>NC_070574.1:992500-3560000 GCF_026914185.1 Puccinia triticina | reverse complement strand
TTGGCCACCATCGGGGCAGGTGGAGTGGGGATTGACCTGACGTGTACGCAGAAGGTTTACTTGATGGTGAGTCCAGGATACAAAGCAAAGGCCATTGGCACACTTATATTGACGCCTACACGGCTGCAGGACCCCTGCTGGAATCCAAGTGTGGAAGACCAGGCAACAGATCGCGCCTATCGGCTAGGCCAACACCGCACTACACAGATTGTTCGTTACTTCATAAAGGGAAGCATTGAAGCAAATATGATCGAGGTGCGCTATATACATGACTCTTCACATCTTAGGTTCAAAATGATTGAATGAATATGTACTTGTCAACATTTGTAGATACAGAAAAGGAAAAAGGAGCTAGCACAGTAAGACATTTCTTTTTACATATGGGCAAACACATCTCAAACTGATGAGAGCGGACAAACAGCTTAGCGTTGGATCAAGCAGGTGAGAGCACAAAGAAGGCGGTCAGGATCATGATGGAATCCATTCATCTACAACAACAGAAACAGCATCAGATAGCAGGAAATTCACAAGGTTGATTGTCTGTGTGCAAGACTTCGTGGGAAACCTGGCCTCGGGATTGGAGGAAGATGGGAGCGTAGCAATTTTGCGGGAGACCAATAGGTACTGGGAAGACTTCGGGTATGTGGATAGGATCGCGTCGACGCATGTAAGAGTCCTCCAAAAGGACTCTTCACTGGGCAGACACGGAAGTTGGCACGAGGCCAAGGTGGCTCAGAATTCTAGGAACCACTTATGTTTTGTATTTCTAACCCAGGAGAGAAGATCAGCTTCTCTCTCCTAACTACATACAGTCTGATAATGAGGAATAGAAGGAGGTGCTCACCTAACCCAGGAGAGAAGATCAGCTTCTCTCTGCTGAGTTAGGTGGGACGCGGGGAGGGTCGAGTTAAGTACTCCCAGGTTGCTGATGTAATCTGTCCGTGATCTTCATGTGAAGCCTCTGGGTCTTCACAGTCTCCCCCCCTATAATGCGGCGGAAGGGCGGTCATCCGGCCGGAATGTCGGACTCTTCCTGAATTGCGTCCTCCGGTCACTGTGAGAACTCCTTTGGGATGGGTTGGCAGTCCTTTGAGGGGGAAATAACAATATGATATTCCAGCTAAGTAATACTACTGTTACGGGTGGTTTGAAAGACCTGCCCCTCTATTATACTACACAGAATTCTGACAACAAATTTATTTATTGTTGTGGCGTGACTTTATGATGGAGAAAACTTGTATGTAGTAGTCTCTATCAGACCTAGATCAGTTTTAACAAGTACAAGGTGCGTATACAACCTCTATATGGCAAGATGGGCAAAGAATATAATCAAGTGAGAATATGTTTTGTTGGGTTTTTAATGGTTTCAGCAGAGGGAAATGATGATGGAGTGTGGTATGGGATTTCTATGTTAATGTATGATGACTGTGTCTTCCGTGATGATGGCAAAAATGATGACTGGTGACCACTGAGCTGGGGTGCCTGGGTGATGATGGAAAAATGGTGGGAGGAGGGCCTCCTTATATATTCTTTTCTGAGTTATTTTTGCTGGTGAGGGCTGCAATTGAGGCATTTCTGCTGGTGGTGACCCTGTGGATTGCACTGCCTTCTGCCAGGGGTGCATAACTTAAACTGATGTTCCGCATGACCATGTGTGATTTGTACTTTTTAAGGCAAAGTCCACCTAGGTTGGTTGCACTGCCAAAGTGGAGGCTTTCTGACCGCATGCATCAATGTAAGGTCCGTGCAAATCTGTTGAGTTGTTGAGTGGAGGCCTAGTCAATGCAGTTTCCAACGCGCAGGTTGCGTGAGGTGATCTGTAGCTAATAGTGGAGGCCTGCCTAACTAGTAAATCTAACTATACTCTTCTATATATGCATGCCTTTTATGATTTATATGAATTTCCACCTGGGTATGGCCTGTACTAAACCTATAATTGTAACTAACTTCTAAACTAAAAGAGCTAGCTGGGTAGTTGAAGTGAGTGACTAGGGTTAAGTTTGTATTTAGAATCTATTTCTCTAATAATATTCTATCATATGCTAGTATTGTAGGCTGTGAGTTGAGTTTTTGGCAGTTTTGTTGCGCGCAACAGATCTGGATCACCACATCGCCAGAATTTTTTGAGTTTTGAGATGTGAAAGACGGGGTGTCGTTTGTCGTTTTCCGGCAAAGAAAGGGCTACATTGACCCCATCATTGAAGACCTTGATAATGTCGTACGGACCCTCAAAACGCTCCTTGAGCTTGTCCACGCCAGCCTGATGTTTCCCCCGCCAATCTGCCGAATTAAGGAAAACTGGGTCGCCTACCGCAAGAGTTGGTGCCACTGATCGATGTTTGTTGTGTTGGGTCGCTTGTCGGACGCGGCTCGCAATGAGAGTGTCCCGCGCTTCGGCCCAGGCCCCCTCTCTGGACTTGATCCACTTGTCCAGTGCCGGTATTGCTTCTTCTGGATTGATCTGGGGATGGGCTGTGAAAAGTGATGGTTTGCGGCCAAAGAGGAGTTCAAATGGGCTAATCCCGGTTGCCACATTGATCGCCGAATTGATAGCAAATTCAACTGCCGGTAGAGATTCTAGCCATCGGCTTTGACGCTTTGAGGTGAAAGTGCAAAGGATTTGTCCAACTGTTTTGTTGGAGCGCTCTGATCGTCCATCCGCCTGGGGATGGAAAGCCGTGGTCATGTGGAAATCAATGTTCAGTCAATTCATCAGCGCTCTCCAGAATTGAGAGGTCCAAGTTTTGTCTCTGTTGCTGATGATAGAGGCAGGTGGGCCAAACTTGGCAATCCACCCGTTGAAGAACCGCGTCGCTGTCTTTTCCGCCGAGTCCAATTGTAGTACTGGGATAATTTGGATAAAACCTGACAGGCGGCACGTGATTGTCAAAATCATGTCGTAGTGTGTCGCCTGTCGAAGTGGTCCGACGAAATCTATGGCCAAGTCGGTCAGTGGTTTACGTGGGAAGGACGGGGTAAGCATCTTCCCTGCTGGTGAAGTTGTGGGGGCTTTTGTACGTTGGCAAGTTTCACAATGTTCAAGAAGCTTCTTGATGTTAGCGGACATGCGAGGCCAGAAAAAATCACGTCGCAATTCTTTTTTTGTCTTGAGGTAACCAAGGTGACCTAGCCGTTGATGAGCTTCATCGACCAACTTTCTGCGCAATGCGAAGTTCGCCGGGATCACCAGGCGGTCGTCAATAAAAAGGAGGCCATCTTCTTCTCGGCAGTCGTCCTGTAGCGGAAGTGCGTTCTTTAGGGCCACACAAAATTGGTTGTGGGGGTAGCCATCCAGGATTACCCGTTTGAGCGAGGAAGAAAGCACGGAGCTGAACTCAGTCAACGCCGCTATACATGCGATCTGAAGGTTTTGGGTTGGTTCATCATCTCCAAGGTCCTTGCGCGATAGAGCGTCCGCGACGGTGTTATCTTCCCCGCGAATATAGTTAAAACTAAGGTCGAAGTCGGCGAGCAATTCCGTCCATCGAGCTTGACGCTTGCTTAAAGTGCGTTGAGTGGGTAGATGGACGAGAGAGTGATGGTCCGTCATCACATTCACTTTCATGCCGAGGAGCAGCATCCGCCACTTCTGTAGCGCGTGTACCACAGCCAGCAGTTCTTGTTCATGTACTGGGTAATTGCGCTCGGCGGGGGTCATGAGGTGGGATTCGTAAGCTATTGGAGACGCTGTTTTCCACTCCGCGCCCTGAAATAGAGCCGCTCCGAGCCCTGCACCACTGGCGTCGGTGAAGAGCCATATGGGATCATCCGAATCGTAATCAATATTCTTGAGGCAGGGCAAGGATGTCATTATTTGCTTGATGTTTTGAAAGGTGTTTTCTTCTTTCTTGCCCCATTTGAATTTCTTCGGATCAAGTTTTGTGCTTGTCAGTGGGGTAATCGTGCCGACATAGCGTTGTAAGCCCCAAATGAACTTTTTCATCCACTGTACAGTTCCGAGGAATTTCTTAACCGCCTTTGGGGATTGGGGGGAGGGCCAAGACAGAATGTCGGCAATCTTCTCGTCATCAGGTTCAATGCCCTTGGCCGAAATCCAATGGCCCAGGAATTTGATGCGCGGTCGAAACAGCTTTGTCTTCTTTGGGCTGCAGTACAGGGCTGCGCCGCGGAGTCTACTCAAAACTGTACGGACGTGCTTCTCATGTTCGGCGAAGGAATCCGAGAAGATGATGATGTCGTCCAGGTATACTACGCAGAACCTGTTTAGGACATCGCCTAAGGATTCCTCAAGTCGAGCCTGGTGAGTCGCTGGAGCATTCGTGAGTCCCATGGGCATGACCACCCATTCCATTAAGCCCCAAGGAGTTTTTACTGCCGTTAACGGTATGTCAGCTTCCCGCATGCGCGTTTGGAAGAAGGCATTTGTCTGATCCAAGACAGAGAACACCTTACCCGAAGCTACTATCCGTACTAGCTCATCAACATTGGGCAAGGGGGATCGGTCTCGAACCGTCAGACTGTTCAGTTTGCGGTAATCGCACACCCAACGAGGCAAGGCTGTTGGATCTTTCTTCGGAATGATCATGCTTGGCGAAGCGTATTGACTTGTTGACCGGCGAATGCGGCCGGCATCGAGATGTTGTTGCAAAAGCGTTTGCCAAGCACTCAGGTGTTTCTGGGGATAAGGGAATTGACGTTCATTGATGACCGCGTCCGTTGAGGTTAGGACAATCTTATGTCGAGTCCCAGATGCCGCGGATTGCATCTTGGCCGGGAAGGAGCAGGAAGCTGGTGACTTAGGAGTTTCCATGTCGTCTGTGACCGCTGGTATGTCCTCTGGAAAAAGATCGGCAAATTCCTGTAGAATTTGTTTTTCAGATGTCTCGCAGGGATAGTTGTCGACCGAACGGTCTGTCTGGATAGCCGCGGACACGTCGTCGTCCAAGTGAAGCAGTCGATATGCTGGAATGGATAATTTTGATTGCTTACAGTCGAGTGATTGGTCTTCAATGGAAACTGATAGTCCAAAATGAGCTAGGAAGGGGGTCCTGAGGATGATGTCGTAGTCGCCTAGGATAGGCCTGATTCTCAGAGCTACGTCCTCAAAGGCTTTCAAAGGTCTGAGTGTCCACAACGACGTCACTACGTATTGTCGGATGGGTACAGGCACATTGGTACCGTCTCCGAGCGCCAGTTTTACCCTTGTAGGTCGTGCGAGATCGCGGCGTTCAAGGGCAGCATTATCAACAGCTTTATCAGAGATGATGTCGATTTCTGAGCCCGTATCAATGAGAGCTTTCACAAAGATGTTGGCGATTTTGAACTGGATGACAATGCGGGCCCGTTTGATGGGTGTTAGTGAAGGATCAAATGAATCGGAAGGACTACTTGGTGATGGACGAGGTTGAGCCGAAGTGCTCTTCGAAGACGAGATAGACGATGTAGCCGCGACAGAAACAAGCGTTGGGGCTAAGCAAGGCGAATAGTTCGAGTGGTCCATAACGAAGGGACCAAGCTTGAAGTGGTTTCGAGAAAAAAAAAGTGTAAGAGTCCTCCAAAAGGACTCTTCACTGGGCAGACACGGAAGTTGGCACGAGGCCAAGGTGGCTCAGAATTCTAGGAACCACTTATGTTTTGTATTTATAACCCAGGAGAGAAGATCAGCTTCTCTCTCCTAACTACATACAGTCTGATAATGAGGAATAGAAGGAGGTGCTCACCTAACCCAGGAGAGAAGATCAGCTTCTCTCTGCTGAGTTAGGTGGGACGCGGGGAGGGTCGAGTTAAGTACTCCCAGGTTGCTGATGTAATCTGTCCGTGATCTTCATGTGAAGCCTCTGGGTCTTCACAACGCAGTTCAAGTAATTTGGCCCTTTGTACGTATTGAACGCCTTTTTCCTTGCGCAAACGATCCACCGTGGCCTCGTCCAACTTGTGAGCAAATTGAGTCATTTCTTGAGAGCGCCACGGCACGTGCATGCGATGGAGGTTCCCTGCTTCATCTTCTTCCATGTCAGATGTGCAAGCGGGGTCCATGAAGATCCGGGTTAAAGTTGCTGGGAGAGCCAATGCCACACAAGTGTCCACGCGATGATCACTTAACTGCAAAGATGCGCGAGTGACAACAAAAGAGATTAGCAGTCAGAAAGATTGCGGCTGTTGTGAGAAACCTAGATTTGAGACAGTCCTGCTTCTTCCTTTTGCTACGTTTTTCACGGGCGGCCTTGAGTTGACGCCAGTTGACGTTTTGAGTCAATTGTCGAAGATCAGCTTGACGCCCGTGAATCCAACAGAACAGAACCTTTTGACTGTGAGCAGCTGTGTCGTCGTTGGGTGAGATGGCGTATTTGTACAAGAGGCCGGTATTCTTTGCAAAAGTCCAATGCTTCAATATCATACTGGCGAACCACGCGTTAAAAGGCGAATCTGGCGATTGATCCCATGCAAAGCTAACATGTTGAACATTGAAGTGGGCCATATCTTGCACAAAAAATTGGTGACAAACTATAGGGATACACTTGATTCTCCCTCCAACTTCGAGGTCTGCAACATTGTGTTCTGAGAGGTATGAACGGAAGCGGGCAAGGATAACACTACTAGCGGATGCCTCGTTTGATGGAGTCTTGAAAGTCAAAAGTTGTGATTGTGGTGGCGCAGGAGGAAGGTCACTCTTGGCAGCTTCGACCCCAAGGACAACCCTGGTGAAGTCGTGGATGGACCAAGCGAATGCAGAATTGCCAGTTGGAATGCCGCTTGTGCGGAGTTTTGAACGGAGGTTAGAGACAGTCGTTGGCATCGAGCCATTCTGGAGGCCAGTCGGGTTGGCCATATTGGAGGGTGTGACAAGTCGGAGTAATATTTACTGTAATGGGGAACTCGGCGGGGGCAGCAGAGGACAAATACTGTTGCGGTGGGCAATGTGTGCCGGCTGGCGGCGGTGGCCTGACCAGACAATGGGTAGTTTGGAAAGTGGTTTTCCATTGATGTGTGAAGATCCCCATTGATTCTGTAGGCACCTCCAAAATGCACCATGCCCAATTGGATGTGGGAGGCTGGCATGTTTGCGGAAATCAAGACATTATTGTCACTTGGACAATCGTCCAAGTCTTCCAGCAGCTATAGGGGGCAATTTTAATCCCTACGCCTTACAGAACTACATTTTGTGTGTTTTGTAGCAGCAACATTGGTAGTGGGAGCGTCTTGGCTCTGCCTACGTCTCTGATGGACTTGGACGATTGTCCAAGTTGACAAGGTAACTCGACTCAACAGGATGTGTCGAGTGATGGTAGGTGACGTGAGGATAGGTAACATCAGATGGCTGGGAAGACAAACCAACAGATTATTGTTTGCCGGAGATACTGGGATGTACATCACAATGGTTCTTTCTGAAGTAAGACCCGAAGAGGAGCGTTTGACTGGGACGTGTGAAACACATCAGTTGGACGATCGTCCAAGTGAGAAAAAACTTCCAGATTCATTCCACATTGATACAAAGGGGAAAAGTACATGGGAAAAGTGTAGGAAACAAGCAACTGGTCGGAGCCACCTTAAAACTTGCGCATCTGGTGATGGTCCTAAGTTACGCTGGGTAGATCTGAAACGGTGAGATAAAGAAATGAACCTCTGAATACTACTGGGAGGCTGATAATTTGGCCTGAAGTCCTTTGATCAAGAATGATGCGCATGCGGCTGTAGATTTTGAGATTTCGTCTGCAGGGGCCTCCGCGATTATGCAAGCAGTTTCAATGTGTCGATTTTTGCCAATGGCATCCTTGAGCAAGACATAAACCTGGACAGAATGATGGCATTAGAGGCGGAGGGGAACATGGCACATTGGTCGTGTGGTTGACTACTCACTAGAGGGCTCATTCCAGCTCTCGAGACGCAATCTGCAAATTCAGCGGGAATGGGATCCCCCGCAGAGACCTCCATTTGCTCTGTAATGGTCTGGCAAAGTATGTGGCTGATTAGAGGCTTGGGTCTGTTGATTACGTGAATGATCCATGGAAAGCAGCCACTTACCTTCCACATCTGACAAAGATGAGTGTATTGACCCTTCATCTCCACGATTTGAACAAACCCATTGAGTTGTGGGTATGCTTGCAAGACGTCTGCAAAGTTGGCGGAGTAGGTGGCCTTCACAAGGAATGCGGAGGATTTCTTGACGAGCTCCTGGTGTCTCAAAAACCAATCGGCAAAGAACTTAACCAGATCAACGCACAAGCGCTCGTTCCAAAAGATTGTACGGCGGCAGAACGTAGAAGGAGGCCCATCAGTACCAGACTGGCGGTTTTCCAAAAGTACAGTTCTGTTGTAAACTACGGTGGCTGAACTGCGCAGATGGTCTCCTGGAAGAGTTGGTTGACGAGGCGAGGAATTCTGCCGTAAGGCACAAGTCACCAAGCATTAGTCTGATTTCTAGAGAACTGTTCCCCAACCACTTACAACATGATCTTCCGCCAAGGCCATTGGTGGTAGTATCTCTAAGATCCATTTGGTATCAGAAGACGGATGGCCAGAATCGAAGTCCATGATGTTGATTGGATGGTTTGCTGGTCGGGTTTTGGCAGTGTACGTGTGTGAGGTATTTGTCGAGGGCCCGGCTGGGCCGGGGTAATTTGGGGCCAATGTATGCTGACTAACCCACACTCAAATTCGCACAAAGTGCTTGTGCAGCCTGACTGCCCAGAATATTCGCAGTATATCTCCGGAAAACTTTGAACGCCATTGGCCAAGTCAACCACAGAACAAAAACGACACCACCGCTCGTAAGTATACCCACATCTCCCCTTAGCTGAAATGCGCGTGGTAAGAATGCTGACTGTTTGCATCCTAGTCAATGAGGGTGTGTAGCTGCGAAGAATCGGGGTGCCGGCAAAAGGTTTACCGGGACCAAAGTGGTGTCGAACGAATGGGGGTCCCGTTGTCGGACGTGTCTTTTCGAAAGCACCAAAGAATTGCAGAATTGAACGTCTTACTTAGAACGAGACCTGCCAATAACCAAGATCCTACCCCACAGCGCAGGTCCCTGGTCGTCGAACCTGAAATGTGTTCAACAGGATCAGGAAATCCACAACACCAAGCTGCCGTCACACAGGATAACCGCCCAATGGGACTGAACACTAACGACGTGGCTGCTATATTGCAATCCACCACTGCTGGTCCGAGCCCAGCCTTCACCCTACCGACAATAATCTCCCCGCGGTGCAAAGTGGAGATCTAGACAAGGAGTTTTGCTTCCTCGATTGACATGTTCTGCATGTTTTGCTTCAAGCCTGCCGGTTCCACTTCGAGGATTACGTGAGCAAAGCGGCTTGCGAGAGATTCCTGGCAGACGAGAAGCAGAAGTTAACACGGCTGGGGAACAGGTTTGGTTTTCAAACGGCAATCATGCTGAAGAACATACCGGCCAAAATGAGAACGGTCACACGGCGTCTGGGGCTAGATTGTAGTTTTCAAGAGCGTGCAGCTTGCCCAAAATGTTGGACGCTATACAAAGCAATTCCAGATACCAAAAGTTGGGCCAAACAAAAGATCCACCTTACCGTGACAACTCATTGTACGGCTCAATTCTTCACAACCGCAAGGAGCCTATTGACATCAAATGAGCAAATCAGGAAGTGTGAAGAGCCGGTTTTCAAGGAATTCACAGCGTCTGGGAAACCTGCTTGGCGGCCGATTAAGGGTTTCTGCTACCAGAACCTGAAAGATTGGCTGCAGAGGAAGCTTATCTGCCCCAACTTTGAGGACCTGATCGATGCACCGTTGCGTTACGCACGGCAAGATGGTGTAATGAGGGATCTTTGGGATGGCAGCATATGGACTACTCTCCGATTCCCCAGCACCGATTCGGAACCGTACGCAAGCAAATCCGGCAACCTTGTATTCAGTCTGTACATTGACTGGTTCAACCCTCACGGCAACAAGATAGGTGGCAAGTGCTTGGAGGCCGGCGCTATAACCCTGGTGTGTCTAAACTTGCCTCCAGGCGAACACTATCTAGAGGAAAACATTTTTCTGTTTGGGATTACTCCAGGCCAGCCCCCAGCCGATCACATATAAAATGTCCTGCAACCGCTTGTGGACGAGTTCTTGGCATTTTCTACTGGGGTACACTTCGATGAAACATCACAATTTCCCACTGGACGAACCATACGCGCGATTATGCTACCCCTGATTGCTGATCTCCCAGCACTGCGTAAGGTGGCCGGATTTGCTTCTCATTCAGCAACCTTATTTTGCTCTTTCTGTAAGCTCCTTCGGTCAAAGATCGACATCGTAGATCCACAGCAGTTTCCTCCACGAAAGCATGAAGATCACATCGAATGGGCCAAAAAATGGCTGGATAGCCCAGACCGTACGCGCAAGACGGCCATAGTCAAGGAACAAGGTGTCCGCTATAGCCCATTGAACAAACTTCCGTATTGGAAGCCCTTAGAACACTCAACTATTGATGTTATGCATGCCCTAATGCTAGGCGTGCTGAAAGACCATTCCCTGTCCTACTTAGGATTAGCTGTCACAGGCAAGAAACTTGAGGCCGATCTGAAGAAGCTTGCAAACAAACAGCCAAGCGCCAAAGCCACCGTGTTTGAGGTGTTACTAGAGAGGAAAACTGCGAGCAAGAAACGTCCTGCCAAGGAGGACGAACACCCTGCAAAGCGCCGATTGACTACAGCAAATCTTCAAGCGTTGGCCGCCACATCTCAGCAGGAGGCGATTTCAGCCGATGCACGACAAGCAAATTCATCGCGAGGATTGCAAGCGTCCGTGGCAACAGTGCATCAATACAGTCTAAGAGCTCGCCTAAGTAACCAAAATAACAGTCAGTCAAGTAAAGCAACAGCCCATCCGCGCAGAGCACGAAGCCAAGGATCCAGACAATCTCAAAGCATGGCGAGCGAAGCGGAAACCAACGACGAGGAGGACAGTGTTGCGGACCGGGATTTAGATGATCTAATGCCTAGTCTACTCCCGGAGGAGCTTCTCAGTGTGCGGAGGGCGATTGAGCAAACCTCACTACCATCTTGGGTGGACCGTCTACCTCACCAGTTAGGGGCCGCCAGTGCAGGCTCCCTTAAAGCAGCCGAATGGGGGATCTTGTACGCCGTTTTCTACCCACTTGTATTATTGCCTTTGTGGAACCTGTGCAATGCAAACAAGGATCACAAGATATTATCAGACAACTTGGTAAAACTAGTTCACATTGTCCATATGTTGAGCCATTGTACAATAACAAACAAAAATGTCAGCTCAATTAGTGAGGCAATCCAACAATACAGGGGACACACTCTCGCCAACTGGCCAAACGTGAAATCTAAACCCAATATCCATATCCTACAGCACTTCCCGGGGGTAATTGAACGCTTTGGCCCGCCTGCTTCCTTTGCAGCTTGGGCTCAAGAACGTTTAAACGGCCTCCTTGGCAAAGCTAAAACAAACAATCACCCCGGTGAGCTCTATCTCTTCTAACCTGTGATTTAAACTGTTAGGCAATCAATCAACTTACTGTAAGCTCCCTGCAGAAACTCTGAGCAAGACAATCTTTCAACGATGGATCAAGCGGGCTACATTGAAGCATCTGAGTGGTCTGACGGATGATGTGAATCTTGACAAGGGCGCGCAGGGGACACAGCCGACAAAGTCTCTAACTCCGCTTCAGGCGGGAATATACGACGAATGGCTAGATCACCTCAACACATGCCCCCCGTACTCTTCAACCAAATGGGTACGTGATACTCCGGGAGTTGATCAGTCGGATTCTACAATTGTAAAACCTATGGCGTTTTTCCAGCCGTATTTCAAGGATGCACAAAAGAAGAATTACACCGTCGAGACAGGCCATGCTGGAAACTTGTACATCCACTTTACCTTGGGAGGCAAGGACTTCTTTGGAAGTATACAAACAATCTTTGCCACTGAGCAGATTCCTGGCGCCATATTTGCACAAGTAGGCCTTTTTGTGGACCTTGACCAGCAGGGCTCTCGAGTCAACCCTTACCGCGAGATTTCTAGCCTCCATTACCAATTACTCACAAGACCAAAGCCCCCCAAAACAATTGTGATATGCATCAAAAATGTCATTGGACATGTGGCGGTGTTGGCGAATGTTTCAGGAGTTTTTGGAATAGATATTGAAACAGTTTCGGTGGCCATAGTTCACCATCTAGTAAGTGAACCACCCTCTCTCGCTTCCCTGTTTCCCTATGCTTCACCTGAGCTCACCGCCTCGTCCCCAGGGTATCACACGGGCGAATCAGTCATCGCATGACCATCCGCCAGGACAGATGGCAACTCCTCCGACATCTGCACCCCTCTTGTCAAGTGTTTTGGATGATCGTCCAAGTCTTGATTAACCCCCCGAATGCTGTACCTGCGATTTATCTCAATCCGTCGATTTCAAGCCACTCTTCACTTTGGACGATTGTCCAAATCACTGTTGCAATCAATTGCCGCACCAGTGTTTCTATGCTCCTCTTGGAAGAGCACAGCAGGACCCGACCAATCAGCCTTGTCCTTTGACTTATCTCTCCTAATGTCTTCCGAGTTTTTTAAACATACTTACATAGTGAATGTTGTGTCTAGAAGTCTAACTAACTTGAAATAGCCACTCTACACCCCTCCACCCGGGGTTGCACTGATCGGTCTTGCGCCCAGGCCCCCCGGGACCGTGCCATTACTTTCCCTTACCTACCGGAACTGCATGTGGCTCTTCCGCTTGTGGGTCTGTTTTGCGCACGTCAGTGTCGCTCATGCGGGCCAATCACTTGAAATATTGAATACCACGGGGTGTGGGATCTAATCTTGGCCATGAACCCTAGAAGAATAAATGTAGCCCTTGCCGCGTTGTCATAAACTTCAGGGTACTTTGCAATTGATAATCTAATCACAAGGGTGGCCAGAGCTTACGGCTTCCCAACAAATCCACACGCCCAAGCATGCCTCATTCCCACCACAATGACCTCATGTCTCATGACAATGGTGTGACCCAGGCCTAACGAGTTCCCCCCGGGACGCTTTGTGAGTCCTGAAACATCTGTAAAATTTGCAAGCTTTTTGGACGATCGTCCAAGTCTCAAATCCCCAGGCTTCTGCCTGGAAAGTGTGACTGTTGTTGTCCCCATCTACACTCACATTTTCCCGTTTGGACGATTGTCCAAATCCATGTATAATGAAACCTGCACTTGATGAGTGTTCTTCAGCCGTGTCAGAAGAGCACAGCAGGACCTTAAACCTGTATGCACTTTCCCTTATCTTTCCTAACTCACAGGTTTTGCGATTTTTGCACACATACCTCCGTACTTAGAGAGCTTGGACGCTATACTAAGTATGGTGACCAGTAGGCAACGACTCCCACCCCGCACCCTTCCGCCCCCGGCTCGACCAGTCTGCATGCGGAGAGCTAGGTCCAGGACCGGCCAATCCTTTTCCCTCACCAAGATGGGCCACTGCATGCAGCAGCTTACATTAATCCATTTGGTGTAGGTCAGCTTGGTGTAGGTCAGCGTGGTGTAGGTCAGCGTGGTGTAGGTCAGCGTGGTGTAGGTCAGCTTGGTGTAGGTCAGTTTCACTCACGCTAGCCAATCAATAGAAAGATTGGATAGCAGAACCACGTGTCTGGGTGGGCCCAAATTGCGCCGGCTGGTTTTGAGTTCTACCACACGAGTGCCGCGGTTGCCAAGGTCCAACGTGCTTGATCTACAGGCCGCCAGATCAAACAATTCCTTGATCTGGCTCACCACCTGCACCATAGTGTTGGCAGTGGGTGATTTACAAGTGGAGCCCTCCATGTATCATTGATGGTAATTGATGGTGTGTTGTTCTTCTGCCCCTGTCAGTGTCTCAACCCTAGCCCACCGCACCGGGTAAACCAAATCACTATCTCCAATCATGCCCACCTATCATAGACACGTGTTTCTTTTGGATTTGCCTCCCAGCAATCCCCCAATGGGGTGACCTGCCCCTGCTTCCCTTGAAGCACGTTTCAAGATGCTTCATCTGGCAGTGGGGACGACGGTGGCCCCTTCCCCCTGCCGCCTGGGAGAGCCTCCTCATATATGAGCCCTAGCCCATCCATTGTTGGTTCTTGTGGCGCGTGCAGAATTTGTAGCTCAATCACCTACCTCACATTTGACCACACTCATCAATGGATCATACAATCCCGGCGCCACAAGGCAGTGCCGGCTCCAAGATTCTCACTGTTGCCCAGAAGGCATGGTTGGACGGGGTAGTTGCATCCATGCAGAATCAAATCAACACGGAACTCGAACCAGCCCACGACTCCAGAACCCCCCTCAAGAAGGTCTTGGCTGATGATCACGTCCTGAAGAACATGCATTATTATTACGACGGTGTAATGCAGGAGGCCAAATTCATGCAGTTGGGCAGCTCACAAATGCCCAACTTTTATGCCCTTTGGGTTGCCCGCCGTGCCCAGCTCCGCAGAGGTTAGTATTTGTCCCCACATGCACGGCGGCTCCATGTACATATGACTAACCATTTGTTTCCGAAAAGGACCGCCTCTCAAAAAGGAACAAACCACCGCATACAAGTCGGCAATTGCTACAGGAGAAATCCCCGCCAGCTACAAAGGTGATTCACCAAAGTGAAATGTTGTCCTGTTATAACTCCTCCACCTCCACCGGATACATTCCATGAATCGCCCAGACTTATTTATATCCATCAAACATCCCATAGGATAGCACCGTGTGAAACTCTATATACATGTATATAGAGATAAGATCTTTCCACTACTTACAGTATATATAAGTCGCCATTCCAACCGACGGAGCTTACATGTTTCTATAAACTGAATTCCTAGCCAGATTTTATTTGGTGGCAATTCCGCCTTATTGTAGAGAGTAAAAAAATCAAGACAACAATCCACAAATCCCGCTTGCCATAAAAGAAGGTTCCAATGTCCAAATGTTCCAAGTAGCCCTTCCCTGTCACCGCCTACTAGGCCGCCGACGCTAGAACACACCCCAATTCAAGATTTCTAATCAGTTTTGAGAAAATATATCAACCTTATCAATTTCACGCACATTTATTCTGACATTTGCACCTCAGAACCAGAGGGCCCCGCCGTATTGCTGGAAGCCGGGGCGGGATGCTGTTGCGTTCTTGCATGAGTCGCTGGCGGAGCTGGCCCAGTTTGACCAGACGAGCCATTAACCGCGGGCAAGCCAGATCCAGCGCCAAATGCTTTCCTAACCATCTTGTTCCCGAGATTCTCTATATCCATTGGTTCGATGGTGAGATGGTCTGCTTGGAATTCTCCCTCTTCGAGTAGATAGTTGGCGTCGTACGCATCTCGGGGGAAGCGGGCAGGGACATGTTGGTCGTTTTGCTCTTCCGCAGTCGGCGCCCGGACGTCCTTTCGGTCCAGAAGGCCTCTCACAGACATTTTTTTTTGGGTGGTTTTGGCGCGCTTCAATGCGACGCGGTCAAGAGACCAAACAATCTTTTCCATGCCGGGGCTGCGCCAATGTGCACTCACTCGTCGTGGCATGGTGTTCGCATTGTCTTCCTTGAAGTCAGAGACTGCATCCGGGTCACGAAGTAAGTGTCCCAGAATCTTCTTATCTGGGTAGACTGCCAGAAAAGTGTCCGCACGCAGAGAGGCAATCTGAAATAAGTAAAACAAGGTATTATCTTGGTCAATCGGTGGTGATCAAGTCGGATGCAACATAGTTTTGGTACGTCATCTTACCTTCCTCTTTGTAGATCTCACGTACTGTGTGTGTTTCCTCTGCGCGGCAACTTCGACGGGGGTGAGTTGTACCTTTGCCCTGGTCAACCCTTGATTGGTGATCCACTGGAAAAAACGAGATTTAATGCCCGGGATCGATGATTCGGCAACATCAACATGGGTGCGCTTCGCCCACGGGAGCCAATTCCGGACCGTAATGTCCACCGCGACCGTGTTCCACAAGACATTGTGCGCAAACGCAGCATCCCAATTAAATGTGAAACGGTGAAATCCATGCTTGGCTAAGTCAGCTTCCATTTCCCTCTTCACGTGTAAGGAGACTGCCGAGCTGGCGGCAAAGGGAGCAGCGTGGAAGGTGACTGGCACAAGACGACTTTTGAGCTGGTCAATCACAGTTTTACGGATGTGTTTGATTTCCTGCTCATTCGCCTCCGGGTGTTTATCGGTCGCTTCTTTCAAACGCTGACTGAACGCGTCCTTGCGGCGCTCCCTCCACGAGTCCCAAGAGGCGAGTTCCTCTGCCGATACCGTTGCTCGAAGTTCTTGTGGCTTAGCATGAGGTGATAGGCCCATCATAGCCCAAGTAAAGGTCTGAAGACTACGCAAGACTCTCTCACGGTGATGAGGCTTCTCGTCTGCTGCCTGCGTTATAATGTTGGATAAATTTTGAGCTGTTTGTCGCTGCTGAGTGCGATTTTTGGCGGTCGTTCGGCGACGGTTGCTGCCCTCTGCTAGGGTTGCCAGTGGGACCTCTGCAAAGATAACATTGAAGCAAGCAATCCAATGGGTGTCAGATTGTTGAGTACACATTATAGTCAGAGAAAATGAGTTGATCACCTCCAGCGCGTCTTTCAGTGTGATCACCATTGTTCGCCTCATCCGTGAAGAAAACTTCATCGATATTCATGGTGAATTATCCCGAGGCCCCTCACCTGACGCTGGCTCAGGGATCAAACTATGGGTGGGTAGAATAGTGAAGGGTGCCCGCTCGAGAAGCCTAGAAGGTGTTCAGAGTAGATGAACAATTCCAGGGGGTATGTAGATGGATACTACAAGACAAACGAACATACAAATCAATGGGGGCCAACTGTTACTATGAAACCGCACAGGTTTGTAATACCTGATCGTCTGCCACAAAGGCGGGCTCACTGAAAATGGACACAATGCGGCGAAAGACGATCTGATGGGGTATCTTGGAGGCCATAGTTGTACACAAGTATGTAATGTGTACTGTATCGCTGGAGTTAGCCTCTCTACATAATCTTCTTCCTCATGTGGTTGCGCACATATTATGTACTTTAAAGTTGTCAGTGTCAAATCGCGGTCTTGTTATTCGCAAAACCGCGCTATTTTGAAGTGTTACAAATGGAGCCTTTGCCTCCACAGTGTACTAATGAATGTGAACGCCTGAGGCCTCCATCTGTGTCCGAGAGATTCGCGACTAGGGTTCCAACATTTTAATTCATTTCCGCCATTTATACAAGAAAACTTGCCCGATGTAACTTGTTTTTGTAGAGCAGGGCATGGGAAATGAGCCACTGAGCGATCGAGGTCATAGCCAATCTCTGGTGCCACCAAGCATACTACATATTTATTTACATATTTACATAGATGGCTGTCTCCAAAGAGGTAGGGCGCTGATCGTACAAATGTCGACCCAGGCGCCCTTTGAGTGCCGTACCGACTTTTGTAACCCACACTCCTTTTGCAAGAAGTAAACACAAACGCAACGCAAAAGTACACCCCTGCTGCGAATTCCCACTTTGGACGATCATCCAGCACAAGAACAGAGGCATCACGGTCCTCAGATTTGAATGGTCTTGGAATACGTACTCCGTCAATTTTGGCACCGCTTAACCGTGCCATCCACCTCTTAGCCCGCATTGGTGTGGCGAACGGTAGAAATTGGCTTATTTTACCAAGTTGCAACCCCACATGATGCTAAGGCTTCCCTGTTGCTGATCTGTTTAGTTGTACTGAGCAAGAGAAACTCGACTTGGATGATCGTCCAAATGCAACAAGGGTCTTGAATGCCGGTCACGGGTATGGTGATTGCCACGGCGGGATCTCATACGGCACTCGGACCGCTATACCTGGCTTTCTTATGTGCAAGCTCCCTTCGAAGTATCAGTTACGTACATTCTCACCCGACTGATGGGCCCTGAATATGCATATACATATATCCGTGCCCAACATGGCACCGCGCCACGTTGACTGACCAAATCGTCGCCAATGATCTGGCGCCGGGATGATTGTTGACTGCCAGTCTAAAGTGTGTTGACCATCGCTTTCCCCCCAGAGTAAGTCTGCTGCACTTCGAAATCCTCAGATCCAATCACCTCACCTCTCGCCCTCGTTTTGGACCGCTAACCTTGGAGTTTCTTATTTTCACAGCTTGGCAACACACAGCATGAGGTATTCATGTTGATTATCAGCCGGTGGTCCCTGCCCCATCCCTTTTACCCATGGCTCACCGATTACCTTTGCTCTTGCAACATGTTTATGCATGTATATTTTCCTTTCAGACTTTCAATTTTGTGGATTTATCATCCCTTTGAGCTGAACTCTTTTCCTTTGCTTTGTGTGCTAGCTTGGTAGATAGAATGATGATTGGATCATCATCTCGGCTACTTTTGTACTTTCTTAGGCGCACAGCTTCCTTTCACACAAAGTTTCCTGCTTGCTGACCCCACGCCATCGTGACCATGGCGTTAAGAGAATCATCATCTGTGAGTAGATTATCTTCGCGGCGACTTGTAATCTGCATTGGCTGCTGCAATCTCTCCCTCACCACCACCCAGTCCACAGTCCACAGGTATATCAAAGGCTTCACCCTCTGTCCGTCTCGACTCCGCTCCCCCCCCTCATACAATCTTCCCTAGCCTTCAACCTATCCCTCACTCAAAATCCCCTTGGCAATCTCCCATTTTTTGTCTACTTGCCATCCGTCAACATATTCTTGCGACTCAATGGACACAGCTCCTTCTCCCGACCCGTCATTCCCACCAAACCCATCCCTCCCGCCAAAGGAAAGTGCTCCAGATGCCCAACCAGACACCGGGAATGTCCAAGGCACTTCTGGTACGTATCTATCATACTGGCCTACCCCCTCCGATACGCCGTGCTCATTGTTGGTTTTGTTCTTGTGCAGCTTTGGATACGCTCAAAGGACCAGCCCCTTCTCTTGAAGCCTACGCGAACTTCAATTCAAGCGCGCCACCTACGCTCCTCCGCAGTGAGAGAAGGCAAGCCGGCAAACAGGAGTATGTTACCAGCTGCTCCAAGCTCGAGGAAATACTGCAGCAGGCGTTGGGTCTTTTGGAATCTATTCCGGTCCCACCAGCGACAATCATTTCCGGCCTTCAAAATATGCATGAGGAGTGCCGAAAAAGAAAGCAAGGTGAATCAAATCTTCTACTGACTCATTCCAGCTCATTCCCCACTGATCGTCTAGTGCTTACTTCGCAACTTCTTCCAGACGTGAGAGAGGGGAAGCCAATCCCTCCTGAGGATTTAATAGACCTGACCAACGAGCCCGACGACAAAAACAACATGGAAAAATTTGTTCAAAGATCCTCTGTGTCTAAACCATCCCAAAAACAAAGGCGCAAGGAGGACAACAAATTATCGGACAAAGACAACCTTTCCAATCAAATTCCCACCAAACCTTCTGATCCTTACCCGGCATTAGGCGAGCACAGTCAGAATGACCTTCGTGCTGGAAAAGATGTAGTCCCGCCTACCCAACATTGTAAGTTTTTCAATCATTGCTCTGCGTCATGCTCCAAGGTTCTAACAGGTCCTTTTGTCTCCACACCTTTTTTTAGCACCTCCAGATACTCAAGATACCGCTGGAGTCCCTCCTAGTCCTAATCCTGCAGGCTCATCGACCTCCACCAGCCTCGCCTTGACTGCGCCACACGTCCCTAGCACTCGATCATCAGTCATCTTGGCTAGTCAGGAGGCGGACCCGGGCACGTTCATACCCAGCTCAGCTGCACCCGAAATTCCAATCAATCCAGCCGCCCCAACTTCAACTGCAGATCTTCCCCCAAGCTCAATTGCCCAGCCCATTTCTAACTCGACTGGGCCGGTCGGGGTTACGAATCAACCTAACCTACCACCACCCCCCCCCCCCCCATGATCATTCTGAAGTCTGCCTCATCCAAGGACCCAAATACCGATGTTGCTGCTCCTTTGGATCCAAACCCTAAGCAACCCATAACTCCACCGGCCCCCAATACTCCTAGTTTCATCTTAGATGACGACACGAGGGCCGAAGTCCATGCGATCTTGACCACTTTCCAGGGTAATCTCAACCGTCAAAAGTTCAAGCAAGCCCACCTTGCCGTCCACGCATTCATCGATTGCCGAGCCAAATCTATGCACAAGTGGACCCCACCACCTGAATTACCTCAGTTTGCCTTGGTTCAGTCGGAATCCTCTCACGCTGCATGGCTGAAGGATATTCAAAAATATTGTAAGTCTTTCTCACACTTTGTCTGATGGTCCTTTTTCTTCACAGTCCAATCAGCTCATGTCTTCTTTTTTGACCCTAGTGGAAACTATATTATTACCGGTACATGATGAGCCTTGGTATGCGCCTCTCTTGATCAGCACCTCGAAGCTCAAGTCACTCAAACTGGCAGAGTTGAAAATACAAGGCCATGTCGAATATCCCCTCGCCCTGTTACTCCTTGAAATCCAAAAACCATCAAAGTTTATCTTGTCTCGATGGTCCAACTGCATTGCATCTGCCATCCAGTTGACTGCACAGGAACTTGCAGTTAAACCGGCCTCATTAAGCAACTTGAACCACGACAACCTGGACTCCCATCTGCGCATTCTCGAGTATCTCAATAGCTGCAAGACTTCTGCATCAACTTCAAATTCAGAAGACGGAAAGCTGCGCAATGACATGACACTTAAGCCATTGTATCAGTTACACGACTCGATAATCAACATTTTCATCACCTACTCAATCATTTGAGGGTCTGCGGTCGCCGACGTTGAACCGGACGCAACTTCCCCTGAAAGTCAAGCATTGGTCTTGCAAAAGAAGGAGCTGGACAAACATCGCTCACGACACAACTATACTCCTTTCTGCCTTTACCTCGTGGCCGGCGTGCGTGGTCTCATCTTGGCTCCCAACAACAGGCAGTTTGCCTCCGGTGCATCAGCTTTAGGTTTCTTGAGCGCGGTGGAACACATTTTCACCAAAAATTTTCCTCGACCCAAGGGCTTGGAACCAGTTTGGAAAAGGCTTGGCGCGTACATTGACAAACTTTTTATGGATTCTTTCCTCACCCCCAACTGCCTCTTTAATTTCCGCCAGCCCCAAATAATGCCACTCGCCCAAGCTATCACTTCCGACTTCCTTGCGTGTGTTGAAACCCAATTCCCGGCGCGTAACTTTAAGCTTCCTCGGGCTCTCACTGCTAAATGAGCAGTTTATTTGTGTATTTTTCCAACATATTGCCCCTGTCGAGAGCGCTCCATTTTTACCTGCGCTATCCCTTTGCCAAAATTATTACTTGCTGCTACAAATTGCTTGTATATATCGTGTTGCTCACTTGTGCCTACTGATATCTGAAATGTGTTGACTTTGCCTGACTGATGGTCTATTAGAAATACTACCCTATTTTTAATTCTAAATTTTCAAGTGGACCTGGATTGGCTGGCAAAGTCCTGGCCAAGTCCTTCTGCCTGTCTAAAAGGCTAGGTTAGTCTGAATGGGCAAGACTTCATTAGTTTTGACTATCAATAATATTTCTTACATTTTTGATGTACAGGCTCCGCACAGATGTACATAGCCAATTGTTTGCAGCTCCACAGATAGAACTTGAAGTCATGGAGAATGGTGGAAAACTTGCTCCAAAGGATGAACATGAAAATTGGAAACCTAAAACATGGTTCTGAAGTACGCAAGGCCTAATAGCAATAAAATCAGATGAAAAAAACAGTTAAATCATTCTTTCAGAAAAGCATCAAAACCACAAATTATACTAACTATGGGAACTGAAATGAATGATACAAACTAAAGATTAACAAAAAAATAACTTATGGGTAATTCATGAAGGTGATCAAAGACTTGAAGTTATAAGGCTTGGTGGAAAACAGACTCGAAAGGATGAATTTGAGAAAAGAAACACAAAAAAAAATCATAAGAGTGTGTAAAAACTAAAAGGTAAAAATTAAAATCAACTCTTTTGCAAGATTTAATTCTGTGTTTCAGTGGAAAGTAAATCCATAGAAAGCAAGAATATAGTAAAAGCGTGGTTATGAATGAGAAAAAATTGAATCTTGGTGGATGAGCAGTCTGCAGTCAGAATGGGGAGATCACAGTGGAAGAATGTCATATTTACTGATAAATGATACACTCAACTGCCTTTGTGGACTTGAAAACAAGTGGTGAAGTACCTCTGCAAGGAGAAAGTAAATTCAAGGATGATAACACAGCTAAAAAAATACTTAACAATTAGGCCAGAAGCTAGAAAAATAGTTGATGTGATGTTGAATTTACATCTTTATGGGGATTGAAATGAACAGCCCTCCCATCATTCATTGACAGCTAGTGCTGTGATGTATTTCAAAGAGGAAGCTGGTGAGATGCCATAGCCGGAATCAAAATTAATAATATCCCCACAACACACAAGATTCTATACACAAAACAGGTGAAATTTTCAGTGACACAGCTGTCTTTTGAGGGGTTATGCAGGGTAAAGGTTATAAATATTCATACAAGCTCTTGTAAGTCAAAATTTAGGAGGATATAAAAAACATAGAGGAAGCATATTCACCAGTTGTTCCAGTTTTGTTTGTTGTGTATACAAGTAGTTTTACATAGATGTTTGAGCATGGCAATCAGCCCACATTGCCTTGCTTTTGGGGGTGGTGCCTGGGGCCCAGCCAACCTTTATTTTCCCTTAGATTCATTTTTACAACCCTTTTTTGGCAAAAAAGGGACATGGGTGGCACGGCCTTGTAGCCAATCTTCTTTTGTATGCATCCATCCATCCATAATTAATCCATCCCTCCATAGCACCGCTAGACATCCTTTCAAAAACCCTGCTGATCTTGCTCCAGCAGATGGGTTTTTTTTTGACCACTACCACATGTAATACATTCAACTGTTCATTAATTGTACCAAGACATGTACTTCAGAGCAGCAAGTGCAGCTCTCATGCATTTGAAACAGATGTAAAACTGTATGATAGATCCTAGAATCAGGAATGCATCATTTCACATTGCTTGTAGGTTCAAAACCATGAGAGATACTCATTATTGGCCTATCTAGGTTTGAAGGCCAGATGAAGGGCTTCAATTTGGCACCTGGACGGCCAATTTGGCTCACAGGATGCTATGATGTCACTGAAAGCAAATGTTGTGCAACTGCAAGCAGTTTACATGCAAGAGAACTGAGGAAGTTTGTGGTGCTATGGTGTGCAACTGACCCTTGTGCCTGACACACATCCACCGCTAAGACAACAACAACCATTGGGAAACAAACAGAACAACCAACACAACAACCGCGCAACACTCCGCAACCAAAAAACAACCAGAGAATGGAACTCCCTAAAGATGTCATCAGGTACCTTTTGTCCGTGGGTGGCTAGCAGGTACCTGCCGGCGGGTGCAGGTGTCTAGCCTGATGAGCTTCAGGTAACCCCCCAATACCCATCTACCTTGCCAAGTGGAATCCCTCATGGCAAGCTGTGTGGTGATTGATTCTGGAACACGTGTCAAATTTACCACAGAGCAATCAGTGCAGAGCATGGGTGGTGGGGAATGGTGCGGAACAGAGCAGAGCGGAGCGCACAACTGAAGGAGGCGGCGTGCGGAGCTCAACGGCAGGACTGGACTCAAACTGAGCAGGCCAATGCGGACTGGCTAGCAGAGGTGGTGATTGGGGGAAGCCGTTGTGGTGGACAAATTGGTACACGCGGAGGAATCAAGCTTTTTTGCCGCGCATGGCGCGCCGGGGGATGTCAGGACTCAAGATCTCAGCCCTCAAGATTTCCTCAGGTTCAACGGCGCGGCGTGGCGCACATCCTCAAGGCGTTTCAGGTCTTCTTTTCCTTCTTTCTTTTTGTTTCTGTTTTCATGGCCTTGTTCCCTGTTTATTTTCTCTTTCATCATATTTGTTATTTGCTTTTCTTTTTGCGCGCGTTGGACAGGTTTGGATGAGGAGGGTTGGTCTTGGTTTTTGTTTTGTTGTTGTTCTGTTCTGTCTTCTGTCCTGTCTTGTTTGTAGCGCGCTTGTGCGCGCTAGGTTGTGATGAGATGTCTGCTACATGTCACCAGCTCCAAGGTTTGAGTTCAGTTTGAACTCAGGCTTTGGAGCGGCATGGACCTACTCTGAACCGTAATTTTCAGCCCTCCATCAAAGTTTAAGTTATTGTCTTGGCGCCTTTCCGCCCGCATTTTCACACGTCTTCTGAGCTTATTCCCTCAACGCCGATCTCCTCCACTTCTCTGGTTTAGATCACAACCCCGCCGGCAGTATCCCCGGCTTCCTCTCAAAACAAAACCCGCCGACGCGCATCTCCAGCCGTCGTAAAATCAACCCCCCCACGCTTACACGACTCTCAGCGCTCCTTTTCGGCCAATCATCCCGGAGGGCATACGCAAAGCTACTCATTTCTTTTTCCATTCCCCTCCCCGAACTGCTGCCGGCCTATCACCGGCCAGAGTTCCTCACCGTGGCAGCCAAAAGGGTGGTGTGTGGGATGCTGACATCATAGGCTAGGGAGAGGAGTTTGACGGCGTTTGAAGGCAAGCGGTGGAGACAACAGGTGTTAGCGTGAGAGAGGAGCTTGGCGCATGACGTGCGTGTTTGTATAGCGCTTGGCGGATGATGAGTGTGTGTGTGTGTGAACGGAGTTAGCGGATGGCGTGCGTGGGAGGTGGGCGGAGGATATCTTTTAGTTCTCTTCCTTTTCTCTATAAAACCATGATGAGGGAGGGAGGATTCTGGATCATACCAACACCGCAAGAGCTATGCTACGCAAAGCGGTAAGCGTAGCTATTTGGGTCCCACTTCGCTGCGCTTTTACTAGCGGACTGGGCGCTACGCTTTTTGCTTTTTTTTTCAAGCAGAAAAGATCCACAAAAATAGCGAGCTATTTTCAGCGGTGAATAGCGGAATTCCGCTACGCTTATTGCTACAGTAGCGGAAAAAACGCTACTTTAGCGATTTTGCTGCGCTACTGTAGCAACATTCCAATATCGATCCCCAGCATCATAATTGATGGAGGATTGATGATTAATTTTCATCTAAGGCAGTTTCCACAGAAAGGCGGACTGGCCCGCTACGCTTTTTCAAGAAAAGCTGCCCCATTCGCTACGCTTTTGGCGCTACAAGGCGCTAATAGCGCCAAAAAGCGCCGATTTCGCCGCTACGCTCAGCTTTAGCAAAAGCGGAAAAAAATTCGCTGCGTTACGCGCTAATCATATTTAAAGTAGTGGTACTGGCGCTTTGCTACCGCTTTAAGTAGCGGCCTTCCGCTCGCGCTATCGCTAATTGTCATTTGAAAAAGCGGTACCCCCGCTTCGCTACACAAAAGCGCCGCTTTTTGTAGCGAAGCGTAGCTCTTGTGGTGTTGATCATACTCCCCACAGACTCTTTTTACGGTTTTACTTTAATTTGCGGATTGTTGTGCTTCTTTTACTTTGTGTATGTTGCGGACTTGCTTTATGTGTTACATTTGTGCTTGCTTTACGGCTGTTTTCTTGCAGTTTTGCGGAGGAGCTTTTATTTTACGGTTAACATTGGCGGAGCTTTATTATTTTACGTGCTTTACTTTATTTATCCCACTCAGAGCCCTACAAGTTACAACGCGGCGGAGCTGCGGAGCAGATTTTCTCCAGATCACCCTACTTTACCCAGGAATCATCTTGGAGCGGCAGAGTCCTGCCAATTCTACACAGGGACCACTTTTGTTCATCACAGCGGTATAAAAACAAACCCTCAGTCAGAGGGATTCCACTTGGCAAGCTGGTATACATACACCAACTCGCCAAGATGGATTCTTCTTGGCGAGTGGGTATACTACACATACACCAGCTTGTTGCAGAGAGGGATTCCTCTCGACGGGCTGGTATGATACACCAGCTCGCCAAGAGGGCTTCATCTTGGCGAGCTGGTATAGGCTGGTATACATATACCAACTCGCCAAGATAGATTCCTCTTGGCGAGCTGGTATACATATACCAACTCGCCAAGATAGATTCCTCTTGGCGAGTGGGTACACACACACCATCTTGTCGCCGAGAGGGATTCCTCTCGACGGGCTTGTATGTACAATGTACACCAGCTCGAAGAGAGGGATTCCTCTTGGGTGGCTGGTATACATACACCAGCTCGCCAAGAGGACTTCCTCTCGGCGGTCTGGAACACCTAAACCAGCTGGCCAAGAGGATTCCTCTTGGCGGGGTGGTATACATACACCAACTGGCCAAAAGGCTTCCTTGCTCACTTAGCCACAAAAAATCTCCACACCCGCGGGCACCTGCCGCAGGTACCCAGGTACCTGCTTCCTGCTTCCCAGGGGGGTGCAGGTGCGGGTGCGGATGCCAAGAATCAGCGGTTTTTTTGGGGAGGTACCCGCACCTGTGGCGGGTACCTGGGTATCAAGTGACTTCTTTAGAACTCCCAAAGAGGAGGTAGTCCACAGGACAAAGACAGAAGAGAACAAGAGCAGAGTAAAAGAAAGGGAAAGGGAACTGTAACCAAAGGAAAAGAACTGAAAGAATTTAATGAAGCTGAATCCTGAATTGACTGAGGTAAAATCTGAACCTTGTATTTCCCGGCCAAGTTTGAGATCACAATCCTGAGACGTCTTGAGTGTGGTCCGCTAGTCCTCCACCAAATACTTCACTCCGCCGCGTGTACCGGTTTGACCACCACAGTGGGCGGGTACTTCAGGTGTTTTTTGCGGTAATGCGGGTACCTGAAGGGAAGAAAATATGTATCTATGTAAATACACTCTCACCCTGGGTAAATTGGGGTCATGAGAAGCATACATGTTAGGTGGTCCTGTACGCCTGTCAGGTCATGGAAGTCCTTTCCTGTCAGCCACTGAGACAATTGTCCATGTGTCTACAATAATAATCAAAAGTCAAATAAAACTGCAGACATCTCAGTTTTGCTCCTGCCTGCGGCAACATCTGTTGTACATTGGGGTTACATGCGCAGTCACTGCGCCTACTGCCGCAGTCACACAGGACTGATTCATCATGATGTCGCGGCATCCGGGAGCAACACCCAAATGACCGCAGTTTAACCTAATGGTGAAGGACTGGTTTAATACACGACTCAAATATGAGAGATCCTGAGTTCAAGTACTTTTCATTAATTTCTTATTGCTCCTTTTGCTTGGAAGTACAACTATTATGGATTAAACCACAATATTTCACACTCTTCATGTATTTAAATAATAGTGTTTCACACTTATTAAGTATTTTCCCTACAGAGAGAGAGATAAACTTATCTCTCCATGTATTCAGCTTGACAAATAATAATGATGTAATAATGGAGTATATATCTCTATGGATTTACCACACATAGAGAGATTACATAATTATTAATATAACTCCTTCCCTGAATTTCCTGTTCCTTCTTCCCTACTTGGAGCTAAGGATCCCTCTAGGGCCTTCACTCAAAGAAAGATCAAGATCCTGTAATATAAAAAAAAAGGGGCCTTTCCTCTAGAGATATCTTTCCCCCAGATTATTACACACACAAAACTGCCAACATTTTTTTCAATTATAAGTGAGTGGGGTTTTATTATAATCTACTGACCTTTTTCCTTTACAGCTTCTATCCTCTTTGTGTATTTTTCCTAGGTACAGGTTGGTGTTATAGCACCTGTATCCTAGAAGACAAGGCACCCATTCCTTGTGTAAGAAACAGCACTTGGCTTGAGTGATTGCCGCGTCCTCTCATACATAAGGATGCTAGCCCCTCCGTTATTCAGCTTTGAGGTGTGGTTTCTTCCCACTGGCCCAAAAAGCTATAGTGTAGCCCATAATCCCACATGTTACATAAGAGACCAGAGATGACATGTCAGGTGTACATGACAAGCTGTACGGATCCTGACATGCAGTTCACACTTTCAACGTTTCACATGCACAGTCACTGTGTGGAGGGTTTCATAGAACTTTCCACCTCAACTTACATACATGACTGCCAGTCCTGTAAATGGTGTGTGACACAGGGTGCAGGATTTTTTTATGTAACATGCAGGACCATGCAACCTGTATGGCTGTCATGCCCCCAATTTGCCTGGAGTGTCTTGAGGGTTGTGTAACCTCTAGATGAATGGTGTGGGCTGGGGGGGAGGGCAGATTGCCCTCATTTATTGAGCGTAGGGCTTTCATTTTGGGATTGAAATATTATCAGCATGTCCAATTTTGGGTGGAAGCCAAGAGAGCTTGAGAGGGAAGAGGAGGAAAAAGACAATCAAATAACAGGACTGTCAAACAATTGGTATCAGCCTTTGACACAGAGAAGCTCTTTGATGGTTTGCGGGCTGAGTGAAGAGCTGGGCCACAAACAGACCCAATGTCCACTCAAAAAGACACATTCTGATAATAGCTGGTATGGCTAGCCGCTAGATAGCATCAGGCCATTCTAGCCAAAATTGGAAAAGATTGTTTTCAACCACTCTGGTAAGTGAAAGATTTCAGAAGACTGAAATTTTGATTTCTTCACATCAGAAACAACCTCTAACTAAACATATAAAGTAGCAGATAAAATCTAATAGAGAATTTACCTAAGAGCAGGTGAGTTGACCACCACCTAAGAATGATGTAGGTAGAAAGAAAGTATGAGAGAAAGAACAGAGTTCTGTCCTCTGAGTGATAAGAGCGGGCTAAAGCAATACTTAAATTTTTAGCTGCTGCTTGTAGACCAATGGTCCTTACTTGGATGGGGCTGTTTAGCTTCCTTATCCAGTTTATTTCATGTGAGTGAAACAGTGTATGAGAGCTGCAACATTGTCTAAATTCATGACAGGTTGTTTGCTCTCAGTTAGACCTCTTGTTTCTTTCTCTGGCATTTGCTTGGAACACAACCACTCACCAATTGGCTCTCCTACTCTAGGAGGGGAATTGGGTTGGTCCGTCTGGTCCTGTTTGACTAAGTCTGAGGAGTTAGGATGTGGCAGTTAGCACTTCATCTGAATCATGTTGTCAGATGGAATAGCCCACTGCTTACCTTTAGTGCTAGCCTTGGTTATTCAATCTGCAAGAGACTGTTGTTGGCCAGGATTTTCTTTATGCTTAATTTTCTTGCTCACTTGTGTTGGACCTGCATGCATCAGATTGATGTGTCAGTTTTATGACCTGCAGAATATTTTGGACTGCGGAAAATGCTAAGTTCCGCAGCTGTTTGATCTCCCGGCTGCTTTCTCAATTTATGAGATTGTTGCCATTTGCCTTGGCATGTATTCTCACAGTAAGATAGTATCCTAGTACCTTTGTGCACAGGGTCTTCTTTCAGATATTTCTTGATCTTGGCTTCAATTGTTTTGAATTTTTTATCTGTGTCAAATTCAATCACAGTTTTTGGAATAGGATCTGGTGTTGCTGGGTTGGGGGTAGGTTGATCTGGATTTTGCTTCCTCTTCATGGTGCTGCAGCTGCAGGGAGATGTTCTGAGGGTTTGAGAAGCAGTCTGTGGCAAGCTTAAACGGCCTTTCTGGTGGAGGATAGCCCTGCAGGGTCCCTGTATCACAGAGAGGCTTGCCCCCAAGGCACCAATTCTGGCGTGGGAGCTGATGTGCCTTGGGCCTGACCAACCCAAATTTTTCCTTTGAGCCACTATATCACATCCAATTTTTGCCCAAAAGGGACATGAGTGGTGCGGCCTTGTAGGCTATCTTCTTTTGCAGTTAACCATCCAACAATCAGCTTTGTATCCCCCCAGATGGCTGCTGGACATCCTTGCAAAATCCCTGCTGAGATTGCTCCACCCAACGATGTAACCATTATGATACATGTATTTGTAGTGGCATGTAAAATATCTTAATGTATCACTGTTACACTGTAATGGTATTGTAACGCGCTCCCGCTCCGTTACACGGGAATTTTTGTTTTGTGTAATGGTGTGCCAATGCGCTGAGGGACTCCTGTCCGTGCTAAGCGGCGGCAGTCGTGTGAGGGGAGGTTTGCTGTTTAGGCTGCCCTTGTGGCTGAGTGGTCCGTAGGAATGAGCGCTGAAAAATGGGGGGATCTGGGATAGCTGTTGGGGTGCGGTGGTTTTGAGAGGTTCGCCGGGGTTTTGGATCCTCGGCGGCAGTTGTTGTTGTTGTTGGAAGGATGAGGGGTGATCTTAAAAAGGGGAAAGAAAGGGGGATCTGGAAAACTCTGATGAAAGATGATCGGCGGGCGGAGCCCAAAGGTTGAAAGTCTGAAGATATGATCTATGAATTTTGATGGTCCGTATTCTGGGGATCAGAATGCCATGCCTCTCCCATCATCCAAGTTCAGCAAACTTGGCCGGGAGAGCCACATGTCACATGTATTTCATCACATCCTCCGCGCGCTCACACACACAACAAACAAGAGAAACAGGAAAAAGAGAACACAAAACAAAGAAACAAGGCAAAAACAGTGAGATGATGCAGAAGAACAAGAACCAGTAGAAAGGAAGAAAGAAAGGAGGAAAGAGGAGGCATAAACACTCAGGACAGACAAGAGAAACAAGCAGAAAAAAAAAGAAAGAAAAAGGAGAAGAAATGAAAACAGATGAATAAACCCACAGCATATGCTGTGTTAGGACCAAGAAAAGTGAAGAGGGTTGGAAACTGAGAAAGAAGGAGTATAGAAGAGAGGGGTGAAAGATGGGGGAAGTAGGAAGAGTGTAGATTTTTGAGAGTCTTGAGGATCTTGAGGAGGAGGGAATTCTTGAGTCTTGAGGAGTGAGGAGGACTTTGATTCTTGATGATCATCCTGCTGGCGGAGACGGTGGAAATGCTCCTGACTAGCTGGCCACGAGAGGGGCCACCACATCCACCCACCATTTGGAGTCTGTCCCCAGACTCCTTCAACGGATGCGCGCCAAGAGAGAGAGGGAAATCCTAAAGAAAAACGGAAAGGAGAAGGGTCCCCGCGGGTGGCTCACGACAGTGGCTGGAGTAGAGCTTACAACAAAGGTGGCAGTAGAGCCCGAGGTGCATACTGAGGAGGGGGACTTACTTTTGGTCAGTAATGCCCCCGCGCGGGAAGTACCGCTTGACCTGATCCGCCGCGAAACGGCGTTTGAGCTCCGTCCCATCGAGCTCGGCTAGGACGTAAGAGCCCCCTTGAACCTGCTTGACAATACAGTAGGGGCCGTTCCACTTGTGGGCGAAGAGCTGCCCCCACTGCACTTCTAGCGATTGATTGTAGGCGAAGACAAGGTCGCCAGACTCGAGCGGATGCCGAAATTTCCCAATGTTCTTTTCTTGCCAGTAGCGGACGGACTCTTCACGTGAATTCATCATTCTTTTGTACGCCAGGCGCCGAGAATCTTTGCTCCTCTCAAGCTGCTTGGACCGCGCTACCAAGAGATCTGTCGTGTCGCAGACTTCTTCCCAGTCGACGCCGAGGTAGGATTCGATGTCCAAATCGATTGGCAGGGCCGCACGCTGCCCGAAAACAAGCTCATACGGGGAATAACCCGTTGTGCGCTTAGTTGAGATACGATCAGCAAACAAGACTAGAGGCAGGAACTTCCAACAGTTCTTGCCCGATTCGCCCGCTAGCTTGACTAACGCCGCTTTCAGAGGGCCGTGCCCCCGTTCAACCATACCCTGCCCTTTGGGGTAATAGGGCGTAGAAACTCGATGCTGACCCGGCAAAGATCGCAGCATATCCGCTAGAGCCCCGCCGAATTCGGAGCCACCATCTGTTGAGTAAGAGCGCGCCAATCCGTAGCGCATAGTCCAGTTTTCCTGGAGGAAAGTTGCAACCGACTCGGAGGTGAGGTTGTTGAGGAACTTCGCTTCCACCCACCCGGAAAAGTCATCCCGAGCGACAATCAAATACTTGGCTCCTCCCGCTTTGATGTGGACGGCGTCCATCGATACTTGTCCGAACACAGCCTCTTCTCCAGTCGGGTAGCGCGGCTCCAGAGGCCGCCTTAAGTCCCTCTTCTGACAAGCCTCGCAGCTCTGACACCAACGCGCGACTGCCTGTTTAAGTGCCGGCCACCAAAATCGATCCGCAATCCGGCGATAGGTCTCCGCAACGCCACGGTGGCCAAGATCCTCGTGTAGTTTCTCTAAAATCTCCTCTTGCTTGTTAAACGAGGTAACAACAATCTGAGGCAGCGGACTAGCTCGTTTCATGAGCCGTTTCGCCTGCACAAAAAAACCTGAGGATTTGCGCTTGAGCGCCTGAAACTCCTTAGCACTCAAGCCGGGCGGGCGGACCAGCGTCGTGAGATACTGTTCTAGCATTCGCCCGAAGCCCTCCTGATACCCATCGTAAGACTGGTCGGAACTAGCTGAAAGCGCTTGCAGAGGTCTAACGTGCGGTGTGTCTTCGTCAAAGTCAGAAAGTGGTGGATCTGAGTCAGCGTCCCCTTGAGGGCGCCTGGAGAGACTGTCGGGCAATGTGAAAGCCTTGCCGGGCCGATGGACGATGTAAAAGGAAAAGAGCAGGATGAAGGCGACCCAACGGGTCATGGGCGCGTTCGGCAAACTTGGCGCGTTAATCATTTGAATGAGTGACTGCGCATCGACCTGGAGCTCGAAGTGCTGACCCCACAGGACCGTCTGAAGCTTTTTTAATACCCTAGCCACTCCGCAGAGCTCCAGCTTGGGCTGAGAATAGCGGGACTCCACGTCCGAAAAAAGAAGGGATTTGTACAAGGCAGGACGATCCCGTCCCTCCGAATCCGCCTGTGTGAGCACGGCTCCCGCAGCATGAGAACTCGAGTCCACGGCGAGCTTAATCAACCCCGCTTTGGGCCCGTAGTCGATCTTCGCCAACACGATATCCTTCCCCACTATTGTCTTCAACGTCTCAAAAGCCTCCTCGCAGTCCGCGGTCCAAAGGAAATCCGCGTCTTTACGCATCAGACGTCGAAGCGGTAGACAGATTTGAGACAAGGACGGGATGAAAAGGCGGACATACACTACCACCCCCAAGAACCCGCGCACCTCCGTCGCCTCTTTCGGAGTCGGCCACAAGAGTATCTTATTGACCTTACTCTTCGCCATCTTCCGACCCTCCTTACACACTACATGTCTGACTATCTCCAGCGCAGGGACGCAGGCGGCCAGTTTTGATGCGGACACCGTCAAGCCTGACTCTTCGATTTGGAAAAGAATTCGCTCTATTGTCTCGGCGTATTCCCAAATAAACCGTCGGATGCCAGAATGCCAAGAGAGCAACTTGTTGTTGTAGTCAGAAGCGGGGCCTTTTACGCCCCCGTCGTCGATGAAGATACCCGCGTGATCGGGGATCTCTTCCTGCAAAATCCACAACATCTGCGCCTGGTAGACGGCAACAGAGTTGGTGGCTCCTTGAGGGAGACGTGTGAGCAGGAATTGGCCGAGAGGGGTGTCAAAGGTCGTGAGAGGGCGAGAAATAGGATCCAGCGCGCGCTCGTCGTAGCCGCCCATGATGTTGCCAAGCCCGTAACATGCTCGACCAGAAAAAGACTCTACGAACTCTTTGGTAGCTGGGGGCACGCTGGCGTCCTTAACCGTAACCTTGTTCAGTGGTTGAAGATTGTGGACAATGCGTAGTTTGCCGTTGCTCTTGAGGACACAAAATACCGGGCTTGAGTAAGAAGATGTCAATTGCTCATATAGTCCAGTTTTGACTCGCTCTTGAATCAGCTTGGTGTACTCGTTGAGCTTTGCGGCTGGGATAGGGATCTTGCGCTTCTGCCAAGGCTCGTGCTCGATGACCGGAATGATGTACGGGAGCCCATAAGACTCCTTCAGCAACCCTCGCTCCCCTTCGGTGAAGGCAATGGCCATGTTGCGCTCCGCAAGGACATTCTTGATGAGGTTCAGCTCATCCGGGTACAACCAACCCTTGGGCCCGAAATTGACGACCAAAAGGCGCTCCGCCGTAACTCTCCCTTTGGGTACAAACTGTCCCGCCAACAAGCGAGGCAGTTCCTGGTACGGATCACGAGACAAAGGAGGACGCTGCAGCAGAGGATTTAGGTTCTGCGGCATGGGTTGATTCACCGGCTTGACTTTCCGGGCCACGGGCTTGTATTTGGCGGCAAAAGAGAGAAAGGAGCCCTCCTTCCACGCATCCACAAGAGCCAACTGCGCGCCGTGTTTAAGCCCATACTTGAGTTATAAACACCAAGTCCGATGCTCCGCGCCATTTTCAAACGCCGCCTTCTCTGAGAATGAAAAACCAAAAGGAGATTTGCGGCTCACGAGTGTGGCTAGAGTAGGGTTTTTACGACGTGCAGAGAGACCCTCGGAGGTGCAACTATGGGAGGAACTTACTTCTACATCTCCCGACCTCCGCAGAACACCAAACTCCAACAGGCCACCCTCGCATTCAAGCCCGTAAGTACCTAGTTTCACCTCATTGCGGAGGATCTTTAGTTTATCCTTGTCGCGGAGGCTCGGAAGTTTAACCTCATTGTGGAGGGCCACAACGGACAAAAATAGTTTATCCTCATTGCAGAGGCCGCCACAGGACATAAATAGTTTAGCCTCTTCACGGAGGGGGAGTAGTTTATTCTCTTTGCGGAGACCGTCAAGAGAAGAATTTAGTTTATTCTCATTGCGGAGACGAGAGTCGGAGGCTAGTTTGGTCTTGTTGCGGAGCCGAGACGAGAGAGGAAGGGAGTTGTTGGGACTGGGAAACAAACAAAGGTCCGGCGAGTTGCTCACGAGTGTGGCCAATGGTAATGTTTTTGATTTGACGGTAGAATCTACCCGGAGGGGACTTACTTTTGTACTTTGTGCCCCCGCAGAAAGCCCATGCTGAAAATCCACTCCCGCGCTAACAGCGCACGGCAGGAGGATCCTTCTTGAAGAGTTGAGAGAAGATGATTTTGAGAGAGACGGAAACAAAGACTGAAAGACCGACGAAGCGAATTTTTTTGATGGGTTTTGATTTTGCTGATGTTTTTGAGTTTTGATGTTTTGAGCAGATGAGATGGGAGACGGAGATTGAAGACAAGTGGAAAAGAAACTACCGCTGTGGGCCTCTAAGGGTTGAGTTGAATCCGCTGGCAGAGTGCAAGGCCCTAAATTAAAACTGCCGGCTAGTGGACCAACCCCCTTCATAAAAAAAAAGAGTCTTCTGCCCCCTCGGGCAACTCCAGAATGCGCCCGCAGTGAGTCAAGACCGCCTTTCGACCATGCGCCGGAAATTCCCGCTCCCACCTCCCCTTCTCAACTGGGCAGAGCAAGAGCTCAATGTTCTGGCCTTCAGGATCAGGAAGAATTATCCTCTCCCCTGCAGTGGGGGAAAACAATAGGGTTGCCTCGAAATCCATCAAGAAAGGGTGACCTAAGATGAAGGGGCTATCCTGGCGGGTAATCCAAAAGTGACAGGTGCCCACAATACTCTTACCCACCCAAACAGGGACGTCCTCAGCGACTCCAATCAGCTCGCAAGCCTGGTTGTTGATGCCGTAGACTGCGGAGCTGAAATTGACCCGAGGTGTGAGGTTAAACCGATTCGCCATGGCATCAGATATGATGTTGAGCTGCGACCCTGAGTCAATCAACGGAGACGCGGCGTTCTCCCCCGCTCCAATCAAGCAAGCCAGGTAACCGAGCGGGCAGGAGTAGAGACAGGGGTCCGGCGAGGATTCTCTGAACTCGCGGCCCTCCGCCAAAGTGCCCGAATGCACCTTCAACTCCTCTGGGCCTACCTCCACACGACGCCGCGAGACCCATTTTTTAACGCCATCCAATACCGCCGGAGAGACTGAGCAGATTTCCGCTACTGTCGTCGTGACTGGAAGCTCAAAGATCTTCTTGACGAAACCCTCCACCGCGTCTGGGTGGTCTTGTGAGACGTCCCGCTCAAAGCGGACCTTCGGCTGCGCTCCCGCACCCTTAGGCGGCGTGGCTGGCCTGACTGGAGAATCCTTTGGCGGAGAGGGCTGAGGATCGGGATCTTTCATAATCCGCTCAAAAAGTTCCTGCTCGTCCACTACATCGGGCTCCGTGGGACCGCCAGGAGCAACTGCTGGCTTGCGAAGCAGCCGTTTAGCCTGGGATGGCGGAGCCAAAGGAGCTTTGTAAGGCCTCGACTCCTCATGTCTCTTCCTGCCAGCCGCTTCCGGGTCGTACCCACCCAAGAACGATTGAGATGAAACCGCCGGGGGGTACCATTGCTCTAAAGACCCACAGCTGGCCTTAAACTCCACGGAGGCCAAGTGAGATGTCGGACAAGGCCCGGGAGACTGAGACCAAGAGCTTGACGCCTGATTGGATGGAAAGGAGGCCACTACGTGGCGGATTGGGCGAGTGCGATCGAAAGGAATGAGCGCCCCGTTGGGCAGGAAGAAGTTATTACCCTTCTTCTCGACTAGACCCGCCTCCTGTTCCTTCTGTAGTTCGGCGCAGCGGAGGGTTCCGTGATTCTCTCGATGGCAGTAATAACAAATCATCGGACCCCTTTCCGTTGATGAGCTCGACTTCCCGCCTCCTTGCTTCATGAACTGCTCGAATGCTTTGAACATTTTAGTGAGGTCTTCCATTGACGTTTCTGGTTTGGGGGACGAAGAAGCAGCCGAGGGCCGCTGATCAGAGAGCATATTCTTCATAGTTTCATTCGCCTCCTGAAAGGGGGCCGCTACAGGAGCAGAGGTCCTAGTATCCTTGAAGGAAAGGGATATCTGCCCCTTCATGACCGCGTCCACTGCGCTCCGGAGAATTTTGAACGCTGGGAGCCGTGCCCGCTTATCGACCGTCATCACAAGAGTATTGTCCTTAATCAGCTGTTCACGTATTCGGCCGTGAAAACCCGGGGAGAAGGCCTGATAAAACTGTTTCTTCAGTTCCTCCTCCAACTCGATATGCTGTTTGGTAACAAGGTAAGCCTGAATTGGGTCCCAAGCTTTACAAAAGTGGTGGTAATCCGAAACCGACGCAACCCCGCCTTTCTGTGCCCATGTTTCCACCAAACTGACGATATCACGCTCTGTAAACTGAGCCGTGTCAACATCCGCCCAGTAGCTTAGCATCGCCGACCGCAGCTTCGACCAATCCGGCGGGGTGTTCCCTTCAAGCGTCTCTAGAATATCCCAAATTTCTCCATTCTCGACGAAACGGACGACTTGCCGAGCTTTGTTGTAATCTGAAGCATTGTCTAACTCAGCCGCCAACTCGTAGTCGGCCAAAAATTGCTCAATGTTTGATCCTTCAAATTTGAGACCATCTTGAGGCTTGATTTTTTTCATTTTCCCGGGTCTCGCGACTCCCGCCACGTTGGCCATGTCAAACAAGAACTAAAGAGAAGGCGGCTCACAGAGTGGCGATGATGTTTTTTGACGAAAGAAGGTAGAACTTCGGAGGTGCAACTAATGTGGTGGGGACTTACTTCTACAACCCAAGTGCCCCGCCGCTGAACCCTAAGCAGAGACAGAAAGGAAAAAAAAAGCGGAAAGAAAGGAAAGCTCAAAGCCAAAAGACTCCTGACACGCGGACTAGACCGTCCTGGAGCGAGGCCAGTGACAAAGTGATCGGTTCTTGAAGGTTGCGGAGAAGGAAGAACCAAAACTAGGTTCAACTGGAATTCTTTGGGTTTGGATGGATGATAGTAGTGAAAAGAAAAGTAAGAAATTTATAACCGCCAAACGGCCTCAAAACCACAGTGCGAGACTGTAAATCTTGAGGTCGCTGGTTTGATCCCGGCTTGGGGGACCAAATGAGGGACTCCTGTCCGTGCTAAGCGGCGGCAGTTGTGTGAGGGGAGGTTTGCTGTTTAGGCTGCCCTCGTGGCTGGGTGGTCCGTAGGAATGAGCGCTGAAAAATGGGGGGATCTGGGATAGCTGTTGGGGTGTGGTGGTTTTGAGAGGTTTGCCGGGGTTTTGGATCCTCGGTGGCGGTTGCTGTTGTTGCTGGAAGGATGAGGGTTGATCTTAAAGAGGGGAAGGAAAGGGGGATCTGGAAAACTCTGATGAAAGATGATCGGCGGGCGGAGCCCAAAGGTTGAAAGTCTGAAGATATGATCTATGAATTTTGATGGTCTGTATTCTGGGGATCAGAATGCCATTCCTCTCCCATCATCCAAGTTCAGCGAACTTGGACTCCGGGAGAGCCACATGTCACATTTATTTCATCACATCCTCCGCGCGCTACACGCGCTCACACACACAACAAACAAGAGAAACAGGAAAAAGAGAACACAAAACAAAGAAACAAGGCAAAAACAGTGAGATGATGCAGGAGAACAAGAACCAGTAGAAAGGAAGAAAGAAAGGAGGAAAGAGGAGGCATAAACACTCAGGACAGACAAGAGAAACAAGCAGAAAAAAAAAGAAAGAAAAAGGAGAAGAAATGAAAACAGATGAATAAACCCACAGCATATGCTGTGTTAGGACCAAGAAAAGTGAAGAGGGTTGGAAACTGAGAAAGAAGGAGTATAGAAGAGAGGGGTGAAAGATGGGGGAAGTAGGAAGAGTGTAGATTTTTGAGAGTCTTGAGGATCTTGAGGAGGAGGGAATTCTTGAGTCTTGAGGAGTGAGGAGGACTTTGAGTCTTGATGATCATCCTGCTGGCGGAGGCGGTGGAAATGCTCCTGACTAGCTGGCCACGAGAGGGGCCACCACAGCGCTACATTTTTTTTTTTTTGAATTTATGTCTTGAGGGACCACAGCTCCAATACATAATAGGCTGTAATGGCACGTAACAGTAACAGAGGCCCAATGCGCTATGTTGAGCTTGGAAATGATGTATTGGCACATTTGATACATTGTATTGTTAGCACATCAGTGTGCCAATGCACTACACTACTTTTCAATGATTGTGTAACAGAACCCAATTAAAATACAATGTATATGCAGCTACAATACATGTATTTTAATGGCTACATCATTGCTCCAACTAGGGATGTAAACGGGTTGGGTTTGGGTCGGAATATGGTGCCCAAACCCAACCCAATGTGAGCACCGGGTCGGGTTGGGTTGGGACAAAACTGCAAATGTACTGCCCAAACCCAAAATTTCAGCCTCAGCCCCTTGATTGAGAATTTTCACTGTTTCATCTTTTCTTCCAACCACAACTCAGCCCCATAATATTTTGTATATAGTCTGTCCTCTTTGGCCCTACCTTTTGTTCCCCATCAGATCCTGTCCCAGCAATCCAGATCACTGGTCACCCTTCACTAGCCTAGCTTATGCCATTAAATCAGAGTGGACAAGCTTGATAAGTTTATGCCAAATATATCAGGTTGGAAAGACTTTACATTACCTTTACCTTGCTAATAGATTAGTAGAAAGTAAACCCTTAGACATACCTCAAGAATCCTCTTTAGCCGCACCTTTCCTTAAGAGTCCATACTCTTATTTTCTTTTTCTTGTTCCCCTGAGAGGCAGCCCTTCAAGCACCAAATCCCTCTCAAGCTCTATTCTTCCCTCAGAGTAGTTCCACACCGCCAAATGGGTTGAGGCAGTCCTCAGCACTCACGCCAAATTTCCCTGTTTACTCCCAAATCTTCGGAGGCTTGCCAGCCTGCCAACTCAGAAGGGAGGACTGACTAAGTTTGGTCTGTGGTGCTGCCACTGGTGACCCACAAACACCCGGGTGTTTCGGTGTCTACCCGGGTCAACTCGGATACGAGCCTCACCCCCGTCCCGACCCCCGGGCTACACCTTCAGTCGGGTTTGTCCAAAGGGGTCTATGATATATGCAGTCCCGGGACAGGGCCAAGCAGCAACTGAACCCAACACACACACTCACTTCGGCCTGCTAAGAGCAAGTAAGTCATTCCTTGTTGAGAAGGCGTATGTATTATAGACTGGATAGGAATCTGATGGCCATATCAATCTGACTGGATCAACCCGACTGATGAAAGATACAATTCGGACAGACTAGATGGCCCTCCGCGATTCGAGCAAACCGAAGCCGAACTATCTGGGTTCGCATGCCAAGGAGGAGGAGCAGTCGGTCTGGAAGAAGATCATCAGCCAGGAGATGAACGATCCCGAGTGTCGGAAAGCTAACACCGGCATCCTCGTCGGCTTCGCCGTCTTTTTCTCCTCGATCGCTTTCTTTAAAGTCGCCGGTGACCTCCTCGTCCCTGCCTTCTGAATATCCTGCCTCTCAAGTTTGTCCCCCTCCTTGTCCTACTTCTTTTCTTTCCGTCTTTCTGGGTATTGGGGTTTGTTTTGAAGCTAATATGCTTCCTTCTTTTTACTCTTTAGTGTTCTTTCCCCACGATGAAGTATGGGGGCTTTATCGGTATCGTATCGAAAAGTCGATGCAACATATCTGCCCTCCTGGCATCGCATCCCCAAAGCGATACGAATTATCGGTATCGCTTCGCAAAAGCGATGCAAGAATCCAAGAAATTTTGTATCGCATCACGATAACGATAATTATCGTCTGTATCGCGCCAAATTCACAATTCAAAAATACAATACAACACGCTATTGTATCAATGTGTATCGGCCGTCTTCCAGATGAACGGGCCATATCGATGATATGGGGCCCTGTCCGGTCGGATGTGTCTCCAAGTGCTGTGATGGGCCCTTTAACCACTCCGGTAACAGCAACAAGTTATTGGATTTGGGGGTATACAGTTGCGAACGTCAATAACCCGCACATTTTGTTGGGTCCGGACGGTCGGGAGGTCAAAATTTTGGGTCCGGAGGGCGGGGGATCAGGTTTTTCTGGGTGCAGATACTCCAAAATATGTACAACCATTTTTGTATGTATGCCACATCGAGAACCTTCAACAGAAGCCAGTTGAGATAGCCAAATCCTACAGTCTTACCATCTCCCAGGCCAACAAATAGATACATAATAAGTACATTCCTTCAGTTCTTGATGATATCCAAAATAAAGCTGACACACACACATTCATTTACAGATCTGAAAGTTACACCAAAATGTTGGCTAAGAAAGTTTCCAAGTATGACGTTCCACTTCCTCTCTCTCTGTGACATGCCTTTTGCCTCATCTCTTTACTCTTTCCTTCTTTTGTATACTATTAATCCTCTGAAGGTATTCTTATTTGTGCAGTTTTAAGATTCAACAGGTAATTCAGAAAAACAACTTGCTGTGGAATGATAGACATAAAAAGTGTGACTGCCTTTGAAATTCAGGTTGGAAATGCAGCAATCATAGAGGATAACTTGTGGCTTGGGAAGACTTTGTACAGGTGATTTAACTGTGGGGGATGGAGTGTTGAGACCTGGTGGTACAGCTTAGCCACCTGCGCCAGCTATTAATGCCAAAGTCAAAAATCAAATGTTCAATATTGGGCAAGGGACATGATCTGTGTCCTTGAAATCAGTCCTGGATGAACATTGATGAAGGCCTTAAGAGTATCCAATAGGATAAGTGGTAGTTTATAAATTTTCAAAAAAATGAAGATTATACTGGAAAAATGTGGGCAGGGGCTTGACCCTGAGAATATTGGACTGTTGAATCTTTGTAATGCAGATTTCAGTTTTTCTTCACTGCAGTCATTTAAGGTGTTCAAAGTTGACTTGCATAAAATCATAACACCATAAAATCATAAAATTTTAAGCAGAAAAAATATGTACCACCCAAACACCCAAAACAGAGCAATAGTTTGAAAATGGTACATAAAAAATTATCACCCAAAAATTCTACGATTTTATGATTTTATGATTCAAAAATTTTATGATTTCAACTTTGAACACCTTAATTTTGGTTTGCTTGCGCCTGGACACATTTTTGTTTAATGTGAGGAGAGGGCCCTGAGATTGCAGCGGCAAAGCCGCCATGAACTCTAGCAAAGGAACAAGCCATAATGAAGCAGCATAATTGCTTGCTCCTAAAGAAATCTAGGATTAGCCCAAGAAACGTATGTACTATCAGCAGTTGACCGCTATGTGACCAGAGAAAAAGGTGATAGCAACACTGGGTCGCTACGCTAACCATAGCGGTTAGCGTAGCGTAGCGCAGCGCGAATGCGCTATTTTTTAGCGTAGCGTTAGCGCAATTGCACGCATATGCGCTAACGCTACGCGCACGCGGTGCGCAGCTATTTTAGCTGATAGCGTAGCGTTAGCGCAGATGTGCGCAATTGCGCTAACGCTACGCATGCAAGGCGCAAAAGAGCGCGCGCTACGCTGCGCTACAGCGCCTTTAGCGGGAAAAAAGGGCTTTTTTTCCGCTAAAAGCGGTGTAGCGCAGCGCAGCGTAGCGTAGCGACTGTAGCGGCGCGCTAACGCTAACAAAGAATTGGCGCGCTGTTAGCGCCGCTGAAAATTAGCGCAGCGTAGCGGCGCTAACAGCGCGCTAACGCTATGCAAAATAGATGGGCGCTTTTTGCCGCTACGCTAACACGTAGCGCTGAAATAGCGTAGCGTAGCGTAGCGACCCAGTGTTGGCGATAGCGCAGCAAGAAAACCGCTGCGCTACTCGCTACGTGCAGCGATTGTCCGCTACCCTCCCAGGGTCATAAGCGAAAGCGCAGCGAAAGCGAAAATTTGCTACGCTACCCACTAAATTAGCGGATAGTGGAACAGTTTTATGGTTTATACATGTTTTTATGTATTTTAAAACCTTTTTCCTTTTTTTTTTGGCTCCCACATGGCATAGAGAAAAGCGGTGCTGACCGCTACGTGGTCCCTTCTTTAGCGCACTATTTTGAGATTTTTTTACGGGAAAATCAAAAAGCGTGTAGCGCAGCGACCCAAAAAATCGCTGCGCTAAACGCAGCGCAGCAAATACACCGTTGGTGCTATTCAGATTATCACTGATATTACCTAAAAAAAGGAAACTAAGGATCATCCTACATCAGGAGGACCCTTAGAGATGGAACCATTTATTTAGATTTAGCTAACCCACATTGATATACATACCTGAGGTTCTCCCCTCTATGAATTGGCATCTTTTTCAAAATCATCAGCATACATCCTAGTATTCAAATCTGTCCTCTTCAATTCCCTTTGACAAGAACCAGTTTCCCTGTTTGGCTTGTACGCGTTACCGCAAGATCCCTAGTCATCAGGCGCCTTCAATTTGAGGCTCCACCTTTTCCTTCTCCAAAACCAACCCAAGAAAGTAGCTCACTCAACTACCTGAGCTAGACCATCTCAGTTATTTATCAGTGAGTACTTTTCCCAAGATTTCTATTTTCTCCTCTGGGGATCTTTAGCAAACCACACCTGAGAATCAGGCCCCCACTACTCAGGCATTCAAACTACCCCTGCGCTGCAGGCCCTGAATTCTTACAGAGGGCACCCTAACCACCCCTATGTGAGCTCGCGCCCCGCAACCTCACCAAAGGAATCACGAGGATGTCACCAAACCACCTCGGACCAAGTTCCTGCGCCCTCCTAGTCCAGCAGGGAAGTACTAACACTTCCCCTGGACTAGGTGAGCACCCACACTTTCCCTTCTCCTGCCTCACCCTCTTCCTTTTCTCATCTTGTTGTAAATAGAAGGAAGTACTAACACTTCCCCTGGACTAAATTGCAATGCACCCCTAGTTAGGTTCCAGAAGTGCTCCCTCCAAGGCTAGCCCTTGCATTGTGCCCCCCTTGTGCCTTGCAGATGCCACAATCAGTGAAGCTTGGATTGTTGAGCTTACACCCTAGTCATACCTAGGCCCTCCTAGGCCCCTCTGTAGCTTCTGTTTGTTATTTCCTCCTCTGCTTCATATAGCATGATCACCTGGATTTTTGCAGCATGTGCCTCTGGAAGACCTAGTCTTGGCAACACGCCCACTGACATTTATTGTGTTTGGGGATTGATTTTTTCTCTTGTTGTATTGTTGTGGAATGGGGCTTTATGGTTTTTTTCTATTTTTCATTGAGATTTGAAAGAAATCCTATAATGAGGATAGTAAAATCCACTTGAAAAAAAAAATAAGGAAGAAAAAGGATTGGAAGTTATCTCTTTTGCTCTGTTAAAATATAGTTCTGCTCACTCCCAACAGCCAATACATGTGATGAAATTAAACACAAAACCCAAGAAGGATGGAATGAAACAGGTTGATCAGTTGGCTAGAATGTGAGTTTTGGATTTAGAAGGGTAACACATGAGTTTCAAAATAAAACTGGCCAGGGACTTGTTTAGTGTTGAGTCCATTTGGCAAAAAATTTACAAATGGCCGCAACAGGTTTTTTGAACACAAGCTGAGATGGTGTGTTGCTTTGCTTTGGGACTTGAATGTTTTTATGGGTTTCATAGAATTGTTCTGCTTTTTCTGTATCCCAGTACTGAACTTTGTCTTCAGATCTTGTTGCAAATTTTTGAATATATTCAATCTTGTTTTGTTCCATTTCTGGATGTTTGTATTTTAGCCATTCATCCAAGGTGCTGTTTCAATTCAATCAAACTATTCAGATTTTGGGGGACCAATTGATGCCTTGATGATTGAATTAATAGAGACTTACATATAGTGGAGATGTGGTATGATCATGCGCTCTACCCACTGGTCAAATGGGAGTGATTTGGTCCAGATTTTTGACTGAAGAGAAGAATTGTCGGATGATGCTAGGAGTAATAACAGTGGCTTATTTTGCTTTGGTTTTTCGAAAAATTGATAAAAGAAATAAGCTTCTTCTAGAGACTGTTGGAGGTCAATAAGCTCTTGATTTTCGATGAGTTTCTGTTTAACAAAGGGTCTGAGTGATCATAAATTAGCCACTTCCAATGGAGCTGAACCAAACCACCATAGCTGGTCATGGTTTTTGAGGAATTGGAACCGGTCACCTCCTTTTGAGGCAGAAAAGCACCCGCTTACAAACGGTGATAATAGTTGATTGCCTTCTCCCAATTTTTCTGGGTTAACCCTGTGAGGCGGGGACCGATAATCTGGAGGAGATTGAATTCTCTACGCATGAGGTTGTTTTCAGTTTGCTTGACACACATAAAAACAATATGGATTCTTTGAAAATCAACCAGGCTACTCACATCTTCGGCCTCCCGCCCTGAGGAACATCGTATGTCTTGAAGTGAATCCTTATGTTTGGGTCATGGGGTGTTTTGCTGTAGATGTAAGGTTATTATCCAAAAAAACGATTGGCCGGTGGGATTTAGTCGGATGGAAACAAGCCTGTTGGGGTGATCGCAGATTTTTTGAAGGAATTAGTTCAAACCCTGCTCACATGATGGGATTCTTGGGTCCATTCGGGCCATCGGGCCTGTTTCCGACGTCTCCGCCCGGGCGTAGTCCTCTGTTTGAATGAATATACATATATGTCAATAACATGCTTCTTTTGACCTTCGACCATGCCACTCACGCCACTTGATCCTTCTGCACTGATTTGAGGGGTTCGATCACATCTGGATTTTCTCTGCGTTGTTGGTTATGATTTATCAAATATGTATTAGCAGGAGAGGATAGGTGGGTATATGACAGCCTATTCGGCTGATCGGAGAATTTAACACAGAGGTTCTCACATCATGGAATCCTGATGACTGGTACTATCGCCTGTTCTTGCAAAAGTTGTGTCGGTATCGGCTGCTCTGTTTGTATCGAGTCACGTCAGGAGACATGGATCAAGTGTGGAAAAATCAGCTGATGATGCTCAATCAGTTGTGGTGTTTTCACTGATCATGATGCTCGCTTACTCTGCGCCTTGGCGGGACTCGTACTTGGAAGGTCTGCCGGAGGAAAAGGTACATGGTATATTTAGACTTGACGAGCTTCTCTTCAGATATTGATGTTAACTCTTTCAGCGGAATCAAGATGTCATCCGTGGCAGTGCGCTTCCACAGACTTGGACGCGGCAAAGATCGGCCATGTGAGCAAGAGAATAGGACCAAAAACGCTAGAAGTGCACCGGGATGACGAAACATTCTTCTCGTCTGCTTTTTGGCTTCGGGACGGGGATGGGAAAGAATTCAAGGTGCTCTGGGTGCTTGGATATAAATATTTATGTTGTTCGTGGGTTCAGCAAGTGGAGGCCGAGGACAACCAAAGGCTCAAGACATCCGGCACGCTCCAGGTGCAGGGGGTTTGTTTGCCACTCAGAGTCAAATACAGAGCGGCATCAAGAAGTGTTGGAGTAGAAAGCGTAGGTCTCAAAATCAGATTGGCCCACGCATGAAGGAATCATCCAGAATCAGAAGGAACTGGTTTCAGAGCTCTATGCAGAAGAGGAGAACCCAACCTGTTATGGTTATCACACACCCACCATCGCACCCCTGAGGTGAGGATGAAGCGCGGTCGAGTAAAGTGTATACCAAGTCAACTCCCTCGGTAATTGATGTAGGGACAGGCAGGGACCATCCGAATGACTCGGGCCCCTCGGCGCAATGCGACAAGAAGTTACCAGCTCGGCCGGGACGGAGGGAAATAAGAAGAGTTCATCGGGTCAATTGTGGAAATCAAGGCTGATTGTTGCAGTGAGCATGAACTCGGCTTGGGGCTGCCCATAGCACGAGGCACTGCCAATGGTAACACCGCATCGATTCGTCCTCCGTCCGTACGTCACTGGGATTGAGCCAGCGTCGGATCCATTGTGAGACAAACCTTCACGGACACAGTGGAGAAGTGATGATGCTCGCCGCCTGCCGTCGGACCCCCGATTGCCCGGAAGTTAGTCCGTCCTCCGGGCTCCCTTCAGAGTTGGCAGGCAGCCAGTCCCGGGACACGGCCAGCCAGCAACTTATCCCAACACACCCACTTCGGCCTGGTAACACAATGTAAGCCATTCCTTGTTGAGAAGGCGTCTGGATTATAGACTGGATAGCAGTCTGATGGCAGTATCCATCGGGCTGGACCAACCCAACTGATGATCGATACAATTCGGGCAGACTAGATGGCCCTCCGCGATTCGAGCAAGCCGAAGCCGAACTATATGGGTTCGCATGCCAAGGAGGAGGAGCAGTCGGTCTGGAAGAAGATCATCAGCCAGGAGATGAACGATCCCGAGTGTCGGAAAGCTAACACCGGCATCCTCGTCGGCTTCGCCGTCTTTTTCTCCTCGATCGCTTTCTTTAAAGTCGCCGGTGACCTCCTCGTCCCTGCCTTCTGAATATCCTGCCTCTCAAGTTTGTCCCCCTCCTTGTCCTACTTCTTTTCTTTCCGTCTTTCTGGGTATTGGGGTTTGTTTTGAAGCTGACGTGTTTCCTTCTTTTCTGGCGTTCTCTCCCCCTACATCTATGTTCTTCAGCGCAACCTGCAACGCAGAAACCAAAGAAGCGAAAATCATAATTGCAAAGAAAATATTGACGATCCAACCAGAATGATGACCAGATATAGAATCTTTAATTAACCTCCATATGTGTTCCAAACTAGCTTCGGTTGTACTTTGTGCGGTCTCACTTTGGTCTTGACATAACTGCTACCAGTTCCAGACCTGAGATCGAGAAAAACCTACCGTGGAGGAAACATGATATGGGGTTCTATTTACCCCCTCAGTCCTGGTATGGTACATGGGTGTTATGTATCGCTTGTGCCAACATGGAAGAGCACCTTGTTTCCAACTTGGGCACATGTAAGGTCCCAGGCATATGGGGTCTGTTATCTCTCAGTATCGATAGGCATCCATCGCAATGAAATTTCAAGCCATCTCTATCCAACGATTACACGAGATACAAAAACGATTTTCACAAATCGAAAATACGAACAACGGTGATAATGATTAACAAAATATATTTCTCGGAAAGATGGTTTAAGATTGATGCTGGGAAGGAGAGGGGACACGGAATTTGTGAGTGAAGGCTTGGTTTTGAGATTCGATGAACTCGTTGAGCAGAGATTCGATTTGGGAGACATAGTGCCGCTCGACAGCGGATATTCTCCGAAGCCGATCGAGATTTTGATGGGGTTTTGAAGGATCTGGTGGAGAAGTAGTGGACTCAAGAAGACGAGACTCGGCCTGGATTTCATCATCTAAGACGACTTGGGTGATGAGTTGAACGAGCCTCTTGAACCGATCGTCGAACTCCAAGCCGAGGGCCTTCATCTCCAACATATCGTTTTGGATTCCTCGGAAGTCGCGGAAGACTTTCCATTTGATCTGCAAGCTCTCAAAGTACACATCTCTGGTCAATCCGAAATATTTGACAAACGGATCCGAGTGGGATCGGGCCCAGTCGAAAAGATACAATGCCAGATGGGGGTTCTTGAACCGACTCGAGAAGGTTTTGAGGAGGTGTAGGAGGATCGGCGAGAAGAGTGGAGTGAAACAAACTGGCTGACTGGAGAGCATCGTCTCTGGATCCTGGTCGAAATTCATGTCCAGTTCGAATTCGGTGGGAATGGGTGGATGGGCATCAAGATTCTCGAAGACTTGCCCGAGTTTCGGTGTGGGATCCTGATCCGGAGGGGTTGTTGTTGGACTGCTGGATGGTGAGCTTTCCTCAACCAAGGATTCTGAGGGTGAGGGCGATCGGGATTGAGAAAAGACATGTTGATCGAGCCAGCCGAGCAATTCGAAGTCTGTCTCCATGCTGTCGATCTTCTGGATGAGCGAGTCGGAGAGTTCTTTGAGGATATCCTCGATGCGGAGATCCTCAGATGAGAGTTGATCGGGCCGGTGCCTTGAGAGGGATTTATTTGAGGAAGAGTGTTTTGATAGGATCGACTGAAATTCGGGACGATGCAGCAAGTCTCTTATCCCCGATCCTGCGCCGTTTTCTTGTTCTGGATCGGATTTGGTGGTCATCGAGAGTTCTTCTAATGGGATCGCCAGATCTTCGAGTAGTTCTAGTGCGATCAAACTTTCTCTGTGGCTCATTTGGCTCCTTTCGAGTTGGTTGCGGGTTCGCATGCTCCATGGCTTCATGGGTGTGAAGGATTGAGGCCCAGGATTGTCTGCCGAACCTTCTGCCAGCCTCCCTTGGATATCATCGTCGTCCTGCCGTCTGTTCGAGCTTTTGAATACCGGTAGGCCTGCCCTATCTCTCAATCGGGATCCCTTTTTCTTGGCGGAAGAGGAGGAGGGAGATGGTTTCGAGCTTGATGGGAATGGTCGTTGTGCGCTGTTGCTGATTTTACTCGGATCAGTTTCTACTCCGGCCCGTCATCAAGCCTGACAGCTCACCTAGATGGTTCTGTGTCCGTTGAGATCCAGCGGGTGCTAGCGGGTGAGCATGTTGTGAGATGGAGAGTGCCTCTGATCGTCAGTAGTTGGCGAGTGGTGCTGAGCTTGACCATTGGCCTGAGGTTTTCCTGGGTGCTTGCTTCGAAAAAATCAAGATCCACACTGGCGAAATCTCCCAGGGCAACACCCCCGGGGGGGCAGGCGGGAGCATATTGCATATATCCATATCTCATCACGGCCACCCTCAAAAAATCTTCGCCCCCGACCACCACCACCACAACAACTCGAAGAATATCCTTGGCCATCGACTTATCATAGTGTAAGCAAAACTAACTTGTGGTCGGAATGTTTGTTTCAATCAGGAATTCCTAATCCCAGCTGTTTTTTTTTGATGAATGCAGAACGATCGAAACATGCTACCCATCAAGTCAGCCTCCAAGAAGCGGAAACGGGTCAAAGTCGTGGACGGCGCCAGTCTGAAATCCAAGAAACCACTCGGGATCGAAGAATATCCCAACGTAGAACCCACGGCTGAAGAACTCGATCTTGAGGAAGCAGTCTTCGGATTCGCACCGGTATCAAGATCAAAACAGAAACTAGAACCTTCCAACCCAACCCACTCAGTCCGCCCTGATGATGAAAGCCCCAAGACCGAGCTTGCAGGCCTTGCAGATGATCAGGTGAAGCCACTAACGAGCATTCACCTTCGATTCTTTCGGCACCTCACTGACCTAAATCGATCTCCTGATAGTTATTCATCTTGGACGAGCCCAATCAACAATCCAATGGAGCTGAAAGTCTCAATGATCCCAATCAAAAATCAGAGACTATCGAGCGGAAAGAGTCAGCGCCCAAGACCGATCGTCGCCCTGAGAAGGTGCCTGCATGGAAGGACGAGTCCGCAAACCAGGTCTCAGTATCGATTAGCCATGGACCCAGCCGACTGAAGAAGCTAAGAACATTGGATGACCGAGACGATGATCAAAAGATCACTATTAGTGGAGAAGAATATGAGAAACGATTAAGGACCCAATTCGAGAAGATGAATCCAACACCAACTTGGTTGAGCGATCGCCGACAATCAAAAGGTAAACAGATCGACGGGGATGAGGATGAGGACCAGCCGGGTTTCGGATTAGATCTAATTCTTCAATCAACTGGCGATCTTAATCGTCCCAAGATCTCCAAAAAAACTCGCAAGGGGATCCTACCCAAAGGCCAGCTTCAAGTCGAGAGACTTCGAGACGCAAACCAAGCCGAGCCCGGAAAAACCAAATCCTCGCCGATCTCTTGTCTCCAGTTTCATCCCCATTCCGACGTCCTCTTCACCGCCTCGGCCGAGTCCAAGCGACTCTCATTCTTCAAGATCGACGGCACCCACAACCCGGCCCTCCACTTCGTTCATACACCCGATCTTCCAATCCAAGCCGCCGAATTCTGCCCTCCTTCAACTACCAACGTATCTTCAACCGTCCTGATCACCGGCCATCGGCCGTACTTCTACACATTTGATCTCCAAAGCTGTCAATGTATCAAGAGCCCCCAAGGACTCTTCCACAAATCTGTTTTCTCGCAATCGAGCAAAGGCACCTCACTCAGTCATTTCAAATTCTCGCCTCAGGGAAATCTCGTCGCATTTGTCGGGATGAATGGGCTTGTCGAGCTGGTCGACTGGTCGAACAACATTGGCTCGTCCCAAGTGATCCATAGCTTGAAATCCAACAACCCAATCAAGAGCTTGGCATGGTCACGCAACGGGACCGAGCTCCTGACGATCGGGAGTAATGCAGAGGTGTCGATCTGGGATCTGCGGATGAACAAGATCATGGGCAGTTGGTTCGACGACGGCGGATTCAATCCGACGAAGATCTCCACCACCGACCAAGACTGTCGTCGGCTCACCCAGGAGTCATATACGGCCATCGGCAGCCAAACTGGCATCGTCAATCTTTACGCCGATCAGATCCAGGATGGAGCCCCCTCCTCGTTCGTCGATTCCTTTCAGACCAGCCGGAAACCGTTCAAAACCATCGGCAACTTGACCACTTCGATCAACCGACTCAAGTTCAATCCCGACGCACAAGTGCTCGGGATCTCCAGTCAAGTCAAAAAGGATGGACTGAAACTGGTTTGTGCTTCTTTTTTTTCTTGGTCAACTCCAGTATCCTCGCATCCGGTGTTATTGACTGATCGCGGCACTCGTTTCTCTGGTTAGGTCCATGTCAAGTCTGGAACCGTCTTTTCCAATTGGCCTACTTCGAATACCCCCTTAGGTCATGTAACCGATTTCGACTTCAGTCACAATTCCAAATACTTGGTAACTGCTAACAATCGGGGCAAAGTACTGCTGTATTCACTCAAGTTTTGGGAATAATTTATTTGCTTTCTTCTTTCTCCTGCTTTCTTTTTTTTTATGTATGTTGTCGGATGATATCCTTTTTTTTTCTCCTCGCAACGATCATAAGGCGAGAATTCAGTCCCTCTTCTTTTCTTTTTGTCCTCAAACAACAATCATAAAACAATCATAATTATAAGGCCGCGGACCGTAACTATCCTTGAGACATCCAGTTGTCATATCACAAGCGTCCCTGCTAAAGGCTTTTGCTCGAACAAGCCCTGTTGAGCATTGACCAGCTAGCTTGACTAACCCCCTTTGTTTTTATAAGGAACTTGTTAAGTTAGGGTTTCGCGCCCCCTGCGGCGGGACTTATCGGGATCTATCGGGGTCCGGTGGCCGCATCGGGTACTTCGTTACTACTTCGAATTTTTGAGCTGCAAACACATAACCCCGATCGATATAAAGCGTGTTGTTCATGGTCCGACATGCCCGATAACGTCGAAAATTTGCCAGAGCGGATTGCGGACGGTCGAATCGAGTCAGTACCTCTTTCGTATATTTCTGCAATGGCCAAGCCATTCCATGCTAATTCTTGAATTGGACATGTGCCCTACCCCCAGCTCAACCGACACAGCAGCCAGATATTTAGGCCTAGTTGCTCGTATTCGACCTTTACTGATCCCCGCCTCGAGGTATCTGGCCTACACATCCGATGTTGGCGAAGCTTTCCGGCCGGTCGTGAATCCCAAAGTGGTCACAGGGGCGTACGGGATTTCGATTGCCTATGTGGTGAGTTGTCAGATCCTTAACACGAGCCCAATGGCAGCCCATTCAATCCGTGGCTGATTTCTGGATGGCGCGTCGAGGTGGGTGATGTGGCGTACGAAGGATGGAAGGGACATCTCCAAGCTCAGGGCGACCCGAATGACAATCTGGTGATCGGTCTGAAGGTTGCGCGACGCGCTGCGTTCCAGGGAACTGCAAGTAAGTTAAATCCCCCTAGCTTTCGGTTATTCCTGGAGCTAAAGATTAATTGGTCGATTCAGGCATGCTGTTTCCGGCTTTGGTCCGTAAATTTTGCTTTCTGTAAACACACCAAACGCGACTAGTTTATCTTGAACAGATTCCAATCCGCTTACGTTGACTCGAACCATAATATGTACCAATACTGTTTCTCATGTGGATCGGACGCACAGACCATGTACGCCTTGGGGTTTCTCTTCGTTCATTGAGAGAACTGTGCAGAGACTCAATCACCACCCTTTTTGTACGGTTTGTGGCCGATCGATCAGTCATTCCGCCGTTCGATATTCCAAGAGATTCATCTTTTCGAAAATGGCCAACCCACGAATGCATTCCATCGGTCCGACTGTCGGTAAGTTTGACACGCACACAACGCAAGTTCTTTTGGAGCCCACAGTTAGATTGAATTCGTCAATTTGTTCGTTTGTTTGTGTTTTTGTCAGTCGGCTTAGGTATCATACCCTTCTTGCCCTCATTATTCGACGAGCCAGTGGAACATCTTGTGGACAAGACTTTCGACCAAATCGAGAGGAAAATCTTGGGCGGAATCGTCCCTGAACGCTCGGATGTCGCCAAGCCCAAAGCAGAATGACCTACCCACTTCCTCTCACCTTCATAGGATGGCAACTGAATCTACCCAATTAAGAACACCAAATTCACAAGGTAGGGTAAAAGTTAATTAAAATTAATTCTTCGAGAGTCCATGTGTATCACTTCAACTCAACTTGCTTGAACCACAGATTTGTTGCTTGTATCTTTTGATCAATGTGGCTTAATATTTCATACACCTGTGCTGAGAAGTTATGTTTGCGCTTGCACGGATGCTGATTGCATTTTGATGCCCTTCACTGCAAGAGAAAGTCACTCAACCACCACCAGTGGAAAGCTTGTGATGGTACTTGAACCTTTCTCCAAAGAGGTTTCATACAATATGGTGGCAGTGCAAAAAGCACTATTCCAACATCAGATAATGGTGGTTATGCTAGAGTATCTTGCATGTCAACTGGTGGAAGTTGAGTGACTTTTTCTTGCAATGCATCAATGTCACTAGATACTTCCAAGTTTTGTCCCACTTGGCATTGAAAGCAGCTTGTTGGTGGCAAAAGTTGAATCAACCCTGATTTGAAGTAAGATGATACATGTGGAACTCATATGATCTACCAACCTTTTGGCCTGTCCTACATGTTGGGTAAAACTTTAAAGGAGTGATATTCCGGGAACTTTTCTGGAAAATATGTACTTTTTTCAGGTTTTCACTTAGTTTTTGACAATAAAAATCACAACTTGTATGCCCTTCACAGAAAGACAAAGTCCCTTTCTTCCCTGAGGCTTTGCCGGATAGACTTATGACTTAGGAATTTTCACATGAGAGAAATTTGGGTTTTCACCAGGGAAGCTTTGGGGGCACTCCCCAGACAGCTTAATTTGGTGTTAGTTTTTGTCTGAACTGGGGCGGAATTGCTTACAATGTGATGTTAAATTGTTTAATTACTGGGTAAGAACTATAGACCAATCTAATTTGGAGTGATATGTAACTATTCAACATGAACTATCATATAAATATGTTGAATTTATCTTGAAGTAAAGTTCATGTCAATCACAACTTGAGTTCTACATTTGAAAACCAGGTAGCTCTTGCACCTCCAATTTTTTACATTGGGGCAAACTGCCTTCATCAAATATATATCATGCCTGAAACACAATCGCCTAGATTTGGATAAAGAAAATATCAGAAGTGCAAAAATTTTTAGTATTTGCACAAGTGCAGGAGAAATTTATGCCATCTGGGTACATGAGGGTGACACAGTTTATAAATCACTCAGACACAAATGATCCTCTGGTCTGAAGAATGTGTGATTTGTGTCTGATTTGTCACCCTATTGCCATTTACTTGGCAGAAATTCCCCTCTGGTCTGAAAAGTGTGTGATTTGTCACCCCATTGTACGCGCGTACAATAGGGTGACAAATCACACACTTTTCAGACCAGAGGGGAATTTCTGCCAAGTAAATCAAGGTGACACAGTTTGGAAACAATTCAGCTGGACATGTCCCTCTGATCTGAAAAGTGTGTGATTTTTCACCCTAGTACAATAGAGTCAAAAATCACACACAAGTTACAAACTTTCCAGACCAGAGGGTAATTTCCAGCTGAATTATTTCCAAACTGTCACACCCTCATTTACTTGGGAAAAATTAACATCTGCTCTGAAAACTGTGTGATTTGTCACCCGATTGTACGCACGTACAATAGGGTGACAAATCAGGAACTTTTTATCCCAGAGGGGAATTTGTGACGAGTAAATGAGGGTAAAATTGAGGAAGATTTATCTGTAACTTCCCTGATGGACTATGATTTGTCACCCTACTGCTCGCGCGTACAATAGGGTGACAAATCCCACACCAATCACATTCTGTTTAGGCCACAGCAACAGGTACATGAGGGTGAAATGGTCCCAACACCATTCAGATTGACATCACTCTCTGGTACAAACAGTGTGTGAGTGGTGCTTTACCCTTTAGTTAAACTTAGTTACAGACACGTGGTCCAGTTGAGTTACTACTGAGTTACAGACGAGTTCCAGCTGAGTTATGGACACTTCATATATAGTTGTATATCATATCATGTTTGATTATACATATGATTTAGTAGACATTGCGCCAAGTTATTAAGAAAATTCAGGGTAAGGCACTCCCTGGGGAGTGCCCCCTAAGCTTCCCTGGTGTTTGGTGAGCTTTTTCTTTGAACCACCAGAAACCTTGATAACAACAAACCTTTTAAATTGCTGGACCGCTGGTAATTGGTAGGCCTGCATCTTCTCCTGATATAATCTCAGACAACCTGCCCTCCATCTTCATGCTTTGGTATTTTTTTAAGACTCTGATTTCTTCAGAAATCAACTGGATACCCCAAGAAAGGTCCAAGCGTGCTCACCCAAAACGCTGGGTTCTTATTATTGTTTTTTTTCTTAATTGATAAAATGTTTAAAAACATAGAGTTGTGATACTTGCAATTTACAAAATACCAAAATCAAGCAAATAGGTATGTGTTGTAGAAGAAATTGTTTTGAGAATGGGGGTTGACAATTATGTGAGATACATTATTACAGGGGATGCAGTGAAATGAGGGCTAAATTATCCTTTTCTCTCATGCAAGAATTCCTGATAAGTCATGACTCATAAGTCCCTCCGGCAAAGCCTCAGGCAAGGGAGGGACTTTTAAGTTTGCTTCACAGAGCCAATTGGATTCTGTGGGGGGAGAAGGGTCAAAATAGATCAACTTACAACCCTCACAGAGTCAATAGGACTCTGCAAAAGGAGAGTGGCCCAATGTGACCAACCTACTGTATGGACTTGGGGCAGGAGGCTACCAGTCCAATTGTACAAAACTCTGGGAAGAGAGCCTAGTCAACACCCTTGCAAGATGCTTATTATGGACTTGCCACCGGGACGGAAACTCCTAATTATTGCTCAATCAACACCATTTATTGGGTCCATGGGATCCTACAAAGGCCACTTTAATTGGACTTAGGTACCCACAGATCAAACATATAAGAGGCTGTATATGTGGCACTATGTGTGTACAGAGCACAGCCTTTGTATGAGCAATCCTATAATTTATCTAGCCATTTTGGCAGAAGCATTTGCTTTTGGGAGATGTCAATTGAGAAAGGACATCAAGTTCCATAAAAAATGGTCAACATGTTGCTTCAGGGCCTCCATACAAAGCTAAGTATGGTCGCGGGTCTTATTTCTGAGTTTTTCTGCCATTCAAATGAGATTGCAACAATCTTTTGAATTTATTTTGTAGATAGATTATAATAAACCAGAAATATTGCCTAGAGATGAATAAGAAAGACGTGTATTAAAACGGAATTGATCATTGCTTATCCGTGCTGCTGGATCTTCAAAACTGATTATAATAACAAAAATCTATAACTTTGATCTGCGAAGTTTGGACAGCTGGAAACTAACAAAAAGAAGCGGGAAAGAAAGACTAGTGGGAGATTAAGGCGGGTTTTGAATAAGTTATGTATGTTGCTAAGAACTTGATGGCTTTCATCCTGATGAGTAGCCATAACGAAAGCCTGAAATGCCACGTGGAGTCGAGGGAGGTTTGTAGATTTGATCGTCATGAGATTGGTCTACAGATAGGCTTGAATTAGTAGAATAGGCTGAAATCGTTCGAGTGGAGTTACTGAAAGACGTTGAGCTGTAAGACGCTTGAGAGGACGAGGGCTGAGTATAACGGGGAGAGCGGAATTCAAATGGGTATTGGATTCTTCTTTTTAGGAAATTGAGCGTGGCCATCATCGTATTTCCAGGCGTATCTTGTTCTTCCAGTTCTTCTTGCTCGTCATCACTATCGTCTAAATAACCCCCATTGTTCTTCAAGAAACCTGCGAGTATTTCGTTATCCGGATTTTGATATTCGCCGTCAGACACGACATATCTATGGGCTGACTTTCGGAGATTTGGCGAACACCAGGACGGCGATAAATTATAAACCTTCGTTTGCAAGTCCACATTCTCGTCACTCGAATTGAGCACTGGATGATGCACGACGCCTGGCTGACCAATTTTGGAAAGGATCTTTGTGCACCCTCCCGGACCCAATCGAGATATTGAAGAGATAATTCTCGAAGGGGGCGACAGACAGGGGGACAGGGCAGTACGAGAATGGCGAGGAATATAGGGAGATATTCTCTTCGCCCCGAGTTCCGATTCGGAAGCAGGAGTCCGCTCGAGTTGCACAGTGGGAATTCGTTGTCGTTCGTGTTTTAAACCAGGTGGAATTCGAAGTCTTTTGAGATGACTGATATTCAGATCCTGGGCGATTTGGGTTCTATCGGAGCGTCCTTCGATCTGAACATGGCTGGACATCCCGTGTTGGCTAGGTTGGATTCCATCACCAGTCACGCGGCATTCATGCGGTGCACGGGGATGGCGACAATGAGGTTGGTGGGGAGTGTGACGTAGGCCTCCTTGCAGTTGGTCATGATTAGTGGCTCTACGCATTTCGGGTTGAATTGGTGGGCGGAGATTCCGTGGGCAAAAACTTTGCTTGGATTAAGGTAACAAGATTGGGAAGAGCCGCGTCAAGACGAAATCGGAGACTTGGAACTCGGCGCAGATACTGTGTTTGAAAGGGATGCTGTCTGGCATTTGAAATAACCAATCATTTGAGACATTTACGAAGAGACCGTTATCTGGAGTCAGTCACGTTGCAAGGGAAAAAGAAGCTGAATTTGCAACTATCGGAACCTATCGAAACCCAAGATGACTAAGGCTTACCTGGTGAGCCAGATGAGGTCAGATGTTGCACGATGAACGGCCAGTTATAAAAGAAAATTTGGCGGACCAATTTCCAATGCAGGGTGATTGAAATAATTGACACGGTGGAAGCCTGGCCGCCAGGGTTTCGCAAAAGAAAATGTGGCGGGTTTTCAGTGGATAGGAAGAGTTGTTACGATAGCAGGGACTATTACAGGAAATGGAGGACTTCAGAGATTATGAGAGCTTGCAAGTTAGTGCTTGCCAGGGTTGAATAGGCTGGATGGATAAATGAAATTTTTGTAACGCAAATGCAGCGGCTGCAGCCTGGTTCTAGTGGGCTCCTTTCCGGCTTTGTTGCGAGTGAAATTTGTATCTATCTCCGGCTTGGAGCAAGGCCAGGAGCAGACCTGAGCAGACTGATGTCAATATTGACGTTCTAATCACGAGAGCGCTCCATGCAAACACCCACTCGGCCAGATGACATAGTTTGATGAATTTTATGTGATCATCGTCACGCTAGTTCGCTTCAATCACGGACAAGATTAGGATCGGAAAGCACATGGGCTCAGCCTTATTTCAATTTGCGACAGGTGTTTATGTATTTGCATATAGTGCGTCAAGAGCCATATCCGAAAGCCTACAATCGGAAATGTACTGGAGGATTCACGGAGATTTAACTTCCCTGGTTATTTTGGGTACATGACTGCAGAAATAACCTCCTCATGTGCCTACCCTAACTTAACTCCAACGCAAGGAGTGACGTTATTCCACGCTCAACCACCAACATTTGCTAATGAGTCGAGATTCAAACATCGGTAAGCATTGTTTGGAAAGGCTTCGCAGACGAAATCACATTTAGTAGGTCCCAGACACTAACAAACATCTCGCGGGTGGATTATACAGGCCCCTCCCTCAACCATCTCGTCTGCGTTTTGCCTCTTTACCTCCAACAAAACTTCAAATGACTTCGAGTAGTCATTCCCAAAATGTGATGATTATAGCGATCGGTGGACCGACTTGCTCTGGAAAAACAACGTATGTAATGGTGATCCACTTCAAGATCTTCTGGATGGAATAGATTAATAGCTAACCCCAGATCATCTTCTCTTTAATTGGGGCCCAACCATGCACACACACCCATTAACCACACGACAAACAACAACCCTGGGCTTGATTATTATGTTGAATAAAACTTTCGGACCTTCCCCCCACCGGTATGCTGTTGGACAACGCAACATGATTGGAAACATCGGATTTCGATAACCAATGAGACGGATGCTCAGCTTGGCCAAAAACTTGCAAAAGGTTCTGCCGAATTCAGAGATCTTACACCAGGATGATTTCGCGCCTAATTCTGAAGAGATTCCGATCCATCCCGTACATGGAGTCCCGGATTGGGATGATCCAAGAGGAGCGTCAGTAAAACTCTTTCGTCTGCCAAATAAATTTTGTATCCTAATCTGATGTGGAAAGGAAGGCCTTTTAATCGCATAACACACATTTTCATCAAAACAGTATCGACTGGATCCGGCTGAGGAAGACGATTGAGCAATTAAAAAACAATCCGGAAGAACCCTTACCAACGACACACGATAACTTGAACACCGCCGTCGATCCAATAGAGCTAAACACAGAGAAATACGCGGATTGGATCGAGCGCATCGCGGCCTTGAAACTTCCCAAACGATTCATTATCTTGGATGGTTTCTTGTTATACTGGGATCAACACTGTGTCGAGAATTACGATCTGAAGTTCTTTGTCAGAGAGTCTTATGAAGTCTTGAAGGAGCGGCGTAGAATCCGTCAAACGTATCACACTGCTGGTCAGATAACCCGTTTCCTTTCCTGACTTAAATTCCCTCTCATGAGGGGCGAATAGATCGTGCTAACAGACACATGTTGCGAATCCTTTTTTTTGTCTCACCAGATGGAATGACGTGGAAAGATCCCCCTGGTTATTGGGACCAAATCATCTGGCCAGCTTATCTACTAGCCCATCGTCACATGTTCAAAGAGGGTGCAGTTGAGACAGCAGCACTCGATCGAGACTCATGGGCGGGCAAAGATGTCGTCCTCCTTGAGCCCTCCAAAGGCGACCCCGGAGAGAAGACGATATCCCAGTTCCTAGAAACCACACTCAAGGCAATCTGCGACCACCTTCAAAACTCGCCGCCTTCCTCACAACCTGCATAACCATCTGGTTGTTGTTTTGCTTCCATAGACTCTTCTCTGTTTCAATTGAACACAATCGTTAACTTTACACATCATTATTTATTTCTCTCTCGTAGATCCATTCTAGATTATGTTCTCCTCTCACTTGCTTGTATTTTTTACTATCGTTTCTTTTTTTTTATCATGTGTTTATGATTTCCAGCAAACTCATGGAGAGAATCAGACTTGGATATAGAAAATCATGTAGTGCTTTGAAACTCAACTCTGCCACCTTTCAAATGTTGTCCAGTCCGATAGAGAAAGTACATATGGCCGTATGTATGTAGTATTTTAGATAAATAAATACAGGATTTATTTCAATTTAATTTGGGTATTTTACCACATGGGAGATCGCAAGGTCGAGTGCACACCTGGATAGTTTTGGTCAGGCAAGAGAAGTTGGCAACCGTACATTCCACCTTTGTCGATATATTGTCAATAGCAGTACTTTGGTAGGGCTTTGATGGGGCAAAAACCATCGAGCAAGCAACAGAGTTCGTCAGGGCTGAGTTTTTTCGAACTGTTAAGCACGCAGTGGAACTAGACCAATGGGTCAGGCCTGAGTAGCAGAAGTCGGCTGTTGAGGATAAGATTCCTCATCAGCAACCTCACAGCCTTACAGGAGGCCTCACGTGGCTGACGTCTGTTTCTGCCCTTAATTCACTAGGAGGACCATGCAGGCGGCTCTGCAGGAGAGTCTGGGGCTGATGGGTCTTTGGAGTTGCCCAACGAGCAGATGAACCGTGGAGCAGCGGTACCACTCGGGCCTCAGTTCTGTGCAAGTTCTTTATGCGATGCCAAAGCGTCTTCAACACTAAATTACGTTTGCAAAGGTTGGAACATCGAATAAGGCGCATTTTGTTCGTTGCAGAGGGCAAGTTTATTTACAAGCACTACAGCTTGAGGGATCAATTATGCTGGTTGAGGGAAAGAGGTGAAAGTTAGGCCATCATTTAAGTTTACGGACTTCCACGATAGGCAACGGATGGGCGAAGCAGGTTTACTTACCTTGACGAAACCGATGGCGGCAGCCCGTTCTCGGAAACATTGACGGCAGATGTTGAGGCCGTATTTACGGATCAGACCGGCAACGTGGTTGCAGACCTTGCTATTGGGCGTTTTGTGATTCGAAACAATTGTGAAGATTGTTCGGTGGCAAGATATTGTCACGGGGTTGTTGTCAGAATTTTCGCTTTTATTTTCACAGATCAAGGCGGCTAGTCGCAGAGAGTGGGGATGGGGAGAAATGCTAACCAGCAACGGGAGCCTTTGCCGTAGGTGCGGGGACGAGAGTTCCAGACGTTACCGTGAGACATGGTGAGATGAAGCGGCTGGAGATGAGCAGAGAGTGCTAGTGAGCGGCATGCAAAAGAATTCGACTTCAAGTACACAATGAGCTGAGCGACTTACTGTCTTTGAAAAAGAGTCGGATGCGAGTTACCTTGATCGATCAGATAGCGGTTGATGCTGGATACCAGGAAGGCTGAGTGGGGCTTCCGTTGCTGATGAGGTTGATGTTGCGGGTGAAGAGCCGGACCTTGTGGGCGCCGACCGGGGGGGTTTGCGTCAGACCCGGAATACCCGGTTGGGCACCCGGTTAGGGCTGCGAAACCTAACTGATGGTGAGACTCGCCCTGCGCCCCCCACCCGCCCAAACTGGCTGACCGCAAGCCAGCGATTCCCAGCCCGTCTGCTACTTAGACCATCCACGCCCAAGTCCCGGAACCCGATCAGCAAGAGTATGTTACGCTCCCCTCATTCACGGCAACTCCGCATCCAGCGATAGCACCAGCTAATCTTAATCTATCTGACGTTCAATAGGCTGCCCTCAAGATGAGTATTTCAAGAGACTCTCGACACAAGCGTTCGGCTACTGGGGCGTAAGTCGGGGCCTCTCTCATGTAGCGATCTAGCGTATTCCACTCATCAAACTTGCTCGGAAACGTGGATGTTGACATACGCGGTCAAATATTTACCTCCCCTCACTTTGACATGATCCTCCAGCAAGCGTGCCCAGTACCGCAAGAAAAGAAAATTCGAACTCGGTCGTCAACCCGCCATGACCAAATTGGGCGCCAAACGGATCCACACCGTCCGTGTTCGTGGTGGCAACTTGAAGTACCGCGCCTTGAGACTCGAGGCTGGCAACTTCTCGTGGGGATCCGAGCGAATCACCCGCAAGACTCGTGTCATTGGCGTTGTCTACAACTCCACCAACAACGAACTTGTCCGAACCAACACCCTTGTCAAGGGTGCTATCATCCAAATCGATGCCACTCCCTTCCGTCAGTGGTACGAGTCTCACTACGGCCAACCCGTCACCAAGCGAGGCAAGGTTGGTGATCGTTTTTCCCTTGAATTCACATGCCCTGCGCAGTATGGTGCTTGGTGAACCCTGACATGATCTCGGCTTGACTCCTCGTACTACTCCAGCTTGCCAAGGTTGAGGAAACTGCTGGAGAACCCGCCAAGGAAAAATCCAAGTCGGTCCTCCACAAACTTGAACAGCGACGCCTGACTGGTAAGGTCGACCAAATGCTAGAAACCCAGTTCCAGGCCGGTCGACTCTATGCTTCCATTGCTTCCCGCCCTGGTCAAAGCGGACGCTGTGATGGCTACATTCTCGAGGGTAAAGAACTTGAGTGTGAGTAGTGGAACGTTTCTGCAATTTATTTTCTTGCTACACCTCACTGATACATCCCTGTCGTCTACTGTTCATTTCTTGCTCGCCTCTCATCTCTCCACCTTGCATCAACTTTTCAATATCCTCGTTGTACTTGATCTCGTTCCATACCATTAGTCTACCTCCGACGATTGAAATCGTCAAAGCAAAAACACGCTGCATGAAAATTAAATTTTACATTTGCCTTTGTCCCACACCGCGAGATCGTTCTGCTCCTTTCTCCTCGATTGGCATCCTTCCTTCGACCCGCTTACTCTGCATGCCTGAAATGAATAAATCCTACTACCGTATGCACTCGCTTCCGAGTCTCCCCAAATATTTTATTTTGCGTGCTCGCCTCATCCGCTTGAACTCGAGTAGAAAAACTTACACATCTGGATAAGGCTGTACTCAGTGGGAGATCTTGATTGGCACATGCTGGGCAAATTGTCAACGCGGACTTGACGAGGTCGCTGCGCTCCCCCGAGGAGGGACTTGTGCCCAATGTCCCATATTTGGCTTGAGGCTGCCCAGCCAATTGTCCAAATTTCCCTTTGAACCCATGTATCACCTGGTACACCTCTGATTTCCTCACAGTCTCCGGTACCATTAGAATCACCTTCTCCTTCTACATGTTACTATGTATTCCATCAAACTTACATCCCCATCCCTTGGAAATAATTTGGATGTAAAAAAACTGGCTGGGAAGGTCTTGTGGGGCCAAAACCATGAGAACCTGGACCTGCAATTGGCCGCGGTTGGCCCTGCGGGTCCATCACATTGCTCAGGAACAGCCCTCACAAGAATGGCTGCTGGGCGGCCAGTTTTTGATGGATTCATTTGAAAAGTTATGTACAAGACAGCTGAGATTGTGGGCTACAACATGGTACATGAAGCTTTGACATTGACACTGAGAGAGAGGAGTAAGACAGATGTAACAACAAAAAACTTGATTTTCTGCATAAAAACCCGCCAGCCTCAGGCCAAGAATGGGACTTTAGTCCTAAGCCTCTCCTTTGGAGACGCTTTGTGCCTCCTTGGAGAGGCTTAGTTAAGCTTGGGTCAACGGCCCATCTGCTTCCTCATTTGACTACAATTGAGCTCATCACCTTAACTACCTGGCTATGACATGTAAAGCCAGTCACATTCACCAGGGGGATTCAAAGTTGGCTATGCACAACTTCCATGTACTTTTGCAAGTTGGTGTTCAAGGCTATTACTGAACACCAAATTTCAAAAAAAAAAAAAAACATTCAAGCTGGCTTGGGGGTGTAGTACAAGGTGGCTTGCATGCACTTGCGCAACTCAGTGTTCAGGAATGAACTTGAACATGGACTAGCAAAAGTGAATGCAAGTTGCACCTGGCCAACTTTGAAACCCCCTACAATGTGCAGAAACAGTTCATGACTGCACTACAGGTTGCACAGTCATGTTGCAAATCATGACAGACATGCTCATGCCATGGACTGTCAGACAGGTTGACATGTAGCTTCCATGAGAGTGACAGCACTGTGAACCCCTCTGCACAGTCACTGTTTACATGACATGTACCCCATGGTGCTTACATGTTATCTGCATGAAAAAGAGACCTGTGAAATTACAGGTCCTCCATGTCATGTAATGTTGACAGGACAGTGTAACCTGTCCTGCAGACATGATTGGTTTTTGCACATGGTCATTAGACTAGTGCATAGACAACCACTACACCTGGGAAGTTCCTTCAAAAAGGATATCCCAAGGCTTCCTTGAGGATTCCCCGTAGTGCCCCTGCCCAAGGTTGGACCAGAGGCTGCTGGTCCGCACATTCACGTGCTCTCCACCAAATGGATCACAAGGGCACTTTTTGATAATCCTGAGGATTCCACAAGAGCCTTTTCCTGTCTGTGGAATCCCCAACTATTCCTTGTGATACCAGCGGCAGTGTTGGGCTCATGGATGGATCACCAAGCCCGAAGTGGTTGACTCTCCAAGGAATCATTGTGATACCAACGGGCGGGTCAAGCCCACGGATGGACCACCACACATTGAATGGTTGACTTGACATGGCTCACTTTTGAGGGTGCTCAAGCTCAGGTAGCGTTGTACAGCGTGGATTGAATCTGTTGGTGTTGGAAAAATGGAAATGTCACTTACATGTTATGTCAGGTGTTGCAGGTTTTTTATAGAACTTTCTCTCAAGTGCGCACAGCTAGCTGGTTGTGAACTCAAAAACTGCAAATCAACCAGCAACATACTCATGGGATCAAGAAATCATCAAACCTCAAAACCATTGGATCAAGCTCAGTCACTCATCACTCAAACATTGAGCCACATAGAGAGTCTCAGGTCAGGTGGAGGAGGATAGGTACCTGATCATCACCATTTCTGAATGTTGGCACAAGTTCACTTATGGTTCAAGTTCTGTTTTTATTGTTTTCTTGTTTTTTCTTAGTTCATCTATCTCAATGTGTCTCGCATCTCAAGTAGTCTGTTAAATCAAACCTTTCTATCAACCTAGGTAAATATTATCATCAATCTTTGATTTCTCACATTCTCATTATATTAAAACTTTGTGTTGTTACGATTTTACTACTACTGGTTTTTCAAGAGTTTGCAATTAAGAAGACATCATTGAACTACAGCCGGGTATAGAAAATCTAGCAGAATGTGGTACCTCCACATGCTGCATTGCACATCCATTGGCAAAATCAGAAAGAAATACAAAAATTAAGAAAGCAGGAAAACTGAGGAATGGAAAGATCTAAAGAACAAAAACAAGAAGAGAAAAACAAAATAAACAATCATTCTGGGAGATTCAGATCACTCACTGAACAAAGGGGGTAGCTGGAGTGGTGTTTTAACAGTTTGCATGGCCAATTGATGGGGCAGGGTTGTATGTTACCTGTGATCATATTCATCTTGCCCTCAACAGCCCCAATGATTGTGCTGCAGGCCCAAGTGATGTGTGTTATGTGAATGGAACAGGGTGCAATGGCTTATGGGAGGGTCAGTGTGGAGATCATGTATGTACATTGTGGCCAAGGTGCAGGAGGATTTTGACACGTGCGGGGCCCATGCAATTGTGCAATTGTGTCTCCAAGGTTGACCAGATCTTGACTCCAGGAGCCCTGGGAACCAGTTCATCTCCGCTGCTAGGATACTTGCCGCTGCTGACCTCCAAGCCACTACTAGCATTTTGGGTGGCCCTTGTCATTTCCAACTCCTTCTGCGACCCTAGCTTTGCCACCACTTAATTGGCTGAAGTCTATAAGATTTGATCAAAGCATGGTTGGAAAAAAAGTGATTCAAATGTGTCAGTTGAGATCAGGATAGACGGGGGATGGGCATGGGCAGGACTGAACTGCTGTAATCTGTTGTACTCAAGTTGCTGCTGTACCTGAGAGAGAGCCTGAGAGTTCCCAGCGGGTGTCACTGAAACAACCCTAACCTGCTTTGGCAGGAAACAATTCACTGCATACAAGCATCTATAAAAGCATACTGATCCGGTCTCAACAGCTTCCTTCTCAGTTCCATTGGAGTGATGAGGAAATCACAGCATTACAGACTAGTTATCATTGGCTCCACCAGAATTCCCAGAACAGATTTGAATTCCACATCTGTCTCTCCATTATGAATGACAAGGAGATCACAGGCGGGTGGTGAGTACTGGGTATCCTTTTGCCCATTTCCAAAGGGGTGCACAGCTAATTCCATGTGTATTTCACCAAGCCAGTGTAAAATGTTGTATCCAAAATCCCACTTGCCAGGAAGTACCCCCGGTGTGTTATACGGAAATGTGAAAAATCAAAATTTCTTTCTAATAAATATAATTACCAATACTAGGCCTTGAGATCCCACCAAATGGATCCCAGGAATGGATTTTAAGGTCAATTTCACCCTTAGTCACCACTGGAGGCATCACCCCTGGAGCCCCACTGGATTGGAAGTTACACCTCTTTGGACCCTACTTACACTTGTCACACGTTCAACACACCCAGTAACTAGCCTGTCACCAGCCTCAGTCAAGGATCATGGAATTATGCTTATACACATCACAGGATACAAACATACATCTCCCCATTAGGCTACAGTCATTACATAGTATCAAGTATTCCCTCACTTGCATACTATGACATCATTTTACACTGCGTCTGCAGCCTCAGACTTCATTTATGCACTCACTGCACCTGTATGACACTTCATGTAGCCTACTGTCACTACTTTCACTTTCATGCAGCACCACTTCAGCCTTCTGACATCATTTATGTACCCCTGACATATTATCACATCATTTGTGTAAGAATACAGGCCTAGGGGAGCAACACTCTGCTCACAAAGTGAGGAGAGTGCCGCGAACCGCATCAGCTGCAGAAATTGGTAAGCAAAGCAAACCTCTTTCTGCAGCCCCAGCTACCCGCGAGACTGAGATAACTCAGTGCATCCAATTGATGAAAGCAGGACCAGTCGCCGCAGACAGCAAGATCGAAAAAGCAGGACTAACCTGTTGATTGTTGTTACTGGAAAGATTTACGGAAAACACCAAAGGTGAGTAAATTCTTAATGACTAGGCAAAGCTAACAAGCACGCCCCTTCTCACTGTAGGCAAAGTCAACAAGAGCAATACCCCAGCGCAAACCAACTCAACCCCAAAAGGAGCCAGGTCCAAACAACAGACAGAAGTCAAAAAGGAGAAGGGACTAATAGAGAGCCTGTAAAAATGTAGATAACCTCGGCATCCCCGCCCTAATCCTTTGTCTGAACCAGGCCTAAGAAGGAGTAAATCTCCGGCCAAGTAAGCACGACTTACCAAGGAAGATGAGAACAGCGAGCAGGAGCTAACAGTGTGCTGAAAGCAGATCAATAGCAAAACCTTAGCGTCAAACAGCAAATCACGCTGTTATCAATCTCTCAACCTTTCTCAATCTCAAACCTAAACCAGGCGTTGGCTAAGCGACCTGCTTCCAGGTAAACATTGCGGCCTCTTCACCCTTTTTATTTCTTTCATTACCATTCTCTAGTAGACACAAGTAGTAAAGATTGTAAGAGAAGAGTAGAGTTTAATGAAATAAAAAACTTCCAGTTCTTCCATTTTTCTCAATTTGTACCTACTGCCACCAGCTAAAACACCTCACACCCCCTGTCTAGCCCAGCTGAAAATCTAACCCAGGAGACCCCACAGAGGGGGGGCTAAAATATCTCACATTTGTCTATACAAGGAGCTCCTCCTCCCCCCAGTTCCCTTCCCCTCAGTTCAGTACTCACCAGTTATTTATATACGACTTTCACACTTAACCTTACCACCATACAGCCCTTATATTTGCAAATAACCACTGAACTCACTCTCAATTCTCACATACCTTACAAACCCTCATATTGGAATTCAAACTGTTATACTGTGTCAATCAAACAAACTCATCTCAAAGACTAGCACAGTGGTATTCGACGTGTCTTTTGGGCCCCTCAAATACTGATTCGTTGAATATTTGAGTATTCGGAGATATTCAACAGAAAAACTTTCAAAATACATTAAAAACACCAAAAAATTACACTTTTTGTGTTTTTGACTTTTTTTGGCCCATTTCTGGGCCATAAATTTTTGAGGAGGTCATCTGGCAAAAATATCATGGTGCCAAAGACGCTTACAATATTGCCGGAGGCATATCTCATAATGGCGGATGCACTATTCAGAGTGCCGGACACACTTTTGATAGTGGCGGACGCACTTTTGATAGTGGCGGACGCACTTTTGATAGTGGCGGAAACACTTTTGATAGTGACGGACAAACTTTTGATAGTGGTGGACGCACTTTTTATAGTGACGGACGCACTTTTGATAGAGGCGGACGCACTTTTGATAGTGGCGGACGCAGCGTAGCGCGCGCTCTTTTGCGCCCTGCGTGCTTAGCATTAGCGCAATTGTGCGTATCTGTGCTAACGCTACGCTAAAATCTAAAATGTATCTGTGCTAACTCTATGCTAAAAGCTAAAATAGCTTTGCACCCTGTGCGCGTAGCGTCAGCGCAGATGTGCGCATAGTGCAGCGCAGATGTGCACAATTGTGATAACACTACGCTAAAAAAGAGCGCATTTGCGCTGCGCTACACTACACTAAAAGCTATGGTTAGCGTAGCGGACCCACTTTTGGGCCTTTTCAAACTCATCTGGGGCCTTTGGGCCCCAGAAAAGCTTGCATTGGCTCTCTACGCGCCCCTTTGAGCCATTATTCGAATTTATTCAAATAGTCAAGCTTAAATTTGCCCAGGCATTATTAGACTCAAATCAAATACGAATCAAATACTCAAATTGATTTGATTCAATGTGCTAGTCTTTGACTCATCTTGAGCCCACCACTCCTATCAATTCATTAAAACTTGCCAAGCTTACCTTGGTGGGTCTTGTTGTCTAATAGCCAGAAGGGCAGAGTTTGCACCTCCATCATACCCTTCACCATTCAGCAAAAGGGGCTCATTACCACTTTTGAATCTTACACCATTGTGTAGCCATTGGCTATGCACAGGAACTTGGTCAGTCTGCATTCTGTGGTGGACAGCCACCCCCTCTGCAAATCAAATGCCTCCAAAGGAGGGATTTGAGACTAGTGGCAAATTTTGGGGTGGATTGCCATCCTTTTTTGAAACCGCTGTAATAGGGGGGTTCACAATGGAATTTTGAAAAAAAAAAAAATAGAGCTGGCCTTCAGGAACAAATTTTTAGAAAATGTGGGAGGGAGTTGTTCTGATTGCCAAGTAACACCCAAATGTGGACGCACCAGGGGAGACTTTTGTTGAGTTGTCTGTTAGTCTGCTACCATGATGTATCACCACAGTATGGAGGGCTGTTGGATTGACCCATGAGCACTACCAACCAACCACCCAGCTGGCAGTCACAAGCGTCTGTAGCCTAGTTGGTAAAGGCAGCACTCTAGTATGTGTCTCAGCATAGCTGAGGTCGTGAGTTGAAATCTCACCAGACACATCTTCATTTTACAGTCTCTACAGGTTATGAGCCCAGAGCTACCTGAGCGCTACTCGCTTACAATAGAGACTTGATGAATTTGTGAATGCTTACTTGTAAGACCACGCAAACCCCTATAAGCCTACATCTAGATCGCGGGTTCAATCCCTATGCTGATCATCTTTCCTGGGTCTCATTCCCACTCTCTCTTGGGGTCAATCCCCACTTCCCATCATGTAGCAAGGGGGGGTGTTGAGTTGTCTGTTAGTCTGCTACCATGATGTATCACCACAGTATGGAGGGCTGTCGGATTGACCCACGAGCACTACAAACCAACCACCCAGCTGGCACCCACAAGCGTCTGTAGCCTAGTGGGTAAAGGCAGCACTTTAGTATGTGTCTCAGCATAGCTGAGGTTGTGAGTTCGAATCTCACCAGACACATCTTCATTTTACAGTCTCTACAATTTTGGCACACTTTCCCAAGAGTGCCAGAGTCTAATTTTATGTTGTTCTGGGTCTGATGTGAGTCAGATGTGGATTAGTATGTGATTGATAAATTCTTCTGAAGTCAATGGGAAGTGTGTCAGAAGTGATGTACTGGAATTATCACAGGAACTTGTGCAATGTTGTATAGAACCATTTAATTTTTTAAGGATAAATTAATTACAATCTGTCATGAAATAATAGTTAATCAATGCCCAATTATTACTCATTTATGGTGAATTTCTGTTGATCAATTTTCTATGTCAAAGGGGTTCCAAACAACGTAAATGTGACTTGTGGGGGCTTTCATGGCTTTCTGATGAGTTTTTACTTGTAATGGAGCTGTGAAAGGCCCCTCCAGTGATCTGTCACCCTAATGTACGCACGTACACAAAGGTGACATTGGCAAAGTGGAAACAACCTCACATGCATGTGCATGGAGACATTGGAAAATAAACAAACACAAAAACAACTCACAAGCTTATATATGTTAAGAAGCCAGGATGTCTATCTGAAATCTGGGACCACACACCTCTAAGCTTGACTTGACTCATATTTTCATCCTACTTTCATCCTTTTGTGGCTCAATTCTAGATGATACCGACCTTCTTTAGGGAAATATGCCAATTCAGATGGGCCTTTCACATCATTCTAACAGGGGTGTACTGTACATGTTTCTGATCTGCGGGAGGCCCAACCTGCAATTTTTAACAAACTTACACATGTGCACATGACAGTTACATTAGCAAAGTGAAAACAATGACCACCTTCATGTGCACATAAATAATATGAATTGAACCCCAATAATTCATCTCAATTACCAAGCAGTTCAAATTGAATTATGATTTGATTGTGGCCATTGTGTCTTAGTGGTTTCAACTGGGTTCCAGTTGTGTTCCAGTTTACTCCTGCATGACTTCTGGACGGTTTATGTATGAATCCAGGATCAGTTTTAGATTGTTTGTGGATTAGTTCCAGAAATTTTCATTAATTCCTACACTGCTTTCATCAAAGGCATCCAGCACAGTTACGAAAAAGGGTACAGTATGGCACTCTCTGGAGAGTGCTTCAAAATCTCCCCTGGTGACAGCTTGACAAATTTTTGAAAAGCGCTACCAGCAAAATTGGCTGGGTTGAGGTTGTCCCAGTTAAACTGGGATGCACTCAACCAAGTTAAACTTGGTTTATCTCAACTGATGAAATGTAAATCCAAGGTACCCCCCTTGGGCTTATATTTCAGTGGTTGAGATCAACCCATTTTAAATTGGTTGAGTGCATCCCAGTTGAAGTGCATCCCAGTTGAACAAGGATGACTTGAACCCCGCCAAATATGCTGGCAGTGCTTAAGTTGTTCATGAAGGCATTAAAATGGGCTAATTTTTGTTAAAATTTGTGAGCCCCCTGATATATATCAAAAAATTGATGACCTACATCCATTGCCCCTCTGGGAATCACAACCAGTGGACATGCCAAATTGAATACATATTTATGTCTAGAACATTCTTACACCCAAATGGCCGGTGTTTCTCAACCCAGCCACCTAAAATTGGCTCTAAAGTTTTTTTTTCTATCGTGAACCCCCCCCTATTGGGGGCGCGATACATAATTATGGGGTTATGAGCCCATAATTATGCTTCCTTGTTGAGCACTAAACCCATATATGGAGACAGACGGTGCATTGAAGTGCTTGCAGGAGGTTTGGGTGGGCCTGGACCCTGAGCTGGGATGCTTTACCAAAGTCCTAGCCCTCCAAAACCAGCCAGAAAATGATTTCTTTCCTGTTTTTGGGCCCCAACATTTGGGACCAGCCCTAAACCTTGTACAGTAGAATGCTGCGCGCAACTGAAATTTTGGGAACATAATTTCCGGAGTCAATCAATCAAGCCCCTTTTTTGAAAAAAATGTGTGGGGGGCTTGGATTGCAAATCAGTCCGCAGGGCCAGGATGGACCCCTTTGCCTCATCGGACATCTTACGTACACATCTACAAGGATTCTCGATGCCCATGAACGGGGACGCCTCTGACATTTGAGTGATCTGGGAGTTTTCGCTGGCTTGGAGCTGTTATGTACCCTTGCTGTTATTTGGCACTTGTCAAATGTTGGCTGACCGCTGTGAAACATTTGTGGGAACAGCTGTGGGAACAAAAACTTCAATTTCCAACCAGTTCGAAATCGCAGGTTCCGGCAAACTCAGTTTCGCTTGTGCCTTGCCCTACCCTCAACAAGAGCTCTTGCGGTACATCTTTTGGTACATCCTGTCCGTCTCGTGCACGCGTACCCTTATCTCTGTTTGCTCGTATTTGTTGTGACCCAGTAATCTGGCATTGGTACCCCTCCTGTCTAACGCACGACTCGGAGTCTCAGTCTCATGCCGTTGCATACCCAGGAAGCGCTCCCTACTAATGAGCCGTTAATCTCACCTACCTTGTCGGAGAAAGATACAGTTACCTCCCCGGCCCAATATGATGAAGAGGCCCCTGAAGGAAAACGGAACCAAGGCCAGGCGTCACAGGCGACCGAAGTATCAAGCTCCAAGTTTGTTCAGAGAAGTCCTCTCCTTTTTTCCATCAGTTCGAAGGTGGTACTGAGACTGATTCTTTCTTGGGTAGGCTAACGCAAGTTTCGTCCTGGGCATGCATCATCGTTGTCGGCCAACTAGTAATATTGGCGATTGCCTTGACGTTCTTTATCCTTATTCACTTCACTCACACCCCTATGCAACAAAATTTAGCTGAATGGGGCAAGGGCTCCCCTCGCGGTCTGGCATTTTGCGTGACTATTTTGGCTACTTTGCTCTCCTCTCTCTCAACATTGTGAGACATTTCCTTGAATCAAGATCAGCATGACAGTGGTGCCTTGACGGTTTTGGCGCGGGTCATGGTGAGCCGCGCCAGAAACTTTCATTGGCCCTGCACAGACGGCGGCAGCGGCTAACATAGCTTTAATAATCTTCCAGTCTTTTTTCCAAAGGCCTTATCTTATACCTCACCTCACACTCCAACCGCCCAGCGCCCCTGATCAATTTCTTGACGGTCTCGAGTCTGTCCCGGGGAGCTCCGCTGGTATCGCGGCATCACATCAGCTGGACAATTCTATCGCTGCTAGCATTAGTCTTGATGAACTCTTTGACTGCAAGGTGCGCATAATCCGTTGATCATTGTTCAATGGAACAGAGGGCTAACCCTGCGAATGGTGACGAAGTTTCACGACAATCCTTACACCAACCCCTTTGATTGTCAATGTGCCTATCAAAGGTTTCGAATTCAACATGTTCAGCGAAAAATATGTACATCTCATGGCCAATAGACAAGAAGGCAACTCTTTCCCGAGACCGAACTCGGAGCAAAGAAGAATCAGCAGACAAGGTGCTGCTGTCATTGGCCCACTCGAGTTGGCGGCTGCGTATACTTCTGCTAGCAGGCAGCTCGGTTATCCTGGAGTAATAAATTTTTTGGGAACCTCATTCAACTCCACTACTGGTATGCGAAGCTACATGACATCAGATGCTTGATCATGAACTAACTAGGCTTTTGAATGCCCTCACAGCCGGAGTGGTTTCAGCTGTTGCTGCACGCAAGGAAGACGCTTTGGATGCAGATTCAGACCGTCCACTCACCCTTAACTTTCGCGACTTGAAATCTCCCTTCAAATTCGTGGATCCGAGTTTCAAGCCTTCCAAAAAATTCACGTTCAATTTCACCACCATTCAGCAGGGATTCACGGCTGACGTTCGGTGCCAGGCGCTTCCCCAAAATCCCACTGCTCAACAACCAGGGTTGAGTGTTCTATTCGACAGTAATGTCACCCTTCCCGACCAAACTTTGAACAGCCTTTGGAGATACTTTGTCCAATGTCCTAGTCAAGGTAAGTGTCCCCGGCTCATCCCTCTACGCGCGCGAACCTGATCCTATGAGTACAACTAAAATCTGCGTCCCCTCTTAGGTTTGCCCTCGGCGCCCTCGAATAAATCAATTCTGATAAATCCAGTCGGAAGTATGATCCTCAGTCACACATGCTTCAACACAAATTTTGAAGGATCTTCAGTTCTTGGTTCCCAATGTCAGTCTTGAGTATAACTTGTATCGGTAGATTCGGGGCAAACGCGGTCAGCTAATGCAACATTCTAAACCAGTATTAATTTTGGGAGGCTATGGTCCGATGTACTCATTCATTACGCCGCGTGCATGTGAATTCACGCCGTACTCTACGCTTGTTGAAGTGCAATATTCCAATATTGCGAATGTCAGTCGCATCATCTCGAGAGAACCTATCACACCAGCAACAGCGGCTGTTGCATCAAGGATGTACGGCGCGGTATTAGATGCCACGGAGCAATACGTGGTCTCTTTCCGGAACAAATTCGGTGACGACATCTGTGCTCTTTATGGAATCTCATCCCAGCTGGAGTCTACGAATGACCCTTTACTGAACACCATCCTGGTCCGCCGTACCTCTTTTTTGAAATATATGGAGCTTGTTTACTGACCTGAAACTGTGTTCGAATTGAATGCAGGAAGCTTACCTTCGCGGGCTCGTTGAAACTCGCGCTTCGGTGAGCTGGCTGATTTATAGCAACCTCATCTTTAATCAAACTTTCATTTATGTCCGACCAATTGATCTATTTCCAGACCACGAAAACGCCACCCATAGCCTCTGCGCCAGGTCACTTACTTGCCGGTCAGTGATTAGTAGCGTTAATAACATACAAATGCATCTCCCTAAATCTTTGAACATGTTAGCTTCACTGCAGGATCTTTCACCTGAATGGCTCAGGTCTTTCGATGGCATATGGTCCTATGAGACCCTTGGCTGGCACAATGCCTACGAGAGCATAAAAAGTACAGTCATTGGGATTGTGCCGATTTTATTGATTACGACCACTACCATCTTCTTGGTGCTTTTCTCCTGGTTGTCTCTCAAAGGCACTCGGCACCTGAGAGATGAACCTTTTGATCCCAACAACTTAGTGACGTTGTTGCAAGCGGGGCGCGATGGCTCAGTGGTTGACATTCTTGGTCACCGGAAAAATTTGGACTCGGCTTTAGGACGCGATGTCAGAATACAACTTCACAGGCACGCAACCCAATGGCAGCTGCGCCCGGTGAAAGCTGTGTAGCTGTTTCGAAGTGAAAGGCCGACCGATTCTGCCTAAAGACTTGTTTTTTTTGACAAGCCATATCTCATAATTTGTTATCTACACATCTCAAGACAATTCTTCAATCCATTTCCTATATGATGTTCCATGTTACTTGTGATTGTTGAAAGAGAAAGGACTCTGATTAAACCACTGGATTTGCCGGGTTCGGATGTAGCACAACGAACTTAACAAAGTCCCTCGCTGCTGCGGGCGTGTGCAAACTTAACTAAGTCCCTCCCGAGGGAGGCCGAAGGCCTCCCTCTGGGAGGGACTTATGCCTTATCGGTGAAATTTGCCTGAGAGGAATGACAATAACCTTACCTTTTCATGCTAAGGCCCCTCCACGGTGCTGCCTTGGTGTAATCACCCTCTACATTTACACTTAGACCCTTGAGATGCCTGGCTATCTCCTGCCACCTTCGTGTGCATTTTTCTTCTTCCCAAACCCAAGATATGAGGCGTGTAGTAAAAAAAACTTCATGCTGGCAAAAACAGTCAAGGTATAACTGTTTTTCAAATGAGCTCCCTTGGAACCTTGAGTGAACAGGCCCAAATGCATTTTCTCACGCAGTTGGTTGGCAAGGCTGGACATCAGTCCTGGATACCTGTCATTTTTTTCTCTTGAGAAAAGCATATGAATTTACACTAAAATGATGTTTTACAGACCTCAGGCTTGGCTTTTGCAACCCACCAACTTCAATGTGTTATTATGAGCCAGGAATGATGAAATTTGATGATCTTAGAGCATCAAAAATTAGCCAAGATGCAGGGCTTTCTTAATATCCAAAAATATTGGTGAAATCTTTGGTGGTAAGGGAGCTAATGCAACATTTGTTGAAAAGGGTGTTTTTGGCCATTCCTCTCAGGCCTAAATCACCAATACCGCATAAGTCCCTCCGGTGGAGGCGCTTCGCGCCTCCACCCTCGGACTTAGCGAAGTTTGGGGCGTGTGACTCGCAAAGCGAGCCTCCGACAGCCCTCGGCAGGAGGGACTTTGAGCATCTCGACTGCGGGCCCTAAGTCGGGGGACTATACCAAATTTAGTCCCCCAAACCCAGTTTAGTCCCTCCACCGGACGCCCTAAGAGCATCCGCATTCGGCACTAAGTCAGCCCGGATTAGGGCACTTAGTCCACCCCCGCATCCGCATTGGCTCGGATCAACTCAGGATCAACTTGACCCGGAGCTCCATTTGGAGCTAGTGGGGTCTAGATGTAGACCCCACTAATCCTTGGACTAAACACAACATGCACATGCATCATGCTCAAAAGCATGAACTCTATGTGTTTAGGTGCCAAACACATAACATACAGGCATCCTGTGTCCCAACGCCATGTATTCTGCATGGGCTGTGGAAGATGTGATTGTAGCTAGCCTTCTTGCAATCCAGTATATTGGGCAGCCATGAAAGAGTATGAGAATACCGTAGTTAGATTGTGAAAATTCTCCCCCCCAGTTTGCATCGGCGAAGCACGTCAGCCTGGGGCTTTTTGTATCAGGTAGTAGGGATAGGACCTGATCCTGTGTAGCCGCCACGTAGTTGACCAAGTGTTTGATACATTTCCAATGTTCCTTGCCCGGACACTTCGAGAAACGTGACAGAAAATTTACACCAAAGGTAATGTCCGGTCTTGATCCTGCCAATAGATAACTCAGAAATCCTATAATGGAAAGATACTTCACGGGATCAATGCCAGTGTTCAGAGTAACCGTGAGAGGCAAAGGAGTTTTTGCATGACTGATGCCATCCCAGTGCAACGAGAGTAGTTTTGATATCAGTTTTGGTTGACTCAGAGAGAAATTATCGGCCCCGCGTGTCACTTTGAGTCCAACAATATCCAACAGCGACAACAACCATTTGATTTCAAGGCAGTCAGATAGAGCTGATTTGAGTTCGCAAAGAATCCTGTCCGTGGATCCGGTGACTATCCCGTCATCAACATGGATCCAGATCACAGAAGGCCCATTGGACTTGCTGAGGACATAGATACTACTATTGAATTGTGAGCTGATGTACCCTAGTCGTCAAAGCGTGCTAGATAAATGTTGCCACCAACAGCAAGCAGCCTGTATTGTTCCGTATAGCGCTTTGTGCAATAGGCAGGCGTGTCCAGTTGGTGCGTTTAGTCCTTCAAGAGCCGCCACCCAAACTTCTTCGTTGATAGGAGAGTTAAGATATGCAGCCACGAATTCAAAAGTGTGTACTGGCCATCCGTTGAGTGCAGCAACCAAAAGAATCAATCTCATTGACACAAACGTAGCGGTTGGCGCAAAAGTTCCGTTAAAATGCTCTCCTTCTATCTGCGCAAATCCTTTTGCAACATACCAAGCTTTAAACCGTAGTACTTCGCCAGTCGCTGACAGTTTTCTAACAAATACCCATTTAGCCCGTAGAATTTTGATGCCGGGGGGTACAGGCTTGAGGGACCATACGGCAATCCAGTCTAGATTAGACAGTTCTTCGTCAACCACAGATTTCCATTTTGACGCGTTGACGTCTTTCATTGCTTGTTTGTATGTTGTGGGTACCAAAGCGTCCATTATTTCCGGTAAAAAATTGATTGCAATATCCACCAGTATGTCTTGAGATTGAACTAGAAGTTCATTGTTATGAGCTGCGCTTGCGCGCCTGGCTTACTCCAGAGGGCATGTTACTTATTGTATGTACATTTCACAGGTCCCTAGCATTAGAGGGACCTGGGGGAAGATCATCCTGCTTCCCCATCTAGCAATCTACGTTATAGCTAGACACTCCAGACCGCCTCCTTCTCCCGACAGAAGGACCTTACATATTGCTAGATCACTAAACAGGAGACAAGGCCGACCCCAGAAAGAACCAGAAAGAATCGAATCGAAAAGAAAGAACCGGAAAGAAAGAACCAAACCAAGAAGACCGACAGACTCTGATCCAAGAAAACCACACAGACCACAACCCGACTCAAACCGAATTAGACTACCACCAGCACCAGATGGCCGAGGACGCAGCGGCACTACGCGCCCGAGTGGACGAGCTTGCAGCCGCCATCCAGGAAGAACAAGGCCTTTGTCAACGAGCTGAGGCCGAACTCGCGGCAGCTCAAGCGGGCGCGGTCACCCCAGCCGTTGTACCCGTCGTCCCGGGACAGCCTCCGAACGCACCCCAGGTCCCAGAGGATACCCCTGCAAAAGGACCCAAGGTGGGCCTCCCCAACAAGTACGACGGTACAAGAGGGCCGAAGGCCGAGGTCTACGTGACTCAGATCGGTCTCTATGTACTATCCAACCCCCAAATGTTCCCCGACAATCGCAGCAAAGTGATCTTCTCAATCTCGTACTTGACCGGTCAGGCTAGTGAATGGGCTCAACCCTTCACAACGAAGCTCTTCGCCGGACAGCCAGTCTCCTACCTCGATTTCGCCACTTCCTTCCAGATGATGTACTACGACACCGAGCGGAAATCCAGGGCCAAGAAAGCACTCCGACAACTGAAACAGACGAAGTCGGTGGCGCACTACACCTTCCAGTTCAATCAACATGCATCAAACACGGGCTGGGAGACGACTACCCTCATGAGCCAGTACCAACAAGGTCTCAAGAAGGACATACGACTGGCCCTAGTACTAGCGAGGGCTCAATTCACAGCGCTCACCGACCTCTGTAACCTAGCCCTGAAGATCGACAATGAGATCAACGGCGCGGATCCAAACGCGGTAGACCCCACCCCATTGGTCAACCCTACTGCCATGGATATCTCGGCAATACGGAGGACACTCTCAAGCTCTGACAAAGCCAGCATGATGAAGGCCGGGCTCTGCTTCTACTGCGGCGAGAAGGGGCACATCGCGAGAGGATCTCCGAAGAAAGGGAAGGGCAAGGGCAGGGTGGACGCGCGGATCGCCAAACTAGAAGACCAAGTACGACAGCTCGCCACAGGCGAGGGGACGAGCGGAAGCACAGGGAGGGCGGAAGAGTCAAAAAATGGCGATGCTCGGGAGTATTGGTTGTGCCTCCCCCGAGCAACAGGGATACTGTGTTAGATAAAGTTGGATCCTGTACCATTGTAACTAGAAATGCAATGGATTCTAGGCTGTTCGTCAGCCTCACTTTCCAACCTCTACACACTCCCCGAGCCACAACCCCCCTTTCCGCCACCTTCCTTATAGATTCTGGTGCTACTCACAATGTGATAAGTGAGAAGTTTGCAGCCAAAGCGGGCCTGAGACTGGCGGATTGAGCCGCCGTGAGGACCACATCCGGCTTCGACGGCTCCAAGAGCCGGTCATCCCAGGAGGTGGACTTAGCGCTTGATCATGACCCAGACCCCTCCACTTTTATCGTCACCACCCTCAAGGACACCTACGACGGGATCCTTGGGATGCCGTGGATCAGGAATCACGGCCATCGAATCGACTGGTACAACCGCCGACTGAGGCCCAACCCCATAGGGATCGCCGCTGCCAAAACAGCGTTGTCAACTCCAAAAAAAACCTTGCAGGACGGGGAGGAGCCCGTAGCAAGGCAAGCAAGGAGAATTGACGAGGGGGTGCGTGCTTTATGCCAATCAACACCCCCGCAATGTGAGTCCCACCAACCGTCTAATTTTGTTGCCCAAGTAAGAGCAACTGGCAAGCGGATACATCTTTTAGGACTTTCCACACAGGTACCGACGACAACCCCTCTTCACAAGCAAACAATGGACGACAAAATTCCAACTGGATTCACCTCAAAAGAGACACCAAAGGGTACCATCGCGGCTGCTCCAGCGGCTTTGTCTATGCCAAAATCAACCTCCACCAACAGGGAGGTACGCGAGGTTAAATGACGAGGGGGTGCGCGCTTTATGCGGAACAACGCCCCCGCGATGTGAGTCCCCAACCATACCCCCATCCCCCCTGCATCCTGCAGATTTAAGGGCATCTGGCAAGCGGACACATCTTCTGAATTTGGCAGAACAGGCACCCGGATCAATTTACGCGGCGAAGGCATCCTGGTCCACATCGGCAAGGCTGGCAGCTGATGCAAAAGGAGCTGAACCGGCGAAACCACTGGAAGAAATGGTGCCGACGAGGTACCACTCCTACCTCCACATTTTTTGTAAGACAGAAGCCCAGCGGCTACCACCCCGGCGCAAGTACAACTTTCGGGTGGATCTGGTCCCAGGAGCAGTACCGCAAGCCAGTCAAGTGATCCCGCTATCCCCCGCGGAGAACAACACGTTGGACAAGCTCATCAGAGAGGGCCTGGACAACAGGACAATACAGCGAATGACATCCCCGTGGGCGGCCCCGGTCCTGTTCACTGGGAAGAAAGACGGTAAACTACGACCATGCTTCGACTATCGTAAACTGAACGCGCTTACGGTAAAAAATAAGTACCCACTCCCCTTGACGATGGATTTAGTGGACAGCCTACTTGAATCTGACAAGTTCACCAAGCTCGATCTGCGAAACGCCTACGGCAACCTTAGGGTAGCAGAGGGTGATGAAGAAAAGTTAGCCTTTGTGTGCCGCGCCGGCCAGTTCGCCCCACTGACAATGCCGTTTGGACCAACGGGGGCGCCAGGCTTCTTCCAGTTTTTCATGCAGGATATCCTGCTTGGCAGGATAGGGAAGGATATGGCGGTGTACCTTGACGATACCATGGTGTACATGCAACGCGGGACCGATCACAGAGAAGCTGTCAGTGGAATTTTGGAGACGCTCAGCAAGCACCAACTTTGGCTCAAACCAGAGAAGTGCGAGTTTTTGCGGGATGAGGTCCAATACCTGGGATTGCTCATATCGTGCAACCGAGTGCGGATGGACCCGGCAAAGGTCAATGTGGTTACGGATTGGCCGGCCCCCACTAACGTCACCAAATTACAACGTTTCGTGGGATTTCCTAACTTCTACCGGCGCTTTATCGACCAATTCTCTAGGACCACAAGACTGCTACATGACCTTACAAAAGCGGACACACGTTTCATTTGGGACGCCCGGTGCAATGCAGCGTTCAAATCACTCAAAACTGCGTTTACAACGGCCCCTATTCTGAAGATCGCGGACCCCTACCAACCGTTCCTTCTGGAGTGCAATTGTTCAGACTTTGCGCTGGGAGCGGTTCTGTCTCAAGTATGCGAGAAAGATAACAAATTACACCCTGTAGCTTACCTGTTGAGATCTCTCATACAAGCGGAATGGAATTACAAGATATTCGACAAGGAGCTACTGGCTATCATAGCGGCCTGCAAGGAATGGCGCCACTACCTAGAGGGCAACCCCAATCGCTTAAAGGCAATAGTTTATACAGACCACAGAAATATCAAAAGTTTCATGACCAGCAAGAGTCTATCCTGTCGGCAAGTGCGTTGGGCAGAGACTCTGGGCAACTTTGATTTCGAAATCGTATTCCGCCCCGGGAGACAAGCAGCCAAGCCCAATGCATTGTTGAGGCGCCCAGACCTGGCACCTAGCAAGGAGGACAAACTATCATTTGGCCAGTTACTAAGACCGGAGAACATCACATCAGAAACTTTCGCCGCAGTCTCCGAACTTGAATGGGCCGAGGTGGATGAATGGTTTGTGGACAAGACAGTTGACTTGGACGACGCCAAAAGATATTTCGAAGTGGATGTGCTTGGCACCAGGGAGGAGGACCACCCAGACTCGTCAGAGGCGGAAATGGTTCCAACGGACACCGAATTGATAAGTCTCATCTGCAAGGCCACAGAAAATGATCTGGGACTGACAGCGTTTTTAAAAAGGATACAGACGGAAGGGGCCAGTTCGGACGGATACGCACACGTGGACGGGGTGTTGTACCAAAACGGTGTGATCGAGGTACCAGCGGACGAGTCAATTAAAAGGGCAATCACACACAGCCGCCACGACTGCAGACTGGCAGGGCACCCGGGTAGAGCCAAGATGTTGGCGCTAATCCAGCGTTGTTTCAGCTGGCCGTCAATGAAGCGATTCGTGAACAGATACGTCAACGGCTGCAACTCTTGTCAAAGAGTCAAATCCTTGACGCCAAAACCCATGGGAACCCTTGAACCACTGCCCATACCAGCAGGTCCGTGGACCGACATCTCCTACGACCTAATCACCGACTTACCAGAATCGAAGGGGGCCAACAGCATCCTGACGGTAGTGGACCGTCTAACTAAGATGGCCCACTTCATATCGTGCAAGAGGACAACGGCGGCCGGGGAGCTAGCAGACTTGATGCTACGCCACGTGTGGAAGCTTCATGGCACGCCGAAAACAATAGTCTCCAATAGGGGAAGCATCTTCATATTGCAGATCACCAGAGAACTCAGCAAATCCTCAGGCATCCGACTATGCCCCTCCACGGCATACCACCCTAGGACTGACGGCCAGTCGGAGATAGTCAATAAGGCCGTCAAACAATATCTCCAACACTTCATCAATTACCATCAAGACGATTGGGAGCCACTGCTTGCTATGGCGGAATTCGCGCACAACAACCACAAACACTCGTTGACGGGCATGTCACCTTTCAAAGCAAATTATGGTTTCAACGCGACAATAGGCGGAGTGCCTTCGTCAGCTCAGTGCCTCCCAGCAGTCGAGAAGCGCCCAGAGGGACTGATCAATACACAAGAAGAGCTGAAGGCAAGCCTGGAAGGGGCGCAAGCAGCCATGAAGAAACAATTCAATAGGCGCGTGCGCGAAACACCGTCTTGGGGCGTTGGCGACACGGTTTGGCTTAGCAGCAAGAACATCTCCACGACATGACCCAGCCCGAAATTATCTCATAGATGGCTAGGGCCGTATTTCATTTCTAATAAAGTCTCTCCATCGGTGTATACGCTGACGCTACCACTCTCCATGAAAGGAGTGCACCCAAATTTCCATGTTTCAGTACTCAGAAAGGCCAATCAAGACACCATAAAAGGGAGGACAGCGGCGGAACCCGGACCAATCAAAGTGGAAGGCGAAGAAGAGTGGGAGGTGGAAGAAATATTGGACTGTAGGCAGCGACGGCAGAAGACGGAGTACCTGGTGGGATGGAAGGGCTACGGACCGGATGCAAATTCATGGGAACCCAGCGCAAATCTCACACACTGTCAACAACTACTCCAAGAGTTCAACAAAAATTTTCCCAACGCGGCGGATCAACACCGGAGGTCACGGCAATTCAGGTGAGGGTTGGCTTTTTCCCTATGGGGTTTTTTGATGCCGCCCGGGGACTAGGGCACAGAGCCGGGGGCTTGGGCGTTAAGGGCGGAGTAATGTTATGAGCTGCGCTTGCGCGCCTGGCTTACTCCAGAGGGCATGTTACTTATTGTATGTACATGTCACAGGTCCCTAGCATTAGAGGGACCTGGGGGAAGATCATCCTGCTTCCCCATCTAGCAATCTACGTTATAGCTAGACACTCCAGACCGCCTCCTTCTTCCGACAGAAGGACCTTACATTCATCCTCAAAATTTCCTAGTTGTAACGCAAAACCGTTGGCCATAGAGAAAGAAGGCGATAGGTCGATGTTGCTAGGAAAATTTGGAAAAGTCGCAACGGCAGAGTGGCAGTAGGAACCCAACTCAGGAACCCAAAAACCCCACCCCTTAGAATCAGGTAGATAAAATACCGCATAACCTCATAGAGCCCGTTCATCTAGTTTGCGTTGTTTTTCAGCCTGTACATGGATGAAAGCCACGGACCCAAAGGGACACATACGGTCGAGGTTTGGCTGAAGACCAAAGAAACGTTTGTAAGGAGTGATTTCACCGCTTGCTGCATTCGGTATGCGGTTTCAGGTATAACATGCCCATACAAAAGCCAAACCCCAAAATTCTTTGGGAAGTGTACTGTCAAGAAGGATGGTTCTACCCATATCTTGGAGGGTCTGGTTGAATCTCTTGATTGTGCCGTTTTGATAATGGTGATAGGCTACCACTCCTTCTGCGGTAATGCCTTTGGCAGACAGAAAATCTCCAAGGGCCTTGCTGTTGAACTTGCCCCCGTTATCAGAGCGTAAGATTTTTAGCGGTTTTTCCGTCCGGCGCTCCAGACGAAGTATAGTATCTTTCAGTACCGTGGCGGCCTCGCTCTTTTTTGTCAAGACTTTGAATTCAGCGTATCCAGATCCAATATCACAAATAGTGAGTACGTAGAGTCCTCCACCAACCGCCGGTACCTCAAACGGGCCCACAAGATCCACGTTCCAGGCGTCCATAGGGCGGAACTCGCGTCGGTCAGAAGTAAGGGTGTTTTTGTTTACACTTTTTGAGATCATGCATGCTGGGCATTGAACGTCTCCTTTTGGCAGAGATTTTGGCAAACCCAGCGCTACCCCAAGAGCCATCATTCTACGAATGGTTTGTAGGCTTGCGTGTCCAAAACGCCGGTGCACGTGCAGTAACAGAGCTTCATCTTCAGTGAGCTTTGGTAACTCAAAGGGCCGCAAAGTAGCAACCAGCACCAAGAATTCAAATGGCACAGCGTTACAATACGAGTATCATTCGCAGTAAGGACGGATACAGCGGTGGGTTTATGGGCAAAGTGGGCGGAAGGTGTAGACAGACCACACAAGGAGGACACAGGGGAGTAGTTACAGCGTGAGAAACGACAGACAGCGGTGAGGTGGGATTCAAGGGATAATGGGGTAGGGATGGAACAGTGATGACAGAAGTGGGATGGGGAACAGGGGACAAGGACACAAGTGGCTGAGTGACAGCCGCAGAGAGAGAAGGCGCCGGAGAAGGTTGAGTTGTCCAAATAGGCGCAGGAAGCTCCCATTTCCGGTTAGCGGGGTTGAGGACTGAGCTGGTCCAGAATTGGGTGCCATGCAAAATGTGAAATGAGTTGGATTCAAAGGAGAAAGAAAAACCTGCCAAACGGAGTGCTGCTGGAGAAATGAGCGTGTGAGCTGCATGCGGGCAGTAAAGCACATCATTGAGGACTGTAAGCGTTGAATTTGCCCCAGGAAAAGTGAGTGTTCCCTTTGCTGTGATAAAACGGGAGGGTCCGTTAGTTGCAACGCGAAGGGGAATAGGAGATTTCAGCGTTTGCACATTCAACAGGGCTTTTATGTCACCAGTCAGGTGGTGGGTAGCACTTGTATCAAACAGGGCAGGGGAAGCAGCGTACAAGGAGGGGGAAACAGCGGAAAAATTCAAGTCGCTGAACATTGGTTGGCCATCAATCCCATTGACTTCCATGTTCTGAGCTGATGGTTGTTCAATTGGTATCTTGACCTCAGCCTCTTGCGCAGCTGGACATTGGCTCGAGTTCGCCCTGGTGTCCTTTGGGTAAACAGGTCTGTATATGTCAGCTGGTCAAAGATTCAAGGCTGGAGACGGAGCCGGCTTGGCCGGTAATGGATGGAAGCAGGCAGATGGAACAGGGGGTGCCAGGATCAGGTAGTAAGCCGTATATTGTGGAGCCAGATACTGATGGTTGCAATTTGGGTTGGATTGTTGATTTGGCGCTTCTGGTACAGGACAGACGCCAATGAGATGATCGCCAGAGCCGCACCGGAAGCAATGTCAAGGGGCCGGCGTCCTGAAATTTGCTGGTTGACCCACCAAGGTGTACACGTTGTTGGGATGGCTCTTGATGGACGCACTTTGTTGAGCTTGAGCCGTTGCTTCGGCAGCAAAGGTACTGGGGGCGATGTGTTGTTGTTGAGCAGCTTCACGGCCTTTTATCTTTTCTTGGCAGTTGTTTAGGATGTCGATCATTTCTACAAAAAGTAATGGAATTTGACGTCTTGCAGCCAATTCTTGATCAACATGCACTACAAACATGGATGAATTTGGGAAGGCATATATTGATCAAATTATATTGATCTTTTTTTTTTTTTTTTGAAATTTCTCTTTAATTTTTTTCCTTCCTGCAACATCATAACCCTTCTATCATCTCTCTTTCTCTTGATTCCCCCCTGTCTTAGTTTTTAACCATAGTAAAAGCTTCATTTTGTTGCCAGATCAAATAGGTCATTTTTACATACTCATCCCACTTTCTTAAATCCACACAATCCTAGACCTCTGGATCTAAGTTTTGGGGTGTTTTTTTCTCACAAAATGGCACAAACAGCCCACAAATCTCACAATACATGTTGAAATCCCCAAATGCCCGAAGGCCCTATGGATGACCCTCCAGCTATGCCGCAGCAACAAGCAAAAGTGGGCCGGTTGTTAGAGTAGTCCAGGAAGGCCCTAATCAAGTGATTAGTGGGCTCCCAGGGAGGGGGTAGGACGAAACCGGATCCCCTGGGGGACAATCCGCTGCCAACCCCTCCCCCTTTTAAATAAGCAGTCATGTTTGTCCCCCAACAATATCCCGACCGTTACCCCACACCACGGGCTCGTCGCCATCCGCCACGCACTCGTCGCCATCCGCCACAAGCTCGTCGCCATCCGCCACAATTAGCTTGTTGCCATCTGCCACAGACTTGTTGCCATCCGCCACGGATTTGTTGCCATCCGCCACGGATTCGTTGCCATCCGCCATGGGCTCGCCGCCATCCGCCACACTCTTTTTGCTATCCGCACCGTGGGACCTGTGAACACTCTGTACAGCCAGTAAATGACTGGACTCGCGCATGCATGCGAGGCCAGTCGTCAAGTGAGCATGCGCGCTAAATTTTTCAAACCCCGCTCGTTTCGACCCTGCTCCAACCCCGCCCGACTTCCGCATGTCTTCAAAAATTACAAGTTGCACCATCTCTTTCCAGACCGCCCGCCCACTCCAAACCTGGCTCAACACTCCAAGCTCAGCACCAGCAGTCGCGATCCACCCCGGCAGTTCGCGACCTTACAACTCGCCACCCTTACAATCTTCAGCCCTCCAACAGCCTACATCCACCGGCGTTTTGTTACGACTCTCGCCGCTTGTGTCTGCTCGTCAATACCGCCGCCTGGAGAAGACTTGTCTATTGGTATGTATTCCCTTCCCCTCCCTTCTTTTTGGTGTAAGACCCCGCCCCTCCCCTTTTTTTGGTGTACGACCCCGCCCCATTCTGACTAACCTCTTAGCTGCGACTCTTGCTGCTTGTTTCTGCTCGGCAATACCACAGCCATCGCCGCCGCCCAGAGAAGACTTGACCACCGGACGACTTGAGGATGAATTGGTGGCAGATTGTCTTCAGCTTGAGGTCGACGTCTGACTTGCTGTCGATAGTCTTCGTGATTTGGGCATCCAGCATGTCCAGATTGAGGTTGAGATGATGCTCGTCGACGGATAAAGGGTCCTGCTCTCTCTGAGACGAGTATTGCATCCGTTTTGAAAACTCGATCTGACTGTGGTTGAGGCTCTTCAGCTTATTCATCAAGATGATTGGCTTGAAGATCAGTGAGTCTTTGAAGCTTGGGTTCAGGATCTCTTTCAAGATGTTGGTGATCGACCCGAGATTGACGGCCCGCTTGACTTGGACAACATCCAGTGTTTGGATCATTTCCTTGAGGATCAACAGATGTCTGATCACAAACAGCTCCCGATCAATCAAATTTGCTTGGATCTTCAAGCTCATTGCTGGAGTCGTTGAGCTGGCCTGGTGGCTTGCGACCGAGTTCATCATGTTGGAGGCTTTGATGATCGATTCCGAGCAAATGCCTACCACCTCGCCGGCAAAATTCTGAAAGATAGCATCCTGTTCATGTGTGGTTTGTTGTCAGTCACCTTTGGGTGCATAGTTGGCAATGTGTGCAGCAAACATACATTGACATACATATGCAGCCTTGATAGGATCCACAAGGTCTTCCTCAAGGTAGGATACCAATTTTCCTGGACACCTTCAGCCGGAAGCCTGGACTTAAGTGGTGCATGAGGATGCTCGAGGAGTGGGGCGGGAGGATTGTTGGTACGCTTGGACTGTTGGCCACTCTGCCGACGTTTCTGGTTGGTCTGGATGAGCTTGTTAGGGTAATCAAGGTCCTTGTGTTTTGGCATATAGTTAGCCACTTTGGTTTGGATGATCGCTTGGGCGCGAAAGATCAGGCGGGTTTGGATGTCTTGAAGGATTGGCTTGAGGAGAGTTGAGAACTTGAATCAAGACTTGTCAGCTTCAATCAAGTTACTATCCATTGCAATCAACACATTAAAGATCGTCGCCAAATGACATAGGAGATCCAATTTCTGCTCATGCAGGATCTGAGGTCTCAATAAATCGTACAAATAATCGCACAGAGATTCTAGATAAACACTGAATCACAATGAATGAATAAATATTAATTCTAGCATGTTTTTTTCTTCTCTATTTTGGGAAAAAGAAACTCTGACAAGAGCTCTTCTTCTCCGGTTTTTTGGAAAAATGACTTGAAGAGGTTCCATTTGGTGGCACACACCGATCTCATGTAATTGCATCCCGTGGTCGCCAGAGAGATGAGATCAGGGACCTGCTGATGGGTGATCTGGATGCGGTTGATTTTGATCTTGATTTGGGCATGGAGCAATTGGCTTCTGGTTGAGACCCAGGTAGAGAAGAATTCACTCAGCAGTGCCCCATACTTGTCTCTGTTGAATAAATACCGTTTTTCGACCTGTGAAATCAGCGGACACATTTCTTCTGATAAGGTCCGGAATTTTTCATAGAGTAACGTTTCTTCTATCTTGAGATTTGACAAAGATTGTTGGTTGATCTGCAGCTTCTCTTGCACCTGTTGGCTTAAGCTTTTCATTTTATTTGTGTAGTACAGCTTGATCAATGTCATTGAGCGCGTCAAACATTGCTGAAAGCAAACCAGATACAAGTCTGCATCCTTGAAATGCCGCTGGAAATACAAGGGAGCAGGAAGGTGAATCTCCGGAAATTGTGATAATCAAAAGTTTGGCTTGCATGTACATTTGATTTCATGACTCTAGACAGATGTTGAGCTGCTTGATCATGGGCAAGAATTCTTGGCTGTTCACAATCTCCGCTTCGCCCAGTCTGCTGAGCACGCGCTGGGACTTGTCAAGCCGACGGAAGTAAGCCAGCCAATTGCTGAGGGTGGTGGCGATGGATCCGAGTGCTTTTTGGTCGTCAAACATGCCCTGACAGGACCGTTTGAGGCTCTTTGTCTCGCACAAACAATATTGATTCTTGCTTATCTGTAAAGTGATCATTGTACCATCAATTTTCCAATTTTTGCTTATCTTAGTGATCATTATACAGCTACAAGTGATTCATGCATATTTGTGAAAACATGCTGTCTGAGTTTGGTAATGCCATTTTTCAGGGGAAAACATTGAATTTAAAGTTGGAACAAAGGTGCATTTATGTTTGAGATTAGGCAAAACATTGTGAAAACATCATGTTTGTCCAATCTTACTGCTAGCGTTGCGCGTAGGGTTGGGCTGAGTATCCTCTACGGTACTCGGCTATTGTGAACTTCTCTTTGCTATCCTGTGTTTCCAGGATTGCCTAGGCGGCCCGGGAGCTGTCCTTACAACTCCCCAAGCCGCCTGAGTGTGGGAAAGGGTTCTCCACTCATCTCCCTCTTTGTCTGCCGCGCCTCCTCTCTCTGTGACGGAGAGTTTGGCACAACGGAAAGATGAGCTGGGGGGGTGGTCACTGCTCCTAGGGAGTGTGACTCCTCCTCCCATGTGAGCACTAAGCTGTGGGGGTCTGAGCCCGCGGGCGGGTGGGATCCCCAACTGGGTGGGCGGGCGGGGGCGAAAATTTTCCAAATTTTCCGGCGATATTGTGCTCGGCGTTGTGTCCTCTGTTGCCGGTTCCGGTGCGCTAGATCTTAGCTGGTACCGGTTGCTCCTCAACCAACTAGGTTTAAGTCTGGTCGGGCAAGCCACGGCTGCGCACTGCGGTTGCCTTTGCGCGCGCTCCTCTCGGCGGCGCCACTACCGCTGTCCCTTGGACTCGGCCCACCTCTTGCTGCGCTCCCGGTAAGCGCACAGTAATGCCATTTTTTATCCAAGATTATCTGATTTACTATTGGGCCTTAGGCACATATGTACCTTCAAGACTTGGCATGACATTATTTCGGGAAAAGATAGAGGTGAAGCAAATTGTATATGTCACATACAGTTTAGGGTGGTGATTGGGCTGCATCTGAATTTTCTGACTGAAAATAAGGAACATATGGTTCACACAGGCAACGCTGCAACAATTACAATACATGTATTGTATAGGCTATACATTGTATTGTATTTTCATGCAGATACATTCAATTACGATAAATATGTTTTGTATTGGTTTCACCAAACAATTCCAATGATACATATGTACAGTTTTTGGAAAAAATTACGATACAGATACATTTATTTTGATATTTTTCCAATACGATACAGTGAAATATAATTATTTGTATTGTACTTGTTGCACCGTTGACACAGGCCACACTTGGTATCATGTAAGATAGACTGAGTTTTTAATCCTGTGCCATAGATCTTGTGGATGGGCTGGGTCTGATTTGTCTATCCTTGCCAGAGCCCATACCTGTAAGTGTGTTTTTTGCCCTGCAGCGGCGCAGCCGCCTTGGCCTCTAGTATGAATTATTCCTGAGAAAAGATGGTCTGTTAAGTCAGGCAGGGAGGGGGGGGGGGAGGAGGAATGGGGAGGCATGAATTATTGTCACTTGAACCTTGCAGAAGTGTTGAAATCGACTTTCCAAAAAAAAAAAAAAGAAAAAAAAAAAAACCCCCAATCAGTCTCAACATATCATGCTACATCAATTTTGTTCAAATTTAATGGCTTGTATATATGACTCATCATATCCAATATCCTAAATTTCTACTAGGCCTGAGATTGATTTAAATTTTGTACCAGATTTGAGTAAGGTGTCTTTTGCTTCTTTTGTTCAATCAAAGACTAATGGGAGGTGTTTCCCCAATATATTCAATGGGTCAACTGATTTTATCCCAGAATCTGAGGTTCAACATTTTTTGAATCTAAAGAGATTGATTGAGTCTGGTTGGTTTGAAACTATCCCCTAAAATTATCAGGCAGTGTTTTTTGTGCTTCTGCCACTGTGTCTCAATCAGGGCTAAGATTTATTTCATGATATTGGTACAATGAGGATCAGCAATATCTGAACAATAATTTGAAATTTTTTAGTCTATGAAAGTCCCAAAATGTTGCAGTTACAGTCTGATCAGTGTGAAATATTGCCTAATTGGTTGGTTTTGTTGTGTTTGTACAACTATATCTCAACTAGCAATGGGGATGAATTCATGATGTTGGTACCATAATGATGAGAAAATTTGAAAGATTAATTTAGGAAGGCTTTTTGCCAATGAAAATCTCCCAATGTAGCAGCCCCATTTAATCAGTCAGGAACTATTGCCTCATTTTTTGTGTTTCTGCCATTATATCTCAACCAGCAATGTTGATTATTCCATGATATTGGTACCAGAATGTTCATCCATTTGCAAAGAGTATTTTGGTTTAGCTTTCATGGATTAAAATCCCAAAACCAAGCGGCTTAAGTCTGATTAGTTTCAAAATATTGCCTAATTGGGTACACCAGGAAAAAAAAGTAGTCACTTGATGGCAAGTGACATGACACAGCTTTCTTTTCAGCTCCAACACTGCTCCAATGCTGCTCCTCTCCACCAGCACATCTAGGGCTCACATGATAGGTGTCAGGATCAAAGCACTCAATGTGAAAAAACCAGATGATGCTCAGCTTTTGCGCTGGCCCAGCTGATGCTCAGCTTTTACCCTGGCCCAGATGATGCTCAGCTTTTACCCTGGCTCAGCTGATGCTCAGTTTTTCCCCTGGCCCAGCTGATGCTCAGATTTGGAACTTGCCACCTGATGATCATTTTTGGCCCTGGCACAGCTGATGCTCAGCATTGGCCGTGGCTCAGCTGATGCTCATCTTTGGCCCTAGCCAGCTGATTTTCAGCTCTGATCCTGTTCAAGCTGATTCCCATCTTTTTCCCTGGTCTGGCTCAGCTGATACTCAGCAAGCTGATACTCAGCAAGCTGATACTCAGCAAGCTGATACTTAGCAAGCTGATACTCAGCAAGCTGAGCATCAGCTGGCCAGCTGGCCCAGGACTGGGTCAAAGCTGAGCATCAGCTGGGACAGGACTAGGAAAAGGCTAAGAAAAGACTGGTACAAAGCTGAGCATCAGCTGGGACAGGACTAGGAAAAGGCTAAGAAAAGACTGGTACAAAGCTGAGCATCAGCTGCGCCAGGACTAGTAAAAAGTTGAGCATCACCTGGGCAATGACTGGTCAAGAGGCTTTATTCCAATTCTGAGAGTGAGCTGCGTGAAAAAGCTGAGTATGAGCTGGGCAAAAAAGTTGAGTATGAGCTGGGCAAAAAAGCTGAGTATGAGCTGGGTACCAAAGCTGAGTATCAGCTGGACAGAACTGAGGATCAGTTGGGCTCATCAAAAACTGAACAGGACCTCCTTGGTAAATTTTGGAAGTTGAGGAGATGGTGGAGAGATTGGGGTAGATAGTGGATAGATATTGGATAGATTGTGGGTAGCTGGCTGGAGCTGGTGTGATGTCACTTGCCATCAACTGACTATTTTATTTTCCTGGTGGTATTTTTTGGTGTTTCTGCCACTGTATCTGAACCAGGGCTAACATTTATTTCATGATATTGATACCATTAAAATAAGAGATGTTGAGAGAGTAATTTGGGTCAGCTCTTGACCATGAAAATCCAAAAATGTGGCATCTGCAGTCTCATGAGTCTCAAAATATCACCAAATTGGGGTTTTCTTTCTGTTTCTGCCACTATATCTCATATTTCATGATATTGGGACCAGAATATTCATCCATTTCCAAAGATTATTTTGGTATAGCTTTCATGTATGGAAATGCCCAAAAGGAGCTGCTATATTCTGATTAGTCTCAAAATGTTGCCTAATTGGGTATTTTTTGGTGTTTCTAGTGCAACTGTATCTGAACTGGGGCTAACATTTATTTCATGATATTGATATCATTATACTAAGACATGTTGAAAAATTAATTTGGGTCAGCTCTTGACTATGAAAATCCCAAAATGAGGCAGCTGCAGTCTCATGAGTCTCAAAGTATCACCAAATTGGGGTTTTCTTTGTGTTTCTGCCACTATATCTCAACAGGGCATGGTGATTATTTCATGAAATTGGTACCAGAATATTCATCCATTTCCAAAGATTATTTTGGTGTAGTTTTCATGTATGGAGATGCCCAAAAGGAGCTGCTTTAGTCTGATTAGTCTCAAAATATTGCCTAATTGGGTATTTTTTGGTGTTTCTGCCACTGTATCTCAACCCACAATGGGAATGATTTCATGATATTAATACCATTATAATAAGAGTGTTTGGGAGATTAATTTGGGTCAGCTCTTGCCCATGAAAAAACCCAAAATGAGGCAGCTACAGTCTCATGGGTCTCAAACAATCACCAAATGAGGTTTTTCTTTCTGTTTCTGCCACTAAATCTCAACCAGGAATGGTGATAATTTCATGATATTGGTACCAGAATATTGATACATTGAAAAAGATTTGTTTGGTATAGAGTTCATGGATTGAAATACCAAAAAGGAGCTGCTATAGTCTAATTAGTCTCAAAATATTGCCCGATTGGGTATTTTATGGTGTTTATGCCACTGTGTCTGAACCAGGGCTAACATTTATTTCATGATATTGATACCATTATAATAAGACATGTTGAGAGGTTAATTTGGGTCAGCTCTTGACCATGAAAAACCCAAAATAAGGCAGCTGCAGTCTCATGAGTCTGAAAATATCACCAACTTGGGCTTTTCTTTCTGTTTCTGCCACCATATCTCAACCAGGAATGGTGATTATTTCATGATATTGGGACAAGAATATTCGTCCATTTCCAAAGATTATTTTGGTATAGCTTTCATGAATGGAAATGCCCAAAAGGAGCTGCTATAGTCTGATTAGTCTCAAAATATTGCCTAATTGGGTATTTTTTGGTGTTTCTGCCACTGTATCTCAACCCGCAATGGGACAGATTTCATGATATTGATACCATTATGATAAGACATGTTGAGAGATTAATTTTGGTCAGCTCTCGACCATGAAACTCCCAAAATGAGGCAGCTACAGTCTCATGAGTCTCAAAATATCACCAAATTGGGCTTTTCTTTCCGTTTCTGCCACCATATCTCAATGGTGATTATTTCATGATATTGGGACCAGAATATTCATCCATTTACAAAGATTATTTTGGTACTAGAGACCAAGGTGTTGGCACCGCTGCATTGCCTTGATGCCACTGGGCGCCCTGAGTTGAGAGGCCCCTGCTTAAGGATCAATTGGGCTACATCTAACTTGAAGTAGTATATTGGCATTCTTAATCAGACAAGCTCTCTCTTGTCCTTAAGCTGCAATTGAATCATTCTTATCACTATTTGAATTAAGACATTTCACCATGCCCCAGTTCTTCTAGAATCATGTTTCCCTCTGATATTTGACTTAATTTGCAATCAAACTGCATGAAATGATTAGTTTTAATTTATCACACCTAGCCATAACTTGGCTTTACAACCCATGGGCTACTTAAAAGTTAAAACGTTTGAGAAACACTTTGACAGTAAATGAGCTTATGCAGAAAAGAGCTTTGACAAACACTTGCAACCAAACACTCAACATTAACCAGAGCGAATCTACATTTCTAAAGTCCACTTGCATTGATAGACTCAATCGATAAAGGCTTCTTTCCTCAGAGAGTGCTTGAGATAAGCAATTATTGTCCCAGTACTCACAGCCATCACTGCATGCTTGCACTGTCTCTTGCAGCTTAAAGGAGAAGATTCCTTCATTTGTAAACTATTTGTGTTGCCTGTTACCTAGGTACTCAGTACTTGGATTTGATTACAGGTCTTTTTTTTACAGACTCCCAATGTTGAAACTAAGCTTGCTCCACAATCACACACTGTGGCTTGATGCCATCCCAAACACACCAAGTAGCAACATTTAACCACTTTTACCTTGGGTCCTCAACAAGTGAAATATTTCCACAACTATGCCCTAACTTGATGGGTTCTCAGATTGAACCACAATGGCAAGTCACATTACACAAAAAACAATCCTGACATCAATGCTACTCAACTTCAATTTCTCACTCCAAAGGCAGTCAGAAATATCAAGATTGTGATCATGTTCATCTCATCCATTGCTGAAAGTTTACAGTTCAGGAGGGCAATGCCATCCAGCCAACCTCAGTTGTTGATCTCAGCACCCGATGGCCTTAAAGCAAGACGTCCAACAAGTTAGCTGTGTAATTAAACATTTATTATCTCATCTTACTTGTTTGACAAGGCGCTGAGTTTAATGAGGTAAAAAAACACATTTGGGTTTCAAACTTGATTTTGATTATTCAACAAGACATGATCATGCTCCTTGAACAGTGGCATCACCACGTAGCAGCACTAACAAGGCAATCCTGAGTAGCCTAGAAGAAGGTTGAATTAAGTATGTTATAGATCACGTTCAACATTCATTGATTATTATGTTTTTGTCCCAATCACATGGGTCCTGAACATCAAAAAAAAACTATCCACACAAAAAAAAAGGAGGAGGAAGGTATATTTACCGTAGTTTCGCAAACAAGACACTGCATAGCATTGCTCACTTGTATGCCGCCACCACCACCACCAAGGCCGGCGCCTCCGGGGGCAGCAGCGGCACTGTTGCTGTTGCTGTTGTTGTTAAGGCCGCCGGGGTTCGCTGAGTCAGTGGGAGCCAAGTAGGGCATCTGTTTGGAGCGTTTGCGGGCCTCGACGATCGAGCTAGGCAGGCAGGACGGGCCGCCGCTGAATGAGATCTTGGAATGGATATCCTCGCACTCCTTTTTCTCCCCCAACGTCGCACCAGCAGCAGCAGCAGAGGTAGTGTGGGCTCGGGTAGCAGGGGCGGCGGCGGCGGTGACACGGGTCGACGAGGCCTTGCTGGAGCTGCTCGTGCTGCTGGGACTCGACACCGCCACTCTCGTCGAGGGCTTAGCCTCCAAGACGTCCGGCTGGACGGCGGCGGGGGCAACACCGTCCTGGAGCCACTGGTCGCGGGCAGAGTGGGCCATGGGGGTGCCATCGAAGTGGTCGAGCTGGATTATCTATCGGCATGAGGACGGGTTAAAAACCAGTTAAGTAGACAATCGTACAAAAAGAAGACTTACGCGACGAACGAGCTCATCCAAGTACTGCCGGTGGGATGCCAACATAGGAATAAACGCGAGCGCATCTAGGGCTTCATCTGCTGTCGAGAGCGTCTCTGGGTGGAGATGGCGATGGGGTGACAGGTGCGGCGGCAACGGGGGTGGATGCCCGGGCATGTACTGCATCGCGATCGATGAGAGCATATCCATCAGCGACCGAAGAGGCCTTGTGCTCTGGGTTCACTGTTGCTTTTTGGATACTCCTGAAAACGTCGTTGAATGAAGGAGCTTCTTTCCCTTTGAGGCTTTGTTCCACGGAGGATGCAAACGTTTGAGGGTCGACACCGATGGGCGCAACAAAGGAGGTCTGGAGCAACAATCCCACCAGCTCGTCAACGGTGACTTTCAGTTGCTTGAGCTCGGCTGTGACCCGGATTGATTCGGCAAAGGTGGCCTCCGAGCCTGGGCCCTTGTTCCCAACAAGGGCAATCATTTGCTTGGCCAGGGATAACTTGCGTCGACGGACGGATGAGCTGTATTTCTGTTCGAGCAGCGCGAAAATCGAGTAGGGGTCCTCTTCATCGGTGCTGTCGATGACGGCAAGGATATCCAAATGGACGGTGGACCGAGGGAGCCGGGAAATCGAGTTCTGCTTGTCGACAAGGCGGCTGGTGAAGTTGCTTTCTGCCAACGTGAACTTCTCGATATGGAAGACTTTTTGCAGCGTCTGATTGATCCCCTTCTCCCAGATCTCGAAGTTTGAACCATCGCGCTTGTCAAGACTTGGGCCAAGCCCCGGTGTCCAGGAAACGCAAGGAACCAAACCCTAAGGGCATCCGCATCGGTGCGGGAGTAAATAGGGTCGGAGTAGATTAGCCTAATACTGGATTACCGCTAATCCAGCCTGTCAACCGCATCGGTCCGGCATAAACACAAGAGTAAACTGGCTACTACTTCATCTACCCTGGTCATCCACATCGGCTCGATTTTACTACCAAACAATGGCACCAAGATTCCTGTTCAACGACGAGGACTTCAACACTCGACGACACCTGTCATACATCCACCGAACGAACCAAGAACTCCTGAAAGAAGTTGACAACAGTTACCTTGATTCTAGCAGCTCTGAGGATGAAACACGACCATCAATCAAGTTAATTCGAGCGCCCAACAAGGACCGGTGCCACCTGAAACACCATGAAGAGCTTATGAACGACTATTTCAAGGAGGGCTCGCGTTATGACTCGGACGATTTTGCTCGGCGTTATCGCATGGAGAAGGGGTTATTTTTGCGTATTCTGAACGATCTCACGGCTCGATACCGTTACTTTGTTCAACGCCCGGTGAGACTGGTTTTTATTTCTTCAAAGATCCACGGCAGCATATCTGATTAATGATCTTTTCCTTCTCTGTAGGATTGTACTGGTAAATTGGGCTTGAGCCCGCATCAAAAGCTCACCGCCGTTATTCGACAGTTGGCGTATGCAATTCCCCTCGATGCGACCGATGAGTACTGTCGACTCGGAGAGACCACAGCTCGACAAAACATGGAACAGTTTTGTGCTGCCATTCAAGAAACATATGGACCAACCTACCTACGCGCCCCAAACAAAGAAGACCTCAAAAAAATTCTCGCAGAAAATGCAGCCAGGGGCTTTCCGGGATGCATTGGCAGCCTAGACTGCATGCATTGGGAATGGAAGAACTGCCCGACAGCACTCACTGGACAGTTCCAAGGCAAAGAGCAGACCCCGACCGTCGTACTAAAAGCAGTCGCCACAAAGGACACCTGGATCTGGCACTCCTTTTTTGGGACGTGCGGAGCTCTGAACGATAAGAATGTTTTGGATCGATCGCCTCTGTTTGATGCAGAACTTGCGGGGACGTCTTGGGGTGTCGAGTTTGAGGTTGAAGGCAATGTTTACAAGCGGCCTTACTATCTTGTTGATGGTATTTACTACCCATGGTCGAATTTGATACAATCCAAATCTCTAGTTGCACAAGATCAAGCAACGAAACTCTTTACAAAGCGGCAAGAGTCAGTCCAAAAAGATATCGAACGGACTTTTGCAGCCCTTCAGGGCCAATTCAAAATCCTAAGGGTACCAGCGATGAGTTGGTACCCAGGTGATTTAAATGCTATCATGACTACATGTATAATTCTCCACAACATGATTGTGGAGACCCGAGCAGTTCCGCAATCCTACCCACCACTCCCGGCATTGACTAAATTCATTCCTCCGCGCCAGGTACCGTTCACAGTTCTAGAGCAGCGAATGCGAGGTATCGAAATGAGGTCCGAGTTGCTCCATCACAACCTGACAAATGATCTCATCAAAAACTTGTGGAACTCATCTTGCAAGGAGGGGTTCATCGATTGGGATGAACTCCTTGCTTCTTAATTTTATTTTTCTCACTTTATGTCACTCGTAATCTCTTCTCTTGTGGTTATTTTAAGAATTATAATTGTGGATTCTTGATTGCAATAAATAATGAAGATCCTATAAAAGACTGATTGAAGACAGGGAAAAACTATACAAAAAAACCCTGTTGAGTACAACCTAAATTACGAGAGAAGTGGGTCAAGTGGGAGAAGATCATTGGGGCCAAAGTTTTGAGTCTGAGTTGGGAGAGTGTCTCTGTCCAAGCAGTTGTCCGATGATTCGTCTTCGCTAGTGTCCTCATTCTCATCGAAGCGTTGTTGATACTCGCTGGAATCTTGCAACTGAGGCCTTGAACGTGTTACCGAGGATCCAGGACCTCTTGGTCCTGCTTGTTGAGTTGTTGATGCAGCTATGGCCCGTCGCCTCTCCTCCATTATCATTTTTTTCTCGGAGATGAGGTACTCGCGCAATACCCCATCTGGGCAGTCTTCAATATTTTGAAGCATGCAATTCAAGTTGGTTTTGCGGCGGTCAATCTCGACGAGCTCGGATTGAATATTGTTCCCGCGTTTGGCTTCAGCCAGCCGTTTGACCGCGTCATTGTGAGCCAATTCGAGCATCTTCATCTTTTTACGCTTGTACAGCTCCTCTGCCTTGAGACGCTTCGCAGTCTTAATTCCAATGGGGCGCTTCCACTCCTTCGATTTCACAGGGCTTGCACTTGAATTGTTATCAGTATCGGGATCAGGACAAGAATTATGGGTGGCGTCTTGAGAGCGTTGAGACTCGGTGGTGACATCAACAGTGGCTCCCTCTCTTGCGCAACCATCTTGATTTGCCTCCGCAACTCGACCTGTCTTCGCTTTGCCGCCCAACATCTTGAACTTGGCCACGTGCCTCAGGAGTTGCCAGGGTCGCTCATTAAGAAAATGCTTTTTAACATGAGCATAGTATTTCTCGCAAGCCATCATCATCCAATCCTCAGGGGAAGAGCCAGACGGTGGGTGTTTTTCAATTCGATCGTACAGCGCTGAGAACTTCAGGCAAGCTTGCTGCAAATTCTTCCACCTGTTTGCATCAGAAATCAAACAAACAAATCATTAAACGCACAAATAAGTGCCATAAAAAATAGAATCACAATATGAACAGTAATTCACCTTGTTTGTAAAGCTGCAGCATTGCAAACGGGTCCTGGACTGAACTTGGTGAAATCGTTGAAAACACGCTCCCAGAACTTGTTGATCTTTTGGTTATTTGATTTGATTGCGTCCTCGGAAATATGAACCCAGCTTTTCGCAAGCTGTTTGTCTTCCTCTGGGGTAAAGTTGGGTCCTCGGCGTTTTGTTGGATTGGTTGAGGCAGGGGGAGACTTGGAGGTAGGGGCTGGAGCTGGTGCAGAATTGGCTGCTGGCATGCTGTTCGAAGCTTGGGCTGGGCTGGCGTATACACAAAGACTTGTTGAGGTGGGGTGCGTACTCGGCACTCCTAGCTTAATCCAGCTTAATCCAGGCTGTTTTGAATATTCATCTTGCTATTACTCCCAGGATTAGCGAGGAGGAAATCTACTCATCGCTAGTCCAAATTGGACTCCTGGGAGCAACTTAGCCCGATTAAATCGGGCCCGGTGCGGTTGCCAAGGAGGATTAGTTACGCTAATCCTCCCTTAACCCGCGACCAATGCGGATGCCCTCAATGACCATTGACCGGTCACCAAGCACACACCCCGCTTGATGAACGGTCATTGAGTGGGGTACACACCCTTGATGACCCAAGAGGGGTACACAACCTTGATGACCGGCCATCATTGAGCGGAGTACACACCCCCACATCCCACGCAATACCTGGACATTAGAGATTGCCAAGTGGACCCGGGTACCTGCGGTCATTTTGGGCATATTGAGATAACCGGACTTGTACCCAGCACCTGTAGGGCAGGTACCGGCGGTACCCGTGGCGGGTATCTTGGGTACTGCCTACAATTCAACCCTCTAGCCAATCTATGCCGGCTTCAAGGGTGGTGTAAACTCTTGATGACCGGCACAGACCGGTCATCAAGGGTGCCGTGTACACAACGTCTTGATGCCTGACCTGGGCTGGATATCAAGAGGATGTATGTATACCCTCTCGATGTCCAGTCTGTGCTGGACACCAAGAGGGCATACAGTCTCAATGACTGGCACAGACAGGACATCAAGAGGGTGTGTATATACCCTCCTAATAGGGGTTCACATTGCAAAAAAAGCAATGCTGATTTTGTCTGCTCATGCACCTGTGAGTAAGGTTTATGCCTTGCAGATTGCTTCCAAAGGGGAGCTGCCCAGCCAAACCTTTTTGCTTTCTCACAATTTTCAAAAGCTGCATCTGCTGGTTTTGGTTGCTGATTTTTGAAATCAGCCTTACATGAACCCCCCTAATTTCCGGTCTGTGCCAGTCATCAAGAGTTTACAACACCCTTGAAGCCGGCATAGACCTTCATCAAGGGTGTATATACCCTCTCAATGCCCGGTCTGGGCTGGATATTGAGATAGGGTATGTATGCGTGTGAATTCTTGATGTCCGGTCTGTGCTGGACATGGAGAGAGTGTTTGTATACCCTCCCAATGTCCGGTCTGTGCTGGACATGGAGAGGGTGTGTGTATACCATTCCGATTTCCGCTCTGTGCCGGACATCAAGAGTGTATGCCCTCTTGGTGTCCAGCACATACCGGACATCAAGAGGGCATACATCCACCCTCTTGGTGTCCAGTATGTGCTGGACACCAAGAGGGCATCCGTCACAGACCAGAAATCTAGACGGGTTATAATCCCTGGACCCTTGGTGAGCGCACTTGGCAGGTACATGAGCGGGTACCTGCTCCTTTTTCTTCCAAATTTAGATACACGGACCCGCACATGGCACCTGCCAAGGGCTGGCGGGTACCCACCCACAGATACCAGGTACCGCCCATGGGTGATCTCTACCGGACATCAAGCGGGGTGATCACAATGGCCAGCCACTGAGTGGGGTGTGTACTCTGCTCAATGACTGGCCTACACCCCTACTTGATGGCCAGTCATTGGGTGGAGTGCACATCCCACTCAATGGCCAGTCATCAAGTGGGATGTGTACCCCGCTTGATGTGCAGTCATCAAGAGGGATGTGTACTGTGCTTAATGACCGGGCATTGAGAGGGGTGCGTACATACCCCACTCAATTGGGCACTTGCAAAATACTGTGGTGGTACCTGCAGTAACCGCCTCAAGTACAGCCGGTACCTGTTGGCAGGTGCTGTGTCCGGGTCCGGGTCTGGGTGTCCAAAATTGCAGGAATTTGTAGCAAGTACCCATACCCGTTTGGCCATCTCTACTTCAGGTACAGCGCTTTGGTCCAATGTGGAAACCCAAATAAATCTGTCTACTATAGTGTTGTCAAAATCACCAGTAGCAGAAGTTGAATGGCTATGTGGTTCAGGTTGAACAGAGGAATTGTCCAAACTAGGGGAAGAAGGATAGAAAGTCGGCTCTCAAGGTTGATTATCTTTGGGCCAATACAAAACAGACGGTGTTGGGTCTGTGCAATGGTTGAATTGTTGGGTTAGAAATTGTGAGAATATATGAGATACTTCCAATAAAAAGGGTGACAGTGGTTGGTTGGAGAGGGAGGCAATGGAGGAAGGGCCAGGAGTTCTTTGTATGCTTTTGTTTGTTTTGGTTGCTTTGCTCTTGTTGGTGGAGGAAGTAGTCCTGCAAGGATTTGTTTATTGCGCCTAGTGTTGACCATGCAATGTCAAAGCCAACAGTTTGATTTGACATTGCGCACTATTGTATATATCATCTACTGTGTACAAAAAAATGGCATAATGTGATGAAGATTGCCTATAAAAAATAACCAATGAATTTAAAAATGCCAGCAAACTTGGGATTAGAGATTAAACATACGGAGAAAGGTGAAGATGAGGAGAAGAAATAGAGGGCAACTAGTTCAAGCATTCCATTGATGTTGCTTGCCGCTCTGGGTGGCTTGTTTCATCTGAGGGCATGTTTCTGACCATGGAGGGTGAGCAATTTTTTCGTCTAGAGAGTTGATATTCTTTTTGGAGACCATTTTTTCTTGAGTGATGCATACACAACAAGAGGGAGTAATAGCTGGTTAGGATGTGAAAGTGTTTGGTTTGTGATTACCGGTACATTTGCTGCAGAGTGAGGAGTTCTTGCACCATTGAGCTGTGTGACCAATCTTCCAGCATTTAGAACATTGCAGTATCAATTGTGTGTAGTGAGCTCCGCGGTAGAATTCATTTTGTAGAAAAAGTCCTGAACGTTCTATCTTGGCCGCAATGTCTTTGTTGTGTAGGTGTAAGACAATTGATCCATTTTTTCGCCCGCTGCTAATTGGGTTGCCTAGCCATTGAGCTGATTGTATCAGAGATGGATCAATTCTGTTTTGAAGGCCTAGTTCTTGTAAGTGGGATTGGTTTGAAGGTTCAAAATTTGTGGGAACTGCATTTAATAGGATTGGAAATCTTGATGGGAAGTTTTTGAGTTCAGGGCAAAGAAGCTCAGTCCACTTGTGCTTGTTCATAAGGAGCCATTGTGCCTTGGCTCTTGAGCTGGTTAGAAGTTGCAGGTCTTTTGATGCAAGAATAGCAATTCCAGACACATTGACAGGTTGCGAGTTGGCTCTGGCGTTCATTGAAGATAAGATCTGGTTGATTTTACTGGTAATGTCTTTTGCTGACATTGTATCTAAGCTGGTGAAGCCTGGTGGTCTTTGGATCACTGCGCTAGCCGGTTTATACTTGTTTATTTCTTTGTTTGTAGGTATTGATGGCGGACTGGCTTTATTTGCAATTGGTTCTTTTTTGTCAAAGGTGTGCTTTTCTGTTTGTTTGTAGCAACAGCGGCCCAAGATGGCACTGCAGCAATTGGCACCAAGTTTTGAGTTTGTCAATCCAATCAATCTAGACGTTCAAGTATGCAATCAATTTTCCGGTCAGAAGAGTGTTTTTTGCTAGCCAAGGAGCTCTCTAGTTTCTTTGTTTGATTGAGTAGAACTTGAATCTGTTGTTTGTTCAGTGTGAGATCTGGGTTTCTGGGAGAGAGGGCTTCATTCAAGAAAACAAGTATTTTGCTGACAATGTTCAACGGTGATTCAACTGAGTGAGTCTGACCGGTAGAGGGGGGGATCTGGAATAGGGGGAGGGGGCATGGGATTGATGACCGTCTTGTTCTGCGAAGTTTGATTGAAAATTTGAGAGTAGTCCATTCTTTGGTTGAAAAAGTGAAGTTGTGGTTGAAGCTGCTGCTTTGAATATTTGTGTTTTGAAGACTATTTTGAATCATCTCACCAATACTAGTGACTTGAAGTTGGTTGGTTGAGTTTCTATGGTCCAAAAATGGTGTGGTGCATACAATTGTCTACCCACTGTACACATAGAAGATATAAACCATAGTGTGCAATGTCAAATCAAAACTGCACTTGAAAAAAGAAAAGAAATGGTGTATGTGGAAATAAAAACTACAGCAAACATTGGTAGAAACTAGAAACATGACATTTGGAAGGAGGCGGAAAACGTTTCCTCATGGCAAAGGACATTTGTTCAGTGTTTGGGCATACTGTTCGCCACATCGGTCAATACCGTGAAACGAAAACAAAGCTCATCGTTTGATCTCTTGAACTTGAATCACTCTGAATTCCCAGGGGGAAAAACTTGACCATCAAACAGTATCATCATCGAAGTGCCACCGAGTATTCTATAGGGAATATTTAAATGGTAGATAAATTTCAATCGACATCACTCTCTTAGCAAAGTTCAGGGAGGCTGGATGATTTACCTTGGGTGATATGGGAGCGTTTCGCACGTATCGGTCGTTGTCAACCGGCCGTTCCTTTTTTTTGCAAGATGCTAACATAGATTGTATGGTCCTGGACAAACGGTTATCAGAATGAAAACATAATCGGATCGCATGTGATTCATTTTGAAAGTGATAGCAAGATTAAAATTCCTGTGCTCACAGGCAGATTGCAGCACAATTCAATACCGGACTCCAACCCGTGGATAGTATGGAAGCGCAAATATGCCCGTTACTCTTAAATAACCGAACACGAATAATGGATGGTAAGTCAGTGTGCTCAACCAGATAAAGTGAATCGAATCGTACAAACATAGATATGCGGATGTTCTGGCGCTATCCACCTCTCCTCTTCAGGCTGATTCTCAGAGTGATTGGTTCCAATTGATGGACTAACGACGAAGACGACCTCGGGTGCTTCGATAGGATATTGGGGAGACTGTGGACCTCATTCTTATCAGTTTCGTCTGCAGCTTCACATACTGAGCTTCTTGTCCAACATTCCCAACTAACGAATCTAAAACGCAGCACGAAAGTCTCATGTTCGAATACAGTTTCTGCCGGACCAGTTATTTTGATTTTCCATTCGACGAGCTGTGAAATTGTTGCCGGTCAGGGATCCTGGTTGGATTAAATCATGATGTTTTACACTTTACTCACATCGTCAGCCTGGATTAGTGAACATCCTACGGGGCAGCCTCCATCTTGGAGATCAGATAGTTCCTAGGGTTAAATGTAAGTATTGGAAGTGCAAGTTAATCAGACTGGCGAATCAATGTACGATACACAAATGTTGGGGGAGAGAAAACATGGAAGGACTCTACTTTGGTCAGTCTTTTGGTGGATATCCGAGCCATTTTGGTTTGTGAACACAAACGCGATGAGTTTTGCGGTCGTTGAGGAAGACTCGACTTGGCCAGAGCTCGGCCACTTTACATAATCACAAGGCTCAAGCACCTCTTTACAAGCATATTTTGCACCTTGAGGTCGAATCCGGGTGCCGAGAGATCCGACCTCTGCACGACCGGTGCCTGCAGGCTGCCGAAAGGAACAGCACAGGCTTACGGCACTGCCTACACGGCGGGAGCGATCGAGGATGATCCAGCCCGTCCAGCCGACGGGCGGGCCGGATTGACGCCGAAATGTCCCCAGATGACGGCAAATTGCCTGATCAGGGCCCTGCAGACGACGCGCTGCCCCATCTCTGACGGCCAGGACGTGAGGTCGGACCCGACCCCGGCAAAACCACGTCCGCTTCGCTAGGGACCGGCATCATGACCAGATATTATCGGACATGATTCCAGACCTGTTGGGAGCTGCTCAACTCGGTCAGTTTCCCGGGCAGATGGCGGTCGGTCCTGTGCACAAGTCCTTGGGGCAACTTTGAACAGCGGGGGTGACGTCACCTGCTTCAGAAATTCTTGACTTTGAGAGCCAGTCTCAAGTCCCCCCTCATCATCTACCCCATCCGCCTCCCTTCCTCGCTCCTCCATCCAGCTCCCTTCCTTGCTCCTCCTCCTTCCTTCGCTCCTCCATCCTCCCTTCCTTACTCCTCCCCCCCTCCCTCCCTCGCTCCTTCCCCCTCTCTCCCTCGCTCCTCTCTCCATTGCTCCTCTCTCCCTCGCTCCTCTCTCCTCTCTCCATTGCTCCTCTCTCCCTCGCTCCTCTCTCCTCTCTCCATTGCTCCTCTCTCCCTCGCTCCTCTCTCCATCGCTCCTCCCTTGTGCGGATAATCAGCTCAAATCATTGTAATAGTAGTCTGTGTGACATGTTTGTAGTTGTATCAGCTCGGTGTACATATATCTTGTTCCTTGTTTAATTCTTGAAACAAAACCATTCTGCTAATGTAAATATTGTTGCTGTCTATCAATAATATTGCCAATCGGGCCGGCGGCCCACCCGGGTCTGAAAGCCAGCATTCTGCCGCCTCAAGGGCCGACCTGGTTGGTTCGGTGTACAAAGTTATGGCGTGGTGGGCTGGTCGCAATGCCACACATGTTGTCGTCTTCAACACGGCCCAGGTCGGATGGACAATCTGCTTGCTGGCATTGGCACTGCTATTACACCGGCCATCCGACCGGTGTGCCTGCCAGCTCTTTGGCAGACATCGTGCGCCCCGCCATGATGTCGTCAACCACTGGTGGGGCAAACAGAGTCCCGAGTACGGGAAATCTCTGTCCTCTTGACGGCGAAACGCGCCCGCCGTGTAGCTTTAATACTCAAACGGAGGGTCGGCCGGGAACCCTGTCCGGAGAGCTCTCCGCAGGCAGGGGCCGCCTCGCGGCCAGCCACATGGAGCCACCCACAGCAGTGGGGATTTGTGTGAAGTTAGCGACACTGCGGGAGTTATATGTAAAATACTCGGACAGTTGGCGGACAAATTTTGTCCGACGAGTTCTGCGATCTGGTTCATATGGTTGCTGGGTAGGTCGAAGGGCTCCGGACGGTCGAAAAAAAAAAGAGAAAAGCATTCGGGGCTTCGGTGCACATGCATGACGCACCTCGGGGTATCCACAGATTGGGTTCGGCTTGACCTCATGCCCGGACCCGAGCTCCGGGTCACCGGCTTCCGGTTTAAAACCGTTTGGAATTTGCAGATTTTTGACAGCAGCTGGCTGAGGCACAATCAGCAGCCGGCTCGCAGCTGGTTTCCCAAGCGAGCTGCAAACTGCCACGTCAGTCCATGTCTGGAGATGTTTCCGATTGGTTTGGAGCCAGCTTGACTCTGTTTTGGAGTTGGTTTCCAAGTCGGCTTGGAGCTGGGCACCCAGCTGGGACGTCAGACTCAGGCGCCATGCAAGGAAAACCCGTGTCCAAGCCTTTCCAAGCCTAGTCTACTTGGAAACGTCCTCCGCTCGTGGACCCGTGGTGAATGTCCAGTCGGAGTTTGTGTGCAACATGATGTCCATTTATCTCCCCCCCTCCTGCGGGTCCGCCAAGCGTAATATCGTCAATTTAATGCCTGTCCCGTTTCTTCGGAGGCCGAGTCATGAATCACTATTCGTTGAAACATCCAGCGTGATATCTTGCAAATTCAAGCTCGTCGTTGCTCTCCGGAGTTTGATTTTCTATGCCGAGTAGTAAGCCGCCACTCGGCTCCACAAAGTCCAGGCCCCTTCCGGAATATGGCGGGCGACTCGATATTCACAACAGGAATTCTGTTTGAGATTTTGATTCTGGCCTCGTTTGACTCGTGGTAGCTCATACAGCAGTCCATACAGCACTGTACCTTCACTCGCCCCACGCAGCGAAGCATGCGGGCAAGCCTTCTGTTTCTGGGCAACGGTGCTTGTTCAGGGTTGTTCTCTTTGAACGGCTTTATCCGTTTAGCCGAAACACCTTGTCAAACGTTACGCACCCAGTTGCTTCTCTCCTCTTCTCTCCCTGAAGTGTTTTCTTGCCTTTTCCCCACAGCCATTCTGACTGCGTCCAGAGTTCAGAATGATACACTGTCATATACACACGTGTATCGGCCCCATCGGAGGTCTTTCTTCCGTCCCGCCGTTTCTTTTGCAGGCCGACACAATTTGTACCATACACACCCAACCCTTCACGATTCAATTTTCTTGACTATCCCCAACAATCAAACCGTACCTTCCATCCATCTCTACCCCTCACGGCGGCTCCAATCCTCCCACCTCGCTGCAGCTCATCGACAAGTTCGGGTAGTTGTCAGATCGGATCCGGCCAGCCTTGCACCTTTCTTGTCTTTTAATCGTCACCCGGTAACTCTTTGCAATACTATCAGTCAAGCTGAAGATCCAACATGCTCCCTTCGGCCCCGATAGATAAAGACCAAGACACCAAGAATGATAGTCCTGGGCGTGACGATTCGGCTTGTCATATCATAACCTCGTACACTCTCTCCACTGCAGTCTACTATCGGCCTGTCAGTCATAAGTTTCCTCCCTGTTTCCCTCTTTTATCTTGGTCCTCATTTTTTTATCTACTTTCCTCGCAACGTAAACGTTATCAAACAACAGGTCCCTCAACCCACCCCAGTGCACACATTCATCCTCACCCCAGGAGCCAACCAACCTGGACCGGCGCCAAGTCAAGAAACACCTCATCCCCCGACCCTGCGGAAACGGAATCCTTGGCCAGATGGTCCGAGTCAGGATTCCTCGGCGGATACCAACAAACTCAAAGTACGACCCGGGTCCGGCTCTTTCCCATGGAAAGATGTCTACGCCGTGCCACATATCACCTCTTTGGGAAATTGCCCCACCACGACCTCTCTACCTACACCCCCAACTCCCCCAAGCCCCAACTCACATCCTACATCCGACCATGACCTCAACGCCGCCCATAAAGTCAACATCCACCTGGCAATACTCGTAGGCGGACTCACCGTTGGAATCATCGTCATCACTATCCTGATAGCGGTGGCTGGTTGTATAATTTACACCAGACGAAGGAAAAGGCGGTCCAACGCGGGCAATCAGCTATCGGACGTTGACGACACTCTCACCTGCCAGAGCAATAACACAGCCGGAACCTCCCGGACAACTATGTCTGAACGTCAGCTTCGATGCCAAACTGGATGGCAAATGAAAGAATTCATGCATCAGGGATTGCACTCGTCCTTCAGCTCTTCCGCCCTATCCCCATCCTCTTGCGACAAGGTCGAAATATTAGCTCGCTCGGGAACCTCATCAGACCCGTTCAATGATCGAGCCATTCCCTGGGGTAGATCGACACATCCAGTCATTTATGGCAATCACTCGGAATCTCTTTCTGATACCTGCTCAACAGATGCCCCATCGTATTTCCCTGGAGACGACATACGATACACCAATATGCCGCTGGGTAGCACGACCGCGTTGACCGAAGTGAGCTGTGCAGCAACGATCGATAGCAATTCAAATAGTGTTTGCCCCACCCGCCTGCATATCCCTACCTCCTCCCAGCCTTCGGATTCCACCACCAGCCCCATTGTCACCGCGAACTTGAGCTCGCTGATCAAGCATAAGGCATTTGTGTCATCGATGATGAGCGAACCAATTTCTTTACAATCAATTCAATCCGATTCCCTCCAACCGCCACACCTATCACCACCCGAGCCTGTACTTACGTCAAAGAGTAGGCCGCAAAGTTCGCAAAGTTTTGCCGACTCGGTATTATCGGATTCGACCCATGAATCTATGTATTGGATCAATCGGCCTAAGTCATAGTCCTCCCAATTCTTAAATACTTGTGAATATAGCGAGACCCATACCAAGCAGAAATTTTAAATAGTGTTTCTTTCAATCCCTCATCACGCAATCATCACCTCTCGTTATACCCTACACCCAGCGTTTATTCTATTTTTTGGGATCATCAAGATAATCCGCATGTGGATGGGAAATGTTTTCTGAGTTTTTTTTTGGCTTGATGTTTTATTACTATTACTATTACTATTACTACTACTATTATCATTATTTTGCTCACTGCTTCTTGATAGTTACAGGCGACTCATTTTTGGAAAAAGGCTGAATCAAGTTGAAGGTGCTCATCCGTTCGAGACTACAACCCTTGTATATTTTCTCGGCGGAACCAACACCTTTCCACAACATTTATTCCTCCATTGTACTTAAGATTAATTTCGAGATTTCTTTTGCATGTTCATGTTCTTTTCTTTTGACATTTCACCAAGTAAATAATTATACAAGCATCAATTTACCCGGGTGAAAAGAATCATCTTGACACAAGATATTGAAGCATTCTGTATCAACATGACAATGTTCTCACATTACTCAAACTTAAAGAGGATTTTGTTGCAAGTAATCACCAAAATTGAATCATTTACAGCCAAACTCCAAAAGCTTGTGGGCTTGTTAGAGCATCCTTACCGGTGACTAGTTTAGCTCGAAATTAGCTAGTTTAGCCACCAATCTCAACCACACCGGGTGTAGCTAAGCCCAAGCTAAATTAGTGAGAAGCTTGAATTTCAGCTAGAGAAGCTTGAATTTCAGCTAACCGTCACTACATTTAGTGACGGTTAGCTCAAAGCTAACTGCCATTTCCCGCGCCCACCACTCAGCTCCACCCCGCGCAAGCCGGACCGATACGGCTGAATCGCTGTCGCTAACTTAGTTTGCAACAGCTGCGAGTCAAAACTCGCGCCAACATAGCTTGACTGGTAAGGATGCTCTTAGGCTGAAAATTTATTTTATTTTCATTTCAGCCACAGGCCTGTGCAGTGAAGCTGTACAGGTAGTTGAAACCCCCTTGGGCGGCTGGGTTGGCTGGAAAAGGGTGCCGCGTTGGCTACGGGGCAAGGAAGGTGCATGCGGCAAAGGGTCCAATTGGTGTAAGATTGCTCCAGGATTCCAATGGTGCAACCCTTGAGGTCCCAAATTTAAAAACAAAGACAGTAGCAATTTTCTTCTGATCACTGTCAGCTGGCTACACTGAGCAAGCCATTGTGACAATACCTATTGAATATTATGTACCATCTTCTACAAACATGTCACTCAAATTATCTGCGCGTGACTCGAGTGTATGGTGTATGTCACTCAAAGACAACAGGTCCCTCAAATCCCCCCACGCGTGACTTAAGAGTATGTCACTTGAAAACCCGCAAGTGACTTGAGAGTTTACCAATATGTCACTAAAAAACCTACACTCCTGTCAATTACATCATCCGTGACAAGTCTGAAGGACAGTTACATGTCACTTACAAATAATATGCTGACTACTGCTCCCAAGATTGGAAGGCTTGACATATTTCCAATCCTCCCCAAACCAGTACGCTAATACCCTGCGGAGCCCAGATATGACTAGGAGCACCACCAAACCAAGGAAGAGGATCAGATATAAAAAGAGGTATGTTTTCCCTCTCTCCCCCCTTCCTCAGCTTTTTACACTGAACCAAGAACCTTACCGCCTTTGTCTTTTGAAAACTCTTCAAGACTCTCTTTGACTTTGCCCTCAGGAGCTTGTTGTTTCAAGCCCAATTGTATTCTCTTGCACCAAGCTAGTCGCAGAATCTGGAGGAACTTATACAATTAAGTTACTCCCTTTCTCTGATTTGACTTCCTCATCATATCCTCCACTTCCTGCGATAGTAACCACCCCAGCTCCATTTCAGAGGGACCAAAACCACCCCTGCTCCATTGGGCCCCTCTTTTTATTTCTTCAAAATAAAACTCCTACTATCTTCTAGATATCACCCCTTTTTCTCTTCATCAGCGGCTGTGGCCAGAACAGTCCAGCTCTTAGCATCACCTTGCCTGACAATCACATTACTTTATGCAGCCTGTCATACAGGGGCTATACAGGCTTTGAAGCTGAAATCAGCAGTCCAAGAACCAAAAGTTGGACCTACCCAACCGCAAGCTTTTTGAGACTGGCTGTACTGCCATATGCTCCAATAATCTACAATTTTCCCCCAGAAAAATATGCCATTTAGGTTGGGGAAAATTTCTATTTTGTTTTTTAACAAAACGGCACAGTCGTAAAAATTGATGAGCTACAGTCAAACCCTTGAAGCCACATACCCCTTGGTGGACTGAATTTGCTATGTGGTTTGGCAGGTTATGTGGTTACAAGGGTTAGCTACAGGCCAAAATGAGATTTTGGTGGACCCAAATGAGTATGTGATTTGGGAGGTTATGCCCTTATAAAAGTATGCGGTTTAACAGGTTTGACTTTACCTATTTCTTGGGCTTGAGGATCAGAGCACGCAAAGACTTTCTGGCCTCAACAAAGTCCACTGAGAGGGGAAAATCCCCAAAAAGCCACATAAGGCTGCTGATGGATTGTGAAATAGTTGAAGGGAAAAAACAACCATGTCTGCAGCTACACACTTCTGCAGCCGCAGATAACACTGAGTAATACTCAAGAAACACCAGTTTCTTGAGTTTTTTTTCACAGTGTAACAATATCTCAAAGGAACAAGAGCTACCTGGTTTTCCTAAATAATCCTGAGCTATTACCACAATTACCATGTAAGTGGAAAGGTTTGCCTGTACAATCATTAGGAGCCCATATGTCATTGCCTTATATTTACACTTGGTTAAGTGTGTTATTGTGGTAAGCAGGGGCAAAAAAACTGGGTATGGTCATTTTGGGTGATCTAACCCTTGGTTGTCAACCCAATACCCACCACGGCACTAACAACAGGCCCACATTGGATAAGTGGCCAACCGTGTTGCCCCAACAGAAGGCCAGCGTTGGTGTTTTGCATGACTGCGGGTGTACGCAAGGGTCTTACGTTGACCCTAAGCGGGCAGTCAAGCCAACCGTAGGTGTCATCTTTTCCCGCTACAAAGCCCACCCAAATATCTGGAGGGAAACGGGAGGGTTGGCCCAACCCCAACTTTGCTTCAAGTCACAGTCAACCACGCTCTGTGGTGTAGACAGGAGTGAGGGAGCTATGGCGAGACGGGTCTGACGGTGGGCAATGATGTGCGGCGAAGTTGACAGGAGATCCCTATGAGAGCGGAATGGACAGAGGACGTGTGTGGTTGTGGGAGCATGGCTTGGCGGATTGCGTGCATGAGAGGTGGGCGGAGGAGAATGTTTTCTTTCTCTCATGTTGTTTTTCCTTTTCTACAGAGGGGGAGGGAGTTCCCCCCCCCCCCCAATTCCATCTCATCTGATGTTCATGACTTGCACGGATTTTTTGGATTCATTCTTATGATTATTCTTGGACCCTTACATGCAGAGCTTTACCTTTTACTTGCAACAGAGTTATTTAGACTTGCGGAGTTTTCCCTTATTTTGTGGCAGAGGATTACTGTATTTTGTGACGGCTTTCTACATGTTTGTGTCTATATATTAATATCTTTACTTGCGTCATTATGGCTACTAGAGGCTAAGGCGGCTTCGCCGCTGCAGGGGGGGGGGGGTTAAAACTCACGCTCAACTTGTGGCTGTTTGTGCTCAATACTGTCGCAAGCTGCACATCTCTGCTTTGTTTCTAATCAAGCCGTGTGAGACAAAAAACTGATTAGCCTCATCAATCCTCATTCAACTTTGATTGTGTATTGCTCACACTGTCCGTAATTCCCCTGATTTTCATCCTGACAAATCAAACTGCTTCTGTCCATTCACTTACACACACCTGCTAACAATATAATATCAATATCATCTCAGCACTTGAAACATGCTCATCAAAACTCACACTGGCTTCATCAAGTAACAGAAAAGCTATAACATTCTTCATCAAGCATTTCTTAGTCATCTCCCTTTCTTTTGTCTTCCAATATCTTTATAACTAATCTGTCCTCTTTCTTAGATCTTTTTTCCTTTATATCTATCTTTGATCAGTTGCTGATCACTGATATATTTAGGGTTTGTTTTCTTCTGTACTTGTCATCTATCTTGACCAAGATAAATAACCATCTGATCCACTCTCAGTTCCTCACATCACTTCCCTGTCCTCACAAATCTCATTTGTACTGATTTGACATACTTCCTATCAGCTATTGGGTTTGTTTCTCATTATTTTATTTACTGTTCTACTTTGATTATTATTTGTCCTTTCTTTCAGTTCTGTTTTTTATGGTTTCTTTGAAATGAAACAGTCTTAGTTTAAATAGGGGGGAGTTAGGCCATTGCCGACCCCCCCCCCCCCCTCTTGCTCTGTTCAAATTCAATCTGGATGCACTGGCCAGCTCCCCCTCCCACCCCCTGCCCATTAAAAACAAAGTATGTGCCAGGTTGCCAGGGTCTGGGGCAGGAAAATGTGAGACTCTGACAAGACTCTTCACTTAATATTGAAGATGAAGACCTTTGAAGATTTGGGCTCAAGGAAAGACATGGGAAAGACTGATTCCTGGCAATGAGATTTCTAGAAACCAGAAATGATTGTATTCCTAGTGCAGTGGAAGAATAAGCATTCCTCTTGGTTATGTTTTCCTTTACTGTATCAGTTTTGTATGCATGTGCAATTTTGTGGTCCATTGGAAATCGTAGGTTGAAACTTTGATCTTGGATCCTGTGAGTTCATGTCTTTAATAAACTTGGATAAATAGATTCAATCAGGTATAAAATTCTGTGGATTTTATTAACAATTGAATGAAGTCTTATCAAAGTCAAATATTATGTTGAGGGTAGATGAGAGAGTAAAATAATAAGTTGAAGCAAATAGTCCTTTTGCAATACTAAAATACAGAAAAAAGCTAATAATGATCATACTACAAAAAATCTGCCATTCTGAGAGGATCAAGTTGATAACCATTCATCTGATCGATGACTGTTCCCTTGGTGTTGTAGAAGTCACAGGAGGACTTGGTGAATACAATAGTCATGCCCTTGTAGCAAAGACCGGCCACTGAGAGAAGCGGTTTGTGGAGTGCTGGTACCACAAGTGTTTTGATTAATTTGCCCCCTTCAATAGAGAGCTGAGCAAGGCCTCTGTGAGTGGCTTTGACGACCGAGTGGTCTGCCAGCCAAACGGGAGTGCGATTGGTCTTGAGCTTCCGTAAAGAGGAGCCATCCGGGGTCATAGACAGTGAACACCCGGAGTCGATGTTGGCGTCTCCTCCTGACTGAGGATCTTGCAAGACCAAGAGAGACGCTACCGCGTTACCTGCCGTGACCTCGAGGTCTGACCCACAGAAGTCGGATTGCTCGTCTTCATTGTATTTGTGAGAGGAACCTCCTAGCGTGGCTGCCGAGGTCCTACCAGCCTTGGCCGGGGGTTTGGGACCATTCCCTTGCAGTTTCTTGTCGGAGCACGGTTTGGAGTTTTCCCCGATCTCCGTCAGGAGACGGCAACAGTTCTTGCAATTGTTGAGGCTGTGACCGTCAACCTTGCAGAAAAAGCAATGGTGGGGTTTCTTTGACTGACCCTCCCCCGTCCGGCCTTGAGGTTGTGGGATCAGCTGATGGTTTGCTTTTGTGGATAGTGGACACTGGAGTCGGTGAGGGTAGGTTGTTGGCTATATATAGGTATATGTACCAAGGCAGGATTAAATGGTGAAGATGGCAATGTGAGTTTTCTGGATAGTTGAGAGGCTGTCTATGAATGAAATCCAATGAGAACGGAAACTGTTGGACAAACCGAAGATCACTTCCTCATCCGAAAGCTCTTCACTTTTGTAATCACCATCGAATTCAAACCGTCCCTTGGGTGCAGCCGATTTGGCAGGCTTCGGGACATCCGGCAGTTTAGCCACGCGGGCATCGGTGGTATGCAAAGCAGCCCGCGGGGCTGCCTGGGATGAATCGCAAGCATCCAGAACCCCCGTAATCGATCTCTTAGTCAAGGCGTAGGTTTGACAGCTGGGCAGGCCACTACTCAGGGATTTTGTTGAGCGGTTCGATGGGGAATCTGCCGAGGTTGATCCAACAGTAATGACGAGAATGTGAATGAGGAAGTAATCAAATACAATGACTATGAAAGATTTCATCACGTTCATCATCGAGGAAAAGCTGAGGGTAGGACGAATGGATGATAAGCTAATATCAACAAGGGACATGTGCGGCGTACAAAGAAGGATATATGCGGATAGGCTTATAAATTTACATGGCATGTAACAAGGGTTTAGATCCTACGTCGGTGGCTGCGTCGCTGTTCAAGATGTTTGGCTAAGCGGTGAAGCTAAAGCAAGAACCGAAAAAATTCTGAGGGTGACTGCCACCCGCAAACATATGTTTGTCGTCTCCAGAGAAAGGCCCCCATACAGGTTCAAAGGTAGCAAGATGGCTCTTGAATCAAGTTTAATTGATGTCAATGCTTGTTCATGTATGCCTTGATCTCCTCGATGGTGTACTGGATCCCCGCCATCACAGGTCTGCGGGACAGATGGCTGAGATGGGGAAAGGATCGGGATACAAACACATGTACAACTCGGTAAAATACACCAGTTCAAAAAAAGCTTGAAGTGCTTGAAGGTGTGGAAACACTCATATCCTACACAACTCTTGTCACCTCTCCCGGCACCCAGCTTTGGGAACTTGCCGTGCTAGATGGTCCTCCAGAATTCACTTAACTCCCAGTCGAGATAGTTTGAATTGGGACCGGGAGCTGTGAGGACCGGTAGTCTTGCGCTTGAGACTTTCGTCGAGGAGGATTTGTTTCCAATGTTAAACAGGAACAAGGGGGACAAACAATGACTACTTCTGAGACTTCCTACCAATCGTGAGGGGATCAAAGTTATCATGTGGACGGTTGCGAGAGCCGCGGGGTGGGTTGGGTCCAGGTGAGGCCGAATAGTGTTCTCAATATAAGCTGGCGCGGTTGCCGTGGAATTAATTGCGGTTACGGGGCTGCGCCGTGGCGTGGCGTTTGCGTGAGGGGAGCAAAAATTCTGGCCTGAGTGAGGAGCGGAGAGCTTAAAAGGCGGTAGCTCGGCAGTGTAGCTGTTTCCCCAGGCAATTGGAGATGCTGCACTTCCAGCTATCCGTTGTCCTCAACCCCTCCGCTGTTGCGCGTGCGCAGCCTGAGGGGCAAAGAGTGGGCCCCCCACTGGTCAGCAGCCTTTGCTGCAGGCCGGGGGCCTTCACGTCCAACCTTTTTGACCCGCGCGCTTGACGCGGGCTGGAGGTTGAGCCTGTGGGCACAGCACTGCTGATGTTGGAAGGCTAGGTTGAGAATTTAGAGAGCTACATTTTTTTAGTTTTTGATTCTTATATTGATTGTTGCGGATTTTGCATTGGTTTTTTTTTGTCCAATGGGGAAACCCATGTTTTTTTTCTCTCATTTTGTGTAATTGCAGGGGGAACCCTTGAATTTTTTTTTAGGGTTCTGGAAAATCTGTGTCTTTAATAAACTTGGATTATTACACCTCACTACTCCTTTGCGGAGCAAAGCTGAGTTCTCCAGATCACCTGACTTTACCCAGGAACAATCTTGGAGTGGCAGTGTCCTGCCAATTCTGTGCAGTGACCACTTTTGTTCACCACATCACATACTGAAGGAATTGAACCCCCAACCTCAACTTTCATGAGTGATGCTCTCACCATTGAGCTAAGTACACATTGTTGATGATGAATGATGATGGGTATGGAGTGATGACACACAATGTTATGACCAGAGGTATTATAACATGACATTGTGGACTGGTAGTGGTACACTGCAACTGTGGCAGACAATCTACTTCCAATAAAAGTAAGCCCGTCCCAGTAAAGCTTTAAATAACAAAGCCACTTGAAATTGAATCTCCCTGCAGGAGGGGCAGCTTTGCCACCAGCCACAGCAAGCCTACCACCTAACTTAGCTAATTCCCCTCCTCGGGGGAGCAAAGCAACCTCCAAAGGAGGGACTTACGTGCTATGTCTACCCCGCGGCCTGAGAGAATTTCAACTTGTGGTGGGCACTTTTTTATAATCAACATAGCACATGGGTCTCTGGACCAAATTCCTTCTAGTTTTCATTTCTGGGACCACCCAAACTATCCCCATCTATGTACTATTTCCATCTCCCCCCATCCCTTTTCTTTGATCTGCAATACCCTTTGTAATATCCTTAGTTTTGGATCCTGTACAGTGCAAGATGTGTAATGAAGGATGAAGTAGACATGATGGTGGTCATAAAAAAGTAATTTGAGTGCCACTCAAGGCTTCAAAAAATTTGAAAAATATGTAGGAAGATTCTCCATGGTCTTCTGCATCTTTTGTTCCCCCAACACCTAATCACCCAATGAGAATTGGTGCTGCTACAAAACATCAAAAAACCACATTTTTGAAATTCTCTCAGGCCACAAGGTCGACATAGCGCATAAGTCCCTCCTTCGGAGGGTCCCTGCGGGACGTGTCCCCCCTCCACATAGACAGGGACTTAGTTAAGTTAGGCCTACCACCAGGGGGGACTTGTGTTAAGTTACATAGAGGAGTACCCCCGCGGAAAGGGGAGGTCTCATGATGTCATGACTTTACGTCGGCAATCAAGCCAGGGCCGTCATGGCGTTTACGTGATTGGCCCAACACTTGGGCCTTGGATGTTCATGCATTATCATTTTATGCAAATTGACTTGGTTCCTCCGGTCTTGACTCCCCCGGACGTTCTAGAACAGAGTTCACACCTCCCGATACCATTCCAGCTCTTCCACCACTGCTCTGTCTATTGCGGTTATCAGCTCATCTTGCCTCTCAGCCCCAATCACTCTTCTCCCGGATATAACAGACTTCGGTCATCTCGGTTCGTCGATCCTTTTACTTGGATCGAAGCGGCGTGCACTCGTGAAGAAGGTGATCGATTCCCCATTGAAATATCTATAAATTCCTCAAGCTGTTTCCGTTTCGTCTCAGCGGCTGCCGGAGAACGCTCATGGCTTCTGTCATGGGCTACGGTCAAGGTGGTCCCGGATTCGGCGGGCAAGGCATCAATAGAGCTGCCCTGGCCGCTGCTGCCCACAGCGTTCAGGCCCACCGAGTCTATGTTGGTAACTTACCCTACGCAGTCGGTTGGAGGGAGTTGAAAGATTTCATGCGAGAAGCAGGTGAAGTCTCCTTCGCTGAAGTTCTCATGGGCAACGACGGTCGTAGCAAGGTAAGAGGTCTAATCGATCCACACCTCCAATTCATAGATGTCTTGAACTTGTGTATACATCACTGACTGAAAGCTATCTGTCAACCTTTACTGCCATCCAGGGCTGTGGAGTTGTTGAATTTTCCACTGGAGAAGCTGCCCAGAAAGCGATCACCGAATTGAGCGATCGACCGCTACTCGGAAGACCTGTCTTCATTCGGGAGGTGGGTCACCGAAAAATCTGTTTCGATCAAGCCACGGATGAATTGATCTTGACTTCTTGTGAACAGGATCGTGAGACTCACCCTCGTTACGGTCACCAACCCTCAAGGCCTGCCTACCCGGCCCACTCAGCTGGTGGTGCTGCTGGTTCCGGACGTCAACTGTTTGTCACAGGTGTAAGCCTAAATTTCCCGATGCACTTCACATTCTCATTTCTGACTGCTGACGCAATTACTCACGATTTGTAGCTAGCACCTACCGTGACTTGGCAGACGCTGAAGGACATGTTTCGAACCGCTGGAACCGTGGTGCGAGCCGATGTCAATGCCAGCAAATGCACCGGGACCGTCTTGATGTCAACTGATGCTGAAGCAACCGCTGCAATTGGTAAGAGCCCCCCTTGAGCCCTTTTATTGGCGGCCCGACTGGACTGTTGACTCGGTCGTGATTATGTCATTTACAGCCACATACAACGGTAGCACAATCGAAGGCTCTCGTATAGTGGTCCGGGAAGATCGCTTCACGCAGAATCATTTGGGTGGTTTCCAACCACAAAACGGTTACGGCACGAACAACCAGTTCCAAAGACCAGCTGCAGTCGACCCTGCCAATCAACAGCAATCCACACAAGTCTTTGTGAACAACCTACCATACTCAACCGATTCAGCCGGCTTATTAGCACTATCTCCTGGTGCCACAACTGCCGAAGTGATGATGATGGGCGGTAGAAGCAAGGGAATGGGTGTCTTGGAGTTTCCTAGCTTGGAAGCATCTGCAGAAGCTTTGGGTACGTCCTTGTTGCCTGTGGAGTCTGAATTTCGCTGTGGATGAAATGGAACTTATACTCATGTGAAATCAACCCTTTCAGCATCCTTACAGGGTCACATGATGGGTGGCCGTCCGATCATGGTCAAGTACAATGAACGGTAGGCCTTTCCCATGTGCTTCCTGTATCGGATCCTAACCAGTTGGTAATTGACCACTCCGATTTTTTCCAGCTGGCACGATTTCTCCGAGCAAGCAGTTAGCTCGAGCGCATCATCAACTTCATCGTAATCTCCAGTTGTCCGTTTGGACCTGCAAAATCTCGCACGAGTCCGAAGATTCTTAAATGTGGATGACAAACCATTACATTGCTAGGGTGGGGAAATACCAAGGCTGAACCCCTGCCGTTTCAATGTTTTGATGAATCACTATGAAAGTCAAAGTATATCACCATTCAATCAAACGATGTCCCCATTTTCCTGCCTATCTTTCCGTTCCTCTGAAGCCGAAACAAAGCACAAAAAAACTTGCCTGAGCATCAATTCAATTGAAAGCTGGGGAATCAAGACAAAGACTGATAGATAGCTACCATTTCTAGTTTTTTTTTTTGCCTGAATTCAAAGAGTGTTGTGACTGAAATTAATCCCTCCATCTACACCGAAGGTTCTTGCGGAGATGCGAGCCTGAGTGACTTCGCGTATCCCAAGGAAACCTCTAAGTGACATTTGGAAAGCTGTGCATACCTGGGCAGCCATGCGACCTTGGCAATTTAATAATAAAAACTGTATCACTGATCAGCAAGCAGGTGATCAGAAGAGGCCAGCTAAACGTGACATTAAGCATATTACCCATGAAACATGCATCCTTGGAGTTTCAGGGTAACATTCAGTGAGATTTCCGAAGAATTTATGAGCGTGATATTAGAAATACATATCGAATTTCAAGTATTTTTCCGATGTTTCCTTTGGCAGTGGAGGGCTTCCCGTGCAATCTGGGACCCCCGCAGATGTTGGTCTATGTAGACCCAAAAAGTCTAGATTTTTGCGGGGAAATCTAGCATTTTGGGCTCTAGATCACTTCTAGGAGGCCCGCAGGTCTAGCTCCTACACCGCGGGTGCATTTCAGGGTTGCAGATCCATCCCTGGGACGGCATAGTCCCAGCGCGGTCCCAAGGACCCAAAAGGTATCACAACTGACCCGGTGTGACGCCGTTATGAGGGGGATCTGGATTATAAATGGATTTGGATGCCTCTGGGATGGTGTTTTGGGTGCGCTGTCCCGTCCCCGGGACATCCAAGTGCCTCGGGGTGTATAAAGAAAAAGAAATTGAGTGACTGCTCAGCATCAGTCATTTTGAATGCTCCAGTGCCAAAGAAAGATGCTCATGGGGAAAACTCAGACAGCTTGTGGCAGCTACAACCTCTAATGGCTATGTGGCTGGTAAGAAACCAGTCTCTAGATAACAATGGGATGTCCAAGAAACAACTGCATTGCTGATGTTGTTTATCGCCAAAACCCTACACGTTTGGATACGTGATGGGAATCAAAAGTATTGCAAGCTTGGCAAGTGACGTGCCAAGCTCTTGCTTGGGTGTAGTTTCGTCGATTGTGGAGTCAAAAGGGAAGCGCCGAACACAAAGTGTTGCTGGTGGTGCCTCAACAGTGAGTCGAACACTGGACCTTTTGCTAGCGCATACTAGGCAAACGCTCTACCACTGGGCTACTGAGGCTTGTTGCTGCAGGGATGAACTCCTTGTGGTATTCATTCAACGCACAAGTTGTAGGCCACACCCCAAGGGGTCGACGGAGATCAACAAGGATGAGTGTTGATTTCTTGGGATATCCCGTTGAGTCTACAGATGATCTCCCCGATGGATGGATGGTATCCATAAATGTATGCAAAATGGGTGAGGGGATGTTTCAGTTGGATGTATGTATGCAAGCTCGAAGCACAGCACACAACCTGAGCGAGAACAACTACGAGGCGATCCAGACAGGAATATTACGGGTTCGGACGATCGAGACGAGCACGCGACGGAGAGAGGATGGACTACTTGGGCCGACTGATGGCGCGGAGCAGACGGCCGATGACGATCGTCGCCAGCGTGTTCGGAGGCGGCTATCTGGCGGTCTCGTATCTTCGCTCGAAGGTGGATGAGATGCAAGACTCGCTGACCAGGACGCATGCATGCAAAGAAAAGTAAGCCCTCAACCCCGAGAAGAAGATGATGATATGTAAGGACTGAATGGGGACGGTGCGGGTAGTTTACGGCGCAGGTTCGAGCAGAACCAGGAGGACTGCTCGTTTACCGTCGAGGCGCTCATCCCGACTCTGGGCAAGCAAGTGGTCGAGCTGATGAACGTCGAGCAACTCGCGGAGGTGCTGAGCCAGACCAAGAAGAGCCGGCCGAGCGTGCAGGCCAGCCCAGAAGAGGACGAGAGAGCGCGGGGGAAGAAGGCTGGGGAAGGCGAGTCAGATAGTAGGGAGGAGCACGACCGATGGCCACTCAGCCTCGAGGACTCGATGACCTCCGCCGAGCTTAACCCCACCGCCACCATCTCGACCCAGCCCGTTGGTTCTCTGCCCGACGCGCTCGCCGGGCTGCTGGTCCGACCCGACGGGAGCGTTCTCCAGAAGCGCTCCGAGATCTGGCGCGAGATGATGGTGCTCTCCTTCTCCCGGCTGTTTACGAGTCTGTACGGGGTGAGTCTGTTGGCGCTCCAGACGCACGTCCAGCTAGGCCTGCTGGGGCGGGATGCGTATCTGAGCAGCATCCTCTCGGCGGAGAAGGATGCTGCTGCTGCTGGTGCGCATCCCCCGGACGAGCACGCCCTCGATACGCCGACCGAGCGGCGCTACCTCACATTCTCCTACTGGTATCTCCACCACGGCTGGCTCGTCTTGGCCCGCCGAACCCGGCAGGCCGTCGTCGAGGTGCTCGGGCCGAGGAGCCTGAAGGACTCGGTCTCTGGCCCGGAGCTGCTCGAGCTCTTTGGGCTCGTGCGCCAGAAGGTGGAGTTTGAGGCTGATGGCCGCCAGTTCAAGTAAGCGCCATGTTTTTTAGTTGTTGGGGTGGGTGGCAGCTGAGCGTCTTGGGGGTAGTTTTACGCCGGTGCTTCTGCCGACGAGTGGCTCGGAGGAGCTGGCGACGCTGGAGCAGGGCGGGATGGGCGGGCGGGAGGAGTGTGGGGTGGATGGGCGGCTGCGGAGGCTGCTGGACGAGACGCAGGACTTCCTGGACTGCCCCGATTTCCGGGTGGTGCTGGCGAGTGCGATGGCTGGGCTGGTGGGTCTGTGCCACTCCAATCTGCTGGGCGATGGGCGGACTCGGTTTGTGGATCTGCTTCCGCTGGTCTCCCGGGAGAGTCTCGAGATCCTCCGGGCGACTCCCAACCAATACATCCAGGTGTGTGTGTGTGTGTGTGGTTGATTGTTTGTTTGTTTGTGGTGTGCTGACTGGGTTTTCCTGTTTGTGAAGACTGTTGGCGAGACTGCTGAGCTGAAGGAGTTCTCGAGTGTGATCTACACCACTTTTGGGTGACTTCCTTGTAGATTAAAGTTTGGATAAATTAAGTTAAATTAAAATAGAGTAAATTACTTAATGTATTTATGTATGACGTCATCCAATCTCATAGCCCACTCTGCCCCACCTCAGCGGCCCTTCGACCACCAACCAGATGGCAGCCACTACAGCCAGAGCCAGGCTGGATGGCCTGCCCCCAGCAGCACTCAAGACGATCTTCGAGCTCGAGCCAGCACTCATCCACCTCTTCCTCGTCAGACTCGCAAACCACACCCTCCACGCCAAAACAAAAGCGATCGTCTTCCAGCAGATCGCCAGCCAGCACCAGCTCACACCCATCCTCACATCCCCATCCTATGCAGACCCAGTGCGCGCACTCCAGCTGGCCATCGCCCCAGACCCAGAACAGGACGCCTTCCTCGGCAGACTGCTCGCCAAGCTGCCCAACCTCACCAGCCTCCACCTGCTCTGCGCAGCCAACAACAGCCAGCTCACAACCATCATCGCAACCCACGCACCCAGCCTCAGCCGATTCGCAATCCAATTCCCAAACAATCTACCAGCAACAACAACACCACCACCACCACCGAGCAACAACAACAACAACAACAACAACGGACGGCAGCGCGCTCAGACAACCAGCGCATCATTCGGCGACTCTGACTCGGAAGCAGAACATCTCCAACACAAAACCACCCACAGGCCGATCAGATGGGACGCCCATGCCATCGACCTGCTCCCCCCCACCATCACCCACCTCTCCATCGACTCCCTCTCCGTCATCGGCGCCAGGAACCTCGCAAACGCATTCCACGCCCACACCTGGCCCACCCTCACCCACCTCACCCTCGCCAAAAGCCTGTTTATCGACGACGATCTCATGGCCGCTGTCGCCATCGGGTCAAAGAAAATCAGGCACATCTCCATCCAGGCCATGTCCGGCACCAAACTCACCGAACGGGGCATCGAACTCCTCTTCTCGGGCCTCGACGGACTCGAGGAAATCGAACTAGTCGACGTAGAAGGTTTGCGTGTTTGTGGTTGGTTAGATCTAAATATCTAAAATCTACTCACACATATCTATTCCAGGTCGGTTTTCTAAGCTTGGCTGGCTGAAACTTGACGATCTCCCACCAAGCCTCAAGAGCATCAAGTTTGGCTACCACGAAACGGGCTCATACCATTCCTGGACACTCGACCATCTCCAAAACATCCTCTCCCTCCTCGCACTCTACCCACACAAGCTCGAACACTTCTCCGTCACCCGCTTCGTGCCCCTGCCGGCCATGCTCCCCGGCAAACACGCCTCCTTCCCCGAACTGGCCTGCAACAACCGCACCACCCCTCAGCGGATCTCCAAGGAACAGATCCTCTCCATCGTCGCACAGGGGAACTCGCTCAAGGAACTCAACCTCGACTGGTGGCTCATCAGCGTCGAAGGCCTCGAAGTCATCGTCAAGGGCCTCCCCAACTTGCGAAAGTTGACCGCACTCGTCGACGCCCCTTTCCACCGAATCGTAAGAGAAACGTCCCCCCCTCTCTAGCACCTTACCCCCACATTGAACCCTCTCTCTCTTCATCAGATCACCTCCACCGTCTTCGTCCACAGCAAGATTCAGACTTTGATCGTCTCCATCCCCCCAGAGCACACACCATGTAAGAGACATTTTAAGAGAAAACTCCTTATTTTTATTTATTTATTTTTGCGAGGGGGTTTTTTTTTTTTTTTTCTTTTTCTCAGTGGTGCAAGAGTTGTCCCAAGTGCCCATGTCACCCACGATCGCCAGCGGAGGAGGCTCGCCGATCGCGACGCAGCAATCTCCGAGCTGTACAGTCGGATCGCCCGGCGGGATCTGGGGCAGCCAGAGCAGCGTCTCGCCCATCCCGACGCGGGACCTCAAAAAGTTCATCAAGCGTGCCGGCCATCTCAAGGAGATCATCTGGACTGGACGGGGCGGCCTGGGCGGCTGGAAGTTTGTGCGCAACGGGCCGAGCGCCTTGAACGTCCGCGTCCAATTCGTCCCCGTCGCCGCCCGCCTGCCCCCCGAGGCCCTCGCCTACCAACACGCCCCGCCCCCCTCTGGCTCCTCCCACCATCGTGCCGGCTCCTCGCCCCGCCAATCTTTCCCGCCGCGTAACGGAGGCCCACCCGGCACCAGTCGGCGGACATGTAGCCTCTCCACCACCGACACTGGCCCGTGCTCAAAAACGACGACGACGACGACGACGACGAACACGACGACGTTTGATGGTCATCAGTACAGTCGCAGGAGCAGCAGCTCGGCGAGCCTGGCCACCTCCAGCTCGGCCTCCGACTCCCGCCACCCTCCGCCGCCGCCGACGACCACCACGTCCTCCTCCTCGCCGCCCTCCGACTCCGAGTCCACCTTCGACTTCCATCGCTCGATCATCTCCAACCGCCGCTCGCTCGAAGATATCCCTGGGACCCCCGTCGCCTTCCATCCCTTCTCCCCCGCCGACCCGGCATCCCTCGACCCTGCCCCCCACCATCTCCCGCTCATCCCGGACCACTTCTGCCCCCAGAAGCTCCTCATCAACCAGGCCCTCGACTCCTCGCGAACCCGGCCGTCCGAGCTCGACATAAACCCCGCCCAACAGCCCCCTCACCTCGCCCGATCTGAGCCGCCCAGCTCTATGGCCGCGGACAAGGAACGGGCGCCCGCTGGATCCGACGCCGACCCCGCCGCTGCCAAGCTTCTCCCCCTGTCCACCTGATCCATTCTCACTTTCGACCCCCTCTTAATGCGATATCTCCTTCACGGCCACTTCTTTTTTTTTTGTCTCTTCACACCGTAACGTCCGTCGCCACATGATGACACGCCATCCAAGAAAAACAGAACACGATTAGGTACACGGTGGCTTTTTTTTTTTGACTTGCTTTTTCTCCAGTGACTGCCACAGAAAGCCTGCCTTTTATTTCTTTATGCATGTCTTATGTATGGTGTCCGTGGCGGTTTGTTGTACCCGGTTTACGTGTCGGTTGGGTGTATTTGTTTGGTGGTAGTTGTTGTAATGTATTGGTTGTGGGTGGTGTATAGGGGGCAGAGCAAACTTCACGAAGTCCGTCTCGCCTGAGGCTGTGCCGGAGGGAAGAATCGTTGCACGAGAGACCCGGAGAATCGCGCTCATCGTTATGCTGTTGCTCAGTCAAGGCGCATCCCCTCCTCACTTGACCCATTTTTCCTGGATGGAATGGCACTCCTCTTCACAAAATGATCATGTTTTTGTGATTGCTTGTATCCAGCTCAGCTCTCTTTATAAAAAAATATGTCAAAAATAAGAATACAAAACAAAGTAATTGTGATATCCAGATTTCATTCTGTATCTCCATAGCGCACCGCCCCAACCGTCTTAAGAGGACCCCATGAAAGCTACCTGTGTTGTGGCAGCAAATCGGCCTGGAGATCACTGCGCACGGGCAGCCGTTCTCTGGTCCGGTGGAAATTCCAAGATCCATGAGGCAAATGGATGTTTTCGGAAAAGAGAAGAAAGGGTGGCGGCCAAGGGAGGCTGGAATCATATCAGAAGGAGGGGCGAACTTAGTCAGTCCATCCTTCTGAGTTGGCAGGCTGGCGCCCCTCGCGCGAAGCGCGAGCCTCCGAAGGAGGGACTTGGGAGTAAGCGGGGAAATTTGGCGTGAGCGCTGAGGACCGCCTCAACCCATTTGGCTGGTGTCAAACTTCAACACCACACCACCATAGCATCCTGTGGGCCAAATGGGCTGCCCAGGTGCCAAATTGAAGCCCTGCATCTGGCCTTCAAACCTACATAGGCCATATGTTTTTATCTTGAACGGTCTTGAAGTTACAAAGCTTTTAAAATCATGCTTCCAAGATTCTGGCAATGATTGTACACTTCTGTATCTTTAGTAAGTGCATGGAAGCAGTATTTTCTGCTTGTAATTAAATGAAAATGCATATTTTTGAACAAGTTCAATTCTCAATTCATGATCAATGCATAATATTTATATTGATATGCTTGATGTACAGAAGTTGGAAAAAAACCTTGATTTGTTGGACCGAGCTCAGCAGTGATTTTGCAAGGATGCCCAGCGGCCAGCTGGGGGGATAAAAAGCTGATTTGTGGATGGCTGTCTGCGCAAGAAGCAAACCTACAAGGCCGCACCACTCATGTCCCTATTGGGCAAAAAATGGGTGTGAGATCATGGATAAAAGGAAAAATGGGGGTTGGTTGGGCCCCAGGCTTGTCAGCTCTCATGCCAAAATCGGTGGCTTGGGGGCAAGCCTCTCTGTGAGACAGAGACCCTGCGGGGCTCTCCTCCAGAGAGGCTTGGTTAAGCTCGAAGGAGGGGCAGGTGCAGGCGTGCTATCCCCCAAACACTTGCAAGGCTTGGCACGGCCCATGGGCAGAGAGTTGCCGAGTTCTGGCGGTCCAAGGGAAGACACCCAGTCTTGCATCCCTCCGGAAACGCCGCAGGCAAGCCTATTGCCCACTTGGTCCTGCCTTGTGCACCGTCACTCCGTCTGCAAGTTTTCACAAACAGTATCACAAGCCTGCTGAGATCTGATATTTAGTCTACGCTCCCTTCCACGTCCTAGCCGGCAGAGATCTTGTCTTCCACATCTCTCCCGGCTAGGTAAGCTGTTAGAATTCTGCCCCATGCCCAGAAGAGGGCTTATTTCTGTTGTTGTTCTTTTCCTTTCCAGAGGGTTCCATAGCCAACTAGGCCCCCTCTCTAGGCCCCTTGCCACAGTGTATTTCTTCTGTTCCCTCATGAAATACACACTCACTCAGTTCCGGGCCCATATCAGACAGACCTGCTCCTTTGGAGACTTCTGATCTTTTGTTCTGAGACCCTGAGCATCTTGTGCTCTTGAATTCTTCAGCCCTTGTCTCATCTCATCCTCCTTCAGTCACTTTTCTTTCATAAGCCTTCCTGCCTTTTCCCTTTTCCCTCCTCTGTTCCTTCTGCTCCACTGATTGTAGTGACTGAGAGATCTTGTCTTCCACATCTCTCCAAGCTAGCCCTTACTTGATGGCCCAGTAATACAGACCCGTGATCTATACTTTGCCTCTTGGGGCTCTTGTGTCCTTGTGCCCCACTCAACAATCAGTGAAGCCCCACTGGAGTTTAACTTAACAACACTGGGTCAATACGATTTGATACAATATTCTGGGTTTTTTCATATTGTAACGTCGCTGCGTTACCTTTTTTGCCGTTACTGTTAACGGTAACGATTTTGTTTGCGCCTTGCGCATATTGAAACAATTCAATGTTTGTAAGATCGTTACCGGTATGGTAACGCAAGTAATGCAATAACGGTGTTTTTCCAGCCAAAAAAGGCTAAAAAAGCCAAAAAAAAACACAATACCACCGCAATATTGACATTATATCAGCAGCAATATTGTAACGGCGGCAAATAGAATTAATAATCCAAATCTACTATTGGTAACACACTGCCATTACTGGTAACGGTACCGTTAACGCGCCAAAAATCAATACAATATTGTTACATTTATGGTGTTCAAAGTTGGTTTGCATATTTTTATGCATGCATAAATCATAAAATCATAAAAATATTTTGGTGAGGAAATTTTGTATTACATAATCAGACAGTCATATCCCCTGCAAAAAAGATTTTATGATTTTATGATCTATGCATGCATAAAATTATGCAAACCAACTTTGAACACCATAATTACTGTCATTGGTATCATATCGACCCAGTGTTGAACTTAACAAAGTCCCTCCTCTGCGGGGCTGAGTGGGGAGCAGAGTGCCGCCAAACGCAGGGAGGGACTTACAACTTATGTCGGGGTGCTCGCCTGAGAGCATCTCGGAAACTCTGGTTGGCGTTCAAAGGCTTGTAGCTCACTTGTTTTTCAAGCTACATATAAGGTTCCAACCATGGATGGATGCAAAGGCATCTTGTCTGTCTTTCTATTGACTCCGTTTTTGAAGAGAGTCACTCAAACAAAAAAGAGAAGGAGAATAAAGAGGAAAAAAACTTTCCCCGCTCGGACCTGCAGGGCCAGGCACCGCCCAAGAAGAGGTGGCCTTGAGGCTTGCAGCCTTTTTCAAAAATCCATCAAAAAATCACTTGATGGTTTGATGATAAGTTGATGAGCTTAAAAAATGTGCAACATCTGTATCACCTTAACTCCCAATAATGGGAGGGACAGCGTTCACCAGGGGAGATATGTTCTCACTCCCCAGGGAGTGCCTTGCCGTAACCTTTTTCCATAACTGTGCTGGAGTCCTTTGGTAAAGAAATATTGAATAGGTATGAACAAGACTGGAAGTCAGCTTGAAATCAGTTGGAAATCATCCTGAAATAAACCATAACTTGCCAAGGAATAATCTAGAACACATCTGGAATTCATCCAGAACTCATCCAAAATATAGGCCTTTCTTGGCTCCATGACCAGTGTGTCCTTTTCATGGGGATGTGAAAGGTGCAGTATGTCATATTGTCCCCCTTGTGGGCTACTCCATGCCTTGGGCCTCGTGTAGTTGTCCGGCTTTGCTGGAGGTCAGAAGTCGGCTGGGACGACAACCCAGGTGCGGTCCATCGGTCCTGGGCAGTTTCCGGGTGCCGTGCCGCAGTGGTGTTTGCAGAAGTGACAGAGGCCGACGGAGTCGAGATATGCGTGTATTTGCCAGAAGTACTCTTCTCGAGGTAGGCCATTTTACCTCCCCTCAGCGTTTGAAGGACCGTCAGTGGATGCGGTTGGGGCTGCTGCCGGCCGGTTGCGGCCACCTGTTGCTTGTCTAGGTATGGCATCATAAATTGTCCTGACTCGTTGGGCGAAGTGATTGTACTCGAATGGATCCGCCTCAAGGAGTTTGAACATGTGAACCTGTCCCCGCAACTCTGCCGAGAGGCCCAGGACAATCCAGTCGGCAAGCTCCTCGTCTGGCATCACAAGCAGGCTAGCTGCAAAATTCACCATGCGTTGGAGTGTTCGCGCTTGCGTCTCAAACTGTGTGAAGGTCTCCGTTTCCATCATGCGGAGGTTACGGATCTGTCCTTTGATTTCTCTTCGCCAACAAAGGGGGAGCGCAGTCGTAAAGAGGGCCTCCTTAAAGTCCACCCAAGTTCGGCTGAGGTATTTGGCGGCCTCGTTGGAATAGAAGGACAGAAGGTTGGATTCCTTGATCAAGGTCCCCGCAATCCGGATCTTGTCACTGTCCAGGGTCACGGCCTTTGTGCCAAAAAAAAACTTCTAGACCATAGATCCAGGTCAAGAAGACCTCGACGTCCTGAAATGGGCCTGTGAATACCGGGCCGTCCAATGTGCGGAACTGCTGTAAGTCAATTCGTCCGTCACGCGGCAGCGTTGTGCTTGGAGCCTCAGTTGGGGTCACCAGGACTTTTGTGACTGCCTCCTCAAGTCGCCTCAATTGGTTGCGGTCCTCTTGGGCTTGCTGATCCGCGGCTAGTCTGGCGTCAAAGTTTGCTTGCTGCATCTGCAACGTCATTTGCTGCATTTCAGCAAATATCCACATGATGGAGCGGTCCGTCGGACCGGATGGCGCAGGGGGGGCCGTGTTAACGGTTGGTCCCGCTGTAGGGTTTGCAGGTGCTTGTGCAGGGGTGTCTTCCTGTCCTGGGTTGACCTTGTCCTGCAATGATCCACTGGTCAAGGGTCTAGTCGGTGGGGGCGGGCCGGTCAGATTGGGCATTGCGGTCTGGGGCTTGTTTGCGGGGTCCGGTAAGTTCATGGCGACGTGTGAGGGCTGGGATTCCTTTGGCGAGGGGAGTGCTAAGGGAGCAGAGATCAGGGGGTAAATTGGGCCGCTCGGTGGGGGCGGGGGGCGGATCTCGGTTGGAGGGATGATTTCCCAGGCCCGCACGTTCGGTGGGTCTGCGGGTGTTGCGGAAAATAGGGACGGTTCCAATGGGGCTTGGAAGCCGACAGCTGGGGGGAGGACAAAGGACGAGGCGAGCGACACCGGACAGGAGCTGGTCTCTGTAGGTTCGGCCGGTGCAGTGAGTGGGCCCGGGGTTGATGATTTCAAGTTACTGGGGCCGGGAGTGGTGTTGGATGACAAGGACTTTGCTGCAAGGCGTTTCGCCTTGTTCGCTGCCCGGATGAGGGCCTCGGTGTCGGTGATGTCGAGTAGTTGGTCGGACGAGACGGTTCGTCTCGTGGACATGAGGGGGCGGCGAGTGGCGAGTTAAAGGAAAAAAATGGGCGTGGTTGGGAAACAGATCAGGTTCAGGCGAGGCAGGTTCAGGTGTAGGCAGAGCAGATCAGATTCAGGCGGGTTCAGATTCAGATGGGTCAGATTGAGAGTGAGGACAATATCAAGGGCAGATTGTCGGATTGATTCAAGGTTCTAGAAAAAAAAAGTGTAAGAGCGCGCTATTGGGGGGTGGAGCTCTTCACTGGGACAGGAACTCAGGGCGCAGAGGCAGGGCCTCGAGCGGTTTCTAGAACCGCGGTGGAGTGAATTGCAGATTGACTCGGGAGAGATGTCAGGACAATCTCTGTTAGTCTAAATACACAATATGTGGGGGGGGGGGGGGGGGGAAGGAAGTGATAGGAAATGACTGGGCTTACCTGACTCGGGAGAGATGTCAAGACGATCTCTACCAAGTCAGGAGGGGCGGGGGACGGGAAAGACTATAAGCGGGATTGTTATTTGGGATCCTGTGATCCTGCTTGTGACACCTCCGAAGGGAGGGGTTACAATTCGGATATCCTCCCAATGACCGGTCTGAACCAGTCATCAAGGGGACTCACTCCTCTCAATGACCGGTCTGCACCGGTCATTGAGGGAACTCACACCTCTCAATGGCAGGTTGACTGGTCTGACCGGCCATTGAGGGAACTCACACCTATCAATGGCCGGTTGACCGGTTTGACTGGCCATCGAGGGGATTTGGATATCCTCCCGCTGACCGGTCTGCACCAGTCATCAAGGGGACTCGCTCCTCTCAATGACCGGTGTGGTGTGCCAAATCTGTCTCAAGTATCAAATTACATAAAGCAATGGTTGAATACATGAGAAGGAGATATATTCTTAGATTTATTATTGCATAATTAGATTCTGCAAGTCATTTAACCCCTAGTCACTCACTTGAACCACTAGGATAGCTCCACTCAGTCAAAAGTTATTTTGGTTAAATGGTTTTCATTCAACATAAGTATAAGTATAGTAGTACATTGGTAGTACATAATATGTTATTAGAGCCAACCACAACTGGGTCATATTTTTTGTGCATATTCAATTAGAGTTAGGGCTAGAACCACAAGTTGGCCATATTTGTATGCATATTCAATTAGACTTAGGGCTAGAACCACAAGTCAGCCGCCTTGTAGATAGACTATATAAGGAGCCCTTCCTCCCCCCTCATTTGAATTCAGCATGTGAATAGCAGCCACCAACCAACCAGTCACTCATTCATTTAACAGTGTGATCTCAAACATCCACTCACCCAACACCTGTGATCACAATCAGGCTCTTAAATAGCTTGTGTCATTGCACATCATCTACATTGTTTGATCTAAGTCTGATAGAGAGTACTACACATAGTGATCTCTATCAAGTTTTTGCCACAACACACCTGTGACACTAAAATATTACGGCTTTTGTCCAATGATAATTGGTACTCATCTTTGGTCAGAAGCCAAAAACATGGAGAGCTGACCAAGCCAGCTCAAACAGCTAGTCAGCCAGCTTGGAAAGCTAGGCACAAGGCTACCCAGCTCTGTCAGCTCAAGTTAGGTAATATCCAACAGCTGGGGCCCAAACCACTCAGCTCGCTCAGCTCCAGCTGCTCACTTGCACCCGCGGTTTGGCCAGCTCCGTCAGCTCAACAAACTCAGCTTGCTCAGCGCCAGCTGCTCGCACCCGCGGTTTGGCCAGCTCCATCAGCTCGCTCAGCTCCAGCTGATCACTCACACCCGCTGTTTGGCCAGCTCTGTCAGCTTGCTCAGCGCCAGCTGCTCACACCCGCCGTTCGGCCAGCTCCGTCAGCTCAACAAACTCAGCTCGCTCAGCGCCAGCTGCTCACACCCGCCGTTTGGCCAGCTCCGTCAGCTCAACAAACTCGGCTTGCTCAGCTCCAGCTGCTCATACCCGCCATTTGGCCAGCTCCGTCAGCTCAACAAACTCGGCTTGCTCAGCTCCAGCTGCTCATACCCGCCGTTTGGCCAGCTCCGTCAGCTCAATGAACTCGGCTTGCTCAGCTCCAGCTGCTCACACCCGTGGTTCAGCCAGCTCCGTCAGCTCAACAAACTCAGCTTTCTCAGCGCCAGCTGCTCATACCCGCCGTTCGGCCAGCTCCGTCAGCTCAACAAACTCAGCTTGCTCAGCGCCAGCTGCTCACACCCGCCGTTTGGCCAGCTCCGTCAGCTCAAAAAACTCGGCTTGCTCAGCTCCAGCTGCTCATACCCGCCATTTGGCCAGCTCCGTCAGCTCAACGAACTCGGCTTGCTCAGCTCCAGCTGCTCATACCCGCCGTTTGGCCAGCTCCGTCAGCTCAATGAACTTGGCTCGCTCAGCTCCAGCTGCTCACACCCGTGGTTCAGCCAGCTCCGTCAGCTCGCTTGCCTCCAGATGCTCATCACCTTGTTTCAGCCAGCTCTATCAGCTCAAAACCTCACCCCACCGGACGGGAACTTCAGGCATTCCCACCACTTCACCGACTCAGTGGATGGGAAGGTATCCTCAATGTAATTATGGTGAGTTCTTTCCCTTCTTCATGAATCAACTAGATCAAGGAGCTCAGACATGTACTGAAGAAGATTTTAGCTTGTCAGAGTCACAGGACGCAGCACTGACACTCACTGGCTGCCTTGTACGCCACCCATCATCATCAATCAGCATGCTGCCACCAATGCCCCCCTCCTGCAGTACATAATGTTTCTGGGCTAACAATCAATCAAAAACCCCGCCACCAACCAAACCAGTCCGACTCCATCCCTGGACCCCACTGCCACTCTACAACTCAACTCCTCTCATTGCCCTAAACCCCTCACGCTGCGTCCCTTGAATAATATCTGTCAGAATTTGAGTTCGGGTCCCCCACCTGAAGGCTCCGACTCAGCTCGGACCCTGGCGGTCACTCCAGCCATTGACACAGCCACTTCAGCTTTCAACAGCGCTTCGGCCGCTGACCCGACAAAGCCCTCAACATCTTAACCTGTAAGTTTCCTTCCTCTTCTAGATGCAACCAGACCAATGCCAAACCGGGCCTGACACCAAGCAGTCAAAGACAACACTAACTCACCCTGCACCTCCCGAGTCAACAAGTCCATGGTCTTTTCTGCAAGGATGCCCACACCAGAAATGCGCCTTGCTACACCGGCCATTGTCTCTACCAACTTCAAGACTGCCCCTTGCTCCTCCAGAACCAGCGCCACTGCCTCAGTCAGTACCACCATGACCTCCTCCAAGTCTCAACCACATGACCGTGCCCGCACCCAATCACTTGGTGTGTCCTCAACAAAGTGCTCCATGAGCATCATCAGCTATAAACAAGTAAGCAACATAAGCTCTAAACAAGTAATGGCTACACTGACATCAACGCAGTGGCCACACTTCACCATCTACCAGTTCTCATACTTCTCTCCTTCAATCTTTGCCCCTGCTGCAAAACATTCTCAAACTTTCATTTGTTTATGTATCTGTTTGCTATTGACTATTTGCATTAATTCACTTATGTCTTGGTCTCTTCGTGCAATAGCAACAAAAATTTGTCTGAGGATGGTGTTTATTGTAACTTGACTGATGATATGAAGTACATGAGAGGTGTCTGATGAATGATGAAATATATAAGACTGAAGCAGCAGACACAAGATGGTGAGTGTGTTGGAAAGGATAATGTATTTCATATGAAAAAGGAAAAAGGAAGAGAAAGAGAGAACTGACCTGAAGCAGCAGACACGAGATGGTGAGTGTGTTGGAAAGGATGAAGAAAGCCTTTCCACTGTCTGCTGCCTCAGGTTATGTAGTCGAGTGATGAACTGTGAAACCGGTAACAAGTGTGTGATAGGTGATGAACAGAGAGGAAAGAAGATCAAAGCAGACAACAAGATGAGCCAAGCTCAACACCCCCCCTTGCTGAGAATCTGAGAGATGAACATAACCAGAAAAGAAATGAAGGAAAACATGAGAAAAAAAATCTAGACTATCCCAAACATAAGACGGTGTTTTTCGAGGAGTATTCGAGGGAGCGGCTTAGTTAACATATCGGCGAGCATGGCTTGTGTGGAGACGTGAAGAATCTGTATCTTTGAGTCCTTTACACATTCCCGTACGAAGTGATAACGCGCATCAATGTGTTTGGTTCTTGAGTGATGTTTGGGATTGTTTGCAAGAGCCTCAGCACCCTTGTTATCGACGTGAAGCGGAATGGCGTGTTTAGGACGTAGATGTAATTCGGTGAGGACGTTTCAAAACCATAGGCCCTCTTTGCATGAGTCAGAGAGTGCCTTATATTCAGCCTTGGTGCTTGACAGAGACACGGTTGCTTGTTTGCGCGATTTCCACGAGACAGACCCCTCACCGAGGCGGTATGTGTATGCTGAGGTAGATTGGCGATCCTTGCGATCCTCGGCCCAGTCTGAGTCGGAGAAACCACTGAAAACCATCGAGCCGCCGAGGCGAAGTCAAAGGTTTTTGGTGGTGGAAAGGTAGTGGAGTATGCGGATTGCTGCCAGCCAGTGATCATCGGAGAGATCTTTGAGAAACTGGGAAAGTCGATTCACGGCGAAAGAGATATCGGGCCTCGTACATTGAGCAACCCAGAGCAGCAAGCCGATTAGTTGATTATAGGGTCCTGAGGAGGCAGGATCACTGGGTTTGCGTTTGCGCAGGTCTTTGAAAGAGGAATTGGTGGGAGTAGATGTCGGAGTTGAACCGTTGGGCAGGAAGCGAGAGACAACATCGTCAATGTAATGTGCTTGAGATAGATACAGAAGGCAATTTTCAACATCCCGTGTGATCTTGATTGACAGGAAATGATGTAAATCCTTGTTGGCACCAATCTGAAAGCGTGAACCCAGGGATTTTATGAGCCCATCAACCTGAGCAGGTTCACCCACCACCGTGAGATCGTCAACGTGCACCGTTACGGCGCAAACAAGTTTCTCGGAGACAAGGCGAAAGTATAGAGTGGGATCATACTTGGACTGTTCCATTCCAAGATCGAGGAGAGCCGAATGCAGCTCTTGATTCCACTGACGGGGGGACTGTTTTAGTCCGTACAAAGACCGCGTAACTTCACACACATAATCAGGATGCGCCGAGTCTTCAAAGCCAACAGGTTGCTCCATGTAAATTGGTTCGTCAAGATGACCGTTGAGAAATGCAGTTTTGAAATCCACCTGACGTCCTTTCCAGCGACGCACAGCTAGAAGACTGCAAATGAGACGAAAGGTTTCCATGCGAAGAGTAGGCGAGAATACTTCATTGTAGTCAAGGCCACAAATCTGAGAATAGCCCATGGCGACGAGGCGAGCTTTCAGTTTCTGAATGGTCTTGTCCAGCCGGCGTTTGACTTTAAAGACCCACTTCGATTTAATGATGCGGTGTTTTTCCGGTCGCGGGACCAATTTCCATGTTTCCATCCCCAGGAGTGAGGAAAACTCCTCATTTGCGGCTTTCATCCATTTATCTTTATCCGGAGAACATTGGAGCTGACGCCAGGTTTTGGGTGTGTCAACGTCGCTTGGAGCCGATGTTGATTTGGACCAGTGTCCGTAACGATCCGGAGCCTGTCGAGAACGATTGGAACGTCTGACCGGCGGCGGAGACGGTAATGAAGGGGGAGATGGAGGAAGGGGAACGGAGGCAGGGCCAATCGGCGGCGGGGAAAGACTTCTCAACGGCACCGGGGCCGGGAGTGGTGAGGGTGGGAGGTTTGACTGAGTCGGAGGGACTGGAGGAGGCGTCATTGCGGTCGGAGGAGCAGGAGGTACCGCCGGAGAGGGAGACCTGTGAGATGACCTCAGGAGGAGCTCGTGCGACGGGAAGAAGCGGAGGGGATGGTAGAAGGGACAGAGGGGAAGCAGGGCAAAGAAAGGGCGATGGGAGCTGGACCGGCGAAAGGGCAGACTTACCGTCAGATGAAACTGAGTCAGTAGAAGATAACTTGGGTGACGGGGTCCGGTCACGCAGTCTGTTCAGTGGCGCGTGTATGGAGGCCGTTAGCCGTTGATCAAAACGGGGCTGGAGAGGTATGTCCAGGGGTGGCGATTCGAGGATGGATGAGGTGGGTAGAACAGCGGCGGCAGGGGCCGCTGGAGGAGAAACAGGGACCGGAGATGAAACAGGTGTCGGCATCGGAGCGCGAGCTTCAGAGGACGGCCAGGGTAGTTCAATCGTGACCGTCGGAGATGGCCCCACCTTGCAAAAGTCGTATGGGAAGGTGGAGTCGTCGAATAACACATCACGGGTTTTGACCGCCTGACGCCGTTCCAAATCCCATACAAGGTAACCGTTTCCGTCCAAAAGATATGAGAGAAGCAGAGCCACACGGGCCTTTGGGTCGAGTTTCTTACGATTTGCTTTGGGAACCTTATACCACGTCAAACAGCCAAAAGGATGCAGGGAGTCAATAACTACTGAGTACCGACCAAGAAGAGATTGAGGTGAATGGAAACCAGTAGGGGTGGAGAAGGGGATGGAGTTGATGGAGTAAAGAATGTGACGGAGAGCATCCACCCAGAAAGATTTTGGGAGTTTGGAGCTGATTAAAAGGCACCGGATTAGGTTGCCTATGGTCCTGTTTGTCCGCTCCGCAACACCATTGAGCTCGGGAGAGTGAGGTGGACCCGGAGAATGAGTGATGCCCGAATCAAGAAGGAAATTTTCAAAGGCCTTGGAGAGATAATCTCCGCCATTATCTGACCGTAACGCGCGAATGGTAAAGCGGCCATCCTTTTCAAAGGAAGATTTGAAAAGTTTGAAACAGCGAAAAACATCGCTTTTGCATTTCAGTGGCATGACGGAAAGAGACTTTGAAAAATCATCTATGAATGTAACAAAATATTTATATCCCTCGCGGGATGCGATTTCGAACGAGCCCACATCGGAGTGGATGAGCTCTCCGGGGACTTTGGAGCGATAGGGAGAACGGGAAGTGAAGGGCGATCTGTGCATCTTTGATTGTATGCATACCGGTGTGGTAGACGGAAAAGTGGAAAAATAAAAAGTTTTTTCTATGCCACATAATTACTCATACTAGGCCTCAAGATACCATCAAATGGACCCCAGAAATGGATTCTACGGCCAATTTCACCCCTAGTCACCACTGGAAGCACCCCTGGACCCCCTCTAGCGTGGAAGTTACATCTCATGGACACCTATCACACGGCCAGCCCCAGTAACCCAGCTGTCACCTGCCTCAACCCAAGTTTCACAGTAGTACACTTATACATATCACAGGATACAAACATACATCTCCCTGTCAGGCTACACTCATTACATATTAACTACATACACTCCTTTATATACATAGTATGACATCATTTACACTGTTTCTGCAGCCTCAGACTTTGTGTATACACTAATTCCCCCTGTATGACAGCTCATGCAGTCTACTGTCACCTCATGCATGCGTTAGAATGTTCTGTTGTATATTCTGACACCATTCATGCGCCCCTGAGGGGCTATGACATCATTTGTATCTACTCCCACCAGCTAAAATCCCTCACCCTGTTGTCTAGATTAGCTGAAACCCTAACCCACAAGCCCCTTTGGGGCTCCCCTTTTGTCTATAAAAGGAGCTCTCTCCACCCCCAGTGGCCTGCTCCCCAGTTCCTCACCCAGAACTCACAAGTCACCCAACACTCATCCACACTCAAATCCTAAAACCCTTATAACAATAAATCAACCCTTATAACAACATTTCAACCCTTATAACAAAGTAATTGAAACACTTACACGTTGCCAGTCAAACAGATTTCATCTGGAACAGACCAGACCTATCACTTAATAAAACTTGCCAAGCTGAGCTTGGTGGGTCTTGTTGACTGATAACAGAAGGGCAGAGCTTGCAACTCCATCATACCCTTCACCATTCAGCAAAAGGGTTTCATTACCACTTTTGAGTCTTACACCGGACATTTGTGAACATTGAACTCATTCATTGACGTCGGCTTGATGTGGTGTAGTTTGAGAAATCGACGCAGGGATTTCAGACCTATGTGAGATAGGCGTTGGTGATACCCGAAAAGAGAATTATCAGCCAGTTGTCCGGGAACCAGGGAGGCAGAATTGGACGTCACCTCCGCCGAGGGAAGGTAGAAAAGGTTCCCTTTTCTGTATCCCTGCCCAACAATGGAGCCCGAGACTTTGAAGTCTTTTACGTCGTAGATTTCGCAGGAGTCCGGGGTGAACACGACTCGGAGAGAAGCATCGACCATGCCTGCGACGGAGAGGAGCGGTTCGTGCAAATCGGGAACCACGAGGGTTTTGACGGACTTGGTGATGTCCAGAGGGAGGGTCAAATACCCCTTGTGGGTTGCTGAGACGGCCGAGTTGTCGGCAAGGCGGACTGGAGTGGAGGTAGCTTTGATGTGAGAGACTTCCTCAGCATACGGGGTCATACTCATGGAGCAGCCGGAGTCGATGTTGGCATTGACCGACACCTGAAGAGCCGTGGTTGGAACGACAAGTCCGGACGCAGCACTGGCGTATTCAGAGTCGGAGCGGTCCGACTCGTAGGATGAGTCGCTGCCGAGTTCAACGACGGAGGTGAGACCAGCCTTGGCAGCCGGCTTGGGTGTTGGGTGGTTGCGTCCAGAGGTGGAGCGTTTGTCTTGATTGTTGACGGAGGAGCCTTTATCGGAGTCAGAGCAACGGCCTGGTTTGGTGTTCGACCTGCGGCCGCGTTGATGATCACCCAAGACTTTGGCCGCGCTCTTACAGACCGATAGTTCGTGGCCTTTGATACGGCAGAATGAGCAGAAGAGTGAGTCGTTGAAGGGTAGACAAGATCTTCCTCCGGTGGAAGGGGATGCCCTTGCAGCAGAGATAGACAGATCCTCCTCGATACAAGATTTGCGACGGAGAGCTTCAGCTTTGAGTGCTGCCACGATGCGAGCTGAAGTGACTGAGTCCTCGTTCAGCATGGACGAAACACAGTGGAGCCAATCTACCGGGAGGGAACCAAGAAGCGAGGCGGTGTGAATGTCATCGGTAGTGAGGGGTTTGTCGGCAGTGATTAAGGAGTTTAGTTTCTCGGCGCTGAGAGCCATTTCCTTGATGTGGGTTTCGACATCATCACCGGTCATACGAGTGGTGACTAGCCTGCGGAGCCAGTAGATGCGACCACCAGCTGTTGAGTCAAGGTGAGTTTCCTGCAGAGCATCCCACATAGCCTTCGCATCCTTGGGAAAGGCTCTAATGAGTCGAAGATTGTCTTGATGGACAGTTCGAGCAATGAATGAACAGACATCGGCGTTGTCTCTTGCCCACCTGGCTGGTCGTTCCTCGGGTTTGACCGGTTTGAGAAGGTAGGAGAGTCCGAGGGAGCCGAGGTGAACGGTTACCACGAAACTCCAGTTGAGGTAGTTGGAGGAAGGATCCGGAGCGCTGAGTTGCGGGATTCCGGCGACCTTCAGGGACGATGAGCTGTCCAGGCTGTCTTGAACGGCGGCGTCTGCCATTGCGAGTGTTTGGGTGATCCTTTGGTTGAGGTGAACACACTTTTGTCCAAGTGTTTTACGTGCTGGATGTTGCGCTTTACTAGGAAGAGCAACTGGGACTCATAACCTGATGAAATATATAAGACTGAAGCAGCAGACACGAGATGGTGAGTGTGTTGGAAAGGATAATGTATTTCATATGAAAAAGGAAAAAGGAAGAGAAAGAGAGAACTGACCTGAAGCAGCAGACACAAGATGGTGAGTGTGTTGGAAAGGATGAAGAAAGCCTTTCCACTGTCTGCTGCCTCAGGTTATGTAGTCGAGTGATGAACTGTGAAACCGGTAACAAGTGTGTGATAGGTGATGAACAGAGAGGAAAGAAGATTGAAGCAGACAACAAGATGAGCCAAGCTCAACAATGAATGATCCTAGTTAAGCCAATTTGACTGGAAGTGAACTGTTAAAATGCTATTGTATCTGACTATGGGGAGGCTTTATAATTGTATGTTTACTTTATTCAGATTCTGGGTCCCCTCTGGCATAATTGAGTGCCTCTTGGTCCAGAATCTCTTCCTCCTCGTGGTCAGCTATGCTCCCAATTTCCACAATAACAGATCAACCGGTTACAAGCTTCTCCCGAAGCTGCTGTGAGTTATTGATCAGCAAATTCCACCTTTTGATTATTTTGGTTTCTGGTGTTGAATTGAGTCCATGGTCAAGATACACTTCAAGGATAATTAAATTCCCCAAAAAAATTACTTAAAGTTTGAAGTTGGGAAAATCATTGAAAAAAATCACTTCCTACTGAAAAAAAATGCTAACTGAGCGTGCTCAGCCAAAAAAATAAAGATGTGTCAGAATGAGTAAAAAACAATGGGGCACATTTCTGGGGTGATTTGTTAGACGGGCCTGCATCAGGCCCGCATGGGCCCATACCAGGCCCGTTGGGCCCATTGAAAAAGCAGCATTTGTTTGGAATTCCCATGCTCTGCTAAAATATGAAATGGATCAAACCAAATAAATAATGAGGGGGCACATTTTTTGGGAGATTTTTTCACGGGCCTGAATGAGGCCCACATGGCCCCCACAAAGCCCACTGGGCCCATTGAAAGAGTAGCCTTGGTTGAGAAAGCATATGCTCAGCTAAGAAAAAAAAAAGTGTCAGACTGAGTAAAAAACGGGGGGGGGGAAATTTTTGGGGAGGCTTTTTGGACGGGCCTGTATCAGGCACGTACGGGCCAACAGGTTTCCTAGGGGAAGGGATGGGCCTGGACCTACATTCTGTGAGTGCACAAATGTCATACAGATGTCAGAAGCCCTTTAATATCTTCTGTTGATCAGTGGCCAATTGGTGCTGTTCTGAAACATCATATGGGCATTCTTAACCAAGAATACTTTTGGGTTGGCCCAACAAGCTTTGGGTGGGCCCGTATGGGCCTGATGCAGGTCTGTCAATAAGCGCTCCCCAAAAGTGTGATCCCATATTTTTTACTCAGGTTGACACATTTTTGTTTCTTAGCTGAGCATATAAGGCATTCTTGACTAAGGCTACTCTTTCAATGGGCCCAGTGGCAACGCTGAAACAAATACAATACATGGAGTGTATCTGGCAAACGTTTTTCATTGAAGATGCAGACCTACATGTCCTATTTTTTGTTTTTAGCCATTATTATGTATATGATGGCTGAAAACAAAAAATAGGACAAGTAGGTCACCATCTTCAATGAAAAACGTTTACCAGATACACTCCATGTATTGTATTTGTTTCAGCGTTGCCAGTGGGCTTTGTGGGGGCCGGGTGGGCCTCATTCAGGCCCGTGAAAAAATCTCCCAAAAAATGTGCCCCCTCATTATTTATTTGGTTTGACCCATTTCATATTTTAGCAGAGCATGGGAATTCCAAACAAATACTGCTTTTTCAATGGGCCCAACGGGCCTGGTATGGGCCCATGCAGGCCTGATGCAGGCCCGTCTAACAAATCACCCCAGAAATGTGCCCCATTGTTTTTTACTCATTCTGACACATTTTTATTTTTTTGGCTGAGCACGCTCAGTTAGCATTTTTTTTCTGTAGGAAGTGATTTTTTTTCAATGATTTTCCCAACTTCAAACTTTAAGTAATTTTTTTGGGGAATTTAATTATCCTTGAAGTGATATTTCTCGCTCCAGCGCAAAAGTTTCTTGCACTTCACATTCCACATCATCCATAAGCAACAGAAGTTTTGCGCCAAGCAACCAAAGATAGAGTGCAATACCAACTGTGGAAAGTGGTTTTCATCACAGATTTGATTTAGCTTTTGTTGAAACTTGGTTGGAACATCCATTGGGTGATTATCTGGAATAAAACCAAGGAAGATGATATTCAATAAATTTGTAATTTCTGACCAACCAGCCTGTTGGATAATTTTTCCCTACCTGCTCTCAACAAGTTGTCAATATGATCCAGTATTTCTGATTTTTGTATTGCCCATTGTACAGCCTGTCTTGCTTCGCGAGCTATTTGACGCAATTCATCTTGGCAGTGGGTTAGGGTAAGGTATGCCTGGATGCCTTTTTGTACATCCGAATTGATTGCCCATGGTTCATCTGGGTGGCTAAGCGCGCCCATATTCCAGAAATGATGTTCTATACCATAAGACTTCACCTCATCTAACGTTGGAGTGGCTAAGGGGGTACGGGGTGCGAAATCTGAGTTATAAGCTTCAGCACAATTGTTGTATGCAAGCCATTTTTTCTTTAAGATATTGACTTTGGAAGTCATCTGCTTCTTGTATCTTTCTTGCATCCGGGTTCCTATTCCATTATTTTTATCATTGAATTTGGAGGAAGCACTGTAGTTTAACACAATAAAGAAAGCATACCTGATCCACCTTGGTCCCACTTTTTTTGCATCTCAATTACACCAACCTTGGCTTTGTATAACTTAATTTTGCTGACTTTCAACTTGAGTAATGCTTTTGATTTGGCATCTATGAAATTTTAACAGAAATGATTTGTTTTAGCACATGTTTCCCAGGTGATCTTGAAACAACTCACCTGTTGCTCCAGGCAAGTCACGAAAATTTTCCCATCCAAGTTCAACAACTAAACTTTCAATTTCACCTTCCAAGTTGCTGATAGTCTTGGGAAGTCGCGCAAGCTGGTCCCTTTGAGCAGCTGTCCTATTTCTCCTTCTGGTTCCTTGAAGCTTGATTAACTCAGTACTTGTTCAACAATTCATATCAGTTATCAAACAAAAAAGGGGTCATGCAATATAAAACCTACTTTGTATCACGGAGCTTATCCTCCAATTCCACTAGCTCTTCAACTTTCCTCAAAATTTCTTTCTCACTCTGATTCTCCATAACCAAAAGCTGAATTTCTCTTTGAAGTGTCCACTGCGCTTTAAAAAATTTGCTTGTATAGCCAAACTCCACCAGTAGACTATCCAGTACATGTGACGCTTCTTTCTTCAATTCCTCAACATGCATGCCTCGTTCAAATAGCAGGTGAACTGTCCGTGTTGAAATTTTATGGGTCAACAAGATGAATTGGCTGCAAAAAATTGATAAATCTTTGCAAAATTAACTGACGCGCATACACTCGTCCAATGTCATTGTGATGGTGACACCGTATATCAACTGCAACAAGCCTGTGGTTCTTGGTGGAATATCTCAGTTGGCGAATCAATGGGGACAAGAATGCCCATATTTGTTCCATCCCTTCCCCATCAGAAATCCCCCAGCCATTATTCAACCTTGGGTTGTAGCGAAGTTGACACGTCCACTGGTGCACATATGCATGGAACACACTGGTTCCAAAACTGAGAAGATTGCGCTCGAGGTGCTCCGGAAATTGATTTCTCTGGAGTTCAAATAATCAGATTAACTTAACAGAGGTGGAAAATTTATGAAGTGTAGGAAAAAGAAATATACTTACCCAAATCACACCTTTTTCAATGTTACAGCCAATGTCATACAAAAATGATAGCTTCTTTGTATATCCCTCATCCTCTTTGGTATTTTCAATCATTTTATTGATCATTGTCAACGGAAAATAATACCTTTTGAAGAAAATCACACTTGGAGTCACTTAATTTCAAATGGAGCAGTAAAATAAAACTCAAATGATCTCACCTCTCACCTCTCTGTACAATATTAATAAGGTTGACTATTTGATCATGCCAGCATGCCATCCCAAACAGTCCTGTCTCATCACACTCCTTCCAAGTCTTTCCGGTGCGCACATCATCAGCGGCTGTATGCTGCTCAGTGCATTGGTCCTGGTTGAGTTTTGTTTCACTTGAGTCAGGAAAAATATTAACTGATGAAGCGGAGGAGAAGCTCACTGGGAGTTGATTTCCAGAGTTGTCATTTGTTTCTTTGTTTATCAATCTTTCCATATTTTCAACCTCTGCAGGAGCCACAAATATGCTGGGTGTTTTGATGCAATTTGGTATTTCAATACTTGCTTTGAGGTTTCTTTGATGTTGAAAATTCCCATCCATGCAGAGTATATAATCTGGCTCATGATTGTGTTTTCCCGAAATCTTTGGACCAAAGCATTTTGGACAAACATCCGCTAGCTTATCCATAGGTCCCATATCAAGCATCAGTTCAGCTATGCACTTCTCTTGTCGCATCATCTCCCGGGAGGCGTCAACGGCAGATGATAAAGTTCTCCTCCATTCCCGAGTCTAGTGAAAAACAAGGCCTGGTCCCATTCAATGATAATTTTTAATTTTAATGTTTAGAAATTGCATTACATACACTGTAGGTCACATCTGCTTCATTAGAATTATTTTGAACCAATATCAAGGGATTATATGCATCAAGGAACTCGTCAATTGATTTTGAAAAAGTTGACATCGCAACGGAACTTCTCTTCCATAGAATGTGATGAAATCAAAGCAGACGAATTGAAAAAGCAGTCCTGGGGAACCTTGGTGATCCACCTATACACTGCCAGCATATTTGGCTAGGATGAAGTCATCCCAGTTTAACTGGGATGCACTCAACCAATCTTAAATGGGTTGATCTCAACCAATGAAATATAAAACCAAGGGGGGCCCCTTGGATTTGTATTTCATCAGTTGAGATCAACCAAATTTAAATTGGTTGAGTGCATCCCAGTTTAACTGGGATAAACTCAGTCCAGATAATTATGCTGGCAGTGATATACCCCATTTGAATGAGCCGGACTTGATTGGGAAAACAATTGCAAAAGCTGATGGTAACCTGCTTTTGTACTTGTAGAATCAAGTGAGGGATCAAAATCAGAGTCATATGTGGATTGCAAGAAAGTGGGCTCAACTGAGGAGATCCACAAGTACAGCTGGTCGGGATCAAGGGTGAGCAAATTGGCATTGTGGCTTCCAGTCGTGATCCCAATTGCTTGAGTTACCCCAAGACGCCGTTTTGGATGCACACTCGGAGAAATGACAAAACATCCCATCATATACTTCTTCCCAATGTTTTTCCTCTAAGAGATTTCGGTGAATATAGTCCTGGCTTTGAAGATATTCCTGCAATTGTTGAACACAGATATCCACTGGGTTGGGCTCTGGTGGGCCATCACCTTCATCCTATCCACGTTTGTCATCTTCAAGTACGTGCAACTGGCGTGTGTTCTCATTGTGAAGGAACGGAGTTAGTTGGTTGAAGATCCTGTGAAAGAATGAACTGCTGGGATCCCAGTTCAACGTCTTGAAGAAAAGCACTCCCTTGAGCTGTTCGGGGTTTCTTGTGTTTGCGCTGGTGTTTGCCTCCCTCTCCCTCGAATCCTCTCATGTCCACGATTCAATAACTGCATCAGCTCAATCAAATACAAATGCGTCAGGAACAAAGCTTTTTCAAAAGCTGCCAGCAAGCAGTGAAACATACAAACTGTTGAAGATGGGGTCCTAGGTCTGAGTTGATGATTAATGTTGGGGCAAAACTTGAATGATCTGCTTAAGCATTGTGTAATCTTGGTATACAAGATGTGTTGAAGCAATGTGACATTTTACTGTCACACATCCAGTCAAAACCATCAAATCACATACCTGTCTGTTTGTTAATGGCTAAGCTGCATAGACTTGTAGTGCACATCAATGGCCAAGCTGCATAGGCTCATGACTGGGGTCTTCTCTCCCTGGATGTGTGATTTATTGACCTGATGAAAGTGAGGCCCATTTTTTTAACAGGCTGAAAATTGGATTATGATTCAAATCATATTACAGGAAATTGTATGGAAAATAGGTATTCTTGAACATTATTTTTTGATTTTGACATTGCTGCCAAAAAAATTGGCTAATGCATAAGTCTTTGAATTTAAAGGCATAATGAAACAGTAAATTCTTGCACATTTGAGACAATCATGCTGAAATGATCTCCCTGGATACGCATGATGGGTATGCCCATCTCAGGGAGAATGTTCAAAATATTATGGAAAATTGAAAAAATTACAGAACTTTTGCATCCACATTTGATAATCTTTTGAAAAGTTTGAGGACTGATCATTTGGTGGAATCCTGGTGCATTAAGGGTGTAGCAGATCTTCATATTATACATGGTTATTTACCAGTCTCCAAACCCCTGTGAATTTATTTACAAGCTTGCAAACCCCTATGGATTTTTGTTGAGGGAGTTTCATAAATTCAATCAGTACCACCCTTCCTAATTTGAAAATTTTTGTTTGAATTTCATGGAGATCTATATTAATAATTTATCTGTTCAAGTTTGCATAAGGAATTTTGAACATTTAAACAAATAGATAATTTTGGTTGAGATATTTCCACTGGCAGCAGCTATCACAGCTGCCAGCAAACTTGTGCTTGAAGATTTCATGAAATCAATTCCTTGTGAATTTTGGAAAAATGTGAATGTAAAATAACATTCATTGTACATGGATTGGTACTGGACATTTTTGTAGGTTGGGTATTTGATGATTGGGATGGATTTAGTGTTGAAACTCTGTAAACCACCTGTGGGATTAAGATAAGGTACCACACAACTACACAATTGTAGTGGGCAACTGTAATCCCCTGTGTAGATATATATAATAACACCAGGCAACAACAATGTAAAATTGGGATGGGCTGAACACTCATGTTAAGACAGTAAGACAATATGATAATGTTGAGCGCATGAAGAGCCAGTTTCTTTACTCAACTGGCAGAGGATGCTTTGATCCATAATTTTTTCCTGGGTGATTTTGAATGGAAGTACAACAGGAGAATAACATTAGAGCCTTGGATCAAGTTGAACATGTGATTTCTGCCTATAACATCCATAATCCCCAACCACACTGAGCATTCAGAAGTGCCTGCTGTTCCTGTGGGGTGGGTGGAGGCCCTACTGCTGGCAGCAGGAATACAGAAGCCTGCACATGGGTTTTGTTAGTCTAGAAGAGGGGACCCTTTGGTAATTGAATGGTGCCTTATAAAACAAAAATCAATAGGACGCCTCTGAACCAGACAGAGAGCGAAGAGCAAACATTTTCTCTGTCTGGTTCAGAGGAGTACGGGCACCAATCGCGTGTCCAACACGCAGAGAGAACACCAGCTCATGAGTACTGAAGATTATTGTGTCTGTTGTTTGTGTTTTTGCTTTTGTGATTGCAAGAAATGATGTGGTTTGGAAACTTGCCGCAGCAAACACAACCCCAAAACCTAACTTGAGTCAAGCGGGCACATTCTCTCCTTGGGCCAAAACCTGGATGTTTGGGTTGTCTGCACACCTACAGTCAACACTCTGTTTTTGGACTCCAGCCCAAGCTGTTTCTCTTCAATCACCCTCGCCATCTTCAAATCCCTTTATCTACCTGTCAGGATCACCTGTAAGTCAGATTGATTGCTTGTTCTGTGTCTACTGTACCCGATTCAACAATGCATCTTCCATGTTCACCGATGTTGCTTGCCAAACAGTTAGCTTGTACATTGGATCAATTGTTTTGGCTGAAGCCCGACCTGTCTTTCCTCTTCAATCGCCTTGATCTACCTGTCAGGATCACCCGTAAGTCGGATTGATCATTTTTGCTGCGTCTACTGTGCTCAATTCAATAATGCAGCTTGCATCTTCACTGACATTTCTAAACAGTTAGCTCGTACATTGGATCAATTATTTTGGCTGAAGCGCAACCTGTCTTTACTCTTCAATTGCGTTGATCTACCTGTCAGGATCACAGGTAAGTCGGATTGATCATTTTCGTGGCGTCTACTGTGCTCTATTCAATAACGCAGCTTCCATCTTCACCAACGTTTCCAAACAGTTACATAGCTTGTACGTTGGACTGAATGTTTTGGCTGCAACTTAGTGGGCATACCACCTTCCCCTACTTGTGAGGATCGCTGGTATGTTCAATAAGTGATTTCGTTGGCCTTACTTCTATGCAAAACGACCGACCAATCATACTAAGTGCACTGCTATGTTCACCCTTTCCACCTGCTTGCAGGCCTCCACACAGATCTTCTGTACGAAACAATCATACCTATCTGCTATAATTGCCTGCTTCCCTGCTTTCCTTGTTTCACAGGTATGTCCAATCAATACTTTGAGCTTCATGCACAAGTTTTTGGCCTGAAATCATCTCTCCCCAAGCTCTGCTCCAAGTCCGATCATACTAATTGCACTGCTATCTTCACCCCTTCTCCAGTCTTTTGTGCCCCCACCCAGATCTTCAGTGAAAGACAATCTGCCCTCCCCGCTGTCTTACCTAGGATCACTTGTATGATATTTACCAATTGCTTCCTTACATCTCATGCTCCCAATGCTGAAATCACACTGCTCGGAATCATCACCCCCTCCCCAAATCAGAACCTAGCACTGGTACCTTGGATTGATTGTTGGGACTTCCAGTCAATCACTCAGACCGCAGGTATGTAAGATCATCACCTTCTGTTTCCTGTGTACTTACTCAAGCATATCTCATCACTTTGTATCTCCCCTCCCTCCCCAAACTATTCAGGATCACTGGTATCTCTGCTCAATCCTTTGACTTCGGATCTTTGGACATTGGACGTTTTGCCCCTCATTTGAGACCATTTCACGCTTGGGGCTTCATATCGGTCTTCTCCACTACAGGAATTTTACTACTGTTATCAAGTGCTCCCAATATTCATAAGAACTTGCTTGGGACATTTGATAATGGCAGTTAATAAGACTGTGTTGGCAAAGAACTCTATGAAGTCTCAGGCACGAAAAAGGCATCAGTGTAAGACTCAAAAGTGGTTGTGAAACCCTTTTGCTGAATGGAGAAGGGTATGAAGGAGTTGCAAGCTCTGCCCTTCTATACTACCAGCTACAAGACCCACCAAGCTCCGCTTGGCAAGTTTTAATAAGGTGATAGGAGTGGATGCTCAAGATGAGTTTGTTCAATGAACCGTATAAAGAGTTGTTATTGATATATAAGGGTTGTTATGAGTATAGTTGTAAGTTGTAAGTGTCAAGAGTACAAGGTGGTGAGTGAATCACTGATGAGTAATAAACTGAGGAACAAAAATAGGGGGGGGGGGGGAGAGCTCCTTATATAGACAAATGTGAGGGATTTTTGCTCCAGGGGGGCTGTGCAAATACAGGAGTGGCTGTGTACAATTTATGCAAGGAGTGCCTGTATGAGTGAAGCTGTGCTTAATTTATGCAAGGAGGTGCATAAATGAGGCGGGGAACAATGGGGTTGCAGGGTACCGCCGCAGGGGCAGTGCTACATGATGTAATGTGGATGGCAAACAAATACAAACTAATATATGCAGTGGAGCTAGAGTGGAGCAGGGAAGGGTGTGTATGTGTATAGTGAGGGAAAGGTGACTTGAGATGCGTGACAGGGGTTTGATGGGATGCTACAGGTTGTCCAAAGGGCTAACTTCCAGTGTAGTGGGGCTCTGGTTACGCTTCCAGTGGGGACTAGGGGGTACTTTGGCCGTAGATTCCTTTTCTGGGGTCCATATGGCTGTACCGTGAGGCATTCTATGACTAATTACGCAAATGAGAGAAAAACTTTTGATTTTTCCCATTTCGTATACCACATTGGATGAATCAGAGACACTCGATAGTTTCTCTTAACATCACACCTAATCGCTTCAAAGGCCAGCAACTAATATGGTCAATGCAAAATTTCGACAAGCTACACCTGTATCCTGAGATTCACGCCAAGAATAAGAAGCAACATTGCAAACCAACTGCAAAGGAGCTTGCTCATGCCCAAACCATAGTTGATAGCTTTATTCACTTTACACATGGTAAAGTCATTTTGATTGATGATACCAAAGGTGAAGTTGTAGCTGTAATCAAGTTCATTCCTATCTCTCAACTTACAACTATGGAGAGAGATGAATTCAATCGCATCACGAATTTCCTTCACAAATGGAAGAAGTTTGTTTACCCAATTGCACCTGGACGTGGATGGGGCGGTAAAATGTGGGGTGTGGGTTGGCGTAAATGTATGAAGGCACTCAAACTCTTTGGACGTTACATCAAATTGCACACTGCTTGATCTTTCACTTGAGACTACTTACAACTTGCTTTGCAATCACAAATAGTTTCCCGGATTCTTGGACAATTGTTTAGAAGCATGGGTGACCTCCCATTCAAGTCTAACCGGAATCTAATGGAGAAGCATGGCGTTCCATCCTTTGCGTCTGGAGAATTCAATGATTGCCTTACCAAGTTTGACTGTGCACCTCACATCACATTTACCACCAATGGATTCTACAATTGAGCTCACACAGACAAAGGTGATGCCTCCAAATTTGCCTTTGCACTTTTGTGTGCCAACCAAAACGTCTGACGGTACACTAGCCAATCCGTCAACTGAGGCTGGAGCATCTGGAAGTCAATTTGTCTTTCCTGATTATAAATGCTGCATAGCATTCCCGCAATACAGTGTGTGGTGAAGCTACTGTGGGCTGCTAATTGCTGCAAACACTGCACAGTTCCAGGAATTGAACCAAAAGGGTTCACTCGAATGGGAATGTCCCTGAAAATTACAAAGAAAGCTTTGAATATATGTAGTGCCATCAAGACCGGTTTAATTTATCTCCAAAGAAGTTATCAGGAGAAACAAAAGCTCTGCTTTGGTGGGCATCAAAACTATGTGGGAAAAAGTGCTAAAGGAAACGGTAAGTATTTCATGATCCCAATGATCTTGAATAATTTGTTTAGGTTATTGACTGACTTTGATCCCTTTTTTTCAAGTCCCATTCCCCTCCTTCAACCTAGCTTCTTTCCTGTTTTGTTATTGTCCTCTCTCACCTACTACAATTTTATGTCCCCAACACCTTGAAGCTTTTTTTTCCTCAGTAATTGCTTCATTTTTTTGTTTTCACGTCATTGATTCTCACATGTTGGCTGAAATCATTTTCACAATATGCAAGTGTGAATATCAAGGGTGTAACAGTTACACTATATAGTGTAGTGGTTAACGTAGTGATTTTTTCAATTGTGGGTCAGCTACCCTAACCATAGCTGTTAGCATGGCGTAGCGCAGTGCAAATTTGCTATCTTTTAGAGTACTGTTAGCAAAATTGTGTGCATCTGCGCTAATGCTATGCACACAGGGCGCAAAGCTATTTTAGCTTTTAGCATAGCGTTAGCGCAGATGTGCGCAATTGTTCTAACACTAAGTATGCAGGGCGCAAAAGTGTCTACGCTGCAGCATAGTGGCATTGCTGCCCTGAAAGTGGTATCCAAGCCTTCTGCCCTACCACTTTTTGGTTTTGCAAAAAGTACAGAATTGCTACTTTCCCCTGTGGTGCACTGATCATGATGGTTCCGCTGCACTAATGCTTTTTGAGCTGGATTCACAGTGGTCCCCTGTTGCACTACACTTCTGTACTGTAGCAGTTACACCCTTGTGAATATGAATATAATCTGATGAACTGTGAGGCTCTGAACCAAAGAAAAAAGGGCCTTACAGTGGCTGTTGCCATGACCTAATCAGTGATAGGGCTGAAACTGTTTATATTAAATCAAAATATTGAATTTATTCTACTCAGATAGATTGCATAAAACATTACTTGGCATTTAATGTTTAAACTATGAATTTGGCAATTTTGCAGTGCTAGGGTGGGTGTTTTACTACGTGGAATTATCAGTTACATTTACTATTTTGAAGTAGCCATTCTTGATGTCAGCTAACCAAAGTTCTTGTTTCTCATGTATCATACATTCCAGTCCAACTTTAAGCTTTTCAGAAGTGAGCTGAGAACCTTCTGACTGCAAAATCTGAAGATTGGGGTGATTTTTAAGGATAAATTCTGCTGGGTCTTTTCGCATGGGGAATTTTGCGGAAGCTATAAGAATAATAAATTTTCTTTCATCAAATCAGACATCATGTGACATGATTGAAGCAAAAATAACCAACAAAATAATTTATTCAGTTCAACTTGAAGCTCTGTGCGAACCTCATTGGAACGGTTTTGTTTCTTTGTTGGGGGTTGATGTGTATCAGAGCATTCTTCAACAATTGTTTGAATTGCCCACCCATGGCTGTATGCCTCAAACATCTCTTTTGATTTCCAGTTTTTCTTTGCCACCAAAAGCCAGTATAGGTCATTGCTTAACTCCTTGCAGAAACTACCTGATGATGGGCTTTGTGTTGCAGCCAACATATAAAAAGTTAAATTATAAACATTTGCAACAGTGAAAAGCTATGTTGGAAGTGTGAATGGTCAGTATGATTTTTGGATTCCTGATGTGTGGCTAAGAGTAACTAAAGACCTCAGAGTTGAGACAAATGATTTGCTTGAGGGCTTGTGGAGGTGTGCTTCCACTTTTGTCAATATCTTGCCCTGAAGCAAGCAGGATTTTCTCATGGTTGACCAGATTTTCATACAGGGGCTCATAAAGCACTATTTCCTCGTTGCTGAGGGAATTTTTAGATTGCTGTTGATCACCATGATTGCTGTTCGTTTCTTCATCATCCAAGTTTTCATCCAAAGCACAATCCATTGGCAGTTTTGAGAAGTGACAAAAGACTCTGGTATTGAATACTGATTTCTCATCTTCGGTGACTGATTTCCATGCGTCCCCAAGGGTTTTGTTTCTCTTGTCCCATCCAACTGAGTATCCTTTTGGGGGAACTGAATAAAAGACTTTAGAATTTGCAAAAATCTCCTGATGAGCGTGATGAAATTGAATATTTTTACCTGGTGTCTCACCACTCTTAACACTAAAGGCCAGAAATCGACTGTAGCTGCTTTTGTTTTGAGTTGGTTTGTCCTCCCCACTGACAGAATGAATGCACGCTAAATGAGAATGAGATTTAATTTGGATGTGATTTGAAATAACTCACAGCCAGCTGTTGACCATCTTCTCAGATACTCTTCCAAGAATCGCAAGTATCAGCTTGATCTTGGGGTATTTGGTTTTATGGAAGTTGAGTAGCTCTTGGACTTCAGTTGGGATCCGATTTGAGTTCTTCTTTCTCTTGCTCAATACCTGCCGGAGTGATGGAACGTTCCACAAAGCCAGGTGATCCTCGAAGCTATCTAATGTGAAAGCAATTTCATCATGCGGTTCATTGGAGTTGGAGTCCTCATCCCGTTTGTTGCGGCGGCTACTGTTGTTGAAATCAAAATTGGTAGATTGTTGTTGGCTACCATCATGATTTTGTCAAGAACAAACTGGTCCAGATCCTGCCCTCCCTCCCATTCCTCCCCCTCCCCTCCCCCTCAGTGATGACGATCTACTTCCACGTGTTGGGCTTCCTCTTCCATGGCTGGTTGGCAAATTGTTGACAGTTGAACGGGTGGCCACCATTCTGCAAGGTGAGATGTGATGTGAGTTAAATTGCCAGTTGGATTTGGATTGGTCAAGCGGCCTGGATTTGATTGAATGAGGTGGGGGATGAGGTTGAGCTAATTTAATCACTTATTGGTTCCAAGTGAATATGAGTGCACTTACCTACGAAATCCTGAGATTTGGGTAGATTGGTGGTGAACTTGGCAGCTGGAGAAAGTGAATTGATTGGCTGGTTGGAATCAGAACGGTTGAGCAGCCTGTTGAATGAGGTGGGTTTTGAGGGTCAGCTGATTTCACTTATGTATTGGTTCCAAGTGAATGTGAGTGAGCTCACCTGGGAGATTAGTGGCAAAATTGGCAGCTGGAGAAAGCTTGACTTCAACTTGTGACTTAGAAAAATTTATGCATATGCAAACATGTGGGCTGGCCGAGTCAGCTCTGTATGCTATACGGCTATTAGCCGAGGATAGATTCATATTATCTTTGGTTTGAAGCCAAATGATAATAATGACAAAACTCCCTCAACAATAAATAAATTTTGTTGTCAGAATCCTTGTGTAGTACAATAGAGGGGCAGGTCCTTCAAACCACCTGTAACATAAATATTGCTTAAATGCAAATATCATATTTGTTATCTCCCCCTCACAGAACTGCCACCTGTCCCAAAAGGAGTTCTCACACCGGTCTGACTGGCCATTGGAACTCACACCTCTTGATGGCCGGTTGACCGGTCTGACCGGCCATCAAGGGGATTTGGATATCCTCCCAATGACCGGTCTGCACCGTTCATCAATGGGACTGAGATCTCCACCCAATGACCGGTCTGTGCCGGTCATCAAGGGGAGTCAGACCTCTTGATGACCGGTCTGTGCCGGTCATCAAGGGGAGTCAGACCTCTTGATGACCGGTCTGTACCAGTCATTGAGGGGACTCAGATCAGCTCAGATATCCTCCCCGTGACCGGTCTGTGCCGGTCATCAAGGGGAGTTGCAACTCTTGATGACCAGTCAGACCGGCCATTGAGGGGACTCATTCTCCTCTCAATGACTGGTCTTTACCGTTCACTGAGTGGACTCATATCTCCTCGCCATCCAGTCATCAAGGGGAGTTACACCTCTCCTCAATGACTGGTCTGTATTGGTCATTGAGGGGAGTAACCTTGATAAACCTCAATTATCGGTACAGACCACCAGTCATCAAGACCTCCTCTCATCAGTGCCTGTCATCAAGAGGGGCTCAACTTCTCTACAAATGTGGTACAACACCCACCCATCTCATATTGCCAAGTTGCTAATTTCTCTGTAAATTCCTCCAATATCTGACCAACAAATCTAAACATCAGATCAACAAACCTCTCAACACAATCTTCATCTTTCAAGATTTTTGACAAGGTTGGAGACTCACTTGATTTCAATCATGGTGAACTTACACTCTAGCAGTCTTATTGGTCTGCGCAAACAATGATTTGTTCTAGAGATGGATCAGGATTTGAACTGATGCCAACAGATTTTTACCATTTGCAATCAAGTGATATCCATGCACAACCTCAAATGCCCAATCTTGAGCCTTGCATTCTAGCTGTCTCTGTAATTGCTTACATTTTTCCCAAATTTCATCAAACTTAACCCTCAGGATATTTCCAACCTCTCAGACAAGCAAAGTTGTCAGAAAAGTAAATTGAATTGCAAAGCTTGGTTTGCACATAGAAATGGAGGAAAAGCCAAAAATGTGGAGTGCACATAGTAAAATTTTGGAGTACATTCAGGCTGGAACTACTTTTAATTCAGGGAATATTAATTTGGCATCAATTAAAAGGTACTGTGGCCTAAATACCAACCTGAGAGAACTATGGGATCTCAATCTTAGAAGTATGTTCTACCCCCTTGATGATTTAATAGAACTTTGAAAACATTGATCTGGTCAGATCAATGTCTATGATTAACTAATATCTTCCTGAAGTATGGTGTTGTAAGCCAGTTTGGGCACATGCCAAAATTCAGCCAAAAAAAGGCCAAGCGTGTGTGGCCAATCCCATAGCCTGCTTGGCCAATCCCAAATCCTGCTTAGCCAATCCCAAAGCCCACCTGACACACTCCCAACCCCTGCTTGGCACATGGAAAAGCTTTCCGGGTTTGGGACAAAGCCCTGCTGGGCCGATTTCAAGTGAGGGTGCCACACCGCCAAAAGCTGTGCCTGCCATCAAGGAGAAACATTTCCCCTCCTCAAGGGTATGCTGTTGCTTCCTTTCAAGGCAGAGGCAAGGGCCAGAGTCTGATCAATGGCATGTGCTGTAAGGACTCCAATTTGGGGTCCTTCACTGTCTGTCCGAGTGGGGCTCAGAGGGTGAACCTTGAGGGAAGTCTGGTTCACAGGGCTATGTATTGCTCAGGGAGAAAGGAAAAACCTAGCCGGGAGAGATGTGAGTCAGGGATCTCTCTGATGAGTACATACAACCAGGGATAGAGAAAGGGAAGAAGACAAGGGAAGAAGGAAGGGGAGAAGGAAGGGGAAAAGGAAGGGAAGAAGAAAAGGAAACTGGGGAACGGCTTACCTAGCCGGGAGAGATGTGATTCAGGGATCTCTGCCGGCTAGGAGAAGTGCGAGGACCGGAGGATATAGTCGAGCGGGGAATGTGCCTGTGATTGTCCTTGTGAAACCCCGCGGGACGCGGGGGCTTCACATGTGCAGTGTGCATTCCAAGTCACATATTCCATTGGCCCAGAGATTGATCCTGACCAAGCAGGACTTGGCTGTGTGCAAAGTTCTGCCTCTCATCAATCCTGCCTGATCAAGCCCCCTGGGCACATACCAAACCCCCAGTGTCACTTGGCCAAGGAGTTAAGCATGTGCCCAGACACACTTGCAAGACCATATGTATGTACATCCTCAGGAAGAGGCTTTCCATCAGCAGACTTAGGTTAGAATAAAATCATATTCCTCAAGCCAAAAAAAATATGCATCACCCAAACACTTAAAGGAGCTTGTTAATTCTCAAACAGTACATAAAAAATCAGCACTCAAAAGCTTTGTGAATTTATGATTTTATGCTTACAAATTTATGGTTTCAAATTTGAACACCATTATTGAATAGTAAATCCAGAGATCACTTCATGAGGATCACAATTATTCCATACAGCTTAGATGCTGAGACCTGGGAGTGTAGCCGCAAAGCCGCCTTAGCCTCTATTTGCATACTTAAAAGTGTGAAATATTATGGTTTAATCCATAATAACTGTACATAGAAATAAAAGGTACAATATTAATGTACAGACAGGGAATTGAACTCATGACTTCATGTACATGAGTCAATTACTAATGGAGTTTTTAACCATTAGGTTATAAGACATGTAATTTCAACTTGTAGACACATGGACTTAGTGTCTCAGTGTCTGACAGCGGCACCACTGGATTCTCCGGCCAAAACTACACAGGAAACCATGGACAACACCCCTTACAGCCCTCTGGATCAGAAGATACAACCCCTTCAAGACACCATCATTCAGTTACATACACACAAAACACCATACTCAGGTCATGTAATCAGTTACATGAACCACACTTACCCAGGACATGTAATCCGTTACATGTACCACTCTGACAGCTTGTCTACCCTTTACATATACTTTACCTCATCAGCCGCACTCAGTACATTGTGCTATGCACATGCCATGCAGTGTCATGCAGTTTCGTGCAGTGTTATGCACACTCAATGCAGGCTTATGCAGTCTTATGCAGACTGGTGTAATAGGGGCTGCAGTCTGACATTTGACAGATGACATCATGCAGGTGTCAAGATAGCAAAATCCCCTCATGCAGCTTGCAGATGACATCATTTGACAGGCCAGGCCAGCTAAAACATCTCACCTCCTATCTCTCACTAGCTAAATTCTCTCATATGACATCATGACCTCATGTGACCTGTCAACCACCAGCCAAATATACCTCATTGTAGCCTTCAGGGCAGCTAAAACCCCTCATTCTCTTGTTCCCCTGGAGCTAAAATGTCTCACTCTTTTCTATTTAAGGAGGCTCTCCTCCCCCCAGTTGTAATTTCTGCCAGCAAATTCCTTGCACTCAGCTGACCCCATAACAGTACAACACTTGCTCACTCTCCAGTATTAGCCCCACTCTATATTGTGGTTTTACACCCTTACATACAAACTACGACCTCATTACAACACTTACACATCAGCTACATCACCATAACCCTTAAGCCACCTGCTCAAAGTAGGCTATCTTTTGATACACCTCCACTATCACTACATAAACCTTCCAATCGTAGATTGGGGGGCTTGTGTTAGTGTCTAGTGACCCAGGAAACGCAGAGGTTCCCTCATTCATCCCCTTCTGCATTCAGCAAAAGGTTCTCAGGAACACTTTTGAGCTTCACACCGCCACTTGATACCCTCCAATACTGCTACCTCTTTTCCATTGTATATGTCCTGTAGAGCGAGTAAAAGGAATAGTGCGGACAGGGGGAATCGAACCCGCATCTCCCCGATGCATGCTGGGTTGCTCTACCGTTGAGCTATATCCACAGGTGTGAGGTGTACCAACATATACTACCTCTACATGTAGAGGTAGTATACATGTAGAGGTAGTATATGTTGGTACACCTCACACCTGTGGATATAGCTCAACGGTAGAGCAACCCAGCATGCATTGGGGAGATGCGGGTTCGATTCCCCCTGTCCGCACTATTCCTTTTACTCGCTCTACAGGTTATGAGCCCAGCGCTATAGGCAGCTGCGTACCTGGGATGAGCCTCTGGGAGGATTAGTGGGCTCTGTCACCGGTGTAGGTGTACAGGGGGTGTGTAGAGGTAGTATATGTTGGTACACCTCACACCTGTGGATATAGCTCAACGGTAGAGCAACCCAGCATGCATCGGGGAGATGCGGGTTCGATTCCCCCTGTCCGCACTATTCCTTTTACTCGCTCTACATGTCCCCGACCCCCTTACACTATGAAAAAACTCAAGAAAGTGCTGTCAGTTGACATGCAGCATACCTGAGTTCATTCCTAGTTGAGACCAGGCCCATACAAATGAATCCCAGGGTGGTACACCCTGGAAAGTTTGGCAAGTCCATATTGCAAAATGCACTAGACTGAGGTACAGGAAGCTTGGTCTGAGGTGAACAGACTCAGTCCTGAGGCAAATGCTCAGCTTCCCCTGACTCATCCAAAGTCCTTTGCATTGGAGGTCACAGTGAGGAACTCTGACCGGTGCTAGGCTGGCAGCAGTTGGGGGAGGGGAATGAGGACTGAAAAGAAAGGTGAAATGTATGCCCTCCAGTGATTGGCCGTGAATGAGCGCAGTGAGGTCGTGTAGCGTTGGGGGGGGGGGGGGGGGTGATTTTCTGATGGCTGGAGTTGCGCGTCGGCGATTTTTATTGTTGAGAGGGAAGCCGGGGATACTGCCGGCGGGGATGTGATCAAAACCAGAGTGGCAAAGATTGGGGTTTTGGGGTAGTGAACTTAGAAGATGTGTGAAAACTGAGGATACGGGCTGAAGGCGCTAAGAGCAACAAACTTTGAATTCTGATGGAAGACTGAAAATTTCCCGGTTCAGAGATGGAAGACTGAAAATTTCCCGGTTCAGAGGAGGTCCATGCCGCTCCAAAGCCTGAGTTTGAACTGAACTCAAACCTTGGAGTTTGTGACATCTCACAGAAATCTCATCACAACCTAGCGCGCACACGCGCGCTACAACAAAATAAGACAGAAGACAGAACAAAGCAAAAACAAAACATTAACCCAGGCCAACCCTCCTCATCCAAACCTGTCCAAAGTGCGCAGGGTGAAAAAGAAAAAGCAAACAAACATGATGAAAAGAAAACTAACAGGAGAACCAAAACCAAAAACAGAGAAAGAGAAAGGAGAAAGGGAAGGAACACCTGAAACGCCTTGAGGATGCGCGCCACGCCGCGCCGTTGAAACTTGAGGAAGCCTTGAGGGCTAAAAGCTTGAGTCTTGATGTCTTGAATCTTGACTTCCTCTGGCGCGCGCCATGCGCACAGAACCTTGATTCCCACACGTGTACCAATCAGTCCACCACATCCACCCACGACTTGCAGTCTGTCCCTAGACTGCTTGTCCAATGCCGTGCCTAAAGAAAATCCAAGCCCTGAGAAAGAAAGAGAAACAAACCAGGCGCGCCCGCGGTGCTCACAAGCGTGGCATAGAGTAAAGTTTCAAAAATTGTGGTAGTAACTACCCAGGAGATGCATACTTGGAGGGGAACTTACTTCTGGTCAAGAATGTCCTCACAAGAGAAGAACCTTTTCACTTGATCCGCAGCAAAGCGCCGCTTGAGCTCCGTGCCGTCGAGTTCTGCCAAGACGTAAGAACCGCCTTGAACCTGCTCCACGACGCAATACAGACCGTTCTACCGATGCGCGAACAACTGGCCCCACTGCACTTCCAGTGACCGGTTGTAGTTGAGGACCTGATTGCCGGCAACTCTGAAACAAATACAATACATGGAGCGTATATGGTAAACGTTTTTCATTGAAGATGGAGACCTACATGTCCTATTTTTTGTTTTTAGCCCTGATTATGTATAGGATGGCTGAAAACAGAAAAATAGGACATGTAGGTCTCCATCTTCAATGAAAAACGTTTACCATATACGCTCCATGTATTGTATTTGTTTCAGTGTTGTTGCCGGGCTTGAGTGGTTTGCAAATCCTTGAGCCTTGCTTCTCCTCCCAGTATTGAACCAAGTCACCCCGTGCGTCCATCATCTTCTTGAATGTGATTCCCCGCGTCTCCTCACTGCGCTCCAGTTGACAAGACCGGGCCACTAGGAGATTGGCCATATCTTTGACAGAGTCCCAGTCCACGCCCAGATACAACTCAATCTCCAGATCCAAAGGCAAGATGGCCCGCTGGCTGAAAACTAGCTCATACAGAGAGTAGCAAGTGGTCCGCTTCGTCGAGATCCGATCAGCAAACAGAACTAGTGGTAGGAATTTGAGGCAGTTTTTCCCGCTCTTTCCCGCCAACTTCACTAGAGCCGCCTTGAGGGGTCCGTGGCCACTCTCTACCATTCCTTGTCCTTTGAGATAATAAGGAGTAGATACGCGATGCTGGCCAGGCAGTACGCGCAACATCTCAGCTAACGCACCGCCAAATTCAGAACCCCCGTCTGTCAAATAGGCCTGAGCCAATCCGTGACGCATTGTCCAGTTTTCTTGCAAGAAGGAGGTTACCGCCTCTGACGTCAGGTTGTTGAGAATTTTGGCTTCCAACCAGCCTGAGAAGCCGTCCTGCGCCACTATCAAATACTTCGCGCCTCCAGCCTTGAGATGCACAGCGCCCATTGACACACGCCCAAAAACCGTAGCCTCGCCAGTGGGATAGCGCAGCTCCTGCGGGCGCCTCAGTTCCCTCTTCTGAAAAGCTTCGCAGCTCCTACACCACTTAGCCACCGCTTCCTTCAACAACGGCCACCAAAAACGCTCCGTGACTCGACGATATGTCTCTGTGGAGCCCCTGTGGCCCAAATCCTTGTGAAGCTTGGTCAGTATCTTGTGCTGTTTTGACGGGATAGTCACTACAATGCAAGGTAGGGGACTTCCCCGCTTCATTCACTACCAACATGGATGAATTTGCGATGTTGTATATTGATCAGTATAGCATATGTTGATCAAATTATATTGATCAATTTTATTTTATTCCTCTTGATACCTTTGTCTGTGTTCCAGGTTGCCTTAATTCTCTTCTATAATCTCTCAACTCCCCCCTGTTTTAGCTTCAAGCCACAGGAATTTTTTTTTTTCCCTGATAAAATTCATGAATTTCTACATACACCATTCCCTTCTTCCTGAAAAAAAGACATTGCAAGTTTTAGGATTAATCCAGGGTGGCTGAGGGGTCTCAGAAATTTTGAATTGTGTTTTTTACTTCAAACATTGATGTTATCAGAAGTCTCCAGATCTACTTTTTGTCAGAAAAGGGAAACATTGACCCCTCACTTTTCTCACAATACCATCCTTCCTGGGTTGTTAATTGTTTGGTGTGACCTGAAATTTCCTGAATATGTTGCATATCATCCTTAGTATGCTACATGCATATAAGGCCTTTTGAAATTAGTTTAACATGGTTGAGCATATTTTTGTCAAAGTCTTAACGCCAAGAAACTACCAAATTAGTGATATATGGCAACCGATCACATTGTGGCTGCTACATTTGGGGGTTTTGTGGTCATTCAAGGTACACTATGGATCTTTGAGGGCATTGGTCTATTTTGGTACCAATATCATGGAAGAACTCCCATGCTGCGCTGAGATATAGTGGCAGAAACAACAAGAAACTACCAAAATTAGTGATATATGGCAACTGATCACATTGTGGCTGCTACATTTGGGGGTTTTGTGGTCATTCAAGGTACACAGTGAATCTTTGAGGGAATTTGATTATTTTTGTACCAATATAATGGAAGAACTCTCAGCCTGCGTTGAGATGGATTGGCAGAAACACCAAGAAACAACCAAATTAGTCATATTTGGCAACTGATCACAAATATTGTTGCTGCTAAATTTGGGGGCTTTGGGGTCATTTAAGGCACACAATAAGTCTTTGAGGGCATTTAATTATTTTGGTACCAATATCATGGAAGACCTCCCAGCCTGCGTTGAGATATAGTGGCAGAAACAGCAAGAAACTACCAAATTAGTGATATTTGGCAACCAATCACATTTTAGCTGCTACATTTGGGGGTTTTGTGGTCATTCAAGGTACACAATAAAACTTTGAGGGCATTTGATCATTTTGGTACCAATCTCATGGAAGAACTCCCAGCCTGCGTTGAGATATAGTGGCAGAAACAGCAAGAAACTACCAAATTAGTGATATTTGGCAACCAATCACATTTTAGCTGCTACATTTGGGGGTTTTGTGGTCATTCAAGGTACACAAAAAAACTTTGAGGGCATTTGATCATTTTGGTACCAATCTCATGGAAGACCTCCCACGCTGCCCTGGGATATAGTGACAGAAACACCAAGAAACTACCAAATTAGTCATATTTGGCAACTGATCACATTGTAGCTGCTACATTTGGGGGATTTGTGGTCATTCAAGGTCCACAATGAATCTTCAAGGGCATTTGATCATTTTGGTGCCAATATCATGGAGGAACTCCCATGCTGCGCTGAGATATAGTGGCAGAAACACCAAGAAACTACCAAATTAGTGATATTTGGCAACTGATCACATTGTGGCTGCTAAATTTGTGTTTTTGTGGTCATTCAAGGTACAAAATGAATCTTTGATGGCATTTGATGATTTTGGTACCAGTATCATGGAGAACTCCCAAGCTGCATTGAGATATAGTGGCAGAAACACCAAGAAAATACCAAATAAGTGATATTTGGCAACTGATGACATTGTGGCTGCTACATTTGGGGGGCTTTGTGGTCATTCAAGGTACACAATGAATCTTTGATGGCATTTGATTATTTTTGTACCAATATCATGGAAGAACTCCCAGCCTGCGTTGAGATATAGTGGCAGAAACACCAAGAAACAACCAAATTAATGATATTTGGCAACTGATGACATTGTGGCTGCTACATTTGGGGGTTTGTGGTCATTCAAGGTACACATTAAGCCTTTGAGGGCATTTGATCATTTTTATCCCGATATCATGGAAGAACTCCCACGGTGCATTGAGATATAGTGGCAGAAACACCAAGATAATTCGGTAGTTTCTTACTGTTTCTGCCACTATATCTCAGCGCAGCGTGGGATTTAATCCATGATATTGGTACCAAAATAATCAAATACCCTCGAAGATTCATGGTGCACCTTGAATGACCACAAAAACCCCAAATGTAGCAGCTAAGATGTGATCAGTTGCCAAATGTCACTAATTTGGTAGTTTCTTGGTGTTTCTGCCACTATATCTCAGCGCAGCATGAGAGATCTTCCATTATAGTGGTACTCAAATAATTAAATGCCCTCAAAAATCCATAGTGTACCTTGAATGACCACAAACAACCCACATGTAGCAGCCACAATGTGATCATTTGCCAATTATTACTAATTTGGTATTTTATATTTGTTGAGAGGGAAGCCGGGGATACTGCCGACGGGGATTTCATCAAAACCAGAGAGTGGGGAAGATTGCAGTTGTGGGGTAGGAAAATTAGAAGACGTGTGAAAACTGAGGATACGGTAAAGATGTCATCAAGTACTCGTTTGCAGGTACCCGCTACTTGTTGGCGAGTACTTGGTTTTAGAAACAAGTACTTGGAAACGAGTGCCAGGTGCAGGTGCGGGTGTCCACTTTTGGTGGGAAAAAAACAGCAAGTACTTGCAACAAGTACTTGCCAATACTTGCGAAGTTGAGAGCGTCCAGATGTGTAGGTTGACAGTTAGATACAAGCATATTATTATGCATAATACCATACAAATAAACATTTACAAGTCCATACCCGTCCCCAGTCCATACCTGTCCCCGTGACATATCCATCTCCATCAACCTCCTCACCACCACCTCACCACACCCATCGGCCGCCACCATGGCGAGAGGTAAGAAGCGTCACAGGCCAAGTGGATCACCAACATCTTCTATATCCATCCCCACCAAAGATCCGAATATTTCTGCTTCACAAAAGACAAAAAGCCGATCGATTGTCAATGTACCCAACAATTCCGACGAAAGCGACAATGTTCTCTCCAACTCAGAAGCTCCGGAAAGCACTCAGAACTCAAAGGTTCAACAGCTGACAGATGAGCAAGAGCTGAGTAAGTCATTTCTAGCTCACTCATTTACTTAACCAAACTGACTGACTTTCACTTTGTGAAATTCCAGAAAAGGCTCGGAGACTTCATGCGAATCGTCTTAGCGCTTGCTATGCAGCTTTCGAATCACCACATCTTTCGGATTTGCTTGACAAAAAAGGCCGGAGGATGATCGTCTACCGTTGTAAAACGTAAGTTGTTTACGTTTTTTTTGATCGTCTTGCAGCCTGTATCTAATTTCTCTTTCGTTTGTCGTTTTAGCTGTGGGAACAAAATCCACCGCCCAGTATCTGACACTTCCCCATCGAATCTAGCTAAACATGTAGCCAGCTGCGCCAAAAAAGAACGCGAGGCATCCAATAATCAGAAACTTTCGTCGATGGGGATATCCGGGACCGGCGAAATTGATCTCCAAGAAGTAAGTCTTTTATTTCTCCTCCCCATAATAGCAGCAAGTTGACAATTGTTCTGATTGCAATTGACCTCCAGGTACCTCAGCTGTGTGCGATCTGGTGCGCCAAAGCGGCCCGACCGTTTTCAGCTCTTGGAGATGCGGCTCATCAAGCAATGTTGCACCCGGTCATTATCAAGAATTTACCGCCACGGAGAACCGTCTCAAATGATATAGCCCGTCTATATACAGCTGTGCAGCAGGAAATGATTAAATCGCTCAAGGTCAGTTTTTGTCATCTATCTAGAATTCATGTAAATTAAACCTCATCGATCTGACCTTTATTCTTATTCTAGGATCACAAGGGGGCAATGTACCTGGGGCTAGACGCCTGGCAGTCCCCAAATGGCTATGATGTCTTAGGAACGGTCATATACCGCCTCGTGGAAGAAGATACGCCCAGTGGATATCTCTTGGAGGCGATGCCTCTTGACTTCGTCAAGCTTCAAAGAAGCCATACCGGTTTGTATTTAGCTGAAACTGTTCAGCGCATCGTTGAGAAATTTGGGATAACGGAAAAGGTATGCTTTTTACTGTGACTTATTTCTCTTTTTCTTCCTTTTTTGGTGTCCTGATCAGAAGATATTATGTTGGATAGATACATGGGATCGTCACCGATAACGCTTCAAACAACCAGACCATGATTGAAGCCATCAAATCTTTCAAGTGGCCTAGGTTCAAAGGTGAAGGCCAGTGGATCCGATGCTTTGCTCACATACTCAACTTGATCGTTCAGGCGATCTTACGACCCTTTGGCAGCCACAAAAACAACCCAGAATGTCTGCCTCGCTTAATCTGGACCTAGACACTGAAGACGACATTTGTGACTACGACGACGAGGAAGATGAAGACCTAGATGATCCAGATGAGCAGATTCAAATGTAAGAAATCTTCTGATTGTGATCGTTTTGATTTTTCTCATTCATTTTAAGGCTGATACAACGTTTATGCTTAGGTTTACCGGGAGTGAATCAGGAGATGATCAAGATGATGAGATTGAAAACGACTCCAGGGAAAATATCTTGGCCGCCGATCTCATTCGTGAGGATGAAATTGAACTCGAGGATGATGATCTGAATGAGTTCAGCGATGAGGGGGAAGATGATCGATACACTTCCAAATCTTCCAAGGTGACCTTAGCCAAGGTAAGAAGCTGTCTCCAACTGATTAAACAGTCAACCGATTGCTTACCGACTTGAATCATTTTAATTTAAAAACAGTTCCGAGTGATTTCCAGAAAGTTAAATAAGTCACCGAACTCAAAGGCTCTCTTCAAGGAGATCTGTGAGGAGGTTGAGTGTTCAAGGCCGCATAACGTTGGGCGCGACGTTCGGACCCGGTGGAATTCAACTCTGGAGCAATTAAAAAGCATTCTGCGATGCTCGGCAGCAATGTGAGCTTTTTTTTTCCACTCACAACATCAACGATCAGTCCTGATAGGCTGATAGTTTTATATTCCAATTGAAGCCTTCAGTGGCAAAAAGATAAACGCCACGGTCCCGCTCGACAATATCATATTAACCAGGAGGATCTCAGCTTAGCACACGACCTTGCTGAGGTTCTTGAACCTTTCTACGACATTACCCTGCAGGTCTCAATTCGTGGTTCCGCTCGGATCGCCAACATCGTTGTCTTCATCGACCAGATCACCAGCCATCTCTCTTCTGCAATCTCGGAGAAGTGTCACAATTACCCCCCTGCCTTGAGGAACGCGTGTCGGGCTGGACTTAAGCTAACAAATAAATACTACACGCTGACCAACTGCTCACCATTATACCGGGTCGCTATGGGTATGCTTTCAATCTCTACCAATGATTTTATATTGTACTGATGGTATTTCTTTATCTTAAGTCCTACATCCGTCTTTTAAAGACGAATATTTCAAACTTGCTTGATGGCAACCAGAATGGATTGAAGAATCCATAAGGCTCACCCGTGAGATGTGGGAAACTCACTACAAACCTACATCTCAGCCATCGACATCACAACCAATTATCATATGTCCTAAGGTGAGTGAATGGGATGTTTCTGATCTACTTCATCCGATCGAATGCAAGCTAACTTATGATAATTGGTGGAATAAAGCCCCAGAAAGGGGTTCTTGCAGGTTTGATTGGAGCCTCCAAAGCGCGAGGAGGGAACACATCAACCGATCCGATTCACATGTGGCTAGCTGGCGGCTTGACTTTGACTGATGACGGTCAGCCGGTGAATCCCCTCAAATGGTGGATGCGACAACGGCGTGCAGGGAATACTCACGGGGGTCTGCTACGTATGGCCCTCAATGTCTTAAGCTGTCCGGGTAAGTTGTTGGTCTCCTAGCACAGATGGCCAGTTTGATTTGCTGACACTTATGTTTGTAGCAACGACCGTGGATGTCGAACGATCATTCAGCTTTGGGAGGGATTATGTTTCCCTTAAAAGGCACCGGCTCGGTGCCGCATCAGTCACAAAAGGTATGACGGTCGCTTTTTATTCGAAGAATGGGAAAATAAAACCCGGGGTATTACATAGATGGAAGGTAAATAAGGCGAACAAGACTAAGCAAAAAGGTAAAGGGAGAGCAGGGAGAAAATGATGTGCTTGTTGTTTTTTTTTTCCTTTTTTCTATTTATTTCTCTAAGATATGTAATCACGGCAATGCAAGAGAGCGATGATTCTGAGCTGCAAAAAGAGCAAGTACTTGCGAGTACTCGTAACAAGTACGCGCGTACCTGCCCCCTGCCGCTGCGCGGGTGCGGGGGCGGGTGCGGGTGCCCAGATTTTGGGTTTTTTTTGGCAAGTACTCGCACCCGTGGCAAGTACTCGCGTATCAGGTGACATCTTTACGATACGGGCTGAAGGCGCCAAGAGCAACAAACTTTGAATTCTGATGGAAGACTGAAAATTTACTGGTTCAGAGTAGGTCCATGCCGCTCCAAAGCCTGAGTTTGAACTGAACTCAAACCTTGGAGTTTGTGACATTTCACAGACATCTCATCACAACCTAGCGCGCACATGCGCGCTACAGCAAAACAAGACAGAAGACAGAACAAAGCAAAAACAAAACAAAAACCAAGACCAACCCTCCTCATCCAAACCTGTCCAAAGTGCGCGGGGTGAAAAAGAAAAAGCAAACAAACATGATGAAAAGAAAACTAACAGGAGAACCAACACCAAAAACAGAGAAAGAGAAAGGAGAAAGGGAAGGAAAACCTGAAACACCTTGAGGATTCGCGCCACACCGCGCCGTTGAAACTTGAGGAAGCCTTGAGGGCTAAAAGCTTGAGTCTTGATGTCTTGAATCTTGACTTCCTCTGGCGCGCGCCATGCGCACAGAATCTTGATTCCCACGCGTGTACCAATCAGTCCACCACAACGGGTACATGCTTGACCTCCCCATCCCTCTAGGTCAACAAGAGTAAGCGCCCTTGTTGACAAAGAGGAATACCACCCAGTCAAAAGCTATATACAACGACTTCGACCGGGAGGAATGCCTCCCGGTCAATAATATTACCGTGAGGAGTCCCTCCCGTTCAACTGCCATACACAGCAGTCCGTGTATGGCAGTAAACCGGAAGAGACTCCTCCTAGTAGACTGCTGTGTATGGCAGTCAACCGGGAGGGACTCCTCCCGATGGACTGCTGTGTATGGCAGTCAACCGGTAGGGACTCCTCCCAGTCGGCTGCTCAATATGGCAGTCAAACAGGAGGGACTCCTCCCAGTTGACTGCTTGATATGGCAGTCGACCGGGAGGGACTCCTCCTGATGGACTGCTGTTTATGGCAGTTGACCGGGAGGGAAGACCTGGAGGTACTCTTCCTGATTGACTGCCATGTATGGAAGTCAACTGGGAGGGACTCCTCCCAGTCAACTGCTGTGTATGGAAGTTGACCAGGAGGGACTCCTTCCAGTAATTTTATTGAACAGGAGGGATTCCTCCCGGTCAAAGTCGTTGTATAGCATTCGACTGCAAGGGATTACTCCCAGTCAACTGTTGTATCATGTTGGGGACTGGTCTCCCTCCCAGTCAACATGGGCCCCAAGTATGCCCTTGTTGACCACAAGGCATTCCTCCTAGTTGACATGGGCACTTATTCTTGTTGATGGGGAGGAATCCTTCCCAAGGCTGGTCAACAAGGAGTAAACACCCTTGTTGATGATCAATGAGCACCAGTACTGTGCAGGTGTTGAGGCAGATGGCTCAGGTGTAAAGGCTCAGTCAAGCCTTTCACTGAGTACTACTATTCTCAGTGTAGTCCGTATACGAGACCGATATGTCTCGGAGAGAACCTGAATTCTAGGACCAACAATTATATTTCAAATGCTAGCTCAGTAGAAAGAGTCAGTCGTGGCTCTCTACTCTATGTACAATTGGGAATGGTGAAAGATAGAAATGAAAGGTGATGGAGCTTACCTAGCTCAGTAGAAAGAGTCAGTCGTGGTTCTCTACTGAGCTAGGAGGGGCGGGGAGTCGCGGACTAAGTGTGCGGCTCTGAGGTCGTCCTGTGATAGCGTTGTGACACCCGCGTGGAGCGCGGTGCTCACAGTCCTCCCTCCTATAATGTGCGAGAAGGTACAGGAGGGGTGGGCTGGGGGGGTGGATCATCTTCAGGAAGAGGCGGGTCTGGTTCTTCAGCTGCGTCCCCAATTGGAAGGACACGTGGTTTGAGCTTGGATACGTGAAAGGTTGGGTGACGTCGGTTGCTTTCTGGTAGGGCAAGTTCGACGCTCTGGCCATTGTTGAACACCTTCAGAACGCGGTAAGGACCCTCAAAGCGCTCTTTGAGTTTGTCCACGCCGCCCTGATGACGGCCGCGCCAATCGGCCGAGTCCAGGAACACCCAAGAACCGGGGAGAATCTGAGGCCGGTCCTGGCGGCGTCGATTATGCTGAATTGCTTGTCTGACCCGGGCAGTCCATAGTCCGTCCTTAGCGTCCGCCCACGCTCCTTCTCGGGTCTTGAGCCACTTGTCGAGTGCGGGGGCAGAATCTATTGGCCCGTCGGAGGAGGGGAAGAGTCGGGGTCGGCGGCCAAAGAATAACTCGAACGGGCTGTAGCCCGTGGACACATTGACCGCCGAGTTGATGGCAAATTCCACCGCAGGCAGTGATTCTAGCCATTTGCTTTGCCGTTTAGCGGTGAACGTACCAAGAATCTGGCCAACGGTCTTGTTGGTGCGTTCACTCCGCCCGTCTGCTTGTGGGTGGAAAGCCGAGGTCATGTGAAACTGTATATGTAGTTTGTCCATGAGGGCTTTCCAGAACCGGGAAGTCCATGTCTTGTCACGGTCGCTGATGATTGTCCGTGGCGCTCCAAAAATAGCAACCCAGCCGCTGAAGAACCGAGTCGCCGTTTTCTCCGCCGTGTCTGTCTGCAGGACCGGAATTATGCGCGTGTATCCTGACAGCCGGCAGGTGCACGTCAGGATCATGTCAAAATGGGATGATTGGCGCAAGGGTCCTACGAAATCGATGGCTGTTTCAGACAGCGGCGTCAATGGGAAGGCGGGAGTCTGCATCTTGCCGGTTGGCGCAGTGGTTGGCGCCTTAGTGCGTTGGCAGACGTCACAGCCCTTGACGAAGTTGAGCGTGTCTTTGGAAATTCCGGGCCAGAAGAAATCGCGCCGCAGCTCGACAACGGTCTTGAGGTACCCGAGGTGTCCGAGGCGCAGGTGGGCTTCTTTTATAAGGTTCATTCGCAAGGGAGTGTTGGCCGGGATGACGAGGCGGTGGTCGATGAAAAGCAGCCCATTGAGCTCGGTGTAGTCTTCGCGAAGGGGGAGGGCCTCCTTCAGTGCCTTGCAGAAACCGTCCGATTCATAGCCAAACCGAACGCGGTCTTGAATTGCTGGGGAGAGAGAAGATCCGAGTTCTGTGAGTGCTGCTACGCAAGCGATATCGCCGGCGTCAATTTGTAACTCCTCGGTGTCCTTCCTTGACAGAGCATCCGCAACCGAATTTTCCTCTCCACGGATGTACTCGAAGCAAAGATCGAAGTCGGCTAGAAGCTCTGTCCAGCGTGCTTGTCGGCGGCTAAGGTTTCGTTGTTTCAAGAAATGGATGAGCAAGTGGTGGTCCGTCAACACATTGACTTTCATCCCGAGGAGCAGCATTTTCCATTTCTGGAGGGCGTGCACCACGGCCAAGAGCTCCTGTTCATGCACCGGGTAGTTGCGTTCCGCAGCTGTCATCTGATGGGACTCGTACGCAATTGGTGATGCGCCCTTCCACTCCTTGCCTTGGAAGAGCGCGGCGCCGAGGCCAGTCCCGCTGGCGTCAGTGAACAGCCATAACGGATCGTCGGACTTGTAATCCACGTTTTTCAAGCACGGGAGCGAGGTCATGATCCGTTTGATGTTGTTGAAGGCCTCGTCTTCTGCTTTTCCCCAGTTGAACTCTTTGGGATTGCGTTTACTGCTGGTAAGGGGGGTCAGCGTGCCTACATATTGTTGTAGCCCCCAGATGAACTTTTTCATCCATTGTACTGTTCCAAGGAATTTCTTGACCCCTTTTGAGGACCGTGGTGTTGGCCAGTCCTGCACAGCTGTGATTTTACTGTTGTCCGGTTGAATGCCGTCAGCCGAAATCCAATGTCCCAAGAACTTAATCTTGTGTTGAAAAAGTTTGGTCTTTTTGGGACTGCAATATAACTTTGCAGCTCGGATCCGATCCAAGACCCGGCGGACGTGCTGTTTGTGCTCGTCAAAAGAGTTCGAGAATATGACGATGTCGTCCAAGTAGACGACGCAGATGTCACCGATGAGTTCCCCAAGCGCCTCCTCAAGCCGGGCCTGGTGTGTTGCATTGGTGAGACCCATTGGCATGACGCGCCACTCGTACAGTCCCCACGGAGTCTTCACCGCAGTCAACGGTATGTCAGCCTCGCGCATCCGAGTCTGGAAGAAAGCGTTGGTTTGATCGAGGATTGAAAACGCCTTACCAGTTGCTACCAGGCGGACCAGTTCATCTACGTTTGGGAGGGGCGACCGGTCTTTGACTGTCAGGTTATTAAGTTTCCTGTAGTCACAGACCCAACGGGGAAGAGCTTCCGGGTCCTTCTTTGGGATGATAAGACTGGGAGACGCGTATTGACTAGTAGATCTGCGAAGGCGTCCTGCTGCGACGTGTTGGTTGAGAAGTTTCTGCCAGGCAGTGAGGTACTTTTGAGGGTATGAGTACTGCTTTTCGTTTATGGAGGCGTTTGGGTCGGTGAGGATAATTCGATGGCGGACTCTAGAGCTTTCGTCCTGCATGATATCAGGGAAGGGTCCGTCGGGGAAGAAGGTGTGCGTCTTGCTGTCTTCGGGGACTGCAGGGATATTGGTGGGGAATAGATCTCGGAATTCATTCAACATCATCTGTTCCGCACGTTCCCGCGATTCACTCGAGTCTGATATCCCAGCTACGTGGGTCGTTCTCGTGTCTAGTGCTTGGTAGTCGTGGATTGTGATCGCTGGCGAGCAACAAGAGATGCATCGGTCAGGGAAGGAGAACGATACTTGGGCCTGTTGGAGAAAAGGAGTCCCAAGGATCGCGTCGAGGCCACCGTTGATTGGTCCAAGGTGGAAAGGAGTGTCGTGAATCTTGGCTCCCGAGGTGGGGTCGACAATTGTCGCATGTGTGTAAAATTGTAGCAACAGAGGTGTGGGCGACTTGTTGTCCATTGCAAGACCGATTTTTATAGGTCTCATCTAAAGATGTCACCTGATACGCGAGTACTTGCCACGGGTGCAAGTACTTGCCAAAAAAAACCCAAAATCTGGGCACCCGCACCCGCCCCCGCACCCGCGCAGCGGCAGGGGGCAGGTACGCGCGTACTTGTTACGAGTACTCGCAAGTACTTGCTCTTTTTGCAGCTCAGAATCATCGCTCTCTTGCATTGCCGTGATTACATATCTTAGAGAAATAAATAGAAAAAAGGAAAAAAAAAACAACAAGCACATCATTTTCTCCCTGCTCTCCCTTTACCTTTTTGCTTAGTCTTGTTCGCCTTATTTACCTTCCATCTATGTAATACCCCGGGTTTTATTTTCCCATTCTTCGAATAAAAAGCGACCGTCATACCTTTTGTGACTGACGCGGCACCGAGCCGGTGCCTTTTAAGGGAAACATAATCCCTCCCAAAGCTGAATGATCGTTCGACATCCACGGTCGTTGCTACAAACATAAGTGTCAGCAAATCAAACTGGCCATCTGTGCTAGGAGACCAACAACTTACCCGGACAGCTTAAGACATTGAGGGCCATACGTAGCAGACCCCCGTGAGTATTCCCTGCACGCCGTTGTCGCATCCACCATTTGAGGGGATTCACCGGCTGACCGTCATCAGTCAAAGTCAAGCCGCCAGCTAGCCACATGTGAATCGGATCGGTTGATGTGTTCCCTCCTCGCGCTTTGGAGGCTCCAATCAAACCTGCAAGAACCCCTTTCTGGGGCTTTATTCCACCAATTATCATAAGTTAGCTTGCATTCAATCGGATGAAGTAGATCAGAAACATCCCATTCACTCACCTTAGGACATATGATAATTGGTTGTGATGTCGATGGCTGAGATGTAGGTTTGTAGTGAGTTTCCCACATCTCACGGGTGAGCCTTATGGATTCTTCAATCCATTCTGGTTGCCATCAAGCAAGTTTGAAATATTCGTCTTTAAAAGACGGATGTAGGACTTAAGATAAAGAAATACCATCAGTACAATATAAAATCATTGGTAGAGATTGAAAGCATACCCATAGCGACCCGGTATAATGGTGAGCAGTTGGTCAGCGTGTAGTATTTATTTGTTAGCTTAAGTCCAGCCCGACACGCGTTCCTCAAGGCAGGGGGGTAATTGTGACACTTCTCCGAGATTGCAGAAGAGAGATGGCTGGTGATCTGGTCGATGAAGACAACGATGTTGGCGATCCGAGCGGAACCACGAATTGAGACCTGCAGGGTAATGTCGTAGAAAGGTTCAAGAACCTCAGCAAGGTCGTGTGCTAAGCTGAGATCCTCCTGGTTAATATGATATTGTCGAGCGGGACCGTGGCGTTTATCTTTTTGCCACTGAAGGCTTCAATTGGAATATAAAACTATCAGCCTATCAGGACTGATCGTTGATGTTGTGAGTGGAAAAAAAAAGCTCACATTGCTGCCGAGCATCGCAGAATGCTTTTTAATTGCTCCAGAGTTGAATTCCACCGGGTCCGAACGTCGCGCCCAACGTTATGCGGCCTTGAACACTCAACCTCCTCACAGATCTCCTTGAAGAGAGCCTTTGAGTTCGGTGACTTATTTAACTTTCTGGAAATCACTCGGAACTGTTTTTAAATTAAAATGATTCAAGTCGGTAAGCAATCGGTTGACTGTTTAATCAGTTGGAGACAGCTTCTTACCTTGGCTAAGGTCACCTTGGAAGATTTGGAAGTGTATCGATCATCTTCCCCCTCATCGCTGAACTCATTCAGATCATCATCCTCGAGTTCAATTTCATCCTCACGAATGAGATCGGCGGCCAAGATATTTTCCCTGGAGTCGTTTTCAATCTCATCATCTTGATCATCTCCTGATTCACTCCCGGTAAACCTAAGCATAAACGTTGTATCAGCCTTAAAATGAATGAGAAAAATCAAAACGATCACAATCAGAAGATTTCTTACATTTGAATCTGCTCATCTGGATCATCTAGGTCTTCATCTTCCTCGTCGTCGTAGTCACAAATGTCGTCTTCAGTGTCTAGGTCCAGATTAAGCGAGGCAGACATTCTGGGTTGTTTTTGTGGCTGCCAAAGGGTCGTAAGATCGCCTGAACGATCAAGTTGAGTATGTGAGCAAAGCATCGGATCCACTGGCCTTCACCTTTGAACCTAGGCCACTTGAAAGATTTGATGGCTTCAATCATGGTCTGGTTGTTTGAAGCGTTATCGGTGACGATCCCATGTATCTATCCAACATAATATCTTCTGATCAGGACACCAAAAAAGGAAGAAAAAGAGAAATAAGTCACAGTAAAAAGCATACCTTTTCCGTTATCCCAAATTTCTCAACGATGCGCTGAACAGTTTCAGCTAAATACGAACCGGTATGGCTTCTTTGAAGCTTGACGAAGTCAAGAGGCATCGCCTCCAAGAGATATCCACTGGGCGTATCTTCTTCCACGAGGCGGTATATGACCGTTCCTAAGACATCATAGCCATTTGGGGACTGCCAGGCGTCTAGCCCCAGGTACATTGCCCCCTTGTGATCCTAGAATAAGAATAAAGGTCAGATCGATGAGGTTTAATTTACATGAATTCTAGATAGATGACAAAAACTGACCTTGAGCGATTTAATCATTTCCTGCTGCACAGCTGTATATAGACGGGCTATATCATTTGAGACGGTTCTCCGTGGCGGTAAATTCTTGATAATGACCGGGTGCAACATTGCTTGATGAGCCGCATCTCCAAGAGCTGAAAACGGTCGGGCCGCTTTGGCGCACCAGATCGCACACAGCTGAGGTACCTGGAGGTCAATTGCAATCAGAACAATTGTCAACTTGCTGCTATTATGGGGAGGAGAAATAAAAGACTTACTTCTCAGGGATCAATCTCGCCGGTCCCGGATATCCCCATCGACGAAAGTTTCTGATTATTGGATGCCTCGCGTTCTTTTTTGGCGCAGCTGGCTACATGTTTAGCTAGATTCGATGGGGAAGTGTCAGATACTGGGCGGTGGATTTTGTTCCCACAGCTAAAACGACAAACAAAAGAGAAATTAGATACAGGCTGCAAGACGATCAAAAAAAACGTAAACGACTTACGTTTTACAACGGTAGACGATCATCCTCCGGCCTTTTTTGTCAAGCAAATCCGAAAGATGTGGTGATTCGAAAGCTGCATAGCAAGCGCTAAGACGATTCGCATGAAGTCTCCGAGCCTTTTCTGGAATTTCACAAAGTGAAAGTCAGTCAGTTTGGTTAAGTAAATGAGTGAGCTAGAAATGACTTACTCAGCTCTTGCTCATCTGTCAGCTGTTGAACCTTTGAGTTCTGAGTGCTTTCCGGAGCTTCTGAGTTGGAGAGAACATTGTCGCTTTCGTCGGAATTGTTGGGTACATTGACAATCGATCGGCTTTTTGTCTTTTGTGAAGCAGAAATATTCGGATCTTTGGTGGGGATGGATATAGAAGATGTTGGTGATCCACTTGGCCTGTGACGCTTCTTACCTCTCGCCATGGTGGCGGCCGATGGGTGTGGTGAGGTGGTGGTGAGGAGGTTGATGGAGATGGATATGTCACGGGGACAGGTATGGACTGGGGACGGGTATGGACTTGTAAATGTTTATAAGTATGGTATTATGCATAATAATATGCTTGTATCTAACTGTCAACCTACACATCTGGACGCTCTCAACTTCGCAAGTATTGGCAAGTACTTGTTGCAAGTACTTGCTGTTTTTTTCCCACCAAAAGTGGACACCCGGCACTCGTTTCCAAGTACTTGTTTCTAAAACCAAGTACTCGCCAACAAGTAGCGGGTACCTGCAAACGAGTACTTGATGACATCTTTAGTCTCATCAGTTGAAGTTGCTCGAGGCCCGCGGATACGACCGTTTGAGGCGAGATGAGGTTTAATTCGGATCCTGTGTCCAACATAGCCTTGATCAGGGAGTTGCCCAGTCGAAGTTGAAAGATCAAGCGATCCGGGCGCGAGGAAATTGAGGGTTTCATGGTGGAAACCAGAGGAGAAATGAGTTCGGAAGAAGAGTTCGTCGGGAGTTCTGCGTAGCACGTTGTTGGTACGAGAAAAAAAAAGTGTAAAGGCTCAGTCAAGCCTTTCACTGAGTACTACTATTCTCAGTGTAGTCAGTATACAAGACCAATATGTCTCGGAGAGAACCTGAATTCTAGGACCAACAATTATATTGCAAATGCTAGCTCAGTAGAAAGAGTCATTCGTGGCTCTCTACTCTATGTACAATTGGGAATGGTGAAAGATAGAAATGAAAGGTGATGGAGCTTACCTAGCTCAGTAGAAAGAGTCAGTCGTGGTTCTCTACTGAGCTAGGAGGGGCGGGGAGTCGCGGACTAAGTGTGCGGCTCTGAGGTTGTCCTGTGATAGCGTTGTGACACCCGCGTGGAGCGCGGTGCTCACATCAGGGACCCCACGCAGATGCAAAGACTGTGCGTCAAGTCCAACACTGAGCTACAGTCTTAAACCATACTCACTATCTTATTTTGATGCTGAGCTACTCCATGATATATCATGAAATGAACATGGATGGACTTAAAGTCTCACCCTGGATTGCGCATGTCAACTGACAGCAATTGCTTGATTTTTTTCATAGTGTTAATTCTGGACTCATTCCTGCAAGTCCTTTGTGATATCCACTGTGAAAAAAACTCAAGAAACTGCTGCCAGTTGACATGCAATATTACAAAGGCGCCTTAGTAATATTGAATGTCAACTGGCAGCAGTTTCTTGAGTTTTTTTCACAGTGATCCCCAGCTGAGGCGCCACCTGGCCAAGAGAGATTCCTCTTGGAGAGCTGGTGTAATTATGTACACATACCCGCTCGCCAAGAGGGAGTCCTCTTGGCGAGCACTGGTATACACACACCAGCTCTCCCAGAGGGATTCCTCTTGTTGAACAGGTATACTCCCACCAGCCCGCCAGGAGGGATTGCTCTTGGCAAGCAGGTATACACACACAAGCTCGCCAAGAGGTTGGAGAGCTGGTGTACACACACCAGCTCGCCAAGAGGGATTCCTCTTGGTGAGCACACCATGGGAGTTTGCTTGGCACTTGCACGCAAGTGCCATCTCTGAACTCAGTCATAGATTTGGTTGGATCTCAGTTACATGCTGCTTTGAAGGTAAGGTTCATGTCAGCCACAACATATCCTGAAATGAACTGGAACAATATTCAATGTATAGTGTAATGTATGTGTAAGATGTATGCCATACCTATGCTGAAAACAAGGCCAATTTAATGATAAAGTTTAATTGATCCTCAATCTTGACCAAAGTTCCTCATGCTTTGAAGATCATGATTTTTGACCTCTTTGTAAACTCATACCGTGATAGTTTCTCAGAAAATATTTTTACATTCATTTTCAGAGCAGGCACCAAGAATCTGCCAGGTTTTCTCAAATTGTTTCTATTATCTAAGTTTCAATAAAACAGTGATTTACGGAAATTTTTATCATGGGTTCACCCGGTTCTTTTCCCTCTCTAACAGTTTGGTGTAATAAAGGTTTTTAAGCCACCTGTTATTTCGGAATTATCCGTAAGACTGGCGCGAGTCCCGCTAACCAGTCTGAAGCCCCCATTGTAACAGGCGGCTTTGGCAGCATAATAAAGCCAAGATCCAGAGCCGCAAGGGAAACATATGACCTGCATGGCAAACAGCCTTATATATTCTTTTGTAATTTGTTTTTTTCATCCTCAGTGTACCCTCCGACCAACTTTACACACTCATACTCAACTCCCTACAGAACCGGAACATTCCCAAGTCACACGGCCCCCTCTTTGGGCACGGATTACAATGATTCAAGACGTTTCACCCTTGACCCGGGCACATCCCTTGCACGCCATTTCCTGTTTGTTCATAATTACCAAACCGGAAACTTCCCAACACGCGCCCCCTCCTTGGGCACGGATGACAATTACTGGGACGTTTTCCCCTTGAACCGGGCACACCCCTTCCACGCCACTCCCTCTTTGGTTACAACTCACAATCATCAAGGTGTTTTTCCCTCAACCCGGGCACAGCCTCCTTCCGACTCAATGGATTATTCAGCGTGAAATTTTTTGGTGTTTCATTGTCTTTTCCTCGGGATTGTCAGTACTTACCTTGTGATGTTTCTTTTTCCGGTTTGAATTCATACAAACCCGCATTCAACATCAAATTTCCCTGCAAGGGCGACCCTTACTCATCTAAGGTCTTCCTTGTGGGACACTTTCCTATCCCTTGCACCTTGTGTATCCACGTTCACTCAACCATTCCGATTTTCCGCCTCATTTGATTAACAGCATCAGAGGAGACTTTGGAAGATCATACTGTCATTCAGGATTCAGGGACAAGGGTTTGGAATCTCACCCCTCGTCTCTTACCGCGCCCTTTTGTGAAAGGGGTTTCTTCTCAGGTCGACCCTTTGGAAGAGTGGCTTCAATTTTTGCGGTTCCTTGGCTCAATGGGTGGTCTCTCGTTGCACCATTTTGACAAAGGTTCTTCTTCTCAACGCACCCTTGAGGAAAAAAGTGGACAGTTTCTGAGTGATTCATTGAATGGGTTGTTCGCCTGCGCTGCTTACCGCGCCCTTTTTCCAAAGGGTTTTCTTCTCAGCTTTACCCTTCAGAAGAGTGGCTTAAACCTTTGCGGCTGTTAGGTGCAATGGGTGGTCTGAAGTTGCACCATACGGAAAAAGGGTATTCTTCTCAACGCACCTGTGAGAAATAAGGTTTCCAGGTTTGTGAGTGATCTGATGAATGGGTTTTTTGCCTGCGCTGTACACTATCAATTTTTTTTTCCACTTTGTCTATAAATAAGAACTTTCTGCGCTTGACTTTTCTCTCACAACAAGTTGATCCTGTTGACCCACAAATAAATTTAAACATCTTCATAAAACCTCCATGTAAACATCAGTACCACTTTTCCAAATTCCCTTTTGAATTTTCAACAATGTTGACTCCAAGACCACCAAACCAGCCAAACATTGTCTCTTGACAATTTGAAGCCACAGCTGATGTATACATATTTCTCAAAACCGTTGGTCTATTGTGATGCTTACACCTTTTTGTTAGTACAAACTTGATGTAATCCGCGGCAACCAATACAGCTTGGTTACTACTGGCACTTTTTTCCAATGTTCCGGAGTTGCAGGAAAGAAGGAAATAGATTTTGAAGTCAAACTCATGGCAAATACAGCAATCACAAATGCCCTTGAGGAGGGCATTCTGTATTCTCTGACTGGAGGGCAAATGGTTGTCCTTAACAATGGCAGTACTCCAACTATCACATATACACAGGACTCAATAATGCGCATTGGTAAGGCATCTGACCTTGCCCTTGATTTTACCAATTGAACTGGGATTGTCGAACTTGGTGTAATTGTCAAAAAGTCCGAGATACCAAGCCCGCACGCGGGAGAGGATAACCAACTCAAGTTTAATTCCTCAAACTATACCTTGTTTTGAGTTTGAACTCAAAAACGGCGCAACTGTAATCTCAGGCTTTACTCATCCGCAAATTTTATGTTACATACATAATCAAAAATTGTGAGATGTGCCCTCATGTATCAGATAATTTATATCCAGGAGTGAGGGTGCAACTCAAAGGTTTGTTGGAGGGGTTTGACTCAAACACAGCTAGATTGATAATGAAGGTGTGCATTTCTTGCTCCTAAGCCAAGGCAATGGCTTCTAAGCCAAGGCAATGGCTCCTAAGCCAAGGCAATGATAGCTAATTTAGCAGTTTTTTGGGTGACATCTGGTGTTTTTGGCCCAAATGGGGACCCTTCTGCTTTTTCATCCATCTCACATATCCCTCTATGAAAAAAAGAATCCCATTTTGTTTTCTTCTCACTCCCTTAGTTGACAGATGGAATAATTTATCATTTTCTTGACTTCTTCCTATATTCTTAAACTTTTACCTTTTCTTATTTTTCCAAAGTGTGATCTATATTACTCCTTGCGGACTATTTTTAAGTAGCTGTGAGGGAACTTGGAATAAAAGTTTCAATTCAACTTGCAATTCACCATAGTCTGCGACAAGCGGCGGCACAGCCGCCTTGAAAGTCTAGTAATGGCTAAAATGTATGATGGAGTGGAGTGAGACTCTGAGAGGTCCGACGTTGATATGGTACTATGGTTTTAATTTGGCTTGCATTGGCTGAGGGGCCAACTTTTGCAAAAACCTGTAACATGTGCAGGCTTGTGTGACACATTGTGTCACACAAACGTACACGCGTACATTTGTGTGACACATTGTTCCTCACACAACCATATCATGCCCCACGGAGCGCCCCTGAAATACCAGGGGCTTTGGAGAATCCTTTACAAATTTTATTGGATTTTCATCCATCTGTACAAAAACCCTTTGAGGAGACTATCTGAACTCATTCACAAACCCCGTGTAACCTGAGGCCCCCTGGACTTGTCCCAGAAATCAAACTCCCTTGGGAAAAACTTCAGCAGCTGAAGAATATGTCACATAAATTTACACATGCGTGCTAGTGTGTCAAATTTCTCATCACTGTGCCAAGTGATGTCAAGCTGAGTGCGCATGCAGCACCAAGGGCTTAGATGAAACCTTAACAAATTGTATGTAATTTTCAGCAATATGTACAAAAATAATTTTAGGGAGATTTTATAAAGTCATACCCAAGTCAACCTGGTTAATCCAAGGTTTGTCCCCCTGTACTTGTCCCCCAACTTGAACTATGTTGCAAAAACTTCAGCAACTGAAGAATGTGTCACACAAATGTACATTTGCATGTTTTTGTGACACACTAACAGATATTAAGCTTTTCAAAATTTATGATAAACACATGATAAATTGAAATATATCATTCCTGTGAAAAATCCCTTGTTTCTGCCAAGTATTTGATATTGCTTTGCAAGGCAGTTTCAAATGTGTTATAAAATAGTTCCAATAAAACATAGAGTCAAGTTAAAGTTGGTTTCAAGTTTACTCCAACCCCTTTCCAACATGCCTTAAGTTCAATTGAGCATCATCTCACCATAAATTTATCATGACTTCAGCATTTTTTGAGGTTAACGTTCCAGGATATATCTACCAGGGTTCTTAAAAAATATTGTTTGATGGCACTTGCACGCAAGTGCCAAGCAAACTCCCATGGTGGCAGGTATACACCCACCAGCTCGCCAAGAGGAATCCCTCTTGGCGAGCTGGTGTGTGTATACCAGTGCTCACCAAGAGGAATCTCTCTTGGCGAGCTGGTATATGTACACTTGCTCACCAAGAGAAATCCTCTCTTGGCGGCAGGTATATTGATACCAGCTCGCCGAGGCCCAAGAGGGATCCCTTTTGGCAAGCAGGCACATACCTACAAAAAACAAGTTGGCGGGTACCACTGGTACCCGCCAGAAAGACCCGGGTACTGCCACCGCAGTTGCCAAGTACGGGTACAGGTATCTGTTTTGGGCCAAAAAAGCAGGCGGTACCCGGACACACTGTGGTGTTCACACAGGTACAGGCGGTGGATTTCAGTAGTCATAAGCGGAGCCAGCGGAACCAGTGGAAGATATTTCAGGATCAAGATTTGACACGGCGGAGTAGGATATTCATGGTTCTGCTTCACCTTCCGCCTCCGCTTCTGCTTCCGCCTCTGCCGCTGCTCTGACAGAGGTTTCTCAAGCAGTTTTTGGCTTTTGGAGCAAGGCCTACATTCTTTTCTTTCTCTTTACTCTCATTGTTGATTGTACGGCAGCTTTCCTTTCCCACCCTTTTTTTCCGTTTTGTGTTGTCAATCTCTTTAGTTGTTGTTGCGGAGCGTCTAGCGTGTTGTTGTGCGGTTTTGGATGTGCGTTGGACACAAGGGTTTGGCGCATAGCGAGCTCCGCTGGAGTCAAATTCTGGAGTGACTGAGACCTTTTGTCCCCCATGCAATTCCATCCTGATCCAAGGGGAAGACCATCATTTTCTGAGAATTCTTGATCCCTCTCCGGAGTTTTTTTCCAAGCATTATTCCGCCATCCTGATCCCATTTCCACACTGATTTTCCTTACTCCGCGCGCATTCTCTGATCTTCAAACCTTGTTTATCCCGCTGTGGTGATATATATAGGCAAGCGCGGTAGAATGTCCACTTGGTGATAGCGCGGGCGGGAATGCACAGATTGGCTCATGCAGAGTGCTTTCCGGTGACATAAGCACTGAGGATGATGTCAGAAAAGCACGCTAGGAAAGCTTATGGAAAGTCACACGCGGACCGGAATGCACGGATTGTGGATTGGGTATTTGGACTGGAGCGGAAAAGACAGGGCTGGAATGCGGCGGACTACACCCTTGGACTGGTAGCAGCGGTGCGTCAGCGGGTGAGCCACGACATCCAAACACTACCAAGATGGATGAATTTGCGATGTTGTATATTAATCAATATAGTGTATATTGATCAATTTATATTGTTTTTTTTTTTGCCTCTTGATACCTTTTTCTGTGTTGCATGTCTCCTTAATAGTCTTCTATAATCTCTCTCCTTCCCCCTGTGTTAGCTTCAAGCCGAAGGAATTTTTTTTTTTTGCCTGATAACATTCATAAATTTTTACATACACCATTTGATTTTTCATGAAAAAAAGACATTGCGAGTTTTAGGATTAATCCAGGGTGGCTGAGGGGTCTCAAACTTTTTTTCTTTTTCTTTTTTACTTCAACAATTGATGTTATCAGAAGTCTCCAAATCTACTTTTTTTCAAAAAAGGAAAAACATTGACCCCTAACCTCTCTCATGATACCATCCTGCAAACATGGTTAATTTGGTTGGTTGAACTTCCTGAAGATATTGCACATCATACTTGAGGTGCTACATGCATAGAAGGCTTTTTGAAATTAGTTTACCATGGTTTAGCATATTTTTGTCAGGTTCTTTGTTTTATCTACTTTTGTTATCACCCACAGATTATAAATGAGGAATATTTCCACATGAAATTTCATCCAACAATTGTTCTGCATATAAAACCCAGAAATATTGTGTTTTGGGTCACATGCATTATGCAGCAGCTACAATCTGATCAGTTGCCAAATATCACTACTTTTGTAGTTTCTTGGTGTCTCTGCCACTATATCTCATCCAAGTGTGGGAATCCTTCTGCCACATGGTTACCAAAATGTTGGCAGGCCCCCAAAGATTCATTAAGTACCTTTAGTCACCACAAAACCCCCAAATGTAGCAGCTACAGTCTGATCATTTCCCAAATATCACTACTTTGGTAGTTTCTTGTTGTTTCTGCCACTATATCTCATCCCAGTGTGGAAATCCTTCTGCCACATGGTTAGCAAAATGTTAAGAGGCCCCCAAAGTTTCATTATGTAACTTAACTGACCACAAAACCCCCAAATGTAGCAGCTACAGTCTGATCAGTTCCCAAATATCCCTACTTTGGTAGTTTCTTAGTGTTTCTGCCACTATATCTCATCCCAGCGTGGGAATCCTTCTGCCATATGGTTACCAAATTGTTTACAGGCCCCCAAAGATTCATTATGTACCTTTACTGACCACAAAACCTCCGAATTTAGCAGCTACAGTCTGATGAGTTGCCATATATAACAACTTTGGTAGTTTCTTGGTGTTTCTGCCACTATATCTCATCCCAGCGTGGAAATCCTTCTGCCATGTGGTACAAAAATGTTGGCAGTCCCCCAAAGATTCATTACGTACCTTTAGTCACCACAAAACCCCCAAATGTAGCAGCTACAGTCTGATCAGTTCCCAAATATCACTACTTTGGTAGTTTCTGGGTGTTTCTGCCACTATATCTCATCCCAGTGTGGAAATGCTTCTGCCACATGGTTACCAAAATGTTGAGTTGCCTCCAAAATTTCATTATGTACCTCTACCAACCACAAAACCCCCAAATGTAGCAGCTACAGTCTGATCAGTTCCCAAATATCACTACTTTGGTAGTTTCTGGGTGTTTCTGCCACTATATCTCATCCCAGTGTGGGAATCCTTCTGCCATATGGTTACCAAATGTTTACGGGCCCCCAAGGATTCATTATAGACCTTAAGTCACCACAAGACCCCCAAATGTAGCAGCTACAGTCTGATCAGTTCCCAAATATCACTACTTTGGTAGTTTTCGGTGTTTCTGCCACTTTATCTTATCCCAGCCTGGGAATCATTCTGCCCTATGGTTACCAAAATGTTTGAAGGCCCCCAAGGATTCATTATGGACCTTAAGTCACCACAAAACCCCCAAATGTAGCAGCTAGAGTCTGATCACTTCGCAAATATCACTACTTTGGTAGTTTCTTGGTGTTTCTGCCACTATATCTCATCCAAGTGTGGGAATCCTTCTGCCACATGTTTACCAAAATGTTGGCAGGCCCCCAAAAATTCATTAAGTACCTTTAGTCACCACAAAACTCCCAAATGTAGCAGCTACAGTCTGATCATTTCCCAAATAACCCTACTTTGGTAGTTTCTTGTTGTTTCTGCCACTATATCTCATCCCAGTGTGGGAATCCTTCTGCCACATGGTTAGCAAAATGTTGACAGGCCCCCAAAGATTCATTATGTACCTTTACTGACCACAAAACCTCCAAATTTAGCAGCTACAGTCTGATCAGTTCCCAAATATCCCTACTTTGGTGGTTTCTTGGTGTTTCTGCCACCATATCTTATCCCAGCGTGGGAATCCTTCTGCCATATGGTTACCAAAATGTTGACAGGCCCCCAAAGATTCATTATGTACCTTTACTGACCAGAAAACCTCCAAATTTAGCAGCTACAGTCTGATCAGTTGCCATATATAACAACTTTGGTATTTTCTTGGTGTTTCTGCCACTATATCTCATCCCAGCGTGGGAATCCTTCTGCCATATGGTTACAAAAATGTTGACAGTCCCCCAAAGATTCATTACTTACCTTTAGTCACCACAAAACCCCCAAATGTAGCAGCTACAGTCTGATCAGTTCCCAAATATCACTACTTTGGTAGTTTCTGGGTGTTTCTGCCACTATATCTCATCCCAGCGTGGGAATCCTTCTGCAATATGGTGACCAAAATGTTGATGGGCCTCCAAGGATTCATTATGGACCTATACCAACCACAAAACCCCCAAATGTAGCAGCTACAGTCTGATCAGTTCCCAAACATCACTACTTTGGTAGTTTCTGGGTGTTTCTGCCACTATATCTCATCCCAGTGTGGGAATCCTTCTGCCATATGGTTACCAAATGTTTACGGGGCCCCAAGGATTCATTATAGACCTTAAGTCACCACAAGTCCCCCAAATGTAGCAGCTACAGTCTGATCAGTTCCCAAATATCACTATATTGGTAGTTTCTTGGTGTTTTTGCCACTTTATCTTATCCCAGCCTGGGAATCCTTCTGCCCTATGGTTACCAAAATGTTTGAAGGCCCCCAAGGATTTATTGTGGACCTTAAGTCACCACAAAACCCCCAAATGTAGCAGCTAGAGTCTGATCACTTCGCAAAGATCACTGCTTTGGTAGTTTCTTGGTGTTTCTGCCACTATATCTCATCTGAGTGTGGGAATCCTTCTGCCACATGTTTACCAAAATGTTGGCAGGCCCCCAAAAATTCATTAAGTACCTTCATTCAACACAAAACCCCCAAATGTAGCAGCTACAGTCTGATCAGTTCCCAAATATCACTACTTGGGTAGTTTCTGGGTGTTTCTGCCACTATATCTCATCTGAGTGTGGGAATCCTTCTGCCACATGTTTACCAAAATGTTGGCAGGCCCCCAAAAATTCATTAAGTACCTTCATTCAACACAAAACCCCAAAATGTAGCAGCTACAGTCTGATCAGTTCCCAAATATCACTACTTGGGTAGTTTCTGGGTGTTTCTGCCACTATATCTCATCCAAGCTTGGGAATCCTTCTGCCATATGGATACCAAAATGTTTACGGGCCCCCTAGGATTCATGTTGGACATTAAGTCACCACAAGACCCCCAAATGTAGCAGCTACAGTCTGATCAGTTCCCAAATATCCCTACTTTGGTAGTTTCTTGGTGTTTCTGCCACTATATCTCATCCCAGCTTGGGAACCCTTCTGCCATATGGTTACCAAAATGTTTTCAGACCCCCAAAGACTCGTTATGTACCTTTACTGACCACAAAACCCCCAAATGTAGCAGCCACAGTCTGATCATTTCCCAAACATCACTGCTTAGGTAGTTTCTGGGTGTTTCTGCCACTATATCTCATCCCAGCGTGGGAATCCTTCTGCCATATGGTTACCAAACTTTTTACGGGCCCCCAAGGATTCATTAACGACCTTAATTCACCACAAGACCCCCAAATGTAGCAGTTACAGTCTGATCAGTTCCCAAATATCACTACTTTGGTAGTTTCTGGGTGTTTCTGCCACTATATCTCATCCCAGTGTGGGGATCCTTCTGCCATATGGCTACCAAAATGTTTACAGGCCCCCAAAGATTCATTATGTACCTTTACTGACCACAAAACCCCCAAATGTAGCAGCTACAGTCTGATCAGTTCACAAATATCCCTACTTTGGTAGTTTCTTGGTGTTTCTGCCACTAGATCTCATCCCAGCGTGGGAATCGTTCTGCCATATGGTTACAACAATCTTTGCAGGCCCCCAAAGATTCATTATATACCTTTAGTCACCACAAAACCCCCAAATGTAGCAGCTACAGTATGATCAGTTCCCAAATATCACTCCTTTGGTAGTTTCTTGGTGTTTCTGCCACTATATCTCATCCCAGCGTGGGAATCCTCCTGCCATATGGTTACCACAATGTTTGCAGGCCCCCAAAGATTCATTATGTACCTTTACTGACCACAAAACCCCCAAATGTAGGAGCTACAGTCTGATCAGTTCGCAAATGTGACTACTTTGGTAGTTTCCTGGTGTTTCTGCCACTATATCTCATCCCAGCGTGGGAATAATTCTGCCATATGGTTATCAAAATGTTAACAAGCCCCCAAAGATTCATTATGTACCTTTTTGTAACTCTATGGCAGAAGTATTCCCACACTGGGATGAGATATAGTGGCAGAAACACCAAGAAACTACCAAAGTAGTGAAATTTGTGAACTGATCAGACTGTAGCTGCTGCATAATGGATGTGACTCCAAACACAATATTTCTGGGTTTTCTATGCAGAAAAATTGTCCGATGAAATTTGATGTGGAAATATTCATCATTAATCTGTGGTTGACAACAAAAGTAGATAAAAAAAAATACCTGACAAAAATATGGTAAACGATGGTAAACTAATTTCAAAAAGGCCTTCTATGTTGACATGGCGAAGCCTGTTTAGTAGTCCTTGTATTCTTGTATGCAGATATGCTTCTACCAAGTAGCCCGTCACTACTGCCTACCAGTTCCTCACTCAGTTTCTTCTTCCTCACTGAATCTAATCCATATCTTCACTGCCAAGCCCCCTTCGTGAGTATCAGTAGCCCTCTCAGTTTCAGTCCCTGGTGTCCCTCAACAGGTTATGAGACCCTCTTAGTCTTGCTTGGTACTTCTTATCGAATCTTCCTCCACATCCTCTTGGAATCAGAATTGCACTTGCCGCTGGCAACACGACCAAGATTCTAATCACCTGATTACATGACTCTCAATTGTTTCAACCAGCATGTCGAACTACCAAATGGTTCATAACGTTTCATCTATACTGTCATCAATTGCAACTTTGGACGGCACTGAGGCCGTTTTTCCTTGTTGGCGGGATCGACTAGATGGCGTTCTGGGAATGCAGAACACCCTGGACATAGTGAAAGGTTCTCTTACTCGCCCTAAAGACAATAATAAAGCGGACACCTCTGCAATTTGATTGGCCGACTTCTCAAAAGGACACAACCCAAAGGAAATTGCTGCCAACTGGGATGCACTCTCGGATCTAGCTTTGTTATGAGCCGCGCTTGCGCGCCGTAGCGCTCCCCAGAAGCATGTCACTCCATTGTACATACATGTCACGCTCTCCAAACCATAAGGGAGAGCCGGGGAAAGATCATCTAACTTTCCCCATCTAGCAATCTACTATTTAGCTAGACAACCTGAACAGAAGCCTCCCTCCCCCGACAGACTGAACCTAACATATTGCTAGATCCAAAACACGGGGAACAAGGCCGAAACCAGAAAGAAACCAAACCAGAAAACCAAACTCGAACAGGAAACTGACCGAGCAAACCCAGAACAAGACAATCAATATCCGTCCGAATTGAACACAGACCCCGACCTAACAACACCAGATGGCCGACGACGCTGCAGCTCTACGTGCTAGAGTGGACGAACTCTTGGCCGCCGTTCAGGAAGAGAGGGGACACCGCCAACGAGCCGAAGCGGACCTAGCATCAGCCCGAGCAGGTATGGTCGCACCCGCCGTAGTCCCTATGGTACCCAATCAGATACTGGCGGACGCCCCTGCAAAAGGACCCAAAATCGGCCTCCCGGACAAGTACGATGGCACCAGAGGAGCCAAGGCAGAGGTTTACGTCACTCAAATCGGGCTTTATGTCCTCTCGAACCCCAGGATGTTCCCCGACGACCGGAGCAAAGTAATCTTTTCGATCTCATACTTAACCGGTCAAGCAAGCGAGTGGGCCCAACCCTACACGGCGAAACTGTTTGCAGGACAGCCGGTCACCTATCTTGAGTTCTCGACAGCCTTCCAAATGATGTACTACGACACCGAGCGCAAATCTAGGGCTGAGAAAGCTATCCGACAACTGAAGCAGACGAAATCGGTGGCACATTACACCTTCCAATTCAACCAGCACGCCGCTAACACGGGCTGGGAGGTATCAACCCTCATGAGTCAGTACCATCAAGGCCTCAAGAAGGACATCCGTTTAGCATTGGTCCTCGCAAGGGTGCATTTCACGGCGCTCACGGACCTCTGTAACCTGGCGTTGAAAATCGACAACAAAATCAATGGCGCCGATCCATGCGCTCCGGATGCCACCTCGACAGGCGACCCCAATACAATGGATCTATCGGCGATGCGTGGGACTCTATCAAACACAGAAAAGGCCGACATGATGAAGGCTGGACTCTGTTTCTATTGCGGCGAGAAGGGCCACATAGCCAGGGGATGCCCGAAGAAGGGGAAAGGGAGGGGCAAATCGGCGGCGCGAATCGCGGAGTTGGAAGAAGAGGTCCGCCGACTGAACACAAGCATCGGGACGAGTGGAGGCGCAGGAAGGGCAGAGGAGTCAAAAAACAACGCTGCTCGGGAGTGAAGGTTGTGCCTCCCCCGAGCAGTAGGGATATTGTAATTGCTAAAGTAGGATCTTGTAAAATTGTCAACACCAATGCAATCGATCCGCGGCTGTTCGCTAGCCTTTCCTTCTTTACTTTACAGAACCCCCGAGCCACAACCCCCCTTTCTGCCACATTCCTGATTGACTCAGGAGCCACTCACGACGTACTGAGTGAACAATTTGCCACCAGAATGGACCTGAGACTGGTCCATTCACCAGTTGAGAGAACCATTTCCGGCTTCGATGGATCCAAGAGCCGGTCCTCTAAAGAGACCCAACTCCTACTTGACTCAGACTCGGACCCTACAACCTTTATCATTACGCGGCTTAAGGACGCGTACGACGGGATCCTGGGAATGCCCTGGATCAGGAAGCATGGGCACCGGATCGATTGGCGTGGACGCCAATTAACACCAAGCCAGACAAGGATCGCCGCTGTTGAGACAGTGTCGCCACCTCCGCCAAAAACCTCGCAGGACGGGGAGGAGCCCGACGCGAGGCAAGCGAGGAGAAGTGACGAGGGGGTGCCCGCCTCGTGCGGGATAACGCCCCCGCGATGTGAGTCCATTGACAAATTTCACCCTGTGACCCAGTTAGGAGCAACTGGCAAGCGGATTCAATTACTAGGACAATATACCGAGCCTACACCGATACACCAGACCGACAGGACCTGTGAGGACGGCGACAGACCGGAAGCGGGACACATCCGGACCACACCACTGGACACCATCGCGGCCGCCGTGGCGGCTTCGTCTATGCCGACAAGAGCCTCCAGAGACGGGGAGGAGCCCGTAGGGAGGTACGCGAGGCAAAGTGACGAGGGGGTGCCCGCTATAAGCGGGATAACGCCCCCGCAATGTGAGTCCACCAACCATTCTTCACCAGATTTATTGAGGGCAACTGGCAAGCGGGCATGCCCCTTAGGACATCCTCCACAGGGACCCCGGGTATCATACGTCGAGACGGCAGGACAGGGGACCATCGCAGCCATTCCAATGGCTTCGTCTATACCGAAAGGAACCTCCAGCGACGGGGAGGAGCCCGTAGGGAGGCCAGCGAGGTTAAATGACGAGGGGGTGCGCAACTTGTGTGCGATAACACCCCCGCGATGTGAGTCCAACACCTCTTACACTCACCAAATGTCCATAAGAACAACTGGCAAGCGGGCACACCCTGTAGGACTTCATAGGTCGGCGACTATGGACGTGGCTAAGGTTGCTTGGAGCACCTCGGCTCAATTAGCGGCGCAGGCGAAACAGGACGTGCCTCCCAAGTCAGTCGAGGAGCTGGTCCCACGCAGGTATCACCGCCACCTCGGAATGTTCAGAAAAACCGAAGCACAACGACTACCACCCCGACGCAAGTATGATTTCCGGGTTGATTTGATACCCGGAGCGGTCCCCCACGCAAGCAGGATAATTCCACTATCCCCTGCGGAGAATGAGGCGCTGGACACGTTGATTAGAGAGGGACTAGAGCATGGAACCATCCGTAGGACTACATCCCCGTGGGCAGCCCCGGTCCTGTTTACAGGAAAAAAAGACGGCAATTTGCGGCCTTGTTTCGACTACCGAAGGCTGAACGCGGTTACGGTAAAGAACAAATACCCACTACCGCTCACAATGGATTTAGTGGACAGTCTGTTGGACGCAGATACGTTCACCAAGCTAGACCTGCGCAACGCATACGGCAATCTCAGGGTGGCAGAGGGCGACGAGGAGAAGTTGGCGTTTGTGTGCCGGGCGGGGCAGTTTGCACCTCTCACTATGCCTTTCGGCCCGACGGGAGCACCCGGGTTCTTCCAATTTTTCATTCAAGACATATTGTTGGGAAGGATCGGCAAGGATACAGCGGCATATCTCAATGATATTATGATTTATACACAGCACGGCACGGACCACGAAGGAGCGGTCAAAGAAATCCTAGAGATACTCAGCAAGCATCAACTATGGCTTAAGCCGGAGAAATGCGAATTCTCCAGAGCCGAAGTCAAGTACCTTGGTCTACTTATCTCGTGTAACCGGGTGAGGATGGACCCGGCAAAAGTTAAAGCGGTTTCGGATTGGCCGGCGCCCACCAACGTGACTGAACTCCAAAGGTTCATTGGGTTCGCTAACTTCTACAGACGGTTCATTAGTCACTTCTCGCGGACAACAAGGCCACTACACGACCTCACTAAATCGGGAATCAGATTCGTGTGGGATAAACAATGCGACGAAGCGTTTGAGAGCCTCAAGACGCTATTCACATCGGCACCGATCCTGAAGATAGCAGACCCGTATAAACCATTCCTCCTGGAGTGCGATTGCTCGGATTTTGCACTAGGCGCAGTTCTCTCACAAGTGTGCACGAAGGACAACGATTTACATCCGGTAGTGTATCTATCAAGATCCCTTATCCAAGCAGAACGTAATTACGAAATTTTCAACAAAGAACTCCTCGCGATTGTAGCGGCATTCAAAGAATGGCGCCACTACCTGGAGGGGAACCCCAACCGGCTGAAGGCCATAGTGTACACCGACCATAGGAATTTAGAAAGTTTCATGACTAGCAAAAGCCTCACCAGACAACAGGCAAGATGGGCCGAAACACTGGGAAATTTTGATTTTGAGATCATTTTTCGGCCGGGCCGGCAGGCGACCAAACCAGACGCGCTGTCAAGACGCCCGGACCTAGCGCCAAAGAAGGAGGAGAAACTGACATTCGGCCAACTGTTGAAGCCATCGAACATTACCCCCGAGACCTTCGCGGCCATTGCTGAAATTGATGAATTCTTCGTCGACGAGTCCGTGGACCTAGCGGACGCCGACCACTGGTTTGAAGTGGACATCCTAGGAGTGGAGCAAACCAACGACGAGGAGGTGGGGGAGGACCGAGCGGACCTCATCCCAACGGACGCCGACTTGATAAGTTTGATCCGCGCCGCTACTCTCACAGACCCCAGGCTAACGCATTTAATAAGCGAGTGTCAGGATGCGTCGACCAGACAACGCGACTACTCCTATAAGGACGGCGTACTGTACAACCAGGGGCGGATTGAGGTCCCAAAGGACAAATCCCTTAAGACAGCAATACTAAGGACCCGACACGATTGTCGACCAGCCGGCCACCCGGGGCGAGCAAAGACACTAGCGCTGGTGCGGCGATGTTTTAATTGGCCGGGGCAAAAGGAGTTTGTGAACCGGTATGTCGACGGGTGTGGATCGTGCCAACGCGTCAAAGGGTTGACACAAAAGCCCTTTGGAACGCTAGAACCCTTGCCAATACCGGCGGGCCCGTGGACCGACATCTCGTACGACATGATCACGGATCTCCCGGAGTCGAATAACAGTGACAGCATCCTTACAGTAGTAGACCGACTCACAAAGATGGCGCATTTCATACCTTGTAATAAGACTATGACCGCGGAACATTTGGCCGACCTATTACTCCGTCAAGTGTGGAAGCTTCACGGAACTCCTAAAACGATTGTGTCCGGCAGAGGGAGCGTCTTCATTTCACAGACGACAAAGGAGCTCAGCAAACGATTAGGCATCAGATTATGCCCTTCTACCGCGTATCACCCGCGAACGGACCGTCAATCCGAGATTGTGAACAAGGCCATCGAACAATATCTCCGGCATTTCGTCGGATACCATCAAGACGACTGGGAGGGACTGCTGGCGGTGGCGGAGTTCTCACACAACAACCAAGAACACGTGTCCATTGGAATGTCGCCGTTTTGGGCGAACTATGGATTCGATCTGACATACGGAGGGATTCAGTCTTCCAAACAGTGTCTGCCATCGGTCGAAAAACAATTACAGGTGCTAGCAACAGTACAAGAAGAATTGAAAGCGACTCTCGAGGCGGCACAGGCATCAATGAAACTCCAGTTCGACCGCAAGGTGGCGCCTACCCCAAAGTGGCAAGTAGGGGATGCGGTATGGCTGAATAGCAAACACATATCCACTACCAGACCCTGTCCCAAACTATCCCATAGATGGCTGGGACCCTTTCCCATCTCAGAACAAATATCCCCATCAGCGTACAAGCTAACATTGCCTCTTTCAATGAAGGGAGTCCACCCCACATTTCATGTTTCAGTTCTACGAAAACACACGGCGGACACGATTGAAGGACACGAGGTGGAGGAACCCCAACCAGTGATGGTAGAAGGAGCGGAAGAGTGGGAGGTGGCGGAGATCCTGGACTGCAGGAGACAACGACGAAGGAAAGAGTACCTGGTGGCGTGGAAAGGATACGGGCCAGAAGGAAACTTGTGGGAACCGGAATCAAATCTTCGAAATTGCCAACAACTAGTCACGGAATTCGACAAAAATTTCCCGGAAGCAGCGGCGCGGCACAGGAGGAGGAGTAGATTCAAGTGAAGGGTTAGGCTTTTTCCCTACGGGGTTTTTTACTGCCACCCAGGGAGAGGACGCAGAGCCGGGGGCTTGGGCGTTAAGGGCGGGGTAGTGTTATGAGCCGCGCTTGCGCGCCGTAGCGCTCCCCAGAGGCATGTCACTCCATTGTACATACATGTCACGCTCTCCAAACCATAAGGGAGAGCCGGGGAAAGATCATCTAACTTTCCCCATCTAGCAATCTACTATTTAGCTAGACAACCTGAACAGAAGCCTCCCTCCCCCGACAGACTGAACCTAACAAGCTTGTCACACAATCCGGCTAACTCTCTCCAATCCTTTGTCCCAGCAATACCAAAAAGTCAAACCTGCATCTTGTTTATACTCGACTATTGTGAATGCTTAATAGGAGAACACTCGAGCTCGTCGCATGCGTCTCCACAAAGCATTTTGGAATGCTCGTCACAATCCAAACGAACCCATTGCTCTATGGATCGGTCACATACGAGTAGCTGCCGACGATCTCTTGACGGTCAAAGAACTCCCGACTGATTGTCAAATCACCAATTGTTTAGTTGGAGGACTCAATGCCTCATGGTCAAATGTCAGAGATGCTATTGTCTACACTGCAACGGAAATGTCCCTCGACGACGTTGTTGGAGCTATGGAAGCCCATGAAGTCAGTCTCAACGGAAACAAAACAAACAATCTCCCCTTGATCTCTGCCACCTACACCAAAAGAGTAGCCTGTTCAAACTGCGGCAAACGCGGACATCAATCGAACGAATGCCCTAAACCCAAGAACTTTGGTAAAACCAAAGCTGGCGCCGCCGCCGCCGTCAAGCTAGGCGGTTACAACTCAGGTTCTGAAGACAATGACGAAAAAGTTCACACTACCAAGATGGATGAATTGGCGATGCCGTATATTGATCAATATAGCATATATTGATCATTTTTTTTTTTTTTATTATTCCTCTTGATACCTTTGTCTGTTTTCCATGTCTCCTTGATACTATTCTATAATCTCTCTCCTTCTGCCTGTGTTAGCTTCAAGCCACAGGAATTTTTTTTTTTCTTTTGCCTGATAACATTCATAAATTTCTACATAGACCACTAAATTCTTCCTAAAAAAAAGACATTGCAAGTTTTACGATTAATCCAGGGTAGCTGGGGGGTCTCAATTTTTCTTTTCTTTTTTTTTTACTTCAACAATTGATGCTATCAGAAGTCTCCAAATGGACTTTTTTTCAAAAGAGGAAAAACATTGCCCCTTGACCTCTCTCATGATACCATCCTGCACACATTTTTAATTTGGTTGGTTGAACTTTCTCAAGATATTGCATATCATACTTGAATTGCTACATGCATATAAAGGTCTTTTTGAAATTAGTTTACCATGGTTTGGCATATTTTTGTCAGGTTCTTTCTTTTATCTACTTTTGTTATCAACCACAGATTAATGAGGAATATTTCCACATGAAATTTCATCGGACAATTTTTCTGCATATGAAACCCAGAAATATTTTAAAATATAATTTATTTGGGGTCGCATCCATTATGCAGCAGCAACAATGTGATCAGTTGCCAAATATCACTAGTTTGGTGTTTCTGCCACTATATCTCAGCGCAGCATGGGAGTTCTTCCATGATATTGGTAACAAAATGATCACATGCCCCTGAAGATTCATTGTGTACCTTGAATGACCACAATACCCCCAAATGTAGCAGCCACACTGTGATCAGTTGCAAAATATCACTAATTTGGTAGTTTCTTGGTGTTTCTGCCACTATATCTCATCACAGCATGGGAGTTCTTCCATGATTTTAGTACCAAAATGATCACATTCCCTCAAACATTCATTGAGTACCTTGTGTGACCACAAATCCCCCGCATATAGCAGCCACAATGTGATCAGTTGCCAAATATCACTAATTTGGTGTTTCTGCCACTATATCTCAGCGCAGCATGGGAGTTCTTCTGTAATACTGGTACCAAAATGATAAAATGCCCTCAAAAATTCATTGTGTACCTTGGATGACCACAAAACCCCCAAATGTAGCAGCCACAATGTGATCAGTTGGCAAATGTTCTAATTTGGTAGTTTCTTGGTGTTTCTGCCACTATATCTCAGCGCAGCATGGGAGTTCTTCCATGATATTGGTACCAAAATATCGCATGCCCTCAAAAATTCATTTGGTACCTTGGATGACCACAAAACCCCCAAATGTAGCAGCCACAATGTGATCAGTTGCCAAATATCACTAATTTGGTAGTTTCTTGGTGTTTCTGCCACGATATCTCAGCGCAGCATAGGAGTTCTTCCATGATATTTGTACCAAAATGGTCACATGCCCTCAAACATTCATTGTGTACCTTGAATGACCACAAAACCCCCAAATGTAGCAGCCACATTGTGATCAGTTGCCAAATATCACTAATTTGGTAGTTTCTTGGTGTTTCTGCCACTATATCTCAGCCCAGCGTGGGAGTTCTTCCATGATATTGGTACCAAAATTATCAAATGCCCCTGAAAATTCATTGTGCAGCTTGAATGACCACAAAACCCACAAATGTAGCAGCCACAATGTGATCAGTTGCCAAATATCACTAATTTGGTAGTTTCTTGATGTTTCTGCCACTATATCTCAGCACAGCGTGGGAGTTCTTCCATGATACTGGGACCAAAATGGTCAAATGCCCTCAAACATTCATTGGGTACCTTGGATGACCACAAAACCCCCAAATGTAGCAGCCACAATGTGATCAGTTGCCAAATATCACTAATTTGGTAGTTTCTTGGTGTTTCTGCCACTATATCTCAGCGCAGCATAGGAGTTCTTCCATGATATTGGTACCAAAAGGATCACATGCCCTCAAACTTTCATTGAGTCCAAAATGATCAAATGCCCTGAAACATTCATTGGGTACCTTGGATGACCACAAAACCCCCAAATGTAGCAGCCACAATGTGATCGGTTGCCAAATATCACTAATTTGGTAGTTTCTTGGTGTTTCTGCCACTATATCTCAGCACAGCATGGGAGTTCTTCCATGATATTGGTACCAAAATTATCAAATGCCCCTGAAAATTCATTGTGCAGCTTGAATGACCACAAAACCCACAAATGTAGCAGCCACAATGTGATCAGTTGCCAAATATCACTAATTTGGTAGTTTCTTGATGTTTCTGCCACTATATCTCAGCACAGCGTGGGAGTTCTTCCATGATACTGGGACCAAAATGGTCAAATGCCCTCAAACATTCATTGGGTACCTTGGATGACCACAAAACCCCCAAATGTAGCAGCCACAATGTGATCAGTTGCCAAATATCACTAATTTGGTAGTTTCTTGGTGTTTCTGCCACTATATCTCATCACAGCATGGGAGTTCTTCCATGATTTTAGTACCAAAATGATCAAATTCCCTCAAACATTCATTGAGTACCTTGTGTGACCACAAAACCCCCGCATATAGCAGCCACAATGTGATCAGTTGCCAAATATCACTAATTTGGTAGTTTCTTGGTGTTTCTGCCACTATATCTCAGCACAGCATTGGAGTTCTTCCATGATATTGGTACCAAAATTATCACATGCCCTCAAACATTCATTGAGTACCTTGGATGACCACAAAACCCCCAAATGTAGCAGCCACAATGTGATCAGTTGCCAAATATCACTAATTTGGTAGTTTCTTGGTGTTTCTGCCACTATATCTCAGCACAGCATGGGAGTTCTTCCATGATATTGGTACCAAAATGATCCCATGCCCTCAAACATTCATCGAGTACCTTGGATGACCACAAAACCCCCAAATGTAGCAGCCACAATGTGATCAGTTGCCAAATATCACTAATTTGGTAGTTTCTTGATGTTTCTGCCACTATATCTCAGCACAGCGTGGGAGTTCTTCCATGATACTGGTACCAAAATCGTCAAATGCCCTCAAACATTCATTGGGTACCTTGGATGACCACAAAACCCCCAAATGTAGCAGCCACAATGTGATCAGTTGCCAAATATCACCAATTTGGTAGTTTTTTGATGCTTCTGCCACTATATCTCAGCACAGCGTGGGATTTCTTCCATGATATTGGTACCAAAATGATCACATGCCCTCAAACATTCATTGAGTACCTTGGATGACCACAAAACCCCCAAATTTAGCAGCCACAATGTGATCAGTTTCCAAATATCACTAATTTGGTAGTTTCTTGGTGTTTCTGCCACTATATCTCAGCACAGCATGGGAGTTCTTCCATGATATTGGTACCAAAATGATCACATGCCCTCAAACATCCATTGAGTACCTTGGATGACCACAAAACCCCCAAATGTAGCAGCCACAATGTGATCAGTTGCCAAATATCACTAATTTGGTAGTTTCTTGGTGTTTCTGCCACTATATCTCAGCACAGCATGGGAGTTCTTCCATCATATTGGTACCAAAATGATCCCATGCCCTCAAACATTCATCGAGTACCTTGGATGACCACAAAACCCCCAAATGTAGCAGCCACAATGTGATCAGTTGCCAAATATCACTAATTTGGTAGTTTCTTGGTGTTTCTGCCACTATATCTCAGCGCAGCGTGAGAGTTCTTCCACAATATTGGTACCAAGATGATCACATGCCCCTGAAGATTCATTTTGTACCTAGAATGACCACAAAACCCCCAAATGTAGCAGCCACAATGTGATCAGTTGCCAAATATCACTAATTTGGTAGTTTCTTGATGTTTCTGCCACTATATCTCAGCACAGCGTGGGAGTTCTTCCATGATACTGGGACCAAGATGATCAAATGCCCTCAAACATTCATTGGGTACCTTGGATGACCACAAAACCCCCAAATGTAGCAGCCACAATGTGATCAGTTGCCAAATATCACTAATTTGGTAGTTTCCTGGTGTTTCTGCCACTATTTCTCAGCGCAGCATAGGAGTTCTTCCATGATATTGGTACCAAAAGGATCACATGCCCTCAAACTTTCATTGAGTCCAAAATGATCACATGCCCTCAAACATTCATTGAGTACCTTGGATGACCACAAAACCCCCAAATGTAGCAGCCACAATGTGATCAGTTGCCAAATATCACTAATTTGGTAGTTTCTTGGTGTTTCTGCCACTATATCTCAGCGCAGCATAGGAGTTCTTCCATGATATTGGTACCAAAAGGATCACATGCCCTCAAACTTTCATTGAGTCCAAAATGATCAAATGCCCTGAAACATTCATTGGGTACCTTGGATGACCACAAAACCCCCAAATGTAGCAGCCACAATGTGATCGGTTGCCAAATATCACTAATTTGGTAGTTTCTTGGTGTTTCTGCCACTATATCTCAGCACAGCATGGGAGTTCTTCCATGATATTGGTACCAAAATGATCACATGCCCTCAAAAATTCATTGAGTACCTTGGATGACCACAAAACCCCCAAATGTAGCAGCCACCATGTGATCAGTTGCCAAATATCACTAATTTGGTAGTTTCTTGGTGTTTCTGCCACTATATCTCAGGCCAGCATGGGAGTTCTTCCATGATATTGGTACCAAAATGATCAAATTCCCCTGAAGATTCATTGTGTACCTTGAATGACCACAATACCCCCAAATGTAGCAGCCACACTGTGATCAGTTGCCAAATTAGTGATATTTGGCAACCATTCACATTGTAGCTGCTACATTTGGGGTTTTTGTGGTCATTCAAGGTACACAATTCATTCCTGTCATTTTGGTACCAATATCATTGAAGAATCCCCACGCTGCTCTGAGATATAGTGGCAGAAACACCAGAAACTACCAAATTATTGATATTTTGCAACTGATCACATCCTAGCTGCTACATTTGGGCGTATTGTGGTCATTGAAGGTACACAATTAATCTTCAGGGGAATTTTATCATTTTGGTACCAATATCATGGAAGAACTCCCACGCTGTGCTGAGATATGGTGGCAGAAACACCGAGAAACTACCAAATTAGTGATATTTGGCAACTGATCACATTGTGGCTGCTACATTTGGGGGTTTTGTGTTCATTCAAGGTACACAATGAATCTTCAGGGGCATGTGATCATTTTGGTACAAATATCATGGAAGAACTCCCACGCTGCGCTGAGATATAGTGGCAGAAACACCAAGAAACTACCAAATTAGTGATATTTGGTAACTGATCACATTGTGGCTGCTTTATTTGGGGGTTTTGTGGTCATCAAAGATACTCAATGAATTCTTGAGGGCATGTGATTATTTTGGTACCAATGTCATGGAAGAAATCCCAGGCTGCTTTGAGATATAGTGGCAGAAACACCAAGAAACTACCAAATTAGTGATATTTGGCAACCGATCAGGTCGTAGGGCTACATTAGGGAGTTTCATGGTAATTTAAGGTACACAATGAATCCTCGGGGACTATTGATCATTTTGAAACCAATATCATGGAAGAACTCTCAGGTTGTGTTGAGATATAGTGGCAGAAACACCAAGAACCTACCAAATTAGTGAGATTTGGCAACTGATGAGATTGTAGCTGCCACATTTGGGGGTTTTGTGGTCATTTAAGGTACACAATGGATTCTTGGGGGCTACTGAACATTTTGATACCAATATCATGGAAGAACCCCCAGGCTGTATTGAGATATAGTGGCAAAAACACCAAGAAACTACCAAATTAGTGATATTTGGCAACTGATCAGGTTGCAGGGGCTACATTAGGGAGTTTCGTGGTCATTTAAGGTACACAATGAATCCTTGGGGACTATTGATCATTTTGAAACCAATATCATGGAAGAACTCCTGGGCTGTGTTGAGATATAGTGGCAGAAACACCAAGAAACTACCAAATTAGTGATATTTGGCCACTGATCAGATTGTAGCAGCTACATTTGGGGATTTTGTGGTCATTCAAGGTACACAATGAATCTATGGGGGCTTTCAAAAATTTTGGTACCAATTTCATGGAAAAATTCCCAGGCTGTGTTGAGATATAGTTGCAGAAATACCAAGAAACTAACAAAGTAGTGAGATTTGGCAACTGATCAGATTGCAGCTGCTGCATAATGGATGTGACCCCAAAAACATTATACCTGGGTTTTATATTCAGAAAAATTGTCCAACAAAATTTTATGTGGAAATATTCCTCATTAATCTGTGGTTGATAACAAAAGTAGATAAAAAAAAGAACCTGACAAAAATATGCTAAACCATGGTAAACTAATTACAAAAAGGCCTCCTATGCATTCAGCACCTCAAGTATGATATGCAATATCTTGAGCAAGTTCAACCAACCAAATTAAAAATGTGTGCAGGATGGTATCATGAGAGAGGTCAGGGGTCAATGTTTTTCCTTTTTTGAAAAAAAAGTCAATTTGCAGACTTCTGATAACAGATCAATTGTTGAAGTAAAAAAAAAGAAAAAAAAAATTGAGACCCCTCAGCCACCCTGGATTAATCCTAAAACTTGCAATGTTTCTTTTAGAAATTTATGAATGTTATCAGGCAAAAAAAAAAAATCCTGTGGCTTGAAGCTAACACAAGGGGAAGGAGAGAGATTATAGAATGGTATTAAGGAGACATGGAAAACAGAGAAAGGTATCAAGAAGAATAATAAAAAAAAATTGATCAATAAAAATTGATCAATATACGCTATATTGATCAATATACGACATCGCAAATTCATCCATCTTGGTAGTGTCATGTTTTATACGAGTAACTGATCCATGTGAAGCTATCAATTTTTTTTTATACTTTCTTAGTACGCTATACATAAATACTTAGCCTACCCCATGGTGATTCCACAACTATTAGTATACTTTTACTTATGTTAGTACAATCACCATTTTATGATATATTTAGTAGTGCTGAAATATGCCTTGGTTATCAGCAAGGGGGGATGTTGAGATGGTGAAGCCTGTTTAGTAGTCCTTGTCTGCTTGTATGCAGATATGCTTCTACCAAGTAGCCCATCACTACTGCCTACCGGTTCCTCACTCAGTTTCTTCTTCCTCACTGAATCTAATCCATAACTTCACTGCCAAGCCCCCTTTGTGAGTATTGGTAGCCCTCTCAGTTTCAGTCTCTGGTGTCCCTCAACATTCTATGCATGTAGCACTTCAAGTATGATGTGCAATATCTTCAGGAAGTTCAACCAACCAAATTAGCAATGTGTGCAGGATTGTATCATGATACTGATAGAGGTCAGGGGTCAATGTTTTTCCTTTTTTGAAAAAAAGTAGATTTGGAGACTTCTGATAACATCAATTGTTGAAGTAAAAAAAAACAAGAAAAAAATTGATCCCCCTCAGCCACTCTGGATTAATCCTAAACTTTGCAAAGTATTTTTTTCATGTAGAATTGAATGGTGTATGTAGAAATTTATGAATGTTATCAGACAAAAAAAAAAAAGATTCCTGTGGCTTGAAACAAATACAGGGGAAGGAGAGAGATTATAGAAGAGTATTAAGGAGACATGGAACACAGACAAAGGTATCAAGAGGAATAAAAAAAAGTTGATCAATATAAATTGAACAATATACGCTATATTGATCAATATACCACATCGCAAATTCATCCATCTTGGTAGTGAAAGCGGGTGGAATGGGGGTGGAGGCAGTGGTGAGAGACCAACTGGCGGGGGCTAGATAGAGGACGGTGGGAGGTCAAGCGGAGTCTGTGAGAGTGACGTGCGGAAGAGTGGGCAGAGCTGGAGGACTAGTGCGGGAAAGTGTCAGATGTGCGGAATTGGGTGGAAACGGCGATGTGCGTGGAGGGAAGGACGGGAAAAAAGGGGTTCATGGATTTCTCTTCTCCATGGGAATTGGGGGGATTATCCTATCATCTTGCAGATTACTCATTATTGTACTTACACTTACGGATGTGCCAGAGTAGTAGGAGAGTTATACGGACCTTTATCTTTACTTTTGAGAGTTACTTGTGGATTCTGTACTTGCGGAACACAAAGCTTTATTCACTTGCGGATTATTACGCTATAGATCAGGCTCAGAGAGGAGCGCTGAAGGCTAGCAGAAAGTAGCACCGCGGAGCCGAGTCACTGACAATCACACAGCCCAAACACATAATCTTGAAGGAGGCAGTTAGCGGACATGTCCACCAACTTACCAGCTTTTATTCTCACACTGCTCCGCTCTTTCTTGCGGACTCTACTCCGCATTCCTGATTCTTTCTCTCCCTCAAAACAACCGCCAAGGGTATCCATCCCCCTTGCTTTTCTCAACAAATCCCCCCCCCCAACTCCGCTATCATCTTTGATCCCTTATTTCCGCTTGATTTGACAGACCGCCACAAGGGCAGCTACACAGAACTTTCCCCTCACAGCGCTGCCTACAGTCTGACACCGTAGGAGCTCCATAAAGCAGCGGGTACTCAGGTACCAATTGCCATCTCTACTGTAAAGAGGAGAGGACCAAAGATTGGGGTTCCCAACAAATTTGATGGAACACATGGATAAAAGGCAGAGACACACTGCACCCAAGTGGTGCTGTACATTGCCTCCAACCATGCAATGTTTTCCAGCAACAGATCCAAGGCCATTTTCTCCATCTCATCCTTGAACAGAGCCACAAACTCATGGGCCAAGCCAATTGCTGGTAGGATTCTTGCAGCAGACCAATCTACTTGGCTAACATTCACCAAGTACCAGACCCTGTTTGGAGACATGTATGGCAATTTGGAGAAGAAGAACAAGGCTGCAAGAGCCCTGCTGGCATTGGTGGTGCAGTACAGTCAAAATTTCAATGTTCTATCCACCAACACCAGATGGGAGGTTCCAACTCTCATTGAACCAACAGGGCTTCAAGAAGGACGCCCATCTGGCAGTGGTTATGTCACAAACCGTCTTTGTCAATGTCTTCATGAGGAGAGATCAACGGAGCAGGTGTGGAAACATTGGCCCCAAATCCAAAGGCACAGGACCCCAATCTACTGGAAATCTTGGCAATCCAAGGCCCCTGTCAAATTGAGTACAGAATAATTTTTTTCAGAGTATGAAGTTTGTAAGATGCATAATTAAACTGGTATGATCAAAAGAGAAACAAATAAAAACCAAACTATGATATGACCTTATGTCTGACAAACATCAACACTGTGAAAAACATTCAAGAAAAAGCTGCCATTTGACATGCAATATTACAAAGGCGCCTTTGTAATATTGCATGTCAACTGGCAGCTGTTTCTTGAGTTTTTTTCACAGTGCAAGTACACTATAATACCACTTTTTGAAATTGATCAGGCATTGAATTGAGCCTATAGTAATTTTCACAGCTTAATAGTCGTTCATTTAAATGTTTAATAGAGAAATGAAATATGTTGTTGAAAAACATTTGACATCTTTTAGAAATTTTCCCATTCTTCCCTTGAAAGAAAATCTTGTTCAATTTATCATCTTTCAGTTCATGTATTAATTTTGCAATTAAACTCCAAATAAAAACCAATTTTTCTTGTGATTTCCATGGCATTGGGTTGTGAATAATAGGTTTTGAGTCTTTTTCTACTACCTCAAATCGCTGACCATAATGTTCAGAAAATATCTGGATTGCCTTTCTTAGAAGAACTTTATTATTTTTTTCTTGACCAAAGTATTTTTGAAGGATAGTCCCAATCATGTTAATGTAAAACAATATAATTGTAAGCCTGCCTTGAGGGTGATCAGTTGATGCATTTATATAGTCTATTATGTTTATTCCATACATTTTGTACCAAAACCAATTCCAAGATAATCTATTTTCAAGCAGCTGATTAAATGCAAAATCCCGTACAGATCTTCTCTTTGATGCAGCTTTTTTATTGATTTCCATTATCCTACGTTTTTTGGATGCTTTTGTTTCCTCCAGATGGCTTGCTGTTGATGGAGCATTTTGAATTTCAGCTCTGTGAATTATCCTGGTTGAGGCTGCCTCAGATTTAACCTCCCTGAAGATGAAATTCACCACATCTAAATTTGTATTGTCCTGAATTTCAAGTTGATTAGTTTCAGGCTGAATATCATGAATGAGTTTGATTATTGCATTCACATGAAACTTGCTGTCAGTTGATAGAGATTCATCCCATGAAAATACTTCTCTATCAAACTTGAATATGTTGTTGATATTGGTCACAAAATTTCTCAATGGTGGAAGAATATTGCCAGAGATATTTTCCATTGGTTGACTGTTGTACATTTTTCCTACGTCTGATGAAAAATCATTGGAATTCTTGTACTTGAACATACTTTCACCAATTGAGGATCTTAGGAGTGTATCTATAATTGCAGGATCATCTTTAACCATATGGCTTTGCATTTTTCCATAGTCCAAAAATAATTCAGGAGCTATTGATGTATGATCAGGTACTTTTATAATTGTTTCCAGTGTATTTGTGTCATCTAAAGGGTTGCTTTGTCTCATAATCTTTCTTTTTTGAGCTTGAACCTCAGATTCAGTATCTTGAAATCCTTGGGGATAGAGGGAGCTTGACATTTTTGATGACCCCAGAGGCCTGGGCATATCAATCCTTTCAGAAAACCTAAGATTTGATCCTGCCTCCATTCCTATCTGTGGATTAGATTGCGTAACATCATTTGATGTTGGATGGTGAAAAATAGGTTCTGTTTCTATCCACTTCATTACATTATGGCTAAAACCTTTTTCCATCCCATTTTGAAACAATGCAAAAAAATCAGAATTTAAAAATGATCCTAAGCTTTCTCCTGCGGTGTTGAAATAATCACCATGAATTTTTTCTTCTAGCTGACAATATGATCCAAAACCAGTTCCTATGGCTGAGTATGGCCAAACTGGGTGAGTGAAGCCTTCATGATACTGGGTGCATGGTACAAAATTGAAGGAATTTCTATGAATTTTGGAGGGTTCTTGTGGATACTCCAAGCTACCACTAATCATAGAATGATGGGTGGCTACACTTGTTTGAACAAATTCTTGTGGGTTTGAGGTTGGGGTAGGGTTAAGAAGATCCTCAATCTGTTGAAGATCTGCCCAATCAAAATCATTGCTTGATGGCTTTCCTCCCAATCCAAGGCCTTCCAAAGCGTTGCAAGCATTCCATAATCCTAAATAAAAGAGTGGGATAAATGATTGAATGCAACATGAAAAAATTTTGTACATCAATGAATGCAGATAAAAATGATGATTGTAGAAGTAATTATATTCTATGGATGGTGATGTGGTCTTAGAGGATCTCAGGCTTCTCTATTTTTGAACATATGATGACACTAAAATTCTCAATGCAGGCACATATAGAAACAGGTATCCACTATTGAAATCTAAAATTCACCCAATGATACTCTGTTTCAAATCAAATGTGACACTGTTTCAGCATGGAATTCTTCAGTGTAACACCCTTTCAGTGTGACACTCTTTCAGTATGATTTCTTTCAGTGTGATTCTCTTTCAGTGTTACACTCTTTCTGTTTGACACTATTTCAGTGAATCTATCTCAACAAAATAGTAGTTATAAGATGCTGAACCACAGAGTTAGCCCTGGGAGAAGAGTTCTTGGTGGACCTAACGTTCAAAGTTGTAGAGCTGCGCAACTGGATTGGAGCTCCTAGTGCCGGAGCAGTAGCTGAGCGGGGATTTTTGCGAGCTATAGCACCGGTAGGGTGAAAGAGCCAATTGAAAAGATCGCCAACACCGTTATTTACTTGACTGCCGTTGGAAACCGCTGGTGCTGGGTTGTTGGTTACTCCGGGAGGAGCCAAGCTTCTGTTCAAGCGGTTAGAAACTGCTGGATTACCGCTACGTTCAGCCTGAAAGAAATTAAGAAGAGACGTCTGACGAGTCAACACTACAAGTATACGTATCAGTTGCCGCTTCAACCAAATGAGTTTTTGTAGCAAAGTATACTGCTTACTAATGATAATGAGCGGTAGTTGACTGTTGATGTTGCAAAAAAAAGTTTTTGGTTTAACTGAGTTTCTGTCAAAGAAACTAAAGAGATAAAAAGGACAAGTGTCAGTATTTAGATACTCGCCGTGTCTGGGAAAAATTTCCCGATGAGGCCCCCAAATGTCAGGGCGCGTCTCTAAAGTGACGACGCCCTGAATATAACAGCACAATGGGTGAGTTCCTAAAAAGGAAAACACACTCAACTCAACCGCAGTGCGGGAGGAGAAAGCCGCGTCTCCGATGGAGGGGCTGGTAGAGCTAAGTTGTACCTGAACCTGAAAGGTTTGTAAAGGAAAACTCAAGCTTACCTGGTAAGGTAGCAAGTGAGAGGAGCTAGAGAGAAAGGGTAGCGGTTAACGGCGGAGGTGATGGCGGAAGGGGAAGTGGAGGCAGAGGCGGAGTTGAGGGAGGCGAGGAGAAGAGGTCTTGAAGATATAAAGGAAAATGAGATATGAAATATATAAAAGCCCCGGTTGTTGTATCAAACAAGGTAGACGGGTGTAGTCATCCAAGTTTATTAAATCCACACAAATGTGGAAACCTAGATCTAAGTTTTGGCATATTTCTAATTTAAAAAGAACAAAACAGAAGAGCGCACAATTTGGAAAATACACACAGCAGTTGAAAATATCCCCAAAGACCCAAAGGCCCAATGGATGACCCTCCAGCTGTGCCAGAGCAACAAGCAAAAAAGGGCCGGTTGTGAGAAACTCTGTGAAAGATCTGGCAAGGAGGGGCCTAATCAAGCAACTAGGGGGCTTCCAGGGAGGGGGCGGACAAAACCGAATCCCCTGGGGGCACATCAGCTTTGAAGCAGCCCTGCTTAAATACCCATCAACTGGTATCCAGCCGCTCACTGCCTCCGCACAAGCTCAAGCCACTGCCACGCTCACTCATCCTCAGCCAAGCCACGCGGCGTCAACAACTACCCTTCAAGGCCGCGCTACTGGTTGTCAGGAATATCTGTATCTTGAATGGATTGGCGGAACAACCAGCCCCTGTGACACAACTCAGCAAGGTCGCCGGCGTATCCAAGCTCAAACTTGAACATCTCAAACAAGAGCTCTTGGACAGCCGACAAAACCCCTAACTTAGCTAATTCCCTCCTCGGGGGAGCGAAGCAACCTCCAAAGGAGGGACTTACGCCCTATGTGGACCCTGCGGCCTGAGAGAATTATGACTTTTGGTGGGGACTTTTTTAGAATCACTCTCCCTCATGAGCCTCTGCACCATTTTTGAAATTGTTTACATTTCTGGGATGGCCCAAGCTGTCCCTATCTTTCTACTATTTTTTCCCATCCTCAACACCTCTTGTTGAACTGTAATCAGAGTTGTAACATCATGGATTCCAGATTCTGTACAGTGCAACATGTGTGATACGGGATGTAGCCAACTAGATGAAGTTGCAAAAAAAGACATTTGAATGTCATTACATATCCCTAAAAATAGGACAATAGGTGGAAAGATTCTCCTTGATGTTCTGCATCTTTTGTTCCCCTACAACTCAATCACATAATGTGATGTGATGAAGCTACACAGGATTGAAAAAGGCCAAGTTCCTGATTCTCTCAGGCTGCGGGGTCCACTTAGTGTATAAGTCCCTCCTTTGGAGGGTCCCTGCGGGACGGCGTCCCCCCTCCACAAAGAGAGAGACTTAGTTAAGCTAGACAAAACCCCTTCCTTGATGGTCGTACAGGGCGCCAAGACTCAGAACTACCAAACCCCTCTTGCTCAACAGTTCACAGAGGACCTTCACACTGAAATCCCAAACCTCCCATCCAGTTCGACGGCCACGCAGGACCGCCGAACTGAGGCCACAAGCGCCCCAAAGCCCTCTACGGCCACACCACCGCCGAGACAACCCCCTCGACAGTCACACAAGTCCGCCGAGACGACCCCTAGAATCCCCTCATTCCCTCAACGGCCACACAGGACCGCCAAGACAGCCAACAACACCCCCTTGCTCCACGGTCATACGGACCGCCACACCAGCCAGGCTACTTGTATGACAATCACCCTCCACGCACCATTTTCCCCCCTTGCTATGCCTTGTCCAAACAATCACCCCTCAGCCAGCCCACCCGCTAACTCCCCCCATCCAGACTCACTAGCTGCTGCCTGACTACTCATTCGACAATTCTATGACACTCCATCTCGACCAGCAGCTTGGTCCTCACGGCCCGTCGGCCCTCTCTCTCCCGCCAAAGCCTTTTCACCGGCCACACCCGCTGTCCTGCAATCTCTGTTTTCAGTCTTGTGCTTGTGTATGCGCTCTATATACTCATCTGGCGGGAAGTGAGGCGGTCCAGGTCTGGCGGAAGAAGCACTGACTGTTTTTAACGGACGTGGGCCGCGCAAACTCAATTTCAAGGTCTCCCGGGGAGCCGAGCTGACCCGACAGGCGTTGGATTGGATGGTTCTGCTCAGCCGGCAACCCTTTGGCGGGGAGCAACCCGCAAATCCTTGACCTTCCAAGTAAGTCTCATTAGCCAAGAAGCAGGCCAAAATTGGCGAGCAATGCCAGTCGGTGTCTTCTAGCGTCACGCACACTTCGTCCAAGTGTCCGTTGGCCGGCTAGGGCAGCCATGAAGGCCACGACTCTACTTTGACCTCAAACACAAGCAACTAGATTCTGTTGCAAGCCGTCACTCCGGAGGAAGTGCTCCAAGAGACCCTTGCAATGGGTGTGGCCCAGAAGCTGCCCACTCACCCTTCTCCGGCCCCCCACTACATCCCTGGCAGGCGGGCAGTGTCTCAGACCCGGACGGCCACTCGTCGCCGGTGGCCCTGGGTGCCCTTGTCAGTGCTCAGCCCGGGCCTCGAGGTGCTCAACCGCTGGCCGCCCCGCCCGCAAGTCAAGAAGCAGCCTATGCGGCCAAAACTCGGACAGGCAATCCAGCCTCCAAGGCGTTTGGCGCGGGTCTTTCCAGCCCACTAATGTTGATGATTGTAAACAACAGCCCCCTTTGCTGCAGCTTGACAAGGGAGAACGGAGGCTTGACAAAAAACTGAATTTGCCGAGATTGCCTGATTGACCTTCCTTTTTGTTTGCTTTTTTCACTACAGTAAATTAAACTAGAATATGTGATGAAATGATGCCTCCGAGTTGAAGGGAGGAGGGAATAAAGTCCCGAGGAAAAAAGCTTGCCGCCGGGAGAGAGAAAAAGAAGCCCAAAAAAGGGGCTAGACTGCTAGCTTGTGCAAAGGAAAAAAGCTCCGCACTACAAGAGACTTGAGGACTTATGATTTTCTTTCTAATCTATCCAGGATATATAAGCTATTTGGAATGGGGACAAGCTGTGGGACAGAAGGTGAAAATGCATATGCATCTGGAAGGAAGGGAATGAGTGACAGGCATGGAAAAAGGGAGAAAACAGAGAGAGGCCCATGAAATTCCAACAATATGTACTATGTCTTCTCAAACACTTTAAGTTTTTAATTATGTTCATTATCTTCATCATTATCCGCAACAAATATAACGCTAAACCGGAGCTACAAAATGGTGACAGTGAAGAGTGTGGCCACATACCAAATTATTTGACATACCACTCTGGATCCTCTTGCATGATGCTTGATTGATTTCTGCTTTTCTGGCCTATTTCACAATAGCAAGTCAACACAAAAATTCATCTGACCAGGAATTATGAGCTTATCTTTCTTACCTATTGATAACGCTTCATGCAGATTGGCTCAATTTGATGGTTGGCTGATCAAGGCATCAGTTTCATATCTCAACCATGCACACTGCCAAGGGGGCTGTATCAGTTACAAACCCCAAAAATAAGTTCAACTGGGGGCAACCAATGGAATATCTGTCTTCCGGACCAATATTATATTGGCAAATACATTATCCTTTGTTGTAATATATTGATGGGCCCCGCCAACATAGGATCAGTCGAGGAGAGCAATATTATATCAGTTGCCTCTGGTTGGCCCTACTGTGGGGGGTTGCAACCAATACAAACCCCTTTGCAGTGACAGGTGCCCCATGCTAGGCAGCATTTTCAGCTATAGTTTTATTTTGAAAAGTATGTTGAAGATTTTCACCTTAGAGCATCTCCAAGGGGGTTGCTAATCCACATTGGTGACCCATCTCCAAAGAATTCACCCACTGAATTAAACTTTTTCATCTGAATCTTCACTTGATATCTTCATCTTTCTACCCAGTTTCAAACTTATTCAAAAAAAAAAAAACCCCAAGACTTTGGGCCCCTGGGGAGTGGGCTTCACAAGCTTCTTTCAGGAGGTACTTGCACCGTATAAACCCAAACTGACATGTTAGGATTTATGTTCATTCATCTGTTGATATCTTGAGAGCAAGTCTAGGGTTGCAGTGCTTGTGGCATTCTTTGAGAGGAACCTAAAAAAAGATCTGTTAAATCAACCATTACTTAAACATCCAGCAGTTTTATCAACATGCAAATATTATCAGCCATAACAGGGAGCCTGTCAAGTTTGAAAAAGTACTGTCTTGGCGCCCTGCAGCGGCGAAGCCGCTTTTAAACTCTAGTCTAAATAATAATCTAAGGAACCACCTCTTGCGCAGAGATTCCTGATCTTTTATAGCCTAGGAGGCCAGGAACTCAGGCTTTCTGTGTCCTCACGGTGTTCCTGTTTGAGAACAATCCACGCGTGAGTATTCGCGTGGATTGTGCTCAGTCAAGTACGACAACTGGGGAAACTTCACCCAAGTCTGACAACCAACTAACAGGAATTCTCATGCAAGTGAATCCTGTTTATTTGCACGCCTCCGCTTCTTCTGCAGCGCTTGCTGCGTCAGTGTTGGCGCTGTATGGACTAGCCAACGGCTGACATGATGGGTCATCAAGAGGACAGACACAGCCCTCTCAATGACCGGGAAAGACTGGCCATTGAGAGGACACACCCCTCTCAATGACTGGCACAGACCGGCCATCAAGCGAGAGGACACAACCCCTCTTGATGACCGGGACCAACCGGTCATCAAGAGGACAGACACAGCCCTCTTGATGACCGGGAAAGACCGGCAATTGAAAGGACACAGCCCTCTCAATGAACAGAAAAGACCGGCCATCGTGAGGACACACCCCTCTCGATTGAACGGCACAGACCCACCATCAAGCAAGAGGAAACAACCTCTCTCAATGACCAGGACCAACCGGTCATTGAGAGGACACACCCCTCTCAATGACTGGGACAGACCGGCCATTGAGAGGACCACCCCTCATGATGACCGGGACAGACCGGCCATTGAGAGGACCACCCCTCTTGATGACCGGGACAGACCAGCCATTGAGAAAGAGGAAACAACCCCTCTTTCAATGACCGGGACTGACCGGTCATCAAGAGGACAGACACAGCCCTCTCAATGACTGGGACCAACTAGCCATTGAGATGGGTGTGTCCTCTCAATGACCAGTTGGTCCCGGTCATCAAGAGGGGCTGTGTCCTCTTGCTCAATGGCTGGTCTGTGCCAGTCATGAAGAGAGGTGTGTCCTCACAATGGCTGGTCTTTTCTGTTCATTGAGAGGGGTATGTCCTCTTGATGGCCAGTCTTTCCCGGTCATCAAGAGGTCTGTGTCTTTCCTCTCAATGACCCATCAAGAGGGATATGTACTGCCCTCCGTGGGCGGCGCAGAGTCCAGACTGGCCATTCATGATGGCAGGAGTGCTGGTTTTGGAGTGCCCCAGTGTTCACTCCAAAGATTTTGGAGTGCATGGTTGGGCACTCCAATTTTTGGGGATTTTTGGAGTATACCATCATCCACTCCAAAAATTTTGGAGTGGACACATGTGCACACCAAAAATTTTGAAGTGAACTACTGTTCACTCCATTTTTTGTGTGCATGAATTAAATAGCCTGCCTCAATATGAAAACCACATAAACTTTTTAACTTCATTACCAATTAATTTTTTGTTATTCATACCACCACTGTAGTTCAAGCAGCTATTGTTACTTACCAATTTCAAACTCCCATTTTCATCTCTTGTTCCAGTGTTTTAGGCCCCGTTTGGCACTGATATAAATATAAGGTGATATAATCACTGGTTAATTCAATAAAAACTACAAAGTTCAACATAAAGCCTCCAAATTTTCTTTAGGCAACCTACAGTGCTGTCCTCTTCAACTGTGAACCCAACATCAACTTATCCAGCCATCTTCAGCCCCATAATACCATCATATCGCTTCATATTGGTCAAAAGTGATATAATGGTATTATGGTGCTGAAGATGGCTGAATCAGTTGAATCTGATTTCAAAGTTGAAGAGACCAGCATTGTAAGTTGCCTAAAAAAATTTGGAGGCTTTATGTTGAATTTTCTATTTTTTATTGAATTAATCAGCGATTATATCACCTATAATTATATTGGTGCCAAACGGGGCCTTATACATTCATCCCCTCATGATGAATTTAATTCTCTGTGATCTTCTGATTTTATGTGGAAGTAAGGTTCACTGGGAATTTTGAGATGTGTATGTTTTAAAGCCTGCAAAAACTGGACTTGGTCAGGAACCGTGACGGTTGACCGGAGCCTCCGGAGGCCTCCAGAGTCCAAGCAGGTCCAAGCGGATCGAGGTGGAGACGGCCCACCGGAAGGACCCGGGGTCTCCCGGGGTGAACTTATCTCCCTGTATTGCTGCATTTATTGCCACTCCCTCCAGCTCGAGCCCGTCGCACCAAACTTTTCAAAGCTTTTGCAGAGAAACTGAACAGACCCAAAATTTCATAGACCAGATACATACCCAGCCGCGATGGTTCTCCGCTTAATCCAGTCTCCAGTAATCCGACATACCCTCAGTCGGGCTTACTCCACTCCAGCCCCGTCGCCTAACTCGCTACCATTGAAACAAATCTTGTTGGGTGGATTGGCAGCTGGTGCAGGTATCGTGAGCCCAAATTTTCCAAATTTTCCTTGTCTGCAGTCAGCTCCGCTGATGTTCGATGGCTTCCAGTTGACATACGCCTCTATGGGAGGCTCTCCATCGGGAGTCGAAAAGGTTGAGGAAAGTTCCACCAAGCCCGTTACGGCAAGTGCCCTCAGTCCCAAAGGTTTGCAATCCGAGTAGCCATTAAAATTGCTTGAATTGATCTTTTGAAAATGTTTGCGCTCTGAAAACAGAATGGAGGAATTTTCAGTTGAAGCAAGTGATTCCTTACAATCAGAACACCTCCACTTTCATCTTCGAGCTACCTAAGGGAACCGACTCTGGCTTGCACGTGGCGTCATGTCTCATCACCAAATCTGTGGCTCGGGAGGGACCGATGGCGTGCAATGATGACAAGGGTAAGCCTGTCATCAGGCCTTACACCGTGAGTTTGATAGGTTGTCTATCTGAGCGCCCCCCCCCCCCCCCCCCCCCCCCCCCCCCCCCCTCAATAATCACTCAACGCCCTTGGACTCCTCTTCAGCCTATAACGCCACCCAAACAGACAGACACCTTGCATCGTGAGTGACTACAAAGGTGTTGTTGATTGCACAATCAAGTGGCGAGATTTGACGATGAGTCTCTCTTATTCGACTTCTCCAAACGTTCAACCTAGTCATGGTCAAAAATTACAACGAAGGAAAGATGACCAATCACATTTTCAGGTGTGTTCGACTCTCTACTTCAATCCACTCTATGAAGCTGATCAGTTGCCATTCTTGCCGGTTTATTCCCAGCTTGAGCCCTGGCGATCAACTCGCCATGAAGGGGCCGTTCCCAAAATGGCTTTACAAACCTAACGAGTTCAAAGTACGTCACCTAAGTAATCCTACCAGTTTTTCCTTTTCATTTGACCCGCCCGCGCAGCAGTACATACTGACACACCCAATCTACCTCAGACGATTGGAATGATTGCTGGAGGAAGTGGGATAACTCCTCACTGGCAGATAATTCAGGCCAGTTTTTCAACCCATTCCACACGAAGATGTAAAAGCTCATACTTTGTCCGCTACCTAACCATTTGCTACAGGAGATCGCATCTAACCCCCAAGACAAGACGAAAGTCGTGCTACTTTTTGCCAATCAAAAGGAGGAAGACATTCTTCTCCGCAAAGAATTCGAACGTAAGGGTCCGAGAGTATTTGTCTTGCGAGAGATGAAAAAAGAGGAAAACCTAGTAGCTGAACAGCAAAACATTCAATTTATTTACAGGTTTGGCCAAAGAGAAACCCCATCAATTTTCGATCAACTTTGCTCTTGACCAGCCACCGAAGAACTGGCCGAGCGAGTTGAAGGGCTACTTGACCAAGGATGTCTTGAAGTCTAAGCTGCCTTCGCCGGCGCTTGGTTCGGACGTCAAAATTTTTGTATGTGGTCCACCAGGACAAGTCGCGGCCGTTGCCGGTCCAAAGAATGACATGGAACAGGGAGAACTTAAGGGAATGCTAAAAGACCTCGGGTTCACCGAAGACCAGGTGTACAAGGTAGGTTCCACTTCTTTTTCACTCACGCTCCCACACCGTCTAATTGACCCAAATCAACTGCCTGCTTTTTACACGTGATGTGTGGGTTTAGTTCTGAGCTTTTGTCCGGATATCACGACCCTTACCAGTGAGGAACAAATAAACCTCCATTGGTCACTTGAATAGATTGTATATACATATGTAGATGCAAGCACGGCGCGCTTTCAAGTTGTTGTTATGAATATGAAGCAGCAATTTGCAATTCGCCCCTCTCAATACGAAGTCTTCCATAGTCCCTGTGGTACATACATAGGTTGGTGGGAAGGGTAAAGTATGGGTATGGTACATGCGTGTTGACATTTGGGGTTCTCAAAGTTGCAACATAGCTGAACTTAACTATTGTCTTTTCCGTAAAGCTTGGAGAATTTCTCAAATTTTCTGTTTTTGTTGACCAAGGGAAATGCCATATTTTTCATATCCCTCTGCATGCGGCATCTTGACAAATGTCAGATAAGGCCCAAGGCCAAATCCACCCCCGGAGCCAACATTCTCCAGTAGGTGGTCTACGCATTGGGTTAGAGAAAAACCAAGTTCATATTCTGAACCGGAGTGCCTTCCTTACCCCACCAGCCAGTGCCCATCACCATTGGCTGCTGCCCTTTGCCAGTATGGGGGCCAGGGAGAGGCTGACAGATGGCTGGGTTGTCATCCCAGGCAGAAGTAAATCTCAAAGTGTCTTTTAAAGTTGAGTGATGATTTTTGTGTGCATGTGCTTAAAAAACCTTGAATGCAAAAAGTTTGGTGCAAACTGTGATTTCAGGTCAAGTGCATAACAAAACCAAAATTTGTGGAAAAATTTCAAGCATTCTAGAAAAGACAATAAGTCCCTCACTTGCCTGAGGCTATGCCGGAGGGACTTATGACTAATCAGGGATTCTTGCATGTGAGATATTTTAGATTTGTTGGTGTTTTCCTTTGAACCACCAAATCTCAACCCTGACCATCCCCAACCTTCTAATTTTTTGGTGGATGGTATGTGTGCATCTGCCCCTCCTTCTGATACAATTTCAGACTCCTTCGCCTGCATCTTCACCCTTATATTTTTTTTTTCAAAACATCCATTTCCTTCAAAGATAACCGCCCGTGCGCAGACATCTCAAGGTCCCTTCACTTGATACAACGTTATAAAGGCACGTGCGTCTCTTTTTTTCACTGATTCCCTCTCCTTAGCTCCGATCATATATTTCCTAGCGCTGATCATTTATCTCCTCCACCGATCAGAATCCTAGTATCCATTTTGACGCATATATCAAGTTCGGCGGTCCGCTTGACGGTTGACCGGAGGCCGGCATGTGAACGGTCATGAATGGCTGGGGCGCGTCCGTCAAATTGACGGCCGAACTTTGGGCGCTTCGGCGGCGATGTGCAACTGCCGTGTACACATCCCTGCTCGCCGAGAGCCCCTCGGCGGGCAGGTACAGATCCCACCTCGCCAAGAGCCTCTCCGCGGGCAGGTATACATGTACCTGCCCACCGAGGGGCTCTCGGCGAGCAGGCTCGGCGGGCAGGTGTATGTATCCCTGCTCGCCGAGAAGGATAACTCTCGGCGAGCAGGTATACAAACACCTGCCCGCCGAGCCTGCTCGCCAAGAGCCCCTCGGCGGGCAGGTGCAAGTATACCTGCTCGCCGAGAGGCTCTCGGCGAGGTGGGATCTGCATGCCTGCTCACCAAGGATTTCTCTTGGCGAGCAGGTATACATGCACCTGCCTGCCAAGGGGCTCTCGGTGAGCAGGCCCGGCGGGCAGGTGTTTGTATACCTGCTCGGCGAGAGTTATCCTTCTTGGCGAGCAGGCAAGGCTCTCGGCGAGCAGGCAAGGCTCTCGGCGAGCAGGCAAGGCTCTCGGCGAGCAGGCAAGGCTCTCGGCGAGCAGGCAAGGCTCTTGGCAAGCAGGGATACATCCCCCTACCCGCCGAGCCTGCTCACCGAGAGCCCCTCGGCGGGCAGGTGCATGTATACCTGCTCTCTGAGAGGCTCTCGGCGAGGTGGGATCTGTACCTGCCCGCCAAGGGGCTCTCCCGCCAAACAAGGCGGGTACCCGCCATTTTTTCCCCTCAAAACACCAGGAAAAAAAAGTAGTCACTTGATGGCAAGTGACATGACACAGCTTTGGTTTCATCTTCAACACTGCTCCAATGCTGCTCCTCTCCACCAGCAAATCTAGGGCTCACATGACAGGTGTCAGGATCAAAGCAATCCATTTGACAAAACCAGATGATGCTCAGCTTTGGCCCTGGCCCAGCTGATGCTCAGCTTTTATCCTGGCTCAGCTGATGCTCAGCTTTTGCCCTGGCCCAGCTGATGCTCAGCTTGGCACCGGCTACCTGATTATCATCTTTTTCCCTGGCACAGCTGATGCTCAGCCTTGGCCGTGGCTGAGCTGATGCTCAGCTTTGGCCCTAGCCTAGCTGATTTTCAGCTCTGGTCCTGTCCAAGCTGATTCCCATCTTTTTACCTGGCCTGGCTCAGCTGATACTCAGCAAGCTGAGCATCAGCTGGCCAGCTGGCCCAGGACTGGATCAAAGCTGAGCATCAGCTGGGACAGAACTAGGAAAAGGCTGAGCAAGGACTGGTACAAAGCTGAGCATCAGCTGCGCCAGGACTAGTACAAAGCTGAGCATCACCTGGGCAAGGACTGTTCAAAAGGCTTTATTTCAATTCTGAGACTGAGCTGCGTTTAAAAAGCTCAGTATGAGCTGAGCAAAAAAGCTGAATATGAGCTGAGCAAAAAAGCTGAGTATGAGCTGAGTATGAGCTGAGAAAAAAAGCTGAGTATGAGCTGAGTATGAGCTGGGTACCAAAGCTGAGTATCAGCTGGAGAGAACTGAGGATCAGTTGGGCTCATCAAAAACTGAAAAGGACCTCCTTGGTAAATTTTGGAAGTTGAGGAAATGGTTGGGAGATTGGGGTAGATGGTGGATAGATATTGAATAGATGGTGGGTAGCTGGCTGGAGCTGGTGTGATGTCACTTGTCATTGACTTAGGGTGTTCAAAGTTGACTTGCATAAAATCATAACACCATAAAATCATAAAATTCTAAGCTGAAAAAAATATGTTGCACCCAAGCACTCAAATTAGAGCAACATTTCTAGAATGGTACATATGAAATCATCACTTGAAAGTTTTATAATTTTATGATTTTATGCATTGAAAATTTTATGATTTCAACTTTGAACACCCTTACTGACTATTTTATTTTCCTGGTGAAAGCTGAACACCCGCACCCGCATCTGCTACCCGTCTGCGGGTACCTGTCAGTGCAGGCAGGTACCCCCCCCCACGGGTGCCGGGTACCTGCAAAAGGGTACCCTTTTGCCATCTCTACTTCTAGTCTTGCATGCTTATCAGCTCAACCCAAAGCAGTTCTTACAGGCTTATCTTACGCACAACAATCAAAAATTAAGTCCAATCGTCGGTTGTGGGGAGCACCAATTGGATGGCCAACAACAACAGCCATTTTGACCGCAATCAAGCAACTCGTTTGCCATACTGCTGAAGGAAGAGCTTGTTGGAATCAATACATACTATCCAAGGTGTGTCCTTCTTATCTTGTTGTCTTGGCTGCGTTTTCTTTGGGTGACAAGGTTCTGATGCATTCTATCTTATTTATTATTTGAGCAGGCACAAGCAATCCTCACCGCTGAAGGTGGAGCACGCGGAAAATTCCCAGGTGGGAATTATCATAATGCTAGAAAAATCACACCGGATTTTTTCTGAGTTCTCAGATGAATCAAAGGCCACCCGCACAGAAAAACTTGTCATGGCGGACATGCCGTTCCTCTATAAACTAATCTTGCACAAAGTGCAAAGGGACCAACTAGAACTATCTCCAGCGCTCAAAACCAGAGGTCCTACACAAAGCAATTCAAGAGAAAATCAAACAAATCAGTCCAACTCAAAATCTGACAATGAGTTAGAATCTGATACTGATACAGCGCCAGCAGAAACACAGAGAGAAACCCCTCTGGCCAAGAAAACCGCCCTCAAAGAGATTGAAGACTGCAAGGAACCCTTTAACCCCACTAATCAACCCCACATCATTGCCTCGACTGTTTGTTTGATGGTTTCTTTTGCGGCAAACAGAAGGGACAACACCCTACAGATACAGAATTCAGTTGTTTTGCTTGCCTGGTCAATGTAGTTGTCCAAAGATGATGATGTTCTTTGAGGTTACATTATTCTTTCTTGTTGATGAAAGTGATTCTTTTTTTTCAATCTCATTGTGTTTTTTCTCCGTTTTGGGGGGCTCAGTATATATCATCAATCATGTACGCCTGATCAGGCTTAGTAGCTCCAATCATCTCCCAACACAGGTGGGTTTGTGCACTATGCAGTTAGTAAATTAATTTGGAATGAAATGGAGTGATGTGCTCAACATCACTATTATTTTGTTTTTTATTCTGATTTTCAAAATATTTATTTTAGAAGTAGATGAGCTAGATACATAGGATATAAAATACATGATAATTTTGTTGAGAAGGATGCCATTCAGGAAAAATGGGTCCCGTAAGGAGAGGTTGAGAATTGACGGAGTAGTGAGAAATATAAGGTTGAGTGTGGTCAATTATCCAGATCTCTCATGCGAGAATCCCTGATAAGTCATAAGTCCCTCCGGCAAAGCCTCAGGCAAGGAGGGACTTATTTAAGTTTGCAACATAGCGGCATATGTCATGAAGACATACAACCTTATTTGCAGGGACTGCCAAATGCTTCCCTGCAAAAAAGGTGTGTATGGCATTATGTCACATTTGTAAATTTTCAACTTTGAGAACCCTAATTGTTTTCTGATTACACAGGTTGAGTTCATGTGCAGACGCTTCTAAACAATTTGCTCTACCATCAAATTGTTCCCTATGCACTGCCTGAGTACATCTTTAGGTTAAGTGAATGCTGTAGAGACTGTAAAATGAAGATGTGTCTGGTGAGAGTTGAACTCACGACCTCAGCTATGCTGAGACACATACTAGAGTGCTGCCTTTACCAACTAGGCTACAGACGCTTGCGGCTGCCAGCTGGGTGGTTGGTTGGTAGTGCTCATGGTTCGATCCGACAGCCCTCCATACTGTGGTGATACATCATGGTAGCAGACTAACAGACAACTCAACAAATGCATTTCAAGGGGTGGCTGGAAATTTGACTGCTCAGCATGTTGAAGGAAACCAGGTTGATTATGTAGATAGCAAGTTACTCATCAGTAAAAGACATTTATGTACTTCTGACTTCTGTTCATAAGTTAACTGCTCTCAATGTTGATATTTCCTTGGCTGGTAAGTGTTCTGCTATATTCAAAACAATGAAGAAAACATAACTACCTGTCAAACAACACAATTCTTTTTATGTGGTTTGGGAGAAGCAAGTATTTCTAAGGGCAGTAACCTATCTATGCACCTTGACAAACAACCTCCAGTACCACATACCCCCTGTAAACACATAACCAATTCTTTCCGCCAAGAGGTACATACACCAGGAGAAAAAGATAGTCACTTGCCAAGAAATGGCATGACACCAAGTCCAGTGAGATACCCACCGTCTACCCACTACTTCCATGGAGCGCATTGCTAGCTCCTGCACAGCTGTGGCTGAGGCAGCTGTTCCTTATCCCAACGCTGAGCCCAGCTGTTCCTCAGCTTCCCAGCGCTCATCTGGAGAGCAACATTATATACACATGTTCAGGCACTCTTGATGGCTGCCTGGCCATTGAGAGTGTACAGACCCTTGAAGGCCAGTACCAAACATCAAATGAGCCTACCCACCCTTGATGGCTGCCAGCTGGTACCGGCCATGGAGAACATATGTAGTCAGAGAGGTTTGGAATGGAGTCTCTCACAACAGGGACTTGCATTGAGTTTGAAACAAAATGTAAGGACAAACTTAACCCAAGTCCCAGCCTACTTACAGGCACAAGCAGCATTTGGCTGGTTGCAAAGCAACCCCTCCCTTTGGGAGGGGCTTGCATACTTGTGTGAGCCAGATCCCAGTTTTTGGTGGGAAAACTTTTGTTTCCATCACCACACCTTCAATATGCATATTCTTTCTGAGTTCTAGGAAGCAATACATCTACATCTCAATTTTTGAGTATTTTATTTACCAAGAAGGTTGGACTGTTTCGATTTTTTTTATGGAATTATTCTAACTTGTCAGATTGAATTCTGTCTGAAGTATCCCACAGCCTTCATGTTCTCTGCAGCTTGTGTAACAGTTGGGTGCTTAGTTGGCTCCTCTGTTTGGCAGAGGGAAGCCTATGTTTGCCTTGGTGGGGGTTTGCAACCCCTCAAATTGAGCAGTGAGGAACTCCTACTGTGTCAGACGGTAGGCAGTTGGTGGAGGGGAATGGAAAAATGAGGAATTGAGCTGTGTATGCCCTCCGGGGTGATTGGCCGTGAATGAGCGCAGAGAAACGTGTAGCGTTGGGGGGGGTTGATTTAAAAATGGCTGGAATTGCGCGTTGGCAATTTTTGTATTGAGAAGGGAGCCAGGGATACTGCTGGTGGTGATGTGATCTAAACCAGAGGCTGGAGGAGATCTTTGTTGCGGGCTAATGAACTTAAAGAGCTGAGACTTTGGGCGGAACTGTTGCCAAGAACAACAAACTTTAGATTTTGATGGAAAACTGAAAATTACGGTTCAGAGTAGGTCCATGCCACTCAAAAGCCTGAGTTTGAGCTGAACTCAAACCTTGGAGTTTGTGACATCTAACAGACAGCTCATCACAACCTAGCAAGCACGCGCGCGATACAACAACAAGACAGAAGAAACAAAACAAAACAAGACAGCAAAATACAGTCATAAAGAAAGCCAACCCTCCTCATCCAAACCTAACCAACGCGCGCAGAGTGAAAAGAGAATACAGAACATAATGTAAAGAAATAACCATGAGAAGAAAGAAATAAATCAACCAACACAGAAACAAGGGGAAGAAAGAAAAGGAAGCAGCCTGAAACGCCTTGAGGATGCGCGCCACACTGCGCCGTTGAACCTGAGAAAGCCTTGAGGGCTGGTAACTTGAGGTCTTGATATCTTGAACCTTGACGTCCTCCGGCGCGCACCACACACAACAAAACTTTGATCCCCACGCGCGTACCAGTCTGTCCACCACAGCGGTCAACATGCATATGCCAAAGGAGAGCTAGCTGCCCACCAAAACTTTTTGCTTTCTCAGGATGAGCAAAAGCTGCAGATGACTGATTTCGAAATCAGCCTTATGTGAACCCCCCTTGCTCAAGTTTCACTTTGAGTGGCTCAGTTAAGCTCAACATGCCTCACTGCTGCAGGTGAGTGTCTTGCAAAGCAAGCCTCCAACAGTCCTTGGCAGGAGGGACTTGCACCCTATTGCCCCTTTTTGTGGGGGCTAGATTCTAGATTTTGGTGCAAGGAATTTTCAAAAGTGTATAATTCCTTGCTTCCAAAACTTTCTTGTGATTAAATTCGTTGAGGTTAAAGACTGGCTTAATGTGCCTGTCCAACCTGAAGAATTTGACTCTGAGGCATCTCAATCCATTCCTTTCACTCCAACAAAAAACATCAAAAACACCCAAACTGTGGATTTCACACAGAAAAGGTCTGCTCATGCTTGTTTGGCGAGTTCAGTCCCGAAGTCCCGAGACTCGAGGGACTTTGTTGAGTTTGCATGAGGTGTGGGCTGCAAGTAGGTCTGATGTCAGGCGAATGTCACCAGTGGAACACATATTTTCAATCCACATGTCAGTTAAAGTTATGATGTTTTCATGCTTTTGGATCAACCCCAGTAAGCACATCAAGTTGTATACACATGTATTTATTTGAATAAATATGTCCACATGTAAAACCTTCTGCTCAGGAAAACAGCCCTTCCCTTGGGGGCTCGAGTCCAGCTTCTTTACTAATCCGCACATTTAGAAAACCCTACATATACATAGAGGAAGAGTAAGGGGAGAAATAAATACACAATGACTTCTTCAGACTTGACCGGCCCACAAGAAATACAAAAGCTGCCGATCGCTCGCAGAGTCAAAGACTTCGACTCGAACAACAAAGTCAAGACCCTCGATTACCCCGACATCTATCAACGTAGCTTGGATCAATCCGATGCGTTTTGGGATCAGGTTCGTTTTCTTGGTCTACCTGGATTTAAAATTTCATTGTTTATCTCCAGCCCATATCTCGAATATCATGAATGTTTCCATTCTATTCGCCCATGGCGTGGTGTACTACTGACTCGGTTATTTGTCTGTACTTTTCTTCAGCAAGCCAAAGAAACTCTTAGTTGGAGTAGGCCTTACACATCGATTTACCAGGGAGATTTCCAGAGCGGCAACGTGTCCTGGTTTAGGGACGGTGGCCTGAACGCATGCTACAACTGCCTGGACCGATGGGCAGTCAAAGACCCCAACCGAGTGAGTCCCGCACCAGCTTCACACCAGATTCAATGGCGCACATTTATCTCAAGAGTGCTGATGTCTTCTGTGACTTCTTGCTGGAAATCAGACCGCCATCATCTGGGTCGCCGATGAGGACGAAGACAGCGTCGAACTCACTTACAAGGAAGTCTTCGAGGAAGTCTGTCGTTTGGCCAATGTCTTGAAATCTTTTGGTGTCAAGAAAGGAGATGTAAGAGTTTTCTTCTTTTCCAGGGCCATCTCTCTTCAATCGCCTGTCCTGTGTTGGATGTCGACTATTGATATTTACTTACATATACGTACACAGACAGTAGCCATTTACTTGCCGATGATTCCAGCCGCTGCAATAGCGTTTTTAGCATGCGCCAGGATTGGGGCGATTCACTCAGTAGTCTTTGCAGGATTTTCGGCAGATTCCTTGCGGGACCGAGTTGTCGATGCCCGGTCCCGGGTGGTGATCACGTCTGACGAGGGCAAACGCGGGGGCAAGACTATCCAGACAAAACGGATTGTGGACGATGCCTTGGATGGGATCGCTCGTGGGGAGGGTAAGCATGTTGTAGAGAAAGTGATCGTTTACTCCAGGACAGGCTCGCGCGTGCCGATGAAAGAAGGTCGAGACGTTTGGTGGACCGACGCTTGTCAGCATGCCCGGCCATTTTGTCCCGTCGAAGTCATGGATAGCGAGGACCCACTCTTCATCTTGTATACCTCTGGAAGTACCGGCAAACCTAAGGGCTTGATCCATACCACTGCGGGTTATCTTCTCGGTGCAGCCTTGACGCTCAAACACGTATTCCAGGTTCACGAGGGTGACCGGTTCGCTTGCATGGCTGATGGTAAGTAAATTAATGATGCCGATTCAATCTGTTTTCCCAATTGATTTTTTTTCTTCTTGGTCTTTCTCCCTCGACACTTGATGTTCAAGTCGGCTGGATCACTGGACATACGTACATCATCTATGGGCCTCTCGTGAACGGGGTTGCCACGACGATATTTGAGTCAACGCCGATATACCCCACCCCGTCGCGGTACTGGCAAGCTGTTGCCAAATACCGGTTTACCCAATTCTACACCGCCCCGTTAGTCATTAAAGCCTCACGAGGGTCTTGACAGATTTTGATATTCTCCCCCCCCCCCCCCCCTATTCCCTTGTTAAATTAACTCTGATAGATTTTGTTTGTCAAAAATCCTTTGTCGCTTAGGACTGCCATCCGATTGCTGAAGAAGCTAGGGGCCTCTTATCTTGACGGCCACGACTTAAGCTCCTTGAGGGTCATTGGAACAGTGGGTGAGCCAATCAGCCCGGATGCGTGGAAATGGTACAACGATCATGTGGGGAAGAACAAATGCGCAGTGGTGGATACCTACTGGCAGACCGAGACGGGCTCGATCATCATCACGTGAGAGTCTCCTTCCAAGATCTCGGATGGTGTCCAAAGGTTTGTCCTTGGTCTCACCGAAGCTGATGAGGAATGCCTTTCAAAAATTAGTCCACTGGCGGGGGCAACTGAGACTAAGCCAGGCTCAGCCACCCTGCCATTCTTTGGGATCGAGCCCGTCCTGCTAGAGCCGGCGACCGGGAAAGTCATCGAGGGCCCAGGAAGCGGTGTCTTAGCGCTCAAGAGGCCTTGGCCCTCGATGGCCCGAACCATCTACGGCGACCACAAGCGGTACCTAGAGACTTACTTTAAACCATACCCAGGTTACTACTTCACCGGTGATGGAGCCGGACGGGACTCGGATGGATACTACTGGATCAAGGGTCGGGTAGATGGTCAGTAACGAGTGTCACGAAAAGTGGGAAGTCGCACTACTGAACTGATTCCTCTTGATCCATTTGCAACGAGTCATTTTTCAGATGTTTTGAATGTATCCGGACATAGACTGTCGACTGCTGAAATTGAAGCAGCGATAGCCCAGCATCCATGGATAGCTGAAACTGCTGTGGTAGGGGCGCCTGATGAGACGACGGGTCAATCAATCTAGTAAGAACTTCAATGAACCCAGTACTCTGAACATGAATGACTGTCTTGAGATGTGAATAAATCTGATTTTGGGTTTTTTCTTTCTTTCTTACAAGTGCTTTTGTGATTCTCAAAGCAGAACATCATCAGCTTCACAGTGCTGAGCAGGAGGAACAGTTGAAGAAGGAGTTGACCTCGCTCGTCCGAAAATCTATCGGCCCCTTCTCGAATCCTAAGAAAATTGTCGTCGTCAGCGATCTACCTAAGACTAGATCTGGAAAGGTCCGCTCACTCGTTTCCCTGAATCGATTTTTCTTGGCTTTTGCAGTCGTTTGGTTTGGGTGCTGATTTACTCCTTTTCTATTGCTTCCCTCCTTTTATGTTGACTCATTCCTGACTTAAACAACAAAAACAAATGCTTCATTGAATAAAACAAACCAATCAAAGATTTTAAGGCGCGTATTGAGGAAGATCGTCTCCAACGAGGTCGATAGTTTGGGCGACTTATCCACACTCTCTGACCCTAGCGTAGTCGACGAAATCGTTCATAAAATCACATCTTCCTCTTGAGAATTGATGATTCATTTTACGACCTCCTTGTTTGCATAGTTGTCTTGTTGTTGTTTGTGTTGTCTCCAGTTTCCATTCCTTTAGACCTGCTTGCTGTCGGACTGTGTTTGAAATTGAAGTGAATGAGGCTAATGTGATGTAGTCTTTCCTTCTGACAATGAGGTGGGTCTTGGTGATTCTCCTGATTGGGCTTCACTGAGCACGGAACAACTTGTGGGTTGACATGTGCAAGCAAGTAAATATTTGTTTACGCATCTTGAAATGTTGAAATGTGAATACAAATCTGTCCTCCCTTCCCTGAAAAGTGGCCTGAATTATTGAAAATTATTTATGCAGACTTGATTGCTTCACTACACTGGCATCCATTTCTCGGCTGGTCATTCGCCAGTGGAGAGAGGCGGAAGAACCGCCTCACCTCTAGAGTAATTTCCTCTCTAAATTTCAGCGCATTTAACTTATAGCGCTTGGATAAACCCGGGAGCTATCACGATAGCTCCCCAAGTTCACCCGGTACGGGCTGAGGGGAGTAGTTTCTTTTTCCTTCCCTTTCTCCCTTTGCCCTGTGCTTACGCGTCAGGGTCAGGAGTCCTTCTTCTAGGAAGGGAAGGGATAGCTTTCCTTTGGAGAAGGAGTTCATGACTCTCTCCTAGAAACTTTGACTCAAAAGAGATTGGGATCTCTGGCCTTAGCGCAGAGATCTCTCCCAAAGGTAGGAGCCCGCTCCCGTAACTCAGATTTGTCTGAGCCCGGCTCCGTGCCTCCGTCTCTCCCTCAGCGGCTGTATCACCCATTTCTGCTTTCCGATTCCTAGGTGGGTATTGTCATTTCATCCTAATGATCTACTTGTATGATTAGTTCTTCTAGATCGCGTGGAACCGTAATGTACATTTGATCTACGATTCTATGGCCTTCTTGGATTCCTCTGGATAGTGCGTCGGCGCGGCTTTCAGCTGACACGACTCTTTTTGCCACTAGATTAATCTGATGTTCAATTAGCATCTTTTGGATAATCTTCCATTCTGCGTTTACGAATCTGTCTCCTGACTTCCTCTTGGTGATCACGGACTCGATTGTTGAGTGGTCTGTCCAGACAATGAAAGTCTTGCTCTTCTTGGCGCCAATCTTGATTAGCATCATTAGTCCCAGTCGGACCGCTATTGTTTCTAGCCTTGCAATACGCTCTTCTTCAGAGTTTTCAACTAATGCTCTTCCCAGCTTCTCTATCAAATGGAGACGGAATTGGGCCCATTTGCGGCCAATAAGCACGCCTATCCCAAAGCTAGTGGACGCATCACCCACCCACCCAATCTCTGTCGGATCGGGATTTACTATCAATCTTGTTGATTTGAAGTTTCCTAGGGTGTATAGCCATTCATGCAAGTCCTCGTTGACGTCGTCCGGGACCGTTCGATATGACCGTCTGTCTATCCACTCCATCTTCCACTTGTAGAGGCTGCAGAGGTAGCAGCGCAACTGGGGGAGTACGTACGAGACGTGGTTGAGGCGGCCCACCAGGATTTTGACTTTGCTATATCTAAATTTTGCTCCCAGTTCGAGGAAAACTTGGATCTGTGTGACTTGTTTTGCTAATTTATCCTCGGGCAGGCGGACTGTCTTTTGGAATCCATTCCAAATGAATCCTACGTACTTCTGTTCTTGGAGGAACGGGGAGAACTTCTCTTTATTCGTTTTCACTCCTAGCTCTGTTGCCCGCTTTACTATGTCTTCCATCTGAACATTGGATCGAGTGCTCTTCACAAACATGTTGTTGTCGACCCATTGGAAGATGGTCATCACGTCAAACTCCTTCAACATCAACTGTTTCCATGCGTCGGCCGGTCGCCCAAACAAGCCGCATCCAGAAACGCCTCCAAACGAAATTCTTGTATCTAGAATGATCTTGTTGTCAAAGGTTCTTGTCATCAGAAAGGGCCACTGGTCTGGTGCCATTGGGATTGGGCGGTAAGCCTTCTCCCAGTCAAATATTGCGAGAAGTACCGGTTCTTTGAGCTCTTGGATGAATTTTGCCACAACGTTGAAGTCATCCCACGTGGTCAAGAAGTCTTCTGAATCAACAAAGGAATTTACCGAGGGGATTCCTTGACGTCCATGCGGGAATGACAGGTCATTAATCGGCCGGAGAGAGCCGTCACCGTTAATCACAGCTCCTAAGGGGCTGGTTTGGAAGAAAGGGAAGTGCTGTAGCACTTCTTCTGGGCTGAAGGGGCCAAACATTCTTCTGGTGTCAATTTCTTTCCTCATTGAGTCCTCAATTTTGGCTTGCGCCTGGAGGGCAGAGTTGTGATTTGGTGGGGAGTAAAAACCGTCTAGAGTTTCAATTGTGTGGTTAGGAATACCCTGATCAAACCCCTTGGTGAAGCCTTCTAGCACGTCTGCAAATTGTGGTAAGAGCTCCCACTTGCGGAGCGCCTTTTCCCACTCTTCCAAGTTCATCTCACAGCTTACTTTTGTTGGCCACCTATTTGCGGAGGGTTCCTTGATTTCTTTGCTTTCAGTTTTCCTCACTATCTTACAAGACTCGGGTGGCACACTGTGGCTCGGTGTGTTGTTACGCATCTGGCTATGGATTACGGACATACAAGCATGAAACTTATTAGATTACTATTCTAACCTGAAGAAAATATACACATGGTATTGGGTATATTCTATGCTTTGGGGTTACGCTCCTGCCCGCTAGACAAAAAAGGGGGGGGGCCGAGCTTCCTGGTAGGTTGCTCACACAAGACCTCAACAACAAAGATTTTGGGGGTATGGGGCTAGACGACAAAGATGGTGTCAACAAAGCGCCTTACTAAAAGTTTCTTCCTCTCTCCTTTCCGCTCGTTCAATCCCCGCCCCAATCATTGCCTCAATTGCCTCCTCTGTCGCCACCCCAGTCGTTGTATCCTCCATCCCAGCGGTTGTCTTTGTATCCTTGGGACCGCGCCTGCCGTCCAGACCCTTGCCCTCGCTCCGGGGGGGACTGGCCTTGTTGGTTGTTCTGGTTCTTGCTGGTTGACTGGTGATTGCCCCCGTTTCCTTTCACGTTCGTGTTACCAGACCCATTCTCGGCTTTTTTTGGATCTTGACCGGTTACCGGGTCCCAAGTCTTCCTAGGACCCCCCTTTGCATAGGGGCTCTTGGGGAAATTGATCTCTTCAAATTTCCTGGTCCTTGCGATAATCTTCTGCGCGATTTCTTCATTGAGCACCGAGATGTTGCTGATTGAAATCTGCCCATCTGGCATGATGACCCGGTGCGCGAAGGCGTTAATCCGTATGTTTATGTCGTAGCGGAGGCCCGTCATAAACCCATGTTGGATCACCAGTTGATTGCAATGCCTCTTGTGGGCCAAGAGCCACCCGGCAAACTTTGGGTAGTTGCAAACCCTGATCAAGGCAGCGTGAAACCCTTGATGATTGATTGACCACTCCGTGTATGTTTGGGTGTACTCGCACAGGTAAGGGTACCCCGTGTAGCGGTATTGATCGGTGTTGCTATCATCCGCTTTTGACCGTTTTTTGGCGTAGTGTATGATTGCCTTGTCCTGCCAGACCTCATTGAAGATGGTCAACGGCAACGGACTCCTGAGCTCTCAAAGGTTCCTTTCAAAGAATGGGGTGAATCCCACATCGTGACTGGCCGGTCTTGCTGCGTCGTCGAAGATAATCCCCCCTGGCATCGTGTCTGCTGGTCCGATGGATGGTAGGGGGCCCCACGCCCGGTCGTCTGCCTGGTTGACGGTGGGTACTTTCAAGAGCTGACTGCTTGTAGTGGTGGGGGTTGGTGGCTTGGTTGGTTGCTGCCTTTCTGTGGTTTTAGCGGGGTTGGTTCCCGGCTTACCAAGACCTTCAGCGATGTTGAAGAACCTTGCTGCCCAATCAAGATCGCCGGCGTCCTCCGCTGCAAGAGCCCGGTTGATCATTTGGACCATCCGTTCTTTGATCCTGGTCTCGGTCTCCATTTGGCCTGGTGGGGTTAACATCTCTACCTCGTCGGTCTCAATGAGGCTTGTGGCTAGGAGTTTGTGGCAACAGCGCAGGAGTTAGATTCACTCAACGGAGCTTCCTTGGTCATTGGATGTTGGTCACATACCAGGGTTGTAGCCCTTTGGTTTATCTCCTAACAGGGATCTGTAGCGGTCTGCAACGGCAGTTCCCTCGTTTGCTGAGCCACTGCTCTTGGTCGACGGACCTTCCATAGGAGTTGGTCGATCCCCGCCCGTGGAGGTCGGCTCCGCTGGTGCTTTTGATGACGACCTGGTTTCGCGGTCCGACGCTGGGATCGTCTTCTTAGGGGCTTTGTTCTTCTCCTTGCTTCCTCCTCCGGTCTCTTCTGGGCGACTTTGTTGCTTGGGTTGAGACTGGGCTGGCACCGGTTGCGGTTCTTGGCCAGGTTCTGTTGGCGTCCTCCCCGTCATTGCTGATCTGGCGTAGTTGGTTAAGTCCGTGAGCCTATTCGACATCTTTTTCGTATCTGTAGCCTGTCAAGGGAGAGATATTTGGAAAGAAAAAGGGCGAAAATTAATCCTTGGAGGAGCTGTCGGCCTGGTGATTGGTTTGTTGAAGGCGGTGTTTGGAGCCGGACAAACTAGTTTGTGCGTGGCCGGGAGTACCTCCGGTATGGCCCGCCTTGTGGGTTGCAGGCCGCAGCCTCAGTGCCCTCCTGGTGTCCCTTGCGGCGCTGCGCAGCTTCACCACGCCTTGAAGGTGCTGTGCTGCTAGCGCGCCGGGTGGAGCTCATTAGGCGCCGCTCCATGGATCAGGCCCACATCCGCTGCGCTCCTGTAAACTAACAGGATTACCAACTGTGGGTGGTATTGGGATAAAGTCTGCTACTGTTGCAAATCAAATCACTCTTGCTGGTGCATATGTTAGCTTTTCCCTGGGCTGCAGGCAGATGCTGCACAGTGTAGAATTTTTGTTATGAAGTCGGGCAGGTTCAGAAACCAGTGCAGATCAAGCATTCAGAGCCCACGCTGTAGCAATGGTATGTTTTGGATTGCCAGCACACCATCCTCAACTTGCAGCGTTGTTCGGAGGGCCTGGTACAACAGAAGTCCCTCCTTTGGCAAACTTAACATAATGCTCAGCCTCCTGCGGGCTGTGCAGCATTTGGCTGGTTGCAAACAACCCCCAAACGGAGGGAGGGACTTACAAACTAAAACACTTTTCTGGTGTGAGCCAGATCCAAGGCTTTGGTCATGGTGGGAGCAGCATTGTTTCCATCACCGCACTTTCAATACTCTACAGATTCTTTCTACATTTCAGTACATGATACATCTACTTCTTGCTGATTTTTCAGTATTTTTTTAATTGCATTTAGTCAAAAAAAAGTTCAAGATTTTGAACTTTAATTCTGCTTGTGCCTCATGTGACAAGGACCAACCGCAGTGATACCACTTCTTGTTATTGAGTTTCAAAAATGAAGATCCTGAAGGATATTCCATTGCCCTGAAGATATGTTTTTGGTTTTTCTGATAATATGCAAGATTGAATATCCTATCTGCAACAAAATGCAACAATTGAGTGGCTAAAGGTTAAGGATCTGCAGATATCTGAAGGTTTTTGAATCCAAGATCCAAAAGGCATGATGGTTGTAGATCCTTAGTTTACATTTCTTTGGTTTAAAAAAAAATGGTACAGTGAAAATGGTAGGGATTGGGGAGATGAGAGGAGCTGAGGGGGAGGCTGGGTGAGGCTAAATATTTTTCCTCCAGCCATTCCTGATTTCTTTCTCAGCCAAATTTTTGACTTTGTGCACATTTCCCTCCCTGTGGGAGGGGCTGGCCAGTCACAGTGAGCCTCCCACCAGGGGGACTTGTGTTAAGTTAGAATTTGCAGTGTTTGTGAGGTATAAAATTGCGTCCAAATGGTGACTTATTAAGCCTCTCTGGTGAGACTGCCCAGACCATCTCACCACTAACTTGTCAAATCCCCCCCCTCTGTTTGGGGTAGTTTTGCTGGGAATAGCGTTTGGCTGGTGACAAAGCCACCCATCCTGGCAACCGTAACACAAGTACTGAAGAAAATGTGGGCAGAGGCCTGAGAATGAGGTGAAGTGAGCTGAAGAAAGTCAAGTGCACAGGATGCACAGGGACTCAGAACAGCAGTGCAGAAGTCTCCAATGGATCAGGTCTGACTACCAATGGCTCAGAACCAAGTGATGTCTGTATTTCATGTGGGTACAGATGAAATACTTCAAGGAAAAGGGGCCTGAGTGGCTGAAGGACCCTGATGGAATGAAAAAGAACAAAAGAGAAATAAGCCCTCTTCTGGGCATGGGGCATAATTCTAACAAGTACTAGCCTGTTTAGGGGTGTGCAAAATTTGGCTGGTTGCCAAGTTACCCCAACCGGAGGGAGGGCCTAGCATGCAATTGCACCTTTCTTGAATGTGTCAAATCCAAGGTCTTGGTGGGAGTGGCCTTGTTTGCATAATACATCTTCAATACTTGTCAGATCTATTCTAGGTTTGAATATGTCATAAATCTATAACATATTCTTGATTTTTCAGTAATTTGTTTTACTAAAAAATCTTGATTGCATCAAGTGAATTTTTTCAATTAAGTTCAAGATTTTGGACTTTGACATGGCTTGCACCCAATATGGAAAGGAACATGCACATTCATACTACTTCTTTTGTCAAGTTTGAAATATGAAGGGGTCAGAATGCAACAATAAAAAGAAAATACTGGAAAATCAAGCAGATGGCAACCTGTCAGCAAAACCAAGAAAGAAAAAAAAATCTGATGAGTGAAGTAGAAACAAGGAGATAAATAATGGTGTGTATATCAAATCCAGCTTGTGCAAGCTTTGTGCTTTTTCAAATAAGCCTCTCTGGTGAGCAGGGCTGGACCCTGTGGAGTAACCAAGAGCATCCAGCCCTGCCATGGTAATACCCAAGTAAAAAGGCTAATGCTTATGCTCCTGCAAAAATACTTGCGGTTAACAGATTGGGTGCAGGGTTAGATACAGGTATTTTGCCCATTTTGTCGGTATAACCTTGGGTACCTGCACTGCAAAAGGGGTTGCATTGGTTGCAAACTCCTGCGGTGAGGTCAACAGGGGTCAACCAATATAATATTGGTCTCCCACACCAATTGTAGATCGGCGGGGCCCACCCATACATTCCAACAAAGGGATAATGTATTGGAAGGCCCTGCTGATATAATATTGGTTTGGCAGACAAATTTTACATTGGACACCCCAGTTGACCTTATTGCAGGGGTTTGTCACCAATACAACCCCCTTGACAGTGCCAGTGGGCTACATAGAAAATGATCTACATATCATTCTTGTCTGACAGGCTGGGAATCAGACTTGATCCAGGTACCATTCTTTCTAATTTCAAATAGGAGGTTTGCCTCTTTGATCAAAGTCCCTTGAAGTGTGGTACCAGCAAGGCACAAACAAATCCAGTTCAATGTTTGATCCTAGCAGATGTTTTTGTATCTGTACAGACAGCAAATGACCTCCAAACAGAAATCAATTAATACCATTATACCTCAAGGATCTCACTGAACCAGGCAACACAGAAGTATTAGAATACTGGAAGCACCAAAATACAACCTTCCCTTTGCTCTTAGGAATGGAAAAGGGCTTCCTTGCCATTCTGGTCACCAGTGCATTGCCTGAGCAAGTCTTTTTGAAATCAAAAAAACATTGTTGGTCCCCAGCATTCAAGTCTTGATCCACAAGTCAAGCACCTCCTTTGTATCAAGGAGTGGAATCAAACAATTGAAGACTTAGATCCACTCCCTTATAAAAAATACAAGGCCACTGAAGCCCCCAAATAGGATCAAATAATTTATTTGGGGGCTTGTTTAATTGACTAATTTTTTTGACTTCCGACTACCAAACGCGGTTTACGTTGGGAGGACCGCTACCAAACGTTCACGGACCAAAAATTGACCCAGGCAAAATTTGGTAGTTGGAAGTCAAAAATGGAAATAAAAAATGGTAGTCAGATTTTTAATTTTTACAAAAATGGCAAAAATAAAACAAAAATTCATCACTCCTCACGGCGGGGCCCAAGCCCCGCCAAAATTTTGTAGAGGGAAGAAAACCCTCTCAAGAGCATATGGTGAGCTGCACGGCATTAGTACACCTCAGGAATGGGGTGTGCTACTGTGCGCGTATTTTGGCTGGTGTCCTACTAAGTAACACCACCAAAACCATAGCCACGGTGCCCCAAAGGGTCCCAAAGTTTTACAGTGCCCAGATTAAGCTCTGTGTTACTTAGTAGGACACCAGCCAAAATGTGCGCACAGTAGTACACTTCAGGAAAATGCCATTCAGCTAATCATATCGATTTCAGGGCTTTTTTTGTACAATGTAAAGTTTTGGACCCTTTGGGGTACTGTGGCTATGGTTTTGGTGGTGTCCCTAAGTAGGACCCCAGCCAAAATGCACGCACAGTAGCAAACCCCATTCCTGAGGTGTGCTAATGCCGTGCAGCTCACCATATGCTCTTGAGAGGGTGTTCTGCCCTCTGTAAAATTTTGGCGGGGCTTGGGCCACGCCGTGAGGAGTTATGATTTATTTATTTTTGCCATTTTTGCAAAAATTACAAATCCGACTACCATTTTGTATTTTCATTTTTGACTTCCAACTACCAAATTGCGCCTGGTTCAATTTTTGGTCCGCGCGACCCAGGTGCAATGTTGGGTAGCAGTCCTCCTGACTTAAACCACATTTGGTAGTTGGAAGTCAAAAAAAAGGTAGTCAATTAACCAAGCCCCTTTATTTATTACTTTCAAACTACTTCATCTATTTTGAATTTACATTTGTTCAGACCTATTTTTCCTGAAAAATTGCAATAAAAAAGGTCACTGAAAGTAGTCGAGGACTTCCTGTGCAATCTGAAACCCCCACAGATGCCGGTTTAGACCCAAAAAGTCTAGATTTTTGCAGGGAAATCTAGCTTTGTGGGCTCTATATCACTTCTGGGAGGCCCACAGATCTTGACAGGAAGTCATCCAGTCTCAGGCTTATGTCCCTGAGACCAAATACCCGTTGTGGTGATTTATATAGGCATGTGTGGTAGAATGTCCACTCGGGGATAGCGCGGGCGGGAATGCACAGAGCGGCTCAGGCAGAGTGCTTTCCGGTGACATAAGCACTGAGGATGATGTCAGAAAAGCACACTAAGAAAGCTTATGGAAAGTCACACGCGGACTGGAATGCACAGATTGCGGATCACAGATTTTGGATCGGGTATTTGGATTGGAGTGGGAAAGGCAGGGCTGGACTGCAGCAGACTACACACACGTGGACTGGTAGCAGCGGCACTTCAGCGGGTGAGCCTTGGCAGCCGGAGCGGGTTCCACCAGCGGGTGGTACTGGGGTGAAGGCGGTGGTGAGAGACTGACTGGCGGGGGCTAGACAGAGGACGGTGGGAGGTCAAGCGTTGAAGAGGAGCGGAGTCTGGGAGACTGACGTGCGGAAAAGCAGGCAGAGCTGGAGGACTAGTGCGGAAAAGCAGGCGGAGCTGGAGGACTAGTGTGGGATTTGGTGGGAACAGTGAAATGCAAGGAGGGAAGGATGGGACAAGGTCTCAGGGATTTCTCTTTGATTATTATCCTATTATCCTATGATCTTACGGATTACTCATTATTGTACTTACACTTACGGATGTACTAGAGTACTAGGAAAGATATATGTGACCTTTATCTTTACCTTAAGAGTTACTTGCGGAGCACGGAGCTTTATTCACTTGCGGATTATTACGCTATAGATCAGGCTTATAAAGGAGCGCTGAAGGCTAGCGGAAAGTAGCAGTGCGGAGCCAAGTCACCAATAATCACACAGCCCGGACACAAATATTCTTGAAGGAGGCAGTTAGCAAACATTTCCACTGACTTACCAGCTTTTATTCTCACACCGTTGGTACCTGTGAGATCAGTGGAGTGCCCCAACTCTCATACCGGATAATACCCAATGGGTATTTTTTGAAAAATACACTCCCGGCTCCCAACCTGTTGGGTTGGATATACCTGTTGACCCTGTTGCTGGGGTCCAGCCCTACTGTGGTCTGTTGCCCAGACCCGCTCATGACCATGAGTGGCTTTTAAGCTCAACCTCTCAGAGAAACCCTGAGTGGCTTTTAAGCTAAACCTCCCGGAGAAACCCAGAGGGAAACTTAGCTAAGTCCCTTGATTGGAGGTGCACAAGCGCTGTTGCAAAGCAACCCTCCAAAGAAGGGACTTACACCCTAGTACTACCTCACAAAACAGTATAAGGCAGCAGAAGTGTGATTTCAACCTTTTGTCATGTTTTGTTCTGTAGAAACTACACAAACATACATGAGGAAGTGAGCTACCCCAAAAGATGCACAAGAGGAATGGCTCTCTGCTCACATTTCTTTTTATATTTTCAACACACACACCTGATTTTTAAATAATTATCCAAGACAAGACGTTTGACTGCCTTCTTGCAAGTGCTAGCAGATGTTTTAGTGCATGTTTTTCTGAAACCTGAGAGCCAAAATCCAACTTCTTGATTCTTGATAATCACATGCATTGTTGTGGTAGACGCTTTTGTTCTGGATGGAAAAATTCAAAACTTTCTAGTTTACATATGTAGTGTTACATTACACCCTCTTTTGATACACACACTCCCTCCAGTTTACATACACAGCCGTACACAACTGAATGTATATAGCTTACATACCACCCTTTACAAGCCTCATATGCAGCTGTGTAGCAACCACAAGCCACTTATTACAGTATCCTAGCAACCAAAAGCCACATTAATAAAGCTGCATAGTAACCATGGGGCTGTACAAGTCACTCAAGCAGACTACACAGCAATACAGAAAGCTGTGCAGGTCACTTGAGAAGACTCCATAGCAACCAGAGGGCTGTGTAAGCCACACTTGTAACTAGACCACAAGGTAAATTTGCTCATGTCCACACTGCCACACTATACATAGCTGTATTCTGCACAGCAGACCAGCCAAAATATCAGCCAAAACCCCTCATGTACATAGACCACCAGCACAAATGCCTCACATTTTGCTATATAAGGAGGGGCTCTCTCTTCCTTTTCCCCCCATCAGATTGGATCCAATCCAGGAGATCATTCCCCCCACAAGATTCAAATAAATTGTCACCCTCAGACTCTCCACCACATAATAAAATACTAGCTTTATATTTTGCAATACACAGTCCATTCACATTGTGAACCACTTGTGAGAAAAGTATTCAACTACACTAGACCACTGTCTTCTTGCTTCCAGCCTAGCTGGGGGTGATGTCAGTCATTGTCTTTCAGAGAGGCAGGGGTTTCCCCACACATACTTCTCTAAATTCAGCCATAAGAGGTGCAAACTGCTTTTGGAGTCTCACATTGGGTAACTGTCTGATGTGCTTTAAAAAATCAATTGAGTCACCTTATGACAGCTTGTATTTTTCTGTCAGACTCAAGGGATGTTGTACATAAGCAAAGTTTTGGCATGTGTCAGATGGTTTGAAAAAAAAGACATTTTTTTGAAGTCTCACAAATTCCTGATTTCCCTTTTCGGATTCAAAGGCAGAACTAGAGCACCACTGCCTCAGGGTGGTGGCAGGTGGAAGGGTAGATGTAGGCGGACAACTCTGTCTGCTCATACTTTTGATAGCCTCCCTGAGTTGAGATATCAAGAGTTGAAGTTTTTGAAAGTTTTCCCCAGCCAAATGGGATTTCTGCAGCCTACTGTTTTGCGAGGTAGGGTGTTCAAGTCCCTACTTCGGAGGGTCGCTTCCCGACAGTGCTCGCGCGCCTCGGGCCAGTTCGGGGGACTTCCTAAAAGCAACGGTTTGTCTGGGAGAGCACCCACCAAAAAGTGATGGGAAATTCACTTTCTGAATTTTCCAGCTTGCAGCTTCGAAGCTGTCCCTACCATTTCATCAGGAGTTAAGGTGATACATACAGACGTTGCTCATTTTAGCTCATCACCTTATCATCAAACCATCAGGTTTTTTTTGATGGATTTTTGGAAAAAGGCAGCAAGTCTCCAAGAACCCCTCTTCTTGGGCGGTGCCTGGCCCCGCAGGTCCGAGCGGGGAAAGTTTCTTTTCTGTTTTGTCTCCTTTGTTCGAGTGACTCTTCAAAATCGGAGTCGAAAGAAAGACAGACAAGATGCATGCGCATCCATCCATGGTCCGAACCGTACCTCGCAAAACGAGCAAGCAACAGGCCTTTGAACGCCAACCAGAGTATCCGGTATGCTCACAGGCGAGCACCCCGACACAAGTCGTGAGTCCCTCCCTGCGGTCGGCGGCACTCTGCTCCCCATTCAGCCCCGCAGAGGAGCGACTTTGTTAAAGTAAGCTCCTTGAACGGAGGCTCGCTTCCCCAGGGTCGCTCCGCGCCAGCCAGGCTGTACCAGACCCTCGGAAGAGGCACTTGTGATCAAGTTAGTGGTTCCACGCCCAACTGCTCGGTGTCCGCTAAGGGTGCAGGCACACGATGCGAGCAGCATTCCGACCAACAGGGCAGCAGTCTAGCAGCCCAGGCACCCCCGGATTCTTCATGCCTGCTGCGTACATGCATGATCCCTCTGCAAATGCAGCGATGGATTCAGGGTATAAATAAGAGCAGGAAAGGATGCCCCTTCCTTCACTTCCTCCCCAACTCATCAATCATCCCAACCAAAAAACAGTGCACTGGTCTTCGCTTCTCTGCTCCATCCGTCCTCTACAGCTAGCAGCAACCAATTCCTTTGAAACACTTCTGTTTGCGCTTCTCTCTTTGCAACCATTCCGCCCAAGAAATCCGTTTTCAGTACAGCTTAAACCCTGCTCATAACCCACCGAAACGGACATCACAATGGACTTCAAATCGCCCAACTGTGAGTTCCTCCAGGGCGCTATAACAGTAGCGTTCGACATAAATTTCTAACGGTCTTATGTTTTGTAATCCAGCATCGCCTGAGGGAACAGTTCCAGAGATGCGAACCAAGCGGCCCAAACCGGTGCTCACCTTGAGCTACCACCTTCCGACGGGTGTTGTGCAGGGACGACTGACTGAAGGTGGCAGCGGCTTCTCCCGTGGTGGACGTTCGCCGGCGCTAGTCCCGATCCGGTCGCCCGTCGAGCCTCCGGCCCCGCGCAGCCCCTTCGGCCCGTCCTCCGCTATCCTCAAAGCTCCCCATCTCAGCCAGTCGAAGGAGTCCTTCTCCCCGCTCCCTCCTACTCCTACTACCGCCCCTTGCGATGCTCCCCGGGCTAGCGTCTTCGAGACTTACCAGGCTCAGTTCCTTCAGGCTCAGTCTTCCGTTCAACCCCAGGTTCGTCTCGTTTACCTTTACCTCACAACTTATATTCTGACTTATATCTTCTCCTTTCTCATGTTATTTAGAAGAAGGATTGAAGCATTCATACCCCCGGGAAAATCACGATATATAACATCCTATTATTATTATTTTGTTTCATCAGTGCTGCTTTACCTCGTCTGAGCAGTCCAGTCAGTTACATTATGTCTCCCTCCTTATCTCTGTTTTTTTGTTTAACCAGTACATTAGTAGTAGTATCAGTAGTGTACAAAAATCCAGCCCTCGCTTTCCGGATTTTGTGAGTCTCAATATACATCTCGGGCAAGGCATAAATGTTTCTCCGTCACACAAAAAAGTCCAACAGTGCCAGAAACCCGACAAGCCAAAGCACCTCACAATGCCCTTGACTCATTGGCGATAAGGGGGAGGGGCCGCTCCTAGCTTAACTAAGCCTCTTGAACGGAGGGTCCGGGGGACCCCGCCCGGAGGGCTCTCCGCAGGAGAGGCTTATGAGTTATATCTTGATTTAAGCAGGAGCAGAAAGGATCTGCTACACTAAAAATCCCAACCAATATAGAAAAACTGAATACACAGAGCTGTAGGTTCTGTTCTTGCAATCAATTTGAGCCACTTATCTATCTTGTAGCCAGAAAAACAACTCCTGGAGTCCCAAACAAGTGGAGCCTCATTTGGAAGACTTGTGCATTTTTGATCTTTTGAAAAGGTCAACAGATTGAGATAGAAAAAATCTGAGTAGACCAAAATGTAGAGAAAGAAAAGTAGCATAGGGTACAGATAGGGCATATTGGTGGAGAGGCTGGGGGAGGAGCTATAAAAATTTTAAAAACCTCTCAGCCAAATGAACTTTCTGCTCCCGCGTAAAATTTGGGATAATGCACAAGTCCCTCCCTGCGGGAGGGGCGGCTTCGCCGCCAGCCACAGCGCTCCCACCAGGGGGGACTTGTGTTAAGTTAGGGCCGCTCCGCTACACAAAACCCAGCGCGGTGGCCCCTTCACGCTAGCTAGGCGGTATTCTCCGCCCCGCCGGCGAATCGCCATGGGGCACTGCGCTATGGCTAGTGGGCGCTAGCAGCGCTGTCCCCTTTCTCAGCCGGTCAATGGCGTTAGAAGTGCCGATAGCGGGCCTTGTATGTTGGGCGTTAGCGGTAGCGGGGATCAACGCCCGCTGACAGTGTACGTAGCTCGTCTACGCTGCCCTAAGGCTAACCAACGTACGTTTAGAGGGTTAACTCTGATGAAAACAGTAAGATACTTTCGTCATGGAAAGAAGGATGTGTATGGAATTTTGAACAGCACTTGTTCGCGTGTCTGGCCTTTGCTCGCAGTGGTTGGCAGATTTGTGCTTGATGTTTTTTATGTATGCATACATAGCAATTGTGGTAACATGCTTCCTGGAAAAACGATGATGGTGATACTGACAAAGAACGCCGATGAGATCTACTTATTTATGTAAGGTAGTTGTATTGAAATGTATTCAATTTGCTCTATCCGCTGTTGCGATATGATTGTGCTTGTTGACCACTGGATGGTTTCTTCCTTCTTGGTTCTCAAACTAGGTAAGCATATAAGGTCCAAAACAATCAACAGTGATTTGTATGTAAATATCGAGTACACATATCAGGAGACGAGTTGGAATGAATGTTCTTTATATGTATCTGGATGGTTGTCGGTGGTCCTGTCTCAAGTTTGTGCATGCAGTGGGATTGGATTGATATATAATTAGGGACAGGTGATCGTGGTCTATTTCTTCCTCTGCTTAAGTTTCTTCCCGCCACTTGGAGACTGTGATGAGCTCGGCAGCCACTGTTCGTCGACGTTCTTCCTGGTAGTAGCTGTCGTATCTTCCGCTCTCGATTCGTTGGTGCTGTTGGTGGTGTTGGTTGCGGCCATTCGTTCTTGGGCCCTGGTGATTTCCTCCCCGCTCACTTCCTCGCCTCGTCTGATTCTCTCCATGATCTCTGGTGGGATCGCCACCCGGCGCACTCCGGTCTGAAACCCGGCCACCCCTCGCCCGATCCCCTTCTTGAGCTTCTCCGCCTTCTCGCGCCGCGCATTGTTGAGGTAGCTGAGCAGGACAAGGACGGGCAGACAGATGATGAGGTAGATCGGGATCATCGATGTGTCCATGACGTGTCTTCTCGATGGTTTGTTGTTCGCTGACTGACACGGGGTAGAAGATCCCCCCCGAAACTGAACGATTACAGAATTGCCAACTGCGGCTTACGTCAGCCCCAGTCTCAAGTCTCAGTCGTCTCAGTCCCCGCAGCCCCCGCAGCCCCGCGCTCCTCAGTCGCCAGCCAGCCCCGGCCCCCCCCCCGGAGGCCACCCTATATCAGCTGCTGCTCGCCCACTGCCCGCCCCGGCTTGAACTTTCGCCACCAACCACATTCTCGCTTCTTCCTCCCCAGCACCACTCCCCAGCACCACTCCCCAGCAGCCAGATAACACATATTACATACACACACAACCGAAAATGATGGCCAAGAAACTACCACTCCCCCACTTCCTCAACCTACCCCTGCCCACCATCCCATGCGAGTCATCATCCTCGAAATCCACCAACTCCTCATCGAGCACGGACACCAACGGCAGCAGCACCAGCACCCAGCCGCTGGTCTTCAAACTCAACCTATCCCCCGAGCAGTACGAAGAGCTGCTCAACCTCGATGCCGAGGTTGAGGAGGGCGAGGAGGGCGGGCTCAGGGTCGAGTTCGACCCATCCGGGAAGGCCGTTCGTCATCTCTATCATCTCAGTTGACCATACAGACACTAACCGATCGATCGATCGCTCATATTCAGGCACTCCACCTCAACTCCGAGCGCATCCTTCAGCTCAATCCTCCCCGCTCAGGACCATCCCGGACCAACAGGCCCGAAGAAATCTACCGACATACCCCCACATCCCCCGCCCCCTCCACCCGATCATCTCTTTCAGGCCTGTTCAGGATCCCACCGAGCTCAACGGTCTATGACCTACAACGCTCTCAGCCTTCATCCGACCTTCCGATCGGAACCTCTACCCAGACGCGCGCTGTTGAACCCCCCAAACCGAGCAGCAAGCCTACCCACCCCACCCCCTCCATCAACACCCCTCAGCCTCCTAGACCGGCGCGTCTAGCAACCGAATCAAGCCGGAGTGAGAAGGAGAGACTGGCTGGACAGAGACTGAAGGAAAAGCGGCAAGAGGATGATCGAAAGAAGAAGGAGAAGCAGATAGCTATCCTGCCTGATGCTCCCGCGACCACCCCCGCAGCCAGGCGACCCCGCCCAACGAAGGTTAAAGGTTGGCGGCGTTCATCTACCCCACAGTCTCTTAACCAAATCTCACTGGGACCTTCTTTTGACCATCCGATCGCCTCGATCCCTTTTTTGCTTCTTCTTCCGTGACAGCTGCAACAAAACAAACATCTTTCGTCGCTGGCACACAGTCGCCGAGCACCACGCCATTGAATGGCACCCTCTCATCGTCCAGGAGTAAACCCCTGCCCTCTGCCCCAGTCCCACAGCCACCTCCTCCTAGGCGGGCCCTACCCGGATCCCAATCCGGAAAACAGATCGCACATGGTCTCAACCAGCATCTCGCCAACTCTTCTGCAGCGTTGTCTAAACCTCCACCACCCCAGCCACAATCAGAAGCACTCCCGCCGGCACAACCGCTGCCAGCTCCTGCTCCGCCACCGGTGACGTTCAAACCATCTAGTTCGAACAAGCGTGGCAAGACAGCGCCTCTCAACGCCCCTCCATCAGAGCCTCCGAGTGCTACCAAGCTCAGCCCGAGCACCGAGAAGAGCGAGGCTGATCACCGGCAGCTGGATACCCCGTCGCAACCCCTCAAGCCACCTTCCCCTCCTGTGGCAACTCTCAAACCGAAGGACTCCACCCAGGCCTCCAAGTCTTCCCCCCGCCTCAATGCCGTACTAGATGAGGCCAAGACTCACTCTCTTCCTGAAGCTCCTGGATTATCCTCAGAAAGGACAGCTTCGTCAACGTCGGCGCAAAAGCGAAATCTGAAGAAGCAAGCTCCTTCAATCGCCTCGAGAACATCAGGCAACGCTCAAGTCGAGAGAGCACCGAGTCCTTCTGCGGCTAGTGATGCTCCCAGTAGCTCGTCGAAGAGGCCCCAGGCGGATACATTACTTGATAATCCGACCCCTCTTGCAAGCCGGCCCAAGAAAACTCAACGACGTGATGGGAATGAGCGACGGCCTGCAGACGATTCTCCTGCCCCACCAACCAAGTCGACCAGGCCCCGATCCAACAGTGGTGCCACAAGACCTGAAGACCAGCCCCGGAAATCGGGCATCACGATGAAGAAAGTCCCGGCTCCAGCGACCGTCGAGCGGAATACGAGTCACGCTGAAGCTGGTGGCACACCGCCGATCACCAAGAAGAGGGCGCTAGAAGCGGAAGCGGTTCCTCCGAGCAACGCTCTCAACAAGCGAGTTCGGCAAGAAGAGGGCGGCGGCAGTCTGTCTGCCTCAGGTCTGCCGACGATCCGGAAGGTGGTTCGGCCCCCACCAGCTGCTCCAGTCGAGCCGGAACCGAGGCAGAACGGACAGGCGAAGCGAGTGAAGAAGAAGAAGAAGCTGTCCAGACGGGTGGATTATACGAGTTCGGAGGTCGAGGAGGGAGAAGAGCCGGGGGAGATCGTGAATGTGTCGAGCAAGCACCGGGCGACTGGCTCGGGCAGCGCGTCGAACTCTGCGCAGGCTGTGAGTGAGGCCGAGGCAGGCAAGGCCGTTGTTCCTCCTGGGCCGACGAGGGAGGATGGGGGCGGGAGAGCTGAGACGAAGGGGCCGTCGACGAGCCCTCCGCAGGCGACGAAGCTGGACGGGAAGGCGCGGGCGAGCGAGCGGAGTGGGGAGGCGGGGGCGGGGGCGACGACGACGAGGACGGGCGAGGAGCGCGTGGGGGCTGCTGCTCGGCCTGGTGGGGCCAGCTCGCCGTCGTACAAGCTCCTGCGGCTGCAGTTCCACAAGCTGCTCCGGCACTACGAGTTCGTCTGTGCGCGGATCGAGGAGTACAAGAGCGACGACTCGGCGATCAGCAATCTGCAGGAGGTCGAGGAGCTCGTGTTCGAGGTGCATGGCTTGGAGCTCGAGCTGGACAGGCTCCGGCAGCGGCTGACGCGGAACTATCTCTAGCTTCTCTCTCCCCTTATCCCATCCTCTGCTCTCCCGGTCGTTGATCCTCCCCCCCTTCATATATTCTGATGTACTTGTACCCTGCCCGCTCCTCTACCCTCATCCTCTGCTGAGAGATTGCCAGCTGTATTTATGTATATAAATAATCATATCCTTCAGATAATCGCACGTCATTAATGTATCCTGTTTTTTGTTTTTTGTTTGTTTGTTTTGTTGTTTCTGGTTTGGAGCTCTGTGTATGTGCATGTGAGATGTGTTTGTTTTTCTGTGTTGAGGGAGAGTACTTATTTATGTATTTAAATAAGTTGTCATCTTTCGGATGATGCTGTGTGAGTTGAGTGTGCGGCTTCCTGCTCCCGACCAGCCAGTGCCCGTGCCAGTGCCAGTGCCCGATGACGCTCGGCGGACTCCTCCAGCAGACGGCCGGCCAGCTCCACCAGCTCATCGCCCAGCAGCCAGCGAGCAGGAAAAACAGCAGGAAAACTCAGCCGAGCTGGCCCCCAGACGAATGGTTCAGTCGGCCAGTGCGAGCAGAACTTAAACAGGAAGAACTTAGCCAGGAAGAAGAAGAAGAAGAACAACAACAACAAGAACAACAACTTAAACAAGAACAACAACAACAACAACAACAACAACAACAACAACAACAACAAGAAAACATCATCCTCAGCGACTCCCCATCAAACACCCAGTCCATCCCACCCATCCCAAGCCAACAGCAACAACCAACCACACCACCACCACCACCACCACCACCACCACCACCACCAGCTAGACCACAACAGGCCTCATCCCATCCCCCCACCTCATTCAGACCACCCCCACTCCACCCCAGCCGCACTAACCAGCCGCTCGTCAAAGAAACACTCGATGCCCACTCCAGCTTCAGCGAACTCGGCCAGAAACAGGTCAACCAATACCTCATCAAACAAGGTAACAGCCATCCACTCACCAGCCCAAAAGACGAAAACTGACTGAGCTTGGCGTCCCCAGAGATCGGCAGAGGCTCGTTCGGCGCCGTCCAGCTCGCCGAAGACGCCCAGACGGGGCTCTCCTATGCGATCAAGGAGCTCTCCAAGACCCGGCTCAAGAGGAAGTTCGCAAGGGAACTCATGCTCATCAACCAGCCCTTCATCGACCACCACCACCACGATGCACTCTTCCTGATCAGAAACGAGGTGGCGATCATGAAGAAGGTGCCAACCATCCTCATCCACCCAGCCACACACACACACACTGAGATATGTTCCGTCTACCCAGATCAGACATCATAATCTCGTCCGATTGCACGAGGTCCTGGACGTCGAGGGCGAGGACAGCCTCTACATGGTCATGGAGTACTGTCCCGGAGGCTCGCTCATGCGGCTCGTCCAGGAGACAAGGCTCGCCCGGCAACCTTCCCAGAAGGACCAGGCCCCCGGGATCCTCAGCGCCGGGCTCGACCTCGACCTCGCCCGCAAGTACTTCAGACAACTCGTTGCCGGGATCGATTACCTGCATCGGAACGAGATCATCCGTCAGTCTTACACACACACACACTCTCTCTACAGTGCATGAAAAAAAGGGCTGATCAACAAAGCCCAAACAGACTACGACATCAAGCCCGACAACCTGCTCCTCTCGTCCGACAAAAAGCAGCTCAAGGTCGTCGACTTCGGCATCTCCGCCATGTTCGTCAAGCCCGGCGACGACAGCACGGTTTCCCGGACCATCGGCAGCCCGGCCTTCCTCAGCCCCGAGCTCATCAACGCCGCCAACGCCGACGGCCCCGTCAGCGGCACCGCCGCCGACATCTGGGCAATGGGTAAACAACCCTTTCTCTCTACTTGTCGCAGGCCAGCCGCTGACTCGCGTGCCCCTTCCAGGCGTCACGCTCTACTTCATGCTCACCGGCTCGCTTCCGTTCCCGTCCGAACAAATCATGGCCATGTACGACGCCGTCGAAAACCAAGCGTCAGTCGCCACCCCGGCCATCCTCAGCGCCAGACCATCGATGTGCTTGGGTTGACAGTGATGGGTTTTTTTTCTTTTTTTCTTTTTCTGTAGGCCGGCGATCCCGGATGAGTGGGATGGACCGCTGCTGGACCTGATGAGTCGGATCCTGGACAAGCAGCCCTCGACGCGGATCAAGATGGCCTCGCTACGCGGGCACGGATGGCTGACGAACGGGGGCAAGCTGCCGCCGGTCGACGGGGGGGAGCCTAGCCCAAGGGCGGGCTCGGTGCCGGACAAGTGCCGGGGCCCGCCGGGCGAGGCCGCGCCGAGGATCTCGGAGACCGAGCTGTCGGACTCGTTCCGCTTCGGCTTCACCAACCGCTGCTCCGTCTTCTCCGAGCTCGTCGACAACGCCCTCAGACTCTCCTCCTGGAAACCCGCCTCCGCCGCCTCCTCCTCCTCCGCTAATACCCCACCCCATCTGCTCGGCCGTCGCAAGGAGCTCTTCTTGTACGTCTCCCCGCTCCATCCCTCCCCGCCCCTCGCTCGCCGGCTGACCCTCTCTCTCTCTGTTTTGTGGATGCAGTAAGGAGTTCCATCGCCAGATCAGCGAACGGACGAAGACCAAGTTCCAGCTCCAATCGTAGCTCACTACCCGTTCCCGGAATCCCACCGCCATCGGCCCTGTTGTCAGCCCCGCGCCGGCTTCTCCACTCCCATCGCATATATCTGCGTTGGCGACTCGGGCCGGCTGGTGGACTGGGACCCCCGGAACCATAGATCCTCAATCCCCTCCACTCCCTCTCTTTCTCTCAACAAAAGGATGGTCTTTTGTATGTATGGAAGGGCCATCATCCCGGAAGCCGCGCCTTCACCATCCTTCTTCTTGGGCCTCTTTCTTGAACTTACCATATATATATATATATATATATCTTATCGGGGCTGTGTTTCTGCGAGCTCATCTCTCTGTGTCTGTATTGTTCTTGTTGTATTCCTTCTTGGGCTTCCTGTGTAAGAACGAGGAAGGCGCTTAGAGCGGTGCTGGCTGAGTGGGTTCGCACACGGCTGGGGGGCGGGGTGGATCAAAACTAGTAGATCTCCATGTTTGATGCATGGGATTTCTCGAGCCCGTTCGGGCTGTTGATGGGCGACGAAAATGGCCCAGATGACCTCATCTTGCGTCTATCACAGGCCCCGTACCGGACAGGTCTGTGATATGCCCCGGCCAGCTCACTTATTTCAAACGTCATCGATCGCAAATCGGGTGGTATCCCTGCATCCAACTTCACAGACCTACACATCTTCAAGACCGTCTCGATCTCGCTCTCCGACAATGACCAACGCGCCGGACTACCTAGGCCTGTCTGTTTCCCAAAAATCTCAGGTTTTGGCTTGATGGTAGACCAGAGATGACTAACATGGCCCTTTTACGGAGGTAGTGCGTACGGCTTCCTGGTCGCCACGGGGGGCATCATGGGGTGAGCCCACCGGTCTCCTCCTCGTCTCCACAAAGCCGCGGTGATATGGTCTGACGAGGGCGCGCACGACACACAGCTTCGTCAAGGCGTCCAGCGTCCCTTCCTTACTCGCCGGCACCGTCTCAGGTCGGTCCCCTTCAACGCTCCCCGGCTGTGGCCGGCGTGTCGACGGCGGCTGATGTTTTTTTTTGCCTCTGCTCCCCTTCGGCGTGCGTCGACACGCACAGGCGGATTGATCGCGCTCGGCGCCCATCGCTACCAGCAGAAAGGAAAGCCGGATCTGATCTTCGGTATCTCCGCCTTGCCTTCCATTCTCTGCCCTCTTTTGCCAGCCGCTCGGAGCGCGATTGCTGACGGCCACTCTTGCCCCCATGCCCCCACACACGGCTCGCAGCCATGAGCGTGATCCTGGCCCTGCTGATGGGCAACAAGTTCGCGGCCTCGAGGAAGATGATGCCTGCGGGGATCACGGCAGTTGAGTCCGCCCGCTTCCGTCGCTCTGCTCGGCCACCGAACGCCGGCTCGTGTTGCTCACTCCGTCTCTTCTTTTGCGCTGTGATGGTTGGACTTCGTGCAGAGCTTGTCGCTCGTCATGGCCGTCCGATACGGGCTCAAAATGCTCTAGAAATCGCCCCGCTGGGCCTTTCACCAATCAGCCCCACTCGATACCAGCTGAAGGACGCCCGCGACCCCGCTTGCTTCTTCTTGTCTTTGCTCCCCAATCTATCCGCTGTTGTTCGACCATTGTCCCCTTTTTTCTTCTTTGAAAATACGCGTCCAGATATCACTGAAAAGCCGAGCGCTACATACATCACTGAGCTCAGGCTTGGTGGTCCGGCCGCGGCCACGGACTGGCCCGGCTCAGCTACCCGCGGCGGAGTCGGACAGGCCGGGCCGGGCAAAAAAAAAGACAGAAGGTTCCGTTGTCCCTCCCGCGGCTGCCCAATCGGAAGGTCCTGAGGTGTCCAGCGGCGCCCTGTCGCTGGAGGGCTAACTGGCCGGCAGGCCGCTACGGATGGCCCCCTGGAAGCCCACTGGGGGGTGGGATCAACTCGGCATTTGTTTTGATAGAATCCGAGGGCAGCGTCAGTGATTGGTGTCTTGCCGCTTGCCGGATCAAGCGCATTTTACTTGAAGGCAGTCTTGCCGGCAGTTGACGGCCTAGCACTGCATGTCTGTAACCTCAGCACTGCCAACAGTAAGTAGAGGAGACCTGCGTAGATAGATGTGGGCGAAGCCATGCTTTGCTTAGAACTTCTGAACACTTGTGGCACAGATGTCCAACGCTGAACACTATAGCTCTAGTCACTCCGCCGCTAGAGCATCAGCTGGGCAGAGTTTGGGGCGGGTGGGTTGAGATCATGAGCTCTTGATGTGTCTCGTCAAACAGCCGGCTTGGGAACCGGAGAGTGGCTTAAAGTTTCTGAAATGATTGGGTATTAAACGCTTGTATCTAGCAACTGAGGCTGTCAGGGCGGTGTTGGGTTGCTACCAGGCCAACAAGATAGCTTGATCAAACACCGACTCGCTGAGACATGCATAGCACTGCTACTTGAAAAATCACAAGGCCTCCTTGGCTAAAAGGGGGATCGTGGATCCACTTGCCCCCAAGTCCCTTTTCCAAGTCACTTTGATGACCTCATAGCCTTGCTGCATGGCCCTGTTCAAAGCTGCACGGAAGATTAAACTGTACAATCAAGGATCCAAGATACATAGTTGTTGCTACATAACTTCGGATACAACGCCAGGGTGGTGCGGACCCTTGTGCTCTCATCAAACACTGAATTCAGCTTCTTCTCACTTTTGTATTCCTGGCGAAATTCAACTTTGCTTGCTGCCGTAGCGCCAAGTGATTGCTTCAGATGCCTCACGCGGCCGTTTACCCCCTGACGAAAGCTCAACGAACCCGCACCTCAGATTAACTCGCCCCTCCATATGGTAACAGCTATATTTCGAGATATCAAGATGCCAATTGAACAATCCATGCCCCTAACAATGGGCTTCCAGACATGCTCGCCAAAGCCAATGAAAATCACCTGCCTGACCATTGGCACCAGGGGTGATGTCCAGCCGTACATAGCCCTCTGCCAAAGATTGAACGAGCTCGGCCATCTCTGCACTATTGCCACTCACAAAAATTTCCGCGATTGGATTGAAAGCAGTGGGATTCTGTTTGCTGAAGTTGAAGGAGATCCTGAAGAGCTAATAGAGCATTGCGTAGAATATGGTAACTTTGCCTATTTCGTTTTTGTAAAAGTTCTCATATCAAACTGACAGTTCTGAAAAAACAGGTGTTTTGTCGCCTTTCTTTTGGTGGAATGGTCTCTCACGCGTACGTTAATATTCCAAGGGCTATCTACTTGAAGGTATGTATGGACAGAGTAAGAATGACTTAAGCCTTTGCAAAAACATCTCAGTTCAATCCTTGGTTTGATGGACTCCTCACAAGCTCCTGGAAAGCCTGTCAAGGCAGCGATCTGCTCATCGAAAGTCCCAGCGCCCTAATTGGGGTCCACATCGCACAGAGCCTCAACATTCCGTACTACCGAGCTTTCACAATGCCTTGGACCAAGACTGGCGCATACTTCCATGCTATGCTGGCGATGAGCGATAATTGGGGAAGCTGGATCAATAGGATGAGGTAAGATGATTGAAAGGTTGGAATGCCATTTCATAGAAATACTAACCCTTCTCTTCCGGCCGGCCAGTTACATCCTCTTTGATCTACTTATTTGGGCTATCCTTTCCACAAGAATCAACGCCTGGAGGCAATCAGTTCTGGGATTAGATCCAACAACCTTCTCTCAACTAAGACTTGATCAAGTACCCTTTCTTTATAACTTCAGTTCATTTGTCGTTCCGAGACCAGATGATTGGAAGCCGTGGGTGAAAACGACCGGATATTGGTTTCTGAACTCCCAAGAAAATGCGACATCAGAAAAGTATCCAGAAAACAGCATCCCTGAAGACCTGAGAAAAGTGATACATCAAGTCAAAGAAAGTCGACGCAAAATTGTATACATTGGTTTCGGATCAGTAAGTCCAATCCAGTTGGCTATTTTGTTTGTCTCGCAACATATTACGCTTTATTCCAGAGCTAATCAGCGACAATCTGGAAGGTTATTGTTCCAGACCCGGAAGGAATGATGAACGCTATAATCGAAGCGGTGAAAGAGGCGAACGTCTTTGCCATTGTCTCTGGAGGCTGGACAGCGCAACACGCAGACCGGATACACGAGTCGTCGGCCATGAGGGCATATATACACCAGCACCTCGATTCCATGTACTACGTGGACTCGGTTCCGCATGGATGGCTTTTCGAGCAGATCGATGCCGCCCTTCATCATGGAGGCGCAGGGACAACAGCTGCGAGCATTAGAGGTGGGAAACCCCCTCATTATCCGAAATAAAAGATCGATTTCGTCTTGCGAACACTGATCTGAATCTACCAAAAATTAGCTGGAATCCCAACGATGATTAAGCCTTTCTTTGGTTAGTTTTCCTCCATCGTTTACACAGCGTTCCGCAGGAGTGGCGAATCTATAAGCTGATGTTGTTTTCAAACACAGGGGATCAAAGTTTCTGTAAGTGCTCTTCTTACCATGGACCTGGTGGACAGAAGTAGAGAAAGCCCTAGAGCCAGGGAATTCAGGCCGCGGATTGAACTGACACTCGGGCCGTCTGCAGGGGCTCGAAGGGTCGAGCATTTGGGCGTTGGGACCCATGTGAAAACGTTTGAAAAACACGACATCCTTCGCGCTATTCGCCGGGCGACTACGGACGAAGATCAGATCAATCAGGCAAGACTCCTCGGTGGACAGATTAGACGCGTGAGTCGTGTCATCCAAGCAATGCTTTCATCAGTGATTCTGACCCGCTTATGCACTCCAAAAACTCAGGAAAACGGGGTGGATAATGCAGTCAAAGCCATCTACGAGGTAAGCATCAATACAAGAGGGATGGGCTGTGCTGTGATCTTATTCGTTTTCTGATGCTGTTTTCTTTTGGAAAAAAATAATAATAATCTAAATCTAGTATCTGGACTACTCGCAATGCCTCATTGAAACGACCCGCTCATTGACCTCACCATCGCAACCCAATCAATTATCTCAAGTCGCAACAGCTTTAAAATCGAAAATTTCGAGCTCAGTAGAAGCTGTTTATTTTTATCGCCCTACGACGGCTCAAAGAAGGACTGATGATGGTGTTTACAGCTCCCTGGTTTAGAATCCTACAACTCGACACCAGCTAAAGGCATTTCCTCCCGCCCCCTTTCAAATTACAACAATCTTGTTAAATATCAGCTGAAGTAAATTGTCATGACTTCGTAATCATCATGACCATCTCTTTTGGTTCTCTTCTTGAACATTCACTGAAATACTTCGGGGTGGGAAACATGGAATAACTTAGATCAGTTAAAGATTGTCATCTTCTTTTGAGCAAATAATGCCACTTTATTTGGATGTCAGTGAAAATCTTTAATACACCTTCCTTTGAGGATCCATAGAAACTTTATAAGTGAATAACTAGAGAGTGTTGAAATAGGGATGAGGATGGATTTTGCAATTGGTATGTATTTGCAGCTCATGGAAGTGGTAGGATTGAATAGAAAGGATTGAGAAAAAATTCCAAACCATCTTATGATATCCATCTACCAACATGGAATAGCACTTTCCCAATTTTGAAAATATCAATGGTTACTTTGGGAATAGTGGTACTTGTAAAAGCTTACTATTCTTTCATTTAATTTGTCAATAGAGAAATAAAATATGCTATTAAAAAAAGTCTGGCATTGACGAGAAATTCTTCCGTCCTTTCCTCGAAAGAAAGTTCTGTTCAATTTGGGATCATCTAACCCATGTATTAGTTCTTCAATCAAGTTCCAAGCAAATTCTACTTTGTTTGCCGGTCTTTTATTTTTTGTTTTGTCAAGAGGTTTTGCCTCAAGACCAGATGCTGAAATTTCTGCTTGAGGATGCAAATCAAGCTGCATTTCAAAATGGTTTGAAAGTATAACCAGGGCTTTTTTTAGAAGAACTGGATTATTATCGTTTTTACCAAAGTATTTTCGGAGGATAGTGCCAATCATCTCAACATAAAATAGAGAAATCATAAGATTTTCTGAGATGTCATCAACTCCTAAATGTTGATACTCTTTGATTTGGATTCCAGACATGCTCCAAAACCATAGCCAAAATAATCTGTGGTAAAATAATGTTTGAAATGCCGAATCCTGTAAAGCTGTCCTGTCAATTTTGTCCAATTTCCTCTTCTCAACTATTTTGGATTCTACATATCTCTCCTGATTTTTTAATGGATTGGATTGAAGACCTTGTAGGGAAATTTTTTTTATGATAACTTTTAACACGCGGCCCTGCGCGATTATTTGAGAAAATTTTGTTTACCTCATCTGGATTCTCTTTTGCAATTTCAAGTTGATGAGTTTGAGGCTGAATTTCCTTGATTAGATTGATTAATTTAGTCACATGGGCCTTGTTCTTTGTTGACATAGATTCATCCTGCAAAAATACGCCTGGATTAAACTTTAGTATGTCATGGATATTGGTCACTGGAGGTGAGATTTTGCATGCAATATCTTTATTTTTTTGAAGATGATAAATCATCTTTGTTTTTGATGAAAAATCATTGAAGACATGGTTCTGTATCAGACTGTTGCTACTTGAGGACCCCAAAGCTTTATCTATGATTGTAGGCTGATTTCCAAACACATAACCATGCATTTCTGGATAATTTGAGCATAATTCTGGAGTTATTGAGTTCTTATTGGATGCTGTTGAAGTTCCTGAAAGTATACGTGTCTCATCTGAAGGTTGGCTAAGCCTAATCCTTTTTCTTTGTTGGGTTTGAAAATCAGATCCAGTATCTTCAAAGCCTTGGTTCCACAAATCACTTGATGTTTTTGATGGCCCCATAGGAGGAAAATTAATCCTCATAGAAGATTCAAGGTTTGATCCTGCATCCATTCTTATATGTGTAGCAGATTGGCAGAATGAATTTGATGTTGGATTGTGAAAGATAGGTCCTGTTTCTATCCATTGCAGTAGATCCTGAAGAATATTATTTTCTACACCTCCTTCCATCAATGAGAAGGAGTTAGTGCTTGAAATTAATGGAAAATTGCTTTGCGCTATGTTGGAATCAGCTTCATGCAAGTTTTCTGCCACCTGGTAATATGCCCCAAACCCAGGTTCCATGAATTGATTTGGCCAAGCTATGGGAGTGAAGGATTTGTGATTCTTGGCACCTTGTACAAAATTGAGAGCATTTCCATGAAATTGAGAGGATTCCGGTGGATTTTTTAAGCTTCTATTGCTGATGTGTTGATTTTTGGTTAAACTTGTTTGATCAGAATCTTGTGGTGTTGATGTCACAGTGGGATCAAGAAGCAGCTTCAGCTGTTGAGGGTCTGCCCAATCAAATTCCTTGCTTTCTTGATTCCATCTCAATACCAGGTCTTCTGAAGCATTGCAAGTGCTCCCCAATCCCAAATATAAGATGAAGATATAATAATTGATGCAGAATGAAGGCATCTTTCTTGCAGCTCAATGAATGCAGCTGGAAATGGTGATTTTTTTTGTAACAGATTATTGAAAGTATAAGATAAAGATGTATTTTACTGATGTGGATGATTTCTTAGAGATTTTGAGCTTGTATATGTGAAAATGGAGGAGCCAACCAACACCCTTACTACAGCATATATCTATAAGAACATATTTTACTTTGAAACTCTTCAATTGCAACATTCTTTCAATCTGACACTTTTTAAATGTGACACTATTTCAATGTGACACTCTTTCAATGGGACACTCTTTAATCAAAAATATTTTTGATTCAATACTGCTTCACTGCCTTCCCCTCATGTACAACTTTCAATGTAAACAGCACCTGCTTAAACTTTGATTTTTGAAATAAAAGTACTAGTATAGCACATATTTTTTTCAACTCTGGGTACATACGGTTACCACTTTTTGGTGGGTTTCAGCAATGGTAAAACTGATACAATACATGTATCATATCTGTATTGGAAATACACAGTTTTCCAAAACTGTGTATTAGCCAAGTTCACATTGGATTTTTAAGGCCATTTTTATCCATTTTATCATTGAAATTTATCATTTTCTTCAAGTTGGTCAGATTCTTCTGTAACCACTCTTTCTGATGATTGAAAAATTTGTCAAAATTTTATGATAAAATCAGATAAAAATAGGTTCAAAGTCACCAATGTGAACCGGGCTATTGTATTGGAAGCTAAGTATGTCAAAATATGATACAATATAGATACAATATAGATACAATACACATGTATTTTTTCTGATACACAGTGAAATACACTGTATTGGGCAGTCCAATACACTTTTCAAAAATGATGTGTATTAGGGGGTTTCAAACATGGTTCAGGTCCTGTTTTAGGAACCCCCAATTCACAAAATCAGGGCATCTGCAACACACCCACCCAATTTTACCCAAAAAAACATACAGAAATAATTTGAAAATTCATTTTGCAGGAACTTTGTTTTCCTGAACTGGGGTTCCTGAACTGGTACCTGCACCATGTTTGAAACCCCCTAATGGATGTGTTTTGTTTTGCATTTCAAAGTGGAAGAAGTCATTGTGGAAGGAGGGTTCAAGAAAAAAAAAGTGTAAGAGTCTGGAATGACTCTTCACTCAAGGCCCTGGGTATGCAGACAAGGGATCCACCAAATGGATCAAAGAGGGAGGGCTCAAGACAAGACCAATGTCTTGGAGAGATTTCTAGAACCCAACAGTATTTATTCCTAGCTCAGTAGAAGAATCAGTGCTTTATCTATACTTACAATTGATGATGATGAGAAATGAGGAAAGGAAGAAATGAAAAGAAAGCATACCTAGCTCAGTAGAAGAATCAGCGCTTTATCTCTACTGAGCTAGGAAGGAGGTGGTGATGAGAATAAGTATTCGGGCGAGTTGAGCTGTGTGATATTCTTGTGACTGGTTTGTGAACCCGCGAAGGCGTGCGCGGGCTCGCAACTCATCCCGGTCATTGATCGGAGGGTGTGCGCTCCACTATCGATGACCGGGATGACTAGTCATACCCGTCACTCGATGACATCTCATCCCGGCCATCGAGTGGATTACACACCCTCCGATTGATGACCAGGATGACTGGTCATACCCTCCACTCGAGGACCTAACACTGGTCATCGATCGGAGTAGACCCTCCGATCGATGACCGTCAACACCGGTCATCGATCGGAGGGTCTACTCCGATCGATAACTGGTCAACACCGGTCATCGATCGCAGGGTCTACTCCACTCGATGACCGGTGTTGACCGGACATCGATCGGAGGGTGTACTCCAATCGATTACCGGGCAACATCGATCACCGAGTGGAGTAGACCCTCCGATCAATGAGATGACTAGTGTAGGTCATCGAGTGGAGTAGTCAGTTTGCTGGGAAGTGACATTGATGGGAGGGACTAGGGATAATGTGTATTTATGTATGTATCTAAAGAAACTGGCTCCTGTGGTACACCAATTTAGGTGAACCTGTTTCTCAGAAGTCAAAAAAAAAAAAAAAAAGGCAAAGTGGAGGACTTCCCGTCATTTTTGAATCAATCCGGAATTTCAGATTTCGCAGGGAAATCTGAAATTTGGGACTCTGGATTGCTTCGGGGATCTTTGGGGACCTAGGTTTCCCTGTGAAATCTGAAATCTGGTGGCTCAGATCTGACTTTCCAGATTGACAGGAAGTCCTCCAGTGCTTTTTTGATTTGCGCAGGAATCCATTCCGAAAAAACCTAAAACGTATGGTACGCACCCTAAAGGTACTCACCCATATGTTTAAATTCTTTTTGAGGTGGAGGGTGGTAGTAAACAAAAATATATGGGAATCTGGGAATGATGCAGTGATTACTTAATCCTACCTCCCCCCTTCAGCAGTCCCCTTTTCAGTAAATGACTTACCCTCAAATTATGTGGGACCCTTGCAGCATTTTATTCATACCCAAAGAAGTCAAGATTTTTGCAGGGAACTCAGCTTTTGGGGCTCTAGAGCACTTCTGGGAGGCCCTCAGATATTGATAAAAAGTCATCCAGTTTTTATTTTTGCAGAGAATGTAAAATGACAATGTGTCTGGTGAGAGTTGAAATCACAACCTCAGCTATTCTGGGACACATACTACAGTGCTGGCTTTACTAACTAGACTACAGGAGCTTGTGGCTGCCAGCTGGGTGGTTGGTAGTTGTCATGGGTCAGTCCAATAGCCCTCCATACTGTGGTGATACATCATGGTAGCAGACTAACAGACAACTCAACAAAATTTCCACTCCAAAAATCTTGGAGTGGTCCAGAGTTCATGCCTTTTTTGGTGTGCATCCGGCATTTTTTTGGTGTGCCTAAAGCCCAACCCTTTACCAAATCACCATGGGTATGTCTCCAATTTCTTCTGATGTCATCCCACCTGTTTACTAGCTGATCTTCTCTTAAATTAGGCCTCCATCCATCCTTCAAAGTCTCAAAGACAAATACTTCAAGCTGGCCAAGTGGCCTGAATCATTGATTGATGAGGCAATTGATCTCACTTGGGACATGTACAATACATGGTATAAGCCAAAGCAAGCAAACTCAGCCCCAGATCAAGTGAACAAACAAACTCCCAAGGTATGTCACCAATTCCCTTATAATAAACTGACCAAGAAGACTCACAGTTTTTTTCTTGTTTATCCCAGCCCCAAAATGGAGCTCTGGCAGGGCTAGGAGCTGCTGCTATAGCAAGTTTGGATGGTGCAAACTCCAATCCAATTGAAATCTGGCTCTATGGTGGACTAGTTTTGGAAAAAGGTGCACACATAAATGGTCTGAAGTGGTGGGCCAAGCAGAAACAAGCCAGAAATACTCAAAACGGCCTGCTGAAGATGGCTCTTGATGTCATTTTTTGCCCAGGTCAGTTAATATTAGGGTCAGCCTAAATGCAGCGGTGGGTAGTTATGATACACTACAATAACCGCTGTTATCTGCGTAGCGTAACACTTGCCGTTACTGTGCTCATGTGTTAGCACTACTAGTAACGACCAGTTGTAACCCCAGGCCCGTATCGTAACGGGCTTGATTTTTTTGGTGCGTTACTAGTAGCATAACACGTTAACCACCGGTTAACGAGATAAAGAGGTGCAAATGGCCCCCTCTGGATCATGTGTAGTCCAATATCTGCCCCTCTGTGTGGGCAGATATCGTAACGGATGTCAAATGTCAAACATCCTGGGTGTGCAATATCGTAACGCACTTCCGTTACAGTTAACGGTAACAGTAACAAGAGAAAAACCGTTACGATATTGGTACGTTACCAATAACCGTACCGTAACTACCCACCGTTGCTAAATGCACTCCAAACTTTTACTTTGTGCACTCCACATTGTTGGCTTTGGGGGGCCAGCACTCCAAAAAAGTTGGAGTGCCTTGATTTTGTACTCCCAAAACATGGAGTGCCCAGATGGGCATTCCATGTTTGTTGGAGTATGTCAGCCTTAGAGATACAACAAGTATCCTAAAGTCTGCAAAAACTGGTAAACCATTTACAAATCCTGAAATATTATTGAATATTCAGAATCCTCGTGATAAATTAAGGGGGGTCACCCACTCAAAGTAACCCCTCATTCCTACTCCTTCATACATTTTCTCATACATGTACATATAGCCATAAAGCGCTCCAAAGAGCAGGAAAACTACATAAAAAATCTTTACATAAATTAAAATACATAAAATTATATTAATTAGTAAAATACCTTTCCCCCGTGAAACAGGAACCACGGGTGAGAGTAACACTCAGTACAAATTGATATTACACTTCATATTAAGCTATTTCACATGACAATTGGTTATACAAATGTCACGTGTGGGAGTAAGGGAAGTTGTGTAATATTGTACAAATAAAATACCCATAACCAAGGCAGATTTCACGTCTACTCTTGGCATTTACCCATAGCCAAAATCAATGGGAATATTTCAGCGCCCTCAAAGACCTCTCCAGTATTTAAGGAGGTAATTGATCCACTGGAATTGTCCCCTCAGACATTTCACCACTCAGTAACCTGTAAGTTAACTCGTGAAAATTCTCCTCTGGCTTATTAAAGCCACCACTTCCCTTATTTCTGCCCTTTTGGCACGAAACCTACTAGATCTTAACTCTAAAATTGCCAACATCCCTTATAAGCATTTATTACAGTTACATCTTTATAAATAGTTGCTGTAAGACTCCCGCCTCTGATGCGCAGCCAATCAGTTTAAGCGCTTACCAGCTATTTCTACGTCAAAACCTTATATATCCCTGTTCTTAATAAGTAAACCTTATTAATTACAAATATCCTCCTCTTAAATAAGAGTGTTTAAACCCTTGTAGTGGCTAAATACCACGTAACAAGTTTGGCACATTATTGCCTGTGTTTTTATTTCAGTACAGTTATAGTACTAGGGCAAAAACCCTTATTTCTGACGGGTTTTTTCCCTAAGTTTCATAAACATAGCTGACAGAGTACATAACTGGGTACTCCAAAATTGACCAAAATAGGGGAGTGCAGCTGGATGCGCTCCAAAAAAAATGGAGTGCAAGCCCAAGCACTCCACCTTTTCAGTGGAGGATTTTGGCTTTGTACTCCAGCTGAAAAATACCAAATGGAGTGCATTGGGGTGCACTCCAAATCTCCTTTTTTTTGGAGTTCCCACAGCAATCACACCTCTCAATGACCAGTACAGACCAGACATCAAGGGGACTCACACCTCTCTATGACTGGCGCGGACCGGTCATCAGTCACACCTCTTGATGACCGGTCAGACCGGTCATTGAGGGGAATAACACCTCCTCTGGATGACTGGTGTGTACCGTTCATTGAGGGGATGCGCTACTCCTCTCAATGACCGGTCTGTACCGGTCATTGAGGGGACTCACACCTCTTGATGAACAGGGCGGACCGGTCATCAGTCACACCTCTCAATGACCGGTCTGTGCTGGTCATTTAGGGGACTCACACCCCTTGATGATTGGTCAGACCGGTCATCAAGGGTAATAACACCTCCTCTTGATGACCGGTCATCACCGGTCATTGAGGTGAGTCACATCTCTTGGTGACCAGTCTGTGCCGGTCATCAAGGATTAACATCTCCTCTCAATTACCGGTCTGTGCCGGTAACCAAGGGGAGTAGCACCTCCTCTTGATGACTGGTAAGACTGGTCATCGAGAAGAATAACACCTCCTCTGGATGACCGGTGGGTATGGTCAACAAGAGGAGGTGTGACTCCCCTCGGTGACCGGCACAGACCGGTCAACAAGAGGAGGTGTGACTCCCCTCGGTGACCGGCACAGACCGGTCAACAAGAGGAGGTGTTATTCCCTCGATTACCGGTGATGACCAATCATTGAGAGGAGGTGATATTACCCTCAATGACCGGTCTGACCAATCATTGAGAGGTGTGAGTTCCCTTGATGACCGGTACAGACCGGTAATTGAGAGGTGTGGCTGATGACCAGTCCACACCGTTCATCAAGAGGTGCGAGTCCCCTCAATGACCGGTACAGACCGGTCATTAAGAGGTGTGAGTCCCCTCAATGAACGGCGGTCTGGAACAGACCGGTCATTGAGAAGAGATTTTAATCCTCTCAATGCTGGTCTGTACCGGTCATTGAGAAGAGATTTTAATCCCCTCAATGCTGGTCTGTACCGGTCATTGAGAAGAGATTTTAATCCCCTCAATGCCAGTCTGTACCAGTCATGGAGATCAGGATGTGGCAGCTGGCATTGAGTGGGGTGTGTTTGTACATAGCCCGCTGGATGGCCAGACATCCTGTAGTGTACCCTGCTTTATGTATGGGGTTGAAGTTGTAGGCACTCCAGCTCCAGATCTGACTGGAGTGCACAGTACTGCACTCCCCTTTTGAGGAGGAGAAATATCAGGAATGGAGTGCTGGGTGAATGCACTCCAATCTGATGGAGTGAGACTCATGGGCACTCATTAAATTTCCTGGCCACTGGAGTTCTTTGTGGTGCACTCCAAAGAGTCTTGAGTCCCCGGTTCTGCACTCCAATTTATTTCGAGTACTCTAGTCTGCAATTCAACAATCATTGGAGTGCACACTCCATGCATTCACTTTTGGAGTACTTTTGGGATTTTTTTGGAGTGCATTTAGGCTGACCCTAATATTACTCACTTTCTGTATCAAAATGGTATCATCTTGCTGATGATGTTTCCTTTACAGCAACCACAGCTGATTTGGAACGTCAATTTAACTTTGGGCAAGATCATGTCTCTGCCTGGAGACACCAGCTCAATTCAAAGTTGGTAGGTAGAGGGATGGCTTTCTTGTTCTTTTCAAAGAAAAGCACCATCAAGCCCTTAGTCCTCCACAATCATATGTCCAAGAAGAAGGACTTGTCAAAGACCAAGGTCAAGCAAAGGGCAGCAAGATGAAGTGAGTTTGTTAATGTTGATTGAGAGAGGTCAAAATAAATTTATAGATATCTAAGCAACTAGCAATCTGTGGTGCCCCCTCAAGTGCCTTTTTGGGTCTTGATAACCTTGTATAACCGTGGTTACCCAGGCCATCTGCTCCAGCAGATGTGGATGCAGATGCGGGTGTCTACCGGTGGCCTAAGCAGGCAATATATAACCAAACACAAACAGGTATCCAGGTGCATGGGTTCCATCTCTAACATAGGCTCAGGATTCCCCCTGATTATATGGTGTAGGGTAGACCCCCTCTCACACTTAATGTGCCAGCTTTTACCCTTCTTTCCTCTCTGATTCAGGAGGATAGTTGTCAAGTTTTACTGGTACCCATCTGGGAGGCTCCTCCCTTTCCCCAAGAGGAATATGCAAGGATTGACTATTGAGACTTTCCCCTCTACCAAGTCATATAAATTTAGATTTATTTAAGTGAATTAATAGATAGTACTGGAAAGAGAGATGAAATTTTTATTTGAAATTCATGTGCATGTATAGCTGATTAAAGTGGTAAGGTCAAATGGAAAGGCTCAAACATGAAGTCCAAGATATTAAATGATCTTCATCTACCAACATGGAACAGAGCTATCCAAGTTTTGGAAAGATGTGACTGTTTGAATTGTGGTACTTGTGAAATCTTACTACTCTTTCATTTAATTTCCCAATAGAAAAATAGAATATGTTGTTGAAAAAAGTCTGACATTCACGGGAAATTCTTCCATTCTTTCCTTGGAAGAAAATTCTGTTCAAGTTTTGATCCTTTAAACCATGTATTAATTCTTCTATTAAATTCCAAGCAAATTCTACTCTACTTGCGTGTCTTCCATGTATTGTTCTGTCAAGAGTTTTTGTGGGTTTTCCAAATTTTGACATTTCTGCTTGAGGATGAACCTCAAACTGTATTCCAAAGTGGTTTGAAAGTATTACCAGGGCTTTTCTCAGAAGATCTGAATTGTTATTCTTCTGACCAAAGTATTTTTGGAGGACAGTACAAATCATATCAACATAAAAAAGAGATATTGTAAGGTTTCCTGAGATGTCATCAAATCCTTCAGTTTGGTACTCTTTGATTTGGATTCCAGGCATGCTGTTCCAAAGCCATAGCCAAAAGATTTTGTGGTCACTTAATGCTTGACATGCATAATTTTGTACAGATTTTCTATTTGTTTTGTCAATTTTGCTCTTCTTAACTTCTTTGGGTTCTACAGATTGGTCCTGATGGTTTACTTGAAATCTTAGAATTTTTTCTCTGGAAATTCTTTCATTGTAGCTTTTAGCAAATGCTCTCATGCGACTGTTTTTGAAAATTTTATGTACATCATCTGGTTTTTCTTCTTTAATTACAAGTTGAGTTTGAGGCTGGTTTTTAATGATGAGATCAATTAATGTAGCCACATGGGATTTGTCTGCTGTTGACATGGATTCATCCTGCAAAAATACTTCTGGATTAAATTTCAGTATTTGATCATGGATATCAGTCACATATTTATCTGGTGGTGGAAAGATCCTGCATGGACTGTTTTTATTTTGTTCAAAATTGTGAATCATTGTAATTTTTGATGAAAAATAATTGGAATCATTTTGCTGTATCATACTGTTACTACTTGGCAATTCTCCAAGTGTCTCTATGAGTCTAGGCTTATTTCCAACCATACAACTGTAACTTTCTGCATGGTTTGAGCATAATTCTGGAGATCTCAATTGATGATTGGATTCTGTTAAAATTGGTTCAGGTGTATGTGTGCCATCTGAAGAGTGGCTAAGTTGAATTATTCTTCTCTTTTGAGTTTTAAAATAAGGTTCAGTATCTGTGCAGCATTGGAACCAGAGTTTTTGGGATTCTTTTAATGGCTCCATAGCAGACAAATCAAGCCCCGTAGTAGAATATTCAGGGATGAATCCTGAGTTCATCACTGCATGTGGAGTAGATTTGGTGGCAAAATTTGATGTTGGATTGTGAGATATAGGTACTGTTTCTATCCACTGAAGTAGATCATGGAGAATATCATTGTCAATGCCTGCTTGCATAAATGAGACGGAGTTGGTGCTTGAAATTGAGGGAAAATATTTTTTTTCATGCAGGAATCAGCTTCAGGAACATTTTCCTCTGACTGTGAATATGTCCCAAAATCAGGGTCCAAGATCATTGGATCTGTCCAAACTGAGGGATTGAAGCATTCATTATCCTTGCTACATGGTATAAAACTGAGGGAATTTCTATGAAATTCAGAATATTCTACTGGATTTTCTAAGCTTCCAGTGTTAATTTGTTTATGTTTTGCTAAGCTTTTTTGATCAGAATCTTGTGGGGTTGAGGTAGTGGTGGGATTAAGAAGCTCTTGCACCTGATGAGGGTCTGACCAATCAAAATCCTTTCTGGCTGGATTCCACCCCAATACAATTTCTTCTGAAGTGTTGCAAGTGCTCCCCAATCCCAAATAAAATAGGAAGAGAAAAAATTGAATGGAATGCAAAAACATCTTGTAGCTCAATGAATGCAGCTGGAAGGGGTAACTTTTACTGGTAGATATTTTTGAAATTTAAATGAAAAAATGTTTTGCCTGGATGAGGATCCTGTCTTTGATCTTGTCTATGTTATAACAGAAAATACAACCAAAACTCTTACCCCAGCACATATCTATAAGTGAAAACAATTCCTTGAAACCCTTTAAATGAAACATCCTTTCAATGTGACACTATTTCTATGGGACACTCTTCAGTGATTTTACTTATTTTGTATTTAATACTCCTTCACTTTCATCTACTTATGTACTTATTCCAATTTATATAACCAGACTTTCAGGCCGGCTTTGCCACCACTTGTCTCAGTGCATGCTTTTGCAATTACCTAATTCAGCACAAATCCAGGTGTAGCCAAACTTAGCTAAGTCCCTCCTTGGGGGAGCAAAGCAACCTCATTGGAGGGTCCCTGCAGGACGGAGTCCCCCCTCCAATAGAGGGACTTAGTTTATATAGGTCAATAGAGTGTAAGAAAATTTGTGAAAAACATCCTAGTGAAGTCAAATTCAAGCCAAATTGGAAGAGAACAGAGTGAGGAAAAGAAGAGCAAAGCAATATACTCAAGACAAAAAATTCCAAAACATTTACCCTTAGTTCAAGTCTACCCGGAATGTGTGTACCAATTTACAGGGTGTTAGTATTCAATCTTCCCTTCAATCAAGTGCTTGTGATTCCTGTCCCACCGCACAAAAGGGTTTCTCATTTTCCTGGTGCCCAGCTAGATTCCAGACTTGCACTCCAGTTTACCAGTAGATTATGAGGCTCTGGGTGATATAACATCCTTGAGTCTTGGGCACCGGTATCAAACTTGGAGATGATCTGAAATCCAAGCCATTGGCAATGAGCAAGTCAGCATAGGCTGGGAATAAATATCAGGATAGTAATAAGCAACTCGGCAGGTGACTCACATCATTCACAAGGAGCTGAACAGATTGGCAGTGCTGTCAGAATATATGTTGAACGGCATATCCCCTAGTAACTCTGTGTGTCTGTTTGTTTTATTTTGGTCAGTTCTGAATATTCTTTTCCAGATAAAACCATTTGAATCATAGAGATAAATTCAAAATTCTTGTCTACAAATAGAGCACATATGTACCTTTGTAGGATTTGATGACTGACCAATGTCCACAGCCAATCACAATAATCTTCTTATTACCAATTTGGTTCTGCTTGACTTGCTGCTTCAAGGTGAAAATGAAATCCTGACAGTATCCAGAGAGAAAGTGTCTTCATGAAATAGGAAAGGGGCCGGCTTTATGCACTCCAGATATTTACTACATGCGCTCCAAAAAAGGAGTGAACTTGTGTCTACTCCAACAAATGTTGGAGTGAACTTGTGTCTACTCCAACAAATGTTGGAGTGAACTTGTGTCTACTGCAACAAATGTTGGAGTGAACTTGTGTCTACTCCAACAAATGTTGGAGTGAACAAATGTTCACTCCAAAAGTGGGCTAAATTGGAGTGTTCAGAAGTTCACTCCAATATATATTTGGAGTGAACCTTTGTTCACTCCAAAAGTGGGCTAAATTGTAGTGTTCAGAAGTTCACTCCAATATTTATTGGAGTGAAAACTTGTACACTCCAAACAAAATGGAGAATAAAATTACACACTCAAACTGTGGAGTGGAGTTCAACCCACTCTATTTTGTTTTGGAGTGTGGACCACTGGGCACTCCAAAAAAGTGTGGCCAGTGATTCCCATCAACGTTGTAACCGCTGCGCTAAAAAAAGCACAGCGGTCATACCGCTACGTCCCAGAGGCATGCAGCGGAAGCTGTTGAAAACCCGCTGCACTAACTGCTACATGCAGCAATTGAAAACTACCCACCCAGGGCAATTATCAATAGCGCAGAGGGAGTGGAAAACCGCTGCGCTATTGCTAATTTAGCGGATAGCAGAATTTTAATGTGTGTTAAAACTCTTTTAACATAATTTAAACCACTTTTGTTCTTGTTTTTCAAACCACTGTGCTGCTGCTTAAATGCAGCGGTTCAGCGCTATGTGCCTGCTTTTTTAGTGCGCTACAAATCATCATTTGTTTCATGGAAAACAAAAAGCGGTTGGCACAGCAGTCTGGCCGCTGCGCGTAGCGGTTAGTGCAGCAGCACAAAAAGTGCTGCACATTTACAACGTTGTTCCCATTGAAAAAGAGCAGATAAATAGGCTCAGACTCATTTGAATCTTTGGGGCCTAGTCTTAAGGGGAGAAATTTGAGTGTGGTGGACGTTTTTCTGTAGGGGGGAGGCAGATTCTTCAAGGGTCAAAGCACAACTTTGTTGATCTGGAGGAGTTACTGGGAGTGCATGCATGTAATTAAAATAGGTGTGAACTCCAGTATTTATTGAAGTGTACAGTATATAGTACACTCCAATCTTGAAACAGACCAAGTTTCAAAATTGGAGTGCACAAGTTTCCACTCCAATAAATATTGGCGTGAGCTTCTGAACACTCCAATTTAGCCCACTTGTGGAGTGAACAAAGGTTCACTCCAAATATATAGTGGAGTGAAATTCTGAACACTCCAATTTAGCCCACTTTTGGAGTGAGCCTTTGTTCACTCCAATATTTATTGGAGGAGACACAAGTTCACTCCCTTTTTGGAGTGCATGTAGCTGTGAATATTTGGAGTGCATAAAGCTGGCCCCTTAGGAAATGGTTGAAGACAATTCTCAGCATCTGGTGACTGCATCAAAAGGATAGAACAAATATATTGAGTGGAGGTTCAAATACCTGAAGAACACCACACAGGCTTTACCATGTTGGAAAATCCCGCCAAACGGCCTCTTGTTCCTGTCTTGGTCAAACACTCCAATCATCTTTTCTGGTTTGAGCGCCTTTGGGTCGACCAACTCGTTGTGTGGATTGGCCATTTTCTTCTTGGTATCTTCTTTCAACTTGTGCCTGTGTCTTGGTATCATTTCTGCTGCAGTTGGTCTTGTTGGATGATTCTATTGGGCAAGTTCGGAGGCTTGTTGGCCAGGTTTGCAGTGTTATAGGACAAGTTCAAAAGCTCAACTGGCGAGTTTGAAAGCTTGTTGGGTGAGTTTGGAGGCTTGTTGTCCGGAGTCAAGTCATCACTAACTCAGGCCCTAATCAAAAGAAGCCAAAGACACCTTACATCAACCCTCCTTTCTGTAATATCCCACCATTATAAAGTTTTTTCTTGCTGGAAGTCAAAAAGAAGCAAGATAGTAAGGGGGGAAAGACCACTGACCGTATTTGCCAGGATGTTATCTGAAAGAATCTTGCATGTCTTTGGATAAGTTTTCTGAGGTTAAGCCGTCACCGCATACCATACGGGTCAAACATTTCTCACTGCTTAGTTTCTCATTGTCTCACCTTAGCAGGGTTGAAGTCTGTTGACGCGGGTTATTCCTCTAACTTAACAAAGTGCCTCTACATGAGGGGGGGCGCTTTCCCGCAGGGACCCTCCAAAGGAGGGACTTACACCCAATTTCCAAGTTTGGGCTGACAGAATCAGAACTATGCCTTTTCTCAAACATTTCTGGCTTCACCCTTTCCCATTGGGCTGCAAAGGTTTGGGGGAAAAAAAGATTCCCAAGATCAAAGAGAATCTCTCCAAATTTTTCTGAACTGAATTTTTCAGGGCCTTCAGAACCCCTCAGATCTGTTTTTTGTGACTATCTGTGGTCTGCTTCATCCTATATTACAAAGTTCACACTGTACAGAATCCAAAACTCATGATGTTACAAGAGACATTTTTTTTTAAAGTGTAATTTTGCCTTTTGCATTGCACACTATGAATATGATGATATCTACCTACAAGCATTTTTATGTTATTTTATGTTTGTAGTTTGTTTTTTCAGTACTTATTCTATGGGGCCAAGTTCTGTGGAGGATGTGGTAATCTTAACAACTAGGGACAATGAGTTGTGATGTGGGTTTGTGGGGTGGATGGGGTGCAACCCTTTTTCAGTTTGATTCAATTGGGTAAAGGTGTGGAACTCCGACCGGTGCTGGGCCGTCAGCAGCTACTGGGAAGGGAGAAATGCGTGTGCGCTGCCTTTGAGGTGGTCCGCGAAAGAAGGAGAGAGGGGATTTGAGGGGGAATAGCGGAAGTTGGATGGGATTAATTTAGAGACGACAAGGAGTAGATCCTTGTCGGCGGTGGTTAGTTTGGTGAAGATTCAGAAAGGGAATACCGGCGACGCCGCCGGAAGATGTGATCTAAAGGATTCAGAAGGATTGGTGCGGGGCTGAGAGGAATAAGGCCCCAATTATAAACTGATTTTTGAGTTTTATTTTGAAAGTATTTGAAAAGAATTTCGAAACAAAAATGAAATCAAGATGAAAGATTTTTGATTTCAAAATTCTCTCAGAAAAGCTTCAAACAACAGGGTGCACATATAAACATTTGTGCATCCCTGAGCAAGTAGCCTGCCGGAGTGGGCAGGCAGGGGCGAGATGTCTGTGACACAGGCAAGCTGGATAGAATACAGCTTGCCTGTTCAGCCTTGGCTGAATGGTGTGACATTTCCTGCGCGGCCGTCTCCATGGACATTCGGATCATCAGCGCCGAGATCGAAGCCAAGCGTTTTTTCCCTTGCCTCCGCCGCCAAGGTCAGGATCATATTGCCCCTGGTGGTCCCGGGTTTTCTGGGGAATTTGGTTTGCCTGCAGGTGTTCGTAATGGTAGGCCATCGGGATTTTTGTAGTGACTGCAATCCAATCGTGGAACGTTGAGGCAATCGGGTATATCGGCACTGCAGCAGTAAATTTTTTTCATGTGCCGGCCGACCCCCGCCCGGCGAACTCCGCCGACCCAATACAGCCATTAAATGGGGGGGGTCTGAGGCACCAGTGGCCTGGAGACCATACAGGCATACTGCCTGTTCAAAATTTTGATTCCTCAAATTTTGAGATTCTGGAATCTCAAACACCCCTCCTGGGTGTGTTTGAAGAGATTTGGGATTATTTTGAAATGAAAAGAACTCAAAACGAAGTTGGTTTTGATTTCAAAACAATTTCAAAATAATCTCAAAATAATCTCAAAATTCCGTTTATAATTGGGGCCTAACTCAGAAGGTCCGCGGATATCGAGGTAGGATCAATTAACTTTAAGATTCAGTTGAGTTGGGAAGAAATGATCTGAAAAAAAATTGGGTTCAAACAAAGTCTCCTCCCGCCCCATCATCTGAGTTCGAACTGAACTCAGACTCCGGGGACTGTGACACTTTGTGACAGAGTCATCATACACCTCTGCGCAGCCGCGCGCACAAGAGTATGAAAGGAAACAAACCACATGAGACAAAATGAGAAACAAGGCCAACTCTCCAACACGCGCTAGAATGAAAGAAGAAAAGAGCAGGACATAAAGAGAAAACAGAAAAAACAAACAAAGGAAAAGGAGGAGGAAAAAGAAAAGAAATGGGAAGAAATCCTGGTAAACCTTGAGGACTTCAACGCACACGCACACACCGGTGAGTCTTGATGTCTTGCAGGGGAACTTGAGCTTGAGCATTCTTAAGCGCCGCAAGAGCTGGAGGAAATTTGACTCGAGAAAAGAAAAGAACTGAGTGCGCATCCGGCGCCGCAGGCTTGATCACCACAATGGGTGTTGAAAATTGAAAAGTTTTTATACAGTAAAGAGGACAACTAATAAGTGGGTTGAAGGTTGAATGGGTGGTGTGTAGTTGTCCAAGCATAGAAGTGGTAGCGGCCAGGGGTTATTGCACATCAAGAATACAGGTTGGGGACGGGTGGGTATAGTACATGGATAAAGAAGACTTTGTTCATCATGGAAATCCAAACAATAGTGGAATTGCAGGAAATGGATGGGCAAGAGCAGTTTTAAAAAATCCCCACCAAAAAACAAAATTCTGTCAGCCTGTAAGTCCGTTTAGCGCATAGGTCCCTCCCTCCGGTTGGCGCAATGCAACCAGTGTTTTACATCTCCACGGGTAGGAGGGTGGGACTTAGTAAAGTGAGGTTATTCCTCCTTTTGAACCCTGCCCATTGGCAAGATCCATTGGCTGTGGCCACAGCGTGTTGAATACAGAAAACCATTCCGATTTGATGTAAACAGTAATACCGTCTACAAGCAGACAAAGTACACAAACATCCCCTTGCAACAATTTCAAACCATTAAAGGCAGACAAACAGGGTGAAGGTGTACCCATGTGACAGGCAAATTTGATGAAACATGTTTCACCATTGAAAAAAAGAGAATGGCAACAACAAGATTGTGATGAAGGAGAGACGGGGTGACTGAAACACTGAGACCAAGGACCTGGATATATAAAGGCAAGGTTTGGGTACGGTTTTTCTCCCGCACTCATCCACCTGGGCACTTTAAATCCACAAGGGAGTGTCAATGGCAACGGGGGCTTAGGGTACTGGTTAGCGCTATTTGCGCCAGCCCTACTCAGTTTAATAGGGAGTTTCACGATAAGCATTTTTGCTTCCCGCGGCACTAAATTTTGTTACTCGCGGGTGACATACTTGCTTAAAAATTTGGTGTGAAGTCCCGCAAGAAATCACCCCAAGCATCCTCATAACAATACTCGCGAGCGCTCAAACACCTTCCCAGGTTTCCTTATTGTGAAACCCCCTAATAAAACAATTGAATCATGGTTTTTTGGTTAAAAGAGCAGGGGAAAACCATGAACCATAAATCCATGAGTTATGGGTTCTATTGAAATTTGATAATATTTCAGTGATGCCTGTGTCAGATGTTGGATTTTATCAGCATATTTTACAAGCTCATTTGAATTGAAGAAATTTTGGGTGCTCAAAGTAGACTTAATTCAAAGTATCCCAATAAATATCTTAATGCCATATAGCTGAGGAGATCCAAGGGTCTAACTGCTTTGTGGAAAAAAATGCAGCAAAGCAGGTAGCACAGTCACTGCACAACCTAATTGCTTGGACACTCCTTTCCAAGCAGTTTTTGGACCAAGTTCATCCAAAAATACCTGAAAAAAGGGCCCAACAGATTACAAAACTTGTTGGACAAAATCTGTCCAAAATCTGCTTGGACTGTTTTTTCCAAGCCGTTAATTTCTGAATTGAGTGGTTTTTGAGACAGCTTTGCTACACTGAAAATTAGTGGGCAAGTTGCTATGCTAAGCAGTTTTTCATCTCACAGGAAAAAATCCTTGAATTTTAGTGTGCCCTTTAGTGTTAGCATGGCAGTAAATTCTTTGGTATCAGCAAACCTGAAAGGTGAGGTTGCATAGTGAAAGAAGGGAAAGGACAGGCAAGTTTGCAGAACATCACCAATCCAAGCTTAACAAAAGGAAGGGCCCTACAGGTTCTCTGTCTCACAGAGATGCTTGCCCCCAAGAATCAAAATTTAGCATGGGTCCGACTCCTGATGGGCCTTAGGCATGGCAAACTCACCTGTTTCCCTAGATGGCTTTGGGGCTGTTGAGTTTTATTGATATCATTAAATTTCATGCTGTTTTTCTGTGTGCTACATGCCTTTACTTTTCAGTACTTGTCACACAACAACCTCAACATTACAGGCAAGTCCCTCCCTGGCAGGACCATTTGCTGCTGATTTGTAGCTGAGACCATCAAGCAATTGCATCACCACAATGTGTCATCAGGTATATCTGATAGTTGACATTTTGTGTTCACTCCCTCAGTTTGTCATCCAAAACTTCAGGGTAACCAAGTCAATAGCCCCAAGTTTGGAGGTAATGATCAACAAGACAAAAGGGGAGGAAGGGTCGAACTTAACACAAGCGTACCCTCCTCGGGGGAGCGTAGCGACCTCCGAAGGAGGGACTTGCCTCTAAAGTTGCATGTCTCGCCCTACAGGATCGAGACAAATGGCAGGGAGGACCCTACGCTCCCCCACTTTCCCCAATACCTCCCTGTTTCCTCTTGATTCATCCCGCGCCCTTTGCACCATTGGAATGGCAAGCTTCTTAGCTTATTTTTGCCCACTTCAAACTCCCCCATATCCATCCCCCCTGGCAAGAAATGTCCTGTAAATTTTTTTACATGGCAGATTTATGTGACCAATCCCCCCCTTCGAGACCGCGCGGGCTCAGGGAATTTCAAATTTTGAGCCCAAAAACGGCTGGATCACCACTCCAGAACCACTTCAGGGCTGGAGTGGGCTAGTAATCATGGGGGCCAGTTGGTTAAAAAATGGTGAAATGGAAGCTGAGATTGCAGACTACAAGTCTGTCTACTCAGATCTTTTTTAAACTAAAAACTACATTTTTTAAACACATTTTGAAAAGAAAATAGGTGTTTTTTTGCCAGAAATTCTCGAGTCTGTAGGGCCAATGGTGTGACTTTAGAGGTAAGCCTCTGCTTCGGAGGCACTTCGCGCCTCCTCGGAGAGACTTAGTTAAGCTCGAGGAAGGGTAAGAAGGGACCAAGGCTGTCAACCAAAATTGATACCAAAAATTGTAAGGTTTTGGGAAGAAAGGCTAACTGTCATCGTTATCGGGAAGATACTTTTTGGTAGGCAAGCAATTTGTCTGCATCATAAATAAAAACATGGGTGTATTTGCTTTTACATGAAAGGTACAAAAAGGGGGAAAGGAAACAGGTTAGCCCAACACGTTATATCTACCAACAGCTTGATGGTGTCCAGGGTTTCGCGATTCAGCTTCTAATGCTTGCGTAGTGGCTTCGATCAAAATATGCTTGATTTCGGTGATAGCTCGTTGAACCTAAATTATAGTTGTTCAGTTCCATCGGACATGAACAAGGGAATAGAAGACAAAATGTGAAGCGGAATTGCTTTAGTACGACTTCCTTGCAAAGGCTCAATTCCAACGGTTTTCCTATATATAGATAATCAAGAGATGACTCAACTCTCCACTCTTCATTAGACTCGACCAATAGATGTAATTTCGGTGGCTCATCCGGACCAGGTTCTTTGCCTTTCTCATAAAATACACCTGAAATGCCGTATTCCCATCAAACGCAATTGGTGAGTTACTTGTTAGCACTTGTGCTTTGGAACGACTGATCGAAAATGATGAAGATCATACCTTTGTTGGTGACCGAAGCTCCAGTACTATCAACCAGTTGAACCATAGTCTCTTTGTTCGTGACTTTCCATCTCGCTTTCTGATCAAATAAAGAGAATCGAACCACAAGGTATCAGCACATGGATTACCAAAACTGGGGGAAAATTTAAAAAGAACCGAACTTGAGGATAATCGTTGATGGGGACGATAGCATGGAAATCGGTCGCATCAGGATCCTTAGACCGATTGTTATTGTTGTTGAGGTTGTTGGCTGATTCATGGTTTCCGGCTTGGGCTTGAGCGTTCTTAGCAGCAATCATTGATCGCAATTTGGCGTTCAAGTCAGCAACCACGTTTTGGGCTCTGGCGATTCCGCTTGCATCCAGACTATGAATCCGGCGATTGATTCCAAAAAGTTACCAGTCAGTTAAGTACATAGTCGATGAACACTTTCTGAAAGGTCGGTTTGAAAACAGGAGATACATACCCTTTCGCCTGGGCTGCTGCTTGAGCTGCTTTGAGTGCAGCAGTAAGAGCAGGAGTTGCTGCTACATCTACCGGTGCTGGCGGAGTTGGCTTGGCAGCAGGTTGTGAACGTCTGTTTGAATCAGGCGCAGGTCCTCTCTTGACTTCCACATTGATTTCTGGGATTTCAACCGTCGGAATGGCACTTGCCGTAGTACCACTAGCCGCGGCACCAGCCACTCCAGTTCCAATTTCTTCTTTGCTCGCCTCTTCTCCTCCAGGCTCACCATAGGCCGATCTTTCGGCACGTGACTTGGCGTCTCGGTCTTTCTCTAGTCTGTCTAGACCTTTACCACCAAACCCAGACCCCGAGGCTTGAGCTTTCCCTGATTTAATCTTCTCCAAAAACGCTGTGAAAAACAAGTCGAGGTTTAACAGGAGTTGGAATTGTCATTTTGGAGATACAGTAGACCGAGTGGAAGAAAGCTGCTTACAATCCGACATTGTCTTAAGTTCTTCGGGATATTTGGCACCACTAGTGACCAGCGCCCTTAGTAAATCAACAGCATATCTCTCTTGGTCAGGGGCGATAAAGGTGATACAAGTACCTTTATTGCCTGCTCTGCCTGTACGACCGGCACGGTGGACATAATCTTCCATGTGGTTGGGAGCGTCGTAATTAATTACCAACTTGAGTTGTTTCACATCTAAGCCTCTAGCAGCAACAGACGTTGCAATCACGATTGGAGTCACTCCTGATTTGAAATCCGCAATGACCTGGTCTCGATCAACTTGTTCTTTGCCCCCATGTAAGGACAAACAGGGATATCCCTTCTTGAGAAGATCCCGGAATAAATTATCGGCTGATTCTTGTCGATCGACGAATACTAGTGAACGTGATTCGGAATCCTCATTGTATGATCTGCCTAAAATTTCGAGTAATCGGTTAAACTTGGTGGATTCTTGTCGGACTTCAACTATCTGTTCGATTTCTGCGGCGACTACTGATCGACCACCGACGGTAATTTCTAATGGTCTCCGGAGAATCTTCCGAGCCAAGGCTTCCATTTGCTTGGGGAAGGTGGCTGAGAAGAGCACAGTTTGGCGATCGGGTCGAATTTGATTGACTATTTTCATTACCTTTTTTATTAAAACAATGAAGTGAAGCGGGAAATGAGAAGATGCAGATTCAAGCAATTATTACACAATCTTCTATGAACAACGCATACGTACTAGAAAGAAATCAGACTAACCTGTGGTTCAAATCCCATGTCAAACATTCGATCAGCTTCATCCAAGACAAGGTAAGTAACTCGACGCATATTGATCACTCGACCAGAATTAGTAGTCAGAAGTTCGATCATCCTTCCCGGAGTACAGACAATCACTTCTGCCCCCCGCTTCATGTCGGCAATGTTATCTTTCAGGGGCGATCCACCGTAAGCACACGCGGCCTAGTGAGCATGTTAAGAAGCATGTGTTAGCAAGGTTGTCATCAGTGTGAAACCGGCTGGCCCCTTGCTTTAAGGGATAGTGATCAGGCGGATATATAGGGAGAGGCGGTGTGATGAAGAAAATCAATATACACACGGTACACTGATGGAACATAACATTCATCTTGAAAGAATGTTGACATAATCGGGTATTTAAATGAGACAGACACTCACCCTTAAGCCCAGAGACTTGAGAAAAGGCCTCCCTTCTTTGTAGATCTGAGTGGCTAATTCTCTCGTAGGCGTCATGATCATCGCTATGGGTCCTTCGAGCGCATCGAGAGGTCTTTGATCTTTAATATGTCGAAACATAGGTAATAGGAATGCCAAGGTCTTTCCAGATCCTGTCTTGGCTACCCCAATCACGTCACGACCTGACATGATCGCAGGTACAGCTTGTCCTTGAATCGGAGTCGGCGATTGGTAACCAAGATTTTTGACGACTTCTAGGCTATATCAGTGAATGTGGAGTATAAGCATGCAGTTTTGATCCCATGATTCTTATGCTTGATCTGCTCAAAGGAAACATCGGGAAGGCGAACACCTACCATGCAGCATGTAATCCGAACCAACTCCATTTCATCACGGGTTTGGGACAGTCTTGGCCGCGAATTTTGATGCCATCCATTGCAATACGAATGTTTTCGGCCTGTTCGTCTGACATTTCTTCTACCTCTGCTGGTGGGTGATAAAATGCTTTCCTGAATGTCTCGTAGCTAATCTTTTGATGATCCACTGGAGCCAAATCTTTCTTCTTCAATTTCTTGGCGACAAGTCTAGATGGGAACGAAGAAAGATGTCAGCATCCAAAATTCAATTTGAATTTTCTGATTCGACGTCACCAAGAGAGGTACAGTAAGTACGAACGCCATGATGTCTTCGGGTCGCAAATTAGTCTTGTCGATCTCGTCTTCACTGCCACCTGCCTGATCTTCTTCATCGTTGTGATCATCGTCCTCTTCTAGAACCTTTTTAGCTCCAGCCGCCAATTGATTCATCTTTTTTTGATCCCGATCATTGACTTTGGTCACTTCATCGGTAACTCCAGACATATAAGCATCCAAAGGATCGATTTCTTCCTGATCGATATCCATAGCTTGAGCAGGCTGTACGGACGTCTCCACATTCGAAACCGCCTCAAATCGTTTTTTGGTCGTTTTCTCTACAGCTTGTGACAGTCGAATCTTTGATCCACTTTCACTCTGCTCTTCGTCTACTTCATCAGGACCGGCACCGGTTACTCCGGTTTCTTCTTCTACTCCGTCAATAATCTTCCGTTTATTATATCCAGCATGGCCACCATCTACTAGATCTTCCTCGTCGCTGTCTTCCTCGGCCTCCACCAGCTTCAAAAGATCATCATCAGCATTGATAGCTTCGAATTTTAATTTCTGAATCTTCGTTTTACCGCTGTCATCCTCAATACCCAAAGCAGAGCTGAGTTTCGAGTTATTCGAAGTGGGGTCTGGAAACACATTGAACGTTGGCTTGGTGGGCAAACCTTTGATCCCAATCGGAGGTGCGTTTTTCATGAGCTTGGTGGGGGCCAGGGTGGGCGGAGGGGCAGTTCCTAAACGAGCGGAGATTGCAGCAGCGGCGAGAGCAGCAGCTGTAGCTTCGTCTGCAGCAAGTGGCTTCTTCGGTAGACCCTTCGGAGCAATTGAGCCCGATGAGTCCAACTTATTCTTAGATTTGTTGGCAACTTGGACACTCTGGATTGGATCAGATTTGGTAATGAGGGGTGCAAGAGGAGTGGAATTAGAACTAGAGTTCTCCTCGAGAGCCTTTTTGGCCTTCCACTGTTCGAGACGTTCACGCTTCATACGGAGTTTTTGTTGTTCTAGCGTCTCACCTGGAAGACGACCTTCACGAGCCTCAGCAATCGCTCGAGCCTTGGCAACTGCGGAGCCGGGAGCCGAAGAATCGAGGTCTTTCTGGCTCTGGTTATCTGAACTACTTGTGGTAGGAGCATGCTGGCTGGTGGACAGAGCCTGCTCGGATCCGTCTTGGGCAGCTAATGTAGCTGTAGGCGGAGGAAGCCTGGATGGGATTTCGATGCTAGTGGAGGGGATATCTGAGAGCTTAGGTGAAGAAGGGCGGTCGAGTGATGCTGAGGGCTGCTGATTTTGCTCGCGGCGAGGCTGATTATCACGTCTGTGATCACGATCCAGACCTTCACCAATATCTGGCGACTTGCTGCGTCTTCTACTCCATCTCTCCCGGTCTCTGCTTCTACTCCTGCTCCTTCTTCTATCACGATAACCACGATCTTCATGTCGTCGACGATCAGTACGATAGCGGTTGCTATCCTTCTCGCGATCTCTTTCTCTATCACGGTCTCTTTCTTTGACTTTGTGTGTGTAGCGATCTGGACTAGCTGATCGGTCCCGACGGTCACGCCTTCGATCAAGATCCCGGTCTCGATCCCGGTGAGATAGAGAAGACTTTGAACCATTGTGATAGTCGCTAGAGCGGACCTTGCTGTCTTGGTGATGCCGAGGAGATTCATGTCGATAAGGATGCTCGGTTTTATGGGAATGAGTCTTCCTTCTCTTAGAATCGTCTTGTGCTAGGTTTTTGGAGGGAGATGGGGACCTCGAGCGGGCGGGCGACATGATGAGAAGAAATTATTTGTTCGAGGTCGAAGTCTCTTGAGGTCGATATGAAGGGTAGTTGGGGTGCCGGTAAAAGCCTGGGAAGGCAGCGGAGAGGAGCAATACATCAATTATTTACGACTCGCGAGCAAAGGAAAGAGCAGTCAAGTACATACCAACTGGCAGGTCGATGGAATTGCTTCGATCGGATATCTGTTGGATTTTCGACGTTTTCATTTAACAAGTCGGAAAAATTTATATCAAACAGTTATCCTGTGATACAGATATCAGAAGGAATTTACTCACGATGTGGTTGCGGTTTTATGTTGTGGAGTCGATCCATGTCTTGACCCAGTGAAAATCCGAAGTTGGTGACAATATTGCACCTGTCACAGGGGCCGAGCTGTCACACTCTCTGCAACAGATGTCACGCATATAAACATGCACTCTCGACTGAAAGGGACCATCAAGGCACCGCTGACAAACAATCGATTCAAGGCCGTACAATGGAAAAGTTCTCTACCTGGAGGGTTGGTCTACGGTTATTGATCCCAATGCTATGTGTCATAATTCTTGAATTGGCGCAGGTTACATGAACTAATAAAGATGATTCTTCCTACATCCCCACAGGATCCATCCACTGGATTGGCGCCATTTGTTTACCCACTTCCGCCCCTCTCGACGGTTCAGTTACCGAGGGTAGCTTGGATCCCATTGGCTCCATTGGCGCTCTTCAGAACCGCCTTTCTCGTCATCTTGGGAGTCGTGTTCGTGATTTTTGAGACATCGACCCTGATCTTTTCAGTCAGTAAACTCATCCACTTTGTCTGCCTTGTCTTTCTTGGAAACTCCAAATATTCACATACATTATTATGACGTTAACTCAACTTTGCACTGCAGCTCTTTTCTGTCAAGTTTCATTCAGCCTTTCAATATTATTGTACCGCTGTTTTCGGTCGGATAGCACTCTACCTCATGGGCTTTACTCAACTGCCTTCAGATCCACCCTTTACTCGTCGAAATTCGTAAGTATCCTTTCTTTCGTTCCCCTCAAAAAAAATCCGGACAGTCTTTAAAATGCCGCATCTACTCCAGATCCCAAAAGCTCATTTCTACTCCAGTCCGTCCTGGGGATTTGGTCGTCTGCAACTGGTCTAGCTATGTAGACGTCATTTACCTTGCATATCTGTAAGCTTGGTCAATGTACGCCTCGGTTTCTAAAATTCAAAAACATGAACCACGTCTGGTCGTCTTTTGTCAAAAAAAAGGAAAGAAAAAAGTTGATGCTGAAGGCCCTTTTCAGATATAACCCGATCTTTATCTTACCCGTTGTTAAAGACAGAGTTTCTTCACCAGGTCAAGAATTTCTGGTGTGTGGGTTTGAAAGGAAAAGTATTTTAGAAATGGTATTTCGCACTGGTCATCCACCTAGCCATAACACTACAACATCAATCAAAAGTTTAGCCGAATGCTTGAAAGAATCGAAACGTCTCAGGAGACCTTTGGTTGTCTTTCCGGAGGTGTGCATAAATGTTCCACCCCAAAATAGACATCCATTGTCCACCTCAAGCCTGATTTGTTTTCGGTAACCTTCGCTTACATCGCATCACAGGGAACTACATCTAATAATCGTGCTCTATTAAGATGTCCCAAGTTGAATGAAAGAAGTGTGGGTGAACATAATGGAAAAGTTAGGATGTTTTGCTTGGCAATCAAGTCAGTAAAAAACTTTCCATTGACTGCTCGACATCAAAATTTAGTCCAACCACCAGCATCATGAAGGTCAAAAACTAATTATGTTGATTCCTATCTCTCGTTCTGTTATATTCTGATATGAACTACAGACATGAAACATCGACACCATTCAAGAATTCAATAACAGTGCCGATTCCAAGCTCCCCGCTGAACCTCATGAACATAGTCCAAGCAAATCTGATCCCAATCTTACTGCCTTTTATCATGTCGCCTCGATCGATCCTGGTTCGATTCCCTCGGACGGACTTCATCGAGCTGGATTCTTCTCCTCAAATGATCAACTCTTTCGAGCTCGCCTTCGACCTGATCAGTCAGGTTGCTAAACTCAAACTAACCTCTCAAATCTCTTGTGCAGATAAAAGCGGGTTCCTAATCTACTTGAAATCTAGAAAGTCTTGATATTTTCTCAGTATTTCATTTTCCAGTCTCCTGTACTTGAGAGGGGCTGTCCCATTTTTCGGTGGACGAAAAATTTGGAATAGAATGATTCCCAAATATCAATTTTTTCCAGATGGACTGTTCAGAGTTTTATCATGAACATTCAAGACCCATGAATTAGAAATGTACATTGTAAGGTTGAGTGGTCGCACTGGCTTAGCAGAAAAAACGAAGGCCTCGCCTGATGGAGCGCCTGAAGGAGTCTGTTCTTTCTGGCGATTCAAGGGACTGTACTTCTTGACCCACCCAACAATTTCGCCCGGACTAAAATTTTAGAGCCATCCTTCGAACAGCAACACAAAAGAAAGGTAAGGACAAGGGAGAACGACACCGGAAGAGTGGCTTCCTCAAACTTGGCAGTTTCTGATGTATATCTATGCCTGCCGACTCATGTAAATCACAGCACCTATTCACCAGAATCATGACTCATTCAACTTCCATAGAAAGAAGTACATCAAGATCTGGTCATACCTGAACAATTTGAACAAGCTGAGCTGAAAATTCTTGACGAAAACTGTAGAATCGCTGTCCAAGTGATCATTAGGGCAGTTCAAATGGGTCAATTTAACACCAGTTTAGTGATGCTGACAAAAAAATTTATAAAACTCTATCAAAACAAGAAATTCAGAATCAGTCATTTCTGATCTTTCAAATGGAATCAAAAATGTGAAAATTCAATTCTCAGCATCAGTAAACTGATCATAAAGTTACCAACATGAACTGACTATATGTGGTATCTTTCTCCCCTTGGTTTCCTTATTGCTGGTATTGAAGGTGTCCTTCACCCAACTTCTTAAACAGTTAGTTTGTGAATGAAAAATGTTTGTCAATGAAATATGTGTGTGGTAATGATTTTTTTTTGTAAATGAAAAACAAGAATAAAATAGGGGTAGAGATGTGGATTCCACCTTGGAGAGCAGGTAAAGACTGTATCAATCCCCTGAGGAGGATCCATCCACTGCAAAAAAAAAAACTGGGTCAAACCAAGCTGCCATTGTAACACACCTGGAGGCATAATGGCTTTTTTGGCACATTCACTGTGCATTGAAGCGCAGGTTGAGTCAATGTTTGAGAAATGTTGGAGTAACACCACAAATTGCAAGCTTGCTCAGAGTTTCCACATGTCAACTGCTCACAGTTAACCCAATTTATTTTGTAGTGATTGTTGATTAGTTGGTCCAGACTGTACCTACCCACCACTGATTATCCTATTGGCAAGATTCTTTACCTGCTTGGCAAGGAGGATGTCTGCTCTTCTTGGTATTGTAATAATTCTTTGGGGCCCTTTGCATTTTAAGTACCCAATGTTTTGTGAGGCGCGCACAAGGAGGCTCTTTCTGCACATATAGTCAAGGTGTATCAAAATGTTCTGTTTTGGGAAAGCACTTAAAACACTACCAACAAACTAAGGCCCCATTTGGAGCCAATATAATTGTGCAATATAATCTGGAATTTTGTGACATCTGATCAAGTTTTGGCGGACCTGATCAGATGCCACATAGGATGTCAGGCAAAAAAAACTCATATATTGCTTGGATTATGTCGGCTCCAAACGGGGCCTAAATATTCTCATAGAAAGGGATATATTAGGCCCTGTTTGGCAGCATGATTATTATGCAATGAATAATCTTGCCATGTCCCCCTACATTGTGCAAGACACTACTTTTCCGCCTGATCTTTTGGAAGTAAACTGCCAAGCCTTATGAGGGTTTACTTTCAAAAGATTATCCTAAAAAGACATGTTTTACCACATGTAATGTAGCCTGTTTCCTAGTATTACGCTGTGTAATATGACGCTGCCAAACAGGGCCTTACTCATGCACATTACTGGGTAATAGGCAAGCTAAAATGGATGGAAAAGAGGGCAGACATGACTTTTTTCAGGGATGAAAAGCGGTGTGTATATTAAAAGCCAACATGATTTCTGGTAGCCCAATTGAATTACAAACTCTGAAAGAGTTCTCAACAAGTGAATGCCAACACAACTTTGACAAAAAAAAACAACACAATCAAACTGGAAAGATGATTAAAGAAAGCATAAAGAAGTGATACAAGTTATAACGCATGAGATGAAAGGTTGGACATGGCTTCTGTATCGTAAAACAAAGGAGTGTAGTGTGAGGCGGATTTCCCGAGTAATAATATTCCTCATATGATGAACATTGAATGGTTGTGTGGAAGGAGTGGCATGAGATGGCTGGAAGTTTTTGAAGTAATTATGAATATATTCAGGCAGGGTATATTTCCAGTGACAGGGTAAATTGACTTGCGTTCAGAGCAAGCCCTACTTAGAAGGGTACGATAAGGCGAAATCCAAAGATTGTAACGAAAGAGAAATACACCTAATGACCGGGGGGATGTGATCACAATTGAGGGAAAGGTATTTGAGTGCTATCTTCAGTTCGCGAGGAGTAGTTGGTGCGGCTGCCAAGCGTAGTTGGATCAGAAACTCGGCGTGTAAAATGTTGAGGCCGATAGGTGAGTGTTGGGCTGGGGGACATCCTAGTGCTAGCCATCGTATAGTTCCGAACTGGGTAGGGCTGTATGACAGGTGAATTCTTCATCCACTTGGAATTCCATTCGTTGAAATCGAATTTGGACAGCCGATCAATGTTGGGCAGGCATACGCTATCAGGCAAGGTCAAAACGGGATCTTCGATATGGCTTGCATTCAAATGGATCGGTTCGGTATGATTGCTCTGAACAGAGCTCCTAAGTGTGCTACAATCGGCTTGAGAAGAGGTGGAGAAACTGCCAAAACGAGCGACTCGCGGGGTAGGAGGCGCAAAAGGATCATCAGAGTAGCTCTGACGGCGGTTGTAAAACTGATCTTCTCCTTCTTCCTGGCTGTGTGGATAGCAAATGGATCAATAGCAATTCTGGCACTAACGAGAAACGTGGGTACTCACATTGTCAAACTCATATTTGAACTGATCTCACCAAATTTGGTGCGTGGATCGGCCGCCGGGGTAGGTGACGAACATTCAATTGTTGGAGGGCATTCTTCCATGGGATACGATGTTTGTGAGGACTTCAATGTATGGCAAAAGTTGACGACGCTAGTGACGCTGCACCAGGACAAAACTGAAGACCGGGATTTCTTGCCTGACTTGTTGCTGTCATTAGTTCTAGTCCTTCTAGGGGCTGCCGAGTTTGATGGTAGCTTGGGCTCGATTTCCTTGAAAGCCGAACTTGCCTCTAAGTCTGGGGGGTTAGATATATCGTTTTCTAAGGGCTGATCGTCATTGGATGTATCCGACTTCTGACTTCGCCCAAGACAACATGATAAGAAGAACATTCTGGGCGCTGATGTGAGATGATGAGATGGACTTCGATTCAGGCCTGCTGAGTTGATCAAAATCCAACAATGTCAATGATGATAAGTAAATTTGAAGTTGAGATACAGAGTTTTGTGATCGTGTGTAAATGCTTGAGCGGAGGAAGGAAGAGAAAAGGCACACATACACTCAGCCTAGAATAGAAATGCCTTGATAATGAGTGGGAATTCGAGTAAAAAGAAGCCTCGATACTGTGTGGGTGGGTATCTTGTAGATATGTGTTCGACGGCTTGCAGGATGGTACTATACAAGATGAAGGATACGCCTGAATCTCTCTCGATAGATGTGGGTAGAAAAACCGAAAATTACCCGGAAGCTTCACAAAGTGGCGTCGAATTAACTTGATTCTGGGTAGAAAGCAAGAGTAAGGTTCATGCTACAAAACCGGTTGGTCAAATTTCTACTGGTTGCCGGTGGAAGAGATTGAGTCAAGCGTCAAAGACATGGAAACAGCACCTCGCCTGAATATGGGGGAATTCACCTCTAGCCCGTGATGAAGCAGTGAATGTACATATGCTGATGTAGGCTGACTGCATGTGCATGCAACCAGAAGGTGGCCGCACGTTACTCCTTGCTGGATCTTGAGGTGACGGAGCTCAATCTTATTCGGTGTTTTCCTTCACTAGCCTTGATCGGACGGTTGAGTCCCAGGCTCCATGGGAGGGGAAGCCGGCCAGTGCGGGCTGCATGTTTCGCGATCTCAGCTTTCCGGAGGGAAAGAACTCATCAAGATTGGACTAGTGCTAGACTGGATAGAATATGTATCGAAGTCCATTAATTCTGTTTGCGGCGGCATCTTCTGAATGAGTGGTGAGCTCAGGACCCTAACTTAACAAAGTCCCTCCTCTGCGGGGCTGAGTAGGGAGCAGAGTGCCGCCGACCGGACTTAGACCCAAAGCGGGGGTGCTCGCCTGAGACCATCAGGCAAAATCCTGGTTCAACTTTGAGAGCTTGTAGCTCGCTCGTTATGCGAGCTACATATGAGGTCCCGAGCATCGACAGATGCACCTGCACCTCATCTTCCTTCCTGTCAGCTCAGATTTTCAAAGGAAAAAGTATAGCAGACAAGCAAAGCCGAAATAAGAGAAACAAAAACTTGACCTGCACAGGCCTGCGGGGCCAGGCACCGCCTGTGAAGACCGCTGTCTTGAGTTTGGGTGGGCTTTACAAAAATTTATCGAAAAAAACTTGGAAAATGTGATGTTGATGTGATGAGCTCAAAAAATCAACAAAGTATAAAGCAGCTTAAGTTCCGATAATGGGGGGGGGCAGCGTTGAAGCTGCAGGCTACAAAATTCAAAGAGTGATTTTCCATCACTTTTTGGTGGGTGGTCAATCTCCCACCCAAACAGTTGCTTTAGCCATAAGAGCATTTCCACCGCGGGCCCTACACCATGGGTGAAGCGCGTCGAAATTATTTCGATCGCCCACCAAAATGCTTTTGATTGGCCCGCCTGCAAGGGCGGACCGTCCATTGACGGTCGGCGATTCTCCAGAAAGGAAACCAGCGGTTTACTGGATGGGATTCCGAATTTATTTCGGATTGCCAACCCCATTCCGAATTGCTTTCAATAGCTATTCGGAATGGTGACGGGTTGGCGCGGTCTGCTGAAGGCTCGAAAATGCGAGTGGGCAACTGGTCAAACAAAAGGGGAACCGAACCAGCACCATCTGGCTGATCCACCCCACAGGAGCTGCTTGACCACTATGCTAGACACACCATGCAGTCAGGTGTGTGATTAGTGGATATAAGGCTGCATTTGTGGGGCTTGCCCGGTCGTATACAAAACTATTGCGGGGAAAATCCAGGAAAGAAACCGGAATGAGATTCCGGTCTGTTTCCTGGAATGAAGTCAAATGAATTCCCACTTCATTCCGGCGCGGACCCATCTTTTCAGGTTTGGGTTTAACCCGAATTGCGATTGGAATGATTCCGGTCCTTTGACCACACCGGAAGCATTCCAATTGCTTTTTGGTTTTTCTTGCCCTCCAGTATTTTTACTGGATTCAAACTTTAAAACTTCACCTGTGGTGTAAATCGGGGCCCTAGTTGGAAATTTCAGGAGTTTACCGCCTCAACCCGACCCACCGCGGGCGCTATTTGCGTCGAAAATTTACGGCCGTCCCTAAATATCGACCTCGAGTCCCTACATGTAGGGACTCACTACGTAAGAGCATTTCCACCGCGGGCCCTAAATCGGGGCCCTAGTTGGAAATTTCAGGAGTTTACCGCCTCAACCCGACCCACCGCGGGCGCTATTTGCGTCGAAAATTTACGGCCGTCCCTAAATATCGACCTCGAGTCCCTACATGTAGGGACTCACTAGGGACTCATTCACCCCCACGTCAACTCCCTTTCACACACCAAACTCCTCATGAAACTACAGCTCACACCCCCGAATGTACAATCCCTTCACGTGATGGCCAAGTCAGGCCGGCCATCAAGAGGTACTCCCCTCAATGGCCCGTTTGTTCCGGTCATCGAGAGGAGTACATTCTCCCCTCGATGGCCGGTTCCTTCTGGTCATCGAGAGGAGTACATACTCCCTTTGATGGCCGGTTCCTCTGGTCATCGAGAGGAGTACATACTCCCCTTGATGTCCGGTTCCTTTCGGTCATCAAGAGGATACTCCCCATATTGATGACCGGAACAAACTGGTCTGTTCTGATCATTGAGGGGAGTTGGCCGGTTCGTTCCAATTATCGAGGGGAGTATATACTCCCCACGATGACCGGAACAACCCGGATTGTTCCGACCTCATCGAGGGAGGTACATATTTACTCCCCTTGATGCCTGGTTCGTTCCAGTTATCAAGAGGGGTATATACTCCCCACGATGACCGGAACGACCCGCTTTGTTCCGATCATCAACAAGAGAACTCCCTTTGATAACCGGGTGGATTTGACGGGGGAGTGGACCGGGGGCGACACATGCCTTTCATGACTTTTTACAGACTCTCGCGGTGTATGCCGCAGCAGTTTGGGGCGCTAAAACTGGCTGCGCACTGCCAGAGATCATATTTTAGCGCCCCGAAAATACCGCCCGCGGTGGAAATGCTCTAAGTCCCTCCCTGCGGGAGGGGTGGCTTCGCCACCAGCCAAACTTACACGGCGGTTGCACGATTTTAGGTTTCGCCCGTCAAATTGACGCGGGGTGGAAGCCACCAGCAAATTGACCCCCGTGCTGTCAAATTGCCGCCAATCTGACCACGCCCCCGCCAGCCCTCAAGATTGAGTCAATCTCCCTCGACTTGGGGCAAGTTATGTTAACTTGCCCGGTCGATTTGGCGGCAAACATGCCTTGACCAATCAAACACCGGCGGGCATAGCGGCAATATGCCGTCAAGAAGCTTTGACCGCCAGGAAGCCGGCAAGCAGCGCTCCTCAAATCATCAAGTTCAGCTTTGCCATCCTCGGTCACCTCATCCTTGCTCTAATCTGGTAAGTCCCCCTCCTTTGTCTTCACTCACTTGCCATTCCCTCAACTTCAACTCAGTCTTCATCCTTGCCCTGATCTCCATTCCCCTCGTCTTGTTCACCAGTTGATTTTCAAAGAGCAGAGGCGTCCGCCTCGGCCAGAACCTCCGGCTTGCTAACCAGACTCCACCTGCGCGCTTGTTGATCGTCCGTCTGGTATCTGTATACGCTTGGATCGATTGCGCTCATGTCCCAACACAACAAGGAAGGAGTATATCAACCAATACATTGATTGGGCTGAACTACCCACACCGAGGCACTGGCTGGCGGGGCAACAAGGTCGAGGATGGGGCGCTCCGCAAGCCGCGGAAGTGTGTAAAGATGCTCAACAGCCAGCAGATCCCAACGCTCTTCTGAACCCTCTGGCGGCCCCGGTTCTGATGGACGGATGCCCGTGTTGCAAGCGGAAGAGCAAACTCAGCTCCGTGGAACTCGGTCTTGGTCTCTACAAAGGTACTGCTTCATCCCCTTTGTCTTGCTTTCTGTCCTCTCATTGTTGTTGTGTGTATATATAAAAATGTCCTTACCCCTTCCCCCCCCCCCCCCCCCCATCCCGGGACCGCCGCTGCTGTTGCACAAGTTGAAAATTCTTGATATTTCTAATGTAAATCCTCGCGCCCACTTTCCAAAGCAAAGAATACATGTTATATTGATGCAGTAAAATAAGTTTCACAAGCCAGTTTCTCTCTTTTTCTCCAGAACCACAAGAAATGCTAGACTCCAAACCCAAAGACAAAGTTTTAGTGATTTGATTTTTGGTTTAAATAATTATAAAGACCATTGCCCAATGACTGAAATAAAAGTGCCCATTTATGAGATAGAATTTTTCCACAAACACAATAATTTAAACATATACTCCCAACCCATTTTTTTTCTACATCTGCAGCAAAGGGTATACTCAAAGAGTTATTTTGATGATTTTATGATTTTTTTCAGTCAAAATCAATTTCTTGCTGACAACTGAAATGCTTGGGGCATTAGGTTTTTTTATCCTGGATCAGCTTTCATGCAGGAACTTCCATATGTAGGGGGTTAAATTGAATCTCCAGTAGTGCTGCCCCCTGGGGGGCCATATAGTCCAGTCATGGAGCTGGTGCTGCCCGCTGGTGGGGCATACAAGCCTCTGATGGAGCCAATTGAACTTCTGGATGAAGACCGGTACATTGAATTTCCAGTGGTGCTACCCACTGGGGGGGCATTGAATCCACCCATTGAGTTGGGTGGGTAGATTGGTTGCCCCATCCTAAGAGAACTTCTGGATGAAGACCGGTACATTGAATTTCCAGTGGTGCTACCCACTGGGGGGGGCATTGAATCCACCCATTGAGTTGGGTGGGTAGATTGGTTGCCCCATCCTAAGAGAACTTCTGGATGAAGACCAGTACATTGAATTTCCAGTGGTGCTACCCACTGGGGGGGCATCAAATCCACCCATTGAGTTGGGTGGGTACATTGGTTGCCCCATCCCAAGAGAACTTCTGGATGAAGACTGGTACATTGAATTTCCAGTGGTGCTACCCACTGGGGGCGCATTGAATCCTCCCATTGAGTTGGGTGGGTACATTGGTTGCCCCATCCCAAGAGAACTTCTGGATGAAGACCGGTACATTGAATTTCCAGTGGTGCTACCCACTGGGGGGGCATTGGATCCTCCCATTGAGTTGGGGGGGGGGGTACATTGGTTGAGGATGGTAGACTTAATTTCCCATAGTGTTGGCTGCTGGGGAGGCATGCAATTGACCAATTTGGTTTGATGCATACCCATATTCATTATTTAGAGGTGGCCTTAGATCTGGCCTTGGATCTGTAAACATATCTGCTTGGCCACCGCTTGGCATAGTATAGAGATCATGACCATGTGGCTCTGGATTTATCTGGTTAAATAGGTTGGGGGGTTGTTGTTGATGGAATGATTGTGCAGAATTGCTTCTGCCCCTCTGAGGAGTTTGGGGTTGAACGGATTTTCTTCTTGAGTCAATATGCTGGTGTTGACGGAAAAATCTTTCTTCTTCTTTGTCTGGGAGATTTCTTTCCGACTTCCATTTGTCAAGTCCTTTTCTAATTGCTTCAGCAAATTCTCTGCCAGGGACTGGTTCCAGGGGTACTTGTGAAAGTCTTCTGTGAATGTCTGAAGAATGAAATGAGCACATATTCAGAATGAACGATTCAGTTGGGTTGTGGTCCACCATGTATCTTGCAGGATTGCCCTCATGGGTATCATTCTGTTTCCTGGAACTTAATTTAACTCGACACCCACCATCATGGCAGTTGTGCTGCACATTGAGGCATTCCATTATGTCCTGTAATTAATTTGAATGTGAGAAATGAATTAGCTTGTGGATTATATGTCATTGGATGCTGCACAAGAAATTGGCATACCTTGGGTGAACATGCATGGTTTTTATTGGTCCTTGTAAGGATCCTCATCTGGTAGTATTCAGAGACATTTGATCTTTCAAACTTGTTAATCTGCATGCAGTAGATGTTTCTCTTGGGGCCAACCCCATTTCTTGATGAGACTTTCCAGATAGAATGAATTTGGCCAATGATTGATGGCTTATCCCTTGGACGCCTAAGCCATACAAAAGACCCTTTTCTTACACTTCTTTTATCATCCAACTTTAGGCAGCATTCTTGATTGAACTGGTGGTTGGGATATTTATCACTGACTTCCTTAGGAACAGCAACTCTGTCCGATTTGGGCAGCTTGGCCTGTGAAATATATGGGAAGTCCTCACCTGACCCATAAATACTTGAATGGACATAGCCGATAGATTGTTGTATATCTTCCATTTGAAATATTCTTTTCAATTGTGAAGATGCTTGAAAATATATATTCTTGATATGATCCCAAAGATATGCGCCAGACAGTATTGCCCTCAGACATTGAAAATTGCTAAATGATACTGCCAAATCCTTTCCAGGATGCTGCCTATTTGAGTGAACTGAAGCATTTCTGAGTATGCTGTTGAAGCTCTCAAACTTTTTGGTCGCAAAAAGGCTGGCTGGACCAAATCGTGCAATGGAATGTATCAGGTGTATCAACATATGAAACTTTGGCTTGTTGACCCATCTAGCATTGCACTTCATGAGCTGTAATAATAAGTGATCAACTAATATCTCTAATTGATCCAGGTACACTTCCATGTCAGGAATGTGTGTCTGGAAGATATAGGGTGCCATCCTGCACAGTGCACGCCATAATTCTCTCTGCTGTTCATCCATAAACTGGAAGAAAACAAAAGGTGCACATTGAAGTATAATCTTGAAGTCTTTTCCAACCATGCTTTTGTGATGCTTGTACAAGTATGCGGCATCTATGGCAGGGAGGTCAAGTGAATTAGTGATAAATGATTGCCATGCTCCAAGGAGATCATTGACCTGACGGGGCTTGATAGTGTTGCTGAGGAAATCTATGGCAATGTATTTGATGATACCCAACAGTACAACATGCAAAACCTCGACAGGGGTATCATGGCATCCGTCAAAACCTGATACAGAAATAAAGTCAGTCTTAAGCCCATTGTGGATGACTGATATGTTGTCAAAGTCTTACCCAGCAATTGCAAGAATGGGTTAAAGAGTTTATGGTGTTGATGTTCAGCAAGAGCCATTATCTTTTCAACTTCATCTTTCCTATTCCTATCTTTTAGTATATCTACAAATGCCTTATTTATCACATCTTGGACTCCTAAGGATTTGGATTCAGTTCTATATGCATCTTTGGATTTCTTCAATGCTGTTTCCCACATTTTATGAGAGCGCTCAATGGTCTCATTCCAGTCTCTATAATCCACCACATCCTTCATAATGTGAAGCATCTTTATCAGTCAATATTTTAGGAAATTCATGCCATATATGGGAATCAGCTATGTACCCTGTTACCCAATGAGTCCATTCCCAAAAACTGATAGATGTAATCCTCTCCTGATTTATCAGCCCGCTTTTCCACCCCTAAATGGCATATGCGGCAAGGGTTCAATGAAGCACCAGGAAGAGGCGTGTTGGTAATCTCTGCATGCATGGGTGAATCCCCTAGGAAACAAAGTACCACTGTGGTAACAAAAACCTCTTGTTGCAATTTGCAGTCAAATTCAACACATCCATTGGTAGTCATATCACTGGAAAAAAGGAGCAAACATTCAGCCAACGTTTTGATATAATTCTGATTTGATAGAAGATTGATAACGTACTTCAGCTCATCAACTATTTGATCAGCCAATTCCAACGGCCCTGCTGTATTAGATTTTGAGAGGAAGTGACAATTATACTGTTGATTTGATACCTTGGGAGGAAGACCTGCAAGTGTGAAATAATAGCTGATGTGCTTATTCCACTTTTTGGATTGGTTACCTGAGGTATCATCACAATACAGGGCAATTGGAACATGTCTAATAATCCTATTACCAGACTTCTCCCGCCATTCATTTGGTAAAGAAATTGGTGTGAAAGACCCATGATCCTCCTCTGCCAAAAAATCAAAAATCAATAATCAGTAATTCCTCCACACTATCATTAAATGCCCCAGATAAAGAGATCACCCCATAATTTGTTCTTGCACACAGATGACAATGGTTCGTCACCCCACATGCATATTTCAAAATAATTCAATGCGAAATCTTCGCAGTTTATGGAAATCAACTTTGATGATTTATATGGTAGGTATTTAGGTATTATAATCTTGAATTTTTTCTTGTGTGGCAAACCTTCATGCCTCGGTTTGACACATTTGGCATATAATTTACCATCTTCTTTTTGGTAAAAGTATATAGGTACCACCATAACCCCTGATTGTAACTGACATGGTTCATAGATTTAATAATGTTTTTTGTTTATGGCAACCATTGGAGCACAATATTCACGAGCAAGGGCCTCGCGCCACTTGTAACTCTGGGACAATTTGTATATGCTTTTCCCACCTGAATCTACAGGGTAAAAATCTAAGTGGGGGGTCACATATGGATTTGCCAAATCCTACAGAGAAGATGGTCCATGATTAATTGATGATTTTAACTCTAATGAGATTGATTCAGACTCACTAGAGATATAACCTTTTTGACACTCAGGGAATAGCATTGGTTCTTGAAGACACTCTCTCTTTGGTTGGGTTCCATGTTAAGCATGGACCTGATGTTCTTCTTAGTCCGCCATATAGAGGTCCAATGGCGAAGTTTCATCCCACAGAGCTCAATGAGTGATTTGACTTTATCATATTGTGTGCGTGATAGGATGTTATGCATGTAACCCGCCAGAAGAACTGACACAAGTGGCTGGGCCGCAGAAATGAAATTAAACCCCCCATCAGTGTTTGTGACCCCCGCGGGCACAAAGGTGCCGGCTTCACCGGACTTGTCTTTGCTCACCACCAAACCCGCAAAGGGGAACCATCCTGCATCTTCTTCTTCGCCATCGCCATCGCCATTGCCATCCTCCCCATCCGGTTCTCCTTGGTCGCCTTGTTCATACGGATTTCCCGGCTGGAAAATATCAATCACCTCTTGCCCAATCATCGGGCCGTCTTTGTGGCTACTTTCACTCGAACTTGTCTGATCTCCCTTGGACACATCACCAGTATTGTCCATTATAAATTCATCATTCACTGAATCATGCTGATTGTGTGGTTGATCAAAATGCTCCATTTCATACAGATCAATATTCTCGACCGCGTTGACTGTCTCAGGTTTGTCAATTTGACGGGTCATCAAACGCTCTCCTCTGAACCCTGGCCGCAAATGATCCGGAAGATTTGATATATGTGTTGGCAGCATTGAATGAGCTACCGTTGAAAACATCGAACGACCGCCGCAATACCTGCATAGCCATTTTGGTCTGAGTTCAGAAGACTCCAACTTCTTGAAAACTAGTACGTCGTTCGTCAAATTAACCATCCGAATAACCACATTTCAATACTAATTAAAAGCACGTACCTCTCCGATCAATTTGGAATGCTCCGTTTGGATCCATCCCAATATTGGTGATTGTTTGCAGCTCGGCAAAGAGCAAGATGCACCTTGGTAAGCACAAATGAGCCAGGCGTATAGGGTATATAAAAACCTCTGATTACTGACTGGCGGTATCAATCCTCAGGAAAAAATAGTTACCAAGGCCATGACTTGTTTCAATCCCTACTACCCGCATATTTCCACCTCTGTTTTGTATCAGCTCCTGCCACTCCTGCGCCTGCCAATACACGCTTGCCTAGCCACAAAAATTCCGTACACATTATGCGACTACCATCTTCGACATTACCTCCCCCCTTGGGCTCCCAACCCATCCGTATCAACAGCCATGAAGTGGAAGAAACAGCTCCCGCGGGTCGTGTGTCACGGGCGAAGCGACCACGTCAAAGCTCAGCTATTGTGCGTACCCCCCAAGTCCCAAGTGTGCACGGTCAAGGTCAATCCAATCCTCCTCCAAACATTACCCCAAGTCGAGTGATTGTTGAAACCCTAGCGAGCCAGCCCCATGTGACAGGTATGGAGATTTTGCAGATATGTACATCACTCGCAAACACAACCAAAAGACAAAACTGACATATATTTGGCGCAGATATCAATCAACCTCCTATCACCCCTCAGCAACTGGTCCCTAACGTTGGAGGCGAGGCACCCATGATGCTTGGTAAATTACGGATCTTGTAGTTATCTCAATGACCCGTTGCAGAGGCTTACCAGCAGATCCGTCCTCAGATCCGCAGTTTCAACCCCCAAACTTCACCCCCAACCCAATTCCCGTCATCACACCCAGTCGCATCATCAACAGTGATGATACTTATGTAACCCAAATGCCCACCATCACCCCCAGTCGGATCATCCACGGCGATGACAGTAATGTAGGAACTCCACTGAGTAAGCTACCCCCCAACTCGATCTACTGGATAGAATAGAGCTCTGATTAGTATCATTGCTCCTTTGCCCCCATTTATTGTAGCTCGTGGCGACTGAGGTGTGGCCGCAAGACAAATGCGGCAGGATACCAGTCAATTGCACCTTCCGCCCCCCGAACCGAGGTCGGAAGACAACAACGAGTCTGGAAGTGATCACCAATTGTCGGACGAAGAAGCCTACAGCGTCTATGGAAGCATAGACGGCTTCATTAGACCCCCGCTAAGCATGGTCCCGTGAGATGACCAGCAAGATCCAGCGCCACAAACCCCCTTGGAAGCACAATCTCCTGCCCCACCGCAACCTCATCCACAGCCAAATCCTGCCCCCCGACGCCACACTCAGAAGGTGGCGACACATCCCCTTGTTGAATCACTGCTTGCGTTGGCCCAGCTTTCCAAGGGTGATTTGCAGTTGGCTAGGCAGATGTTTAATGTATGTACCAGCTTCCCTCTCTTCTCCGCTGTTTCTCTACTGACCATGTTTTTTACTTACAATCCTCAGGCGCCCAAAGAAATCCGATGGCAATTACAGGTCGTTATGTGGCTCAAACAGCGAGCGACACCTCCAGCACCCGCTGCCCACGTTGCAGGCAATGGTGCTCCAAGCGCACACATTTATGGGACGCTCATCAGGGTATGTTGTCGGCTGACTAGGAAGACTGTGGTCAAGCTGATAATCTTCCCTTTCCCCAACTAGACAAGTGTGCGCCAGAGGGTCCGTGAAATACTGCTGACACACACATTGGAGTCATACAGCCGCCTGCAATCACTCCACAGGCACCCGTTTGTTCACTCACCTCTTCCACTGGTCAAGGTGCGAGGTTTTTCTTTTTTCTTTTTTGGTGTGAGATTATCTAGCTGACACCCAATCGGCTAGGCCTACGTTCTTGAACAACCCGCCGCATTCCAAAGGCAAACTCTGCCTCCTGGACTTCCTCAAAACAACAACACAATGTCGATTCTGCTAACCTTTCTGCGAGCAATTGTGAAGCATGAGAGAACTCATCTTTGGAACTTAGTAAGTCCCCGATTTCCCCAACCCCCCCCCCCACACCCACTTTTTTTGATTCCCCCCCCCCCCCCACCCACCTTTTTCAACTGACATGGCCATTTTCCTCCCTCACCCATCACTCAGCTCCTTATGAATGTCCGGCAGGAGTCTCAGGTCCGCGAACTTGGCCCAGTCCCCAAACTTCTCAAGCTGATCTATCAAATAGATCGGCAATTCCAGCCCCAAGCGGCTATGCGAGCACCTGAGGATATTCAAGCAGACCTCCATTGAGGGGTGAGGGTAAGAATTGCTATGCTTCGGATCATAACCATCCATCACCTCGTTCACCAAGCTCCCGGTGACATGCGATCCCAATCGGACCTTATTGACAACCATCTGGAGGCGGTGCGGGAGAAGACTCGTATTCAGATAGCCGCGTAAGTAGTCATCCAGCAGCTCATCCAATGGGCCAATGGGCGCGCTAACCACTGCCTTGCAAATTGTAGGCACGCCAGACTTATATTGCGCCGTGACCGGGAGCTATTCCCCGGTGACGTGATGTTTGCAGATGTCCCACTTGAATTGGTCCAGATCCCAAACCCAGTTGAGACTGATGTCAAAGCCCAAGCAATGGCGGCTCAACTTGGACCTAATCCGACAATTGCCGAGATCGACGAGTCAGTTCCAAGAGAAGTTGCCCTAGGCGACTAGGATCATCCCTCCCCCTTGATCTCTCCATTATGCCTGTCTCTCTTCCCCCTCCGTTCTTCTTCTCTCTCCTCTAAATCACTATCCGTCTGTTTCACTGTCTATTGCTTGCTGCTTTCAAAAAAAAAGAAGAAAAAAAAAAAAAAAACAGAAAAGGCAAAAAAAGCAGAAAAAATACACAAAATTGTAAAGCCACAAAAAACCATATAAACATGCAATGATAACAAAAAAATAGCCCTGGTGGCCTGGATAACTTGGTCTGACTTCTGTCAGACTCCCCTGTGAGTGCTCCCGATGGGACCGAGTCAAAATCGATCGACTGAAACGGTTGTGAGGTGGTGTAGCAAGCAAGACCAGATTGATTGAGCCTGTTTTTGACTGGGTGAGGTGAATAGTCGACAATTTGCCGGTGGTTTGCCCGTCAGGGCGGTCGAACGTCCCTGTCCGCTGATCTTGTGGGGCTCTGGTTTGCTCGGCAATTTGACCAAATGGTCAAATCGGCGTTAGGTTTGACCAACATTTGACTGAATGTGGGCGGTCAGGGAGGTTGGCGCTTCGACGGCGTGTTTGTCGGCTGACCGGAGGCCTGTTTTTTGGCCGTCAACGGCCGCAGAGCGAGGTGCGTCAAATTGACGACCAAACTTCCGGCATTTTTGACGGCGCCCCGCAACTGCTGTGTAAGCTCCACCCAAATGAGTCACCCCCCGGACCACCACCCGAACTCTGAACTCCGACCTCCCACATGGGGAGGGACTTTGATAAGTTAGCTCAGGACCCCGTTGCAGATATTTACCCGCCAAGCTCCCGACTGCGCTTTGCCTCAGTCTCAAGTTGAATCAGTGCGCTGTGACCCACCAAACATTAGGCTTGATACACCGGGCAACTGGGACATTGGCCCAACATGTGCTTTGATGGTTGGGCTAACCGAACACTCTGGCTTGGTGACCTATGTGGGTCCACTGCAACCACAACATCCCCAAAGGGGCATGGTGGGTCAAAAGTTGGCAAACTTGTGAAGTCCCTCTTCTGCGGGGGGGGGGGGGGGGCGGGCAGCCCTGGTCGCCCAAAGGAGGAACTTGAGTCTAAAACCGACTTACAACCAGACTTAACCAAGCCTCTCTGGAGGAGAGCCCCGCAGGGTCTCTGTCTCACAGAGAGAAGGAAGGACTGACTAAGTTCGACTTACAACCGCGTCACGGTTGGCCAGTTTTGGTGTAGCCAACTTTTGGACGGCTGCACCTCCTGTACATCCATCTCACCGTAGGTAAAAAGTTGGGTCAGAGATAGAGGAGAATGGTGCGGACCTCCTCATCCAATTTTCAAAGGAAAATATTGAAAATTGGACCAGCAGGAATTTTTGCAAGATCACAAAAATCTGAAAATCTGACTCTTCAAGATTGAACTGAAGTTGATTCTTGGATTCTCAATCAGCATTCCTCCTTCATAAAATTCCTCCAAAAATCTTCTATTTACCATCCTGGGATGACAGCCTTGTCCTCTATTGATTAAATAAGGAATGGTTTGGTTTAACAAAAAAAAAGTCATGTTGGACTAAAATTGGCTTGTAAAAAACCTACACATACAATTTTTGAAAAGTTCAGAATCCTTCTTGATGGGGATGAAGACCCCCATCTTGCGCACACCCTGCCCAACATTATTATCCACTGGGTGGTTGTGTGTATTTTACATGATTTTTACAAACAAAAAGGACCTCAGAAGCCCAACCATGACACGCAAGCATGCATGTTTTAGACACAAGCCTCTCCCGCACTTTGTGCGGTCAACGGAGAGGCTGCACAAGCTTGTGAAGTCCCCCACCTTCACCCAACCATGTCCCAATTGTGGCATTGAAGCTGTACAGCCTGCTGCCGGAAAAAAGGACAAAAAGTGCACTTCAAACCCACAAAATCGTTGCTGTCCTAGGTTGTAAGCAAGCAGATTAACCATTGCGCCAACAAGATTGGTTTCAGCTGGACGCTTTTGTGCACATACTACCCAAAATTTACCCAATTGGCTGAATTTTTAGAGTTTCCGCGCAAAGTCGGGGTGATTGGATGCCCCAATCATGATTGTGGATTGACTGGATAAACCAATCCCAATTGGAATAGGCTGGTCAGATGTTCTCCAATCAGGTAACGTTGGACCAACCAACACCAATCACAGAAAGTGACCTGGTGGTTTAGCTTTTACCATTGGGTGACTTCCTGTTGGTTCTGGGGGCCTCCCAGATGTCCATTTAGAAGGAAAACTTAATTTTCCTTGGTCTTAATTAACACAAGGGTTCCATCAGGTTCCATCAGGATTCTCAAAATGATGTCCTCCGTCGGAGAACTACACCACAGGAGCAGGTCAACTATGCTGTTCAAAATTGCATATGTCACGTTTTACATAAAATCTTGAAGCCAATTTTGGCTGGGAGATGTCAGCATGCATAAAACTTAAAGTGACATCTGCCAGCCAAAATTGCAGTTTATGATTTTATGTAAAAAAATCTTATGCAATTTTGCACCCCAAATGTTGCTTTCCTCAGCAGGGGGCAGCGTTCTGACGCGGTCAGAAATTACCACAAAAGGATTGGTTGTCACAACAGCATCCCTGTGAAGAGGGGTGGGCGCGCCGACGTTGTTGGACCAACAAGGGTTCTGCACCTTTGTTTGCCAATCACTCCGACAAAGTTAAGTTGACGCCTTTCCCTCTGCACTCTAGAAGTGCATCAAGGGATTGAGCCCACAATGTTGGCAACGGGTAGGGTTGAGAATTGGGCCGGCCCATACTAGCCCACTCAGGTTTCTGTTTGGCCCAACAAGGGTCCGAGCCCAAATGGATGGGCCAACATCTGTGGGACTCTTGGACTGGCCCAACTCAAAATGGTTGGGTTGGGCCAGGTTACTGAATTGATTGGTTGGACTTGGGTCAGACTCAGGTCAGAACCCACAAAAAAGCACTTGCGAGGCAGTCAGAGAACATCCAACTTTGACTCAAGTCACACTTTCTGGTAATCTGTTTCTTCTGGGACCGTTACCAGCTGAATTCTAGCTATTTTCTATCTGAAAATCTCTCATCTCACACATTGTTTCCCTGTTAACTCACAGTGACCATTCTACAAAAACCAGAAGGACCATCCAATGAGCTTTTTGGGTTTATTTGAGTGTGGTTCATAATTTAGGAAATTACATACTTTTGTGACGCAGAGGCGCTGGGGGGAGGCTTGGGTCCCTTCCTGTTGGAACCCCGGGCAGCTGGCGTGAGAGATTTTCAGCCCAAGAGAAAATGATAAATGAAGGTGGGGACAATAGGTAGTTGGATTGGACCAAGGAGGCTCTAGGTGGTTGAACTTGAAGTGAAGAAATTCTCTGACTTGGTAATTTATTTCAAATCATAGGGGCAGGCTATATGTAGTCACAACTAGAGAGCCCCCTTGCAAGATACAAAGGGGGCCTACAAGACAGGAAAGTACATCTCACAAGAGATGGAAAGGACAGGATACACATATGCTGGTGATAAGCTTAACATATGGAAGGGAAATTGCCACTTGACAATGGAAAAGACAAGGCATTACAACTTAGTAATGGAAAAGCATCAACATTTATTGATGGATAATGTACAATACATTACACATTGTGATGCAAGGGGGGGGGGGGGGGGGGAGTAAGACATCACTATGTGTGAAGGAAAAGAGGAAATGAGCATGTGAGCGGAGAAGAGGAATCAAAATACGACAGGGCGCCGGCCCCTACTCCTGTTGCTGCAGTTGAGAAGGGCATCTCCTACAAATTCTCAATGCCGAGAGGATTGCCTCCCCAGGTGATGTCATCCTGGCTGTCAAGGCTTGTGGAGTCTTAGTGATTGTTTCCTGGCCATTGGCACAGTCTTGATGGATGGGACTCGGGAGGAATCAAACCTGACCATGAGACCCAATCCAGACTGTACAGTCTGCACGTGAAGTGGTTACAGCTGGTGCAAATTTTTTTTGCAAAGCCCTCAAGATTGTATGTACTCAATGCGGGCCCGCCAGTCCGACATTGCCAACTGGATTGCCAGCTGGATTGCCAACTGGAGTACCCAGGGGAGTGTCCGGTGGAGTCCCAGGTGGATCACCAGGTGAATCCCCAGTGCCAGCCTGCAGGTGACGATTCAAATAAATTGTCACCATATTGCATGTGGTGTGAGACATATACCCGTCTCAGCCTACACTACAGGCAGACACCTGTTGCTCCCGCGCGCAGCGTCACCTAATTTTGGTGGCCGCAGTAACTGCGCAGGTGACCCTGCGTGCGGGAACGTCACCTGTTTGCCTGTAGTGCTAGGCACTCTTCTCAACTTTATATATCACCCCCTTGAGGACCTGTGTTCAACCCTCACCAGAATCATCAAGTCTACTGTCACCCTTTTCACTCCTCATAAACTCTCACATCTATCACATACCTACCATTGAACAACTTCATCTGGAACTAGACCAGACCTATCACTTGATTAAAACTTTCCAAGCTTACCTTGGTGAGTCTTGTTATCTGATAGCAGAAGGGTAGAGTTTTGCACTTCCATCATACCCTTCACCATTGAGAAAAAGGGATTCACAACCACTTTTGAGTCTTAGGGCCTGTACCACAGGGCATGAAAATTGAAATTTTCCAAATTCATTTGCCTCAAAATTTCTTGGGACAAAAACTGAGCCTGGCCAAAATGTAGGCTGGAGCCTAAATGTGAAGAATTTCAACATTTGAACCCTCTGCTAGTTTTCAATTTTTGTGTAGAGGGCAAAAAAAGTTGAAATTTTTCAAAATTGAGGCCCATGTGCAGGCCCTTACATTGAAGGCTTGCTTCCCTAACTTAGCTGATTCCCTCCTTGGGGGAGCAAAGCAACCTGCAAAGGAGGGACTTACGCGCTATGTGAACCTCACATCCATAGAGAATTGGGCATTTTGGTAGGGACTTTTTTAAACCCAATCTCCCACAAGAGTTGCTGAACCTTTTTTATTCTAATTTTAAGCTGTCCCCTTCTTTCTACCATTTTTTCTAATCCTCAACTCCTCTGGTTGAGCTGCAATCATAGTTGTAACATCATCAATTTCAGATTCTGTACAGTGTAAAATGTGGAATACACAATGAAGTGGACACTTGTCCATCACAAAAAAGGAATTCATGGGGCACCCAAGGCCCCAAAAAATCTGTAAAATATGTTCAATGGAACTCCATGATGCTGTGCACATTTTGCTCCCCCAAAAATTCATTACATGGTGACAAATGGCGCGTCCAGAAAGGATTGAAAAACATCATTTTTCTAATTCTCTCCTGCCACCGGCTCAACATACTGCAAAAGTCCCTCCTTTGGAGAGTCCCTGCGTTTGCTCTTGTCGGATCAGGGAGAGTCCCACAGCTCTTGAAGTATTAAATTGTATTTTTAATGAAATATTTATGTACATATTTGCAATTGGTGGCGCTTATGGCTTATGATGTATGCATTTTGCTATTTATGCCATAAGGAGCGGATCGATCCGAGAGTTTATCTGGGCCTGCATTGGGCGGATCACTCCAATGCCCAATACTTATCCATCCCCACAGTTTCCTAATGCTATGGAAATATGGAGCTTTGAGGGTCGTACATGTACCAACGTCCCCCCGAACTTACCACAAGTCTCCTGCTTTGGGGCGCGCCAGCCAGTTGGCTGGCTGGTTGGTTCGCGAAGCAAACCTCCCCGCAGGGGAGACTTGCCCCTCAAGTCAACAAACTCGCGTGATGAGTTTCCCACCTTTTGGTGGGAGGAAACTTCATCCTCAAAACTTTGAGGATGTTTGGAAGGGTTTGTGGAAGAGCTACATCTTCCTGTTCATCCCACCCAAACTCAAAACAAGTACATAATCTTGTGATTTTATAATGATTTTTATAAAATCACACTTTGAATTTTTTTTTTGCTCAAACGAGTGGTTGGAGCACCCCGTGCACACCAAAACAAGTCCTCTGGAGCTGAAAACAGACAGTTTTCCAAAATTGTTATTAAATCAGTGAGGACCAGTACAACAGGATACATAACACCAAAAGAAAGACAAGAAGCAGGCCTTCATTGTCTGCCAAGGAAATTAGGTGGATAGAATCAAGGAAGCGGGTACAGGAGCGAGCTTAACTAAGCCTCTCAATCGGAGGGTTGGGGGGGGGGGGGGGGGGCGACTCCGCGTCCCAAAGGGATGCTCTCCAAAAAAGAGGCTTACTTGTAAAGTCGGACCTGTGGCCTGAGGACAGTCAAATTTTGGCAGGGAAAAGATAAAAAAAACTCAGCACAAAGTTAAAAATATGGGTTCACTTTGCGCACGGAGGGAAACTCGTTGCGCATGGGAATTTCCGTTGACTCGACGTCACGTGACGTCGGGCCCCCCTCTGTGCGCGCCACCAGCTGACTTATCACAAGTCCCTTGCTTCAGAGGGCCCTGGTACAGCCTGGGCTGGCGCAAAGCGCCCTCGCGCGAAGCGTGACCTCCGAAGGAGGGACTTGCAGGTAAAGCCAAGAATTTGGCTTGAGAGCTTTCAGTGTTTTGGTGGGAGTTTTTTCCCGCTCCCCTTTCAGGGGTCTTCTCCTTGTATATTCCTATTGCCTGTGGTGCAAGATTAATGGCCTGATTTTTCTCTATCTTTTGGTGTCAATCACCACTTTTTCCCCCTTCACAAACTCCTTCCATCCCCCTTTGAAGTTTGTGATTTTTTTGTGTTTGGCCAGAAGTGTGTGTATGCAAATTCCGAGAAGATCCATTTAGACTCAATTTGAATACAGAACTCCATCATCCATCCACCTTGACTTCTGAGCAAGGGCAACACTCTCCTTCAAGTGTAGATATCACAAAAGTGACACTACATTGAAGCTGAGATGCTCAGCTATCCCGTGTACTTCAGCTTGCTGACTCACAATGAGTGCGCGCTGTGTAATGTGAATTTGATTCAAAAAGTTGGCCAAAAGCCACAAATTTCCTGAAGCTCTCATGCGGAAAAAAGCCAATAACTCATAAGCCTCCCAATGGGAATGGGAGATGCTTGGCATCGGGGTGCTCCGCACCCTCAGTCCCAGGAGGCTTAGTTAAGTCAGGCCACCAGCTCCCCTCAAAAAACTATCCGCACACGGGGGTGCCGTGCGGTGACAGGTGGCCGGGGTGAAGCACTCCGCCATCCAGAGGAAAAAATCCCCTCGATGACCGGTCATCCAGAGGGTATATCACATCTCTCTTGATGACCGGCATTCCGGTCATTGAGAGGAAACATCCCCCTCGATGACCGGTACAGACCGGTCATTGGGAGGCTACATCCCTCTTGATTACTGGCATAGACCGGTCATCAAGAGGCTACATCCCTCTTGATGACCGGAATAGACCGGTCATTGGGAGGCTACATCCCTCTCGATGACCGGCATAGACTGGTCATTGAGAGGCTACATCCCTCTTGATGACTGGAATAGACCGGTCATTGGGAGGTTACATCCCTCCCAATGGATGACCGGAATAGACTGGTCATCGAGAGGACACATCCCCTTCAATGACCGGGATAGACCTCATCAAGAGGTCACATCCCTCTTGATGACCGGTCTGTACCGGTCATCAAGGGGACACATCCCTCTTGATGACCGGTCTATGCCAGTCATCAAGAGGGATGTGTTCTCTTGATGACCGGCACTGCTGGCATAATTAGCTGGGCTGAGGTTATCCCAGTTAAACTTGGATGCACTCAACCAATTTAAATTTGGTTGATCTAAACTGGTGAAATACAAATCCAAGGGACCCCCCTTGATTTTATATTTCATTGGTTTTTATATTTCATTGGTTAAGATCAACCCATTTAAGATTGGTTGAGCGCATCCCAGTTAACCTAGAATGACTTCATCCTAGCCAAATATGCTGGCAGTGCGGAATGCCTGTCATTGAGAGAGATGTGTTCTCTCGATGACCGGAATGCCGGTCATTGAGAGAGCTGTATCCTCTTGGTGACCGGTCTACTCCGGTCATCGGGAGGGATGTAACCTCCTGATGACCGGTCTATGCCGGTCATTGAGAGGGATGTAGCCTCCTGATGACCGGTCTATGCCGGTCGTCAAGAGAGATGTGATATACCCTCTCAATGACCGGTCTGTACCGGTCATGGAGAGGGATGTAGCCTCCCAATGACCAGTCTGTACCGGTCATCAAGAGGATTGTAGCCTCCTGATGACCGGTCTATTCCGGTCATCGAGAGGGATGTAGTCTCTCGATGACCGGTGTAAGACTCAAAAGTGGTTGTGAAACCCTTTTGCTGAATGGAGAAGGGGATGGAGGAGTTGCAAGCTCTGCCCTTCTATAATACCAGCTACAAGACCCACCAAGCTCCGCTTGGCAAGTTTTAATAAGGTGATAGGAGTGGATGCTCAAGATGAGTTTTTTTGATGAACCGTATAAAGAGTTGTTATTGATATATAAGGGTTGTTACGAGTATAGTTGTAAGTTGTAAGTGTCAAGAGTACAAGGTGGTGAGTGAATCACTGATGAGTAATAAAACTGAGGAACAAAAATGGGGGGGGGGAGAGCTCCTTATATAGACAAATGTGAGGGATTTTTGCTCCAGGGGGGCTGTGCGAATACAGGAGTGGCTGTGTACAATTTATGCAAGGGGTGCGTGCATGAGTGAGGCTGTGCTTAATTTATGCAAGGAGGTGCATAAATGAGGTGGGGAACAATGGGGTTGCAGGGCACAGCCGCAGGGGCAATGCTACATGATGTAATGCGGATGGCAAACAAATACAAACTAATATATGCAGTGGATCTAGAGTGGAGCAGGGAAAATATGGGTTTGTATGTGTATAGTGAGGGAAAGGTGACTTGAGATGTGTGACAGGGGTTTGATGGGATGCTACAGGTTGTCCAAAGGGCTAACTTCCAGTGTAGTGGGGCTCTGGTTATGCTTCCAGTGGGTACTAGGGGGTACTTTGGCCGTAGATTCCTTTTCTGGGGTCCATATGGTTGTACCGTGAGGCATTCTATGACTAATTACGCAAATGAGAGAAAAACTTTTGATTTTTCCCATTTCGTATACCACACCGGTCTGTGCCGGTCATCAAGGGTTTTGTTTCCTCCGGATGGCCGGAGTGTCTCAACCCGGCCACCTGTCACCGCACGGCACCCCCGTGTGCGGATAGTTTTTTGAGGGGAGCTGGTGGCGCGCACAGAGGGGGGCCCAACCTCACGTGACGTCGAGTCAACGGAAATTCCCGTGCGCAACGAGTTTCCCTCCGTGCGCGAAGTAAACCCGTAAAAATAAATAAATGAACTCTCTTCAATGCCTTTTGGCACAGTTGTAGCTGCCCATCTTGGGCATCTGCTGGATTTTTTTGGGGGGGAAATTTGGCCATAAATGGCCTGCTCAGCAGCTATTTTTGCAAGGGCACTTACACATTTGGGAAATTAGATTTTGATGACCCGCCGGATTCTGCTCTTGTTGGATCAGGGAGAGTCCCACAGCTCTTGAAGTATTAAATTGTATTTTTAATGAAATATTTATGTACATATTTGCAATTGGTGGCGCTTATGGCTTATGATGTATGCATTTTGCTATTTATGCCATAAGGAGCGGATCAATCCGAGAGTTTATCTGGGCCTGCATTGGGCGGATCACTCCAATGCCCAATACTTATCCATCCCCACAGCTTCCTAATGCTATGGAAATGTGGAGCTTTGAGGGCTGTACATGTACCAAAAAATCACAAGCTTTTCAATGGTCGGGGAGGCGTGACCAGAATCAGAGCGCTTGTGGGTGATTTGAGGGTTGTAATGCCCTCCCCAGCCAAATGGCTGGTTGCGCTCACGCAAGATTTGGGACATATTCAAGTCCCTCCTTAGGCGCTTTGTGCCTCCTCGGAAGGAAGGGACTTGTGTTAAGCTGGGTACAGGAGGAGGAAGTCAAAAAAGAGGGTTTTCCCGCAAAATCCAAAAACTCATCACGCGGGAATCCGGACTTAAGGTACATATAGGCCTCCACTGGCGTGGACAGCTCCGCTGCTCGCTCCCTCCCGCCCGGAGGCCTAGTTAAGCTCGGCGTCCCCCCTCCAATAGCGGGACATGGTTAAGTGAGCTCGCTTCCCGAGTCACACGCCCGCAGCAGCGAGGGGCTTTGAGTTCGGCTCCAGTTCGCATCGACCACTCTTTCTTTTGTGGACTGCGCGACGCCACCCTCCGCCGCCGCAGGCGGACGTGCGAAATCACCCGGTGAGCTGAAACTATCCGACGGATAGGCCAGACTTGGACGCGGTGCACTGGAACCGATGACACCTGATGACACTCATCAATCCATTTCTTTTATTTACATATTTACCTCCTACAACCATAACATACACCCCCTAACGACTCCTCCAGGCTGAAACCACCGACTCCACCATGGCCTCACCAGTTACAACTAACCCACTCGATAACATCGATCTCTCCCAGCCTGAAAGCCCTCCAGATGAACAATCGGACTCACACGAACAGTCATCGACAGAGCTCCAACTCGAAACTCTCCGGGCCGAGAAGGCAACTCTCGAAGCTCAGTATGGCGCCCTACTTTCAAAACTCACAACGATGCGAACTACCCTGGGAGATAAACTCCGCCAGGATGCTGTTGGTGTCCCTCATTAAACATACCTGAATTCAAAGCTTGAAGAGGGACCATATCTGATTTACTTCGCACTCCCTACAGGATGAGCTGGACAGAAGGGAACAACAGATCTGCCAACTTCAAGCGCAGAACGAAGACCTCATTCATACTACAGAAAACTTGAACACCGAGCTGATTTCATCTCATGAAGAAACCGAACGATTGCATCACGAACTAGGTCAGATTCGCTTGCGGATGTTGGATCATCAAAAACAGCTTGATTCAGAAAGCTATGAGAGGGAAGAAGCTTACCGAGAGAGTCAGGACGAAATAGAACGTTTGCGGAACCAGCTCGAGGATAGCCAAAGGGAGATTATGAACGAAGCCATCAAACGTGACCAAGCTGACTCAGGGTCAAGGGAGAGGGATAACATCATTGCAGAACTGAAGCGAGAACTGGAACTCCTTAAAGAAGACCGGGATCTTCAAGCTAAGAGCGCCAGCAACCTTCAATCAGTATTGGAAGAGTTCCAGTCAGGTAACATCTTTTTGGCGATTATGGTTTGTATAAATTGTATAATTGAGCTTACCTTCACCTCTTTTAACTCCCTCGAGATAGCCAAAGAATCCGAAATTCAATCGGCCGTTGGCGACACCCAGGCTCGGCTTATCGAGGCCGAAACAAAGCTACTGGTTTTTGAACAAAAAGCGCAAGATGCTGAGGTAAGCATCCTCTCACTTAAGCGCTGGTCCTCACATTATCGTCAATATATCTGATGTCCCATCTATATAGGCTAAACTTGCGGCCAGCGAATCAGGTGCAGCACTGTGTGAATCACTGAAAACAGAACTGAAGGAGAAGAATCTGCTTGTTGGGAAGCTTCGGCATGAAGGTGAGTCGTTCGTTCCAATCAGCTATGCCTATCCTACGCTCACATCGATGTGGATGTACCCGTCGATCCCCTGCAGCGGTCATACTGAACGAGCATCTGACTGAGGCTCTTCGTCGATTGAGGAAAGACAGCACAGAACATAGTGTTGACCGGTGAGCTCTGGGTTTTGATTACTCTACTCTAGAAACTTGTTTGGATTGTCACCCTGACGCTGTATTTCCATCTACGACTGATTTGGTCTGTCCTAGACGACTGGTCACAAATGTGTTGATATCATTCATTCTGACTCCAAGAGAAGACACAAAACGTTTCGAGATGCTTTCTTTACTGTCGAGCATCTTATCCTGGAACGAAGATCAACGTGAACAAGTCGGATTACAACGCTCAAATTCATCAGCCCAGAAAACGGGACGTCAGAATGCAGGGCTAAATTCTCCATCGGGGACCGGACGGGATACGTTGGGAGACAATGACACGATCACCGACCAATGGGTCTCATTCTTGCTCCGCGAAGCCAACGCGGCTAGTCCCACTGCAACCCGCTCCCTCTCCAACCTATCCCTCAACTCACCATCCACCGTCAGTAACCCCTCGAGGTCTCCTATCTCCACCCGCAAATCACCTGACGGCGTCAAATTACCTTCATCGCCTGGATCCACTCTATCTACTCTATCCACGCTGACTCGACCGACTTCTGAATCTTCTTAATCATCGTATCTTTTTACCGTCATTCCTCCTCCTTTTTCAATTTATTTTCCCTTTTTATGTCTCTTCTTGGTAGTCCATCGTCATATTTACTTCCAACACAAGTTTCAGTTCTTCTTTTCCCTAGTGTACAGTTTCCTGTGTTCTTTTTTTTTTGCCTACACCCCTTTTTTTTGCTTGGTCTCCTTATCCAAGTTTGATTCACATCACAACACTTGTCATTTGTTTGGTTTTGTACATAGCTACAGACATGAAATTTCGATATCAATCCAGCAATTGTAATCTCCTACCTGGTTTGTTTCTCCGGGGTAATGTACGTCTCACACCTAGTATAGATACACTTGCCTTACCTCCGGCCGTCACTTCCAAGAGGTCAATGGACACGTCGCCAGCTTGGGTATGAAACAACTGTTTCATTGACGCGTTGTGACATTTGCTAGCCACAGCAGGCTAGAACCTCTTCAATATGAGGTCTAGTACACACTACGCCGAGGTGTGTGGTTGAATCGGCACCTTGGACAAGATTGAGACCTTGAGTAAACTCCAACATGTGATGGGCTAAAGGGTTTATCCTGACCTGTCCAAACAGGTCCAAACCAATAGATCTTAGGGGAGGGAAACTTGAATGGCGAGCTGCATACTTATCAACACACGTATCACCGAGGATTGCAGTGTCACTTTTCTTGTGATCAAGCGGCGCGATATTGGGATACATAAACCGCTTCAGGGTTACATGTTACATGTTGGTGCTACGCAAAACTGGATGTGCAGACAAATCATGACCCGGCTCTTCTCCGCGGGGGCTGCTGCAAACTATTTCCTGCAATTCCCGCCCCCCTCCCCCCCCCATTCATGCTCATCTTCCCCGCTTGTAACTTTGCGACAACTAAGATCAAGACGTTAGGCTGTCAAGATATAAGATCAAATTGTTAAAGATGTTTTTGAAGTTACTACTATTTGTGGGTTTCTTCAAGGCTCCATCAATGTTGGCTTTGCCTGTTGGTGGCAACATTGGGGGCACTCTTAAGGGAATAGCTTGTCCTTCGGGTTCCCCAATTAGCACCCTCTTGAGAAAGAGGAGCATGTCCTGCAATTCGGACAAAATAGTTCACACAGCAAGCAGTGGGGATGGTATGTAATTGGGAAATCTTACCTATAACTGTCTCTTGCCAACCAGACTGACTTCTGCGCAATCAACCAAAAAAAATCATTCTCTATCTAATTCCAAAATGTTCTGATATTCATCATGAAGATATTCAAAACATGCCATTGAGACAGAGAAGAGTGAAAGACACAGAAGGAGAAATTACAAAATTTCATATAGGTACTAATGATGAACTAGGTAAGGTTCATGTGGATTTATGCTTTGTTTCTACTGGATAGCTGATTTTGATCTGATGGATTTTCATTTCAGCTCCAGGGTTACAAAGGGAGATGGGTAAGTGAAATTTGTCATCATGTACCAATCACATCACAGCACATGGTCAAATCATAAAACTCCAAAAATTGATTTTTCCGCCCCCCCCCAATTTTTTCTGCATAAACCCTTCACCTTGGCCACAAATCTTTTCTGGAATGACACAAAAACAGGTCAACACCCAGAAATTCAAACAGGAGCCAGGAGACCTTCTATGATGGTACCTCCAGTACAGCAGCATGCTTTCAACAGGGATGCCAAAGACTACCATGGATCTGGGATGGATTTTGATCCTCTCAGGCAATCATTTCCACCCAAAAAACCACCCCAGGACAAATCAGGAGAAGCATCAAGCTCCCTCCCCCCACAAGCCCATGATCAAACAGTAAAAAGAAGGAGAGTCCGATATTCATAAAAAGAACTTCCTCATCAGCCATTAGGTCTATGCACTACCCACAAGTTAGTCAATTGCAAAATAATAGCTGAGAGGTTTGGTCAACTAATAAAATTTTTCTTCTACTGGTGTGATGAAAGGGCCCTCAATGATTATTGTGTTCGCATGGTCCAGGTTGGAAGACTGCAAAAAGATTGGCTGATAGAAAAAACAGAAAAAGCAGCAGAAAAAGGATTAGATTGTTGCTTTTGTAGAAAACATGAAAAGAAAAACAAGCCGTACTACATTGACAACGGGCCAGACCGCCGAGGTCACTATGATTCTACTGGAGATGCATTAATGTACTACCAGATGGGCAGGATGGATGGTGAACGTGCAAATCAATCATCAGATCCCGCCCCACCTCCAGTTCCAACAAATCAACCATCTGGGGCTACCCCATCTCCAATTCCAGCAAGTGGACCACCTGAATCTTCCAATGACCCAGGATGCTTTAGTGGATGCTGTGAACAAAACAAAAACAGTGAATTGACTGATTCAGACGTATGTTGTGAAAGCGCTGGTAAAGTGGCAGAAGAATGTACATCAACTTGCCAAAGCTGCTTGCAAGCTATGCCATCTCCAGATACCATCTTGTCTTGCTGTGGAGATTCCAGAGACTTCCTAGGGCAAATCGTTTGGGCAGCACTTAAATTGAGCTGGGAAGTTTTAACATGCCCTTTCAAAGCTTGTTATGCCTGTGGGAAAGGGCTTGCAGAATGCTGTGAAGATTGTGATTGCAGTGTTTGTGGTGATGGTGGTTATGATTCCTGATGTCACCTAATAATTGGGTGCACTACAGTAAAATTTCTCTGGGAATCTTGTCAAGCCTAGGTTTCTGTGTCAGGAAAATGAAGAGTGAAACAATATTTTATGTGGTAGAAGAATTTTAAAATACATTTCTTGCATCACAATCATTCAAATTTCTGAATTCCTTGATGCCAAGGAAGTCAAATAATAATGCACAAATTCTATGTCATCATCTTCCTGATTTATTCACTCATTTTCAGCTTCATTTTAATTGAGCATAGAAACCAATTTGGGGGTTCTGGTTATGGTCAAGCCTAGAGAAGAGAAAGACGGGGTCTGGGGGATCCTCAGTTCATAGATTACACAATGAGGAAATTCCATGGATCCACATCCACTTGAACTATGAGTGTGTTTGCTGTGACATGTATGTGAAAGGCTATGTAAATGGAAATTCCCTGGTACAGCGGGTGTTAATAAAGGTTCATGCTAAATGTGCACCAGAGCTTTATGGTGTTGCAAGTGCGTCTGGGCACTCACCAAAGTTCGGCCGAAAAAAGGCCAAGCGTGCATGGCCGACCTTAAAGCCAGCTTGGCGAATCCCAAAGCGTGGGTGGCACACGTCCAACCCCCGCTTGGCACAGTCCAAACTTGGGGTGGTTTGGGACAAAGCCCCGCTGGGCCGAGTTCAAGCAAGGGTGCCACACACACCAAACGCTGTGCCGGCCATCAAGGAGAGAAGTTTCCCTCCTCGATGGTTGTTCTACAAACTGGTCATTGAGAAGGGAAGACTCCCTTCCTGATGATTGATACAAGTATTGACCACCGCAAAGGGAGTCTTTCTGTTGAGAGTCAAGCCCTTGCCTCAACTTGAGGTCTTGTTGCCTGTAATGGACCTGTCATGTTACCTGTCACACAACATATTCCTCTCCGGCTCTCTCTCTATTTTTCCTCTATTTGCTCATCTTCACTATTTCAGACAACTCGATTCTCGCTCATCACGCTCTTGGACAACTCAATTCGCATCTCCCTTTCCGTCAAACCTGAACTGTTCTCAACCACAACTTCTCATCAGCTATCCTTGACCGCTCAACATATTTAAACTCGCAGAATCTCGCCTCTTTCCTCCTCCCTTGGGGAACTCACTCAAATCATCACTCGACACATTACATTGGCAGTCTCAAATCTTTCTTAAACTCTCTGACTGCTCTGTTCCTCCCGAAGACACCTTTCAAATCGGTCTTCAAATTCAAACCTCAAGCTCACTCACTTCCTCCGCCCAAGTCTGCTCCTGGCCGTATGTCGTGTTTTCTCTTTCTCTCATCATCTGACCCTATTAACATTGTTCTACTTTAGTCTGCTCTTTCTTTCTTCTCTGTGTCATCTCTTTGTTTTGTCGTGCTCTTCTGTGTTGTGTTTGCCTTCAGGTATTTTTCCTTTCTCTCAAAATTCTTCTTTGTTTTTCTTTTTCTAACTTTTGCAATTACTTCAGTTTGATTCTCAACAGATTTACAGTCTTGTTCTCGGAACCGCTATTCCTTGAATCTAAACTCCAAGGCAAACACACAACATGTCCAACTCCGATGGAGCCGACAACTTAAGCCGACAAAACATCCCACTGCTCAATGGCGATAACTACGCGCATTGGAGCGACCGTATGATGATCTACCTACAAGGAAGAAAGCTTTTCGACATTTGTCAAAAAACTGTCAATAAGGATGCAGATGCCGACATCAAAACTACCTTTCATGAAGAAAACTATCTCGCAATCTCTCTCATTACCGCCAGACTGGAAGAGAAATGCTTTAATGAAGTTGTTAACTCAGAAACCCATGACAGCGCTGTCCTTCTTTGGTAAAGAATTGCCGACTGTTAAGCCTCTCAATCTATCATCAATTGAGGGCACGTCTTCATGAAATGGTCAGCCATCAAGTACACAGGCAATCTTCAACTCTTCATCAAAACTATCCGAAAACAACTTCGGGAAATCGAACTTGTTGAAAAGAAGATGCCTGGCGATGTTCTCCCCCACGAAATCCTCGGAAAACTTATGGGGAACAAGGAAGTTGACATGATCGTGGACAAGATTGCCTTATCTGAAGAAACCGTTGCCACACCATATAGCTGTCTCGATGCTCTCCGACTCTTCAGAACCCACACGTTGTCAAAAGCCATGCATCAAGATAATGGAAAACAATCTGCTTCCGCTCTTGTCACCGCTGTTCCCTCCAAATTTCCTCAAAAGATTGTTCATCTATGCGCAGGAACCGAACATAATCCGCTGTCCACCTCTCACCCTGAAAGCCGATGCTATCATAAGTGTCCCAATCTTTGAACTCAGAAGCCAAAAAATGCAAGTGCCTCTCTCGCCCAAGCCTCGGCCTTCATTGTTTCATCCGGAAGACTTTCCACTCAAACACTTGTTATGGACACCGCGGCGACACATCACATGCTCAGCGATTGTTCTTTATTCACCAAGCTAGTGAATGAAGAAGTTTCAATCACCACTGGGAATCCGAACGACTCTCTATTTGCTGAAGGTCATGGCACAGCAAAAATATTCTCAAATGGAAAACTCATTGAGCTCTTGGATTGCCTATATGTACCCTCCATATCGCAACAATTAATTTCCCTTGGTCTACTTTTTCCTGGGACACTCATTATTCAAAAACAGGCCGACTCTTTCTCCGTTTCCGACGGAAAAAGTGTCATGTTTACCGGTCACATTGTTAACGGACTTCTCCACTCATCTTATTCTAATCCTGTCGCTCTTCTCTCGAAATCCGCAACGACTCCAAACATTTGGCACCTCCAACTCGGCCATCCAAGCGAAAAAACGCTCAAACTCATGAGATTGTCCTCCTCTACTCCGAACGACTCTTGTGAAGTGTGTCTTTGCTCCAAAATGACTCGTCTTCCCTTCTCCAACCATTTTTCTCCTGCTTCATTCCCACTTCATCGCCTCCACATAGACTTAGTTGGACCAATCACTCCTCCCACTCTTTCCGGATTCAAATTTTTCATGACTGTTGTTGATCAATTCTCATCTTTTGAATTTGTTTGATTTCTAAAGGCAAAATCAGAAGCGTTGGGGTCCCTCAAGCTACTTATTGCCCTGGTAGAAAACATCCAGGAACGACGAGTGAAAGAGATAGTTTCCAACAATGGCGGCGAATTTGTAAATCATGACTTCAAAAGCTTTGTAGCAGAAAAGGGGATCAATCACATGTTTTCTCCTCCCTACACCCCGGAACTCAACGGATTTGCCAAACGGGCCAACAGAACAATTCTTGACAAAGCTCAATGCCTACTTTCCACCAGCAAGCTCCCGAAAACCTATTGGGGTGAGGCGGTCAATACTGCTACTTTCCTCTCCAACCTGCTTGCTACACCCTCTCGCGCAAACAAATCCCCTTTTGAATTGTGGACCAACTCGCCTGCTCCTCTTTGACGCATCAAGGCTTTTGGTTGTCAAGTTGCCATATTGGTTCCAAAACATCGCCAATCTTGGAAACTGGCCAACACGGGAGAATTGGGTATCCTCGTTGGATTTGAAAATGATAGGGCAGTCTACAGAGTCATAAGAATTAGCAATGGGAAGCTTATTCGTACCAGGCACGCTTCATTCAACGAATCAGTTTTTCCTTCTCTATCCGGATCTAACATCAATTCCGATTCCAGTGATGAACCCCTTGTTGTCAATAATTCTCTTCTTGTAACGGACGACTCCACTGATGAGGACAATTTCCATGACTGTCCTGAACACTCCGACTCTTCCTCGGAGTCTGACACTTCAGATAGTTCCAAATCGGAATCCATTCCTGAAGATCCCGCCTCTCAGATCGTTGATACTTCCCCTCAGGAAATCCCTCAAGTCAGCACCTCCAACATCATTCGAGGAGACATCACTACCGACAACATCATTCACCATTCTTGAAGGCCTCGGGCCTTTGCTATGCAGGCCACCGACAATATTCCTAAACACTTCAACCAAGCAATCAAGTGTCGTGAATCTCAACAATGGATCACCGCTATCAAAAAGGAATTGGACGCCATGGAAGCTCTCAAAGTTTGGTCAATCATCAAAATCATTCCTGGCGTGAAACTAGTCGGGACAACCTGGGTGTTCCTGAAGAAGAAAAACGGCTCTTGCTCCATTGAATTCAAAGCTCGTCTATGCGCGCAGGGGTTTTCGCAGACCTACGGTGTTGACTTCTCTAAAACATTTGCGCCCACTGGATGACTTAATTCACTCTGGGTACTCATTTCGTTCGCTACCGCCATGAACTGGGATATTCAACAATTAGATGTAAAAACCGCCTTCCTCAACGCCGATCTTGAAGAGTCGGTCTATCTGTCAATTCCTCAAGGAGTCTCCGCCGACAAAAAGGTTTTCTGTTTGAAACTACACAAAGCAATCTATGGACTCAAACAGGCTCCCCTTGCGTGGTACAATCGTCTCTCGGCTTGGCTAATCAGCGTTGATTTCACATGTTCTGTTTCCGACCCATGTGTATTCTATTGCCTCACACCTAATCCGATTTATCTGTTCATTCATGTCGATGACATTGCTGTCTTCGGACCGCAAGTAGAGCCTTTCAAAATCACCATCAAAAAGGAATTCAGCATGAAAGACCTTGGTAAAGCAGACATCTTACTCGGAATAAAAATCCTTCATCAACCCGGCGCCATCATTCTCACTCAACAACACTACGTCAACTCGGTTTTGGAGCTGTACAGAATGAGTTTGTGCAGACCCGCGGTAACTCCACTCGTCCCAAACTCTCATCTAGGCAAGGCGACACAAGAAGACATCAAGAAATTCCTCTCCCTTGGCAAAAATTACCGGAGCGCCATTGGGGCTTTAAGCTACTTGAGCACCGCAACACGTCCCAACATTGCTTACGCTGTAAGCAATCTTTCGCAGTTTTTGGAGAATCCCGGCATGCAACACTGGGACGCCTTCAAACACGTCCTACGATATCTCAGCGGTACCCCAGACTACGGCTTGGTGTACTCTCGCGGGCTTTCGTCTCCTCTTTGTGGATTCACTGACGCAGATTGGGGCAACTGTCCGGTCACTCAGAGATCCGTCACCGGCTTCCTTTCATTGGTCAAAAATCACCTTGTATGTTGGCAAACCAAGAAGCAACCCGTTGTCTCCTTATCCTCTTGCGAAGCGGAATACCGTGCCTTGACCAACTTCTCCTGCGAGCTACTCTGGCTTTGTCAACTCTGCATCAAACTTCAACTTTCAAAACTTGAAGAGCCCATTGTTGTTCACAAAGACAATCAAGGGTGCATCGCGGTCGCAAACTTTGAAGCAAACACCAACTCAAAGAAAATGAAGCACGTGGAAATTCAACTCCACTTCATTCGCGACGTAATCAAATCTTCCAAGATTGTTCTCCAGTACACTCCCACCTTTGACATGCTAGCCGACTTCCTAACAAAATCGGTCCCACACCCAGCTCTTGTAAAATCCCTATCCGCCATAGGACTTTTGCGACTAGAGGAAAGGGGGGGTGTTGAGAGTCAAGCCCTCGCCTCAACTTGAGGTCTTGTTGCCTGTAATGGACCTGTCATGTTACCTGTCACACAACATATTCCTCTCCGGCTCTCTCTCTATTTTTCCTCTATTCACTCATCTTCACTATTTCGGACAACTCAATTCTCACTCATCACGCTCTTGGACAACTCAATTCGCATCTCCCTTTCCGTCAAACCTGAACTGTTCTCAACCACAACTTCTCATCAGCTATCCTTGACCGCTCAACATATTTAAACTCGCAGAATCTCGCCTCTTTCCTCCTCCCTTGGGGAACTCACTCAAATCATCACTCGACACATTACATTGGCAGTCTCAAATCTTTCTTAAACTCTCTGACTGCTCTGTTCCTCCCGAAGACACCTTTCAAATCGGTCTTCAAATTCAAACCTCAAGCTCACTCACTTCCTCCGCCCAAGTCTGCTCCTGGCCGTATGTCGTGTTTTCTCTTTCTCTCATCATCTGACCCTATTAACATTGTTCTACTTTAGTCTGCTCTTTCTTTCTTCTCTGTGTCATCTCTTTGTTTTGTCGTGCTCTTCTGTGTTGTGTTTGCCTTCAGGTATTTTTCCTTTCTCTCAAAATTCTTCTTTGTTTTTCTTTTTCTAACTTTTGCAATTACTTCAGTTTGATTCTCAACACTTTCCTCCCCGATGACCAGCCTACAGACCGGCCATCGAGAAGGAAAAGCTCCCTTGTTGATTTCCGATGTGCAATGTTGAGAAGGGAGAACGTTTCCCCTCCTCGAGGGCACATTGTTCTTGCCTTTCGAGGCAGAGACGAGGGCCGGCGTCTGATGACTGGCGTGTTGCATGCCAAGTCACAGATCCCATTGGCCCAGAGCTTGATCTTGGCCAAGCGGGACTTGGCTGTGTGCCAAGCTCTGCCCCCCGGGCAAGCTGCCCGATAAAGCCCGCTGGGCACATACCCAACCCCGGAGGCACTTGGCCAAGCGGGAGTTGGGTAAGTGCCCAGACGCGCTTGCAACACCATACTACCTGCACACCAAAAAAGGCATACACAGGTTTGTACACCCTTTTTTTTGGATGTACTTCGCGCACTGCAAAAAACTTGTTGTGCCCACTGTGGGAGTCGTCCACTCGACGTCTCGGCCACAGTGCGCGGTAGCTCAAAACTCTTTGCGCACTGCACAAACCCTCAAAAGAAGGAATAGCTTTTTTCAACTTTTTTCTTGACCAATCAAGAGTCTGGGTTCTCAGAGGCCCCTTGAAAAATTCTTGATGAAATCTAATGGCCCCTTCACCCCCCAAAAAATCATGCAAAATTAAGTCCAAAAAACCGCTGCACCCGCCCAAGAAGCATGTTCCCAAGGCCTGAGGGCTTCAATTTTTTGAAAGCATAAAGCAGCATATTCAAAGAGCACTATTAGGTGTTTTCCTGAGCTGTATGCACCCAGGAGGCTATGTATTTGTCCAATTTCATTATGCTTAGTAGGTTTCATACAACCAAATGAAATTGGGTGTTTACTTTCTGTTAGGGCCCTTAAAACACCTTGACAATTTGATTGATGTTATTTTATGCCATCTTTGGCAGCTGCAATGTGCTTAGAATGTAAGAAATGGGCACACCAGGGCATTTTTGCATCAAAAACAAGAAATCATCACATAAAGGCATTTTTGCGTCTCAAGTAAGCAAAAGAAGATGACCAAATGAAAGAAAAACTATGATTAACAAATTCTTATTAATAAATTTACTAATGCAAATGCCTGAGTCTTATCTATATCCAACACAACAGGGGTTACATTAGGATCTCGTGGAAATCTTCGGTCCCATTCATCTCAATTCAATTGAATAAAGTTCTCCCATGCCGAGGCAGCTGCGCTTCTCCATTTAAACCAGTGATGAGATATACTAGGTGTGGGAAAGATACTGCCTTCAAATCGAATTGTGTTGTAGTGATACTGACCTTCCAAATAAACAACAAAGATTGGGGGGTTGGTTGTTGGCCCATGCATTAAAGGAAGGTAAGTCTCAGTGATCAAATTGGAGATGTGAATAACCGGTCGTTGAAACGCGTCTGCCAGAAGATCGCCGTGTTGAGGAAAGTTAATCCAATGGGTTTGCTTCGCAAACGGCCTGAAGTAATTTAGGTTTGATCGCAATCAATCAAAAGGAATCAAATCGGACACAGTCGATAAGTAATTCTTGTCTTTGTATACCTCAATCGTGTCCATTGCTTCAACCATTTCCTTTCGTACATCTTTCCAGGAAGTGTCATTGGTTAGGCCCATACTCACAGCAGCCAAGCTGAAACCGCAATGTCCATTGCCTGCAACGTCATGGATCATCAAGATCACATGTCTTAATCTGGTTGGCACCAAGTTGTACTGAAAATGAGCCTAGAATGAATGACAAACACATAAGATCAGGTGTACTACATACATATAAAAAGAGTTTAAAACCATACCTGGTCAAATCTGACCCAGTCATAAGCTTGTTCATGTTCGGATTTGGTATCAGAATTAATCCAAAACATCGACCGATTCATCTGAAAGATCGCCTTTGGTGTCAGAGGATACCTTCGCTTTCTTTTTGTGAAATGGAAGATTAGATTTAGCTGTCTTGCAAGGTCGTCCCCGCTTTTGTTTAGGGGCCGCTTCTTTGCTCTCTGCAACCTTTTTAGGCCAACCAACTTTCTTCTTGGGTTGTTGATACTCCCAGCTAGAAGGATCTCTCTTGGTTGAGCGTTCCGAGGTTGGTTTGGATTTGTTTAGCGCCCCCTTCGGTCGTCCTTTGTGCGGCTGTTTGACCGGATCTTCGAGTGCAGTCAGCGAATGTGTTTGGTCCAGTAAGTGAGCAAAATCTGCAATGCAGTTTGGCTTCTCGGATGTTGTTAGTTTCTGGAATTGCTCGTAGATTTCGCGCAGAAACAGTTGATCAAGATCTTCATTGCTAGGCGAACTCGATTGAGACAGAAGAGGTACAACAAATTTCTGCGGGTCAAAACAAAAATAGCCTTTCTCAGTTAAGTATTTTAACGCAAACATGAAAAAAAAAACGTACTGAAACATCAGGCAAGTGCCATTGTGAATGAAAATCACTTGGATCAAGAGCTTTGCCTTTGATTTCAAGCTGCCTCATCTTGTGCAAGCACGGGATACCCATGTGCAAATTGTAGTTGCAATCTTCTCCGCAATCGACCAATTTATCTGACGAAAGCAAAAAGCATTTCGCAGTCCAAATCACATGGTGAGATATCTTCCCCGACATTTGATTGAGGACTTCCGGAAGATTCAACAAGTGAACCTGTTTTTGGACTGCGCAATCTATCATCAACTCATGCAGCTGGTGTTTCACTGCATCGTGCATGTTGGATATCGTTGTGTGCATAGAAGAATTTGCACCTTTGAGGAATCGCTTGACCGAAGCATGAAGACTTTCGACTCGCGACGTGTTGACGTTACCAAAATGTGGAACATTGCTGATGAGGTACTTGACAAAGCGATTGCAAAGGGGGATCCAATTTTTTGTCAGGTATTCCATAACCTCGGGCGTGCAGGTGGTTGTCAGTTTGGTGAAGTTCTTCTGATAGACCGCCGCGGAGCTCGAAGCAACCAAGAAGTTCCAAGATTTGCGAAAAATAGAGTAAGAATCATCCCCAAGAATGGGACGGCAATGGGCATAAAGGTTTTTACCCATATGCCACTGGCACAAGAGGTTCCGGGCTTCGGGGAATATTGTTTCAATTGCATTCATCAATGCTTGCTCTTTGTCGGTCAGGATAACGGATGGCGGGTGCGGTTGGAGCACTGATTGAAGCTGTTCCAAAGCCCAAGTAAAGTCTTCTTCTTGCTCCTTCGCCATGAAACAGAAAGCAAGCGTAAAGGATTGGTTGCACGAGTTGATTCCAGTAACGTGTAGGAGAGGCATCTTGTAGCGGGTAGTCTTGTAAGTCGCATCAATTAGAATGCATATTGAATGAATTTTTGCCATTTCCATAGATTCCGGAAGCGTAAAGAAAAGGGCATTGAGGTGCGTGGCAGAAGTTTGGATGTTGGTCGAGGATTTTACTCTGTAATTGAAAGCTTTTGATTTTAAGCAGTCGATCATCATTTTCATAGAATTTTGCACCCAAATTTTTCTGTTTTTCCGGTAGTTGAAGTTGTGAATTGCGCTCAAAGGTGCTAGGAGGATTTTTGACGTGTCTTGCATTAAAACATTCTTTGCTTTCAAAGGCATCACACCGGCGGAACCGAGTTTGTCCAGCTCAAGACATTGCTCGGTCGTTAACCCATGGTGAATGATGTGCGCCGCTGGAGAATCTGAAGGAGGATGGTTATGATCCAAGTTTTTCACTATCAATTCCCACCTTCCAGAAGCTGCATTGTGAGTGACAGTCAGTCGGAAAGGGCAGTTGGTCTTGATAGTTCCCCTTTCTTTCTTCATTTTTGTGGGCTTTGAAGTGGATTTGGGTTTCTGAGAGCTGTCGTGCAGGTTTGAAATTTGATTGTCCTCGTACGTGCTCCTCTTTGGGCGCCCAATGTGGTCGGTAAGGGCCAGACTTGTCGCACTGATAAACCACGCGATTTTGTCCCTTAACAGTGTACGAACGTGCTGTTGCAATGGCGAATCCATGGTCGAAAGCCCACTTTTGGATTGTCTCGAGGCATTCGTCCCTCGAGCCAAAGTCGCGCTCCGGGGGCGCAGGAATCAAGTTATTAGCTGCCATAATTGTTTCTGGTTTGATTGGTTCTTCGGCATCTTTGGCAGACGGTTCTTTGGCGGCAGACGGTTCTTTGGCGGCAGACGGTTCTTCGGCGGCAGACAATTCTTTCGCGGCAGACAGTTCTTTGGCGGCAAACGGTTCTTCGGCGGCAGACGGTTCTTTGGCGGACAGAATTTCAGATCCGGGTACCTGGATGTGAGGAGAGAATTTTTTTGAATCCATCGATGGCTTGGAGAGCTTTGCAATGTCGGACCAATGTCGGATGTTAATCTGCAAGTTGCTATGTACATACTACTGAAGCAAAAACATGTAGTGTATCGGGACGGTACGCTATTTCAGCGCTACGCGTTAGCGTAGCGGCAAAAAGCGCCCATCTATTTTGCATAGCGTTAGCGCGCTGTTAGCGCCGCTACGCTGCGCTAATTTTCAGCGGCGCTAACAGCGCGCCAATTCTTTGTTAGCGTTAGCGCGCCGCTACAGTCGCTACAGCGCTTTTAGCGGCAAAAAAGCCCTTTTTTCCCGCTAAGGGCTGTCAGGTTGTGGTTCTGCTACTCTTAGCTTTATCATACCTGCTGGTGTCACTCATTCATGACCTGTCATTTACAGGTCTTACCCTCAATTAGGGATCTTCATGTGACACCAGTGGATGTTCTTTCACCCACCTGCAGCCATTCATATCCAAGCGTCCTTAGTACAGTGTTTAGTACACTTGACATGGATATAAGAGACATGGGTTCAACTCCCATAGGACACATAATATTTTATGGAGTTTCACAGGTTATGAGCCCAGCGCTACCGCGTGATACCTAGGATATTATGGAGTCTTGGTATGATAAACCCCTTTCATAGCACAGGGGGCTGTCAGGTTTTGGTTCTGCTACTCTTAGCTTCATCATACCTGCTGGTGTCACTCATTCATGACCTGTCATTTACAGGTCTTACCCTCAATTAGGGATCTTCATGTGACACCAATGGATGTTCTTTTACCCACCTGCAGCCATTCATATCCAAGCGTCCTTAGTACAGTGGTTAGTGCACTTGACATGGATATAAGAGACATGGGTTCAACTCCCATAGGACACATAATATTTTATGGAGTTTCACAAAGGCGCTGTAGCGCAGCGTAGCGCGCGCTCTTTTGCGCCCTGCATGCGTAGCGTTAGCGCAATTGCGCGCATCTGCGCTAATGCTACGCTATCAGCTAGAATAGCTGCGCACCGCGTGCGCGTAGCGTTAGCGCATATGCGTGCAATTGCGCTAACGCTACGCTAAAAAATAGCACATTCGCACTGCACAACGCTACGCTAACCGCTATGGTTAGCTAGCGACCCAGTGTTGCGTCAACTATTGAGCCCTCATTGGCTCCCTCAATTACTTAAGCATCTTGACTCGCCCGGATATTTCTTTTGCGGTTAGCAAACTCTCACAGTTTCTTGAGAACCCTGGCCTTTCCCACTATTCGGCCGCCGTCCAGGTTTTCCGTTATCTCAAGGGAACGCTTGGTCGCAGGATCAGCTTCACTCGGTCTCACCCCACTCCACTATTCTCCTCAGTCGATGCAGACTGGGGCAATTTCCCGGACACCAGGCGATCACACACCGGTTTCACCGTCACCTGGAACGAGTACCTTGTTTCGTGGAAATCAACGAAGCAATGCACCGTTTCCCTCTCCTCGACGGAGGCGGAATACAAGGCCCTCACTGACGCGAGCAAGGAAGTTGGGTGGATGTCCAACCTCATGGCTGAAGTTTCTCTCAAATCCAACCGTCGTCCCTCAATCATCAACATTAACAATCGCGGTGCAATTGACCTGGCTCACAGCCAGATCAGTCAGAACAGCTTCAGAACAAAGCACATGGACCTTCATCTACATTTTTTTTGGGAACTCATCCAGACCAACGTCATCGCCCTCAAATTTGTTTCATCGGCCAACAATTCAGCCGACTTCCTCACAAAGCCAGTAGGTCGCAGCAAGATCACCCAGGCCTTGAAGAACCTTACACGGGACGCCTTCAGCATGGCTGCTTCGCGCTCTGAAGGACGAAGCACGGCAGACTGTCAGAGTTCGGGATTGGGACCCCCGGTCAAAAGACCTGACATGTCCTTTTTGTCAAGGATATGAGAGCATCCGCATCGGTTCAGCTAAAAGCTAAGCTAAATTACCGCTTGCTAAGAGCCAAATTTAGCAACGCGGAGGGCACTCCACACCAGTTGAGCCAACTCAAACGGCAAACTTGCCCGACTGCGCTATCAACACCCACCGGTCATCGAGGTTTGTATGTACTCTCGATTAACGGTAAAAGTTTGTATGTACCCTTGATGACCGGTACAAACTGCTCATCGAGCAGCCAGCTTGAGTCTACTCAATGACCGGTACAAACTGGTCATCAAGGGGAATCACACTTGATGGCTGGTACAAAACAGTGCAAAATACTCATCACAAGGGTTGATCCCTCTCAATGACCGGTTTGTACCAGTCATTGAGAGGTTTTATTTCCTCTCAATGAATGCTCTGACGGGTCATCAAGCGGACTCAATACTCTCGATGAACGGTCTAACCGATCATCAAGAGCACTCAAGCTGTTCAATGACTGGTCTGACCAGTCATTGAGAGGACATACAACTTCTTGATGACCAGTTAGACCATTCATTGAGAGGGTTGAGTCTACTCAATGACCAGTCAGACCGTTGTGATGCTAAAACCGGGTCGGGGACCTGGATTTGTCCGCACGGGTTTGCGGATTCCGCAAGGCTGGCGCGGAGCGGCGCAGTGCGGAAAATGTTCATGAGGCGGAGCGCGGGGTTATGTCAGCAGTGCGGCGGCGGCGGAGCTCAACGACGGAGCTGGACTCAACTTAAGCAGGCCAGCGCGGACTGGATAGTATAGGCTGTGACCGGGGGAAGCCGTGGCAGCCAAAGCGGGCTACGTCAGCGGGCGTAGCTGGGGCGGAGGCGGCGTGTGGGATCCCGGCATTGAAGGCTAGACAGGGTCGAGGAAGCTAAGGCGAGAGGAGTCCGACGATGGGCGATGACGTGCGGTGATGTAGACAGAAGATCCGTGTGAGAGCGGAATGGGCGGATGACGTGCGTGGTTGTGGGAGCGGGGCTTGGCGGATGGCGTGCGTGAGAGGCGGGCGGAGGAGGATGTTTTTCTCTTTTTGTACGGAGATGGGGGGGAGAGTTTTTCCCCATCAATCCATCAATCAATCTGGGATTGTTATTATTACTTGGTTACGGATTCTTTACGGAGGAATATTATTTTTTACTTATGGCGCAGTTGTTTTGTGTGTACTTTATGGCGGATTTTACGGTGGATTGCAGCTTTTCTACGTATCTTTGAGGTTATTTATATGTTACTTGACTCATTCTCTTGGATCATGATGCCCCTACACGTACTTGCGGAGCAGAGCGGAGTTTCCCAGATCACCCGACTTTACCCGGGAATCATCTTGGAGCAGCGGAGGTCCTGACAATTCTGCGCAGTGACCTCTTTTTTTCCCCACAAGTGGGGGTCTGGCCGGTTTGTCGTCTCGTTTGGCGGAAATCGGCTCTTGGCTTTGCGGTTGGGCCGCCGGGGTCGGCGGTTTCAAGTCTGGGGTGGGGGTATGGCGTTTCTATGATCACGGACTTTTGTTGCTTTTTTTTTTTTTTTGATACATTGCGGAGGTTGGTTTTGCGTTGACGGAGGCGTTGCGGAGCTTGACGGAAGGCGGTGCAGGGTTCTTTTCGTCGGACACTGGGTGGCGTGGTATTCTCTTCATTGGATATTGGCTGGGCTTTTGGTAGCTATTGCGGCAGCGTTGAGGGCGGTGTTTGTTACGGATTCTATTTATTCATGCTTTACGGATTTATGGCGCTGGTGTCGGGTGGTGACGGACCGGGCGCATTATGGATGATTCACTTACGGTCATTTACGGCGAAGCATTGTTTCTTTTTTTTTGGAGATCACTCACGAGGCGCGGGACTTAAGCGGAGCGAATGTTCTTTACGTGTTTATTACAGCGGGACTGTTTTTAGCTATATACAAGACAAGATATGGACAAATGATAAGAAAGGAACGGCGGGTCTGTTACTACAAACTAGTACCGTGGCAGGCGTGATCTTGAGGAGCGTCGTTGGCGGGATCTAGTGGTTGAATGGGGAGAACATCGATGGCGCGTGTGCGGAAAACTTGATCTGAGCGGAGGATACCGGTGAAGTAGCGAACACGGTCCGGCGGCGGAAGATTGGAGCGAGTAAGCAGAAACTCAATGTGTTGATGGAGTTCTTCAATGCGCTCGGCAACAACACGCTCTTCGTAGGCCCTGAGGAAGTTGGGGTCGGCGGCGAGGCGCAGATTGTTAGACAGAGGCGGAGATGGGGACTCTGGCGGAGCGGTGTTGCGGGTGTTTGCGGAACAAGGTGGCTCAGTGGCGTCTTGAGGAGCGGAGTCAGGATCGTGGACGTTGGTCCCTTCTGGTGAATTTGCGGGTGTAGAGGACCGTTTGGCAGCCGGTGCGGTGTTGGGAGCGTGTTTGGCTTACAGCAAAAAGAGTTAGGAGACAACAATCAACGGCAAACGGAGCGGAAAGATAGACTAAGGCACTTACGTGGAACAGACGAGTGATTTTGATTCGGAGCCGAAGAATGGGGCGGAGAATCGTCTATTGAGATATGGCGCTTGCGACGAGGGATCGGAGATGGAGGAGTTTGGTGGTGCGGTGCTTGCGGCTGCGACTGATACGGTGCCTTTTGAGAAGGCGGAGTGTGAAGAGATGCCTCTTGATGAGGCGGATGGGCGGTTTTCTGGCGTTGTTCTTGAGCGCGAAGACCAGTGGCGAGGCGTTCTGCAAAGCGTTCATCAACTAGAGGCTTGCATAGGTTGTGATTCTGGCTCCAACAACACACGGAGTTGGCCCAGGCTGTGGGGGTAGCATAGTGGCTACGGACGGGCTGGGGTGTCAGCATGTTACGAGTGCAATTGGAAACTCAAGGAGATGATGATTGTCAACGAGGTGGTGTATGTGCGGAACGATGGGTTTGGCTGGATTTCTCTCAAGGAGGAGGGGTTCCGAGCTCGGGCGTAGACGGTTTTGATGGAGTCGAAATCAGAGGAGATGAGGGTGGAAGGTCCGTCTTTCGGGTTTTTGATGGACGGCTAGGCCCTTTGTTAGCGGCGGATTGTTTTCTTGGATTTTCTGGATCGGACGGAAGGAGAGAGCATTTCTTCTTCAGTTGGCAACAGAGGTTGCAGGCCTTGGTCGGATCTTGACAGATACAGGTAACTCCGCGGGTCCGACAGGCGTTGCATTTCATATTTCCTTTTCTTTTTCTTTTGTTGGGTTGTTGATCAACAGTTATGACGGGTTGGCTCACGGGTCGTGTACAGGCGATCGCGGGTGTTGGGCGTTGTTTATTTGACGTGTATGGGAGTCCTGGGGGCAGGACTCCAAGTCTGGGGTGGATGTGATGCTAAAACCGGGTCGGGGACCCGGATTTGTCCGCACGGGTTTGCGGAGATTGCGGGCTGCGGATTCCGCAAGGCTGGCGTGGAGCGGCACAGTGCGGAAAATGTTCATGAGGCGGAGCGCAGGGTTATGTCAGCAGTGCGGCGGCGGCGGAGCTGGACTCAACTTAAGCAGGCCAGCGCGGACTGGATAGTATAGGCTGTGACCGGGGGAAGCCGTGGCAGCCAAAGCGGGCTACGTCAGCGGGCGTAGCTGGGGCGGAGGCGGCGTGTGGGATCCCGGCATTGAAGGCTAGACAGGGGCGAGGAAGCTAAGGCGAGAGGAGTCCAACAATGGGCAATGACGTGCGGTGATGTAGACAGAAGATCCGTGTGAGAGCGGAATGGGCGGATGACGTGCGTGGTTGTGGGAGCGGGGCTTGGTGGATGGCATGCGTGAGAGGCGGGTGGAGGAGGATGGTTTTCTTTCTCACATGGTTTTCTCTTTTTGTACGGAGATGGGGGGGGGGGGGGGGGAGTTTTTCCCCCATCAATCCATCCATTTGATCTGTGATTGTTCTTATTATTACTTGGTTACGGATTCTTTACGGAGGGATATTATTTTTTACTTATGGCGGAGTTGTTTTGTGTGTACTTTATGGGGGATTTAACGGTGGATTACGACTTTTCTACGTATCTTTGAGGTTATTTATATGTTACTTGACTCATTCCTTTGGATCATGATTCCCCTACACGTACTTGCGGAGCGGAGCGGAGTTTCCCAGATCACCCGACTTTACCCGGGAATCATCTTGGAGCAGTGGAGGTCCTGAAAATTCTGCGCAGTGATCTCTTTTGTTCACCACACCGTTCATCAAGAGGCTTGACTATGTAGCCTTGAGTCCCCTTGATGATTGGTCTAACCGGTCATCAAGAAGTTTTATATCCTCTTGATGACCGGTCAGACTGGTCATCAAACAGCTTGAGTACACTTGATGATTGGTTTGTACTGGTCATTGAGAGGGTTGGGCCAGGCTTGACTATGTAGCGTTGAGTCCTCTCAATGACCGGTCTGACCGGTTATCAAGAGGTTGTATGTCCTCTCAATGAATGGTTAACCAGTCATCAAGAGGTTTTATGTCCTCTCAATGAATGGTTAACCGGTCATTGAGAGCTGTATGTCCTTCTTGGGGCAAAGTTGGAGCAATGCGGAGCTGGCTGGGGGAGGGATGCGCAGCCATAACTTCGTCAATAAGTGTTGCCAGATTTGGTGACCTTTATCGACAAAAGCCAAAATATTTGACGATAGCGGGGGACTTACCAACACCAATGTGGTGTTTCTGTCGCTAAATTTGGCTTAGCGTGGGGTTTAAGGCAACCAATGCGGATGCTCTGAGGCATGCAGGGCGGAGTCAAGGGGAAGTTGAGGCGAGCTTGCTGGTGGAGCATGTATAAGAGGGGGTGCTCTTGTGTGTTTGGATAATCCCCAGGGCATCCTCTGCCGCTGTAATTCCAGAGGACGGTGTGAGACTCCAAAAGCGGTTTGCACCTCTTATGGCTGAATTTAGAGAAGTATGTGTGGGGAAACCCCTGCCTCTCTGAAAGACAAAGACTGACAACACCCCCAGCTAGGCTGGAAGCAAGAAGACAGTGGTCTAGTGTAGTTGAATACTTTTCTCACAAGTGGCTCACAATGGACTGTGTATTCCAAGATATAAATCTAGTTTTTTATTATGTGGCAGAGAGTGTGAGGGTGACAATTTATTTGAATCTTGTGGGGGGGAATGATCTCCTTCTTTGGATAGGGGAAAAAGGAAGAGAGAGCCCCTCCTTATGTAGGAAAATGTGAGGCATTTTTGCTGGTGGTCTATGTACATGAGGGGTTTTGGCTGGTGTGCCTTTACAAATTCTGTGCAAATACAGATATGTACAGTGTGGCAGTGTATACATGAGCAAATTTAGCTGGTGATCTAGTTACAAGTGTGGCTTACACAGCCCTCTGGTTGCTATGGAGTCTTCTCAAGTGACCTGCACAGCTTTCTGTATTGCTGTGTAGTCTGCTTGAGTGACTTGCACAGACCCATGGTTACTATGCCGCTTTATTAATGTGGCTTGTGGTTGCTAGGTTGCTGTAATAAGTGGCTTGTGGTTGCTACACAGCCACATTTGAGGCTGGCTGGTTGCTACATAGCCGCATATATACACTCAGATGTATGTAAAAGGGTAGTATGTAATCTATATAAATGCAGTTGTGTACAACTGTGTATGTAAACTGAAGGGGGTGTGTATATCAAAAGAGGGTGTAATGTAAAACCACATATGTAAACCAGAATTTTTTTAATTTTTCCATCCAGAACAAAAGTGTCTACCACAAGGGATTGCCCTCACCACCTCCGCTGTTGCACTTGCACAGTCTGAGGGGCTAAAGAGTGGGCCCCCCACTGGTCTGCAGCCTTTGCTGCGGGCTGGGGGCCTTCACGGCCATCACTTATGACCCGTGCACTTGACACGAGCTGGGTGTTGTGCCTGTGGGCACAGCTTTGCTGATGTTGGAAGGCTGGTTGAGGTTTGCATGTGATCAATTTTGTTATTTTTGTATTATATCAGCTTATTTTTGTATGTATGTTTATTGGGAGGTGAATTTGTGGTCTTGTTTATAACCTTTTGTAAATTTGGGAAACCCTTGATTTTTTTTTTTTTTTGATTTTGTGTTTTTACAGGGGGAACCCTTGATCTTGATTTTTTTAATTGTGGCAAAACTGTGTCTTTAAAACTTGGATTTTTCATTATGGCTTTATACTTTCTTTCTCACCAAACCAATAACATAATCATATTGTATATATATACTCTACTATTGGTGTAATCTTGTTTCTCCCTTGGGGGAGTTTCCATCTCATTCTCGCCATATCCTGATATCTCAACTCTTCACCATCTAGATAGGCTAAACTTGCGGCCAGCAAATCAGGGGCAGCACTGTGTGAATCACTGAAAAAAGAACTGAAGGAGAAGAATTTGCTGGTTGGGAAGCTTTGGCATGAAGGTGAGTTGTTTGTTCCAATCAGATATGCCTATCCTACGCTCACATTGATGTGGATGTACCCGTTGGTCCCCTCCAGCGGTCATACTGAATGAGCATCTGACTAAGGCTCTTCGTCGATTGAGGACAGACAGTACAGAACACAGTGTTGACCGGTGAGCTCTGTTTTTTGATTGCTCCACTCTAGAAACTTGTTTGGATGGTCACCCTGACGCTGTATTTCCATCTATGACTGATTTGGGGTCACAAATGTGTTGATTTCATTCATTCTCACTCCAAGCGAAGACACAAAACGTTTCGAGATGCTTTCTTTACTGTCAAGCAACTTATCCTGGAACGAAGATCAACTTGAACAAGTCGGATTACAACACTCAAGTTCACGTCAGAATGCAGGGCTAAATTCTCCATTGGGGACCGGACGGGATACGTTGGGAGACAATGATCACACGATCACCAACCAATGGGTCTCATTCTTGCTCCGCGAAGCCAATGCGGCTAGTCCCACTACAACCCCCTCTCCAACCTATCCCTCAACTCACCATCCACCGTCAGTAACCCCTCGAGGTCTCCCATCTCCACCCGCAAATCACCTGACGGCGTCAAATTACCTTCATCGCCTGGATCCACTCTATCTACTCTATCCACTCCGACTCGACCAACTTCTGAATCTTCATAAGCATCATATCTTTTTGCAGTGATTCCTCATCCTTTTTAATTTATTTGCGCTTTTTTTGTCTCTTCTTGGTAGTCCATCGTCATATTTTTTCCCAAACGAGTTTCAGTTCTTCTTTTTTCTAGTGTACAGCTTCCTACCCTGTGCTCTTTTTTTTTGCTTACATCACATTTTTTATTTGTTTAGTCTCCTTATCCGAAGTTGATTCACATCAAAACACCATTGTCATTTGTTAGGTTTTTTACATTACAGCTACAGACACGAAATTTAATTTTGATATAAATCCAGCAATTGTAATCTCATCCCCTGCTTGATTCTCCGGGGTAATGTACGTCTAACACCTAATATGGATACAGTTATCTTACCTTCGGCCGTGACTTTCAAGAGGTGGACACGTCACCCGCTTTTGTATGAAACAAATGTTTCATTGACGCGTTGTGACATTGGCTAACTACAGCGTGACTGGTGGTCTACCGTACTCTGGGTCAGTAAACTACTAGAAACTACACCGAGGTGTGTGTGTGAATCAGCACCTCAGACAAGATTGAGACCTTGAGTAAAACCAAACATGTGATGGGCTAACGGGTTTATCCTAACCTATCCAAACCAATGGATCTTGGGGGAGGGAAACTTGAATGGCGAGTGACATGCTTATCAACACACGTCTCACCAAGGATTGCAGTGTCAATTTTCTTGTGATCAAGCGGCGCGCAATATTAAGGATACATACATAAGCTGCTTCAGGGTTACATTTGGATAACATACATGTTGCTACGTACAAAACGATGTGCCTGGGATGATGTGCAGACAAGTCATGCCTTCCTATTTTTTGCACATGAGAACTTAAGCTGCCTGGCTCTTCCGCTCCCCCCATTCATACTCATCTTCCCCGCTTGTAACTTTGCGACAACTACGATCAAGAAGTTAGGCCGGAAAGATAGATCATATTTTTAGAGATTTTTTTGAAGTTACTACTATTTGTGGGTTTTTTCAAGGCTCCATCAATGTTAGCTTTGCCTGTTGGTGGCAACATTTGGGGCACTCTTAATGAGGGAATATCTTGTCCCTTGGGTTCCCCAATTACCACCCTCTTGAGAAAGAGGAGCATGTCCTGCAATTTGGACAAAATAGTTCACACAGCAAGCAGTGGGGATGGTATGTAATTGGGAAATCTTACCTATAACTGTCTCTTGCCAACCAGACTGACTTCTGCGCAATCAACCAAAAAAAATCATTCTCTATCTAATTCCAAAATGTTCTGATATTCATCATGAAGATATTCAAAACATGCCATTGAGACAGAGAAGAGTGAAAGACACAGAAGGAGAAATTACAAAATTTCATATAGGTACTAATGATGAACTAGGTAAGGTTCATGTGGATTTATGCTTTGTTTCTACTGGATAGCTGATTTTGATCTGATGGATTGTCATTTCAGCTCCAGGGTTACAAAGAGAGATGGGTAAGTGAAATTTGTCATCATGTACCAATCACATCACAGCACATGGTCAAATCATAAAACTCCAAAAATTGATTTTTCCACCCCCCCCCCCCCCCCAATTTTTTCTGCATAAACCCTTCACCTTGGCCACAAATCTTTTCTGGAATGACACAAAAACAGGTCAACACCCAGAAATTCAAACAGGAGCCAGGAGACCTTCTATGATGGTACCTCCAGTACAGCAGCGTGCTTTCAACAGGGATGCCAAAGACTACCATGGATCTGGGATGGATTTTGATCCTCTCAGGCAATCATTTCCACCCAAAAAACCACCCCAGGACAAATCAGGAGAAGCATCAAGCTCCCTCCCCCCACAAGCCCATGATCAAACAGTAAAAAGGAGATTCCGATATTCAGAAAAAGAACTTCCTCATCAGCCCTTAGGTCCATGCACTACCCACAAGTTAGTCAATTGCAAAATAATAGCTGAGAGGTTTGGTCAACTAATAAAACATTTCTTCTGCTGGTGTGATGAAAGGGCCATCAATGATTGTGTTGTTCGCATGGTCCAGGTTGGAAGACTGCAAAAAGATTGGCTGATAGAAAAAAAAGAAAAAGCAGCAGAAAAAGGATTAGATTGTTGCTTTTGTAAAAAACGTGAAAAGAAAAACAAGCCATACTACATTGACAACGGGCCAGACCGCAGAGGTCACTATGATTCTACTGGAGATGCATTAATCTACTACCAGATGGGCAGGATGGATGGTGAACGTGCAAATCAACCATCAGATCCCGCCCCACCTCCAGTTTTAACAAATCCACCATCTGGGGCTACCCCATCTTCAATTCCCTCAAGTGAACCACCTGAATCTTCTGCTGATCCAGGATGTTGTAGTGGAGTTTGTACTGAACCCTTAATTTCAACCAGTAGCTCGCCTGATCCAGATACATGTTTCCAATGCCTTCCTAGCGCTGATAAAGTTGCAGAAGGACTCACATCCACTCTCACCCAATGCTCGGAGGTCATGCCTTCGCCGGAAGCCATCTTGTCTTTATGTGTGGAATCCAAAGATTTCCTGGGGAAAATCATTTGGGAAGTATTAAATATTCCCTGGCAAATTATTAAAGACTCTGGAGAATGTGCTTGTGGATGCTGTTGCGGTTTGATAGAGTGTTGTTTAAATATAGATTGTGAATAGTTGGATGCACAGCTATTCCTCACACAATCTGCTCTAGGTTGCTTTTGAATTTATATGAAGAATCTCAATCACATATCACCAGACCCAACACAATGGTAATTCATAAACATTGCCTTTTTAGATAAAAATGGTCCCCTTTGTACCTAAAAAGGAAGTGTGTCCACATTGCCTTTTTTGGGGGTTGGGTGATAATAGTTGAACTAGAGGCCAAGGCGGCTTTGCCGCTGAAAATCCAATGCATAATTCTTTGGCTAATTCAACCTGTTGGAATTTCACGGCTCTCTCCTTTCTCTCCCCTTTTCAATGCCTGTCACTCTTTCCTCTCCTTTCAGATGCATATGCATCTTCACCTTCTGTCCCACAGCTTGTCCCCATTCCCCAATAGCTTATATATCCCGGATAGATTAGAAATTAAGATTATCAGCTCTCTGCGCGCTGTTTCCTGAGACCCAGTGAGTCTCCTGTAGTGAGAAGCTTTTTTCCTTCTCATAGCTAGCAGTTTAGACCCTCTTTCTGGGTCTCTTGTCCATCTTCCTGCCCCCGAGCCTTTTTCCTCGGGCGCTCTTTCCTCCTCCCTCCAATATGGAGGCCACAGCTTCAGCACAGCCCCAGGACAGTAAAAAAAAGGCAACAAACTGTTCTGGGCTGCCTGAAGGCAATAAACTGGTCTGGGCTGCCTGAAAAATCTACAATTGGCACTCAGGTCCTTATTTTGTAATTGAGTCCATGGGCTCAAAACACAACCTGACCAATTTTTTGTCTGTTTCATACCAAGGGCAGTCCACAAGCCCGTTTATTTCCATCTCAGGGTGCGCAAAGTACATGTCTTTTAGCATAAAATAAACACAAGACAACAACACAAAGGAAGAGGAATTTGTTAATTTATTTCTTGGTTCAGAGCGTGGCAAGAAGCCAAAAGGGGTAAGTAGAGTGGTTTGGATTGGTGAGATATCGGAGAGGCAATACCTTCCTTGGTCTTGATATTGACTGAGAAATTACAAGGATCAACCTTCTTTCAACACCAACAGTGAGAATCTGCAACCACTGGGGTTTTATTGCAGTTTTACACAAAAGATATCAGAGATATCATGGGTGACTTCAACATAGCCTAAGAGCACTCAATCCCTTGGCGTGGACCACATGCTCAGGGATACGTTTGCAATGGAAGTGTTGGAGGAGATTGATGTGGTTATTGTAGAGACTGTAAAATGAAGATGTGTCTGGTGAGAGTCGAACTCACGACCTCAGCTATGCTGAGACACATACTAGAGTGCTGCCTTTACCAACTAGGCTACAGACGCTTGTGGCTGCCAGCTGGGTGGTTGGTTGGTAGTGGTCATGGGTCAATCCGACAGCCCTCCATACTGTGGTGATACATCATGGTAGCAGACTAACAGACAACTCAACACCCCCCCTTGCTACATGATGGGAAGTGGGGATTGACCCCAAGAGAGAGTGGGAATGAGACCCAGGAAAGATGATCAGCGTAGGGATTGAACCCGTGATCTAGATGTAGGCTTATAGGGGTTTTGCGTGGTCTTACAAGTAAGCATTCACAAATTCATCAAGTCTCTATTGTAAGCGAGTAGCGCTCAGGTAGCTCTGGGCTCATAACCTGTAGAGACTGTAAAATGAAGATGTGTCTGGTGAAAGTCGAACTCACGACCTCAGCTATGCTGAGACACATACTAGAGTGCTGCCTTTACCAACTAGACTACAGACGCTTGTGGCTGCCAGCTGGGTGGTTGGTTGGTAGTGCTCATGGGTCAATCCGACAGCCCTCCATACTGTGGTGATACATCATGGTAGCAGACTAACAGACAACTCAACAGTTATAATCTTGGAGTAACCTGCTGCTGCTGATTGGTGGGGTTGATCTGCAGCAGTGATTGTTGGTCCTTTGGCGGCTGGTTTGAGGCTGGGTGCATTTCCAGTAAGAGTGTGAGGATGGGAAGTGATGAGGATGGTGTTGCTGAGGCTGTGTTTGATTTTTTGCTGGGCAGCCGTTGCAAGTCAAGGTGTATTTTGCAGGCCCCAATGAGATATGTATTCCTGGAATATATCAAGGGTCAGGCTTTAGGCGCGCCAAAGAAATGCCGGATGCACACCAAAAAAGGCATGAACTCCGGACCACTCCAATATTTCTGGAGTGGAGGATTGTTCACTCCAAAACCAGCCCCCATTTGGAGTGCCCAACCCGGCACTCCAGGCTGGTATGGAGTGAACACCCTGCCACGCCAAAACCAGCCCCCCCCTTGATGGCCGGTCTGCGCCGGCCATTGAGGGCAGTATGTACACTTGATGACCAGCACCAACGGTGGGCCGATGTGTTACGTTATGATATTTAGGCCTAAACGCGTAACGCATCAACCGTTATTTTTAAGAAAATGGTGTTAATTTTATCAAGAAAAATATTGAATTTTTGATACTTTACGATAAATTACGATGCATTTTTGGCTGTATCTATGAAAAATGGCCAACATTTGCTGTTATTTAGGGTATTTTTGCATATTTTTGCACCCGTGGGTGTTATAGTTAACTTATTTTATACACTCGATAATCTTAACTTTCTGTATTGTAACTTATTTTTTGATACTTTACAATACTTTACAGTTACGTTTAACTGTAACGGCCCACCGTTGCCAGCACAGGCCGGTCATCGAGGGCAGTACACTCAATGACGGGCACAGGCCGGTCATCGAGGGCAGTACACTCAATGACGGGCACAGGCCGGTCATCGAGCGGACACACCCCTCTCAATGACCGGCAAGACCGGTCATCAAGAGACACACTCCTCTTGATGACCGGCATAGACCGGTCATTGAGAGGATTCATCCCTCTTGATGGGACACACCCCTCTCAATGACCGGTTTGTACCAGTCATCAAGGGGACACACCCCTCTTGATGACAGGCATAGACCGGTCATCGAGAGGATCCCGGTCATCTAGAGGACAGATCCCTCTTGATGACCGGGATAGACCGGTCATCAAGAGGATATATCCATCTCGATGACCGGTTTGTACTGGTCATCAAGAGGGGTGTGTCCTCTTGATGACTGGTACAAACCGGTCATCAAGAGGGATGGATCCTCTCAATGACCGGTTCAAACCAGTCATTGAGAGGGATGGATCCTCTCAATGACCAGTCTATGCCGGTCATCAAGAGGGGTGTGTCCTCTTGATGACTGGTACAAACCGGTCATCAAGAGGGATGGATCCTCTTGATGACTGGTCTATGCCGGTCATCAAGAGGGGTGTGTCCTCTTGATGACTGGTACAAACCGGTCATCGAGAGGGGTGTGTCCCATTGAGAGGGATGAATCCTCTCAATGACCGGTCTATGCCGGTCATCAAGAGGAGTGTGTCTCTTGATGACCGGTCTTGCTGGTCATTGAGAGGGGTGTGTCCGCTTGATGACCGGCCTGTGCCCGTCATCGAGTGTACTGCCCTCAATGACCGGCCTGTGCCCGTCATCAAGTGTACTGCCCTCGATGACCGGCCTGTGCCGGTCATTGAGTGTACATACTGCCCTCAATGGCCGGCACAGACCGGCCATCAAGGGGGGGCTGGTTTTGGCGTGGCAGGGTGTTCACTCCATACCAGCCTGGAGTGCCGGGTTGGGCACTCCAAATGGGGGCTGGTTTTGGAGTGAACAATCCTCCACTCCAAAAATCTTGGAGTGGTCCGGAGTTCACGCCTTTTTTGGCGTGCATCCGGCATCTTTTTGGCGTGCCTAAAGCCCAACCCTTTTGAGAATGGCTGTAATTAATATCCAAAAAAAAGCACCCGCTACCCCAATAGCCCACCCCGGGGACTTTTCACCTGCTAAGACTTAAGGAACGGACTTGGTGATTGAGGGAAGGATGTACTCCTCTCGATGGATGCCCTGTTCCAACCATCGAGAGGAGTACACTCCCCTTGGTGACCCGATTACTCCGGTCGTCAAGAGGAGTGAAAATTCCCCTTGATGACCGGAACGGACTCAGTCATCAAGGGAAGGATGTACTCCTCTCAATGACCGGCATGGACCCGGTCATCAAGAGGAGTACATACTATCCTTGATGACCCAATTGCTCCGGTCATTGAGAGGAGTGAACACTCCCCTCAATGACCAGAACAGACCCGGTCATTGAGGGAAGTATGTAATCCACTCAATGACCGGGACAGCGTGGCCATTGAGAGGAGTACATAATCCCCTTGATGACCGCTAATGATTGTCAGATGCACGCATGTGTGCTGGCCGGCCGGTCATTGGGGGAGTGTGCAACTCCGCTTGATGGCCTGTGCCGGCCATTGGCACGGCGGCTGGGGGATAGCCGGGCCCGGAGCTGCTGCCCCTTGGACTTTCTTTTCGAGGGGCTGGGTACCCGACCACTTAAGTTTGAGCAGGTACAAAGGCCCCGGGGTGGGCTATTGGGGTAGCGGGGTGCGTTTTTTTGGATTGATATTATGATTTTTTTTTGCATCACAAGGACACCTTCAAAAAATCCTATATTTTTTGGAGGGGGCAAGTAAGACCCCCTCTTTTGATCCATCAAAAAAAAAAAAATCCTGAAAAATCACCTCCTTCTTTTGGGGGAAGTCACTGTGCGCAAAGTATTTTTTGGCTTGCGCACACAGCGGGCTCAACGTTGGGGACGGTCAATTCTGTGCGCGAAGAGTTTCCCACTGCTGCGCGAGGTAGGTCCGTTTATCTATTGAAAATTTTATTATTTCAACTTTGAACACCTTAATTGAATCCAGCCAGAATTACATAAAAAGGGTATGTACACATGAAAGGAATGTGTACATATGAGAGGAATATGTATGCATGAAAGGGGAATGTGAGAAGTTGTATTAACACATAAAAAGGATATGTACACATGATGAAAGGGGTTGTATGCATGAAAGGAGTATGTATTCATGAAAGGGGTATGTGCAGTAAGGGGTATTTGCACATGAAAGGGATATGTAAACATCAAAGGGGTATGTAAACCTGAATGATGAAAGTGTTGAAAAGGATGTAAAAAACTCAAAGGGGACATGTAAACACTGAAGTGTCACAAAAGCATGATGGAAGGGGTATATACACATTGTGAAAGGGATACATGCACATGAAAGGGATACACGCACATGAAAGGGATACACGTACATGAAAGGGATACACGCACATGAAAGGGATACACGCACATAAAAGGGATACACGCACATGAAAGAGATACACGCACATCAAAAGGATACATGCACATCAAAGGGATACATGCACATGAAAGGGATATAACCCACACATGAAAGGGATACACGCGCATGAAAGGGGTGAATACATACAAAAGGGATATTTGCACAGTATCAACTCAGTATTTTGGAGCCTGTACTCAGTTTTTTTTACCTTAGACTCACTCTTGCATAAATTATGCAATGTGCATGGAAATTGAATCAACCAGTGCTTGATTCTTGCATGAGGCACAGCTTGCCTTGAGCTCTTGCATCTCAATTGCAAGCAGTTTCTAGAATTTTTCTTGCAGTGATAGGATGTTCTCTCTGGTCAAAGGGGTATGTATACCCCCCAACCGCAACAGTAGAAGAGGTATAAAGTACCTCTTCAACTGGAGGGAAACACCTAAATTGAAGAGGTATTTATACTTCTTTGACTGGCAGGAAACATCCCCATTCAAAAGGGTATGTATATCTTGTTTACCAGAGGTGTTTCCCTTTTGATCTGGCCGAGACCGAGACCTTGAACCACTTCTTGCTTGGTTGGATCATGTTGTACGCCTCCTTCCCTGGCTTTCAAAAGAACAGCTTGAACATGGTGGTGAAGTGGATGACCTGCAGCTACATGCAGGAAAAAAAAAACAAAAGATTAGCATCCAAATCCACCAGTCTGAAACAAATAGAATCCTCAACTTGCATTCATCAGAGCCGGTTGCAGGCCAATCTGGTGAATGCATCAGAGCTCACTGGCAGAAAAGTATCCCGGGGGTGGGTTTTGCCTACCCATAAGATCGATCCCAAATTGTGACATTTGTGTTGCTGAACCTTCACGGGTTGGGTTGGTGGGGGGATAGATTCTAGTCATGCCTACTTGCTGCTGTGTCCAAGATGATCATCAACAACGACATCATGGCCTTTGAGGGTTAAAATCACAAATCAATAATTGTTGAACAGCCTTGAACCTTGGGCAAAAATCCAGGAAAATCCTGCAGATCCGTCCAAGGATTCTTAAAACCACAATATATGTATACCTGCTCGCCAAGAGGAATCCCTCTCGGCGAACTGGTGTGTGTATACCTGCTCGCCAAGAGGGATTCCTCCCGGCGAACTGGTGTGTGAATACCTGCTTGCCAAGAGGCTGCTCGCCAAGAGGCTGCTCGCCGAGAGGCTTCTCGCCAAGAGGCTGCTCGCCGAGAGGCTTCTCGCCAAGAGGCTGCTCGCCGAGAGGCTGCTCGCCGAGAGGCTGCTCGCCGAGAGGCTGCTCGCCGAGAGGAATCCCTCTTGGCGAGCTGGTGTGTGCATACCAGTGTTCCCTCTTGGCAAGCATGTGTACAGCTAACGCGAATAAGCTTGCTTTTCCGTGTGGCTAAAAATCCAACCAACACGGTTTCACATTTCAGCCCCCTGCCCAGCTGGGGGCTGTATGACCTTCCGATTCTTCCTTTCTTCCGCATACTTCCTCACACCTCTCCCCCTCAGCCATGGCCCCCAATCCAGCCCACCCCCCTCCGATCGGACCCAACCACAAACCGGCAGCCCCCCCACCCAGCCCGCAAAAAATAAAAATAAAATCATCACCAGCCTCCCCAAAAAACCCGGCTCCGTCCCGCCCTAGGTTAGTCTGTCCCCTTGGTTGATCCTCTGTCACATTGTGATGACTTCTGAGTCCCATCTCAGAGTCATCCCCCCTGCTGGTCTCAATTCAACACACTGCAGACCGTCGGATCAGTATCATTGTCCGGAAAATTTTGGTTGACGTGAGTCCACTTGAAGGGCCAGCCCACCCCCCCTTTCACCCTTTGCGGCTTTTGCCCGACACTAAATTTGCTGCTATATTTCCAGGACATGCCTCCCAAAAAAAGGACCTCCACCTCAAACCAATCACCCAATGAATTATTCACTCTCACCCACCAGGTGGAACCGTTGCTGTCCCCAAACACCCCAGACGGACTGCAGGAGTCTTATCTTGAGCCATCTCTATGGTCAAATGACAATGCCGAGGAGTGTAAGCTCTTCTACAAAGGTACCCAAGACGACAACAGCAGCAACCTGACCCAAAGCAATGCAACCAACAGCCCTGCGCCCGTTGTCCCGCTCCCAGACGCCAAATTCCCCCATGGTGACACGGCACGTCCAACCGCCTCAGATCCCCCCCCCCCCCCGGCAGGGCCCCAACAGGCGGCCACCAGACCTGCCCCGGGTCCAAGAACAATCAAGATCATTCACCATGTGTTTATGCGCACGGCGCCTGGGCAATTGGCCCAAGTGAACCCAAGGAATCTGGCGGCCGCGGTCTCAAAAGAGTGGGAACAAGTGATCCCAAAAGGTGTGGCGGTCCTGATTACCAATATCCAGAACACCACATGGGAACGGTTCAAGGTTGACGCCATGGATGCCCTTGACAGGACCATCCCGCTCCTGGGCGCCCACCTGAAGAGCCTGGACTCGCAGGGCCTTCTGCAGTGGCAAGGTATCATCATGAAACACCCAGTTATATACAGTGCAAAGTCTGCCGCTATGATTGCAAACAACACCAAAATGCATGATTGTACCGTTGATTTCATCAAGTGACAAACCCCGCAGGTGGAGTTTAAAAACTATAAACTTGACATTGCAGTGGTACCATACAAAAACCATGAGGTCTGCCATGACCGAATGGATTCAGTTTAAACACGGAAACGGAAGAAAAAGAAAGAATGACTCACTGGGGCTAAGCAAGCTTGATTCTGCGGCTTCTTTGGGAGTTGGGAGGATGAGGTGAGTGGTCACGTGAGTCAGTCAGCAGGTGGGGAATAGTGAAAGGGAAAAACCACCGGTTGAGTTGTTGTTGGCCACCGGGAGCCAAATGCTGGAGGAGAAAAAAGTGGGCTGGGTGGGGGGGGCTGGTTTGTGGTTGGGTCCAATCTGAGGGGGGTGGGCTGGATTGGGGGCCATATCTGAGGGGGAGAGGTGTGAGGAATTATGTGGAAGAAAGGAAGAATTGGAAGGACATACAGCCCCCAGCTGGGCAGGGGGCTGAAATGTGAAACCGTGTTGGTTGGATTTTCAGCCACACGGAAAAGCAAGCTTTTTTGTGTTAGCTGTACATGCACCAGCTCTCCAAGAGGGATCTCTCTTGGCCAGCTGGTGGAGCCGCAGCCGGGGATATTACACAGGACAGGGGGGCGGGGACATCCACAGCGGGAAAAAGGTAGCATTATTGGCAGGTATCAAATGGCGGTACCCGGGTACCCGCCTAAAAATTGCACAAAAACGGACACCCATACCCGTACTTGGCACCCGTGGCGGCGGTACCCGCCACCCTGATGAGTACCCGCTGGCGGGTGCCGGGTACCGCCGCGCGGGTACCCATTTTCCATCTCTACCTTCAGTTGGTCTCTCATCAGCACCTCCGCCCCAGCTTCCCGGCTCACCTGCTGACACACTGCTGCTATCAGTCCCCGCATGTGGTCCGCCGCATTCCAGCTCTTGCCCTCTTCTCCAGTCCCTTGCCCAATCAAAACTCCGTAGTCCACAATTTGTGTGTGGGACTTTCTGTAAGCTTTTTCCGTCTTGATTTTCAGACATCATCCTCAGTGCTTATGTCACCAAATGCACACTGAACTCAGCCGCTTGTGCATTCCCACCAGTGCTATCACCAAGTGGACATTCTGTCAAGCTGCCAGATGTCAAATTGGTTGTGTGTGACAATGATATTCAAGATCAACAATTTGAAAGAAGATGCCAAGGGTTCCGTGACAATGTATAATACAGAGAAGTCATTTTTGCAGGATCCCATAATGACTTTTGCAAGATTATTCAAGACTTTTGCAATTGTGGGTGAGTACCTTGCCTTTACACTATAGTTTGAGGTGATGATCAGTTTTATTCAGCCTTCTTAAAGGTTATGTTTGAGGATTCATGGTCATGTCTACTAAGTCATTGGGTATGCTTGGCAAGAATGTGAGCAGAAGATAAATGAAGAATGAAAATTGTTGATGCTGTTGAGTGGCTCTATTGCATTCATAGTACTGGAGACACCATCAAGTTTTACTTTATCAATATCAAGCAACCCCAAGTTCCAACCTCAATTCTGTGCAAACAGGGAACATGAAGCTTGCATGGTGTTATCACCTTTCCTCATTACAGCCACAATTCTGGTGGAACTTGGGTGCAATCTGAGGCTATTGTTAACCATGTTTTTGAGGTGAGTTTCACAGGTTTTTTTGGACAAATCAAGTTTGGTATTTTTGGGAGCCTGGATGTGCCAGTGGTCATGGCAACTTTAGAGGAGAGTAGGCAAGAGGGCAGGCGCTGCGCGTGGTGGAGTTTAGTGGGAGATGTAAGGGTTTGTTCCCTGCAGTGGCGGAGCCGCTTTAAACTCTACTTTATAGCAAAAAGGTGAATTTTACTAGGGAAATTTGGAGCACTGCAAGAAAAACTCTAGAAATTGCTTGCAGTTGAGATGCAAGAGCTCAAGGCAAGCTGTGCTTTGTGCAAGAATCAAGCCCTGGTTGATTCCATGCACATTTTATAATTTATGCAAGAGTGATTCTAAGGTACAAAAAACTGAGTACAGGCTCCAAAATACAGAGTTGATACCTGTGCAAATTCCCCCTTCATGTGAAAATTCCCCTTTCATGTGCACATACCCCTTTCATGTGCACATACCTCTTTCATGTGCACATATCCCTTTTGTATGCATTCACCCCTTTCATAATGTGTACATACCCTTTTATGTGCACATAACCCTTTCTTGTATGTGTATCCCTTTCATGTGCATGTATCCCTTTCATGTACATGTATCCCTTTCAAAATGTGTACAATCTACCCCTTTCATCATGTGTTCATGACCCTTTCATGTTTACATGTCCCCTTTGAGTTTTTTACATCCCTTTCAGCATTCCGGTTTACATACCCCTTTGATGTTTGCATATCCCTGTCACGTGCAAATATCCCTTACTGCACATACCCCTTTCATGCAAACATCCCCTTTCATCATGTATACATATCCCTTTTATGTGTCAATAATCCTTCTCACATTCCCCTTTCATATGTTACCATATCCCTTTCATGTGTACATACCCTTTTTTATGTTATTCTGGCTGGATTCAATGGCACATGGAGTGTTTACTAAAAGCAAATAAAATGGTGCTCAGGGGGCTGCACATTTGCAAGGTTGAACATTTGCCTCAGCCTGCATGAGCACTACAGCATGTTCAGCATTGAGGTGCTGAACAAGGTACACACTTGAGGTGCACCAGCATGGAATTTGGGTGTTTGACTCCAGCTTGAGCTGAGGCTTGATTCAAGATTGCTGCATCTCAACTGCAAGCAGTTTCTAGAGTTTTTCTTGCAGTGGAGTAAGCAGTACACTGCACAAAATCTACCCTGTAAAAACCAATAAAAATGGCTACCTTGTTCAAATTGACACAAGGATTTGATCATATTGGCAACTCAATCCACATGTATCAGGTTGTATTGCTGACCCAATTGGATACAGATACAATGTATTGGAGCCCAAACCAATCCAATACCAATGTGTGTATTGTATTGGTTTCACTGTTGCTAACAGTCATGAACCTATCTTGGGAGAGTGAAACATCAATCCTAGTTTGGCATTTGCTTCTTGATCTTTTATGACAAGGATGGCCAAGCAGGCCCTTGATCTCAGGGGCAAAAGTGGGCGCCTTGAGGGACAGGTCCAACTTTTAGCCAGTAGACTATTCCATAGACAAGAGATACAGTCACGTAAGTTTATAGTTTTCAGGCTTCCGTCTCAGGACTGTTACTTACAATTTTGACACATTCCATAGGAGGAGGTAAAACTGTTTACATAAGGTACTTTGAGATTGGAAGAGACAACTTGAATTTCATGGCATACAATTTGAAATAGTACAAGGCCAGTAGCAATAATTCGGTTCAATCAATTGTTTGATTCAATTCATTCAAGACTTGGGAGACTCTTAAGCCCCACTCTTTGGCCTTCTGGGGGGCTTTGTCGATATCTTTGACGCGATGGACGAGCCTATCGAACCGATCAGGATGATAGGAGAGTAAAGCTGCCCTGATGATCTTCTTCCTCGCTGGAGCAGTTGAACGATCATCTGCTAGATGCCTGATGATCTTCTTCCTCGCTGGAGCAGTTGAACGATCATCTGCTAGATGGCCGACCAGAAATTCCCGGATCGAACTGATATTCAATCGCTCCACGGCTGAGATAGGGTCATCTGATTCACTCGGGGGATAGACGGGCCAGGGGATCTCCTCAAACTCGATCACCTGGCCCATCTCATCCTTCAGCTTCTGGCGTGATCCCGATTCCCCTTCGCCGGCGGTCTCAGCCTTCGATCCATCGGAGTTCAGTAGATAGTTCAGGAGCTCCCAACGACGTGTGTAAGCGTCTCTACAGCGTTGCTGGCTCTTAAGCTTCTGGTTCGCCTGTTTGAGTGACTCTCGTTCGGCGCGGAGTTTGGCATCGGCTCTCTGTTTCTTGCGGGCCTGCTGAGCTTCCTCGCGTGCCTTTCGTTTCTGCTCTTCTTGATCCTTGAGGTAGAGATAGTTTTTTTGATGTGATTGACTCCACATCCGTTTTCGGATGTATTCCTCGTATTCCGCTGGTTCTAATCGAGCAAGTTGGTGGCCGTTGAGGTCGGAATGAGCATGTGCCCGACTCTGATGGTCTTGCCAACGACGCGGAAGCGTAACCTCGTCCTCGAGGAGAGACTCGAGCCGAAGGTCTTCGTTGTCGGCATTCAAGGCGTCCCGGAGTTTGGTTTGGAAGTCACTGGAACTCATCGATGGCAGGGACAGGAGTTGATTAGCGATTCCGGAGGATGTGGTGGTCCATTGAATCACTAACTCGTCGGCCGCTTGACCAGGCTGTTGTCTGGATTTGCCCTTGTCGGCTTTCAAAGCGCGCGAGCCGGACGAAGAGCCTGAGGGAAATTCATCCATCACATTTCCGGGACCGTAGGGCTCGGGAGGGGGATCGATCGAAGGCGAGCGAGTTCGTTGTCGACGTTTGCGTGGCTTGTTGATCTGGCTAGACTGGTGATTATCATCCGTGTTCTTCATGCGTAACTTTCCGACCACCATTGTGCTTCTTGTGTTCAGGACGACCAAAAGAAACGACGTGGCAAAGGTGAACTGTGAACAAAATCAATTAAGAGTGCTTTAGTCAAGCATGCGCGCATTTACTTTTTTGAAAATATATCGAGAAGAAGTAGAGATGGTTCAGAAAGATATAAGGCCAACAGTTTCTCGTCAGCACTACGACGAAGACAACAGACCGATGATGAGCTCATCGGACTGCCGTTTCTCGATAGCTCAAAGAACAAGGATGACAAGTTGAAGGGTTTTCATCTTGGTGATTAAAAGGCAGAAAAAGAGAACTAGATCACGAACCAGATGAAGCTCCTTGCTGATGGTTGGTTCTGATTTTTGGGGCGGTTTGAGCTCATGGTGGAGTACGTGGTGTTAGAGAGCACTAGGGGTGTACCGGGGGTCGGGCCATTCCCCCGCCCCCGGTAAACACTCCTCTCTTGGGAAGCTCTCAGACTTACCACCGGGCCAGTTAACAAACTCATTACAACTTGCAGTAGTTGAGGCATCGAGGCGGGAAAATGCTCAGTTCGATTGAGAAGGAGGCTTGTGTCAAACTCGTCGAGAGCTGCTTTAGCTTTCACAACGTAGGTCATGATATGCATCCCATCACCCTATTCCTCAGTGTGTGGCGTCAAGGATGCTGACCTATTTATTTACCTTGCAGAGAAACGGAAGATTGATTAGTACTCCCTTCGAGGAATTACCCCACAAAGCGCACACCGTCTATTACGAAAAAGTTAGCCAGCCCAAGAGCTTTAGGTCTGTCCTGGTCAGTCCCTCATGGCTTGGCTTCACCTCTCTCCCTCGAGCGACTTCTGACTTAGCGCTGTCCTTCATGCCGATCCAAAACTGATAGAATCAATTGAATCAAGATCATTATGATAATCTCAAAGATATATACACTGACCTCAAGCAGGTGTTTTCCAACATGGTAAGTTACAACTTCAGTCGGATATGTCCTTTTCCTATTTACCCAGTCATTTCATCCCTCGTTCACGCTCACCGCTGATGTTCGATTCAATTATTCACCAGTCTTACATCGTCCCTAAATCCGGCCGCGATTGGCAAGATGCTATACGAATGGATGTTAGTCTTTGATCAATTCTAATCACCAGCCTTTGACAAGTTTTTCTCTTTCAACTTCCGCACGTGATATTCATCTATTTCCACATCTTTTTGCATAGCAATATGTTGATGAGGCCTGGGAACAGAAAGCAGTGGAAAAACTTCTCCCCTCTCTCGAGGTTTTATTCCCTGACTCAGTGAGTCAGTCCAGTTAGATATCAACAAACAGTTCTTGGTTGACCTTTTTGGTGTCAAAACTCCCCAACTTCGATCCCAGTCGCACCCACGATTAGAGCCTACCAACCGCAGGTCCAATGCGAATGAGGTCTCGGTCGGTATCTTCATATTCCCTATCCTCTTACCATATTACCAAATCACACATGATCATCAACTTATTTCGCATGGACTTTCAAACCCAACAGGACTCCCAGCCCACAAGTAAATCATCAATCAAGCCAATTTCAACCGCTTCGGCTCCTCTCAAGCGAAGCCGGTCACAGTCAATCGCTTCCTCTGCCTCAGCTGACACAGCGCGGACACCAATTGCGAGCTCACATGTTTCAACTACAGCCACAAGAAATCAAAATAAACGTAGCAGAAAAAGCTTACCCACTCCTGTCAACAACACGCCTGATGATGACAGTCCAATCACCGCCAAAGATCGTGTCCCGGATTCGGAGTCTGGATGGATGAGAGATGGCAACTCGACAAACCTGAACTCACAAGCCCTTGCGACTTTTATCATCACTCGACTCAAAAACGAGCGCCTTCCAGCCGATAGTTTCTCGTCACATTCTGTACCCCATCAAGGTGCTTTATCCGATACGACTATTGCCCAAGACTCACCTGCACTCGAGTTGGATGTGATTGAAGCCCAGCTGCAGAAAAACCAGTATACGTCGATGGAAGCCTTCGACCGAGATCTTCATCAAGCTTTTGTCGATGCCGAGAGAGCTTATCTCAAGACTCCTGAGCGCCTGGCTGGTTTGTATGTCTTGAAACGTCTCTACCAAGAGTTGACTCAAGGAGATGGCACGCAGACTCTCAGAGACTCGATCCCCGTTGGAACTGCGAAAAAGCTAGCAAGCGTGACCATGGGCCCGGGTAACCGACTGCACTTACCTCGCAACGACGAACCAGTAAAACTGAAAGCTAAGGACAAAGTCTTACTCGAAGGGATTCATCACAAGGGGGATTATATAAGGATTGGCGATTGGGTTCATATCTTCAACCCTGACGACCCTTCACGGCCGATCATTGGTCAAATCTTTAATACTTACCGACGCGTCGATACCGGTCGCCGGACGGTAAATGTTTGTTGGTATTACAGGCCCGAGGAGACTGTCCACTACATCTCGCGAACTTTCCTCGCAAATGAGGTCTTCAAGACTGGGAACTTCATCGATCATGCGGTGGAGTCCGTCCATTTGATCATAATCTTCATCAATCCCGCATACATCCATTAACATATATTTGTCTTCTTCTCACATCCTTAGGGATATCTTGGGAAGGTGCCTGGTGCTGTTTTACACAAAATACGGTTTGTTATCCCACTACTTTTCTATAACTGAAACTCTTAATCCATTAATGATCAAAAACTGATGATATTGCATCTCAGTGCGAGGTCGACCATCCGCCCCCCTTTGGACACCCGAGATGCCGACTTACATTTGTGAGCATAGATACAAGGATGATCAATACAGTTTCAAGAAGATCAAAAATTGGGATTCCTGTGTGCCATCGAACATCCGAAACGAGGGCACCGAAGAAAACTTCCAATCGTACCCTACCATCCAGCAAGTTGCGACACTAGTAAGGTTACCATCGCCCTTTCTGAGTGCTCCAAGTGATCGATCGAAGGGAAGTGGGGAACCGATCATCGCCACCCCTCAAGAGGTTACAAAAGAACTACCCAAAGACCAAACGAAATGTCACGATTTGAATCTGTCGCTCTTGCAGATCGAGAAGATATTAGGTCGCTTGCCGACCAATCCTCCTCGTCGACCACATGGGGTTGAGCCTGGCGAAGACAGTGCCCAATCTACCCGCTCCCCTAGCATCCTAACCAAACCTCTCAGTCTTCCCCATTTCCAACCATCCTCGTCTTCGGTCACCCCTTCCATTTCAACGGCTGTTTCGCCCAACCTCTCATTTCCTGCTCCGACAGGCAAGTCCTTCGACTTGACCTCCCTTGAATTATGCCACTTGGTTGGCCATTCTAAGAGCGGCCCACTCAAGCGCCCCCCTTGCCTGTTGGATCTCGTCGCCGGTCAAGATTGTTTTGAAAAACTCCCAGAGAAATTGTTTGGTGAGGAACCCTTGTCCGTTTAATGTGTTCATTTGACATCTGACCGCCACGTCTCTCAGAATCCAGCGAGTCAAATGGAGATCGACCGAGTCACCCCTCGGACCAACACAGTGAAGAACACGGTGTCGATGCCAATAAGAATGCACTAGGAGGGGGCGCAGGAGAAGACTTGGTTTGGTTCCCGTGTTTGCCAGCCTCTGTCCTCACATCCAAAAATCATCATCAACATCATCATCACAACCGAGCTATCCAGAATGGCAGCAAAAAGAACGACCAGCACCGCGATCCTTCATTATCCACTTCAAAATCCGGGCACAGCCAGGCTTATCTCGATTGGCTGTCCAAAAAATAGCATACACATAAACCTAAAAAGAAATCAGTAGCATTTGTCTCTTTCTCCATTGGGCCAGGAACGATCCTGGTACTCCTAAAGAATGCTATCATTATCCAGAACAAACATCGATGAATCTGTACCATCTCTTTGTCATAGTAATTATCTCCATTCATGCGTTTTTCTTGGGTTGATGTGCAGATGTCACTTAGGGCGCCATTCAAGAGGCTGGAACAGATATTCGCAAAAGAAATCCCGAAGGAAACCCCTATTCCCTGAAACATATTTTGGCAGGTCAATGATACTGGCCGAGTCTATGATCGTATTATCATTGCTATGTATCCTGAAATTAACAAAACCAGAAATGGTGTCTTGGTAGTATTCCACACATGCAATACATACACTGGCAACTTGACAGCAATTGCTCTCACTAAGCTTATCATTGACACCATCCTGTTTATGAAATGAAATGGAGAAAGTATGTACATAAATCCATGGCTTCGTGGTTATACACTATCAATTCTTGGAGAGACGACTCCCCAGAATCAATTGATGTTGGCTTGACCCTCTCCGGACATCCGGCAAGAGTCGCTAGGACCAAATTTGTGGTCCCGGCCTGGGGAAAACATTGCTGCCTGTGTTTTTCTTAGTAGGGGTTTGGTCAATGGCACAACACTCTCAACTTCAGCGTCTCGGGTTTAATACTGCTAGGAGCTTGAACAGCAGGTCGAAAATTTTCAAATTTTTCGGCGCGCCTTGTGGGAAGACATAAAACCCCCAGAAAATCCAAGACTAAACAATTAGTGACCGTTACTGGAGGTCCTTGGAGGTCCAGACGGTGTACAGCGTATAAACGCCTCTCATTGCAAATAATATTTGAGAAAACATATTCACGTCTCGCCTCGCGATCTCCTGGCTATCCGATCAGAGAGCATTACTAACGCTGATCATCAACAAAGCCGACTTCTCGGTGGTTACTACGGATTTTGAGACTTTCCAACTGCATGCATCGTGTTAGAAACGCGCAGGAGATGGCCAGGTGGAGTTGGCTCAAGAAAGTTGGATGATCCTGAAGGCGATTCTCAGGTACATTCGTGCAATTATTCCGCTTCCTATTGGAAAGCATCCCATTAGACTCGGCATTTCAACAAACAACATCACCCTATCATCAGTTCCGGTTGACAAAATACCACTTACACCATTGTTCCACTTTTTTATCCCAAGAATTTAAGGCATTCTTACAGCCTTCTTTTTGCTCGACACACCCTCGGAGGTTTCACTCGCAAGTCTCCTTGAACACCTCCGATCTACGAGATGGATAGGAGCGCTGCCTCAGAAAAACTGCATCCAAAGTCGGAAAGGAAGCAGTGTGGCTCTAATATCCTAGTGGCTCCGCCGTGCTTCCATCCCAGTGGAAATATTGCTTCGAATTTGTCAGAGAAGCATTCAACCCATTTCCCCATCCACCCTGGTGGAATAATCATTCCCTTGCAACCCACGGTATGCTTCCCCCTTGATATTGCCGTTTTCTCAAACGAATCAATTTTGTATTGATATTAAAATGTTATCTTTACCTTTCTCAGCTAAAAAGGCAGATTAATGAAGTGGCCCACTATTTTTCTTTTCCTTCAGCGATGGGATTGTCCCTGCACGCAAACGTATCAATTCACGGATCATTGCAAAGCTCACGGCTAGCGGGAGTAAGCAATTATCAGCCGCATCAATGCTACTCTTTAGGTTCAATTTGTTTGTCAATGTATCTTGGGGAATTGAATTGTTTTCTGATTGTGTCAAGCAGGACGGTGGCGACTTACCCCTTCCACTAATTACGGCGGCTTCGTGGAATTCACTCTTTTTTGAATTCAAAGAGCACGATGGTGTCCCCAAGTTTCAATCAGCGTGGATGGATCCTTCTCGACCTTCTGGCGTAGGTAAGAAAGCAACCTTCATTGCTGTTTTTTTGGTCAAGGTTGTACTAAACGTAAATTTCATTACTTTTGCGGGTTCATCGGGTAGGGGTTTTGGGGCGACTGGAGTTTCGAATTGATTATAACATCGCGAGCTGGTATGAGGCATGGTTGATGGCGACGCTTTCTCGTAAAGCTCCGGGGCCCGGGGACGTAGACGAAAGCTTGGAGGAAATTCACAGGCGATCGGAAACCGATTCATCGTCCTCAAGTGAATTCTCTCAATCTACAGCCCCCACTTCCTTGAACACTTCACCGGTGCAACTGGGTTTGATCAAGATATCCAGCACGTTGGATAGACTACAGCCATCACTGACTCCACGCGATGGGTCACCAAGGGCGATCCGAAGCAGAAGCATTCATTTACTATCGCAAGCAAGGCAATACAGGAGCCATCGTCCAGCCGAGTCGCAGTGGATGAGCAAGAACAGCCTTCTATCAGTTTGTAGCAACCGGAATCCGAGCCAAGATTTCGACCTATTCATCAGCCCTCCGACGTCTGAAACGCACTCCATCTTGATTGAAACGCCCAGCCGCAAGTCCGTTCCTAGGATTGAATATCAAGACCACGAGATGCCGAGCGAACAAACGACTCCTCCCAGCGGAACCTTCATGGATGAAATATCTTCTGAGGATTCGGACTCCTTTTGCGGGGTAATCGACAAGGTAGTCAAGATGACACGCGAAAATCATTCAGTAGATCTGGTTTCTAATCCAAATACCAGCAATCATAACTCCGAATCTGAGACAGATGAGCAGGGGAAGAGCGCTATGGTGGAAACAGTAGCTTCAAAAGAAACTTCGATTGAGTTGCAAAGCGCCCCCGTCTCCCCGACGAAGCTTGCAGTAGAGGCATCTCCTGGGAAAACGGTCGAAAAGTGTGACAAGCGTTCTTCAGGAGTGAACATAATTTCTGACTGGAAGAAATTTTTGTCCAACATGAGCCCTCCGTCGTCCTCTAATTCCGCGATAGCCGAACGCGACCACAACGGCTACAAGCACTTGGGTAATAGGCCACGTCGTATACCACAACGACTAAATTTATGCCCAGTTAACGAGACCAGCGATCGTCTACCTGTCATATCACCGCCATCTAGTATTTCTCCACCAGTTGCTCCAACTTTCAAAACCAGCAAAATTCAAGAAAGCCTAGATGCCGAGTTGAAGAAAACTCAGAAGAAGCACCGAAACTCAGAGGTTTATACTGAAAACACCGGCGTCAGCGATCCACGATCTCCTAGAGCTTTTCTTAATTCGTTACCACCACCGGCCATCTGGAGTTTGGCAAGTCGGAACAAGAAACCCTGGGCACTATCGAAAATGGTTGACAATATTCGCTCCGATTCAGTTAAGAAAAGGCCGATTTATCGAGATGATGCAATGCGGAGCGGATCATATTCTGCAAACGATCTACTTAGCCACAATAACTCTTTTGCTTCCCTTGATCAGGCCGGTAAAAGTCCTGGTTCGTCTCGTCATCCGGACCGGAAAGAATCTCCTCTTCCGCGCCTTTCATTCCCCAAAGGAACGAGTTATTCTTCCGATTCAATCAGCAGACTGCCCGTTGTGGCTTCGGGTTCGAACGTCGGTGACCCGGGTGCTCGCCAAGAGGTGCTGGTGCGCGTTTTCAGTCAATGCAAGAAAGGCAGTTCTGAATCGAAAAGACTTTCGAAGATGATGATGGACTTGGATTCCGATAAAGCTCATCATGGAGCTCGTGCGCCCTCTCAATGGCCTCAAAAGGCCACCTGCTTCCAGAGTTTACTTCCTCTCTCACTCAGCAGAAACTCATCCGTGTCATCCCTCCAACCAGTCATACACAAGGCTAAAAAAGTTGATATTACAAACAATTCTACTTCCCGTCTAACAATTCTAAAGCCGCCTGCTTGAAAACATGCGAAGACGCACTCTTGCTAGTTGGTAATTTGTTATCCCCTACTATTTATGTTGACTTGTCCTTCTTACTACGTTCCCTGTACTGACATGTATTGTTTCATGGCAGTTTAGACAATCATCGACAATCTCCCTTCATCGTTTTCTGAGTAACTGGTAATCTTTCCTCTGCTGAATTTTGTGAGAGGTATGCGTATATTAGATTAGTATCACGAACCATTCATTCCTCATTGATTTTAATACACATTGAATTGACGATGTGCAATAGGCACTTATATAAAGTAACCAAAAAAACATAGTTGAGAATAGATAATCTGAAGTTGAACCCTTCCCATCTGCCTTTGTTAATTTCGTTAATTGTCTTGTACGTATCTTCATTTGTTTTGCTCTGAATCGACCCACTCACTCTTGCTAGAATTCTTGACAATACCGTGGATAAGATGATGAAAAATAGTGTTTGACCAAAAAAGAAGCCATGGAATTGCCACATACTACAAGTCCTTGATGAACTAGTGCAGGACTTCCCTTCAATTTCGAGTAAATCTGGAATTCCATGTTTCTCTGGGAAATCTGGAATTTCAGATTTTTCTGGGAAATCTGAAATTTGGAGCTCTGGATCACTTTGGGGATCTTTGGGACCTAGATTTCCCTGCAAAATCTGAAATCTAACAGCAGTACCCCAGAAACAACACAGGGTAGGTTACCAATAACAGTAATGTAACAGATTTCAAGCCATTATTGTTACATTTACTTGTAATGATGGTGTGATACATTATTGCACCAACACTTATATTCTTCTTTTATATGGATTTACTTCACGCACGGAGGGAAACTCGTTGCGTACAGGAATTTCCGTTGACTCGATGTCACGTTACGTTGGGTCCCCCTCCGTGCGGGCCACCAGCTCCGGTGCCGTGCGGTGACAGGTGGCCGTGATGAGACACTCTGGCCATCTGGAGGAAACAATCCCCTTGATGACTGGCACAAACCTTTCATTGAGAGGTTACGTCCCTCTCAATTACCGGCATAGACCGGTCATCAAGAGGCTACATCCCTCCCGATGACCGGAACAGACCGGTCATCAAGAGGCTACATCCCTCCCAATGACCAGAACAGACCGGTCATCAAGAGGCTACATCCCTCCCAATGACCGGAACAGACCGGTCATCAAGATGCTACATCCCTCCCAATTAGGGTTGCTAATTGGGCCGGCCCAAACTGGCCCACATGGATTTTGCTTTGACCCGACAAGGGTTCAGGGCACATGGAGTGGGCTAGGACCGGATTCTTTGGAATGCCCCAATCATGAGCAGATGGGCTGGGTTGGGCCACAGTTCAGTTTGGGTCGGACTTGGGTCAGGCCCAAGACCCGCATGGATCATAGGACACCGGGATGGTGACCAATACCATCCCACTTCAACTGACAACACCACATCCACTGCCAGATCGAACGGCGTGGGGCACAGTGGCGTTGGCTTCAGGCCAACTGGTCGCTTCTCCCATTGTTGATCTCACTCGGGTGCTCGCATCAATCACCATAACTTTTATTTCAGATAGATAAGTGAAACAAAATAGTAGCTGTAATAGTATGAGTAATTATAAAACTTCAATGTCATCTATGTGATTGTTGTGAATTTTTGTTGGATATCTCAACCAATCTTGGGCACAGATCAATGCCTCAACAATTGTTATACTAAGTTGACTTCTGAATTCATGGAGAATCCGACCACCTGTTGAGAAAGCAGATTCCAAAGCTACAGAGGTCATCGGTGCCATCAGTACTGTCCTGGCCAGTTTGGAGAAACGGTGACCAATGCTCACACAGTACACTGTGGGCTACAATGGGCTGCACGAGGCCCGGAATACAACCTCAGGTGCCCATGGGCTGGCCCATATCAGCGTGGGATACAAAAAAAATCATATCCAGACCAGCCCAAGATCTGCGGCGCGGGTTGCCCATGGGCCAGCCCAGCCCAATTAGCAACCCTACTCCCAATGACTGGAACAGACCGGTCATCAAGAGGCTACATCCCTCCCGATGACTGGTACAGACCAGTCATCAAGAGGCATGTGCCCTTCAAGAGGGCACATCATCATCAAGAGGGTGATGCTCTTGATGAAACACCCTCTTGATGACCGGTCTGTGCTGGTCATTGAGAGGGATGTATGCTCTCAATGACCAAAATGCCAGTCATCAAGAGGGATGTATGCTCTTGATGAATTCACTCCATTTTTGGTGTGCATCTGGCATTTTTTTGGTGTGCCTATTATAAAGCCTGACCCTTCAAAAAATCATTATAAAAATAATGAGCAGTGATAAAAAAACTACATAAAACCAAAACAGCAACAAGAAGCAGCTGTTTGTTTTTCTGTGATGCAAATTGAGTGGATCTGAACAGAAAAGCCACTACAGGGTGAGAAAGGCAAAATAGAGGGCTTTCAGCCCAAATCAAAAAACTCATCATGCAGGAATTTTGAAAGGCATAGGCCTCCACTGATGTCAACATCTCTACTGCTTGCTCCCACTTCCTCCCTGTTCAGGCCTAGTTAAGCTTGAGGTTGTGGGTCTGTTCAGTTGGGTTGGGCTGATATTGCAAATTTTCTACAAAAGACAACCCAAACCTGGCCTAAAGACAGCCAGGTTTGGGTGGCCCATTGGTGGTCCTTCCCAATTGCCATCCCCCATGTTCACCACCACTCAAATCCAAGTTTGGATTTGTGTGGGCTGAACCACGTGGTTGCAGACCGGTTGGTGCACAGCTCCCACATCAGACCGCGGTTGGGTGCGCTCTGTGGTGTAAGAATGTGGGTTCTGTAGCCGGGCTGCAGATATGCTGGAGGGTTACCACCCACTTTGCAGTTGAAATGTAGGAGGCTTTTTGTAAGCCCGAGGTATATGGGATAATGGAAAACCAAAGACTTGCTAGCAGAACTTCCGGACCAGAGGTCTATTCCCGCTTAGGTTTGATTTTGATATAATATGTTGTGAGGTTGTTAGCACCAGGAAAAAAAGGTAGTAACTTGATGGCAAGTGACATGACACAGCTTTGTTTTCAGCTCCAATGCTGCTCCTCTTCACCAGCAAATCTAGGGCTCACATGACAGGTGTCAGGATCAAAGCACTCAATGTGACAAGACCAGATGATGCTCAGCTTTGGCCCTGGCCCAGCTGATGCTCAGATTTTACCCTAGCTAAGCTGATGCTCAGATTTTACCCTGGCTCAGCTGATGCTCAGTTTTTGCCCTGGACCAGCTGATGCTCAGCTTTGGCACCGGCCACCTGATGATCATCTTTGGCCCTGGCACAGCTGATGCTCAGCCTTGGCTGTGGCTTAGCTGATGCTCAGCCTTGGCCGTGGCTTAGCTGATGCTCAGCCTTGGCCGTGGCTTAGCTGATGCTCAGCCTTGGCCGTGGCTTAGCTGATGCTCAGCCTTGGCCGTGGCTTAGCTGATGCTCAGCCTTGGCCGTGGCTTAGCTGATGCTCAGCCTTGGCCGTGGCTTAGCTGATGCTCAGCCTTGGCCGTGGCTTAGCTGATGCTCAGCCTTGGCCGTGGCTTAGCTGATGCTCAGCCTTGGCCGTGGCTTAGCTGATGCTCAGCCTTGGCCGTGGCTTAGCTGATGCTCAGCCTTGGCCGTGGCTTAGCTGATGCTCAGCCTTGGCCGTGGCTTAGCTGATGCTCAGATTTGGCCCTAGCCTAGCTGATTTTCAGCTCTGGTCCTGTCTAAGCTGATTCCCATCTTTTTCCCTGGCCTGACTCAGCTGATACTCAGCAAACTGAGCATCAGGTGGACAGCTGGACCCAGACTGGGTCAAAGCTGAGCACCAGCTGGGACAGGACTAGGAAAAGGCTGAGCAAGGACTGGTACAGGGCTGAGCATCAGCTGCACCAGGACTAGTAAAAAGCTGAGCATCACCTGGGAAAGGACTGGTCAAAAGGCTTTATTCCAATTCTGAGAGTGAGCTGTGTGAAAAAGGAGTATGAGCAGAGCAAAAAAGCTGAATATGAGCTGGTCACCAAAGCTGAGTATCAGCTGGACAGAACTGAGGATCAGTTGGGATCATCAAAAACTGAAAAGGACCTCCTTGGTAAATTTTGGAAGTTGAGGAGATGGTTGGGAGATTGGGATAGATAGTGGATAGATATTGGATAAATGGTGGGTAGCTGGCTGGAGCTGGTTTGATGTCACTTGTCATCAACTGACTATTTTATTTTCCTGGTGTAGGGAGTGTTAAGTTAAGGTGGAGCTCTATTTGGATAACTTGAGGTTGATTCCTTTTCAAGATATTCACAAGATTTAGTTGGCAGTGATACAAAGATTTTTTCACATGGAAAAGAGCTTCCTGGTGGTTACAAGATCTTATTTATATTCTAACAATCAGCTAAACTTTTTTTCCAGAAATAAGTACAAGGAAATTATGAGGAAGAACATGGAAGAAAAGAAAAGTAAGGAATTTCCTCAAACAAGAATGGTGTGTTTCTCAAGTTGTCCCAATTGAAAGTTCCTGGGAACTTGAACCTGAATAAAGTTCTGCATCTGCTTGTTACACTTTGCATCCTTTGCCTAGATTGGGCTAGGTCCAGAGTTACACCGCGGGGCAAGTGGCATTGACTGTGGCACCCCATTGACCCATGGGAAAGATGCCTCAGTGGCCCGCTATGACCATACTCTCAAAGGGTGCCATTGGATGCATCCCCATGACGCCCCATGGGTGCCATCTGCCATCAGAGTGTCCACGGGGTGTCTCTCACCATGTGCAAAAATGATTCATTTCACATAATCAGGTTGTGCGGTTCCTAAAGATGTTACATGACATTCATTCCGCAGGCAGAGGCAAAATAACTGTGGATTGAATGTCACATAACATCTTGATCTAGAGGGAGCAGCCGCCGTAACCCACAAAAATAACTCCACAGGTGGCCCTTTAAGCTCTCTGAAAGCTGAGCCGTAGCGCGGGCTCCGCAGCACAGACTCACATGTACATAGACTACACGTACATGTCACGGACCATACTCAAGGTTCAAGAGGCTGGAGATTCAAGCCTCTTCCTCATCCTGCAATCTACCATCTTGGATCCAGAACCCCCAGACTCCATCTTCCTCTCCATAGAACAGACCATAACAATCTGCAACCATGGGTTGTTTGTCTGCAACAGGACCCTGGAAACCCCCTATAGAGTGGATAACCAAAATTCATACATCAGGGGGCACCAGGGAATGATTTTTCTTGGCTGATTCAAACATTTTTGTGCCTATGCTAGTATGCTTGGGGCAAAATTTCCCCGGGGAACCAAAGAAAAAACAATGAAAAGCAGGGTTCTGCAGGTTTTTAGTGGATTTTACTGAATTTCAGCAGCAATTCATACATGTATGGCATGTTTGGTGCATACCCTCTGGGGTTCAGAGCCCATTCATACCAATTTGGTGCCTAAAATTTTGTAACAAAAAAAGTGAAAATTCATACATTTAGCTTACCCACCTCCTTTGGGGGTTTCCAGGGTCTTTTCTTGAATCTGCAACCAGGGGCCCTTACAAGGCATCCTCTCTCTTGTAGGGGGTTTTCCCCCCAGTTCCTTTTCATATTCAGGTCATTTGCCAGTTTCCTCTCATCTTGTGCGCGCGTCTATTCCGCTGAGCCTCTGCATCCTGAAGAGCCCCACTTCAGAACCAGAAATATCCGCCTATATCCGCATGTTTCGGAACCTCGGGTTTCAGATATCTGTCTTGATCCGCGGTCCCTCGACAGATATCCCGGATTATCTACCGGATATCCCACGCGGGATACTGGCTAAGGGTTGAAGTGGTTATCGTGATGTGAATGTCTTTGGTGCACAGGAAATCAGTTCATCTGTAGGAAGACTTTCGGGATGAAACAGCTACGCTAGAAAGACTAAAAAAACGCCTGGCCAAACCTTCCAGCTAAATTACCCTTTTATTAATGATAATTCATATGACGTTGAGAAGCGAGAATCTTCATACAGGTTCCAATGCTCATCTCAGCAGCAGGGCTGCATGGTCAGCAAGTCTCCAAACCCCAAAGCCTATGAAGAGTGCCTGAGCTTAGCACGGGAACGAACATGCCGCCCAAATAGTAATATGTACAGATACATAAAATACAGGCACTTCTTGAGCTGGCACATCTCATCATCCGATTTGACTCAAGACCTATTGAACAAAACACCCTCACCCTCACCTGTTCGACACGTTATCCCACCAGCCGGCATGCAATCTTTGAGTTTTCTGGTACTCCTTTTGACTGCTTGTGCGTATCACATCCTCGCTCTCCAAAGCTCTTGAAATAATGGCGCGTTCCGCTGACCGGGACTTATCTTTCGCATCTCCTCTGTCCTCAGACGTTGCGACAGCACCAATTGGGTGAGTTTTGTATAGTGCTACTCCTCACTGAAACTGTCTGCATGTTCAGTTCCGTGTGCCTCTCCAAGCCTTGATGCCCGACTGATTACTGAAATCCCTTTGCGAGCTGCTTCAGTCCACGACGGAAGTCGCTTGCTATCGAGCCAAGCCTCTTGAGTCTCTTGGCACACTGGAAAGGAGATGGCTACAGCGGCGGCTACATCGGCGGGGGATATAGGGGAGGCGCTTTCGATCAGATGGGCGTTGATCGGATTGATTTCGTTCGAAGTAGCCCGGCTGCAGCAGCTACCGAGAGTTATCCGATTCTACGATCCTCGGATTACCCAATGGTCTTCTCGCTCAGTTAATCCAAGGGCTGGTTAACTACGTTCTCGTCGGGAATATCACCACCACATTGCTCATGATGAATTCACTCCCATTGCACACTCCAAAAATCCTCAAACCTATCTACATTCCAAACGAAAGCTGTTTATGGCTATCTACGTACTTCTTATATTTGCCAAAATTTCAATTAAAATTGTTTACCTTTCAGTGTCACGCATAGAGGCATGAAACATGGAACTGAGATATTCAATGAGTTCATTTCGTATTTAGATGATAGAACCACGTAAGGGAAGGAAGTTGGAATAGATCAAGTAAAGGGTATTCTATGGTTTTTTTTTCAGGACTGGAGTGACAGAGCCAAAGTCAGGATCTGGTAACTTGCATTTGAGTGAGGGACTAGACTAGTCTAAGAGCAACTCTACCACAAATCAGCAAAAAGATGTAAAGGTTCTCCATGGTCTTGCGCATCTTTTGTTCCCCCAAACCTGAATCACATCACGTGATATGGTGACACTTGAAAATGATCAAAAAAAGGTCAATTTCCTAATTCCCTCAGGCGGCGGGCATGACTTGAGTACCTCCTTTCGGGAAATCCTCCCGCCTTTTTCATGGGGGACTCGGTGACAATAAGGGTCATCCTTAGCCTACGTGTGACTCGAGTCCTAAAAGGCACTCCTTCGGAGACGCTTCACGCCTCCCATGCGCTGAGTCTTGGGTCCCGGAGAGGAGTTGTTACATTCGCTTCGAGACTTCTCCCGGAGAGCTCAGACCCCGGGGGATTGCCCGAGGGTTTTAGCAGGAAGAGTTGACCACTCGGACTGCCCCCCCTTCATCTCCGAAGACAACAACCAATACGACAGCCTGCAGCAACTTTCCACCGTCAATCGAGACTTGAAAACCCGGCGAACTACCAACTGACCTCACCTTCCGATCATCCGCTGCCAGAATCAGACCGGCCATGCCGCTGTCGGAATACGCCAGGTCGGAATATGAAGAGGATAGCGAGTTTGTGATGTCAGACGAGGTACGAGCAACTCATCCTTGAAACTGTACATATCCATTCCATGTAGATCTGTCTTGCTATCCTCAGCGCAAAAAGCCAGTGCATGTGTGTATACCCTGCTGCCAATACCGTCAATAGAACAGCTGCATACATGCATAGATCAGACGTCATCACACTGGTCAAAGGCAACAAAATGAAAACTAATTATTGTCAATTGTTTTCTTCATTTTTAAGGAAGACGACGGTGGAGCGGAGCATTCCTCTGAACTAGAACCTCATCATCATCAGCAATCATCTCCGATCGACAAACCGCGCCTGGAAATACTGGATGACTCACTCATCAATCCCAGCCTGAACTCTGCAAATCGTAACAGTCAGGTTCGATCCGCCCCCGGCAGTATCATCAGTAATGATGCCTCCAAGTTTATCAATCATGTCGATCTGGTGATGAACAAAATCAAAACATTAGAATCCGATAATCGTTGGCATAGGGTACTCAAACATCGCACCGGTGTCCAGGTCAGTATGTCTTTCAACTGCAAATGTACCCCCCCCCCCCCCCCCATCCTTCCTCTCAATATCTTGAACCTATCTGTCTGTCTAGCAACTTCAAGTCTTGATCAAATCCACTTCTTCTTAAATCGCATCTACCGTTGCACTGGATAATAATAATTTGTCTTGGAAAATATCAAATATCCCCCAATGATTCAGGTTTACGCCCAAAAGCACGCCAAGACTATCGGCAAAGCAAAGACCGTCCCCGTTTTCAAAGGCGTTGGTCTTATCAAGGGCTATTCCCCAGCTTCTGTGTTCGCTGTGATCGGTTCTAGTAAACTATGGGATGAATGGTCTGTAACTACTCTTTCGATTATCATCTTAAGCCCGCAGTGAGTTGCTTTGACTGACCTAGGCCCTCGTGCATCCATAACTACACTCAGGTATGAGGATGGTAACTTGGTCGAGAACCTCAGTGATCAAGTCAGTCTGACTTACATGTGCATGAAAGCTGGCATCGGAACTCGGTATGTCTCTCCCTGTTTCATTTAAGACTTATATTTCCGTACATCATCCACTGACCGAGCCCTTGCCCTTTTTTTGCGTAGGGTTCGAGACTTGTCTTTGGTGGAGAAATGTGAAGCAACAGCAGATGGTTCAATTTACTTTTGCGCCTCTTCAGTCGACACACCGCGAGTTCCAATCGTCCCTGGTAGAATTCGAGCTCACATCGAGTTGAATGGCTGGATACTTGAGCCCATCAAGCTTCCCGAATCCACACCTGGGGCAAGTACGACCGCTACCAAAGTGACTTATTACCTCCAAGTTAATGTCAAAACATTTGTAGCGGAGGCAGTCAGTAAGCGCTATCTGGCGAGGCGACCACTCTGCATCACCAAGATTGACGCTTATCTACAAAAGTATGGCTCCCCCGTCCAGCTCGAGGGTATCAGTGACGTCGAGGCACATCCACGCCAGGGGGGCAATCGCAGGAGCTATTCTCGAAATTTCATGTCGGTGAAACAGTTAAACTTCCCTAAAGAACTCGAGAATGGCGATAGTGGCCCGGCTAGTGCGCCTAACTCCCTTGGCTCTCGAGGAATGCGCTCTCATCTCAGCAGTATTGGCCCCTTTGGACAGAAAGTTCGAGCACGATTACCAAGTGCGGCTGTAGTACCTACCCTCAAGCGGAGTGACCCAAATATCCGCAAGCATGTGAAATCAATCCAGCCTGAAGATACTTCTTCAGCTCCTGTCAGTATACTCGCAAAACCACCGCAACCTCTGTTGATTGATCATGTCAAACCAAACCAAGAAAGTCACAACTGGGATTCGATTTCTCAAGCCCTCGAGCTATTCAATACATATTTAAAAGACTCTCACGCGAACCAACGAGATTGGAAGACATTCGAAAATTCGAACAACTCAGTTAGAATGTGGCTAAATTCTCAAATCGCCCAATCAGGCCAGAGGAGTCATAGAGAAGGACTCTTCCGGTTTCCCGTAGTCAAAAGTCAAACAATCCTGGACACTGTCAGAGATGGTCGACATTCGTGTTCAATCACTCCGGAGCAAGTATCATTGACTGTCCTGAGTAATATGGCACAACAGACATGGGATCAAAACTTTCACGGATATTCTAAGTTGGGAGGCCAGTCCCATCAGCATCAGTTGCTTTTGAATACAGATAACGGATTTGATCAAGGAACTTATCTTGGGACCATAAGAGCCGTCTATCCTCACATTCGCGACGAATCGATGTTCTGTTTCGATCAAGTTGTATTCCGACAACCTGCAGATTCTCAGACCGTAGGCTCGAAGATTGTCATCCTTCATCACTCGGTCGAAGACGAGGAAGGATATTCGAAGCGACTAGAAGAGAATAAAGATCTGCAGACCGACCATCCTGGAGCCAATTCACTCCTACGAGAAAAGGTTGAACAGAAATTGTTGAGCAAGATTGACGTATCAGGCTGGGTGATTGAGAGTGGGCCATTATCAGACCAAATTCAGATTACGCATCTTTCGGCATTGTCCTTGAACCTCAAAAATCAACCACCTACATCTACGAGCCAAACGACTTCGCTACCGGACTTCTTAACTAGACTGATTACTTCTAATATCGCTAGTCGACCTCAACAGGTCCGCGAGTTCATTCGCGACCACGGCTTCTCGCCGGGTTTTGTTAGATGGGCGGACGGCGAAATCCAGTACGATGGCGACTTTTTTCTCGAGGATTCCGAGCAAGTTTCGCCTGGCATCAACGCGGGTCAGGTTGAGTGGAGGTTTAGGAAGAAACGTCCCCTGCCCGGCCGCCAGACTCCTCTTCCCTTACCTTCGATCAAGGTGGGTACAGGCACCATTCAAACCTGTTGGTTTCAAGTGAGTCATTTGATTTCCTCTGCTGAATGCCGGAAAATCTAGGGACTCTCTTCTCACCAGAGTCTTTATGTTCCCTCCCAAAATCTCAAGTGGAGTGAACAAATGTATCCTCATGGGATCGATTTGACCCTTGAACCATCAGATGCAGCCGAAGTCCGCCTGGTTTCTGAAATGAATAACACGCTGCAGTTTGATTGGAGAGCTGATTCGGAGAGCTTGGTACACAGCGGATCGGCCGACGGGCCGATGACGATGATCAAACTGAGAGCCAAACGGATTCATTCTAGTGACTCGTCCACGCCGCATCGAGTGCTTTTCAACGGCTCTCGGTCTCTCGACACGGTCCATGTACAGCTCGACCCGTCGAAATTGAAGATGCAAGATGCCGTCGAAAGCCGCGATGACCGTGCCGGCCTCGAGAAAGACTCGGCCACCAAAGTCAATGGGGTCCATAAAGATACCTCCCTCGACCGGCCACCTACTTCCGCTCCACAAACTTCTTCCAAGCCAGGCCCGCTTGCGTCGAACAATCCTACCAACCCCCCTCTGGCCTCTTCGGTTACCCTAAATGAGCAGAAAAGGAGGTCTAGAGAAACAAATCAGCAACAGCAACAATATCTCTTCGAGCCCAATGTGGCTATCATTATCAACCAGGATATCTACTTTACTAGATCCCAGGTCTTTTTCTTCATCATTTGTCTCGGATTCGCTTACATATATGGTCGCTTCGGTTGATCAAGTCTTCTCTTTACGCACTCCTCTTGTTTTTATCATTCTTTCCTTTTTTAATTGCTTATCATTTTAGTTTCTATTAATCTTCTACATGATCATTGTTCTTATAGAAACCCTATCAATCTCAACATGTTCTCTTTATTCATCTACATCTCTTCTCTATTCTCTCGCTTTTTTCTTTAGTAGATACATCTATGGCGAGATGATCTCTGGGTATTTGTAGACAGAAGCGGATGTTTCTTGCTTAGGTGAGGAGGGGGAGCCGGTTGCTTATTTTTTTCTGTTTCTGTTTGTTTGTATGCATGTATGTATCTCCATGTAAGATGTCAAAAGAAGATGATCATGACAATAATATTGGTTGCAATGTCAGATACGTAAAATTGAGAATAAGACATGTGGATAATACAAGGTGGGATCCCCTGTTCAGGCTTGTTGTTCTCCACTTCCAAGCTGGCGGCGTGTGTTCCAGCTTTAGAAATTGACAGACATGGTCTGTAAGGAGGGTTTGTTCATGTTGTGACATTGTCTTATAGCTTGACTGCAACACATGTCACAGATCATTGTATATAATACTTAGTCTGATTTTTCCTCTCATACGTGAAAATAATCATCTATTCTGAGCCTCATCTCCAATAGAGTTGGTCAACTTGGTGTATGGTGTGGAGTAAAGTCAACAAGATACTATTGTGGCCAATCTGATCAAGGCAACAGAGGTGCGGGCATTTTTGGCAGTGGTAGTATATTTCTAAATCTTATACCTTCCCTCTGACTCTCCCAAACTTGTCTTCCGCTCTGCCCCCTGACATGTAAGGATCTCAAAGTTGGGTGACATAAAATCCTTGCATCATATCTAACTTAACAAAGTCCCTCTATTTGAGGGGGGACACTGTCCCGCCGGGACCCTCCGAAGGAGGGACTTACACCCAATGTCCAAGTTTGGGCTGACAGAATCAGAACAATGTCTTTTTTCAAATGTTTCTGGCTTCACCCTTTCCCATTGGGCAGCAAAGGTTTGGGGGAACAAAAGATTCACAAGATCAAGGAGAATCTCTCCAAATTTTTCTGAATTTTTCAAGGCCTTCAGAACCCCTCAGATCCATTTTTTGTGACTATCTGTGGTCCGCTTCATCCTATATTACAAAGTTCACACTGTACAGAATCCAAAACTCATGATGTTACAAGGGACATTGCAGATCAAGAAGACAGGTTGGGGATAGGTGGGTATAGTACATGGATAAAGAAGACTTTGGTCATCATGGAAATCCAAACAATAATGAAATTGGACAGGAAATGGATGGGAGAGAGCAGTTTTAAAAAAGTCCCCACCAAAAAACCAAATGCTGTCAGCCTGTAAGTCCGTTTAGCGCGTAAGTCCCTCCCTCCGGTCGGTGCAATGCGGCCAGTGTTTTACCACTCCACCTGTAGGAGGGTGGGACTTAGTTAAGTTAGGCATCATATACTCTTTGACCAAATCACAAAAAGTTGATGTGGAATTGTTCTGTAATGTGATCTACTATTGTTGAAACTATGATTCTCGACAAGGCTTTAGTGGCACAATGGAGGAGAAACAGTCTTGAGAGACTGGAGAGAAAAAGGGCAGCAAGAATGTTTTTCTCACTGGATGCGGCTCAGGTATGGAGGCGGAGAATGAAGGAGAGAACCGATGGTTTGGTTTGCATGACAATGCTATAATACAAATAGACTATGTACATGCAACAGACTTGTGGTTTTGAGATGAAATGAATAAGAAACCATATTGAATAAAGTACATTCTTTGAGACTACACATGAAGATATAAATGACTATCATAACTCTACTACTCAGGGTTCATGGACTACAAGGTGTGAGCTAGAAGTACTATTAACTTCCTAGTGATGCTTAAAGAAAGACAGAATCAATAAGGAATAAATTCAGAGACAACATGAGGAGGTATAAGTAAGAATAAGGAGTCAGAATTTCAACAACTATCATCCCTCTAACCCCTGCAATTTGGTCTATATCAGTTTTTAAGCAGTCAAATTGCACTCATAGGGCTTGAAATTTTTATGGTTTCAACTTGGAGAACCCTAATTTTTTGAAGCTTCCTTGCATGCAAAAAAAAAAAAAAAACCAAGTAACCAAAAAAATTGTAGTATTTGGGGACCTGGAATTCATGTGGGCCAAAAATTCTAAAACATTTATTGAATCATGAGATATCTAACAGAAGCTACTGTAGAATTTCTTAGCTAATTTTTACATTTGTCTTTGAAAACTTTGAAAATTTGAGCAATGCAAGAAAATATGCTGGTTTTTTTGGGGCGCATTACCAATATCCCCGGGCCGGTGATTAGGCGTGGTTCGGTTTGTTGAAATTGCTGTATGGCCTTCCGATACACTTCCAGGTCCAAAGGTGCCTTGGGATCGTCGGTTATCACGACCCAGGGGGTTTTCGGGCTTATCTTAAGTGAGCCTTCCTCTTGTGGCTTTAGGATCAATTTTTTTGTAGATATTTCGAATGGGAAAGCGACGAAGTAGTGAAGCGGCGTTTCTGAATCATTTTTGAGTGGTGTCTGATAAGAAAACAATTCAAATCCATCATGCCATCCCGCTGTATGTGAGGCGTCTGGATGCCATTCCGCTGCCTTGAGGCCTTCGCGTCCACAAAGAGCAACCCGGTAACTCTTCTCGTCAACGATGACTTCCTTGAATCCATCGAATGTTGTCTTGCCCTCGTGGAGTGAGCCTGCGAGGTTCTGACTAGACGAATGAGAGGCTTGGCGTTCTAAACCAGCGTCTTTTCCGGAATGGATGAGAGTTTGAGAGACGCTTCCACAAACGGAAGCAATGAGTACGCTTAGGATGATAATTGGCCGCATTGGAGTTCTATATATAAATTACGAGAAGTAGTAACCACATTCATCAGCTATGATTCCTCATCAGCTGATCTAAAAAAATGAAAACAGCACTGCCAGAAATTGCTCGTTAGACATGGCCATCTGTCCCGGAAACGTTGTAACAGGCTGTCCAACCGAGCACGAAATATCTCATGTAAGAACTAACCAGATAAACTAAAACTTACCTTGGGCAAGGGTTGCAGTGAGAAAAAGGAAGCTTGTCTTTTGGCCTGAGATGTCGGGAGACGAGCTCGCTGGAGCAGCTTATTTATATGCCTAGGTCCGTGACTGGTCGAGAATGTAGGATAGCGGAACATAATAGTCCGGTCCCCTGGACCCTGTACAGGTTTCACGACCCAGAGGACATGGCCGAGCACCCGACCCAACCGCTCCTATGACAGATATTGTAGCAGCCAGTTCATCTACGACTAACCCTGAGACACTTCATATGCTGGGAGGGAACTGGGCAGAACGGTTGAGCCGGCCGCGACGAGGTCGCGTGGTCCATGCACTCAACATGAAGCAACATATATATGTGGCGCGTCGCGGCTCTCCCTGATCCTTGTGACATCCAGCCTTGAGACAGGGATCCCAACTTCTCAAGCCTTTTCCCGGCGTCACAGACAGGCCCGAACTTAGCACAAGTCCCTCGCCTGCCGGGGGGCAGGGGCGCGAAGCGTCTCGCACGAAGTGCGACCTCCCGTCAGGGAGGGACTTGCGTGCAATCCACGATTCCTGGCGTGAGAGCCCCGCGTGCAGTTGGTGTTTTTTGCAGGTGGCCAACTTTGTGCCCCCAAATCTCCCACTTCCCAGAGGGCATGTTGCCCGCCCCTTGAACCGGTGAAAGACCTGCATCTCCTCTTCAAATTGGTGGTAGGCATGCCACCATTGCCCTCCTCCCATGAGCTGGAGATTGGCTCAAAGGAGCTCACTTTCCAAGAATCCTTTGAGATGACTAATAGAGTTGTACAATTCTATACAGTAAATCTCACTCCCTACACGGCCACTTTTCCTCCATGATTGGAAATTTCAACCGGGAGGATCAGGCATTATATCAGCAGCTACAAGGCCCAAATTGCATCAGAAGAAGCGCACTCCCAAGCACTTCTTAAGTCCAGAAGGGCAACCTCAACGGGCCAATGGTTGATGTTTAAAAATGAAAAGAGTGAAAAAAAGCCTGATACAGGCTGATATTCCTGGGGCTCTCAGGCCAGATACAGGTTTTTGCAGGTAAGCCTCTCTGTGAGACAGAGACCCTGCGGGGCTCTCACAGTGAGGCTTTGTTAAGCTCGAGACAGGCCGGGAAGATTGCCAGGGCACTAATCTAGGAGTCAGGACCCAAGCCTTCTGTTGGAGTGCGGGGTAGCCAACAAGGTAAACTTAAATCATCATGAGTTTATCCTTAGTGATGCATGTACCAAATCCTGTAGATACATGCATAACTGCAGCACAGTCCACTTGTACTTAGTCTACTCAACACGGCAGTACCAGGTCTCTTTTCTTCACCAAGTTTGGACCTGATACTGCACGTGCTTGAGCTTACCAGTGACGCACTTCTTAACGTCAGGTAAGCAGCAATCAACAACAAGTTTGGACCCAATACTGCACATGCTTGAGCTTACCAGTGACGCACTTCTTAACGTCATATTTGCATTTGCCCCTTGGGTGTCTTATACCTTCCCCCGGCGCTTTAGTGTAACGAACTCGGATGATAATTTGGACTTTTGTCCGTTTTGTTTGGCTGACTTATTGTTTATTTAGATCAATTAACTTCAATCGCTCATTGGATTGACCTTTGATGGAGATGATGTCATGTAATCTACATGGCAATGTTGTATTTCTCTTGTTGCGTCATCGGAGTCCTCTTGGATAAACTTCATAGCCTATACATAGCTAACTGAATAGTAGGCTGGTCCTCACAATTATATCTTGATCATCAAAAATAAATCACGTAGGCCCCGTTTGGCACCAATATAATCAGCGGCATGTTTCACAAATACTTCACAATTATATTGGTAAAATGCCAATGACGTTTGGCAAACCAATATATCCTATTTAAAATATGAAATAATTACAAATTACAGTTCCTACATGCCCATATATTGGCAGCTAAATCAGACCCACCCCTTGCAACTCCCAACCTCATCAAGTGGATACAACACTCCACTAGCTCAATTTATCCACTCAATGACCAACAGTTGGTCATTGAGTGGACTTATATATCCACTTGATGGCCCAGTTGGTCATTGAGTGGATACAACACTTCACTTGCTTGATGACCAACCAAGTCATCAACTGGACTTATCCATTCAATAGCCCGGTTGGTCATTGAGTGGATAAATACTCCACTTGATGGCCCGGTTGGTCATCAAGTGGAGTAGGTATCCACTCAGTGACTCGGTTGGTTGTTGAGTGGAACATACTCCACTCAATGACCAACCGGGCCATCGAGTGGATATAAATCCACTTGATGACCGTCCTGTTCATTGGGTGGACTACAATACATCCACTTGATGGCCGACTGGGTGAGGTGGGTCATAGGCTATAGCCACTTGATGACCTGGTGGGTGGTCATTGAGTGGAGGGCAAGTTCGTCCATTTGCTTTCTTGGTTGATCAAGAGGTGGGTGGTTGGATGGCTGGGTTTATTTCGATGTACTGACAAACGCCAGCAATATGTTGAATTGCATTATATTTTGGGTGAAATAATAAAAATGTCACGGATTATTTCACCAATTATATTGGCGCTAAACGGGGCCTTAATCTTTAAAGCTTATTACTTATCAAACAAAGAACTCAAAATTTTTGCCAAAGAAGTTAGTTTATGTCTCAATCTTCAGTGGCTGTTTCCCCTATCACTCCTATTTGAAACTCTCCTTGCTTTACATCTTCTCCACCTTCCAACACCCATCAACCAATCCCAATGAACATCCCCAACACACTTCAACCAATTCCAAACATCCCACCTCAATCAAATCCTTTCTTCTCTGTTAATTCGTCATTGCCCATTGATCACAACTCCCTTTGTTCATAAATTTCTCTCCACAAAAAATTCCGACTCCTAATACTCATGGCATTCCTCCGGTGGCGGTTCCTAGTGGAACACAAGGTGGTCAACTCGGTGTGGTATGCTTTATGGTTACCCATCTAGCCCATTTCAAAATTTCCTTTTTTCTCATATGTATACTCTCAAATCAACCAATATGGCTGCACCACTGGATTCTACGGCCAAAACTACACAGGACACCATGGACAACACACCTTACACCCCTCTGGATCAGAAGATACAACCCTTTCAAGACACCATCAGTCAGTTTCACACACACAAACACCATACTCAGGTCATGTAATCCGTTACATGAGCCAAACTTAACCAGGACATGTAATCTGTTACATGGACCACCCTGACAGCTTGTCTAACCTTTACATATACTCACCACCCCAAAAAGGATGGCAATGTGCATACATTGCCATGATCAATACATTGCTATTACATAGGTCTTACCCGGTCTTACCACCAAGTATAACCTTGTGATACAATCATGTAACTGAGATTTAAACTTGTTTTTACTTGGTTAACTGATCCCATCCCTCCCTACTCTATTGCACATACATCCTGGAAGTGATTTTGGATGATTGTCCAAAATCACTACTGAGCACCCTGGCTCTACACTGGAATTATCCAAGAGAAGCTTTAGAGCATGGCCATAAGCACACATTGCCTTTCTTTTTGGGGTGGTGCCAGGTGTTTGAGGAAAGTAAGAGGGTTGTTTCAGGAAAGCAAGAGGTGTTTTTGAGGGAAGTAAGATACATATAAGAGTTGTGTTAGAGCAATGTTAGAGCATGGCAATGTGCACTCATTGCCATCCTTTTTGGGGTGGTGACTTTACCTCATCAGCTGCACTCATTAAATTGTGCTATGCACATTTCATGCAGTGTCATGCAGTGTTACACCAGGAAAAAACAATTATCACTTGTCAACAAGTGACATAGCAAAGTACAAAGGGGCCTTTGTACTTTATTATGTCACTTGCAGACCAGTGATCATTGTTTTTTCCTGGTGTTATGCACACTTGATGCAGGCTTATGCAGTCTTATGCAGGTGCATGCAGACTAGTGTAATAGGGGCTGCAGTCTGATAGTTGACAGATGACATCATGCAGGTGTCAAGATAGCAAAAACCCCTCATGCAGCTTGCAGATGACATCATTTGACAGGCCAGGCCAGCTAAAACATCTCACCTCCTATTTCTCACTAGCTAAATTCCCTCATATGACATAATTACCTCATGTGACCTGTCAACCACCAGCCAAAATACCTCATTGTAGTCTTCAGGGCAGCTCAAACCCCTCATTCTCTTGTTCCCCTTGAGCTAAAATGTCTCACTCTTTTCTATTTACGGAGGCTCTCCTCCCCCCCAGTTGTAATTTCTCTCAGCAAACTACTTGCACTCAGCTTACCCCATAACAGTACAATACTTGCTCACTCTACAGTATTAGCCCCACTCTATATTGTGGTTTTACACCCTTACATACACCACGGACGTTTGCTCAGCACCTGTTTACAAGTGCCTTCGCACAATCCATGCCGAGGTTTGGTCCAATCCTTGTAAGGTACTGGTTCAAAGTTGGTTCGAAGTTGGTCTGATCTTGGTACGAAGACCAGTCCATGTAATGCACAATCTATACTGATGTTACCTGGAATCATGCCAGATGTTTTGTGTAATGTAATCGTATATTGTATACCATACCGTTATAGAACCTCAGGGCAACTTGATTCAATGGGGTATGTACTTTCTCCCGTTTTTTCTACCCAGGATCATCATGGTTTGGCCAATGAACTTTAGGTGTTTTTACCCCTCTGTAAAACCTTATCTCTGTTGACACCTATAAGTTTCTGCTTTGTAATAGTTGGAGAAGATAAATTTAAGAGACAGGAGTTGAAGCTGAAAGCCAACCCTCATCAATGAATTTGGCAGCCCAAGCCAATGTAAAAACCACTTGCAAAGGTAGTATATGGATCAGTTGTGCTAACCTTGATTGATAAGATATGTAAAACATATCCTCAAGGGGAAGATGATCGGCAGCCAACTGCTGATCTCAGTATGTTTTTTACCGATCAACAAAATCCACACTGTAATAAGCTTTTGGGTTTCTCTGTTTGAGCGGCCCAAAGATAGGGGTCACAGTCTATCTTTGTTTCAGTAAAGTTTGGGTATTGCATTATGTACTGTATCATCTGGTGCCCTAAAACCAAACTGAACTCAAAATGATAACCACCAAAGCCTGTCAATAGCCATATGGTATTGCACAGGGCATTTAAGAATTTTGGAACAAGTGCCGAATACAAGAATCTGATTCCTGTTTCAATTCCAACTTCACAACGCAAGACACTCCACCTCCTTCCGACCAACCCCAGCTCTTCATGTCGGAAATACTATGCCTTGGTCAATTTATCATACCTATGTGTCTGCCTATTCCCACTTCATTTCCTGATCACCCACAACAAGCCTTTCTACACCGAGGAACAAGCCGAGTCCATGTGTGGTGTACCCCCAAGCTTTTTTTTGGAGATCTTAGTCAACTCGAAAGCGAATTTATTGGTCCATTACTTGGTCCTGTGGGCAGCTGCTCAACACCAATAACTGAACAAGGAATGAGCGCATCTGACCCATCTCTCATAAAAATTCGAGCTTTTGTTGTAACTAAAATCTGTAAGGATCCCCAACTGAGGGGCTGCATCTTCAGTCCTGCTCGAAACGAATCAACTGTTCTAGCCGCATTCATGAACGCACGAATCAGTCTCTCCCCCATCTGGGACTACAATCCAAATCTCTTTTTCAATATACGGCAAACAGCTCTGGTAAAAAACCAGAATTGTGCACTACCAGACCTGGAATCGTTTCAGATAGTTCTCAGAAACTGTGTAACCAAGCTGAAAGAACACCAAATCACAGCTCTTCAGTTTCTGAAGATGAACGAATCGGCCAAAGATAGTAACATCAACGACTTGTGGAATCACTCTGTTAACAATTGGATACGGAATAGTTGTGACCCTACCAACTTACAAGTTCTCAAGACTGATGAATCTTCTCGCCGAGGATCGATACTTGCTGATGATATGGGCTTGGGAAAAACTCTGACCACCCTGGCACTTGTTCTAGCGACTAGAGATTTGGCCAAAACTTTCCAGACAAGCCTTTCAAATGATCAGCACATTCACTCTGCAGCGACTCTCATCATTTGCCCCTTGGCAACCTTGTCTAACTGGGAAAACGAGATTAGGATCCACTTTAAGGAGAGAGCCATACCTTACATGATCTTCCATGGAAGGGACCGTGGAAACATTACCCGGGAAGATCTATTGTCTTCACTGGTGGTTTTGACAACATACGAGATGGTGGGAACCTCTGGAAACCGGCTACACACGAATCAAATCACTATTGAATCTCTGGAGTTATTTTGGTTCAGAATTGTCTTGGATGAGGCTCAGTAGGTTTCCATAATTGTATAAATTTCATGAGTAAATGAAAAAACATTGGCTGACTATATAAACTATTCAGTATGATTCGGAATCCCACAGCCAACAGGACAATCAACATTCTCAAACTAAAATCAAAACTGGTCTTGTGCCTCACGGGAACACCATTCCAGAATCAACTTACCGACGTCCAAAGCTTGATCACTCTCTTGAAAATTTCACCTTGGGATGAGGAATGGATCTGGAGACAGCACCTTATCCCAGGGATGAATGTTGGTGCGCAGGATGCAATCAAGACGTTGAACCGGCTGATGGAAACTGTATGCTTGAGGAGGACAAAGGATGTGCTGTTGAATCTTCCTCCAAAGATAGAAAAAGTCATAGTAGTGAGCTTAGGCGCACCATGGGAGGGTATCTTGAGGGACTTTCATCAATCGTTCATTCAGCTCTTTGGAAGACTTCGATCCCCTGGCAAGCCGTGGGATTCATCAGAATTCTTCCGACAGCTGACTATGATAAGACAATTCTGCAACCACCCAGTCTTTGCACGTGATAATATGGCCTTTTGGTGGAATTGGTGCTGGCAAGACTCGGCAAAATTGGTACACCTGGTAGAGAACCTTCGAGAATTTTTAGTGGGTGGAAACGGGATTCAGAGACCAAAGGCAGTAGTTTTTTCAAGCTTTGTTTCTTATCTTGAGATGTAAGTAATCTCCTTCATCTCATGGCATTTGGAGATAAACAAACTGACATAGCATGTGACTCAATTCAACAAGAATTGAAAAAGCACTCAATGAAAAAAAGTTGGTTTCAACATGGCTTGTAGGGAGCTTGAGTATAGCAAAAAGGGATGAAAACCTATCTCGATTTTGATCAGATCAAAACTGTAACATCCTACTGGCTTCGATACAAGCAGCGGGGGTTGGAATAGATTTGAGATGTGCACAAAATGTATATGTGATGGTAAGCAGCTAGGTTAATGTGTTTTGCCAAGAATAACAAGATCTGACCCTGGTTGTGGTGTCTCAGGAACCAAGTTGGAATCCAGCAATGGAAGCTCAAGCTATAGATCGTCTTTACCGCCTTGGACAAACAAATAGGGTTTGTGTTTATAGATACTATGTAGAAGGGACTCTGGAGATGAATATACACCAGGTTCAAAATAGGAAAGGAGAATTGGCATTGTACGTATTTCTTGAGCTGTCCACATCTTGTGAAGGGTGTTATTAATTACGGATCTTCTGGGCAAAAATTTATTTTTGGTCTCAGGCTGAGTGTACCATCGCACGGAAATGAGGAATATGAGTGTGCACAATTGCTGATGAGCAACTTGTCAAATTAGTTTGGTGATAAGAATATTTATGAATCACAGGGAACTTTGGTCAATAATAATAGTTTTGAAAAATCTATTTCGGGCTTTGGAGCAAGGAGCTTGATTTGAATTTCGGACAAGGTGGCCAAATATTCTGGAGAATAACAGTTGATTGGTAAATTCCTGGGAACATTGCTGAGGGGTGCTTCGGAAGTTGCAGATGTTGATGCAGCTCGGCGACTTTCAAGATTGAATGATGTGACAAAGTGTTTTCCTCTCGTATTGATCATTTTGTGGATGTGAAGATCGTCAAGCTGAGAGGCAAGCATAGAAAATTCCACTGAACGCCAGGGTAGGGGAATTCTATTGAATGTCTTTTTTGATTCAGCCTCGGTCTCAGAACTGCATTTGATGTTATCGAAAAGCTCCATTTCAGTGAGAGATAGTGGTAGTTTTGAGAGTATTTCCTGTCTGTGTTTCTGAAGCTGCAGATGAATAAGGTGGTTCACATAAGTAAAAGCTGCTATCAAGTGTCATTTAGACTGATTTCTCACTTGTAATCGGAGTTTGGACTTTTTTTCAGATTGCTTCTTTTCACCTCTGCGTTTGGGCGAAAAACACCCCAATCGGAGTCCTTCCTGTCGTCCCAGAAACCACCGGTGTAGGATTCCAGTGCAAATGATTTTGTTGGAAGTTTCATTCGGATCGAGGTGAAATGGTTGGAGGGCACCAGTCTTGTGAGCATAGCACCAATGCTTCAGTATGAATTTGCAGAGTAACTGGTTCCATCTTGTGTCCCATGGTTCTTCCCAGGCAAACGTCCAGCCTGGGAAACCAGATTGGTCTAGATCCTTGAGGAATATCTGCCTGTAAATCGGAGGAATCTTCTCGGAAACCGGGTTAGAAGTGGTTGCTTTGATGGGATCAATGGGGTGTAGTAGAATTGAGTCCGGTAATGAGGAAGCAGAATTGAGGTTATCAGGGGAGGGAATCTGCTTCCAGGCGTCTGATGGGACCTTGAGATTGAGCTCCAACAGTGTCTGAGTTAACGAATATATACTACGACACAGAGGTGAAGTGGACTTTGGAAGGATGCTTGAATATAAACTGTTAAGTTTCCGTCCACCTATTGGGGGCTTGCCATTGTTTTGAAAGCATAATTTTCTAGTGGATTGGAGATCCATATTTTGATGGAGGTACAGGAGGCAGATTTAGGTTGAGTTGGGGGGGAGGGATTATATATGTTTTGTGTTTGAGAAAGTGAGAGGGGTACCTAGCGACTACAATTTCTGGGACAAGGGGATACCAGCCTGCAGTGAATCATGAAAGGATACCTTGAATACGAAGCTGACAGAAGTGATGTTGATGCTTGGAATATCTTGGTTGCGTTGGTGCACAAAGATAAAAAAGGGGAGGAAGTCGTGCCACACAAACGTACGACCGTACGTTTGTGTGACACAGATGTTGCCAGGTGGCGTCATATTGGAATTAGTGCATACTTGCATGAATCAGCTATACAACCTGTCTGATATGTATGTACATAAATGCAAATATCAAATTCCATAACCTTCCGATTCAACCACATCATAAAGACACATGTATGCAAACATCATTCCAATACAAAAGCTGCATGCAATATAGCCTACTCGGCTGCGAGGTGGGTGTACTCAGCTCAACGGGTCTTGCAGCCAAGACTCAAATTTTTTTCAATGCTCTCAGCCAAAGAGAAACAAAGGGTTCGATTTCTGCACGCTTCACAGAGAAGTCCACCGAAACAGTTTCAGAAGAAATAAATCACTCTACACTTTGGGATTGTTGGTAACTGGAAACAATCTTGAGAAATAATTTGGGTGTCACTTGGGAGAAACAAAACCTACGATCATAACAGATATCATTGTTTTATGTGGTGGGTAGTATGTAGTTTTAGATAAATAAAGATCTAAGACTTCGAGCTTCAAGTGGATTCTGATGTAGCACTACCGAGGAATATTGAGGGCTGTGTATTAAGTGCCAAATGGACCTGATCAGGACCTTTCCTGCCTGCAAAAAAGAGAGGAAAACTTACGTAGCAGGAGTTACTTTTGGGGTGCAGCCATTGAGCGTCCTGTAGATACTGCATCACCCATTTCAATAGGGTATCGCACAACAGGTCCTGGAAATCACCGCAGAAAACAAGGTAAGCAGAAACCATGGCAATATAAGGATGCGATAATGTGCTTGCCTATTCCGAGCCTATTTCTTCTGGCATTCCAGCAAGCCATCACGTCCGGAAGAGCACATTGAGGAATTTTAAGGTCTAGTGCACCACTATCGATCTTTCCTTGTAAAACTATGTGACCTTCCCAATCATTTGTATCCCTGGTGCGAGCTTTGACTGCAGGATCCAGTTCTATCTCCTCTAAGGTTCTATCTACCCAAAGCTGCATATCTTGGAGCCATTTCAACTGGAGTGGACTAAATTTTAAAGTGGAATAAGTAGTGTGCACCATTTTTGTGGATCTTGGACGATTGTTGACGCAGAAAGCAGTCTGGGGGAACACTACACCAGAAGGGGAAATCTATTTATGATATCTCCATGATCTATCAAATGATATAATATTTGGTTCGTAAAACTAGGGACCGGCCCCCTGTGTCTAGTTTGATAAGCAAGAAGAATGATATTAAACTACATTCAGCATAAGTCGTTAAGGTGGACATCCCAGATACAATCATTTACGCAAATATTGCAGCACATGTGCACACTTGCACAGCACAACTTAAAACTCTGTTGCATGTGATATTCTACTTGTGACGATGAGACACTGAAATCACACCAGATGGCTACAGAACAAGTTGGAATACACAATAATGCAAGCATGTGATTCCGTTAAATACATCTGACAAATCTGCAGAAATGCTGATCCTTGCTGTGTATATGGGGCCACAGTAGAAAATTTCTGAACATCATCATCTGAAACCCAAGTACCACCACCCCTGCTTGACCCAGTTCAATCACACTTGTTCCTCCCCACCACTCTCACTCTCGATACAATCGCTAAATACCTACTATCCTAAATCATTAATATGTCACTCTATGTCTGTAACTGTGAGCAGGCCTCTTGTCGCACTGCACAACACACGGTGGAAGGAGTTGGAGTTCTTCCAGGAAGGGTGTTGTCCCGCCAGGTGTATCAAGATCACCAAAGGAAGGAAGCTCAGAGGTGTGCAAGGGAGAGGGCACAGCTTGAGAAACCTCAAGGAAAATCGGATTCAATCCAAGTAAGTTATTAAGTATGCATGTCATATTCCTGTATTCTGTTGCTGTGCCTGACCCAGAGTTTGATCAGTTGCCTGCGACAGACTCAACCTCAGATAAACGAGCCGTGGACCGTCCACCTTTCTTAGAGGGGGACTTTTGTATGCAAGTGATGATTCAAATGACCAAATTGGTCTTCAGCGGTCACCTAAGTAAAGAATCGGCAAACTCGTTCCTTTTGGCCGCAAGGCAGAATGTTGTCCTTCTTGCAAATATATGGGGTTCCCTACATGGGAAATCTATAGATCCGACTCCTATTGTCCAACAGATTCCTTCTACTCGGGAATCAGTTACTCACCGTCTTGGACGCATTCCAAAACTAACCTCTCAAATATGTTGCAAGAAATGCTTTGCCTTGTATCCAAATGAAACAAAGGTTACTAAATGCACCGAACTCTTCTTTTCAAAGTATCGAATGTTTGAAAAGTGGAACGAGTCACAACAAGTTGTCCCCCAATGCAATCAAGCTCTATCGCGCACTAACTCCCGGGGTGCTCCAAAACCCTTTCGAACATTTAATTACTTGACTTTAAAATCTTGGCTGAAAGATCGACTCCTCAATCAACAATTCAAAACCTTACTCGATTCCAGTTTGGCTGCGCTAGAGAGAACTACTGATCAGGAATTGGAGGATGTTTGGCATGGAAGCGTGTGGCGAGAATTTCCCAACAACAATGAGGGAGAAGGAATATTCACAAGCAGCTCGGGAAATCTGGTATTTAGTCTTTATCTCGACTGGTTTAATGCTGGCGGAACATCCAATCTTGGGAAAAAGAACTCCCTGGGGGCGATTATGCTGGTCTGTCTGAATCTCCCGCCCACTCAACGATACAAAGTTGAGAACATCTATCTTTTTGGTATAATTCCTGGACCCACAGAGCCCAGTCTTGAACAAGTCAACCACCTCCTGCAGCCTCTAGTCGAGGAGCTTAAAACATTTTGGGCTCCTGGTCACTTCTTTGACTCGACTGCTACTCACCCGACCGGACGTAATATCAGAGTTGCAATATTTCCACTTATTGCAGACCTCCCAGCTATTCGAAAGGCGGCTGGATTTGGAAGCCATCAAGCCAGTCTCTTTTGTTCATTTTGCCTTTTGGACAAGAAAGACATTGAAGAGACAGACAAATCAAAGTTCCCTCTCCGCAACCATGTTGAGCACCTTGCCCGCGCATCCGACTGGCTGAAATGTAACAGCCTCCCCGATTGTAAAGAACTTGTCAAGAAGTATGGAGCACGATGGAGCGTACTAAACGAGCTCCCCTACTGGCGTCCTGTTGAATATTGCTCGATTGAGTTGATGCATGCGTTGGTGCTTGGTGATCTGAAGGATCACAGCATGCGCTTTTTGGCCCTGCCTACTGTTGGGGAAGAGCTGAAGAAGATCAGAGAAAAGGACAAAGGTTGGCAGAATGATCAGTCATACTCCGAAACTCCCTACACAGATGCATTCGGCCCCAAGGCAAAGGACTACGTAAACAAGGGGAAGGGCAAACAAAAACGAGATCCCATTCCAGAGAGCTCAACTGCCGCAAGACCAACCAAAAAAATATGTGTCATCGGTGAAGATGAAGGGGGATTCACGATTCCCAGTACTTCAGTTGTGGATAAAGGATCTACCGCAAATATATGCTCTTCCAGCTCAAGTTCCCAAAGTGGAAGTTTAGGGGACTCTAGTACGTCATCAACTCACTCATATCAACTTCGGCTCAGGAAACAAACAATGTATGATATGAGTGAACAAGATTTAGCTAGCTCCGCCGGGTATTCTTCTGATGCAAGCGACAAGACAGCAAGAGCGGTGCGGAAAGGGAAAAAACCCCAGAAGAAACTAGATGAAGATGACAACAATCAATTTAAGCTAACGCCGATTGAGCTGGATGTTGTGAGACAAACAATCATGCACACCCAGGTACCTTCGTGGCTTGACCGTGTACCCCATAACTTGGGGGAAGCCAACCATGGATCTTTGAAGGCTGCCAAATGGTTAATCTTATACAAAGTATACTACACTATATCTCTGATTCCCCTCTGGACCAAACCTGATGCTGCAGCAGAAACGTAAAAAGAGAGAAAGCGTGTCTCTTCACTACTTCAATCCACGACACTCTTGTCCAAGATTACCCACTTCCTAACTCTTCCAAGAATCAGATTAACCGATCTCGATGAATTTGAAAATCTGTTACTAAACTACCGTAAATACCTCCAAACACATTGGCCTGAAAAAAACAGTCGGCCAAACCTTCACCTGACGCAACATTTCCCCGAGGTAATCCGGCGTTTTGGACCTCCTCGATCTACTGCTGCATGGGCCCAAGAGCGTGTGAATGGAATTCTGCAAAAGATTCCAACCAATCACCACCTGGGTACGTGTTTACCAGTGTACCCTTTTTATATCTTCAAATACATACTGATGAATTGAAACTACCTGTAGACAAGATTCCCAAGACGTTATTAAAATCATGGCACATCAATTCCAGCTTCCAACTCCTTCTGAATAGTCAAACAAGAGATACAAACGCGAATGAGGAAATCACAAATAAAGACAAAGATCGACAGTTTGAACTCAAGGGGCCTCTGTTGACAAAGTGGAAAAGAGCGGCGGCTGGGAAAAAGGACTTGAGGGGGAAGCTAGGTGACGATCAGCTGGCCCTGAACCCCAATGTGGTCACTGAAAAAGACTTCGAAGTCAACGGGAAACGTTTCACCACTGGTGAACAGCACAAGGGGAATAGCCTGGTCAAATTTTTTCTCGGGAAAGACCAAAGATTTGGCCAAATCGAAAGGATATTCTCATCAATCCAAACACCGAAAAAAATTTGGGTCATTGTTAAACCTTTTGAAGAAGTACAACGAAATGAGGATCCATACAGAGATTATCCAGATCTGAATTGCCAATTGGTTTGCGCTGATTATGAGGCTGCTGCAGTGATCAGTACTGAAGGAATAATCGGACATGCTGCAATGCTCAGTCATCAAAGTGGTACTTTTGGAATTTCAACTGCAACAGTCAGCGCTGTTGGATTGGGAACATCAGTAAGTAAGATTCACACCGCATGGTCTGATGTAGTGCTGACTCTGTAATATTTGTTTTTCCATGCAGGGTTGGGAGGCTCTTTGAGGTGTGCACAGAGCGGGGAAGGTGGCAGTCACAATTTGACCAAATATTTGTTTGTTTGTAATTTTGAAAGGGAAATAAGATTAGAAAGAACCCTATGTTATCATGTACAGGAGCATGCCCAATCCCGCAATGTTTCAAAGCAGTTCACATATATCTTCAGATGACCTTCAAGCTTGGGCTGAACCCATCTCCAACCGATTGTCCTGAGTTCCATTTGTAGACCCACCTCTCATCCACCTTATCCTGGTGTATAATAGATTCCGAAATCAAAGTCTGTTATCCTTCCGTTCTTGATCATGGCCTGCAACCCAACCAACAGCTCTTCTGGAGGTACTGGTGCCCCTGTACCCCTTATCGGTGAAGACAATGCCAATCAATCCCAAGAGCCTCTCTCAAAAGACAAAGAAATGATTGCCTCTGTTGTTGCCAGTCTCATTCCCAAATTCAAAGTTCAAGCTAGCGCAACTCCGATGGAAACAGATCAAGGTACAGCAGCCCAGGGTGAGTCAACCATAGTATCCTCTCTTCAAACTGAATGCTGTTGGTTGATGAAATTCTGGTTGCAGGCGAGTCCTCCAACACATCATCTCAACCACCATTGCTGCCGCAAGACCCACAGCTCTCGGCCAAGTTTATTGTTGAGCAGTCCCGACTGGAGAAGTCAAGTGCCGAAGAAGCTGCAGGAAAAAAACGAACACAGCGCCGTGTGAAGTCTATAGCCAAGAGGACTACAACCATTCAGCATTTCGAGCCGATCTCTTGAGGGATTCAGTTTTTCATCAAGTCATTTCTTGGTGGTCCGGATAAGCCACAAGATTTTCCATCACCACCTTTGGAGAATGAGAAGAAAGCCCAGTATTGGATCAAAAGGCGTGCTCAGTTCATCTTGAAGCAGCTTGATAGTATTTGTTGCAGTCTGTCCGACAAACCAATTCTAGAACAAGATTACTTTGTAGCTCAAGCCGAATCTGAAATCCGTAAGAATATCAAACCACCTCCATTCACCTCTGCTCCTAAAAAGGGTGACCTTCGAGGCGGCAAGCCAATCAGCCCTCAGACTAGGGGGGAAGTGGAGAGAGCCCTCGCTTTGGCAGGAATTTCCAGAATGACGTTTGATTGGACGGTGAAGCCGATGGACCATTCTCCTTGGAACTTGGCGGTGATAGATGTGATGGGGAAGAAGTCTGTGGAGTGGCTCAGTACGACCATGAAGATAAGTGAGGAAGAGGCAGCTCAGGCACCAGCGATCATTCAACAATGGCTCCGTGGCAAATATGAAGAAATTCAGAAATTTGGCAGTGTGGACGTGACAAAATTCGAATCTGATAAAAAGTCGAGGTTAGTCAGGGCCCAGTATACCCAATGGCGCAAGAAAGTAAGTTGTGTACCTCAGAAAAAACGTGGAGTAGAGCAGCCGCACTGATATCCACTATGTACCAGATTTGTGAAAACAGATGCGCAATGGCTGCAAAGCTGTACCCCAACAATCATCAACTCGCTGTGGTCCTTGCGGATAAGGATACTCATTCCGATATTGAAGAGGGGGCAAGCGCTTCTGTTCAACCCACCAGAATTCTCCCGGTGTGGCGGTCCGATTCACTTACAACCATTCTCCACGGCCTTGACAAGATGGTTCTTGCTCAAGCTCAACATCACAAGACGAAATCAGTGAACAATAATGTCTATGGACGCTTCAAGTCTTCTCATGGTCATACTAAGGGTATTAATGGAGTCCCTTGCAATCTTCCCACCGATTGCTACTCCAATGCTTGGCGAAATTGGTTGTGTAAATTTGAACAAGATACAGTCTCTCAAGTGCCCCCTTTCAACATCGAAGATCTTGCCAAAGGAATGGAAAGCCTTGTGACGTTAAATCCTCAGTCTGGACCAGGACCAACTGGAAGCGCCCCAAATCCTGCACCTGCTCCACAACCAAGCCCAGCAAACCCTCAAACCGGTGGTCAACCAGGCCCGAGCGGGACCGGATCTATGCATGTTGACTAGCCCTTTTCATTTTTGTTTTGTATCATGAAATTTTGGACTGAACAGGAGTGATGTGTAGTTGGAAGCTGTGGTGCTTGTTTTTTACCATATCTGGTTGTATTTACTAGTTTTTTGTCTTATTGTGGCTGATACGTTGTGTGAAGTCTTTGGTGGCGCTGGTTCAACTCGTGTGATTGTCTGCAGGCAAGCTAGCTGCAGGACTGTGTCACACAAACGTACGGCCGTACGTTTGTGTGACACAGTCTGGTGGGTGCAATCCCCAAGTATCAGATGCATGCTTATGTAACAGGAGTTAGTGAGGTGAACAATTTTCAAGCCCAGATCCAAATTTTGGGCACCGCCCTGTTGGAAGACAATCCAAAGTCTGCCACAACCCAAGTGGAACTTAGGGGATTTCTGGACTTGTCCCAGACTTCCAACTGCCTTGTGAATCTCGTGTGCACCCATACTAGCTAAGTGGCAGCTAGGAGAGTGCCTGCCTCAACCCATTCAGTTTGAATAGCTGATGTGGGCGGTGATTTACTGTTTAAATCCTTGCTTGATCCACAAGACTAAGCGGGAGGCCGGCCTTTGAGTGGGGTGAGCTTGAATTCAAATATATACAAGATTCATCTAGAAGGGCATAATGATGACGGCACCCACCACTTCTTACAAAGGATTATCCACTATGTGACATGATAAGCTCTGTGAGACCAAACATATCTAGGGAAGATGCGGTCAAAGGGGTAGATTGTGGGTGCACAAAGGGACAAAAATTTGCACTCAGCGGTATCTGAGGCGTACCACACTGGGGAGAATTAATATAAATAGACTCCCCCCTTGCCCATTTGCGCTTCATTCCTCCCTCCCATCCAAAATCCAACACGTCCACTTTCCTCTTATCCACAAAAGACTACTCCCTTCCTTCCCATCACACACCTTCCAACTCTCAAGCTTTCCAAAATGACTTTGCCATCACCCGAAAATCCAAGCCCTGATAATACACCCAAATTGCAAGACACGGTGATTCCCAGCAACCACGGAACTCCTCCCCCAAGTAAGTACCAGCTATGTATGTTTTACAGATACATAAAATCTAATTCCCCCCCCTTCTTATACAGCCCAAGCAGTACTAGATATGAACTTCCCCGGCTGTGCAGCACCCCCTGCTCCCATCCTTCCTGCACCCTCATTTCAAGAATTCTCAAGGAACTCCAACGATCCAACATCGGCTGCCCCACTCAACCCCAGCGAGCCCATCCTCGATATGGAAATTCAACAAATCACATCTGAAGAATTCAACCAAAACCTGAATGAAGCCGAGCAAGCCACACGTATATTACGCCGTCTCAAACTGCCGAAGACCACCAAGGAGATAGTGAACACACTTGAGAAGGCTTTGACTAGCACCAAGCGAAGTGGGTATTTCTCCTCAACTCTCTCCTCGACCATCATCACATCACAGCTTACGTTTCACACACATTCCATTGCAGCTTGGGAAGAGACTGGTGAAATCCCCAAAGATGAAGAAATTAAGATCCACCAAAGCTCCACAAAAATTCACCCGCCCACAACCTCAACCGCTTCCAAGCAGCCTACCAGGAAGAAACCAAAAACCCGCAAGGGTAACTCAGTCAAACCAGTCGACTTGTTGAACCCAAAGCCCGATTCTTCACCAACAATCACCGGCCCCATAGGTTCTGACCAAACAGCACCTCCTTCCCAGCCAGCTCCCAATGTGTCTAGCGGTCAACCTGCTGAATCAACACTCAAGGACGTTCAGCATTTCTCGGACAAACAGCACCAACATTCTGAAATTCCAGCCGGAGATCAAGGTCAAACCAACGCGCCAGCTGACCCACTTCTGGATCCTTCCTCAGTTCCACCTCCCAATCCACTGTCTGAGCCAGTACCACCCGAACAGGAGCCACCAACCTCAATCCCTACCTCTCTCCTCCCTAGTCCACATCCACCATCTCAAACACCTGGCGTCCCATCTGCCTCCACAAGCTCTCTCCCACACGGAAATCAACCACCACAAACTCCTTCCGATGTGCCACCACAGCCCACCACCAGTTCAGAATCTGCTGTACCTACCACAAACAACCCTCTTGAAGCAGGAGACAAGCTTCCCAACGATACATCCACCCCTCTCACCAACAGCAACCTTACGATCATCAAGTCGGTCAATGTTAGAATCAAGCTGGTCAAGCTCCATCAGGAACTCGACGGGGTAAAACCCAACTGGAATAAGTATCAGGATATGTGGAAATCTCTATCCAAACTGGTCCAGTTCCGAGCCAGATCAATGGAAACCGAGGCACCTCACAACCCTGACTTCCATTTTGCAAGGACATCTTGCTCGTACTCATTGTGGATCAAGAACATTAGCTCTCTGGGTAAGTTTTTTTGCTGCAGTATCCTACTCCTTTTTATACATCAGCTTATTTCTTTTCCTTTTTCAGCCCCAGAATTTCTAGGACCATCAACCAATGAGCAGTGGTACTGTCCCGATATCATCGACTTTCCACTTCTTTCCAGATTTTTGAATAAGGATGAAAAACTCCAGCCCCACGAAATCATCTCACCGTTTGTCAAGACAACTCATCCTGAGTCGACTCTTGTCCGGCTTCAAAACCCTCCAGCTAATTTCACGTCCAGCTGGGCCAAGATCGTTGCAGCCTCCATCGAACTCATGGCTGAAAACCTTTACAAACCACCGCCACCTGAAACCGCTGAAGATGACGATGAGATCACACAGGCAGTACAAGTCCTCGATCACCTAGAAAACATGAAGAACTCATCCTCAACATTCGATTCAACTGATGAGAACATCCCAACCGCTGAATCAGATGTTATTCCACGATCTCACTCTGTCGACGTACTCCACACCTTTCGTAACATGATTATTGATGTTTTCATGGGGTATGTCATCTTCCAAACACACGGTCTCAGCCAACAACCTCTCACAGGTACCCAGAGGAAGAAAGTTTCACGTGCAACTCAAAGCTCCACCAAGAAACTTGGCGACTCTGCTGCACTCACCACAAGACCCCAGGGGGATTCATCCTTGACCGACCAGAAGGATGAATTGGCTAAGCAACTCCGAGCCCATCAGTCGAGGCAAAACTTTCAACCTCTGATATATTTCTTACTAGCTGGTGTTCGGGGACTCTTCATTTCCTCCCGGGACCACCGCACTGCTCCTGTCTCGGAATGTATGTCTTTTGTTCAGGCAATGTCAATCATCATGGACAACTCGGTGGCCCAACACACCCCTGAAGAACCAATATGGAAGAATCTCTCTGCTTATATTGTCCGGCTGTTCCAACCAGCTTTTCAGTCACCAAACAAGATCTCAACACTCCACAAACCACCCACTCGGACCGAACTTGCCGAAGCCATTACCACTGATTTCCTCAAACACTGGCAACATAAGCAACCCACCAGCCCATTCCTCATCCCCCACTCCTCCTCTCAGATTACTGAAAAATAATCTCTAATATATATACCCGCTTGTTTTCCTATTTATCACATGTTTCTTGTTGGCTTGTTTGGTTTTTCAATCCCATGAGTAACACACTCCGCCTCATGAATTGATTCTTCTCCTACCTACCACATGTTGAAATGCTATTTTGATGATAGATTTCTCGAAGTTGGAATTCTTGGAGCAAAGATTACAACCTGATTTGGGTGAGATGAGGTGACCAGAACTGGCCTGACGTTGTGAGTCATTTGCTGCAATCTATGTAAGCCATCTGCGGCAAGTGGTAAGCCTAGCAAACTCCTGGGCAGCCCTGCACAAAATCTGAAGAGACTTATAACACCTAAGTGAATGCAGATAGAGACTTGGTAGCATAACGACACAAGACAATCAGCTCATTGCAAGGTCACTGAAAAAAGAAGCTATCACTTGAAACCAAAGGTAAGAGCCAATTCAAGCAAAGATCTGTTGGCGTGACAATCACCCACCTTGCTGCATTTCCGCCAGTCATCCATACATATGCTGAATAAAACCAACCAAGACTAAAGGTTCAACTGGGGGAGCTGAAGAAAACACCTGTCAGCACCTAAGTCCTCAGCAAGGCTAAAAAAACTCCAAGGTGATGTCGGATACAACTAGAGGTATAGACAGAGTATGTTGCTGGACTACTTGTAGTTTTTGTCAACACCTAGCTACCCGGTCAAAGGAGCCACAAGCCTCCACAAAGCTGAGACTAAAATGTCTTAGAGATGGAAAAATTGCAGAAAAAACCAATGTTGAATGCTTCTCACCAGACCCTCGATTCAACCAGCCAAAAAAGGTAGTCACAGCGCATCAAAATTTCTTGCTAGATTGCAATTGTTACACATTCAAAGAACTGAATTGTTACCATTACCTCAATCACTTGTTCCACCTCAAACCATACAATTTATTTATGTAGATTGTGTATTTTTGATGCGGCAGGAGGATTACATCAGTAAAGCTTTTGATTCCCTTGGACCTACCTGTTGAGAAGGGTTTTTGTCACAAGAAAAAAAATTCTGTCTTGAAAGGGGTCCTCTTGTAGAGAGTTAGTCAACCAATATTAACACAAGTAGACATCGACAAAGCATATCATTATTAAAAAAGAATCTAAGACTATCTTATGAATCTGACCTGCACTGGACTGGGGTTTTTTGGGAAGGTGAGAAAACTTCTAGCAAGAGGTTACAATGACAAGTAACAAATTTAAGTGAATTTCCTATTGGCTACTTCAAACCCAATGTGTCTGGTCAAAGTGGACTTTGCACCGGATCAGATTTCATTTTTTGTTGAAAATCTTGAATATCTGAAAAAACTCCTGGGTGGTAGCTTCTTTCCTCCTCTTTTCTTTCCCTTCTTCTCTGGCTTCCAATCGTCCACCTTCAAGTCGAACCTCTTCCTCGGATCCTTCCTGAGAGCATAGGGAGTTGATTCGGAGCGCCCCAAAACTACAAAGACATCAATCTTTCCCCGAAACCATTTATCACTTAGTTAGCTCGTGCTTTTTCGGGTATGAAAGGATGATTTTTTTTGCATAACAAACTGACCTTCACCTTGAACACCCCATTTTCTTGGGCAATCCCTTGCGCACTGCACCCCTGAACCTGTATCCAGTCACCACGCTCCAGCTTCTGAATTCCTCGCAATGTGGTCCCATTCCGGGCGGATAGTTGAACATTCAGCTTCTAATGAAATTCAAGGAAAGGAATAGGTATTCCCCAAAACAAACAACAATCCTCAGTCAATAATCACAATAAGCAGAATCAGTTGTGATACAGGACACACCTTTCCAAGGGAGGAGTCCAAAACTCTGACATAGCTGTTCCACTGGTTCCCGCGGTTCCAAAAGACCTTCAATACATAAACGCTTCCGGAAACAAGGGCTTTCTGGACTTGGCTTCCAACCGACACCTCAAGATCCCCCTTATGTGCAATCCAGGAACCAAGTGGCACATCAATTCTTGGATGAGAATTTGCAGATGAGGCTGCAACGTGTCCGGAGATGAAAACTTGGGCATCTCTATCAAGCAGAAGAGGTGGGAATATGGAGCTGTATGTCTTGAGTACTATATGGAATTGAGCTGTCTCAGAATCTGATATATATTTAACTACGTTGGGACTGGCAACACAGTTGACCATGTGTATCTCCTTATCAACAATGGTGATTGAGCAGAGTTGGGTCAAAGACATGTGGATATTACCAACAAAATCAAGCATTGTGAGTGGATATCCGAATATAACTACTTTTGATTGTGGATTGGTGGATTTACGAGTTGAAGGATGATGGCATGAGGGGAATGATTTGTGGGCAAAGCTCCCATCTCTTATAATTTTTCTGAACCACTCTCTTCATGCACAGAATTCTGTCAAGAAGCTATTTCACCACCAATCCCCTTCATCATTATCTTATGAAAGGCTATCCACCCCCACACCCAGGCAAGAACAAAGGAATTCTATTATGTAAATTATCACAATTGAGTTCTGCATCATCCCTTTCAGCTACCTACGTAGCAGCTTGGGCACAAACATGAACCAAACACCAATAAAGTTACTTGTCCCATCACACGCCACATGCATTTGTATGATGCGGGGATGAGTGTTGATTTTGTAGTTTGCAGGACAAGGGGGTAATTGACCAAACTTGGCCAACTATGGCCTTTGTCAGATCTACCACCAGGATGATCTCTTTGGTTCATGCATGTATTTGGCTGTAGAAGAAGAAAATATCTTCCCTGCAAGCGGAGTGGTGCACCCATTTTGTCACACAAACGTACGGCCGTACGTTAGTGTGACACAACCAATTCCACTCCCCTGGACCGAATAGATTTCCACATCAGGGCAAATGCGTACACACCTTCCCTTTCCCACAATCCAATGCTGTGTCTCACTCACATCTATCCTGTTTCTGCAGGAATAACATGAACACCCAAGGTGAGAAGATGCTTCCATCTTCTCACCATCTCCAATCTCCTTGAGGTGTAATTATGTGAACCTTGCTGTGTCATCATTTTTTCCCCACCGGTGCTTATGATCTACAATCTTATGCTTTTGTATCCCATTAAACCCATTCTATGTATCTAGGCAAGCTATCAAGATTTTCAAACTTGGTCCTGATAACCACCCCTTACAACTCAAATCACCACAAAACAATCAAAACAATCCTGGAAGCTTGTCTGCTTACCTATTCTATTCAGCCTTTCAACAAACTCTTCTCACAACCTAGACATATTTCGGTGAATTATATGAGAATTCACACAGCTTGCTCCCAGGAGTATCCATGGTCAACTTACAAATGGCCTTTCCAAACAGCACTTATTTATTTGCAGTGACCTTGGCGGCAAGCAAAAATTTATCAGAATGTAGTCTAGCCAAGTGGTACCTAAATTAATGTGAGGTTGAGGATTGGAACATTTGATGTGAAACCCTTGATATTCATTTCACAAAAAAATGAAGCTGACAGGCAATTTGTTTTCAGTGCAATTAAAACTATAAAGAATCAGAATGATCAAACAAAATACCAATAGCACACTGGGGATTCCGTCCAAGAGAGAGATGGAAAGCACGAAAAAGATAGAAGAAACAAGACATGTAGTTTATTTTCGAGATTTTTTTGAATTCTGTTTGGCAATGTGATTTTGAGCATCTTGGATCTGCTGCTTCTGTCCAGCTATCTTTGTATTGGATTGAATGTAAGCCACCACTGCATTTGACATCTTTTCAGACATCTGGCAGGAGAAACCAATCCTGGTATACTTATCAGAAGGAGAGCAACCATCCAAAGTCTGGTGTGTATCAGTGCCTGACCTGAAGACACACATAGTGACACCAACCACCTTATTCAGGTCAATATAGACCTGAAAGTCACGGAAAGTGAATTGACCACCAATCATGTCGAAACCGTCGTCAGCCAAAATTGGATCATCCGAATTTGATTTGCTGGGGTTGAAGATCGGAATCCAGCAAACTAGAGTCCAGGTGTTCACGTCGGTGTCTGTGTGTGGACCGTTGAAGAAATTGTGCATCGTGAAAGTGAAAAAAGATGCAAAGTCAAACATGTTGTAAGGTGTCGGGTACTCCACATGCGCCATTGAAGGGAGGTTGCCATTGATCAAAGCTTCTTGATACTCCTTGAATGCACGGGGAGCAAGTTCTTGAAGATGTGTCGCAATCCATTCGTTGGCCTCTCGATACGCCACAGCCTCGTCTTGATCGTTGTATCTACATTTCCTGATCATCACAGCAAGTCGACCAACAGAGCAATAGCGTCCAAATCCTTCCTTTTTCATGCCCTTCCTCCATCCACATGCCCACATCCAACCACCCATAAGAGGCCCATTATTCTGCACCGGACCCACAAAGTTGGTTTGATCGAGGAAAAAGCATACGAGCTTTTCCCAGCCTTGAAGTTCCTCGGGCGACATTGAGGAGAATGGAATGGTCTGAAACTTGCAGAAACCTAGGCCATTTCGTGGAGCAATGACGCAAGTTCCAAAGGAGAGGCCGTAATAGGAGGCTTTCAAGGTTGCTTGTGAGGTCAGAAGTTCACTGGGGTTTGGATCGTGTTGACGTTTGGGGGGAACAAAGTAGTAGAACATGGGTTTGGAACCCGAGGAGGCCGTGATTGTCTGATTTAAATTTTCTATTTCGTTGGGGCTTTCATCATCTTCAGTAGGAAGAACAAAAGAGATCTCCGCTTTAGCTCGGTATCTGGCCCATCAGGCGGCGGCTCTATTTGGACGAATTCACTTCCTAATCCTATTCAAAAGAACAATGGACCGACGTCAGTTGTTGATTGATCAAAAGCAGAAAACAGAGTAATTGGTGGAATTTTAAGGGGTTGTAGCCGAGTGCGGGTGCAAATTATGCTTGCCCCCAGCACACATGCTACTAATCAAACAATTGATTGATAAAAAAAGAAAAGAAGGGGGGGATGGCCGGGTGCAAAGTATGCTTGCCCCCTGAACCAATGGAAAACCAGAGCAAGAGGGAATAATAGAATGACGAGATAGAGATGATATAAAAAGCAGGAAATAAATATTCAGTTCGTACTTTCGACCGGCATCCTGAAGATCGTCAGCGTTTTCTGTGTCGGTTGTTCGCTTATGAGCTGGATTCCGCGGGTGATGTGCACCACATCCAGACGGTATAGTACCAGGAATTGATAGGTCTAGCGAACTATTTGGTAAACGCAGCGGGGTTGAATTCGTGTAGGGCTGCTTGCGGCCGGGTGGAGCTGATGGTTGACCACAAACGTTGGATGATCTGTTGCTGAAGAACAAAGAACTGTAAGCAAAAAACCAAGTACCTGGACCTCATTGATGGCCTTGAAATCTCAGGAAGGCTTACTTGTGGGGGATTCCACTTATTGATTGGCTGCTCGATCGATTTTGTGGATGCAAAGAGTTTGGTGATTGAAACTGGCGCATTGCATTCGACATAGCTGCCAATGGTCGATTCGGAAGGGGATGCAGAGGCCTAGCTACAGAGCTCTGCCCAACAGGCCAGTGTGGCAGAGCGATGTTTGCCCCCCCCCGAGATGGGGTCATGAAAAGGAGGCTGTCGTTGTTGATTGTTTGCTAGAACAAAGCCTGAGTGCTTTTGATTGATTGGTTCGATATCCAACAGCATGGCTGGTGGCAAGCGGTTGGTTGGGAGGGGAACAGGGTGACCGATGTCTTGAGGATGTCGAAAGAAACAATTGGTATCAAGATTAGTGCGTGAAAGGACCCCCTCTCCCAAAGAAGGAAAAGGGCATGCTTAGATGAGCACAAGAGGAGTTACATACTGTTGGCTTGAGGTTGAAGATGAGCATACGGCCCGGTTGCCGCGAGCAGATGATTGTTTGATCGGAAGACAAATTGAGTGCTGGGCTGTTGCTGACGATGATCAAGATGATGAGCTTGTTGGTGTGCGTGTTGATTCGGATTTGGAGTCAATATCGTTCTTGCTTGACCGTTGTTGAGGTTCAACCCATCCCGCAGGGGTCTGTTTTCAAACTGGAGGGAGGTTGTTGGTCAGTTCACTATGTATGTACATCCTGTTGTTGGATGATTCCTTGGTTCGTTATCTAGGACAGTTGATGGGCAAGGGGGAAGCACCCATAAACGATCCAAGGAACTCACGTTGTTGTGATTCATGTTCGCAAATGAGCCTGTGGTTTGAGGATTGACTGGGCCGATTAATGGACGTCGATCGTTTTGATTTGACGTTACAAGATAGGGTTGGCCTCCAATCCTGTTTCTGTCAACCTGGCCGTTTGCTTTATCATCAAGCATACAGTGAAGCAACCAGTGAAAAGAGTACATGTGGGGCATCAGGGCGATGAGAACGATCGATTTGATGATATTTGAATCGATTGATCGATCAGAAACAAACAAAACAAACGAAAAGGAACTTACTTGCTGATCTGGACTGGACAATTGCAGCAGAAAGACCGGCACAAGCTGCCGCGCGATATTGGTCCTGCTCCATGCGATTGCTCATCCCGCCTGGGGGGATATCACCGATTAAAACATGTATGTACAGAGATTGTGAATCAATCAGCATGGCAAACCCGAGGAGGGTTATCATTTGTTAGGTATGTACTGACCTCGATTGATCGAGCCACCTCTGATAGGGTAGGCCATTGTTTCGGAAGCCTAGGCGCTCGTGAATTGATCGATCCGGATCGGCTCAAATCCTGCAACTGAGCCCGGAGCAGAGGGGAGAAGAGCCGGGCCAGGCCGGGCCGCTTGAGTTTGCACTTCGAAGCGAAACCTAAGTGGTTTGTTTGCACCATGCGACTCTCGCAATTGTGACAGCTTGTGAAACCCCCAAGCCTGTCAAACCCCCAAGCCTGTCACAGATCGCGAGCACCTCTGGACTCTGCAGCCGCGGCAGAGCTTTGTAGTGCTCACGAGTCACAGGCCATTACCTCGCGCAACCAGTCGAGTCCGCCACACTTCCGATGAATCTCACCTCAACAAGCCCCGACTCCGAGCGCCTGTCAACGATGGCATCAAGAGAGCATCTGTCAACGATGACACCAAGACTTCCTCCAAACCTCCTCGATTCCCGTCTGAGCTGTTTTTGCCTCAAATGGCCCCGGGTCCGTTTCGTTCCATCAGTTCTAACAGCACGGCTTGGCCTCCGAAGTTAGGAATCAAGCGTAGATCCTTCGATCCTTCCTTCTTCCCAAACCACACCCACTTCCATGAAGCCGAGAATGTCCGAGTCAATTAGATGCGGGTCGACTCGTTCAACATTGTAGTTGGGTAAGTTGATTTCTTGTGTGCTTGCCTGGTTTACTTGCAACCTGATGCTCATCATTTTCCACTTCCCTATTACAGTTATTTCCTTTCCGGAAACCTTTTTCTAACATCTTAAACGGCCGCTGAGTCTACATGCCAGAGTACAATCTGTGTGAAGACAACTTTGCGGTATCCTTCAATACATTCAAGTTTTTATGTCTTGAAGGCTCACACTTTTTCAACTTCATCTCCTCTCGTCTTAGTCGCTCGTATTCGGTCCAATATCTTGTATTAGTAATTTGCTATGTGCCCACGTCTCATTCTTTTGTAACCCTAGTTCCCACTCAAAAGTAGTAATCTTTGGAAGATATCCTATATTCTTTTCTGAGAACGTCCTACAGAGAGAATCATTGCACTCCCTTTTGTTGATCACAGACACTCTTGTCGGCATCTTTTTTGACTCCATTCCCTTGCACTGATTATTTTTCAATACATTCAAACATTAAGAGCCGCTTCGCACTATATGGACCCTGCATGCTCTTGCAGTTGCAACTGAGCCTTGAAATCAAAAGTGACCTCGCGAGCTGAATTACAAGGTCTGATAAGTTTGCTGGACAGTAGAGAATGTATATCCCTACTCCAGAGATCATGCACTGTAGTAGACTCATAGCAGAAATTGTGGCAACATCTTGTGCAAGCTGCCTTGCGGCATTGGAGGACCCACAACCACTCTTTCAAATATCCAGCACTTCCATGGTTACTACTTAAACCACCTAGTGTACAATCCACTATGAACTCAAAACCCACGCATTTGGCAATAGCAGAAAATACCAGAAAAGAACCCAGCTTGCATGACTCAACTCTGATTTTGGGAATGGCCTCATCTCTCTCTCCGCTATTGCTGTTGAAGTATCAACCTAACAACTCACAGCCTAAAGGATGACCCGGTGAATAAAGTTTTGACACCCTGGCTCAGGTTGATTCAGAGATCTTTGAAACTGATCTAAAACTTTTGAGTCTTGTCTCAATCTTATGTTTGAATCCCAGTTTTATCAAAACAAATTTCCAACAGTACAGGCTACATCATCTCAGCATGTGGCATCCTCCAAAGAGTATTAATTTCATATGAAAACAAGAGGCTGTTTGCAAAGAATTCAGCCATACCAGGAAGGAAGCTCAAGGGAGATGCAAGTGATGGCAAGGAAATCATCATGATCTTCATGCAGTTTGCCACACGGAAAGGTGACTGTTCTCCTTTCAATCAGCAAAGGGAGAAAAAATCTCCATTGAGTTCATGTACATTTATAAAACCAATCTTTCTCTTCAATTGATGTGATTTAGTTTGAATTCATTGCAGCATAGTCTCAGGCATATGGCAAGTATGAGAACCACATGATTAATTGTAATTTATTCTGACATTGGCAAAGACCCTGGTTTCTGCCGAGAAGTTGACATTGCTTTGCAATGCAGTTGGACATGGGTTGTGGGAAAGTTAAAATAGGGCACATGGTCAAGTTGGGTTGGGTTTCAAGTTGATATCAAGACATTTCCAACACGACTTCAGAAAGATTCAGTATCAATTCAGCACAACTTCAGCAAAAATTCAGCACAAAATTACACATCACTTGGAGCCAAGTCCTTAAAGAGATCTTAAAGGGTTCCTAAAGAGAGGGGTGAAGGCACTTGCACGCAAGTGCTGAGCAAACATCCGTGGTGATACAAATTACAACTTACACATCAGCTACATCACCATAACCCTTAAGCCACCTGCTCAAAGTAGGCTATCTTTTGATACACCTCCACTATCACTACATAAACCTTCCAATCGTAGATTGGGGGGCTTGTTTTAGTGTCTAGTGACCCAGGAAAGGCAGAGGTAACCTCATTCATCCCTTTCTGCACTCAGCAAAAGGTTCTCAGGAACACTTTTGAGCTTTACATTGGTCAACAGGACAATGATTTATCAATTTTATTGTTGAATTTACCGGTGGATAACTCAGTCCAATCCAATTTGATTCAGTCTCAATCGGCGTCCATCACGGTTTTGAATGCACAAGCCCGTCAAGACAAGACGCCAATTGCAGCCTTGCAGACCAAAGCCAACGACATCAAGTCTGTTTTTCACACCAAACTTCGAAAGTTTCAAGCTGAAAATCAACAGACTATTGCTCATCTTTGTGGCGTTGTGGATGGCTACAACAAAGGATTGGCGGGGCGACTTGGTTGATTGGAGTTTTCTTCTGTTCAACCGGCGGCTGTTGAGCAACACCAAATTTTCATAGAACCCCCTCATGATGCTCATATCTACTTTACGGGAATGCCGTGTGAGACTAACAATTTCTGTTTCTATATAAGAAACACCTTTGAACGGATTGGCAATCAGTTAGTCACCGAGAAGCAGAAAATTTTATGGATTTCAGGTTTTTTTCACCCGGCATCTGGTTGAATGGACAAAGAGGTGCCCTCTTACATTTAGTGGTGTGGGTTACTTTCAAAGAATGCTTTGGTCCTGAATTTACCGGTGTTGCAAGCTTTGGCCAAAATGGATTATGTTATTAAGGAGTTACTTGATTCCAATTATCCAAGTTTATTAAAGACAGGGAAACACAAAACCAAAGATCAAGGGTTTCCCCTAAAATTCACACAAATTACAAAAAAAAAAGTCAAAGGTTCCCCCTATTCCGTCACAAGAAAAAAAGTATGGGCCTATCCAACAAATAAAATTGACACAAAATAGTGACAGCAAATACAAAAAAATCAAAAACCCAACAGAGACGCCCCACTACCCATCCCTGTCTAGCGGGGTTAAAAAGTAGTGACCAGATGACCCCCAGCGCGCCGCAAGGGCATTATGCAAAGGGGGGGGGGGGCACCGAATAAGCCCCCCAAACTGCGCAAATGCAACAGCGGAGAAGCATGAGCCAAACCCCTGGCTGGAAGTGCAGCACAGCGGTTCGACTGAGGAACAATCTCGAACTTAACACAAGTCCCTCCCTGGGCTCGCGGGGCGCGAGCACCCTCCCGCTTGCGGGAGGGACTTGTGCCTAATGTCCGATATTTGGCCTGAGGCTGCCCAGCCAAACATCTAAAAATTCCTTATATCCCCCATATCACTGTATACTCATTGGATTTCTTCACAGCCTCTGGCATCATTAGAATCAGATTTTCTTTCTACATATTCTGGCGTGTTTAACACAACACCTACCCCCATCCCTTGAAAAAAAAATTGTTGTAAAAGCATGGCTTGCGAGGCCTTGCAAGGCTGAAACCGTGAGAAAGTGTCTGTACTTGACCTGCAAATGGCCCGGCGGGTCTGTCACATTGCTCAGAAAATGCCCTTACAAGAATGGCTGCTGAGTGGCCAGTTCTTGATGAATTTACTTGAAAAAACATGTACAAGACAGCTGAGATCAAGGGCTAGACATGGCCAACTGGGATTTGGATTATGAGGTGATACCAAGTTGTAGGAGAGTTGTAAACACAAAATCACACATTTTCATTGAAAAAATCCGTCAGCCTCAGGCCAAATATGGGACATTAGTCCTAAGCCTCTCCTTCGGAGACGCTTCGCGCCTCCTCGGAGAGGCTTAGTTAAGCTCGGAACAATCTCCCCGCACACCAGCCCACCTTTTATAGACAATCTGGCCTTGCCTCAAGCACAACACCGCAAACTGTCAGCACCGCACCCCATCCCAACCCCCGTCATTGTCAAGGCAATAATCACCGCGCCACCGCTCACAAGCCAAGAGTAACCTCCGCCTTTCAAAACGGTCCTAACCAGGTAAGGGACCAGTTACCACTCTCATGGACACCAGCCACCAGCCCACACGCCCATCACAACTACGTGCTTAGCGCACCCTGGCCATGCCCTCCTCCGTCGCCATCTGGTCCCTCGCCCCCTCCCCCGCACACACCCGGCTGGCCACTGGCTGCGACCACGGCGCCATCGCCGACAACCAGCTTGAGCTCGTCTGCAAGCTCGACCCCTGCAAGACCCGTCTCCTCAGCCTCGCCTGGGGCATCTCACCCTCCGAAACTCCTCTCCTGCTCCAGGACCCCAACAAATCGCAGTCTTCCTCGTCGCCGGCGGCGCCGAACCCAGTCTGCGCAAGTGGGCCGCCGGCTCCGGCCGTTGTCTCAACCGGATGACCGTTGAGAAACTCCAGGGAGAACACACACTCGTCTGGACCGTCGCCGTCCTCAAGTCAGTCGCCCTTTCTCTCTCTCTCTCTCACCACACCAGCCGCCTCTGAAAACATCTCTATCTCTCCAGTGGCACGATAATCTTGGGCAACTCGCTGGGCAATGTGCATTTCTGGGACGCCAAGTCGTGTGTGCGGCGCCAGACGATCCGCGCCCATCGCGCCGACATCCTCGGCATTTCTGCCAACGGCTGTTCGGTGTTCACCTTTGGCGTCGACCAGAAGACCTGCCAGCTCACCCTCCACATCCAATCCCTCGCCGGCAACAACAGCGAGACGACGGCCGCCCAGTCGCGCTGGCTGCTGGCCGCCTCCCGTCGCCTCCACTCCCACAACAGTGTTCATGTACCTGTTGATGTATCAGTTGAAACTCAAAGTTTTCAAACCTTGTACTATTTATCCTTTATTTTGCCTTTCAATGCAAAGATCTCGCTCAAGGCCCTATATTTCTTTCTTCCTTCTCAGGAACCAAGTGCAGTAGTTTGCCTCATTTTGTGTATAAATCTGACAGTTTGATTTTTGATTAATTACTGATGCCATACATACCACCAGTCTAAAATTTACATCAAAAATTTCAAACACAAACCTGGCAGCCTGGATTAATAAGAAACAGACATAACCTATCTTTCTTTGACACTTTCCAACTACCTAGGTAGAATGAAAGCTTTATAAAATATCCCTTCAGCTTGTAGAAAAAGTTGTGTTTGCACAATGAGAGGTTTTTCCATCAGATACTATAATGATTCTGCATGAGGCATGAGGGGGAGGCATTGAGATTTTTCAAGCTCACTGAATGTAGGATTTCCATTTATCAAATCCCAGCTCTAGGCAACAAGAGTCTATTTGACTCAACTCAACAAAAATCAGTAAGCCCATGCCAAGTCAGATGGAAAACAGGGACCCTTAACAGTGCTCAAACAAAATTAGAATGGAAGTCTAATTACTGATCATGAAATGCCATCGTGAGGTTTTCATTCATCTATCCATTTATATATAATATTCATTAGTTAATTTTGTTGTTTATGAATAAGTGTTTTGAATATCTCACTTTCAAATTCATACATTTTTTCACTGTGTTTGTGGTACAGAAGGCAAGCTTGGCCCATGTTACAGATCTTTCCATTGAGCCCCTGTAAATACAGTGCTATAATGGGCCACTTTCACCTTCTGTACCATAAACACAGTAAAAAGATATGTGGATTTCAATGTGAAGATACTGAAATCATACATTAATAAGCTGCAACATATACTGGGAGATCACAGACTTACATAAATTGACTCCTGCAGCGGCGCAGCCGCCTTGGCCTCTAGTTTTCTTCTTACAATCAAGAACACATTTGCTAATCAACATAAATTAGAACAAGCAGAAGCCGCCTTTAATGCGGCTTGTCAGGGAAATAAATTGGTAGAAGAATTTAACATCATCTTCAATGCGTTACTTTGACCCCTCAAATTGGCTGAACAAACCAAATGTCTCGCTTACAACAAGGCGATTGACCCAAACATTATCAAACTGGCTCTTTTCTGAGGCGCTTGGGACAAATCGGTTGACTTGGAAGTAAGACAAGAGATTGTGGCATTGGTCTCACGGAATGTGGCGGGTGTCAGCAAAATTCTCGATCCCCAATCTCATCAAAAGGGTCAACAGTCTCATTCTCAAGCGGGTTCTGGTCAGATTTTTAAATCTCATCCCCCTCAACTTCCTCCAACTTCGCGCCCTCCAGTAGCTCATGTTAAACTTACGGAGGGAGAACCCATGGATCTCAATGAAATTTTGGCTGCAATGAAAGATGTTGGTTTTTTGTACACCGCGTTTTGCAAGGGTTGCATGGATTGTGGAATCTGTATTTGTTGTGGGGGTGAGTATGACACGGCTCATGACAACGCTTGTGGTTGTGTTTTGGGGGAAGCGATGGAGATGGACATGACCGACATGATAGCCTTGTGGAAGGAATGGGGTAGTCGAGCAGGAAGAAAGAAGAGATTGGGCGGCAAGAGAAGTGATTCAATGTGGGCACCCAAGAATCAATCAGACCAACAATTGACTTCTGCTCGCCAAGCGCCGGGAGCTCCTCGACCGGATTTGGCTGCTGTGACACCACCTGTGGGACGCCCTGATAAAGGGAAGAAGTGTCAGTCTCTGGCGGAAGTCAATGGTTTGCTGTTTAAGAAGAGGGTGTCCAACGCGGAAGGAAAGGATGAAGATCCGTCTTTGGTGGTTGATGCTGTTGAAATGGAACCCATGTTAGCTGGCAAAATTTACTTCAATTCCTGCATGGCGGAGAAGTTCAGTGAGAACAATAGTAAGCAGTCTCATTTAATACAGAAGTAACCTCGCCCAGATCATCACCCTTTCTTTAAGGGATCCTTGTTGATTCGTGATAAGATGCAGGCTGATGTTTCTGTACTGGTTGATTCAGGCGCGTCCGCTTCATTTATAGACATAAATTTTGCCGAGCAGATGAATATTGAGATTTTTCCAATTATGGTGTTCAAAGTTGGTTTGCATAATTTTATGCATGCATAAATCATAAAATCATAAAAACTTTTTTGCAGGGAATATGCCTGTCTGATTATGTAATACAAAATTTCCTCACCAACATATTTTTATGATTTTATGATTTATGCATGCATAAAATTATGCAAACCAACTTTGAACACCATAAATGGCGGTTCTGTTGCAATGTAACTCTTTCAACGGGTTGGCGGCGTCATCTGGCAAAATTTTATCTTATTCATTTCTTTCTTCTCATGTTGTACTTCATTTAACTAAGCTAGCTTCAGCAGACATTATATCAGGAAACTCAGGGACTTTTGTCGGTGGTTCTGAGGGTGATATTGTAATGTATGATTATATACAAGAGATTTGTTCTACCCTTTGTAATGAATCTGATACGCTTACTTCCAAGTTTTCTGATGTATTTGTCATGGAAGCATTAACCAAACTTCCTCCACATCAAGGGCTGAAGGGATTTCACGAGAAGACCGCAGCACAAAACAAGGCACAGAGATGAGCCTTTGGGCTCAAGAGAGGACAGCGAGGAGGAGAAGCTCACTGGATCGGCTCGGATAGGAGGCGCAGAAAAAATAGAGGAAGAACCAATGGTGTTATTGCGCAGGGCTAGGCTAAGGTATATATAGACTAGGTACACTGGCAAGACTTGTGGTAGAAAAGATAATGAATATGCAAAGAAAACACTAGAAGGAAATGGAATCTCAACCAAGGATATCATACAAGATTCAAGTCTGTCACAAATGGAGCGCACGCGCACAAGAGAATATCAGTAGACATGAAAGCTAGCAGTCAGAACTATAACAGGGATCTAAGTCAACAAGTTTAGTATAAGGCAGTAACATGACATGAATAAAAGATACCATAATGGGTGCAAGATACTTAGGAGTGAGCAAAACATGGGATCAGAGAACAACTGATGATATGAGGCAGAAGGAAGAGATGAAAAACCCAACAAGGGCACTTTGATTACATGGTGAATTTGAAAGAGGGGGCAGTTCCTCCTTTTGGAAAAATGTACAACCTAAGTAAGCCGGAAAGGGAAGAGCTGAAGCGGTATGTGGATGAAAATCTTGCAAAGGGTTTCATCAGAGTCTCTTCCTCTTTGGCGGCGGCTCCATATTTTATGTAAAGGTTCCTGGGAAGGCTAATTGCCCGTGTGTGGATTATCAAATGCTGAATAGTTTGATGGTTTGAGATTCTTATCCCCTGCCAGTTATATCTCATTTGCTGAACAATTTGCAAGGCTGTAAATTTCTTTCAAAAATAGATCTTAGAGCGGCTTTCAATTTGTTGCCGGTAGCGGAGGGTCACAAATGGAAAACTGCATTTTGTACTCCCTGGGGTCTTTACAAATATCAGGTAATGCCATTTGGTTTGGCTAATTTGCCAGCTACTTTTCAACGCTTTATCCAGCATGTTCTGCGGGAATTTTTAGATGTCTGTTGCTTTGTTTACATTGATGATATACTGATTTATTCAAAGACGAGGGAACAACACTTTGTAGATCTTAATAACTGTTGCAGTGATGAATCTGGAACAGCAGAATTGATGAGGATGTTTGTGGAAGGATGAGGAAAGGTCCTTCCACGTCTGCTGCTCCAGTTGACTACAAAGCTGAAATGTCACAAGCTGTGATATGTACAAGAAAGGTTTGAAGCATAAAGACTTGAGGAGAAAAGAAACAAAACTACACAACCTCAACAATAACATTTTACAGAAACTTTGCGAGTACTCTTTGAAAGCGTCCCTGAATAAATGTGAGTTTTTCTGTTCTAAGGTGACGTTTTTGGGGTTTGATATTACAGATAAAGGACTCAAGATGAATTCAAATAAGCTTAAGAATGGCCTTTCCCAATAACAGTGCGAGGATTGCGCAAATTTTTGGGGTTCACTAATTTTTACAGGCGTTTTGTTCATCATTTTTCTACGGTGGCGGGTCTGTTGACTACATTAACGCAAGAGAAGTATAGCGATGCGACGGCTTTGGACTCTACCATGGCTCATGAGGCGTTTGACAGATTGAAGCGTTTATTTGTTGATGAACACTTACTTTTGCACTTTGACTTTGAGAAAGATAGGATAGTGCATGTTGATTATTCAGGTTATGCTATTGCAGCAGTATTAAGCCAACCAGACTCACGAGGTAATTTGTTTCCAGTCAGCTATTTCTCCCGCGAGCTTTTGGAACAAGAGCGATCTTGGAAGATTTTTGATCTCAAGCTATTAGCGATTGTTTCGGCGTGCAAGGAATGGCGGGCGCGGTTGATGGGTACCAAGAAGCCAGTCAAAATGTTTTCAAATCACTCAAACTTACTGTATTTTAAAACTGCTAAATACTTATCTCCTAAACAGGCTCGATGGGCCCTATTTTTAGACAATTTCAATATGCTGATATATCATGTGAGTGGATTTATGAATCCGGCTGATGGTCCAAGCCAGAGAGAAGATTATTATGACGGTAAGCCTTTGAGTTCAGATGTTGATCTTATTGTGAAACAAATAGTGGATTGTGGTGCAATAGGGGGGTTCGCAATTGAATTTTATAAAACTTTGGAGGTTGTTTTAAGGCCTTTATGAACATTATTTTAAAATTTTGGCAAGATGTCCAGAAAAAGGTGTGACTGATCAATCAGTGCAATTGATCAACTTTTTAAAAATATGTTGATAAACAGGTTAAAATGGGTCCTAAAGTTTTACAAATTTCAATTGTGAACCCCCCTAATAGATGAGCCGTCAAACACGAGCTTGCCAGCATTTACTTCTCATGATTTATTTTTTCAGAGACCTTCCTGCAATCTTTTGAGATTTTTCAAGGGCAAATACACTGATAAGGAAAAGGCTATGTCGGGAGTCTGTTTTGTTGATCAAGTTTACTCAATTAGTGACACTTTATCACGACTCGCCAACGGTGGGTCACCCGGGAATGGCGCGGACATTGTCAACCTTGACGCGGACCTTTTCGTGGCCTGGGGTAGCGAGTTTTGTGATCAATTACGTTAGAAGCTGTGACTCATGTCAGCGAGTTGAAGCTAAGCAACGATTGCCGGATGGAAAGCTGGTCTCTTTGGTTGCGGATTCTAAACCTTGGAGTGTCATTGGCATGGATATGATTGTTAAGTTGCCGTTGGCCGGAGGTTTTGATTCTATCCTAGTAGTTGTTGATATTTTAAGTAAACTAACTCATTTTATTCCATGTAAGGAATCTTTGTCCTCAAGTGTCTTGGCGGCTTTGTTCAGGAAGCATATTTTCAAGTATCATGGGTTTCCAGATAAAATAGTTTCTGACCCGGGTAGTACTTTTGTTAGTGATTTTTGGAAGGCGTTGATGAAATCGTTGAACATCAAGTTGGCTCTTTCTATGGCTTATCATCCACAAACCAATGGACAGACGGAACGCATGAATCAGGTATTGGAGGACTACCTTCAACATTTTTGTTCTTATTATCAGGATAACTGGGACAAATGTTTGGAAATGGCGGAGTTCTCTATAAACAATACTGACTCGGGAATTTTAAAGATTTCCCTTTTTTCTTTAATTACGGTTTCAATCCTAGGTTTAACATTTTAACTAAAAACACGGGGCGGAAAGAGTTGGATGAATTTTTAATTGACTTGCAGCAACAGTGGGCCAATACACTAACTTTATTTGTTAGTGTTAACAATAACAACATTTTCTGTTATCTTGTTTTTTTGTGTTGCTAACAATACAGGAACTTGCCCAGGAAATAGTGATGGATAACAGCAATAACTGTTATTGTATCCTGTTAGTAGCAATAAAAGGCCTGTTATTGTTGTTATTGCTGTTATTTCCTGTTATTGTTAGTATGGATACTTGTATCTGAGATAACAAATAACATGAATTTGGGAGTCAATCAAATGGCTACACTAACAGTTATTGTCCAATAACGTTAGTGTAGTGCAGTGGCCCATTGCTGCTTGCAGGTTACACAAGAGACGGCCGTTGATTGTTTGCATCAAGCAAGAATTAAGCAGGTGTCCTATTATAATTGTGGCAAGCGTAATTTGCCTATATACAAGGAAGGGGATGAAGTTTTATTATTGCGGAAATTCATTCAATTGCGGTGCATCAACTCAAAATTGGACTACAGGTACATTGGACCTTTCCAAGTGTTGAAGATGATTGGTCCCAATGCGGTCAAGTTAGATTTGTCCAAGGATTATCCAAAGCTACACCCAGTGTTTAATGTTTCCTTACTGACTTGTTATGTTAGCCCCAACACTGTGGAAGGGCGCTTGACAAATTTAGGCATAAAAGATAATTATTACGCTAACAATAAGATTGTGGATTGGACACAAATCAAAGCGGTGTTGGATGTCCAAAGCGTGAAGAAGGGTAAATACAAATACTTGATTTCTTGGCAGTCTTCTACGCTGGGTGAGGATACATGGGTTGCGCAAGCGCATATTCCTTCTTCTGCTGACAGTTATTTGGAAAGTTTTAGGAAAGCGGCGGAGTTGAAAAACAAGAAAGTTAATAAAACAGGTAGTATCTCCAAATAATCACATCCTTTTCGGGGGTAGTAGGGGAGGCTAATTTTGTAACAAACTCGGATGATAATTTGGACTTTTGTCCGTTTTGTTTGGCCGACTTATTGTTTATTTAGATCAATTAACTTTGATTGCTCATTGGATTGACCTTTGATGGAGATGATGTCATGCAATCTACATGGCAATGACATATTTCTCTTGTTGCGTCATCGGAGTTGTTGTTCTTTTGGATGATTATGTTTTCCCCTCTCTCAAAGTTTGTTTCCTTTCTTTCTCTCTTTTCTCATCAAGATATTCTATGTCATTAGGTTCTTCATACATAAATATAAATTTAAGAAATCACAAGCTCTATACTTTATCAACAAACTTATAACTGAGCCAAATCAATCTACTGTTCAAGCACTTGGCGAGTTTATCCTCTTGGATAAACTTCATAGCCTATACATAGCTAACTGAATAGTAGGCCGGTCCTCACATTTAGTCACTCTAACTACAGCCGGTGAGGTCACCAAAGAGGTGCGGCTACACCGCTTCAAACATTCTAGTCCCTCCCAGGGGGGGGGGGGGCAGACTTTCCCCCCTTTGCCCAACCATGGCGGGGCCCCACAATACATTAGACCTTACCTGTCAAGCTAAGTCCCTGTTTGGCACTGATATAATCAGCAACATATTTCGCAAATATTTCACAATTATATCGGTAAAATGCCAATGGTGTTTAGCAAACCAATATATCCAAAATATGAAATAATTTGTAATTACAGTTCCTACATGCCAATATATTGGCAGCTAAATCAGACCCACCCCTCGCAACTCCCAACCTCAATTATTGACCTCATTGAGTGGATACAACACTCCACTAGCACAGTTCACGTTGGTCACTTTAACACCATTTTTATGGCATTTTATCATGAAATTTGTGCATATTGTTCAATAATCAAAAAAAGCAATTTCAGATGAATCTGACCAACGTGAAAAAAATGGAAAATTTTAATGGTAAATTGGATAAAAATGGTGTCAAAAATCCAATGTGAACCTGGCTACTAGCTCGATGTATCCACTCGATGACCAACAGTTGGTCATTGAGTGGACTTCTATATCCACTTGATGGCCTGGTTGGTCATTGAGTGGATACAACACTCCACTTGCTCAATAAACCTTGATTACCAACCGGGTCATCAAATGGACTTATCTACTTGATAGCCCGGTTGGTCATCAAGTGGATAAATACTCCACTCAATGGCCCAGTTGGTCATCAAGTGGAGTAGGTATCCACTCAGTGACCCGGTCAGCTGTCAAGTGGAACAGGTAAGGAATCTGTACAAGTAATAATAATAATAATCACAATGAAGCAGAATCCGTAAGACATTGTGATGAGATGATGGGGGGGGGAAACTCCCTCCCCCCTCCGTAAAAAAGGAAAAACAATGCGAGAGAAAGAAAAACCCTCCTCCTCTACCCGCCTCTCACGCACACCATCCTCACACGGATCTTCTGTCAACTTTGCTGCACGTCATCGCCCACTGTTGGACTCCTCTTGCCTCTGTCTAGCCTTCAATGCCAGGATCCCACATGCCGCTTCCGCCCCAGCTACGCCCGCTGGCGTAGCCTGCTTTGGCTGCCACATCTTCCCCCGGTCACGGCCTATACTAGCCAGTCTGCGCCGGCCTGCATAATTCAAGTCCAGCTCTGCCGCCACCAAGCCGTGTACATAACCCCGCGCACCGCCTTGCAGACATTCTCCGCGCCAGCCTTGCGGAATCTGCAGCCCGCAACCTCTGCAAACCCATGCGGCCAATTTGGGTCCCCAACCAGGATTTACCACCACAACGGTGGGTTGGTAGTGCACGGCAATGATAAGGTGGTGTGGTGGTGAGTTGCAGATAGGGACAGCGCATACAATTTCGTGGCAAGGGTAACAGTGGATTTGATCACGAGCAAGCTGAGAGAACAGCTTTGGTGAGTCTAGCAACACTGAGAAGGACCAACTGCTTAAAATAGAGGCAGTGTTCAAGGTTATTGATTCCCCAGGGCAATTGGAGGCGCTGCACTTCTAGCTATCCATTGCCCTCAACCCCTCTGCTGTTGCACATGCACAGTCCAAGGGGCAAAGAGTGGGCCCCCAACAGGTTCGTAGCCTTAGCTGCTGGCCAGGGGCCTTCATGTCCATCCCTTTTGACCCACGCACTAGACGCGGGCTGGGGGGTGAGCCTGAGTACACAGCTCTGCTGTTGTTGGTGGCTAGGTTGAGATTTTTTTTGAATTATTATTGTATTGAGATTAGTGCGGCCATTTTTTTGAAGTTTTAAATAAGGGGAAACCCTTGTTTTTTTTTCTCTTTTGTAATTTTACAGGGGGAACCCTTGATCTTCTTTTGTACAATTCAGATAAAATTGTGTCTTTCATAAAATTGGATGATAGCTGTGCCTATGCTGTCACAATACCTCCTCAATGTGCTTTTGGCATTGTCACAAAATTAGAACACCACAACGGGCAAAACCTCAAAACATGCAAACACTATGCATGTATTTATTTACATAAAATCCAAAAGTTTTTTCCAGGAAGGCAAGTTGTGCAGCAATCTGCCTGCTGCTTTTCAGCTCGCAAAATCAGGCCAAGAAAGCACTGCGCTAAAAGCAGCTCATCAGATGCAGCGTATACATCTGGTCCAATTGTTTGCCTCCAGCTAACACTCCTGCCTGGGACTTGAGTTTCCTGGACTTTCATGGTAAACTCAAGGTTATGTAGTTCCAAACAAGTTAAGCATGAAAAATCTATGTAAGAGCAAAACATACTCCAAAACAAAGCTTAAACCAACAATGGGCCTATTTATACTATACTCTATGATAACCTGGCCGTTCTGTTATTGTAGGGATTGGTGTACCATCCTATACTACTAACTGTACTAGCATTGGCCCTTGCTGCAAGTGGCCCGTATAGTATTCTGTTTTTTGTTTCTGAAACAAAAAATACAAGTATAGTAATATGTTTCTCCCCCAGTTACTGTGATAACACACTTAACCAGGAGTAAACATAAGGCAAAGACATGTGGGCTTCTGGTGATTGTACAGGGAAACTATGCCACCTACCCAGTCCTTGTGGTAATGGCACGGTGTGGTTATTTATACGGTGTGAGAATAAAAGCTGGTAAGTCGGTGGAAATGTCCGCTAACCGCCTTCTTCAAGAATATTAGTGCCCAGGCTGTGTGGTTGCCGGTTACTCAGCTCTGCACTGCTACTATCCGCTAGCCTTCAGCGCTCCTCTCTGAGCCTGATCTATAGCGTAATAATCCGCAAGTGAATAAAGCTCCGCACTCCGTAAGCACAGAATCCGCAAGTAACTTCTTTAGGTAAAGATAAGGTCACAAATATATCTCCTAATACTCTGGTACGTCCGTAAGCTGTAAGTACAATAATGAGTAATCCGTAAGATTATAGGATAATAGGATGATGGAAAAGAGAAGAGAAATCCATGAGCCCTTTTTCCTGTCCTTCTCTCCATGCACATCGCCGTTCCCACACAATCCCTTGCATCTGACACTTTCCCGCACTAGTCCTCCAGCTCCGCCCTCTCTTCCGCATATCACTCTCCCAGACTCCGCTCATCTCCGACGCTTGACCTCCCACCGTCCTCTGTCTAGCCCCCGCCAGTCGGTCTCTCGCCACCCGCCTCCACCCCGGTTTCACCCGCTGGTGGAACCCGCTTCACCTGTTGTGGCTCACCCGCTGACGCGCCGCTGCTACCAGTCCACGTGTGTAGTCCCCCGCAGTCTAGCCCTGTCTTTTCCCCTCCAATCCAAATAACCAATCTGCAATCTGTGCATTCCGGTCCGCACGTGACTTTCCGTAAGCTTTCTTAGCGTGCTTTTCTGACATCATCCTCAGTGCTTATGTCACCGGAAAGCACTCTGCCTGCACCTCTCTGTGCATTCCCACCCGCGCTATCCCCGGGTGGACATTCTACCACGCTTGCCTATATAAATCACCACAATGGGCAGGCGTGTTAGAATGTCCACGGAGATAGTGCGGGCGGGAATGCACAGAGCCGCTCAGGCAGAGTGAATTCCAGTGACATAAGCACCAAGGATGATTTCAGAAAAGCATCCTAAGAAAGCTTCCAAAAAGTTGCGCGCAAATGGAATGCATGGATTGCGGACTGCGAATTCTGGGTTGGGTATTCGGACTGGAGCGGAAAGACAGGGCTGGACTGCGGCGGACTACACACGTGGACTGGTAGCAGCGGCGTGTCAGCAGGTGAGCCACAGCAGCTGAAGCGGGTGGAACCGGGGCGGAGGCGGTGGTGAGAGACTGACTGGGGGGGGCTAGACAGAGGACGGTGGGACGGTGGGAGGGCAAGCGTCGGAGAGGAGCGGAGTCTGGGACAATGACGTGTGGAAAGCGGGTGGAGCTGAAGGACTAGTGCGGGAAAGTGTTGGATCAGGTGGGAATGGTGACGTGCGTGGAGGGAAAGATAGGGGGGAGGCTCACGGTTTTCTCTTCTCTTTTCCTTATCCTAGTATCCTATCATCTTACGGATACTCATTTATTGTACTTACACTTGCGGACGTGCTAGAGTATTAGGAGTGTTCACGTGACCTCATCTTTTACTTACAGAGTTCCTTGCGGATTCTGTGCTTGCGGAGTGCGGAGCTTTATTCACTTGCGGATTCTTACGCTATAGATCAGGCTCAGAGAGGAGCACTGAAGGCTAGCGGATAGTAGAAGTGCAGAGCCAAGTCACCAATAATCACACAGCCCGGACACATATATTCTCAAATAGGGTGGTTAGCAGACCTTTTCTACCAACATACCAGCCTTTATTCTCACAATGGGATTGTCAAGGAACGCCGGGTAGCTCTTGTTCTGTTGAAAGATTCTTCTCTGCGGCTGCAGACGTGTGTAGCTCCAGCTGTGGTTGTTTGCTCCCTTCAACTATGTCACAATATGTCAGCAGCCTTATGTGGCTTTGTGAGGATGTTCTCCTCTCAGGGGAATTTGCTGAGGCTGGGAAGTCTTTGCGTTCTCTGATCCCCAGGCCCAAGAAATAGATAAATTTTCATCCCTACTAAGCCACATTTGACCATTGAGATTTTTTTGTTTCTTCCTTCATTTGGATATACTATTTTGCAAAAAGAGATCCTCATGTAATTGGATATTGTATTAAAAATGGATTTACTCCGCGCATGGAGGCGAACTTGTTGCACATGGGAATTTTTGTTGACTCAACGTTGAGTCAACGGAAATTGCTGTGCGCAACAAGTTTCCCTCCGTGGGCGAAGTAAATCTGTATTAAAAATCCAATACAGAAAATGGAAATAAAAGTACAGTTATTATACCAAAAAAATATGATAACAGTACTCTGTACCAATACCTGTATAGTAAAGGCCCACCGTTGCTTAAACCATTACCAGGTAGAAGAAAAGTATGCAGAATACACATAAAATAAGATAAACCAGTGTAACAATGTAAGAGCTGAAAGCTCTTCACTGGGCTAGGCGCTGGCACTCATGAGAGATTATTGTCTCGAGGGATTCTGATGCCAACATTTGGGGTCTTTATTGCATCTAGCTCAGAAGAGAAAGAAGTTGGGGTCAAGTCTCTGCTACGTACAACGGAGGAAGGGAGGAAAAGAGAAGATGGAGAAAGAGAAAGAAGTGACATAACTAGCTCAGAAGAGAGAAAAGTTGGGGTCAAGTCTCTGCTGAGCTAGGAAAGAGGAATGATGGGACTATATAGGCTGGAGTTGAGTCTTGTGACATGTTTGTGAAGTGCGCGTGTGGGCGGGCTTTACAAACAAGCCAGATGAAATATTCGGAAACTTTCTCAAGGTTCTTCATCCCCAATACCAGCCTCCTCGTTATCTGGTGCATCGGTTGGGTAATGGTACGTTTCTTCAGGTTCCTGTGCTGCTATTCTTTTTATTTCTGCATCTTTTGCCTTTTTTATTTTATGATTTTTCCATAAATTTTTGATATTGTTTTTAATATATCTGACATTGTATAATAGCACGCATCTTTCATTAGACAGGAGAATAACACAGAATTCATTCTATGTTTTAGCTTACTCAAAGGAAAACTTGTTGCCATTATGCGTAGAAGTTTCTTCTGTTATCTGGGATTGCGCTTCAGCTTTGACTGCGCTGTTGTCGACTGCACATGTGAATCATAATCGAGAGAAGCGCAAACATTAGTTGGTGTACAATGGAGTGGTTGATCTCCAGTAGAAACAAATGAGGTTGAGACAGACAGACCTGACTCTGCCAAGCTTCCTGCGGCCTTTCCCTCCATCCTCTTGATCAAGCGGGGGGTGGATTGAAGTTGGTATAAAGATTTTTCCATAGGAGATTTCTGAACGATTAGCTGGGCAGGCAAACCAAATGTTGGTAAGGCCTGGAAGAAGCCAATCAAGAGCAGAGACTTGAAAAGCATTTTGATGGCTGTATTCATGATCAGGTCTATCTCAAATCTAAGACTATCAAAATCTGATAGTATGCGGCTACTTTTCGGCGAAATGAGAGCTCTTAGGAGGAGGATGCAGCTGCAAGTTAGAAAGGAGGAGCTTTGTGACCTCAGTATTTAAGGTATCGTAGCCTGCTGGATAAATCCCCCCCTCCCCGTGCAAAAAGCTCACACTTTCTTGTACGACCAAGCAGGCCCGAGCTCCACGTGTCATTCTCTGAAGTAGGTTGGGGGTCGAAGGCAGGGTTTTATCTGTTACTGCGCTGTTTGGCGATCAATAATCGCGATTTAGCCGGATGCAACAAGTAACAACAAGCCGGCGGCAGTCCACATGGCCTTAAGATTGACATGGTACAGAAAAATTTGCTCAAAGTGAGTGATCTTATCCAGGGCTTGATCTGAAGAGTGGAGCGGCAGTGGCCAATATGTTGTATCAATATGGTACAGGCAGCACGACCTTGCAGCTTTTTCATGATGGATCTCGATGCTCATCGAGAACCTTTACTTTACAGCACCTGAATCTTGTAAGGCTAAGCTTGCAAGTTGCGCCGACGAGGGTTCTGTTTAGTGTGAATATGGAATGAAATATAAGTGAAATGGAGAACAGCAGAGAAGGTTTTGTTACAGCAAATGCAAACAAATAGCAATTAGCCTAACACAGTGATCTAAGAAGAAGGTGTTGCGGATAAACAAACATAACAGGACAGAACAGAACAGAACATAACATAACATATGGAGGATGAGCAAACAGAGTAAACCGTGCGCTTCATGACTTCTATCAACAAGGAATAATGCATTCAAGGCCAACCTCGAAATCCGCTCGTTTTTTTTTGTACGTAGGAGATAGGAAAGGGGAGGCACCCAGCAAACCATATAAGAAACAATATTCAAAATAAAAGCACCCTAAACATGTGCTTTTGAATGGCAACAATTGCAAACAGATGGGAAATACGCTCTATAAGCACGAAAACAAGTATCAATGAGACTTATGTAGACCGGAGGTTTTTAGCCCGCAACTGCAAGGCGGATTGTTTGAGCTCATCGTAATGGCCAGACTTGAGGCAAAGCTCTTTAAATGCGGAGGGTTTCGTGACTTCTCCTTCACCCCCCTCATCGTCCAGTAGTAGCCTCCAGGGCTCATCAAATTCTAAGACTTCGCCGTCTGATAAAACCAGCACTTTGTCGTAGTCAATTATTGTTTTCAGCCGATGTGCGATGCATAGAATCGTTGAATTGCCCATTTCTGTTCGGATGGCTGCTTGGATCTTTTCGTCCGATTCGGCATCTGATAGACACAATCCCCAGAGATGTAAACCACGAGTATGGTAATGATGAAGCTGCAACACCACAAAAGACAAACCCACCCAAGCTCGCAGTCGATTCGTCCAGAATGAGCAAGGCCGAGTTTTCCAATTTAAGGATTGCGCGGGCAATTGCCAAGAGCTGGCGTTGACCTATTGTGAGATTGGAGTAGGGAAACTTTCAGTTTCATTCGTCACGGCCAACATGACAGTCAAAGCAAGAAGAAAAATAGACATATTGACCTGTACTGAAATTCTTCCCTCCTTCCTTAACCTCCATGTTTAGACTTGTGATGAATTGTACATCGTGAGCGCTTGAGCTGGCGTCAGGCGGAGCGTTTGCAGCGTTACTACCATTTAGCGGGAGTTCAGATGAAGAGGCAGCCATTCCGACTCGACGCAAGGCATCCCAAACTAGCAGACAAGAAAGTAATACCAACGTTACTCCTCGCACGTACATTCATTGCTTCCACAGTCGTGGCTTACTTTGGGTATCATCATGCTCTGAGAATGGATCCAAGTTCCATCGAATTGTTCTGTGATTCAAACGAACAGATGGAACCTCAGTCTGAGATGGTATCTTCCAAGACGCAGTGACTTACGCAGAAAACAAGACGCTCTCCTGCGGAATGATGGTCATTCTACTCCTCAGAGAAGCCAGGTCTAGCTTTGATATATCGAGTCCGTCAATGATAATTCGGCCGGCCTCGGCTTCGATGAATCGGAAGAAGCTTAGTGCCAATGTACTTTTCCCACTTCCGGTTCGCCCACAGATGCCTATTTTCGAGGAGGCCGTGGCGTCGTCAGCCGTCGAGTAAAACAGGCACTTGGTAGATAAATATCTCGGGGTTGTATAAACTGACCAATCTTCTCGCCGGCTTTGATACTAAAGCTAACCGACTTCAAGACCGGCGGCAAATGAGGTGCATATCTGGCCGTCAGGCCCTCAACTTCGACGGTGCCTTGTTTTGAAGGCCAGGCGGCGGGCGGCTGAATCCCATTCTTGGGTTCTTGCTCAACTCGGAGGTATTCATGAATTCGCTCCATCTTCAGGATCAGCGCAACTGAGATCAGTTTGAAAATCCTTCAAGATAACATAGGTATTACTCACAGAATTGAAATTTATTTCCTGGAAATGATGCAACAGGTTCATGCATCAGATTAAATCATAGAAGGGTTCTAACGTGATGAACACACATTTACGCCCCACCATCTAACGATCCACAAGCTGAAGAAATTGGCAAGTGTGTTAAAGTTCAGAATACGAAGTGATTTCTGAAAGAAGAATTTGACCGATCTTACGTTTTTTTGTTGAGGGTAATCACATACGACAACGCAAATCCCGACAAGGCGGCAGGCATGTCACTTTGAATAATATAAATGACCACCAGGAAAGTAAAGAGTGCAACAGCCTAAGAGGTTTACAAGAACCATTGATTCAGCAAATTAGTACATGGTCTATCACTGATGAGTATCACTAAAAATATATTATTTCAGCTTACAGTGTCAATCCGGCAAGAAAGCCATCTGTTGCACATCCATAGCATAAAAAATGGGCGGTTGTATGCGTCGATGAGCTGAAACATCTGCTGGGTGTAGCGCCCAATATCGCCGTAAGCTCTAATTGAGGTCACGCCGCCCAGACCTAAAGAACAGAAGAATGAGCTCGGAGGACCTCAGCTATACGGAGTGGAACCGGCTCACACTCTGTACACAGAGAAATAACGGGGGAACGGGAAGTCGACTCGAAGCGTTTGAGTTCTCTCGTCGAAGCCAGATATAGGTAACCGATCGCCACATAGATCAAAGAAGTGCCAACAGCGAAAACGAGGAATCCCGTGGGCAAAACGCCAACCACAACGATCAGAATGGCGATCGTCCCCAGTACATCCTCCGCCAAGTGAATCAGAACATTGGACAGGTCTTGATCAACTGTGCGGACGTCAGTCGAGAGTCGATTGAGGATCCGCCCCATCGGCACAGTATCGAAAAATCGCACTGGCGGATCAAAAATTAATCACCAACTCGGTGTGCTCTAAATCTTTTTGCACGAATTTACCTTGAGCATTGAGAAGTGTGCCGATTAAACGTTCGTAGATTTTGCGGCCAGCGATGATGCTCCGGCGGGTGAAATAAGTCTCTCTCATGAGCTCGAAGGCCAGTGCAAATATGCCGGTGAGAAGATATAATAAAATGTAACGATCTAAGCGTGCTTCTCGGGTTGGATCCTCTAGTGACGAGGAATCGGAAGTCAGCAGTTCCGAGCTCGTCGATGAAATCTTGGTAGATGTAGCTACACTTGAAAGATTGAGCAAACTGGAAGACATTGGACTGCTCGGAGCGGGAGATGTCTGATTGCTCCCGGCCCATTGCTTGAGGACCCATGTTGATAGAACATTTCCCAGTTCCGCCAAAATGAACAAGACGAAGGTGATGAAAAGAGGCATCAAGCCACCCAGACAATCGTAATAAAGTCTGCGACAAACGGATTTGATCAATACTTTCATTGATCCGGCATGATGAGCTGCACGAACCTGTAAGTTGTCAGACTGACTGCACCAACAGCTTGATGCTCTTCCTTAACCAATCTTTGGGTTGCCCGCGTCTTGATTTCCACTACTGCGTCCTCCTCGTTCAACATTGGCGCCGCGAGATTCTCAATGGTAAGCTCAGGCCTAACCTCGGGGGCACTTTTCTTGTTTTCGACTTCAGTGTTCTCCGATGTGGTTACCAAGGCAGAAGCGAGCTTGGACAGGGAGGGGTCTCCAGCGTGTGCGACTTGCCCTCGGTCCAAGGAAACAACAAACGATGCAGCTGGCATGCACAAGTCCACGGCGTGTGTTACTGAGAAATGAGAAATTGTTAATAATTGTTAACGTCCGGTGAAAGTAGAAGACACAAGTATCCACCTAGTATACATGTCCGCTCATTCATCAGAGGGCCATTCAGCGCATGGTTGAATAAATGTTGGGCAGTATGAGAGTCCACAGCGCTCAAAACGTCGTCCAACAAGAGAACTTTGGCGGGGGAATACAAGCTTAGCGGCCAATTGAATCAGTACTTGCACGATCTATCGCGCAGGATCCAGAGATAAGACTCACGCCCGAGCTAAAGAAATCCTCGCCTTCTGGCCTCCACTCAACACCGTACCTGGGTAAGGAAATCATTTAGCAACAAGCCATTGGCGAAGCATGAGTTAATAGCATGCCTTTGTCGCCGATTTCAGTCAAATCGCCGTCAGTAAATGGTCTGAGATCCGGAGCCAATGCACACGCTTTGAGAACTTGGGTGTATCTTGAGCGATTCCTGTGTTGGGCGGTGCAGCCACGGGTCAGCGCAAATTTACAGTTGGAATGATAGATACATTTGCGAAGGCCCACATCGAACTACCGTAGAGAATGTTATTGCGGATGGAATCAGATAAAAGCCATGGCTGTTGCGGGCAGTAAGCGGTCGTGTCGCTGAGTTGAGCGTCAGGATCCAACCCCCAGGCTCTCGACACAGGGCAGGGTAAGAATGCCTCTCCGCTAAGCTTAGTAGTTTCACCCAGGAGAGACAGGAGGAGGGTACTTTTGCCCTGTAATGATGGGTTGGTACGCAGCTTTCGTGAACTATTTCTATGGAGTCTCGACTTACACTGCCAACTACATGAAGATTCAAGTCCAGGATTGATGAAAGTCAGATTAAGATCACGCGATTGGGAAGAAAGACAACACCTTGCCTCGCCCTATAATCAAACTGAGCTTTCCTTCAGGGAAAGCAAAGTCGAGACCACTCAGCCTGAATGTGGAGGACTCGATTGTGGAGCCTGCATCTTTTTTGTTCGCGGCGTAGGTGAACGTTGCATCCCTGAAACCGACGAGTGGGTCGCCTGCTTCAGGCCGGGGGACGGATAAAGTGACGTACTTTTCTGTCTCTTCCTCATTCAAGAAGCTTTCGATGCGCTTTAAGGACACATAAGACTGCAAGACGCCAGAGATCGTCTGTACAAGGTCACGATCCAACCATCTGTAGTCAGTGATCCAGAAATAGCCAGTGGAGTATGTATATACGACAAGCGACCCACGAAGACCAGGACGGAAAGGGGAAATTTGAAGACGTTGAACAAGGCCAATGCCGTAAAAGCCTCCTCTGCACTCAACGATTTGCCAAACACTTTGGTGTGCGTGTAAAAGGTCACCATGCTAACAATGATCGGCACCGAAAATGATACGGCTGATTCACCAACGGTGACCAATAAACGCTTGAACAGCAAAGCCAATTCAGCTTCACGCAAGGCATGCATTTTTCGCAGAAAGTTTGACTCCTTTTAAACCAATGGAAACGGGGTTTTCAGATTTCTTTCCAGTTCTGCTCATCAAAACGGCTTAAGCTTGACGACTTACCCACGCGAAGAACTTGACCACTTTGATATTGTTGATCACTTCTGTGGCCAAGCCTAACCGTTTATCGGCAGCTGCCATCAACATAGCTTGATATCCTGCGATAGGCGCACGGAAAGAAACCCAAAAAAATCTACACATGTGTTGTTGTTACATTGAGGCCAAGTGATATACTTACTAGCCCAAACAGCCGTGAAGTAGCTCTGGACGGGCACGGCGATGACTATGCAAAACATCCCTACCAACGCGCTGTAACCCAGAAGAATGTACAGATATATGCCCGCCAGGATAAGTTGAATGGGACTCTCGGGCCAGAGGAAGCTAGGGAAAAAGGGACGCGTAAGCGGCAGGATCGGTAAGATTGCGAGCGGCATGACTGACTGGAGATGGGACCCGATTTCGGCCAAGCTGGCCACATCGTTGGAGACAAGGTTTGCGATTTTTCCCGTGGACGCACTCTCCTTGGGCGAGGATTTCTTGCCAGTCGACGGCTCCTCCTCACCTCGGTGAGCATCTGGTGCTTTCGGAGTCGCGCCCGTTCGGCGCAGGGATTTGGTGAATATCAGCGTGGTTAACAAGGCCCTCAGCCGTAGCGAGAGACGTCGGCCGGTCATCAGACTCTGGAGAGGCACAGATTGATCGTCGGCACTTCTGTATCCGTGCCAAAGGTTTCAAGTGCCCATCCTTGGGGAATACGGCAACTCACGGCAGAGAGGGAGAAGGCCAGGAAGAGCTGAGTGGCGAGCATCCCACACGCATACATCAGGGCCACATGGCCCGGCTGGGCGTTTTCGTCCGATTTCGAGGCGACGAATCGGAGGATGCGTTGCAAGAAGAACGGCGGCAACAAGGATCCGAGCGCGTTGCAGTACGCAAAGAGTTGCTGGCTCCAGAGGATGTGTCGGAAGTGCCAGAGCAGGGTGGGCCCGAGCGGCGGCCCTGCCTGGGATCCATCCTGCTCCTTCTTCCACCGGAACAGAACGGCGCCGGCCTTGTCGTCCGCTCGCAAGTCCGGGATCGATCCCTCAGTGGGCGTCGAGGATCTGTGGCGCCACAGATAAGGATCGGTGTGGATGAAGAACGCCAGCGAGAGGAACGAGCAGCCCGGCTCTAGCGGGCCAGGCCGTTTGCCGCCATGTTCCGGACGGTCAGCCGGCACGATGGGTGCCCTGTGTGTTGTCGGCCGTGGCGTGACTAACTCGAGCAGATTTGCAGCCACCAAGAAGAGCACACTCGAGACGCGGATGGCGACGAGCTGACGCGTTGGCCCAGTGCCGGCGTGTTGGTGTCCGCTGAGATGCTGCAGGAGGAGTCTGCGGGTGTCGAGTAGCTCGAGAGGCAGGCTGATTAGAAAGAGCGCCAGGCAGCGGTATTCGAGCGCGAAATACGCCGGGCCGGGCCGGGCGCGTTGCAGGATTTCTGATCGGATCCGGATCAGGAGTCTTGTGGCTGACATGACTGACACAGAGCCCCAGAGGATGATAGGCATCAGAAGCCCATCTGGCCCTCCGTCATGGGGGTGGGCGGTGGAGATCGGGTAGCGTGCGAGGGCGGTGAAGAGCATGCCAAGGGCGCAGAGGGTGATGGATACTTCCTTCCAGGCTCTGGCGAGGGCGACGGAGGCGCTCTCAGGCTGGACGCCAGAGTCATGATGGACGTTCGGCGGGCTGTGGAGTCGGCGGTCTTGTTCCTCGATCCCTGAGCCGCCCTCGCGGACGAGTTCGGCAGTAATAGCCTGGTCTTCAGCCTGAGAGACGGCCCGGGGTCCGCTACTTATCTCTATCAGGTCTTGATGAGGGAGGGCAGCCCTGGTCTTGGTCGCTGGTCTGCGCTTGTGGATAGTCCTGCATAGTCGGGCGAGACAGGGGAGGAGGAACGAGCCGGCCAACAGGAGGCCAAGGCCGGGGACGCTGTATTCCGGGCTTGGCGGAGGCGGCGGGGTGGGCATCGGAAGGGAATTTGGCGGAGTTGGATGATGTCATCGCCGGCCAACGAAAGGGATGAACTGAGAAGTTATTAAATATTTCCATAAATAAAATATTTATTTATTTTATTTTATTTAATTTGTTTTCTGGCTGCTCTCCTTGACCAACTCCACCCAGAACCACCCACCCACCAAGGATGAGCTACCAGCACACCCCAGCCAGCATCGCAGGACAGCCCCACCTCATCAGACACCCCCCACTCCCGCCGAACAGACACCGCCCCGCAGAGTCACTCCACGCCTTCCTCGCCAGGATCGACTATCTCGCAACGGCACCAGACTCACCCGCCTATCCACCCACAAAACAGAACATCAGCCGCTGCCCAGAGATCGCCGCAGAGATCATCAAAACACTCTACAGCTTCGCATTCGAGCCAGAATGGGCCCCCCACTTCTTCCCCAGCACCGCCTTCAACACCCTCAGCCCATCAGCCCACACCCCTGTCGTCGGCCTGCCCGACATCACCCCCGACTTCAGCCTCACCGCACTCCAGGGGGAAGAGGCAATCGAATACGCCGAAAACAGGCGCGGAAAACCTTGCGGCCATGTCTTCCAAAAGGGAGAAGGCGTCTACCATTGCAGGTATAGTGCAACACACACACACACACGCACGCACAACGAAAATATTGACAAATCATCTAAATCACAGTGACTGCGGTATCGATCCAACGTGCGCCCTTTGTGCAAGATGCTTCCTGGCCTCCGATCACACCGGACATGATGTCACCTACTCCATCCATGCCAATGGATGTGGATGTTGCGATTGCGGGGACGAGGAGGCGTGGAAGACGGATATCAGATGCAAGTACCACTGTCTATCCACCGATCAGCCCGCCGCAAACCATCAAACACCACCACCCAAGACGACCAGCAGCTCAACACCACCCGAACCACTCCCGAGCCCATGCAAGGAACTCATCCAAGAGATCGTAGCCATCGCACTCGACTTCCTGCTCATCACAGTCGATCGGAGCCCAGAAGACATGCGCCCACCTGCAAACATCGATGCCATCTACCACGAACTCAGCCGCCTGGAAGAGAACGCCTATCTCGGACGGCCCCGCAGCTCACCCTCCCTCCCAGACCACTCCATGGATATCGACCTCCCATTCTCCCACCATCCGACATCCTTCCAACTCCAGCACCAGGCTATCGCCAACTCCATGGAAGAAGCCGGCAAATCGTCTATCACCGGCGGGCTCCTATCAGCTTTCCTGGGCGGTGGCAGGCCGGCCGACAAGGGCAAAGGCAAGATCACCGACTCCACCCCCTCCAACTCGACCTTCGGCCCTTCATCAATCTACCCACAATCTACTACCGCTCATACCACCGCCCAAGGCTCGTCAAGAGCACCAGACACCAACCACTGGTCGACCTGGTCCCATTTCCCAACACCCATCAAACCCACCGATCACAACCTCCGCGGATCCGGCCCCTGGGGAGTAGTCCTATGGAACGACGAGAGGCACAGTTATGCCCAGGTGATCGACCAAGTCTCGAAAGCCACCGGGTGCTCTCGGGCAGAGGCTCTCCGAATCGCCAACACCATCGATACCAAGGTCATCTCACTCCCCTTTGTCTCCTTCTGACGTTCAACTCGCACTAAATCATCATCGTCCGTCTTCTTCAGGGTAGAGAAGTGATCCAAGTCTCGAGTGATCCTAGCGTCCTGATCCAGACTTCCAAGACGATCAGTCAGATCGATCTCACCGTCACCGTCAGGACGGCTCACGACCTATTCTGCGAACAGATCGCCGATCTGATCATCAATTTCCTCGTCGACTTGGCTTCCTGTCGGCTATACAACGTCGCCCCCGAAGATGAATCCTGGCTCAAATCGATGATCACCCGCAAGCTTCGTGAGCGACCAGCGTTGGGATACGAAGGCGGCGGTCGGAGTCGATTTGCCCGTTTATTACTCAATGACGTCAAGCTTTGGAAAGAGGCTCGCGACAAACTCAAGTCCTTGTACATCTCCTTGCTCGCCTTGGGCCAGTCCGTCAAACTCGAATTGGGCATCCTCTTCGCCTCAGTCTTCCCCCAACTCATCGAATACAACTTCCTCGTCGACCGAGAACCGGAACACAACATCCTCCTCTTCAGTCTCCAGATCGTCACCGTCCCCAGTGTGATCGTCATCCTGGTCAAAGAGCATGGATTCCTCAAGATGATCATCGACCTACTCTACTCTTTCTTTACCCATCAATTCTTACCTGCTGGAGTACCGGAGAACGAATACAAGCACATCGTTTATCCTCCAGACCATCAGATCACCGGGATCAATCCAGAAGGAATGGCTTTCCGTCACAAACGATACTACCATCTCTTCCACGAACTCAATCTGGTCCTGAGCTCTCCCGGCGTTCAAAAAGCGATCTGCGAGGATGTCGAACATCTCAAGACACTCATCAACTTCTTGTCTCTGTTTACGAACATGAACCCCAACAGACGAGCGGTGCATCTACACGTTGAATTCGAATCGGATGCCTGGGTGACGGCCTTCAACCTGACGATCCAGTTGGCTAAACTGTGCAAGTTCTTTGGGGAGTGTTACTCCAAGGCGAACCCGGAAGAGTTCGTGGTAGCCGTGCGGACATTGGTGCCCAGTCTGATCGACCCCGACCAGGCGTACCACAACGTCAACTTTGGCTCCTGCGAAGCGGTCGATGGCTCGGCCGTCGATTCTGGTGTCTGCTATCGCTGCATCGACTTCAGGACCGATCGGGAGCTGATCAGCTTCCACCACCCCTTGAACTGGCTCTTCGCCGAAATCATGCGCAGCGTCCATCTCATCAACTTCGAACAGGTCCACCATCTTGGCGTCTATGGTGTCGGCGATCTCTTGATCCCGGAAAACGCTCTACCCGCAGAAGCAGATGTTGCACCATTAGCTCTATCAGAAAATGTGATTTGCGGTTAGTCATTCTTCTGCATCCTGTTCACAAGTGGTATACTCATGGATATGTTGTTTTTTTCCCCCTGAGGTTAGTTGCATCGCTGCTGGCCCAGGTCCGCGCGGGTTTATGGGTCCGAAATGGGTTTGGTGTTCGTGCACAACAACTGCATTATCGGGAGTACAGCCTCAGAGAAACGACGTTTGATCAGGACATCTTCCACTTGCAAGTCTTACTTGCAGCCAAAGATCCAAGCCATGTGCTTGTGGCGATTGTCGATCGGTTTGCGATGAGACAATGGTGCAACGGGGAGTTTCTCTCAGATCGCGTGTACGAGCCGAGTCAAATGATCGCGATGCTCGAAGAGTTGTTGCATCTCTTAATCATCTTACTCTCCGAGCCCTCTGGGATCAGTGGATCGAGTCGAGATGAAAACTTAAAACGAGAGATCATCCAAGTCCTCTGTCTCGGTCCGATGTCATACTCGGACACCATCAAACGAATCCCAGACCGATACATCCAAGACTCGTCCTTCGATAGGGCATTAGCTAAACTGGCCGACTTCAAACCACCAGTGGGCTCGAGTGACGTCGGGATGTATTCGTTGAAGCCTGAGTTTTTGGAAGAAGTCGACCCATACTATTGCAGATTTGGCCGTAATCAACGCGAAGAATCTGAGCGGATCGTCGTGGAGCATTTGAAAAAAACTACTGGCGAAGCAGATCCAGTGCTGGTACCTAAGTGTCTTAAGATCAACTCGGGGCCGTTTGCCTGTATCAGCCATACCTATCATTCCGAAGTCTTGCTTCAAATAATCTTTTACTCATTGGCCAGGGTGAACCCGACGATGAAAGGATACTCCGAATATCTGGCCGATGAGGCGATCCACCTGGTGATGATGGGCTTAGTCGAGCAGCCGGATGTGTTTGCCAAGATGGCGATCGAAAAGAAGCTGCCGCTGAAGGGCGCCAATCCGCACACAATGACGCTGAAGATGATGTTGGAGGCGGTGGATGCTGAGCCGGCGATGAAGAGCGTCCAGAAAAAGGTGAACTGGTGCCTCGACCGGATGGCGTCGATCTTCGGCTTGCAGAGGACCGACGGCAAGTCCGCCGAGTCTGCCACCAATGCCGAGCAGATCGCCATCCAAGCCGACGAGCAGAAGAAGGAGGCCGCCAAGGCCCGTCAGAACGCGATCATGAACCAATTTGCCGCCGCCCAGCAGGCGTTCCTCCTCCAACATGATCTCGATGATGATGAAGATGATGAAGAGGACGATAGCGATGGTCAAACGTCGACGAGCAAGATGGCCCTCGATCCGGAGATCGAGAAAACCTACGGAAATTGCATCGTATGTCAAGAAGATTTGACCAAGGCCCGTTGCTTCGGGGCACTCGGTCTCGTCCAGCGTAGCCGGATGGTCAGGCTTACCCCAGTCCATCTCGAACCGGAACAAGCGGGTCTATGGTTCGAAGAGGCATTGCTGACTCCTGAAAGTCTTGATATCGATGGAAGGAAGCGCTCGCCAGCGGGCGTCGCAAGCAGACAGCCTGTCAACATATCCGACACCAAAATTGGAGCCGATGGCAGTCTCGAACCGGTGGCGTGGGTGCCGCGAGGATTCCCGAATGGGGCTGGCAATCGGTCCGGCCTGTTTGCCTCGGTCTGTGGCCATCTCATGCACTTCGCCTGTTTCCAGACCTACTACAAGTCCATCGAGCTCCGTCATGGAACCCAAGTGACTCGGAACCACCCCGAGAGCATCGACCGATGCGAGTATCTCTGCCCGCTGTGCAAGTCTATCGGCAATATCTTCCTGCCCTCCGTCGACTCCAGCACGCCGCTCGTCAAGCCACAGAATTCTCCTCCCGCCCCGACCGATCTGGTCGATTGGATCACCTCGGTAGACGCGATCGAGAGCAAGATGAAAGAGGAAACGGGCGCAGACAATTACAGCCAACTGTTCTCGTTGAATGAGTATGGGGCCATCAAGTCCTGGATGGTCCATCTCAAACTCGACCCTCATCCGCGCCGCTCTTCGCCACAGACGATAATGACGAGCAGCAGCAGGCTAGGGAACGACGAGCAGGCGATGCTGGAGCGATTTCTGACGGTGACCGCGGCGCTGAACCGGGAGTTACCGGACCCGTCAGAGGCGCTGGGGCCGGACACGTCGGACGGGCTGGGCCAGGCGACGCTGACGCGGGACCTGATCGGCTACACGATCTCGTGCACGGAGATCGCCGCCCGAGGCCTGGCTCAGCCGGGCGGCGTGGCCAGCTCGATCTCGGAAACCCAGCACCAGCTGATCAGCAGCCTTCTTGCCGTGCTCGGCTGGCTCCTCGAGGCTGAGAGCGGCCAGCCTTCGATCGAGAAATATGCCACCGGCCTCTTGATCCGCCAGCTCACCCCCGCCAACATCCTGGCCCGTCCGGCTCATCTCGCCGGCCACCTCCCCCGTCGACCGTTGCTGTTCTCCGAGCCGTTGTCGCTGCTGGTCCACTGTGCGATCGCCGCGCCGGACAAACTGGGCCTGGTCATCCCGCTCTGCTACCAGCTCGAACTGCTCAGAGTGATGATCGGACTGTGCTTCGTCTCGAAGAAGTTTCCGTACAAATGGTGGACATCCGAGCCCGTCAAGACGGACCGGACGAAGCCCGACCGGAAGCGCGAGGGCGGCGCGCTGGGCCTGCTGCTCGCCAAAGTGGTCGACGTCTGTGGCGCCGAGGGCTCGGCGTTGGTCTCCGCTGACGACTGGGAGCTCGAGCGGATCGTCCGGCTCTACACCCTGCCCTTCCTCCGTCGGGCCTGGATCCTCCTGAACGTGGTCTCCAAGCAAGCCCCGCTCAACGGGCGTGCCGGGACAACAGCGGCAGAGGAGCAGGAGGACGAGCATGTGCGGCTGAAGCGGGCGATGCAGATCCCGAGTTTCTTGGACTTGCGCGGCGACGAGCCGGACGACCCTGCGACAGGCAAGAAAACAAACACGCAGATCTACCGACTGATGATCGTGGGCTGGCTAGGCGAGCTGACGGAGTATGTGCGGGCGCACTACGGCTTACGAGGCGGTGCCGGTGGCGGTGTCGCTGGGGGGGTCGAGGGGGTGGTGGGACTAGTGGAAGACTTCCGGCTGCGCGACGGCTTCTTCACCCTCGAACATCCCGTCATCTACGAGCTCCTGGGTCTCCCCACCAAGTTCGACAAGCTCCTCAGTCGCGCCGCCGCCAAGAAATGCGCCAACTGTAACGCCGTGCCCAACGACCCTGGCATCTGTCTCCTCTGCGGAGCTACGGTCTGTGTGCAGGCTTTCTGTTGCACGAATCGGAACTTGGACGAGGAGCCTGAACACGGCGAGTGTAATGTGCACATGTGGAAGTAAGCCCCCCCCCCATCTCTCTCTCTCTTCCTTGTTCTGCTGTCGTTGGCTTTAGTGTTGATGGGTTTTTCTGGGCGGGGCGGCTGGGTGGACAGTTGTGGCGGGTCAGTAGGCGTGTACCTGTTGATCAAGAAATGCTCGACCCTGTTCTTGGCGGCGGAGAACGGGGCGTTCTCGATGGCGCCGTATCTGGACGAGCACGGGGAACACGACGTGGGCATGAAGTCCGTCTCCTCCCCTTCTGCCCCTCCCCCCACCAGCGCTGATCCGTCCTTGACGGGTTTTCTTTTTGCAGGAGGGGAAGGCCCCAGTTCTTGCACCAGGCTAGGTGGGACGAGATCCGTCGGGTGTGGCTTACCCATAACGTGCCCACTTTCGTCGCCAGACGGCAGGAGGCGAGCACCGATGTCGGCGGCTGGCCGACTTTTTGATCCCCCCCCCCACATATATATATACACCCACCGGCGGTCTTTTTTCGGCCTGGTTACGCGGTCTTGTTTCCGAGCCTTCTTTGTTCTTCTCTGGACGCGGTGGGCGTCTGGATGGTCATCCATCCTTTCATGTGGCCTGCCTTCCACTCCCGTCTTCCATCTCTTTTAATTTATGTATGAACACAACACCACCAACAACGTACACACTTAAACCGTCAAGACATCTTGGCAATGTGTGTGCACTGCTGGTTTTTTCAAGCTTGATCAGATGCATGTGTACACCATTCTTGTGCGTGTGCGCCGGGTCGTCATTTGTTTTTAGCCTATGTTGAAGGCTCATGAGCTGCCTAACTTATTAAGTCCCTCCTCGGGAGAGGGAGGATCCCTGCGGGATGGTGTCCCCCCTCAAATGGAGGGACTTTGTTCAGTTAGATGAGCCTTGGTCATCTGGTGGAAATTAGGCTCCAATCAATGGTTCCGGTGTTTCGGAATTGATGGATTGAAATGTCCCGCCGGATCCCAAGTTGGTGAATATGCAGTATCTATCCGCTCAATGCGGTTTATGCAATATGAATTTTCATATCCACCAACCCTCATCCAAGGAGAGGACTGCTGGCCCCACCCAACTCAACATACACTTGGATATCGTCGCAATGTCATCACTCAAGACAGGGAAGCAAAAATGTTCCAAGGAAGAAGGCGGAAGCAAGGCCTCTCAGAAGAACGCAGCCAACGACCAGATACTGAATCAGAGCGAAAGCCAGACCAAGCCAGACAAGAAGAAGAAAAAGAGGAAGAAAGACGACAATGAACGAGAGATAGACGAGACTGCGGCCACGGATTCGAAGACTCAAGCACCATCCCAAGCTGATCAAGGCGGCAAGAAGAAGAAGCGGAAAAAACAGACAGATAGCAGCAATCCATCGAATCCTGGAGAAACACCGGTTGCAAAAGATGCCGTTCCAGAAACAATACCCACGGCGGACGTGGACATGGTTGATGCGGTCAAGGCGAATGGCGGTGATAATGACGGCTCGGATAAGAAAAAGAAAAAGAAGGATAAGAAGAAGAAGCAGAAGGCGCAGAATAGTCTCGACCCAATTGCCGGAGAATCCGTTCAAAACAACGTCCCGGCCTCAACAGCTCCTAATGGCGACTCCTCTTCCACCTCGAAACCGACGAATTCCGCGTCAGATGACAAGATTACTGAACCATGTGCATCAATCTCGACCAAAGATGTTGAAAACACCAAAAAAACAAAGAAGAATAAGAAAGAGAAGAAAGGTCAGACACATGCCCTCCCATTTCTTCTACATCCTAGCAGGAATACTAGTAGGTTCGCAATAGCCGTATTCTGATTGAGAAAATACTCCTTCTTGGCAGACAAAAAACCTTCCGATCAATCTTTGCCAGTTGTCCAAACAACACACCCAAATCCAGCTTCAAAATCTATTGACCCGGCAGAAATCGAGCAATTTATTTCTTCGAATAAGCTCACGTATGAGCCCCCCGAGATTGTCACCGAACTTCCGCCGGTGCTGAAGTTTGAAGATGTTGTGGTACACGATTCATTACGAAAGGCCTTCTCCTCATTCCAGAAACCCAGCCCTATCCAATCTGCAGTATGGCCTGTGCTGATGGCCGGACGGGATGTGGTGGGGATCGCCGAGACGGGGTGAGTGCCAATGTTGAGTGTATATCTGAGCACGAATCTGATGAGTTTCCTTGGACGTCCAGGTCTGGGAAGACTCTCGCCTTCGGTGTGCCAGCGCTCCAGCACATCTTGAATGGCGACAAAAAGAGCAAGGCCATCAACGTGCTCGTCATCGCCCCGACCCGGGAACTGGCCATGCAGACCGAAACAACGCTTTCTGACCTCGGAAAGCTCGTCTCTCCCCCCATCAAAAGTCTGTGTGTCTACGGCGGAGTGGATAAAAATATCCAACGAAAAGCGCTCGCCGGTTCCGCCGTCCGAGTCGTCGCTGGTACGCCCGGTCGGCTGCTCGATCTGGCAAATGAGGGCCATCTGAAACTCGATCAAGTCAGCTGGCTCATATTAGACGAGGCAGATAGAATGCTCGACAAGGTGCAGTTGCCCTCCCAATCGCAATCCTTTTCCAAGAACAGGCTCTCTGACTTTTTTTCTTGCTCTAGGGGTTTGAAAACGATATCCGAGCGATCATCAACCTCTGCCGTCCCTCTCGCTCGGGAGATTCAGATGGTCGATTGACGACGATGTTTTCCGCTACTTGGCCCACAAGTGTCCGGAGGTTGGCGGCAGACTTCATGCACGAGCCTGTGCGAATACTCGTTGGCGCAGACGAGCTGACCGCCTCATGTAGTGTCGAGCAGACCGTCGAAGTCTTGGAAGAAACGCGGGGGAAAGAGTGGAAGCTTCTGAGCACACTCCAGCAATTGGGCAAAGACAGTCTGTATAATAAGTCAAAAGATAAGGTTATCGTCTTTGCACTGTATAAGAAGGAGGCATCAAGACTCCATGAGTTCCTTCTTCGGAAAGGCTATCAAGCTTGTTGCATCGAGGGCAACATGTCTCAAGATAAACGCACGAAATCGTTGGACGATTTCATGACTGGCAAATCAACAATTCTTGTCGCTACAGGTGCGCTTGAACACTCTCCCCATTAGCCACATCTTTTGTTTGCGATTGACTCTGTCCCTTTTTTGGGCCGCCCGAAAACAGATGTTGCGGCGCGAGGCTTAGACATTCCCAAGGTGGAGGTAAGTCTCAGCCACTTCTACTGTCCGTGATCTTGTGCGAGAACCAACCAGAGCGAAAAGAGATATTGAAGGATATGGTGCTCGTTGATCTAGTTCGTCATCAATGTGACTTTCCCGCTGACGATTGAAGATTACATTCACCGGATCGGTCGAACTGGTCGGGCTGGACGAACAGGGAAGAGCATCACATTTTTCACAGATGAAGACAAGTCGCATGCCGGCGAGTTGATGAGAGTTCTGAAGGACGCTGGCCAAGTTAGCTCTTTGCCTCTTCCCATCAAGCTCTTCTTTGCTGTGCTCTCAGCGAGCTTAACTCACCCCACCCTTGCATTTCAGGTCGTACCTGAAGCCCTCAAGCAATGGGGCGGACAGATCAAGAAGAAAACAGTACGTTGACGTCTCCCAGCTTTCTTCCTTCCCAACCTGCTCATCGTGCTACGCTCTCTTTCTCTCTAGCACGCTGCTTACGGCGATCATTGGAAAGAAGTGGACACGACTATCAAAGGTAGATGCACTTCTTCTTTCTCCCACAAAACAGTGTCGAGAATCTCATGTTGACAGCTGTTTTCCCGCTTCTACTCTCTACTCTTACCCGATATAATAAAACACTCCAGCCAAGAAGATCACGTTTGATTAACGGACGCACGAAGAACGTTGGCTCGAGATTTTACCCGGTGCCCTCTTAGCATGTAGTCCTTACTGTTGACAACTTATTCTCTTTCTGTAATGAGCCAATTCGGTCCATGCATTCCCATCCTGCCACTCGTTCTTTTTTCTCGACTCCGCATCCATGGAATATATGATGCGTTTCTCCCACATATTTTCCAAGGCTTTTAGTCAATAAGACCGAATCCCTGCATGCATATTTAAGCGTCATCCTCGCAATGATTTTGACTCTGAGGTCAGGGCTTCGCTCGTCCGTTTTTGTCACTTCTGTACTAATACCTATACCAAGTGAAATTGCAAGGGGGAAATCACAATCTTCGAGAGATCGACCAGGGATGAACAGGCTTACATTGAATTTAACCATTTTTATTGGATTACATGTTTCTGCTGGACAATTGACTTCGGGGTTATGTTCGTTCTATTCTCCAAGCTGTTGCGCCCGCAGCACATAAATATGTGTACCAACGCTGAAGAAGCTTTTCCTCCGATATGTATCTATCTGTACAAGCCAGTATTCCACATATTTGGGTCACTGCCATCCGGAAGTAAATTGATGGCTAGAAAAGGACAGTAAATTATGTTGCTAGTGATTGTTTCATGGACCTTTATATGTTAATCATGAAACAAGTCACAACGGAATCCGTAAGCTCATGGTCAAGAGTTGCATTGCCACTCCAGTTTTTCCAAGTGCGGTCGGTAGCAGTCGGTTGTACATGAATACACGAGTGATGAGTTCCTGACACATGTACCAAAGAATGAATTGTGCTGGCTGAAGTCTTGTTTCAACTCTAGTAATGGGTCCCCCTTCGCTTGGCTACGGACCCTTCGGCAGAAACAATGAGAGCACCACTCGCATTTGCTGTATTGAATGCTCGTCACCGATCTTTTAATGACATTGGCAATACTCGAGAGTGTCAGCGGCTCGTGCACTGACCAAGCTAGCATCTCTACGCCTCCGACCGACCTCCATAGCCTCAACAATCATCAGTACAGAGCCCATAAAGTCAGGAGCTTGAGCAATATTGATGGCGAATGAGCCATCAATCTTCGAAAATGAAACACCATTCTCCTACAATCGCACTACTCATTCGACTCGGCATCCTAGCGGTTGGAATCTCACTCACATTGCAAGCTTTCGCATCACCGAGCAAGCCATCATCGTTTGTCGCAGGGGCTACCCGTCCTCTAAAAATAACATGTCTTACTATCGGCTCCAGAGGAGATGTGCAACCTTTCATTGCGCTGGGTATCGGACTTCAACAAGATGGACACCAAGTCACCATTGCAACACATCTAGAGTTTCGAGAAATGGTTGAGGATTCAGGCATTGCATTCAAGAACATAGGTGGAAACCCTCAAGAGCTCATCAAGCACTGCGTGGAGTACGGTGCGTCAAACGTTCAGCGTAATTTCCTGAAGAGTCGCGAAAGCTAAGGCCACCGTTTGCGGTCTTCAACTAGGTTTTTTCTCTCCGGAATTCTACATCGAAGGTTATACCAAGGTAAAGTCCACTCCATAGTTTTCCTAACCCTTTTGCATGACGATTACAATGGTCATGTGCTGTCGGGGGATATGGTCTAATGTGCTGAATACTTCTTTCTTCTTCAGTTTCGGGAATGGATTGATGAGTTGATGATCACCGTGCCAGAAGCTTGTAAAGGGACAGATGTCCTGATCGAAAGCCCTACCGCCATGATGGGCATCCACGTCGCTGAGAGTATGAAGATCCCATACTTCAGAGCCTTCACAATGCCGTGGACCCCGACGAGAGAGTATCCGCATCCCTTCGCCGTTACTTCTCAACAACTAGGGAAGTATTATAATCGGATGTCGTGAGTCGCCATCACTTGTGTTGTCTTTCGAAGATTGGCATTCTGATTTTTCTTAATTCTAACGCGACCAAAGTTACAACATGTTCAACTATCTCATTTGGAAGGGAATTGAGTCGAAAGTGAACCGATGGAGGGAAGAAAAGTTGAAGCTTAAACCTACATCATTCGCAAAACTCCGGACAGCAAATATACCCTACTTGTATAACTTTAGCAAGCATATAGTTCCAAAACCTAGGGATTGGGGTGACAAGACGCATATCACCGGCTACTGGTTCGTCGATCAGCAGAAAAAACCGGATCAAAAGAAACTCGAAGATAGCATCTCTCCAGACCTCCGATCCTTCCTGAAAAAAGCCAAGGAGAACCACAAGAAAGTTGTTTATATTGGATTTGGATCAGTAAGTATCGTATCTATCTGTCCTCTCGCCGTATACAAACAGCTCAGATTCTGATGTACGAGGATAGGTCATATTTCCCGACGCTCAAGAGGTTCAACGCAAACTTGAGAGGGCGGTCAGGAAGGCAGGAGTCTGGGCTGTCGTTTCCGGAGGTTGGGCTGACTTGAAACCACACGAAAAGGATGCCGAATTGCTGGACTCGTCTCGATCTCAAGATTCACCAATACATTACGTTGGAGCCGTCCCTCATGAATGGCTGTTTTCCCAAGTAGATGCTACTCTGACACATGGTGGAGCCGGTACTACTGCCGCTAGCTTGCGCGGTGGGTACTCTTTGACATTTGACCAATTTTTGGATAGCCTGAACACATATTGAGAAGGGTTATGGTCACATCATTTTTCCGCACAAAAAAACCAACAGCTGGAATACCGACATTGATCAAACCCTTTTTTGGTCAGTCTTCCTATAATCATGCACCCGGGTTCGGGCCATTTACTCATAAAATGCTTTATTTTATTTCCTTCAAACAATGCAGGAGATCAATTCTTCTGTAAGTATTATTCTATCAATTTCGGGATGCTTCCTGGTGTCTCATTGCACGTGGTTATTTACAGGGGCAAAGCTTGTGAAGAAAATGGGTGTCGGTGCCCATGTCAAAAGTTTCAAAGTCTCTGAGCTTGCAAAAGTATTCAGGACTGCGACTACCAACCCAGAACAAATCCGGAAAGCAAAAGCAATAGGAGAGGCCATCCGCAAGGCAAGTGGTTGCACATCGACTTAATCTATCAGGATCGAGTCCTATAAACTGACTTGGAAACATTTAAAAAATGTAGGAAAATGGTGTGAGGAGGGCGATTGGGAAGATTTATAAAGTAAGATTTTGCTATGCTCATATTCTATCTCATTCGGAATTCTGAAACCATCTTCATTTTCAGGATATGAATCACGCAAGAAGAATGATGATGCTTGGCTTGGCCAGAGACGAAGCTGCACCGATACCTAAATTTCCAAAGGAGAAAGTATACTTCTGGCTAAAACAATTCCTCCGAGAACAACGATCAAGCATTCATTACTTCCTGTTGTTCGCCGTTCGAGCGCTTCAATATTATTCCACTCAACAACAGAGCTTAGGGAGCACTCCGGATCCAAAATTATCCCCTCAAGCGGGAGTCACAAGGAACGTCACTATCTCGCAAGGAAATTACCCTCAAAAATCAAATCAAACAAAATTTGTAATCCATAGATTAAACTCCCCTCCCAACTCATGAAAAGTAGTTGTCGATATCATTTGTCTCTAACTTACCAAACAGGCAATCACCTATACCTACAAGTCTTTGAAATAATGATTAATTTGCCCTTCAGAAATGAATGGTCGAGCCTTGCTTTGGTGGTCAACCCGCCCAGGTCGTGAAGCGATGCTGGGGTCTGTTTGAGCTGGGGTCGTTTGTGCAAATGTTCTTTCAGTTTTCCCAAATAACTTTTTAACAAAGGGTAGATCTTGTGTTTTGAATGATGTCATCGAGGTTGACAGATGAGAGTCCGTGGTCCGGGAGGGTCCGGGTGCGAATGTGCTTGAGTGTGTGAGATTTTCATTTGGAAAAATGTTCAAACATGACAGCCGTGAAATCATGTCCCAACAGAATTCGAATAGGCCGGCCGGGAACTGGTAAGTCGGCTGCAGTGCCAGCGGCAGGCATGTTTAAGCTTTAATAGATAGCTTTGCACCCTTTCGCCACTTCAAAAAATCCTTGGCCCCCGTCTAGCAACCCTTCACTTACATACATATCACCCTTCACTTACCAGGCGATTGTTCAGTTCGATATCTTCGCGCCATGAACTCTCTCCTTGGTCTCATAAGTTGCGTATTTATTTCTTTTCGTTTATCTCTGAGGTTAATCTTTGGGTGTCCGAATCTTATGAACCAATGACAATATTCACAACCCCTTTTCCTTGAACTCAGTCCTTTTTGGTTTTGGTCTATTAATGCTTGTCCAATCTCAGCCCTCCAAGTCCGACAAGGTCACATACAAACCACCTCCGAAAGAATCCGAGCCACCAAAAAAAACAGCGACATCTTCCGGTAGCTCTGTTAATGGCAGCGCTATGTGAGTACTTCTGATCCATACTTCCGTTTGAGGACAACGTCTGAAATTTGTGTTGGTTTTTCCAGCGATCTCTGCTCCTATGATGATGGTCGTGCAAGTTGCGGAAGCTCATATTTTCGCCGCCGCAATACCAGGCCCCTCAACTCACATGCCATTTAATCTCATCTCCAGAATCATCATACATTTCCTTCACTTTGATCGCACTGTCTTTTCAGCCAATGTTAATAATGTCTCCTAAGAATCATCACATCAAATCATTTGACTTTCAGCAAACAGACTCGTAACGGTCCATGATAAGTTGGTTTATTCACCCAGAGTAAGCTTATCCCGATGTCCATTCCATGAGCGATCCTCCAAGGGTATCAAAGATAATCAAAAGCACAATGACTTCCTCCACATTCCACATTTGTGTTTTTGCTACAATTGGAGTACATCAGTTGCCTGTTTTTCAAATCACTCATCTGGTATTGACGGCTTGATGAAAATACATTTTTGCCAGACAATTCATACAAGAACATGTGGCTCTTTTTGATAAAAAGATCTAGAAACATTACACCTTTATGCTTCAGCTTGCATTTGTGTTATTATGGCTTATATAATATCTAGGGGCTTGATTGATTGACTCCCAATTTTTTTGACTTCCAACTCCCAAAATGAGTTTATGTCTTGGGGACCCCAAAATGACGTCCTGCCCGGGTCCCCAGGACCAAAAATTGACACCAGGACTTTTTGGGAGTCGGAACTTGGAAGTCAAAAATAAAAATATGAAAAGGGAGTTGGAAATTCAATTCCCCACTGGAGCACCCAAACACCCCCATATTTTTACAGCCATATAAATACATTGTCTAGACATTATGATGAGATTTATGTGAGTCTAAACCCTCAGAAAGGCCTGGAATAGCCAGGGGGCTAATTTGGCGGATTTCCTACTAAGGAAATCTAATTTGGTGGATTTTCTACTAAGGAATTGGCGGATTTCCTACTAAGGAAATCTGCCAAAGCCTTAGCTGCAGTACTCCAAAAGCCACCAAATTTTTTCTGCCATAAAAATAAACTTCCTTAAACATATACTCAGCTTCACGGCATTGGAACACCTCAGGGAGACCATGTGTAGCCGGGGGGTGGATTTGGCGGATTTCCTACTAATGCAATCCACCAAATCCTGAGCTACAGTGCTCCAAACACCCCCAGATTTTGTCTGTAACATAAATACACTCTCTAGATGATATGATAATCTTCACGGCATGGGCAAACCTCAGGGACACTCTGTGTATCCGGGGGCGGATTCGGCGGATTTCCTACTAACACAATCCGCCAACTCCTGAGCTACAGTGCTCCAAACGCCCCCAGATTTTTTCTGCCATATTAATACACTCTCTAGAAGCTAATTTTAGCTGCACAGAGGTATTACACATCAGGAACACCTTATATGAGTGGGAGGCTAATTTGATTTCCTACTAAGGAATCATAGAAGGTGTTCCTGATGTGTAATAACTCCTTGGAGACCAATATATTTTCTAGAGAGTGTATCAATACGGCAGAAAATACCTGGGGGTGTTTGGAGCACTGTAGCTAAGGCTTTGGCAGATTGCATTAGTAGGAAATCCGTCAAATCCGCCCCCCAGCTACACATGGTCTCCCTGAGGTGTGCCAATTCCATGAAGCTGATTGTATGTTTAATTTTTTTTATTTTTATGGCAGAAACAATTTGGTGGCTTTTGTAGTACTGTAGCTAAGGCTTTGGCGGATTTCCTTAGTAGGAAATCCGCCAAATTAGCCCCCTGGCTATTCAAGGCCTTTCTGAGGGTTAGACTCAAATAAATCTCATCATAATGTCTAGAAAATGTATTTATGTGGCTGTAAAAATATGGGGGTGTTTGGGTGCTCCAGTGGGGAGATATGAATATTTCTATATTTTCTGGGATTTTTGGGAAATTGAATTTCTGACTCCCTTTTCATATTTTTATTTTTGACTTCCGACTCCCAAAAGGTCCTGGTGTCAATTTTTGGTCCTGGGGACCCGGGCAGGACGTCATTTTGGGGTCCCCAGGACGTAAACTCATATTGGGAGTCAGAAGTCAAAAAATTGGGAGTTGATTAATCAAGCCCCAATATTTATGCTGGTGATAAACAAGACCCAAGTTTCACTTATGGTGTTCAAAGTTGGTTTGCATAATTTTATGCATGCATAAATCATGAAATCATAAAAATATTTTGGTGAGAAAATTTTGTATTACATAATCAGACAGTCATATCCCCTGCAAAAAAGATGTTATGATTTTATGATTTATGCATGCATAAAATTATGCAAACCAACTTTGAACACCATAACTGTTTTTGTGGGTGAAACCACCCTCTTTGAGTCAGAAGATGAACTGGTAGTTCCATCAAGTAACCAGGCTCTGATGAGATCACTTGAACACACGATTTTCTGATTGTTCCTCAGATTGTCTGCGTGACCTCGGAAGGAGAGGCCTGGAGAGGCACGCTCGGGAGCTGCGGCGTTGATACACCACCGACCACCGGGGGAGCCCGGACTTCGCGCTTGTCAGCCTCCGTCTCGGCACCCAGATCTGCATCCGTTTCAACATTCAGACATTAGCGATGGCAAAACTTACCCCAGCAGAGTACGCCGCACTCTCTCCCGAGGAACGAACGACATATGACGAAGCTCAGAGCAAGAGGGAAAAAGAAGAGCAGGCCCGTAAGTTTCGTTTGCAGACCATGGAGTGCCTCCGGATGGTAATCACTAATATAGTATTTTCACGACATGAACATTGTTTCAGAGCTTCCGTTTACATGGAAACAAAGCTTGCAAGATGTCTCCCTCAACATCCCTGTTCCACCCGGAACGAAGGCACGCGACCTGGTGGTGGATATCAAGAAGACCAAGCTTAAAGTGGGCCTGAAGGGTAAAGAGCCAATCATGGATGGCACGCTATGCAAAGAAATCAAACAAGAGGAGTCTACCTGGACGCTGGGTGGGTCGATTGTATAGCAAAATCAAAAATTAAAAGCGTCAATTCTATCAGCTGAAGCTCTTCCACGCGCGGAGAAAATTCTAGATGACAATAAAGAAATCAATCTACATCTTGAAAAGATCAACCAGATGACATGGTGGGAGAACGTCTTGACGCACCATCCGAAGATTGACACGACCAAGATCACCCCTGAAAACAGCAAATTGAGTGAATTGGACGGGGAAACAAGGGCAATGGTCGAAAAAATGATGGTAAGAAGTCACTCGGTCTGCCATGTCGTACTCCTTTACCTCATCTGCTCAGCTTCGCTTTCATTTGGCCCTTTCAGTTTGATAACCAGCAAAAACAAATGGGAAAGCCGACATCCGACGAGCAGAAAAAGCTCGAGGTAAGTAGGGCCTGCTTCATGCCAAAGCACTACAAGACTGAATGTTGTTTTTGATCTTCTATTCTAGATGCTGGAAAAATTCAAAGCCGCTCACCCCGAGATGGACTTTTCGAATGCTAAGATTGGTTGATCAAAACTTTCCCACTTTAGAACAGAGTAAGAAAATATCAATCACCCAAAGGAATAAATCAGTACATGAATGAGTCCTTACAAATTGCAGTGAAGCTCATGCAATCATGTGTTATACTCAGCAATTATTAACAAATTGGCTGAAAGAAGAAACTAAGGCCTCATTTGTTGCATCATATTTGAGTATCAAAAATGTTATTGCTATCATGACATGTAAAGATCTCACCATAACAATTCGGGTATCATTTATGATGTTTGAATATGATACAATAATGGGTCAGCCTGAATGCACCCCAAACATTTACTTCATGTGCACCAAAAAGGGGCACTGCTGAAATGTACCCCAAACCACTGAAAAAAGACAAAGATCTAAGATTTTATTTCTTGTTAGATAATCTAGACTTATGATTTATATTCAAATGGTTTTGTCTAGAGAATTAAGGGTAAGAGATGTTTTTTACCTAAGAGCAGGAGATTGACCGCTCTCTACTGATTAAACTTGAAAGAAAAAAGAAAACAGAGATGAAGCTCTGCAAAACCGTTTGGTCTGTTCCTCAACACAAGATTACTTGTCATCAGTTTTCTTGCCCTGTCCTACAGTGCAGTCCAAGTTTGGTTCTTACACGTAAAGAACCGCTACTGAATGCTATCCCACTTTTTCAAGCTTTGGAGAAACAACGTAGTAAACTCACAACATTATCTGCAGTTTTTGAGCAGCCGTGCTTGCTTATCAGTCTTTTTGTTTCCCTTTGCTTTAGCTTTGTAGCACAGTAACTCACCGATTGTTTCTCCTTCTCTTTGAGAGGAATTGGTGGTTTTGATTTCTTTTGCGTCAGCTTTGTCTAGCAGAAAATGGGCAGTGTGTTAGCTCCTGCCTTATCTTTTATCTTCCAGTATTGATCCCACCGCTTACCTTTGGCGCTTGTGGTGATCCTTTCAGATAATGACTTTTGGTTGGGATTTTCCTTGAGTCAAGTCTTGCCGCTTGCTTCCGTTGGACCTGTAAGCACCAGAGGTGTAAACAGAGTTTTTCCAACATCAGCCACTCTGCACTTGGACTGCGGAAGGGTTCGCTTTGCTTACCATCTTCTGCAGCTGTTTTGGCTTGCGGAATTCTTCTCAATTTATGAGAAGAATGCCGGTCACCTGAGACCATAATCTCACAACCACTTGGGGTGTACTTTTGCGCACCCCTGTGAAGATGGGGTACATCACCTCATACCCCATGTAATTTGGGGTGAGCCACAGGGTACCCCAAAGCCGGTGAAATCTATGGTGTACACAGCCACAACAACCCATCATACTGGGGTGCAAACCCCCTGTACTCCAATATGTTACCCTGTGAAAGGGCTGAGCCACTCAACACCCCAGTTGTATCTGGGGTACCGCACCCACCCGCCCGCCTACACATCAGTCATTGAGGGGAGTGGCACCCCTCAATGACCATCACAGACCGGTCATCAAGGGTGCTTCCCCTTGATGACCAGCATAGATTGTTCATTGAGGGGAGTAGCACCTCCTCTCAATGACCAACACAGACCAGTCATCAAGGGGGGTGCTACTCTCCTTGATGACTGGCACAGATTGTTCATCAAGAGGATAGCACCTCCCATCAATGACTGGCACAGATCAGTCATCAAGGGGAGTAGCATCTCCCCTCAATGGCCAGCACAGATTGGTCATTGAGGGGAGGTTCTATTCCTCTTGATGAACAGCACAATTGGTCATTGAGGGTAGTAGCACCTCCATTGAGATTTGAACTTGACACACAACACACTGAGATGAGCTTCAATGAGAAAAGCTTGAGAGGGGGGGCAGTGAGAATGAAGTGCTCACCGGATGTGGCTCAAGGGTGGCGCGGATGGAAGAGAGGAAGAACCAATGGGGTTGATTGCATGTGGTAGGCTATGGTTATGTAGACTACATACATGTATCAACTTGTGGGAGACAGCATAATGATCATTGAATATGAAGTGAAAATGAATAGAAGGATGTGGAACTCTCAAAGTTATCACAAGTCTGTCACAAGCAGAGTGCGTGCATCAGAGAATAAGGAACAAGGGAAAGATTGACAGTCTAATCTCGGCAGGGACAAGGTCACAAGGCAAGTACAGAAGGCAATCATGACCACAAAGTACAACTATATCATAAGATGTGTTTGAGCATAAGTAGTGAGCAGAAATTGAGTCCAGTGAGGTGACTAGGAAGGGAAATGGAGGCAGAAGGCCAAAAGAGGAGGACAAGAGGACAAAAATCCAACAACCTCCCCTCAATGACCAACACAGACTGGTCATCAAGGGGGATGCTACTCTCCCTCCCCTTGGTGGCCGGCATAGATCAGTGATCAATTCCTCCCCTTAATGACCAATCTGTGCTGGCCATTTTGGGGAGGTGATACTCTCCTTGATGAATGATTGAATTTGTGCCAGTCATCAAGGGGAGTAGCACCCTTGATGACCAGTATGTGTTGGTCATCAAGGGGTGCTCAATGACTGATGTGTGCAGGAAGTTGGGTGGATGGCTGGGGGAGTAACTTTCCTCAATGGGGTGCACTACTTATGTGCACTATTTCATTTGGTGTACATTAAATTTTACCCCAAAAATTGAAGCAGTCTGGGGGTTTTAACACCTGTACCCCAATGTTTTTGGGTTAAGTAGGTCTGCACACTAATAAATTGGGGTACCCCAGAAGTGCACCCCAGTAATATTTGAAAGAATTCAGAAGACTAAAAGTTTATTGCTTCTAATTAGAACTCTATTCTAAATACATTATTCTCTAATAGTGAAGTTATGTTTGGGAGTATTTACCTAAAAGCAGGCGAGGAGACCGCTGCTTGTTTAAAGGAGAACTTTGAGGGAAGGAAAGGTTTAGAGAAATTTATCTCCTTCTCCACGGCTAAGTGGCTCGAGCTGCGGCAATTGATTGCTATATCAGCTTCTTGTGCTCCCTTTTCTCAGAGGACATTTGTCCTTACTAGATTTGCCCTATAGGATTCTTTGTCCAGTTTGCTAAGCTTCCGCGAAACGACGTTTGAGCGCTCCTACTTCGTCTAGTTTATGTTATGGGGAGTTTTGCTCTTTTTTAGTCTTTTGTTTCTATCTTTTAGCTTTTCTTTGTGACGGGTCACTTACCAACTTGCTCTCCTGCTCTCTGAGCGGAATCGGCTTGTTCTGTCTTTTCCTGTTTGACAATGTCTAAGGAATTTATAGGGATGCGGCATTAGCTCAACATCTTGATCAGCTTGTCAGAAGTTTATTCAGCCGCGTACCTTTGGCGCTAGCTTCGGATATTCTTTCCGCAAGTGACTTGCTCTTGGGATTTTCCGCAAGTTTGATTTTTCGGCTCGCTGGAGTTGGACCTGCATAAACCATATATTGGAGTTTCAGTTTTACAACTCTGCGCTGCTGTTTTGGACTGCGGAAATGTTCGCTTTGCTTACCAGATTCCGCAGCTGTTGTAGCTCCCGGCCGCTCTCTCATTTTATGAGTGCTGCACCGTTGGCCTGAGCTGATATTCTCACAATATTTGGGTGCAAATGTAGGTACACCAAAATGTTGGTGTACATGAGGTGAATTTTTGGGGTGCATTTAGGCTGACCCTACAGCAATATCAACATATCCAATAATGAATGAGCTTAAGTATGTGGCAAAACCTAAATTTTTGCGGGGAAATGTGATCCCAGAGGCTGCAGATCAGGTTCTTCAGAGTTGGTAGATATTGTTGGATAGTGCCTCATTGTTGAAATCAGTTGATTTGTGAGGGCAAAGAAAACTGGTTGATTTGGGTGCTTGATGAACTGCAATGAGAAACTGCCACCAATTTACATACCAAGGCTAATTTGATCAAACATATGTTTGAAACCAAATTATACTGGATTGGCTTTAGCCAATATCAGACAACATCTGAAGATTACTGATGCACTTACTCAAGGAGGCACAAGTGTCTTTCAGGAAAGACCAAGAGGAGGATTGAGATTCACTCAGGGGAACAGATTGGTCAGGACTGATGGGTTTAATTGCATCTTGTGGTCTTAAGTAAACTACACCAGGAAAAACAATGATCACTTGTCTGCAGGTGACACAGCAAAGTACAAAGGGGCCTTTTTACTATTTCATGTCACTTGTAGGCAATTGATCATTGTTTTTTCCTGGTGCTAGATACAGCATTGATCAAATTGTGAGTGCAATGATGATGCATAATGAACAGGGAACAACAACAAATGTGTGGCATACAAACAGGAAGAGAGTGGCAGGTTTGTGAAAGAGAAAATAAATAGAGGGAGATCAAGATTTATTGAAAGTTCAACACATTGATTGAGATCAAACTAGTGGATTTACGTGGTTTTGGCTTGTAACTCTAAGTGGAATATGTGTTCTGGTTAGGATTGCCTGAGTGGGATGCTCCAACTGAGGAGGGAAAATATGCTCCTTATATAGTAAAATGTGAGGAATTTTTGCTGGTGGGGAAGTTTGTTGAGGGATTTATGCTGGTGTGAATTCTCCTTTGAGGGATTTTTGCTGTATAGAAGCTTCTATTGAGGGATTTTAGCTATTGAGCCATGTGATAAATTAGTGATCCAACTTGTGACTGATGATGTCATGTGACCATACAGGGGTACATGTGTGCGCCTGAATAAACTACACCCTAGCTATTTACTTGTACCTAATTCTATACTATGTAATACCAAATATAATTCTATAGTATTTGATTATGTTCTATCAAAAACAGCTTAATCCAAATACCTTTCGACTGAGTGGAGCTAGCCTAGTGGTTCAAGTCAGTGACTAGGGGTTAAATGACCTGTAGAATCTAGTTGTACAATAATTAATCCAAGAGTATCCATCATTCTCATACAGTGAACCAAGACTTTATGCAGTTTGATACTTGAAACAGATTTGGCACTTCAAACTGTGCAGAAACAGTCATGTTGGCTTTGCAGTCTTAACACAGTTCATGCTGGAGTAATCTGCATGTCAACTGCTTGCAATCAGCACAGTTCTTTTGCAGAATTTTTTTAAGCCAAACCTGTATATGCCCCACAAAAAAAAGCTTTGTACACTCAAGATAAACCACCCTTGGAATATTCTAGGCCCCACCTCCCCCAAGAATCAAGACCCAGGAAAACTTCAACACAAATAATTTACACCGTCTGGATGCCTACTAGAGATGGGCGCACGGTGAAAAAAACCAAAGTACTAAGAGGTGCATTTCTTTAGTAAACTAGCTAATTATATGTACAACTTATATGATGTAGAGATTTAGCTGGTAGAGAAATTTACCAAAGAGCAAGCGGTTGGCAGCTCTTTCTTAGGAAAAAGATTTATGGCCGTGGTTGATTCACCAGGCTGATGAGAGTAGATAGAGAGTAGATTTGACACAGAACTGTTGCAACTTTGTTTGTTAGTTCATGCTCCTTCAGTTTTCTTGTCTTAAACTCTCTTACTTGACAGGGCCTTAAGACTCCTATTGTCCAGCTGTTTTAGCTTTGGCGAAACGACGTAGTAGACGCTCAACATTATCTGCTTGTAATGACAAGGTTCTCTTTAGTCTGTAGTTTATCTTTGCCTTGCTTTTTAACTTGAACACTCACCATCTTTTGTTTCTCCTCTTTGAGTAGTTACGACGTGAGTTTTGGTCTTCTCCTGATCAACAATGTCTGATAGGATATAGGATAGCGTTATCTGATCTGTACAACCAGTTGACAACAAGTCTCATCCTTACCTTTGGTTTTGGTTGAGATCCTGTTGATTAATGGTCTAGGACAGTGTTCTTCCATGTGTCTGGTTTTGCTGCTTGTGGGTGCCAAAACTGTAATTGTCAAAGCAATGTAATCAGTATCTGCATTTCTCCACTGCATGGCTATTTGGACTGCGGGAAATGGTTTGCTTTGCTTACCATTTTACGCAGCCGTTTGGGATCCTGGCAACCTCCTCACTTTGTGAGGATGTTGCCTTTCACCTTGGCGTGAATTCACACACACAGAACCCATTGCGGGTATCCGCTATCTGCTGGCGGGTACCCACTGGAGGCCCTTGGGTACCCGCCAACGGATGCAGATGTTTGAGATTCCGGCAGAATCCAGCGGGTACCCGTGTATTCTGGTGGGTATCCGCTCTCCCTAGGGTATGGGAGCTGCGGCGGTTGGTAGCCATAAAGCCGTTCTATGTTGCTGTCAATTGGGGGGAGTTGCTCCTGGTCAACAGCAACATAAAATAGTCGGCTGGGATGAGTCCTTCCTGGTCAACAGGCATATGTATCAAGCAGTCAACCGGGAGAAATCCCTCCCAGTTGACAACTAGACATACCAGTTGACCGGGAGGGACGACTATACACACCAGTCAACCGGGAGGAATCCCTCCGGGTCAACAACTATACACACCAGTCAACCGGGAGGATTCCCTCCCGGTCAACAACTATACACACCAGTCAACCGGGAGGAATCCCTCCCAGTCAACAGTCATATCAAGCAGTCAACCAGGAGGCTTCCCTCCCGGTCAACAGCCATATCAAGCAGTTTACGAGGAGGCGTCCCTCCCAGTCAACAGCCATATGGAGCATTTGGCCAGGAGAAGTGCCTCCCGGTTGACTGACATATGCAGCAGTCAACCGGTAAGCACGTTTTGAGGGGTGGGTATCCAAAGATACCCGCGCAGGTATCTGCCCAGGCACGCGGGTACCCGCTGTTGGATGTGGATGCCAGGAAATGGCTAAAATTGGCCGCAAGTTACCGGATGTGAAGCACCCATCTCTAATGCCTACCTGCACAAGAGGGGGTTTCAAAGTTGGCCATCCACAACTTGTATGCGCTTTTGCAAGTTGGTGTTCAAGACTTTTCTTGAACACCAAATCTAAAAAAAAACATCCAAGCAGGCTCAGGGGTGTAGTACAATGCGGCTTGCATGCACTTTTGCAACTTGGTGTTCAAGAATGAACTTGATCACCCACTTGAAAAAGTGCATGCAAGTTGTACCTGGCCAACTTTGAAATTCCCTATTAAGTCAAGAAGTGATCAGTTTCTTTCTTGGCTAAGAACAATCAAATAACAAGTATTTACCATGAGATTGATAAGTCTTTGTTTTATTTTTGATTGTTCAATTCTGAGTTGCAGTTGTGATATCTGTGTGGTTTGAAGAAAGATGAAAAACATTAGAGTTTTTCAACAATCTGAGCTCTGATCTAACACAACTGACTTTGAGCTTAGTGATAGCAAATCACTAGAATTTAGGTTGATGATGCAGTCTATGTCATTGCTTTGCACAACAGTTCCAGGCTTCTTGTGATCTAGCTAGTGCAGCTTACCTGTCACAGTTTCTATTCAATATGGACTTTTTCTAGTGATTTCACAAAAGTACTACTCACCAATGGTACTCCTCTTAAGAGAGAGAATAGGATTCCAACAACTTGGCCTCTTTCTATACACTCTGTTATCAACTCCTCAGGACACAATAACCCATCCAAGAAATACTACATGGATATCCAGTCACATGTGGCTGTAAAATAAATATGAATCTGGCTACAAATTAGAGCCAGACTATTAGGAAAGATACTGCACATCCACAATCCTTTCCTCCTTCCAAATTTAGCATGAGCTCCATTTTTCACACATGTAATGACCATAGAGGTTCTAGCTTGGTTACCCCTTGTTTCCACTTCTGTCATTTCAAGCCATGTATCTGTGGCTTTTGCTGGCTTGTCTCATTTCCCCTTTGGTTCCCCTGTAAACTTTCTCTTGTCTATTGTTTCACCTAGAAACCTCTTTTAGTCCGCAGAAGCCATGTACTTAAGTAGTGCACTCTTCCCCCAGAAATTCAGATAACTAATCACATGGATAATGAAGGATGATCAGTTACCTGAATTTCTTTGGGATATCTTGATTACCTTTTCTTTGGGATATCTTGATTAACTTTTCTTGCTATTAGCTTAGTATACTTGAATTCATTATTCAGACAAATTTCCAGAATCATCCTTGCTACATCTTTCTGCAAGAGTGCATATTGTTGTTCTTTTCCTTAATCATCCCAGTCCCCAGAAGTGCAGCCCTCCAAGCAGTGCTTGGTTTGTTGTTCAAGTTGTTTGTTTCGCAAAAGACTTTGATGCAATCACAAAGTTTCAAAGCCCTTTCAAGCATGGAAAATGTGGAATTCCATCGAGTGGAAACATCTTGAATCATTGAGAGTCTCTTTCCGATGATCCCTTTAACAATTCCATCAAAGGCTGCCGACTTTTGCGGCAAGCGCTTCAGAAAAGTTGCAAACCCACTGATCCGCAAGACAATACCAGAGACTTCAGCTGGAGATGCTTGATTGTTTAGAATACCCGACATACTCGCAGGTGGCGCTGGTGGTGGTTTAGAGAAAGCTTTTATTCCAGCTTGAGCGGCAAGATTGATCACATGGGCCATGCAACCAAGCATGTGTTCCTTTGAGCCAAAAGAGATTGCCGCGTCCAAATGGGTTGCCATAGTCCCATTGTTTGATGCGTTATCGGCCGTGATACAAAAGATCTTATCAGATATGCCGAAAGCCTCGAGTACGTTGACTAAGTGACTTCCAAGATTAATCCCAGTGTGGCTTCCTTCAATTGGTACTGCAGCTAAGACCATTGACTTGAGGGAAAATTCTTCGGTGATCCAGTGCGCAGTAACTCCAAGTATAGATAAGTTGCTCAGAGATGTCCAAGCGTTGCATTTGAGACTTATTCTAGATTTGAGTGTACGGAATTGCTGTTGGATAACTCATTGTCCTTGTACAAAAGATTTCCGTATAAACTCGGCGAGATTATCCTTTCCACATAGAAATCGGGTTGTTTCTGGGTTGGCTAGTCAAAGAAGTTCTTGAAAATCTTTGTTTTCAATGTTGTGGAATGGGATGTTGCAATTAATGAAAAAGCAAGCAACCGCAGGGGTCAAGGAATCCCGATCAAGTTTTTTGGGTACTTTCCCCTTCTGTAAGAACTTGGTGATTGCACCCGCGTTTGACTTTGTTGAGTATTATACTCAGGTTTTGTTTTCTTCTTTCTGCTTCTCACATGTCACTTTCTCTTTCACACATTTCACTCTCATGTTACATGTTGTATGTAGGCTACCTGAGGCAGCAGGCGTGGAAGGACTCCTCTCTCATCCTTCCACGATCCTCGAACAACAACCCATACTGTGCCTGCTGTTCTCAGGTAGGTATCTCTCTTTTCTCTCCTCCTTTTCTCCTCTCCTTTCTTGTTTTTCTTTTTCTTTCCAGTCTGACATGAAATATCATCCTTCCACGATCCTCGAACAACGACCCATACTGTGCCTGCTGTTTTCAGACCCTGCTCTCGCTTATCAGGTTATGAGCCCGCGTTAGCTCACAGCTACCGGCACGTTAAAAATAGGTTTTCTGGTGTATCTACATCGAGGTCGTCAACCCCATAGGATCATCAACGCTCTCAAATTTCTTCGCCGCTTCACCATCTTTTGCGACTTCGCCCTCCTCGCCTAGATGTCTTCCGACAAAGCGCCAGCCTTGGAACATGTCAAGATCAACGTTGGTCTTGACTCCAGCGGCTCCAATCAAAAAGTCTTGAGCGCGAGACTCCCAATTCTGACAGCCCCAGGTCCGAACTCAAACTACATCGACTGGGAGCTTGTTGTCTCCGCCTACTTCGTCGCAGTTGGCGTCAAATACATTCTCAAAGAAGTACCCGCAAACCAACGGACTCCAACGTGGACCAACGACAACAACGCCGTGGTTGCAGTCTTAACCCAGGCGATCGATCTTGCCAACCTTCGCTACGTTCGTGCATTCCGCGAAGATGCCTGCGGGATGTGGAGCGCGCTCAAGAAGGCTCATCTGGACTCATCCACTGGCGGTCGAATCTACTGGATCCGAAAGCTCCTCCACTCGAAGATGGAGGGCGACGACATTCTTGCCCACTTGGACACAATGTCCCAATCATATGAGCGACTTAATGCTCTTGTCACCCCAGAGAAGCCCCTGACACCATCGGAAGTCCATTCCGCCGCTCTACTCAGCTCCATACCCGACGACTGGATCAACTGTGTCTCTCATCTCATGAACCAGGACGACATCCCGACCAAAACCATTGCCCTAGCTCTGAAAAACGAGCATACTCGCAGACAAGCACAAACTGAAACTGTAGCCTCCGCCTCGTACGCTTCGTCTACGAGATACAAAGGCAAATCGACAAATCGATCAGACGACGCCAACGCTCAGAAGCCCCGTCACTGCTACTTCTGCAACGTTGACGGCCACGACCTCAACAACTGCAAGAACTCTCGTCGCCTCTTGAAGGAAATCAAGGACAACAATCAAAAATCGCGCCCCGAGAAGAAGCAGCAACCCCAATCGTCCAAGCCTCCTGCCAAAGCCGGCAGGACATCAGTCGCAACCCTTGGACGTTCGTCTAACAAATACGCCGAAGATGATGAATCTGAATATTTGGGCTCAGAGTTGGAGGTCACCGCGAGCAACGCAGTGACCTCATTATCGGCTTCTTCCGATTACCAGTCAGGGGGGGATGCTAACATCGACTCCGGATGCTCGATGTCAATGACTCCGGACCCCTCCACTCTCACCAACCTCAAGAACGATCGAACCCCAGTTCGCCTTGCGAATCATTCCGTGGTCGAAGCAACTCACCGCGGCCTTGCCAAGCTTCCCATTGCAGGCGACAAGACCGTGAAAACTCTGGTGGTTCCCTCGCTCCACGAGCCTCTTCTGTCGGTGGCCGCCATGTGCGACGAGGGACTTACCGTCGTCTTTTCTCGATCCTCCTGTGACTTCTACTCCTTGACCGGCACAAATATCGATGGACATCTCATGGGCAGAGGCTACAGGCGTGGCAACCTGTATTACCTACCTTCTGAGCCCGTGATCTCCTGTTCCTCTCTCTCACTCCCCGTCCTGGCATATGACCGATCTCTACTCGGTTACCACAACCGCTTCTCACACATAAGTCTAAAACCTCTCAAACGCTTACTTAAATCTAACGATATTGTCCCCTCAGTGATGAACGAAATCGACGTGCAGAAGTGCCCGGTCTGCATTCAGGCTAAAATGCCCAGGAAAAGCTTCAAGTCACGGTCAATCTACCGCTCAACATCCCCCGGTCAGCTGATCCACTCCGATGTCGGCTCGTATGAGGTTAAGTCACGAGAGGGCTATTCTTATTATATCACTTTTGTCGATGATTTCTCGAAATTCTTGGTTGTCTACCCTATGAAATTCAAAAGCGATTCATTCGCCTGTTTCAAACTCTTTCGGTCCTTCTTTGAGAAGGACGGCTCATACAAAGTCCTAGCCCTCCGCTCAGACAACGGAGGGGAATACATTTCAAAAGAATTCTCCTCGTATCTCTCTTCATCCGGCATCAAACACGAACCGGGTCCGCCACACTCTCCGGAACTTAATGGAGTGGCCGAACGTACGAATCGGACGATAAGTAATCTAATCCGCTCTGCTCTAATAAGCGCCCGTCTGCCAAAATCCTTCTGGGCCAATGCCCTACGCCATTCCCTCTTCGCCTACAACTCTTCCCCCTGCAACACCCCGGCCGGCTTCGATTCACCAAACTCAATCCTGAAAATTCCGGCCGTCGATCTCAACTACATTCACCCTTTCGGATGCCTGGTGTGGTATAAAGTCCCTGAATCCGACAGAAAGAAGCTGGACGTCAAGGGCAGAGCCTCAATACTCCTGTCCTACCTATCGGAAGGCAACGGCTTCAGGCTGTGGGATCTCGAGAAGAGGTCCGTGGTAAAGTCGAGAGATGTCATATTCAATGATACTGTCTTCCCGTATGGTGCTCAGCTCACAAGCTCTCCCTCTCCGCTTTCGGTAGAGATCACGTGGCCAACTTTGTCCACCGGCAGCGCTCCCCCAGAAACAGTCAAGGTACCTGTCCCACGGGCACCCACAACAGTTGGCTCCACCTGTTGACCCCGCCAACCATTTACCTGCTCCTTCTCCTCCGATCCTCATGAATCCACCCCCGTCAAATTCCACGTCCTCGCCGACCTCTCCCTCGCACAATTCCCGGAAGGAGGTTAGCGAGGACATCCCGCCGCCATCGCCGCTGGGTCCTCCCCTCAAGCCTCGTTTCAACCGTAGGATCACGGCCTCGATGCATGCGCCAGGCAATGCACTTAGAGCCCCTATCCAAATATCATCCGACTCCAACTCCAACACGTCGTCATCCCCCCGTTTGCCGAAATCCCCGGATATCAGTGTGATATCTCTACCAGAACTGAACTCGCCGCCTCCTCGGAAAAATCCCACGCCTTCTCTGTCTCCGCCACCAAAGTCACCCAAAGAAGATCCCCCCGCCACCTCTCAAAGTCCCGAGAAAGTTCCTTCCCCACCGCAACGTCGCTCAGGGCGTGAACGCAACGCCCCCCAACGATACAGGAACTGGGCAAAGAATGCCACCACCAACCAGGACGTCGATACTCCAAAGACCTGGAGACAATTGCTAAAGTCACCCAACAAGGAACGTTGGCTGAAGGCGGCGAACGACGAATTCACATCTCTCCTGGGGATGGAGACGTGGAAACTCGTTCCCCGTCCGGAAAAAAGAAAGATAATCAAATTGAAATGGGTATTTAAGGTAAAACAACGCCCAGACCGCAGCATCCAGAAACTCAAAGCTCGCCTGGTTGCGATGGGGTACTCCCAAATACAGGGTCTGGACTACGACGAAGTTTTCTCGCCAACACTTCGCCTCGAGACTCTTTGTCTCATTTTCAGCCTCCTGGCTAGCCAAAACTGGAAAGGACGGCAAGTCGACTTCAAGACGGCCTTCTTAAATGGTCATCTGGACTCTCCGGTGTACATGGAACAACCACCAGGCTTCGAAGATCCAACCCACCCCGACTGGGTCTGTGAGGTGACTCGTTCACTTTACGGCCTCAAGCAGTCGCTGAGACAATGGAATATCGAGCTTCACAAAGCCCTCATTGAAATCGGGTGGAAGAACTCCACCTATGATCCAACCCTCTACTTCAAGATAAACTCCGGCAAACTGGTCGGGGCTCTCACCACACATGTCGATGACCTTGCCATTGTAGGCGAGCCTCAAGTTGTTGACTCCATCATTTCAGCTGTCGGTGCACGCTTCAAGATAGGTGCTGATGAAGAACTTCACCATTTCCTGTCACTCAAAATCACCCGCGATACCTCAAGAAAATACGTGTACTTGAATCAAGCCCACTATATTGACAAACTCTGCGACCACTTTCTAGACGGAAAAGTCACGTCAGTACCAACTCCAACAGACACCAGCTTCAAAGACCTAGGAAGACGTCGCCCCTTGGATTCTCCTTCACCTGGCCCCTACCCACAACTAATCGGCTCTCTCCTCTGGGTCTCACAATGCACAAGGCCGGACATTTCCTTTGCTGTAAATCGATTGTCACAGCATCTGTGAGACCCGTCCTCCAATCACTGGAAGGCGGGGGTTCGTGTGCTGAACTATCTCTTCACCACAAAGAATCTCAAACTGCGCCTCGGCAGGGGTCTCACGTGTTCTGGCTACTCAGATTCCGACTGGGCAGAAGACTGCGATGATCAACGTTCCACCTCCGCATACACCTACCGTCTTGGGGACGGAGCGATTTCCTGGAAGTCCCGCAAGCAGGCCACAGTCTCCCTTTCAAGCACAGAGGCCGAGTATAAAGCTCTGTCGGACTCGTGCAAAGAGGGCCTGTGGCTACGCCACCTCCTTACCGAACTCAATCTCCGCCCCGATACCGCTATACCTCTGCATGTCGACAACGAGGGGGCAGAAGCCCTCGCGAAAAATCCCAAACACCACGCCCGCACAAAACACATCCACGCAAGATACCATTTCATCCGAGAATGCGTGCGTGACGCTGAGGTCTCCCTGCTTCATGTCTCAACAAAAGATATGCTGGCAGACATTCTCACAAAGCCGCTTTCCCGCGTGGCTCTAGAAAAGCACAGGAAAATGTTTGGTATTGTTGAGTAACTCAGGTGTCATTCCCCTTCTTCCCCTTCTCTCTCTTCCCCTTCCTCCCTTCTTCCCCTTCTCTCTCTTCCCCTTCCTCCCTTTCCTTTGTCTCTCTTCTTCCTAATTCTTTCCCTCTTCCTCTCTCTCTCTTTCTTTATTGTCATTCCATGTGGTCAGCAAGGGGGGGTGTTGAGTATTATACTCAGGTTTTGTTTTCTTCTTTCTGCTTCTCACATGTCACATTTCACTCTCATGTTACATGTTGTATGTAGGCTACCTGAGGCAGCAGGCGTGGAAGGACTCCTCTCTCATCCTTCCACGATCCTCGAACAACGACCCATACTGTGCCTGCTGTTCTCAGGTAGGTTCTCTCTTTTCTCTCCTCCTTTTCTCCTCTCCTTTCTTGTTTTTCTTTTTCTTTCCAGTCTGACATGAAATATCATCCTTCCACGATCCTCGAACAACAACCCATACTGTGCCTGCTGTTCTCAGACCCTGCTCTTGCTTATCAGACTTTCCTTTGTATATACGATGACAGCGGTCCAAGTGATTTGCCATACTCTTTGTCAATTCTTTCTTGTCGACCGCAAGTTTTACAAGGCACAAATCACCGCCGCCAGGATTCTTGTTTACCTGACAAACATTGTGAGAAACACCTTTGCTTGTTGTCGTCTTGAAATACTGCCAGACCCAGCTTCTTTTGTTGGTATCTTCAGTCTTGGCAGGAGCTGTTATTTGTTCGATATCTGAGTCAGAGCTGGACTCCACTTCTTCGGCAGGGCGTTTCCGAGGCATTGGATGAGATCAATTGAGCTTCTGTTGAACCAGGGATGATCAGGGATCCCACGTACTCTTCAAAAGTGCACAGTTGCTTGAAATTTCAAAAAAAGCACCGGATCCGACGGATACCCGGCATCGGAGCCAGATATGCCGAATTCGGATCTCAGGAGAGCCGTACCCAAACCCGGAGGCCCGGGTCGCAACCTTACCAAGCACCAATCACTCCCAATCTGTTGGTGTCTTGGGGGAAATAGAGCTTGAGAGGGATTGGTTCTTGAAGGGCTGCCTCTCTAGGGACTAGAATTAGTAAGGACAAGACAAGAACAAGAGTATGGACTCTTGCAGAACAATGTGACAAGGAAGATTCTAAAAGTTTTTCTGAATAATGAATTTAAGTATATGTACTCAGCTAATAGCAAGAACCAGTTATGTTATAATGGCAACTATCTGGCTAATGAAGGATCATCAGTTATCTGAATATCTGGGAGAGGATCTGATGGGGAACAAACAGGGTGGGGAAGAGGGCACTCTTCTGGGGACTACAAGAGGTTTCTAGATGAAAAAAGAGACAAGAGAGAGTGTTCAGGGCAGCCACAGGGGACATGAGAAAAGCCAACAAGAAGGTCTGTGCTATTCTTGGGCAGCATCACCCTCTGTTTTCCCACTTTTCTTTTCACTTGTGTTTGCCACCAGAGGCAGTCACTGCAAGAAAAACTATAGAAACTGCTTGCAGTTGAGATGCAGCAAGCTTGAATCAAGCCTCAGCTCAAGCTGGAGCCAAGCACCCAAATTCCATGCTGGTGCACCTTGAGTGTGTACCTTGTTCAGCATCTCAATGCTGAGCATGCTGTGGTGCTCATGCAGTAGGCTGAGGCAAATGTTCAACCTTGCAAATGAGTATACCCCTGAGCAACCTTTTATTTTCTTCTAGTAAACACTCCATCTGCCATTGAACCCAGCCTGAATAGCATAACAGGGGTATGTACACATGAAAGGGATATCTACATATGAAAGGAAGATGTACACATGAAAGGGGAATGTGATAAGGTGTATTAACACATAAAAGACACAAATTATTAAAGAGGTATGTATGCATGAAAGGGGTATGTATGCATGAAAGGGGTATGTGCAGTAAGGGGTCTTTGCACATGAAAGGGATATGTAAACATCACCTGAATGATCAAAGGGGTATTTTGAAAGGGATGTAAAAAACCCAAAGGGGACATGGAAACATCAAAAGGTGATGAATGCATGATGACAAAGGTATGTACACATTGTGAAAGGGATACATGCACATGAAAGGGATACACACACATGAAAGGGGTATGTGCACATAAAGGGGTATGTACACATTAGCCTGGTTCACATTGGTCATTTTAACACCGTTTTTATGGCATTTTATCATATAAAAATTTGTGCATATTTTTTCAATCATCAAAAAAAGTGGTTTCAGATGAATCTGATCACCAACTTGAAAAAAAATGGAAAATTTTAATGGTAAATTGGATAAAAATGGTGTCAAAAATCTAATGTGAACCGGGCTATTATGAAAGGGGTGAATGCATCAAAAAGGGACATGTGCACATGAAAGGGGTATGTGCACATGAAAGGGGAATTTGCACAGGTATCAACTCAGTATTTTGGAGGCTGCATGTACTCAGTTTTTTGGAGCTTAGACTCACTCTTGCATAAATTATACAATGTGCACGGAATCAACCAGTGCTTGATTCAGTTGCATGGGGTACAGCTTGCCTTGAGCTCTTGCATTGCCACTGCAAGCAGTTTCTAGAGTTTTTCTTGCAGTGCTAGTGGTCTCTGATACTGCAAATGTTAGCTTGAGCAGGATGAGTTTGCCAATGTGTTTTTTTTTTTTTGCAAGACTATATGGCTGGTCTTGCTCTCTCATGGCCCTGATGTCCTCACTTCTCTGGCGTAGTTTCTGCTCCATCGGAATGAAACGCAGTCTCCCAGAAACGTTGTATGAAGACAACTTGAGGTGTTCTCTGAGCGCTCAAAGAACAAAAGGCGATGGGTGGATGGGATGAGAGGAACAGTGGTGATGGTTGAGGATGGGGCGTGATGTGGCGGACACTGCTGGATCTAGGAGATCAAGCTGGATTGTATCCGCAGCACACACACTCCCTCCACCCAGCCCCGCCCCGCCCCAGCCAGCCCAGCTCGACCCAGAACCACGCCGGCCATGTTCCGCTCCCCCGCCAGCGAGCAGGCCAACCCGCTCCCGCCGCCCAGCCGGACACTGCCCGCCAACATCTGGGCCCAGCCCAGCCAGCCCGCGCCCTCCTCCTGCTCAGGCTCAGACTTCGACCTCGGCTCGCCCCTGCTCGCCAGCACCCGCCACCCCGCCATGCTCAGCCGCCGATGCAGCCACCTCAGCCCCGCCCACTCCCCCACAGAGCCCCTCGGGCCCATCGCCCTCGGCACGGACCGCCATCGGCGCAGCCTGGCACCCGCCAGCCCGCTCAGCACCCCCTTCGCACCCGCCTCGCTCCCCAGCAACTTCTTCCAGCCCTGGCACGAGCCCCCGCCCGACGAGCGCATCGGCCGCCCCACCGCCAGAGACATCCGCCACCCCGCCGGCGCATACAGAGACCCGAGCGTCGGCAGCATCGGCAGCCCCTGCAGCTCCAGCGCCCGCTCCGGCATCGGGCTCAGCAACATGAGCCCCTTCACCGGCAACTCGCTCCTCCCCCCCGGCGGCCCAGTCTCCTTCGGCGGCTCGCTCACCACCAGCCATCTCGACCTCGGCTACCGCATCCACAGCAGGGCACGCGACAGCAGCCTCGGCGCCATCGGCTCCGGCAGGATGGCCGCCAGGAGCTCCGTCCCCGCCACCACCCCCGCCTCGGGACTCGGCCTTGCCAGCAGCAGCAGCAGCAGCTCCGGCAGCCGGATCCTCAACAGCAGCAGCAGCAACAACAACAACACAGCCGAGTTCGGCTTCGTCGGCTCCGTCGGCACCGACAGCTGGCTGACCGGCGGAAGAAGCCTGAGCAACGACCTCGACGAAGACGACGAATTCGCCCCCCCGACCAAGTCCGGCGCCACCAGCCGCCGCCACAGCCTCTCGGCCTTCATCGGCGCCCGGAGCTCCTTCGAGCCGCTCCCCTCCTCCCGCACCCACCCTCACACCGCCTTCCTGCTCAACGACCGCAAGAACAACCAGCGAGTGCCGAGCGCCCACAGCACATCGGCTGCTGACATACCCCCCCAGCAAAACAACCCTGGCGAGATCTTCGGCCCCAGCAGCTCGGCGATCACCGACGAGGACCTCTGCTTCTCCGCCGACTTCAACTCGCTCAACCTCGACCTCGACAGCCAGCAATCCTCCCAGGAACCCAGCGACCGGCTCGGCTTCCAGTTCAGCAACCATTACGCCCACTCCCAGCCATCCCCCTTCCAGCCCAAGCCCAACCATCCCCCTCCAGACACCCTCCCTGCTGCTGCTCCGCCGCCGCCTCCCCCCCTCAACAACATGCCCTGGTCCGCCCAACTGCCCCCGGCCCCGAACCCGTTCGGCGGCCCGGAGAGCTTCGCCCGCAAGTCCTCCTTCAGCGCCGGAGACCCGTTCAGTGCGTCGGCCCAAGCCTCGCGGTACTTCGCCGCCCAGGCGGGCAACAGCTCCACCACCCTCCAGGATACCCAGCCCCCCGCCGGGTCCCGCTTCCCGTTCAGCCACGCCGGATCCGCCCTCCAGCCCCTCGGCTCGCTCAGCAGCCCCGCCGTCACCACCTTCAGCGCCAGCGGCCTGCTCTCCGCCCCCCCGCCCCACGCCCGCCAGCTCATCAATGGCGACAACAAGCCCGCGCCCTTGGGCCCATACCCCTTCGACCCCGCCTCTTCGGGTGCGCCGTACTACTCCGCCGCCGCAACCCCCTCCCACCCCCATCTCTCGACAAGCCCACTCTCGCCCCTCTTCCACCAGATCCAACAACCAGGGTTCCCGACGACACCCAACCCACCACCCCCACCGTCGCTCGTCTCTCCCCGCTCCTCGCTCGTGCCCGGGCCGGGGCCCAACGAGCTCTCGGAGCTCGGCAAGGGCGTGCCCCTCCACCTGCTCCCGCGTTCCTGTCGCCTGTACATCGTCGAGTTCAAGGCGGGGCGGACGGACCTGTTCTATGTGGCTGGCCCGGAGGACCCAGCCGACGCCCAGCCCGTCCGCAAGGACGACCTCGTCATCGTCGAGGCCGACCGCGGCAAAGACCTCGGCAAGGTCGTCCACGACCACATCTCCATCGACCAGGTCGTCGCCTTCCAGGCCCGCCAGCAGGAGCTGCTCCAGGCCCTCCCCCCGACCGCCGCCGCTCCCCCGCCGCCTTCTCCCGCGGGGGACATCGGCGGGCTCCCCTCGACCGCCTCGTCCAGGCTGACCAAAGAGTTACCCTCTCCCCCCATTCCCACCCTCTCCCACCATCCACTGACCGTGTCTTTTGTCGGGGGACAGATCCACCCGAAGAAGATCTTCGGCAGAGCCAGCGCGGCGGATGTCCAGGCGCTGCATCTGAAGACCGAGGAGGAGCGCAAGGCGCTCAGCCTCTGCCGCGCCAAGGCGCTCCAGCGCGGCCTGCGCATGCAGGTCAAGGACGCCGAGTGGCAGTGGGACCGCCGCAAACTCACCTTCTTCTTCGTCGCCGACAAGCGCATCGATTTCAGGGAGCTCGTCAAGGACCTCTTCCGCACCTGGAAGACCCGCATCTGGTCCGTCCCCCCTCCCCCCCCCCTCTCTGCGTGTTTGTGTGTGTGTTGATGGGTTTGGGACGCGCGCGTTGTAGGATGTGTTCCGTTAACCCGTAGCGCTCCGCCTCGTCGTCGTCGCTTTATATATCGCATCCATACACTCTTATACACTCTTCTCTCTCTTTCTCTCTGACTATAGCATCATTTCCGCACACCTAGCACCGTACAACCAAACATATAATATACACACACACTGTCGCGTCCTGTTTTCCTCATACACTTATATATCTCCATGGACGCTCTGCTCTGCTCTCTCTCCTCTCTCTCTCTCCGTGCTCACTGTCCACCTTATCGTGTACACAACCTGTATTAGTTGTCGGTCTCTAGAGGGCTTTCGATGTACCCCTGAATCCATCCTCGTGTATGTACGTATGTTGTATGCTCTTGGCCCTGTTGCCCCTCAAAATATTCTTAATACCACAAAAGAAAAAAAATCTTCCTTTTTTTCGGGGGGGGGGGGGGGGGGGGGGGGGGGGGGGCTGGGGGAGTGCTTGGTCGGCGTGGCTGGGGCCGCGGCTTGCACGCAGGTTGCACGGGGTGGATGCTTGCTTCCGAGACTGTGAGGGGGTCGGGGTGCGTCTGTGTGGCTTGGTCGTTGGGTGCGAGTAGTTGGGACGCAGGCTGCTGCTCAGACGAGGTTGGGCCGGTTTTGGGGGGGTTGAGAGCTAGGATTGGACGAATCGGAGCGCAAAAGGGGCTGGTTGGATGCCAGCTGGTGTTCTTTTCATAAGGCTGTTACTTAGATTCATAGTGTGCAATGCCATCGGCCAAAATTCACCTTTTTTTTTAAAAAAAAAAAAGCTGGTCTGATCCGGACAATTTAAATTTAACACATCTTGAGAACATGTTTTATTGGTGAGCATTCCTTCCGACTATGTCTTACAAATAGGCGCTTGATTGGTTGTGGTTTTCCTGCACACAGAGGTGTGGGAACTTCGGAGTCAAACCACCTGCAGAAAGCTTCTGAAAAACAGGTCATGTGTATTGATGTACTCCAGTTTCCATCCGGAAAGCCACTTCTGAAGCCAGCGAAATTGGCCACACGTCCAGCAGCATCTTGGGGACCAAAGATCCACATCACATTCCTCTTAAATTTCCCAGCCTGGATTGCCAACAGTTGCAAGGAATCCAGGGTCCTGGGCGCCCTTCAACGCAAGTTATATTGCGGAGTTTGCGCCTGGGCTGAGGAGAAAACACCCAGAAGCTGGTTGGAGTGGCTGGTTGGCCCCTCCAATTTCTCTGGAGTGGAGCACTGTGCACTCCAAGAATCTTAGGAGCACACTACTTCTTTGGAGTGCAAGTGGTCATTTTTGGTAGTGTATAAAGACTGCCCCATATTTTTTACTTAAAATTCTTCTCTATGAGATACAAATGTTTTTGAGACATCATTTCCTTGGACTCGGAGTGGCCAATCAGATGCTCCAATTTTTTTTGAGTGGAGCACTGTTCACTCCAAAAATTCATGGAATGAACTACAATTGCACTACCATTTCATTTGGATAAATCAAAATCTGGAGTGCATGTGGTAAGTTTTGGTAGTGCGTTATAAAGACTGCCCCAAAAATATAGGGGGCTTCGTGTTGCCCCAAATGCATGGAGCAGAAAGGAATCCTCCCACAACAATGTTTATGGACCTGTTTACAGAAGGAGATAACTACTTGAGGGCATCAGGTGTGTGCCCCTTGAGGGATTTCCCCTTTACCATCGCTTCCATCCCCCCACAACAGGAAGCATGTGCATGATAACTGGGCCGACCGAGCACAGCAAATTGCGGCGCGCGGGCCAAAATATCAACCCCCGAGCCGTACCGAGCAATTTTCAGACACACCGGGTTGCAGTACAACCTGGGAAAATAGAAGATCCACCTGGAAATTTTCAAACACATCAAGGTGGAGCGGATAAATTCTCATTCCCCTCTTTGCCAACTTCCCGCTGCCCACCCACCCATACTAAGTACTCGAATCGTTGCCTCTTTGCCCACGAGAAACCTCCAACATCAACACGAACATTTTTCCTCAGCTCCGAATAGCCGTCTGTCTACCGCCAGCCGATGCGCTCTCAGAGATACTTTCAATCGCTCGTTACCCCTCATCAACTCGCCACTCTAGTCTCGGGCGATGATCGTTGGTGCCGGAACTCTTCGTCGCCGCACTGGAATGGCCAGGATTTCACCCGGTGTGCTCGTCTAAAATACTTAATCGGCGAGCCTGCTCTAGTTCTTCTTTTCCTACTGGGCGGGTCATTCATCCTACCGTGTCTTCCCCGTCTATGGGAATGGATCCGACGCATGAACACTGGTGGATCATGGATGAAGAGGCCATACGAAGCATTGCACAACCCCACCCCTCCTCAAGTTACTCGCAAAGACCCCGATTTGAATGGACCTCAGGCCGTCTCTCAAGCTGAAGATCAGATCATTGCTATCGAAGTTATGCGCGAGGGCGGCTTGGGAATAGATGAACAAGACCGTCAAGAGCTCCTCCGACTCCACAATCTTCCATGCCCGCCAAACATCCACCTGCACTCTTGCGCCGAGCCTACGGGCTATTCTACCGCCTTGATCAGATCCTGGAAGGAATTCTCCATCACCGCTTGCACGGTTGGAATGCTCTTCACCGCACTCGCACGTTACCTCATCTCAACTGATGCCGACGCAGGATCGAATTGGCTTCTAATCCCTGTCATACTCTGGTTGTCTGTATCAGTGATATCAACCATAAAACTTTTTATCCAAATCCAATCCACAATTCGCAACAAGCCCCATCCTGACCCGAAATATTTTGGGCTAGAATATCGCACCGTGCCCATTTATCTAGTCAGCTTGCCTCTTGAGTTGCTCGACACCCGCAGCATTTTACTCCAACATTTCAGCGGGCAACACACCGCTGAAGCGACATCTCAACTCATGCTCATCCGCTTGTTGACCCTCACATTCTTGATCACCGCAAACGTGCTCGAGTTAATGACACCAAGGCCCACGACACTGCTCCCGGGCGCACCCAAGCATCCGAGCTCAACCATCCCAGCTGCGGAATTGCAGCCTGCCGTCGAGCGGCCTGGTCCATTAGAGCCTGGGCGCTCGTTGCTATCTTTGGCTTACTTTATCCACACTGATTCCTACTTATGGCGGCATAAATCATCGACAGCGACAGAAGAATCGATTCCAGATGTACGAGTTGACGACAAGTCTGCGGCAGTTCTGTTTCGTTGGAAAAAAGACCAAGATGAATATAAAGCAGAAAACATCAATCCAAGCTTCTTGCGTGCATTGTCCTGGCATTTCAGGAATATCCTCATGAGTCAACAACTTTTCGCTTATTTCAACGCCGTTGGATCCTTGTTGCCCCCGTTTTTCTTGCAACGTATCATCGGTTACATTCAATCTAAATCAGGCGAAAATCCACAACCAGTACATGTGGCCCTGCTGTATGCTTTTGGGATGCTTGCGACTCAAGTGTTCTTGGCCTTTTCACAGTCTGCTGTTAGTGATTATTTTCAATTTTCTCTTCATCATAGGCAATACAAAAAATTGATTCGCCCATACTAAAAAATGTCTACTATTTATTGTCTCACCAGAGTCTTATGATCGGCCGGCGTCTCTCGGTACGCTTGCGGGCCTTGTTGATTACTCTAATATTCACCAAATCTCTTCGGCGAACTGGCGTGAATCCGAAAGTAGCGGAAGTTGTAGACTCGAGTGATGATGGATCCTCCTCAACTGGCAGTAGCTCGGCATCAAAGGAAGATCCAGAGGCTAGTGCGTCCACAGGAAAAATTGCCAACCTCGTCTCTAATGATGTGGCCAGCTTGGCCGAAATCGGTGCCTACCTTCAGTCAGTGAAACTGGGTCCTAGTCCGTTGATCATGTCCCTGACATGTCCTTTTCCTCAGTTTCCTCTGGCCCGAAAGCGCCATTCAGATTATCCTAGCGGGTATATATCTTTACGTCCTTCTGGGTTACAGCGCTTTGGCTGGGATGTTTTGCATAGTAATCGCCTTACCTATCCAGAGCTACTTGACTGCTCTTTGGGCTAGTACGCATATTACATTGTCTCAACAGAACAGCAGACGGCTTATGTTCTTTTCCGTGCGAATTTCACAGGATATCAAGACATGCTGATGGCAGCAGCGGATAAACGGTTAGGCCTGGCAACCGAGGTGATCAACAATATCAAAGTGGTTAAATTTTTTGCCTGGGTACGTGAGTCCCATATCTGCGTGGCAGAGCCAACAGCAGATCCAGAAGGGAATCTGACAGGTACATTTTACATCAACAGGAATCAAACTTTTTACAAAAGATGCAAGTTTTGCGTGAAGCAGAATTGGCTGTTTTGTTCAAGCGCCTCTTAGTTACCATCGGCGAATCTACAGTATCATTTTCTGTACCGATCTTTGTTAGCATTGTGACCTTTTACACGCACACAAAGGTTTTTGGGAAATCATTAACAGCAGAAGAGGCTTTTACCGCGTTGGCCTTGTTCAATGTCTTCAGGTTTCCACTTTCCGTCCTGGTCGGGGTGCGTCACATTTTATACTGAGCTGGCCATTGGAAATCACTGACTTTCTTGATGGTTCACCCTGTAGATGATCTCTGGACTCTTGCAATCATATGTTTCTTTGAAGCGAATCGAAGCCTTCTTGAATGAAAAAGAGACAGAAAAGTACTCCACATTATCCGTGCCCCGACCTGAAGCAGGAGACCCACTCGTCGGTTTCAAGAATGCTACGTTCACCTACGACGCGAAGCAAGAAGATGCAGGCCCCACTATCGAGTCCTCCACATTCAAGTTAAGTGGGCTTAACTTTGCTTTCCCCGAAGGGAAACTCAGTTTGATTATAGGGCGAGGTGAGTCATTTTTATTTATTTTCCAATGGTACAATTTGAATCTGACTTCCATCAATCCGGCAATTGCTTATTATAGTTGGCAGTGTAAGTCGAGACTCCCTAGAAATAATTCATGAAGGCATACTGATCCATTATTACAGGGGAAAGGTACACTTCTTCTGTCGCTCCTTGGCGAAACTACCAAGCTTAGCGGAGAAGCGTTCTTACCTTCACCCGTATCGAGAGCCTGGGGATTAGATCCTGACGCTCAACTCACCGACACTACCGCGTACTGCCCACAACAGCCATGGCTTTTGTCTGATTCGATCCGCAATAACATTCTCTACGGTAGTTTGATGTAGGTCTTGAAAACATGTCCATCATTCCGATTTTTCACATGCGCTGACCCGCGACTGCAACACCCAACACAGGAATCGCACAAGATACACCCAGGTACTCAAGGCTTGTGCATTGGCTTCGGATCTCACAACGTTTACTGATGGCGATTTGACGGAAATCGGCGACAAAGGTATGCTTTAAGCACATGCCAGGCCAATGGCTTATCACTAATTGATTTTCATTTCTAGGTACGGTGTTGAGTGGAGGCCAGAAAGCTAGGATTTCTTTGGCTCGGGCGTGAGTCACATGGATGCATTGTGCCCGGTAGATTGGGAAATTACTGATCCTGTTGACCTTTCAGGTTATATTCCCCCGCCAAAGTTCTCTTATTGGACGATGTTTTGAGCGCTGTAGACTCTCATACCGCCCAACATTTATTTAACCATGCGTTGATTGGCCCTCTGATGAAGGATCGGACATGTATACTAGGTGAGTACTTGTGTGTCTTCACTTTCCCCGGAGCTTAACGATTATTAATACTTCCCCCTTCCTCAGTAACGCACGCCGTCGACTTGTGCATGCCAGCTGCATCGTTTGTTGTCTCCTTGGATCGAGGGCAAGTTGTACACGCTGGGGACCCCAAGCTCGATTCTGTCTTGGTTTCTACATCGGAGAACACTGAAGTCGAAAACAAGAAAAGTTCCCCCGAGATTAGTCCGGAGCCTACAATTGAGAACCTCGCGGAGCCTGTTTTGAACGAGGAGGACGCAGTAGTCGAAATCAAGACGCGGGCAACCCAAAGATTGGTCGAGGAAGAGCATCAAGCCGTCGGGGCAGTCAGTCTGACAACTTACAAGTTCGTGCAGCTTATCGTATCGCATTTATGAACGTATTGACTAAAGTCTGTTTGTTGCAGACTCTATTACGATTGTTTGGGTGGCTTGATGCCCATTTCCAACACTTTTGTCTTGTTCATTTTGGCGGAACTGGGAAATGTTCTATCAACATGGGTCCTCAAGCAATGGGCCGAAAGTAATCAAACATCTCCTGGTCCGACAAGCCCAATTTCTTCCAGCTTACTCAATATTTCAAGTGTAGTTACATCTACCAAGATTTCATCAACAAGCCCGGAACTGCTGTATTTTCACTCAGATTCTTCGTCAGAAAAGGACCCAAGCCGAGAAGCCCGTTTAGATCGTTATATTTTGTTATATCTACTCACCGGTATGTTCGCACTGGCCTTCGAGCTCATTCGAGAGACTTATTTCACTTGCCGAAGTATTATCGCTGGCCGCAAAATATATGAACGTCTGATCGGCACACTTCTCAATGCTCAAGGTAAGCCGTCCAAACCACTCATAATAGCTCATATCAAAACAAGATGCTGATTGATTTCTTTTTTTCTCAAGTGCGATTTTTCGACACTGTACCTATGGGCCGAGTGCTCAATCGACTGTCTACTGATGTCCGCACAGTTGACCGAGACCTGGCAGATGCGCTCATTTATATGGCAGAGGATGTTTTGGGCACAATCGCTATTTTGATCGTCGTCATCGCCGTGCTGCCGATGGGATTCCTTGTTTCGACCATGGGAGCTTGTATGATCTACGTCGCGATCGGCTATCTATACCTGGCTTCGACGAGAGAAATCAAACGTTCCGAGTCGACTTCTCGTTCTCCTGTGATCTCGCTGTGCACGGAATGTGAGCAATTTGGTTTGGTATACACGAATTTTCCATGCTCATCCCTTTCGCTTTTAGGCTTGGGTGGCGTCACTTCAATCAGGGCATACGGCGATATTGGGCGTTACACTCAGCAGATGTTCAAACTTATCGACGCATACAACCGTCCCTTCTTTATGCTATGGATGTGCAACAGATGGCTTTCTTGTCGAATTGATACTGTAAGTTCAAGTCAGAAATTGTTTGGCGGTGTCCCACTTTTGAATCAACGGTCCTTTTATACCATCGTAGGCTGCCGCACTCTTTACTTTCCTGGTAGTCGTTTATATGATTCAAAGCGATATGCCGGCCGCCTTGTCCGGTTTTGCGTTGTCATATGTGATCACTCTTAACACGAAAACGTAAGATTGGCTCTATTCTTCTGGAAATCATGTCTTCTGGAAATCAAGCCACATTAACATCATGCACTTGTGCATTTCCTCAGCTTGTGGATCGTCAGATGGTGGAGCGTGAATGTATGTATACAGTTTTGCTAGAATTAATCTGTGATTTTTACTAAGCTGTTGCATTATTTCCAGGAAATAAATTTCAATTCTGTGGGTGACACTTGTTCTATGCCAAAAGGTTCCCAAACTAATCGCCTGTTGCTCCCCTGATTCTCAAGATGGAGCGAATTCATGAGTATCTTGGTGTCGAACAAGAGCCCAAGAATGGGATTCAGCCGCCCGCCGCCTGGCCTTCAAAACTAGGAACCATCGAAGTTGAGGGCCTGACGGCCCGGTATGCACCTCATTTGCCACCGGTCTTGAAGTCGGTCAGCTTTAGTGTCAAAGCCGGTGAGAAGATTGGTCAGTCATTACCATCCCGAAATATTCATCTGCAAAATGTATCTTTGACTCAGCAGCTGACGACGAGGCAATATTTTCCTTGAAAATAGGCATTTGTGGGCGAACCGGAAGTGGGAAAAGTACATTGGCTCTAAGCTTCTTCCGATTCATCGAAGCCGAGGCCGGCCGCATTTTCATTGATGGTCTCGATATATCAAAGCTAGACCTGGCCTCTCTGAGAAGTAGACTGACTATCATCCCGCAGGAGAGCGTGTTGTTCTCTGCGTAAGTCACCTCAAGTCAATGTGTTTGGGAAGACAACGACTCAGACTGACGTTCTGGTTTTTGTTTCCAATCACAGAACAATTCGATGGAACTTGGATCCCTTCTCAGAACATGATGATAGCCGCAGTAAGTTATGACTGCTAAATCTGTGATATGCGCGCGAGCAGTAGAGTTGATAGCACTTTTTTCTTTGCTAGTTTGGGATGCATTGCGTCGAGTTGGAATGGCTGCTCCTTCATTCGAACTCCCGCTAAATGGCAGTAACGCTGCAAACGCACCACCTGAGACCAGTTCAAGAGGCCAGGATTTACAGTTCATCACAAGTCTAGACATGGAGGTTAAAGAAGGTGGGAAGAACTTCAGTACAGGTATGTCATGTTTTTCTTCCTGCTTCGTCTGTCATGTTGGCTGCGACGAATGAAACTGCTACTCCAACCTGCACTAGGTCAACGCCAGCTCCTGGCGATCGCCCGTGCGATCCTGAAATTGGAAAACTCAGCTTTACTCATTCTGGACGAATCGACCGCAAGCTTGGGTGAGTCTGTCTTTTGCGGTGTTGCAGCTTAATCATCCCCGTACTCATGGGTTACATCTGTGTGAATTGCGTCTATCCTTATTTGACAGACGCCGAATCAGACGAAAAGATACAAGCTACCATCCGAACAGAAATGGGCAATTCGACAATTCTATGCATCGCACATCGGCTGAAAACAATAATTGACTACGATAAAGTGCTGGTTTTAGCAGACGGGGAAGTCCTAGAATTTGATGAACCCTGGAAGCTACTTTTGGACGATGAGGAAGGTGAACAAGAGACTGGACAAGTCAAGAAACCCTCCGCATTCAAAGAGCTTTGCTTAAAGTCCGGCCATTACGATGAACTAAAACAATCCGCTTTGCAGGCTAAAAACCTTCGGTCTAAGTCTGATTAATGCTTCTTTCTCGTGATTGATGGATTGAATTGCTCAGCTCTCTACACTTTCTCCCATTTTTCAACCTGGCACCTATATCTTGATACATATATATATATGAGATAGTAATACATGGTACACGGTGTCTAGTTCCTTTGATCTCCATTCGTTTTGTCTCAAATCGTTCATACATAGTTACAGTAGATTTTTTTTCCCTCCCAAACTCTCAATATTCCGATTATTTTTGTTCATCTCAAAGCGCTGTCATCCAAACCACTATCGTTTTCTCTATCGTTATCCTCGTCTATCCCCCTTTCATACAAACTAGTAATAAATCCCAAGCAGTCGGACTCTGAGTCCAGCCTCGAGGAAAGTTCAGTTTTTTTACTCATTTAAGCTGCCATGGATTATCGTTTATTGTGGTTTATTGTGGTTAGATTGATGTAAAATAATTGATATGCAATTCCGTACCACCTACTTTGTAGTCTGACATCTGAAGACTCAAGGAAGACTTCCTGTTGGCATTTAGAGAGCTCTAGATGCCCCTCGAAATCCTGAATCAAGACAGCTACCAAAAAAACAACTGTTGCACATGAACAATAATTCCCAGGGCTTAGGAAAACATGTTTGTTTTTGCCACAAATTAAGAATTGGGTTGTGTAAATTGAAATCTGGGAGGGATGCAGTTCTGAAGGGAAGTCATCCATTGAGGGATTGTTGGATGACTTTCTGTCAATTGTTGCTCTCCTGTGAACCCAGGGGCAATCTAGATTTTTTTGGCCCAGATCTGCCTCTGGAGTGGAAGGGTTTTCAGATTGATGGTATGGAACTAGTTTTTTGGCTGCCCATATGAAAGGTACCTGCAGAGGGGTTTGGGAAGAGGAAAAAATGGGAGGGTGTTTGAGACTGCAGCATCTGGGCCCGCAAAATACATAATTTATCTATTTGATCAATCACCTTCTAAGAGACAATTTGGAGGGAAAATCAGAATAAACTCTCAGTTAGTTGTTTGATATGGTTGAGATTAGTTGGTATAAATGGGCTTCTCACTGGAACAACAAAATTTGAGACATTGACAAGAAAAAAGGAAGCAGAAAAGAAAAGAAGAAAACAGGGGAAAAAAGTGAGGGAATGAAGAATGAAAACTGCCAGTTGAGATGATGATAAGAGTTGGTAACAATGGTGGGCTGCTACGCTACAGGGCCAGTGAGCGTTGATGTACCGGCACTAACAGAGGCCCTGTTTTTCTGTAGTGTTAGCCGGATTTTACGCTGCTAACACCAAGCTGTAGCATAGCTTTTTTTCCTGCACCAACACTACAAAAAGTGTTAGCGCAGAAAAAAATCTGCTACGCTAACGGTTAGCGTTGCGGGATAGGCGCTAACAGATTTTTGCTCTCCCGGTAGCGTAGCAGAATAAATTCCCCCTGCACTGGGGCAGAACTGGGCAGAAACAACATTCTATTTTTTTCCCTGTATTTGTGCAACTGCAGGGAAAAACTGGGGTGCTATTTCTGCCCAGTTTCATCCCTGTAGTTGCGCAGGCACAAAATTGGGCTGCTTCTGCCCAGTTTTTTCCTCAGGTGGTGTTAGTGTACACAAAATCTATGCTAAAAGTTAATGTACCTTTTTCAAGTCAACACCTGCTACGCTAACACTATTCAGAAAGAATTGTAGTGTTAGCTGATGTAAAAAAACAGCTGCTAGCCCTACACCAGCGCTTTTTTCTATCTTGCTAGTGTTAGTGGGCAAATCCAGCTGCTAACACTAGCTCTGCTGTAGCGTAGCTTAAGAATGTTAATACTACTGTTGGATTTTTGTCCTCTGGACTCTTTTCTTCTTCCATTCTGCCTTCTCTCTCAACCAGTTTCCTTGATCATGTCCTGTCTCATCTTGTGCTCTGCTCTCACAATATGGTTGTCCTTTATTCATGTCATGTTAATTTTCTTACTAAACCTGTTGACATCAATCCTTGTGTTAGATTTGACTGTTAAATTTCATGACTACTGATTACCTCTTGCTTGTGCACACACTACCTGTGACAGGCTTGACTCTTCTGTGATATTTTTGTTAGAGATTTCTAGCTCCTTCCATTATTTTCTATTCATATTCATTATTGTTTTCTCCCACAAGTTGATCTGTTGTAGGTCTATATATGTAACATAGCCTAGCATCAAGAAATCAAACCATCAGTTCTCCTTATCTTTCTTTGTACCCCACCTTGAGCCGCATCCAGTGAGCACCTCATCCTCAATGTCACCTCTTGAGCCTCTGGCTCATTCCTTGTCTCTTGTTCATGTGGTTTGCAGTCCAAATTTCAACAACTATTCAATGCTAGCGCTAATGTTAGTGTAGCTGGCCCACCGTTTCCATTGGTAATGATCAGTCAGATTGGTGAGTAGAATCTGCACAAAAACTTTATTTGTAGTATACTCAGTTAGTTCTTTCTAATGATCTCTTGTAGAGCAATTTTTCCCCAAAGTATAATTGAATTGTTGTTGTTGGGGAGTTCAGGTACAACACTTTGATCAGTGTGATAAATAAATCTTCTTTCTTGCGTTGCTTCACATGAAGTTGGGTTTTGTTCAAGTTCAAAAATCAGGTTGTTGTAAGATATCACATTTAAACCACATTGAAGATTAAGCAGCAAGTTTATCAATAAGATTCCAATCACTCTAAAGTAAAATTCTGGGTGAGGTAAATGTTGGGTTTGCCCGCAAGCTGATTTGGAACTTGAGTATGAGCTACACTGATCCCTGCAATGAAATCTGTGGAGAGTTTGGGATTTTACGATTTTGTAAATCCTCAATACCGTATGAGGAGTGTTTTGATGTGAATCCCATTACATGAGATGTTAGGTATCAAGAAAAAGGCTTGAATAGCAAGGGAGGTCAAACATGCCAAATTTGAGAGGTGAAACATTTTCTTGGTTCCTCTATTGCTGTAGGGTCAAGTTTGAAAATATCAAAACCCAAGATTTACATGATTGCATTCAAGTCTCCTAAATTGTGATGCACCCAGTGTGGTGCCTTAATCTGGACCAGGGATCTAGAGTGTCTGGAACCGGGTAACAGGGGTCCATTGCGGTGGAGAACAAGCGCTTGCACCCAAGGATCTGCAACTTCAGAAGCAGAGTGGAGCGCACGTCTTATGGAGGCAATGCAGCGGCACACATACTTTAAGGATGGGGCTAGACTTGATCAAGGCAGTCCAGTACGGGCCAGGGGGAAGCCATGGCAGCCAAAGTGAGTCACATCAACTGAAATATGTAGGAGGTGGTGGTGGATCCTAGCACCAGGGAATCAACAGGTGTGTGGATGATGGCACAAGGAAGTTTGACATTGGTCAAAGGCAACAGATTTTTGGTATGAGAGCGGAGCTTGGTGGATGGTGTGCATTCACGCTTGGGTAGTTGGCGCCATGGGTTGGGGCCCACCAAAATGCTCCCCCTCTCACCAAATGTGCAGACCCAAGGACCCAAAACTCTTGAAAATAGTGGTCAGCGCGCACCTCAATTACCATATACTTTTTGAGAGGAAACCTAACCTTCATTGAGGATGATGGCCCAAGTTAAGCTTCAACTCCTTAATTATGGCAATCAATCAAAATTATTAGCCCCTAGAAAAAAAAGAATCACCCAATTATGTATCTGAAAACGCAGAGACTTTCTCACTCTGGAGGAGCTGAAAGAATTTTACACTGGGGTTTTCACCAAAGAGTAACTGATGCAGGCAGTTACTGCAACTGAGGATCCTTTGTGGATTCTACATGTATCTTTAATTTCAACATGGTGAAAAACCCACATCAACTATCTGAACAAGTTATCATCCTTGAAAGTGGAGGACTTCCTGATAATCTGGAAATTCAGATCTGAGCCAACAAACTTCAGATTTCACAGGGAAATCTAGGCTTTGGGACTCTAGATCACTTTTGGGAGGCTCTTGGAATGTGACAGGAGGTCCCCCAGCATCTGAGGAAACCTCTGGCAATGGGACACAATAGGGGGGTTCACAATTAAATTTTATAAAACTTTGGAGGTCAATTTGAGGCCTTTATGAACATAATTTTAAAATTTTGGCAAGATGTCCAGAAAAAGGTGTGACTGGTCAATCAGTGCAATTTATGAACTTTATAAAAATATGTTCATACATGGGTTAAAATGGGTCCTAAAGTTTTACAAATTTTAATTGTGAACCCCCCTAATGGATCTTTGGGTCTTATCCTTACATTTCCCATTTTTATTCCTTGTAATTGCTTGATTTTTTTGCACAAATATTGATTTTCCTCATATAAGATCATTAAATATCTACTGTAGGAATTCCTGTTGAGATCTAAAAACACTGGTTGACTTCCCATTGAGATCTGAGGACACCCCAGAATTTATCTGGAGGCCCAAAAGCTAGATTTCTCTGAAAAAATCTAGATTTGTTGGGGCTACATCCACAAATGTGAGGGTCTCATATGTGATGGGAAGTCATCCACTGTAGGAAAAGACCTGAAGCCTATCACTGCAAAAAAACTTGGTCAACTGCTTGCAGTTGACATGCAGGATACTCAAGCCAAGCTGCCATTATAACTCCACATGAATGCACAAGTGTCTTTGTTGGCACAGTCACTGTGCAAGGTGCACAGTGACTGTGCATTGAAGCGTGGGTTGAGTCAAACCTTGAGTAAGGCTGGTGTAACACCACAAGCTTCCTCAGAGTTACCACATGTCAACTGCTCACAGTTGACACAGTTTTTTCTGCAGTTTATTGCACTGCATTTCCCCCAAAAAAAATTAAAGTTTTGGGGCTGTAAATCAAATTCTGCAGGGGCTGCAGATTCAATAGGAAGTCATCTACTGGAGGACTTCCTGTTGATCTGCAGCCCCCTGCATAACCAGATGTGCAGCCAGAAAAACTCAATTTTTGCAGGGAAATGCTCTCCCAGGGGCTCTAGATCTGGTTCTGCAGGTTCTGTAGACCTTGACAGAAGTCCTCCACTGTGACACCAGAAAACTCAAAATAGGTGGTACCTATTGGACAGTTTCCATCTTGTGTCCCTCTCTATTAGTGATAGTCCCATAAACATAGTTCAAACCCTAAGTAGTGTTTCTATTAAAGTTGTACATAGCAATCTATAAAGATGTCACATTGTACCCGGGTACCTCCCCATAAAATCCACACATTCTCAACACCCGCACCTGTGGAGGTGGCAGAAGGCAGTTACCCGCGGGTGTAACATGTTTTTTGCGGCATAAAAACTGGTACTATTCATTTCACAATTTCAGGATAAAAAAATCGTATTTTTCATAGTATCTTGTTGACCTTGCCCTTGCACTCAATCTCATTGCGGTGCTTCCATTTGTTCCCCATGGCGAATGTGGTTAGGATTGGGTGGTAAGAAGGTGAGAGTGTCAGCCGGGCTACAATTATAGAACAGAGCCAGCCAACGTAACAGGCTCGAGCTCTGGGAGCACAGCCAAGAGCACCATAGATTAACCGCAGAGGAGGCTGCGGCGCGGAATACCGCAATTGGTGTGACATAATTCAGACTCTATGGGATGAAACGCAAGAAGCAAGGCTTTGTGCCAAGCAAGTTTTTAACGTTTAAAGTTTTGAGAGCAACAGACTGTGGTGGTTTGAAGAAATCACCCAGCCAAATCCAGATTCTAGGCTCTTCGAAAGGGGGTGATAGCGCTTGCCGAGGGCTCTCGGAGGTACAAGACGCTTGTGCGAATGCAAATCTGACGAAAAGAAATGCTTCGTAGGTAAGCTCGGGCCGGCACGGTATCGGGTCCAATCTCGGTGAGGAAAGATAGGAACCAATACCGGCGGACCGAGTTAGACTAAGTACAACTATGGCGCAGCCGCAGGTATGCATATAGACACAAGAATTGTATATGCATAACTGTGTGATAAAAAAAAAGATCAGTTTTACCGCCTTGTACCGCCTGCACCAGGAGGCTTGCTTCGCAAGCCCAGACGCCCGCAGCAGCGAGGGACTTGAGTCAAGTTCTTGTCTTTCCGTTTGCATGGACAGGACGACACCAGAAACTTGTGACCTGTCTGTTTGCATGCAAACGGACAGGGCAACCCTGAAACTTGCCTCCTGCCCGTTTGCATGCAAACGGAGACTTGCTCTGACTCATGCAAACGAACGGACACTTGCTCATGCAAACGGAACACTTGCTTCCGGAGGCTGCTTCGCGCCCGCAGCAAGCAGAACTTGGGTCAAGTCCGGACAGAAAGATCATCAAAGCCCAGACTGCAGCGAACCCGACAAAGAGCGAGTAACGATGGCAAGAACCAAAAATACAAGGAGAGGCAAAAAGAAACCGGCACCCATCAAAAGCAAAGACGAGTCACACGATGAAACCAAGACGAATGATACTGACGAGCCGAGTACAACCAATCCAGCCGAACTAGAAGACTTGATCGACCAAGCCGAACGTCTCTTGATCACTTGCGAATTCGACCAAGCAAAGCGTCTCTGTCTACAAGTCCTGGCCGCTCAAAATACACACTTGAGAGCTTTGGAAACGTTGGCACTGAGTGAACTAGAGCTGGGTGAAATCAAATCGGCCAGAAAGGTGAGTCTGTTCCTTATTTCTCTGACTCCTCCGTTTGCTTCTAACAGACACAGAAGAGCAATCATGAACTGGTTGATGAGAAGACAAACTGACTTCTTTTTTTAAACAAACTACAGCTATTCCAGAAATGCCTGAACCATTCCAAATCAAATCCACAACCAACGGTCCACTTATACCTTGCCCAGCTATCAAGTTCGCCGAAGGAAGCCTTGAGTCATTTCAAAAAGGCGCTCGAGTTATTAAAAACCAAACTAAACCAGATCCTTCAGTTGAAGACCGATGATGAACTTGCTCAATCGAACAATGGAAAACCTACGACGCAGAATACTCATCAACTCAATACTGTTCAGTGGTCGATCGATGAATCTCAAATTCGTAGAAGTTGTAGCAGGGCACTTGTCGGGATGACTGAGATTTACTTGACTGATCTATGGTATATTGTCTCTTCGCCTTTTCTTCCGAAAAAAAAAAACCTTCCAAACAATGGCCGCTGACCCCAACAAATCTTCCATATCTTCTTTTGAACCAAGTTTTGATCCGTCAGCAGAAGAAAAATGTCTAGAATATTTAGCGATGGCCTCATCAATAGATCCGACCGATCCGGAGCCACTTCAAACGCTAGCTTCGGTAAGGTTATCGCAATCAGAGACGAATTTAGCCAAGGAGGCACTACTATTGTCATGGTCCCTGTGGCGAGATAAAGTTCCCATACCTAAACGACCAGCGAGCGGCCGGTTTTATCAAGCAAATGAAGAATCGATGGCCGATGATGAAGACGAAATCAATGATGATGAGCATGCGGAAGCGGATCGAACGATGGATTCAATCGACTCACAGATGATCATAGGAGAAGAAGTGATGATTGAGGAAGAGCAGGGGGAAGAGCACACCGGTGAGATCGTATTACCGCCGATCGAAGCGCGAGTTCAATGGGCAAAGCTGGCGATCGAATGTGAGATCTGGAACTCAGCAATCGAAGTCCTTCACCAATGCGAAGCGGAAAATGATGAGGACGGTGAAATTGAATACCTGCTTGCTGTCAGCTGGTTCTTGCTGGGTCAATCTCGACCCCCTATCACCGATTCCGATAAGTCTACCTCTAAACCCGAGCCAAAAGCCCTCAATACACTATCTGATTTCTCTGTTGGCGATGGGCTTGGCCGAATGGAATGTTGGCTAGAAGCTAAAGAATGTATCGAAACATGTTTACAAGTAAGCTTTAGTTTCTCCTGATCTTCACTGGCGGACGCCCTGGCTAAAAGGTTTTTTTATTTCCTCATTTTTAGTTGCATGAAAGACTGGGTGAGGATAGTGGAATGGACGAAAGTATCTTAAAACACCTGGAAGAATTGAAGCTAGAACTTGGCAATGCTGGAATTGCGGTTCAAAGCACGACCCAAGAGGACAAGGATGCAGAAAATCTGGATGAAAATGAAATCAATGATGCCGATTGGGTTGATGCTAGTGATATTGAAATGGGTTGATTGGGTGTTTTTTTTTTTAAAAAAAAAGAGAAATCATACTTTTGATTATCATCTCACTCTTCATGTTCCTGATTAAAAAAAATAACACAAAATGATATCCTCCTTCCTTCCCCATAATCCTTTCAAAATGGGTGTAAATATAAATAGAAAAGGTGTCTCGGGATTAAAGAAATTCAGTTGGATTGAGTAATTATGATCATTACCCCCCCTATGACAGATAAGATGCCCTTGTTCCCTTCTTTCCAGCGTGTGTTCAAAGAGAATGTATAATTGTAAGTAGGAAAAATTACAAGAGATCATAAATATGTTGTTGTATACATTATGTGTAACATATTTGCTTGTTTCATTGACCAGATCTCAGCTCTTGGATTGATGTGACTTCTGAAACTTTGGTGGAAGTAGTGGAGGACTTCCCATTGCAATCTGGGAGCAATTAGGAAGGCTCCCAGAGTCCCAAAGCCTAAATTTCCCTACAAAATTTGGCTTTGATGGCTCCAGTGGAGGACTTCCTGTTAATCTGGCAAGTCAAATCTGAGCCAACAGATTTCAGATTTCACAGGGAAATCTGTGTCCCCAAAGCTCCTGAAGTGATCCAGAGCTCCACATTTCAGATTTCCCTGTGAAATCTGAAATTCCAGATTTATTCAAAGTTGATGGGAAGTCCTCCAGTGGTCAAGCTGATAACAGAAACAAAGCTTCAGATGGACAAACAGTAGATCACCATCCCCAACATGTCAAAGCCATTCAGGGGCCGCCACATGGTACACATCAACACCTGAGATGCACCCTATGACCCTTAAGATGCACCCTATGACCCTTAAGATGCACCCTATGACCCTTAAGATGCACCCTATGACCCTTAAATGTGTTTTACCTAGTCAGTATGTACTATGCTTCTAAAAAAACCTAGTTTGTATGCATTGTATGCTGGCTATGATACATCTATGATCCCACTTTCCTAACTGGATCATAGCCAACCTTTGTTAGTAAGGGTTGGCCTGACATCAGTCCACTGCAAGAAAAAGTGGTGCAACTGCAAGCAGTTAACATGCGAGGACTCCAAGGAAGCTTGTGGTACAAAATAAGCCTTTTTCAAGGTCAAATTTCAACCAAGATTCAATGCACAGTTACACTGTGCACAATGTACAGTGACTGTGTGCTTGGGTGGAGCTAGAAAAGCAGTAACCCACATGTCAACTGCTAGTAGTTGCATGAGTTTTTCTTGTAGTGGTGGCTGCCAACACCATACAAAACTTCTTATTGCCTTTCCACTATTTTTTTACAATGCACTACAGCACATTTAGCTGCAAAAACTACCTAAAAAGCGCTGTAACGTGGCTGCTTCTTTGTGGCCTGCACGCGTGGTATCAGCAAAATTACGCTGTGCTATGCTACACCAACGCTAATGTTAGAATAAATTGTCACAACACTTTGTTCCTGTGACTTTCCTTTTTGCTAGCCTGGTCCACCTCAACAGATGAAGGATTGCCTTAAGAATTGTGTTTCCCACATTTCAACTCAGTGGACACTGTATAGTTGTGTTAGTTGCATGTTCATTGTTGGTGGTTTTTTGCTGCACTACAGCCTTTTTACATGCAAAAACTCACGGAAAAGCCCTAAAAAGTACAATCTAGCCAGACCATGCTTTCAGGAGGAGAGACAACACAGGGTGTGGGGGCAAGGCTGCTAGACCCCACACACAAGTGTGTGTGTCTAGCTGTTAAGACCTATACAAGGTGGGTGGGTGGGTCGCTGGTTAAGAATTTTTTCTTTTCAAATACAGGATCAGGGAATTCCACAAAGGAGTAGTAGTTGGAATGAAAGTTCAGGCCAGAGGGAAATTCCTGCAGACTGGCTGGGGGAAACAGGGTATCCGCTATGCTGCGTTCACCGCAGCAAAGCGGTTAGCGCAGCAAATTATTTGGGCAGATTGCTGGGGTACCTGCTTTTTGATCTCCCAGGAAAAAACTGTGCATTTTACCGCGCTAAGTAAGTCGTCATACAGAAATGGACCGCCGATTTGTAGCACTAGTGCAGTGGTTTGAAAAAAAAGGAAAAAAGAGGTTTAAAACAGAAAAAAAGGAGTTGAAAACAGAAAGTTTTTCTGCTTCCACTGCATCATCAATTGCCCTGGGAGGACGTAGTGCAGCGGATACACTATTTCCAAGGGAAAAGACAATCCTAACAGTGGCTTGAAATATGAAGGGTTTCACTCACTCCACCCTGCCAATCAGGCAAGACCGTTCCGAGGGCCCAGTATTCCTGCAGCCTCAAGGTGAAGTGTTTGCTGTTTTGTCCAAGACAAGCACAGGCATGATCAGACTTTTCGAAAGGAATCTTTCATGGCTTCTAGGCACGAAAATCTCTCTGTGGCAAGATGTTTGATCTCTATGAATTTTTGGTTTGCATTATGATTCAGAGCAACCCAAGGCTGGGGTTTTGGCGCGTTTGGCGGCAGAAAGATAGCTTATTTGTCAGACCTTCCAAATGAAAGAGCTTATTTTATATCGTCACATGTCGGACATGTTGATGTGCAAGTCCACAAATTGTAAAATAAAAAAACATTAAAGCGACTTGAGCCGGAGGCTGCTATTTGTTTCCAGGGATGACTTTGCAGTTCTTCGTCACCGTATTGGCATCGGTGTCGATTTCGTGCTGTAGGTACGAGATAAACATGACATCGTGGGTCATGAGGGACAATCAAGTCAGTTTGTAATTCAACTTGTCAAGGACTGAAGTCATCGAATCGGGTTCAAGACAAGTTTGCAGAGCTACTACTCACGTCCTATAGATTTTGAAAGTATCCAAGATAGAAAAAGGAGGAGTTGGTTCTTGATTAGGCAAGCCGTCGTGGAAAGTTTACGAGGTTTCACGAAATTACTCACATTGTCGAAGGGAAATGTATTAGCAAGACAGCAGTAGTTGTTGTCCATCTTGGTGTCAATGCAGTTGTAATCCACAATGGAACCTGTGACGGAGTTTGCCGCAACAACTGGTTTTTCAAAATCAACCCACACAATCCCAAGGCAGGATTCAAAGAATCAAGAGAATGAGTAAAAAAATCGCTGTCCATGCAAGCAGAAGGTCAAAAGAAAAATCTGATACTTACAAGCAAATTTGGTAGGGGTTGAAGTTGGGTCTTCAGGATGTAGGAGCTCGGTGGCTCGTCCACATACTGCCTGGATATATTGCCCCGGGACATTCGGGTCGGGATTCATGTGACAGCTGAACACAACTTTGGTGTGCTTCTCATCGGGTTTCTTATGCGCGTTTGAAAGCTGGCAAACCAGGGCGACCGTGATGACTATGAGAGATGACGTTGAAAAGTGCATGGTGTAGGCGAGAGAATGGGATTGATGAGTTGGGGCGAATAAAACGAAAGGATAGCAAAGAATGAGTTCTGCGGGCACAGGCAAAATTTGAATTTGTAAAGACTATGGTCAATGATTGAGGGCGATGATGTAGCTTGGATGATGAATAACCGGAACCTAGACAGTGAATCCCTTATTTATAGTCTGCTGGCTGCCTGGCCAAGCATTACGAATCTACAGCGGCCGGGCCACTGACCAGCTTGCGTTTCCGGCCCCTGATTTTGGCCGAAAAGAATTGTTGCCAGCCCGATGAGGCCGAAGAATTGGAAGAATACATATCCGTATCCGTCCCTTCTCAGTTCTGCTCCCCCCCCCCTATGACCTGAAAGCCGTGTTTCGGGAAGCGTAATGAGTTGCTGGCGACCAGAGCGGTGCACCGCACGGAGGTGGCGTGCTGCCTATATTGGCATTGGAACGATCTGGACCTATCTGGACTGAGCCAAGGCAGTCCGCTCGGCCATTCGCTGGCAAACAGAAGCCAGTAGAAGCCCCTGAATTCGTCAGGTTGGTACTGCCTGCTCGGCGCGAAGGGATGGAATTTCAAAAAGACCAATATCCATGTGTTAGCTCTGCCTACACAAGGTCCTGCACCAAACGGCAAAAGCCACAGTCAAACTGGTAAGTGTGTTGAGAGAAGGAGACCTGGTATCAGCTTATCATAAAGGACTGGACTGTCAATGGGGAAAGTTATCTGAGAATGCATGTAACATTCTAATCCGGCTTTGATAAATGCCTGGTGGCTCCTGAGTCCTACGAGTCAGCGGAATCGGACAGCGCACCTCTGGCTACCTTGTTATCTCTAGCAGGCCTCCCAATCCTGCTAGCGCATAGGAACCACCGGGCATTTGTTAAAGGACTCCGTAAGCACCATTATGATTCCACTTATTCTCAAATAACTATCCCCGCGGAGAGTCCAGTCCTATTACCATGTCTTCTTCTTTCAAAGGCTGTCGGAGCGGCCTCTGGTCATTCCAATGACTGACAGATTGTTGTTGAGTTTTGGCTTGTGTACCGTATGCTAGACAGGTAGTATGGTTTCTAAATTTTTCCAAAATCCATCCTGAAGCTTCAATACCCCCCTGATGTAGCGGTAGTCCCTAACTTAGCTAATTCCCTTCTCCTCCGGGGAGCAAAGCAACCTCCGAAGGAGGTCTAGAAGAATGTGGATGGGAGTGCTGAGTTCATAAATGCAAGATTATGTAAGGTTGAAAGCATGGGGTTGTTCTTGGAAAAGCAACAGGGTGAACTGACCTACAGACCAAATTTTCTCCGGAGTCTTCCATCTAAGATAATAAGGGCCTGAGTGGCCTATGTGACAGCAAGGCACAACAGATTGAGGGGGGGATTACTGATGGCATGAAGCTCCCTGGAAAGCATAAAAACATTTCTTGAATTACTGATAGCATGAAGTTACCTGGTGACCAAAATTTGCTTCAGGGTCTTCCATCTAGAAGAGTGTGGGCAATAGTGCCAAGTCCATAAATGCAAGATTGTGTAAGGTTGAAAGCATGGGGGTGTTCTTGAAAAACTAATAAGGTGAAGTTACCTGCAGACCAAAATTTGCTTTGGGGTCTTCTATCTAGAAGAATGTGGATGGGAGTGCCAAGTCCATAAATGCAAGATTACATAAGGTTGAAAGCATGGGGGTGCTCTTGGTAAAGCAATAGGGTGAAGTTACCTGCAGACCAAATTTTCTCCAGAGTCCTCCATCTAGGATAAAGTGGGCCTGAGTGGTGTATGTGACAGCAAGGCACAACAGATTGAGGGGGAGAATTGTTGATAGCATGCAGTTACCTGGAAAGCATGAAAACATTTCTTAAATTAATGATAGGGTGAAGTGACCTAAAGACCAAAATTTGCTTTGCGGTCTTCCATCTAGAAGAGTGTGGGTGGGAGGTCCAAGTCCATAGATGCAAGATTATATAAGGTTGAAAGCATGGGGGTTTCTTGGAAAAGTAATAGGGTGAAGTTACCTGCAGACCAAAATTTGCTTTGGGGTCTTCCATCTAGGAGTATGTGGGGGGGAGTGCCAAGTCCATAAATTCAGAATTATATAAGGTTGAAAGCATGGGGGTTTTCTTTGAAAAGTAATAGGGTGAAGTTATCTGCAGACCAAAATTTGCTTCAGGTTATTTCATCTAGAAGAGTGTGGGTGGGAGTGCCAAGATCATAAATGCAAGATTACATAAGGCTGAAAGCATGGGGATGTTTTGGAAAAACTAATAGGGTGAAGTCACCTGCAGACCAGATTTTCACCAGAGTACTCCATCTGGGATAAGGTGGGCCTGAGTGGTGCATGTGACAGCAGGACACAACAGATTGAGGGGGGGGGGTGATTACTGATAGCTTGAAGTTACCTGGAGAGCATGAAAATGTTTCTTGAATTACTGATAGCATGATACTTGCAGACCAAAATTTGCTTTGGGGTCTTCCATCTAGAAAAGTGTGGGCAGTAGTGCCACGTTCATGAATGCAAGATTATATGAGGTTGGCAGCATGGGGGTGTTCTTGAACAACTAATAGGGTGAAGTTACCTGCAGACCACAATTTGCTTTGGGGTCTTTCATTGAGAAGAGTGTGGGTGGGAGTGCAGAGTTCATAAATGCAAGATTACATAAGGCTGAAAGCATGGGGGTGTTCTGGATAAACTAATACGGTGAAGTCACCTGCAGACCAAATTTTCTCCAGAGTCCTCCATCCAGGATAATGTGGGCCTGATTGGCCTATGTGACAGCAGGGCACAACAGACTGAGGGGGGGGGGGGGGGGGGGGATTACTGATAGCATGAAGTAACCTGGAAAGCATGAAAATGTTTCTTGAATTACTGATAGCATGAAGTTACCTGCAGAGCAAAATTTGCTTAGGGTTCTTCCATCTAGAAGAATGTGTGTGGGAGTGCGGAGTTCATAAATGCAAGATTATATAAGGTTGAAACCAGGGGGGTGTCCTTGAACAACTAATAGGGTGAAGCTACATTTGCTTTGGGGTCTTCCATCTAGAACATTGTTTGTGGGCGTGCTGAATGTTGGATGGAGAGTTCAAGAAATCAATAGATTTTACATTATAGAGAGAGAAAGAAAATATACTGTAACCACAAGTCTGTGACATGTGGTGCAGTCAGGCACTATGACTATTTCACAACATCCCCCCCCCCCCCCCCCCCCCCCCCCTTAACAAGACACAATAGAAAGGAGGAAAAGAAAGTAATAATAATAAAGAAATAAAATATCATTAGACAAAACCCTGAATAGCCCTCCCACATTTCTTGTGTAATATTTTTCCTAGGGACTTGGGGAGAACATCCACAATTTGGTCCTTCCTGGGGATCCATTTGAGAGAAGTCTTCTGTTCAAAAAGTGCCTGATTTGTCATGTAGAAATTGTGTTCCACATTATGTGTCCTCTTTTTTGATGCATCTTTGCAGCCAATTTTCAAGGCGGATTGATTGTCAGAGAATCTTAACCCAAAAACTTCCACCAAAGCCGTCAAATAACAGATTCCAGATCCATAATGTGTGTCTGGTTGTGTGTTTTAAGGTCATGTATTCTGCCTGGCATGTTGAACTCGCTACTGTGACTAATCTGTGCAAGACCCACATGAAAGGTGCGCCATGCAGACGGATGATCACACTGTAAGTGGATCTAGAGTTAGGCCCACCCCAATTCACATCTGCATAGCATTTGACCGGCAAGAACTTGCATTTTGCGTGGATCTCCAGGGGAACTCCCTTTTTTCTTGCCAGGTATCCAAGAAGGTGTTTGAGACCCTTCCAGTGTTGTGTAGATGGCTGGGGCAAGAAGCGGGCCAGATATTTCACGCTGAATGCTATGTCTGGCCTGGTTCTAACTGCAACATAGCTCAAACCTCCTATGGTTGAGAGATAGTCCTTGCTGTTGATGCTGGCACAAGATTCCTCACCGTTTGCAGTGTAGCCTTCAGGTTGTGGGTTACTATGAGATGTGATACTTTCCCATTGTTCCTGCAAAATTTTCTCAATCAAGTTTGGTTGAGTCAGCTCAAAACCGTCCGCTGTCCTAGTGATCTTAATGCCCCCCATGCTTTTCAGCCCTTTGGACCATTTAATCTCAAGACTCCCTTTTGATTGAGTCTCAAGGCGCTTCAGAGCTTCATCATATGACCCCGGCTTTGGCTGCCTTGGCTCACCTTCTGACACGCCGCTGCTACCAGTCCACGAGTGTAGTCCGCCGCAGTCCAGCCCTGTTTTTCCGCCCCGGTCTGACTATCCGATCCAAAATCCGTGATCTGCAATCTGCAATCCGTGCATTCCATCCAAGTGTGACTTTCCGTAAGCTTTCTTAGTCTGCTTTCTGACATCATCCTCAGTGCTTATGTCACCAGAATGCACTCTGCGCTCAGCCGCTCTGTGCATTCCCGCCCACGCTATCTCCAAGTGGACATTCTACCACACCTCCCTATATAAATCACCACACCGCTACACGGCGCTGAAAATAGCGGCCCCGCCCGCTGCACTACCGCTTTTTGGGTCTGGCAAGAAGCCGGGACCTGCTACTTTCAGAGGTAGCGCAGCGGAACCATTGCTGCGCTACTGCTTTTTGAGCTGGCCGCGTACACCACCGGTGCAGCTGGATATCAGCCCAATGCCTTGGCAATATCAGGGCAATATTGCCAGCCCCTGCAAGACTTTACATCCTGGTCGGGTTGCCACGACATTATGTCAGGCGGGTGTCAGGCACCGACAACACCTCACTGTGTTGGAGGCGTCGGGGTGATGCCGTGGGAAGATACCCACCCCCCAAAAAGCACTTGGAAACCCCCAAGGGAGGCCCTGCTTCAGGTAGGAATCAAACACTCACCACTCAGCTGCGGTGCGCCAGCGCGCTACTGGGTACATCATCACGCATCCCCACATTGACTACAGTGCATGTTGGTCACATCATTGCAGCAACACCTATATCCAATTTGCTGCTCTTTGCGCAAGCGCACCAGCATACTCAACGCCCGTGCAGTGCAAAAGTTGTGGGGATCGCCGCTCAGATACTACCACACCAGGGGAGATATGTTCCCACTCCCCAGGGAGTGCCCTACCATAACTTTTTTCCATAACTGTGCTTGAGGCCTTTGGTAAATAAAAATTGGATAGGTATGAAAAAGACTAGAAGTCAGCTGTGGAAATCAGCTGGAAATCATCCTGAAATAACCCATAACTTTCAAAGAAATCATCCAGAACTCATCTAGAATTCATCCAGAACTCATCCAGAATATATGCCTTTCTTGGCTCTGTGACCAGTGTGTCCTTTTTGTGGAGATGTGAGAGGCCCAGCCTCTGATATTGTCCCCCTCATGTACTCGCGTACATCAGGGGGACAATTGGTGTCTCAATGCAAAGCTTTTACTTTTCATGTGGCCGTGAAAGGCCCATCCTGTGATATTTCCACATCAATTTACGCGCGTACATCAGGGTGACTATTGGCCAAGTGCAAAAAGGTTCACTGGCATGTGCACATGTGAATTTTGAAAAGCAAAAAAAAGCAAAATTCACCAGATCATTTTTGTGAGGAGGCGAGGATATCTGGCCAAACTGGAGTGGCACTGCAGTCCAACCTTGACTTAACTCAGAGTTTCACCCTATTGAAAAAGTTTTTCACCATTTTTTTAGCCAAATTCAAATCAATTCCCGCATTTTCAAGAGAATGGGTTTCACTACTTTTACCGCAACATTATAACCACATTCCAAAATTTTAAACCCAATAATACCAAGTTGAATTTTACTTTAATTTTGTACATGAGGGCATATGATGTGAATTACAAGAAACCCATTTTTTCAAAGGAATTACATTTTAGAATGTCAATTTTGCTTTTCTATCCTTCAACATCAGCAAACAGGAGCAATTGATGAGTTGGATTTGGGTGAAATGTCATTTCATCATATTTTTTCCTCCAGTTGTACCTAGAAAACAAGAGAATTCCACACAACATTGTGTTGAGTCCCAAATCAATTCTGACTGACTTCTGAATCAGTTCTCCATCCACTTGACAATTCATCTAGTGATGAGTTACTAATCCACATCAGGCCCACATCCAACCAAAACTCACATAAAATTCAGCTCTGGCACTCCCTGGGGAGTGGGAACATATCTCCCCTGGTGCCAGGATGTCACAGCAAAGCAACATCCTGGTGACAGCACGGCGACAATCAAGTTTGACCGACATCAACCCAGGCATCAAGCTGATGCCAACCTTCTCCTAACATTTCCCTGATGTCACAGGGTTTTGCACTGAAATCTTGGCGACACCAATGTCAGGGCAATGTTAAGAATCCATCCAATCACACCAGTGGTGTAGCGCTCCCCCACTGCCAACCAAAAAAGCGCAGCACAGCTTTTTTGGTGGCCGCTGCGCGGTGCTGAAAGAAGCGGCCCCACCCGCTGCGCTACCGCTTTTTGGGTTGGGGAAAAAGCGGGGCCCCGCTATTTGTAACGCAGCGGGGAGCCACTGCGCTGCGCTAAAAGACTGCTTTTTTGTAGTGCAGCGCAGCGTTTCAGCCTTGCTAAAATCATAATAACTGGAGATGTAACCCAAGTTGGCAAGAGCTTTGCTCATGTGTTTCCACCAGCAGTACACCACCTTTTTTGTACCATAGAGGGCACGTTGTGGTGAGCAAAATGGTACAGACACTCCATGGTTCAAGATCCAGATGAAGACTCAAGATTCAAGTAACCAGTTATCAAGATCAAGACTTCAAGATTATCCATCTCAAATCTCAAGCTCAAGATTCAAGATGTTATGATTGATCTTGATGATTGTTGTTGATTTTTCTCTCTGTTCTTTTTGATCCATTGCACCCGTCCTCATTTTTCTATGTATGTGGTTGATCTTTTCTTTGTGTGTGTGTTTTTTTTTGTTTGTGTTGTGCAGAGCTTGTTTGTAGTTAGGGATGTGATGAACATGTCTGTGACATGTTCACTTCCTCGAGTCTGAGTTCAAACTTCGAACTCAGATGATGGGGAGGCATGGCAGTCTTCTGATCCACGAAATACACCATCAAGATTCTCAGATCCTTATCCTCATCACCTCATCAGATCCTTATCAACCCTGAAGATCCTCATCAGCATCCCTTTCCAGATCCTCAACCCCCAAACCCGCCAACAAGTCTCACTGACATTGTTGTTCAACCCCCTTTCTCTGGTTTTCTCAGATCTCATTCATCCCAGGACCTCACAGGAAGGCAGGCTTATCACCACTTTCCCTTCCAAGCACCGCCTACGGCCTGGCACCATAGGAGTTCCACAACGTTGAAGCAGACACACCTCTCATAGTTGTGCATCAAGTCTGTCTGGTGGTTCTACCCAGACTTCCTAATCAATGGGGTTGAGGTAAGCTGCCACAAAATCAAAATTGTAGATGGGTCACTTGTTTTGTGCCACAGTGGCTAGAAGGATCCGCATAGACGTGAAAGTTGCCGTGAGGGCAAAGGTATGCTCATAGTTGGTGCCCGCAGAGGGTCCCTGCGGCACGGCATCCCCCCTCCAACAGAGGGACTTAATTAAGTTACAAGCTTAACAAGCCACTTGTGGTGAGCAGGTCTGGGCGGCAGCCCAGTCTGACCAGAGAAGCTTATGCACTAAAACACAAAGCTGGCGTGAGCCAGATGCCACAACACGCCATTACTTCTCTCCTGGTTTCTATTCCATTGACCAGTTTTTTTTCTTTTTTGGTTTTTCTGACAGGTCACCATCTGCTTGATTTTTCAGTATTTTATTTATTGTTGTGCTCTCCTTGCATCACATTTCAAACTCAACAACAAGAAGTGGAATGACTGCGCACGGTCCTTGAACTATGGGGCACAAGCCAAATCAAAGTTCAAAATCTTGAACTTGGACAATTTCTTTCCACTGGATACAGTCAACATTTTGTGATAAAAAAAATGCAAAAATCAAGAACATGTAGAACTATGATGTATCAAAAACTAGAAAGACTATGTTGAGTGTTGAGAGTGTGGTGATGCAAACAAGGCTACTCCCAGCCAAACCTTGGAATTGGCTCATGTGAGAGAAGTGTTTTATGTAGTGTGCAAGGCCCTCCCTCCAGTTGGGGTTGCTTCCAAACTTAACACAAGCCCCGCCTTCTGCAGGGCAGTCACTCGCGCGAGCAACCCTTTGAAGGAGGGACTTGAATCTAAAGTGGCAATGTAACTGTGTCACGGTTGAGCTGTTTTGGTGTAACACACTTTTTGTGGGCCCCACCTCCCTTGCATAAAACTCCGCAAAGATGTACACCACAGGTTGTCACGGACGTTGATCAGACATGCATTTGGACTTGTGCGCAGATGTACAGCTCTGGCATGGCAGGAAACGTCCGCTGGATGCCACTTGCATTGCGCAATGGCGGACGTTTCTCTTGTATGCATCCGCTGGATGGCGAGCAAACATCAGCGGGATGTCAGCCACCATGCCCTTTGGGTAAAAATATTAGGCCAGGCTTACTGGCCTGAGTGTATGCGGGGTGTTTGACCGCGGGTGGCCCAATGGGCTGGTGGTGGATGGATGATTAGCGAGCGGGGTGGGGGGGGGCAGCAGACCTGGAATCAAACACGGGAGGGGGTGGGGGTATGGCTGTATCTAGGGCAGTCACTACCGGCTACAACATGCCAGCTATGCTGAAGAGGCCCTCACACCCACCACAACAAACTGGAGACTTGTTTCCAAACATCCATTGGACAGTCCAGCCAGAGTGTCCAATGGACAACAGTTTTGGTGTCCACCAGACACTCTCAACGGAGAGTTTCCGCTTGACAGCTTTGTCTCATGTCCATTGCTCAATGACTGGCAAGACCCTCTTGATGACCTGTCTCTACCGGTCATCAAGAGGAGACCTGAGTCCCCTCAATGACCGGCACAGACCAGTCATCAAGAGGAGACCTGAGTCCTCTCAATGACCGGCAAGACCTGATTCCCTCAATGACTGGCACAGACCAGTCATTGAGAGATGACCTGATTGAGTGTGTTTGGACTGTCAAGATGTCCATTGGACACTCTCAATTTGAGAGTATCCAATGGACGGCGGCAATTTTTGATGTCCGCCCAATGGTTTGAAGGACAAAGCATCACTTGGACGCTGCTGGAAGCGTCCGAGTGATGCTCATTGCCCCTTGCGTCCGCTGGATGCTCCACGGACATCCTCTGGACATTTCTCAGTCAGAAACGTCCGCAGGATGCAGCACATTTCCAGGAATGCGCCTTGTGGTGTAAACTAGTGTAGGGTGTAGCTCAGGACCCTGCGGAGGTCCTCAACCAATTTTTATGGGAAAACCTTGAAAATTGGATCCAGAGTGAATTTTCTAAAAACACCAAAATGTCAAAATATTGAACTCACCATTCATTTCCTTTTTTTGTAAATCAGTGTCTCACTGATAAAATATGTTCAAAAATTTTATGTGTACGGTTATGGGACAGTAAGCTCAACCTCCAAGGGTTACATATGAAATGGTCAAGTTTGAAAAAAAAAAAAACTCCAAATTCTAGTTGGACCACAAATTTCTCGTAAAAAAATTGGTCTCTACATTTTGTGGAAATTTGGAAATGTTTTTTGACATGAATGAAGATCCACATCTTGAGCATACCATGCCTGATTTTGGTCTCCAAAAAGCAAAAACTGTATTTTTGGTGGCTTTTAGAGAGAAAAACCACTAAAAAATTCCAACCGTGACACGCAAGCAAGTCCGCATTGGACAAGCCTCTCCCGCACTTCGTGCACTTGACGGAGAGGCTGTACAAGCTTGGGTTGCTTTGCAACCACTGGCAGCAATGGGCCACTGCACTACGCTAACGTTATTGGACAATAACTGTTAGTGTAGCCATTTTATTGACTCCCAAATTCATGTTATTTGTTATCTGAGATACAAGTATCCATACTAACAATAACAGGACACAACAGCAATAACAACAATAACAGGCCTTTTATTGCTACTAACAGGATACAATAACAGTTATTGCTGTTATCCATCACTATTTCCCGGGCAAGTTCCTGTATTGTTAGCAACACAAAAAACAAGATAACAGAAAATGTTGTTATTGTTAGCTGCTTTTGGCTAAAATACACTACACTAACAAATAACGTTAGTGTATTGGTCCACCATTGCAACCAGCCAAATGCTGCATGCACGAAGGCTGGGACTTGTGTTTAAGGTTGGTTAAGTTAGCGGTTGTCCCCACCAGCCAAACTGAAAAAGCCGGTTTTAGTTCCAAACCCCGGATTGTAGTTTCAGCCAGTCTTCTCCTCATCAAAGCCACGACCTTTTTCCTTGTCAGGATCCGACGGGCGTCTGGAGAGTCCGTTCGGTATCGTAAAAGTTTTACCTGAAGTATGTGACTTCCTTGCAGAGAAGGCAATTGATCTAACTTAACTAAGACCCTCTCTTTGTGGAGGGGGGACGCCGCCCCGCAGGGACCCTCCGAAGGAGGGACTTATACACTATGCGCCAGTGCTTGCCCTACTCTTTCTTATTTTTTTGCTGTTTTCCATTCTATTGCTTGTACCTCCTCAGTCGTGAGGAATAGAATGAAGGTTCCGCTGAGCCAAATGACCCCTTCCTTCTCCTGCATCTTGTAGGACATGTAGCATTATTTTTGGACCTTCTCACCATTTTTTACTGTCATAATAAGACTTTCAAAGTGCTCAGGTTTGATGGCATCACTCCCTGTACTCTGACTGGTGGCTTTACATTACATAAGCAGCCTGCAGATGTATTGCCCATGGAAAACAAGGAAAAAGACCAATTTTGAAGTGAGTGGGACACTTGATTTTCGGCATGCTTGTAGAGAAGAAGCAGGCGGTCATGGCACACTGAACAAGAAAAAAAAAAGGTTGAGTGGATCAAATTTGATAGTGTTTCTAAAATAATGCCCTGCCAAATGCCAAAAAGAGTAGGGCGGGTAGGGGGGTATACGGCGCAAGTCCCTCCTTCGGAGGCTCGCTTCGCGAGGGGCGCTCCGCGCCAGCCAGGCTGCACCAGGCCCTCCGAAGAGGGTCTTGTGTTAAGTTAGGCAATTGATCCATATATCCTTACGAGTCTTCCTGTGTGAGCACCGCCAGGACGATAATGCTGGATCTGTTTCTCGTACAGCTTGACAGGAAAGACCGCTTTTGCAAAAAGTCTTTCCTGGCATAAAAACTTCTGGAAATGTTTCCTCTTACACACCGGGAGGGTGACATGTTAGTGAACGGTGTTCAGCTCGGTGGTTTATTCAATCAGCGTTTGCTTGCTGTGTAGAATATTTTGATCTGGATTGAGCAAAAGGGGGAGAAAAAAACGATTCAGAAATGTACATGTACAAGCGAAAAAAGGTGTGCTCCGGGAAGTGGAGCACATATCTAAGAAAAAAAAGCATGTCAAGAAGAGGTAGATGATTGAAGGATTCACAGGAGAAGATTGCGAGAGGATAGCAAGAGACGAGGCGGGTGGTATGAGGATGGTAAACAAGGCAAAGCCGACGATGTCGATAGATCTACCGGCTTGATTGAGAGTCGATAGATCCGACCCAAGTGGAGATCCGCGCATATATTATTTGTCACTTGTTTATGGCCGAGTCATTGGAAATCGACCGATGTAGGGATAGGAACAAGAAATGGTCTGGGGTAGAAATGCATTGGTCGGCTCATTTCTTCGCCGTCCCTCCCCCACTTTCCCCTTTCAATGCCAAAGCTTTCTATTCGTCCAACAAATAAAGGACCATCAACATCTGACGTCGCTTGAGACCATGAAGAAATAGTTTGGCTGATAAGTTACTTACTGCTTGTTTCTCTCGCATCTTTTGGGCGTCTTCCTCTCGTCGTCTTGTCAAGGAAGCAGCAGACTCTTTCTGCTTGCTCTTTTGGAGATCAGCGAGCTTCTTCGCCGCTTTAGCTCGGTCATTTTCGCGTTGATTGCCACCTAGATGAGTTCCGATTCAGGGAAAACGATTGTCGAATCAAGTTGCGACCGACGAAGAGGGACAAGAGGTGTAGGTGTAGAGGTCGGTTCAGATTGGAGGATAGACACAGATTCGAGGATGTCAGTACAGTCGGCTTGGAGTCTTGCGAAGCGTTTTTGAAGAGAGCGTTGAAAAACTGACGAGTCATATTGGAGTGGAGTTGGGTTTGTCGTTGCAGTGAAACTGATGGTTGGTTGCTGAGGTGGAAGATGGTGGATGACGATGGTACAATGCCAATTCGAAATCTGGGGAAAGAATATCGGATGGCAAGGGCGGGCTGTCCGGCCCGTCGGCTTTGGGGTGTCTGGTGATCCGGATGTGGCGGATGATACCAGATATGTACCGGATTGATCAATGTATGTATCTCCCTACCCGGCCAGCTCCCAGCATGCCACAAAACTTCCAGGACCCTTCTCCACCACCACTGGCCATCATCCTGATCTCCCCACAAGTATGTATGAGGAACACTGTTGAGTGAAGAGAGAGAAATACATACAACACATTAGTTTAGATGTTTGCATTTTTTGTCACATGCAGTTGGTTGTCCAACAGCGGGATGCTCCAAGAGGGGCGATTTGGAAGCTGTCTTCTGCTTCTTGGCAAATAGTTTTGTTGGTGAGAGTGGTGTTAAAGTTTTTGTCTGAGCTTGGTGGTGGCTGAGCTGAAGCCTGGATGTTCGGAAGCTTCCTCCACTCGACCACCAAAAACCAGCGGAGATTGATGATGGCCATTACCAACTCAGAACCACCACCCCACCACCAGCCGATCCCATCCTCATCCGCAAATAACAACTCGACAACCAATGCGCTCTCGTTGAGGATCTCTAAGGTCATCGCCACCAGCCAATTCGATGACCCTAACATCCGCGAAGCACTCGACACCCTCAACTCACTCACCTTCCAAAGCAACCACACTGACAACCTTGGTTCAAAAGTTAATAACGACATCGATTGTCTCGAGTCACTGAAGAAGGGCGGCCTGAGGAGAATCGTCGAACAGCGTATCAGAAGTCGCTCCAGAGAATTCTTGAACGTCTTCTCCGAACTGAATGATGTAGGCATCATCCGAACCCCCCTCGAGTCCTTAAGCTGATCAATGAGCTTCTATCGCTGTTTACCACATTCCTGCTGCGAAAGAATAGGACTTGGTCGATCTACAATCTCATCTCGATCAAATCCACGAATGTTATGATGAAATCCAAGAGAATTTAAAGACCGCTAATTCGGCTACTAAATATTTACTCGAACATGCCAATGGGTTGCGGAAAGAAGAGTGAGCTGCTACAAGTATGATCTCTTTGATTTACTGGTGCGATAACTGATTTATTCATTTCAACGGAAAACAAAAAAGTGAAGCAGTCACCGCCAAACAACTTATTGTGAAGGCGTTTCTAGAGAAATTTACGCTCAAAGAGAACGAGATCCAGGCGCTAACGAGTCGGGAAGTGACAGTGAACTGCAGCGTGTTCGAGGCGATGGACCATTGCGAACAAATCCGATCAGACTGTGCAATCCTTTTGACTGGAGACTCTCAGTCTTCCAAGTCCGAGACCGCCGGCTTGGATATCATGCAAGCTACTAGCAAGTACCTCGACAAGGGCTACGACAAAATCCTCAGATGGGCCCTTTTCGAAGCTCGTTCTGGGTTGATCAAGCCCGATGAAATCCAGCCCGAAGTGAGCCCCTTGATGAAGCGAGCCATTAGTCGCTTGAAATGCCGTCCAGAGTCACTCGAGTGAGCTATTCTACTCTACGGGTAAAAAGAAACCATGTTGTGCTTTGATTTAAAATTTCTATTGCAATCTTTAAAAATGCACGTTTTAGGGAGGTGATTGCCACTTTAACTGCAGCCCGATCAAGTTCCTTATCGGGCTTATTTCTGGAAGCGTTGACACGAGGGGGACCTTCAGGACTGCCCCGGCCGATCGAGCTGATAGCCCACGATCCGATCCGATACGTTGGAGATATGCTTGCATGGATCCATCAAGTGATGGCCAGTGAGCACGAGTTTCTGGAGAGCCTATTCGATCTCAAGGCGGATGGCAGACGGGTCGGGGAGTCGCGTATCTTCCCAACCAACCCATCGGCTGTTAAGACCGAGGAAAACCCGACAGGAAAACCCGGACAGCCGACTAGCAGTGAGCTCACAGTCACCGAGTCGAAGAATACGGACGACCGGGAGATGGCAAGAAAGTTGCTCGACAAACATCTCGAAGGATGTATCCGTCCCTTGAAGATGCGCGTTCAACAAACCGTTAACAGTCAAGAAGGTAGTCTCACTGCCTGTCAGTTAGCCAACCTTTTGGAATTCTACCAGCTCACGATGGCCAGTACGATTGGGCCGGATGCCAAGCTAACAAATACCTTGAGCGAGTTGAGTATTCCTTGGGCAGCTTCACTGCGTCTCTTGAGTGCGCTTGGGCAGCAGTCTTGCACGAGCTGACATTCATTTCAATGAAATATCTAGGCTTACAGATCAATCCTATGAAGTATTTTACCAGCTCCTGAAATCGCTTTCGAGTGATTATCTAAGACGTTTAGAGCCACCGCCCGTGGACCTGTCCGTCCCAACGCCCCTGCACGAAGCCATGTCAAACCTGGGCGTAATCATGTCGATCTATGAAGGCTCGGCGGACGAGAGCTCATCCTCCTCCGAGCATTCATTCGAGCGCGTCTTAGACTTAGTCATCGATCCGATGATGGAGGTCATCGATAGGATGGCTCGACTGAGAGCCTCGGAGTGGGACCGATCGATCTTCTGGCTGAACTGCTTGGAATTTATGCTTGTGAGTTAATCCCTCAATTACTAGGTTTGTTAATCGATCTCTTTTTATCTTACTCCTCCTTTTCATCACAGACTACTTTGGGCTCCTCCAATTCAACTTCAACCGTAGACAAACTTGAGAGTCTCCGCCAAACCCACCTTGAAAAGTTGATTCAACAGTACACTGCTCATCTGACTAGTACCTCTGGCTTGGAACCTGTTTTGAAAGCAATCGAGACCAAGGATCAGGATGTACGTCTTCTCACGACCACTCTTTGTTTCTTCCCTTGTCGCCATATACTCAAGTCAAATTTGGCATTAACGGGTTTTCGAAAAAAAAAAATTATTACAGACCCCGCTCTCAAGGATTGAAGAAGCAAACTCGAAATCAATCAGTGAAGCGTTAAAAAAGTTCGACAAATTCCTGATGAATTTCGACACACTATTATCGTCGAACAAACTACTAAGTCTACTGAATACGAGTAGCATTAGTAATTCGACCGGAGGAGGTTTGAACAAGAGAGGAACTAAGGAAGAAGAAAAGACGGAGGGATCCCAGAACCTGAAAGAAGTGATCCTGCGGAGATCGTTGAACGATTTGGTGGCCCGGTACCAGATCATCTACGATAACGTGCTCGACGATAGGAACCTTTTCGAGTTCAAATCTACCATCCTCATTCGCTCGTTGGATGAGGTTAAAACGCTCATCGGATTCTTGTGATCATGCCTCCTCGTTTCCATCCCAAGCCCCCGAGCCTGCCGACTTGAGCCTTGAGCATGTAAATTATCGGCTTCGGCCCGTTGTACTCTCTTTCTTTCTCTTATCTGCTTGATTGTGTAAATTCATCGTGCTCTTCTGTGCACTACTTCGTATAGGACGTCTCATTGATGTCAAGCGTGATCTATAGTCACTTGTCAAAAGTTTTCTTGCCAGCACCACCTTGGCTCAACTCGGTAAAAAGGCAAAAACATGTGCATATAGTAGTAATGGGGCAACTGCATGCCTACATGAAGGCTACACTTTCCTGGAAACTCGGGCTGATATATACAGGAATGAATTTCCATCATTTTTAGAGGTTAGACTGGCACATCTGACTTGCCTGCAGAAGGCCTCTACTCTACATTTTGTACTAGGTTTTGATGGATGTGTAGACCAATAATGATTGATAACTTACACTGCAACCTTGCTAAATATTTCAAAAGAACTTCCAGGAATACAGACATCATAATTATTCTTATAATCCTTATCTCAACCTTGATTTATCCTCTTTATCTCGACCTGAACCAACCAAAGCTCGTTCCTGTATATCCGTTCATCCCCATCCTGTATCAGCTGATTCATTAGGGGCAACTAAATATAATCACAAGGTGCAAGAAACGAGGGACTTTTTTCCAGGTATGGATTTCTTTAGTCAACTCTAATTCATAAGGGTTACAAGCTGGTACAAGATGATTGAGATGGGTTGTCAACCAACTTGTACACTCTCTCACGCAGTCTCACCTTCACAGCACTTGAGGATGCTAGCCATGTGGAACCAATTTGATCAATCATTAACAGCATCATCCCAATTTGAGAATCAAAGTCCACACAGACCTTTCCACTGAATATCAGCCTCAACTCCAGTGTCTCACATCATCATGCAGCACTGCTGAACATCTGAATGGAAGTTGGGATGGAAAATCCATCAAATCAGTGGTATTTTGGTGCCCTCAGTTTGGTGTCAGCTTGATAAGTATTGTGTAACATGAAAAGGAAACCTCAATAACCATGGTGAAATAACATTCGGACTTACTTCGCGCACTGCGGAAAACTCTTCGCGCACTGTGGGGGTCGTCGGTGCGCGCTTCTGCCACGGCTCTTCGCGCACTGCATTTTCCGCCGAAAAAACGGCTTGCATTTCTTGAGATATTTTTTGATGAATCAATAGAATGGCTTTTTATGATCCCCCTAAAAAATAATCAAGTCATTTAGGGGTCTCCTTGAGCCTAGAGAAAATTGACATGAAAAAATCATATTTTAACGCGGCAGGGACCTGTAATATCGCTTCCTGTGCCCCAGTAGCCCCAAAAATTTCACAGTATCATGGCACATGTGCAAATTCATGACCTGATAATTTTCAGAATTTTTTCCAGAGATATAAGGGGTGCGCGGCAGGCTTAGTAGGAGAATTACTGCTAACTGTATAGCTTTTTTGTTACACACTCAAACAGTCCCAAAATTTCAGAAATTTTTTCATTGTGGATATTCTCCGTGCAATAAATTTCTTGGCAATATTGTGTCATGATAACATGAGATGTAGTGCGGCGGGCTTAGTTGGAAAATGACTGCTAACTTATCTCATGTTTTAATGACACACTATTGCTAAGAGCTTTATGGCGCGGAGAATATGCAAAATTGAAACATTCCTGAAAATTTCAGACTGTTTCAGCGTGTAAAAAAAAATCTATACATGTAGCAGCCATTTTCCTACTAAGCCCTCCGCGCACCCCTTATATCTCATGTTATCATGACACACTATTGCCAAGAAATTTATGGCGCAGAGAATATTCAAAATGAAAACATTTCTGAAATTTTTGGACTGTTTGGGTGTGTAACAAAAAAGCTATACAGTTAGCAGTAATTTTCCTACTAAGCCTGCTGCGCACCCCTTATATCTCATTTTATAATGAAACACTATTGCTAGGAATTTCAGAGAATTAATTTGAAGCATATTTCTCTGTACTCTCAAAATTTTGTGCCTTTGGTGTGTGTAACAAAAAAGTTATACATATACGCAAAATAATAAACGCAATACCTATTTGGGCTACAGGAAAGCTGGTGAAAATTCTGAAAATTATCAGTTCATGAATTTGCACATGTACCATGATACTGTGAAATTTTTGGGGCTACTGGGGCACAGGAAGCGATATTACAGGTCCCTGCCGCGTTAAAATATGATTTTTTCATGTCAATTTTCTCTAGGCTCAAGGAGACCCCTAAATGACTTGATTATTTTTTAGGGGGATCATAAAAAGTCATTCTATTGATTCATCAAAAAATATCTCAAGAAATGCAAGCCGTTTTTTCGGGGGAATGCAAAGTGCGTGAAGAGCTGTGGCGAAAGCGCGCACTGGGGGCGGGACGTCGAGACGACGACCCCCACAGTGCGCGAAGAGTTTCTCGCAGTGCGCGAAGTAAGTCCGATAACATTAGTTCTGGCATTTTTTTATCTAAATTGGTACAAACCTGAGTATCAAATCCCACTATCCTGAGTGGCTCCTTTTTATATGTTGTATTTGTATATTACCCTCAAATATTATGCTAACAGGCACAGACTTGGTTTTCAACTTTTCTCATGACAGGAGAAACAACTTCTAACATTTTTACTTTCAAAAATGTGGCAGATTGAGGGAATGTTGGCAATCAAATGTTGAAGAAAATCAAAACACTGGTGACTGGATCCATCCTTGATTATAACTGATGCCAAAATTCACAATATCAGAAAATCACACATCAGACCTGCAACATTCATTTCTATAATCTTTCTCAGCATTAAAATTCATCAACTTACCCCTGGGATTCATAAGTTTTGGCTGAATTGTGCTCATTGTAACTGTCTCACATTACTGCAGTGAACCCACATTCCCAAAGAAGCATCCTTTGGGATCCTTGGGCAGATGCACCAGGATGATGATACCCAGCTCTGGCCAATGTCTAATTCATAATTCACAAGAACATTTGCCTTGCTCAATTCTCTGCTGTCATTGCAAGGTGATAACAGAGGCAACCTTTCTTCATGTTTCCTACGCCTGTTTCATATACAATTGACAACCTTTGCACTCAGAAGGTCACGCTGAGCTTCATCGCACTCAATTCGAGCAACGCATACCCCACGGGTCCACCCAGTCTGCAGTTGCCTTGAAGACCAAAACGGCCGCTGTTCGATGGGCGAGGATACGTCTTCGGGGCGCGGTTGAGGACGTCTCATTGTCCAGTGGAAGTGAGACCCCAGATAGGGTAGCCCTTCAGGGTTCTCACAGAGAACGGTAAGTCATACTTTGCGCGAAGCGCTTGACACCGCCGGACTTGTCCCAAGTTCGATTCAAGACCTGGTGCTGGTGAACTGGGGGTGTAAATATATCAAAACACTGATCCTTGTCGTTTATTATCCCGCTACCTGAGGGATAGCACGTGTAGCACTCCGGCTGTTTATATCCTTGTAAAAAACAAGCTTGTCGCCGGGCCGAGATTTTAGTGGTAGCGCGTTTTCCTTGCAAATCATAATCAGAGTCATTTCGCGATTTTCAAATAATGAAGTGGTCCGGCGGTTGCAATGAGTACCAAAAGCCTTACGTTTGTTGCTCAACGGTTGAACATGCCTGCTGGATTGCATTACTTAGGATTGACAGTGGTAAGTCAAGAATTTGATCAAACTCAAAAACAAAAATTATTCGGGTAACAAAGCCAACAGCAACTGTATTCAAGTCAGGAAAAAGGAGTGCGCAGATGTGGAATGGTGAGTAGCAAGTGGAGAGAAGTGAAAACAAGGAACCTAAACAGCACAGATGGTCAAGTAAAAAAAAAGACATAAATGAGGAGAAAAGGTGGGCCCCTGAGAGGAGATGCTGGTACGGGAATCGTTTATTTCACAATCAAAAAAAAGGATTTTAAAAATTAGAGAAAATGTGTATGATAGTAGCATGAAAGAATTGTGTTCTGAAGAGGGCCGCATCAAAGAAGTTCTCCTGCCCGGGGCTTCCCGGATAGATATCATGCGTTTTATTTGTGAAGGTGCTCTGAAAGGAGAGCGTAGTAAACGCTGCTCAACTGAATAAAGGCGATAGATTACGAGTGGTTAATGTATGTGGGACAAGAGTTGGTTAGTCGGACGCGCGAGTTAGAGAACCTTGGTCACTTCTAATCCTCTTGCGGCTACGGCTAGCTGTATTGGCGTGTTTCGCGGTGGAAATGATATTTTCTTCCTCCGGCGGTTCTTGATTGTTTACTGAGCCGTGGTAAGGTCTCTTTGGGTGTACAGGGTTTGGTTGTTCGTCATGCTGAGAGACAAACTGCGACGTGGCACCGTCCGCTTGCACGGCTCTTTCTGACGTGCTTCCAGCGCTAGAGCTAAGCTGGTCCGAAGAGCTTTGCTGATCACCTTCGCTACGAGATTCGGCGGTGGCGAGCTCATTAGGATCGCCGTAAATTCGCTTGTCACGAGCACACCTGCCTTCATCTTCGGAATCGTCATCGGTGTCTTGCTGGTCGTAGTCGGCGTTATCATCTTCATCATCTTCATCATCCAGATCATCTTCATCTTCATCTTCATCTTCATCTTCTTCACCTCCACCTTCTTCTTCTTCGTCTTCTTCAACATCCTCATCTTCCCCATCCTCCTGGCCGCGTTCCTGGTCTGGGGGATCTTCTTCTGAGCTCGTCTTTGGATACTCTTCGGTGTCGGCGTTCATGAGCCGATTGATAGAAGCTGGGAGTGCACCTGAGCTATGTGTTCTGAAAAGAGAAAATTCTCATGAGTGCTGATGAGACAGTGCTGACTTGTTCTGAATGATACTCACCTGTGATAAAGTGGAGGTGCACAATGCGGCATCATGGCATTTAAGGGGGGCAGCGATTGCGACGAATTCATACGATCAGAGCAACGAGGTCGCACAATCCAGGTTGCGCTCGACGAGCGATCATTAGTCTTCAGAAGATTCGGATCAACAGAATTTCTGCAGGGCAGTGTTGACCTCTCTAAGGGGTCAGTTGAAATGGGTGACATGGAATCCGTGGACGGGGCCCCACTGCATCTTCTAATGGGATCGTGACGGCCAAAGTTGGAAGCTTCCAACTTGCCCAGGGCGTCTTTGGCGGTTTGCACTGTGAATTTAAAGGTTTCAGTTGGCCGGTCGAAAGTTAATTTTACTCATTTTTTTATCTCAATGTCTGAGAAAGAAAGAGCTTGGCTCACCATAACGCGAAAGCGTTTCTTGTTGTGATGGTGCAACCTTGCTTTCTTGATTATCAACCAGCAAAGTGAGCAGTTCAGCAATTAGTCCTAGTACCGAAAAAACGTGATTCCCTTTTGGATCCCGATGGGTCAGGGTATCATTCAGTCGGCGCAGCTCGTCCTCTATCCTACTCAAAGACGAACCACTGCTGCAAGCTTCTCGGACGCTGCTCCATGCAAAGCTTCTTTCAGTTACTTCCTCTTCCTCCATATTACTTCGTCTTGACTGTTGGGACTGATACGAGATGGGGTGGTGGGCGCTTGGTGGATGGCGCACAGAACGTGGAGAACATGGCATGAAACGGTGGTTCTGAGGATTTGCCCGGGTGGGTGGTGAGCCTTTCGTGCTGGAATGTTTCAGAAGAGGAGAGGAGGACTTCAATTGAGAATGAGTTGAATGCGTGTATTGAAACTGATGGGTGAGTATGGGGTAAATAACTGGGGCGCGCGGTGGGAGGTGGGCCTTGCCGGTAGGAAGGGATGGTGGTGGTGGCGGCTTCCCATGAAGAGGATGATGCGCTGATGGTAGGATGGGGCTCGTCTGGTTGTGAGGCATGCAAGCCTGAAAGGCACGAGCGGCTCGACCTGGAATACTATCGGGCAATGGCATCTGTCTCTGAAAATGCATCTCACCAACCTGCGAGGTGGCTTGGACGTTGGCTAGGGTACCATTGGCTTTAGACGAGCCATGATGTTTGGTTGACTTTCTCTTAATCATCGGGAGGAGATCCGGGCGGTTTTGTTTGAAGAAAGGATGTCTGAATTCCCATGCCTGCACCGTGTCCGTTTGGCAATGCGAGCTGGAGAGCAAATCATTAACCTGTTGAAATAGCATCACAAGCGCTGTTAGAGGCAATGATGATTCACACAAAATCCCAGTAATATCTGCCAATGCTTACTTTATGAAAGCCATACATGTTAAGCTGGCGAACAAAACTTTGCCAGTTGTTGTGCTTGAAGTGCAAAGGTAGTATTACTCGCGAAAATTCGATTGGATCAAAAACGCAGAATACATCTCCCGCTTTAGACCAGCTGATCAGTGGCTGTTCTGGGTTCGGATCTTCAGGTGTCGGCTGCTTCATATTTTGGACCATTCTGCCAACCCGTTTCCACAATTAGATAGATAGCCATATGGATGCGGTAGAAGGATTGCCAGCTTACATGTATAGCTTTGGCACAAATGCCGCCTGGGTTTTGCCGGTTTTTTGAAGTAAAAATTGGTTGGCGGCCATCTTGTCCTCGGCGACATTGCTAACCATACTGAAGTAATCGACGTGGGGTGGGTGGGGCCGGCGAATGGAATTGGGTGTTGCAAGGGGTATCTCAAAAAGAATATTATAGTTCTAGTGCTGGGGGTAGCGGCTTGTGTGAAAATCTTGGTTTGGAATGCTGGACTGGCTCTGGTGCTGCAATAATTCGACTCTCGAGACTCTCTCTACCCAGCACATAAAGTTTTTGGATCGGACAGGCTCACTGGAGGTCAATACGCTGCGACCTTTGGCTGTCGAATCAAGTTGAAAGGCGCAAAGCCTCAAGAAACAATAACAAATAGTCTGAATCCTGCTTGTGTGATATGATGCCGCATGAAAGAGGAAAACGTGATGAAGGATCAAACTGGGGAAGATTAGGCTGAAAACCAAGGAATGGCCGGGTATGCAGTGGGGTAGAGAATTGTGGTATTCTTATTAAATCTTCGGCATCTCTAAGGGAAGGTCAGGGAATGATATAGAAAATGTAATAATTCACTAGACTGAACTGGATACAGATTCACTTATGGACTACGATTCTCCATGTGTTTGATCAGGTGAATGCCTCTGTCAATGAGTCTCTAGAAGGGGATCGCGGCTGGCAGGAAGAAGCTGGGCCAGGTGGTTGTGGCAGATCCAAAGAAAGCAATTCTGTGCTCGAATTCGGAACAAGCGAGAGGGATAGGGGATCGTGGTGTGACAGAGCAGCTCTTAATGTTGATGGATGAGAAAGAAATCAGAATTGTCGGCTAGTTTTTTTTTCCCTCCCCAGAAAAGAATGGCCACTTGCTATAGAAGCGATCGGCCAGACGCTGATACGTGTGCGGTAAGTTTCGATCCATCTAACACATATTGATACAGTCGGAGAAATCTGAGTTGTGAAACTGTTGGAGAACAGCTACGTGAAGCGAAGGTCGCTTACAGTGGATAAGGATTGTCCGAGCGAATGGTCCGTTCCAGCGGCCCATCAGGAATTGCTAGGCAAGCCGGGATGTGAATCTGATAATCTGATCCACGTGTAAATGTGAAACAAGGATTTGAAAGATGATAATCGACACGAATCTCACTGAAGGCTTCCTTCTGCTCGTTCTAAACATGCACTAGCGACATCATGACATGGAACTGCTAGGCTTTTTGGATTCGCTAGGAGCGAGTAACAGCCAGGAAAAGTCGTGTCAACGGCATCGCTGCGACTGAAGGCCTGAAGACCCCTGAGGCACAGCTGATTCCATTTTAAGATACTGGATGGACAACTTCAGCGATAAGTTTCTTTCAGGCAGGCTGGAATAACTCATCCCGCCGGTTAGCAGGGCATAACATGAAATGCAGTGACCACGTTTGCTTTTCGGCGTCATCGACCCGCGTTTCTCCTTCTCCCGACATATTACCATCGTTCTATTGAGTGGGCTTTGGGTGTGGGGAACCCCGTTCGCAGTACTCATGTCATTGGAAGACAAAGCTCCGCAGGTGCTTGATCTATGTACTATAATCTACTCAATGCTGCACGCAGTAAAATGCTTCCCTGAGCATAATGGCAAAGGAACCTGAGACTCTACGCATGAGTCCTTCGCGGACGCCATGAAATGTTTTTGGTTTTGTCCATAGCACACGGGTGGGGTAACCATACACGGAACCGCGGCTTCTTCCAAGTCACCCGTATTGATCCTGGACACATCGGAATCGACAAATGCGGCTGCGCTTGTAATCAGTACATCTGTCAATACTGTCGGAATGCACACGGTTAACAAACCACTTTGGTTTGTACCGGTCAAACTATATTTTCAGTCAAGCGGATCTGAAGCTATCTGAAGAGTCCCGTGGAACACGACAGTGGCTAAAACAAGCTCGCCGAAGAACATGTACAAATCACCCGCCAGCACTCGCGATGACTCCCTGACTCACAGCGCTGGTCTCACTCTTAAAGCGTATGTATTTACGTAGTTCGGACGCTGGAATGCCGACAGACATGTCGTGTCCATGTGAGGAAAGAAATCGGATGTACCCTTGTGCAAGGCCTCGGGGTAAGGTTTAATATATTGATTTACAACAGTCCGAGGAGATGTAAACGGAACCATACTGTTACCAAGGTGAAACATTTCTGATTAAAAACCGTTCGGAGAAAAGTCTGTGGTTTATAGACCACCGGCGCAAAAAATGCTGGTTCGGCGTTTTCCCAGTGCATTTGCAGATGCAGGTTAAACCCTACATAGCCTAACAAAGCCACTTGAAGGGAGGCTGCGGGGGACCCCGCGCGGAGCGCTCTCTGAAGGAGAAGCTTATGTGTCATCTCTCAATTCAAGCAGGAGCAGAAAGTATCTGTTATACAACAAGGCAAAAATGACATAAAATTCTGTTCTTGGGAAGAATTGGAGCCACATATCTGTCTTGGAGCTAGAAAAATGATTCCTGGAGCCACCAATTAGTGGATCTCATTTGTTGCACTTGAGCCTTCTTCATTCTTTGGAAAAAAAAAAAAATGCTGTTAGAATTATGTCCCATGCCCAGAAGAGGGCTTATTTCCTTCTGTTCCTTTTCTTTCCATCAGGGCCCTTCAGCTACCCAGGCCCCTCTTTGGGCCCCCTTTTTCCCATATGTATTTCATCTGTCCCCTCATGAAATACAGACCGCACTTAGTTCCGAGCCCATAGTAGTCAGACCTGCTCCTCTGGAGACTTCTGATCTGCTGTTCTGAGTCCCTGAGCATTCTGTGCTCCTGATCTTCTTCAGCTCACCCTTTTTCAGTCCCAGGCCCTTGGCCATATTTCTTTCAAATGGATGGTTTTAGAGGGATTGATAAAGGTTCATAAAGATGTAGTCAGGAACCTTGGAGGGCTGGGGGCTGAGGTATGAAAATCTTGCAGCCAATTGGTGCTTTCTGCTCCCCTATGAAATTGGGGTTAATGGGCAAGTCCTTCCCCTTTGCCGCCAGCCACAGCAATCACCAGGGGTACTTGTGTTAGGTTGGGGTTAAAATTGGTAAAATATATTTGATTGAAAATTAAAACAGCCAAGATGTTTCTTTAATGTTTTATTGCTGGGGGTTTATGAAGTATGTGGGATTTGGAAAAAAATGGTTCTGAATAACAAAATCAAACACCCATAAAAAGGGTGCAGATTAATTGATGTTTTCATCAGGAATTGCAAACCTGTAGCCCCTACCATCAATAAGCAGATAAAGGCAAGGTCACTTTGGATCACCATGGGAGTTTGCTTGGCACTTGCGTGGAAGTGCCATCACACAATATTGTTTAACAACCCTGTTAGATATATCCTGGAACTTGAGCCTCAATGTATGCTGAATTCATGATGAATATATGTTTAACTTTGCTCAATTGAGCTGAAGGCACTTTGGAAAGGAGTTGAATTCAATTGAAAACCAGCTCCAACTTGACTCAACACCACGGGGCGCATTCCTGGAAATGCACTGCATCCCGCGGAAGTTTCTGACTGAGAAATGTCCAGAGGATGTCCGTGGAGCATCCAGCGGACGCAAGGGGCAATGAGTATCACTTGGACGCTTCTGGAAGCGTCCAAGTGATGTTTTGTCCTTCAAACCATTGGGCGGACATCAAAAATTGCCACCGTCCATTGGATACTCTCAAATTGAGAGTGTCCAATGGACATCTTGAAAGTCCAAACACACTCAATCAGGTCATCTCTTGATGACCAGTCTGTGCCGGTCATCCAGGGAATCAGGTCTTGCCCGTCATTGAGGGGACTCAGGTCTCCTCTTGATGACTGGTCTGTGCCGGTCATTGAGGGGACTCAGGTCTCCTCTTGATGACCGGTCTCTACTGGTCATCAAGAGGGTCTCGCCGGTCATCGAGGGGAATCAAGTCTCCTCTTGATGACTGGCTCTGCCGGTCATAGAGCGATGGACATGAGAAAAAGCTGTTGACTGGAAACTCTCTGTTGAGAGTGTCTGGTGGACACCAAAACTATTGTCCATTGGACACTGTGGCTGGAGTGTCTGATGGATGTTTCAAAACAAGTCTCCAGTGTGTTGTGGTGGGTGTGTGGGCCCCCCTCAGCATAGCTGGCATGTTGTAGCCAGTAGCAACTGTGCTAGACACAGCCATACCCCCACTGTGAGCCTGAGTCTCTATAGTGACAGCAGGACACAAGAAAGAAGAGGGGAATATTTGGATTTCTTTGGATATAGAAAAGACAAATATAAGAGAGAGAGAGAAAGAGAGAAAGAGACTGAGCAGATTCAAGATTAAGCAGATTTTCAAGGTTATTCTGGTGGGAATGCACGTCCACTGGCAATGCTACCTCTTCAGAAGAGTGCTGCCAAGCTGTGCTAGAGAGTGCAACAGCCTCCTCTCACCAAAGAAACGTGGAGGGCTTCTGGATTAGACAGGTTTAATCCAGCCAAAATTTTTTAGCTTCCTTCTGGATAGTCAAGGTTCTTTAAAGGGAAACCTATGTGGTTTGTTTCTTGCAAAAACCACAGAAAAAGAATGATGTTAAGCAGGGGCAGCCCTGTGATCAAGGATAAGGCAAAGGCCAGCAAAGAAGAGCAGATCAAACAGACACAGAGTTGTACCTCTTAGATAAACAAGGTTCAGTTAAAGAGGTTACTTACTGTCAATATCCTAGGCGCCTGTGACAATAGGTATACTGGGAGCGTGGTAATCTCTTTGGTGGTGATCCTAGGGTTATCTGGGGTGTGGTTCTGGTGTGCTGAAGTCTGTGGATCCTCCAGCTGCATGGAGGATCCTGACTTCGAGAATTTTCACAGTTGGATGACATAATCACACATGTACATGTGGTTTGGAGCGCTCAGGTGCGACTACACGGCGCTGCTGCGCATGTGTGTCACAAACCACAAACTCTATGAAGGAGTAGAGATATTGGAAAGTAATCAATGAATACTAGGATCAAAATTGCATGAGGAATCAGAATCTGAAGTCAAAACAACTTTATGTCTTAAGGTTAAAAATATATGAGCACAGTTAGGTATAAAATGGAGATAAAAGGCAGTTTTAGGTCACCTGTGTTGACTCTAAGGCTGACACCCACCCCCTCCCGTGTTTGATTCCGGGTCTGCCGCCCCCCCACCCCACCCCACTAGCTAGTCATCCATCCGCCACCAGCCCATTGGGCTACCCCCAGTCAACCACCCCCCATACACTCAGGCCAGTCAGGCTGGCCTAATATTTTGACCAAAAGGGCATGGTGGCTGACATTCCGCTGATGTCTGCTCACCATCCAGCGGATGCATACAAGAGAAATGTCCGCCATTGCGCAATGCAAGTGGCATCCAGAAGACGTTTCCTGCCGCGCCAGAGCTGGACATCTGTGGACATGTCCAAATGCATGTCCGATCAACGTCCGCGACGGCCCGTGGTGTAGTTATTACTGGAACTATTTTGAAATAAATTCTCAACTACCTTGCAAAGCAACATCAAATAATTGTCAGAACCAAGGTATTTACCATGGGAATCATATACTTCTAGAGCTGGCCCCTATCATCTGTTGGCGGGTACTTGGCACCCGCGGGCGGGTACCTGTGGAAGTGCACAGGTATCCGCCGGGCGCGGGTGTGGGTGTCCAGTCTGGGTCCAAATTCAGGCAGGTAACCGCGCACAAATTGCCATTCTGCACAGCTCTGCTTGCCCCTAGTGCTCATTGGCGGGTACTAGGTACCTGTGGGTGGGTACCCGTAGAAGTACGCAGGTAACAGCCAGCAGATGCGGGTGTCCATTCTGGGTCAAAATTCAGGAAGGTACCTGCACCCGCTGCGGGTACCTGGGTGCAAAGTCCCAGCTCTATATATTTCATTCTATAATGTGTTTATAATAAATCCCAAAAAGCTCAAGATATGTTAGTGGTACACAAAAATATACATGTGCAAGTTTGTGTGACACATTCTTTAGCTGCTGAATTTTTTCACAAAATATTTGAAGTTCCGGGAAAAGTCCAGCGTAAAAAACCTCATATTAATCAGGAGTTGTGCATGACTTCAGAAAATATCCCCAAAATAATTTGTGTACACAGGGCTGAATGTTATAAACAATTTTTGAAGTGTCCACCTAAGCCCCTGGCTCTGCATGAGCACTTGGGTTGGCATCACTTGGCACAGTGATGAAAAATGTGACACACCAGCACACATGTGTAAATTTATGTGACACATTCTTCAGCTGCTGAATGTTGTCCCAAGGGATTCAGAATTCTGGGAAAAGTCCAGGGGAGCCTCAGATTACCCAGGGTTTGTGAATGAATTCAGAAAATCTCCTTAAAAGGATTCTGTACTGATGGATGAAAATCAGATACAATTATTAGAGCATCTCCAACAGACTTTCTAAAGCGGGACTTGCGACCCCAATTTAGCAAGTCAGGCGAGTTTTTGGGGTCCAACGGACCTGCTATCCGACTCGCCAAATGCCTCCCGAGTCGCCTCAACTCGCCACAGCCCTCCACTTGTGGCAAGTCTGCTCCAACCCAACACTCGGCCCTTGTGGGCCACACCTCGCACCCCACGCATGCTACACCGCGTGCTACATCACCTACCGGCCCATCCTAACATCAGGTCATTGATAGGATGACCAGTAGTTGATACCCTTGACCGGTCATCAATAACATGACCGGTCATTGATACCCATGACTGGTCATCAATAAGATGACCGGTCACCAATAGGATGACCGGTCATTGATACCCAGGACCAGTCATTGAAGCCAATGAATGGGCATCAATAGGAATCCAGGATGACAGGTCATCAATACCCAACCGGTCATCGAAGCCAATGACCGGGCATTGAGACCAATGTCTGGCGTCAATATAATGACTGGTCATCCTATCAATGACCGGGATTGATGCATGGCCGGTCATCAATAGGATGACTGGGCGTTTGACTCCAAGGATCAAAAGAGAGCTGGTCATCTTAGAGATGGCAAACAGGTACCTGTCTGATTTCAATGAAACCGCTTCTTGAGTGCTTGTGATCAAATAAATTAAATATGTAACACTTCCATGAGATGAAGAAATACTTGAACTTGAGTAGGACACTCAGCTAACTGCATGGTAAGGCCAGATGGCAAATAGCCCACAGGTACCTCCTGGCAGGTACCTGTGAGCTATTTGCCATCTGCACTTGTATGTGTGCCTTACCATGCAGTTAGATGAGTGTCCTACTCAAGTTCAAGTAGTTCTTCATCTCATGGAAGTTTTACATCTTGAATTTATTTGATCACAAGCACTCAAGAAGCGGTTTCATTGAATTCAGACAGGTACCTGTTTGCCATCTCTAGGTCATCTACTTGTGTGGCTCGACGGGAAAGGTGTGGTATTGCCGACAACGAGTTGGTCCAGCCTCTTGTTGGGTCTCAATTTCTGGTGATTCTGCTGTGGACCAAGCCTGGGATACCCCGTTACATGTGGTCCAGGGCCGCAATCCAGGGACCGTTGGAGATGATCTTAAAGGATTCAGCTAATTTGCCCCTGGAATTGCGGGGCACTCATCTTGGCATGATATGGCTGGGTGATGGTCTACTTGTCACGCAAACGCACACGCGTACGTTTGTATGACACAATTTTTCACAGAAACCCGCACAGGTTACATGGTTTTGTGACAGTTGGCCCCACAGGGCCAAATTCAAACCATAGTACCAGAGCAAAATCAGACCTCCCACTAGAGCTGACACTTTGCACCCGGGTACCCGTGGCGGGTGTGAGTACCTGCCTGAATTTTAAACCAGAATGGACACCTGCACCCGTACCCGGCACCCGCTGGTAATTACCTGCGTAATTCCATGGGTACCCACCAACAGGTACCTAGTACCCGCCAATGAGCACTAGGGGAAAGCAGAGCTGTGCAGAATGGAAATTTGAGCGCGGGTACCTGCCTGAATTTGGACCCAGAATGGACACCCGCACCTGCACCCAGAGGATACCTGCGCACTTCCACAGGTACCTGCCAACGGGTAACAGGGACCAGCTCTACCTCCCACAGTATCACTAAACTCCATCCAAAGTTTTAACCATGTGTAATAGAAATAACTTAAAAAGAACTGGCAGCTTTTTGGTTTGTGCCCTGAAATAAAATAAAAAAACAGTTTCAGAGAAACCTACTGGGTATGGTTTTCCAAAGAGGTCAAAAATCATGATAATTGAAATATGAGGAGCTTTTGTCAAGGTTGAGGATCAAGTAAAGCTTATCATTAAATTGTCCTGGTTTTCAGCATAGGTATGGCATACATTTTACACAGACATTGCACAACACATTTGGTATGATTCCAGTTCTTATAAAATTACTTTGTGGCAGACATGAAATTGCCTTCCAACCAGCATCTAACTGAGATCCAACCAAATCTATGAATGAGTTCAGAGATGGCACTTGCACACAAGTGCCAAGGAAACTACCATGGTGGATGTAAGTTGATGTAGGGGATTCAGGGACATGCAAGCTGATCACATAAAACAGTGTAACACATTATTCCCCATCCAAAATCTAGAAAATTGGTTTTTCTGTGAAGATTTGTCACCTGAGTTTTAAGTGGGGTTCAATGCACAGCAACTGTGCTTGCTGTTGTACTCAGGCTGTGGTGATTCATACCGTGCAGGCTTTCAGGCTGAGCAGAAAACCACACATGAATGGGAATAACAGGTAGGATGCTGTTGAGAGTGAAAAAAGAGTAATGTGCTGGATTTGAACCATGTAGGCTGAAAAAATTGGAAATGCACCACAGGAAGAGATTTGGGCCCCGTTTGGAGCTGAAATAATTGCACAATATAATCTGGAATTTTGTGACATCTGATCAAGTTTTGGCGGACCTGATCAGATGTCACATGCATAGGATGTCAGGCAAAAAAACTCATATATTGCCCGGATTATATTGGCTCCAAACGGGGCCTTGGACATCAGCGATCATTGAAAATGTGAAGTGGCTGGATGTCTGCAGGAGCAGCAGCCAGATGAGGCAATCATGCACCACTGGAATGAAAAGTGTTTTCCTTGATAAGTATGGTGCATCAAGCTTTTCTGGGCACTTGCTCAAGTCTGGATGTAAATGTGAAAGTTCACATGCCCAGGAAGAAGCCCACTGAGACTAGAGCTGGGTACTTTGGACCCAGGTAACCTTGGCCTCTTTTGGCTAAATACTGACATCTGAACCCACACCTGCACTTATTGGCACATGATGGCCTGGGAGGATACCTGCACCGATAAACTTGGGTGCCCACCCCTTAAAAGTCACCTTGGAATAAAGATTAGATCCAGAGATACCAATTGCTCATTGGGTTGGGTAACCAATCAGGTTTATCCAACATCTTTCCACTACAAGAAAAAGTCAAGCAACTGCCACCAGTTGACATGCAGGAGCTCTGAGGAAGCTTCATGAGCCGTAGACCGGGCTCCACAGCACAGCCTCTCATTTACATAGCTTCCACATCCATGCCACAGACCACACTCTCAAGGTTCAAGAGTCTGAAGATCCAGACTGCTTCCTCATGCTGCAATCAACCAACTAGCCAGAACCCCAATCCTTACAATGAAGGGTAGTTGCGTTACATTGTGTTGTCCACACAATTTGGGTAACGTAACTACCCTTGTTACCCGGGGCTTCCCATTACTTTACTAATAACGGGGTCATCTTAAGCCCCGCGCGTAACATAACAGGCCTCAAAAAAGAGGTCTCTTATTGCGTTATCCCCTGGATAACGCAATAAAGGACCATTTAAGGCTGTTTTAGCCTCAATAATTGCTTGTTATCAAGGGCCCTACATGCCTTGCTAATGCAACAAAAATAAAAACAAAGGGCCTTACTGTGGTGCAATAACGTAATTGCACCACCATTACGTGTAACGTAGATAACAACAAAAATTATGTTATGTTACTGTTATCTACGCGTTATGCGTAGCGTAACTACCCTTTGTTGATCCTTAGATCTATTCTTACTCTTTACATACCTGACTATAACACAATTTACATTATGCTGGACTATCTTGTGTGTCTACTGGAATCAGCTGTGTGATTTTTTCTTGTAGTGGTTGGGTATCTGACTGGCTACCCACATGTGTCTCTAGCTTCTGGTGTTCAAGTTTTATCTTTGATGGTCAATCATAATTCTCAATGTGAGATCTTTCATGGTGTGATTGAGACTGGTATTTGTCAGTCTGAGGCAAGTGGAGGTTGGAACAAGGACACTGAAATTATGGAAAGGCCCAAAATGGCAACAATTTGACCATCCACTTCTGCAACATGTTCTTGATGAATATCTGGAATACCCAATGCCAGGTACCAGGTACACTGGATCTCATTTTGGCATACTGGGTAGCTGACCCGACCTCCTTGACCTAATTCTCACCTTGGCAACCACAAGGGATCACTTCTGGTCAAAGAGGATGCACATGTGACTTCCTTCCTCTGCGTCTAGGATGATTTCCTTCTGGTCAAAGAGGATGTACAGGTGAATTCCTTCCTGTGCGTCCAGGAGGATTTCCTTCAGGTCACCAGGGTTTTACAACCCTGCAACCAGGAGAATTTCCTCTTGTGACAGAAGTGCGTAGTTATTTTACTCTACAATATCTGACAGATTTTAGTAAAGTAACTATCCACTGTTACTTTTGCTGCCGTTATTGTTATCAGTAACACACGAAAAGTGGCATCACACGTGCAGTGACATGCAAATATTTTGAGTACTGTTAATGGTAAAGTAACACGTTATCCAGCGGATAACAAATTGCCAAGCAATAAAGGGCCAAATTAGCTGTAAAATGACCTTTACTGCTTGCAACAAAGAGTAGTTATGTTATGTTGTGTTATCCACGTGTTTTGGGTAACATAACTATCCTTGTTAACCGTAGCTCCCCATCACGTTATTTGAAAAGGGGTCTTACCAGGGATTGCGCGTAACATAACGGCCTTTTTTTTTGAGTTTGTTACTGCGCGTTATCCGCTTGATAACACGCTAACAGGCCAAAATAGGCTGGAAACAGCCTACAATGACGCGGTTTTCTGGCGCTCCGCATGCGCCAATAGCATCACGGACGGAGAAATCTGGCTCATCAATTGGCGTGTTACCGTAACGCGCAGCCATTAAAAGTAACTGTTACAATAACAGCTCAAAATCTGTTACGTTACCATTATCCGTAATGTAACTACCCATTGTTGCTGCTTGTTATCTTACTCCATATCTGTTTTTCCGCGCACAAATATTGTAAATTCCTTCAAGAAATGGCCCCTCTCCGGTGCAATATTGATATCTCAGTGCTGTTACCAGTAACAATTGCAATAACGGTCAAAATGTGTTACATTATTGTTACATTACGTGTTACTGTAGCAATAACTTCCCACCATTGCTTATAAAATCTGCAACAAGGAAGATTTCTCCCTTTTGCCAAGGTTTCATAATCTCTGAGACTAGGAGGTTTTCCTTCTGGTCAATGAGATACAGCCCTGGAGAACCAAAGGAATCCATCGTGGTTGAAGAGGTTGTGTGATCTTGGCAAGAAGGAATATTTTTCAGGTTGCCAAGGCTTTGAAAACTTGGTAACTGGAAGGGATCTGGCCTTCCGCTCAAAGAGGTGGGAAGGTGTGGATTTCATTACCTGGGTACCCAACGGATTTTTTTCCAGAATTGTAGACACCCACACCTGCTGCTGGGTACCCACTAGCAGATAGTGGGTACCTGAAATGGGTTCATTTTTGCCAAGGTCTAACTGGGACAGCTTGTCAATCCCCAAGCGCACTTGTTCTAGGCCAAAAGTGGGCCATTACAGTTACACATAGAGATGGCAAACAGGTACCTGTCTGAATTCAATGAAACCGCTTCTTGAGTGCTTGTGATCAAATAAATTCAATATGTAAAACTTCCATGAGATGAAGAACTACTTGAACCTGAGTAGGACACTCAGCTAACTGCATGGTAAGGCACACATACAAGTGCAGATGGCAAATAGCTCACAGGTACCTGCCAGGAGGTACCTGTGGGCTATTTGCCATCTGGCCTTGTATGTGTGCCTTACCATGCAGTTAGCTGAGTGTCCTACTCAAGTTCAAGCAGTTCTTCATCTCATGGAAGTGTTACATATTGAATTTATTTGATCACAAGCAATCAAGAAGCGGTTTCATTGAAATCAGACAGGTACCTGTTTGCCATCTCTAGTTACACACTACTGTAAAATATTGTAAAGTATGGAAAAAAATGATGATACAGCAATTTCAGTGTATTGTGCTACAGAAAAAAGTTAAAAAAAATATCAAAATTCTATTGATAACCACTTTTCAAGGCCATTTTTTCCAAGAAATCCTGTAATTTATTTTAAGCTATTGTCAAGTATTATTAAAAACTCAATTTTTTCTATAAAAATAACAAATTTTCATCAAAAAAAATTGCAAATGTGTTACTGCCTTAAGCCTAAATTATTTTTGAATGAATTACAACAGCTCACTGTTGGCTTGCCTAGAAACACCACCTGCATGTTATGAGCTGTAGGGGGGTTTCTCTAGTTGTCAAATAGATGTCATGAACTGCACACTCATAGTCTGAAAGGCTGGAGATCCAGAAATATTCCTCATTGTCAGCTTTGAGCGCATGGAGTGTATACCTCCACGCTCCAAAAGGCTAATTTAGAAACCCCAGTACAGAAACTCACTGCCCTACTGCGCCAGAAAGGGCGCAAATGAGAGCGCAAACAGGAGCGCAAACAGGTGCACAAACAGGAGCACAAACCAGAGCATAATCTTGTTTTTAATCCCGGAAGAGAATACACAACCAGTAGTGGAATCACAGCTACTGGTAACTCAAATAAGGATAGACTGCTTCATTAGGGAATCAGTATTCCCTAATGAAGATAGTTATTCCCCTATAGGAATAATTATCCAAGTGTTGATGCACGTAAAGAAAGTATTTAAAAACAGGGGACCTCACTACTAAGAGGATCTCCCAGATAATATAGAACCCAATTTAGGATTCATCATCTCCTCACCTACCAAGCCCAAGGAATTATGAACCAAGGTTGTGATTGCGGCTGTTATATCAGATTCCCTTCTTCTGTTATTCCTTCCTCATCTCTCCTTTCCTCTCCTCAATGAGAGCTTTCATACTTCTTCTCAGTTTAGTTAACTTTGAACCCATCTCAGTATCCCCTTCTCTTTCATATGACTGCGGAAAAATTGAGTAGTTCATTCAGAGGTAGTCACAGAAGAGACAACCTCTGACACTCATCCTCCAATCTAAGATACATATTGCAGGAGCTAAATGATGGAGAAAAGGGCACAGAACCAAAAGAGACCCCTCAAACAGAAACAAAACATTCCCTGACCCCTCCAACTTCAAAAACCTTGAATTTCCGGACTCCAACCTCTCAAACCTTGAACATCCCAAATTTCATCTCCCTGAACCTTGAAGATGTTGGAATGTATGCTTCAAGCTCCATTTGAGGGGCCAAGCTATATGATCTAATATCCAAATATCACCAGTAATACCAACTGTTTGTTTAGCTCAGTGGTGTAAGAGCAGCTCTCATGAATGTAGAAGGTCGTGGGTTCAAATCCCACAACACTCAATTCTTTTCACCTGATTAATTTCAACAGAAGATACCAATTCCAAACTCCCCAAGAAGAAGACACAGACCAACTCCAACTTTGAACCTATAATATCTTGTTCTCCTCCAAACACAGAACCCCACCAACCATCCTTAGAACCCCACACACCAACTATGGATGCATTCAAATTAGTACCAACAATGGGTAGTTAAATTATGTTGTGTTATCTGCTGTGGTGATTTATACAGGCAAGCAACATGGAATGTCTGCTTACCACAGCACAGGCAGAAATGCAGTGGGGTGGCTGAGCAAATGCTCAGTCTACATGTCCAAACAGATGATAAGCATGTGTGCTTATGCATCCCCTATGTAGACTAGAGATCACACATGGGTAACTGGTATCCGTGGGCGGGTACCTGCCTGCGGGTGCCGTGTGCAGGTCCAGGGATGTAAATTTTGGATGGCGGGTACCTGTCTAGGTACCTGCTGCAAAAGGTCTGGAGACAAGCAGTTGCGGACAACCTTTTGCATAGCAATCATGGCCCCCGCTAACCCTACCTCTTGATGTCCGGTATGTGCTGGAAACCAAGAGGGCATACACTCTTGATGTCCGGCACAGACCGGACATTGGGAGGGTATACACACAGCCTCTCCATGTCCAGCACAGACTGGAAATTGGGAGGGTATACACACACTCTCTCCATGTCCGGCACAGACCGGACATCAAGAATTCACACGCACACATACCCTTTTGATATCCAGCCCAGACCGGGCACTGAGAGGGTATATACACCCTTGATGACGGTCTATGCCAGCTTCAAAGGTGGTGTAAACTCTTGATGACCGGCACAGACCGGAAATTAGAAGGGTATACACACACCCTCTTGATGTCTGGTCTGTGCTGGTCATTGAGGCTGTATGCCCTCTTGGTGTCCAGCACAGACCGGATATCAAGAGGGTATACATACACCCTCTTGATACCCAGCTCAGGTCAGGCATTGAGAGGGTATGTACACCCTTGATGAGCAGTCTGTGCCGGTAATCAAGAGTTTACACCACCCTCAAAGCCGGCATAGACCGGCTAGAGGGTTAAATCGTAGGTGGTACCCGTGATACCCGCCATGGGTACCGCCGGTACCCGGCCTACGGGTGCCGGGTCCAAGTCCAGGTATCTAAATATGCCCAAAATGACCGCAGGTACCCGGGTCCACTCGGCAATCTCTAATGTAGACTGAGGGAAACCTTGAATGAATCAATTACAAAAGCATGTGGAAATTTTGTCATACGACAGAATGGATCAGCTCCAGTGTGTTGGCCAATAACCTTTCTCGGCCATTCACACAATATCGCACAACATCTTCAATCAGCGTTTTCGAAACATCTTCGAATTGACGCTTCCGACTCGCCATAGCCAACCATAAATCGCAACTAGTCACGTACCCAAATCTTCAACTAGTGCGATCGGGATAGGGAAGATAGGATCGAGTCCCAACCACCTCTTTCCAGTTCTTTGAGATTCAACTCATCGTCGCATAACCTTCGGCGCATAATCTTGTAGCACTTAACCTCTCCTTCGCTCCTGATTAGTTAGCAGCCCATACTCATCAAAACCCGCACGACTCGACAGGCACCGCTGTCATCTAAACACCTTATGCCATCTACCTTGTTTCATTATGCTTTACCCGCTTGTGCGCGCGTTCTACTATATGTACTGCCACGAGTTGTATGATTTCTTCCCCCTCATCAAAATAAGATTATCGTTCTCAGCACCTTGAGAATTTGCCTTCTGCAAACTTTGTCACTTCGAACCCCTTCTAGTGTTCTGACTTAAAGAACTCAAGTTATCCAAAGCTTAAAACCTCCGAAGTAAGAAATTACTTATCTTCCTTCTTCAAAGTGCCCACCCGCCTGCCTGTACCAAGCGCCGTGTGACAGTATCTTATTTTGATCCGGTTTTTTTTTTTTTTTCAAAAAATCTTCTCCGAAAAAAATCCGTCAACCCTCCCTTCTTTGTACAGTTCCTTTTCACTCCAACATGCCGACAATCCCTCGCTCTCCAAACGGACAGTTCGCTCCTCGCGCCCCTATCGACCAAACTCCGACCTCCTAGATTCCTGTTCGAGTTTCAGTCCTGGGGTTGCCACCTCAAGTCCAAGTCGAACGCGGTCGAGGGTCGAGTCAGGGACAGTTCGGTCCCCCATCGAATTCTTCTCGAAGGAGCTCCCGCCGGTCGCGTCGTGGGGACGATGAGGATTCCTACGATGACGAACAGCTGGAGTATCAAGATCAAGACCCAGCCATCAACGGAGAGGAGATCAACGATTCTCCGGACGATCACGATCGCCCGGAGCCGCCCCCTCGCCCTGAGACGAATCCCCTTCCTGCTCCCAACCCCGCAGTTGCGGCACCGGTCTCCAACGAGTCTCTAGCCCAGGCCATCCAGCTCTTGGCTACTATCGTGGGCCGAGGCGCGTTACCAGCGGTTGTTCCAGAACCGGTCCCTCGGCCTGCCTTCCGCACTCCCGAGATGAAGAAACCAGATCCTTTCGACGGCTCATCTCCCAGCAAACTCCGAGTCTTCTTGCAGCAATGCAAGTTGATTTTCCTGAACGATCCTCGCACTTTTCCCACTGATCGTGCCCAAACGCTCTACGCCTCATCTTATCTGACCGGCAAAGCGTTCGACTGGGTCCAACCCTATTTGGAGGTTCTGGAGAACGCCGCTCCCGATTTTTTAATGAACTCTTGGGCCGTTTTTGAAGCTCAGATCGTCACTCTCTTCGGCGATCCAAACGAGCTCCGCGCCACCGAGCATCGCATCGACACGCTAGTGATGAAAGAGACCGATCACGCCTCCAACTACATCGCCAGTTTCCGAGCCTTGCAATCCCGCCTTCCGGGTTGGGGTGATCGCCCATTAATGTTTCACTTTCGAAAAGGTCTTCCGTCTCGCATTCTGGACCTTCTCTCCCAGAACAACGCCGAGGAGTTCCTCAACTTAGGAGAACTCATCGACGCTACTCTCCGCATCGATGTACGGTTCCATGAACGTCAGAAAGAAAAACGACGCGAGAACAACTCTCACCCCGCTCAGTCCAAGAAGGACAACAGCAGCAAACCAACCACCACCAACACCGGCTCCACCACCAGTTCGTCAACCGCCAAACCCACCTCGAAGGCCGCCGCGGAGATCACAAAGGTTCTTACTGATGGACATCTTCAGGCTAGCGAGAAGGAAAGAAGGTTGAAGGCGGGGTTGTGTTTGTATTGTGGAGGCCAGCACAAGTTTGAAGACTGCGCCAAGCGCGCGGCTCGCAAGTTGGGAAAAGTCTAAGTAGTTGTTTTGAGCAATGCAAAGACAACTACGTTATTCCCCAAAGTGCCATTGACCCTGTTTTATTTCCTTCATCTTCTGCCGAGCCAAAAGTCTGTCTTTTGAAGACAGCCATCTCAAATCAACTCCGGTTGATACTTTTCAGGGATGATTCACCTTATTCTGTGCTCATCGACTCTGGAGCTACACGCTCTTTTGTCAGCCAGAGGTTGATAGATTCCTTTTCTCATCCTACCTTGCCTTTGGAAAGGCAATTCCTCTTTTTTCCTATAGTTCCTCCTCAGAGCCCATGCAATGGCTTTCGAGTAAGGTTCTTTGGACTTTCAAAATCTCTTCTTTCCAAACATTCGATTGGGAATGTCTTGTCATAGATGCAACCGGGAATGATGACGCCATTCTCGGCTATGACTTTTTAGCTCATTGGAACCCAGATATCAATTGGTCTGAGGGAGTAATTAACCCTCGTCTGAAAACTGCATCCAGTTTGAATGAGTCCCTTCTTCCCCCCACTCAGGAACCCGTCAACCTGAGATCTCTCATTGCGTTATCCAGCAATGGTTCTCTGCCAGACAAAATGCATTTGCCTGGAAATCGATCAACTTTTTCCCCGTCGGTGCTGCGCTCTTCCTTCCTGGATAAATATCATTTCGAATCTCAAGAGATGTTATTGAGAGTCATCACCACCGGTTCTCATCAAGAGGTCTTTGAAGGCGATTTTTTTGATGAGGAACCAGCGGATTTAGAAACTATTTTACCGACAATTCCCCCCGAGTACCACGAGTTTGCATCCGTGTTCTCAACCATTCTAGCAGACAAACTCCCCCCTCGGCGGAGCTGCGATCATCGCATTGATCTTCTTGGACCAGTGCCTAAAAAAGGTACTATTTACCGACTGTCGGAACCCAAGGACAAGGTCCTGCGGGAGTACATTTCAGAGAATGTAGCAAAAGGTTTCATTCGACCCAGTTCATCTCCAACTGGTTTCCCAGTTCTTTTTGCTCCCAAAGCCGACGGCTCGCTTCGACTTTCTGTGGATTACCGCAGGCTTAACGCAGTAACAATAAAGAATTCTTACCCTATTCCTCCAATGTCCCATCTTCTCACCACGTTCGCTGACACGCAAGTCTTTTCTAAAATCGATCTTCGAGGCGCCTATCACTTAATCAGGATTGCTGAAGGCCATGAATATTTAACGGCGTTTAATACCCGTCATGGTGCTTTTGAGTATTTGGTGATGCCTTTTGGACTTACCAATGCCCCAGCCACTTTCCAAGCCTTGATGAATGAAATTCTTGGAGACTTAGTCAACGATTGTGTCGTTGTTTATTTGGACGACATTCTCATCTACTCACGCTCGCGCACTGACCATGAAGGGCATGTTAAGGAAGTCCTCCGACGACTCCATAACAACAACCTTTATGCAAAAGGCTCTAAGTGTGTTTTTCATGCCACAGAAGTAACCTTCCTGGGTTATGTTCTCAATTGTTCAGGTCTCACCATGGACTTGGACAAGGTGCAACGCATTCTGGATTGGCCTGAGCCAAGCTCAGTGAAGGGCGTTCAGTCTTTCTTGGGCTTTGCGAATTTTTACCGACGTTTCATTCAAGATTATGCCGGTACCATCACCAATCTTAATGCGCTGGTGAAAAAAGACACACCGTTTGTCTTCACCGAGCAGGCTCGACATGAATTCGAGGAGCTTAAACGTCGTTTCACGGCGTCATTTTGACAGCTCGTTTCACACTCTGGTTGAGACGGATGCCAGCGATTATGCCATCGCGGGCGTTCTTTCTCAGTTTGCGGAGACCTTGGTTCAATCTTCAAAACATCCAGTGGCTTTTGAAAGCCGAAAACTAAAAGCCGGAGAACTGAATTATGAAATTCATGACAAAGAACTCTTGGCCATAATTTTCTGTCTACAAAAGTGGCGCGCTTACTTATTTAGCGTGTCATCCACTTTTGAAGTCTTGACGGATCATGACGCACTCAAGTACTTCATGATCACTAAGGTCCTCACTCGCCAACAAGCCAGATGGGCTGAATTCCTTGGCCAGTTTAATTTTATCATAACTTTCCGCCCCGGCCGATTATCTTGTCTGCCTGACGCATTGACGCGCCGCGAGAATGTATATCCCAAGTCAGGGGAGACATTCGCGGAAAAAAACCCGGGCAATATTCGCCAACTCTTCAAAACTCAGGAAGACGGGTCCGTGTCATTGTTTTCGATCTCCACGGACGAACTCGGAAACCGTGTGGACGCCTTCCGTTTGGCACAGCTGAACAACCCGAAATTGAAAAGCATCATTGAGGACTTGAAGAAAGGAAGACGTCGCCAACATTTCAGCCTGGACGACAAGACAGATCTTCTGCTCTACGACGATCGAATGCACGTTCCAAATGATGAGGCCATGAAGCTGGAAGTTCTTTCGAGCCGCCATGACACTCCATTAGCGGGCCATTTCGGTCAAGACAAGACTCAACAGCTGATTTCTCGGGATTTTTATTGGCCGCGATTGACAAAGGAAATTCGTGACTATGTCTCTAGTTGTTACCACTGCCAGCGAAACAAGACCCCAAGACACAAGAAGTACGGCCTACTCCAACCTCTTCCGATTCCGCCACGTCCTTGGGAATCTCTTTCCATGGATTCTATTTCTCAATTGCCGGACTCGAACGGTTTCGACGCAATTCTTGTGATTGTGGACCGCTTCTCGAAAATGGTGCTGTTCATCAAAACTAATACTACCGCCACTGCTGAAGACTTGGCCAAACTCTACGTCAAATTCGTGTTTTCGAAACACGGGCTGCCTTCAAACATAGTTTCGGACAGGGGATCGCTATTTGTCTCGACTTTCTGGACTGGTCTGTGTGATCAACTGAAAATTACTCGCAATTTGTCCACAGCTTATCATCCAGAATCAGACGGGCAGACTGAGCGAATCAATCAAATCCTTGAGCAGTATCTTCAAATGTTTGTCAATTACCAGCAAGATGACTGGAGTACTTGGTTACCTCTAGCCGAGTTTTCTTATAACAATTCAACCCATTCCGCCACAAAATACTCTCCTTTCTACACTCTTTATGGACGACATCCGGTTTTCGACTCAATACACGTGGACAACTCGAAACCCGCCTCCGACTATCTGAAGAATATTGAATCGTCCCAGCAAGACATCAAGACAAATCTGCAGGCCGCCAACGAACAATATAAAGCAGCGGCTGACCGACATCGACTCAAACCTCCGGCTTTTTCGGTAGGCGACTTGGTCTGGCTGGATTCCTCAAACATCAGATCAACCCGACCAACAAAGAAACTCTCAGAAAAGAAATTTGGGCCTTTCGAAATCACAGTGGTGGTCTCGAAGAACGCTTTCCGCCTGAAACTACCGAGCTCTTGGTCGCGGATTCACCCAGTCTTTCACGTTTCGCTCCTTTCTTCTTCAATCCCGCCTTTTCCTGGGAAGTCTCAACCACCCCCGGAACCTGTTGAGGTGCAAGACCACCTCGAGTGGGAAGTTTCTGGCATTATTGATAGCCGGCAACGACAGGGGCAATTGCAATATTTGGTTGAGTGGTCCGGCTACATGGACGACTCAGACCGCACAACGTGGGAGCCAGCCTCGAACCTGACCAACTGTCCGGATCTTCTGAAGACTTTTCATTCGTCTTACCCGGATAAACCCCGACCTTGACACCCTATTTTATTGACATCATCTCTCTTCCTATTTCATCGACATCCTTTCTTTTCCTATTTCATTCGACATCATTTCTTTTCCTCCTTTTTTTCTCTTTCTTTCCCTTTTTCCTTGTTCCTTTTTAAAAAAAAAAAAAAAAAAATCAACACATTAACGACTTTTCTGCCTCTTTCCGACTCTTTACCCTGAAATTTTCGACCTCCGCCGACCTCAAGTTTCTTTTCGGCTTCGCCATTTTCACTTAGACTCTCTTGCCATTTTGTTCTTTTTCTATTTCGGATCTCTCAACGGTTCAAATCATCTCGACATACATCGTTATTCTTTTTCACATCGACAATCATTCACTGTTCATTTGCGATTCTTCAAAATCCTATTCATCACTATTCCATTCTAAACTCACGAAATTCTAATCATCACCATTCAATTCTAAACTCACAAAAAATTCTAATCATCACCATTCAATTCTAACTTAATTCAACAATAGACCAAATCAGAAAAAAAAAAAAAAAACTCTATTAATTCTCAATCACAAATCACATTCGCCTTTCTTCTCATATCACTAAAAATCATCTCTTCTCTCGATCACAACTCTCTTCGGTACTCGACTTTTTGGTAATCTCTTGGTTTCGGTCTTTGGTTTGGACGACAAGCGTGGATCGGGCGTTGGGGTTGCTGGACTTGGGAATCGGGGCGAGAAGTGTTGAAGGGTGGATGCGATGTGTGGTTTCGGTGGGGAAGGGATTGTGGATGGTGGACTGCTTGGTTACTCCTTTTTGGTTCGCTCTTGGGACCTTTGCTTTTTTTCAACCCGGGCACCTGTCATACGACAGAATGGATCGGCTCCAGTGTGTTGGCCAATAACCTTTCTCGGCCATTCACACAATATCGCACAACATCTTCAATCAGCGTTTTCGAAACATCTTCGAATTGACGCTTCCGACTCGCCATAGCCAACCATAAATCGCAACTAGTCACGTACCCAAATCTTCGACTAGTGCGATCGGGATAGGGAAGATAGGATTGAGTCCCAACCACCTCTTTCCAGTTCTTTGAGATTCAACTCATCGTCGCATAACCTTCGGCGCATAATCTTGTAGCACTTAACCTCTCCTTCGCTCCTGATTAGTTAGCAGCCCATACTCATCAAAACCCGCACGGCTCGACAGGCACCGCTGTCATCTAAACACCTTATGCCATCTACCTTGTTTCATTATGCTTTACCCGCTTGTGCGCGCGTTCTACTATATGTACTGCCACGAGTTGTATGATTTCTTCCCCCTCATCAAAATAAGATTATCGTTCTCAGCACCTTGAGAATTTGCCTTCTGCAAACTTTGTCACTTCGAACCCCTTCTAGTGTTCTGACTTGAAGAACTCAAGTTATCCAAAGCTTAAAACCTCCGAAGTAAGAAATTACTTATCTTCCTTCTTCAAAGTGCCCACCCGCCTGCCTGTACCAAGCGCCGTGTGACAGTGAATGGGGCAAGAAATGGGAACAGGGACTTGACACAGGTTCAAGGTAGCTGGGGTTTGAGCCACACTTCCAACGTCAAGACTAAGCAGATTGGTTGGAGTAGGACTGTGGCGGGACTTCTGGATGGACTGAATAGAGAGGACCTGCACCAGGTGAACTGGGGCAGTGGAAGAAGATGGCATCACACAGATGACGTTGGGGCGGAAGCGCCAGGTATAGACTGGGGTTGGAGGCTATGTGCAGAATAATTTTTCCAGTTGTTTAAAAGCTAAAATCCTCAACAATCTGAGATCAGAGGTCGTGGCCTCTTTCTTGCAGGAGAATTGGAACTTGTGGCATGGTTTAGCACAGTCTTACTCAACAGACAGTGGTTCCAAGTTTGGTGGCCCATTGGCGAAGATGTTGCAGCAGCTATGGGGCCAGCATTGTTTTTCTATCCCCATTACCCTGAAGGACAGGGTATGGTTAAGCAGGGAATGGGCCTTTGAAGTTGGTGCTAGGCAAGTTGAAGGGAAACAGTGGCAAGAATTCCCAAAATTTTCTGCATTTTCTGCATTTGGTGCCCTTTGTGGACCGGATCTCTACTAAGCAGACAAAAGGGTACTAACCTTGCAAAGCAGTCTTTGGGCCGCAGGTGGTGCTTCCTGTGGACATAGAGATTGATTGAGTAGTATCTTGGCATGGATTGGGATTCTTTGAAGTCAATGGCAGAACTCATTGCGGCCTGATCTATTCAGCTTGAACAGAGAAAAGAAACATACGGCATTGCATACCAGAAGATGATGAAATCTTGTGGCAACTCCATCCAATATTGGGAAGAGAATCATGTGGAAAGTCTCCATGATTGGCTGAAGGAGGAAGACATTGTTTTGGCATACAGCCAATCTCTCAAGATGCAGTGGGTCCAGTTATTTGCACACAAGTGGAACGGGCTCTACTGCATTTTCAAGCAGCTGGATGGCGGCTCTTACATGTTGGAAGAGCTGGAAGGCTCCAAGCTGAAGCAATGCTTCGCGGCAGACCAGGTCAAGAGTTATAATTACCACAGAGGCATAGAGGATCAAATCAAGTCCTCCAAATGTATGTATATCCAGGTAGCTACTACTATTATCACCTTTCAGCCCCCTACTTCTTGCCATATTTGTGAGCACTGTACTTCCTTCTGGACCTTTTCTAATAGTTTATTTTCATATCAAGCATGGGAAAGACTGCAAGTGGGGGAGAATGTGGTGTTCATGAGACCAGTAGACGCGGCAGAATCCAACTTTTGTTGTGGAGCTAGTGGACTTAGTCTCAAGACATTTTAGAACTTGCATCTCAAGCTCCAACTGCACTCTGCTAGGATTTTCAAGGTACAATCTCCAACTCCGCATCTGTAAATTCAGTTTTCTGTTTCATTACACTTTTTTAGCTATTTTTCTTCCTCTTTCAAGTTTTTCTATGTTTTTTCTTTTATGTCTTGTTCCACTTGCTTTTTTCTCTGGCTATTTCTGTGGATTTTTTCTGCATTGGGATTTCCATCCTCTCTTTTTTCCGGTTGCAAAGTGTTGAATGGTTGTTTTTGGGTTGTTTCTGTACATCTTGTTGTCTTAGTAGTGGAACTGCGTTGGGTGCCACTTGCCAAAATGTATTTCAAGCTCTGCCTGAGCTTGACCAAGGTCCCCCATGAAATTCAATCCTGATCCATGGGGAAAAACATCACTTGAGTTCTTTGATCCTATTGATTCTGATACTGATTTTTGGAGTCTGCTTCCCCTCTGGAACACTGTTTCAATAAAATATTGAGGCCTTTTTCATATTTTATTGATCCAGCTTTGAAATTTTGACCATTATTTTTAATGGTAATGGGTTTTTTTTCACCTTGCAAGTATCAAAACAATCCTTTTTTTTTCTAACACAGATAACAAAATAACAGCATTGGCCAAAAGAGCTAAACAAAACTCTTGATACCACTATGAAATTGACTCCATATCTACAGCAAATGGCTGCAAAGAAGGGACAGAAATCTAAACCTGCTATTGCTAACTTGTTGCTGCTACTGGTAACTGCAATGGTAACAAGCCAACAATCAATATGATATTAATATGTTACCATTACCAGTATAGTAACTGCCCAATGTTTCCCTCTGCCTGGGACATTCTGAGTTTTAGGCCTATTTTCCAATCCTTTTCCAATTCCCAAATCTCCAATCCCACCATATTCATAATTTTAAGCCTTTTTCTCTGACACCGTTTGTTTGAACTTATTCCCTTGATTCTCATTCATCTACCCCTGCCAAGGGTATCTATCCCCCTTGCCTTCTCAAACAAATCCACCCCCACCCTAGGCTACCTTTTCTTTGATACTTTTTCTGCTCAAGATAGACAGACTGTGCCAAATTCAGCTACACAGGATTTTCCCCTCACTGTGTTGCCTTATAGGGTCTGACACCATAGGAGCCCCATAACACCTATTTTGCATGATGCATGCACTCCAAATGAAATTATGCAGAGTTAAAATGGCAGTTACACTGGAGTGTGCCACTTGTCAACTGCCAACAATGGGAAGTTATTTACGTTACAATATCCAGAGGTATTTTTGTAATATAACTTCCCACCGTTACCAGATAATGTGTTACCGTTATCTGGAAACATTGCTCTTTGGGCCGGTGGGTAACGTAACAGAGGGTGTTTTCACCCTCAATGCCGGGAAAAATAATGGAGATAACGTGTCAACCGCGTTATCAGAGGTAAAAATGCCACAAAAGGGGGAAAACTCCCCTTTTTTGCGCAGGTTATCCTCCTATAACTGCGAGGGATAACGTAACAAGTCTTGGAAGAGAGGAAAAAAAATTGAAGAAAATGTAATGGAAGCTTTGCCACCATCATTGTAACAATAACAGCACAGATTCCGTTACATTTTTGTTTTTGTTACGCTACGGTTAATGGTAGCATAACCTCCCATTGTTGCAACTTCTGGCAGTTTCTAGAGTTTTGCTTTTAGTGATTTGAGCGCACAAAATTTTACACCATGGTTTTGGAATGCATGGGTTTTCACTCCAATAAATATTGGTGTGAGCCTCTTGAAAATCTAATTTTGATCACTTTTTGGAGTTTGGTCACTCCAACATTTGCTGGATTAGACACAAGATACAGTCAGATCCTTTATCAATATATATTTTGTGTCATAAATTAAAACTTCTGTTATCAGCCTCATGAATATTTACAAGTAGCTGAGTTACCATTGCTATCTGGCAAGAATTAAGTTGTTACTGGAAACTGATTTCTGAGTTGCTGCTCATCCTGTATGATGCCACATTGGCAGATTTGGCGTGGCTTCAAATGAATTAAAAATTTGCAAAAGGTTGCATGTCATTGATGTTTACTTCGACAATGATTTTGAACAATGCTTATTTTTGACCTAATCTGAATATTACTAAACTAATGAGGAAAGGAACTTGAAATATAGGGTGTCATTTTTACTCCGACAAAAAGTTGTTTGATATTCATAACCGTGCGATCCCTTGACGGATCTTGACCGGCAGGATAATTCTTCGCAGATAAATTATAGTTGGTAGACGCAATAGTAATGCGTAGAAATCAATCGAAAGAGGGGTGTAATTCAGATGATAGATTTGGCCAGATGGGGAGAACGTATGGACAAGATTGATAGTCCGGTTCTTCTTCCGATAACGTGCAAAATGACGAGGTGTCGTCGGCCTCGTCTTCGGTTTCCATACTTCCTGGATTCGGTACACTAAAGCTGTGTACTCGGGAGCAGTGAGTATCTGTAATTAATCAATTGAAGTTGTCAGCTAAGAAGAAACCCGAAAGTGTGATAGGAGTCTTACCTGAGTCCATCACTGAAAGCTGGGCGGAACGATGTGCAGGAGCGACCAGACAAGATTGCAAACTGAAGCCGTTCAGTGGACCGAAAGGTCTTGTCTCATCCTCAACGAACCGGGAAGGTACTGAAAAAGTCCTCGATAAACCGTTGTGTTCGGATGAGGCCAAGCCGAACGTTGGTAAAGAGTCGCATTTGACGAGGGCGGTTAATTGTGGGGGTTGTCTTTGATGTTCTTTCATCTGCTTGATCGTATAGCGAAGGGTACAAAGCGTATCGAGCATCTCATCGTCCAACGAACTGTCGCTTCCTTCCTCGACCACTAACCTCTCCGATGATCGTATCTCACGCGTTAGACCTCCGAGATTGTAACTCCATGTTTTCTTATCGTCTTTCAGGCACACGCCAGACGAAGAAATCTCAGGCATCGAGTTGGGTGGTGGCAAGAAATCTGGAAGGTCTTGCACATATTCAGAATGGACCATGACGTAGTCGCCGCCATGTTCGAGTACAGCTCTAGGAATGACGTGTGAGCTGTGCGTGCTACTTGATTGGGGACGTCCCGCGGCGCCTGCATGAGACTGATCAGAATCGGTTGATTCTATCGACTCGCGAGAACGGGAGGGTCGGTGGGTCCGTATGATCTTTGGATTGGCGGTAAACAGGCTCAAAGGGCGCAGTCGCTGGTGACGAAGCTTGGCCAATGTCTGCTTTAAGGAATGGCCATCCCGCTGACCGTCTTTGCTACGATTGGATAAGCTCCCAGCGCTGCTGCTGGCAGCCAGGCTAGGATCAGGGCCTTCTGTCGCCCTCCGTGGTTGATCGGAGCTGATTCGTCGACTCAGTTGTGCCTTGGCAGTCCCGTCGCCATGAGTTGATGAGCCTGAATCCCGCCTAATCAATTTTGGACGTGAATATCGCGTAAAGGCATCCAGCATTGTCACAGGCAGCGAACGGAGTTAGGGTAGCAGAATACCACTGATGAGGCTGCAAAATAATAGCAAACGGAATAAATCTGTAGAAATATTGATTTTGGGGCTGTTACGAATCGTGGATTAGTATGGGGCGGTTGGCCGTCAGATGACAGTCTGGCGGGCTGTCTTGGAGCAATGCGAGAACGGGTGACAAGGGGTAAGAGAGCTTCCTGCGGGTATCCATTTTCAGAAGTTTTGAAGCCTCCTAAACTCTACAAGGGGAAGCTCCCTCTTTCTTGAGTCGACGGATGAATCATGATTGCCGCTAGCTGTTCATCGTATGTCTATCAACTTCCAAGTATGGATAGGTGCTGATAGGTGCCTAGATGCCGGTAACAAGGTTACTAATGTAGAGTCAAGGAAATTGAATACAATCCTGCTGGTGGTAAGACTGTTAATCCACAACCCGCGGGATTAAGTCCATCATAAGCACGTGCGGTAAGTCAGCAATGGCTCATTTTTTCCCTTGGCAGTTGCGGCCTCTCGGTGGACCAACAACTGTTGCCACCTCCATTGTCAACTCACACCCTGTTCGTTCTCAGGAGTTATATGTAGACCAGATCGGATCTAATGCTCATGGGCAGTCATTTGTGCTGCTCCGGGGTGTGTATGTATCAATGAGAGCTTTGTGCGAGGAACCGGAAGAAGTCAAACTCAAGGCAGGCGATGCGAGTCGGCATCGGAGACAGGTGGTGGTTCACCAGGGTCCCGGTAGGTCGCGGGGGCCGGCGGTCAGAGAGCTTGAAGGCTTGGGAACCTCCGGATATGCAGAGTCCATTAATCAGATCCTGCTATGTAGCGCAGGTACAGGAGTTTATGTTGGACCAAAGCCTTACCAAATGCCACATAACAAGCAGGAGGTGTGCAACGAAAGACCCCAAGGAATGTCAACCTAGACTTTAATCATCTTCAAGGTAAGCAACATGAAAGCAAAAGTTATTTGTATCATTAATCCCACTCATAGTTACAGTTCTTTCCCCCCTCATGACATCGACAAAAATAGCAGTGGACTGCCAGACACTGGCCTAAGAATCATTCGCTCAAGATCATCAAGAAAGTGTGCAACGTGTCCTGGCCAAAGTTACCAATTAGGGGATTTTTTTGTTAACTTCCATATACATATAATAAGTTGTATTAGTCGATTTAGAATACTGGCACAAAATTTATTTATTTGACATCTACTTCATAATTACTCTGATGGCATAAAAAATCGGACTTACTTCGCGCACTGCCAAAAACTCTTCGCGCACTGTTAAAAAATAATGCTATTACTGCAATGAAGCTTTCAGGTTTGCCATCTATAGGAACTAATAATCTCAGGCTGAAGATTCTGTATCATTAACACAAGGCAGCAGCTTCACCAAACTCACTCATGCTATGTACTCATGGGGTTCAAAATAAAGAGGCCTCTATACTTTGTATGTTCACCAAAGGAAACTCCCGCTACGCGAGGATTCCGGTCACCCGACCCGACGTCGCAACCCCTTCCGTCCGCGCCTCCCAAAAACACCTGAAAACCTCTGTGTACACGGGGATTTCCAGGTAAATGTTTTCGAGCATTTCCTCCTGGCAATACGAAGCGGTTCCTGAAAGGGCACCCCAAAGACAAGAAGACGCCGGCCCGAGAAGGAGGAAACATCCTCCTACTCGGGTCCATAGATAAGGTCTCTGGCGACCGGCCGACGGCCTTCTCCTCGGCGCGCAGGTATAGACTCACTCTGGAATTGCTCGTCAACCCCGGCGAAGCGAGGAATCCTTTTCGGCTAGTAGGTAGGATCTGTACTAACCAGCCAATGCGGGCAGCATTCATCATCGGCCGGTCGGCACAGACACGCGCCGACGAGGATTGCTCATCAGCCGGCTGGTACAGATTGTACCGCCGGGGATGAGACATCCTCCTGGGCGTCAGATCGTCTTTATGGGGTCCCTTTCAAGGCCCCTCTTCTCATTTCCACCAAGACAAGTTGGAAAAGTCAACCTGGAAATACCTGTGTAGCTAGTACTTATCAAATCAGTCGTCCCACGACAATCAGTATATTTTCGAACAATCCTTGCAAACGTGCGCTCACACCGACGTATATGATGTCAACATGGATGTAAATTTTTTTCCTTGGCCAGTAGATGGATAGCGTGCTTGAACTTCTTGATTGATTGACCGTAAAAAGTCAGCAAGGGGAAGACAGTTATACATAACCAAAGACGGAAGTCGGCTGAGCGATTCTCGATTATGCTCGAGTGTGGACTTTGAATGAAAGATACATTCAGCCTTGTTTGAGTGCTCTAAGGATTTTACTTGTATCGGATCATACGCTGATTTGCTGGTGTCCGCTAGACTACATACTTGCCTGTTATTCCCAACGAACACCACATCGGGCGATGAGTAGAGAAGTACCTCGCGCAAATCGGTTGGGATCGGTGACTTGAGTGGAACGCGCTTTCTCCTCGATGCTTGATGAGCAGAAACCGGTTGATTGGTTCATCGTGACCTGTACAGGCTTTAATATGCCCTGAAAAATCATGTCAACCAATAAACTGTGGCGAATATGAAAAAACGGGTCAGTAGTGGTGCCTCCCAGAGTCAAGTAGTCGCAATCCGGTTTAATTAGCTTCAAGAGCCCTACGCCCAGGGGGAAGTAGCTTACAAGGAGAATAAAAAGGTGGGCCGACTCGGTCGAAAGTTCTAGGCAGACTGAGTAGACTCCAATAAAATGGACAAACAAACAGCATCGCCTTTGTTCTTTGGGGCCTCAGGCTCCACTTTGAACGGCGCATTGTGATTGGTCGTATCAATGATACCCCAAAGACTCTTTTTTTTTCGCGACTCACCTGGACTTAAAAAGGCCACCATCCGGGTCGAACTTGTTCTCCATCCGCTCCATCCCCCTCCCATCCACATATTTTCCTTTCCGACTCTCCGACTACTCCACGATCCTTTCCTCCAGCCCCTTTCCTCCAGCCCCCAGATTTTCAAGCCAGTCTGGATTACATATTCACTTCCATTCCGATCGACTCTCTTGAGACTTTTCCGGCTGTCTTCTTGAGAACGCTCTCAATCGTACCTGAGTTTCACTGTTCTTACTCGGCAAGGTCTCTCCTACCCCATATATCCGGATGAGCCTCTCGTGAATTATTTCTCAAGTTGATTCGCACTGCTTGATCATCATAACTACATATCCCCTTGAAGCGTTAACGTGTTCGAAGACGATTCGGCAGTCTCTCGCAAATATTTATCAGAAGACACCAAACTTCAGCGCATTTCCATGTGTCTGACTGAAATGGCCCGTCGAGCATCATAATGCCTCTGCTCATATATTTCTAAGTTGCATGATTTGCTTGAGCTTTTATGTCTTGATGGATTGCAATTTTTTGACCGTTTATATCTTCAAGCATCACGATGCTTACATCATCCATTGGTTAACTCGGTTGAATGTATGATCTTGTGCGAGGTTGCCTTGCAAACAGGAACGGGACCAAAGGTCTAACTAGCATCATCAGCCGATTTGGCAGAATGGACTTCATGTTGATGTTTGATTATCTGGTCGACCTGGCTCTTGACCCATCACAAATACTTTGATCATGCCTTCCAGCTATAGCGTTCCAAACTTCCGTGTTGCTTCGTTGCGTATCTTCCCAGTCATGTATTGTAGGGTAGATATCCCCCGGAACTGGCTTTGGTTGTTTTGGGCGTGTCCAACATTGTGTACACCAACGCACATTTTTTTCTCTCACTTCGACAATCTGAATGTTGCTTCTCTCAATCAGATTTTGTGGGGTAGATATCCCCTAGCTAGTAGAACTGGATTTAGTTATTTTGGGGCGTATCCAACAAAGTGCACCGCACCAAACATTTCTGTCTTTCATTTTATCTCTAAGCCAAACCGGCCGGTCACTTTCTGCGATAGCCTACAGACTTTCGGCTCATAGGATGGCATATGTGTGCTTACCTTTTTCCCTTTTTCTCAAACCGCACCCTAAGTACAAACAGATCGCGCTGACTTTGATTTTTTTTCTAGCATCTGGGTCCGCTTGAGCAGTGACGCAGTCCTCTCACACGACGAGTGCGCGATTTTATCCGCCGGGGCATCCCCAAGGACTGCATTGCATTCGACTTTAATCGGAGGGCACCTTTTCAGGTCCCGTCTTTGATTGTGCTCTATCATCAGCCGAACGGGCCAGGTGGACTGTCGGTCAGTAGTTGCTCCGTTTCCAGACGGATCACATGGTCGACCGATTTCGTTGCTGATTTTCATGTTCGCGACCCGACAATCATCCAGGTGGTTGGTCTCCTTTTCAGTCCTAAAAAATAGGGCATATCCTGTGATGCTTTGACAAAGCCCACTCATTGCACATGTCCGCCACATATCCGATGAGGTCAGTCACACGGCTCTTCCTATTCATCAACACTCAAAACTTCTCTCTAGCCAACCTACTCCTTCTTTACCTGCAGCCAGTGGCAAGATATTGAGACTTTCATGTCGGAGGGCATATCCTCGTATTTGACCGGTTAGACTCGTCGCCCATCACCACTAAAGATCCAATTAGGTTAGTCGCAAGAGTTTTTATATTTGTCAACACCCAGGCCTTCTGACTAATCAACCTTCTCCTTCTTTACCTGCATCTCACAGTCACGGGACGCAGAGACCCTAATGTCAGAGGGCATATCCTCGTATACGAGTCAGGTCGGAGTGCTTGCGATGCATCACACACCTACCCTTGGCAAGTGATCCGATCAAGACGCGGGCGGCTTTTCATGTGCCACACGACTATGTACCCTGCTCACTTTCGACGGCAGATGCTTTTTGCATGCAAGTTTATGGTCTGAAGTTGAACTTCGGGCATCATATCCCGGTGAAGAGTTCTCGGCACAGGAACATTCTGCAATTGGGTGCACCCGCCGTCATCGTGATTGCATTCATGTATACCAGCAGCCGCCTGCTTCGCACGCCCACTCTTTCGGTTACAATATCCGGTCGAATGACAAAGAGGAAGCGGCGATCGCGTTGTGTGACTAGTGAATACGGCATATCCCAACGCGTGGTCCTGGCGCACTTGATTGATATAATACCAAGCGAGAAGGACAGCCAATTCGGAGTAAACAAGGAATATCTTGCACGATCCTATGCTCAGAGCAGTCGGACCTTCTTTTATATCCGATCTCTTCGTCCCGAATCTCTATGCACGGGTGCCGAGGTGAGTTCGGCGATAAGTTCTCAAGCGAGATCCCGAACCTGACGAAAAATGATCGCTGTGCGAATGAAGATATCACCTTCAGGGCATGCACCGTCGTGTATTCGGGTTGACGGGTTGAAGTTTGTCCCAAGCGACTCGCAGACTGAGACAGCCGGCTCGAGGTTGCTGCGGAAGAGGCGTCGGCGCGGAAGTGCGGAAGGCTGGCCCGGGCCCGATGATGATGTCATCAGGCCATTGGCCTGATCTGAGGGAAATCGCCCGGGACGGCCTTCTTGGGCCTCGCCCCGTGTTTCTGGCTATCCTGGCGAGTCAACTCCGGCGCTCAAGGAGGAAGGATCTTTCCCTATTGCCAATCGATGTTGCCCTCCTGACCAAGCAGCAATCGACCAGATCCATCCTCTGAAGACGAGAAGAATGGCCAGGGGCGACCAAAGCAAGCGGAAGCCGAAGATGAGCAACATGCCCGTCCTCGTCCGGCGCGCACATCGTAGGCACCGTCTTGTCTCTCCCCTCCCTGCCTGATCTGGAACAGTGCGACCGACGGTTCGACCCCACTATTTTTGGCGATCCAGAACGAACGCGGAACGCAATGCTTCATCACCTCTCCATCTCGGCCACCAAGATGGGTACATCTTCCACATTGCGACTTCCGTCGAACCGGCCACAGACTATATCCATGAGCCCTGTTGATAACAGACAGGATGTCTGTCTGCGTCGGCATGCTGTGACGGTGGCCTATGGCCATGTTGCTCATGGAGGTACAGAGGCGGTGTTTCTGCCACATCTGCTCCAGACACCTAGATCTTGTATCTTCATTCTCAGCTAGTAAGAACTCAGGCGCAGTTGTACCTACTCTTTTCCGCATCCTCCGGTACTGGTTGAATACAGATCTTAGGCCACATTCACAAAGCTTCCTCCATGACTATTACAGTGCCCCCCACGACTTCTCAACTACCCCGCACCTGCAAAAACAAATTGAACTTTGAACAATGTGTTCAAAGTCACCAGACATGTATCACATGTAAACTATACATTTTTGAGCCCTACAGACGTAGGAGAACTCAAAAATATAACTTTGAAGTCTGTGCAATGCCTCAAAAAAAAGTTTCATTTTTTTCAGATGCAAAAATTGGAACAGCTGGTTTTAAGACCATAGTATGTGGTTACAGACATGTACTATGGACTTATGGAATATTTATTATGTATTTAGAGACTAAATTATCTATGTACATACATACTACAGGTGTAGGTATTTATGTAAACATGTACATACCTCCTTAGTTATTGTTGATTGCCATATCCATCAGTACACTCTTTGGAATGTGGCAATGTGAAGAATATTTCTTCATTGCTCTCTTGGCAGCGGGTCCAGTGAAATTTCAATGACTTTGGACTATTATCATGCATGTTACCAGGTCTGGTTGGTGAAATGTGACATTTGCATCAAAAAATGGGCCAAAAAGAGCCCAGCATCAGCCCACTTTTAAAAGAATTTTTGGAAAATGAATCTCCAAAATTTGGAACCCCCCTGTAGGGGGAGTTGAGAAGTCGTGGGGGGCACTGTATCTCCACTTACATGGTTAGCTAGTTTATTCTTGTCTGTCTGCTTTTCTTCTCGAGCCTGTCATGAAAGCATCAATGGATCTTAGGTATTGCGTGGGAGCCTTGAGAATCATGTGGTAATGAGTGTTTCTCTGCAGACTGGCTGTTGTCAGATCCTCCCCAGCATTAGAAGCACATGTGCAGGTATGGTTTTATGGAGGGGTTCTCTTGGGCTTTTACCATCCACCATCTGATTGACACAGTCCTGGGTTATCACTTTCTTGCCTTCACATGTCCTGAGAAGCTCTGTAAAAAGCCTATTTACACACACACATGAATACATGTATGGCTGGAGTCTTTCCAACAAAGCCAAGCTGATTTCCTTGCTACCTAACACAGAAATTACACATAAACAATTAATAGGCCGAGATAATGGATATATGCGAGAAGATAATCGGTGCGTGTTTCAAAAGATGAGAGAGAGGTTGCGTGATTTTTTTGATTCAGAAGAAAAGGGGGGGAGGCTGTGAGGGGATTACTGGGAGTTGAGCGAGGATTGGAAGTTGATGAGCTGGGAGCGATCGACGACGGAGAGGAAGAATTCGCCGGGGTTATCGGTCCAGCTGACGGAGTTCGAGGGGTACTTGTAGACGCCGGGGCTCGTCGAGATGAGGGTGGAGGGGGGCGTGGGGCGGAGGGCAGGCCGGGTGAGGATGGCGAGCGGGGAGTGCAGGTTGCGTTGGTTGAGCTTGAAGGAGCTCGAGATGAACGGCTTCAAGGACACGATCTTCGCCGAGTCTTTCAGCTCCAGGAACAGCAGACTCAGGGACTCGTTCAGGTCGGGCGTGAAGACTTGGTTGTTCACGAGGACCACATCCGCCCTGCACAAAACACACACACACACACACACACAGACAGAAAGAGAGAGACAGAGAATATATATGTATAGGTCAGCAAAGGTCGACGGGGCTTGAGACGGACGGGATCGGGGAGGAGAGGGGGCTGTGCTCAACTGTCGCAGCCATTGGCCGACCCGAGGGTCTTTAGTGAAGTCGGCCTGGAAGAGCAGGGGCGCGCCGGGGCTGACTCCCCAGAGCGAATGGGCGCGGCCGACGACCTCGCGACACTGATGGTTGGCGAGGGTAGCGCATCCGTCCATGATTTCGAAGCCGACGGCGACGCAGCCGACTTCGAGGGCGACCTGGAGGACGATGTTTCCGATGCCTGAGCCGAGGTCGAGGAAGACCATGCCGGGGCGGAGGCCGACGAGCCGGATGATCTCGGAGACGAACCGGGGCTTGAGCTCGCCATAGACATTGCTGCTCCAGGTCTCGTAGCCCTGCAAGAGCTCCAACTGGGGGCCGACTTGGCGGTCATACGTCTGCCCCAGGATCGTCTCCCAGACGCCCTGCGGCATGCCCACGAATCCCGCGATCTGTCGCCCGATCATCCCCCCGTCGATCAGATGCTTGATCACCCGGTTGTACCACCCCACCAGCCCCAGAAACAGTGGCCCGTTCTTCCGCCGCACCGCCCGCTGAAGCTCCTTTAGTAACGGCTTGCCGCTCAGGTCCAGCGACGGGTCCGAAAGCGGGATCTTCGGCAGCGTCGACGTCCCCCCCGTCTCCGGCGACGACCGGTCCTGCGAGCGCCGGTTCAGGAAACTGAAGTCGTGAGGCTGGGTATGTGAGGCCGATGCGGAGTGGGATGTGATCGGGTGGGGCTCGGAGAAGAAGTGGAGGGATTGCTGGGGCGTGAGGTAGTATGTAAGCGTGGTGGTAATGACCTAAAATAACATTGGTTAGTTGGGGGTTGATTTTGTGTTTCAGAGAGAGAAGATTGGAGAGCTACGTTTAAGAGGTCATCCAGTGGCCGATATTCGTCTTGGTCGTTCTTGGGCACGAGCAGGGGAAAGAGCTCATGGGCGCCGGTGGGATAGATGACTCTGAGCTGGGGCTCCTGCTTCACGAACGGCCAACGCGCGGGGTCCTGGTCGGTGAACCAGGGCTTGAACATGCTGCGATGGGCGGCGACGAGCTTGGCCGAGCTGGTCAGCTTGCGGGCCGCCGGCTCGGCATGCAACGGGTGGCTGGCCGAGTAGGGCGCCACCGTCTTGTCTACGCAGCGCGGGATGATCGGGTGCTGTTGGTAGTCCTGGTGGTTCGTCGCCCGGCTCCTGGTCTCGCTCTCGCCATCGGCTCGAGTCTTGGTGATCTCGTGCGGTTTGCCGTCGCTCTGGCTATCTTCAGCTTTGTTATCGCTCTGTTTAGGCTTGTGATCGTCCAGTCCAGCTTTATTGTCTTTCAGTCCAGCTTTATTGTCTTTCAGTCCAGCTTTATCGTCTTTCAGGCCAGCTTTGTGGCCATCCCGTCCAGCGTTGTGGTCGTTCTCCCCCGCTTTGTGGTCGGTCTGCCCCGCCTTGGCACTGTTCAGTTCAGCCTTGTGGTCGTTCTGCCCCGCCTTGGCACTGTTCAGTTCAGCCTTGTGGTCGGTCTGCCCCGCCTTGGCACTGTTCAGTTCAGCCTTGTGGTCGGTCTGCCCCGCCTTGGTACTGTTCAGTTCAGCCTTGTGGTCGTTCTGCCCCGCTTGTTTGCGGTTCGGTTCCGGCTTCTTATGGTTTGGTTCAGTTTTGGTATCCTTTTGGATACCGCTAGTTTTTTTGTTATCTGAAGGGTTGCTGTTCTTCTGGCTGGCTTGGGGATTGTCGTGGTTCTTTCGCTTGGTAAGCTTACTGTCGTGGCTGTCGTTCTGCTGGTGATGCCGTGCTGGTTGTGGTGCTGGTTGTGGTGGTTGTGGTTGTGGTGGTAGCTCGTTTGTTGTTGTTGTGTGGTTGAGTTTGATTCTCTTTGGCTGCTGTTCGGCTGATGCTGTTTTGATTCTGACTGGGGTGGAGGGTGTCCGTTTCGTGGGCAGCTGCTGTCGATGGTGCTGCTTGAGTCGTGGGTCGCTGAAGAGGCAGTCCATGGTGTGGTTGGTGGCCAGATGGGGCTGGGCAGCGAGTCCGCTGGCTGTCCCGCTCTTCTTCGCCATGCCAACTGCAAGCCTCGAAACTTGCCGCCCGGCCACTCCGAGCCGGCGCTCCCGGGGCACATCTCACATTCGGCCCGGCTGAGCAGTCCGACAGCCGGCGCACCAAGCGGCTTCACCCCAAGCCTGCTCTCCTCCAATGGTTTGTCCGGGAGGCTTGATCCCGGGCTGACTGCAAAGTCGGAACAGGACAGGCCGAAACCACCGGCGAGTCGCTGTAATATTTTAGAATCCCATCGACGGAAAGGGTCAATTGAATCTCAAAGAGCACTGCCACCATCCAGGGGGCTCTGACGTCATCGCCCTCGGCCTGGACAGCTGGCTGACTCCAGCCACCTCCGCACACAACCACCATCCTCCAAGATGGCCCTCAAGACCGCCCCGCTTGCCAGCCTCGCCCCCCCAGACTCAGACATCCCGCAGGACTTCGGCGTCGTCGTCGACCTGGCCTCGTACACGGACGGCCAATTCGACCCGCTCACCATGTCCGACCACGAATTCAAACAGGTCCATCCACTCCCTCCACTCACCCGTCACACCCAGCCAATAATCCCTTGCTTGTTTCTCTTTTCGCGGGGGATAGTTGGAGGAGCTTCTCTACAGACATTCCATCGTCTTGTGGCGAGGCGTCACGCTGAGCCCCGAGCAGCAGTTCGTGCTCACCAACAGATTCGACCTCGCCTCCAACTCCTACGGGTTAGCTTTCATCAACTCAAGAACCTCCTTGCCCCTCTTGCTGACTTTCCCCAGAATGTGGCGTTGCACGTGACAGCCATGGCACCGAGACGTCTGGCCTGCAAGCTAAATCGTTGAGTTCCATCTGAAATCCAACACCTCACCTCCACATCTCACCTATACGCATATCTCTTTCTTTGGATTATCTACGCAGGATCCTGCACCCAGACCTCAAGACCCTGCCCGGCCAGCCCCAAGTCCAGCTGATCGGCAACGGCCAAGTGACCGACCAGGCCGTCGCCCCCGGCCTCACTCCACTGCCCGTCCTCAAACACCCCCATCACAAGACGTTCCATAAAGACGTCATCTCAGAGGAGGACGAGAAGAAGGGCCACACCCGGTTCTACCGCTGGTATGCTCACCCAATCCGGCATAGATCCCTCCCCCCGCACCACTTGCTGATCTTTCAATCATCGTTGTTGGGGGGAAGGCATATCGACGCGGCCTTGTACGACCTCAATCCGCCCAAAGTGACCACCTTGCAGGCCCTGCGCGTCCCCCAAGGCGCGCCCCAGATCTGCCGCTACGATGACGGGACGGGCGACGAGCTCAAGGTTCCTTTGGGCACCACCGTCTGTAAATCACCAATCTGCCCCCTCCCAATCTCCGTTGCTGTTCACTCACACCTGCTCCATCCTCCGGATCACACATCCTTGATCAAGTCGTCAGCGGCAAGAAAATGTTCCAAGTCTTGCCGCCGGAGTTGAAGAGCTTGGCCGTCCGGACCAGCGTCCAATACAGTCCCCATCCAGTACGCACCCCCCTCCTCTACACAAAAAGGGAAACTGACCGAGGAGCATTGTGGATAGTACGTGTGGATGTCGGAAGCGAAAGCCAAATCGACCGGGCTCGGGCTCGAGACCGAGGGGAAAGAGCTCCCGAGGAGCCAGCTCCCGGCGGTCGAGGAGGCCAAGATCAAAACCTTCCCCGTCGTCAGTCATCTCCACACCCATCCTTCTTCACTTTGGGGTATTGAATAAACTGGGATGGCAGTTGTGGAAGAACCCGGTGACGGGCGACTTGCATCTCGAAGTCCATCCGTGCGGCGCCGAGAAGCTGCTGATCGCGCCGCTCCCAGGCCCCGCGAAAGGCGCGGATCGGGCGCTGTATCCCGACGGGGCCACCATCGACGACCTGGCGCTTGTCCGGGCGCTGCTCTACAAGCTGCAGCGGCCGGGGATAGCGCCCTCCTTAGTGTATGCGCACGACTGGAGAGAGAAAGACCTGTCAGTCCCCCCCTCTCCTCCCCCCCCCCCTCGTCGGCTGCCCGCCTCTGTTGACCCTCTGCCTGTTTTTTCGCGGACGGATGGCGGCGGCCCGTCAGGTGTCTGTTCCATAACCGCGGCGTCCTGCACAGCGTCGTCGGCGCCTTCACGCCCGACCAGCATCGCGCCTTCTGGCAATGCAATATCGCCGCCACTGCGCCTCCGCCCGGCCCCGATCCCGCCGACATCGCCCAATACGCGTGAACCCTCTCCCGCACAGCTTCAGCTCTCATTGTATATTCGACTCGCGTCTCTGCGAGGCAAACTTGTCGTCGGTCTCGCGATCTCAAATCACTTGTTTATCACTTGCCTGTTTGTACTACTGCTACTACTGCTACTACTACTACTACTACTTGAAGGAATTAATGATGGACGTTGTGGTGTTGGCGAAGCTGGGGACAGACATTATTGAACTATTTCCCTGCCAAAAATCATGCGCAACTTGTGTTGTGGCATGGTGAACCTGGGAACGGACATCCTTGAATTATGCCCCTGCCGAAAATCACGGGGAACTCACTGCCCATATACCTATATTTTTTCCAGCTTGATAATTTGTAATTTTATGTTGATTTCATGATCTGCAAGTCAACTTTGAGCCCCAACAGGACCATAAAGACCCGTCTTGCCAATTGCTCTCCCTGTTCCAGAGCTCCTGCTCCTCCCCCCTTGCTCAATAACATGGGCATTCAGATGGTGCGATCTGGATATGCTTGTCTCTGTGCAAGAAAAAAACTGGCACCCCCCACTGCAAGAAAAAGTCAGGCAAGTGACAGCAGTTTGTAGGAATCCAGACCAAAGCCCGCAGCAACCTTTCCGGAAGCTTGCGCGGCCAGACCAAGGCGCAAGCCCAGCTGCAAAGAAAGGTTAGCCCTCCTCTGCGGTTGAAAGAGAGACTGTACTTAGGTTGCTTACTGGATTTCCAGTCAAGGAGATGCAAGCCGGCCGTGGCTACAATCCCGGTCGTAGATCTCCTCGTATCCGGGCAGCTTCCCCAGTCCCCATCCACGGACACTCTGAGGCTGGCGGACTCCAAACGCTTGCAGACAAGTCTGACGTTTCGGCTTGCCGGATAGGTGCCACAATACCTGCACAGTGGCCTCGCAGGGCCTGGTTCCTGGAGTCTCCAGGTATTGGGAATGTTGGCTTACTGATACAGAGATATCCGGTCTGGTGAGGATACTGAGGTAGGTAAGCAATCCCACAAGAGCCCGGTAGCTCATGTTCAGCTTCCTGAGTGTGTTGATCTCATGCGCAGTTGCTTTGGAGAGTCTCTCCCTTGGGTTCAATAGGCAGGAGGCAGGGTGTTCCCTGTCATGGCCAAATTCCACTAGCTTCTGCTGGACGTGCTGTGTCTGGTTGATCTGCAGACCGCCTGTGAAGCAATCTATGTTCATTCCTAAGAGAAACTCGGCGTTGCCTGGGTATTTGATTTCACGCTCCTTTTCCATCTCAGCACTAAAGACCTCCGGCCTATGGCTGATTATGACAATGTTGTCCACGTGTGCAAAAGGCCAGGTGGCCCGCTTGCCGTCTGCCTTGCGCCTCCAGAATACACACGGGTCAGATACCGAAATTTGGAAGCCTAGCGGCTTGAGGTAGCACATTAAGCGCTTCTACCAGACAAGCGGGGCCTGGCGTAAGCCGTAGATAGCCTTCTTTAGGTGGAAGACCAAGTTCGGAGGGCAGCTGTAACCTTGAGGTGGGAGAAATGTGACTGTTTCTTCCAGCGGGCACGTGAGAAAGGTGTTTCTGATGTTGAGCTGGTGTATTTTCATCCCGTGGTTGACAGAAAAAGAGATGAGCAGTCTTAAGGAGGCGGCTTTTGTTGGAATATATGCTTCAAGCTCCATTTGAGGGGCCAAGCTATATGATCTAATTTACCAAAATCACCAGTAAGACCAACTGTGTGTTTAGCTCAAACCACCAGCAAAGGGGTCACGTAAACCGGATTTTGTCGCGCTGACGTAATCCAAATCCAAATTCAACTTTGCCCCCCGGCCCAGTTGTCACCTGCCATTTTCAATGGCGGGTGCAAGAGCAGAGCAGAACACCCTTGATGGCTGGTTAGCACCGGCCACCGAGAGGATATGCACATTTCCCTTGATGGACCGTCCGTACCGGAAATCATGAGGAACACACTACACACTCTTGATGGCCGGTCAGTACCGGCCAACAGGAGTAAAGCACCACCTGTACTCTCAATGGATGATACTGACCAGCCATTGAGAGGTGATACACACACACCTTGATGGCCCGTCAGTACACCGGACATGGAGAGGAATGCACTGAGCTCTTGATGGCCGGTACTAGCGGTGTAAAGCTCAAAAGTGTTCCTGAGAACCGGGTGCTGAGTGCGGAAAGGGATGTATGAGGAAACCTCTGCCTTTCCTGGCTCACTAGACACTAAAACAAGCCCACCAATCTCAGATTGGCAGGTTTAATGTAGTGATAGTGGAGTGTTATCAAAAGATAACTGTTGTTATAAAGTGGGTGCGATGAAGTTGCTAAAATGTGTTATGAGTGAGGAGTCTGGACTTCAACCAGGTGATAGTTGGTCAAAGAGGACCCCTCAGAGGTTTGTGTTATGTAATGTGAGTGTTGTGTAGAGTTGTTATTTCGTATGTAAGTGTTTTGTAATGTGTGTAAAACCAAAATATAGGGTGACTGATATATTGTGGAGTGAGCAGTTTTGTACTTTGTTATAGGGGAAACTGAGTGCAGGTAGTCTGCTGGGGGGAAGTTACAACAGGGGAGGAGAGCCTCCTTTTAAAAGAATTTGAAGAATGATTTATTGCCTAAAATAAAAGCCGACACACTTAAGAAGAAAAAGTCAGGAAGACATGAAGTGATCAAAAGACGAGATAAAGAGAAAAGAACCAACATTTGAGAGAGCAGGGATTTGTGAGTAAGAAGGCAAGGAAATGAGAACTAAGAATAGATGGGTGGTGTGGACAAACTGAAGAAGACAGGTTAGTTGAGAATAAGAGCAAGGATGAAAAGATTTAGCACAATCTCACCAGACAAAGAAGGACAGGGCACGAGTGAGGATTTAAGAGTAAAGAGATAAGAAGAAGAGAAAGAAGAAAGATATGAGAGTGAGTTTTGAGGTGAAGGGAAGTTGTTCTTGAATGTTGAGGAGTTGTTGATGAGTAGTCGGTGAGTTGAGTGATTTGAGGAGTGGATGTTGATCAGTATGATTGAGCAAAGGATTGGAGTGAGAATTAAATGAGAGGTGTCACGGGTGTGACATGTGAGTGATTTTTACACCTTTTATAGACAATGGTGAGGGATTTTAGCTCCAGAGGAGCTCCACATGAGAGATTTTAGCTAGGTACATGAGGGTTTTTGGCTAGTACATATGTTGAATGGGTGAATGTGATTGGTCAGGACTGTACAGGTGATTATGGGTTATGACATGCAGGCTGAATCAGGAGGTGTGATTGGTCAGGACAGGATGTTAGTGTAGTCATGCTGTAACCAGGTCACCTGCTGTTGTTATGCAACAAAAATCCACTAGCGCATGCAGCTTAGTGCATGCAGCTATCACATGCAGCTAGCATCTGCATGAGTGCCTGCATGTGTACACTGTATGTATGTAAGTGATGATGCAGCTATGTGAAAATATGTGTGTAGCTATGTATGTGACCGTGTGTGTAACTAAGTGTTGTAAATGTGGATTGTGTAACTGTTTGAGATTGTAAGGGGTATTGTGAGTGTGTAAGAGTATGTAACTTCTGACTGAGTGACATTATGAGTGTTCTGTAAGGCAAGACTAGGGGTGAATTTGTCCCTAGAAGCTGAATCTTGAGGAATATTAAGTGATTGATAAGAGGAAAAGGGGGATTAAGAGTAAAACTAATAGAAATAAAAAAGAAAAGCAGAAAATTTTGATTTTGGTATATGGGATACCATAAAGCATACCACAGCGGGCCATTGAGAGGAAAGCACTAAGCTCTTGATGGCCAGTACTAGCCAGCCATCAAGAGGAAAGCACTAAGCTCTCAATGGCCAGTACTAGCCAGCCATCAAGAACAAAATTTTGTACTCAATGTTTATACACACCTCTATCAATGGCCTTTCAGTACTTGCCATTGAAAGGAGCTAGAGATGGCACTTGGCACCCGCCAGCGGGTACCTGCCACACTTCAGCACATAATTCTATGCGCTTGCAGGTAACCATTGCGCGTGTGCAGCTCCCTGTATGTATTTTTACTAAAATGGAACCCCTGGCACCCGCCATGGGCGCCTGCAAGCGCATAGAATTATGTGCTGAAGTGTGACAGGTACCCGCCGGCGGGTACCAAGTGCCATCTCTGAAAGGAGCATACTACACTCTCAATGGCCTGCACTGATTGGCCATCAAGAGTGTGGTATGTTCCTCTTGATGGCCAGTACTGACGGGCCATTGAGCAAGGTGAGTACATATAGTGTCAAAGATCAAATTTTGCTCTTGATGGCCGGCTAGTACTGGCCATTGAGAGCTTAGTGCTTTTCTCTCAATGGCCGGCTAGTACCGGCCATCAACAGCTCAGTGCTTTCCTCTTGATGGCCGGCGTACTGACAGGCCATCAAGGTGTGTGTGTATCATCTCTCAATGGCTGGTCAGTACCATCCATTGAGATTACAGGCGGTGCTTTACTCTTGTTGGCCGGTACTGACAGGCCATCAAGAGTGTGTAGTGTGTTCCTCATGATGTCCAGTACGGACGGTCCATCAAGGGAAATGTGCATATCCTCTCGGTGGCCGGTGCTAACCAGCCATCAAGGGTGTTATTCTTTGCTCTTGCACCCGCCATTGAGAATGGCAGGTGACGAAATCCCAGCCAGGTGACGACTGGGCTGGGGGGCGAAATTTGAATTTGAATTTGGATTATGTCAGCGCAACAAAATCTGGTTAGTCACCCATTTGCTGGCAGTGTCAGGGGCATAAGAGCAGCTCTCATGAATGTAGAAAGTTGTGGGTTCAAATCTCACAACACACAATTCTTTTCACCTGAGTAATTTCAACATCTTTGCCAATTGGAGCGTAGACAGCATCAAAGTTTCTTCTGTGTACCTGCCAAAATCCCTGGCCACAGATGCGGGCTTTGAATTCAATGAATTTTTTCAAAGGGCCTAGCTTTCTCCTGTATGCCCAGGTAGATGGGATGGGTTTGTCTGATTGCAATTGCTGGAAGAATACCCATACCTGGTGCTTGAGCATGTTTGATATTTCCTTCTGTTCCGCCTGCGTCCAGCTGTTGCAATCTGTCCCGCTCATTAGAGATGGCAATCGGTACCTGGGTACCCACCGCGTGTCCGGGTACCGCTTGCTTTTTTGGCCCAAAACAAATACCCGTACCCGTACTTGGCACCCGCGGCGGCGGTGCCCGGGTATTTTTGGCGGGTACCGGCGGTACCTGCCAAGTTATTTTTTGTAGGTATGTACCTGCTCACCAAGAGGAATCCCTCTTGGGCCTTGGCGAGCTGGTATCTGTATACCTGCCGCCGAGAGGGGATTCATCTCGGTGAGCAAGTATACATACCAGCTCGCCGGGAGAGATTCCTCTTGGCAAGCACTGGTATACACAACACCAGTTCGCCAAGAGGGATTCCTCTCGGCGAGCACTGGTATACACACACCAGCTCACCAAGAGGGATTCCTCTCGGCAAGTAGGTATACACACACCAGCTCGCCGAGAGGGATTCCTCTTGGCGAGCAGGTATACATATACCAGCTCGCCAGTGCCCAAGAGGGATCCCTCTTGGCGAGCAGGTACATTCACTAGCTTGCCCAGAGGGATTCATCTCGGGGGCTGCGAGCTGGTATATGTATACCTGCTCGCCAAGAGGGATCCCTCTTGGGCACCGGCGAGCTGGTATATGTATGCCTGCTCGCCAAGAGGAATCCCTCTCGGCGAGCTGGTGTGTGTATACCTGCTCGCCGAGAGGGATTCCTACCGGCGGGCTGGTGTGTGAATACCTGCTCGCCAAGAGGCTGCTTGCCGAGAGGAATCCCTCTCGGCGAGCTGGTGTGTGCATACCAGTTTTCCCTCTTGGCAAGCATGTGTACATGTATTTACCAGCTCGCCAAGAGGCTGGGCTGATATACATGCACCTAACTTAACACAAGTCCCCCACTTCGGAGGGCCCTGGTACAGCCTGGGCTGGCGCAAAGCGCCCTTGCGCGAAGCGCGACCTCCGAAGGAGGGACTTGGGACTAATGTCCACTTTTTGGCCTGAGGGTTTGAGGCCTTTTGGCAGGTGTTTTGTGCCATTCAAATTTTGACCCTGTTCCCAAAGGGCCCCAGGCATTCCCTTTGGATCATGAAACTCGTCTCACTCTTCCCTATCTTTTGCCGCTACACAAGTCTCTGGAAGTCCAAGCGTTCTCCTCCCATGACCCTCCAAACTTATGGTCTTTGGGGTATTCTGGGCTGTATGACATGTGTGGATTGAACTGAACTCGGAAAACAGTATGCTCATTCAATTCAATTCCACAGGATCCAAGCTCTCCGAGCTCTGGTAAATATGCCTTGGCCAATCCAGCTCATGCATCCAATCCTCATTATGAGGACATGGATATGAAGCCAAGATGGTCAGCTATATTGACCCTTCAGGGCTTCAGCAAAGGCTTGTCAGTTTTTGCTGTGTGGAGGACAAAAGGAAAAAAGGGCATAAAAAGCCACAAAAGCCCCAAACTCTCAGGCAAAAAGTATGACATAAGTCATAAGCCTCTCCTGCAGAGAGTCCCTTCGGGACGTTGGGGTCCCCCCCCCCCGTTCGAGAGGCTTAGTTAGGCTAGTACATGCACCAGCTCTCCAAGAGGGATCTCTCTCGGCCAGCTGGTGGAGCCGCAGCCGGGGATATCACACAGGACAGGGGGGCGGGGACATCCACAGCGGGAAAAAGGTAGCATTATTGGCGGGTATCAAACGGCGGTACCCGGGTACCCACCTAAAAATTGCACAAAAACGGACACCCGTACCCGTACTTGGCACCCGCCACCCCAATGAGTACCCGCCGGCGGGTCCCAGGTGACCGTTTGCCATCTCTACCGCTCATGGCTTGCTTGTGGTTCTTGGGGTCAGCTTTGATCTTGATGAGAGATGCTTGGCGTAGGTGTTTGCCCTGAATTATGTTAGCGGAGTCAATGCCACTGGAGATCTCATGGGCTGGAGGCGCCAGCGTCCAAGTGTAGCGCCTTCCTGTCTGTGGAGCTGGTGTCTGTGAGTCATCAGGCGTCTCAAGTGGGCCGTGGGAAGCGTTCTGGATGTGAGGACTCCTGGAGCAAAGATCCCAAACAATACTGGAAATGTCTTGGGCCTCAAGCTCTAACTTTTCTGCCTCTGAAGCTTTGTGTTGGTCCTTGGTCAGGAATTCCTCCTCACTGAACGGGAGCGGATCTGTTGAGTCAAAGCTAGGTAGCTTATCAAGCCCCAGTGCTGTGTGGCTCTTGTTCAGTTCTGGAAATTCTTGAAAGCTAGATTTGTGTGAAGCCCCGCGCTCCTCTTCTATTTCACAAGGTTACACTAGACCTTTCTTTGATTATATAAGCTCTCATCTATATAGTCCACACTTCACCACTCCCCGCATAGCTCAGTAGAGACCCCGGACTGATCCCTCTCTCACTGAGCTAGGTAAGCTTCTCATTTCCCTTTCTCCTCCTTCCTCTATGATCCATCTTGTATGTAGAGAGAACCCGGACTGGTCCCCCTCTCACTGAGCTAGCTCTAGGAGATAAAGCCCCCAAGATTGTTTCTAAAACCTCTCCAAGGCTTCACTGCCTTTTCCCTCCGCATCCGGATAGTGAAGGGTCTCCTGACCCTTACACTTTGTCAAAATGAACATACTTGGCCATTGTGGTGTGCTGTGCCTGTTGCAATGCCAAATGGAAATATGAAAAGGTATTATGATAGTACAGTTACACACAAGTGGAACCCATTAGAAGAGGAGGAGATAATCTTGCACACCAGTTACAACATTTACACACATACACCCTTTGGTAGCCACTGCGGATTGGAATGAAGAATACACAACGTAGATACAAGGAAAAGGGAGGAGGAAGGAAGGAGGAGCAGATAGAGGCTTTGACCCCCAAATCCTGGAAAGGAGGAGTATTCTAGTTGGGTGCAGAGTGCATGGAAGTTGGCTTGGTTACATAGCAACACATTCTGAAGGATATGAAAGATGGCTTGGGTACATAGCAACACATGACATCAGGCAGTGCAATATATGCAGGCAGATAAGGTGTACAAATTGTGTCACTGCAGCATAGTTCCCTTGTTGCTTGTGTGGCTGTGCAGTACAGGTGTACATATGCTGTGCAACTGAGATCCCCTGCAGCTAAATTCCCTCAAACACATTCCCCTGGAGCTAAAATCCCTCATTCTTCAATATAAAAGGAGCTCTTCTCCCCCCCATAATTTTTCTTTTTCACCATCAACCTATAGAGGTCTGGTCACATATGGTAGTTTAGCAGTAGTAGTCTTGAGTAGCTTAGAGTCAGTCAGTCAGTAGTGTTAGTTCAGCAGTAGAATCAACAATCAAAAACCAACCAACCAACCAACAACTCATTCTCCTTATTAGCATATTAGTAGTAGTAGTAGAAGTAGAAGTAGTAGTACGAATTATAACATCAACAACATTAGAGGAACTTCACCATAACAAACCACGTTATCCTTATTTATAACCGGTCTAAAAACACATTGAATTAGATATATTTAGGTCTGATAGATATTACTATATAAAAGTAAGAGCTATCTTGGAATCTGCCACATTTTCTTAAATATTGATTACAAGACTCTTGGTTATTTGCATAGTACCAACACTGGGTCGCTACGCTAACCATAGCGGTTAGCGTAGCGTAGCGCAGCGCGAATGCGCTATTTTTTAGTGTAGCGTTAGCGCAATTGCATGCATATGCGCTAACGCTACGCGCACGCGGTGCGCAGCTATTTTAGCTGATAGCGTAGCGTTAGCGCAGATGCGCGCAATTGCGCTAACGCTACACATGCAGGGCGCAAAAGAGCGCGCGCTACGCTGCGCTACAGCGCCTTTAGCGGGAAAAATGGGCTTTTTTTCCGCTAAAAGCGCTGTAGCGCAGCGCAGCGTAGCGTAGCGACTGTAGCGGCGCGCTAACGCTAACAAAGAATTGGCGCGCTGTTAGCGCCGCTGAAAAATTAGCGCAGCGTAGCGGCGCTAACAGCGCGCTAACGCTATGCAAAATAGATGGGCGCTTTTTGCCGCTACGCTAACGCGTAGCGCTGAAATAGCGTAGCAACCCAGTGTTGATAGTACTATTAGAGGGGCAGGTCTTTCAAACCACCCGTAAATTGTAATATCCTTTCAACATATCATACAATTTATTTCCCCCTCAAAGGAACTTTGATTACCCATCCATCCCTGGAGTCCTACACCGTTATGATGACCTTGTCTTTGAACCATTAGACTTGGTAGGATGAGTAATTGTTTTTATAACCAAGCAATATATCCTCCCACAAGATGGAGGAGAATTTTGTCTCCCTCTTCTTTTTTGGCTTGACGATCCAAACCCGGCAGCCAAACAGTTGGAAGAAATTGAAATTTGGTTTTGCTTTGAACATCAGTGCAAGAGGGGAGGCTTTTCCTTTTGCAAGCGAGGGAAGGCAGTTGGTTGTTGTGAGAATGAAGACTGGTTGGTGGGTAGAAAAGTCCACTAGCCGCCTTCTTCAAGAATATATGTGTCTGGGCTGAGTGATTATTGGTGTCTCAGCTCCGCACTGCTGCTTTCCGCTAGCCTTCAGCGCTCCTCAATGAGTCTGATCTATAGTGTAATAATCCACAAGTGAATAAAGCTCTGAACTCCGCAAGTAATCCCCGTAAGCAAAAGTTAAGGTCACATAAAACTCTTCTAATACTCTAGTATGTCTGTAAGTGTAAGTACAATGATGAGTAGTAAGTAAGATGATGGAAAAAAAAAATAGAAGAGAAACCATGAACCTCCACCCCCTTCTTTCCCTCCACACAATTTGCTGTTCCCACCCAATCCCACAGATCCAACATTTTCCCGCACTACTTCGTCAGCTCCACCCGCTTTCCCGCACGTAATTATCCCAGACTCTTCTCCTCTCTGACACCCTCTGTCTAGCCCCCCTCAGTCAGTCTCTTGCCACCACCATCACCCCAATTCCACCCTCTTTGGCTGCTTTGGCTCACCTGCTGCCCGGCTGCTATAACTACCAGTCCACGAGTGTATTCCTCCGCAGTCCAGCCCTGTCTTTCCGCTCCGGTCCAACTATCCAATCCAAAATCCGCGATTTGTGCATTCCATCTGCACGCGACTTTCCGTAATCTTTCTTAGTCTGCTTTCTGACATCATCCTCAGTGCTTATGTCACCAGAATGCACTCTGCACTCAGCCGCTCTGTGCATTCCTGCCCGTGCTATCTCTGAGTGGACATTCTGCCACGCCTGCCTATATAAATCACCACATCGTGGCTGTAGCTGCCTGTACCGCCTCCGCCCACCATTTGGGGGACAAGTTGACTTGCATAAGCAGACACCACATCATTTCAATGATGGTCCGGTTTGCTCACTCAGCCATTCCATTATTTTGAGGGGTGTACGCCGGCGCCACGTTGTGCTGTATACCCTTGGACTTTAGGTATTCTCTGAGGGTGCCATTCACTAACTCACCACAGCCGTTGGATATGATCTTCTTCATGCTAAGTCCCGTTTGTTTTTCAAAGAACACCTTGAAGTCTAGAATGGCCTTTTTTGCCTGACTCTTTTCTTTGAGGATGACCATGTGAATGTACCCACTGTACTGATCCACAAGCGCCTCCATTTGTGGGAGGTGAGATTGGCCCAACCAGTTCGCCGTGGATGACACTAAGTGGTGCATTTTTGTCTTTGAATGAACCTTTTCAGGGAATTTGGGCGAGTTTTCCTTGCATACAGGCCTTGCAGGAGTGTTTTTTGGTAAGGTCAAGTTTGTCAGGGGCTACTTGTGCAATGCCGCCGGTGCTAGTGTGGCCCAGCCTATCATGCCACTTCTGGTAATCCAATAGTTGCGGCAAGGCCACCGTGGCCAGGCTGGTTTCATGCTTTGAGATAGGGGACCCACCTTCTATCTCCAGAAGTTGATTGGTGATGTTGACTGGAAACGGTTCAGCGGTATTGAGAGTAGATTGTCTGCTCAGTTGCAGCGTACCACAATGCCAATGTTAAATGCACTTAGTTTGAAACCTCTTGCATATTATGTGTGCCATCACCTCAAACTCATTTCCATGCAATGTGTACTTAGCTCAATGGTTAGATTATCACACATGAATGCTGAGTATGTGAGTTTGACTCTCAAAGTACACAAGGTTGTGGGTTCAGTACCCACTTCACTTGGACCATACTTTTCACAAGTTCAATAAGCGGCATCAAGCTTCACTTCAAATTTTCCATATTTCTCGCTTATAAAAGCTTGGTGTTCCATTAGCTTTACCATTGATAAAATGTTGCAGGATAGTTTTGGCACAAGTAGGGCCTTGGGTAAGACCAGGATTTGTCCCGATTGGAGTAAGAGTTCCGCTGTTCCTTGGGCAAACACCACAAGTTCTGATCTTCCACTACCAGTGACTATGTTGATGTGCACAGGGGTCATCACCAGGGGAGACTTTGATGCACTCTCCAGAGAGTGCCAGAGTCTAATTTTATGTTTTTCTGGGTCTGATGTGAGCCAGATGTGGATTAGGAAATGATTGATAAATTCTTCAGAAGTCAATGAGAAGTGTGTCAGAAGTGATGCGGAATTATCACAGGACCTTGTGCAATGTTGTATAGAACCATTTAATTTTCTAAGGATAACTTAATTACAATCTTTCATGAAATCATAGTTAATCAATGCCCAATTATTACTCATTTATGGTGAATTTCTGTTGATCAATTTCTCTATGTCAAAGGGATTCCAAACAACGTCAATGTGACTTGCGGGGGCTTTCATGGCTTTCTGACCAGTTTTTACTTGTAATGTAGCTGTGAAAGGCCCCTCTAGTGATCTGTCACCCTAATGTACGCGCGTACACGAAGGTGACATTGGCAAAGTGGAAAAAAACTCACATGCATGTGCATGGAGACATTGGAAAACAAACAAACACAAAAAAAACTCACAAGGTTATACGTGTTAAGAAGTCAGGACATCTATCTGAAATCTGGGACCACACACCTCAAAGCTTGACTTGACTCATATTTTCACCCTACTTTCATCCTTTTTTGGCTCAATTCTGGATGATACCGTCCTTCTTTAGGGAAATATGCCAATTCAGATGGGCCTTTCACATCATTCTAAGAGGGGTGTACATGTTGTTGATCTGCGGGAGGCCCAACCTGCAATTTGTAACAAACTTACACACACGCACATGACAGTTACATTAGCAAAGTGAAAACAATGACCAACTTCATGTGCATATAAATAAAATGAATTTAACCCCAATAATCCATCTCAATTAAAAAACAGTTCAAATTGAATTATGCATTGATTGTGGCCATTGTGTCTTAGTGGTTTCAACCGCATTTCAGTTGTTTTCCAGTTGACTTCTGCATGACTTCTGGATGGTTTATGCATGAATCCAGAATCAGTTTCAGATCATTTGTAGATTAGTTCCAGAATTTTTCATTAATTCCTACACTACTTTCATCAAAGGCATCCAGCACAGTTACAGAAAAAGGGTACAGTATGGCACTCTCTGGAGAGTGCGTCAAAATCTCCCCTGGTGCATGGTTGTGAAGTAGGCTAATGAGTTGAGCATGTGATTGCTTGCTCCTGAATTGAGGACTGTTGATAAGGAGGACTTGGCTGCTGTGGTGTTGTAGGTGAAGGCTGGCTTCAATATAGTGGTGTTTAGTGCTTCCTCATCTTCTTTATCATGCTTGTCACCAGCTGTAGTTTGGTAGGAAGAGCACTGCCTTTTCTGCGGCCCTTCCTGCTGCTGCAGTGGTCTTTCAGGCAGGCAAGTCAACGGGTGTATGGTCCAGCAAGTTGACTTGTTGTGTGTGGTGAATTTGGGTTTGTGCTTTCCATTGCTGCACCTTATTGCCGCCAGTGGTGGGCCAGTGTTAGAGCTGCTATGTCTTTTGGGCTTGCGGCTAGTCCCCGTAGCGAGAACGGTTGAGGCGGGTTCAGGCTCCTTGACAAACCTGCGTTTATTGGCAGTCTTGTGGCGGCCATGTCGCGCAACTTGGCAATGATTTCCTTGGGCTTTGCCAGTGCTTTGAGATTGGCAAAGAGAGCCTGCATTAGCATAGGGCGCCTTTTTGTGATTTTGCCCACAATGCCACAGCCAACTAGGACATCCGGAACCTTCAAGCCGAGGGAGCTAAATTTGGTGAGGCTTTCCTCCATTTTGATGATGTACAAGTTGAGATCCTTGTTGTACTGAATATCAAGCCACTTGTTCCAGACTTGGAACATGGACAGTAACAAGTCGGATGCATAAATTGTCTTGATGTCTGTCCAAAATGTGAACGGGTTCTGCTTGTTTTTGTTGTTGATGACACTGGTAAAGATTGTGTTGGAGATTGCTTTGCTCAGGATGCTACAAGTTCTGAGAGCTCCTTGTAGCTCCTTGTTGGTAGGTTCCTTGGGCAGGGGCTAATCAATTTAGGTTTTGAGTCAACGGGGTTGTAGATGAATTTTTATGTTTCTTTCCCAGAGTGAGAAATCAGTCCTGTCAAATTTTGGAACGTTCACGTGGTCCTTGTCTGGACTGTAGGCATTGTTCTTCAATGGCATGATGTTTCTTTTGGAGGTGCCGCTGCTTGACCCTTGGTTGCGCGTGTTCGCCATCCTGTCCTACTTTCAGCTTCTTGTTTATGAGCAACAGTGGGTCAGCTACGCTAACCATACCTGTTAGTGTAGTGTAGCGCAGCGCAAATGCACCATTTTCTTAGCGTAGTATTAGCGCAATCGCGCGCATCTGCGCTAACGCTACGCGCACCAGATGCAAAGCCATTTCAGCTTTTAGCGTAGCGTTAGCTCAGATTCGCGCAATGGCGCTAACGCTAAGCACGCAGGGCGCAAAAGAGTGTTCGCTACGCTGCGCTACAGCGCTTTTTGAGGCAAAAAAGGCTTTTTTTCCGCTAAAAGGGCCTTAGCGCAACGTAGCGCAGCATAGCGGCTGTAGTGTAGCACTAACGCTAAACAAAAATTGGTGTGCTGTTACAAGGGTGAAAGCGCTGCGCTTCAAAAAGCGCAGCGCAGCGGTTAGCGCAGTGCAATTGGCCCGCGCTGCGCTGCGCTTACTTATAGCGCTGGTCCGCTTGCGCTTGCGCTAATTGGTTTGGGGCGCTGTTTTTTTGCGCTTTTTGCGCACTTTTTATAGCGCAAACAAGCGCAGGGCTGCTAGATTATAGCGGTAGCGAAGCGCGTTCACGCTTTGAAAGCGCAAAATGAAGCGCGGATTTCCGCTTTTTCATGGTCCAGGTCCGCTTTTATTAAGCTTTATAGCGCACAGATTGGGGGAGGGGGGGCGACCATAGGTTTGGAGGAGATGGGATTGGCATAGACAAGAAATAGGAACGGGGGCATAAATAAGAAAGGGAAAACAGATGGTGGGGGGAGGTGAGGAAAGAGGGAAGAAAGTAATTTAGGAAGCCTTCTTGAACTTTGGGTTCTTTTGAGCGGCATCAATCACTGCCTGACAATCTTCAAAGTCGCCTCCCATCTTGACACCGTTTCGTAGCCACAGGTGGCTGCTGATGCATTGCTTGATGGTTCAGGTGGCAAGGCCTGTCCTTCCAGAAGCACAAATATTGGCTGCAGCCAAGAAGGTCCTTTCAACGGTGGCTGAGCTGGCAGAACACGCAAGGTAATCCCTTGCCAAAGATGCAAGGACTGGGAAGTCTTTGCAATGCAACTGAGGGGTTTGATAGTGGAATCAGCAACCGGGAACAAGCGAGTAAAAAAGCAACAAGAAAAGGATGTGCAAACCTTTCCCTTCTTATCCAACCCAAATTCCCCCTTGTTGTAGTGTTCCAATTTGTTGTTGACCACAGGAGCTTTGCCAGAAGATGGGTAGAAATCAAATTCCTTACCATCAGAATCCGAGCTGGAGTGATTACCGATATCGTTTGGTTTGGATGATTCTTCAAGAGGGGAAGGTGGTAGGCCAGCTTGGATTTCCTTGCGCCAAGTGTCAAAGGCTTTCTGGACTAGATCAACGATTTGGTCCACATGTGTCTCAAATTGTTTGTGAAAAAGCATCATCCTCCACGCTGGGTGAAGGAATGTGGCCAGCACCACTGTATTGCACTCAAGCGCTAGATTCAAGTACTTCCGAGTTGTCCTCATCATTGGGTCAAACATGGGGGCCAAAGGAGACAAGTAGGCAGCCGCCTTCCTTTTCTCAAGAGTATCAAGAATTCGCACATACTCGTAGATGACCATTGGTAAGAGAGGCTTATCGCCTTCCATCCTCTTAGTCATTTCCAAGAAGTCCTATCAGAAAGGAAGCAGTGATCAGCTAAGGAATGTCTGAAGAAAAACAAGAAACAAGATGCTTACTTTCAGGACAATGTTCAAGCTATTCACATCACTCCATTCCTTGGAACTCAACTCATACTTCTTGAAGAAATGCTTGGCTGTCGATTTTCCAGAGCACTTATTGGATTCATTCTCAAGCAGTTGCTTGATGACCTGGGAATTGTGTGATGTTGGTTAGTTAAAGCACAGATTAATCCAGTTGGCCAGCCTTGAAAGCTTACTCTCCTGCCCTCGTAAGCCCTTGAACGGCTCTTGTAGGCAATGTTCCATTGTATTCCGTAGCCACCGATCACACCACGGCCCTTATAGCTTAACTTTGCAGCCCACAACCTCCACTCCGCCTGCTTCTGTGGTGAAGATGCAATTTGACGACATATGTAGTTGAGCTGTGTGGAAAATTGTGGCCTTCAAACTTTTGTATTGTGAGTGGCTTTGAAACGATAAAACACACCTTTTTCAAAGTGAGCCCGATCCCACGGCTGCTATCGTCATCATTGTTTTCATTGTCATCAGCCTTGGGTGAACCAGCCGCTGCATTGTCTGGATCAATATCTTCTTCATCAGACTCTTTGATGACCTTGGTAATTTCTTCAGTCGGTTCATCCAACTCAACAACAGTCGCAAGGGCTGGAAAACTCTGGTCAGCCTTTTCGGACCGAAGCATCAGTTTTGAGATCCGCAGAGCCTTCAGTCCGGCACCAAGGATAAGAGCAATCACATGGCATATGCAGTGGTGGCGATTGCTTTCAACGTCCCATTTGGTGAGATCAACGGCCAAGAAGATTGAGGCAACTTCTCTGGCCATCGTGAAGTTGTTGCTGCCAGAGTCAGTAGTCTGCACGAGAACGTAGTGACAAAAGAAAGGTCAGCTGGTGCATTCCCCCTGAGGGCGAGACAAGATTTCAAGTACTCATCTTTTTATGCAGACCATGTTTCACCAATGTGTTTGCAAAAGGAGCCGCCAAGTAAACCCCATTATGATGCCAAGAAACATACTTAATGGCGAGATGCTGCGATACATAGGTCCAGTCCTTGTTGATGTAGCAGCAGGAAATACCTACAAAAGCCTTGTGGCTACCCTTGGTTGTCCAAACATCGGATACCATGCTGATCTTCGAGTCAGAATCCTAGAGCAAAGACCAAAATTCAGTTGATGTAGATATAGGAATTCATAAAAAAGATGCATACCTTGATAGCTTGGACAACCCGCAAGCGTTGTTCGACATAAAGCTTGTGTGCTTGAAGCGCGGCCCAGAATTGAGATCGGATATGGGAATTATGGACAGCGTAATCAAAATCTACTCGGATAAGATGATCTTTGATTAGTAGCCAAGGGAGGCAATGCCAAACGATCCATATGACAATTAGCTTGTTCAGAGTTTTGCTGTTAAAGTTACCTTTAGATACAAATGCTGTCAAAGTACCCGCTGTTTCTGGATTCGCCTGCGCTGCTGCTTTGAATAACTCGGTTGCAGTTGGTGGGAGTTTGGCGCCAGTGGCAATTGCCTTGGCCCGTCCAGGGCAGGCAGATCGTACGGAGCCTTTGTAGTGGGAACCATCGCGGTGGGCCTTGAGGTTGTATTTGGAACGGTTCTGCGCCATGTATTCGCTTGGGCACCACCGACAGGCGTAACCCGTTGACTCGGGGGACTAGGATTCAAGTCATTGACATCAGGCACATCATGCCACATGAGTTGAAATAGAAAATTCTTACTTGTTTGGGACCCATTCCATGGGCGTAAAAGTACAAACGTGGATGATTGTACCCCTCCTTTGACGCTTTCTTGGATTTTTCTTGGACTTTGGTGTTTTCTTTGTCCGAGTCCTGTACTGTGTCAACAGTAATCTTCTTGCCGGTGCGGGTGGAAACTTGGGTGACCTGGGTGAATGCCTACCAAACAAAAGAGAAAAGAAAAATCAATGAGATGCAGTAAGCGGGTGAAAGAAAAATGAGCCAAATCTTGCCTTATCACACATGGAAACTTGGGTGCTCCCGGGTGCACTTTCCTCCTCCAAGGGTTCTGCAATTTCTATGTCACTGTTGGGCTGAGCTTGATTTTGGGTGCGCCTTGGTGGGACTTGGGTACTAAGAGTTCGACGGGAATCACCCTCAGTGCGGACAAAGCCAGGTTTTACAACGGGGGTTCGGAGTCGGGTTGATTCCCTGCGGGCAGATTGTGATACCTCAGGTGAAATTTCAGCAATATTTGGTGGGGTGGAGGGGACCACATCGGAGGTATGGCTGTTAGTATGGTTGGGTGACATTCTCATAAACAAGATTTAGTTGGTTGAGGGAGCTTCCAAGTGAATCTGTGAATATGTGATGCAAGATTGAGTTGCTGGGGAGGTGGAAGTATCTGCCCAATCGGAGTTATTTATTTGGTACAAAAGATGCTTGGGTGCTGCGGTGGGTCGCCTGCGAGGTGCAACCCAACCTTTGGGCAAGCCAACTGTCGCTGGGCTCTCCTCTGCGCAGCGCTGCGCTTGTGCCGCTACACAGCGGAAAATCGCGCTACACAGCGTAATGAAGCGGGAAAAAGAGCGTTTAACCCGCTTTTTGCGCTGGACATAGCGCAAGCGCAGCGCGAAACCGCTGCGCTTGCGCTAACGGCTCAGAGAAACAAGCGGGGAATCGCTCAACTTAGCGCAAGCGCAGCGCGCCGGCGCTTGCGCTTGCGCTAATTGGCCTGAGGTAGAAGCGGGGTCCCGCTGCGCTTCGCTAAATGGGCCGCTTTCTGAAGCGAAGCGCAGCGCTTCACCCTTGGCTGTTAGCGCCGCTGAAAATTAGCGCAACGTAGCAGCGCTAACAGCGCGCCAACACTATTCAAAAAAGGCCAGCGCTTTTTGCTGCGAAATTTATTGCTGAATCAGATTCATATCCTAATTACAATGTTAGGAATGCATAATGTGAGTAGAAAGTGTGGTCCGGTATGCACCTGAAAGCAGGGCAGGAAGTACCCTGGGTCTATTCTGTCTGGAGGTGAGAAATGGAAAAAGTTTTGGCTTTTGCGCCGGCTTTGCTAGTTGTGTGATCTGCGGCAAAAGCTCCCTGTGCGCCAAACATGCGTGATATTGGCTTCAGCGGTTGTGATCTCTTTTTGTTCTCTTTTGTTATGTCTTTCTACTCACAGGTATAATCCGAGTTAATGTATTAACTTTGTCTTATCCTGAGTTTTGATGGGTCTTGCACTGATTGAACAAAGTTCATCTGTGTTAGCTGTTTTGGTCTGGACTCTATGTGAGCTGGGCTTTACTTATGGGTAGCAGGAGCGTCTGATAGTCTGGGTAGGTCTGTTTTTTTCTTGAGTCCAAGGCATTCCAAAAGAGTTCTGTGGAAAGAACACAATAAGGTCAGTCTTACGGCTAAGCCTGCTTCTTGTTTGGCCTTGGGATGTAGAGGGTTCTTGGGTTTGTCTGTTCTTGTCTTTGGGCTTTCGGCTTGTTGCGCTTCTGTAATTGGCAAGGCGATACTTTGTGTTAGCTTTGCCGTTGTTAGGGCTTGTGTCAGGACCGCAAAAGGGGGCTAACCTTTCTTTGCAGCTGGGCTTGCGCCTTGGTCTGGCCACGCAAGCTTCCGGAAAGGTTACTGCGGGCTTTGGTCTGGATTCCTACACAGTTCACATGTGGCATTCTCCTGTGTAACTTCCATTCTAGCTCCACTCAAGCAGACATTAGTTTTTTTTGGCACAGCCACTGTGCATCATGCGCAGTGACTGTGCATTGAAGCTTGGTCAAAGGCAAACTATGACAAAGGTTGAAGTTCCATCACCAGATTCCTTAGAGCTCTCACATGTCAACTGGTGGCACTTGCTTGACTTTTTCTTGTAGTGCCTGTCTGGTTGTTTTTTTTTTTGCTAGGAACAGGTGGAGCAGGGCTTGTTTGCCACTCATTGCATGGGCCACGGAGAATTCGGGACGGGTATTGGCAATGAAATGGGTATACATCAAGACCGTGCTTGTGTGCACTCTCGCACACACACACAAAAACCTCAAATTGCTTGTTTATTGTTCTTCGGAGGGAGACGCTTCGCGCCCAGCAGGGCACATGGTTGGAGCCAAACAGTAACGGTGATGGGCGTCCAGGACGTTGGGGAGATCGCGAAACAGGCGAGGAACAGTACACCCGCCACACTACGAGGCCGGGTTAACAGCAAGGTTTGTCCGGTTTGTCTAGGCTGAAGTATCTCCACGTTGGCAACTCAAGGCACCAAATTGGGAGCAACTGGTACACACCGGTCTCCGCACTTGAGGGCCGCTGTGTGCTCTGTTAGAGACTGCGACTACTGGTACAGCCAAGATTGCAATTAAGAGAAGTGACCCTTCTGCTCAGCTGATGAAGGATATCCATCAAGTTATATGTTGGGTGGAGCATCTGCATATTACGTGTGATCTGCGAGGGGTTCTGCCAAGCGTTTTGGCTTGTGGAGGTTATGCGCACGGGCTTGCCACTGATTATTGCAAATGATTCTCACTGATCTATTGTAGTGGCAGCATCTAGTGGCGTTGATGGCTTTTTCTCCCAGAGATCAGATAATGGCAATACAACTACTCACCAAATGTGACGAGAGTGATTCGGGTTAGAGCTACTTGCCGCAGCGGTAGACACGGTGACTCAAGATGGAATCAATGGGGAAAACGTGGTGTAACATTTGGGTCTTTATCTCGTAAAGATGGGACGTCATAAAAGTACTCGAAAATAAATAAGAAATAAGGAAACGGTGGTTATTAAAGTGATATGTACATGGCGAAGCAGTAAACACAGCAACAGCATCTGACCATAAGAATAGTGAAGGCAGTGGGGTTGAGGTGGGGTGAGCAAGACGGTAGCACATGCTGAGGTCAGCTCATAGAGCATCTAGTAGGTGACAGGGACAGGACGGCCATTTGTCTCGTTGATTTCGAATCCAGGGAGTGCGGAGAAGACACGCTGGATGTGGTGGAATCAGCAGCATTGCAAACCTTTAGTTTAGCATAGGTGTAGAGACGCAGTGAGAAATGACTGGCTACTTACACATTCACCGAGCTCGCATCCGACTTCATCGGCTCCTTCGATAGACATGCAGTTTTCTCCCTCGTTCAGAGACTCACATCCACCGCATGAAGTGATCTCAACTTGAGTCTGTTGGTACAGGTCTGGGGTCAGCCAGAGTTGTGGACGAAGTGCCAGGAATAGCATAGCTACTTACGTCGATACATTCGTGCCCGGAGGCGTTGGCGCTGATGGGGCAAGCAGTCTCTTGGACGTTGGCTACCAAGTGGAAGCCCGAATGGGTTGGTAATTAACGTCCGGGGTCACAAGGACTGTAGACTGTCGTACTCACGGCAGACTTTCTCGCCAGTGTCACGACGACGACGGTGGTAGCCAGCGTATTGACTGGGCTTGGGCTTGTAGCCAGGAGGTGAAGGCCAGTTCCATACTTGCGAACATCCAGTTTGACACGAGCTGTAAGTGCGCTGTGAGATAGGGGAAATAACCTTGGATTGAGCAACATGCGATGAAGTCAGGGCACGGGGAATTGAGTCACTGACTCGGCAATTTCTGACTGGCGCCTGGTAGTCGGAATATTCATTGATCTCCGGCTGGCTGTAGATCCAGTCCAAAGAGGATCCACATGATGACATACGGGACTGGACCTTGCTGGCGTGCGATGAATCCCTTGCTTGCCACGGGAACCCGCCAAATCCAGAGCTGATTCCACCCCACGACGACTGTGCGTAGCCGAGATGTTGGCTGGCTTCACTACATCTGCTTGAAATGTGGGCATGTCTGTATACGAAGGGGTTAGACACGTCAGCATGAGCCACACTTACAGCGGCAAATTGGGGATTTGCAGGGTCCTTACCCTAATCTGTCGGCAGTGGCCTTGAGCTGAGCCAATGAGCCGGTCAGGGTGGCCATCTGGTTGTTCACGGTGTTACAAGTGCTCTTGAAATTGGCTGCCGCGTCAATGACTGGGAGAACCGACGCAGCCAATGCGAAGATGAGAAACTTCATGCTGAGGAAAATTTGAGAGTTGTTTCTGAGTGGTGGTGGGGGCGATGAGAGAAGTGATTCGGAATCGAGCTATTTAACCAGAATAAGAACTGTTCCGAGGAGTGCGTTGGAGTGTTGACTGATGCAAATGATAAATTAGTTGGAGCGAGCGGGTTGGATTAGATTATATAGAGGGAAGGTGCAAGTCCAAATGTGAATTGATAATGGAATGATGTCCTAACCACTTGCTTCTTAGACCTGCTTTAATATGAATGATCTCGAGGGAGGGCCTTTGGCGGAACCACTCATGGCGACCGATTTGATGCACGTATTCGTCGGCCATCTAGGGGACACGGGTTTCCCTTGCTCACTGCGAAGTGCCCTGAGTGCTGATACCCGAGGCATTGAGCTAGATGCCGTGTGCTTCTCATCTTTCTGTGGACAACTTTCCTCCAACGATAGGCGTTTTTCAGCATCCACCTCTGCTTTTGGCCGTCCTGGGCGAAAAACAGACGTTCTCGGCTAGTCGAAGTGAGTCCCATCACCACACTAGCTCTAGAGTCTCACTTGCCCGATCCCTTTTCACGACTACAGCCGCGCAAATCATCCTGTGGGTCCCAGCTTCGCTTCTTCTGGGTCTTCTGAGTCCGAATCTTATCCTACTCATCGATCCGCGCCAAACTTCACGCAGATTTACCCTTGGCTGGCACTCAGCGGAGGGGACTGTGCACGTCTGGAGCTTTCTGGTTAGGGCACGCGAGCTAAAGATTGGGGCTGCCGTCCTTGTAGCCTAAATATTCCCGTATTCTGCCTCTTATCACAAGTCCCTCGAACCGGACTGGCGTGAAGCGCGACCTCCAAAGAGGCTCGAATCGGAGAGCCATACTGCCTGGGCTGGCGCGAAGCGTGACACCTGAGGCAGGAGCTTGCAGCTTATGTTGTGCGATCGGCTTGAGACCTTTCATTGGTACTGTAGTTAGTTTATCCTTCCTTCTATCCATTATCTTCCCCCCCATCTCATCCCCATTCGCGTGCCTCCCACCCCACCTTCCCCCTTAAGACAACCTCTCTGTTATTGGACCTGCAGCCCCTACTCTTGTTCTAATTTTCACAACTTATTGCTCAAATAACAAGTAGAAAGCTCAAGAAAATGCGCCGGCGCTATCGCTGGCGGCTCCGTTAGGCAGTTACGGCTCCACTGAATACGACGACACTGGAGGACTTCCCGTCGGCATTTAGAGAGCTCTAGATGCCTCTCTAATTCCTAAATTAAGACACCTCCCAAAACCACAAACAGCACACATGAGAGCAACAAGCTACAGGCTTAGGAAAACATTTTCCTTTATGCTGAAAATTAAGAGTTTGATTGTGTAAATTGAGATCTGGGAGGCTCCAAAAACTTGACGGAAAGTCCTCCACTCAAAATTTTAATGAATAAGTTGATGTTGTGTGGGGGTGATGGCTTCTGCAAAATATCTGGATCATGTGTGTGCGCTCCTACGCACTGCCACAATTCCTGGGCAAACTGACTTCTAACTATTGGTCGTGCTTTGTTTAGAGTACATTGATTGGCATGGGACTGCCCCAATCCCTATGTACTTGGATCCACTGGATTATTGGCCCAATTTCTTTGATTTCACTGTGCCCCGTATGTTGAGATGTTCTCGCAAAGTTGCTAAGGTCAGGACAAAGCTCCACCGGGTCGGGACCAAGTGAGGGTACAAACTCAACAGAAGTCCCTCCTTGGGGGAGCGTAGCTGACGCTTCGCGCCTCCTCGGAGACGCTCAGTTAACCTCCGTGAGGGTTGCACGTCACCTAATACGCAGCGTCAAGGGGCAAAGATTCCCTTCTTGATGGTTGTCCCACAGACCGGTCATCGTGCGACAAGAAGGAAGTCTCTCGTCCTCAATGACAGGTCTGAGGACCAACCACCAAGAAGAGAAAGCTCCCTTGTTGATGAGTGATTTGTTGAGAAGGCAGGGAGTCTCCTCTCCTCAACGACTCGCCCAGAGAAACTTGAACTTAACGAAGTCCCTCTGCTGCGGGCGCGTGTCTTGCAAAGCAAGCCTCCGACAGCCCTCGGCAGGAGGGACTTGCGCCTTATCGCCCCTTTTTGCAGGGGCAAGATTCTAAATTTAGGTGGCAGGAGTTTTCAAACCTCTATAATTCCTTCTCGATACTTCGGGGGTGAACTCGCGAAGCGAGCCTCCGTCAGGAGGGACTTACCCCTTAGCTCCCCGAACTCGCGCACCAAGAATGTATTTTCAAGGTATTTTGTTTATTTTTTCTACAGCTCACCCACCACATCCACTCCTTGTTTATTAGCTCAATGTCATTGGAACATGCTGGAGAAAAGAGTACGGATGTGTACATCTCCCATGATCCCCTCTACATTCTTGTGGAGAGCAAACTGTGGAAAGTGTGCTGGTGAGCACAGACCCTTTCCGTGCAAAATCCTCATTTTGTGTATATTTCAAGATTTTTTTTGGACCAGAAGGAATGTCGTGAAGTTACCCAAATTTTGTAGGTTGGACAGGCACAAGCTAATCTTTCACCTAAGCAACTTTATTCCAAAGAAAGACATGGAAGCAAGGAATTATAGAGGTTTGAAAACTCCTGCGACCTAAATTTAGAATCTTGCCCCTGCAAAAAGGGGCGATAAGGCGCAAGTCCCTCCTGCCGAGGGCTGTCGGAGGCTTGCTTCGCAAGACACACGCCCGCAGCAGAGGGACTTCGTTAAGTTCGGGTCAAGACGCCCTTGCGATAGCGTGTCTTGTGAAGGTGCAAATGAGACGTAGAAGATGAAAGCGCAGTCATAAAACCGAATCCGAATGTTTTTCAACGATGCGCCTGAATTCAGGACTCCTGCAAGTCCTAACACGGGCCGGCAAAGAAGTTCAAGTTGCTGGTGAGTCGGATATGAAGAGAATTCCGTTGTGTAGTTGAATGGAAAAATGCCATGGCTGTAGATTCTTCATCCGCTGGGCTTTAATCCTGCTGCTAGGCACTCGCAGAACAAATGATGAGATGAATTATAGCTGTCGAGGTATACGAGGTAACTTAGGAATGGAAGAAAACAACAAGGAGTATGTGTTCTTTTTTTTACAAGACTTCGTCACCCTCGACTTGTTCAGCGGTAAGACTGAGAGTTTCTAACTTGAATCGAGAGGCAGAGGTGGAGTTATTTTTGAGATGAAATTGGTTGAGGGTATCGGAGATGAATTTGAATTGGCCGGGTTCGATGAGTGCGATGAGTTCCCATTGGTCTTCATCAGTCTCGTCTAGTTCGACCTTGGTGGTCGATTCTAGGATGATCGGTTTTAGTTTCTTGCTCTCCTTGGTTGTCGGCACTGTTAACCTGATCTTCATCTGACTCCTCGAAATCGAGATGATCTCTGGTCTCGATGAGAGTGATTTTATCAACTCGAGCGCCTGTTTATGTCAAGCAGAAGAAATCAGTTATGAGGGGGAGGGAGTATCAGATCAAGAGTGTCCTGGGGAAGTAAAGGCTGACCTGAGTTTTAGAGCTTTTTGATAGATTGACTGAGAAATGCAATTCTTCAAGTGCTTTCTCGATCATGGAAGAAGTATGTGGACGGTTGGTGAGAGGATCGACAGTTTTCTCGGCGACAAGATGAATGATTTCTCTCTTTTTGTCGACCAGAGCTTGAGCGCGTTCCTTATCGGAGACTTGAAGTTCCCCATTTTTCAAGATTTCTAGTAGAATATCTTCGGATGGGAGTACTGTTGCTGGGTTTTTATTGGGTACTGGGAATGATTTGAGGAGGTCGGAATGGGAGGCTAGTTGGCCCTTGGACACGTTGCTGAAGATCGTGTCCGTCTGGATTACTTCTGAGAGATCCGTTTCGACTCCTGACCGCCATTCCATTACCTGTTGTGATTTCCCTCATGTCGAGAAAAAATTGTAAATATGAACCCCATCAACAAGAACAAGCGTTTTCTGACAAGTCAGTTTGTACCTACTTTGTTTTTGTAGCAAGCAATCTCAAATCGCTTTCCAGCCTTCTTGAGTCTCACTATCGACACATTTGTCAGTTTGATCTGGTTGGAAGGTTGGAATACTGGCATCCTTGGTAAAATGTATGTGGTGGTTTTCTTTAGGTGGTCTTTTTGGTGAAAATCGCAGTTTGCTTGGATGAAGTTTTGGTGCGGCTGCCAGATTTGGAGTGTCCGCAGTGCGTGTCACCCTATAACACACAGCCACAGCACTTTCCCCGACTGACTGCGTCCACACCATCCACCCAGCATGTCGCATCATCGACCAAGGGCATCAGACTTCGACCCACCCACCCGCGACCAACGATCACCATCCCCATCCCATCATCAAAGGCAACAGCAGCGCAGACCATCGCCAAACTATGAAAGGGGAAACCAACAGAACAGGCTCACCCCCGAAGAATCTCTAGATCGCCATCATCGCAATCACCATCATCATCAACAAGAACGGCCCCGGGAAAATAACTACTCGAACGGAGGATACCGCCAAGGTGGAAGAGATGATTTTTTTGAAAAGTAAGCAGGCCGCTTCATCAGTAACCAGACACGAAATTGAATAACTCTGTTCCTGCGCCAAAAAAATGAAACAGACGAAGGTTGGATCGTGCGAACGCGCCAGTCATTGGTCTTTGGCCCCAATCACCCACGCAAGCTTATGGAGAAGAGAAGCAGAAGAAAAAGGGATCAAGTAGTAAGAAAGAAGACCGACATCGTTCATCGAAGGATAAAAAGAAGCATAAATCCTCGAGAACGAAGCATCATCGATCATCCGATGATGACTCGGGAACCGACCAATCAGATGACCATAATCGATCACACAAGAAACACAAGTCTCGAAGAAGGAAGAAAAAGTACGAGTCGGAGAGTGAGGATGAGAGTAGTGACGATGAGCGTGCTCGACGATCCAAGAAACGGAAGGGCAAGTCGAAATCAGTCGAGTTAGACGACCGAAAAGAGGAGGAAGATGACGATGTATGGATGGAGAAGGAAGTCGCACCACCGACGACCACGACTACAATCCAACCGGAAACAACGCCGCCAAAGAAAGAGAGCCTTCCAGGTCCATCACGTCCAATAGCGACACCGATCGAGCAACCTGTAGAAACTGGGAGGGCCGAGTCATTGGTCGACGATGAGGAAGACGTGGGCGAGGTCGGACCGATGCCTTATAACCATGCAACCGGCAAAGCGATGGATCCTAAAGAGTTCGGTCGGGCTCTGAGACCCGGTGAAGGTAGCGCTATGGCCGCCTTTATCGAGGCTGGTGAACGTATTCCCAGGCGTGGTGAGATCGGCTTAACGGGAACGGAGATCGAAAAAGTTCGCCATCATCTACTACTGCATTTCTTTGATCCCTTTATCTGACTGTTTTCTCCGCTTAGTTTGAAAACGTTGGCTATGTCATGTCTGGTTCTAGACATAGAAGAATGAATGCCGTGCGTATCAGGAAAGAAAATCAAGTGATTAGCGCGGAAGAGAAACGTGGAATCCTGAAGATGCAAGCCGAAGAGAAAGCTAAGCGTGAAGGTCAAATCATATCTAGCTTTCGTGAACGTCAGTCTTTCTCCTCTTTTTCTTCTCAAAAGTTATGCTGCTTTTTCTTCTCTTCTGGTTGCTTACTCTTGTTTTTGGGGTGGTTGATTGTTTTTCGACAGTGGTTGATACTAAGTTACAAGAAACCGGCCAAAATTGATCTGTTTACATGCGCTTCCTCATCCTTCCTGCACAGTGTTTATACTATTGACTACCTCGAGATCGCAATCGAGCACTCTGTCTGTTTCTTTGATTATCTCCATCAGCTTGACAAATTTGGATTCCGGTTTCTCCGACACAAAAAGTCGGTTTGGTGATCGTGGTGATGAGACAATCATCTTCTTGCCAGCTGGATAGTCTGATACGCAAGCAGCATGGGAGCGAAGTATTCGCATATTGCGGCAGTTCAGTCGACTTGCAACTTTCCAAGCCAACTTCCTGTTGTTGAGAATAAATAACAGCTATTCATGGATATCATGTTGTTAGTAGTATTTGCCCACAATTCGTGGGGCTGATACTCGTTGACTTTTTGTTTGAGTTTGTTCGGCATTGACAACAGAAGCCACGGCTGAATTCATGGCAAAGTGTGAATTCAAGTCAGTGCCAACGTAGAAGGCATGTGTGGACGACGCCACCATGGCCCTGAACACTTGGACGACCAGACCCTGCCAGAGTGTCTTTCCTGTTCATGCGGCTCTCCGCCTGTTTTGTCCCATTTTCAAGACAATTGCCCAAAATTAGCCAGAGACTCCCTTCCCTTAGTATGTTCCGTAGTTTGTTGCTATGTAGTGTGCATTTGCCTCGAATTATGGTCTGGTCACTATGTGAATGGAGTTTGCTCTTGCGAATACTCAAAAGATTATTAACTAGATCTAAGTAGATATACCAAGGAAAAATAAGAAAAATCATGGAAGATTCTAGTTACTGAAAAGCTGCGCCACGCTGCAGGAAGTGGTGATTATAGCGCAGCGCAGCGGCTGCCGCTAAAGCGGTAACGGCCCCGCGGTACGCTACCGCTTTGGTCGAGGCAAAATGCGAAGGCGTGGCAGCGCTGAGAAAACGCCGCTACCGCTACGAAAAAGTACAGCGCAGCGGGAGGCCGCTTTTCCTCGCTTTTCCCCGCTTGTATCCGCTTCTACCACCTTTTCCACAGTTTTACAGCACTTTCAGTGGTGCAAAAATAGCTCCACGTCAGCCCAGAGGCATTGGAAAAGCGCTTGCCCGCAACTTTCCGCTGTTTTGGGCGCCATTACCCAGAAGCATCTGCTGTTGCAGCAAGGGTCCGCTGCGGTGCGCTCCCAAACAGCACAATACCGCTCTTTGGCAGCTACTTGTATGTAGCCGCTTCTGATCAACAGGAGACTTAAAGACGTCCAGAAGCAAAAGTGGCAGCGGTTTTCCGCTGAGAAAAAGCGTAGCGCAGCGACCCACAATCCCCTGGGCCTTCCACATTCCTACACGCCGTCGGCAGCGCATCGGTTTCACCCTACAATACCGTAGAGTGAACAAACATTGTGCTAAAGAATTTCATGAGTAAGACCAATTTTGTGCATGAACTTGGATTTCATTTAATTCTCATTATACATAAGCACCATTCTCAGCTTATCATTGTCATCGCCTGCGATTTTTTTGTTTGCAACTTTTTTGAAAGTCCAATAGATCTTAATATGGGAAATGATTTCCGAGTCCCAGGCATCCTCAATGAGAGCAAAGAATCGATTGGTTGAAAATAACTCTTTCCATCCAGGATCTTCTTTGGATCCGCGGGATACGGTTTTTTTGTATCCAATGGCCGATTGTGGCAATTTGTTCCAAAAGAAATCGGCTCTCGACCATGCATCTGGTGGGATGCTAAGGCCGTCCTTGAGTCCGGTCGAGACGAAATAAGTGTGACCCGTCGCAATTGCCATCCACACATGGAGTTTTCTGGTTGCTTTCATGAATTCGAAGCTTTTTTCGTATTCTAACGTGCTCGGATCCATGCGGTCATTCAATCCGAGTTGTTCGGTAAACTTGGCCCCGTACTTCTTTTGGGCAAAGTCTAAGATGTCAAATGAAAACCTTAGGAATTGCAACATATGCTCGTCCTGATATTCCGGGCTGACAACTGGTCTAATCAAAAAATTCTTCATGTTCATCAGCTCGTCTTTGACTTCTAGGAATCCATCTGCCAATTCTTCTTCATAATGGGTTTGAGTGAGTTGAAGCTCTTTGGAGACAATTTTTTCCATCTTGTTTAGGAAGTTCAGATGCCATTGTGCTTGGATTGGTAACTTCTTGGGGTCCATTCTTTCATAAGGGAGAAATCTGCCATAGAAAGACTCAACAAAAATTTTGAGGCGGTAAAATACCAACAAATCTTGTTCTCTTCTTCTAAGCACTAGTGGTTAAAGGAAAGATTGGGGTAGCATTAATATACACTTGATCAAACTAGGAGGAGCTCACTCCAAGAGATTTTGTAGTAGTCATGAATCGCTCACCATTGAAAATTTCCGCAATAGATGTCAGCAGTGGATGGTTTTGGAGGAACTCAACTTCTTCTAAATTGCCGTGAAACTTGCTCCAGTACCTGATATCCGAATAAAACCTCCCATGAGATTCCATAGCAAGCCATCTTAAGAATACAGGGTTCCTCAAGTAACCCTGAAAACTTTCATCTAACTCGGCTGGGATAAGGTGGTATTTGTATAAATAGCTTAAGATATGGAAGATGCAGTTGTTCCAAGCGGCCCTAGCATAGAAGTTAGGGCCGTCCAAGTTTGCGGTGGTGTCGAGGAATGAGACTAGCTTCCGAATCCATTGCTTGTACTCTTCCAATTCCAGAGAAGGTTTTGGAGTAAAGTCGAGTGGCTCTCGGCCGACAGGTTTGGCGGTGGGAGTCGGTAATGTCTGACAACCATATATAGTCTCAATAAGCTCGTAAAAATCGTTCAATTCCCCTAGGATTCTTTCCCTGGTTTTCGAGTCCATATCGGCAACATGTGATGGCACGGCCCCGTTGGTCACACTTCTAGTGTATTCAAAAATTCCTATCATCGATAACCAATCCGTTTGCCTCATTTCCAAAGTTTCTATGTACCCAAGAAATCATCTTTATCAGTCACTATAACTCTGCATACTGATGTCCAAGTAGACAGGTTTAACTAACTCTGATCGTGCTGCATTCTCAATCCCGGTTCTGATGACGCATAATCTCGGGTTAACGATAGGACAAGATGCGCCAGCCTGGTACATAATCCGTTTTTTAGGCTCACCGATTTCCTGTGCAACAGCAACAAGATGCTGGTACGCCGAGCTTCCACTAATCGGCTCAGTCTGCTTGCTGGACTGATCCGTCTTGCCGGCCTCCTTGACGCCCAGAGGATCGTCTAATTGATCCGCGATGGCTCTCAGTCTTCTCATGTTGCATATAGTTAGAAGAGTTGGAAGCCATAAAGGTGTGGTGAATACGCGTACCATTTTTGCCTCGGCTCATGTGAGAACCGGCCCGGTTGGAAGAATTTTCGACATCACTTGGGGTGAGTGCTAAGTCCATGGGATCGTCCAAAGCTATGAAGGTAAGAGGAAATCAGCATCGCATTTTTATTCGTTATAAATTGACTTGAAATGAGGAAAACGAATCATTATGTTTACCTTCGATACCGCGTTCAACCTCCTTCCCCTGGCTTGCAACTTCCTTGTTCAGCGGAGTACATGTGCAAATTTCCGCAAGCAATAGGACGACCAATGTTAAGGTCAATGCTCTCAAATAAACCATAACCGAGTGTCTTGGTTGTGAATAAGTCAAAAAAATATTCAGGGGTTGGTCAGCAGCGGGTTGGTCAGCAGCGCAAACCAGTAATCTCGTGCAAACCAAGCTCAGGTAGGAAAACCTCTTACTATAACTTGTATCTGAGTAAATATTTTCAACCGAGATTCTGCCTGACGGTGTCGTTTTAGGAATGCAGATGAAAACTGGTGGGCTAGCTGGGAACTCCGATTGGCTCACCCTTTATGGAAAAACCTTTCCGGCCCTGCAAGTCCTTCCAGCACAGATACATTTGTTTGCATCACCTGTGTTTCAACATGTTATCCGGTGTTACAGCAAAAGCGAAAAAGCTTGCGGGTGCGGGAGGCCGAAAATTGCCTGCTGCATTTCAGCCACACACCTGTACAGCGGAGCTGTACAGGATGTCACATCGCCTCCGGGCGACTGGTTGAGCTTGATTTGCGTGTCGGGCCGACTGTTGGGTGGGGCAGGTAGTCCTGACGAAGCGGCCGACGAGGGTAGAATTGCACCAGGATTCCAATGGTGCAACCCTCAATACCCCAATGTTGATAATGAAGGAAATAGCATTTTTCTTCCAATGATATTCCTGTATGCAGCTTGACATACAGGACCTATACAGGCTTGAAGGGCAGTGGCTGAGATTCCAAAATTGGGCCTGCCGGGCCGCAAGCTTTTTCGCTTTTGCTGTACATAGCCGTTTCAAAAGTGAAAATTGAACATTGGTGGAATGCGTACCTGGGGTTCTGTAGGGGCCCTGCTAAGCGAGGGACTGATATGCACATCAAGTTAGGGCATGTACACATGATTTATGGTATTCAAAATTGCATATGTCACTATTTACATAAAATCACAAAACCAATTTTGGCTGGGAGATGTCAGCGTGCATAAAACTTTAAGTGACATCTCCCAGCCAAAATTGCAGTTTATGATTTTATGTAAAAAAATCTTATGCAATTTTGAATACCATAATTATATTCAAAATTGCATAAGATTTCTTTACATAAAATCGTAAACTGCAATTTTGGCTGGGAGATGTCACTTTAAGTTTTATGCATGCTGACATCTCCCAGCCAAAATGGGCTTTATGATTTTATGTAAACAGTGGCATATGCAATTTTGAATACCATAACCATATATGGTGTTCAAAGTTGGTTTGCATAATTTTATGCATGCATAAATCATAAAATCATAAAAATATTTTGGTGAGGAAATTTTGTATTACATAATCAGACAGTCATATCCCCTGCAAAAAAGATTTTATGAATTTAAGATTTATGCATGCATAAAATTATGCAAACCAACTTTGAACACCATAATAATTACAAAGATTTTTTTACATAAAATCATAAACGGGTTTACTTCGCGCACGGAGGGAAACTCGTTGCGCACGGGAATTTCCGTTGACTCGACGTCACGTGACGTCGGGCCCCCCTCCGTGCGCGCCACCAGCTCCCCTCAAAAAACTATCCGCACACGGGGGTGCCGTGCAGTGACAGGTGGCCGGGGTGAAGCACTCCGGCCATCCGGAGGAAACAATCCCCTTGATGACCGGCACAGACCGGTCATCGAGAGGGTACATCACATCTCTCTCGATGACCGGCATTCCGGTCATCAAGAGGACAAATCCCACTCGATGACCGGTACAGACCGGTCATTGGGAGGCTACATCCCTCTCAATGACCGGCATAGACCGGTCATCGGGAGGCTACATCCCTCTTGATGACCGGCATAGACCGGTCATCGAGAGGCTACATCCCTCTCGATGACCGGAGTAGACCGGTCACCAAGAGGATACACCTCTCTCGATGACCGGCATTCCGGTCATTGAGAGGACAAACCCCCCTCGATGACCGGTACAGACCGGTCATTGGGAGGCTACATCCCTCTTGATGACCGGAATGCCGGTCATTGAGAGAGATGTGTTCTCTCGATGACCGGAATGCCGGTCATTGAGAGAGATGTGTTCTCTCGATGACCGGAATGCCGGTCATTGAGAGAGGTGTATCCTCTCGGTGACCGGTCTACTCCGGTCATCAAGAGGGATGTAGCCTCTCGATGACCGGTCTGTACCGGTCATCGAGAGGGATGTAGCCTCCCGATGACCGGTCTATGCCGGTCATCGAGAGGGATGTAGCCTCCCGATGACCGGTCTGTACCGGTCATCGAGAGGGATGTAGCCTCCCGATGACCGGTCTGTACCGGTCATCGAGAGGGATGCAGCCTCCCGATGACCGGTCTGTACCGGTCATCGAGAGGGATGTAGCCTCCCAATGACCGGTCTGTACCGGTCATTGAGAGGGATGTAGCCTCCCGATGACCGGTCTGTACCGGTCATCGAGAGGGATGTAGCCTCCCGATGACCGGTCTGTACCGGTCATTGAGGGGGATTTGTCCTCTCGATGACCGGAATGCCGGTCATCAAGAGAGATGTGTTATACCCTCTCAATGACCGGTCTGTGCCGGTCATTGAGGGGATTGTTTCCTCCGGATGGCCGGAGTGCTTCACCCCGGCCACCTGTCACCGCACGGCACCCCCGTGTGCGGATAGTTTTTTGAGGGGAGCTGGTGGCGCGCACGGAGGGGGGCCCGACGTCACGTGACGTCGAGTCAACGGAAATTCCCGTGCGCAACGAGTTTCCCTCCGTGCGCGAAGTAAACCCAATCATAAACTGCAATTTTGGCTGGGAGATGTCACTTTAAGTTTTATGCACACTGACATCTCCCAGCCAAAATGGGCTTTATGATTTTATGTAAACAGTGGCATATGCAATTTTGAATACCATAGATGTTTCACTATGAAACAAGAAAGTTGGAAACTTGGACTGCACATTACCTGAATTATCTAACTTAACACAAGTCCCCCACTTTGGAGGGCCCTGGTACAGCCTGGGTTGGCGCGAAGCGCCCTCGCGCAAAGCGCGACCTCCAAAGGAGGGACTTGGGACTAATGTCCACTTTTTGGCCTGAGGGTTTGAGGCCTTTTGGTGGGTGTTTTGTGCCATCCGAATTTTGACTGTCTTCCCAAACAGCCCCAAACATGCCTTTTGGACCAAAAGATTTGTCTGGATCCTCCCCATCTTTTGCTGCTACCCCCATCCCTGAAGGCCCAACCCTTCTCTTTCCATGTTCCGTCAAACTTTTGGTTTTTGGGGTATTCTGGGCTGTATGACATGTGTGGATTGAACTGGCCTCGGAAAACAGTATGCTCATTCAATTCAATTCCACAGGATCCAAGCTCTCTGAGCTCTGGTCAATATGCCTTGGCCAATCCAGCTCATGCATCCAATCCTCATTATGAGGACATGGACATGAAGCCAAGATGGTCAGCTATATTGACCCTTCAGGGCTTCAGCAGAGGCTTGTCAGTTTTTGCTGTGTGGAGGTCAAAAGGAAAAAAGGGCATAAAAAGCCATAAAAGCCCCAAACTCTCAGGCAAAAAGTATGACATGAGTCATAAGCCTCTCCTACGGAGAGTCCCTTCAGGACGTGGGGGTCCCCCCCCTCCGTTCGAGAGGCTTAGTTAGGCTAGCTGAATTATATGCTCGGATCAGCAGGTTTGACAAGTCCTCACACTAGCCTGTCCAAGCCGAACTTACCATCCTCGGAGGGACTTTGTTAAGTTTGTGTCCAAGCAGTTCTTGCACATGGCCGTCCAAAAAGATGTCAAACAGGCTTGTCCAACCAGTCACCAGGAAGGCCTATAATCTGCTCGGACAGCAATTCCGACCTCTTGTCGGATGGCCATGCCCAAAAAATGTTTGGACATGCCGGTCCGAGCACTTGTCAGACCTGCCGCTCCAAACAAATAATTATTGCAGGGAGTACTGTATCTGTACTTACTCACCAAAGGCCTCGGCAATCAGGTACAAGGCGAACTTATCTATTGTGATTCCAGGAATGCTTGGACAAATTTTTGAGCTGTGAACTCAAAATCATGGAATCCTGACATTTGAGTTCAGGTTTTCACCCTTCCTGCTGGCCAACAATAAGTGGCTGACATGCCAAGTTTGCAGCTGTGTTGGTCAGAAAACCAAAATTTTACCGGTGCTGTCAGTGTGGCTCAAAGGCCATAACTTTAGCCCACTGAAAATCTTAAATTGTTCAAGCTTAAGAGCATCCGCATTGGTGCGGGTGTAACTCGAGGAGTAACAGATCTGCTTACTCCCAGATTAGCGCTAATCCCGGCTGGCAACCATATTGGTGTGGGATAAAAAGATGTGTAAGTATGTTGTATGCACCTAGAGCTTATGTAAGCTGTGTTTGGTGCATACACCCAGGGAGTCCTCCAACAAGGATATCTTGAGGAATCCTCGTGGATTCCCCATAGTGCCCCTGCGCAGGGTTGGACCAGTGGCTGCTGGTCCAGACGTTCATGTGACCTCCACCAAGTGGATCACGGGGGCACCTTGTGATGGCCCCGAGGATCCCACAGATACTTACAGATGTGTACCCGTGGAATCCACATGGCCACGTAGGCGGGCCTTAAAAATTCAGCGGGAGCAGCTTGCTAAAAACTGTCGCCGGTGGGAGTCAAACTCAGAATCAAGGCAGGGAACATGGATGAGAGGGAGTGCCACACAACACACACTACGGGCAAATAGGTGTTGTTGCGGCCCGCAGCGTCACCTGACGTTGCATTTTGGGTTGCGGCCGCAGTGACTGCACCTACTTGCGCAGTCACGCGGGCTTGCAAGCACAGGGTGATGCTGCATCCCGCAGCGACAGCTACATGCCTGTAGTGACAGCCATTTCAGATTGTTGAACCCCGCTTCTTTACACGCTATCAACCCCCCAAACAATGGTTTGCAATAGGTTTTTTTGTTAAGTTTTTTTTTTTTTCAATTTTTTTTTCCTGTCTTCAAAATCAAGTTTTGTCGGTCTTTCAAAACCTCAGGACCAGCCTGAGGTGGTCTTTGCTGGAAGGAAAAAAAAAGAAAAAGCCATGGAACTGACATGAGCAACGAGCTGATGTGATCTCCACACGTGCCAGGAAGGCACCTCGTGGAACCGAAGGGGAAAAGTGTGAAGCCCATTGGTTCCACGTGGAAAAAACCTGTTTCGTGGAACCGGCGAGCTTACTGAGGGGTTACCAAGCCAATCCTCGTTGGTTCCACGGATTACCCTCCTCTTGTTGGTTCCACAAACGGGCGGGGCAGGAAGTACCCCCGCCGTGTACTTTTGGGTGGGGAGGAGTGTCTGCATGCAGCGCTTACTCCCAGGATTAGCAAGGAGTAACTTTACTCCTGCTTAATCCAAATTGTACTCCCGGGAGGAGTTTACTCCAATTAAATCAGACCCAATGCGGTTGCCGAGGAGGATTAGTTACGCTAATCCTCCCTTAATCCGCAACCGATGTGGATGCTCTAAGTGGAATCACAATAAGTCCCTCCAAGGGGGGCTCTGCAGGAGGGACTTCCAAGCGGTGAAAGTTTGGGTGGCAGGAACAGAAAACCAGCCTCAATGCCAATGTTCACCCTTGCATCATTTTTCTGTATTTTTTTATGGAGTCTTATATCAAAAGATAGAGGGGAAGCATGGCTTCAGCTTCATCCTACCCACTTTCCCTTGTCATCCCATTCCTGGTTTTCCCAGTGCTTCAAGTGCAAAACTGGTGGAAAAATGTTAAAACCCCAAAATACTATATTCTCACACCACTGACACATACACACAGGTCAAGTTACAAAGCTGACATCATCTAGGATAACTGAACAGGATATGTCAGGTGGCTGTCTAAACTCTAAAGTTCCAAAAGATATTAGGCACCTTATGGAATTACTAACTCCTCCCCAGGAGGAAGTTGGATGGTTTGTTACTTTGATCACACAATGAAGAAATCAGATAGTGAAAATTTTCAAAATGCAGTCCCCTCCGCAACATGTAGAGCTTTCACATACTGAAAAAAAGGAGAAATAAATTGGTAAGATGAGGGAGAAAGTGTAAGATTGTTAAAAAAGAGGGATTTTCTAAGAGAATCAAGTTCCTCCTGTGCCAATGATCACCGCTTGCGGGCAAGTCCCTCCTGCAGAGTTTGCAATTTGTGCAAAATCCTCAGAGGGACTGGGTTAAGTTTGGGTGCAAGGTGCTAGCCCATGAGGAATCCTCCCTGGCAAGGGGGACATGTAACCTATATACTGCTTACATCTACCTTAACTAAGTCCCTCCCAAGGGAGGCCAAAGGCCTCCCTCTGGGAGGGACTTCTGCCTTACAGGTGATTTTGGCCTGAGAGTTATGCCCCAAATCCTTGCCTTTTTGTGCTAAGGTCCCTGTATGGTGGTGTGTTTTTGTGATCACCCTGTACATTTTCACTAAGACTCATCAGAAGCGTGGCTATCTCCAGCCACCTTCTGGTGTATTTTTCTCCTTGCCAAACTTGAGATACAGGGGATTAGAGATGGCCTCTTGCACCCGGGTACCCGCCTGAAATTTCGCAAAATCTCAAAACCCGCACCTGCACCCGGCACCCGCCGGCGTGTGCTCGGCGGGTATACCGGGTACCTGCTGGCGGGTGCTGGGTGCAGGGGCGGGTACCCGCTCTGATATACTCACTGCCGGTGAGAAATCCCTCCCGGTCAGCAATACATACACTTGCTGACCAGGAGGGATTACCACAGTCAGCAAGCTCATTGCGATGGCCGGGAGGGAGTCCTCCCAGCCATTGAGCCATCAATTATATCAATGACTGGGAGGGAGTCCTCCCAGCCATTGAGCCATTGATTATATCGATGACTGGGAGGGAGTCCTTCCAGCCATTGAGCCATTGATTATATCAATGACTGGGAGGGATTCCTCCCAGCCATCAATTACATTGATGACCGGGAGGGAGGACTTCCTCCAGGTCATTGTAGCGAGTATATTGATGACTGGGAGGAAGTCCTCCCAGCCACCAATTATATCAATGACCGGGAGGAAGTCCTCCCAGCCATCGATTATATCGATGACCGGGAGGAAGTCCTGCAAGCCATTGATTATATCGATGACCGGGAGGAAGTCCTCCCAGCCATCGATTATATTGATGACCGGGAGGAAGTCCTCCCAGCCATCGATTATATCGATGACCAGGAGGAACTCCTCCCAGCCATTGATTATATCGATGACCGGGAGGAACTCCTCCCAGCCATCAATTATATTGATGACTGGGAGGAAGTCCTCCCAGCCATTGGTTATATCGATGAACGGGAGGAAGTCCTCCCAGCCATTGATATAATCGCTGACCCGGGGATATCTCCCGGAGTCCCGGGGGTATAGTGCCTCCTTGACCGGAGGGATCCCTCCATTCAAAGAGGTGCACAAGCTTTTTGACCGGAGGGACTCCTCCAGTCAAGGAGTCCCTCCGGTTGAGGAGGTGTACACACCTCTGGGCAGAGGGATCGCTCTGCTTGAGGTGGTATGTACACCTCCCACCTCTTCAAGTGGAGAGATTCCTCCAATCCATCTGGCCCACCAAGATGGGCGGGTACCCGGATGGGTACTCGTTTTTTTCCTGCCCAAAAACTGAACACCCGCACCTGAACCCGGCACCCGCCGGCGGGTGCTGAGGGGGTGTTTGGGGTACCTGCTGGCGGGTGCCGGGTACCCGCAAACGGGTACCCAAGTGCCATCTCTACAGGGGATGTAAAAACAAAAAAACTTGTCCTGGCTAGAACAGATGATTGATCACTGTTTTTCCAAGTGAATAGCCGAAAATGCATGTTCCCGCACGCATCCTGCAGCTTTGTGAAATTCTCAGATTTGAAAGAGCAGCAAGTCCTGGATACCTTTCATTTTTTTTCCTCAAGGCAAGTGCATGGATTTGCACTAAAAATGCTGTTTTAACATTCTCCGGGTTGGCTTTTTCCATCCACCATCTTTGATGGATCATTGTGAGTGAGGCAGGAGGACTCATGATGATATTGATGCATCAAAAATTAGACAAGATGTTGATATTTCATCTGATCCAAAAACATTGTTGGGATCCTCGGAGGTGAAGGAGCTATGGGAACATTTGTCAAAATGAGCATTTTTGGCCTTTGCTCTTGGTCCTAAATCACCAATACCGCATAATTCCCTCCTGTGGAGGCGCTTCGCGCCCCCACCTTTGGACTTGGGTCAGCCTAAAGGCACCCCAAAAATTTACTTCATGTACACCAAAAAGGGGTGCCGCTGAAATGTACCCCAAACCACTTGGGGTTTACTTTTGCGCACCCCTGTGAAGATGGGGTACAGCACCTCATACCCCAGGTAATTTGGGGTGAGCCAACAGTGGGCCAGCTACGCTAACCGTAGCGTTAGCGTGGCGTAGCGTAGCGGAATTCCGCTAAATTTTAGTGTAGCATTAGCGGAATTGCGCCTTCTCTGCGCTAACGCTACGCGCAAAGGGTGCGCAGCTACTTTAGCTGTTAGCGTAGCGTTAGCGCAGATGCGCGCAATTGCGCTAACGCTACACACGCAGGGCGCAAAAGAGCGCGCGCTACGGTGCGCCACAGTGCTTTTAGCTGAAAAAAAGGCCTTTTTTTCCGCTAAAAGCGCTGTAGCGCAGCGTAGTGACTGTAGCGGCGCGCTAACACTAACAAACAATTGGCGCGCTGTTAGCGCCGCTGAAACGTAGCGCAGCGTAGCAGCGCTAACAGCGCGCTAACACTACTCAAAATGGGTGGGCGCTTTTTGCCGCTACGCTAATGCTAAGTGGCCCTGTAGCGTAGTGTAGCGTAGCGGCCCACCGTTGGGTGAGCCAAGGGGTACCCCAAGACCAGTGAAATCTGTGGTGTACACAGCCACAACAACCCATCATACTGGGGTGCAAACCCCCAGTACTCCAATATGTCACCCTGTGAAAGGGGTGAGCCACTCAACACCCCAGATGTATCTGGGGTGCCGCACCCACCCGCCCGACTACACATCGACAGTCATCGAGGGGAGTGGCACCCCTCGATGACCATCACAGACTGGTCATCAAGGGTGCTACTCCCCTCGATGACCAGCACAATTGTTCATCGAGGGTAGTAGCACCTCCCCTCAATGACCAACACAGACCAGCCATTGAGGGGGGTGCTACTCTCCTTGATGACCGGCACAGATTGGTCCTCAAGAAGAATAGCACCTCCCATTGATGACCGGCACAGATCGGTCATTGAGGGGAGTATCACCCCTCAATGACCAACACAGACCGGTCATCAAGGGTGCTGCTCCCGTCACCGGTCATCAAGGGTGCTGCTTCCCTCAATGACCGGCACAATTGTTCATCAAGGGGAGTAGCACCTCCCCTTGATAATCAACACCAACCGGTCATCAAGGGGGGTGCTACTCTGCCCTCAAAGACCAATCTGTGCCGGCCATCGTGGGGAGGTGCTACTCCCCTCAATGAATGATTGTGCCGGACATCAAGGGGAGCAGCACCCCCCTCAATGACCGGTCTGTGTTGGTCATCGAGGGGAGTAGCTCCCCTCAATGAAAAATTGTGCCGGTTATCAAGGGGAGTAGCACCCTCGATGATCTGTGTTGGTCATCAAGGGGTGCTACTCCCCTCGATGACTGAATGTGCCGGTCATCAGGGGAGTAGCACCCTTGATGACCGGTCTCTGTTGGTCATCAAGGGGAGTAGCACCCTTGATGACCGGTCTGTAATGGTCATCAAGGGGTGCTACTCCCCTCAATGACCAATGTGTGCAGGTCTAACAAGTCGGGCGGGTGGGTGGGGGAGTAACTCCCCTTGATGGGGTGCGCGACTGATGTACACCATTTCACTTGGTGTACATTAAATTTCACCCCAAAAATTGAAGCAGTCTGGGGGTTTCAACACCCTCACCCCAATGTTTTTGGGGTAAGCAGGTCTGCACACCAATAAATTGGGGTACTCCAGAAGTGCACCCCGGGAATATTGGGGTGCACATGCGGGTACACCAAAATTTTGGTGTACATGAAGTAAATTGTTGGGGTGCCTTTAGGCTGACCTTTGGACTTAGTTAAGTTTGTGCTTACATATACCCTTGGATCCACTCAGCAAGGATAGATTCCCCTCCACTCGTACAGGAGGTTTCCTTACCATTGTACTTGCCCAGGCCTGAGAAAGCAGTTACATTTATTTACATTTACCCTGAAGTTATTGTGCTTGCAAACCTCTGCCAACCCAATACAGATATTTAAGTGAGGAGGGCCTGAGGGAACAGTGGCCTGGCAACCATACAGATGTGCTGCCATTTCAAAAGTTTATTTTATCAGATTTGGTTTTCTCAAAGTTTAAGCATGCCTCATGGGTGTGTTTGAAGAGTTTTGCATGATTTTTGAAATGAAAATCTAACAAACAGAGGGTTGTTTTGATTGAATTTAAATTCTGTTTCAAAAATCTCTCAAAAAAACCCAAATTTCTGTTCATAATTGTGGCCTGAGTACTTTCTGGACCAACTTGCCAATCCCCAGCTGGCTGTTAAAGGCTGTATTTCAAATCAATGGCCAGTAAACCCAGGTATCCTCCACTGGATGGTGTGTATGGCCATCAAGTGGAGACACTCCATTTGATGACCAGGGTGTATGTCTATGAAGTGGAGACACCCTTCACTCAATGAATGGGTTGGATGGCCATTGAGTGGAAAAATCCTCCACTCAATGATTCTCTTTATTATGTAGCTATTGAGTGGAGACATCCTCAACTCAATGAAAATCCATACTGGCCATTGAGTGGAGAAATCCTAGGCCATCCTCCACTCAATGAAACATTTTTACAGGCCATTGAGTGGAGAAACCCTCCACTCAATTAATGTTTACTCAGCTGCAAACATCCCAGATTGATGAAAATGTTTCAAGCACTACAATTTGCTACAAAAAGTGGTGCTTTTCCATGGGGTGGGATGTTCTGCCAGTGCCGGGGTCTGGGTAGGAGTAAATGTCAGCTCTGGTCTCTGGGGTGACTCGGAGTTGATGGTTTTTTTAGGTACTTGCTGTAGCGGCTAGAGTAGCGGCCAGCGGAAAGAGGGCCACACTATAACCTTAAAGACCAATGGGAATAAACCACGCCTTGAAACTGAACAGCGGAGGGGCTAGCTCCCTTACAAATTGAGGGGACACGGCAAAAGCTTGAGCCAAGCACCGTAGCTTAATAGGAAAAGATCCCTATTTTCTAGGTTACAGGTGTTATAGCACCCACCTGTACCTAGAGTAAAATACATGAAGGGAGAGGAAGCTGTAAAGGAAAAGGTTAGTAGATTAAGTATAAAACCCCACTCACATTATGTTTTAAAGTAAGGTCAACAGCAGCGGTGGGTAGTTACAATACGCTACGATAACCTCTGTCATCACCAGGGGAGATATGTTCCCACTCCCCAGGGAGTGCCTTACCGTAAATTGTTTCCATAACTGTGCTGGAGGCCTTTGGTAAAGCAATAGTGAATAGGTATGAACAAGACTGGAAGTCAGCGTGGAAATCAGTTGGAAATCATCCTGAAATAAACCATAACTTGCCAAAAAATCATCCAGAACTCATCCAGAATATAGTCCTTTCTTGGCTCCATGACCAGTGTGTCCTTTCCATGGAGATGTGAAAGGCCCAGCCTGTGATTTTTTCCCCCTCATGTACTCGCGTACATCAGGGGGACAATTGGTGTCTCAAAACAAATTTTTTACTTTTCATGTGGCTGTGAAAGGCCCATCCTGTGATATTTCCACCTCAATGTACGCGCGTACATCAGGGTGACTATTAGCAAAGTGCAAAAAGGTTAACTTGCATGTGCACATGTGAATTTTGAAAAGCAAAAAAATACAAAATTCACTAGATCATTTTCGTGAGGAGGACAGGATATATGGCCAAAGTGAATTGGCACCGCAATCCAACCTTGACTTAACTCAGACTTTCACCCTATTAAAACAGTTTTTTGTCATTTTTATCAGCCAAATTCAAATTAATTCCCGCATTTCCAAGAAAATGGGTTTCAATTTCAATGACTGCAACATTACCACATTCCAAAAATCTAAACCTAATAATACCAAGTTGACTTTTAGTTTAATTTTGTACATCAGGGCATATAATGTGAATTACAAGAAACCCATTTTTTTGGAGGCATTACTTTTGAGAATGGGAATTTTGCTTTGCTATCCTTAAAAATCAGTAGACAGGAGCAATTGATGAGTTGGACTTTGGTGAAATATCATTTCATCATATTTCTTCCTACAGTTGTACATAGAAAACAAAAGAATTCTACACAACATTGTGTTGACTTCCAAATCAATTGTGACTGACTTTTCACTAACTTCTCCATCCAATTTACTATTTTGGGGATAAGTTACCAATCCACATCAGGCTCACATCCGACCAAAACTCACATAAAATTCAGCTCTGGCACTCCCTGGGGAGTGGGAACATATCTCCCCTGGTGATTGAATATTAAGTAAGTCTTATTTGTCAAGTTTTTGCATTCAATTACTGGCTCACCAATATTGCCCATGCCTAGATCTGTGGGATAGTAAGCAATAATGCAACCAACAATGAGTTGATGGTCAGGGAGCTCAAGAAGTTGAAGTGGCCTCACTTCAAAGGCAAGACACAATGGATCCAATGTTTTGCCAATATTATCAACTTGATAGCCCAGTCAATTCTCCGCCCGTTTGGAAATTGGAAGAAGAATAAATATTCTGGTACCAGTGTGGCCAAATCCAAAGCAGAAGGGGATTCTGAAGAGGAAAACCCTCCTGCGCAAATACAAGTGTCCATTCAACTTGCTTGTTTTCATACCACATGTTTGTGAGGCTGATTACATTTTCATTAGGCTTGCCCATGGGGAAAAAGGCAGTACCTCATCAGATGAAGAAGAGGAATACCCCTATGGAAAAGAAGAAACTCTGCAACTGCTAAATGAACATGATGAAACCCTCAGCAAGGCAGATATCAAAAATCTTAGTGATGAAGAAAAAAAACAATAGGTATACGAGTGAATCATGCAGGGAAACTTCAAGTTCCCCTCCAAACGTATAACAATTGCCGACCTCCATAAACGCTCCAAAAATCTTTCTTCAAAAAGTTCAGATTGAATCGTCTGATCAAGAGAAACGCAACAAACTTGTTGCCAAAAGTCTCAGCTGTAAACTCAGCCAACCAACCCTCCTCCTGTAGATTTTTTTGCTACCGTTCAATCCGTTGTCAGCCCCAAAACTCTGGAAATCGTTGCCGATCTATCTGGACAATTGTACCATCGGTAATTGACATTCAAGCAAAATTAGCTTTTCCTGGTCCATTTTTTTTAGGGAGTTGAAAAATTGACTCCCAAGAATTAATAAATTGACTCCCAAAAGTCGTTTACGTCGGGCGGACCGTCTCGGGACGTCCCCCCTGGGTATTCGGGACCTTGCGCGGCCCCAAAATCATCTTGGGAGTTGATTAATTAATTCCCCTCTCGAGAATGGGAGTCAATATATTAATTTAACAAAAAAACAACGAACATGCAAAAAAAAATTATTTCTTGCCACTGTTGTACCCAAAAACCCTACAAATTTTACAGCAATCTAAATAAACTCTTTAGAGAATACTGTGAGCTTCACGGCATTGGTACTCCTCAGGGAGACCCTGTGTAGCCGGGGGGCAGATTTGGCGGATTTCCTACTAAGGCAAACCCCCAAAACTTTATCTACAGTGCTCCAAATGGCCCTAAATTTTTTCTGCTATAAGAATACACTCTCTAGAAGACATTATAAGCTCCAATGAGGTATTACACATCAGGCACACCTTCTATCAACCGTGGTGCAGCGTAGCGCAGCGCAAACGCAGTATTTTTTAGTGTAGCGTTAGCGCAATCACACGCATCTGCGCTAAAGCTACGCGCACAGGTTTCAAAGCTATTTTAGCTTTCAGTGTAGTGTTAGCGCAGATACGCGCGATTGCGCTAATGCTACGCTAAAAAATAGTGTGTTTGCGCTGTGCTACACTGCACCACGGTTGATAGAAGGTGTGCCTAATGTGTAATACCTCATTGGAGCTTATAATGTCTTCTAGAGAGTTTATTCTTATAGCAGAAAAAATTTGGGGCCATTCGGAGCACCTTAGATAAGGTTTTGGGGGTTTGCCTTAGTAGGAAATCCGCCAAATCCGCCCCCCAGCTACACAGGGTCTCCCTGAGGAGGGCTAATGACGTGCAGATTAACATATGTTTTAAACAGTTTATTCTTATAGCAGAAAAAATCTGGGGCTGTTTGGAGCACCGTAGATAATGTTTCGGGGGTTTGCCTTAGTAGGAAATCCGCCAAATCCGCCCCCCGGCTACCAACAGTGGCAAGATATTTTTTTTTTTGTATATTCCGTCATTTTTCACTAAATTAATATATTGACTCCCATTCTCAAGAGGGGAATTAATTAATCAACTCCCAAGATGATTTTGGGGCCGCGCAAGGTCCCGAATACCCAGGGGGGACGTCCCGAGACGGTCCGCCCGACGTAAACGACTTTTGGGAGTCGATTTATTAATTCTTGGGAGTCAATTTTTCAACTCCCTTTTTTTATCTGATATATGTATCTTTTTTTTCAAAAAAGAAACTATTTAGATTCAAACTTAATCAGTCCCTCCCCCCCTCTCACACAAAACAGACTTTGAACAAAGCAGCAAATTTTGGCGTGGATTCGTGGGGACTGCTATCGCCCATGTAGCCGGTGTGGAATTGAGACCGTAATTTATTCTCAAGGGTATTTTGGACGTGTGTTTGTTTTTTTAGTCCCAAATACGAATTCATGTCGTTTTGAACAATTTTTGGAACGCGATCTTTTGTTGGTTGCAAGGGTAGTCTTTATGTTATTTTGGCTGCCCATCAGAGGAAAACCAGCCTGTATGTAACGTTTAGCAACAAAACATTTATGCGCATCTAAAGCAATACAGGGACAGGCTAAACCACATCCTGCAAGTATGTAACAAAAACTTGCCCTCAACTCTGTAGGGAGCAAGAGAGTCAGATCTGCAGCCATTGGGATTAGATTTCCCCGCAAAAATATGCGTTACAGGCTGATGATCTGGCTCTGTTGGGGGCTACAGCTGGCTACAGAACCAAAGGAGAGTCGCTATACAAACTCCACGCGTTGTGCAGACCCGGTTCACAACTTTGAAACCTTTTCACAACTGGAAATATTCTTTCCCAGTACATGTTTACTTAACTGGAAACCTTTCTTCAAACTGTAGAGACTGTAAAATGAAGATGTGTCTGGTGAGAGTCAAACTCACAACCTCAGCTATGCTGAGACACATACTAGCACCAGGAAAAAAAAGTAGTCAGTTGATGACAACTGACATAACACAGCTCTGGTTTCAGCTCCAAAGCTACTCCATCTGCTAGTTCAGGGCTGGCTGGCACACAGCTCAGTGCCCATTTTGGCACAGCTGAAGCCTCTAGCTTGCAATTTTCACAAGCTGCTCCTCAGCTTTGTCCCAGGCAAAGCTGCTGCTCAGCCTTGGCCCAGGCCCAGCTGCCCCTCAGTCTTGGCACAGGACAAGCCACTGCTCAGCCTTTGCCTGAGCAAGAACGGGTGTTGATAGACACACACCCGTCCCCCGGAGGCAAGCCCTCGCCCACGCCCTTTGAAAAGGGCGTGTGGGACCGCACACCCTTGATAAAGGGCGAAAGGGCATGCACACCCCTGTATGGGCGTACGAGGGCGTGCACGCCCCCACATGGGCGTTCACGGGCGTGCACCATGGCTCGTCGGGAGCTCCTCGGCGGGCAGATGCAAGTATACCTGCTCGCCGAGAGCCCCTCGGCGGGCAGTTACAGATACCACCTCGCCGAGAGCCTCTCGGAGAGCAGGTATACATGCACCTGCTCGCCGAGAGCCTTGCCTGCTCGCCGAGAAGGATAACTCTCGGCGAGCAGGTATACAAACACCTACCCGCCGAGCCTGCTCACCGAGAGCCCCTCGGCGGGCAGGTGCATGTATACCTGCTCGCGCAGAGAAATCCTCGGCGAGCAGGCATACAGATCCCACCTCGCCGAGAGCCTCTCGGCGAGCAGGTATACATACACCTGCCCACCGAGCCTGCTCACCGAGAGCCCCTCGGCGGGCAGGTGCATTTATACCTGCTCGCCGAGAGAAATCCTCGGCGAGCAGGCATACATATCCCACCTCGCCAAGAGCCTCTCGGCGAGCAGGTATACTTGCACCTGCCCGCGGAGAGGCTCTTGGTGAGCAGGCTCGGCGGGCAGGTGCATGTATACCTGCTCGCCGAGAGAAATCCTCGGCGAGCAGGCATACACCTCTCGGCGAGCAGGCATACACCTCTCGGCGAGCAGGCATACATATCCCCGCTCGCCGAGAGCCTTGCCTGCTCGCCGAGAAGGATAACTCTCGGCGAGCAGGTATACAAACACCTGCCCGCCGAGCCTGGTCGCCAAGAGCCCCTCGGCGGGCAGGTTCAAGTATACCTTCTCGCCAAGAGCCCCTCGGCGGGCAGGTTCAACTATACCTGCTCGCCGAGAGGCTCTTGGCGAGGTGGGATATGTATGCCTGCTCGCCGAGGATTTCTCTCGGCGAGCAGGTATAAATGCACCTGCCCGCCGAGGGGCTCTTGGTGAGCAGGCTTGGTGGGCAGGTATATGTATACCTGCTCGCCGAGAGGCTCTCGGCGAGGTGGGATCTGTATGCCTGCTCGCCGAGGATTTCTCTCGGCGAGCAGGTATAGATGCACCTGCCCGCCGAGGGGCTCTCCGTGAGCAGGCTCGGCGGGCAGGTGTTTGTATACCTGCTCGCCGAGAGTTATCCTTGTCGGCGAGCAGGGATACATACACCATACCCGCCGAGGGGCTCTCGGCGAGCAGGTATATGTACTTGCGCCTGCCCACCGAGGGGCTCTCGGCGAGCAGGCACGGTGCACGCTTGTGCACGCCTATGTGGGGGCGTGCACGCCCTTGATAAAGGGTGCGCGGTCCCACACGCCCTGTTCGAAGGGCGTGGTCGTGGGCGTGCCCCCGGAGGACAGGTGTGCATTTATCAATGCCCGTTCTTGCTCAGGCAAAGGCTGAGCAGTGGCTTGTCCTGTGCCAAGACTGGAGGCAGCTGTGCCTGGGACAAAGCTGAGGATCAGCTCATGAAAATTGCACTAGAGGCTGGATAGCCAGCTGGAGCAGGTGTCATGTCAGTTGTCATCTAGTGACTACTGATTTTTCCTGGTGTAGAGGGCTGCCTTTACCAACTAGGCTACAGACGCTTGTGGCTGCCAGCTGGGTGGTTGGTTGGTAGTGCTCATGGGTCGATCCAACAGCCCTCCATACTGTGGTGATACATCATGGTAGCAGACTAACAGACAACTCAACACAATTGATCTCACATCCAAAAATGTTTCACTTCGGCACCAAGAAGCTAAGCCACAATGTTCATAAAACAGACGAGGTCTCGTCCACAGACATTTCAAACTGACACCTAGCTCACTTCTACATTCACAGCGCCGGGGCGTGCTTTCTGTTCTCACTACACATAATAAATACTCATCCAACCAAGACCCCTCTCCAATCCATAGTTTCTCCTGTTCTTAACTGAGACAATAACATGATCTTCACCAAGATATCATTATTTTGCATTTTCCTCCACATGCTAGCACCAGGAAAAAAAAAATAGTCACTTGATGACAAGTGACATCATGCCAGCTCCAGCGGGCTACCCACCATCTACCCACCATCTACCCATCATCTACCCACCATCTACCCACCATCTAACCAGTTTATGAATTTCCACAGGAGATCCTCAGTTTTTGCTGGGCACCACTGATCCCCATTTCTGGTCAGCTGATACTCAGCTTTAGCTCCCAGCTTATGCTCAGCTTTGGTGCCCAGCTCATGCTCAGCTTTGTTGCCCAGATCAGAACCAGTCCTGGCCCAGCTTATTTTCAGCTTTATTCCAGTCATGGCTCAGCTTAGACTCAGATTAGGACTATCATTGGCCCAGCCAATGCTCAGCTTTGGACCAGTATTGGCTCAGCTGATTTTCAGCTTTGGATAAATCTCGGCCCAGCCAATGCTCAGATTCTGAGTCTGACCACTCCTGTAAAAGCTTATGCTCATCTGTGGACCAGCCTTGGCTCAGCTGATGCTCAGCTGTGGACCAACCTTGGCTAAGAAAATGCTCAGCTGTGGACCAGCCTTGGCTCAGCTGATGCTCAGCTGTGGACCAGCCTTGGCTCAGCTGATGCTCAGCTGTGGACCAGCCTTGGCTCAGCTGATGCTCAGCTGTGGACCAGCCTTGGCTCAGCTGATGCTCAGCTGTGGACCAGCCTTGGCTCAGCTGATGCTCAGCTGCGGACCAGCCTTGGCTCAGCTGATGCTCAGCTGTGGACCAGCCTTGGCTCAGCTGATGCTCAGCTGTGGACCAGCCTTGGCTCAGCTGATGCTCAGCTGTGGACCAGCCTTGGCTCAGCTGATGCTCAGCTGTGGACCAGCCTTGGCTCAGCAGATGCTCAGCTGGGGAACGGCCTTGGCTCAGGTGATATTAATCTTTTGAATAGTCTCAAAAATTCTGATACTCAGCTTTGGAACAGCCTTGGCTCAGCCAATGCTCAGCTTTGTACCAGCATTGGCTCAGCCGATGCTCAGCTTTTGAAATATTTTGGCCCAGCTGGTGTTAATCTTTGGAACAGTATTGTCCCAGCTGATCCTAAGCTCTGCACAAGCCTTTTCCAAGATGATGCTCAGCTTTGGACCATTGTTGGCTAAGCTGATGCTCAGATTTGGAATATTCTTGGTCCAGCTGACACTTGGATTTGTTTCAGGCTTGGAATATCCAATGCTCAGCTGTGGCCCAGGCTCAGCCAATGCTCAGCTTTGGCCCAGGCTCAGTCAATGCCTACTGCTCAGCTTATGATGAGCATCAGCTGTTCCTGGGAAAAAATTAGGATCAGCTGACTGTGCCACATTGAGTGCTCTGGTGCAGTCCTGCAAGCTCTACAAGTGCTGGTGGAGCAGACTTGGAGCAGCGCTGGAGTAGCTCTGGAGCAGAAACCAAAGCTGCATCATGTCACTTGCCATCAAGTGACTATTTTTTCTTTCCTGGTGTAGGGGCTGTTCAATGGTTACTATGCACTTGTATGGAGGACTTCAGTAAGATATTTGCTCACTTATCTTGCTAGATTGAGTTAAGCCAAATTTCAGTTCTCTATCTCATGAGAAATGTGTTTGACTGATTTGCATAATTTTGCCAAGTTTTGTGCAATTGCAAAGAAACTGAGATTCTCCTCAAATTCAAAAGCCAAATTCATCAATATCTGTCAGGAAAAAGGGTGTGCCACCTTGCACAACATTGAAAGGGATTTACGTACTCAATGGAATTCAACCAGTGCTCAACTCAAAAGTGTAATCAGATGTGAAGCTGCAGTGCAATTTAAGTATATTTTTCCCTTGGATTAATTAATCAAACAATGTTAATTGGCTAACCAAGCCATCTCTTTGCAAGTCTGGTATGGCAGCGCGATAAAAGATATGGTGTTGATTGCAAGTATTACGTGGACCAATCCAACTTTGCCTTGGCTTGCAATTTTCTCAATATACTCAATCTTTTCTACAGAATCACCTTGCAAATATTGGTTGCAGGTAGAGATGGCCCCTGTGAACCCGGGTACCTGCCAGCTTTTTTGCCAAAATTTTGACACCCGCACCCGCACACGCACCGCCTGGGGCAGTCAGAGCGGGTACCTGCAGGTACCCATTTAGGTACCGGCGGGTACCTGCCCCTCAAAATTGACCGGAAGGATTCCTTCCTATTGAAGAGGTTGCAAAACCTCTTTGACTGGAAGGGATCCTTCCGCTTGAAGAGGTTTTGTAACCTCTTTGACTGAAAGGACTTTGAAGAGGTTACAAAACCTCTTTGACTGGAAAGGCCTTCCAGTCAAAGAGGTTCTGTAACCCCTTTGACCGGAAGGATTCCTTCCAGTCGAAGAGGTTTTGCCTCCTTCCAGTCAAAGAGGTTACAAAACCTCTTCGACCGGAAGTATTCCTTCAAGTTCCGGTCAAAAGGATTACAGAACCCCTTCAACCGGAAGGAAGGCCTTCCCAGTCCTTCCGGTCGTTGTGGCAGCCGCCACCTGCCTAAACAAGAGCGGGTACCCGCTAGAATACCCGGGTAACCGCTTGATTTCTCCCAGAAATCCAGCATCCGCACCCAAACACGCACACGCTGGCGGGTACCCGCCAGCGGATAGCAGGTACCCGCGACGTGTTTTTCGGGGCCATCTCTAGTTGCAGGCTTGGCTTGATTGTTGAACATAGTCTTATTCATCAATCAAATCATCAAACATTTATCCAGAGCCATCACAAACATCAAATATCCTCCGGCATTGAGGAATGCTTGTTGAGTTGGCTTGAAGAAGATGAACAAATATTACAGCTTGACTGATTCCTCTCTGCTTTACAGGATTGCCATTTTTAGGGTTTTTCCCGTTCATTTTTTCTCGTCCTGATTACTGAATTTATGTTCAATCCCAGTGCTCCACCAATCCTTTAGGGAAAAGTACTTCAAGCTCACCAACTGGGAACCAGAGTGGATAGCTGAAGCTATCCAACTTGCACGCAACATGTGGGTCTTGCATTACAAGCCCCAAGTGATGCCTACCACTACTACACCAACTCCAAGCTCCAAGGTAAGTTATCTGATCCAACTTTTTTTTGTTTAAAAACTGAAAAATATGACCATGCATTTGACATCCCAGGACTTCAATGCTTGCTGGCCTGGAATCTGCTGCTGCTGCCCAAGACAGCAAAAACTTGTGTGACCCATTTGATATGTGGCTCAACAGAGCACTTATCCTTGAAAATGGCAATCCGGTTAATCCTTTGGAGTGGTGAATGAAACACAAGTGCTGGTGGAACAGACTTGGAGAAGCGCTGGAGCAGAAACCAAAGCTGCATCATGTCACTTGCCATCAAGTTACTATATTGTTTTCCTGGTGATGCACAGCCCCCTCAAGGGGCTCTTGGCAAGCAGGTACGTACACCTGCCCGCCAAGGGGCTCTCGGCGAGCAGGGATTTATATGCCTGCTCGCCAAGAGGTGTTTAACTGCTCGCCACGTACACCTGCTCGCCAAGGGGCTTTCGTGGAGTAGGCTCGGCAGGCAGATGTGAATCCTTGCAGGTATGATTGGGGTTTCAGTGGCCTGCGGAGCAAGCATGCCAAGCAACCCGCTTCACATATGGCTTGCAGGAGGGTTGTTGCTGACACTGTGGATGAAGAAGGAAGGCCAGTCAACCCCCACAAATGGTGGATACAATAGCTACGTGCTGGATCATGGGGGCCTTCTTCAGATGGCGCTTGATGTTTTGATCTGCCCTGGTACAAATTTTTTCTCTTCTTTTTGATTCAATTGTTGTACTAACAAACAACCCTGCTGGTAAAACAGCAAAAACCCTGGATGTGGAGCAAGCTTTCAGCTTCAGAAGGGATTACTTTTCCCTCCAAAAACACCGGCTCAGTGAGTCATTGGTCACTCATGGGATGGCGGTGGCTTTCTCCTAAACAAATGGCAAGACCCAAAAGGGCTCATTACATAAGTAAAAATTGAACAGGAAAAAAAGAGAAGGATACACTGCAAAAAAAACCGTGTCAACTGTGAGCAGTTGACATGTGGTAACTCTGAGAAAGCTTGTGGTGTTACACCAGCCTTACTCAAGGTTTGACTCAACCCAAGCTTCAATGCACAGTCACTGGGCACCTTGCACAGTGACTGTGCCAACAAAGGCACTTGTGCATCCAGGTGGAGTTACAATGGCAGCTTGACTCAAGTATCCTGCGTGTCAACTGCAAGCAGTTGACCAAGTTTTTTTTGCAGTGATAAGTAGTTGGTAGCCAATACATGGTTAGTTGTTTTTGCGTACTCTGAGCATGCCAGTCTGAAATGCAGTTTGTGCCTCCTGCCACCAAAAAAAGGGTGCACACTTGCGGGTACCCGCCTGCTATGGCCCTGAAGATTCTTGCATATTTCACTGTGAAAAAAAACTCAAGAAACTGCTGCCAGTTGACATGCAATATTACAAACGCGCATTTGTAATATTGCATGTCAACTGGCAGCAGTTTCTTGAGTTTTTTTCATGGTGTTTATCACAGGTACCTGCACCTGTTGAAAGGTAACTGGGTGTGAAGTGCCACCTTTAATCAGGGGTGACAGCCCATAAAATATAAAATTACAAAAGATATTGTTTGATTTCTATTTACTTGGAATAGTGAATTAAAGTGGTGGAAATCCTCATATTTGGTGGACCAGGCCCAAGAATGGCCGGGGAACTTGCCCCACAACAACAGAGGAGCTTCTCCTTTTCATTTTTGGGCCCAATCTAACTCATATGTGCCAATAAATATCAGTCTCTGCCAAACACCACGGACGTTTGCTCAGCACCTGTTTGCGAGTGCCTTTGCACAATTCATGCCGACATTTGGTCCGATTCTGGTTAGATACTGGTTCGAAGTTGGTTTGATTTTGGTCTGATCTTGGTTCAAAGAATGGTTAATGTCAGGTGCAATCTAACCGGATGCTAACTGGAATTATATGAGATGTATTGTGGAAGGTACATGTAGAACATACACCATTCCTATACTGAAACTAAGCCCAACCATGATCAGGTGGACTCAATTCACGATGTTGACCAAATATATGAATGTTTTGACCTGATTTTTTACCTCTGTGTATACCCATACCCTGTAGATTGCTCTGATGCATGTTTTTATTTTATTTTTGGTCAGCCTAAATGCACTCCAAAAAAATCCCAAAAGCACTCCAAAAATGAGTGTATGGAGTGTGCACTTCAACAATTGTTGGAGTACAGAGTGGAATACTCCAAGTCCGCTAGAGTGCAGAACCGGGGACTCAGTCTTTCAAGTGCACCATGAAGAACTCCAGTGGCCGGCAAATGTAATGAGTGCCCGTGAGTCTCACTCCATAAGATTGGAGTGCATATCCCCAGTCCATTCATGATATTTTTCCTCCCCAAAAGGGGAGTGCAGAGCTGGGAACTCCAGCCAGAGCTGGAGTACATATACTTGAACCCCAGTCAAGCAGGGTATACATACCACACACCCTGTCTGGCCATCCCGTGGGCTATGTACACACCCACTGGATGCCAGCTGACACCTCTTGATCACTGGTACACCAAGGGTGCAAAAATACATCTCAATTTGAGTGGATCCACATAATCCACATCTCCTCTTGATGACTGGTCCGTGCCAGTCATTGGGGGAAATACTCCTCTCAATGACCTTACACACCGGTCATTGAGAGGTGTGATTCCCCCAAATGACCGGTACAGACCACTCATTGATGGGACTCACCACCTCTCAATGATCGGTCTGTACCGGTCATTGAGGGGACTCACACCTCTTGATGACTGGTCTGTACCGGTCATCAAGAGGTGGAAGTGCCCTTGATGACCAGTCAGTGCCGGTCATTGAGAGGTGGAAGTCCCCTTGATGACCGGTCTGTTCCGGTCATCGAGAGGTGGAAGTCCCCTTGATGACCGGTCTGTTCCGGTCATTGAGAGGTGGAAGTCCCCTCAATGACTGGTCTGTGCCGTTCATTGAGAGGAATAATTCCCCCCAATGACCGGTCTGTACGGGTCATTGAGTGGAGTACATCTCCCCTCAATGACCGGTCTGTACCGGTCATCAAGAGGAATAACACCTCCCCTGACCGGTACAGACCGGTCATCAGGAGGAGGTGTTACTCCTCTCTCCCCTTGATGACCAATCTGTCCAGGTCATCGAGAGGAGTAAAACCTACCCTCAATGACCAGTCTGTGCCGGTCATTAAGGAGACTTCCACCTCTCGATGACCGGTACAGACCGGTCATCGAGAGGAGTAACACCTCCCCTCGATGACCGGCACTGACTGGTCATCAAGGGGACTTCCACCTCTTGATGACCGGTACAGACCGGTCATCAAGGGGAGGTGTGACTCCTGTGTGTCACACCAACGTACGCCCGTACGTTTGTGTGACAACGGGGATCACCGGGGGGCACTACGGCGCATCATGCCCCCTCAGAACACTCCAATCAATGGCCGACCACTGGGTGGAGTACACACTCTGCTTGATGAATGGCAATCAAGCGGAGTATGTATCCCACCCAATGACAGGCGATCAACTGGGGTGTGTACTCCACAAATGATGATCAGCCATTGAGTCCTCCGCAGGCCACTCGATGACCAGCCATTGAGTGGCATACTGGGGTTTAATGCCACTCAATGGCTATCAAGTGGAGTACATGTGTACCCCACTCAATGACCAAGTGCTCCCCCCTCAATGACCGGTACAGACTGGTCATTGAGATCAATTCAACTCAGAAGATTCAAAACCAAAAGAAGCCAAAAATTTAATTCAAAAATGAATTCAATCACTCTATTTTTAAAATAGAAAGAAGTATGAAGGGGAAAAAAATAGTAACACAACTTGGGAAGACAGAAATTCCCAAATTCCAGACCAATCAACAGTAGTTTAGAATCAAATATTTGGATCAATGTTGATTGTAAATCAGAATGTTACTTTTTTTATTTATTTGAAAAATCTTTCTTGAACCAGGGAGACAAAAATGGTGCAGTAAACCAGAAAAAATGTGAACAAAATGTGATCCTTCCAGAAAGACAGTTATTTTATAAACTTGGCATCTAATTCACTACACAACAACTTAAGGATTCCAAATTTACGCCTTCAGTATCTCAAAAATCATGAATTCTCATTCTGAATTGAATTGATCCACATTCTCCTTCAGAGAGCTCCATGTGCAGTGGAAGTTGGAATTCAGGGTGATTCAACATGCCCCAATTCACTCGTGCATGGCTTGCCCTTAAATCCCTACCAAAAAAAAGAAAATTTGGAAAATTTACTTCAGGGAGCCAGTTACAGAGCACAAATACAATTCACAACTATATTCCAAGGTGGCTACGCCACCAGTTTCCAAGGGTGTAATTTTCTACATTGTCATTTCAACAATCAGCCAGCCAATGGGACAGCCACTCCACCTCATATCCAAGGCTGATTTTTGCCAATAAATTAGAAGAGGAATCTCACATCCCAGATAATTTCAAATGGGTTGAATTGGGGATTGGAAATACACAAATTCACAACTTCTACATCATTCTCAAATAACTACTCTTTGGAACTTAACTATTGAAATTTTCAAATGGTCTGCTTCAATTTGAACATGGGCTCAGCCACTACCAGCCAGATAATAAAAGATACTATACACCAGGAAAAAAAATTAGTCACCTGATGGCAAGTGACATGACACAGCTTTGTTTTCAGCTCCAACACTACTCCAATGCTGCTCCTCTCCACCAGCACATCTACAGGACTAGGAGAAGGTTGAGCAAGGACTGGTACAAAGCTGAGCATCAGCTGCGCCAGGACTAGTACAAAGCTGAGGATCACCTGGGCAAGTACTGATCAAAAGTCTTTATTGCAATTCTGAGAGTGAGCTGCGTGAAAAAGTTGAGTATGAGCTGGGCAGAAAAGCTGAGTATGAGCTGGGTACCAAAGCTGAGTATCAGCTGGACAGAACTGAGGATCAGTTGGGCTCATCAAAAACTCAACAGGACCTCCTTGGTAAATTTTGGAAGGTGAGGAGATGGTTGGGAGATGGGGGTAGATAGTGGATAGATATGGATAGATGGTTAGTAGCTGGCTGGAGCTGGTGTAATGTCATGTTGAGTTGTCTGTTAGTCTGCTACCATGATGTATCACCACAGTATGGAGGGCTGTCGGATTGACCCATGAGCACTACCAACCAACCACCCAGCTGGCAGCCACAAGCGTCTGTAGCCTAGTTGGTAAAGGCAGCACTCTAGTATGTGTCTCAGCATAGCTGAGGTCGTGAGTTCGACTCTCACCAGACACATCTTCATTTTACAGTCTCTACAGGTTATGAGCCCAGAGCTACCTGAGCGCTACTTGCTTACAATAGAGACTTGATGAATTTGTGAATGCTTACTTGTAAGACCACACAAACCCCTATAAGCCTACATCTAGATCACGGGTTCAATCCCTACACTGATCATCTTTCCTGGGTCTCATTCCCACTCTCTCTTGGGGTCAATCCCCACTTCCCATCATGTAGCAAGGGGGGGTGTTGAGTTGTCTGTTAGTCTGCTACCATGATGTATCACCACAGTATGGAGGGCTATCGGATTGACCCATGAGCACTACCAACCAACCACCCAGCTGGCAGCCACAAGCGTCTGTAGCCTAGCTGGTAAAGGCAGCACTCTAGTATGTGTCTCAGCATAGCTGAGGTCGTGAGTTCGACTCTCACCAGACACATCTTCATTTTACAGTCTCTACATGTCACTTGTCATCAACTGACTATTTTATTTTCCTGGTGCTATCTTGAAACATCATCACCATTCAACAACCCCATTCCGCCAGACACAATCAAAGGAGAAATTGGAATTTGAAATCAACTTGCACGTAAACTCCCTCTTCTACCTAACATATAAATCAATCACAACCAGATTTTTGAGTCCTAGATCATAAATTATTTCCTCAAATCCAAGTGAACATCATGACGTATACAGTTCTTCTTCCTATAGGTTTGCAGAGACAAGTCATGCCCTATGTTGATTCAGACCTTGAAAATCTCACAAATGCTGAACTAGATCACTTCTGGCAGGTTGCTTTTTGAAACTGAATCACAGCTTGTTTCCTTGCATAGATTTTGGTGCCAAGTTTTCAGTCGCCTTATTATCATCCTTGAAACATTTTGCCCAATTAGATCTAAGCCTTGTGATATTTTTGCTATGATCTGTTCACGTAACAGCTGACCTTGAAGAATCAGGCATTCACCTTGCAAGAAAAAAATATCATGGGGATACCTTGTTAACCAAGGTGATCTTTTGTTCTTCTTGAATTCCCTTGAGTAATAAAGCATGCTGAATGTTTGCAACCTGATGGTAATCTTTTTGCTTGCACCTCTTTCATTTGTTCTTTCTACCAAGCTCCTGAAAAACCGTGCAATCTTCTGTGTTTTTTTGGAAAGGCTCCTTCACATGTTCAATTTCTCAAGGTTTGGATTTTGGCCAAAGAAAACTACAGTTGAGGCTCTTGAAATTCTTGCAGAGCTGATTGCTTGCAGGCCATTGACTCAATATTTCAAGCAGACCCAATATAGCATCTGCCGGTGGGAAAGTTCAGCCATAACCTCCACTGGACGGCATAGTCAAAAGAACGTTCTCCCAAGTGTCAAACAGGGCGGAAGCGGCGGCGGACAACGCGAGCGGAGTTCATGCGCTCGGCGGGCTGACTCGGTCTCAGGCTCCATTCAGTTCTATGCAGCTCCCCTGGCGTCGTCGGCTACGCTTGCCCCACCCTTGACCCCATTGATATAAGATCTGCGTCATCATTCTATATAAGGGTGGCATGCAGGGGGTTTGATGGCCGCTATGAGTCCTTGTGTTGACCACCGTCGGCGTTGCCAAGTCTGCAGTTGGATATCAGTTGGTTCCTCTTTCCCCCCAAACCTCTCCCTATCAATGTGAACCCAACATACCTGACCATTCCCTCAGACAGGGTGGCGGAGGCTTGTGGTTGTTCTTGAGAAACGGACTGTTTGCCACCGGGCCCAAGAGCGCAGGCAAGTCGCCCGCAAAGAGAGAAAAAAAGTAAATGGGAAGGAATTATCTGAAAAGATCGTTCATAGCTGGCAGTTATAAACCCGTACCGAGTGGATTCATTTGTTTGGCACAAGACTATTGAAATCAGCCTTCAAAACAATGGCCAAAGCGTTCAAGGCTTCCCAAAAACCACGAGCTAAGGTAGATGGAGTGGGCTTTAGAGTTCCAGCCGACCTCGGTGTTGGTCCGGCCACGTTGCCCGCCACAGGGGCCCCGTAACCCAAAGAAGTCATTGTGTCACCAACGCGTATGGTCTCTAAACCTCCACTGAATTGTCTCCCTCCGGCCGATCATCATAGATTGCTTTTTGCCACTTCCTCGACTTCAAACTCCCAGGCCCGGCCTGCTTGCCAAAGGGAGGTTTGCTAGCAGTCACCATTGCTATAGCTCTTGGGCAATCCTGGGCCACTTACCCAAAGAGCTCAAGGAGGCCCGGGAGCTAGGCATCAGTGCCTTGGGCCGTCTACTGGAACACCCCCCACACAATTTTTTGTGCGTAAGCTCATCAAGGTTGCTAAGACCAATGTGTACTGGCTGGTTTTTGCCTTGACATGAGCGCGCGGCTACGCATCTGTGGAGAACATCCTTAGTGTGTTTGGGGGCTGGGGGGCCATCATGCGGGTTGGTTGCTTTGTCCCTCACCATAACCCACATTGCCCCCCAGAGACACACCTCCATCCTCAGCGCCAGTGGCATGGCCCTTGAAGAGCAGATTCTGGAGGCCCAGGCCACACACACAGCTTTCTTTAATTTTCCTTTCTTCTCTCTAATTATTGCAATGAACATCTGTACTTGAGCTGTAGTATTAAACTTCCATTGTATCAATGTGTGGAGATGTTTCATGTTCAACAGGAAGACTCTTTTTCATATTTTTCTTCCTCTCATGTATATTCCTGCTCAGTTGTAATGGAAATCTCCCAGTTTGGCATGACTGATTCAACAAACCAAATCTGCAGTTTTTGTGCAAATTTGGATAAATGTTTCAAAAAAATTGAGCCCAGAGAGAACAGGGTCCTGCTTTACTGAAAACTTTCTTTTTGAAAATAAAAATCCAACCTGGTTTGAATAATGCAGTCTAAACCAAGGGAGAAAATTCAATGCTGATTGATTTTGATAGGCATATGTTTTGCCCCATATGAAATATTGTTGAAATACACTATTTCATTTCATGTCCTCTTCTAATCCATCACTGTGCATTGTTGAGTTGCTCATCCTTTGACAGCCATACATTTTTAAATCTGGGTTTATTTATTACTTCTTCTGCCATGAACATATATATGGATAATGGGGTGGAGAATGAGCTGAGTTTGCCCATGGAAATTTAAAAACCAACTATGGGCCCTTTTTCCACCAGTTAAGTTTTGATTATCTGGGGGCACAGCTTTGCTGATGTTGGAAGGCTGGTAGAGATTTACTTGTCAATAAAATCCGATTTTTCTTATGTAAAATCCCCCTTTTTTTGTATCCTGGTTTTTGTAGTGGGAAAACCCAACCTGTTTTTTTTTTTTTTTTGAACTTTTGTTGATGGGGAAACCCATGATGTTTTTTTTTTCTCATTTTGTATGATTGTAAGGGGGAACCCTTGATATTATTTTTTTTTGATTTTGGAAAAACTGTGTCTTTAATAAACTTGGATAACAGGGAAGTTTGAAGACATGCTTTGGGTGTCCATATTATTGGTCATTTAAAAATTTGTCAAATACCCCACCAGGGTGACAGTGGGCCTGTCACTTCTCCACCCTAATGCATGATTTATGTACAAACACAGCTCAAAATTTATTTATTTACTATATATATCAGCTTTTTTTGTACTTACAAGCAATACATGATCAGTTATCAACTAAAATGGTCCTTGAGTGTGACACATTAGTCTTTATCTCAAGTATTCTTTCTGCAAACACTTGCTAATGAATAATAATGTTTAAGATTTATCAGAATCTGTTTAATCTTGAAATTCTGAGTCTCCAGACTCTCCCGTCTCTGGTTGGTATGTAATCCTTCAATTCTCCCTCCTGATTCAGGCCTTCTTTATAAGGATCTCTTACAATCTGAAGCCAGAGTTAGTTTCTTAAGTTTGAAGAACTCAAGTCTCAAATCTATTTGTGGAAACATAATCTGCAATGTGCTGCTAGACCAAAACCCTTCAGCTTGCAGCGGCGAAGCCGCCTTGGCCTCTAGTGAAGATTTAATCCAAAAGAACTGTTAGAGAGGAATTTAATTTTAGATAAGACACACCAAAAAGTCACTGTTAAATATTTAATACATCCAAATGTTTCAAATTTACTACCAAATCTTTGTGTTCAGACTTGAATTTATTTTAGAAAACAGATCCATCAGGAATTTTGCTGAAGAGGTTTTTATCAGAATCCTCTTTTCCAAGATCATATATCAAGTTGATCTACATGCTTGATGTATTTCTTATGGAATTAGGGAACACACCCCTGTGCTGTGCTCCCAATCAGGAAATGATCACTGGCACCCCATACACCACCTTTACCAGGCTCAGCACCATCAGCGGGTAGGTATCCAAACACCAGATCTGTATCACCGGGGACCAACACCCTCAAATGAACCAACGCAACACAACTTTGTTTTAATTGCAAACCAAGTGCCACACAACAAACACAATGGAACCACATAAACAATTAACCAAAATCTATGCTCCACTGCATCAAGCAAGCCTTGAAATGCCATCCTTGATAATGTCCAAATTCACAACATTCACTGTCTCCTTAGTAGGGTTCCGCCAGGAAATTTAAAAGGTAAAAGAAATCATTGAATAATTAAAATTGCATGCAAGTGCTGAGAAAGCTCCCCTGGTATAAACCCATGATTAATCAAAATATATTATATAGTTTCAATAGAAGAAACCATTGTTTCTGCCAAGCAGTTGACAATTCATTGCAGTGTGGTTGTACATATGTTTTTAAAGAGTTAAAGTAATATATACGGTCAAGTTGCAGTTGGTATCAATATGATATCAGACCCTTTCCAACATGACTTCATAAACATTCAGCATAACTTCAGCAAAAATTCAGCACAAAATTACACATCACTTGGAGCCAAGTCCTTAAAGAGATCTTAAAGGGTTCCTAAAGAGAGGGGTGATGGCACTTGCACGCAAGTGCTGAGCAAACATCCGTGGTGAAAGTTGGAGGATCTGTGTATGTGATACACAGATCCTCCAATTTGGTGTATTGTATCTATGTAGTGACCCAAAGGGGAACCAGTTATTGCATCAGCTAATTGCCAATATAATCCTGGTACAAAATATCAGTCAAACAAATTGATACAAGTGGGACTCAAAGTGGAGGGCAAGCAACTTGCATGAATTTTGGCAAGTCCCTCTGCACACAAAACTATACACACTGAGTTTCCAATATTCACAGCAAGGCTTCATGTGAATAACATACATAGGCTACAGGCATGAATTTTGGCAACTCAATATGCATAGTTTTTTGTGCAGAGCAGATTGAAAAAATGAATGCACTCTGCTTGCCCTCAACCTTGACACCCAATACACACCCAACGGAGGACTTCCCACCAATCTGGAAACCCAGATTTTCCCAGATTTTGCAGGGAAATCTAGGCAGATTTCCCCAGATTTTGCAGGGAAATCTAGGCAGATTGAGCCCAGATTTCCCCACAAAATCTGCAAAAATCTGAGTTCCTGATGATTTCGCGGGGAAATCTGGGTGTGATTGTCCCAAATCCTAGGTCTGCCTAGATTTCCCTGCAAAATCTGGGAAAATTGAACTTATCTAAGTCCCTCAATCGGAGGCGTGGGAGCGCTGTTGCAAAGTGACCCTCCAAAGGAGGGACTTACACCCTACCTTGCAAAACAGTAGGCAGCAGAAATCCCATTTGGCTGGGGAAAATATTCAAAGTTTTCAACTCTTTATATCTTGACTCACCTATAGGTTATCAAAATTCCGAGTAGACAGTTTTGTCCGCCTACATCAGCACTTGCACCAGCCACCTTCCTGAGGTCAGATCACTCCAAAATTTCTCTTGAATCCCAAATGAAATAAAAAGTAGTTCATGAGTTTTGGGAGGGCATTGTTCAAAGCCATACTTTTGACGCCTGTCAAAACTTAGCAGCTCTTACATTTCTTTTAAAAAATCAAGTTCAAGTGTTACATACAAAAGAAAAATACCAGCAGAGAGCCATGCTTTTTGGCTACCTCTTGGAGCAGTTGACTTGGCCCCAGCTGTCCTTGCGTAGCTTCTACGTAGGGAAAAGCAAAAAAGGCTGAAAACAGAAATCTGCCGCCTACTGTTTTGCAAGGTAGGGTGTAAAGATTGAAATTGGTACCCGGGTACCGCCTGTTTTTTGGACTCAGATGAACACCAGGTACCACACCCGGCACGCCCGGCGGGTGCCAGCGGGTGTGGGCAGTACTTGAGGGGGGTACCAGCGGTACCCGGGAGTGTGCAGTGAAGCCAATGTGTCTCATCCCAGCCATCCTCATCCTCTTCTCTCCCCCTCTACCATGCCCCACCTCCCTTGCTACCGGCGGCTTCTCCGCCAGCTCGCAACCACCCGGCTTGCCAGAGGACAACCAGCGCTGCAGGGTGTGCCCGGCAGCAGTCCAGCCGGCGCTTGGCTTGGCTTGTAAGACTTGTGTCGCTTGCGGGTGGATCCCATGGTCAAGGAGTGGGCTGGTGAGCTGGTGATTGGAAGGGCCCGGAGGGCAGTGATTGGATATGAGTGAGCAAAGAAGGGGAAAATTCAAAACCCCCGGCTTGAGGCCCCCTAGCTCCCTGGGTATAAGGCGGGTACCCGCCGGTTTTGGAGACAAAACAGACACCGGACACCGCACCCGGCACCGCCCGGCGGGTGTCTGGCTGGTGCGAGTGGTACCCGCCCACAGGTGCCGGGTACCAAATGCCAATATCTTTAGTAGGGTGTAAGTCCCTCCTTCGGAGGGTTGCTTTGCAACAGCGCTCCCGCGCCTCCGATCAAGGGAATTAGCTAAGTTTATGGGAAAATCTGGGTAGCCAGATTGGCAAGAAGTCCTCAATAAGATCAATCTTTAGGTAGCCAGCAAGTCCCGCGAGGCTCGTTTGCTTAGCTAAAGAAAAAAGCCTCCCTTGTTGCTAGGTATTGGCTTAGTAAGCAGCGCATGTTTAGATAAAGACACCATCACCACCCTCGTGTCCATCAGGACCTGGACTGCTCTGTAGTAAACATAAAACACAGCACTCTACTTCATGTATGTACAACACACATATCTCATACATATTCCGGTTCATCAAAAGACCAATGGACAGGTCTTTCATGAAAGAATCTTCATCAATAGAACGGTCATTGAAAGACCGGTCATCAATAGGTGGTCTTTTGATTCTATGACCGTTCTATTGATGATCAATGGGTCTTTCAATGTGACTGTTCTATTGATGACCAACCCGTCAAAAGACCGGTCATCAATAGGGCGGTCTTTTGATCCTACAATTGTTCTATTGATGACCAACCGGTCAAAAGACTGGTAATTGACAGAGCAGTCTTTTGATTCTATGACCGTTCTATTGATGACCATCCGGTCTTTCAATGTGACCATTCTATTGATGATCAACTGGTCTTTTGATGTGACCGACCAACCGGCCATTGATAGAGCGATCATTTGATTCTACGCCCAATTCTATGACCGACTGGTCAAAAGACCGGCCATCAATAGAGCGGTCTTTTGATTCAATGAACTTTCTATCAATGACTGGTCTTCACAAGTCATCAAATGGGGCACAACCTCAAGGAGGTGTAGCTGGGATGATGACGAGATTGGTGCCGGAGGGATGTATGGGGTACATATGAAAAAGACATATGGCCCATGGGCGTGCGGGGGGCAGTCGGTAGACTTGTTAAAATTTCCATTACAGAGGCTCTGTAGCAATGGTTAAGGGCCTGTACCATAAGGCATGGAAATTGAAATTTCCAAAATTTATTTGCCTCAAAATTTCTTGGGACAAAAACTGAGCCTGGCCAAAGTGTAGGCTTGAGCCCAAATGTGAAGAATTTCAACATTTGAACCCTCTGCTAGTTTTCAATTTTTGTGTATAGGGCAAAAAAAGTTGAAATTTTTCAAAATTGAGGCCCATGGTACAGGCCCTAAATCTAGCAAGCCCTAAAGATTTACCAAACATTAAGGCCCCGTTTGGCACCGATATAATTATAGGTGATATAATCGCTGATTAATTCAATAAAAAATACAAAATTCAACATAAAGCCTCCAAATTTTTTTTGTAGGCAACCTACAGTGCTGGTCTCTTCAACTGTGAGCCCAGAATCAACTTATCCAGCCATCTTCAGCACCATAATACCATTATATCACTTCATATTGGTCAAAAGTGATATAATGGTATTATGGTGCTGAAGATGGCTGAATCAGTTGAATCTGATTTCAAAGTTGAAGAGGCCAGCACTTTAGGTTGCCTACAAAAAAAATTTGGAGGCTTTATGTTGAATTTTCTATTTTTTATTGAATTAATCAGCGATTGGAGGACTTCCCGTCATTTTTGAATAAATCTGGAATTTCAGATTTCGCAGGGAAATCTGGAATTTGGGACTCTGGATTGCTTTGGGGATCTTCGGGGACCTAGATTTCCCTGCGAAATCTGAAATCTGGCGGCTCAGATCTGACTTTCCAGATTGACGGGAAGTCCTCCATTGGAGGACTTCCCGTCAATCTGGAAGGCCTTCCAGAGTCAGATCTGGATCTCCAGATTCCAGAGTTCCAAATCTCGCCAGATCTCCTTTCCCGTCGCCCGCACCCCTCAGATTTATTCTACATCCCCATATATGTATGTATCCTGCCCGGGCCGCTGGTGCATCACCAGGGGCCAACCATATCACTTCGTCATAAGATCAACTCCGGCTTTTCGACTCCGGAGACAACTCAATCAACGTGTACTTGGATTTTTGATGGATAACTCCAAATCCGACCAAAACTCCCTCCTGATATATCATCAACAGAACCAACGATGTCTGATTTGGCGTCAATTCCAGCAGTTACGGGTTTGTGAAAACCGGGAAGCAGAGGAAGCCATTCTTCTCTACATGGCCTTGGGGTGCGGGGGTGGTCCAATGCGACGCTTAAGGACATACCTCACTCGTGGTGATCTAGCGGGGGACCCACTCGTGGACAGCGCGTGGGCGTGGATGTACCCCCGGCAAAACAACCGAGCTTTTATAACAAAAATGGGCCTTGACGTCAGGACCTTTTGCTAGATCCTGGGACCTTTCTCATTCCGCTGGACTGCAAAAACAATTCCAAGAGCGGACGTGAATCCAAACGGTTAGCCTCAGGTTGGGTGGTGTGTGCTCGATGCTGCTGGGTGCCTGGGATTGGTTTTGCATTGGTTGAGCTTGACAATGGCGGCGTACACCCTCCAGCAAATCTTCTCCTTAACCCCGGCTGTCTGCTCTCGTTATCTCTCGTGTGGTATTCAAATTTTGCTTGAGGTACTCAAGAGTCTCCAAAATGCACGGATCACCTGGCCATCAACCTTGGATACCATCCAGCCTTTTGCAGAAGCTATTGAGAAGAAATTTCCACTTCTCAAAGGCTGTTTTGGATTTGTTGATGGCTTGAACTTGCCGGTGCTAGTGTCTGATAATGATGAGTAAGTGAGAGTTTCTGCTTCAGGCCTCTATTGATCTGATTTCTTTTTTTTTTTTTTTGGACAAAGTGTTCAGAATGCATACTATTACTACAATGGGTGGACATGTTCACACTTTTGCAGTTGCATCCTAGCGTTTGCTCCAGATGGAACCATAATGTACGCTATCCCCAACGCACCCGGATTGTGGCATGATTCGGCTATCACAGGCCCTCTTTATGACGAGCTCCTCCGCAATACGCCAACAGGATTTCAGATCTTGAGTGATATGGTGTTCCCTCGCAAGTCCAAACGGCTCCAAAGCCGCATACTGGCTCCAGCAAAAAGAGGTGATTGCCTTCCTTCGACACCACAATTGTACGCACGACTCAAGCTTCTGAAAAAACAGGTGGTTTCAGCTCGCCAGGCCGCGGAGTGGGGAATGAATTCACTCCAAGGCTCATTTGCACGACTGAAGCTCCCTTTACCGGCATCTGATCATTGGTTCCGCGCTGATGTCCTTCAAGTAGTGTGCCGTTTGCACCAGCTCCGTTGTTGGATGGTTAAGCTCAATCAAACCCAGACGGTTTACAACTTGGTGTGGGACGAACTGCATGTAGTATCAAGGGAATTCCATAAAATGCTTTTTAAGATACTGAAAAACAATGTCACATTAGCCGTTGTACTACGGTGACTGGTTATGACTTCCAATATTTATATTTTTTCAAACTTTTTTTTGTTTGTTCATGTCTTTTTGATGCATCTGAAGATCTCACTTGAAAAAAGAATTGTGCTTGAGTCAAACAAATGAATCAGAAATTGATTATTCATATTTGCCTTGACATATTTGATCATTTTTGATCATACACTTTCATACATTGTGAGCACTTTCACAAGGACAAAATAAGACTTATTTACTCAAGAGCATCATGAGAACAAGATAGGACAAACAGAAAATTTTATCGCTTCAGGTATTTTATCAACCCTCTGAACTTCGTTTTCAAAGATTCAACCTTTAGTCGTAATGATCGTCGGTTCGAAGATGCGTACGAGTTATATATTGATTGGACCTTTGTCCACTCATTAGCTCCCAAGGGTAAGATTTGTTGGACCGCATCCACCAGCGCGATCTGATCGGCGTTGCTATAGCCCTGAGATCCGGGAGTGCGTTCACCAGTTCGCCTTTGGCCGCTTGGATTCGAGCCTCTTTGAATTTGGCAGACAGTGGTGGATGCTCTTAAATAGCAGTTTCAACGTTGCTAGTGGGCAGTATGTAGTATTTCATGCCGAGCAATGAAAAAGATAGTCCCCAACGTGATTTGAACACGTGACCTGCCGCTGTGCCAGCGAGCTGCAGGCGGCCGCTCTAAACCACTGAGCTATGGAGACTTCCTTGGTAGGTACATGGAATTAGTTAGTAAAAATCCAAAACATGACGTCATACATCCCATTCGCCAAACTCCGCTGCTCCGATGATTACGCTCTCATTCTGTTATTGACCATCGAAAGTTCCCAACGAGTTGGCTGTAGTCACCTCAAGCTTAAAACACTGGTGATTGCCAGACGTTCCATCTCCTTGGTCCAATCATGCAGCGACCGGGTGAACCTCTACAGTCAATCCCCAAAAGACGAAAACCGGTGTTGATCCCTCCACATAGTAAAGATCGCGTTGAATCGAGTGTCATCCTGAATCGTCCTTCGCAGACACATGCCACGGCTAAATTTTTGTCGCAAAGCTCTCAACGACCGGAATATGTAGTTCCGTTGGTTTCCTCCGGGACCTTCAACCCTCGTCAATTGCCGGGCAGTTTCACTAGTATTCGGGAGCTTACTGTATCTTGTATCAGCAAGATGAGCCCGACGCCACCACCGCAGCCTGAAGAAGCCGGCCGACTGCTGACGACAGATAGCTCTGGGGTAACCCAAAGTGAATGGATTTCTGATCCTGATGTCAAGGTCACACAAGAAAAAAATCCAGCTCACGCTATTTCTTTCAATTGAAGTTTTGATCATAAAACTCAACGAGCACCCCTGGAGCCTGGGTAGAAATCAGCAGGCCGATTTGACAATCGATAAACCAACGGTTTCAAACTGGCACTGTAAACTATATGCAGTCAGTAAACTGCCTTCGATCTCTAACAGTAACGAGTGAAGCTGTTGACCACATCATTCTGCGCGAAAACAAAGATCGAGTGTGATACTGGAGAAAGGATAGTCTGCCTTGAAGTCAGGACATTCCGTTGCGCGTTGATTTTTAATTTAAATTAGCTGATCTTTGAATATGACGTTTATACCCAGGATCTATCCACCAACGGGATTCGTTACAATCAACGATTGGTTCGTAAGAAAGCAGTGATCCTCAACAATGGTGATGAAGTCGAAATTGCTGGCCAAGGTTTGCAGTTCTTCTTGCTCTTTTTCTGAAATGCTTGATTCTCACGTGAAACTGTGAACTTCAGTTTTCTCTTACACTCATTCCTGTCCACCTGGTCAAGGACTCGCCAGCACTGTGAGCCGACCATTTCATTTCCTTCGCTGGTAGGAGTCGTTTTTGAGCAAGATTGATTACTTCTTCTGCCAACCTTGCTAAACCAGACCGTGGGCAAGTATCGCATAACGGAGCGTGTGCTAGGGTCAGGATTTTTTAGCGTAGTTCATCTGGCCATCGACGAAGAAACAGGCAGCCAGTTAGCCTGCAAAATTATTAGACGCCAGGTTGGTTATAGGCAATCAGCGAGGGAAGCTAAGAAATTCCAGCAGGTTGTTCAGCAAGAAGTTAAGCTAAACGCTAGCCTGGATCATGTGAGTTTAGGAACAAAACTCCGACTGTTGTCAAAAAATCGAAAGTCTGAAACTGATATCATGAAATATTAATGAACCAGCCAAATATCAACAAAATTCTCGGTCTTAAACAAGTTGAAGAGAACATGTAGGACTTCAACCTCAGATTTAGCCTGCTTCGTTTCATAGATCTAACAGGATTCACTGACCCCTCAAACTAAACAGTTATATTTTTCTAGAGCTAGTTACTGGAGGGGATCTATTCGGTTATGTCAACCGGAATAAGAGGCTTGAAGAAAACGAAGCAAAGTTCATCTCCTACCAACTGACTGTCGCGCTTGAGGTGAGCACGCAGAATGATTCCGTTTTGACAATATGGGACCATTTTACCTGATAAATTGCTTGTATTCTTGCCGATAGTATATGCACGACCAAAAGCAAATCTCACATAGAGGTATGTGAATTCAGTAGTCTGGTCAACTGGTAGATCGATGGTCTGTTCATTTGATACTTTCCTTTTAGATATCAAACCAGAAAATATTCTATTGGCCCATCATGGGCCTTATCCGAGGGTGCTACTCGCAGACTTTGGAGCCGCCCGTTTAGCAGATAAAGCATTTTGTAGCATGCAGGGAACAATGTCTTACGCAGCTCCGGTAAGTCGCCGCAAATTTGATACCAGCTCAATGCAAATCCGCCAAGCTAAACGATATCAATTTTTCTCTCTACCCCCTGAAGGAAGTCTTGACGGTATACACGCGACCCCAAGGTCTGCGAAGTGCCATATCATTTTTCAAGAAGTGTAGTCACTTATTTTGCGCTGCCAATGATTAAAATATAGGCTACGACGGAAAAAAGGCCGACGTGTGGTCCCTTGGGGTATGCGTCTACACAATGATATGGTGAGAGAGCCAATGACCTTAATAGGATTCCTTCGGAGTAAACTCATTGGTCAAATCAATGCTCCAGTGGTTTTCACCCGTTCGATAATGGTAAATTTGAGAGTGCGGAGACAGAAAGAAGGGACATTTGTAAAATCCTCAAGTATAACATCGAGCCTAGCGAAGTCCAGTTTGTGAAGAGTGTTCTCAAGCCGGCATTTACAGACGAGGCCGTTAAATGTATGTCGGGCGGGGGCTATAAAGAAGGTGAAAAATTGACCTGATCTTGAACCTCAAAAGCACTGTCGATTGATGATGATGACGAATTCTTTTTTTGTTCGGGCAGTTCGAGATTTATTGAGGCAGATGTTGGAATCCGATCCGCGTCGGAGGATTTCAGCGCACGACATTTTAATTCATCCATGGATTGTACAATCAAGAAGTGAAGTAGAGACCAGATACCGGAAGCATGTTCTTTGCCAGAAATAATGGTGGAGAAATAAGATTAACTGCCACTGATTAGAAAAGAACTAGAGCCCAAGGCGGCTACGCCGCTGCACTTTTAGGGGGAGAAGGCAGCTACAGTAACCCACAACCCAACCCCACCTCTTCTATGAGATGAACTGGATACCCCACCTGCAGATTTGCTGCAAGAAAGCTGGTTCAAAAAAGGAGCCTCAAAAGTGAATGGACCTATCTGACTTTCAAGCACATTTGTCAATTGCATTGTTCAAACATGTTTCTTCCATCTTATTATGCATTATATTTTTCTTGTTTGTTCCTTAATTCTATAAGGGACACAGTATATACTTTCTTCAGAGTGCCAAAATCATATTTATAGTTTCTTCTCCACACAAACCAAACACAGTTGTAATCTGAAATTCATACAATCCAAGTGTTGGCAAGAAAGGTGATCATTTAAATTCTGATTTCTATTATAACCAACTTTTTTTTGTCTGAGGCAGATTAAGATGCATGTGGAATCAGCTAGGAGAGAGACTCTGGACGCAGTTGAATGTCAGTGTGAGGCTTCCCGGAGCGGATACATCAGCCAATTCTTTTTATCAGAACAAAGTTAAAGTGATCATGCCTTGAGAGGCCAAAGTCAAAGGGAATCTACCACAGACGGAATGAGCGCCTGTTAGTGGTTCATCAAGAGCCCCAAAAGTCACAGGGCTTGACTGGGGCCAGCATCCAGCCGGGCGCGCCCTCTGCATCCTTAACAGTCCCATCGATGTGCGCGGGTGAGGCTGCTGAGAGAGCAAGTCAAGGCGGATGAGATTGAAAATCCGCTTGTCATGGACAAAGGGCCAGTAAGCATTCTTGATCTCTTCCTTGCCGGGACGACGCCAGAGCAGGCCGAGCTCGACGGCGCAGAGGAAGCAGTGTTGATGGATGAATGAAAGAGGGAAAGACTCGATGAGTTTCTCTTTCTGGATCTACAAACTCAGGCTGTAAATAGTAAAAACAATATGCTACAAAACAGGTAAAAACAATATAAAGCTATTCTAATTTAGACTGGTGAAAAAAAACTGAGAGCTAGAATACATGAATACTAACACCCCCCTAGCGAACTGTTTTTTAGAAGAGATACATATAGATATAAATTTAAGATATGAAGAGGTAGATAATTGTCTTCAATAATAACATGAAAGTCAGCAATGCTGATAGTGTTGAGTTCAAGATGAGATGAGGGTCATGATGTGATACAGGGTTGATGAAGAAAGTTTGAGTGGATGGATTCAGGAGACCGAGCCAAGTTGCTTCGGGAACAAAGGGATCCAATTTAGCATGTCAGGAATTGCGTCCACATAAATGATATCAATTTTCGGGCAAGATTGAGCTGAGCTGGGGAAAATCAGTTGAGACCGGGAGGCTTCTATAGAGACAAAGATGCTTCGGCGACTGCGAGAATGCTTCCGAAGTTCAGCGGCAACAAGGTTGCTGTACTGTTGATTTCATCAATCATTGATCACAGCTGATGTGGCAGCGAGGAGAATCCGTTCCAATGACCAACAAGCAGGTGCCGAGATCAGAGAAATGGTCCGACCACGAAAGAGAGGTAACTATGAAGCCAGTCAATTAAAAACTGCGTCTAATCCTATCCAATCAAGGGGAACCAGGAGTGCTTGACGAGTTCAAATGTGATCGACGAGCTTTCAGAGGCGGCAAGAAGACGCGCGGGTGATTCAGTAACGGCAATGAAGCAAATGTGAAAAGAAGTGGGCGGTTGGTGTGCTGTACCACGACTGGAGGATGATCCAGGCGAGCATGGGAAGTACCGGCAATATAGTGGTTGAATCCAACAACGAAAGGATTATAACGACGACCAGAGAGAGATTCCAACGATCGAGCCTGTACAGATTGGTGAGCGAGTGAGTGAATGTAATTGTTTGTAGGAGGCTCGGCCCAGACGATAAGACGGAAACCGGGGGTGATGTTCAAGAGCGATCCAAGAGATTGACATTGAATGCAGTAGAGTTGATGAGGGCATGGTCAGGGACCAAAGACAACGAGTTCTCGGACCAAACGGGTCAAGGTCAAGAGGAGATGACACAGTCCATTACAACAAAGAGGATCCACTTTGATGATGAAGAGTTCAATAATCGACTCCAATCCAACAACGACGAGTCCAATTCTCCGGCAACAAGTCCGATCCAAGACAACAATGAGTCCACATTTGGACGGCTAACAAGGGGTTTGAGAGGTCGAGAGATCGCGATGAAGATGATTTGATCGTACACCCCGTAGGAATTCAAGGCAGATCGTACACCCCGTAGGAATCCAAGGCAGATGATCAAGACGGGTGATACATATGATATACCGTCATTGCTGGATGTGGTGGGCTGCTTGTTGCTAGTCTGATGTGATTGCCTTCGTAATTCAAACGACCGAGGTGGAAAGAAGATATTGGTGGGTGTTCCGGAGACAATATAACGGTTGGATGTTCCGATAATGCCAGTAAGAAATTTGGTCGACTATGTAAGAGACCGTAATGAGAAATGGTGGATGTTCTGATAATGAGATTGGTACAGTAATCTAAATGCTAATGACACCATGAATGAGTCGAAGAGTAAACCAAATAGTATGTTAACCAACAAAGGACCATGAACTATGTAAGAGGGTCAACGAAGGACCATTACAATATGAAGATGAATGTATGAGGTTGACAAAGGACCATGAAATATCTAAGAAGGATGATATGCAGCCAACGAAGGGCCTTCAGCTAAAATGAAGAAGAACGATATCCGGCCAACAAAGGACCATTATTTAAAAGATAGCTTCTGTCGGAGAAGCGAGACTGTAAATCTGTTGATGGATGAATGAAAGAGGGAAAGACTCAATGAGTTTCTCTTTCTGGATCTACAAACTCAGGCTATAAATAGTAAAAACAATATGCTACAAAACAGGTAAAAACAATATAAAGCTATTCTAATTTAGACTGGTGAAAAAAAACTGAGAGCTAGAATACATGAATACTAACAAGCAGCGGTCAAGTGAAAGCCGGTCGGCGGAGCAGATGTGCAACAAGATCCGGGGGCGCACCAGTTGGGCCAGTGGGGGGCCGTTTGGGTTAAGGAGACAATGACAAGCGCGGTGAAGAAATCCCCGTCCAGTACTGTATGTTAACTTTAAACTCGCATTTTGAGTTAAAATTTATGCATATGGGTATGCATAAAAATGCATGACAATCAATCAGAACTCCGCTCCCAAAACCTTCTGACGATCAACATTCATCTCTCATCTCTCAACTCGCCGACAACTTTATTCTTCCCCTTTCCGTTTTACTCCTTCTTCCTCATCACACATCCAATCCAATTCTATTGCTCAACAATTATCATTAACTCCAAAAAATACTCAAAGACAATCTCCTTCGGACTTGTTCAAACAAATCGAAGATCAACTCAACCATCGACAACTCTAAGCTTAAGGAAGAGCTAGATCCAGTCTCCGGGCAGGTAGTTGATTCATAATTCTATTATAACCATATTTGTTCTTATGTATTGACATCATTCTTAACTATTATTTCAGGCTGGTTTGTTGTGATATTTCCTTGTGCTTCCGGTCATTGATCGTTGTCCTTGTTCAAGATTTTTAGATTTGTTCTGGTTCTTTCTTTTAGGTATTTCTTTTATGTTATTTTATCTTTACATTCATAAAACATATCTAACCATTGTTTCTTATATCTTTACAAGTGTATTACTTTTTATTGAGTTCTTTACTATACTGTTTCAATAAAGTAATTTGACCTACCATTTTTACACGATAGTCTGTGGATGCTAGCTCGGACCGGCGGGCAATGCCTCCAATTGAAGATCTTCAGGAGGTGTGTCTTATATTTTCAGTTGGTTTCTTCCCGTCTACTTCTTGTCTGAGTGTGAATGTGCATCTCTTCTATTTTCTCATCATTTGGGACTTTGTGGGTTGTGTGTAGTAGATAGCAGGAAGAAGCTGGTCAGATAACATATTATAGAAGGAGAATGTCAAGGATGTACATAGGAGATTCCAAGGGAATTGAACTGATGGTAAGAAAAAAGATAATGATGAAGGTGAGAGAAGACAAACCTGTATGATGCCTCTGACTGCAGAACTGATCATATGAGTGACGGGAGAAGTGATCTTGATCAAGAGGAGGCCGGTGATACAGACCAAGAAGCCAAAGAGGCCGGTGACAAGGGTGCCAAGAAAGAAGGTTCTGAAGCAATTGTAGCCTCTGGAGAAGAGGGCAAAGATTGTGGGCATCTCACCGACAAGGAAGATCAGGGGCAGGACAATGAGCGCCGTGAGGCTGTTACTGTAGTCATAAGTCTGGAGTAAAGAGGTTGCAGAGACGTGCATCCAGACTTGGCCGACAGGTTATGTTTCTCCTGGTTGAGCTGTTGCATAAACAGGCCTTAAATCTGCTTGGCCCTCTCCACATCACCAACACTGGGCCGCTACGCTACGCTACGCGTTAGCGTAGCGGCAAAAAGCGCCCATCTATTTTGCATAGCGTTAGCGCGCTGTTAGCGCCGCTACGCTGCGCTAATTTTCAGCGGCGCTAACAGCGCGCCAATTCTTCGTTAGCATTAGCGCGCCGCTACAGTCGCTATAGCGCGCGCTCTTTTGCGCCCTGCATGCATAGCGTTAGCGCAATTGCGCGCATCTGCGCTAACGCTACGCTATCAGCTAAAATAGCTACGCACCGCGTGCGCGTAGCGTTAGCGCATATGCGTGCAATTGCGCTAACGCTACGCTAAAAAATAGCGCATTCGCGCTGCGCTACGCTACGCTAACCGCTATGGTTAGCGTAGCGACCCAGTGTTGACATCACCCATTTGCTTAGCACCTTCCAAGAGAACCAAAAATGTGCGCATATTTGGCCTCAGGCCGTCATCATCAATCATTTGATCAGCACCCTTGAAGCACTGCAGTACCAATGCACTTTTCATATCTCACCTTGCGATCAAGTTGGGCGCGGATCAAATGGTTGTAAATTTCTACGGGAGGGGCGGTGACGGTAAAGTGGGAGCGTGGTGGTCAGTAACTACCATGAAACCAATTAGGGACCAATTATAAATGATTATTCAAATTTTATTGTAATATTTTCCAAACTGTTTCAAAACCAAAATCTGTCAAATTTATGCTGCCAATACAGGCCCAATTAAGTTTCAAAAATGTCTGGATAAAATTGTACAATCATAAGACCTGGAGCCACACAGACAGAAATTCAAATACCAAGACAACTCTGCCTGTTGAGGTCCCCCCCCCCCCCCCCGCGCAACCAACAAACCAGCACCACGTCCCTGCAAATGATACCACCACCCCTTGATCCCACGCAACTTCATATGTATGCCATCTGGCAATGGCAGCAACTCCAGCAAGTACCCAAATATATCTATGTCCGCGCCTGCCGGACCGCCTTCAAGAGGCCCATTCGCTGGGAGCCATGGAAAGACAACGGGATACCAGCAGTCAGGTTTGTTGAATACTTCCAAATGTCTTTAGGAGATTTCAATTGGCTTTGCAACGAACTGCGGGGTGAATTGCAACAAGACCCCCTTGGCCGAGGGGAACCACTCACTGTCAAAGCGCAAGTGGCTGTTGGGCTCTATCGGCTGGGTCATGGGGCTACATATGTCAATGTTGCGCATGTCTTCAACATAGGCAAGGAGAACGCGGACAAAGCATCAGGGAGATTTGTCAAGGCAGTTCTCCGGGTACTCAGCAATCGGTCTGTAAGGTGTGTATTCTTACCTCCCACTACCTACCACATGTCATATTGCACAATCCAACTGTTTTTCTTCCTCTTAATAGCTGGCCTGCTACTTGGACATGCCTGAAGATTGTGATTTGATCAAAGAATCATTTGAAAGACATCACGGCATCCCCGACCTTGTGGGCGCAATTGACGGAACCCATGTGCCGCTGGCTGTACCCCCCCCATGACAAATGGAAAGGCTACATAAACCGCAAGAGCTGGGCATCCATTGTTTTCCAGTGCGTGGTTGATGGTGACGGTAACTTTTGCAATGTGAGTCACCATGCTTTCCCTCTCATGAGCCTCACCCCCACTAAACTTCACGCGGTTTGTTTTATAGGTAAGTGGCGGAGGACCCGGCTCCATGCATGATACTCAAGTTTTCAGCCGCTCCTTGCTGGGACAAAACCTCCTAGGGTTCGCACCACCAATGATCCCGCCGCGGGCCATGCTAGTCGGGGACGCAGGCTATCCTGAGAACGTCGCAATCCTGGTGCCGTATCCATCCGTGGCAACACCGGAAAACCATTGCTTTAATTACATCCAATCGGCCACTCGGATCGTTGTGGAGCGGGCATTTGGGCAGTTGAAGAACCGCTTCCGGATCCTCCTGACTGCTCAGGCTGCACGGCCAATACGCGCGCGGGACAACTCATTTGTGTGTATGATACTACATAACCTGCTCAATCGCCGGGGAGCCCTTTACCTCCAGGACTGGGATGATCGAACAGCACTCGAGCAAATGTATGGCCAGAGGATCCCTTGTAACCTCAGGCACGTGGCAGACGAAGCTCGGGCACCTGGGGACTTGTGGACTCGACGTGACCAGATCAGAGATCATCTATGCACTCGGCTCTGATCGTACATTGCTTTTGGGACTCGGAATCCCCAGCTTGGCTCGCCTATGTCTCATTTTTAAAGACCTGGAGCCAAGGCTCAAGTTTGTTATACTGGTTTCATGCATACATGCTATGGCAATGGGGCATGAATCTTTGTGAAATTTATAACATCGGTGAAATACAACAACTATCACACTAATTGCGCACCAGCTTGGGCAGCTCGGCGGCATAAAGCAATGCCCCCCTGGCATAAAGCGCGTTGAGGGACTCCTGTCCGTGCTAGGCGGCGGCAGTCGTGTGAGGGGAGATTTGCTGTTTAGGCTGCCCTTGTGGCTGGGTGGTCCGTAGGAATGAGCGCTGGAAAATGGGGGGGGGGGGGGGGGGGGGGATCTGGGATAGCTGTGGGTGTGTGGTGGTTTTGAGAGGTTCGCCGGGGGGTTTGGATCCTCGGCGGCGGTTGTTTTGTTGATGAGGGGATGAGGAGTGATCTTAAAAAAAGAAAGGGAAGGGGATGTGAGACTCTCGATGAAAGATGATCGGCGGGCGGAGCCCGAAAGTTGAAACTCTGAAGATATGATCTATAAACTCTTGATGGTCCGTATTCCGGGGATCAGAATGCCATAGCCACCCATCATCCAAGTTCGAGCTGAACTTGGACTCAGGGTGACATGTCACATACATTTCATCACATCCTCCGCGCGCTACGCGCGCACACACACACAACAAACAAGAGAAGCAGGAAAGAAGGAAACACAACACAATAAAACAAGGAAACACAGTGATCTGAGGCAGAAAGAAAAGAACCAAAGAAGAAGAAAAAACAAAAGGAAAAGAGGAAAGAGCAGACAGACAAAAACAAAAGAAGAGAAAGAAAAACAAACCAGAGAATAAACCCACAGCAGATGCTGTGTTAGGACCAAGAAAAGTGAAGGGGACTGGGAAGGAGAGAAAAAGGTGAGATGGAAGGATGGAAAAGGAAGGAGGAAAGGAGTATGGAAGAGAGAGGTGAAAGATGAGGAGAGATGGGGAGAGGGTGAATTCTTGAGGGTCTTGAGGATCTTGACGTTTCTTGAGACTTGAGGAATGAAATTAAAAGCTGGACTCTTGATGACAATCCTGGCGGCGGCGATGCTTCTGACTAGCTGGCCACGGGAGGGGTCACCACAGCGTGCGGCGCCGAGTGACAATCCTATGTCACGTAGTGAGTTCTCATTGGCCTGTAGGAAGAATGGCCAATCGACGATGTGATTCTCCCGTAATATGATACGGGTGTGATGGTCGTGGGCACAGATCCTACATTGTGCCAGGAACCCCTCGAGGGTGAGGCCCCTTGTGGGTGGGACGCCGAGCCGTCGGCGAGGGTCATTCTCTTCGGCTCGGACGCCGTTCATGTAATATTTGGTGCGGTGTGCGCGTCGAGGGGCAGGGCGGATTGGGCGAGGTCTCACAGATTGAGGACGGGCTGGAGGCCGAGGTGGGCCCGCTCCGTGGTGTCTTCGGGCTCGAGCCACCAGCCAAGCGCTTGGAGGTCGGGGTGCTATTGCGGCCGCAGGGGCGCCGGGTGCCTCTCCCCCAGAGCTGTCTTGATCTGCAACGTCTGCCGCGGGAAGGAGTCCATTAGGCCGTGGCCCTTAGAAGAGGATGATGTTCCACAATCAGCCGTGATTTCCTTGCGGGCCGGAAAAAAGGGAAAGACTCGCGGGCATGTGCTCACCAGCATCTTGTAACGTGGTAGACCGCCCGTCTGTCGATTCGGCTTTGCCTGGTGCCTCTTGTGGGCCAAGCTCAACGTGCGCAACTTCTTGCAGTCTGTGGTTTGTGAGATCGAGGGGCGGATGATTGTCGAGGGGCCAAGGCTCTTCGCCGCCGTAGGGATCCTCCTTGCGAGCTACTACCTGCCCATGTAGCGTCCGGTTACCACGGGAGTCCTCTGACGTGTCGGAGTCCAGGACCAGACCCCGAGTCGGCCAGTCAGCCGGGGGTTCTTGCCAGGCACCTAATCTGTTGCGGTTGTCAGGTCCGGAGGCGGGGCGGGGTCGTACTAATCAAGGCACTGCAAAAAAAACTGTGTCAACTGTGAGCAGTTGACATGTGGTAACTCTGAGGAAGCTTGTGGTGTTACACCAGCCTTACCCAAGGTTTGACTCAACCAAAGCTTCAATGCACAGTCACTGTGCACCTTGCACAGTGACTGTGCCAACAAAGGCACTTGTGCATCCAGGTGGAGTTACAATGGTAGCTTGGCTTGAGTATCCTGCATGTCAACTGCAAGCAGTTGACCAAGTTTTTTTTGCAGTGGAGGGTTAACCTAGATGTGAAATCAGGCATAACTCGGTAAGACAAAGGAGGTAGTGAGCATCCCCGGCCACTCCTAACTGGGTCTGGGCCCCAAGTTGGCCATGACCGCTAGCATGGCCGATTGAAAAGCCTGTCAAGATTGCTCCTGGATGGCATCAGCCGCAGCGTGCCGCTGTGCTTCCTACACCGGCTCCAGTCTGGCCTCTTCACGTGCACTACTACCGTTGCTTTTGCCACGCCACTTATACACAACCACTGCCTCCGCTCTTGCAAAGGATCCCCAACTATCACTCACCTTTACTCCACCCACTCACTCGCACGCTCCTCCCGTTGATTTCGCCACACCAGTTATACACAACCCACACCGGCCGTCCTGAAACCGCTCTTCTTTGTCTTGCTCCATACCTCCTCAAAACATTCCACCCCGGTTTACACCCTAACTACCGTCGCTTTCGCTACGCCACTTATACACAACCACCCCCTCCGCTCTTGCAAAGGATCCCGGACTATCACTCACCTTCACTCCACATACTGATGCGCTCCTACCGTCAATTCCGCCACGCCACTTATACACAACCCACGATGTTGCTCCTGAACCCGCTCTTTGACCATCATTCTCATACGGCCCACATTTCAATTTTTGGCCCGTCCACATATATGTTCACTTCTATCAATTTGCCTTGTTTTCAAATATGCAAGGAGTTCACTCCGGTATGTTTCAGTCACGCATTCAGTAACCACGGCCCGCTACTCAAGCTTACCGTGGTTGTTCTTTTTTCATTAATCATCTCCAGCAACCTGGCTCCACAACCCCAAATACCACTTGCAGGCTCTGCTCAACCACCCATGTCGCTCAAGCCGCGTACCGTTCCCCATTTTGGATGAATTTGTTGCCTGGCAATTCAATTGAACTCAAGTCAATTGACACACCAGACCCCAACGGGTGTGACAGCCTCCCTGTCAGACACTGAGACACTAACTCCATGTGTCTACAATGTATGGTACATGTCTTATAACCTAATGGTTAAAGACTGCTTTAATAATTGACTCATGTACATGAAGTCAAGAGTTCAATTCCCTGTCATTACTTTAAGTATGTACCTTTTATTCATATGTACTATTATTATGTACTTACTACATATTTCACATTCTTTTGAATATGTAATTAACCTTATTTCACACTGATTACATATTTGTACATACAGAGAGAGATAATCTTATCTCTCTGTGTATTTATCCTGATTAAGCTTAATGTATGTACAAATTGGGAGATTACATACCCATTTATGTAAATCCCCTTCTGAATTCTGTGATTACTCCTCCTTGGAGTTAAGGATCCCTCAGGACCTTGACTCGAAGGAGGGAGCTGATCCCTGCAATATAAAAAGGGAGGTCTCTCACCTGTAGAGATTCTCCCACCCAGATTATTGCCATACAAACCCATGTACCTTACTGAAAATACAGTGAGTGGGGTTTTATATAATCTACACTAACCTTTTTCTTCCCTTACAGCTTCCCTTCTCCTCGTGTATCTTCCCCCTAGGTACAGGTGTAGTTATCACACCTGTAACCTAGAAGATAAGTGATCTCATCCTTATAACGCAACGGCGCTTGGCTTGATTTTCGCCGCGTCCCCTTACATACGTAAGGGTGCCAGTCCCTCCGCCTCTCGGCGTCGAGTTGGACTTTCTTCCACTTGTTACTCTCAGTAACTGTAGTGTGACCTCTTCTCCGCTTGCCGCTACCTCTCCGCCGCGGCTTGTGAGATAAAAACCCATCAGAGTTACGTCACATAAGAGATGAACTCTGACACTCCCCAAAGAATGTCTCAATAAAATTTCTATTTCTGGTTTTCCCAAGCATATCATTACTCTGAAGGTTGGAATGCCCGTTGTGGTCACGCAAAACATGAACATCAACAGTGGGATTCGCAATGGGGCTCAGATGCTAATCTTGGCATTTTCTCACGTTTATGTCCAAGGCCAGCTCATGACAGGTCTGTTCCAAGGACGGTCAATCATACTACAGCAGTTTTGTAAAAGGATGTCGCTGGCTCCCAAAATCCAAAAACCAAAAACCAGAGCCTGCAGGTTGTGCATGCGCTTGCATATGAACTGTGGGGCTGCAGATATCGGACGCTATTTGCAATCCTGAAAATCCAGCCCCGGCCGGCTCACATACGCAAATGAGCCATTGACTCTGGCGGGGTACTGGCTTTGCTTTCTGCCAGATACCCCCCCCCTTCCCCCCAACCGCTGCCACCAACCGACCAAATATTCATTCTTGACCACTTCCCGCCACCAAATCAAATCCAAAAATCTCAAATCCCAATCCACCCAAACCTCAATATGTCTAGCTCAAACAATTTTGCCCAGTACTTTGATGCGCCCGCGCCAATCACCATGCCCCATTGGTACCCCCCCCCCCCCCATCTGAAGCCAAAGGTATTTCAGGATTTCCTAACCCAGCCGACCGGGGCCATCATCCGAGCTTCGCCGGCCACCACAACTTGGACACCGGCCACCGTATTTCGGGCCCTGCTGGTGCCGCTACTGGGGGTGCTCCGTTAGTCGCCGGCCACCATGATTATCACACCGCCAGTGCAACTGCTCCGGGGCGCCATGTCTCAAACGGCCCAGCCTACATCAATTATGGTACCGTCAGCCCATCCGGTCAGCTGCCCACCAACACCGGCCACGTAGATTTTGGCTATGCCAGTGGTCACCCGACCGGCTACCCAGACGGACTTGTTTGCAGCTACCCAGCCGGCCATGCTGATTTTGCCGCCACCACCCCTGGCGCCAAACAGGCCCTTGTTGCTTTGGGTGCTTTGCCCACCGGCCTTGGAGGCCACCTTGCCATTGCACCGCCACCCCGAGCTACCCCGTCCCTGGTTTTGGAGTTGGCACCCCAGCGCAATTGGGATTGGAGTCCCATTACAAACCCGAGGATCAATTCTACGATCCAGCCGATGAAGAGGAAAAACGGGTGATCACACCCATTCACATAGCGTACCTGGTCTATATGGAGAAGAAGTTTTCTGACCCGCAGGTGCCCTCAAAATTCATCAGGACAACCACTCTGGTTGACTGGTGTGTATAGTCGTCGACCGGGAGGGATTCCTCCCGGTCGACTGGTATGTCTAGTTGTCAACCGGGAGGGATTTCTCCCGGTCAACTGCTCAATACATATGCCTGTTGACTGGGAAGGACTCATCCCAGTCGACAACTAGAAATACCTGTCGACTGGGAGGGATTCCTCCCGGTTGACTGGTGTGTATAGTCATTGACCGGGAGGGATTCCTCCCGGTTGACTGGTATGTCTAGTTGTCAACCGGGAGGGATTTCTCCCGGTCAACTGCTCAATACATATGCCTGTTGACCGGGAAGGACTCAACCCGGTGAACTACTTTATGTTGCTGTTGACCGGGAGATAGAACGGCTTTATGGCTGCCGACCACCGCAGCTCCCATACCCTAGGGAGAGCGGATACCCGCCGGAATACACGGGTACCCACTGGATTCTGCCGGAATCTCAGACATCCGCATCCGCTGGCGGGTACCCGAGGGCCTCCAGCGGGTACCCGCCAGCGGATAGCGGATACCCGCAACGGGTTTCATGCGCCCATCTCTATTTGGTGGTACCAATGTATCTGTCCAGTGACTGTACACCAACATTTTGGTGTACCCACATGTGCACCCCAATATTACTGGGGTGCACTTCTGGAGTACCCCAATTTATTGGTGTGCAGACCTGCTTACCCCAAAAAAATTGGGGTGCAGGTGTTGTAAGCCCCATCCCTGGAGTCTTACAAGAACCTTTCACAAGACCACATCAGCTTGTGACACTTCCTGCCCACTTAGTTCAAGTCCGTTTTCCCCTTCCTAGCCGCTAGAGATCCTGTTCCCCACATCTCTCCGGCTAGGTAAGCCTTCTCCCTTTCCCTTCTTCTCCTTCAGTTCCCTGGTTGTACATACTGAGAGATCCTGTTCCCCACATCTCTCCGGCTAGCCTTTCTTTCCCTCACATGCAAAGAAGCACACCCGTGAACTAGAATTTAGAGATGGCACTTGGGTACCCGTTTGCGGGTACCCGGCACCCGCCAGCAGGTACCCGGAACACCCGCTCAGCACCCGCCGGCGGGTGCCGGGTGCGGGTGCGGGTGTTCAGTTTTTGGGCAGGAAAAAAACGGGTACCCATCCGGGTACCCGCCCATCTTTGCCAGATGGATTGGAGGGATCTCTCCACTTGAAGAGGTGGGAGGTGTACATACCACCTCAAGCGGAGCGATCCCTCCGTCCAGAGGTGTGTACACCTCCTCAACCGGAGGGACTCCTTGACCGGAGGAGTCCCTCCGGTCGAAAAGCTTGTGCACCTCTTTGGCTGGAGGGATCCCTCCGGTCAAGGAGGTACTATACCCCCGGGACTCCGGGAGGAATCCCCGGGTCAGCGAGTATATTGATGACCGGGAGGATTCCCTCCCGGTCATTGATATAATCAATGGCTGGGAGGACTTCCTCCCGGTCATTGATAAATAATCAATGGCTGGGAGGACTCCCTCCTGGTCATCAATATAATTAATGGCTGGGAGGACTTCCTCCCGGTCATTGATATAATTGATGGCTGGGGGGACTCCCTCCCGGTCATCAATATAATCGATGGCTGGGAGGACTTCCTCCCGGTCATTGATATAATTGATGGCTGGGAGGACTTCCTCCTGGTCATCAATATACTCGCTGCGATGACCGGGAGGAAGTCCTCCCTCCCAGTCATCAATATAATTGATGGCTGGGAGGACTCCCTCCCAGTCATCGATATAATCGATGTCTCGATGGCTGGGAGGACTCCCTCCCAGTCATCGATATAATCGATGGATCAATGGCTGGGAGGACTCCCTCTTGGCCATCGCGATGAGCTTGCTGACTGTGGTAATCCCTCCCGGTCAGCGAGTGTATGTATTGCTGACCGGGAGGGATTTCTCACCGGAAGTGAGTATATCAGAGCGGGTACCCGCCCCTGCACCCGGCACCCGCCAGCAGGTACCCGGTATACCCGCCGAGCACACGGCGGCGGGTGCGGGGTGCGGGTGCGGGTGTTGAGATTTTGCAAAATTTCAGGCGGGTACCCGCACCCGCGGTGGGTACCCGGGTGCAAGAGGCCATCTCTACTAGAATTGCTCTCAGAGGCCTTCTGGCTCTGGTCTTCGCGCCCCTCTTCAACGACCAGTGAAGGACTCATCTCGAGTCCTTACAGGTGTTAAAACCCCCAGACTGCTTCAATTTTTGGGGTGAGATTTAATGTACACCAAATGAAATGGTGTACAGAAGTAGCACACCCCATTAAGGAGAGTTACTCCACCCTGTTGTTGCAAGCCCGCGTGACTGCACAAGTAGGCGCAGTCACTGCGGCCACAACCCTAAATGCAACGTCAGGTGACACTGCAGGCCGCAACAACACCTATTTTCCCGTAGTGTTATTGGTCAAGGATTGCCTCTCTGAGGTTGGTGATGTTTGAAGTTGTGGGTTCAACCCTCACTCTGAACAACTTTTAATCTGGCTTCCTGGCAGCATACTGAGTTTATGTGGTTGTTTAGTGTCAACTTGAGCAAACATCTTGCTCATATTGATAAAAACAACCACAAATCAGGGCCTTTACCAGAAAGTTACACCAAAGTTACCCAAATCTGGGAAAAAATGTAATGTAACTGGTTTTGTTCAAAATAACCAGGGAACGTAACTAGATAAAATGGAGCCCATTTTCTGCAGGAGATATCGTAACTCCAAATTAAATATCTGTAACTAGCAGATAACGTAACTGTAAAGGTTATGTTACCCTCAGAGTTATCCATTTGGAGAACGTATCTGCCCACCGCTGTTACTACCCTTGATGACATGTACTGACTGGTCATTGTGAGGAGTTGTCACTCCCTTCCATGACCACCAGTACTGTTTATCAAGGGGAGTTGTCACTCCTTCTGACAGCCGGTAACGCTGGTCATCAAGTGGAGTTGACTTCCATTGATGGCCAGCCAGTACCAGCCATTTAGGGGAGTTACAACTCCTCCTGGTGACTAGCAAAGTGGGACATTGAGCAGGTATTTAACTCCCTTCAATGACCAGCTGGGCCTGTACCAGTCATTAAGGGGATTTGTAACTCCCTCAAATGCCCAGAACTCCTGTGATAATACTTCTTAAAACTAGGAAGAAAGGGAAGAAAACATAATTGGAAACAAGGCTGACCTAGTGTTGGCAGAGAGATTAAATTCTCTGCCAAGCTAGATTGAGGAGGGGACAAATCTGCCAAAGTACGCAGTGGATGATGAATGAGGAAAATGTAATGTGAAACCTTTGTGGAGCCCACAGTATGTGCGGGCTTTACAAGCCAACACAAATTTTACCAGCAACATGCATTCAGTGGAGTAGTGAATTCTGAATGGCATGATACTCCAAAGTGAGGGTGGAAAACCCTGGGTTTCACTTGCAAGTAGTTGCTCACATGGTGAAATAAATTTGACACTCCTACCTTGTAAAGGGTGTACAATGGAGAGAAACTGGGAAGTAAATTCTGGATAGGCTTGGGAGGGATTATCAGTTAAACAGAAAAACACACCATGTGATGCAGGTGGACAGCCAAAACTTTGCCCCAATCCCCACATGAGATTAGACTGGGAGTATGATCCATTCAACATTGCATCCAGCCTGCAGTTTGTAATGAGTTCAGCATCAGCATAGCCATTACTTGCTCCTGGGAGCACCACCAACATTCAATTGACATCCAACCCAGAGCCTGACAAAATTACGGTCTGGCACTCTCTAGAGAGTGCCACACTTTCCCCCCTGGTGGCTTATTAGAAATACAACCTTCAGTTTGTTGATTAACAAACCCTTCCATATTCATGAAGATTTGCCAGGATAAAAAAGATTTCCCAAGGTGTTCATGAGTAGGGAAAGCACCACAATAACCCCTTCCCTACCCATGAAGATTTGTGAGTGTACCAAAGATTGTCTTTGGGGTTTAAGATGATCAAGATGGATTCAAGGGAGCAAGGCCTAAGCCTGGGGAACCTTCTAGTTCCAAAGCGGGCTAGATTGCAAACAAGAAACTAGTTGGGCAAGATTAGAGCTCTCTGGCTAAGTAAAACTATGATGAGATGAAGAGAAGGAAAAGGAGAAACCAAGGAAGTGCTTGCCTAGTTGGGAGAGATTAGATCTCTGCCTGACTAGGGAAGAGCGGGGTCAAGTCTAAGTAATCATGTTCGCAGGGGTCTAGGGTTAGGTAATCCCATAACCCCTCGTGTGAAGACCGAATGTCAAGGGGGGCTTCACAATACATATCAAGTTTACAATATTATTCAAAACTTCTGCTTCTCACAAAGCTCCATTTCCAGCTTATCGATATCATTGCCGGTGATTTTTTCGGATGCAATTTTTTTGAAAGTCTGGTAGATCCTCATATGCAAATCAATTTCATGGTCCCAGGCGGCTTTAGTAAGATCAAAGACTTCATTGGTTGAAATTAACTCTTTCCATGCACGATCTTCTGAAAATCCGCGAACTAAGGTTTTCTCGTATGCATCGGCTGATTGCAGCAGTTTGTTCCAAAAGAAATTGGCTTCCGACCACGCATATGGTACAAATCGCCCGTGGTATTTGAGCTGGGTCAAGACGAAATAAGTGTGACCTGTCGCAATCGCCATCCACACATTGAGCTTTCTGGTTGCTTTCATGAATTCAAAGCTTCTTTTGTATTGTAACGTGCTCGGATCCATGCGGTCATTCAATCCGAGTTGTTCGGTAAACTTGGCCCCGTACTTCTTTTGGGCATAGTCTAAGATGTCAAATGAAAACCTGAGGAATTGCAATATCCACTGTTCCGGATATTTCGGGCTGATAACTGGTCTAATCAAGAAATTCTTCAAGTTCATCAGATCGTCTTTGACTTCTAGGAATCCACTCGCCAACTCTTCATCATACTGGCTTTGGGTGAGTTGACCTTGAAGCTCTTTGGAGACAATTTTTTCCATCTTTTTTAGGAAGTTCAGATGCCATTGTGCTTGGATTGGGAATTTATTGGGATCCATTCCGTCATAAGCGAGTGTCCACTCATAGCAAGATTCAAGAACAAATTTGAGACGGTAAAACCCAACAAAATCTTGTTCTCTCCTTCCGAGCCCTAATGATTACAAGAAAGTTTGGGATGGCATTAATAATAATATACACTTGATAATGCTAGGAGGAGCTCACTCCAAGGAATTTCGTAGTAGTCACAAACCGCTCACCATTGAAAATTTCCGCAACAGATGAAAGCAGTGGATGGTTTTGGAGGAACTCGACTTCTTCTAAATTGCCTGGAAACTTGCTCCAGTACCTGACATCCAAAACAAACCTCCCGTGAGATTCCATAGCAAGCCATTTTAAGAATACGGGGTTCCTCAAGGAACCCTGAAAACTTTCTTCTGACTCGGCTGGGATAAGGTGGTATTTGTATAAATAGCTTAAGGTATTCAAGATGCAGCTGTTCCAAACGGCCCTAGCATAAAAGTTCGTGTCGTGCATGGTTGCGGTGGTGTCGAGGAATGAGACTAGCTTTCGAATCCATTGCTTGTACTCTTCCAATTCCAATGAAGGTTTTGGAATCAAGCCGAGTGGTTCTCCGCTGACAGTTTGCGAGGTGGAAGTCCCTAATGTCTGACGACCATATACAGTCTCAAGAAGCTCGAAAAAACGTTCAATTCCCATAGATTTTCTTTCCTGGTTTTCGAGTCCATCTCGGCAACACGTGATGGTATGGCTTCGTCGGTCATATGTCTAGTCCATGCGACGTTGTCCATCAACCCCAACCAATCCATCTGCCTTTTTTCCAAATTAACTATGTACCCAAGAAATCATCTTTATCAGTGACCATAACTCCGCATACTGATGTCCAAGAAGACAGGTTTCACTAACTCTGATCGTGCTGAGTTCTCAATCCCAGTTCTGAAGACGTATGATTTTGGTTTAACGATAGGACAAGATGCGCTAGTATGGTACATAAACCGTTTTTTTAGGCTCACCGATTTCCTGTGCGACAGCAACAAGATGTTGGTACGCCGAGCTTCCACTGGTCGCTTCAATCTGCTTGCTGGACTGATCAGTCTTGCCGGCCTCCTTGACGGCCAGAGGATCGTCTAATTGATCCGCGATGGCTCTCAGTCTCTTCGTGTTACATATATTTGGACGGGTTGGAAGCCATGAAGGTGTGGTGAATACGCTTACCATTTTTGCCTCGGCTCATGTGAGAACCGGCCCGCTTAGAAGAGTTTTCGACGTCACTTGAGGTGAGTGCTAGGTCCATGGGCTCGTCCAAAGCTATGAAGGTAAGAGGGAATCAGTATCGCATTTTCTTCGTTATAAATTGACTTGAAATGAGGAAAAGCAAATGGAAGCATGATCTTTACCTTCGATACCGCGTTCAACCTCCTTCCCCTGGCTTGTAACTTCCTTGTTCAGTGGAGCACAGCAAATTTCCGCTAGTAATAGGACGACCAATGTCAGGGCCAATGCTCTCAAATAAGCCATCACCGAGTGTCTTGGCTGAGAATAGTCAAAAAAACATTCATGAGGAGTTGGTCAGCAGCACAAACCAGTAATGCCGGGCAAACCAAGCTCGGAGGAAAACCTCTTACTATAACTTGTATCTTCTTGAATATTTTCAACCGGGATTCTCCCTAACGGTGTCGTTTTGATTCTCCCCAACGGTGTCGTTTTAGATGAAAACTGGTGGGCCAGCTATGGAAAAACCACCTGTGAACAGCCTATAAGATGGTATGTTGAAGCCCCAGACTCGCGCACAGGAGAGGCTTCACAGAGCCTTTCTGGGGGGCCTTTTTTGCTCCGTGGATTCCATGGATTCCACGGAATCTGGGTCGCCTGCGCCTCCCAAAGTCCACCCAACTCAAAGTACACGAACTATCTGATCGGTCAACTTGGTCCGAGCCTCTTGTCGGACCGAGCTTGTCCGACAAGCTTGCAGCCCAGGCCGAGAAAAGTGTACAACTCTTGATCGGATAAACTCAGGCAATGCAGTGAGGTCCCCCACCGCCACTTTTTGTTTTCATTTTTTCATTCTTTCTCACTCCCCCCCTCAGCAGTATCAAGTTCCATGGGCCAAAGGTTTTGTTTTGGCCGATCAACCGTACACTTGTTTCTCCTCGCTTTTGAATGCGGTATACTCACACCTTGGCTGCAATCACATTTTTTTTCTTTTGTCGTTTGGCGCAATAGTTTTACTGTTGCACATGTGAGAAAATAAAAGAAACAATCATCTTGATCATGATTGGAAAGGAGGGAAATGAATTCGCGCAGCACAGCGAGGCCAAAATTATACAAAAGTAAAGAACAACACACAGATGCCAAGGAGAAAAATGAAACAACAAACTATATGAGGTTTTTCCTCTGCTTAATCAGCTTGGTGACTGTTGTTAGTTGCCAGATTCTCGTTAGCAATGTTCAGGAGATTTAACATGTCACCTGCGCTGATTTCTTCGCCATCTACATTGCTACCAGCGTCCTCTTCACCTTCGTCAATTCCCGCAAGTATAGCTTCTGAATTGTCTTCGCTTTCGTCATTGTCTGTAGCATGAAACCTTGGCGGTGGAAGGGAATTCACCAGTGAGAACCAAGGATGATTGAGTGGGGTCGGCCCATAAATAGTTTTCCAGAGTTCAACGACATCTCCAGCCCAGGATCGCATCAAGGCTTCATGTTCTGAGAGCTCTTCATCAAGGATTGATTTCACCAGGGCCAGTTTGTCTTCCTCTTCGCACTCGCCTAGATCAATGGAGGTGATTGGTAGATCATCATGTATCCTTGTGTTTCTTTCGGATCCCATACTTTCGTCTGAATCAGCCTGGCTCTCGAGAGCATTTGATAATAAACGATCTAGCATTCCACGCATAAGACCTGAGCCTGTGATCTCTCCAGGCATTTTTCCTAAGCATATGACCTGACTCACCAACATCATCCAATTTTGCCTGGATGGAAGCATGAAGCTTGACAGCCCACGAAATCACACATTTGAACTCTTTTCCAACAAGAACCTTTTCTTCATCACTCCTGTCTATTGCTAGGACTGCCTGAATCCCCGCTCGTACATCTGCATTTTTTGCCCACGGCGCTTGCGAATGAAACAAGTATACATCTTGCCAGAAGGAACTTTCTAGCGAAAGATTGGTGAATGTATGATAAGTGAGGGGCTGGTTTTCTGGAAGGTTGAGCTGCTCGGGTGCAAAACGTGTCAGATAGTCGCTCCGATACCCGTTGAATTTGTTCACGGCAGCTGTGATTGGACCTTTGCGACGTTCAATTGCGGCTAGAATTCTTGTGCTGAGAGTGGTTCCAATGTGCGTTCCCCGATACAGTGGCTGTCGCTCAGCATGCAACTCCACCGCGTGGGAATAGAGTTTTGATTTGGAATGCCATACAAGAAGTCGTGCATTCTGCTCCTCAGCTGTTGTTAACAGCAAATTAAGTCTTGATGGTCATTTTTTTTTTTAAAAAAAAAGGATGCTTACGATTTGTCCCGACCAAAGCAGCAGGAAAGGATGCAAAATCCACCTCCACTGAGCTCTGCAGCTCTTGAGCCTCGGATATTTCAAGAATAGTTTCCATTATTGAGTCATATGTACCCGGGTTTTCTCGGTGAGCTGCCAGTTGGTTGATGCGCCTCCTGAGATGGATAAGTGGTTTGAGCAAGCCTGAAGTCAATACTGGCTTACTATAGGGAGCATATTTACCTTAATGTTTCCAAAGTGGCATGCCGGTCTAAATAAACTGCCAAGCGCTCACGTTCTTCGGTCTCAACATCTGTGTGGTTCTGCTGAAAGTTCCGCTGATCTTGCCACTGGGATTCAAAAAATTCACGGTTGTAGGTCGATTGATCCAGAGAAAATGGGTTTTGAACTCTGGTCAACTCGTTCAGCCGGGCACTTGCTGCGTCACCCTTCTCACATGCCATCTTGTATTTGTGCTTAATCCACACAACTAGATATCAAGAAATTAGTTGAGCTTGAAATTCATAACAAACTTTATTAACAAGTGAATCATGCATCACACATACCCACCTAGAGAAATAATTCCTTTCTTGTTGTGGAACTCAACTTTGAGTTGCAATGAACCAAGTCGATGATTTCTGGTTGCATGTCTCAAAGCACTGACAAGCGGAGACAAAACAGACCAAAGCCGTTCAAGCCCTTCACCATCTGAGAGGCCCCACCCGTCGTTGAAACGAGGGCTAAATTCCAACTGACACTTCCAGTTGTGCACATATGAGTGAAACACTGATGTGCCAAAATGTAGCCGATCTGCTTCCTCCGCAAACATGTGACGCTAGAATGACATGAATAAGTTGCATGGTTTCAATCAGGAGCAGAAGTGAAATAATGCTCACCAAGCCAATGAACTTTTTCATTGTACAACCAATATCGTACAGGACCCGCACTTCTCTCTCTGAATCAACATCCTGCAGGATCTGATTCATAATCGCCAATGGGTACTTCCGTTTCTCCCCCCCACCAGTAATGTTGGCAAGATAAATAGCCGCGTCATGCCTACAGCAGCTCCCCATCAACCCAGTGTCGTCGCAGGCCTTCCAGGTTGATGTACTTCTCTTGTCGTCAGCAGCTTTATGTGCATCTGCACATCGATCGGCCTAGTAAGGGTAATTTACAAAATTGAACAGGCAATGAGCAAGGTTAAAATCTATTACAAATCAAAAGGAAGAACTCACTTTGTTGCGAACTCGGTGCAAGTTTTCCTGCGCCAGAATCTTATTGTTCATCTCTTGAATGGCGTCCGGGTGGATAAATTTGCTGGGGGTGATGAGGTCCAAGTAGTTCTTGCTAGCGGCGAAGTGATGTCGATGTTGGAAATTTCCATCAAGACAGATGATTAATGGTTGAGAAGCGGCTCGGGCCGTCGGACCAAAGCAGGCAGGACAGGATTCTTTAGCCAAGATCTCCTGCCCAGATAAATTCATAACGTCTTTGAATATGTTGTTAGATCGATTTGAAAGCGCTCGGTAAATATCCACAGCAGCTGTGAAAGATCTTCGAAGGTCGCGTCTCTGTTGTACCATCACAATATTAGTAATATATTACAATAAATCTACATTTTTAGTGGAATTATGAGATCATTTACCTTTCCCGAGCTGGTCAGGAGAGGATTGGACCGCTCCTCTAGCCAAGCTTGCATGGTATTCATGAAAGGCAAGTTACCCACGGTGCACCACTGCCATAAGTGGCTATGAAAGCCGAGTAAGTTGAAGGAGAATGCTGTTTGAGGGGCAACCGGCGAACAGCCTAGATAACCATGCGCAAGAAGATGGAGGAGGTCAGGTATGCATTTACAGAATCGCATCCGTCTTCGCTTCTGAACTGTCAGCATAAATCATGCCAATTGTTAGCTGGCTGTTGCTTGAGCAGACCGCACACCAATGATAAATAAACATAGATTGAAATACAAACTGTTCAGATCTATCAGGTCCACAATACGATAATGGCAGCTTGCTTCTTCGCAGTCACAGAAGATTTTGGACCTATCGTTCCCCCAGTCAGATGTTGTCCAATTCGCCGTCTCCGACTTGAGAAATAAATATGCGCCATGGAGCGCTGGCATCACCTCAGCCCAGTTCTTTTCTTGTCTTTCTTGTGCGGCTTGTTGATTCACCTGAGTGTGGTACCTACGCGCATGACCCAGAAGATCAATGGTGACATCGCCGCTTAAATGGTCATGGTCTAAGGGGTCGCGGTCGTGATTGCCGGTATCGAAATGTTCTGCCTGTAAGGAGTTTTCGGTGTCCACAAGGTTATCTGCATCTTCTTCGGCACAATTGAGGTCGTCTTGCAGTCCCTGGTGTGCGGAAATTAACCCAGGGTTGAAGGTTCGTTGAGGTCCTTGTCCACTAGCGAATCGCTCAAGCCGTTCATATTCACGAATCCTATCTTCAAAAGAGGCAATCCTTGGCTGGTATGAAGTCCTTCGCTCGCGAAAAATTCTTGACATTTCCACTGTCTACCAGATTTTTCTTTTGGGCTTTGAGAGATGGGCATACACGAATCAGTTTTGAAAGAAAAGTGCATGAAGAAGTGATTGATATCACAGAAAACTTACACCAGGTAGTGAAAATCGAACAAGTTGTATGCTTTTCGGAGAGATCAGTTTGATTGCGCATACCAGAGAAACTTCAGACTTGGCCGCATAAATATGTACATATTTACATAAATACATGACAAGAGTGGAACTTGTTTTTTCCGCATACAACATTAGACTTGGCCAGCCATTTGGCATACATACAAATTACCATGGATCATAACCCCTAGTCAATACCAACATCAATCATCTTATTTATGATTCAGCAATCAACCCATGAGCAAATAATGAAAGGTTCAAGTTTTTCAATTGATGTGAATTGATCAGAACTGAATCACTGTTTTTCCCATTTCATGTGCGGAATTTGTGCAATATATCACCTCAAACTTTTCCAGAGTGGGTGAATGCTGGAAACCTCAGCTAGTATTTTGCTTCCAAAGAATAGATTATTTGATCATGAAGGTTATGAATAAATAATTCAAGCTTTGGAATCAAGTAAATTGGGTGAGTATAAAGAAACAACATGCAGCTTCTATGTGTGCAATCCAAAAGAAAAGTCAAAATTTACATATTCCAGTGACTATGTGTTGTTTCTCTTACACTCACTCAATCTAATTGTTTCCTAAGCATGTATTATTTATTCATAAACTCATGATCAAATAATCTATGCTTTGGAAGCAAGTACATTGATTTATTCTAAGAGAAGGACACATAGTTTCTATCACTCTGGAATTCATGTGTTTCTTGTGTGTGAAATTTAAAATTGAAATTTCACACACATTCCACCAGATGCTTATAATCATTCAAGTTACTAGCTTCCAATCATGTGTTATCTATTTATAGTCTTCATGAAAAAATAGTACATGATCTGGAAGCATTGAAATTGAATTAGTACCAAATACAAAACACATGTTCACTGGACTATGTGTGTTTTTATATTGCACATATATTTGGATGACCACACTGTGCACATTGGAATTTGGTGAGTTGAATAACAACATAAAACCTCATATGAGATCCCCATGAAATTTTTCCTCCATTCACCAATCACATTGGTTAGTGAAGTTCAAATTTTAGCCAAAAACTACTTGTTTTTTAAAATCAAGTGATAGAAAGCTATGTTCTTTTAATTTTCAATAGAATTGTATCTCATAGCAAGCAAGCCCCTTAAAATCCACATCCAGAAAATTTATCCAATAATACTAACATACACAACCCATCACTCTTCATACCTAGTAAATCAATATCAAACAAGTGATCACATGTAAATATGGATAACTGAAAATAATTTCAGTGTCTAAATTTGCCACCACAACATATCTGCCTTCCGTGGCCCCAGAGCATATGCCACATGCAATTTTCATGCCATTTCAAGAAATGAGTTCAACAATAGTTTTTTTTTTCCTTTCTCACATGGTAAAAAATTCACCTCATTAGTTTGATTCAAATCATCACTCCAGGAAGAATTGAGAACATAAAAATACTAGATGCCATGAAGCTTTCAATTTTTCAATAGTTGAAGCCAAGCTACCACATAAAATCAATTCCATTATCTGCACTAATTTTATGTGCACAGGGCTCAAAAAAGCACCCACTACACTGCACCATGCACTTATTAGCACTTTTGGCCTCTTTTGCCACAAAAAGCATTGTAGCATAGCAGAAAGAAGTGTAGAAGCAGGCTAAAACTAACCCAAAAAGGGTGACTGTTGGTGCCACTTTTCTAAAAAAGTGGCAATGTAGCTTTGTGTAGGAAGTGTAGCAACCAGCTCTACTTCAAAACCTTCAAATCCCCAAAAGGAATCATTCTAGATTTTAAATATATATGAAAAGAATGAATTCAAACTCAATAATTCTCTCCAGGAATTCTTTATCATTTGATTTGTGGTCAATGAGTTATCCTATCCGGTGGATGTCATATTTAGAGACAAAACTGCATCCCTCCACACATCCCACATTTTTTATTGGTTGTGTTAAATCCAGTATTGTGTAAAGCCAGTATCCATTTTGTAAGAATTTCAAGATGAGCCCATGTTTATGTCATTGTGACATGAAACCAAACATACAAATCCGGTGAGTGAAAGTGAAAATCACAGTCTTGCAAATGTCAGGGGCCAGTGCTACTCTCACCTGGAATTTGTGTTGTACTACAGCAACACATGTCAATATTCTTGGCCAGATCCCTCTATTTGACTTTTAGAATTCTAGGGAACAACACAGCTTTGCCGCGGCCCAAGTAGCATAATACCAAAAAACCCCAATAGCCGCAGCCAGAGTAGCATAACACTGAAAAACCCCATAAAAGCACCAATTTGGCCCATTTTGAAACATATAACTCAGAAATCTCTGACCAATGTTCTCCTGTTGTCTCTCTACATCTACTTGTACCACAAAATAATTGAAAAGTGTTGATTTAGATAACTTTTGCATACTTCTCCAGTGAGAAAACACAAGAAAAGAACTGCAGAAATGAGAAAAGAAATGGACAAGATGGAAGAAATCTGCATGATAAGAGTAAATAAGTTCTGAAATCAAAGTAGAGAAGAACTAGTATTCATTGTAAGCCAACAAGCAATCAAACAAGAGCTTGCAAGCCTTGAACCTCACTCAAATCTGCTTCGGCTTGACTTGAATCTTGGATAAGTGAAATCTGTTGGAAATGCAATGCCTTAAGAATGGCATTGATTTGATCCTTTGAGTATTTGCCGGTATCTTGGTCAAGCAGAGTTGTTTCAAGATCCACCATCCCTATGTCCGAAGGGTTGATCGCCTCTGGTTGAATTCTGAGGATGAGATTCAATTCCCGTAAGACCCCACGAGCCTTAGCAGGCCATCCACGCGATCGCTTTCCTTGAGTTGCTTTCACTGCATCAGAGGCAAGTGTCAGTTAGACAAAAAAGGCACATAAAAGTTCCTACTTACGCAGCAAGCACCGCAACTTCTCCCTCATGTCGGCTTTCCTCTGGGCTGCATTGCCAGCTTCCCAAGGCTCAACTGCACGCTGAGGCAATTTCTTGATGGGTCGGGCTGCTGGATTTAGCTCGGCATCCACCATCATTCCGGTGACCCAAATATGGAACTTCTTCCAGCAATCGTGTTTGGCCTTAAGTATGTCCATGTACATCTCACCGAGGGGAGTTCCTCCATGTAGGAAGACCGAGCCCGCTGCATCGCTTGAGACAATCAAGACAAAACCTTCCACCTGGTGATCCGCTCTCAGATGGTTAAACTGGAAAGTAACAATACAGGTCTATCAACCTCTGATTAAAAAGATGAAATTATAAAACATACCTTTTTTGTTACACCATTGATCCACTTCTTACATACTGATAGAGCCTCGGCGCCGCTTCTACTAGCCTGTTGTACTTTCACAGCCGGTGCTACCATTCTGTTGTTCTCCGCTCGAGCTTGAAGAAATTCCGTGTCAATCTCCCCAGCTGCGTCGCGATCCTCTTCCTCTATGTCTTCAGGATTGTCAGCCTCCGCAAGACCAATGGCTTGCCGCAGTTTGTTGAGAAACTCAACGTCATTATACTTGAGCTGCTCGGCCTCGGTTAGTCCTCGCCACTTTTCTCCGACTTGCTGCATCCGTTCCCCAGGGGGGAATTCCTCTTTGGGATTGATAAAAACAAAAAAATGAGCTGAAATGACATCTTTGTAGATAGTCAGAAGTATCCTTACTTCTGGCAAAAAGTTGGAGCGCTTCATGAGCGTATCGACAATAGTTGTTGAACCTGTTTGGCCCTTTCATCTTGTTGAATCCACCAACCCACTTGAACAGGATCTCCGATCGTACCTCGTGCGTAATTGCCAACTCGTGTATCTTCTTCTGGTACTCAAGGGTCAAGTGCTTGAGTTCGTCTTTGATGCAGTTGGTAAGCCGTTTAACTTTACCAGTGGCATAGGCGACTTCTCGGACAGTAGCCGAATTTCCATTGCTTAAGCGAACATCCAATTCAGCACGAGCTTGGGCTTGAGGTCCAAGTGCCGCCGAATGGATGGTCGCAGGTGCTTCATTGGCCGCCGCGGCTGGTTCAGATGGAGGTGGGTTGCTGGAGGATGTGGACGGTTGAGTTTCTCCAGAGATCTCGGCTTGGCTTCTGTTCTTCTTGGTGAAGTTCACCCTCCGTTTGCCTCGTGTACTCGTAGTCGCCTTTGAACCACCCCTGCCTCTCCCTCTTCCCCTACCCATACCGGTGCCACCGCCGCCACAAGAAGTAGTTCCGGAGTTGATTTCGACGCTGGTTTGAGCAGTGAAATCATCATTGAATCCATTCAATTCGCGTTTGTTCCCAGAGGGTCCTTGGGTAAACTGGCGACGGCCGGCGGCAAAGTTAAAGATGAGCTGTCCGTTATCATCGAGTTGATAGCCTTGTAGATTGGGTTCAATATTTGGGTCGGCCATGTAGTAACGAGATAGCGACCAGGCACAATTCACGACAATAAGGTACCTGTTCAAACTGGGATAAGGTCCAAATCACAATTAGTTGATGTTTTTGAACTGCTTGAGATTTCCAGACAAAGTTTGACGTAGTCGTAGAAAAATGTGTGGTGAGTTGGGACACCGGTGTGGGGACTTTGACTTAGGTGGACTTTGGGAGGCGCGCGCGACCCAGATTCCGTGGAACCCATGGAATCCACGGAGCAAAAAAGGCCCCGCAGAAAGGCTCTGTGAAGCCTTTCCTGTGCGCGAGTCTGGGGCTTCAACATACCAACTTGGGGGCTGTTCACAGGTGGGAAAAACCTTGCCCGCCCTGCAGGTCCCAGACCTTGACCCTGTGTTTCAAACAGTTATCCGGTGTTGCATACCAGTTTCCAAACTCAGAAATGCGAAAGATATACAGTCACCGAACTTATGTAACAAAGTCCCTTGAGACTTCGGGGCTGAACTCGCGAAGCCAGCCTCCACCAGGGATAGACCCTAGCGCCCCAAGCTCGCGTAGCAAGAATGGAATTTTGGGGTACTTTCTTGATTTTTTCTTTAGTATAGCTCACCTATCACACCCACTCCCATGTGATTAGCTCAAAATCAGCAGAAGATGCTGGAGAAAAGAGCAGAAATTGTTCTATCTCCATTGATTCCCTCTACGTTTTATTGTGGACAGAACGGTGGAACTGAGGTGCTGAGCCCAGACCTTTTCCGTGTAAAATCCACAGATTCAGTGTTTTTGATGTGTTTTTTTTTTTTTTTTGGAGTGGAGGGAATGGATTGAGATGCCTGAAATTCTCCAGGTTGGACAGGCACAAGCCAGTCTTCAACCTCAGCAAATTTAATCTCAAGAAGGTTTTGCAAGCAAGGAATTATACACTTTTGAAAATTCCTCCCACCAAAATCTGGAATCTTGCCCCCGCAAAAAGGGGTGATAAGGTGCAAGTCCCTCCTGCCGAGGGCTGTCGGAGGCTCCGAGACACACGCCTGCAGCAGCGAGGGACTTGGTTAAGTTAGTACAGTCACTAGAGTTTACAGGCAGCTTTGCCACCTCCAGTGTTAGCTTGGAGCTATGGCACGCTACACCCGGGGAGTCCATCCACGGGGAAATCACGCGGAATCCACGAGGACTCCACGTGGTAGCCGCGCGCGAGGTCGGACCAGCGGCTGCTGGTCCACACGTTCACGTGACCTCCACCAAGTGGATCACGGGGGCACCTCGTGATGGCCCCGAGGATTCCACGGATACTTACAGATGTGTACCCGTGGAATCCACGTGGCCACGTAGGCGAGGCTGAAAAATTTAGCAGGAGGAGCCCGTCAAAAATTGTCATCATTGGGACTCGAACCCACACCAAGCACAGGGAGCCTGGGTGAGAGGGAGTGCTACACAACGCAGCCATTTCACACTGCGGGAATCTCGATGTCGCTGCGGACCGCAGCAACATCTGACGATTCAGTGGGGATTCGAACCCCGCGCAACAAGTAATGCAGCGACACTTGGCTGTCTGATGGACAGCCGGCCACCGGGGTATGTACACACAACGCACCTCTTGATGGCCGGCACAACGACCGGTCACCGAGAGGAGTACGCACTCCTCTCAATGGCTGGCCCAAGGACCGGCCATCAGGAGGAGTCCTTGTGCCGGCCATTGAGAATTGTCCACACTCCTCTCGATGACCAGCATAACGACTGGTCATTGGGAGGAGGAGTCCACACTCCTCTCGATGACCAGCACAAGGACCGGTCATCGGGAGGAGGAATCCATACTCCTCTCAATGCCAACACAGGCCGGCGTCGAGAGGAGTACATGCACCTCGATGCCCGGTCTGTGCTGTTCATCAAGGGAAGTGTGTATGTACTCCTCCCGATGACCGGGCCTTGGGCCAGCCATCGAGAGGAGTGCGTACTCCTCTTGGTGACCGGTGGTTGTGCCGGCCATCGAGAGGTGTCTGTACTCCTCTTGACGCCGGTGTGTGCTGGCATCAAGAGGAGTGTGGACTCCTCCCGATGACCGGTCCATGAGCTGGTCACCGAGAGGAGTGAGAGGAGTGTGTTATAATCCTCTTGATGGCCGGCACAAGGACCGGTCATCGAGAGGTTTATTGGTGGCCGGCTGTCCAAAGGCAAATCAATCAGCCGGCCAGATGTCGCTGCAGCTGACGCTGCATTCTGATATGCAGCGTCATGATGTCGCTGCGAGCAAGATGCCCGCAGTGTCACATTCCTGTATCACGCTTCTTTACACTATATCAACCCCCCAAACAATGGTTTGCGATCTGGTTTGCGATAGGTTTTTTTCTTGAGTTTTTTTTTCCTCTCTTCAAAATTGAGTTTTGTTGGACTTTCAAAACCTCAGGACCAGCCTGAGGTGGTCTTGGCTGGAAGTAAAAAAAAAAAATGCCGTGGAACCGACGTGAGCAACAAGCTGACGTGGTCTCCACGCGTGCCAGGAAGGCACATCGTGGAACCAACGGGGAAAAGTGTGAAGCCCATCGGTTCCACGTGGAAAAATAGCGTTTCGTGGAACTGACGAGCTTACCAAGGGGTTACCGAGCCAATCCTTGTCGGCTCCACGGATTACCCTCCTCTCGTCGGTTCCACAAACGGGCGGGGCAGGAAGTACCCCCGCCGTGTACTGCACCAATTTTCAGACTGTACTACACGCCGGGGGTACTTCCTGGCGAGCAGGTTCGTGGATCCAACAAGGAGCTGTTGATCCGTGGAACCGGCGAGGATCAGCTCGGTAAGTGCTCGGTAAGCTTGTCGGTTCCACAGATCATTGTTTTCCCCGTGGAACCGACGGGTTTGTCACTTTTCCCCATCGGTTCCACGAAGCACACTCCTGTAACTTGTGGAGACCACGTTGGCTTGTTTCTCACGTCGGTTCCACCAGCACAACTTTTTTTTTTTTCACTTCCAGCCAGGACTAGCTCAGGCTGGTCCTGAAGTGTTGAAAGTTCAAGAAAATAAGTAATTGAAAGGAAGAAAAAAAAAAAGTTGAAAAAAAACTTTGATGGAAAGTCAACTCGCAAACGGCTTCCTGAGTGGGTATGATACCCTTGAGCGAGGGGGTACTTCACACAGCGGGCAATCGGGTGTTGCACGCAGCCCGCAGCGACACCCGCGTAAAAGGGGTCCCCTTGGCTCGGGTGTTGCTGCGGGCTGCGTGCGACATCCGATTGCCTGCTGTGTCACTATCTGGAATAGCGTAGCTGCTAAGCAATGCTGCCGGCTTTGCCCTGGTATGCAGCTGGGTTCGAATCCCACCAGCATCATTTTGTTGGTGCAGCTCTTTTTTCACCAGCTTGGTACCGTGTTCCACATGGATTTCACGGCGGGCGGAATCGGTATCCTCGGATGATCATCATGAGGAGCCCCCGTGATCCATTTGGTGGAGAACACGTGAACGTGTGGACCAGCAGCCGCTGGTCCAACCTTGCGCAGGGGCACTACAGGGAATCCACAAGGATTCCTCGAGATATCCTCGTCAAAGGACTCCCCGGGTGTAGGGGCTAAGGCGGCTGTGCCGCTGCGGTGCACAAACACATAAACAAAACTCCAACACACTTCACGTTTTCTTACTATGCTGCTTATATTACTTGAAATTTCCTGAGATATCATTTTGAAATGAGAAACTATCCAAGTAATACTTATGGGACAATGGCAATGATCAGGTTCAGAAAGACAACCAACAGCAAGACTGATTTGAATTATATTGGTTAACCATGATATGCCTGTTATAATTTTAATGCAGCTGAAACAATTTCAATCATGTATATTGACCCATATAACAACTCAAACAACTACAAGATGATTACACAAGGTCAGTGCTATGAAATGGTGTGTTTGCCTCAACTGTGGCATCCTCCAAATGGACAAGTCTTCAAAAGTGGTATAACATTCTACTTCACACACAACTGAATTTCCTTTCCAACACTTCCAAGGGGAGCATGTTTCTTCAAGTCCAGTCAGCTTGCTAAACCACATGACAATCAAATGACTGACTCACCTATGATTTAGAAATCATTCTCAAGGTATAATTTTTTTTTTATACAGCTTGAAGGTATTCAAATTTTAATGGCAATGATGACCACTTGAGTGAGTCAGTCACTCATTTAAACTTGGTTCATCAGCTCATATAAATCCTATTCTTGTTGGGTATTGTTTGCATTACATTAAGAAATCAGTAGGGGAATCTGAACTGGTTTAAGGTAAACCTTGTATTGGCTCAAATTGATTCAATTCAACTGACAGAGGTGTACAAACCTCTCTGACCAACGATCCCATCCAGTCAAAGGGGTTTACATACCTCTTTAACTGGAGGGACCCCAAAGGGGTGTACATACCTTTTTGAACGGAGGGATCCCTCTGGTCAAAGAGGTGCACAAGCTTTTTGACCAGAGGGACTCCTCCTGTCAAGGAAGTGTTTGCACCTCTGGCTAGAGTGATTGCTCCACTTGAGGTGGTATGTACACCTCCCGGTTGGAGGACCTCTTCAAACGGAGGGATCTCTCTGATTCATCTGGCCCACTAGGATGAGCGGGTACCCGGATGGGTAGCTGTTTTTGTCCTGCCCAAAAACTGCACACCCGCACCTGCTGGCGGGTGCTCCAGGTACCTGCTGGCGGGTGCCGGGGACATGCAAATGAGTGCTCAAGTGCCATCTCTAATTTAGGCCCCATTTGTTGTGTGACACATAAATGGTTGAATTTATGACGCTGCAACCCAAAGGTAGCCCCCCGTTGCCACCAAAACTTTGAAACCCCCGGGGGTTGCGCGTCATAAATTCAACCATTTATGACGTATAACGCAGCAGCCAAACAGGGCCTAAATAATCTGTGTTTTGTGAAATGTGAGAATCATTTCTGCAAAAAATGGAGCTTCACACAGATTTTCCTTGGCTTCAAACTATTGATCATATTGAATTCTAACACTCACAACCGGGGCCTAATTACATAGCTGCATAATTCCTCCTTGGACGGTCACGTTTTGGTGGGAAAAAATATGAGCACATTGATGGAGAACCTTTGGATATTTTCCCCATTTTGGAGGGCGGTGAGCAGCCCACTGGCCCTCAATTTCATTCTGATGTGAAATAATTCCTCCTTGATCACACATCTTGCACCATACAGAATCCACAACTCCGAGTGTTATGAAGATTATTACAGATCAAAGAGAGGGGTGTGTTACTGATCACAGGGATAAGGAAGGCTCTGTGGGCCATGGAAATTCAAACAAGGATCAAAGTCCTCACAAGATGGGCTCCATGGAAACCTAAACAAAGATTAAATCCATCACAAGACGGATGAGTGACCTTTTTTTTTAGAAAAAGGCCCAACCAAAATCCCAAATTTGCTCTGGCCATGGGACTGACATGGGACATAGGCGCCTCCCTCTGGTTGGCACAACACAGCAGCTGTTTATCACTCTGTCCAGGGAGCAAGGGAATAGCAGTCAGGTCAGATTCTGGCAACTGCCGCTAGCACAGGTGCTCCAACCTTGTAAACCAGGGTAAACCTACCTAATTGTGATTCCGCTTAAGGTTGAACAATTCAAGATTTTTGGGGGGCTAAAGTTATGGTCTTTGAGCCACAGCACCGGTAAAATTCTGGCTTTCTGACCAACACAGCTGCAAACTTGGCATGTCAGCCCCCTATTGTTGCCCAGCAAGAAGGCTGAAAACCTGAACTCAACTGTCAGGATTCCATGATTTTGAGTTCACAGCTCAAAAATCTGTCCAAGCATTCCTGGAATCACAATACATAAAAACGGATCTGACCTTGTATAGCCAGGGGCTATGTAGAAGGCACCGTATCATATTTCTTGGACGTGTTCATAATTGTCTCAAGAGATTTTCGTTGCCACCATTATGACAAGCAATCTTGGGAGTAGAACCCGTATGCACTCGACTCCAACGCCTCAGGGGCACAGAATAACAAGGGTGCAAAGGCTTTGAGCACCCCATATCATTCGGAGAGTGTGTGCTAATTTTTTTGTTTGGAGTATGTGGTAATATTTTGTAGAAGGATGCCCCAAGAAAGATTGTATGTGGTAGTAGCAACAAAACTGGCTTGGCAGAAACAAAGACAAGCAGGGACACGTAAGGGATAGAAGCGGGTCACCAATCAAACAACAAGGGGACCATCATCGGTCAAGCCAAGCACACATTCCTGGGAGCAGGTTGAGGACCGAGACCATCGTGGCTGGCTCCGGGTGTTCTCGAGGTGCGCGACTAGGGACAGCTAAAAAGAAGGGGATCAGTGTATTAAATTTGTGCATAGATAAGACATGGTCGTTCGTATAGTATTGAGCACTCCGATTGTTCGCACAAGAGGACCAACAACAAAAACAAAACAAAAAATGAAGGGAAGGGGATATAAGTGTGGTTATTTCGTGCCGGACATGATGAAGCAAGCTGTGCTGCCTCATGGCGGTATTTTTCGGCGAAGGATGAGAAAGTGTGGATGGAGAGGGAGACGGGAGGCTCTAGCGGATGCGGCGCTTGGGGGATTTGTGGACGGCCTTAGCGCCGATGCCGACGAGACCGAACTGCTGAGCGGCAGCCTCGATAGTCTTAGTGATCGTGGGAATCATGGCTTTCGCGGCCTCGGCATCAGCGATGGCGGCGGCCGCGGCGGTGCCTTGGGGCGCGGTGCCGTCCCGGACAAGCGTCGGCGGGGCACCGCAGGGCGTCCGGAGCTCCTTCAGGAACTGCGTCGTGTCCCCCTTCTTGGTCGGCTGCGCTATCGAGCCCCGCTCCAAGAGATTCTCGAACGACCATTGGTACTGCGCTACCTTGTCGGCAAGAACGGCCACCTTCGAGTCAAGCACCCGTAGCGACCAGAACACCGCACCAGAGTACCAGGCCCACGTGCTGAAAGAAAAAAAAGAAAAAAACACGGTAAGCTTCAATCGAACTGATGACAGAGAGATCATTATCCAAACACTGACTTCAACTGGGCCTCATAGAACGTCCTCTCAAACGTCGTGTTTTGGATCCCCGTCCGAAGCGACCACTCGGTGATCACCGTGGTGACCGGGAAGTTGGCGTACTTGGTTCCCTTGGTGCAGATCTGGTTGAAGATGTCGGCGGCGTTGGTTTGGGCGGGGAAGTAGCCGATGTACGGATGGTCGGTGTAGATCAACGTCGGGGGCTGAGTCTTGTGGGATGATGCGAACTCCCACCAGTATGCGAACTTGTCGCCGGGGACGAATCCCTATACAGAAAAAACCACGTGTCTAAGTTCAGCAAGATTGAATGCGAAGGAGGTTGTTGGGATGGTGGCTGGGTATGCTTACGTCGGCGAAAAACATAGCTGGGGCTTTGGGGCCTAGGGTCTGGATGGTCTCGTAGCTGCGATCGTAGTAGGCTCTGAGCATGGCCCGTTGTTCGGTCGTGTACGGCCTGGGCTCGTTGACCACCTCGATGGCAGAGATGATACTGTAGTAGGCCGATGTGTCGATCCAATCGACGACGGCCTTGATGAGCTGATCGGAGCGAGCCTGTTGGAGGGGCTGGAAGAAGTTCGGGCTTGTGGTATCTGAGTGGAAAAGACGAGGAGGAAGAAAGACAGGCTCCCGGTCAGCCGGACACTCCTTAGGGCATGCTCAGATCAGTTGACGCAACTGTGTCCGGACTGTTGCTCCCCGTTTTGACTTCCGGGAAGGCCGTGGAGATCCATGATGATATACATGTCTCGGGCGTAGGCCCAGCCGCAGAGACGCTCCAGATGGTCAAGCTGGGTGGTGGTGATATAAGGCTCCGGAGGAACGGTCTCGATGAAGAGCTGGATCGACAGCATGTAAATCTCAGTAAACCTACACACCGGTAGGAGCAGGGCTGGAGACAGACTGACCCAAAAGCCGAGCGGGATTCGGAGGGTGTTGATCCCGGCTTGATAGAGCTTCTCGATATCATCTTCAGTCACCCAGGTCGCCCAATGCTCCTATGAGATGTCGGGTAGGGGATGATCGATCAGTGGAAGGGCGGCCGAGCAAAGACGAAGGACAGGCTTGCTGACCTCCAGAGTTTGGGCAGCTTTGTCACCCTTGGCGATGGTGAAGCTCCACTCATCCCACGAGTTGGGGCCAGCATTCTGAACAAACCAATCTTCGGCCATCCATCTCTGTTGATCGAGTTACCAGCGGCGCATAATATACATATGTCAGTTGGACGGCGATCTTCTTTTTTTTGAAGATCACGATGAAACACGCGGGGGTTAAACTGACTTCCAAGATGAGCCAATTACCGAGGTTGATGCCGACGATCTTGTTGACGTCGAAGTCCCACTTGGGCTTGGGGGCGAGGTCGTTGGGGCCGATTTTGTGGGCCTTGGAGGCAGCCGAGACGCCCTTGGCGGCCGGGTCGGGATGGCTCTCGGACTTGGAGGTGAAGACGACGGCGATGGGGATGACGACTGCACAGATGGCCAGGATGGAGCCGATGATGATGAATGCCCATGGGCGACGTTTCTTGGGGGCAGGGACGGAGGGTAAGCCTTGGGCTGCATCATAGATCGACAGCCTTGCGCTCATGATAGCTTGGGGCTCGAGCTGGAGAGGGTGTGGAGGGAGAAGAGGGGGTCAGACGTACGATGGCCATGGTGTGTGTTAGTGCTCAAGTTCAAGCTGTGTGGCAGCAGCAGGCCGACGGGGAAAGGAGCGGATAGGGGTAAGGCAGGGTGTGGAGAGGGAGGAGGGCACTGAAGGGGCACAAAGTGGGCGATGGGGATGCCCTCGGCAGGAACTGGTGCCGGGATATAATATACCTATGTAAACTGCGAGATGGTTGAAGCAGCATACACGCCACAGGGGCACTGCTTTTGAGATGAAACATGCGAGCATACATATTCATTTGCTGGCTCCTAGTCCGACATACGCGCGCAGTCAACGAGGGATGGGATGGGATGGGGGCCTGGACAGCTGAACACCAGGGCCAGAGTTGGCCTGTCGTAACGATGGCAATGGAGGCATTCGTAAACAAATAAATAAAGATGTATGTGTTGGTAATAAGGATATCCAAGGTGGGGGATGCATATTCAAGAAGGAGGGTTTGCAAATGATGACGACGGCGTTGAGGAGGAGATGGGGCGATGGTGGTGCGAGCGTCCGGGGCAGGGCGAGCCGAACAGCGAGAAGAAAGAAGCGGGGCTTACCAAGCAGGAGTCGGATGGCGGCACGAGATAGACAGACGTGGATGTGCGGCTACGGCTGGGCAGAAGGCTGTCTCGGTCTGGTGGGGGGGTGTTTGGAGGAGGTTGTGTTACATAGGAGGTTGGCTGGTCCACTCGGCGGGTGTCTGGCTCGGCAGGCGGCGGGTTCCGGGCGGAGAGTTGCTGAAGTCGCGGTCGGAAGGGCGCGGGCTGGCAGTGGGGTGGCCAGTCTCAGGGATATGTAAAGATAAAGACAGAGATGGGCTGATAGGAAGTCTTGTTGACAGGGATGAGCTGGCGAGATGCAGTACATACATATTTCCAATCTGGACTTTTGTTTGCGTTCAGCTGGTCCTTCCTCCACCACACCACCCAGATAATTGTCGGCTTGTACAGAACACTTCATGAGGCGCCGCCGTTCTCCACTAATCAGCCGCCCAAGCGCTGTATCAGAAGATCCCAGACGGCGTGCTCCGCTCCTCCTCTCGGTCGGCGCAAAGCGATAAGCCTCTCCTGCAGCCGGAGGGTGTCCCGCGCGGACGTCGGGGATGTCACAGCATAGTGGGGCTCACCTCCAGCCGCCGAGGATCCCGCCAGCAAGGAGGAGCAACGACGATGAGCTGGAAGAGTGCACGGCCGAGCCGGCTGAGCCATCCCCTCGGAAAGACTTCCAGCCCGTCCCGGCCGGGCGGAGGGAGCGGATCTCGGATTCAAGAATCGCCCCGGGTGCCCGTCCGACTGCCATCGCCATCCCGACTCAAATCCATCGGCCTCTCGCCACTCATCGACCACAACTCGCCCCTGTCCCTGCCCGAATCCGAGCACGCCCGGCTCAAGTGGCTCAATCGCTTCACGCCCCGCTGGAACGAGTCCAAGGACGAACGCCTGGCCCGCTTCAAGCTCCGGGCCCTCAAGATGCGCACCCGCAGAGCACACGTACATACATGGCCTTCACCTTCCTATGTTCCACATGTCTCCACCAACCTGATCCGCCTCTCTACATCCCCTAGCTCAGACCGAAAAACTCCTCAACTCCTTCCAACGTCTCGATGCATTCACCGGCACAATCTTGCCATCAGGTACGTCCGATTCTCCATTTTTTCTCTCTCTTCTGGATCCCATATGCAGAAACACATACAACTGATTGTGAGCTTAGACCTTATGATTTCCTTCAGTTTTTTCAAATGGGCGCCTTCTCGAGAATCTCCCCCTGAATCAGAGCAGCAGCAACAGCAACAACAACATCATCATCATCAACAACAGAGCCGACCAGCCGGGAAGAGTAAGAAAGGACGAGAGGACGGGCCGGGGGCGTACCTGACGCCCAATCGGATCTTACACCCCTACTGGGTATCCAAGAAAGCCGGCATGTCGGTCTGGATACTGTGCCACCAAGACATCCTCAAGCATCGTAAAAAGTTGCGTGAGTCGGAAAAAGCGCGGGCGCGCCACCCCCACGCAGGCCTCGCTCACGCCTCTCAATCCACCACCCTTGCGGTCCCACAGGCCCGCTCTACAGGTTCACCCACGAGCCCAAGTTCTCGCCCCATCTGGCCGACCAGATCGCCAGCCAACTCGTCCGCCGCGTCGCCCAGGAATCCGTCGTCTTGCGGGCCTCGTTGGGCCGGCCTAGGTCGGGCACGGTCGCCTCTCTGGACCACTTGGTCGGCGCAGCGCGCCCGGGAACCATGGCCAGGATCTCCGAGCATCCGGCCGTGGCCAGCGGCCCGGTCCTGCTCAGCTACCTGAAAAGTCTCCTGCCGTCCAGCCCGGCCGGGCCCGAGGATCCCGGGCCCCCCGTCGGCCAGGACCTCCCAGACCCTTCCGCCTCTCTCGGCGCGATACTCGTCAAGTCATCCAGCCTGTTCCGCCAGCTCGCGGCGCTCCAATCTCCTGAGGGGTCGAGTCCTGCGCCGCTATCGACCAAGCAGGGCCCGGCGGAGCGGCAGGACGCGCTGCTCTTCTCGCTCGATCTTCGCGACGGACCGGTGCCGGTGTGGGACCTCGAAGGCCTGTTGGCCCGGATGGCCAAGCCGCCGCCCCGAGCAGCATCCGGCACCCCGTTGGTCACCGCCGCGGTCGGAGGCCCGTCGACCGTGTCGGCCGAGACTAGTCTGGCAGCGGTGCTCGCCGGCCAGATCGACGAGGCCTTGCGCGGGCCGGGCTGTCCCCTCACAGCCGATCCCGGGGCCTACCTGGTGCCCCTGGCCGAGCGCACCTACCCGCTCATCCTCGCCCTGCGCAGGGCTACCTGGTGGCTCGGCCAGGGCTTCGAGCCCGCCCATTTCGCCGCCATCCGCTCCATGCTCGACGAGGCTCTCGCCCGCAAGCACCTCCGCCACACCCAGTGGCTCCATTGGATCCGCAGCCGAAACACCGTCGAGGGCAAGATCAAGCGCAACGGCCAGCTCTGGGTCCCCTTCGAGACTCGCTCGGGCACCCCTAGAAAGCTTTGGAGACGCGTCTGAACTCCGCTGGCTTCCCTCTCATGTCGGCTCTCGCTCTTTGCCAGCAGTTCAACGCCGTCTACCCCTTTCCCCAGCCGTTTGGATTGCAATACCCACACTTCCATGCGCATGTCTGATGGTTCTGACCAAACACAAACCGTAGTCCTGTCACCCCGGGCAGGCCGGTTTGTGAATGGCAGAAAGGTTATGGCACCACAGGTAGTCGGCCACTGTATGATGTTGTTTCAGCCAAGTCCTTGAGATTGCTGCATGTCAACTGGCATCAGTTTCTTGAGTTTTTCTTGCAGTGATATACACAGTGACCCTGCAATGTAAGTGACCCACCTGTAAGCATGAGAGCATCCATGTTGCTGCAAGAGTAGCCTGAGGAGTAGTAGAGTAGCTTACTACTGCTAATCTTGCCTGTCAACTGCATTAGCATGTTGTATGCACCTACAGCTTGTGTAAGCTGTGTTTGGTGCATGCTTTTGGGTGGGGAGCAGTCCCCTGCAGTGCCTGCATAAAAGGCTGAGAGATTTTCAGCTCATGAGGAAATGAGAAAGTAAGGAGGGGACAATCCAGAAGGGACTTGGATTGGACCAAGGAGGCTCGAGGTGGTTTGAGTGAAGAAAATCTCTGACTTGATAATTTATTTCAAATCATAGGGGCAGAATATACAGCAGATCCAAAATTGCTTGCGACTTGGGCCACAAATTCATAAGCTTTTGGCCGCAGCTGCAAAGGTTTTGCGCAGCTGCAGACCACCATGCACACGGGCCAAGCGCGCCTCACAGCAGCGCTGCCGGCGGTAGCGCCAGGCTACCACCACCACTGACTGTGCCAGCCTATTGCGACCACTCCCACCAATCGCCGGGCCACACCAGTCACCACCGCCACTACCAACAGCACTTTGAGGACCGCTGGAACCGCTGGACCATGTGAATCCTTGCCAAGACAGATCAATCACCCAGGATATTGGCCAGAGGCTTGCAAAAGCTTTTGGATATTGGCCAGTGCAACCCACTTCAATCAATTGTAAGATCCACTCCTCCTTCTATTTGGTTCACCCTGCAACAATCATAAATCTGATAGAATCTCATTGCAGGCAATGTATCACAAATATTTAGCTTCATTCAAATACTCCGTTGTTCAGGCAGCCCTGGATGGATTAACTTTGGAAGAGATCAATGTCTCACATGCATCCGATGTCAGTTCCAATTCTCTGCAACAATGGTTATCACTTTACAAAAGAACTAGGTCTGTTGTCACCAATCCAGCAACCTACCAGAAAAGGGGTTGCCTGTTAGCTCTCAGTGATGAAGAACGCACCTTTGTGTGGGAGATGGTTGCCAAAAAACCAACTGTATATCTGGAAGAAATTCAAAACAGGCTCATTGAGAAATGCAATACTCGAATATCTATACAGACAATATCAAACAAGCTGCACAAACAATTGAATTTATTGTGCAAGACAATGAGGAAGGTTCATCCCCATCAAGACATGGAGAAACGAGCAAACTACACCATCCTAATGGCCGACTACAACCCTGAATGCCTTGTTTTCACTGGTTTTTTTTTTTTGTAACTTAATTAACATCCATTGCTCATAAAATACTCATCCCTCTCATGGCCAGATGAAAGCGGGATCTGTCTGGACGGGGTTCTTCGTACCCAAGGTTGGGCCACAGTTGGGGAGAGAACACAAAGAGCCGTGGTTGGACGGGCAACACACCGCTTTAACCTCATTCCAGCAGTCGCCCTTAGCGGGCTTGTTTCTGTCATGATCCAGCAGGAGACGGCCAAACAAGTAGATTTTGAATATTACCTGGAGCATGTTTTGGTGAGTCCCTTTGGCTCAAATTGCTTACTGTTATGCTCATTTGGCATGCTCTCATTTTTTCAAGCTCCCCAACATAAACCCTTTCCCCAGGCCTAACAGCCTTTTGGTAATGGATAACGCACAAATCCATCACAATGGCCAGATTGAGGAGATTGTCGAGGAACGGGGATGCCATTTAGTCTACCTGCCGCCAAACTCCCCCAATATGGATCCAATAGAGAAGGCATTCAGTGTATTAAAGTCAACTTTACAAAGATATGGTGAGTTAGATGGGGGTGAAACCAATGGGGTTGAGATTGAGGAATATTCTACACTTGTTTTCACCCCAGAGCTCATCAGAAGCCTGTTCCAAGGCTCTGGATATATTGAATAACTGTTCTTGTATTCCTTCCTTCTGCACGCTTCCCTCTCTCCTTTCTTTGGCTGGCCTGTCTCTCTCCTTTCTTATCTCCTTTCTCTTGCTCTTGTCTCCCTTTTCTCAATTCTTTCGGTTCTCATCCAGTGTATCTAGTTCTATGATTCTTAGTCTATGCAAACAACCTTAAAAAAGGATCTCACAAGGTGTTAATGATGCACAACACTTAGTTGTGCTCATTTGTTATTTCCGGTCGTTGTTTCTGGTGATGCACAAAACTTAGTCGTGCTCATTTGTTATTTCCGGCAGAGAAGAGAAAACATTTGCTTAAAGATGAAAAAAGGATACAACATGGGAAAATCAAAAACATCTATGATTGACTATGATTGAAGATAGAGTGATCATTTGCAATATGCGGCAGAGAAGAGAAAAAATTTTGCGTACAAAAATAAAACCCATCTATGATTGAGAGATAGAAAAAAGGAGATGATACAGGGAACAACAGAAAGTAACAAGGCAAAGGCCCGGATACATTGCCTTGATAAATACTAAGTCCCACGATGTCGCCTCAAATGATCGGGATATTGCTGAGCAAAATTCACAAGCGATTGGGCCGGTCCTTCTGGAATTCCTGCCTCATGAAGCTTGCGGGCTTGAAACAACTGAAACATGGACCAGTGTGTTATACCAAGGCTTCTCATTCCATCATTCACTGCGGTGGAGTCTGGATCAACATGGGCAAACCGTAAGAAGTCTGCAAGAGTGCCCTCGTCCATAGGTGTGTTTGGACGGGATGGTTGGGATCTAGGTTGATTTAAGCTGGACCCGGACCCTTTGCTTTCTGAGCTAGTCGTGTTTGTTGGAATCAATCTTGAGCAAGTCTCTTTTTTTTGAGTCAATCCTAAGCTGAGGCCATTTGTGGGCATACCCATCATGTTCATCATGCTCATCATGTTCATCGGGTTGAACATCAAATTCATCATTGATAGAGGTTGGAAAGCGGCTGGGGAAGTGGCTGATATGGCTGGAATCGCGGGAGTATTTGGCACAATCTTGGGTACCCTTGGTGCTTTCTTCTTGAATTGGAAAAGGTTGGATTTTGGGGGGCATTTGAGAGTAACCCCGCTGTTTTGAGACCTCTGAATGTACAACAGCATTATTTTTTTTCTCAGTGACATATGTATCAGCAATAAAAGCGGGGTCGTGAGACTTACAATAGCTTGAGCCCAGCGAGTTGTTTGTGCCGGGTCAAGGTAAAATATTCATCAGGGTTCTCATCCAATCTGCCGCTATGTTTGCAGCCCGCCGAGGAATTTATTCCTGTTGCGCTTCATGGCGCACTTTTCCTAGTTGAATCTTTCAACAACTAACCTAGGATAAATTCCTTTTAGTCGTCTAGAGTAGCCTGAGATACCTGTTATCTCCGAGCTACTTGAGTTACTTGAGTATGGGTTGTGGGGGGATGGAATCCTCTTCTCACTCTTTTTGCCTGCCGTGCGCAGATTTGATCTCTGCTGGCCTGGCCTTGAGAGGAGAGGGGGGCGTGTGTCTTTAGGTCACTCCCCTCCATCCAGGCTGTATAGGGACACCTCCCTAAGGTCCGAGCCCGAAGGGCGGGTGGGACCCCTAACTGGGCGGGTGGGTGGGGCAAAAAAAGAGATTTCTTTTATCCTCTCCCGGCGGACGGTTAAGGTTGAAACCTTGACGAGTATTATTCCGTTCCGATAGGTTTCTTTGGCCAACGGTACCGAGCTCTTGGTCTCTGCCTGCCGGACTTGTGGTTCCTGCCGCAGCATATGCTTTGCGCCTGCTGCGCTCCTTGGTGCCGCCGCCTTTCTGCGCGTTCTCTGGCCCGTCACACCCACGGGCCTTTGCCGCTGGGGGACTGCCTTGGGTCCGCAGCTCCTTGGACATTATCACCTCCCACTGCGTTCCCGGTAATTGGCTAGGATTGATAAACACACCAATCTTGTGACTTCCACTGTGCTCCGAGGAGGGTTTGTGAATGATCTTGAGCTGTATGACCAAGTCGGAAAGGGAAGCCGCCGCCCGTGCGCCTTTGGAGGGTGAATCACTTGGTGTCCCCGCGGAACTGGAACCCGTATGGATGCTCTTGAGATGCTTGTACACTGATTCTTTCTAAAAGATTTAAAACCAAATTCAGTCGATTATCAAACCATTAAATCCAGGAATCCTTCACTCACCTCAGCTGTGACCTTTGGATCTTTCTGGACCAAGCGCACTACAATCTTCCGGTCTTCTGATGCCCCTTCGCCAATCAAGAGGAACTGTTTGAAGAGTTTGGATGAGTCGAGTCGCTTCTTCTGACTTGCTGCAAAGGTACGTTTAAAGGGGATGATGGCATTCCAGTAAATTTTCCCCTCTTTGTCCTGGTCGCGAACAAATCTAGCAAGGTTGTCATTATCAAGCCGTTTGATTTCTAAACTTTTGAATGATTCTAGGTTAGCATCATGCGGACTCCACTCAAGAACTATCTTATCCTCATCTGAAACAAATTTCTTAGTTAAGGGGGCATTTGGGGTGGGGACTCATTGTTTGCAAACATTGGTTGGAGGATTTTGGTTGGGCATTGGCGTGAGCAATAGGTACTCAATGTGTATTCGAACCTTAGGACTTTCTGAATCTTGCTTGAGAGGCTGAGCCTCTCTTGGTCGAGAAATAGGGGTTGGGGAAGTGGCCAAGAGTGATGGGTTCACGTGTTGACCAAGCCTAGTTGAGGTTCCTGTTGTGTGGGATGCTGGGGTTGAAAGGAGCGGATCCAATTCCACGGTGACCTGCTGGCGTCTGACAAAGGCAGCACGGCGAAGATCTTGTGCTTCGACTAGATGCGCAGTTCCATCAAATGCTGTTGGGACGTGTCACTCCAAAGGTGACATCAAGGGGTGGTGGAGCCACTCCTCCAGGTCAGCTGAGCTGTACAAATCCTGTCAATTGAGATCACACATGCTGATACAGTGATCACTGTCAGTCTGATTGATGGACGAGCTGGAGCGCGGGGTGAAAATGACTTTACACTTGCTGATTAATCTGTCTTGGCAAGGATTCACGTGGTCCAGCAGTTCCGGCGGTCCTCAAAGCGCTGTTGGTAGTGGCGGTGGTGACTGGTGTGGCCCGGCGATTGGTGGGAGTGGTCGCGATAGGCTGGCGCAGTCGGTGGTGGTGGTGGTGGTGGTAGTAGCCTGGCGCTACCGCCGGCAGCGCTGCTGTGAGGCGCGCTTGGCCCGCGTGCACGGTGGTCTGCAGCTGCGGCCAAAAGCTTATGAATTTGCAGCCCAAGTCGCAAGCAATTTTGGATCTGCTGTATGCAGTCACAACTAGAGAGCCCCCTTGCAAGATCCAAAGGGGGCCTAGGAGACTAAAATAGACAAAAAATCTCACATGAGATGGAAGGAAAAACAATAGACATATGCTAAAGTAAACTTAACATATGGAAGGAGACATTAACACTTGTCAATGGAATGGAGGAGACATTACAACTAGTAATGGAATTATAACATCAAATATTATTGATGGACTGGAGATACATCACACACTAGTGATGGAAAAAGATGAGTTGGATGGGGGGGGGGGGGGGTTGAGCATCACTATTCAGTGATGGAAAAGAGAAATGAGACTGTGAGCAATAAGATGGCCAGAATTCTGACAAAGGCTTACTCACAGGATTAGCAAAGGGTAAATTTACTCCTGCTTGGTCCCAACAGGACCCTGGAAAGCCCCTGAAGAGGTGAGGTAACCATAAATCCAAGATTCCAGCAAAATGCATACATGGGGGGGCTGGGGAATAGCTTTGTTTGGTTGATTCATACATCTTTGTGTGTCTGCTTGAGGCAACTTTGGCCTGGGGGAACCCAAAAAGCCCAACAACAAGCAGAGTTCTGCGGGTCTTAGCAGATTTATGTGACTGATTTTCAGCAGAAATAGGACCCAGGAAAGCCCCTGTGGAACACAGTAACCTAAATCCCCCAATTTTTGAAAGATTCTTGAATTCGTTGAGCTCTTTCATAGCTAGGAGCAGGCCCAGAGCTGTGCCAACAAATTCACTCCGTTTTTGTGTGTACTTTTTTTTGGTGTGGACATCAAGAAACACTGTTGGTACTATGTAATTTTTTTGAGTTGGTCATTGCTGCTGGATAGAGGAGCAGTGTCAGATGTAAAAAATAATAATACTTTAGATTGTATGTTTATGTAGAAAAATCTAGAGACTCAGGGTGTTCAAAGTTGACTTGCATAAAATCATAACACCATAAAATCATAAAATTCTGAGGTGAATAAAATATGTACACCCAAACACTCAAATTAGAGCAACATTTCTAAAATGGTACATATAAAATCATCATCTGAAAAATTTATGAGTTTAAAAGTTTTATGATTTTAAAAGTTTTATGATTTTATGATTTTATGTAATGAAAATTTTATGATTTCAACTTTGAGCACCTTAACTTTCATCTTATAAATATAGAGGCTTGTAAAAATGACTGCTGCTTTTGTTGGAAAACAGCTCCCAAAGTTTGTTTATGTTGCTGGGACCATTTCTTGAACAGATCCCCATTAACGTCTACCAGGCTCCTTTTTTGGGCTACAACATTCTTGTGAGTTGTCAGCCAAAATTTGGCCAACATTTGGGAGTTGTCTGCCCAATTTTTTATGATTTTTTACGGATGTACTTTGCACACTGAAAAAAACTTGTTGTGCACTGCAGGGGGGTCCACTCCTAGCTTAACACAAGCCCCTCGTTTCAGAGGGAGGCGGGTGAAACACCGCCGGGCACCTCTTTCAGAGCGAGCTGCGAGGCGCCCCCGGCGCACCGGTCCCCCGGCCCCTGGAACGAGGGGATTGTGTTAGGCTAGGGTCCACTCAAAGTCCCTGCCACAGTGTGTGGTAGCTCAAAACGCTTTGGGCACTGTAAATGAAAAGCTTGCAATTCCGCTTTTTTTTTCTGCCAGCAGGCAGAGGGGATTTTTCTTTCCCTCCTCCATTTTCTTAGGGTATTTGGACCCCTCAGCATGACATAAAAAAAGGATAATAAAAAATACAAGAAATAAGCGGAGCACCTCCCTGGGGATTTTCAACCTGCTAAAAGGCCATGGATCAGGTACACAGCCCCTCAAAAACAGATTTTGAGGGGCAGAAGTACATACCCCATCACTTTGCCGTGCCGATGGCCGGCACAGGCTGATCCCAGAGCGGAGTACATGCACACTCCCCCAATGACCAGCCAGCACACAGGGGGAGTGCAAATCACTGGTCATAAAGTGAAGCACTCCTCTCAATGACTTGAATGGTCCCGGTCATTGAGAGAAGTAAACAAACCTCTCCATGACCAGGACTGTTCCGGTCATTGAGAGGAGTAAACACACCTTGATGACTGGAACAGTCCCAGTCATTGAGAGGAGTAAACACACCTCTTGATGACCGGAACAGTCACGGTCATCAAAGGAGTAAACAAACCTCTTGATGACCAGAACAGTCCTGGTCATCAAGAGGAGAAACTCTTGGTGACCAGACCAGACCCGGTCATCAAGACTAGGATTAATTCTTGAGAGGAGCACTCTTGATGACTGGGCTCTTTACTTGCCCAGGTCATTGAGAGAAGATTAAAGACTCCTCTCAATGACTGGGTCTGTTCCAGTCGTTGATAGGAGGAGTGTATATTCCTCTTGATGACCGGCATGGACCTGTTCATTGAGAAGAGGGTTTAATGCTCTGAGTCTCAATGACTGGGACAGTTCCGGTCATTGAGAGGACTGTTTAGTCCTCTTGATTACTAGAACATTCCCGGTCATCAAGAGGAATGCTTAATCCACTTGATGACTGGTGATTTGCACTCCCCCTGTGTGCTGGCTGGTAGTTAGGAAGTACCCCCGGCGTGTACGGAGAGTCCCTTCGGGACCCCCGTTTGAGAGGCTTTGTTAAGCTCGCCTCATGCCCGGGTTCGACCGTCGGCCTTGTCCACTTGTCGGAGGACACTAGAAGCTACCACTTAACCTCACTTGTCACAATGTCATCATCCATCAAATTTTCACTCGCAACGAGCTCAAAGCATACTTCCACATCAGCGCCCTCGGCAGGATTCAAACTACCCAATGCTTCCAAACCTCCAGCAACCAAACAAAAATCCAAATCTGTTTTGAACCAATTTAATGATGAAGACGATGACGAACAAGAAAGCGAGCAAAACAAATTACAATCACTATCACAAGCCAGTCAGAAAAATAAGTCGAGTAAAATGATACCGATCGTTCCAATCTCAAGCTCTAAACTATCACGACAACAAAGACTTGCCCAAGAAGAAGCCACCAAACTAGATTCTACAATCTTCGAATACGACCAAGTTTATGATTTGATGAAGCTTGCCGACAGCAAAGCGAAATCGGAGAAGGATCAGAAAGGTGCCGAAAGGAAAGTGAGTTCAACGCAGTTGCCTATCTTCAAACTTCGATCCACTTTAATTTTGCGTTCTGATGGGTTTATGTATGCACATTGAAACTCAAGCCACAATATATATCCGGTTTAATCGAAACAGCCAAGCAGAGGAAAATAGATAGAGTTAGAGCGGAAGATAAATTGGTCCAGCGCGAAAGAGAGTTAGAAGGGCAAGAATTTGCGAATAAAGACGAATTCGTCACACCGGCTTATTTACAACAACAAAAAGAATTGAGAGAAGCTGAAGAGGCCGAAAAGTTGAAAGCCGAAAAGGCTCCCAATAAACAAGCGATGACGACGTTCTATCAGAATATACTAGAAGAGGATTCGAAGAGACACGAGGCGGCCGTCAAAGCAGTGGCCGCTGCGGCAGCGACGACAAAGAAAGCATCAAGTAGTATCTCCCTGGGTCTCTCTGCAGCTCTTTCGAACGCCAAAAATTCCACCGAAAATCCCGGTCAATCGTCTCAACCACAATACGATCCCGAGCCAGAGGCTGTACCAAGCGAAGCCAAACTGGCAGTCGAGATAGGTAAAAAGCTGGGGCGAAAGGTGGATATAGACGACGAAGGGCGCATCGTGGACCATAGACAATTACTAACCGGCGGATTAAATCTTGGACCACCAAAGCTTGTGGGACCCCAACAGCCGAAGAAGATCGGCTTCGCTTTGCCAATAGCCGAACGAAAAGCTCAAGAAGAACGGGAGAGATTGGAGAACGAAGCCTCCGGAAAAACAAAAGAAGAAGACGACGAAGAGGAAGGCTTAACTCAAGCCGAAAAACTCAAGCTATCTCGAGAAAGACAATCCAACTTGTTGCAGCAGCAACTAATCGAATTGGAAAACAAGAAACGCAAACTGGAGGAAGAGTCTAGAACAGAGAATATGAAAAAGGTCGCCAAACGAAACGATGATTCTAAGATTGAAATGCTGAAACAGCAAGCTCTGAAACGAAGACAAGAGCGCCAAGCTGCATTGAAGGAGTCAGAAGCCCAAGCTCCATCATCTTGATCTCACAGCGTTTTTTGTTTGTCTTGTCTGCTATTTGACTCTAATTATGATGTTTTTTTAACTTTTCAAGCGCAATGATCCGGCGAAAATCCAAAGCTCAATTGTACTTCTCTCTGTATACTTGTGACAATTCTTGGTCATTCGATGGCACACTCTGTATAATTGCAATTGCTCGCAATTTTATCAGTTCAAAATGTCAGCTACATAATCATTGCAACTTTTTTTACTCATCTTTTACCTGTGGGCAATATTTGTGTTGCAGTGGCAGTAGAGTTCTATATCAGCTCTGGTATGTGAACCATTGAGAAATCAAAATTGCTTCTGTTTTTTCTCCCATCAGCAATGGAAGCCTATGGAATTGCACCAATTCATGTTGGCACTGAATCACACAAAGTTCATGCCGAACAACCAGTCACTCTTCGAAAAATCAAAATTCCTCTGTCAGACGCAAATGAACATCTGCCCTTCAAATCCTTAATCAACCACATCTTTCCAAGCTACATGAGATCACATGTTGTTATGGAGGATTGAATCATTTGCCTCAGAACAGGGCAAAATTTGTTGGGGACAGTATGAATAAAGCTTGGTGTTTCAATAAAGAAAATGTATATACAAGATCAAAACAATGCAGTAGGAGAATCATCAACATCAAACAATAAACAACTTTTGGCTGGGACCTGCTTGCAAAATCCCAGCCGAACATTATGATGGTTTTATGTCAAATTTTTGATGTTGGAAAGAGCTGCTGAGGGACCTAGGGAGATATTAGTTGACGCCTTCTTTTTCGTCGCCGCCGCATCCCAGTATCCTCGGAGAGAGCGTCGATATCGCTTGTTGATTCCGAGCCTTTTCCGCTTTCAACTTTTCGCCCTCGTCATCCTCTCTTAATGCTGTGTTGACGACGGGCGGCTTCAAGTTTAACAATTTCGAGGTACTTCTCTCTGATCAGCGGTTCACCTTCGAGCAACCAAGCGATACTGTCTTCTATATCATCTCTCAGATATCTAGAGTCGATGGCAGTCGGAAGGTACAAGTTGGATCCCGAGGACGCGGCAACTGAGAGCTTATAGACATCACCTTCTTTGAACAACTTGATACGGGCGGTTAGCACTTCCTTGACACTTTTTTCTGCGAAAAACTTCTTGAGGATGATGTGCGCATAATGATCTATCGGGCAGAAGTCTCTTAAGGGCGCGGTGTCTTGGGGAATAATACTTCCTGCCAGCTTCTCTTTCCTTATTTTTTCTTCTGCTTCGAACCATATTCGTCCTTGATCCTTTGCGAATTTTTTTTCAATGTCTTGTAAGTCCTGTTGCTCTTTCTGCCCGAGTCGCCCCTTCGCTTTTTGCGCTTTCAATTTCTCAAGCCGAAGGCCATCCTTACTCTCAAGGTACGTATTAATCCTGGACTCGCGGAATTTATCTTGATTTTGGGTAAGCGACTTCGCAATAAGGCCTTTTGGTTCAATTAGCTCATGAAGTCTTGCGAAACCTTGGTCGGGTACAAGGTCAAACGAAGGGTTTGTGAGAACGCGTGCCACGTCGATAGCCCTGATGGCTGTCAATTCAGAATTGCGAAGTCGTGGAGTCGGGAGGATTATTGGCACATTGAGATTTAGTAAGGCCATCGAGGCTTCAGGATCTCTGAAGACGTTGAATTTGGGGCTGAACAGTTCGTTTTCCTTGTCGTAATGCATAAAGCCAGTCCAAATGATAGCAACTTTGTCTGTAGCGTTGGCCTCTTCGATCAGCTTAGCTAATCCAGTAGGGGCGCATTTCACAACGATGGTAGTAAACTTGTTGTTTTTAAGTCGATTCCGCAATTCCTTTTTGGTAGTTTCAATTGCTCTCGCGAGCTTTGTGGCGTCGAAGCTTGATGCTCTATGCTTGGCTAAATCTGCGGCGCTAAGCCCTAGGATTTCCCCTTCCCCTTCTTTCTTGTCAAACGTGACAAGTTCTTCTAGCTTCGTGGCGCCGTGAATAGGCGAGAATATCGGTTTAGGTTTACCACTACCAGCCACCTGGAGCAAGAGGTCCCACAACCTCCTAGTGAGTTCATTTCGAACATAAGCGTATCCACCTCGTGAGACGATCATCTCAGGGACAATTCCATTTAAAGCTCCGAGCATACTTTGCCATTGATCATCGGCTTCGCCATCATCAAAATATATCAAGTGGCCCTCTTCCACCGATTCATCAATCTTTTGACATAATTGGAGAAATCGATCCTTTGAAGATTTTAAGAACTCATCGGCGTCGAGCGGAGCCCGATCCAACAAAAGCTTTCTGACTGGGGGAATTTGGCTTCTGAATTGATCCATTTTACGAAGAGAAACGTTTAGCATAAGTTCCGCCGTAGTTCAGTTCGATCAAACAAACAAGAAGAGGAAGGGGATTGTTTTTTCTTACCCTGGGTCCAGTACGTTGCACATTTCGCAGAAGCAAGGAAAGTAACATCTCCAAATTAGTCTATTCTTTCTTATAAATCAAACAAGAAGAAAGGTTCATTACCGTCATGCATCACGCCTAACCAATCACTAGCTGTGGAATACCGGAGGAGAGAATCGCGACAAAAATGATCACAAGGTGGAAGGAGAAGAGTCAGTTCAAGTCATTTAAACATCATGGTCTAAGAGCAAAAAAGGAGGGGAAGGCAAGAAAATGTTGATGCAAGAATAGCATGGATTAGAGATAATTAGTCGTGCGACAAGATTGAAATAATTAATAGCCATGATAATAGTGAATCAAAGAGATTTTGGCCATATTAAATACATACCTCCACGAAATTGCATAGCAAAGACAGATGAAATATCCCAGCCATGAAGAAAGTTGAACGCAATTTGGAGAACGATTATGTTGAGACGCATTTCAAGCAGGCCAAATAAGTTGGTATTGGGTGAAGCTGAGTGGACGAAATGCAAACAGATACTTGTACTTCTCTTGAGGAAGGGAATGAGTGATGGGCCTACTGCTGCATCGGAGTCAGCTTTTAAGTTTGCCAGACTCCACCGAGCTCTACTCGAGGCCGGCCGCTGCCGGCCGGTCGAATCGTTCAGTGAAAGACTGAAAGATAAGTTTCATCGACATCCATTCCAGACATGCAAGAGCTGTATAAATGTTTGGGCCAGAATGGAGGTAAGAGCTCGAGTATGTGGTCAATACTGAGCGCTCAAGAATGTCTCATGCATCACTCGGTATTGTCGGAACTCTTATGCCCGTTGGCAGTTTTTTGCATCCCTGGATCGTTCGTTTCTGCCACTCATCGACTGTGCCAGGAGTTGGGAACTGCGAGCCCCATATTTCTGGATTTACATAGGAGTTGTTATTCCTCATTTCAGGATGAGTGGCAGCCGACAGACCGTGATGGCTGGGTTAACAAAGATTCAAAAACGCAGAAATGCAAGGAAGCTTGGGATGAACATGAACAAAGCTAAAAATTGGACGCTGGAGCTTCTGTATGTGGGCGAGGTTCTTCCCGAGCCCGAATGTGGTTCCAACGGGTGACACCGGAGCGGTGAGACCGACGAGAATGGCTCGGCAAATGTTCGGCAAAAGTGATTTTCCTCACCGGTTTCACGGAACACATTCCCGGTACCCGGGAGGAGCAAGTCTGTTCTAGAGCTTATCGGTGTAACGTGCACTGAATGCTGTTTGTGTAGGAACGTGTGTACATGCGATGATGTTTTGGATTAAGTACATCCTCATGATTGGAACCTGTACACATACAGCATTTCTAACGTTGAGAGGTTAACAATCGGGTAAACTGAAAAAGAAAATCGCAGAATGCTCATGTTTCCACCGTGTTGTTTCTGACGACGCTCAAGACCTTGTAAAAGCTTGGCACAAGTTTATTGTGCAGAAGAGAAATTTTTTTTGTCTCTTTTTATAAAAACCAACTCAAATGCCGACTGGGAGATGTTTTATGTCAGAGAGGGCAACACCAGTGGGATTGCTAGGCTATCAAGACGTGTTTTACAGGAGATAGAAGTGAAAACGGGCTGCAAGGAGAGAGAACGAGAAATGCTGATGGGCAATTGAAATGGAGGGTGAATTGATTGGACGTGGCTTTTGAAAGTGTCTTGGGCCGACCCTGCGATGAATAACATTTGGTGGACTTGCTCAAGACCCTAAAGATTAGATGAAACTAAGGACTCTGACTTCTTCATTGAGTCTGGCGGTTTTACCATGCGAATCGAGGTCTTCCCAGATCCAGAGACTAACGATTTTTTCCGAGTCTGATCCGATCCAACCTACCCTTCGAGTTTCGACCGCAGAGGTAGGGGACTCGACCGAGCGGACATCGACGGCTTCCGAGCCTTCCCATACCTTCACTCCATCCATCGCCCCACTCACACACCGGCCACTTTCGTCAACAGATATCGAGCCGATCCGAGACGTATGGCCAAAAAGAGTTTTCGAGCACAACAGCCGCTTTTTCCTTGGATCGGCGGAGTTCTCAGAAACAGGCGCCAGTCGGAAACAGTCAATCGTGTTGTCTGAACGACCAACAATCACGTTCTCTGCTGCTTGCTGTATCCCGATCACGATCTCACCCAAGCTCAGCCCGGCCATCGGTCGGCGGTCTTTATCTTGGGGATGCTGCAAGGCGGTGATAAATCGATTGGTGTTCATTTGTAACGATGATGATGATGTCGAGGATCGGGAAGTAGTGATTTCAAAGTCAAACTCTTGCATCCCCACCGTCCATGCCGAAGGATAAAACGGCATCGGATACGCAATCGTCATCTGAAATCGCTCGCTCAACGGTTCCGAGCGCTTCAGGTTGAGTGACAGCGGCCAATAACAGCTATGATTCTGCATGTCCAAGGGTAGTTTGACGATCTGCAGTCTCCTTTTCGATTGAGCTGTTGTTGATGACCAGGATAAGCGGAAAAACTTTAGATGAAAGTCCACTGAACAAGTGACCAGCAAGGGGAAGTGAAACTTGGCTATCTCAACTATTTCATGATTAATCTTGGAAGAACTAGATGATTTGGTTGTCATAGACGGCTGAAATGATCCGACCTCTTGAAAATCGAGTGCCGCTGGATAGGCGGTATCTAGTGCGACGCTGGGCAGGTTAATCTCATAAAGAGTAAACAGTCCGGTGGTGTAAAACACTGATATCAGGACAGTAGTTTTCACAGTTTGGGGAGTATCGGAATTGCCGTCGCATGATTCGTCAATGCTGATTTCAGTCACTCCCTGTCCAACAAGCAGGGAAGTGTCTTGAGCTTCCTCAGTGGGTGAAAGGTTCCCAACTAGGACTGATTTCTTCTGTTGTTGGTGATTGAAATCATTCTGAAGATTGTAGACGTAAACAGTTGGGAGAGACTCAGAAGACCTGGATTTGCGAGCGATGAATAGAAGGGAGCGATGGAATCGGACAATCGTGTTGGGTGTTGGGTTTTTCGAATCTTGAGATCGATGAAGAACATTGGTTGTCAGAGCTTGAGAGGAAGTAGAGGGGCTGTCAGATTGATCGATGACTGGCGTGATACGAGTCAATCCTGCAGATCCCCGTCTCCAATTCAAGCTGATTCGACAGAGAGTCTTCCAAGTATGGCCAAGGTGCGATTGTCCATCAATCGTAGCTTCCGAAAGCTTCCGTTTCCCTTTTCGATCCAGCGGAATCCTGGAAGATCTGGATTCTATTGAACCACGCAATCTTTGATCGAGCGCCGGTGAAAAGGGGTGCTTGAGTCTATCAACAGTGAACAGAGAGTGGTAAATCCTTCGCCATAGCTACGTTTGTCGATGGATCGAGAAAGAAGTCATGCATTCGGTATTTAGCAAAGATGGCACTTCGTAGTATCCCATGGGGCTGAGGAGGCCCCCCAAATGAAAACAGAAGAGAAAACGAAGCACCGCATACTTGAGGTTCATCACATAGTCGATTAAACCTTTGGGAGATCCGGGAGGCTGTTAGGAGTTCGCTGACCGAAAGATATGAGAGGATTTCGAGCAGGGTTTCCTCGCTCAATTTCTCGATGTGAGGAGAAGTAATAGGACGAAGTAGGTAGGCTGCTGGTGGGTTCTGGTGGGATGGGCTTGAGGACATGTTTTTTGTTCTGGTCGGGATAGCGAGCAGGAGCGAACTTGGTCCCTCGATCGGATTCGGAGGCGCGCGAGGCAACCATCCGAAGGAGAGACACCCTACCTCGCAAAACAGTGGAGGACTTCCCTTCGATTTACACGGCCGTGTAAAGGCAGATTTGGCACTTGTAAAGCCAGATTTTTACACCCTGGTTTTACACGCACTTTTCAGCGGCTAGATCAAACCAGAACATCCCTCTCGATGCCCGGTACAGACCAATCGTTGAGGGGACTCAACCCTCTCGATGCCCGGTACAGACCGGCCATCGAGAGTACGCAGCCCTCTAGATGCCCGGTCGAGACCGGCCATCAAGAGTACACAACCCTCTCGATGGCCGGTATAGACCGGTCATCGCGAGGACATAGCCCACTCAATGACCGGCCTGTACCTCGAGAGGACACATCCCTCTTGATGGCCGGTAGAGAGGGCACCACCCTCTGGCAGATCTCACCAGGAAAAAAAAAATAGTCACTTGATGACAAGTGACATCATGCCAGCTCCAGCAGGCTACCCACCATCTGCCCACCATCTAACCAGTTTAAGAATTTCCACAGGAGATCCTCAGTTTTTGCTGGGCACCACTGGTCCCCATTTCTGGTCAGCTCATACTCAGCTTTAGCTCCCAGCTTATGCTCAGCTTTGGTGCCCAGCTCATGCTCAGCTTTGTTGCCCAGATCAGAACCAGTCCTGATCCAGCTTATTTTCAGCTTTATTCCAGTCATGGCTCAGCTTAGACTCAGATTAGGACTATCATTGGCCCAGCCAATGCTCAGCTTTGGACCAGTATTGGCTCAGCTGATTTTCAGCTTTGGATAAATCTCGGCCCAGCCAATGCTCAGATTCTGAGTCTGACCACTCCTGTAACAGCTTATGCTCATCTGTGGACCAGCCTTGGCTCAGCTGATGCTCAGCTGTGGACCAACCTTGGCTAAGATAATGCTCAGCTGTGGACCAGCCTTGGCTCAGCTGATGCTCAGCTGTGGACCAACCTTGGCTCAGCTGATGCTCAGCTGTGGACCAGCCTTGGCTCAGCTGATGCTCAGCTGTGGACCAGCCTTGGCTCAGCTGATGCTCAGCTGTGGACCAGCCTTGGCTCAGCTGATGCTCAGCTGTGGAACAGCCTTGGCTCAGGTGATATTAATCTTTTGAATAGTCTCAAAAAATCTGATACTCAGCTTTGGAACAGCCTTGGCTCAGCCAATGCTCAGCTTTGTACCAGCATTGGATCAGCTGATGCTCAGCTTTTGAAAATTTTTGGCCCAGCTGGTGTTAATCTTTGGAACAGTATTGTCCCAGCTGATCCTAAGCTCTGCACAAGCCTTTTCCAAGATGATGCTCAGCTTTGGACCATTGTTGGCTAAGCTGATGCTCAGATTTGGAATATTCTTGGTCCAGCTGACACTTGGATTTGTTTCAGGCTTGGAATATCCAATGCTCAGCTGTGGCCCAGGCTCAGCCAATGCTCAGCTTTGGCCCAGGCTCAGTCAATGCCTACTGCTCAGCTTATGATGAGCATCAGCTGTTCCTGGGAAAAAATTAGGATCAGCTGACTGTGCCACATTGAGTGCTCTGGTGCAGTCCTGCAAGCTCTACAAGTGCTGGTGGAGCAGACTTGGAGCAGCGCTGGAGTAGCTCTGGAGCAGAAACCAAAGCTGCATCATGTCACTTGCCATCAAGTGACTATTTTTTTTTCCTGGTGTCTGTGCCGGTCATCGAGGGGGTACATCTGTACCGGCCATCGAGAGGCTTGAGTCCTCTTGATGACCGGCGTTGTGTCCTCTTGATGTCCTACCCACCGGTTGTCAAGAGGCATGTGTCCTCTCGATTACTGGTAGAGGGGACACATCTGTACCGGGCATCAAGAGGACACTGTACCCTCTCAATGACCGGTCCGTACCGGGCATCAAGAGGGGTCTATACTCTCAATGACCGGTCTGTACCGGCCATCAAGAGGGATGTGTCCTCTCGAGGGACAGGCCGGTCATCGAGTGATTGATGACCGGTCTATACCGACCATTGAGAGGGTTGTGTACTCTTGATGACCGGTCTCGACCGGGCATCTAGAGGGTTGCGTACTCTCGATGGCCGGTCTATACCGGGCATCAAGAGGGTTGAATCCTCTTGATGGCCGGTCTATACCAGGTATCTAGAGGGTTGTAAATGTAATGGTCGTGATGGGGAAGAAGGCACTGTCTGGGTCTCGTGTACTTGAGTATGTAGATTGCTGAATGAGGAAGGGCTGATGATCCCCTCCCGGCTCCCCTATGACTATGGGAACTGTGACATGTGAGTACAATGTAACATGTCCCTGGGGTAAGCTATGGCGCGTCCTCACGGCTCATAACATTACCCTGCCCTTAACGCCCAAGCCCCCGGCTCTGCGTCCTCTCCTGGGTAGCATTAAAAAAACCACGTGGGTAAAAAAGCTTAACCCATCATCTAAACCTCCTCTTCCTCTTGTGCCGTTGCGCCGCCCCCGGAAACCTCCGCGAAAACCCCTCGAGTAGTTCCTTACAATGGTCCAGATTTCCCTCCGGCTCCCAAGAGTTGTCCTCCGGTCCGTAGCCCTTCCACACAATGAGGTATTCAATCCTCTTCCCTCTACGCCTGCAGTCCAAGACCTCGTCCACCTCCCATTCCTCCTCCCCTTCTACAACGACCGCTGTTGGCTTTTCCGTACCGCGTCCAGTAATTGTATCTGGCTGGTGTTTTCTAAGGACTGATACGTGGAATACAGGGTGTACTCCCCGCATTGAAAGAGGGAGTGTCAGCTTATACACCAATGGTGATATTCGGTCAGAAATAAAAAATGGTCCTAGCCATTTGTGTGATAGTTTTGGGCTTGGCCGTGTCGTGGATATGTGCTTGCTGTTCAACCATACCACGTCTCCTGGTTTCCAGTCTGGTGTTTCTCTGACGCCTTTGTTGAACTGGGCCTTCATTGTTGTCTGCGCCTCCTCAAGGGCTGCCTTCAACTCTTCTTGGACTTGCCCGATCTTCCGCAATCGTTCCTCCACGACTGGCACACACTGGTCTGCTGAAGGTATCCCGCCATAAGTCAAATCAAATCCGTAGTTCGCCCGGAAAGTTGAAATGCCGGTTGATACATGAGTGTTGTTGTTGTAGGAGAATTCCGCCATTGCCAATAGAGATTCCCAATCGTCTTGCTGGTACCCAACAAAGTGTTGTAAAAACTGCTCGACCGCTTTGTTAACAATTTCTGATTGGCCATCAGTGCGAGGGTGGTATGCAGTTGACGGACATAGCCGAATTCCTAGTTGTTTGCTCAGCTCCCGTGTCACTTGTGACAAGAAAATACTGCCCCTGTCTGATACGATAGTTTTGGGCGTGCCATGTAGCCACCATACGTTCCTGAGCATTAGATCCGCCAGACCTTCCGCCGTCATGTCCTTCCAACAGGCCACGAAATGGCACATTTTAGTCAGTCAATCTACCACTGTCAATATACTGTCGTAGTTGTTTGACAATGGTAGGTCAGTGATTAGATCGTAAGTGATGTCGGTCCATGGGCCTGCCGGTATAGGTAACGGTGTAAGAGTTCCGAAAGGCTTCTGTGTTGAAGGTTTGACTCTCTGGCACAATCCACATCCATCAAAGTATCTGTTGACGAATTTCTTTGCCCCTGGCCAGTTGAAGCAGCGGCGGACTAAAGATAGCGTCTTGAATCTTCCCGGATGTCCCGCCAGTCGACAGTTGTGATGACTGCGTAGAATCTCAGTCTTGATGAAGTCATCGGCCGGAACTTGAACGACCCCTTTGTCGTACAGGACACCGTCGTGAACCGACAAGCCGGGAGATTCCCGCCCCTGGTTGGCTGGTTCATGTTGACATGCATCAATTACTTTGGTCAGTTTCTTGTCGGTTTGTGTAGCCTCACGGATAAGACTTATCAGCTCTTTGTCTGACATGACCTGTCCCTCCCCTTTTACCTCGGCAATTCCCAGGATATCGATCTCGAACCAACGGCTGGCATTGTCCAGTTCAACGGACTCATCGAGGAACCATTCATCAATCTTGGCCACCTCCGCGAACGTCTCTGGTGTGATATTATCCGGCCGGAGCAGCTGGCCGAATGCAAGCTTATCTTCTTGCGGCGGCGCTAAGTCCGGGCGTCGTGATAGTGCATCAGGTTTTGTTGATTGCCCGCCGGGTCTGAACACAATGTCGAAATCAAAACATCCCATTATCTCCGCCCATCGTGCTTGCTGGCGCGTTAGCTTTTTTGTTGTCATAAAGCTTTCTAAGTTGCGGTGATCGGTGTAGACGATTGCCTTGAGTCTGTTGGGGTTGCCTTCCAAATAATGACACCATTCCTTAAATGAAGCTACTATTGCCAAAAGTTCCTTATTGAATATTTCATAATTACGTTTGGCCTGGATGAGGGATCGGGACAAATACGCAACTGGGTGAAGTTCATGGTCTTTGTCGCATACTTGCGACAGTACCGCTCCTAGTGCGAAGTCAGAACAATCGCACTCCAGTACAAATGCTTGATACGGATTGGTGATCTTCAGAACAGGCGCTGTGGTGAAAGCCGTTTTCAGTGATTCGAACGCCATTTGACACTTCTCGTCCCAGATGAATTGGGTCCTTGCTCTGGTCAGGTCGTGGAGGGGCCGGGTGGTACTTGAGAAGTGGTCGATGAACCTCCTATAGAAGTTCGCGAACCCAATGAATCGTTGCAGCTCGGTCACATTGACGGGCCTCGGCCAATCCGTCATGGCTCGGACCTTTGTGGGATCCATACGCAGTCGGTTACACAATATCAGTAGCCCTAGGTATTCCACTTCAGTCCGTGAGAATTCGCATTTTTCTGGTTTCAACCAGAGCGTGTGCTTGCTCAGTATTTCCAGGATACTACTGACTGCTTCCTTGTGGTCGGACCCCTTTTGGGTGTAAATCATAATGTCGTCCAAATAGGCCGCGGTGTCCACTCCGATGCGCCCGAGCAGGATATCTTGAATAAAGTATTGAAAAAATCCGGGAGCTCCAGTCGGGCCAAAAGGCATTGTTAATGGTGCAAACTGGCCTGCCTTACAAATGAATGCAAGTTTATCTTCGTCCCCTTCGGCTACTCTTAAATTTCCGTAAGCGTTCCGCAGATCCAGCTTTGTAAAAGTGTCCGTGTCGAGGAGACTATCGACTAGGTCCATAGTAAGTGGTAGCGGGTATCTATTTTTCACTGTGACGGCATTCAACTTCCTGTAGTCAAAGCACGGCCGCAAGTTGCTGTCCTTCTTCCCCGTAAACAGGACAGGAGCTGCCCAAGGCGAGGTCGTCCGCCTGATGGTGCCGTGCTTGAGTCCTTCTCTGATCAACCTGTCCAGGGCCTCATTCTCCGCTGGGGATAAGGGGATAATACAACTGGCTTTGGGAACCGCACCCGGCACAAGATCGACCTTGAAATCGTACTTGCGTCGGGGTGGGAGTCTTTGGGCATCCTTCTTTCGGAACATCTCAAGGTACCGGTGATAGCAGCGCGGTACCAGCTCTTTGGCCGTTTTTGTCGGTACCGTCTTCTTTGCTTGGGCCGCAAGGTGCGCTGACTTGGACCAGGAAGTCTTGGCTGCACAGACATCTGTCGAATCTAAGGGTTCTGGAAGAGGTACCCGCTTGCCAGTTGTCCCTAACATCTCATATGGGCGTGGAAGGGTAATGGACTCACATCGCGGGGGTGTTATCCCGCACAAAGTGCGCACCCCCTCTTCAATTATCCTCGCTTGCCTCCCTACGGGCTCCTCCCCGTCGCTGGAGGTTTCTTTCGGATAAGACAAAACCGCGTCGGCGGTTGCGATGGGGCCGGGTGGTGTTGTAGGAGTTGACGTTCCGTCAATCTGGGGTTTCAACAGGTGTATCCGCTTGCCAGTTGTACTTAACAAAATGACTAGACATTTGGGGTTAATGGACTCACATCGCGGGGGTGTCATACCGCACAAAGTGCGCACCCCCTCGTCAATTGTCCTCGCTTGCCTCCCTACGGGCTCCTCCCTGTCGCTGGAGGGTTTTTTCGGACAAGACAAAACCGCATCTGCGGTTGCAATGAGGCCCGGCGGTGGCATGGAGACTGGTGTTCCTTTGGCCTGCGGTTCTAATGGATGTAACCGCTTGCCAGTTGTACTTAACAACGGGGATATGGAGTGGAGGGAAGTGGACTCACATTGCGGGGGTGTTATCCCGCACGTAGTGCGCACCCCCTCGTCAATTATCCTCGCTTGCCTCCCTACGGGCTCCTCCCCGTCGCTGGAGGTTTTTTTTGGATAAGACGAAACCGCCTCCGCGGTCGCGATGTGGCCCAAGTTGGTGGTTGGAAGTGGTGTGCGAATACGACGATCCTTCCAGTTGATGAGGTGTCTGTACCGACGGATCCAGGGTATTCCCAGGATGCCATCGTATGAGTCTTTCAGTTTGGTGACAATAAAGGTAGTTGGTGTCAGTTTGTTATCGATGATCAGGTTGATTTCACGCGAGGTTTGGCTGGTTGATCCATCAAACCCCAATATCGTTCTCACGGTGGACGAGGGCCTGCACTGTAGCTCCGTCTTAAGAATGAACTTGTTGCTCACGACATTGTGTGTGGCTCCTGAGTCGACAAGGAATGTGGCGCAGGGGGTTGTGGCTAAGAGAAAATGTACTGGTTTGATTGCTAAGGAGAGGAACATCCGGGGGTCGGTAGCATTAGACGTGATAATGCTACTTGTTCCAAACTCAGCTAATACAAGATCTCTGCTGCTCGGGGGAGGCACAACCTTCACTCCCGAGCAGCGCCATTTTTTGAGCCCTCCGCTCGACCTGCACCGCCACTCGTTCCCGTGTCCGCCGTCAGACGTCGAACCTCTTCCTTCAACTCCGCAATCCGGGCCGCCGCTTTGCCTTTCCCCTTCATTTTCTTTGGGCATTCCCTTGCTATGTGGCCTCGTTTGCCGCAGTGAAAGCATAGTCCCGCCTTCATCATCTCAGCCTTATCCTTCCCCGAAAGGTGTCCCCGTAGCGCCGAGAGATCCATGGCGTTCGGATCGGCGGCCGTGGTTGGGGAGGGGTCGGGATAGGTCGGGTCGGCACCGTTTATTTTGTTACCAGATTGCTGAGGTCAACAAGCTCTCTGAACTGAACGCAAGCGAGGAACAGCGCGAGGCGGACATCCTTCTTGAGCCCTTGTTGATACTGGCTCATCAAGGTCGACTTCTCCCACCCCGTGTCGGTTGCGTGCTGGTTGAATTGAAACGTGTAATGGGATACTGATTTCGTTTGCTTCAACGCCCGGAGCGCCTTCTCCGCCCTCGGCCGTTGTTTGGTGTCGTAGAACATCATTTGGAACGCCGTGGCGAACTCCATGTAAGTGACTGGCTGGCCTGCGAAGATTCTCGTCGTAAAGGGTTGAGCCCACGTACTCGCTTGGCCGGTCAAATAAGATATGGAAAAGATGACCTGGCTCCGATCGTCGGGAAACATCTGAGGGTTTGATAGGACGTAGAGGCCCACCTGAGTCACGTAGACTTCGGCCTTCGCGCCGCGCGTGCCGTCAAACTTGTCTGGGACTCCAACTTTGGGTCCTTTCACTGGGGCCCCTGCTGGGTTCGGTAGTGGGCCTTGTTGTTGCTCCGGAGCCATAGGTGGGACAATGGGTACGGCGACGGGGGCGACTAGTCCAGCTCTAGTCTCCGCTAGCTCAGCTTCGGCTCGTTGTCGCAGGGCCCTTTCTTCCTGGATCGTGGTCGCGAGTTGGTCAACCCTAAGGCGTAGTGCTTCGACTTTGTCAGCCATGGGGTTGGTGTTGTTCTGGTTTTCTGGATTCTGGTTCGGTTGGTTTTCTAGTTCGGTCGGTTTATTGGTTTCTGGTTCTGTCGTCTGGTCTGTTTGGTTCTAGCCTTGTCCCCCGTATAGTGATTCAGCAATATGTAATGGTTGTGATGGGGAAGAAGGCACTGTCTGGGTCTTGTGTACTTGAGTATGTAGATTGCTGAATGAGGAAGGGCTGATGATCCCTTCCCGGCTCCCCTATGACTATGGGAACTGTGACATGTGAGTACAATGTAACATGTCCCTGGGGTAAGCTATGGCGCGTCCTCACGGCTCATAACAGTAAATCTGGCAGGTATTCTGGCATCTCAAGCCTGCGGAAAAGCTTCTAAAGCTAAAAATTACAAGGTGAGTCAGATCTGGCTTTACAAGTGCCAGATCTGACTTTACACGGCCGTGTAAATCGAAGGGAAGTCCTAGTAGGCAGCAGAAATCACATTTGGCTGGGGAAAAATTTCAAAAACTCCAACCCAATTTATATCTTGACTCAGGTATGTAAAAGCTATCAAAAATCTGAGCAGACAAAGTTGTCCGCCTACATCTGCCCTTCCAACTGTCATCTCCCTGAGACAGTGGTGTCCGCCTTTGAGCCCGAAAAGGGAAATCAGGAATTTGTGAGCGCTCTTAACACAGGTCCTTTGGGTAAATCCATACTTTGACACATGCCAAAGATGGTCTTATGTACACATCCCTCAAGTCTGACAGAAAAATACAAATAAACAACCCAATGTGTGTGATTATCAAGAAGGTGCTGTCAGGTTGCAGAAAAACATGCACTAAAACATCTGCTAGCACTTACAAGAAGTCTTGTGTTGGATAATTGTTTAAAAATCAGGTTTGGGTGTTAAAAGTATAAAAAATGTAAGCAGAGAGCCATGCTTTTTGCACGTCTTTTGGGGTAGCTCATTTGGCCTCAAGTACGTTTGTGAAGCTGCTACAGAACAAAACATGACAAAAGGTCAAAAACACAAACTTAGCTAAGTCCCTCAATCAGAGGTGCACAAGTGCTGTTGTAAAGTGAGAGGGACTGAGGGCCTGTATCATATGAATTCTGTTTTTCTTGTGCAGAGAAAACAATTTTTTTTGTGCTTTTCTGATTTTTCAAAAAACTCACATTTGGAAAAACAGATTTCAATAATGTGTACCACAAGCATCACTTTTGATTCCTCCTCCCAGTGGTCGGCAGATATGTTACAATATGTCATAGGGGTCATTTTGGATATTGTATTTTTTTTCAATATCCAATTTGCTTCATTTTGGATAATGTGACCCCTTTAGGCAAGTAGCATAACATACTGTAACTGAATTTTCTTTGTGATTTTTCAAGGCCCGTAGTACCAGTGCAGTGATTACTGCACCTGTAACTTAAACTTGGTTTCAGACAACAAGACCCACCAAGGTACGCTTGGCAAGTTTTAATGAAGTGATAGGAGTGGTTGGCTCAAGATGAGTTTGTTTGATTGACACAGTATAACAGTTTGATTCCCAATATAACGGTTTGTAAGTTATGCAAGAATTGAGAGTGAGTTCAGTGGTTGTTTGCAAATATAAGGGCTCAATGGTGGTAAGGGTAAGTGTGAGGGTGGTATGTAAATAACTGGTGGGTACTGAGCTGAGGAGCAGAGAACTGGGTGGAGGAGGAGCTCCTTTTATAGACAAATGTGAGATATTTTAGCCCCCCCTCTGAGGGGGGATCCTGGGTTAGGGTTTCAACTATTCTAGACAGGATGTATGAGGCATTTTAGCTGGTGGAAGTATGTAAGGGTTGGGAGACCCTTCACTGTTTGGAGGCTGGAGAGGTGCAGTGGGACGGGCTTGGAGGCCTAACGGTTCTAGAACCAACGGTTGGGGAGCTTGGATTGCGTGGCTAGCCCAAGCAGAGCGAATGTAGGGGTTGGAGTCTCTCCTTTAATCTATGTACAAGAGCAAGAGAGGAGAAGGAGAAAGAGAGGGAGAGAGAGAAAGGGAAAGGCTTACCTAGCCCAAGCAGAGAGAATGTAGGGGTCGGAGTCTCTGCCGGGCTAGATGGGGCAAGAAGTACAGGTTGAACTACAGTCTTCTTCAGGTGTCATGGCCCGTGTGGCCTTGTGAACCCCGCAAGGCGCACGGGGCTTCACAAAGTAGGTACAAATGATGTCATAATATGTACCAATGATGTCATAACATGTCAGGGGTACATAAATGATGTCATTAGGCTGCAGTGCTGCCACATGAAAGTGACAGTAATGACAGTAGGCTGCATGAAGTGCCATACAGATGCAATGAGCGCGTAAATGAAGTCTGAAGCTGCAGACGCAGTGTAAGATGATGTCATAGTATGGAAATAGAAGAGTAGTCTGACAGGGAGATGTATGTTTGTATCATGTGATATGTATAAGCATTATGCTGTGATTCTTGATTGGGGCTAGTGACAGGCTGGTGACTGGGTGTGTTGAACATTTGATGGGTGTTTGGTGGGGTCCAAAGAGGTGTAACTTCTAATCCAGCGGGGCTCCAGTGAAGCCTCAGGGTGACATTGGCCGTAGAATCCATTCCTGGGGTTAATTTGATGGGATCTTGAGGCCTATTATGGTTAATTATATGTATTAGCAAGAAATTTTGATTTTTCACATTTCCGTATGCCACACTGGGGCTCAAAAAATGAGCTGGGAATGGGTTACACAGCAGGGATACAAAAAATGCGGAGGGAAGCAGAGGAAGCAGGAACCATACTGACCCCTGCCAGATTATCCAGTGCCCTTGATAACAGCTGCCTAGTACAGTTACAACACCCATTATCGTGAATGGTCCTGCATTACCCCAATATTTAAATTGGGTAATGTACTTGCTCCCCCAGTTATCCGTAAAAAGGTGATAACATAAGATAATTAGTTACTTTACGGGCAGCGTTACCCAGATGGGTAACTTATCTGCCCACCGGTGCTCCTCTGCCATCCATCTTGATCATCATAAAACCCAAAGACAATCTTTGGTACACTTGCAACTCTTCATGAGTGGGGAAGGGGTCATTGTTGTGCTTTCCCTACTCATGAACACCTCAGACAATCTTTGGTACCCTGGAAAATCTTCATGAATAGGGAAAGGCTCATTGTGACACCCAAAGACAATCTTAGGTGTGCTTGCACATCTTCATGAACAGGGAAGGGTTCATTGTGTTGCCTTCCCTACTCATGAACACCTCAGACAATCTTTGCAACCTTGACAAATATTCAGACAGGTCCAAGAGGGAGGAGGCCTGAAATCAAGTCCTCTTAGACCCATTAGTCCAAGATGAACTCCCTCATCCTGTCAACAGTGGGCTGATACACTAACTGTATTGTTAGTGTAGTGTATTGTTAGTTTTTTCCACTGCACTACACAAATAATACTGTTATCCTTGATTTTATTGCAATAACAATACATCTTTTTGATGTTATTCTTTTTGGCTGTTATTGTATTGTTAGTGTAGCTGAAATATGCCAGGTTAACAATAACCAAATCCTAGTTTCATGATTGTTATCTGTTGTTATTCCTGATAACGAATACAATAACTGTTGGTTTATCTCTGCAATTAATGATAAAATTACTTTCAGTGTATTGATATTTCTGGTAGTAAAGTTGGTTTTGTGTTACAAAAAAAATAAATCTGGGACATGATGTTTTGAAAATCATTTTCTAGAGGCTAAAAACCATGAAATAACAGATACTGTAGTGCAGAAGATTTTTATCCTAACTCTAATACACTAACTTTCAGGGAAATGTTGGTTATCCAAAAGAAATACACTACCTGTTAGTGTATTTTGAGTGTATTCTGGATAACAATACCCAAGATCTTCAATGAGAAACTTTGGATACACTAACTGTTAGTGTATTGGGCTATAATTGGGGATAACAATACCCCAATTGTCTCGCCAAATAACCACGGATACACTAACAGATATTGGCCCGTAGCGTAGCGTAGCGTAGTGGCCCATTGTTGCTCCTGTGGTTGGAGGCAATGGGATGATCAACATATAATCTCCTCCTCTTTCCTGTAGGATTGATTTAACTGTATACATATTTCAAAGGGGAGGGAAGGAGGAGGAACCCAAGGGTTGGTCCCCCCTCCTTCCTATGGGAGGACTTGATTTCTTGTTCCTCTAGGAATGACGGAGTTCTTTTTTCTCTTGGAACAATCAAGTTCTTTTTTGAGAGAACAGTGAATTATTCTTGGATCAATACTACAGAGCTGTCCAAGTGAAGATGAGGAATGGTGTTGGGACTCGTGTGGGACACTAAATGTAATTTGGTGGAATATCCTCTGAGGGGGAAATAAATTGCTAATAGGTTGAAAAGCTATTACAACTTACAGGTGGTTTGAAAGACCTGCCCCTCTAATAATACTATGCAAATAACTAAGAGTCTTGTAATCAATATTTATAAAGATGTGGCTGATTCCAAGATAGATCTTACTTTCATATAGTAATCTCTGTCAGACCTAGATCACTCAATTCAATAAGCTAGTAAATCTGTTTCAAACTTCTGCACGCGTGGTCAATATAATTGAGTGGGTATAACTCTACTACAAGGCTGTTGTTGCACACAATTGTGAATTTAAATAATCTACTGTTACTAATTATAAGCTGTCAAAATCGAATTTTTTGTTGAGTTCTGGTTTGTTCTACTACTTCTGACGCACAAATTCACTACTCCGCTTCTATACTACTTAGACTAACCGCTACTACCATTAATGACCGCAATACTAACTAAACTACCATATGTGACCAAGCCTCCAAAGGCTGATTTTAACTAAACTAACTAACCACTTGTGACCAAACCTCTGTAGGCTGATGGGGAAAAAGATCTCAGGAAGGGGGGAAAAGGCCTCCTTATATATTGAAGAATGAGGGATCTTTGCTCCAGAGGAGCTCCTTGTGAGGGATTATTGCTGCAGAGAATCTCAATTGCACAGCACTATCATGCATGTACAAAAAATGAGGGATTTATGCTGCAGGAGACGCTCCCTGTACATCTTATCTACCTGCATATGCTGTACTAACTGTACAAACAACAAGGAATTTATGCTGCAGGAGACGCTCCTTGTACACCTTATCTACCTGCATATGCTGCACCAAACATACAAACAATAAGGGATTTACGCTACAGGCAGCACTCAGCTACACAGCATTTGCATGCATGATGGCATGTGTTGCTGTGCAACCAAGCCTCCTTACCCCTTCTTCCATGCACCCTGCACACAGCTGCCTGATCCATTGCTAACTCCTTCCATCACAGATGTTGGGGGTCAAAGCCTCTCCTGACACCTTCCTTCCTCCCTCCTACATAACTACTCTTTCGTCACCCCCCATGGAATACTACCCTTGCTACCTGAAATACCTTTCTGTACACTATACACATCCTCCTCTTGTAATGACTTTAGTTTGTATGTAACTGGACAATACCAAAACTGCTGCACTAACGCTTTTGGCATAGGAACAGGCCCCACACACTACACCGGTCCAAGGAAAAAGAAGAGAGATGAAGGAATCTTTTTTTCCTTGGTCCAATTCAATTGTAGTGAAATCTCTTTGTTTGACTTGCACCCATCCAGTTGTATGCTATAATAGAGCGTCCTGAGGGGAGGGATGACTCCTCCGAGACAACAAGAAAATTGATTTCTGGATTGCTCTGGTCTCAGAGTAATGAGATGATGGAGGGTGATAGGGGAGTAGAAACAGGGTCAGACCTGTTTTTGGGGAAAACTGTTTTCTGGATGTTCCAAAAAGCAGTTGCTGTGGTACACATTTTTTTGGCAAAACCTGTTTTTTGCACAAAAAAATGATTTTAGACGGAAAAACAGTTTTTTAACCCGCTATGGTACAGGCCCTCACCCCCCTTGCAAAACAGTAGGCATCAGAAGTGTTAGGAATGGAATCAGGTACCCGCTACCCGTTTGCGGGTACCTGCTTTCAGGAGCAGGTACCCAGAAACAGTTGCTGGTGTCCAATACCAGTAGGTACCCGCACCCGCCACGGGTACCCAGGTGCAAAGTGCCATCTTTAATAAGTGTGATTTTGACCTTTTGTCATGTTTTGTTTTGTAGCAGCTACACAAACATATTTGAGGCCAAGTGAGCTTCCCCAAAAGATGTGCAAGAAGCATGGCTTTCTGCCAACAGTGGGTCAGCTATGCTAATCATAGCTGTTAGTGTAGCGTAGCGCAGCACAAATGCACTATTTTTTAGCGTAGTGTTAGCGCAATTGCGCGCATCTGCGCTAACGCTACGCGCACAGGGTGCAAAGCTATTTTAGATTTTAGCGTATCATTAGCGCAGATTCGCGCAATGGCACTAACACTAAGCACGCAGGGCGCAAAAGAGAGTTCCGCTGCGCTACAGCGCTTTTTGAGGAAAAAAAAAGGCCTTTTTTCCCGCTAAAAGCACCTTAGCACAACATAGCGCAGCGTAGCAGCTGAAGTGTAGCGCTAACGCTAAACAAACAGCGCACTAAAGCTATTCAAAAAAGGCCAGCACTTTTTGCCGCTACACTAAATGTTAGGGCTAAAATATCAAAGTTTAGCGTAGCGGCCCACTGTTGTCTCTGCTCTCATTCTTTTTATATTTTTAACACCCACACCTGATTTTTAAATAATTATCCAAGACAAGATGTTTGACTGCCTTCTTGCAAGCGGTAGCAGATGTTTCAGCACATGTTTTTCTGAAACCCAACTGCTGCACTCCAACTTCTTGATAATCACACACATTGGGTGACTGTCTGACATCATTTAAAAAATCAATTGATTCACCTTATGAAATCTTGTATTTGTCTGTCAAAGCATGTGTCAGGTGGTTAGGAAAAAAAGACATTTTTTTGAAGTTAACAAAGTATGGATTTACCTGAGGACCTGTGTTAAGAGCACTCACAACTTCCTGATTTCCATTTTTTGATTCAAAGGCGGAACTAGAGAGCCACTGCCTCATGAAGGTGGCAGGTGGAAGGGAAGATATAGGCAGACAATTCTGTCTGCTCGGATTTTCAATAGCTTTTACCTGAGTTGAATTTTTTGAAAGTTTTCCCTAGCCAAATGGGATTTCTGCTGCTTTTTGCGAGATAGGGCGTAAGTCCCTCCTTTGGAGGGTCGCTTCGCAGCAGCGCTTGTGCGCCTCGGAGTCCAATCAACGGACCTCACTAAGTTTGTCAAAAACACACTTCTTCTGCCTACTGTTTTGCGAGGTTGGGCGCAAGTCCCCCCTTTGGAGATGCATGCAGTGCATGGGAAAAAAGTTATGGGTATGTTGTATAAAAAAAAAACAGTAGCGCTGACTCCCAAGAAAGCCCTGTTTTAGGAAAGGGTTGGGCTTTAGGCACACCACAAAAGGCATGAACCTGTGACCACTCCCATATTTTTGGATTGGGATGTGGTTCACTCCAAAACCAGGTCTTTTTTGGAGCGCACATCCCTGCACTCCATTCTGGTTTGGAGTGAACACCTGGAAACTCCTGTACCCTTTTCCAGGGCCGGCTTAGGCCAGCCATTGTAGCCATTGGGCTATCTTAGAAACCCAACCACTACTTTGTTAGAGATCGCCAAGTAGACCCAGGTACCCGCAGTGTTTTTCAAGACACCTGTACCCGTACATGGCACCCGCAGGCGGTTACATCACGTTTGATGTTTCAAAGTTTCCATCCAGTAAATTTATTGGATGGTAAAAAAAACCAAAAACCGATTGGAATCATTCTGGTATGGTCAAAGGACTAAAAACCAATTGGAATGCTTCTGGTATGTTCAAAGGACCAGAATCATTCCAATTAAATTTTGGGTTAAAGCCAAACCCCCAAAAAAAGGTTCACATTGGAGCAAAGTGAAAAAAGTTTTGACTTCATTCCAGGAAATACAGACTGAAATCTCTTTCTGGTATTTTTCCTGGATTTTTCCGGGAAAACATTTGTAGATGACCAATCAAGCCTTGCAGATGCAGGCTCATAGACACGAATCACACCATGCCCCACATGGCTTGTTTAGCATAGTGTTCCAGGAGCTCCAGTGGGTGAGATTTGGTCCCAGCAACGTAAATACAGAAATGGGAGCTATTTTTTCAAAGTTTGGGAGTTGTTTTTCCAAGACTCAATTTTTGGGAGTTGATTAATCAAGCCCCTTAAAATATGAAAGCATTTTAAAAAAGAAAACTTAATTTACACAGCTTGCCAAGTTCCACTGGAACCTGGTCCAACCTGCTACCAAGCTGTTCGAAATTTACACAGCTTGCCAAGTTGAACTGGAACCTGGTTCAAACTGCTGCCAAGCCGTTCAATTCTGCAGATTCAAATATCTAAGCAAAACAATTTGAGCTGCTAACACATCTTGTACGGACAGCTGACCGCTGTTTTTTGCGCAAATGTGTTGTTAGGTCAGCTGCTTCAATCCTTTTTATATTGAGGGCTAGTTGATTAAGCCCCTCTGGTGAAGCCTCCCCTCCTTCCAGTTGGCCCAACAGGTTGTGGCCGACCAATTATGCCCCCAAGTGAGCTTCTAGCACTTGTGAGGCTGCTGTGATGCTGCTGCTCAAAAATTGGCAAGTCCCTTGATTCAAAGACTAGCACATTGAATTGAATTGATTTGAGTATTCATATTTGTATTTGATTCGAGTCAAATAATTCCCAGGCAAATTTAAGCTCAAATATTTGAATAAATTTGAATAATGGCTCAATGCAAGCTTTTCTGCGGCCCAAAGGCCCCAGATGAGTTTGAAAAGGCCCAAAAGTGGGTCAGCTACGCTAACCATAGCTGTTAGTGTAGTGCAGCGCAGCGCAAATGCGCTCTTTTTTAGCGTAGCGTTATTGGAATCGCGCGCATCTGTGCTGATGCTACATGCACAGGGTGCAAAGCTATTTTCGCTTTTAGCGTAGCTTTAGCACAGATACATTTTAGATTTTAGTGTAGCGTTAACACAGATAGGCGCAATTGCGCTAACGCTAAGCACGCAGGGCGCAAAAGAGCACGCGCTGTGCTGCGTCTGCCACTATCAAAGGTGCGTCCGCCACCGTCAAAAGTGCTTCCGCCACTATCAAAAGTGTGTCCGGCACTCTGACAAAACTGCAAGAGCTACGCTTTGCTACGAAAAGCGGCGCTTTTGTGTAGCGAAGCGGAAACACGCTACTCTGGATCCAGAATAGCGGTAGCGCTAGCGGAAAATCGCTACTTTGAGCGGTAGCGAAGCGCCAGAACCGCTACTGCAGTTTTGGCCTGCGCGTAGCAAAGCGCTTTTTTTGCCGCTTTGCTACAGTATAAAGCAGCGGAAAAATTGACGCTTTTTGGCGCTAATAGCGCTTTTTAGCGCCAAAAGCGTAGCGAACCGGGTCGCTTTTGTGCCAAAAGCGTAGCGGGCATCTCTGCCTTTTGGTGGAAAATGCCAGAAATAGTACAAAAACATCAATCCTCCATCATTTTATGATGTGCAGTATTGATGTTTGAATGGTGCTATGGTAGCGCAGCAAAATTGCTACAGTAGCGTTTTTTCCGCTACTATAGCGAGAAGCATAGCGAATTGCCGCTACTCTGCGCTAAAAAAAGCGCGCTATTTTCTTTAATTTTTTCCCCTTAAAAAATGTAGTGAATAGCGAAGCGCCAAGTCCGCTACCAAAAGCTTAGCGAAGCAAGGCTAAAACCGCTACGCTTTTGCTACGCTGCCGCTTTGGTAGCGTAGCTCTTGCACTGTTGACTCTGAATATGTAGTGCGTCCGCCATTATGAGATATGCCTCCGGCAATATTGTAAGCATCTTTGGCACTGTCAGCTCCCGTCTCTTATGTGACAAGGGGCTGATGGGTTTTGGATTACGTGCTGTAGCGGCTTGGGCAGCGGCCAGCGAAAACAGGGCCACACTGTAGCTATTACAGCCAGTGGGAATAAACCACACCTCAACGCTGAATAGCGGAGGGGCTAGCTCCCTTACAAAAGTAAGGGGACGCGGCGATGACTCAAGCCAGGCGCCGTAGCTTAGAATAAATAAGGGTTATTTTCTAAGTTACAGGTGTGATAAAAATCACCTGTAACTAGAAAATTCACGAGTTGAAGTCAAAGAAGTCTGTAAGAGCATCCTTACCGGTCGAGCTATGTTGGCGCGAGTTTTGACTCGCAGCTGTTGCAAACTAACTTAGCGACAGCGATTCAGCCGTATCGGTTCGGCTTGCGCGGGGTGGAGCTGAGTGGTGGGCGCGGGAAATGGCAGTTAGCTTTGAGCTAACCGTCACTAAATGTAGTGACGGTTAGCTGAAATTCAAGCTTCTCACCAATTTAGCTTGGGCTTAGCTACACCCGGTGTGGTTGAGATTGGTGGCTAAACTAGCTAATTTCGAGCTAAACTAGTCACCGGTAAGGATGCTCTAAGAGAAAGATAAAGTTAGTTGATTATTGTAAACCCCACTCACTATTGATTGTAGTAAGGTTGGCGGGTTTGTATGGTAATCATCTTGGGGGGAAAGATCCCCCCTTTTATATTACAGGGACCTGATCCTCCTTCGAGTCAAGGCCCCAGAGGGATCCTTAAATCCAAGGAGGGAGAAGAGGTCCACGGAATTCAGAGGAGGAATTACAAGAATAATTATGTAATCTCTCTATGTATGGTAAATCCATAGAGAGATATACTCCATTAGTACATTATTATTCTCAATCAAGGTAAATACATAATAGGGGGGTTCACAATAGGATTTTAATAAAACTTTAGAGCCCATTTTAAGGACTTTGTGAACCAATTTTCAGAAAACGTAGAAGTTGCTCTGATTGCCAAGGAACACCCAAATGTGAACAGCTTAAAAAAATTCCAAAACATTGTTCATAAAGGCCTTAAAATGAGCTTTGAAATATTTTTATTAAAATCCTATTGTGAACCCCCCTAATAAGTGTGAAATCATACAGTTTAGTACATATAAAGTGATGATTGCAACAAAAGTAATATTATAAGACAACAGGAGGGGTTGAACACAGGATCCTACACAAGATCTAGATCAACCTTAAGGTAGTCTTTAGCCATTGGGTTACATGAGATGTAATTATCATTGTAGGCACATGGACAATTGTCTCAGTGGCTGACAGGCACCATGGTATTTTTGACAGATGACCTCCTCAAAAATTTATGGCCCAGAAATGGGCCAAAAGAAGTCAAAAACACAAAAAATGTAATTTTCTGGTGTTTTTAATGTATTTTGGAAGTTTTTCCGTCAAATATCTCCGAATATTCGAATATTCAACAAATCAGTATTCAAAGGTCCCAAAAAACACGTCGAATACCACTGTGCTAGTCTTTGCCTTGATTAGAGGCGCGCAAGCGCTGTCGCGAAGCAATATAATTTTGAGATCACAGAGAATTGTGCATAAACTGACCCTCCCAGAAGTTTTAGCAATAGTGTGCCATCAGAACAGGAGATATGAGGGGTGTGAAATTTATTTTCTGCCATATTCATCACTTTTTTCCCATGTACCACTTTCATACAACAGAATGGTCTGACCTTCTTAATTAGATGGAAGGACCAATCAATTTCTTTGAGAGTTGTTTGGCCAATAACCATTGTTGGCCGTCCATATTAATTCTTCAATCAAAAAGAGCTCAATACACTTTTCTTGACCTCTTGCTTGAACCTTCAATCACATCTAGTCATGTACCCCAATCTAAACTAGCGCAACTTTCAAATCATGACAACAAGCTCTTGCCCCAAATCTCTCAGTTTGAGTCTTCCACATCTTCCGGCGCAAGATCTCTGAGCAAATAACACTTCCTTTGCTCTTGGTTATCTAGCGGCTACATTACCATTCAAACACTCACAGGACTCAACAGGCACAGCTGTTTCTCTATTTAATTATACCCTCTCTACATCATTATATCCAATACTCACCTGTGTGAGCGTTTCCTATATGTACAGATACTCATTGTATGATTTCTTCCTCCCTCATCAAAATAAGATTTTGAGTTTTCAGCATCTTGGCTGCCTTCTTGTGTCTTTTGCCCTTCTGAGCCCCTTCTAGTGTTCTGACTTAAAAACTTGTCTAGCAAAAGCCCTCCAATCATTGAAGTGGAAGATACTTCAAAACCAGCCCTTTATTGCTGTTACTATCTCTTACCAATACTCCTTCATCTTCATCCAAGTTTCCACCTGCCTGCCTGTAGCAGGCCCCATGTGACAACCACATGCATCAAAATTTCAGATCACAGAGAAATATGCATGAAATGAAACCTCTGAAACTTTTAGCAATACCATCATAAAATGAGATACAAGAGGGGTGTGATTAGCTCAGTAGGAAGTTACCGCTAACTGTATAATGTTTTTGTTACATAACCAAAAATTCTACAAATTTCTGGAGACTGGAATATTCCTATGTTGCATATGCTCTGTGCCATGAAAATGTATGGTAATAGTATGTCATCAGAACATGACATGTGAGGGCTGCACATTAGTCATCAACTTCAAGCCTCAAAGCAACCCAGTTGCGCCAAACTTTATATCAATGTTAGTAGCTCAACAGAGCTACCTGAATCTCTCCTTCTGAATGAATTAACTTTTGACATGTTTCTGCTGACTTTTGCACTTTCTACAGTGCTTTCTGTCCAGAATTCTGGTCTAACGGCGGCGCACACGCCCATGGTTGAACCTAACCCTAACAAATTAGTACATGGGGTGACATGTTACATGAAATTTAAATTTTACATGCTGTGTACCTGTTACAAGTTGTTTTACAGGTTGAAAAGTGCATGTTTATATGTGTTATGTGGTGTGTGCCCATGCTGCTTACAGGTTGCATGGTGTTTTTGCATGTCACAGGTGGTGCGCAAATGTTACATGTGATACATGGGTTGTACTGTTTGTAAACTGCTTGCATGGGGTTTAAATGGTGCAGGACATTCATGCAGGGTACTTGGGGGTTGCATGTTACAGGAACATTTTACATGGGGGTTGCGTGTTGCAGAAACATGTTACATGGGAATTGTGTGCTGCAGGAAAATTTTACATGTTGAACAAGCTTGATACATGGGTTACTTGTTGCAAATTTTACATGGGATCACTTGTGGCTGAAATATTTACAAGGCATTTATCTGCAGAAATATGTTGTAAGGGGGTCACATGTTGCATAATAATTTTACGGATGTACTTTGCACACTGCAAAAACCTTGCCGCGCACTGCAGGGGTTGTCCACTCAAAGTCCCGGCCACAGTGCCCGGTAGCAACGTTGAAACTGATACAATACATATATTGTATCTGGATTGGTGATACATAGTTTTCCAAAACTGTTTATTGTATTGGAAGCTAAATATGTCAAAATACCATACAATACAGACATGATACACATGCATTTTTGCCAATACACAGTGAGATACACTGTATTGGGCAGCCCAATACGCTTTTCAACAACAATGTGTATTGTATTGGAAAACAGATACACAATAAATATGTGCATTTTGATACAATACCACATGATACACAATACATGTAAAGTATCAGTTTTACCGTTGGGGGTAGCTCAAAATGCTTTGCGCACTACAAATTAAAAACCTTGAATTTCCCAGTTTTTTTTTTCTGCCAGCTGGCAGAGGGGGATTTTCTTGCCCCTCCTCCAATTTCTTGGAGGATTTGGATCCCTCAGCTTGACAGAAAAAAAGAATGAAAAAGAAATACAAAAAATAAGCCGAGTGCAAGCTCCTGCTCTGGGGATTTTTAACCTGCAAAAAACTTGTTGATTCCTCAAAAACAGAGTTCAAGGGGCATAAGTATGCGCTGTGCCAATAGCCAGCACAGGCTTGAAAAAAATATGGCCAAAGGCCTAGGACAGAAGAGAGATGAGCTGGATAGATCAAGAGCACAAGATGCTCAGGGACTCAGAACAGCAGGACAGAAGTCTCCCGTGGAGCAGGTCTGGCTACTATGGGCTTGGAACTAGGTGAAGTCTGTATTTCATATGGGGACAGATGAAATACATACAGGAAAAAGGGGCCCAGCTGACTGTAAGAAACTGATGGAAAGAAAAAGAACAAAAAGAGAAATAGGCCCTCTTCTGGGCATGAGGTAGAATTCTAACAAGGCTGGCCCTGGAGCAGAGTATACACACTCCCCCAAAGAACGGCCAGCATGCATCTGGAGTGCAAATCACTGGTTCTAAAAGGGATTAAGCATTCCTCTTGATGACCAGAATGGTCCCGGTCATTGAGAGGAGGAAACACACCTCTTGATGACCAGAACGTCCCACCAATCAAGAGGAGTAAACACAACTCTTGAAGACCAGAACAGTCCCCTTCTGCGAGAGCAGTAAACAACTCTCAATGAACAGAACGGTCTGGGTAATTGAGAGGAGGAAACACACCTCTTGATGACCAGCTTGCACAGTCTGAGGGGAAAATAATTGTTGGTCCCCTTTTTGCATAATGCCTTCAATGCGGCGTGCTGGGGGCCATCCTCTCACTGTTTTTTGACCCTGCTAGACAGGGATGGACAGTGGGCCACGGTGCATCAGCTTGCTGATTTTTAGTGGCTGGGTGCTAGTTCATTTTCTGTTTTCCATTTGTTTTTCACCTGTAGAGGGGAAACTGTTGCATTTTTTTCTTTTGGCATTTGTAGAGGGGTAACTATTGATTTTTTTTGCAATTTTTGTAGATTTGTAGGGGAAACCCTTGAATTTTTGTTCCATGCTTCACAGGCTTTAATATACTTTGATATAAACAAAAGAGAAAAGAGAAACACTGTGGAGAATGCGGCAATTATGAGCAGATTGGCTAAAACACCAAGCTGGTAACCAGCACTGTGATGACAGGCATCACGACGAACACAAACTTTTCAACATTGGCATTTTGGGTGATTGAAGAAGACAACCACTTGAATTCATGATGAAATGAACTCACATTTCATTTTTCAAAAAAGATATCTCGCAGCTCATCAATCTCAGCGTCGGAGATTCCTTTATCCATGAGACTTTTTAACAAATCATAAAGCTCAGGAAAGATTTGGATTTTATGGTCCCATGCCCGTTTAGCAGAAGCAAAAAATGGATCGATTTCAAGGAACTCTTTCCATGTGGGATCATTTTTGCATTCCAGGAGTAAGGTTTGTTTGTATCCATTCGCTGATTCCATCAGTTTTCTCCAAAAGAAAGTGATTTTGTTTGACCATGCATCTGGTGGGACTTCTCGGCCGTATTGAAGTTCGGTGAGGAGGAAACACCCGTAATCTAAAAGAATCTTTGTCCACAAATTGAGTTGTGTGATTGCTTTCATAAATTCAAAGTTTCTTTGGTATTGGACCGTTCTCGGATCCAGGTGGTCATTTAATCCCAGTTGTTCGATAAACTTGGCACCATACTTCTTTTGGGCAAAGTCCAAGATGTCAAATGAATACCTTAGGATGTAGAATACCGACTTGTTATCATGCTCTGGTCCGACAATTGGTCCAATCAGGAAATTCTTCATTTCCATTAGCTCGTCTTTAACTTCTAACAATCCATTTGCCAACTCTGCTTCATACTGGCTGTTAGTCAGTTCAAACTCTTTGGATACAGTTTTTTCCATCTTCTCTAAGAATTCGAGATGCCATTGTGCTTCGATTGGTTTTGTGTTGGGATCCATTTCTTCATAAGGGAGAGTCCTTTCATAGAAAGACTCAATGACGAATTTGAGACGGTAAAACACAATAAAATCTTGTTCTCTTCTTCCAAGTTCTAAGAGCAAAGTGAGGATTGGGATTTCATTAAATTCAAAGAATCAGCATACACATGATAAGACCAGCAGGGTTCCACTTAATATGTTGTAGTATTCGTAAATCACTCACCATTGAAGATTTGCGCGATTGATGAGAGTAGTGGATGGTTTTGGAGGAAATCGACGTCTTCTAAGCTTCGGTGAAAGTTGCTCCAGTATCTGGTATTTGGTCGAAACGTGTCATGAGATTCCATAGCAAGCCATTTTAAGAATACAGGGTCCCTCGGGTAACCTTGAAAGCTTTCTGCCAACTCGGCTGGGATGAGGTGGTATTTGTATAAATATGTTAAGGTCTGTAGGATGCATCTGTTCCAAGCTACCCTAACATGAAAGTTGTGGTCGCCCAAGTCTGTGGGCACGTCCAGGAGTGAAACTAGCTTTGGAATCCATTTCTTGTACTCGTCCAATTCAAGAGAAGGTTTTGGAACAAAGTCGAGTAATTTCTGGCGAGTAGATTTCCCGGTCGAAGTCACTGAAGTCTGAGGACCATATATAGTCTCAATAAGCTCGTATAAACCTTCCAATCGCCCAACAATTTCTTTCATGGTTTCCAGGTCAGTCATAGAAACACGTGATGGTATGGCTTCGTAGATTATCTCTTTAGTCCATTCAGCATTCTTGATCACCGACTCCCAATCTGCCTGTTTCTTTGCCAAAGTTTCTACGTGAGCATATTTCTCAGTTACAATAAATCCGCATACTGATTGTCCAAGTAGGGAGAGGTCACTTACTCTGATCGTGCCGCGCTCTCAATACCATTTCTGAACAAGCAAAATTTTTGGTTAACAAGAGCACAAGATGCGCTACATAGCCTGGAATAAAATCTGATTTTCTTTCGGGCTCACTAATTTCCTGCGCGACAGCAACAAGGTGTCGGTAACTTGAGCTTCCACTGATAGACTCAATCTGCTTGCTGGACTGATCATTCTTGCCGACCTTCTTGACGCCCAGAAAACCATCTAGTCAATTCGCAATGGTTCTCTCAATCTTTCATTATTTAAACAGTTGGAGGCCATGAAGGTGTGGCGAATGCACCCACCATTTTCGCCTCGGATCAAATCAGATTCATCCTGCTTGGAAGAATGTTTGACTTTACTTGGGGTGAGCGCCAGGTCCATGGGATCGTCCAAGGCTATTAAGGTAAGAGGGAATCAGAATAACATTTTTTTTATCGTTATATCTACATTATCCTAATCAGCACAGCCAAAGGGAATGATTACTTCTACCTTCGATATCACGTTCAACTGCCTTCCCCTTGTTTGAAACTTGTTTGTTTGGAGGAGGAAAACATGTCCAAATTTCCGCCAGCAGTAGTACGGCCAATGTCGAGGCCAATGTTTTCAGATGGACCATCGCCAAGAGTCTTCGTTGAAAATCAGTCAAAAGATATTGGATGGCTAGAAGCGCAATCAAGTACTCCTAACACTCCAAGATCAAAGAAGAAACCCTTTCACTGTAACTGATCTTTTCTTAAGTATTTATATTCTGACAAAATAAGTACTTGATCCCAAAAGTGCCGTGATAAGGCATGGCATGATCCGTGGGCTGGAGAACCTAGCCGCAACCCCCCTCGTTTCAGGGGCCGGAGGACCGGCGCCTCGCGGGGCGCTTCTTGCGAGAGGCGCCCGACGATGTTTCAGGCCGCCTTGCTCTGAAACGAGGGGCTCGTGTTGAACTACACAGTGGAGAACCTGCATCGCAAGGGCGGATTTTGAGGATACCAATTGGCTTACAATGTAGCATTTTCGAGAACGAAAAATACAGATTGCTGTATTTCAAAATCTTGAGGTAAGAAACGTAACGTAAGTTCCGATTACCCTTATCGCAATTCTCCATCTGTGTATACGTATTCAGAGGAAGTCCAACTTACCACCGCAGGTTTTATGGTCAAACAATGTGTATACATACTAATTTAACACAAGTCCCTTGCTTTGGAAGGCCCTAATACAGCCTGGGCTAGCGCGAAGCGCGAGCCTTCGAAAGGAGTGACTTCGGAGTTATCACCGCTTTTTGGGGTGAGCATCGGAGCGTCTTTTATGGGGCCTTAGGCCCCAATTATAAACAATAATTGGGACTTTATTGAAAAATAATCCAAACCAAATCAAGATTCACTCTTAACTATTTTTTAGTTAAAAAAAATTTGAATGTCTGCATTTTTTTGGAATGAAAATTTGCTAAAATTCCCTTATCGAGCTGAATACAGGTGTGTATGATCACTATAGGATTGTACAATTGAGTTTCAACTCAATAGCCAATACACACGTGCAGGGCATGGGATCGTAGTGGTTTCGGCAGGGGTCTGGCCCTCTCTCGACCATCCACCCATCCGCCCATCTGCCCATCAACCCCCCGTCCAATTCGCCGGCAACGCCCAACCCCAATTGATTGCTGATCATGGACCCTAACGCTTGACCGACTGACAACAGCCAGCTGTACCTGGACAATCCAGATGGATCCTGGCCAGTGGGCGACCCCGACCTTGATTATTCCCGCACACCAACAGGTCGCCAGTACCTCTTGAACGTGGGGGTTGGACTGGGAAACTTGGATTATCCCAGCGGCGGATGGTCTCAACAGGCAATACTGCAGTTGAGCTGGCCAGTATTTGTGTACAGGAGGGCAAAATTTGCTCTGTTGCGCATTTTGTTTATAATTGTACTTCAATTGAAACATTATTGAAGTATTTTTCTTACTAAAAAATAGCTATAATCATAATTTCAATCGAGTTTTGATTATTTTTCAATAAAGTCCCAATTATTGTTTATAATTGGGGCCTTAGACTTCGTTAAGGAATTTGAAGCATTCAAATATTACTTAACTTGTCGGGCCTTTGGCAACGTGCTTGCCTTTTACATATCTACATGATTTGATTTGTCTCATCTATCCCTATCTTTTGGTTTTGTTTTGTATGGTACATATTTTTTTCAGCTTGAAAGTTGATGGTTTTATGGTGTTACTACAGTGCCCCCCACAACTTCTCAACTACCCCACACCTGCAAAAAAAATTTGAACTTTGAACAATGTGTTCAAAGTCACCAGACATGTATCACATGTAAACTATACATTTTTGAGCCCTACAGACGTAGGAGAACTCAAAAATATAACTTTGAAGTCTGTGCAATGCCTCAAAAAAAAGTTTCATTTTTTTCAGATGCAAAATTTGCAACAGCTGGTTTTGAGACCATAGTATGTGGTTACAGACATGTACTATGGACTTATAGAATATTTATTATGTATTTAGAGACCAAAGTATCTATGTACATACATACTACAGGTGTAGGTATTTATGCAAATATGCACCTCCTTAGTTATTGATGATTGCCATATCCATCAGTACACTCTTTGGAATATGGCAATGTGAAGAATATTTCTTCATTGCTCTCTTGGCAGCGAGTCCAGTGAAATTTCAATGAATTTGGACTATTATCATGCATGTTACCAGGTCTGGTTGGTGAAATGTGACATTTGCATCAAAAAATGGGCCAAAAAGAGCCCAGCATCAGCCCACTTTTAAAATAATTTTTGGAAAAAAAATCTCCAAAATTTGGAACCCCCCTGTAGGGGTAGTTGAGAAGTCATGGGGGGCACTGTAGGCCCCGTTTGGCTGCCGCGTTATACGTCGTAAATGGTTGAATTTATGACGCCGCGACCCAAAGTTTGCCCCCCGTTGCCACCAAAACTTTGAAACCCCCGGGGGTCGCGCGTCATAAATTCGACCATTTATGAAGTTGCCATGCAATGTTTCAATTTCACAGGAATAAATCACATTGGAAAACAATTAAATATCCAAGTTTACTTAATTCACACAAACACAGAAACTTAGAGCTCCCGTTGGTCAACACAATGGATCCAGATGGCTGGGATAGCCTTCCTGAAGAGTGCCTGAACAAGATCTCAATTTCAGGCCTGCCAGAACATTCAATAAAGGTGAAGATTGGCATGCCAATTGTCATCACCCAAAACATGAACATGAATGGTGGTATCTGCAATGGCACTTGCATGCTGGTGACAGTTTTCAGCCATGTTTATATTCAAGGGTGTTTGATGACAGGCCCATTTCAAGGGTGAACTATAATGTTGCCGCGAGTTAAACTGCATAACAAGGGATTGGCGAGACCAGGACTGAGCTTTTTCCAATATCAGTTTCCAGTCTCGCCCGCTTTTGCAATGTCAATAAACAAGCCACAAGGACAGACTTTCTCAAGGGTTGGGGTGTTTCTCACCACCAACGTATTTTCTCATGGCCAGCTCTACGTTGCGTTGTCTTGATTCTCAAGTGCCGAGAATCTATGTACTCGTGGCGAAACCGGCCGAGCAAGATGGGGTTGTCAATGTTGTTCATAGGCAAATATTTGCATGAACTGTGAGTTGATTATCCCGCATGAGTGTTGTTTGCAATTTGAACTGATGTTAAATTTCAGTGCTTGCCCAATTGTGCAGGTGTTGGTTTTGAGTGTTGATTTGGTGAAGACCCCAGTTTCTCAAACTCAGGGCGGGTGATTGGATCTCTTGTGTTGAAATTAAGGTCATTTTGTCGCAGATCAAAAGAGAAAGAGTGTTGAACTGTTAAGTGTGTTGGATGATGTGAATTTTGTTGAAATTTGAACCTAATTGATGCGTGTATCAAGATCAAAGAGCTGTGAGCATGGTGTTGACAGTCTGTTAAGTTGCTGGATTATGGTGGGTGGACCTATCTGCTAGGGGAGATACAAGGGTGGGAAATCTTCTCCACGGCAAGTGCCTTAAATTTGACTGGGGAAGACTGGAAGAGGCTTTTGAAATCAAATGAGACCTGATCAAGGGGTGAGTTGACTGCTACCCAGAGCTATGTGAAATCGTATTTGAGACCGTAAATGGTTCACTGTGGAGCCTTACTTATTGAGCGCAGCTACTGGTATATCCCCTTGCCGTGCTCCTCCGCCTTCCTTGCAGCTGAGCCACGCTCTTGATAACTGACTTTATCAACCTGCGCAGAAGTGCAAGGATCCTCAGTACAAGAAACAATGGTACTGGTATTCATGGCGGGTAATTCCTCAATATTCATGCACCTGGAGAAGAACCCGGCATCCACTCACTGGGGTGGAGGGGCGAGCGGACTCTTCATGACTGATAATAGCATTGAGCTGAAGTCTCCAGATAAGAGCTATGCAAGTTGGCCCAATTGGCTTCAATATCCGGCAGTCTACTAACCACAGCTTTATGGACTCTGCCAATGAACAAAAATTATTCTAGCTTGCTCCTTGAAACGTTGTGGACTGCAGACATGACAATTGAGAGGGCTCTTGAGTTGCGATTGTGTGTCCGGCCCACCTGCAGCGGGTACGCTTCTGGAGGCTCAGCGAAACCAGAGTGGAGTTCAAGTATTGGATAACTTGAAACTCATCAATTGTGGGGTACCAAAACATCCCTGGATGGGAGAGGGTCTTGCCTGGCTCTGTTTGTGAGATTCTAAGTGCTCATGGTCTGGAGTTGTAAACATGGTGTTGGATACACCCGATTGAGGCTTTGCCAATAGAGGGGGCGCAATTGCTGGGGTTGATCATGTTATGTACAATCCAAGCTGCATACTGGTGAGATGGGCTGTATACAGGAAGTTGTTTGTAATGTAGAATGGGGACAATCATATGTTTTCCAAGTAAGAGGTTCTGCGGTCTCTTTAGTTAGTGTTGATGGAGTTGTGTTGTCCAGAATCCTTCCCATCCTTGTTGTCATCTCCTGACTATAACTGTGTGCCGGGTGCTGGGGAATAGCATGGGCCCTGCAGCGGCAGAGCCGCTTTGGGCTCTAGTTCAATGAAAACTACAAAATTCAACATAAAGCCTCCAAATATTTTTTCTAGGCAACCTACAATACTGGTCTCTTCAATTATGAAGTCAGATTCAACTGATTCAGCCATGTTCAGTACTGTAGTACCATTATATTGCTTTTGACCAAAACAAAGCAATATAATGGTATTATGGTGCTGAAGATGGCTGAATCAGTTAAATCTGACTTCATAGTTGATGAGAACAGTACTGCAGGTTTCTTACAAAAAAAATTGGATTCTTTATGTTGAATTTTGTATTTTTTATTGAATTTACAAATGATTATATCACCTATATTTATATTGGCTCCAAACGGGGCCTTAATATCTACATCTACATATAAATAAAGGAATAGCCTCTGGGGGCCAAAAAAAACCGTACAAAAATCTGTCAATGTGAGTAACACTGGCGTCGATACCCTGTAAAAATTTCTGACATGCGAGTAACACCGGCATGAATGCTCTTTTTGTATTGATGAGTCCATTCAACCCTGTTCAAGCAGCCACTTGAAGTTTGAATGGAATACCTGACCTCTGTCTCTTGGGATGTACATATTGAATCTGTTCGACGGACTGTATTTTGAACAACTCCCTTCAATGGACTCGCTGAGTCCGTTCAATTTAGCCAACTCCCTTCAACGGACTCGCTGATGGATGTATCCACTCCATTCAACGGACTCTATTAGGGATAGTCACCCAGTCCATTCAAGCAGATTGCTTGGGTGGACATCCACACCTAATCAATCCCCATGGGTAATGGACCTCAGCAACATCCATTTCCACTATGGCCAGTCCACAAGTCCATTTGAGCAGACTCAAGGGGGATTCATTATTCCACACGCCCTGGAGCCCCAAAGTTGAGGGCTATTGCCTCGTACTTGGATAAATATGTATGCACATAGGCGAGGGACTGTTGTGGAATGCTGCAAGGGCCAATGGTCCACGCAGCAATGAAAGCCAATGGAGGTTGGTTCCAAGCTTGGCGCTTGCCTAGTAGTGCAGGCAGAGGGGGTGGGTGAGGTGCAGCAAAGGGAAGCCTCAAAGACCTCTAATATCCTGAATAAATCACATAAGCAGGCTTTTGGGTAGGTTTTTTCCAGTCTGCAGGGTTGGAACACACCCACCTCCCGGTGCGCTCCCATTAATCACAAATCAGAGCTGAGCTGCAACTACTGTTACAGGTGGTTGCAGTCCAGGAAACATAGGTCAACTTATGCCCCCCAGACCATTGGAGATGCTCTTATGCCTTGATTTTAATTTATTTAAAGTGAAATTTTGCCTATGGCATTGCGCTATGAATATAATGATTTCTATGTAAAATTGGTAAGATTGTGACAATTGTTGAGTTTCATTACTTAATTGATGATGAAAGTTCTGTTAAATACGTGCATCTAAAGTGTTGTGTGATCTTTTTTAGTGATGGTAGGGGGTGTTGATGGGGAATTTTCAACTGGTACTTCAGGTTGATTAAACTGGGAAACAGGTATTGAAATGGAAGTGGGAAGATTGGTTAAAGTGGACAACTAATAAAGGGTTTGCAAATAGAATGTGGGTTGTAGTTGTCCAGGCAGGAATGGGTAGCGGCCAGGGGTTGGGTCTGCCAGGATTTGAACACCGGACTTGTATATTGCACAGGGGTGACACCAAGCTTCCATAGGTGATGGTTACCACTGGGCAATCCAGACCCTCTTACGACTTGCTGGAGCCAATTTGGCTCAGTTATGTCTATGTCTAAGTATACATATGGAAAAGGATAGATTATTAGTATTAGTACTATTGACATTGTGGCTCCCATGCAATAATTTTTTACACATTGTAGACCTTTGCAATGACCCATCTGGAGAAGGTGTATATCCAAACTTAAGAAAGTTCCTCCCTGCTGCGGGCGTGTGACTTGTAAAGCAAGCCCCCAACAGCCCTTTGCAGAAGAGACTTATACCATAACTCCCCTTTCTGGCGCACAGAGAATGCATTTTTCACTTTTCCCCTTGTACCTCCCTCATTCCATGATAAACTTTTTTTTTTGCTCCACATAGGACCCTGGAGAGCCCCTACCAAGCCGGCATATGTTGCACGTAACCAGGGGACATTTTTTTGCAAAATGCTCCTGATGTAATTCAGTGGATACATATCCAAATGGTTTTTTTTGTCCCAAGATGATCCTGATGTGTTTGGTATCTTTTTGGGATTTCCTGGAAACCAAAACCAAATATTTAGGTCTTGGGTTCAATTCCCACCCAAAAAATGGTTTTTTCTGTCCAATTTTTCCCTTTAGGCCCTTATTGTTCAAAATCCTCCTTATGTACAACGTATCTGAACCGGTTCTAATTGGGAAAAACCCAATTTTCCCACGTATCCAAAACCCGGAATTCCAGGAATTTACATATGTTGGCTTGGTCAGGGCTTTCCGGGGTCCTCTCCACATCAGCTCAACATACAAGCGCTGAGCCTTATGTTTTTTCTTTATGTACTGATACAAGTCAGTCCTGAAAAATTAAACAAGACAAATAAACTTGAAGACTATTACCAAGTCTATAACCCAGATTTGCAGAAATTAATCACAAAATGAGAGCACAGACTCTCTGTTTAATACATAGCGTGTTTGACACACAACTAGCTTGAGTACTCAACACTCTCAATGACCGGTATGTGCCGGTCATTGAGAGGATAAAACCCTCTCAATCAATGGTATAGTACCAGTCATTGAAAGGATCAAGTCCTCTCAATGACCAGTTGATCCCGGTCATTGGGAGTGTCAAGTCCCCTCAATGACCGGCACAGACTGGTCATTGAGGGGGTTGTATACTCTCAATGGCCAGTCTGTACTGGCCATTAAGAGTGTTGAGTCCCCTCAATGACCGGCACACACCGGTCATTGAGAGGTTGTACATATCCCTTTGATGAACAATCTGTACCAGTCATCCAGGGTTTTGTACATATCCCCTTAATGACTGATCTGTACCGGTCATCCACAGGGCTGTATGGTCTTGATGGCCGGTCTGTGCCGGCAATTGAGGGTTCAGAGGGTTGACTGTAAGTCAAAAAAAAGTATATGTATGTATGTGAGCACGGCTCTTCTCTGTTACTTGACTTTAGTAAACTCCAAGTTTTGGTTTACTTTGAAAATTTATTTCTCTTTGAAGGAGTTGTGTGGCATAACTCAGATTGTATCTGATTACAGGCAAGAAGCAAGGCCTTGCGCCAAGCAAATTTTCAAAGCATAATTCTTTGAGTGCAAGAAACTGTGATGGTTTGAAATAACTACCCAGCCAAACTGAAATTCTAGGCACTGCCAGCATATTTGGCTGGGATGAAGTCATCCAAGTTTAACTGGGATGCACTCAACCAATTTAAAATGGGTTGATCTCATCCAATGAAATAGAAACCCAAGGGGGGTACCTTGCATTTATATTTCATCAGTTGAGATCAACCAAGTTTAAATTGGTTGAGTTAATCCCAGTTTAACTGGGATAAACTCAACCCAGCCAATTTTGCTGGCAGTGAGGCTCTGCAAAAGGGGGTGATAGCGCGCAACTCCCTCCTGCCAAGGGCTATCGGAGGCTTGCTTTGCAAGACCAGACGCCCGCAGGCTCAGCAGCGAGGGACTTGGGTTAAGTTTGGTGTATATCTGATGAAACATCTGTAAACTCATTCACTGCCTTTTGAGAAAATTGTCAAGTTCAGAGGTAAGCAATCTTGACCATCTTGGGTAGAAATTCTAATGTCTGTTTTATTTATTAACCCCACCTGCCTTTCATACCTCTAATGAGGCCAAAACCCACGCTGACGGGGCATTCCAAGAATGCATGGGGTGCGCGGATGTATGTAACTAGAACCTCTGAAGAAGTATCTGGAAGTATTTCAGAAACTCCTCTAGATTATAACAATTGAACAATTAGAGTTTTATGTACAGGTTTGAATCAATGGCGACACTTCGAGGACGGAAAGTAAAAGCTACGCCTGAGGTATCGGGGAACCTTTGCTAGAATTTAGAAAGCACGAGTAGTAAACAACAACAGTTTTGAAAAAAAAGGATCACCCCCTATGAATGACCAAAAGTTACAATGACTTCCATTCACATCTGAGACCCTCGCAGTTGTGGATATAGACCCAAAAAGTGCAGATTTTCGCAGGGAAATCTAGCTTTTGGGGCTGGAGATCACTTCTGGGAGGCCCTCAGATCTTGGCGGGAAGTCACCCATTGTCGATGCGTTATTCTGCCATCCAGTCCTTCCAGCGATGAAGGCTGTGGACGAGACGAGACTTACAGATTACACTCAACCCAACCTTCTGAAGGCCCAATTCTCTCCGCTCTGAGCCCGATGGTAACTAACTGGAACATGACGCTTTGAATGTTGTTGTAGTCTGAGTGTATATTCCTTTCTTGCCTCGGCATCCCCACCCACCGCCAGCCACACCCCACTCGACTACATACAACTCAGACTGCAACAACATTCAAATCGTCATGTTCCAGTTGCACTAACGCCTACTCCGTTTCGGGGACCTCTCTTGTGCAGTTACCATCGGACTCAGAGCGGCGATGATGGACCCCCCAGAAGGTTGAGCTCAGTGTAATCTGAAAGTTTCGCCTGATCGTCCCTTTGTTTGAAGTGGTGGTAGAACCATTAAATAAAGCATCGAGACTGTAACTTATTTGGTCATTCGGTGAGGTTGATCCCACGAATGAACTTAGCCTTCTTTCCATTGCAACTGTTTTTATCACTGCTTTCGCTCTACCGCAAAGATATACTCTGGCACCTCAACTGTAGCGTCTCATCCCCAGCGGCCGCCATCAAATTTTCAAAAGTTGCAATTCTCGACTACATCATTTCTTCGACTGTTATATGTAGAGAAGTTTGAATACTTCCTCAGAGTTTCATACATCCGGAGACCCCACCTAGTTTAGCTTATAATGCCCCGCCAGCGTAAGTTTATGCCTTATCCCTGGAAGCATCCTATGCACCTGGTCTTTCAATGTCGTCTTGATAGACAAATATTTACCCGGGTGCAAAAGACTTCGAAAGTAGCCTTTGGTATTAATATGACTTGGATTTTCAGCTTTGGCAGATACCCCCGGCCTTCCCCCATACGGTCAGCGCAGCTCTGAGGTTCGTTTATTCTTTTCCCTTGTTTGGGCTGAAAACATCTCCTAAAGTACGCGATTCTTCCTTAAATTCACCGCAACTTCAGCGACGGAAGGAGCAGAATCGAATAGCACAGAGGCAGCTCCGAGAGCGTCGACAGCAGCAAGAGGCGGCCCAAACACTGAAGCTGCAGCAACAGCAAACTGAGATAAGGAGACTTCACCATTTGATCACAGAGTAAAGCAGTTCATCTTCGTCTTGCCGGCTAGAAACTAGGGCTTGGCTGATGGCGTATTATATTTTTAGATTGCGGAACGAAAACTTCACTCTCCGCAGTCAAAGTCATAACCGACGCCGGCAATCTGTCATACCGATCTCATCGCTTTCCAGAGGCTTAGCCATTTCACACCCATACCCACCTGCCGCGACAGCCGGACGGGCACCAACGCTCGAGTCAAACTATACTAAGCCCTTCCTGGCGAGGCACAGTATCGACAACTCATCCCTTCATGGAGCAGGAATCGACACCACCAACTCCTCTCATCGCATGTATGAACACAGACTCCTGAAAAGCTGGGGCATTGAGAATCAACGGAAGCCGAGCTTTGCCTCCCATTTGCGGCAACCAGCGGTAATGAGTGCTGCTTTGTACGCGGCACAGCTGGCTTCGGATCACCAGGCTTCTCCTGCGCCACGATTGGAAACTTGCGCTAGTCAAGACACCAACGCGCCAGCAAACTTAGAAAACAAGGAAGGTCTTCCGGCCGACAGCTTTTGCCGGCAAACGCACTCTCATGAGATAAGCGCTGGGCCCGCGGGATCCAAGACTCTCACCTCGAGTTGGTTATCACGAAAAACTACTCCACCGATGAGGGATGCTGGTGGGGACTGGGTAAACAGCCCAGAAAAACTGAATCAAAGTCCTCAACTTATATCTACCCCCGAGACGGAAAACGCTTTCTTTGCACCCCCTTCGGTTAATTTATCTTCTTTTTGGCCCAATGAACCCCCCACTTGCCCCAACAACCATGATGGCTTTGGAGATGTAGATTACTTCTCCCCATTCGCGTCATCAGTTGTTCCTTCGGAATTCTTTCCTGCCTCCGATCCACCACTGCCTAGCGATCGAATTCAAACGCGGAAAACGAGTGAAAGTACTAATAGTGATTCCAATTCGGTCGCGCCGACCTCAGACGAGTATTCCTCTCTCTCTTGTATGAGTACCAATCCAGCGCGTGTCCCGTTCATCTCGCCAGACCTACCTTCGTATCATATCGCCCGGTCTTTGTCACCGACAGCCACCGGGAGCTCACCAGAAGCACAAGTAGAAGAAAGAAACATTAGTGAAGGAAATACGGCCATCCACTTCAGGTCTCCCTTTTCAGAACCCAACGACTCAGAAATCACCGGTCATCCAAACTTCGGCTTGCCCTTGAGTTGGATCGAAGCGAAAAAATTCAACGTGGAGGCCTTAAGTCCTTTACCAACTCATCCGAAACCTATGTGTTTGGACGTGAGTGAGCTGTGGGGTTCCGACTTCTGACTGTCAGTTTCAAATTGATCAAGTCTGTGCTTTTATGCCTATCAGGACCATGATTGACACTCTTGTTACCGTTCTGAGCAGATGTGATTCTCTGGCTGGACTGGCTACCTTAATCAACTTAATTTTTCCGTTCCCCTAACAAGTAAAGTAATCCGGTTTCACCGGTTCCTACTCTATTCTATCAGACGTTTAGCATCTTGATTAATACTACATAATTAACCGGTTTTTGGCGCCTGTGGCTTCAGTCTGTACTTGAAATTTGTAATTTTAGGGTAGCTTTACCAAGAAACCCATCAAGAGTAATATTATCAAATTGGAAGCCCTAAAATAAGCATTTAATTTGCATTTGATATGTGATGCTCAAGACGTTGACAAAGATGAATTTCAGCAATAAGAACATTGAAAGATCATTATCTCCCTGATTGGAGCATCCCACAATTTTGCACCAGCAACCATTCCCTCCATGGCAGCCGCTCAATTTCGTCATCCTCTTTAGCTCCAAGCTTAACAAAGTCTCTCTAGAGGAGGTATCTGCAGGGCTTCTTTCTCAAAGAGAGGCTTGCCTCCAAGCTTGAAACTTCGGGGAGCATCCTGGCTGGCTTTAGTCCAGGAGACTCCAGGCCAGCCTTCAATTTTACTAGATCAAGGCCATGAGTGAAACAGTCTTGAAGTATAGCTTATTTCACAGGCAGCCAACCACTCATTGTCCATCAAATGCCCCAGGGGGATGCGGAATACAGCTCTGATTTGTTCTTATGAATTTAAAAATAAATAGGTGTTTTTCAGCGCTGCACAGTGCTACCAAAAACTACTTCTCCAGCTCTGGAGTGTAGAAGTTCTCACTGTTGAAATAAGAACCACACCCCATTGCATAACAGTGTTTTTTCACTGTCACTTGTATTGAAAAAGTGAAAAGAAAGGCCCGAGTGAAGAGGGTGTTGAACCCACAAACTTGTGTACTGTGAGAGTCAAACCCACATACTCAGCTTTCATGAGTGATGCTCTAACCATTTAGCTAAGTACACATTGCTATGTTGCAGTTGAATACAGTAGATGTATGCTTATGGTGATGTGTGATGTTGCCTCCAATGATGATTGGATGTGTAAGCAACAATGTGTTAAGCAGTGCTAGATTGACACTTCAACACTGTGTACATTCTTATTTCAAACAACATTTGAGAAAGGTTCAAATTAACACCAAATTCCCACATGTCACCTTGTGGCAGGTGAGAGTGAGCAACCATTTCTTGCAGGCTGTGACCCGGGGTTTGGGTTGTGTTGAAACTGAAACAGCCCAGGGTCCATTTCTCTCCCTGTTGCACATCTGTCACTCCTTTTTCCTCCCTCCAGATGAATATGCTTGTTCACCTTCTGCCCACAACTTGTCCCTCAGTTGTAATAGCTACAAAGTCTGCTCATCTGGATAATCAAAACATCATCAGCTTCTGTGCGCTTTTCCCTGAGACCAGTGAGTCTCTTGTAGTGAGGAGACTTTTTCCTCCTCACAGCTAGCAGCTTGACCCCTCTCTGGGGTTCCTTCTCCTTTTTGGTTGCCTTAGAGCTTTTCTCCTCTAGGCCCCAAACCTCACTCAAGCTTTCTTACTCAATTCCTCATCTTCTCTCCGGTCGTCTTTTCAACAGATTGGGTCATGAGTGTTCAGCCCACACACTGAACCCCGTATGCCCCAAGGTATGCACCAAGCCCCGGGGCATGTCTTTTTCTCCAAGACAGGTCAGGTCCAGCCTGGCCTGGTGGTCCAGAGCCCTTGGAGGAACCCTTCAACAACCCAATTGATGAAGCTGAAGGCTGGTGAAGCCTTCCTCCTCCTTTTTTAGGCAAGATAATCACCTGCTGTCTCTGCTGAACAAGTGTAATATCCATTTTTTTTGCATTTTGCACTTCTCTTTACTTAGACAACTAACCTTTATTTTCTTCTTGCTAAGATAGCAACACAACACACAAATGTCATATGGCCATTCCTGAATGAACACAGGAATTCAAAAAATGACTAAACAAATTGCTTAAATACCTGTCCTGAGCAATTTGCACTGCAGGCAACAACAAAAGCAGTGTCAGATGTGTTTTCACTGCCCACTAAAATTTAGGATGGATTTTTGGATTCATTTTTTTGATTTATTATCATTTACGTGACAAGTCAGTATACTGATTCTGATTATTCATGATTTTTTTTGAATAGTATTAGATTTCCCAAAATCCAAGTTTATTAAATTCACAAAAACACAGAAAAAAAAATCTAAGTTTTGGTGTGCAGCCAAATGGTGGCCACTGTTGAATAGATTACCCCCAAACACTACACCCAGGGAGTACTTCTTCAAGGATAACCCGTGTTATCCACAAGGATTCCACGTGAGACCCCTGCGCAAGGTTGAACCAGCGGCTGTTGGTCCACAGGTTCATGTGTTCTCCACCAACTGAACACAGCAAGGATTCCACATGAGCTTTTGGCTCTCTGTGGATTCCTTGTGACAACGATGGGCTGCTTGGGATCATGATGGCCCCACCACAGCACCATTGGTCATCCTCCCAAGGAAATGGTGTGATCCCAACGGGTTGGTCAAGCACATGGAAGCAACCTCTTGACTGGTGGACTCCACATGGCTCACCAGTTGGTTGCATGCACCTTTTGGGAATGTGGTGGCTTGGTTAGCTTTATGCTGAGCGGATCAAATCCGCCGGTGTGGTGTGCTGTGCCTGTTGCAATGCCAAAAGCAAATATGCAAAGGTATTTTGATAGTACAGGTACATTCAGCTGAGGCGGTTTTCACTAAAATAACCCTAACCATGCTGTTGTGAACCGCACAAACGCAACATGTTTGTTCCCATTGGCTCCACAGGGAATCCAGCAAGAGGTGTCAATTACTTGTGTGTGGGAGCCACAAGTACTCCTTGTCCATCTCATCTGTTGGCTCCACCATGATTTTATCACAAGGAGACCCCAGGAGGGTGGAGCCAACTGGGTATCCCATTGTCTCCACCCATTTTTGACAGGGGGCACAGTAAATTCCACACGGTTTTCACAGAGTGAGTGTCACCCGTTTTATCCACAATCTGAGGTGGCAAGAAGTACCTATGGCGTGTATGCACCATGGATAGACTCTCCAGCTTGTGACAGTACAACAAACAAAGAAGAGCCAGCATTTTTAATATCAATCAGGGGCCTATCCAAGCAAAGTAAGGGGCCAGGACAAAACCAGAACCCTTGGAGAACCTGTCTGCAGTACCACTCCTCTCTATCTATTTTTGGCTCAATTTTGTCCTCAACCACCCCAATTCCCATACATTTCAACCACCACACTTCAAATTGTCCACATCAATGGGCTAACTAGCTTGGATTAAAATTGGAATAGGCTATTCCAATCGGCCATACGCATTGGTGGGGATTAGCAGGTTGAATTTTATGTGTTTAGGTGCCTATGTATATGTTATGTGTTTGGCACCTAAACACGTAAAGTTCATGCTTGTCAGCATTATGAATATTAATTCTGGGTTTATTCACAGGATTAGTGGGGTCTACTTCTGTACCCCACTAGCTCCAAATGGAGCTCTGGGTCAATTTGATCCCTGGTTAATCCTTGCAACTTCTTACCGGGAGGGGGGCTAAGTACAAGGAGCTGTGACAAGTAGATGGATGCACAGTGCTGCACCCGGAGGATTAAGGTGCTGCCAGCAAGAAACACAGGAAGATGGCAAAGTGCTGCACGCGCCCACAGACTGCTGCAGATGATGCCAAAACCTATTTGATCAGACAACTGGTACTGGCAAGCAATACAGTGCGGAAGGAAACCTTCTCTCAGTAGCCCTGTGAACTTCCTGTATTGCCGCTTCACTGGAGGATAGAAGACAATTTTGCCATTGTTTGAAAAGGAAAAGTAAGAAAATTAAACTGAAAATATTGAATCCCATTCAAGCTGCATCACCTGCAAACAAAGTAATGGCAGCAATGAATTCTAAATCAACTGGCGGAGATGTTCCACCCCCAAAAAAACCAAACCAGCATGGAGGAGAAGCACACCAACTGCAACCACCACCAAAAAAGTTGGGGAAGTTTGTGGTGAAAAAGGCAGTAGCTAGGAAGATCAGTACACAATTGGTGTTGAGGATTCTGGAAGAGAAGGACAAGTCCAGGGAAGATGAGAAGGAAGGAATACAGGAAAAATTAAGAACCCAATGGAGAGAATTCTTAGGCATAGGTTAGTCAAATACAAAAACACCACAAGAGCTGTGCTGCATGTAGTGATTTTGACCTTGCTTCACTACACTTTTAGTAGTGGGCTAGGCACTACACTTTTTGCTAATTTTCTAAAGGGAAAAAATGCACAAAAATAGCAAGATATTTTTAGCTGCAAGTAGTGGCATTCCACTACACTTCAACAGGGGAGAAAATGTGGGACTCTCTAGAGAGTGCCAGACCATAACTTCCTTCAGCAACCCTGGAGGGTATCAAGCATGCAACATGTGTGCCACATACACAACTTAAGCTTGTTTCAATAGTGATGTTATGTTCAACTCAGGCTGATATCATCTTCATCCTAACCTCATGGCAAATTCCATAACTTCACCTCACCCAATGCTCAACTCCAGCTTGACTCAACTTGGAACACATTCCATGGTTGTTCCAGCTGAGGATCCTGAAATTCATGTGTCCATCAGAACAGGCCAATCTTGGTCAACTTCACTGTGACCAGGCAGGCAGAGGCTCAACTGATCAAGCCACAAGGGGACCTCAAGATGTATGCATTTCCTGGTTATCATTTCAGGGTGGTACAACCCAACTTCTCTTTCAGATAGACCTGAAGTGGGAGGAGGTGGAAGACACCATAATCATCTTTTACCTCCCTGGCGTGTTGCAAAAATTGTGTTCAGGCCAAACATTGTTCAAATGTGATGTAATTAGCATCAATTTTTAAAATTGCCTGACCACTGGAAACACATGATCCCCTGGGCTCCACAGTTTAACAGTTAATCATCACCAGACCTGAGTAGTGGCTACCTTATCCAGGATTGTACCTTAAGTTATAAAGTGTGTGAACAAGTGTGGTCTTGGAATCACTATTGTTACCAACCCCATTTGACAGAGTTTTGATGCCAGGGTTGTACTGGCCATTTGAGGGAGTGTCTCCTCAATGGCCAACACAAAACTGCCATCAAAAGGAGTGTGCACTCTTTTTAATGGCAGAGTTGTACCAGCCTTTGAAGGGAGTGTATACTCCCTTCAATAGCTGCTACAGCCCAGCCAATGAAGGAAGTGTGAATTTCTCCTCATTGATGGTACAGAGCGCTGGTTAATTGGATGCAACCTGCTTATGATGGCTGATTGATACCAGTCATTGATGGGATTTTCAACTCCTCTTGATGGCAATTACAACTCAGACATGAATTTCACCCTCAAATTTGGGGAAAATTCAGGGTGGAAATGGTTGAACAGGATATTGTGAAATTTCTGGCCTACTTCACAGTTGGACCTGTAGGATGCAGCTAGCAGGCAACTCCCTTTTATGGCCAGGTTTTACTGGCCATCAAAGGGAGGGTGTCTCCTCAATGGCGGGTACAACCCTGCCATCAAGAGAATTTTCCACTCCCCCACTCCCTTTGATGGCAGAGTTGTACCAGCGAAAAGGGAGTGTGTATTCCTTTTGATGGCCGCTGCAGCCCAGCAATTGAAGGGAGTGTGAACTCCCTGCAATGGCTGGTACAGCGCGGACAATTAATGAAGGCAGCCTCCCTTTGATAGCCGGGTTGCACCGGACATCAAAGGAAGTAAAAAATCTGTTTGATGACTGTTACAACTCGGCCATTGAAGCCCTTTGATGGCTGAGTTTCAAAAGCCATCAAACAGGGTGTTTACTCCCTTTGATGGCCAGTGGAAACCGGCCATCAAAGGGATTCTGCATCCAAATTGATGGCCAAGTTGTACTCGCCATCAACTCCTCTTGATGGGGGGTACAAACTGGCCATGAATTTCACCCTGATGTTTAGGCAAACATCAGGGTGGCAGTGTTGCACAGGATCTTCATGTGACATTGCTGACCTATGCCACAGGTGGACATGTAGTATGCAACTAGGGGGCGACTCTCTTTGATGGCTGGGCTGTACTGGCCATCAAAGGGGGTGTGTCTACTCAATGGCCAGTACAACCATGCCATTAATTAGAGGATTACCCAATCCCCTGAATGGGCACCATCACCCACTCTCCAGGCAATCATGGTCAAGCAACAGCTGCAGGAAACCACTAGGAGACAAACAATATGGGTCATAGGGAGAAACCAGATAATTCACATCTGCATCCAAATAGCTCATGTGAATAAGGTGGCTGAATATGGTCCATGAGAAAGCCAAAACAAAATCTTCACAAATCACGCAAATGGCCTGTAATGAGGACAGAATCAGACAAGTTTAGGTAAGTATCTGGCAGTCATTATGACTTATCTTCAAATCCAGATGCCTAAAGGATAGAATAAAATCCAAACTGATACTATCAGGAGTTACAGATGAGTTGCACTGAACTCATCATACTCTTATACAATAGTTGCTTAGAAGTTCACCAACAAAGTTGAACACAAGTTACCCACCCACATTGAACTGACTTCTGACCAAGGCAAAGATGAAGTTACGGTCTGGCACTCTCTAGAGAGTGCCACAATTTCTCCCCTGGTGCTTCTTGCTACAGTTGCGCAAGGCATCCTACCGTACAGCCTCGCCCGCAACAAGACATTTCAAACACGGGCCGGATCTACAACTCCGCATATGAGCATTATGTCATGTACATGACATTTTTTGAGCTCTTTGGAGGTTGTAGATTCCAGTTCTATGAGGGCTAAGGTTTCTGACCAGCCTTTTTTTGGGGGGGGCCCAAATACATACTTTAAAGCCATATTTATGGGCTTACATATGCTAAAGCCATATGTATGTATGTGTTACACCTGTAATACCATAGATTAGACCATCGGAGGACCTCTGATCCCGGTGATGACCGGTCAGCCGGTCATCGCAGAGGCAAGGATACAACCTCTTGATGACCGGCTGACCGGTCATCAAGAGGGTTTATCCTCTTTAGAGATGGCGGCTGATACCCGGGTACCCAAAACAGGTGCGGGTACCCGGCTCAAAAATCCCAGAATCTCAATACCCGCACCCGCACCCGCACCTGTGCAGGGGGGCAGGGGCAAGTACCCGGGTACTTGTTGCAAGTACCCGCGGGTGCTGACGCTTTTTGAAGACTCTTGCATTGCTAATAAGAAATATCATATATATATATAAATCCTAACCCTTCATTTTCTTGCCGATTTGCCTTGACTTTTCCTAATAGACTCTTTTGCTTTTTGCTGCTTTGCCTCGTTCACCTTATTTGCCTTCCATTTATGTAACACTCCCGGTTTAATTATACCATTCTTCAAGTAAAAAGCCACGGCCATACCTTTCGTGACTGACGAAGGACTGAGCCGGTGCCTTCGGAGGGAAACATAATCCCTCCCAAAGCTGAAAGATCGTTCAACATCGATGGTCGTTGCTGCGGTAGATGTAAGGCTGTTGGCGAAGCAAACCAGACATCCAGGAGAGGGAAACCTTACCAGGACAGCTTAAGACATCAAGGGCCATCTGCAGCAGACCCCCGTGATGATTTCCTGCACGCCTTTGTCGCATCCACCATTTGAGGGGATTCACCGGCTGACCATCGGCCGTCAAAGTTAACCCTCCAGCGAGCCACATGTGAATCGGATCGCTTGATGTGTTACCTCCTCGAGCTTCGGAGGCACAAATCAAACCTGCAAGAACTCCTTTTTGGGGCTGTATTACAGTGAGGTATTCAGTTTAGATCAAATTGGAATCGATGGATTATGATATACTTATCCCATGTACTCACCTTGGGACAAGAGATTGGTGTTTGTGAAGACAATGGCTGGTGAGATACAGGTTTGTAATAGGTTTCCCACATATCACGAGTGAGCCTGATCGATTCTTTGATCCATTCTGGTTGCCACTTAGCGAGCTTGAAGTAGTCATCTTTGAACGATGGATGCAGAACTGTAGAAACACCATCAGTAAAATAAGAGATCCGCAGTAATTATCAAAACCATACCCATAGAAACCCGGTATAATGGAGAGCAGTCGGTCAGAGTATAGTATTTATTTGTGAGCTGAAGTCCAGCACGGCAGGCATTTCTCAATGCCGGGGGGTAATTGTTGCGCTTATCTGAGATGGCAGAAGAAAGATGGCTGGTAATCTGGTCGATGAAGACAACAATGTCGGCAATTCGAGCAGCTCCACGCATTGAGACCTGGAGAGTAATGTCATAAAAAGGTTGAAGAACCTCAACGAGGTCACGCGCTAAGTCGAGATCCTCCCGGTGGATGTGATATTGTCGCGCTGGACCGTGGCGTTTGTCTTTCTGCCACTCAAGGCTTGAATTTGAATAGTATCAATCAGCACTGACAGTTGAGGTTGCGAGTAGGAAAAAAAAATCGACTCACATTGCTGCTGAGCATTGCAGTATATCTTTCAATTGTTCCAGAGTTGCATTCCACCGGGTCCGAATGTCACGCCCAACATTATGTGGTGTTGAACACTCACAATCCTGACAGATCTCTTTGAAGAGAGTTTTTGAATTTGGAGACTTATTCAACTTCCTGGAAATGGCTCGGAACTTCATTTATTATCTTCAGTAATTGATTGATCAAATTATTAATGAGTTGGAGATGGTTGCTTACCTTGGCTAAGGTCTCCTTGCACGATTTGGAAGTGTATCGATCATCCTCCTCCTCGTCGCTCAACTCAATCACATCGATGTCCTCCAGTTCAATCTCATCTTCACCGGTGAGCTCAGCGGCCAAGATATGGTTGTCCTCGTCTTTGTCGCGGTTGTCATCATAGTCATGATCTGATTCATCAGTAGTAAACCTAAGTGTAAATGTGTAAAAATAAGTCACAGTACCGATGTCGCAGAGAGCTTATAATCAGATTAAAACTTACAGTTTTATTTGTTCTTCTGGATCTTCATATTCCTCATTATCGTCAGATTCTTGGTCCTCATCATCGAGTGAGCTTGCTGCGGTACGATTGCTTTTGTGGCTTCCAAATGGTCGCAAGATCACCTGAGCAATCAAGTTCAGGATGTGAGCAAAGCAGCGGATCCATTGACCTTCACCTTTGATCCTGGGCCATTTCAAAGATTTGATCGCTTCAATCATAGTCTGGTTGTTCAAAGCGTTGTCGGTGTGGTAACCCTGTTGCTGTTCATACTATCACCCTCATATCACCTAAACCCTTCATAAATACCTCATTATTACTTCATATTCAGATTCTACACCCCATTTTACCCCTAGTCACCCACTCATTTCACCTAGGATTTCCAAATGGATCAGCAGTTATTGGCATGTATAGTTTTGGCAGGTATTTTCTTCATACATATCCTTAGCATTATTACATACATCATTCATTAGTATCATAGCTACATAGGACTGCAGATCTTACATAACTTCATTACTCATTTTTCTCTTCATATGATATCAGCAGTACATTCCTTCATAGCTCTTGTAGTTATTATCAAATGCTCATCATTATTTCATCTTCTACATAGTTACCTTTCATGTACACTCCTTGGTCATTGCGCCTTCATCATTACTGCTCATCTTCAGATATTGTTACTATGTGCTCATCATGTATCACCCCCCTGTAGTACTTCTCACATATATAAACACCCCTCTAGATGTTGTATCCCCATCATGCACTTTCTACTACATCCCCTCTGTAGCACCTTTTTAACATCACCCTTATATGCACTTTTCACCCACTACACTTTGTATGCAACTCTTCCCCCATACTCTCTGTAGCACCTTTACACATCACACTTAGATAAACTTTCATCACCATAGAAATATATCTCCCAGCATATATCTCATTTCACATCTCAGAGTGACTCCCCAAGAGCTTCTGCTTTTCTCCCCTTCTCACTTCTCCTCTCTCACTCAGTAGGATTGATACACCTCAAACTCATAGTGTTAAAGTCGTCTAAGTCAAAGAGAATCATCAGCCACACCCTTTTCTTTTTCTTAGTGTAACCCTCTCTCCATCAGCATTAGTCAAGAGGGCAGCCTCACCAGCACCTGTAGCCTCTTCTACATTATTAGTAGTGTAGTTGACTATTTCCCCTCACAGCTCTTTCCTGATCTTTTAGGAGTTCCACATCGGTCACGATCCCAAAAATCTATTAATCGTAAAAATAACTGATTGATTGGCAAAACAAAATTGAATAAAAACGAGATCAATCAAAAATCTGACCTTATCCTTCACATCAAATTTCTCAACGATAAGCTGTACTATTTCAGCCAGATAGAAACCCGTGTGGCTTTTTTGCAGCTTGACAAAGTCGAGAGGCATTGCCTCCAAGTGATATCCACCAGCGTCTTCTTCAACTAGACGATATATCACTGTACCTAGTATATCGAAACCATTCGCGGACTGCCACACATCTAGCCCCAAGTACATTGCACCGTGATGGTTCTAGATTAAGAAAAGAGTGGGTATTTAATGAGGAGAGGATTCAAGTACATAGACCATTAAGGAAACTTACCCGAAGTGATTCTATTATTGTCTCCTGCACGGCGGTATATAATCGAGCTATGTCCTCCGAAACAGTTCTGCGTGCCGGTAGATTCTTGTGGACCACCGGGTGCAATAAGCGTCGATGAGCTTCGTCTCCAAGAGCTGAAAAAGGTCGGGCAGCTTCAGCACACCAAACGGCACACAGCTGGGGTACCTGGAAATCAATTCAGACTCAGTGACAACTTGCTGAAATTCTCGGGAAGGGAAAGGGAAAAAATTGGCTCACTTCTCGCGGATCAATATCACCTGTCCCAGATATCCCCATGGAAGCCAGTTTTTGGTTATGACTTGCCTCCCGTTCTTTCTTGGAGCAGCTCGCTACATGTTTAGATAAATTTGATGGGGAAGTGTCGTAAATCGGCCGATGTATTTTGCTGCCACAACTGAAAAAATTCAAAGAGATGATGATCGATCATCATTAGATACAGGTAGGACAAAAATACAATAACGGCGATGAAATTGACTTACGTTTTACCAGGGTAAGCAATCATCCTCCGACCGTTTTTGTCGAGTAAATCGGAGAGTTGCGGGGTTTCAAAAGCAGCATAGCATGAGCTGAGACAATTTCCGTGAAGTCTCTGTGCTTTTTCTGGAAGGTCACAAAGTCATAAAGACTAAAGTTAATTTTTAGGTTAATCTTGAGTAAAAGTTGACTTGACTTACTGAGCTCTTGCTCATCGGAAAGCCCTCTAACCTTTCCGTTCTGAGTGCTTGCTGGAGTTTCGGAGTCATTGACATTCTCATTTCCATCAGAATCGTCGGGTACGTCAACTATTGTGCGGCTTCGTTTTTTTCCAGATGGTTCAGAAGGTTCTTGATTTCTGGCCGGGATTGCGATAGAAGAAGATGTTGATCCGGTTGACTTGTGGCGCTTCCTGCTTCTTCCCATGGTGGAGGCTGAGTGGTATGGTGATTCGGTGAAGAGGGGACTGACAGTACGGATCTCTATTCTCCGGCGACGGGGTTGAGTCAGGTACACAGCAATATGCTTGTATCTATAAGCATGTGTCCAGATATATGTATACATATCTTGACCGGCAAAATTGGGCGGGTGCTGGCAAGTACTTGGTCCAAGTACTTGCCAAATTTTCACCTCAAAAGTTGACACCCGCACCCGCACCCGGCACCTGTTTGCGGGTACCTGTCTTTGAAAACAGGTACCCGCAAACAGGTGCCGGGTACCCGCAAACGAGTACCTGCTGACATCTCTAATCCTCTTCGATGGCCAACTGAGCGGTCATCGACAGGGATACAACCCCTCCTGATGGCCATCTGTGACTGGTCATCAACAGGGATACAACCCCTCTCGATGGCCGGCTGTGACCGGTCATTGACAGGGATATAACCCCTCTTGATGGCCGGCTGACCAGTCATTGACAGAGATACAACCCCTCTCAATGGCCAGCTGACCGGTCATCAAGAGGTTTTATCCTCTTCAGTGGCCGGCTGACCGACCATCAAGGAGGATAAAACCTCTCTATGACCGGTCAGCCGGTCATTGAAGAGGGTAAAACCTCTTGATGACCAGTCAGCCGGCCACCAAAGAGGATAAAACCTCTTGATGACCGGTCATTGCTGCGGATCTTGGCCAAAAAATACCGGGAAAAATCAAAAACTCAGACCCTGGAATTCCGGACGGGGGTCCCCCGGGGGTATTTCTTGTACAGCAGGATGCCTTGCGCAACTGTACAGTAGCAGGAAACTTTGAAAGTCACTGCGTACTTTAGCAATTTTGCTTCACTACTGTAGTTTCATTCAAATTTCAATCCTCAACATCATAAAGTGATGGAGGATTGATGATTAATTAGATTTGTGGCATTTTCCACAGAGAAAGAGACCTAAAAAACGCCAATGCAGCCGCTACACTAAACTTTGGTGAAATCAGAAAAAATACCGCCTCACTAAACGCAGTTCAAGTTTGCAGTAGCGGTGCTGGCGCTTTGCTACCGCTCCAAGGAGCGGTTTTCTTTCTGCTAGTGCTAGCGCTACTCTGGATCTAGAGTAGCGCCGAGCAGGGTTTTGGGGTTTTGCTTCACTATGCAAAATCACTCCTTTTTGTAGCAAAGCGTAGCTCTTGATGTGTTGACTACAAGAGGAACCCCAAAAATGAAGGGAATAGGAAACTGAGACTAGCAAATGTGTGCCTCACCATTTAGCCAAAGATACAGCTGTTGTCAGGAATTGCTTGGGAATAGGGAAGAACATTGCAAAGGCCTGAACCTGTAGTGTTTGGATTTGAACTTGAACAGACGGAAACAGACGAGAGATGCACTTTAAGGATTGAGGAAGGGGAAGTGAGGATGAGGGGCTCACCCGATGCGGCTCTGGAAGGTGTGCAGAAAAATGAGAAGAGAACCAATGGGCTGGGCTATGTATATATAGACTAGATACAATGCATCAAGTTGTGGGTTAGAATGAAGATGAATAAAATGTAAATGAATGGAATGTTCTTGAACTCAGAGAGAGAATTTCACAGGGTACTGCAACTGTCACCAACATATAGCGCGCACACATGAGTATAAGCAGTAAATTGGAAAGTAACAGTCTAGTCTAATGGGGGATCAAAGTCTACAATATTAGTAAGCAAAGAACATGACCAAGAATAAAAGACAGAAAATGGTGAGGGGGCTGATAAGTGTATTGATATTTAGATCTTGAGAGATTAAAATAAGAGAAGAACTTAGGGCAAAAATCCAACAGTTAGGTATCAAGAAGGCAACCAATACCAATAGGAATCACCCAAAAGGAATATAATAGCTGAAAATTTTTATCTGTTGATCTGTTTCCAGGCTCCAACCCCCTTGTTGTAGAGAATGAGCCTCAGGCTGGAGAAAAGATTATATAAATCAAGAAGAGGATTCTCAAGATGTACTCAAAGGCCAGAGATTACATATTCTTGGTATGATAAACCCCTTTCATAGCACAGGAGGCTGTCAGGTTGTGGTTCTGCTACTCATAGCTTTATAATACTTGCTGGTGTCACTCATTCATGAACTGTCATTTACAGGTCTTACCCTCAATGAGGGTATTTTATGTGACACAACAGTGAAACCACTGCGTCTCAAAAAGCGCAGCAAAGCGGTCAGCGCAGCGGTGTTTGGGAGCGCTGCGCTGAAAATCAGCAGGGAAAATGCTGCGCTAACCGCTGATTAATTTCACCGGAAAAAACTGACGAGTTCAGCGTCCAACCGCTGCGCTGCCGCTGTTTTCAGCGGTTTTACTGCTGATTGACCGCTGACAGCTGCTGAATGATTTTTCAGAGTCAGTGCGCTGACTTTGGGGCGCCCCAACATGGTCATAAGGACCAGTTGAGTTCCCATGGGGGGAAAAAGATTGGTGGGGAGGTTGATTGTGTGTATGAAACTCTGTAGTTAGCGCTGCTGTCACTGCAGCCATGTTCAGCGCCCAATAGGGCGCAGCAAAATCAGCGCGCTGAATCTGAAAAAGTGGTCAGCAGTCATTCCGCTGTGCTGCGCTGCGCTAACGCTGATCAACAGCAGGCGTCCGCGGCGAACCGCTGAATTCAGTGTTAGCGCAGCGCTCTAACCGCTGCGCTAACACTGATTGGGCTGGAGGGTCAGTGGTAGACTGCTGCGCTGCGCTATAAGTGCCGCTGATGTCAGCGCAGCGCAGTGGTTCCGTTGTGTGATACCAGTGAATTTTCATTCACCCACCTGCAGCCATTCATTTCCAAATGTCCTTATTACAGTGGTTAGTACACTTGAAATGGATATAAGAGACATGGTTTTAGATCCCATAGGACACATAATATTTTATGGAGTTTCAAAATCTTTTCAGGTCAAGTAAACCTGGGCTTGTGGGCAGGTTAGCTTTGATGGGTCAGTTTCAGGCTAACTGACATCAGAAATGGCCTGAGGCTAAATTTCAGTTTCAGGCTATCTAAATTTAGTTAGCCTACACCACAGGATTGATTGAGAGAACATGGGATGTTGCTAAAACTGTCCCAGGAATCACACATCCTGGCAACCGCTAGGACCGCCATGGAACATTGCAGTTCTAACAAATGAACCAATGTTAAGTGGACAACAGCCAGAACCAAGCCATCCTGTGGATACCTGGGTTCTCCCAATGCTTCCACCACCATCTGTAGGTCATTTGGCAAAGCCGCATGGTTGGTGTGATGCTTGGGTTTCCAGAACAAACACTCCAAGTGTCCAAATGAGGGTTTTGGCAACCCAATGGTTGGAATGGCAGGATTCTTGAGTTCCTGGGACAGTGTGACAAAATGTCAAAAAGATGTTTACATTAACCAAAAATTCTCCTCAGGTCCCCCAACTTAAGCATTGCTGGAACAGGATGGTCTGACCAGCCGGTTCTGGACACTCAGGTTGCAGAAACATTTTTTTTTCTTGTCTGTGCCCATCTGCAAAGATGCTTTGCCAAGTGAGTGTTTGAGAAGACAACTTGATTTTGATTTTTTTTTTCGTTTTGCCTTTGATGTTTTTTTTTTTTTGTGGGACAGTGGAAGCAAACTGGGATTTTTAGGTATTCATGTTGCAATTCCATCCCATGAGTATGAAAAATGCTAAATAGTTTAACTGGCAAGAAACCATTCAGCAGGCCTCCTGGTTATATTGGGCTGTGGTTTCAAGCCTGAGTGAGTTCCTTTGGGCTCAGCCCATTGCCAACATTGAGGGGTGGATCCCTTGAAACGCTTCTGGGGTGCAGGGGGGCATGTGTCAGCTCAACCTTACTGGATTGATTGGCCAATGAATATGGAGAACCCTTGCTGGCCCAACAATGTTGGTGTGTCTGCCCCTCTCCGCCAGGATTCCGTTGTGACAACTGAAACCACGCCAACCATTTCTTTCATGGTACAGCAATGGCAGAAAAGCTTGCCAATTTGTGTGACTGAAAATGATTTCTGCATTCCAGCCACAGGCCTGTACAGCTTCACTTTACAGGCAGTTGAAACCCCTTTGGGTGACTGGTTCAGCTTGAGGAGGGTGCCGGGAAGGCCATGGGGGCAGGGGGGGGGGGGGGGGGGGGGGGGGGTGTGGCAAAGGGTTGGAGTGGCAAAGGGTTGGAGTGGCAAAGGGTTGGAGTGGCATAAAATCACTCCAGGATTCCAATGGTGCAAGCCTTGAGGCCACAAATTTGAAGACAAAGCAACTGGAGTTTTTTCTTCTGATGGCATTCCTGACATACAGGAGCCATACAGGCTTTGAGGCTGAAAAAAAGTTGGGCCTACCCAACTGCAAGCCTTTCTGCCATTGCTGTAATTTCTGACAGCATCAGAACATTGTCCTAGGGCTGGCCCCCGTTCCCGGCCTCTCCAGGTATATCCGCGGTCTGCCCTGCAGGTATAGGCAATGGTGAAACAGACATTATCCAATACAGTCTCTTCAGATACTTGTGTATTGTATCTGTTGAAAAATACAAAATTGTAAATACAAATGTATTGTATCTGCCTGAAGATACAATACCATAGTATTGTATCAATAAAGTATTGAAACTTGACTTTCTTGTTTTTGGCCACTGTGGACTGTATACAGAAAAACTATCAAAAAACATAAAAATACAGTATCTTGTATTGGGCTGTATTTGCAACAAGATACCAAAGTTTGAATACATTTGTATAGTATTGGTCTTTGAATAAAATACAAATGGATAGTATTAGGTGCAAAACAGATACAGATACATGTATTGTATTTTTTTCACTGTTGGTATAGGGCTCTGGGATGCCTCTTTGCCTTGACTGTACCCTTGTTCAGGTGAGCTGCGGCTACCAATCTGGGCCCGCTTGGAGGAAGTAAGGAGAAAAAATGCACATATCACAAGTGCAAAGGTCCCTCAGCCTGGACTGGGGCCCTCATGGCTCATGGGCCCATAGTTGGTGCAGTAGCTCCGGGCCTTACCCGCAGGAATTGGGCACGGTTTGCAGATATACCTGCGGGCTGGTGGGTATACTCATAGCCTGTCAGCCCCGCAGGTATCCTGTTCCCGTTCCTGATTCCCGCGGGTAAGGCTCGGGCTGCTTGATTTTGGTACCCAAGTGACGGGTATGCCCGCGGGATGGGCCCCGGGCTAGCTCAAAGCAAACTTAGCCAGTCCCTCTTCTGAGGGGCGGGCAGGGGCCCCTCGCGCGAAGCGCGAGCCTCTGAAGGAGGGACTTGGGACTATGCGGCGAAATTTGGTGTGAGTCCTGAGTACAGCTTTCACCCATTTGGCTGGTGTGAAAGTTTGGCACCACTTTTCTATAGCATCCTGGTGGCCAAATGGGCCGCCCAGGTTCCAAATTGAAGGTCTGCATCTGGCCTTCAAGACTACATAGGCCACATGTTGATGCCTTGAATGGCCTTAAAGCTACAAGGAATGTAAAGTCATGGAATCATGATTCCAGGATTGATCTTACATCCATACTATTGGATAAGTGCATGAAAGTTTCAATTACTTCTCATAAGTACATGAATATGTTTATTGTTTGAATGGAAAAATGAACTACATCTGGTATGCAGGCCACACATAAAATCTGTACAGGATTTGAAAAAAACACACTCTGTTTGCTGGGACAAGCTCGACATGGTTTTTTGCCAGCATGTCCAGCAGCTCTACAAGGGGCTTGATGGATGGTGAATGGCTGGCTGTCTGCGCAAGAAGCTAGGCTTCAAGGCCATGCCACTCATGAGCCTGCCTGGGTAGTGGTTGATGTGTAATAAGGGATCCTTTGAAAATTGGGGGTTGGCCAAGCCTTAGGTGCGTCAGGATTCACGCCAAAGCTCGATGCTTGGGGGAAAGCCTCTCTGTGAGACAGAGACCCTGCGGGGCCCTCCTCCAGAGAGGCTTTGTCAAGCTCAAGCTCAAAGTAGCCGGGTACCCCGCGGGATCCAGCCCTACGTTGTCCCCTGCGGAGGAAATCAATGTTTGGGGGACGCGGAGGCAGATTTTCAACAGAACGTTGACCTGCACCGGTGGTGTAAACCTGAAATCAAGCCTGGGTTTTGCTGACCAGGGGTTAACCCTTAACTTAGCTAAGTCCCTTCTCAGGGTCCCTGCGGGACGGCGTCCCCCCTCCACATAGAGAGGGACTTAGTTAAGTTGGGTTAACCCGGACGGATGTGATTGCCGGTTGGGTTAAGTTGTCCAAAATTGAATGCTCAAGCCTCTCCTTTGGAGACACTTCGCGCCTCTTCAGAGAGGCTTAGTTAAGCTTGCGTCCAAACGGAGCCTCATAACTGTTTTGTACATACCCTCTTTGGCTTCAAAGCCCATTCATACTAACTTAACTAAGTCCCTTTCCATGTGGAGGGGGGAAGCCGTCCTGCAGGGACCCTCCAAAGGAGGGACTTTTGCGCTATGTCAACCTTGTGGCCTGAGAGAATTTCAAAAATGCTGTTTTTTGATGTTTTGTAGCAGCACCAATTCTTGTTGGCTGATTAGGTTTTGGGGGAACAAAAGATGCAGAAGACCATGGAGAATCTTCCTACATATTCTTCAAATTTTTTGAAGCCTTGAGTGGCACTCAAATTAATTTTTTATGACCACCATCATGTCTACTTCATCCTTCATTACACATCTTGCACTGTACAGGATCCAAAACTAATGATATTACAAAGGGTATTGCAGATCAAAGAAAAGGGATGGGGGGAGATGGAAATAGTACATAGATGGGGACAGCTTGGGTGGTCCCAGAAATGAAAACCAGAAGGAATTTGGTCCAGAGACCCATGTGCTATGTTGATTATAAAAAAGTGCCCACCAAAAGTTGAAATTCTCTCAGGCCGCGGGGTTGACATGGCGCGTAAGTCCCTCCTTTGGAGGTTGCTTTGCTCCCCCAAGGAGGGAAATTAGCTAAGTTAGCCATTCATACCAATTTTGTGTGTAACATTTTGCAAAAGAATGCAAAAATTCCTACAGTTAGGTTACCCACCTCCTTTGGGCCCGGGTCCTGGTTGGATGGGTTGATATAAGTTACAACAACCCATCATAAGTGGTAGCCTGTCACACGGTGAAGAGTTAGGTGTTGCATTTTTCCGTGTGACACCCAGACAAATTCACACGCAGTCACTGCGGATGCAACCCCAACGTTCCTCACCGTGTCAGGAATGCCTAGAATGTACATGTGGTAATGAACCTATTCCGACTCGAGTCCCTGAGGGCATCAGCATTGGTGGCTAAGTTAGTATGGACTAACTAGCTTGGATTATCCTTGGAATAAGCTAATCCAATCGGCCGACCGCATGGGTGGGGATTAGCGGGTCCAAGGCTGTCGGAGGTTATGTGTTTAGGTGCATGTATGTTATGTGTTTGGCACCTAAACACACAGAGTTCATGCTTTTGAGCATGATGCATATGCATGTTGTGTTTAGTCCGAGGATTAGTGGGGTCTACATCTAGACCCCACTAGCTCCAAACGGAGCTCCGGGTCAAGTTGGTCCTGGGTTGATCCGAGCCAATGCTGATGCGGGGGTGGACTCACCTGGGGAGTCCATCCACGGGGAAATCACGCGGATTCCACGAGGACTCCACGTGGTAGCCGCGCGCAAGGTTGGACCAGCGGCTGCTGGTCCACACGTTCACATGACCTCAACCAAGTGGATCACAGGGGCACCTCGTGATCGAACTTAACACAAGTCCCTCCCTGTGCTTGCAGGGCGCAAGCACCCTCCCGCTTGCGGGAGGGACTTGTGCCTAATGTCCGATATTTGGCCTGAGGCTGCCCAGCCAAACATCTAAAAATTCCTTATATCCCCCATATCACTGTATACTCATTGGATTTCTTCACAGCCTCTGGCATCATTAGAATCAGATTTTCTTTCTACATATTCTGGTGTGTTTAACACAACACCTACCCCCATCCCTTGAAAAAAAAATTGTTGTAAAAGCATGGCTTGCGAGGCCTTGCAAGGCTGAAATCGTGAGAAAGTGTCTGTACTTGACCTGCAAATGGCCCGGCGGTCTGTCACATTGCTCAGAAAATGCCCTTACAAGAATGGCTGCTGAGCGGCCAGTTCTTGATGAATTTACTTGAAAAAACATGTACAAGACAGCTGAGATCAAGGGCTAGACATGGCCAACTGGGATTTGGATTATGAGGTGATACCAAGTTGTAGGAGAGTTGTAAACACAAAATCACACATTTTCATTGAAAAAACCCGTCAGCCTCAGGCCAAATATGGGACATTAGTCCTAAGCCTCTCCTTTGGAGACGCTTCGCGCCTCCTCGGAGAGGCTTAGTTAAGCTCGCCTCGGAGAGGCTTAGTTAAGCTCGCCTCGTGATGGCCCCGAGGATCCCACGGATACTTACAGATGTGTACCCGTGGAATCCACGTGGCCACGTAGGCGGGCCTTAAAAATTCAGCGGGAGCAGCTTGTTAAAAACTGTCACCCGTGGGAGTCAAACTCAGAATCAAGGCTGGGAACATGGATGAGAGGGAGTGCCACACAACACAGCCATTTCACATTGTTGAACCCCGCTTCTTTACACGCTATCAACCCCCCAAACAATGGTTTGTGATTGGGTTTGCGATAGGGTTTTTTGTTAAGTTTTTTTTTTTTCAATTTTTTTTTCCTGTCTTCAAAATCAAGTTTTGTCGGTCTTTCAAAACCTCAGGACCAGCCTGAGGTGGTCTTGGCTGGAAGGAAAAAAAAAAAAGAAAATGCCGTGGAACCGACGTGAGCAACGAGCTGACGTGGTCTCCACGCGTGCCAGGAAGGCACATCGTGGAACCGACGGGGAAAAGTGTGAAGCCCATCGGTTCCACGTGGAAAAAACCTGTTTCGTGGAACCGACGAGCTTACCGAGGGGTTACCGAGCCGATCCTCGTCGGTTCCACGGATTACCCTCCTCTCGTCGGTTCCACAAACGGGCGGGGCAGGAAGCACCCCCGCCGTGTAATCCGGGCTAACTTAGCACCGAATGCGGATGCTCTGACGGGCAACAAAGATTTTTCCCACAACGTTGCCGGACCCAAGCTACATAAGCTATTGGTGGAGAGAACTTCTTACAACATGCTGCAATGCGAGAGAAACAAGCTGAGAATGGGGTGGCCGCCTCTTCTGAAGAGTTGATGTGAAAGGACACGTCGATTGTTATCATCCTCCTGTTCCTCGAAACTTGGCGAAACATCGCCGGTGGAACTTGACGCCGATTGCACGCACGATGAAGGTCGGGATTGCGGCTGCAAGCTTACTGATACTATGGACGAGCTTCGCGAGAGTCGACAGCCAATCGGCCAGCAAGTCGACACCGGAACCCAACCTGCCTCTCCACTTCGAGAAGTGCACACCGGATCACGGCTGCAAGAAAGTCCCAGGCGGGATAACGTTAGATGCAAATTGGCGAGCGGTCAAAGATTCGGCGAGCGGACGCAAGGATTGCTTGAATGGCAATGGGACCAAAGGCTGGGACAAAACGCTCTGTCCTGATCCAGAAACGTGTGCCCAGAACTGCGCCCTAGACAGTATCGATTACCACAAACAACGAATCAGCACCAATGGACGTGATGGTAATCATGACTCGGTAACGCTGAAATTGTTCAAAGAAGACGCGCGGAACACAGGATCAAGGATATACCTTTTAGACGCGAGTCACCAAAGATATGAGATGTTTTTTCTGCTGAATCAAGAGCTATCGTTCGATGTCGATGTCTCTCAATCTTCGTGTGGAGTGGCCAGCGGGATATACTTCTCCGCAATGCAAGCCGACGGCGGGATGTCGAGTACTAACCAAGCTGGAGCGAAGTATGGCACTGGGTATTGCGATGCACAAGGGCCCAGAGACATGCACTTTGTGGATGGAAAGGTTCGTACAATTTGACTCGTGTGACATCGAAAGATACTGAGAGGCGGTACTAATCAAAAACCCCGTTTCTCTCTGGGATTTCTCAGGCAAACCTCGCCGTAGGAAGCGGCGGAGGAGACGAAGTAGGGTACGCATGTCCCGAGCTAGACGTATGGGAAGCGAACAGGATTTCGCAAGCGTACACGGTGCACAACTGCCAAGACGAGCAAGCGCGGCTCTGTCATGGGGCGAAATGTGGGGGTTTATGCGACGGGTCGGGGTGTGATTATGCCTCTTTCCGCATGGGCAACACGAGCTTCTACGGGCCGTCGAAGATCGTCGACACCGCCAAGAAATTCACCGTCGTCACTCAATTCATTACCGCCGATAACACCGATAGAGGGGAGCTGGTAGAGATCCGGAGGTTTTATCGCCAAGATGGTCGGCTGATCCCGAACAGTAGAGTCAACCTTCCCAACGCATCGCCTTTCGACTCGATCACCGACGAGTTTTGCCAGCAAATGGAGAGCGTCGTGGGGCATGCGAAAGGGTTCCGAACGCTCGGCGGCCTGCGAAAGATGGGCGCTTCGATGCGCAATGGGATGGTTCTCGTGATGACCGTTTGGGCCGATCAGGTTCGAGGGATGAGTTGGTTGGACGGCCAGAATCCGGATAAGAATGGTAAGCCGGGCTCGGCAAGAGGAACTTGCCCTCCTGGGGCCGGCATGCCGTCTAATATGAAGAAGGATAATCCAGATGCTGGAGTCGAATTTTCAAATATTAGAGTCGGTCCCATTGGGTCAACTTCCGAACCATAGGCCGGCGAAAATGTCCTGCGACTCGAAGTGAGTTCATTGGCTCATTTTGATTCTGTTAAGGAAAGTGGTGCAAACAAGCTGACCATCACGTAGCTTGCTTTTTGTACCGAAATACGTTTGCACTTGCCCAAAGAGGCCCAAAGCCAACACACTCCACCACATCCTATGGCCTGCCTGAGCAACTTGTAAAATTTCGACTGTACCCAGCCCAAAATTGTAACCACATTCACGATTCTCACATCCGCAATAAAAAGCGCACAAGTTATAAAAGAAGATAAATTAGAATAAAGAATGAGTCCCACCAATATGGAGCTAGCCAAATAAAGAAACAGTAGTCACATACAACGAAAACGAAAGGTGAATAACGATACAGGTCGAAAGAGAGAAAAAGAGTGCCAAATGCAAGTAAAGAAACGAGTGAAGAACGTGATAGGAAGAACGGAGTGTCGATTAAACGTGTGTGTTGTATTAAAGGGATGATGATCTTCGGAAAAGAGGAGCGAAAGAAAGAAGCATGAGGAACAGAAAGGAAAGCATGAGGATAATGTCTCAAAACGTCCCGCGCAGAATAACGACGACGATAACAAAAAGAAATCGTGTATGTCACAGAGAAAGGATTCACACGATGATTTTGGAAGAGAGAAAAAGGGCAGTTCGTCGTGTATAGATTAGAACGTATTCTTTTTTCTGGCATAATGATATTTTTTTGGGGGGTTAGAGATGTGCAGGAGATGAGCAGGAATAAAAGTGTGTAAGCAAAGAGAGGTGTGGATGTGCCAGATACGCGTCAGAATAGAGACAGAGAGGGAGGGGGAGACTAAGGAGCTTTAAGGTTTTCGTCGGCTTCGTATCTGATTTGGCGGGGTGAAGACGGACTATCAGGCGGATTAGAGGACGAGGAGGAGGTGGCGTTATTCTTCTTGTGCGGTCTATTAGCGCCCATCTTAACGTACACCGGCTACACAAACAGACAAAACCAATGTCAGAAAAGGGGGGACATGAGAGGAAAAGAGGAGGGAAGACAGACGTCGTGGACATCGGTGTCCGGATGAACCTCGACTTGGTCGCACCACAGACGCGTGGTGGAGGCCGTGGGGTTGCTGGAGGCCGGGTCGCCCAACGAGCCGTCCTCGGGCTTCTTCTGCTGGGGCTGCCATCCGGCGCCAATTGACGTCACAACCAAGGTCGGAACCTACGTCCGCAATCACAAAGACACTTTAATGCTTGGGCTTAGGAATCGGAAGCGGAGGGGAACGGGCGTGCTTACCATCGTCATTAATGCCCCAGTGTGGATCCCTCTCTCGCGTAACAAGAACTTTCTCGAGCGTCTCACAAAACTGGAAGACCTCATTCGTCCACCTAGAAAAAAAGAACCGCATCGAAATGCAAATCAACAAATGGGCAGGGGGAAGTAGTGAGAAGAGTAGACGGACCTCGGATTTGACTAAAGATAGCGAGGTTATCGCGGACCCGGTCGATGGCCGGATTCCACTTGCTCGGTTGACTTTGGTCGCCATCGTTGCGGTCGTCGTCGTCGTATTCCTTGCCGAGATCGACGATCTCGAGCTCCAGTTTAGACGGGTCTCTGAGCCAGCCCCATCCATAGACGAGTTTTCCGATGGGCTCGGTGGGCAGGAGCTTGATGAGGACGGCCAAGGGCAGAGAAAGCAGGCCGATGATCACGGAGATCAACCAGTCGCGTGCACCAATACTCGTTACCTGGAACGCCGCCCCGCCGACCTCAACGATCAGGATCTGGCCGCCTAACATGATCAGGAAGATCACCATGAAGTAGTAGTTCTTCAGGATCCCTTGGAAGACGTTGAAAGAGCGGTCGAGCACTCGGGCATTGAACTGGTTGAAGATCTGGCAGAAGACGAAGGCGTTGAAGACCAGTGTCTTGTGGAGATCATCGAACTCGATCCGCGTCGCTTCGTCGGCAGGAGCGTCTCTGCCGAGGATCTGTTTGCCCGAGAAATTGAGGACGAGGATGACGATCAGTTGGTAGATCGATTGGCCAATGATCATCTTCCACATGTCCAAGCTGATCAGATTCGCCGCCTTGTGGTCCGGCTTCCGGTTCAACGATTCCCGCGTGGCTGGGTCCGTGGCCAGCGCCAATGCAGCAAACGTGCTAAAGTAATAATCCCATCATTAACTTCGCACTCCGTAGAGCAAATCCAGTGCAAGAAACTCACTCCATGATCAAGTTCACCCATAGCAGTTGGACTGCAGTGAGGATCGAACTTTCGCTGTTCGACGCGATACTGGTGATAAAAGTGATCAAGACGGCAGTGATGTTGACGGACAATTGGAACTATGTAGCCAAAACTTCAGCGAGCGGATCAGAAGGAATAAAAGCAAGGAAAGCGACTGACCTGCAAGAACTTCTTCACCGAGTCATTGACACATCGGCCCCACATGATAGCCGAGACGATGCTGGAGAAGTTGTCATCCATGAGGATGATATCCGAGGCTTCCTTAGCAACCTCAGTCCCACTGATGCCCATACTGAACCCGACGTGCGCGGCCTTCAAGGCCGGTCCATCGTTGGTGCCATCGCCCGTCACCGCACAGGTTTCTCCGATAAACTTCAGATAGTCCACTAATCGCTTCTTATCGTCGGGGGATGAACGCGCGAGCACCTGGAGCCGGGGGACGACTTCGAGCATCTCCTGCTTGGACAGTTGACGAAAGATCGGTCCTGTCGTTTGTGAGAGAAAGAGGGTAAGCGCCTGTGCATGATTTGATACCAAGGTTGAGAATAACTGACCCTCCATGATGATCCCACCTGGAGTATAAATTCCACATTGAAGAGCAATCGACCTGGAAGAGAAGAACACGGATGAGAAATGCATCAGATGATAAGCGTGACCAGAGGAAGACTGACTTGGCAGTGATGATGTTATCACCGGTGACCATCTTCACGGCGACCCCAGCTCTAGCGCAGTTCGCCACGGCCTCGGTGACTCCCGGTCTGAGAGGATCCTCGATGGCGACGACGGCAAGGAGGGTCAATCCGGGACCGTCGATCAGTTCGTCGAACGAGACTTCGCCCGGTTGGCTGTTAGGGTCCTTCCGGCTCTTGCCGGGGGCAAGCAGCGTCGGAGGCCACGACTCGAAGTCTCGGTAACATAGCGCAATCGTCCGCAGCGACTGGTTGGCGTAGAACATGATTGTTCTGCTCACGTTATCCCGTGTGTCGAGATCGAAGGGAGCTGAAGAGACATTCTCCGCCTCCGAGTTGATCGTCTGCCCTTCAGAGGATGGGCCGCGAACGCATACGTAGTGGCTGGTGAGTTTGGTCAGGACTTCAGAGGCACCCTTCAGGAACAGACGATAGTGACCGCTCTCCGGGACTCTGACAACGACGCCCATTGCCTTCCGCTGAGAACTGAAAGGGATCATTTGCACGATTTCTGCGCCTTGTCGGACCTGATGATAATCGGGCCATCCTTGCTCCTTGGCAAAACTCAACAGAGCCGTCTCGGTCTTGGAGCCGATGAACTCAAGCTCACCACCGCTAGTTTTGGCCTCAAAGGCAGTCGAGTTAATGGCAATCGATTCGTTGAACAGTTTGATCAAGCCGGGGGTAAGATATTGTTGAATTTTAGCTTGGTCGACTGAGAAATCTAGACGGAGGTCGTGGTGGGCAGTTTGAGTAGAGGGCGAATCGGTATCGTCGGTGATGCTGATCTGGGGGTTTCCGTTTCGTGGCGAGTCGGTAAGGTCTAGTTCTTCTGGCGCCTTTTCATCTACATTCACGCGTCTTTCATTTTGCTCCAGATCCGCAGCAAATTTACAATGAACGCCGATCGAGCCAGCAACAATGGTCATTTTGTTTTGCGTCAACGTTCCGGTCTTGTCCGTACAGACCACAGTCGCATTGGCCATGATCTCGCAAGAACTCAAGACTCGAACGAGCAGATTCATTTGAGTCATTCGACGGGTGGCGAATGCAAGAGCAAGGGTAACCGCAAGGGGAAGTCCTGTAGATATAATGGGTTTTTTTCAGCTCACAAGTCCTCCACCTTGTTACAAAACATTTGAGCTCACCTTCGGGAACAGCCACGACGACAACGGTAACCGAGATAATCAAGACTTGAATGAACGATTGGGCTTTATCACTCGGAGTCCTGAAGAATGGAACAGTGGAAATCAGTTTGAAGCGAGAAAAAAAAAACAGTCGTAGAAAAGATCTGACCGGTCAGCTTGAGTCTTGAGTTGAACAAAAAACCGGATCATCAAGGCCGTGAATAGGATCAAACCGGCCGTGGCGCCCAATTTGGCGATGAGTTCGGCCAGGGAGTTAAGTTTGGTCTGGAGAGGTGTGCTTTCGGTATCGCCTTGAAGACTGTCGAGCCAAGAAAAGAGGATAGTAAGTTAAACCGCTGGATGCAAGCAAAGAAAGCAATAGAAGACTCAACGAGATCATAATCTTTCCGTAGAAGGAGTTGGGGCCGACTGCGGTGACCAGATAGCGTCCATAGCCTTCGACGACTTTCGAGCCGCTGATCATGAAGCAATCCGTTTTGCCCAGCTGGACCTCATCGCGCAGGGGCTCATCGGTACTAGATTGGCCGGATTTTTCGTGTGCAATTTGGAGTGCTTGGTCGTAGTTGACTTTCTTGATAAGATCGCTTTCGCCCGTCACACTACTCTCGTCGCATTTCACCTCGTAGCCGTCCAGGAAGATGCCATCCGCAGGCAGCAGATCGCCCGCATTGACTAGCAGTAGGTCGCCTACTAGGATCTCGCCGATCTGCAGGATCTGCTCTTGGCCCTGTCGGATCACTTTGATCGACCGGTCCTCCTTCTGCGCGTTCAGCTTCTTGAATTGTAGCTCCTTCTGGTAATCATTTACTGATCCAACTAGCGTCACGATAGCTATTGAAAAAATAGAAAAGTGAGTTCACAATTACAAAACTTTTAACAAAAGAAATAAAAATAAAAATAACATACCCACAGCCACAAGAATCGCTACTCCTTCAACCCAATCAACCTTAGAAAACAAAAGTTAGATGAGATGCATGAATATGTTGAAGATCTAGAAGGGTGAGAGAGATGATTACCTGAGGTTCAGTGACAGTATTGCCATTAGAGTCGGTATAAGATTTAGGCGGGGTGCCGAGGGTGGTATAGAGACCGAGTGCGAGTGAGATGATAGCAGCAATGATGAGGATGATTAAGACTTTATCCTGAAGGGCTAACCAGATCAGTTGGAAGATAGTTTTCGTAGGTTTCTGGGGGAGGATGTTAGATCCGAAGAAGGAGGTTCGGGCGGGGAGGGTCTCCTGGAGATTGCTGAGTCCGCGGTCAAGGTCTGTTTGGAGCAGGCTGCTGAGCGCGTGGGGGCCGCCGAGGTTGGACAAGCTCTTGATTGACTTGGGGTCGATGAGTGCGTCGAGTTGTGCGGTTGAGATGGTGAAGGGGCTGTCTGGGTGGTCAGGTTTGCTGCTGGATGCATTGAGATGTGCGTCTGAGGGGGATGAGGCTAGTGTTGCTGGCTTGGCTGTTTTTGCGGGCGAGAGTGGTGGGGAGTGGATGGATGGCTGCTTGGCCGTCTCCGTGGCTGGCTCGATGATGCTTGCTGCCGCTGGGGGTGGGGGTGCTGCTGGTGCTGGGTGGGGGTGTTCGGTGGTGGCCATGCTGGTTGGTGGTGTTCTGCCGGGCGAGGAGATGGCGAGAAGCTCAAAGGAGTGGAGGGTGGGGCTGGCGTGTTTGAGTAAAGTCAAGTAAAATGGAATAAAATAAATAATTTGGTTAACAGTGGGCAGTGCAACCCAGGCACACCCGCCCTGTTCTAAATATCCCTCCCACACAGCCACCGCCCGGCCAGGGCAGCCAGGGATTAGGTAAGCAGCCCCACTCCTTATATAACGCTCGGACGGATCATACACATGACGGACTAGCTGGAACGATGTCTGCAAGAGAACAAGCGGGGTGATCCTCTACAAAAGAAACATCCATCCTCACTAGCACGCGTTTAGAAGCGTCTCTAAAACAAAACAGAGTAACACATTTAGTTCCGCTGCCGACATGGAATGGATGGGGTGCTTGGCTCTTTGGGCTTGTTTGTATGCACATATAATCCAAAAGGAACTGCTGCGCTAAGGCTGGGAACCATGACATCTTCTGATCAGAAGCCCTCCAAATACGCTCCAAGTTACTTGTCTGCGTGAGAGGTGCCAAGCGAGCTCCAGCCGTCCAGCCTGCAGTGAGGTCCTACACAGATCGCAGCGGGTCTACACACAGACTTTGGGGGTGTCACTGAGAAGTTTTGCTGAGCGCGTGCGTACAGCTACAAAGGAAGTGATTTTGAACTTTGGAGTTTAGAGAGTGGTTTAAACTGGTTTGAAGCTACCATCACATTTTCAAGGCGATCTGAGGGGCACGCGGTACCATCTAGCTGAGGGTGTGCAGCGCCGGCGCGTGCCGGGAGTACCGCTCAACGGCAGCCTCACAAGGCCTTCCCTAGCTCCCCGGTAGGGCCTGGCGAATCTGCCACCGTTTGATTCAACGCCCGATTAACGCTGGCTTGGACTGGAGGAAATGCCTTATGCTTTTCTGTCGAAGAGATTGCAGGGGATCAAGCAGGGAACCAACGAGTTCCGCACTTTCCACTGAGGCGGCTAAGTGTGTCGGGCACCTGAGTGATCTGAGCTGGGACCGGGCGTAAGGTCATCACCCAACGCAAGCGACCCAGCCTCGCGGATTCTTATAAGAATCCACGTCAGAGGGAGTCTCAAGCTCGTCGCTGCCGACTTCCTCCTCCGAGATCAGTGATAACCAGAGTCCTGCCCACATCAGGGTCGCTCTCACCTTCTCTTCTTCGTCCTCTGTTAAACGTTGATCATCGACGTAAAGTATAAATTGCCCAGTAATACGTTCACGAGCGCTAGACATGATCACCTTCCGTCATATCCCGGCAACAGGCCTATCGCTACCAGCCGCACACGCCATACGAGCGATTTTATCATAGGCTGCTCTCCGGTCGAGTTTATCATCGGTTTTCGCATGGAAGTATCCAAAGAACGAGGTAGTTGAAAAGAGCATCACGAGGGCCGTCGCGGCAAAGCGGGGAGACATAATCTGTCAGCCATCTGCTAACGCAGTCAGCACAGAGACTGACAATCTGCGGGCCGCCACAGAAGATGGCGACCCTGCCACCGGCGGCTCTGTAGTTACCGGGGTTTAGGATCCGGCTGGGAAAAGAAGCCGTTGAGGATGATTCTCAGGGAAGTTGTACCTGAGCCGATGTCGCGAGTGAACATATCCGCTGGGTAGGCTCTAAGGAACTTCTCACGAAGTTCTCTGAATGACGACCCGCGGTCCGCGAACCACAAGCCAACCAGCTGAAGGCTGGGTATAAAGCATGAGGGACCTCCGCACCTAGGATGGTCCCCCAGATCATTATTAGTTACCAAGCCCGCTTATTTGTTGCATCGAAGATACAACGATTGGGGCGTTTACTTTCTGATCCACCCTCCACCACCTTTACACTTCCGACTCCGCTCTTGACCTCGACTTACCCGAATTAAGTAAGTCTAGGTTTTCTTCCTTTTCTCTCTCTCTGTCCTAGAAAGGACTCTCTCTTGAATCTCATAGATTCCGGTTGTATTCGCTCAACCAGCCCCTCCAGACGGAGGCGCGGCTTTTCTCCTTGTGCTACGGCCAAGTCGAGCATCGACAGACAGTCGTGACAGCTGAGATCAGCCGTCAAACCTTGATTTTATCAAAGGTTTCATTCAGTGCGTTGCCACTATAGAGGCACGCCCTGACATTTGGGGGCCTCATCGGGAAATTTTCTTTCCCTGAAACCTTGGCTACTGTCAACTTACCCAAAGTTTGACTTTTCCCTTCCTCAGATACGTTTTGTGCAACCACGACCTCGTTCTTCGAATTCCCCATCGTCCATCTCAAAACCCTACCGGTATACCAGTAGTAAGTTTCTCGAGTCCAGTCCCGAGTTTATACGTGTGTAGCTAAGCGCTAGCCTTCTAGTGTCTACCCGTCAAACCTTGCTACACAGCTTTTTCCAGTCCGACAGACCTAGACCCGCCTCTGCCAACGGAGAAAACGCTAATGTCAGCGGCGACAATCCTGTTAATCGGAACTCTGCCCCACCGGTCAGCTCTAACGGAGTTGCCGAATTGTTTGACCAGTTATTCAGACGGACCGGTAATACCGCGGATCCCCCGGCGACTGAGACTAATCATCAAGACCCTGCGATAGCCCCAGCAGCAGCTCCGGCCATCGACCCTATTGATCCTGCTCTCTCGACTACAACTAGCCGCCCTGCTCACCCAACGGTTGCTAGGTTGATCAACAATATCCGATCCCGCGAGACCTCCTTAGCGAGAGGCTCCACCGCCGAAGTCGAAAGGCAGCTTACACTTGGCGACCCTATCCGGCTCAATAGCACGGTGCGAGGAACCTCGCCAGAGAGCGCTGAGTCCATAATAGTTATTACAGAACCAACAGGTTAGTCCTAACATCCAACATGCCTCCCCCAAAGAAAACCGAGAAAACCGGCAGTAACACCGGATCTCATTCCTCTTCTACTAGGTCCGCAAAACCCTCCCTCGTCCCAGCCGGCGAATTTAAACGTGGCAGCGGCCCGTCGCGGGTGAAATCCCACGACGGAACTACTCCTGCAGACCCACCTACGCTTCAAGCAGGCGTTCTTGGAGGTGCGCGCGGGCAACAATCAGGAGGCGATGATTCTCCTGCGGGACCAGGCGATCACGACCCACAACAGTCTCGAAAGACTGATCAGCCGGGAGATTCTCTTGTCGCTAACCAAGGGATGGAACCCTCACGTGACTCACCCAAACCACCCAGCAAACCGTCAGCCAAATCTGTAGGATTATGGACCCAGACCCCCACCCGCAGCTACCCGCAAGGAAGCTCGCGCGGTTAACCCCAGACGCGCAGCATTCCGCAAGGAAGCTCGCAACCAGAATAAGCCCAGCTGCTAAGAAAGGTAAGCTGATTAAGCCCCTTTCGCAGTACAAAGCCCCAGACCACAAGCTGACGAACATCGCTTTGACGATCGCAGCCGAGGATCAACCAGCAAGAACCGCACAGGTCAAAGCCCAGCCAAACAAACAAGAAAGACCAACCTTGTACGTCCCAAGAGCTAGATCATAGAAGACTTAGAAATAAGGCTGACTAGATCTTACATTTTCTACTACAGAACTCTTGCGGATTGACTCGGACCCAGAAAGAAACAAGACTCACTCGTAAGACTATCGGAGGTGCAAGCACCCGGTAAGCAGAAGAAACAGATCCAATACAGAACAAAGAGACAGAAGAGAAACTGACTCAGAACGTTGCGCGCACAACAAACAGACTCACAGCAATACCACCCGTTCCGACAGGACAAGACCAAGCTGCTACGCTGATTGGTCCCTGTCTCGTCTTGTATCCAAGTTCAGACAGACCCCGATCTCACGATTGACGGTACCAGACCCAGAACCAAGCAACCGGACAGAAGGTCCCTAAGCAAGCATCCTCCAGTGTTGCTTTTAGTTGTTTGAATTCTTTTAGATTTACAGTCTCGAGCTGCTCTTGCAAATCACCTCAAATCACAACTGAAAGCAACACCGGATGGCCAACCCCAAAGATCCTAAGGCTCCCAGCACTCGAGCCAGCGTGGAGCGCGCATCTCAGTCAAGGAACACCGCAAACCGGAATGACGCCTATAGCCCGGACAAAGACCACGTAAACGTCCCGAAATTCGACGGTTCTAACTTCCCGCTGTGGGAGCGCAAAATTAAGATGCACCTGCGTCCACGGTATCTCGAATCCTACTTGGATGAGCCAATGTCAACTGACCCGGACAAAGACGAGCTCCAAGGCGCCTTGCGGACTTGCAGCATTCTGAGTGAAGCAATATCCAACGCAATATTCACGAGCGTAATCAATGACGATAACGAACAAGACCCACACGCTATCTGGACTGACATCAAGACAATCTACGCGTCCGACTCACTCCTTTCAGTGTTCCAAGTCTGGAACAAGTGGCTAGATATTCAATACAACAAAGATATGAACAGCTACATTACGGAGATGGAGGAAAGTTTAGCTGAGTTCAGTTCGCTTGGTCTAAAAGTCCCGGACGTTTTAGTAGGCTGTGGAATCGTCGGAAAAATCACGAAGAGGCGACCATTGCTCATGCAGGCGCTGTTCGCCGATCTGAAAGCGCTGGCGAAGCCCAAAGAAATCATCGCTAAACTACGAGACATTGGAAGACATGAAACCGCGACAAAGAGGAAATATGTCGAGGATCCAGAACCCACCTCCACCGCTCTCGCCACCGGAACCAGTCGCCGACCTCCGAGGAAATCTAAAGGCCCCAAAGCAAGCGGATCAGGAAACTCAGACGTGCGATGCAGCAACGGCAAGCACAACCCAAGAGCAACGACTCACGTCGAGGCCGACTGTTGGACGATACATCCTCTATCGCGGCCGCAAGGCAGGCCGCTACAAGAAAAAGAGCGTCCGCAGAAGAAACAACGTAGTTCCTACCACGCTGAAGCGGACGATGATGACGACGAAGAAGAAGCTCAGCATGCCACCATAGCCAAACCGACCTTCACCTACAACATGACGACCCCAGAGAAACCGCTGTCCACGATCCTGGACTCGGGAGCGAGCAATCACATGCTCAACTCCCTCAGCTTCTTTGTACAGACCACCCCCGTCCACATAAGCATACTCACCGGCAGCGGTAAATCCGAGCTCGTCGCCATCGCTCGAGGAACGGCAGAGTTGCATCTCCCAACTGGAGAGATCCTAGTTCTGCCAGGAGCACTCTATGTGCCTAATCTAACTCGAAACCTGGTCTCGATGATACAGTTGATGGATCGACGGGTAATCATCGGCGAGCGAAGCGGCTATTTTGAGGTTAAAATAGACAACAACAAGCCATTCCAGGTTAACATTTCCAACGATCTCCTTGAGATCGCCGATGTCACCGCAGCCCCAACTTCCCCCACCGGTCTGGCCACGACGGCATCCACTGCTTTATCAGACTTTCAAAAGTGGCATAATCGATTAGGCCACGCTAGTTCCGGACGAATCGCGCAAGCCGTGTCGGAGAAACTCAATCTGACAAAAACGCATGCTTGCACCGCGTGCATGCAGGGCAAACTCACCCGGATACCGTGCAACGGAACCTTCAAATCTGTTGACGCCTCTCTCAGCGTTGTCCACGCCGATCTGGTCGGCCCCATCTCTCCCCCAACGAATGGAGGCGCCAGGTACTTCCTAACACCCGTGGACCAGTACACCGGATACATCCACACGGTAATACTAAAGGAAAAGAGTCAATCTTGTCAGGCGATAATCGACTTCCGAGTATTCTTCGAGAAGCAAACAGGTCACCAGATGAAGAAACTTATCTCTGACGGCGGTGGGGAGTTCGTGAACGGCACCTTAAGCGATCACCTCAAATCTCACGGGGTACAACACAACGTCGCGCCACCATACACCCCGCAGAACAACGGTATGGCCGAGCGCGCCAATAGGACCATAATCGACATGGCGCGCTGCTTGATGATGCAAGCGAATTTAGCCCCGGAGTGGTGGGCCGAAGCGGTTCAAGCGGCCACCGCGACAACCAACTGCCTTCCGTCGCTTGGAAAGAGCAAGGCATGTCCTCTTGAACTGATGTTCAAGCTCAAGCCGAACATCTCGTTCTTCCGGCCATTTGGCTGTCGAGTCTGGATTGTGAAGCCAAAACAGAAGCGCGAGTCAAAATTTTCTTCCATATCCTGGGAAGGCGTCCTGCTTGGCTATGAAAATGACTACTCGTCATACCGGGTCTATCGCACTGAAGACAAAACCGTGGTCATCGCCAAGCACGTTCATTTCGACGAAACTACTTTTCCCGACTGTCCCGCTCTTAACAAGAGCTTCACGGCACTGGGTAGCAACAAACTCCCTAGCTTCAAGCCCGATGAGCCGCTACCATTCGCCGAGGAGGACTCCCTGGCAGCGGATGATAGAGAAGAATCAGCAGAAGAGGAGCAGGAAGCGGAATCTCGTGACTTCGCCAGAATCATCACCGATCTTCGGTCAAGCAGCCCGACGAGCAACGCATCACCTGAACCTAGTCATATCGGACCCGTTCCTGCTTGTCAGCAACAAGCCCGAGCAGGCGGCAGTCGTTTCGCTTGGACGACGGCTCCGCCGCCCAAGGAAATCTCAAGCGGAATCGACACAAGTAACATAATCACAGGGAAGCGCAACCGCCAGGCCTACTTGATCGAAATCGAGCTCGACCCAAAGAATCATCGTCAGGCCATGAATGGCAGGGACCGAGACAGCTGGACCGAAGCCGAGAAAAGGGAAATCGCTAACATGGTTAAGCACCAAGTGTGGATCGTCCGAGCGCGCATTGACTCTGACGAGCCCATCCCATCCACCTGGGCATACCGGAGAAAACTTGGCCCCTCGAATGAGGTCATAGAATTCAAGGCGCGCATTTGCGCACAAGGATTCCGCCAAATTCACGGCAGAAACTTCAACGTGATATATGCCCCGACCGGAAAAGCGGCTTCGTTGCGCCTGCTAATCTCCTTTGCAGTAAATAACGGCTTGAAGATACACCAATTGGACGTTCGTAGCGCCTTTCTCACCTGTCCGCTCGAGGACAAAGTAACTCTCTTGCCGCCGCCGGGATTCGAATGCCCGGCGAACTCTGTACTGCAGTTGAAGAAAGCCATCTACGGCTTGCGGCAGGCGCCTCTTGTATGGTACAAGCGCTTGACAACTTACCTCAAAGGTCTTGGTTTTCAAATCTCAGTTTCGGATCCTTGCGTCTTCTGGAGACCCGACCAGAAGGACAAGCCAGCCACATGGCTTTTTGCACACGTGGACGATATAGTGATAATCAGTCGACGCCCAGAGGTCTTCAAAGCCGAGATGGAAAGGGAATTTGATATCAAATACCCTGGGGAGGCCGAGTTTCTCTTAGGAATGAATATCGAGCGCTTTACCGACGGCCTTCAGATCAACCAAACCCAGTACATAGAAAGGAAGCTAGTTGAGTTCGGACTGGAGAACGAGCACCCCGCGAGCTGTCCCCTCAACCCTCGAGAACGCCTATCAAGAGCGACGGAGCAAGAAATGGCAGCCTTCAAGAAAATTGAAGTCAACTACCGCGGCCTAGTCGGCTCATTGAACTACCTGAGCATCCTGACGAGACCGGACATATCATTCGCCGTCAGTCAGTTATCTCAGTATCTTGAGAATCCAGGCATCAGGCAGTACCAGGCCGCTGTCCAGGTTTTTCGCTATCTCTCCGGAACTCGACATGTCGGTCTAACATTCAAGAAAACCGAAGGCGCCAACCTGAAAGCGTTCGCAGATGCAGACTGGGGCAACTGCCTGGATACAAGGCGCTCGACCACTGGCTTTGTTGTCACCCACGGAACTCACTTACTCAACTGGAAATCCAGTAAACAGCCGACTGTTTCGCTATCTACCGCGGAAGCGGAGTACAAGGCACTGTCGGACCTGGGCAGGGATCTAGCCTGGTTCGCCAGCCTCATCAAGGAGATCAACTTACAGTCAACTGTCGAAAACATTGAGGTGGCGGTCGATAATAAAGGAGCCATTGATCTAGCGAATAGCGAGACGTCTCAAAATAGCTTCAGAACGAAGCACATGGACATTCGCCTACATTTTGTTCGGGAGCTGATTCTACTGCATCTCATCAAACTCCGGCACGTCAAGACGACCGCTAACGCCGCCGACTTTCTCACAAAGGCCCTCGGCCGGTCGGTAATCCGACGCTCTCTCGCTCTGATCGGGGTAATCCAAATCTCCGAAGTTGCTTCGAATCTCGCGACTCGAAGCATGCGAGGCTGTAGGATTATGGACCCAGACCCCCACCCGCAGCTACCCGCAAGGAAGCTCGCGCGGTTAACCCCAGACGCGCAGCATTCCGCAAGGAAGCTCGCAACCAGAATAAGCCCAGCTGCTAAGAAAGGTAAGCTGATTAAGCCCCTTTCGCAGTACAAAGCCCCAGACCACAAGCTGACGAACATCGCTTTGACGATCGCAGCCGAGGATCAACCAGCAAGAACCGCACAGGTCAAAGCCCAGCCAAACAAACAAGAAAGACCAACCTTGTACGTCCCAAGAGCTAGATCATAGAAGACTTAGAAATAAGGCTGACTAGATCTTACATTTTCTACTACAGAACTCTTGCGGATTGACTCGGACCCAGAAAGAAACAAGACTCACTCGTAAGACTATCGGAGGTGCAAGCACCCGGTAAGCAGAAGAAACAGATCCAATACAGAACAAAGAGACAGAAGAGAAACTGACTCAGAACGTTGCGCGCACAACAAACAGACTCACAGCAATACCACCCGTTCCGACAGGACAAGACCAAGCTGCTACGCTGATTGGTCCCTGTCTCGTCTTGTATCCAAGTTCAGACAGACCCCGATCTCACGATTGACGGTACCAGACCCAGAACCAAGCAACCGGACAGAAGGTCCCTAAGCAAGCATCCTCCAGTGTTGCTTTTAGTTGTTTGAATTCTTTTAAAATCATCCGGCAAACGATCCGGCGAGCATTCTGCGCAGCCAAGCCCGGGGCCAAAACCACCAAGCAGCCTCTGCACGCCAACGGGCCCCCCCGCCAGCAGCGCCTCCGGCAAACAACCAGCAGGAAGCGGCTCCGCAAGCAGCACGACCCCGACCGGACCAAAACGGGCCGGGTCGGAACGGCCGCATGAGGGGCAGACGCAACTACAGGACGTCCATTTACGACGAGCTGTTTCGCATGAGCCGGACGATCCAGGGCGGTTACCAGTTGATCGACCAGTCGCGGGCCAGAAACAACGGGAATCAGCAGCGCCACTGACTCTGGTAGATGCCAGTACCATACTCAAGCAAATGTTTGCTGAGATCGAGAAGGTGGTTGATGGTAATACCCACCAAATGTTGTCTCATACTACCTCTACCTTGAATTCTCTTGTTAAGTCTGTCCAGAAAGATGTTTCCACCCCCGTTTCTAATAATGTTCATCTTGTCAGAATATCTGTCTCTCTGTCCGCTCACATTCCCCTACCATCCCCAGTCCCCAGTAAATTTTCCAGTGCCCAGTCCCCAGTAAAGTATTCTGTCTCCAGTCCCCAGTACCCAGTCCCCAGTAAATTATTCAGTCCCCAGTACCCAGTCCCCAGTAAATTATCCAGTCCCCAGTCCCCAGTCCCCAGTAAAGTATTCTTTCCCAGTCTCCAGTAAAGTTCCCTGTTCCTGTCCTGTCCTCTGTCCAGTTCCAGTTCCTGTCCCTGTCCCCTATCCCAGTTCCTGTCCTGTCCCTGTCACTGACTTGTTATTACAGATGTTAGTTTATTTTGTCTTGTATGTTACATGCTGTTAGGCCCCCTCTGGATCTTGTGCAGGGGGCTCTCTAGTTGTGTATACATGTCCGCTCCTCGAGTATGAAATAAAATCATCGAGTCAGAGCCCAACAACAAGAGACCCACTTTTGCCCAACCTGAGTCAAGCTCCTCTTTCAAAAACCCCCACTACTCGCCTCCCATATTCTCAGTCAACAAGCGTAACCTCAACACATCTCCTTAAAGATATCATCTCCGATAATTTTAAAGCTGTTAAATTTTCTCTGTCTGGTCTTGCTACTTTAAGTAATTCTATCTCTACGTCTGTTAGCCCGATTATTGAGACTGTTAAGTCTCTAAACTCCCGGGTTGATGAGGTGGAGGAGGCCTTAAGTAAGATCTCCATTGGGAACAAAAATGGTGAGCTTAAGACAGTCAAGGGTAATATTAAGGAATTCGTCCAGAACGCTCTGGATATCACTGTTTCAGACCTGGTAAGCCGCGACTCCGGCAATCCAAAGCTTATACATGAGATACAAGGTTTAAGTGCGCGAATGTTTGAGCTTGAGAAACGCGTTTTGGAGTCTACTACCACTGCTCCTGAAAACTTCGATGCCCTTTTTGCACAAAAACTTGACAAAGGTTTTCATCGGTTGCAGACCGCCCTGGTTGATCATCTGGGCAGGGAACAACGGGCCACGGCTGAGTCAAGTAGTAGCGCTGATGTTGAGCAGAAACTTGAGGAACAAAGCGAGAATCAACGAGTTGATTTTTTGAATTTAAATGGCAAAATTGATCAAATGATGAGTCAGTACCGTGCTGAAGGGGCCCGGCTTCGGGAGGAGGTAGCGGGGCTCACCGGTATCATCCAATCTTTGCAATCGTTGCCGAGTGTCGACTCTGGCCGGGAGCTTCCTCCACATCTGGCCGGGGCTTCTACCAGACAAACCGCGGCGAGATGGTGACGGCGTAGACCCCGAACTTAAAAAGCGTCTGAATATGGCTATCTCAAAATGCGACTTGCCGAGCTTTTCCGGTGAAGGCGAATACGATCATCTTTGTTTTGTGCAATGGATTGATACCGCACATCGCGATAGCCATGTAGACGATGAGGTTATTACCTTAAGCTCTTAACTATGCTCACAGGCACAGCTCTCTCTTGGTATGAGACTATGCGGCTCACGCATCACAGTAATTCCTGGTCCTTCTGGAAAGAGGAGATTTGTAAAAAGTTCGGACACTCCGCGTGGAAGCGAAAGAAGCAGAATGCTTTCACTTCGGATCGATTTGTCCCGGGCGAATCCGAGCCAGCGCGGTGGGTAACACGACAGTACAATAGGCTGAAGTGCTTTAAGCCTAACATTGATCAGGAATCTCTGAATTTTAAGCTTTTAAACCTTATGGACAACGAAGTGGAATATGCTGCCAAAAATGCTATGAAGCGGCCGGATGCTGACCTCAGTAGCTTCATCAATGTTCTGGAAGACATCTGTGATAAAACCAGACTTGGGCGGCGCCGTTTTCCCCCGAAGGTGGCTCCCCCTCTTGTTTCCAAGCCCACAGGCCAGGCTTTCGAGAAAAATAAGACTGCACCCTCTGATATTAAGTGTTTTACCTGCAAAGAAACAGGGCACACCGCTCGCAAGTGCCCAAAGAATGTCAACGCGGTAGATGACGGGGAAGGAGCCGAAGCAGCCGCCGAACAGGGCAGTGATCCTGAAGACGATGGCCCAATTATTGGTGCTATATCTACCGGCGCGGAGGCTGTGGGCACGACGCGCGGCAAAAACAACCTTGTGCAGATGTCCTGCTGCGACAAGCACCAGGAAAATAAAATAGTCAGTTGATGACAAGTGACATTACACCAGCTCCAGCCAGCTACCCACCATCTATCCAATATCTATCCACTATCTACCCCAATCTCCCAACCATCTCCTCAACTTCCAAAATTTACCAAGGAGGTCCTGTTCAGTTTTTGATGAGCCCAACTGATCCTCTGTTCTGCCCAGCTGATACTCAGCTTTGGCACCCATCTCATACTCAGCTTTTCTGCCCAGCTCATACTCAGCATTTCCACACAGCTCACTCACAGAATTGGAATAAAGCTGTTTGACCATTCCTTGCCCAGGTGATGCTCAGCTTTGTACTAGTCCTGGCGCAGCTGATGCTCAGCTTTGTACCAGTCCTTGCTCAGCCTTCTCCTAGTCCTGTCCCAGCTGATGCTCAGCTTTGGCCCAGTCCTGGGCTAGCTGGCCAGCTGATGCTCAGCTTGCTGAGTATCAGCTGAGCCAGGCCAGGGAAAAAGATGGGAATAAGCTTGGACAGGACCAGAGCTGAAAATCAGCTAGGCTAGGGCCATTAAAGCTGATCATCAGCTGAGCCATGGACAAGGCTGAGCATCAGCTGCACCAGGGCCAAAGATGATCATCAGGTGGCCAGTTCCAAAGCTGAGCATCAGCTGGGCCAGGGGAAAAACTGAGCATCAGCTGAGCCAGGGTAAAATCTGAGCATCAGCTGGGCCAGGGCCAAAGCTGAGCATCATCTGGTTTTTTCACATTGAGTGCTTTGATCCTGAAAATGTGAGTCTCAGATGTGCTGGTGGAGAGGAGCAGCATTGGAGCAGTGTTGGAGCTGAAAACAAAGCTGTGTCATGTCACTTGCCATCAAGTGACTACTTTTTTTTCCTGGTGAAGGATTGTCTGGTTTTGCTAGATAGCGGGGCTGTCTGCTCTGTTGTGGGAAGATCGTACTTAACTCGGTTTTGTCCAGGCTGGGAAAAGTTCATCCTGCCAATACAGCCGGGTAAATTCCACAGCGCGTCCGGGGCACTAATTCCGTTGGGTGTTGTCAATATTTGCTTTGTTCTGCAAGGCGTTAAGATGGTGATGAAGTTCGTGGTCATGGAAAATATGACCTCCAGGTACTTTATTGTTGGTAACGACTATTTGGTGCACTACAAGATCTCCTTGCTGAATGCGGAGAAACGCCAATTCACTATTGGCAAGAAAGTGTTTGATTTCGACGAATCCATTAACATTTTTGCCCCGGAAATGGATAACGAGGTGGGATTTGAAGGCGAGGTCCTGCGTGACTCAAAGATTAGTGAGGAATTCACGCCCTCTCAGAAGGCTGGTCTCGTACTCGCCCTGTCAGAGAATAAGGAGGCTTTTGCTACGCCGGACCAACCTTTTGGCTCCATTAAAGGGCACAAGGTTGAAATCACCCTGACTGTGGATAAGCCTTACCCTTTGGCTCTCCGGAAATCTCCCTACCCTGCGAGCCCTCGGACTAGAGCTGCTATTGAGGAACACATAGCGCTCCTCATTCGCATGGGTATTCTGCGGAAGGTTGGCTCCAACGAAGGAGTATCTATCACGACGCCAGTGATCATTGTCTGGAATAAAGACAAGTCATGATTGGTGGGCGACTTCCGGGCCCTGAATACTTACACGACTCCGGATCGGTACCCAATGCCAAAGATCACCGAGTCTCTGACCAAACTGCACGGTGCAAAGTTCATCACTTGCATGGACGTGCTGAAGGGGCTCCATCAGAATACCGTGGGGAAGGACAGCCGTCAATTCCTACGGATCATTTCGCATATGGGGATCCATGAGTATCTGAGGATGCCGTTTGGCATCAAAAACGCTCCATCTCATTTTCAGCGGATGATGGATTCGGAGTTCCGTTTGGAACTCAGTGAACTGTGGTTGATTATTTATATTGACGATATCATAATCTTCACGGAGACATGGGAAGAGCATATCCTGAAACTCCGGATTATACTTCAAAAGGTCCGCAAGATGGGGATGAAGATCTCTCTTACTAAGTGTTCCTTTGGCTTTTCGGAACTGAAGGCCCTGGGCCACATTGTTAATGGTCTTTCTCTTGGCATTGACCAGCACCGGGTTGCCGCGGTACTACTGAAGCCTATCCCAGTAACGGTAAAGGAATTACAATCGTTCCTTGGGTTTGCCGGCTATTATCGGCTACACATTAAGGATTTTAACCTTATGGCGTCTTGCCTGTATAAGATATGTAGCCCGAACGTTGCGTTTGAGATGACGCTTGAGCGCATTGAGGCTTATAAAGCTCTTTGGGTAGCGCTTACTACAGCTCCATTACTCTTTCACCCGGACCCGTCCCGTCCCTTTTTACTTTATGTTGATGCGTGCATGGAAGGCATCGGGGCTGCGCTGCATCAGATCCAGATCGTTGGGGACAAGGAGCAGGAGGGCCCCATTTGTTTCATTTCGCGGCAGCTGAAGGATTCCGAAAAGAAGTACGGGGCCTCCCAACTGGAGTGCCTCTGCCTTGTTTGGGCATTAGAAAAGCTGTACTACTACTTGGATGGCTGCGTGTTCACCGTCATTACAGACTGTGTGGCGCTGAAGTCCTTGTTGAATATGAAGACGCCGAGCAGGCATATGATGCGCTGGCAGATATCGATCCAGGAGTGGCGTGGCTCCATGACCATTGTCCACCGGGACGGCTTGATCCACAAGAATGCGGATGGCTTGTCCCGCTGGGCCCTGCCGAACGACAAAGATAACCCGGCCGCCAACGAGGAAGACACTCCGCGAGAGGTGCCCATAATGGCAATCAGTGTCAGCGGTTTGGCAACGGAGTTCTGGGATTCGGTGGAGCGGAGCTATGACAATAACCCCAACACGGCTGCTTTAGTGGGTATTCTCCGATCCAAGCACTCTCAACCCGACCTGGTGGCGCGGCTGGAGGAACCGTGGGGAGCCAATTTTTCAGCAGGCCGTTTTCTACTCTTGGATGGTCTGCTGTACCATCGTACGGGTAACCACTGCGCGCTCGTGCTTGTTGACAAGGATCATATTAGTACTATGCTCCACAAGTGTCATGATAACGTAGCCGCGGGACATTTCTCTAAGGAATGTACGGTCAAGCGGCTCCGGGTGCTGGCTTGGTGGCCTGGGTGGACCGCTCGAGTGGAGCAGTACTGCTCCAGTTGTGACCGTTGCCAAAAAGCCAACCGCGCGACTGGAAAGCGGTTTGGACTTTTGCAGGCTATTGAGGAGCCCAAACAGCGTTGGGAGGTGATCAATATGGACTTTGTCACCGCGCTCCCACCGGGGGGAAAAAACAGCTTTAATGCTGTTCTAGTGGTGGTGGACCGCTTCTCCAAGCGCGCCCGTTTCCTCCCTTGCTATAAAGATAATACGGCGTTGGATATAGCGCTGATCTTCTGGAATTCTATTGTTCACGACGCTGGTTGCCCTAAGGTCATTATCACAGATCGTGACCCTAAGTTTACCTCTGAGTTTTGGCAGAGTTTATTTCAGCTGATGGGGACAAAACTTTTGTTTTCTACCGCATATCATCCCCAGACTGACGGTCTGGCCAAGCGTATGATCCAGACGCTCGAGGATATGGTGCGCCGCTATTGCGCTTTCGGCTTGCGTTTCAAAGATAGCGAAGGCTACACCCATGACTGGGTTTCCCTTTTGCCAGCGCTGGAGCATGCCTACAACTCCAGCGTTCATTCCAGCACTGGGAAGACCCCGTTTGAACTTGAACGGGGCTGGATCCCTCACATGCCCCGCGATCTGGTGTTGAGCAAGGCTGTAACTCTACACCCGTCAGCCGAACGGTTTCAAGATATGATGGTGCGGGCGGAAGCGCAAGCAAGCGCTTGCCTGGCGGATGCGGTCGCATATAATAAGGAGCGGTGGGATAAGACGCACCGGGACCACGACATTAGAGTTGGCGATCGAGTGTTGGTTTCCACTGTGAATTTCCAGAACTTGGGCGGGAATAGGAAGCTAAAGGACGCGTTTGTGGGGCCATTTTTTGTTAAGGCCTTGCATGGGAGGAACGCAGTCGAAGTGATATTAACTGAGGGGTTTGACCTTAAGCACCCCACCTTTCCGGTGAGCCTGCTCAAGAAGTATGTCGTGGACGGTCATCGACCTTTACCCCCTCCCCCGGTGGTGCCGGACTTGGTGCCGGAGCACACCGATGACAAGGTGGCGTTCCGCATTCTGGACGAAAAACTTACGCGTGTCCAAGGGCAGGACTCCCGCCTCTATCTGACTCGGTTCAAGGGGCTTTGTGCCGACCATGATAAGTGGCTACCAAAGGAGGCTATCCAGAACGCTGAAGTTCTGTTGCGCAAGTTTCGCGCTTCTAAGCGCCGCAACCCGGGCACAACTCCTATCAGAGCCGTGCTTTTTTGGGGGGGCGAGTGTCAGCCATCTGCTAACGCAGTCAGCACAGAGACTGACAATCTGCGGGCCGCCACAGAAGATGGCGACCCTGCCACCGGCGGCTCTGTAGCTACCGGGGTTTAGGATCCGGCTGGGAAAAGAAGCCGTTGAGGATGATTCTCAGGGAAGTTGTACCTGAGCCGATGTTGCGAGTGAACATATCCGCTGGGTAGGCTCTAAGGAACTTCTCACGAAGTTCTCTGAATGACGACCCGCGGTCCGCGAACCACAAGCCAACCAGCTGAAGGCTGGGTATAAAGCATGAGGGACCTCCGCACCTAGGATGGTCCCCCAGATCATTATTAGTTACCAAGCCTGCTTATTTGTTGCATCGAAGATACAACGATTGGGGCGTTTACTTTCTGATCCACCCTCCACCACCTTTACACTTCCGACTCCGCTCTTGACCTCGACTTACCCGAATTAAGTAAGTCTAGGTTTTCTTCCTTTTCTCTCTCTCTGTCCTAGAAAGGACTCTCTCTCGAATCTCATAGATTCCGGTTGTATTCGCTCAACCAGCCCCTCCAGACGGAGGCGCGGCTTTTCTCCTTGTGCTACGGCCAAGTCGAGCATCGACAGACAGTCGTGACAGCTGAGATCAGCCGTCAAACCTTGATTTTATCAAAGGTTTCATTCAGTGCGTTGCCACTATAGAGGCACGCCCTGACATAATCACTCGTCGAGATGAAGCTGCAGTGGCAGAGGCACTACTCCCCTCCACGTCAGCACCTAAATCTGCGAACGCTCAAGCGACCAAATCGACAAGCGCAGAGGAGGACTTTGTATCACCCGATGTGGGGGAAGATTCGACTCGCCCGTGAGCTTCAAAACCTGTGGGATCGTGGAATCCATCGAAGGCTCGCGAGGTCTTGGATAATTTTGGAACAGATGTGATGGACTCCGAACATCACATCTGTTCCAAAATTATCCAAGTTCGCTATCGAAGATGCTTTAGAGGTATAAACGTCCCTCCACCCGCTATAGAGATTGTCGTTACCGTAGACGAAGAGAGGGCCCATACGTGGAGCAAGATTCAAGAAGCGCAGGCTGCGGGGCACACGATACTCACGAAGCCCTTCATGAACGCGTGGACTTCGATGGACGAACCCAAGCCGAAGCTCGCCCTCTTGAGAAAGGTGTCGGCAACGCCGGCATTGCTCACCGTGGAATCAAGGATGATTTCGATATAGGTCAAGACAGAGAAAAAGCACGGCTTGGTTCATGACATCGGTGCTGTTTCAAGTCACCAAGATGTTGAGTTCACGAACTTTTTGACGAGAATATTGGAACCTTGAGGGCTCCGCTGCCGTTAATCATTTTGAACAACGAATGGAGAAAGCACTCTATCTCAGCTCATTTAAATATGAAACATTATGTATCAAACAACACCGAAAAGCCTATAAAGTTTTAGCATGAGTGAACTCAGACGCACTCAGATTGGACTAAGAATCACCGCAATTCCTATCTAACCTTGCGGGACGTCTACGACATGGGGCTTTTCGCCAATAGATTGTTGGCGCACAAAGAGAATTGTGAGGCGGGAGGCTACGGATTCATAGCCGCGCTCCGTTACGAGATGGTAATTAGAATGACTGCCTTTGCTCACAGAATTGCCTCGGAAGATGGGTCGGCCAAAGAAGATATATCAGTTCGCCAATCATTGGTCGTGGAGCAAATTGCAATGCTACACGATTGCGAGGAACTTTGGAGAAGCTGGTTGGAGAGAGAATAAGTATGCACCAGGTCAGGACTACTCGCATATGGATCATGAAACAGATATGGATCCTGAGATAGACATCCTGACGACCCCGGCAAGACCACCGTTGCAGTCGGTCTTCAGCCAAATGAACAATCTCAAGCAGCACCACCCTCCAAATTACGGATTGCACAACACTACCAACACAACCCAAATTATTTTGGGGCTTAACTAATTGACTCCCAAAAATTACATTCCAACTCCCAAGACATAATTTTTGGGAGTTGGAATGTTATTCCCTCGCATAGAATGGGAGTCAAAAATGCAATTTTACCAAGAATTACAAAAATGAAATAAAAATAATTATACCTTCTCACTGGGATGCCCAAAGCGCACCAAAATTTTACAGCAGGAAGAAACCCCTCTCAAGAGCACATGATGAGCTGCACGGTGTGAGCACACCCCATGAATGGGTTCTGCACTGTGGGTATAATTTGGTGGATTTACTACAAAGGAAATGCACCAAAGCCTTAGCCACAGTGCTCCACAGGGTCCCAAAATTTTACAGCAAAAATTAAATTACTACTTATACAAATATTTATCTGCCAGGCAGTAACCCATGAACCAAATTTCTTGAGGTAGCTGGCAGGTGCTTTTAAGCCCCTATTTTGATTATCTAAAGATTTTCATAACTTCAATAACAAGTTGAGAGAACAGAGAATTATGCATAAAAGGAAATGCATGAAAGTTTTAGCATTAATGTGCCATCAGAACATGAGATATCAGGGGTGTGTGGCAAGATAAGTAGGAAAATGATTGCTAACTGTATAAATTTTTGTTTACACACCTGCACAGTCTAAAAACTAGGAATAATTTAATGCTACATATTTTTCATGCCCTGGTATTCTTGGAAATATTTTCTCATTGGAACATGAAATATCAGGGTTGTGGTCAGCTTAGTATTTAATTACTGGTGCAATATAACACCTATGTTTATGATGCATCCAAACAGGGGCCCAGTGCCTCAAGCGTAACAAAGCCTGTGGCACCATTAAGCAAAAGGTGTGAGTGGGGCTTATGACTAACAACAAGATTCTTGCGTGAGAGAATCCCAACAATTACCGTAGTGGATCTTTCTCACCAGCTATAAAATAGCTAATCCACCCACCACTTTCAAGATGTTATCCCTGCTGAGTGCTGGAATCTTATTTTTGAAAACAGGGACTTCATGATGACTTGTCTAACTTTTACAATTTTGTCTCCTGCCTAAATTATGTTAATTAATTGCATTCTACCTTTTCCAGAAAGTGGCCAAGCATCTCAAAATTTGTATGTTTTTTTCAGGCATCAGGAGGATGGATTACCTAGATTCTGAATACACAGTCTGATTCAGAAAAATACAAGCCTCAAATCCTGAAGAAAAAAACTGTGGTCTGCAGGTGGTGATGACATTGTCCACCACCAAACCTTGAAGATTCTCTCAGGCCAACCATCCTGATTAGTCATAAGTCCTCTCCCTGCAGGAGAGATCTCAATGCTATGCATCTCTCCTAGGCCAAATGGGTGCTCCCAGGCCGCTGCAGGGACAAGGGCTTAGATATGTTTGCCGGGGCCTTAGAATTGAGTTATAATACTCTAAACATGCATCCCAAGTCAGTTCACACAACAAACATCTATTATTTTTCCCACAAAAAAAACTGAAGTCAACATGAAAAAAGTAAAACCAAAATTTCACTCAGGGCAACAAACTAATTTCACTCAGGGCAACAAACTGAGCATGCTTAGCCAAAAAAATAACATGTCCCCAACTGAGCAATAATCATTGGAGGACTTCTCGTCAAGTCTGGGAGCCTCCCAGATCTCAATTTACACACCCATACTCTTAATTCTTGGTAGAAGGGAAAGTGTTTTCCTAACCCTACAGCTCATGACTTTCATGTGCACTGATTGTTGATTGAGTAGATGTCTTAATTTAGGAGCTATAGGGGCATCTAAAGCTCTCTAAATGCCGACGGGAAGTCCTTCATTTAACAATTATTTGGGATGCCACTGACTAGCCCATGGGCCTTTGAATTCCCAGAAATCCCACCATGGGCCCCCACATAGCTAATGGGCTCTTGGTAGCCCATGAAGATATCCATGGGCCAACCAACAGTGGGTCAGCTACACTAACATAGCTGTTAGTGTAGCGTAGCGCAGCGCAAATGCACTATTTTTTAGCGTAGCATTAGCGCAATTGCGCGCATCTGCGCTAACGCTACGCGCAAAGGATGCGTAGCTATTTTAGCTTTTAGCGTAGCGTTAGCGCAGATGCGCGCAATTGCGCTAAAGCTAAGCACGCAAGGCGCAAAAGAGCCCGCGCTATGCTGCGCTAAAGCGTTTTTCGCGGCAAAAAAGTGCCATTTTTCCGCTAAAAGCGCCTTAGCGCAACGTAGTGTAGCGTAGCGGCTGTAGCGCAGCGCTATAGCTAAACAAAAAGTGGTATGCTGTTAGCGCCGCTGAAAATTAGCGAAGCGTAGCGGCACTAACAGCGCGCTAACGCTATTCAAAAAAGGTTGGCACTTTTTGCTGCTACGCTAAACATTAGGGCTAAAATAGTGTAGTTTAGCGTAGCGGCCCACTGTTGGGCCAACAGATACCCTCATGGGCCTTTGGTGGCCCATAAAGATCTCCATGGGCCAACCAATATCCTCATGGGCTTCTGGTGGTCCAAAAATCTCCCCATGGGCTTCTTGTGGCCCAGAAAGGAAGCAAAAAGCCCATGGGTTCACATGATGGACATATCTGTTGGCCCATGGGGATCTTTATAAGCCACCAAGAGCCCATTAGCTATGTGGGGGCCCATGGTGGGCTTTCTGGGAATTCAACAGCCCATGGGCTAGTCAGTGGCCCAGGTTAATACTTCTAGACCACAAACAGCCCATGTTGAGATTTTGGGCCCATCAAAAGCCCCAGAAGCTCCCAGGGCAAGGCAAAACTCCCTCAACACTGACCCAATTCAGGCCTGCTCAAGGCCTGCTAAAGCCCACTCCAGGCCCGCCAGGCCCGTGAAAAAAAACCATCCCAAAACATTGTCCAATGATTATTGCTCAGTTTGGGACATTTTATTTTTTTGGCTCAGCATGCTCAGTTTGTTCCCCTGAGTGAAATTTTGGTTTTATTTTTTTCATGTTGACTTCTATTTTTTTTTTGGGCAAGATAATAAAAGTTTGTAGTGTCTAGTGTCCAGGTCAAGTTGCTCCAGACCACAAACCCCTCCACTTGTTTCTAAATGCCTTCAAACAAGCTGCCACAACTTCAAACATGTCTAATCAATACAACATAAAACAAGTGGTGTGAAGGCAGAGAATCCAACAAATTGAAAGATGGGAATGCTTGCATGAACTAAATTTGACTGTGGCAAAGAGAATTAAACACCAGTTTGGAAGAAAAAAAGTATGGACAGGCACAAAAATAACAAATATTGTGTGGGTATGAAGACACAAGCCATATCAGTTAATCACAGCTTTGTATATAAGAGATATTATTTTGGACAAACATTGTACTCAGTCAGAGAAATAGTGCAATGAACAATGTCTTTTCTTTATGGAAATCAACCTTCTCTGTTACCGGAAGTTGGCAGTTACATGCGGCCAGCCCTATTTTTGTGATTTTAACTCTGGAAGAAGAGTCACACAAACAAAAGAAACATGAGAAGATCTAAATCATTCACTTTGAGAGGCGGGGCAGGATGATTGATGAGAAGCACTTACGATTTCTGTAGGCCGCAGTTAAACGTTGCGCAGAATTCACGGGGATGATCAGCCGACGTTGAATAAAAGTAACATGTCAAGCTACTGACGCAATCCAATCCATTCCGTCCATCAGTCCCTTACCCGTCAGGGCCGAACATGCCACTATTTGCCATTGTCCTACAAATGGTGACAAGACTAGGTTAATTCCCATCGTAAATGAAGAAATTAGCGAAGATCAACCAATGTCGCCTTACTATCTCTCAGCTCGGTTAGCGCCAGACCTTCAGAGACTTGCGCGGGAGTCATACATCTTCAAGACCAAACAGACATCATCAAATAAAAGATGCGATCGCTGGCGAGTCGATAGTATGGAGACGGGCAAACCCTTTGACATCTTGTTTGTTTGCGAATATCAGTAAACACGCCCCATCGGCTCCCGACTGGGCCGAAAGTTCAGGATCTGTTGCCACTCGATGTAGTTCTTCTTTTGCTAGATTCAATCGAGCTCGATCCGTCGAATCTACTACCATGATCAACGCCTGAATGAAAAGCCAACCAAGTAATAGAAAGCATTTTAGCTAGATGGACCCGAGTTTTATTCTATTGATTTTACAGTGACAAGATGATGAAGGCTTGTCTGACCTTTGCTTGTCCGTAGTACGATGACCATGAAGTCTATTGAACATGCTAGTCAGTATAACAATAACATTTTCGGAGTCTTAGCTTGTGCGAGAATGAACAAGCTAAGCTGAGAAAGTGAAAACAAAGAGCCGAGTGATATTACCCTTAGACTGGTTTGACCTCCTAAATCCCACATACGAATTTTCAAGTTTTTATATTCAAATAATTCCTATCCTCGTCGGTTGTTATCCGCGTTGTTGTTGTTCAACAATTAACAGCAAACAATTCAGTTCAGTTCCGTCAAGATCGTTGAAAACGTTGTTATCTGACATTTCAGTCCAATTTATACGAACCTGATTGGCCCCTACTGTGGGCGCGGTTGAAACGACTTCGCCCATCGTAATTTTGTACAGTATGGTAGATTTACCCGCATTATCTAGACCTTTATGTTTTGGCATTCATTTCCATTTTAAAGAAAAGTCCCAATGGCGTAGGAGAAATAATCAGTTTGAAATCAATCAACAATCATGACCAGTTACGTCTGTTTTATGATTTTTTTTACGGATAAGAAGTCCAACAGATGACCAAGGCGGTATAACATACCCAAGATGACCAATTTCATCTCCTCCTTGCCAAACAATCGAGACCAAAGGATACCCATATTTCCGAGATGACGTGGGACGAAGATGAGACTGATCAGTAGGGAGCAAGTGTTGCTGGTTGAGTTCGATAGAGTGCGATGTGCGCCTCGGTTGCTGTGGTATCGGATGGGCTTCTTTGGAGGGTCTGGGTTGAAACTTGATGTCAAGCTTCTCCGGACCCGCTCCACCACGAAGTGAGGATTACGTAACCAGTTACGGCGCCGGGCGCACCGGCATTGCCGCTGACATCACCGGCCCCGCCGGCTCTTTTGTCTCTATCTGGGTTGCTATTCTATCGTCTATGAATTATCTTACTGGATAAAAGTGCATATTTGCGCTGTGATTCAATCCTGACTTAAGTTGTAAGATGTGCCAATGGCTAACCTTGGGAACTTTTTCTTCCTGACCACATTCGCTGCGTGCGGCTACAACGCTTTTCGGCCGCGATGTTTCCATGAAATGTTGAGAGGACACTCGATGCTAGCATCTCCCCTTCAAGCTCACTTGCCTCTCTTCGCTAGTGTGCTGCACCTGCCGGTGTGAGCTCACTATGGGAAGGATTGTTCAAATCCAGACAATAAACCCAAGTTCCAAACCGTTTGGCATGTTTTCCAATGATCAATCTCTGAAACATATCGATCTATCTTGTAGGCTCGTAGAGGAGAGAATAGATAAAATTTTGTACGAGGAATTTGTGCACTGGTCTTGTCATCCGACGTCCTCCCATTTCATGGTTATCCTTGATCTGATCTGAGTTGATGAGCTGATACCTGCTGATACAGATCTGAAATCCGTCTAGGATGTCAAATACTGAGAATGCCAATCAAAGAGTGTGCGAAGTGTGGAAATGTAGGCCATGCTTTGTATGTAGTTATTCAGAATGTCTATTCAATTTTTGTACAAGGAATTCACAGCAGAAAAAGGGGTCCTACCGTCCTTGAAGGTCTGGGCCTCTTAAATGTAAATCTGGCAGGGATTGATATGGCGGAGGGGGATCGAGGCGGTGAACGCGGCGAACGCCTGATGGGATTGAGAAGATGGAAACCGCTGAGCACGCAGGCAATCGCCGCTAGAAAGAGTTGAGCATCGAGAAGACACAGATGGGAGCTTGAGGGCTTGAGGCGAGGAAGATGTGTGCGTACAATCACGACAGCTGCGGCTTGCAGACTTGTTTATTAAACTTTTTCGCAAAACGACCAACGATCTGTGGCAAATAAGGAGGAAAGGTTTATTCTGTACTTCTCATATTGATTGACTTATTGATATATCTAAAACACAACATACATACAAGACCTCTAAAGAACAAGCATTTTTTTTGAAGGTAAAACAAAGTGAACTTATTTTTGAAGATGTTTGTGTGGTTGTTTATTTGGATCTATTCAGATTGTAGTAACACACGCTCCCAAGCGAAGAAACCCAACTATTACTACTGCTACTGTGGCTGGACCCATTGGCACCACCCTTCTGCCCCCCCAAAGAAAGGAAGGAAAAAAGAAAAATGGAGGAAAGTGTAGGAAAAGAAGAAAAAGGAGAAAGGAAGATCAACACAGCAATTTCACGTAACATTATTGCCGTCAGAGTATGCTCATAAGAATCAATCAAAAACTAAAATCAAATCCCAGCAGAGATACTACAGGAACAAACAAGAATCAGTGCAGTCAAAGTAGGGAAGGGGAGAGCAACATGGATATGGAAGAAAAGCAATGAATTCATATATTTTCAGCAACAAGAAAACAACAACAATCATGATTAAAGTACCCGAGTCGACTAAAAAAAGGTTAAACGAGTGGGGGGGAATAATTTATCTGAAGAATTTCGGAATGGTTTGTGCAGGGCGAGATATTGTAACAGGTTGGGAAAGATGACCTCCTAAAACAAAACTAATGACAGCCCTTGAGGAGACTTGATAATACAAGACCATCGTCCACCAAGCGATAAACCGGAGCGGTGAGATATGCGCATACAGATGTTGCAAGACATTAAAAGGAAGGGGGGAAGGGGGAGATCCCCTGACCGTTGACCGCTCGATATCGCAGGTGGAGGGGTATGCTAGTAGTGTAAGAAAGGACAGGAAAGTGAGGAATGGGGGCAGCATTGCAACTGTACAACGCTTCCAGTTGGGTATAATCGGGAATAGACTCCTTCGGTACATTGTTATTGATGCCAAGGGTGAGACAACAGTCCCGTCTTAGGGTTTCACATGGGGATGGGAGATACTACATGGCTGACAATGAAGTGAGTTGGAAATGAAAATGGCGATGTTACATGAATGGGGCGTATTCGCTGGCCCGATGATCGTGATTGAGAGCCATGCCGGGGTAATTCATGTGCATTGGACCGTTGGAGCTAGTGGCGGACCAAGGCGCTGCGAAGCCGGGCGAGCCGAGCTGACTTTGAGACAAGTGATGATGAGTCGTCAAGAGGGGGTGTGCCGTGGCAGTGGTGCCTGGTGCACTGGTTATGAACGTGGGTCCATGCGAGCCGCGATGTCCTTCGATAAGACTGTGGACATGATGAGGCATGTGGGTTGCGTTTCCAGCAAGATGGGGCGAGCTGAGAAAATAGCCGGGGGACATGATGGAAGGTTGAAAGGCCCCTCCAGTGCGAAGAGGGTCCAGATTTTCACGTTGGATCTTGCTTTGAATGCGTTTGCCGTAGGGGGTGTTGCGGATTAGAGCTGTAGAGCGGACAAATAAGTGAGTATATGGGAAGATTGAGCAATCTTCTGAGCAATCGACTTACGCAATATGGGGCGAATGTTGTCAACAAGCGCCGCACGCTGTTGGGGCTCCGAATAGTCCAGCGCCGTTTGTACGACATAATTTGCACTGTTCGATGGCACAAGTCAGTTTTGAAAGCAAGTGATTGCATAGAAGGTTTGGAAGACTGACAAACTGTCGCGGAGGAGGCGCTCAAGCTGTTGGCGACCGGAGAGTTCTTCCACCAAGGCACGCCTGGCAGACAGATCCGAGACACGGATGCACTGAATGATTGTGATTGACATTAGTTGCCATGCTGGGGATGATGTTCAAGGTAGGGAAATACACCAACCTTCTCGACGACATTGCTACTAAATTTTTGCATGGAGAGTGCGCAGACGTTGCCCAAAAATTGCCTAACAATCGCTTCGATGAATCGGCTGTCATTCAAGTCCAAGACGTACTGGACAACGTAGTTACCCTGCGAGATAGATGTAGTGGGAAGCCTAGTTAGTACTTCCGCTGGCAGACATCCCAACATAAAAAGAAAATATAAATTACAAATGGATCTTGAACGAGTGTCAACGAGTTGTAAGTGATCTCGGTCACAAGTTGGATCCGTTGAGATTCAGAGGCATGGTCGATGCATCGTTGCAAAACACAACAGCCGTGGCGGTGGGTGGCCACTTCGATACAATTAGCCGCAACCGCGTTGTAAATGAATTGATTGTCTTCCGGTGGTAGATGGTTAAGACATTTTTGAATGACGTGGTTCCCATTGAGATCTTTGATGAGAGTGACTACATTGAGGTTCAGGGCGACGATGAGACTCTGGACTTGGCGTTGGGTTGACAGAAAGTCGATCATCTTTTGGGCAGCACGAGTGCCGTGCATGTTGAGGGAAATAGAAACCAGCTCTCCACTAATGGACTCAATGAGTAGATCCCGCTGGTCGTCCGTACTGTATTCCAACAACTTTTGTGAAAGGTAGTTGCCGAAGGCGTCTGCGATGGGAGCAGAGATAATACATGGCTTGGACTCAGAAAAAGTAACGAGGAATGAAACAGCTGATGGAAACGGACCTGTCATGAGTTCTCCAAAGTGTGGATAAATCTCTGCGAATATCATGTCACGGTGGCTGGGGTCTCCCTCCTCAAGTTTCTTCTGGAGAAAGCGGCATCCGTGTTGATCCTGTTGAAGCAAACAGCGTGAGGATGATTCGCTAAATGGACAAGTGGGATAAATCAAGGCTGCCTACCTTACAGAGCCCAAACATGTCCCCTTGCATGTCTTCCAAGCGTATGTTGGCAAAGCGGTTGGTTTCTGGGTCTCTTCTAGCTTTGCTTGCGGACAGAGAGCCATTCAGACCGTTATCAAAGCTATCGGCGGCGTCAAAGCCAAAGGAAAGTGTGGTGGCATTGGCACTTTTCAAAGGACCGGATCGAAACTTGTTGAGATTGGGATCAATGGCGCTACCGCCATTCACAGCGAAGGACCCGGAACCAAAGTGACCACTGTCTGAAACAGCGGAGCCAATCGGAAGAGGGGACCTCATGGCATTCAAGTCACTGGCAGAGAATCCTTTGTTCAACGCCGCACGAATATCGACTGGTGAAGGAGGAAACAAGGAGCTGTTTTTCTTCTCCTGTTTTGGCGAGGTTGATAGCGAGCCGTTGGCGATAACTTGGGAGGTAGAATGCGATGAACCATTGGGACCGGCGCTGACGCCAGTCGAATTCCTGCTGACCGCCAAAGCAGATCGATTGACAATCCCACCGCTGATGTGAGCGACACGAGAGACATGCGGAGAAGCAGCCCGGTCGGATGCGGGGGAGCTGCGGGCATCCTTGTGGAATGAGACCGACGTGGATGACTGAGGCTTGGCAGCAAGGCGACCGCGTTCAACCTCACGTGACTCCTGTGAATGGGTGAGGGGACGATAGTGGTTCGGGGAGTCAAATGGCGACCAGTCGGTTCCACGGGACGTTGGAATCGGACGAGTCAGGTTGGAGTGTCGAGGGGGTGTCTGGGCTAGGGGTGCCAAGTCCAGCGCAGCGGATGAAGCGGAAAGCTACCGTAGGAGGCACCGAGTCAGAACTTGGAGAGTTAACAATTATCATAGGAGATGGCTAACCAGTCCTGGAAAGCTGTCACGTCGCACCAAGATGGGAAATTTGTCGTCATCGGTGTTCATCTGCAAATATTTGCCTCCGAATGTATTTTCTGAATGGAAAATTGTGTCAACTGTGTGGACAGGAAAAAGGGCCGCTGGGGGGGGGGGGGGGGACCATACTTACGGTGCAAATCAGTCTCCAATTCGTCATCAAAGAGGAACGAGGTAACGGAGGTCCCGTCATTCGTACCAGGTCCACCTTTGTGGACACGACCGTGACCGTTAGGGACATGAGACCTGTGATAGGAATGTTGGTTAGACGGTTTGAGCAGATCTTAAACTAGGAAGAGAGCTCACGCTAGGGACGCCGGGTTGATGCCCAAATTTAACTTGTCCAATCCCAAAGTGTCCTGATCTTGGCCGGAGTGGCGACGGCTAGCAGGAACGCTCTTGGAGTTATTGGCGTATTCTCGGAAAGAGCCTTTTGGGAGTCCAATGTTACCGTATTTTCCGGAGTCGTTGATGAGTTGCGAGCGGTGAGCATCCGATACGCCGAGGAGGATATGATCAACCTCACTCTCAGACCGAGGCGGGGTGGTAGGAGCCGAGGCAGCTGCGCCAAGGAGCTCTCGTTCTTCAGACTCATGTTGAGCTTCCAAGGCACGCATCTGGAATTACGCGAGTCAGTTTCTCACTGCCTCGATCAAATGAGTCCTCGCAGGCGGAGACTCACCTGTGCCGCGAAGGCGCGCTTCTGCTCGGCCCGCTGTAATTCGTGTTCGGCTCGTTTTTGCTCCAACCGCTGTGATCCAATGCGATACCGTGAGTACTCGTCAAGCAAAGAGGTCAAGATAGGGCAACTCACGGAGTTCAATTCAGGGGATGTGCCGAGGCGGGTTGACTTCGAATATATAAGCACGTGACGCAATAAGATATTAATACATTGACTTCGTGGGGCTAGAGAACTCAATGAATGCAGGCGTACCGAGTCGGCCAAATCCAGAAAGTCCGTCTTGCTTTTGGTGCGGCTGTGTTGGTGGCCAACAGGTCCAGGTCGTCCGATGGGAATACCGCCCGCGCCGAACAGATCTTGACCACGTCGAGGGGGCAGGGCGTCGATAGATGCTGACAAATCATCGACGGCTGCCGAGGCGGCGTGAGATTGATTTAACGACGAATGACTCATGCGAGATAGATCGTTGACTGGGTGGACAAACGGTTCTTGTCGGGGGTTCTAGATCTTTCTAATAAAACAAGTCTAAACCGAAAGTTTGAGTGAGGACCTTGGAGGGAGCAAGCAAATAGGAATTGTTCCTCAAGTCGAAGAATGTTAGGGAGAACTTACCGGAAGACTGAGCGAATGACTAGAGACGGGTAATAAAACAAGCAATTTATGGTACTTTCGCTGAGAGGTATCTGTTGGTGAAAAGAATTGGAACGCGTGAGAAGTCTCGTTCGGGTGATTAAAAAACAGACAGCGTAAAAATGTGGAGAAGGGTGTGGACAATTGGGGATCGCTGATGGGACAGACTAACAACAAGCGGGGGATCCGACAGGAGTATTAAGTGGACGTTTCCTGCAGAGGTTGTCCTAGACTTGTTGCGCGCCTTTGAAGGGTTTGAACGGTCTAGGGAGACGGGCGAGGTTGCTTGGTAGCTCTGGGGGGATGGGCCTTCGGTCAAACAGGTTAAGGATCAATAAGCGGCAACAGTGGAGATGTGGTTGTTGGAATATTTTACAACGCTTGCGACGCCAGAGAGACGACGGAAAAATACACAGAGAGAAGACGCCGGAAGAACGGATGTGGAATGGCAAGAGGAAGTTGTATGAATATGTTACTGCATTAGTCAACGTGGAGTGGGTGCGCCCAAAGGATGCAAAATATAAATAAGAAATAATACTAGAAAAAATTGTGTCAGACACCTGTATTTGATATCTGACGGAACCTGGATGAGTGATGAGATAGATTGGTTTGGGTTGCATGTATTGCGACGGCTGGATTCTGACAAGCTCAAAACAACATGTGGTTATACAGAGCTTGACAGGCTCAGCAAAAAACTACACCGATCAAAAAGGGCGGCAAGAACAACACATCAGGGATCGAGGACAATTGTGTGCATGGAAACATTTGTTGTACTGCAACAAATGTATTGTACAATCGACAGATTCAGCTGCAAGGAAGCAAATATCCAATCACCGAGCAGGGACAGCTCGAAGAGGGCCAGAGTCCCGATAGGGACGAATGGTTGAAAAGGCCGACCAGGGTGGGGCGTAGTCATGTAATAGAATAGGATACAGCTCATGGAGCTGAAGAGACCAATGATGGGGAAGCCCTTCAAGGTGTGTAATCACCACGTTGGGAATCTGTATCAAGGCTTTCTATTCTATGAAGCAGGGCTGGATTCAAACCACGTTACACATGTGTATTCGTGTATGGCCAGGACTTGCCCAATACCACAGGGCTCTGCCGTCGGCGGGCAGTATGAAGATGACTGGGTCCAGAACCAAGCGAGATGAATCTGTGACAGACCACGACTGCATCACAAGAAGTTCCCTCTCGAGCCGATAGAGGGCGTGAGCTGTGGCTCATGATGGTGTCAATGTGTAAAAAACGCGGCCGCGGGGGATGATATGAAGCGTGCCTCGGGATAGGAACAAGACCGCTTTTTCCCTTGCGATGCACGCTCAAGCCATGGATATGATTTGCCACAAGTTGTGCTTATTGAGCATACATCGAGATTGATGTGTGGGGGGCATCCAGGAGCAAGACCCCCGAAGACTTGAAGAGGCGTTTGGAGAAAGCTGAAACAGACGAATCACGGTGGAGAAGCTCACATACCGAGGTGAAGCGGATGAACCTAGAGTACAAACGAATTATCTTCTTGGATGATGGAGAGGCGAGAATCGACTATCAGTCAGGGACAGCAGGCCGGCCGGGATGGATCGTGAGTACAATACCTGTTACAACTGAGCAAGCCGAGATTTGGGGGCGGAGCGAGGACTTGCTCCAGAGGAGGTGTGTATGCGGGACCCAAGAAAATTCAAGAGGCTGGTAGAGTGACAAGGTTGTTTTTGTGTCTTGTGTTGTTGATAGTAGACGATGGCGATGCAGGCGATGGGGAGAAGGCAGCCTGCTGATGGGCTGGCAAATCCTTGCGGTTTCTTTTTTACAGAAGTTGGATGCAGGCGAACGAATGTCTAAGCTCTAGACAGCTTATAGTAGCCGCGTATCAAGCTAGAGGTATCTATCCGTGGTGAAGGCTCTGCAGGGTCCAGTGGGAGACGGAGGGACAGCTCGAGGCAGGAGAAACCGGGGGATGTGGGGAGACGGTCTGACACTGTCTGGCCGCGATGGAAGACGAGGAGGCCAAGGCCGAGAACCCAATTCAACGCAGAGGGACAAAAAAAAATAAAGAAAAAAAGCCTGGTTGATAGACAGAGCGACTCACAGTGAAGTCGGTTGATACATCACTGCGCAAGTTGTGGTTAAGTCCATAGTCAACCTCCCTACATCTGTTTGTGTTTATTATGTAAATAAAAATGTTTATTTGGGCAGACTCGTCAAAACCGCTCTCCCCCTCTTCGGAGCTGCCTTTCCATCCCGTCTGGTTGTTCTTGATCTCTACGAATCGGCGACCGGATGCTTCTCAACGACAAAGTTTCAAGAAAAACAGTTGACTTCGTTCTTCACGATGGGGGAATGTCTTGGTCAGGGTTGGCATGGTACACATACGCAGAGTTTCGAGGGTCAATAGCGCTTGCCCACCGGAGGATGTAGCCGTTCTGGGTGTTGGAGCCAGGACGTGCCAACCGAGAGCTAGCGAGGACGCATGTATGTTTGGCACATTGAACGTTTCTAAAACGGCAGGTCGCCCATCCTGAGCGGGGTTGGCGCATGGAGTTTCTTGCGCAGTTGGTGTAAATCATCCCAAGTTCCACGGCTATGTAATGCTCCCTGATCCAGCCGACCCGGTCGATCAACCCCCAGAGATGCTCGGATTCTGGCCAAAGGCAAGCAAACAAATGCATAGGTTTCGATCGAGGAACAGCTTGTATCTGGATTTTGATGACAGCATGCATGTGGGTGCGATCCCTGTTATCGAGCTCAGCCTCAACCTGCCTCAACCAGTTCCGCAGCTCAAACCCAAATGTTCCTCGTCTTTCATCATTAATGGAAATGTAACCCAAGGCCATCACGACAACCTGAAGGAAGCTCGCACAAGTCAACAGGTCACATTTCCCACGAAAGCGGACTGCCATCTTGCATGTCAGCTGAGTTGGAAAGTATGCTTTAGCACGTTTCACAACCAGGCATTCTGATTGCTGATGTGTGGAAACTACGATCGAGCTTGGCACAGCTTGGCACTCGTTGTTGCCAGGATGCATTGACCCGACCCTAGCGAGGTCAGCTCCTGGCGGATCTAGGAAAGAATGAAGTTTTTTGGCCTGACTGGTTTTTCGAATTTGGCAGGGAAATTTTAAAGAATTGAATAACTTCTAAACCATACCAGTTTTGGTGGCATGGAAAAGATGATGAGAAAGGCGTTGATGTTGCTCTTGTTCCATGTCATTTTTGGTGATCACCCTTCACCACCTTCCACGAAAAATTTGAAAGAATTCAGGAAACTAAGATTTATGATTGCCGTTAGATATCTATTTTTAATCTAACTACAATCTCTAATTTAAAACTGGAAAGAACTGGAAGATGTGTTTTACCTAAGAGCAAGCGACAAGCCGCTTTCTACTTAAGTGAAGAGTTGAGATGAGGAAGTGGGAACCCAAGGCGGTCTTTTTCCTTCTCGGTAGAGAATTCGAGTTACTCAATAGATCTGAGGACACCAGATTATATCCGTCAGTATTCTCGGCTTTCTTCCTCTTGAAACCTTTTAGGTTCTTACTTGAGTAGAGCATTCTGCTCTCTTTCTCCAGTTCACTTTCGGAAACGGCGTAACAGTACGGCAATGTTATCTGCTTTAACAGACAGCTCGTAAGTCTTTTCGCCTTTTGTTTCTGCCATAAGCTTCTGTCTAGCACTGAGTGCTTACCGATTTGGTTACCAGCGATTTGCTTGGAATCGGCTCCGTCCGAGTTATCCTTTTGGTTAACAACGTCTGGTAGGTTCGAATGCAGCATTAGCTTTCATTCTGATCAATTCGACAGATTCCGACCCAGCTGCTTACCTTTGGCGCTTGCTGTGGTTATTCGATCTGCGAGAGACTTGTTGCTGAGATTTTCCGCAACCTTAATCTTCCTGCTCGCGTGCGTGGCACCTGTTCGCATCCAAGAGATGTGATCAGTCTTTTCTGCCCCGCTGCGGCGGTTTTGGACTGCGGTTCAGGGTTCGCTTTGCTCACCTATCTCCGCAGCTGATTGGGCTCCGACCTCTTTCTCAATTTATGAGACTGAGGTCGTTCACTTAGGCGTGTATCTTCACAGCCTCCCGTGCTTCGAGTCAAAAGATGCGAAGCAGCCGTTGAGACTTGGACCACGGACAGCTTGGCCAGGGATTTTCGAATGATTGTTTGCCCGGTTGGCTTGGTCAGGAAGTCCGCGGAGTTTTCTGTTGTTCTGATGTAGTGAATCGTGATCAGTCCAACCGCAATGAGCTCGCGCACAAAATGCAATCTAATGGACATATGTTTTGTCCTGAAACCGTTCTGTGAGGTTTCACTTTTGGCTAGGTCAATAGCACCCCGATTGTCGATGAAGACCAAGATGTTCTGCAGGTTTGGAAAGATTTCAGTTTCATCTGCAAGATTAGCCACCCAAGCCAGATCCCTCCCTAAGTCTGAGAAGGCTTTGTATTCTGCTTCGGTTGTCGAGAGAGAAACAGTGGATTGTTTGGTCGATTTCCAGTTGATTAAATGTTGACCAACTTGCACCACGTACCCGGTCGTGGATCGTCTTGTATCTAGGCAGTTGCCCCAATCTGAATCAACGAATGCTTGTACCTTGAGTGTTTCTTGTTTGCAATAAGTTAGGCCGATTTCCTTGGTTCCCTTCAAATATCGAAACACTTGAATCGCCGCTTGGTACTGCTTGATGCCAGGCGTCTCTAGATATTGAGATAGTGTACTGACCGCGAAGGCAATGTCAGGCCTTGTCAGAATACTAAGATAATTCAGAGAGCCCACTAGAGCCCTGTAATTGACTCCCAGAGATTGAAATTCTTTAATTTCCGCTTGTGACGCTTTTTTCAAATTCTCCCGAGGATTGAGCGGACATGAGGCCGGATGTAAGTCTTGCAGGTGGAATTCATTCAGCTTTCGTTCAATGTATTGAGTTTGATCAATCTGGAGACCGTCACCAAAGCGCTCGATGTTCATGCCCAGCAGAAATTCCGCCTGCCCCATGTATTTGATTTCGAACTCGCGCTCCATTTCTTCCTTGAACACCTCCGGCTTGTCACTAATAATAACTAAGTCGTCGACATGAGCAAAAATCCATGTAGCGGGCTTCCCAACCGAGTCAGTTCGCCAGAATACACAAGGGTCAGATAGTGCCGTTCGGAAACCGAGCTTGTTCAGATATGATGAAAGCCGCTTGTACCAAACCAGCGGAGCCTGTTTCAGGCCGTATATGGCTTTGTTGAAGTCCAACACCGAATTGGGCGGACAATCAAGGCCAGGAGGAGGAAGAAGAGTAACCTTGTCCTCGAGTGGACAGGTCAAGAAGGCACTCCTCACATCCAGTTGATGGATCTTGAGCCCGTTGTTGACCGCAAATGAGAGAAGAAATCGCAAGGATGCTGGTTTCCCTGTTGGTGCGTACTTGGCTTCAAAATTGAGGCCATGCGTTTGACGAAAACCTTGCGCACAAATGCGCGCCTTGAACTCCACTACTTGGTTTTCAGAGCCGAGCTTCTTCCTGTACGCCCAAGTTGCCGGAATTGGGTCGTCACTCTCTACCCGCACTCGAATCGTCCAGACGTTGTGCTTGTTCATGTTGTCAATTTCCTTGAGCTCTGCTGCCTTCCAACTATTGCTTTCGGAACAAGCCATTGCTTGTTTGTGAGTTTTTGGTTCTATTGAGACTGTCACCGTAAATGCTTGCTTCCTTTCGCGCTTCCCATTGACAATGTTTTGCACGTCAATACCTCCTATGATCGCCTTTCCAGCAATTGGAGATTCTTCACCGGCCGATTCAGGTTCTTGCGCATCCCTGCCTGAGCTAGTCGCCTTGATTTGATCCAGTATTCCTTCAATTTCGAGAATTTCATCTTGATCATCCTCCTGCGTCATCGCTTCGCCGCCGTCCGAGAGAGTTTCTTCTTCCTGAAATGGAAGTTCGGCCTCAGCATTGAAATTCGGAAGACGATCACCACTCAGGCTGTTGTGACTTCAACAGAGCGCTCCTAATTGCGGGAAAGTGCTCTCGTCAAAGTGAGCATGCTTCGCCGTAATCACTTGTCGATCTTCTAAACGGCAAATCTTGTATGACGAGTAATCATTCTCGTAGCCCAGAAGCACCCCTTCCCACGAGATAGGCCCAAACTTATCCGTGTGATTCGCCTTTGGCTTGACTACCCATACACGACAGCCGAAGGGACGAAAGAAATGCATGTTTGGGGTTATCTTGAACAATAGTTCGACCGGGCTCTTCTTGCTTTTTGCCAACAAAGGCAGGCAATTAGTTGTCGCAGTCGCCGTTCTTACTGCTTCACCCCACCACTCGGGGGCCAGATTAGCCTGCATCAGCATGCAACGAGTCATATCAATAATGGTACGATTAGCCCGCTCCGCCAGTCCATTATTCTGCGGAGTGTACGGGGGCGCTACGTTGTGCTGGATTCCCGCGTCCTTGAGCAATGCACCAAGAGCCTTGTTGCAGAATTCGCCACCGCCGTCAGTGACGAGTTTCTTCAGCCTTTTTCCGGTTTGATTTTCAAAGAGCCGTATAAAGTCTTGAATAGCCGCAGCCGCTTGGTTCTTTTCTTTGAGGATTGCCGAGTGTATGTAGCCCGTGTGCTGATCAACAAGAGTGAGAAAATATCTAGCACCTCCGTTTGTGGCGGGAGAAATAGGGCCGACAAGATCTCCATGTACCACTTCTAGCGCATCGTTGACATTTTTGAAGTGGCTGTTGCAAGGTGGTCTAGTGATTTTTCCTTGCATACATGCTCCACAGGCACCGGTTTTCTTCAGATCTAAGGGTATCGGTAGGGCTCAAGATTTACTGGATCCAAGACTCCTTTGATCTCCAGCAGGTCGTTGCTGACGTCGACCGCGAAAGGTTTCCCGTCATCTATTTTTACTGCGAAACCATCCGCTCCTTCCTGAATAAGTGCTTTAGTTTTCAGCAGCTGTACAAAAGAGACCAGATTTCGAGTGAGTTTTGGTACGGAGAGAGCATCCTTGAGGGTGAGCGTCCCTCCATTCTCGAGCGGTAACACGGCATCGCCTCTCGCCGTTGCTACTAGTTCTCCCGCCCCACTGCCTGTGACAATTCCGATGTTTACCGGACTTGTTCGTCGAAAATAGCCTAAGGAGTTCAGCATATGATTGCTGGCTCCTGAGTCCAGGATGGTTGTTTGCTGTTTGCCATCATCCGCGCTCGACAGATAGCTGAAGGAGGGTCGAATACCACTTTGTGATTCGCTGTCGGACTGCTGGATTGTCGTGTGGTAGGAGGATCCTTTTTCTTTTTCCTTCTTTTCCTTCTGCTTCTCTAGATGTTCCTGATAGAGCTTTGGATTTACCGTCCAGCAATTCTCCGCAGTGTGGTTAGACGCTGGATTGTGCTTGTTGTCGTAACATCTTATCGGGTTGTACGGCTTTTTCTTCTTGTTCGGCACGTTGGTAATCAGTGCAGTGGTGGTTCCACCTCCAGAGCTTCCTTCGGTTGGTGCTTTTCTCTTGTTTGAAGCTTCAAATCGACCCACCTCGCGCAGTCGATTAATTACGAATTTTGGTTTTCCTAGGGAGTTCAGGTCACCAAATAGACTTTGCATAAGAAACGGTCGCTTCTTAGTGATTCGACTGATAATGCTGCAACAGATAACGAAGTCGGGGACGATCATTCCAAGAGATTCGAACTTGGCTAAGCATTCCTCAATTCCTACTATGTAGGTTGCCATGTTGTCATTAAATTGTGTGTCTTCCCATTTCGCCCACACCTTGTAGCTCGCCAGTATCGAATCAGAGGCGTATACAGATTTAAACATATTCCAGAGTTCGTACGGGTTGTTACAGTTGTTTTTCTTGACAATGGTGTTGAACACCCCATTGGTAAGATTCGCGCATAGCAGATTTGCTGCTCTCTGGGCTTTCCGTTTGGCTCTGGCTGACATTTCGGGAAGAGGTGGATCATCGATGAAACGTTCGAGATTGTATTTGGAAAGAACCATTCGAATTTTCTTTTCCCAAATTTCGAAGTTCTCTCCGCTAAACTTGGGCACCTTCATCATTGGTCTTCCTCCAGCGCTAGAATCGCTTGACCCACTGTCGTCATTATCGGCCATGTTTTCGTCTTGCTCCTAGTCTCGTGATTCTGAGGTAGCGGTTTAGCTTCGAGACTGTAAATCTGAAAGAATTCAGGAAACTAAGATTTATGATTGCCGTTAGATATCTATTTTTAATCTAACTACAATCTCTAATCTAAAACTGGAAAGAACTGGAAGATGTGTTTTACCTAAGAGCAAGCGACAAGCCGCTTTCTACTTAAGTGAGAAGTTGAGATGAGGAAGTGGGAACCCGAGGCGGTCTTTTTCCTTCTTGGTAGAGAATTCGAGTTACTCAATAGATCTGAGGACACCAGATTATATCCGTCAGTATTCTCGGCTTTCTTCCTCTTGAAACCTTTTAGGTTCTTACTTGAGTAGAGCATTCTGCTCTCTTTCTCCAGTTCACTTTCGGAAACGGCGTAACAGTACGGCAATGTTATCTGCTTTAACAGACAGCTCGTAAGTCTTTTCGCCTTTTGTTTCTGCCATAAGCTTCTGTCTAGCACTGAGTGCTTACCGATTTGGTTACCAGCGATTTGCTTGGAATCGGCTCCGTCCGAGTTATCCTTTTGGTTAACAACGTCTGGTAGGTTCGAATGCAGCATTAGCTTTCATTCTGATCAATTCGACAGATTCCGACCCAGCTGCTTACCTTTGGCGCTTGCTGTGGTTATTCGATCTGCGAGAGACTTGTTGCTGAGATTTTCCGCAACCTTAATCTTCCTGCTCGCGTGCGTGGCACCTGTTCGCATCCAAGAGATGTGATCAGTCTTTTCTGCCCCGCTGCGGCGGTTTTGGACTGCGGTTCAGGGTTCGCTTTGCTCACCTATCTCCGCAGCTGATTGGGCTCCCGACCTCTTTCTCAATTTATGAGACTGAGGTCGTTCACTTAGGCGTGTATCTTCACAAAATTTGCATCCAAAGACCAACAATTTGCCATTTTGTGTGGCCGGGCGGGGCTGCAAAACCTCCGCCTGGGAAAAGAGCAGAAGCTCCCATTTCTTTTGGTTTTGCATCAGAATATAGTGGCTCAAAAAATATCAGAAAATATGAGAGATTGTAGGTGAATTTCTTGGCTACAAGTTACATATATCTTGAAGAAATTTGGATGATTTTTGGCAAAGATACAACCAAACAAAAAAGCTGTGTTTGTGCGTACCTGTCATGCCAAAAAATTATGCTTGATTGGTCCCTCCTTCGGAGGCGGGCCCTTCGCGCCCGGGAGGGACTTAGAGTCTTAGTCCCACATGAGGAAACTTGCCTTGCTGACCGAAAGGAATTGTGAAAGATTCCAATGTTCTCCTCCAAGCTGGAATTAACATGTCTTTTTCTACATACCCATGGGCCTCTCACCATAGAGACTGCAAGTGCTTGGGGGTTGAAGGCATGGGGTTGATGAGTGAACTGTAGTTCCATTTTTGAGAGGTTTATGTCCCATTTCATACATAAAATTTTCAAGGTGTACTGATTCTTCAGAAACACAATCAAGGGAGGACTTCCTGTCAATCTGAAAACCCAGATTTTCTCAGATTTTGCAGGGAAATCTAGGCATATCTAGGATTTGGGATAATCAAGCCCAGATTCCCCTGCAAAATCTGGAAAAATTGAAGTTTCCAAATTGACAGGAAGTCCTCCACTGGAGGACTTCCTGTGAATCTGGGAGCTCAGATTTTTCCAGATTTTATGGGGAAATCTGGGCTCAATTGTCCCAAATCCTATGTAGATCTGCCTAGATTTCCCTGCAAAATCTGGGAAAATCTGGGTTTCCAGATTGGCGGGAAGTCTTCCAGTACAACTCAAAATGGGACATATAAGAATGTTGTTCATATGTACACACCTGAAGCAGATCTGAAGTGGAATTGTGAACCCACCCAACGCTTCTCAAGCAAGACCCCTGTCTGTCAATGGACGACTTCCCGTCGAGATCTGGGAGTCTCCCAGAAACAATCTAGAGCCCAAAAAGCTAGATTTCCCTGCAAAAATCTAAACTTTTTGGGTCTAAAGCAGCATCTGGGAGGGTGCCAGATCCCACAGGAAGTCACCCAATATTAAATAAGTAAATCTGGAATTTCAGATTTTTCATGGAAATCTGAAATTTGGGACTCTAGATCACTTCAGGGAGCTTTGGGGACCCAGATTTCCCTGTGAAATCTGAAATCTGTTGGCTCAGAGTCCAGACCTGAATTTTCAGATTGACAGGAAGTCCTGCATGGTGCACAGTTGTAGAAGTGCCCTCTCCAGGCTAAGCCACAGGCAAGTATGCTACAGTTGCACCAGGCAATAACCTGTACCAACTCACCTGCAAAAAAGGCCCAACTTTGAGGGCTTATAACTTGTGTAATACATATGCCAAAATTACATCAAAAATACCTTTGGAAACTACCAAAGCAATAGAACATGAAAATATCTAGTGACCGCAAAGCTGCAACAATTACAATACATGTATTCAAGGTGTTCAAAGTTGACTTGCATAAAATCATAACACCATAAAATCATAAAATTTTAAGCAGAAAAAATATGCACCACCCAAACAATCAAAACAGAGCAATAGTTTGTAAAAGGTACATAAAAAATTATCACTCAAAAGTTTTATGATTTTATGATTCAAAAATTTTATGATTTCAACTTTGAACACCTTAATTGTATAGGCTATACATTGTATCATATTTTCATGCAGATACATTCAAATACAATAAATACGTTTTGTATTGGTTTCACCAAACAATTCCAATGATACATACATATGTACAGTTTTTGGAAAAAATTACAATACAGATACATTTATTTTGATATTTTTCCAATACAATACAGTGAAATACAATTACATGTATTGTACTTGTTGCACCGTTGGTGACAGCCTGTAGCAAGCCTCATTTTTTTTTCCAAGTTGTTAGAGGCATTCTTTGGGTATTTACCACATATTTTCATGTTTTCACACTTTTGTAGTTTAAAAAGATACTCAGTATGTAACTGTAGCATGATTATTACACAATTTATAAGCCCTCAAAGTTGGGCCTTTTTTGCAGGCGAGTTGGTACAGGTTATTGCCTTGCGCAACTGTATTGATAGATAAAAACAGGACTTTTGGCTCACCCTAATGAACTAGCCTTGAATTTGTTCTGCATGACAGAGACTTTTCTAAATATATTTACATGCAAAAATATAGGAAAAGAAGAAAGGTGATTCCTGGATCTTTAGCTAGATCAGATCTACCAAAAAAGGAAAATACATGCATATTCATATGTGTGGTCTCCAGCACTAGTCAAATCTGGTGGGCTGGGAAAGGGCAATCAAGGTTCCTTTCTGAAAACCACCTTGCACTTGCTTGTCACAAAAGAGGACATGCTCTGGTGTAGAAACTTTGAATAAAGTGAATATCAATCCAATCAGTCAACAAGGTGTTTTCATCAAGTTCATGAAAAAGCCTTGGTAAGAATGAAAAGAAAGGGTTGCCTCATATTCACAAGCTAGATGACCAGACAAAGCTTTTTTTTATCTATTTCCATAAAGTGTACATTCCCAACTTGTAAGCTCTAAAGTGTAGGCTTAGCCTTCAAGTAGACAACCCCACTAGGCTTACCCCTAGTGTCTGGTGTGATTTACAAGGTGTTCAGGCTTAGGCAGACTTCACAAGTTGGGCTCAGTTCTTGCGCGTTTTACGCCAGGCAGAAGCCTTGCTTCGGTGCCCCGGGGCTGACTGCCCCAGAAATCAACTCGGAACCCTTCATATCAAGAAGGCTAGTCTGCTGACGCCTTCACACATCTGGCGTCCATCGCGCTGGTCTCGCGGTATCCCTGTTTAAACAGAGGCTCTATGAGCATGAGCGGTTTGTGCCTTGTCTGCTTGTAAATTACATAGGTGTCAATAGGAGGTAATCTCCTACCTTCCCAATCGCGCACATGGATCGATAAGACTCCTTATCAATGCTTTCCTTAATCTCGGCCCATCCCTCCAGTTTCTACATATCAAAAACTGAAGTCATGAGCACATGTCACATGCGATATAAGCATCCAAAAATCATGGATGAAGGGATGCTCACACTCGTTGGGTCAGGGTGACACATGATGTGATGACATCAATCAGTTGCATGAGCTGAGATCTTCAATCTCAAATCTCTCCATCGAACCAAGAAAGTCCCAGACAGATCCGAGACCCCGGAAAAACTTAACCCAGTGCCTCCTGGGCGCGGACCAGAACCTCCTTTCAGGGAGAGGGGGTTTCAGAGGCCCCGACAAGCCGCGCCAGAACATAACCAAAGTGCCAGCCAACCCTCAAAATTGATACATCCTTCAAACACCCTTTTTTGCTATTAGTAGCACAACGAATTCAGAAAAACACTCACGAATGGCTGTATAGATTCCTTGGAGTCCCGTAGCAGCATCCTCAAATTTTTATCATCAAAATATCATGTTGCATGGTTTGTCAAAGTAGCTCCAAACATTCATACATTTTGGTTACTGTGTTCTGGTGTGGCTTGCCTGGGTTCTGAATTCAGGTTTGGTGCTGTGCAGTTGGCCCAGGCTCCCAAATAACAAAATACAACAAACCATGCATCAGTAGACACCATAGTCCTAAAAACTCCTGAGTATACTTTATGCTAGGGGTGAGGGTGGGTTGGGTCGGCCTGTGGGGTCTGGGGCAGGGCGGGTCCGCCAGGTGCCAATTTTTGACCCGGATGGGTCAGCCCAGTGGGTGGCCCATCTTGGGTTGGGTCCAGGGTTTTTCAAGATGGGTCGGCCCATGGGTACCCATTAAGACCTGGTTCATGTAGGGGATGTGAGATATCTGGGAATCAGAAACTCCAGAATTTAGTACAGAAGCAATATCTGCCAATGAAACCTATTCTGAGGCAGTTGCATCTTATTGTCTGGACTCTGAAGGAATCAAGGATTATCCCCACAAGAGAGAAGACTGGAAAGTCAAACTACTTACAGGAGTTAATTTGGGCAATGAAAGTGAGATAAATCATGAAAACATTGTGAGAAACTAAGAGAAAAATAACTACCATGGCCCATCAAAAGTCATATATGGTGCATCAAGCCCGTTTGGGCACTTTCCCAAGTTCTGCGTGTAAATTGACAAGTTCGCGTGCCCAGGCCAAAGCCCGCTGGGCCGAGTCCCAAGAGCGCGTGGCCTAGACACAAGTTCCGCTTGGCACATAGCCAAGTTTGGGGAGTCAGGGGACAAGTCCCGCTGGGCCGGTCCCCAAGAATATGTGCCACGCACACCAAGTGATGCACCCAATAGCTCAAAGGGGTGCATCACTCCGGTAAATAACTCACAAACAACTCACAAGAAGGAGGGGGGGTAGGATATTATATTTCTGACTGTTTCTACATTCATGACATGATTTTTTTTTTCTGTTTTTTTTGTTGTTGTTGTGAGAGAAAAAAGAAAAAAATTACTCGTGAGGCGGGGGCAATAATATAGCCCCAGTAATTTGTTGATATTCTAAGCAAGGGTGATAGAGTCGCCAACAATGATTGAAGAAATTGAGTGATTTTTCCAGGGTAATTGTTGTTTCAATCCCTTGGTTGATTTCTTCAACCATTGCCTGTTGATTGGGCGGCTCCTTTGATTGAACCCACGACTTGATTGAATGGAACAAGTATTTGATTGGATTCAAAAATGGCGAGTAGGGGGGGAGGAACCCAATGTTGATGTCCTTCGACTCCTTGATTGAGGTTCAGACCTCTTGAAACCAATCACCCCCGTGGATTGAGGCGTTGTCCATGATGACAACACTGCCTTTTGGCAGCCTGGAAGCAAGACTGCCAAGAAAGAGGCAGAAGTCATCTGCCCCAACCCCTTTGGCCATCCTACCATCGGCGTTTCAGAGCTTGTGATACTCGAAACCTGTCTCCGAGAGCGCCCCTATCAAAGTGACCTGCTTGACCTTGGGAACAAGGCTCAAGACAGCGGGTTGACCTTAAGCCAACCAAAATAAACATAACTACATTATTTTCAATTCAAGAAAACAGAGAAAGAAAATAAAGACACAACAGATGAAGCATAGCCATGTGATTGGCCTGAGTGAAGTTCAAAGCCAGCTTCATCAACAAAAACCTGCTTACGTCCGAGATCGAGACCACGCCGGTTGACAAAGTTGGCTTGCTGCTCAAGAAGCTTGGGCTTATTCCATGCAGCTGGGATGTTATTGACCTGCTTCCATGATATATCCATATCATGGATCAGGTCACTAACAGCCTGGGTGCTGACCTTGATGTCAAAAGTGTCCTTGAGGTATTGGACAAGCTCAGGGAGTGTGACAGTAGATCGTTCCTCAAGTTGAATGAGGAGGTTGGTCTTCATGTTGTCTGTGAACTTGGAGGGTCGCTTTTTGAAGGTTTTGACATTGTTCGGATCCTCCCTGACGATCCGCTGGACAGCTCGGCGCGAAACTTTGAAGGCTCTTGTAGCCTGAGCAATTTTCATTTGTCCGCTTGAAACGTTTTCGCGAATGAGTTGACAAACCTCGGGCTTGATGATGCCGTTTGGCTTGCGGGAGGTGTGTTGGAGTCAATCATTTTGGTAGGTCCAATTCTTTTCAAGGTTTTCTTTTCCTTTTTTGACTGCCGTGTGCTGAGATGTTTGCTGACGGAGCTCCTGGAGCCGCTTCATGAGTGAGTCCTCCTCCTGTTTGTTTGCTTGGATCTGCAGATCCTCCGCCGACATGACAGGATCCATCGTTGGTTCCTGGTCAAAAAATCAAACAGAAATGACGGTCAACAGGGAAAAACAAAGTGTTAAAATTCCAGAAAAGGTAGTCAAAACCATCCAGGAGGATAAAAAACCGTACATACCAACATAGGTGCGTTGTGTCGTGGTGTTGCGTACCAAATGGGTGATGGATGGCTTGAGGAGCTTGAAACCAAATTGGCCAAGCGGTTGTGTAGGCTCACCCGGGGCTTGGCTCTGTGCCAAGATTTGGGCCCCGCGGAACCCGCCCAATCAAGCCTCCTGTGCACACTCCCAAGCGCGCGTGGCCGAGTGCCCAGCGGGACTGGGCCAAGTGCCCAGACGGGCTTGATACACCATACCAGTCCTTAATGCAAAAAATATGCTTGATGCTTCTTGGTTCTAAGGCAGATTGCTGCCAAGAAAAAATTCTTTGGCCTCTGGAAAACATGCGCTTGGAGGACGCGCTTATTGCTATAATAGCAAGGAATTGACATGCCATTGATGCCAAATTGGGGTAAGATTTTTGTTGTGTACATCAATATTCAAGGATCTCAATGCCTTTGGGTTAGGGATGCTCCTTCAAATATTGAGTGATCCCCGCTTGAATGCCCTGTAACAACAATGGGAAGTTACTTGCATTATGTTATCCAGCGGCATTTTTGTAATGTAACTTCCCACCGTTACTAGATAACACATTATTATTATCTGGTGAAATGTTCCTGCGCTTGTTTGGATAACGTAACAGAGGGGACTTTCTGCCTTGATGCCGCAAAAAATAATGCTGATAACGCGCTAACCGCGTCTAACTGCGTTGTCTGGTGTAAAAGCACCGTAAAAAGGGAAATAAACCCATGTTATCCGCACGTTATACTCCTCAGATTGTGGGGGGTAACATAACGGGTCTAATAAAACAGAAAAAAAAACGTAACTAAAACAACACTGCCATTAGCGCAAGGATAACAGCACCAATTCAGTTAAGTTATCTGTTACTTTTTGTTATGCATAATGTAACTTCCCATTGTTGCCTGTAATGACACAGTTGTTTGGTATTGCAAAGTGCCAAATAACCTTTTCTTCTTTGTTAAAGTAGAGGGGGTAGCTTGAGGATTTGGAGAAGTTGAGGAAGGCAGCTTTTTCTCAAAATCAGCAGCAATCATGCAGAAAATTACTTTGATTCAATCAACCAATGTGCCATAATGCTCTATGATAAATTTCTGGTGAAATTTCCAGACATCAAAGGCCAGCCAGGCCCATTGGACATCTCTCCTGATAAAAATAACTGTATGCCTTGGGGCTTGGGGCATACCTTGGGGCATACAGGGTTCAGGGTACGGGCTGAGCCCTCATGCCCCAACCCAAACCCCGGGTCACAGCCTTACATCTCCCTGTGGCCAGGAAACCTTGAATGCAAGGTTTGCCTAAATTTTTGTGCAAACTGTAATTTTAGGTTAAGTGCATAACAAAACAAGAATTTTTTGAAAAAAACCCAAGCATTCTACAAAAAACAATATATCAATAACCAAGTATTGCTCCATTTTGACAGCTAAGAATTATAATGACCAGGCCCTATGTATTGTGTTTTGAATAATGCTTGGATCTTTCCTCAAATTTTCTGGTTTTGTTATGTAGTAACTTTATTTTAAACTTCACACCAAACTGTAAAAGCCAGACCCAACTTTGAACAAAACCTTGAAATTGACTTCTGCCCAGGATGTCTTTGTGTCACGACCCAGCGCTTGGTTGGCCTCTCCCTGCCCGGCCCATACTGGCAGAGGGCAACGGCTGATGATCATGGCCTGTGGTTGGTAGGGTAAAGAAGATGCTCTGGTTCTGAAAATGAACTCGGTATTTCTCTAACCCAACTCCTTCACCCCCTACTGGAGGAAATTGTCTCTGGGGGTGGATTTAGCCTTGGGCCTCATCTGACATCTATCAAGATGCACCATGTGGAAAGGATATCAAAAATATGGAGTTGACCTTGGTCAACGAAACCAGAAAATTTGACAAATCATCCAAGCTTTATTCAAAACACAATATTTAAGACTCAGAACCGGCTGCATTGAGTCAAAAAACCGTGAGAGGGTCCATGGTCCGATGATCCAAACGGTTCCCCACCTGTCAAAAATTATTCCACAAAATGAAAGGACAGGACCAACTGCAAATTGCAAGCAACCAGCAATTTTGCACTGATTTTTTCCCAAAGAAACAAGGAAACAATGCCTAAGAAGCAAGGCTATAACTTTGCCAATTCAGAATTGCTCTGAAGGGCTTGGTTTTTGCTTAGGTGACTCTTGAGCTTAAAAATGGTGAAAGAATTGTCATTTTCTCAAAGTGCTCAGGCCACGCAGGTGAATTTTGAGGTAGTTCTACTACGGAGTGTCCCCCTTCAGGACCCCCGTCCAAGAGGCTCTGTTAAGCTCGCCCCCCCCCCCCCCCCCCCCCCTTCAAAATACTCAAGCAGCATCAAATCTCCCGCCAACATGAATGTGTTTGGTGTTGAAGGCTGGGAAAAATGGACAGCACTCGAGGGCAGCTTGGCTACGAAGTCAGCAGCTTGCAGGTTCTTCAACATCCAGTATGAGTAGATACCAGTGTGGGAACACCCAAGGTGGTTACAATGAGTAGTAGATGTAGAGTTAAGGGCAGCTGTTCTGTTGCTCTCAAGGCTCCACGGAGGCCCGGGTGAGGATATAAAAATGGTCAGTAGTGTCCAAGCCTTTCCTCATCCTGCTAATCAATCCAGAAGAGTCACTCCCACAAATTTACTCCACCCAATATTCATAAAGCTCCCAGTACCCTAATCCTCCCTAACCTAATCACCCCCAATATATTACCGCATTCCCAAGATGGTTTCCCTAGCATACCTGTTCACAATTTTTGCAATCTTTGCTGCGGTCACTCGCGCCAAGGAGGTAACCGCCGGCAAGAAGTCTGACAATGTTGAATCAAAGTGGCTTGGCGGGGTTGGCTTCGGCCTCTCTCCCTACTTGTACATGGGCTGGGGAATGTCATTAATGGGCGGTAGTTGGCTCAGCCCCTGGATGTCAGGCTTGTACGGCGGCTGCTCCGCCTACAGCTTCTTTGGCCCCCTCTACAACGGCATGCTCTTTGCGAAGGCCTCCGACTCGGCTACCACCGTCAGTCTGTAGAAATACAAGCTCAGACCACCCGCAGCAACCGTCAAGGAAGCTAGCGCGGTTAGCCCCAGAACCAGCTGCTTGTAGAGTGCGGTTTCCCAGAACCCCAGACCCAGCTGCGCAAAGAGGTAAGCCCTCCAGCAGTCCAGCCCTAACCCAATCTATAGCTGACGCGCTTTGCTCGCTCACTTGCAGATATGGCACCCACAATGGGAAAAGGAAAAAGATACCCAGACTCCAAGTACGTTGTGGTGATTTATATAGGGGAGCGTGGTAGAATGTCCACTCGGGGATAGCGCGGGCGGGAATGCACAGAGAGGCTCAGGCAGAGTGCATTCCGGTGACATAAGCACTGAGGATGATGTCAGAAAAGCATGCTAGAAAAGCTTACGGAAAGTCACGCGCGGGCCGGAATGCACGGATTGCCAATTGCGGATCACGGATTTTGGTCAGAGCGGGAAAGACAGAGCTGGACTGCGGCGGACTACACACGTGGACTGGTAGCAGCAGCGCGTCAGTGGGTGAGCTACAACAGCCAAAGCGGGTTTCACCAGCGGGTGGAACCGGGGTGGAGGCGGTGACAAGAGACTGACTGGCGGGGGCTAGACAGAGGATGGTGGGAGGTCAAGCGTCGGAGAGGAGTGGACTCTGGGAGAGTGACGTGCAGAAGAGCAGGCGGAGCTGGAGGACTAGTGCGGGAAAGTGTCAGACGTTCGGGATTGGGTGGGAACGGCGATGTGCGTGGAGGGAAGGACGGGAAAAGGGGGCTCATGGATTGCACCAGGGGAGATATGTTCCCACTCCCCAGAGAGTGCCAGAGCTGAATTTTATGTGAGTTTTGGTCAGATGTGAGCCTGATGTGGATTAGTAACTCATCCCCAAAATAGTAAATTGGATGGAGAAGTTAGTGAAAAGTCAGTCACAATTGATTTGGAAGTCAACACAATTTTGTGTAGAATTCTTTTGTTTTCTATGTACAACTGTAGGAAGAAATATGATGAAATGATATTTCACCAAATTCCAACTCATCAATTGCTCCTGTCTACTGATTTTTAAGGATGGCAAAGCAAAATTCCCATTCTCAAAAGTAATTCCTCCAAAAAAATGGGTTTCTTGTAATTCACATTATATGCCCTGATGTACAAAATTAAACAAAAAGTTGACTTGGTATTATTGGGTTTAGATTTTTGGAATGTGGTAATGTTGCAGTCATTGAAATTGAAACCCATTTTCTTGGAAATGTGGGAATTAATTTGAATTTGGCTGATAAAAATGACAAAAAACTGTTTTAATAGGGTGAAAGTCTGAGTTAAGTCAAGGTTGGATTGTGGTGCCAATTCACTTTGGCCATATATCCTGTCCTCCTTACAAAAATGATCTAGTGAATTTTGTATTTTTTTGCTTTTCAAAATTCACATGTGCACATGCAAGTTAACCTTTTTGCACTTTGCTAATAGTCACCCTGATGTACGCGCGTACATTGAGGTGGAAATATCACAGGATGGGCTTTTCACAACCACATGAAAAGTAGAAAATTTGTTTTGAGACACCAATTGTCCCCCTGATGTACGCGAGTACATGAGGGGGAAAAAATCACAGGCTGGGTCTTTCACATCTCCATGGAAAGGACACACTGGTCATGGAGCCAAGAAAGGACTATATTCTGGATGAGTTCTGGATGAATTATAGATGAGTTCTGGATGATTTTTTGGCAATTTATGGTTTATTTCAGGATGATTTCCAACTGATTTCCACGCTGACTTCCAGTCTTGTTCATACCTATTCAATATTGCTTTACCAAAGGCCTCCAGCACAGTTATGGAAAAAAGTTACGGTGAGGCACTCCCTGGGGAGTGGGAACATATCTCCCCTGGTGTTGTATCTTCTCTTTCCTAATACTATTATCCTATCATCTTATGGATTACTCAGGAGTGTACTTACACAGCTTACGGACCTACTAGAGTATTAGGAGAGATATTTGTGACCTTATCTTTACTTTCAGAGTTACTTGCGGATTCTGTGCTTATGGAGTGCGGAGCTTTATTCACTTGCGGATTATTACGCTATAGATCAGGCTCAGTGAGTAGCGCTGAAGGCTAGCGGATAGTAGAAGTGCAGAGCCGAGTCACCGACAATCACACAGCCCAGAAACTAATATTCTTGAAGAAGGTGGTCAGCGGAATTTTCCATTGACTAACCAGCTTTTATTCTCACAACGTACTCGAGGAGAGTTAAAGTTGCAGTTCATAACAAGCTGACAAACTTTAATCTTGTAGATCTCTTGCAGAACGCATCGGCAAGCAGACCTCAGCCTCCCTACTTGATAGCATAACGGCCAGAACCGCAAGCGGTGAGTCAACGCATCTCCTATATGCGGACAGATCATAAAGCTAAAATTGTCACAAACTACGTTTGTCAATCAGACCCAGACCCAGCAAATCCGTACAGACAGGATAAGACCAGAATTCCAAGTTAACTGGCTCCTGCTTTGGTAAGCCCAGAGCACAAACTCAAAGCACACCTGGAGAATGAGAGCAGGCGCTAACAAAGGCACATTCCCTAGACTCATACTCAACATTTCTCCAGCCAGGTGTCTAGAACATAGCAACCCAAGAACTCCATCAGCCCTAAAGCAAAGCACCCATTTGTGCTGCTTTTAGGTAACTTAGTTTTTCTTCCTCTTAATTACAAATTTGTAAATACATGTTATTAAGACAAAGAAAAACACTCTTTTAGTTGCTCCAAATTTTTCACAGTCAACGGGCCATCTCGCTCGACTCCAACCAACTAGAGCTAACAACAAGCAAGTCTCCTGCAAGAGAACCACCGGCAAGACTCACAGTTTCTCAACACAAGATTGCCTTGGGTATGTTTCCTGCACTCCTTTTCCTATTAATCAGTGCTCCATCCTCAAGGCTAATCAACACTCTACATATTCTCAGTGCCGCTTGCCAATTGGCTGAAAAGAGCCTCTTCAAGGCATCTGTTGGTGCTTGCACATTGTTGCTTGTCAGCCCCAAAGACCGAGTGCTATCCAAAGATGTGTAAATATCCAATCTCGCCCCAAATTTCAAGAGGGCATTGGCTTGCTTGTTTGTGTCCCCCAGGCGTCCTCTGCCGCTGTACTTCCAGCATGCAGTTTGTCCTCAACCCCCTCCAATGTTGCACTTGCACAGTTTGAGGGGCTCTACTTGGTGGCCCCCTTTGCATAATGCCTTCAATGTGGTGCGCTGGGGGCCATCCACCCACTATTTTAAACCCTGCTAGACAGGGATGGATAGTGGGTCTAGTTTGTGGTGTTTGGATTTTGTGTTAGGGAGGCTCATTTTTGTGATTTGTTTTTTTTGAAAGGGGGAACCCTTGCATTTTTTTTGTAATTTGTTTAATTTGTAGGGGGAACCCTTGATCTTTGTTTCTGTGTTTCTCTGTCTTTAATAAACTTGGATTACCAAAAAACCTTCTTCAAGGTTTTTGCACATCAGCAAACAGGAAGAAAATCCTTCTTTCAATGGAGATGTCTTGACTTCCCAACCGCTCATCATAGCTTGGACAGGACCCCGGAAGGGGGTTTCCAAGCCGCCTCATGTACGTATCCAAATGTTACAGCCCCTACCTCCAGCTAACCTGGCTCAATGCATCAACAAAAATATGTGTAGTGACACCTTTAAACCCATATCAATGCTGTACAGGTGTTTAAAAAGCAAAATTGGTGATGGCAGAATAGAGAAATTTAAATAACTCCTTGTGTACACGTATCTTTTTTTAAAGTTTGGCTGGAGCCTACATGAGGCGGCTTGAGAGAAGCCTTCTGGGGTCCTGCTTGGACTGAGTGCCAATTTTGAGGCCTACAATCACTCCATATCCAGAGGAGCATCAGTGTCACTGGTGCCAAGTGGTTTAAATCCTTGTTCCAGCTACATTTGAATGGGTGTTGAAAATGAAATTCCTTGGTTTTGATCTTTGGAAGTGAGGATAAAGTGGGGCTCATGAAACGAGCTTGTTTTACAGGGAAAATATTTAGGGGGTTGAGAAATCAACTCCCTCAAATTACAAAATCAACTCCCAAACGCAGTTTACGTCGCGCGGACCGCTTCACCACGTCTCCCCCGGGTCCTCCTGACCGCATTTTGACCTGGGGGCGTTTTGGGAGTCGGAATTTTAATTCCGTGATGCCAAACGTGAGTCGGGATTGTAATTTTACAATAAATCCCAGAAAATAGAGAAATATTTATATCTCCTCACTGGAGCACCAAAACGCTCCCAAAATTTTACAGCAATCTAGATACACTGTCTAAAAAATATTTCTAGATTTAAAGCAGTATAAACTGTTGAGTTTTCAACCAAAGGGCCCAAAAAAGGGGCGGAGAAGCGGCAAGGATATTCTGGACAGTGAGAGGAGGATTTTCTCACTGGAACGGCTCAAGGGCGGAAAAAGAAGGAGAGAACCGATGGGTTGATTGCTTTGGACTAGGCTATGGTTAAATAGACTATGTACATGGCATCAACTTGTGGTTTGAGAATAATAATGAATAAAAATAATAATGAATTTGAAACTTCTCAACTCAGTGTAACATGTCAAAAGGTACATTGATATCCCCATCAGAGATGCGCGCAATCTAGAGGATAAGCAGTAAACAAGGAAAGCTAACAGTCTAATCTGAGCAGGGATCAAAGTCTACAAGATCAGTAAGAAAGAAGCATGACCATGAATAAAAGACAGACCACATAGAAAGGGGGCAACATAAGTGTTGGATAGCTTTGATCTGAAAACAAGCCCATAGAGGAGGATAAAGTAGGTGGAATGGGGGGATAATGGAAAGTGAAGGGTTTTTAGGGATGATTGGAAAGACAGAAATCCAACATAAACAATCAGGAAGGCCTTGCAGAACAGGGGGGTTAATTTGGCGGATTTCCTGCTAGGGAAATCCCGCGAAACCTTATCTAAGGTGCTCCAAATGGCCCCAAATTTGTTCTGCCATAAGAATACACTCTTTAAAGATTGTGTTTAGCTTCACAGCATTAGGACACCTCAGGGACACCTTGTGTAGCCGGGGGCTGATTTGGCGGATTTCCCACCAAGGAAATCCCATGAAACCTTATTTACGGTGCTCCAAATGGCCCCAAATTCTTTCTGCCATAAGAATACACTCTTCAAAACATATTTTGAGCTTCACGGAATTAGCACACCTCAGGGACACCTTGTGTAGCCGGGGGCTGATTTGGCGGATTTCCTACTAAGGAAATCCCGCTCTAAGGTGCTCCAAACACCCCCAGATTTTTTCTACCATATGAATAACATCTCTAGGTAATATTTTTAACACCAAGGAGGTATTAAGCATCAGGAACACCTTCTATAAAGCCCTGTGGATAAGGATTTGGCGCAGTTCCTTAGTAGGAAATCAAATTAGCCCCCTGCTTATAGAAGGCGTTCCTGATGGGTAATACCTCCTTGGGGCTCAAAATATTTTCTAGAGAGTTTATAAATATGGCAGAAAAAATTTGGGGCCATTTGGAGCACCTTAGATAAGGTTTCGCGGGATTTCCTTATTAGGAAATCCGCCAAATCAGCCCCCGGCTACACAAGGTGTCCCTGAGGTGTGATAATGCCGTGAAGCTCAAAATATGTTTTGAAGAGTGTATTTTTATGGCAGAAAACATTTGGGGCCATTTGGAGCACCGTAGATAAGGTTTTGCGGGATTTCCTTGGTAGGAAATTTGCCAAATCAGCCCCCGGCTACACAAGGTGTCCCAGAGGTGTTCTAATGCTGTGAAGCCCTTCATAAGTTTTAAAGAGTCTATTCTTATGGCAGAAAACATTTGGGGCCATTTGGAGCACCTTAGATAAGGTTTTGCGGGATTCCCTTAGTAGGAAATCCGCCAAATTAACCCCCCCTGTTCCGCAAGGCCTTCCTGATTGTTTATACTGCTGTAAATCTAAAAATATTTTCTAGACAGTGTATCTAGATTTCTGTAAAATTTTGGGAGTGTTTGGGTGCTCCAGTGAGGAGATATAAATATTTCCCTATTTTCTGGGATTTATTGTAAAATTAAAATCCCGACTCCCAAAACCCCCCCGGGTCAAAATGCGGTCATGAGGACCCGGAGGAGACGTCGCGAAGCTGTCCGCGCGACGTAAACTCCATTTGGGAGTCATTTTTTTAATTTATGGGAGTCGATTTCTCAACCCCCAATATGTATCAAGATACCATAGAGTGAAAACCTCAACTAGCTTGCAATAAGGTTGGATTGGATTTAGATATGTATTCTTATTTTGTGTTATCTTTGCTATTACGTAGCTGCAACAATATCATGCATGGCTTAAAAGCTGAAAACCTGCATCATCTGGATTCTGCATCAACAAGATTCTTTTTGAGTAATGGTGGGAAGAGAAAAATGGGATGAGGCTAATTCCATTGCAGCAGCCCATAATTGGGGCAAGAAGAGTTGTCTCTCAAGAGGCCGTCCACACACTGCATATTCCGCATCCCCATATCTTCACTGCCTTCTAGGCCTCTTCCCATCCTCTACTGCTTAATGGTAAATTCACACCTGGGCCCTGGCTCTTGGTCCTGAAAGAACTTCCAATCCACTGCGTTTTGCTTTTCAATTCCTCCTCTGCTCTTTCTATTTCAACACTGACTATCCTCTGCTGTCTCTCTGAGACCCTCCTTTCAAGAGGCTTGGTTAAGCTAGCACAAATATGCATTCCTTGGTGCCACAGATATGATTGGGCTTGCTGTATACCGTTTTCAAATCTAATTATTCAGGCCCCATTTAGATGCACTGTGAAATGTTACACATCATTCATGTGCCCAACGGTGAGCCAATACACTAACGTTATTTGTTAGTGTAGTGTATTTTAGCCAAAACCAGCTAACAATAACAACATTTTCTGCTATCTTGTTTTTTGTCTTGCTAACAATACAGGAACTTGCCCAGGAAATAGTGATGGATAACAGCAATAACTGTTATTGTATCCTGTTAGTAGCAATAAAAGGCCTTTTATTGTTGTTATTGCTGTTATTTCCTGTTATTGTTAGTATGGATACTTGTATATCAGATAACAAATAACATGAATTTGGGAGTCAATAAAATGGCTACACTAACAGTTATTGTCCAATAACGTTAGTTTAGTGCAGTGGCCCATTGCTGATGTGCCCCTCATTTTTCCAGACAGTACCTCATTACAGTAAAATATCATGGGATTTAGACTAGTTCAATAATGGCTTAGGCCCCATTTGGAAACACTGTTATCCGTGATAAATGAATTTATCACTTGCAACCCCCAGGGATTGTGGAAATTTGAGGGAGACGGGGGCCTAACTTGGGGTCGCGCATTATAAATAGTCCCATTTATCTCGTATAATGAGTGCATCCACACAGGGCCTTAGAAATTTCCATAAAACGGGTCATAAATGAAGCTTAATTGTCCTGATATTGCATGTATTAATGTGATGTAGGTAGCAGAAGAAAAGGAGCTTATAAGTGAAGATGGTTATGGATTGTACGTGGCAAGAAAATATTCCAGTGAGAAGCAAAAGATATTCACAGTCTGTAGACAAGGGTACTCTTGGTACAATCAAAGAACCAGTCAACACATTGACACATCAGGCAATCAAGCTGAGGGTATTTACATCGATGAGCTTTTGCAGTTCGGATGTGGTGAGCGCCATCCAAGAAATAGAAGAAGAACAGAAGAAATTGGATGGGTTTTCATCTTTGTACTCAAGTACATCGTGGTAAGTAATAATAATAATTCAAGTCCTTGACCAGGGGGGAAAGGGGCGGGGGGGGGGAGGAGAGACTGAAATCCACACTTTTAACACAAGGAGAAGAAATTAAATTGGAGGGTTACAGGGGCCTGGAAAGCTATGTCTTTGAAGTTGATTGTCTTAAGGGCGAGGTGAGAAGAGACTTTGCTTTTGCGAATCTGCTTTCGCCCTTTGCGGCTGACTTGCCCTTCTCGTCGTCCTCGTCGTCCCAGCCCGAGCTGAGAGTCTTGATAGAGCCGTTTTCGAGTCTTCGATCGACCTGAGCGATTTCAGCAGCCGAGGCCTGTTGGGAGGGCTTCTCGGGCTTCGGCGGCTCGTCTGGGGAGTCGCTGCTTTCTTGGGTATACAGTAATGAGGCGACCGAGGCATGGATGAGGTTCGGAGCTCCTTGCCCCAGCAGGAAGCTTAGCCGACAGAGCAGGAGGATGTTGTAGAAGCTCAGGAAGACGACGATGATGAAGGAGAGACCAAGCGTGACGGAAAGATCGTATTGAAGCGTTATTGGCAGCAGTGGTGAAGTTGGTTGGGGAGAGAGAGAAGCAGCACCCGCTAGTGGACCAGACAGATGTTAGCACAATGTGTTCAGGCTATTGCCCCATGAAAATCCATGTTGAACTCGGGTTAGGCCTATGAAGCGACGGGGGGCGAGGCTTACCTACGGTGAGGACTACTACCAGGCCAGTCCACACGGCCTCGACGATATACCGGGCCAAGAAGGAAGCAATCCCGAACAATGGAAGGCCCACGGCCAGAGGGATGAAGATGATGAGAGTGATGCAAGGAGCGATAATGACAGGCAACGCTTGCCGGCGCGAATCTTCGATCCCGATCCGGCGCCGAGGCCCCAGGCCGATCACAAACGGGAGCGAGTTCTGGAACTCCCGGACGACAATCACCACGTTCGCTAGGGCGAGCGTCCAGAGGAGCACAAAGAAAAACACCCGCAATGCGCACAGTGGCTTCTTGCGGATCTGCGTCTGCAGTCGGGCACTCGTTATCTGGAAGTTGGTTGCGGGTCTTTCGGCGGGCTTTTCGCCGGATGGTTCGGCCATCTTTGTTTTTTCGGTTTTGTTTTGGCTGTGTGTGCTGAGTTATGCTTGAACAGTTGTGGGCGCTTGAGTATCCTGCGATGGACGGTGGGGAATTGCTCAAGCTCTGGTCACTCTTTGGAATGTGATTTTCACCCTAACAAAGGTGGCGGATGAACATAGCTGTTAGTGCGCTTCCACCAGGCACGAGTCATAGTAGAAGAAAACAGTTGCCTACCGGTGACTTGATTGTAATGGGGCGAGCTGAGTCCCAGAAAATGCAAAAGAAGTCTTGACTCGAAATGGTGGTAGTTAGGAAGGGCTCCAGGACCTCATGAAGGGAAAATGATGAATCAGAACAACGACAAATTTCGCCGGAGCAGATCCAGGCGATTAATCAAGAGGGGAGAGGTGTGGTAGGGGGTATCTACGATGATGTTTGACCCAATCAAACGGGCTCGCTCACCGAGACTGTAGCGAGAACGGAATGAACAGAGGCAACAAAACGGGGAACGTAGAGGCGAGCGCATGAGTAACGAGGACAACCGAGGCAGCCCTGTGATGCTTATCTCGTTGTCGGTAATTTGAAGCAGTACATAGCACATTCGGTCGTTAAGACTGCACGCTTGCCGGCTTTTGGACTTCAGGGACCCTTCCAGGGCTTTGATCTGTATCAAGTCAGCCAAGCGTTGTTCGGCATTCGGCACCAGCCTCCGGAATACACCACCGAAGATCTGCAGTTCTATTACATATAAGACACCGCTCGGTGGTGTTGCTTTGCTGTGATGGCCTCGAACGAGAAGGTGCAGACTTCGGTGCCCGGCGTTGATTCCATACGCCGAAGCACCAGTCCGCCGATCGGAAAAACCGCTGATCTCTTCAGGCTTTTACTCGAAGTGTCTTTCTTAAAGCCTTCCATCCTTCTCATATATTCCATGGATGTATCCATGTGCTGTATAGTAATCAAAAGTCGGAGCCAAAAAAATCGACCCCGGAAAAAATGATCATCACCGGTATTTGCTCTCGATGATCAGGGGTGAAATGGCTGGCTGTCTGTCTAGGCATCACTAACAATTAACGATTCAATTTTGTTCACACATTAAGTACCAAAAACCCCTAATTACTTGACAAACGCACACACGCGCAAAACAAGGCTTATGGGCACTATGTCTACCCACCCTCATCTAAAGCAAAGACCCGTTACAAAAAATTAAAGATACATATATTTATTTAGTTATAAATACAAAGAGAAGCTGGATGTGAAGCGAAACAAAGGAACTGGGTAATTGTGGATACACTGGTAGTCAATGGATGATGGGCGGTAATCGTGATCTGGGGGGTAAGACACATCTATTCTCAATACGGCTTGTATGGACGCGTGGACTGTGACACCACAAACCCCGCGATACAATCTATTTAATTTTGGCGGAGACTGGAACTACACTGACACCTCAGTCTGGAAAAGGGAATGTCTATTTATATATATATAATATAACTTGGTGTGAACGAGAAGAATTATTAACAAGTCTATTTAATATATAAAAGGATGGTACAACAATCTAAACACTAAGCACAAAAACTATGACGCGCTTTCTCGTTGAGTGCGACTGTGTTGTTTTGGGGAGGTTAGGAGGAGGGGTGTGGTGCCAGGATTATGGGCAAGGCGGTGTGATCAGCAGGGAGGAGAGGATCAGTAAGCGCCGACGCCGTAGTTGTACAGCTGTTGTTGGTGCTGCTGGTGGTTGTGATGGAGGACATTAGAGTGGATCATTTCGTAGGCGAAAGCTTCGAGATGCGACTTGAGGTTCTGGAACGACGAAAAAGGACGTCAGCGACTGTGAGTGAATGGCAGGGCCGGTAGAGAAGATGTACCTGTCCGAGAAGGTCCGAGCGTTGCCGGAGCGCACGCCGTTGGGCATCGTTGAGCATGTTGTAGAGGGACCCGTCGATGGGCGCGGATGGGAGATATCCACTGTTGCTCATGACATCCACGCCGGGGGTGGTGGGCGCAGACCCGTGCAGACAGGAGATTTCTTCCTTGTGACGGCGACGCATGCGGCGGTAGATGTCGCGTTCGGACGAGCGGGCTGAGACGGAGGACTGGGGCGAGCTGACTAAACGGCGGGGAGAAGGCAGCGAGTCAGAAGGGGTCAAGCCTTACAGGTGATCAAGGAGGAAAGGGTGGGGGAGAGAATTACGTTTGAGGGACCTGGCGGGGGGCGAGATGGATGAGGGCGGGGTGGGGAAGTCGCCGGGCGAGGGACAGGGGAACAAATGGTGGGTGTTGAGATGGGAAGAGTATGGCCCGACGACGCTGGGCGAGACAGGCGTAGGGGGGCAGGGGAAGAAGGCGAAGGCGGGTCTGGCTGAGGGCGGCGGGGCGGCGAGGGGATGGTGGACGCGCTGGGAGAGGTTGGGCGAGGACATGGCGGGACGGAGCGAGCGAGGTGGCGGAGGGAGGGGCGGGACTTGCTGGTGATGGGAGACGCGGTCGCGTGTGGCGTGGCTGGCGGGCTGGTAATGCTGGCCGCGGACCGGCGGCGGACAGGGGGTTGGGTCGGAGGGGTTGGGGGATGCCGACGCGGGCGGGTCGGGCGACTTCTTGCACAGCGATCGCAGGGACCGGGAGGAGCGGTAGCGCTTGAGGACCTTCGAGAACAGGTGCGCTTCCGAGCCGGCGGCGCTCGTCTGCACGGACGCCGGCGGCTCGGGCTTGGCGGCAGCCGCCGAGCTCAGCTCGCCGCCACTCAGCCGATTTCGGAGCTGCGACAGGGGCACTTCGTCGTCATCGACCAGCGTCCGGTCCTTCGAATGCTGCGGGTCGTCTGACTCGCTGTCGTCTGAATGCACCCAGGAGTCTGGGTCGATGACCAGACCTGATGATCATGGGGTGAGAGAAATAGCCAGGATGAGTAGAAGTTCTTCAAACACTAAGGAGTGCGCAGCTTACCGACGGATGACGGAGGCACCTTGACGGGCGATGGGCGCGCCATGGCGGGGCGCTGGGACTTTGTGTTGAGCGGCACGGCGCTCTTGGAGGGTTTGAAGCGTGATCGGAGGTGGCTCAGCTTCTGGGGCAAGAGGGAGGGAGAGGACATGATGGTATTGCGAATGTCCTGCGGGGAAAAGCTGACGAGCGGAGTGTGAGAAGAAGATGCCCGAGGGGGGGGAGGGCTAGTAGTAGTAGTAGTAGTAGTAGTGGATGGTCTATGGTAGTCCGCCTGGGACGGGGGCTGGATATTTTGGGGGGTGGGATGAGAGGAGAGGGTGATGGCGGGGATGGGATTGGCCCAGTTGGATGAGTCCACGGAGGATAGACTGGGGCTTGAGGGGGTGGAGTAGAGACTAGGGGAATAACATTCGATGAGAGCGTTGAGGAAGTTGGAGGAGGAATAGTCAGAGCATATGGAAACAGTCTTAGATCGGCGGCGCTCAGAGTGCTCTTGCGGGCAAGAGGCTTGTGGCTGCTCGTCCGCAGGCAGCTCGAGGAGATGGTGGATTTTGTGGACGAGGACGGAATGGATGCGCTGGTGGTGTTCATGATTATGATTAATGATATCTTGGCCTATCAGGCTATGCTGATGCTGCTGATGCTGGTAGCCAGTGCGAGTAAGGGGCTGGAGATGATCGATCGAACGAGAGCGGGCGGCGCCAGACTGACGGGGATGGACTAGGTGGGCGGTCGTCATTGAGCGCTTTGTCCGGATCCAGGCAGCGCAGTGGGGATGGCTTGGCTATAATAGGATAATCGATTCGAGAGCGGACGGGCTATCAGATCTCGTGGAGACCAAAAGAAGAAAGAAGCAATATTCCTCCAAACTGATTCTCTAACACTTCTCGCGCAGAGCGAGTTTGAAAGTGAAGCGTGTTGGAGACAGCAGCCTATGTGTCGGATAGGAGAGGGGACGAAGCGCCCTGGTTTATCGACCACCCACAGGGTTGTCGGGGGTCCTTTGTACTATTGCTACAGCGCTTATAGACTGGGGTTCGGGTTTTTGTACTGTGTACTGGCGAGGGTGGGATGGGATGAGGCGGCACTTCTTGGCCTGGGCGTGAGGGCTGAGCTGGGGGGGGGGGGGGGGGGGGGCGAGCTGTGTAGGGAAGGCTATACTATCTTGGGCAGGTTCCTGGGGAAGCTAAGGCTATGTACTCGGTGGACTAACAAATGGCTATGTAGTTATTATAAGCAGCTTGAGGGGGAAGAAGATAAATCTGGAAATCTGCAAGTCGCAATCTGTTTGGTAAAGGCAGAAGAAAGTCAGCTCCCCACACCCATCTGGCACACAATTTAAGGAAATACCTTCTGCGAGTCGCTTGGCCGGGCCGAGGGGAGTGGAGTGTTTGGGATGGGATGTAAATGGGCGAGGATGGCCTCTCTTTAAGAAGCCAGCCGGCACGTCGCTCTGCAGAGGGCAGCTAGGGCAAGTCGATGAGCAAGAGCAGCTGGCAAGATTGGTGATGGCAACACATCATCACCCAGCAGCTGTCCTGGCCGATCAAACACGTATCGCACAGCCCTTCTCTTTCGATACCCACCTGCAGATTCAGCACCATCAAACAGCAACCGACTGTCCAAACAAACTGGGTGCTTGCACATGTTACAAACACTCCCAATAACCTTCCTTCTTCTGATATCATTCAGTGACCAGTCTAGATCCAGACGTGAAGCGACATGCCCCATTCACGTGCATCCACACCCCCACATCATCGTGTCAAGCCGCCAAACGGCGTCAACGGGATATTCTATATTCTGGGCGACGCGGATAACGTCTTGGGAACGCAACTGAGGACATGAGTGGGGAGGGTGTGAATTAGGAAGGGAAGAAAAAATTATAAACATTGAGCTGGACGGACAAGAGGGGGGGATATTTATGTGTGTTTGTAGGGATGCAACGGTAAGGACGAAAGAAGAGAAAAGACAAGAGCAAAGTAGAGTATGGAAAAACCCATGGAAATCTAGATCATCTCCAGGAGAGACAGTGTTACATGAATTCATAGAACATACAACGGTTAACTTGCAAGTCAGGCTTGGTTTTTGTTTTGTTTTGCGTCTTCATCAGTGGTGATCTGTTTGTTTTCATGTGTCAAGTTGAGGGGATTGGGGTTTTTTGTTTCAGGAAGAGTCTGTGCCTTGGTTGACCCCGACTTGTGCCGGCCGTAGCACTCGATCACGGAGCATCCACCCGACCTGCAAGCAGACAAAGCGAAAAAAAAAAGTGTCAGAGGGGGAGGGGACGGCCTTTTGTGAGAGCACGGAAAGACAAACCTTGGAGCAGTTGATGACCGAGTTGGGTTCCTTACCAGGCACCTGGGCCTGGTACATAGCCTCATGTCTGTTAGGGTCGAACAGATGCCCGGTGGGATCGAAGGGGGTAACGCCGTATCGAGCGAGGGTTTTCTCGAGCAGACTCTTCGTGCTCTGCACCCCGCCCCACAGGTCGGCGAGATGCTTGCGGCCCTCGGCCGGCTCGCCGTCCCCGTCCTGGGTCGTCCGCAGCGCCTCGGGCACCGAGTTCAACGCCAGCTGCAGGACATCGATGTTCGACACCAGGTCCCGCGCAAAGCTCTGGATCGCATACTCCTTCGCTTGCGTCTTCTCTCGCGTCGTGATCTTTTGCAGGTTCTCGTAATCCGCTCGGGCCCGGATGTACAGATCCTGTCGATCGTCAGAACCCCACAAAAGAAACAATCACACACACACACACACACACCCGGATCAGCTCGTGTCTTGATTCTGGTGTGAAAGAATGCGAACAGGTCTGCCGAACCTTGTATTCGCTTAGCTGTGCATCCTTCTGAGCTAACTGGTCTTCGACCGACTGGGCCTTCTTGGCCGATGTGTTCGGGTCCGATGGCGAGGCTTGGGGATTCGCAGTCTGTCCGGCGGGCGCATCCTGAGTCTCGGCCTGGGAGCCAGCGGTCGTCGATGAGAATCGGCGGGGAAGGGCGGAGGAGGTGCAAGCTGGCTGGAGTCTGCTGCCGCTGCTGCGAGTGACAAGCAGCCTGGGCAGCTGGCGGGTCGGTCTGAGGAGTGATGCCATCGTGTCCGTCGATCTCTGAGTTATATAGTTTTTTTTCTTCTCTTGTCGTTCCTGGCGGTTGGGTGCTAGCCGGTTTCCCCGGTCAAAAATCTCTCTCCCCCGCAGTTTTCCCATGGGCCCATATTGCATATCCCGCAAGCTACAGTGCATTCATCGGGCCGGAAACACCGGGCGAAAGGGGCCTACTCGACCCGCCCGGCCAGCTCCATGCACATCGGAGAAGACCCGTGTGCAACCGAGTTTAACCAAAGCTCTCCCCTAGAGTGAAACAGCTAACTGAACTAAGTTCCTCCCGATGAAGCACTTGCATGTGCCTTATCGGTAAATTTTGCCTGGTAGATATGCTAATTTCCCTTACCTTCTTATGCTGAGGTCCCTGCATGGTGCTGTCTTGGTTTAATCACCCTCTACATTCACACTGAGACTCATCAGAAGCATGGCTATCTCTTGAAACATTCTTGTCTCTTTTGCTCCTTCCCAAACCTAAGGTACGTGTAATGTAATAAAAAAGAAACCCATGCTGGCTAAGACAGTCAATGCATCATTGTTTTTCAAATTGGATTCCACCAGGGGGGCTAGAGAGTGCCAGACTGTAATTTTCTTGTTGAAGTTGTCTGATTTCAGTCCAATGCCAGTACTGATTTCAACTAGGCTGTGACCCAGGGTTTGGGTCAGGGCATGAGTGCTCAGCCCGCATCCTGAACCCCATATGCCCCAAGGTATGCTTTGATCCCCGGGGCATGACTTTTTCCCCAAGAAGGGTCAGGCCTGGCCTGACCCGGCAATCCGGAGCCCTCGGAGGAACCCTCCAACCACCCTATAGATGAATCTGAAGTCTGGCAAAGCCTCCCCCCTGTTCATCAGCCGTCTTGGATGGACAAATGTGTTTTTTGTCTTCTCCACTGATTTTTAAGCAACCAACCTTGATTTCATTCCTGCTCAGTTACCCATACAACATGCAAATGACATATGGTGATTCCTGCATGAACACTTGAAGTCAAAAAATGACTAAAACAATTGCTCAAATACCTATCCTGAGCAATTTCCCCATGAAAAAGCAATGCCCCGGGGTTTGGGGCATTCCAGAGCGCCATCCCAAGCCTTGAACCCCGGGTTCCAAGCCCCGGGGCATGGGTTTGGGTTGCAGCTTTAATTTCAACTACAACTCATGCTTATCTCATGCTCCAGTCATCATGATGCCTGCAGGAGCAGTTTGCTGAATTTATTTGTGTTGAGGGGTGTGCAAACTCCAAACCTGGAGTGCCAGGGGAATCAAGAGGCAGAAGCGCGGGAGCAATACAACCAAGGGTTTTTCCTCTTAGTCACAACAGATTGAGAGTTGACTACTCCAACTGTCACTAGGATGCTCCACATCAATCATCCAACACCAGATCATTGGATGGTAAATACTTGTGAGGACAAAGCTGATTTACAATGACCTCTTCATTCACTCAATCCATCCAAACAACCAAAACAAACAAAAGATTATAAATCTCTACTAGCTCTACCACCACTACCACTTTATCTGTTGCCAGAATCAGACACATCAGTGGAAAAATGAGGGCATAAGAATCAGGAACCTAACCCCTCTGCCAATCTTGTGGCCACCAATGCCATGTCTTCCGCAAACTCTGGCAGCTCCAAAATCACCCTTGCGCCAAGTTCTTGTCAGAACCAATCAAATACAAGGACTCAATTGATATGCTCCTGGTGGATGGCTCAAACTTCAATCAATGGAAACTTGTGTTAAATCAAATGATTTGATTGACTCTGGGACACACAAGTTTTTTCAACACCCCAACCAACCGTCCTGCCTTACCAGCCCAAGAATCAGCTTCCCTTTTGTTTTTGATCCAAGTGACAGTACACAACAAACTGCCATCCATTTTGGATTCTGCAGCAAAGGCCATGAATGTGTTTGATGCCATACATACAAGCTTTCAAGGATTGATCCATTTCCAACAGGGGGATTTGCTTGATCAAGTTTTTGAAATGAAAAACTCAGACTCCCCCATCCAATCTAGCACAGATGCAGACCCAACTCAACCATCTGTTTCAAGCCTTTGCTGATCTCAAAAAAGTGGGGGTACAACTAAGCCCCGTGCTTAAGTCACTGTTTGTTCAAAAAATTACTCCAGCCCAATCAATGATGACCCATTCACAGTTCTACCAAAAAATCTCACTTCAACTGGGTGACAAAAGAAATTTCACAGCCTGCAAGGTACAAACAATGATCAATTCAACTAGCTTGAATCAGGGATCCTCCCAGGGGGCTGTATTTCAAACTTAACCACCAGGGGGGGAATGGTCACACTTTCCAAAGAGTGCCAGACCATAATTCAGTCATACAACCTGTCTGATGTTAATCATATGTCAGTGCTAATTTCAACTGCAACTCATCTTTATCCTCACGCGTAACTCATCATGAGACCTGTTGGAAGTATGATATATATATATATTTCTTCCAGTATGTATTCAGGAGTGAATTATCCTGATGTGAATCTTACCTCCAGTCCATCCTTACTTTCTGTGTGGGATATCTGATCAAACTCGACATGACTACAGATGCACTTGTAGCCAAGCGGGCCAAAAAAGTGTTACATGGTCACCAAATGTACAAAAGTAAATCAAATTCCAAGCCATGTTTCCTCAGTCCATTGTATGCCTGAGGGATTGAAGTCTCTTTGTGCCAAACTGAAGCAAGATTCCATCACTCTGTGATACTCACATCCTCATATTTTTGAAGCACGTTCCCTTGTAACATTGCCCCCCCTATGTCACAGGGGCAACTGGATCATCGCAGAGAGACTCCCTTTGGCCATTGAAAGGAGTGTCTCCCCTCAATGGCCGGTAAAACCCTGCCATCAAGAGGAGTTCACACTCCCTTCAATGGCCGAGTTGTACCAGCCATCAAAGGGAGTGTGTACTCTCCTCAATGGCTGATACAACCCAGCCATTGAAGGGAGTGTTTACTCCCTTTGATGGTGGGTAAAACTTGGCCATCACGGGTAGACTCCCAAAGAGTCCTCTTGGCAAGCTGATTGCCCCAGCCTCATGCTGTCATGTTAACTTACCATATAATACAAGCATTACCAAAGCAGACATTGATATCAGTTGAAAATAACATCAAGCTAGCGCATGACTGAGTTGAAACTGAGGCACAGATCACCTCTGGCAGCCTTCCTGAAATAAGTTACCATCTGGCACTCTCTAAAGAATGCAACCATTCCCCCCTGGTGAACTGGCCTCTTCACCGCAAACACCCTGTAACAGCAATAACAACCGGCAGCCAAACCCAGGAAGAAATGACCGGCAATAACACCCGCGTGCAATCAATAACCTACCTCAGTCAAATCAATGTAGATTGCCAACAGGTGATGATGTTATTGCGGTTATCAGCAACATTTTCCACAGCAATCCTGATCCACCATCCCACCTGCTGGTGCAGCTATTGCAACAGCGCAGGACACTGGCACTCAAACTGCCCAGTGTTATGTGAGGATGCACACTTGCCGCTGCCAATTCCACCTGGTTTCCCCGCTTCCAATTATGCCTGGTCACTGCGCCCCACCCTTTGGCTAATGTATGCTCAATCACAGGACCAACAAACAGGGGTGTGGTGGTCAAAGGCACCATTGTTGATGCAGGGGCAACCACACACATGAGCAGATCTTTCCTCTCTTTCTCCTCTCTGATCCTGCTCAAGCAAGCATTGAAGCTAAATCTGCCTTCCAACAATGCTTCAATGATGGCAACACATAGGGGGGCCCTCAAAATCTCAAATGGAAGTGGGACATGGGAGATTAAATTGGTCCTGTACAGCCGGAGAATGATGGGGACCATCCTTAGCCTTGGACAACTTATTGAATCCGGTTTCAATGCATCATTTTTCTCTTCCAACAACATTATACTCTTGTCCCCCCATTGTACCATATTTTCATCTTACAAGAACCTAAAAGAAAAGTGACTGGATGCCAAGGATGAGGCAAGAGAAGGGCTGAAGAAGAAAAGAGCACAAGATGCTCAGGGACTCATAACAAAAGATCAGAAGTCTCCAAAGGAGCATGTCTGTCTGATATGGGCCTGGAACTGAGTGAGGTCTATATTTCATATGGGAACAGATGAAATACATGTGGAAAGGGGGGCCTAGCTGACTATAGGAGCCGGATGGAAAGAAAAAGAACAAAAAAGAAATAGGCCCTCTTCTGGGCATGGGGCAGAATTCTAACAGAACCTGACCTGGAATTTATTGAACAAGTGAAAAGAAAGGTCCGAGTGAAGTGGGTGTTGAACCCACAACCTCGTGTACTGTGAGAGTTGGACTCACATAATCAGCAGTCACACCATGAAAGACCTGAGGGGACTAGGTGGTAGGTGACGTGAAGCTAACTCCAGCCTTAACTCCAACCATACACTTATGTAAAAGTGGTAGAACCCCCTGATGATGACAAAGGGGCCATTGTTATTCAAGGGGAGTAATGCTGGAGTACCACTGGAATTCCAGCATATTTTACTGAATGTCACCTGACACCTATTCACATCATTTTTTTCATGGTGTCATGAGTGATGCTCTAACCATTGATCAGCTAAGTACACATTTCATAGAAATGAGTTTGAGGTGATGACACACATAATATGCGAGAGGTTGCAAACTAAGTGCATTTAACATTGGCATTGTGGTACACTGCAACTGAGCAGACAATCTACTCTCAATAGAATTTCCTCCATTATTCTGTCAGATCACGCAATCCAAGCCGTAACACAATCAAAATCTTTGGCTATGACTTACCCACTGAAAACACAGCATCCTGAATTAAGGATAGGCATTTGGTACTTGGGTACCACACAGCTTTGTGGCCAAATTCAGGTACCTACCACCACACCCAGCACCGCCCTGGGGGTACCACCCATGCTACCTTTGGGTGTGGCAGCGTCCTGCTTGCCCCATCCAGCTCTTTGACGTCCTTAGCAACAAGCTGGTGTTTTCTGGGGGGGACTCATTCCGGTTAGCAAGCCAGTGCTTGCCCGGAGGGAATCCTCCTCTTTGACCAGAGGAATCCCTTTGGTTGTGGAGGAGTACACATCTTGGACCGGAGGAATCAACCAACAGTGGGTCGGCTACACTAGCATAGCTGTTAGCGTAGCGTAGCGCAGCGCAAATGCGCTATTTTTTAGCGTAGTGTTAGCGCAATCGCGCGCATCTGCGCTAACGCTACGCGCACAGGGTGCAAAGCTATTTTAGCTTTTAGCGTAGCGTTAAGATTTGCGCAATGGCGCTAACGCTAAGCACGCAGGGCGCAAAAGAGAGTTCGCTACGCTGCGCTACAGCGCTTTTTGAGGCAAAAAAGGCCTTTTTTCCGCTAAAAGCGCCTTAGCACAACGTAGCGCAGCGTAGCGGGTGTAGTGTAGCGCTAACACTAAACAAAAATTGGAGTGCTGTTAGCGCCGCTGAAAATTAGCGCAGCGTAGCGGCGCTAACAGCGCGCTAACGCTATTCAAAAAAGGCCAGCGCTTTTTGCCGCTACGCTAAAGTACTTGCTCTTGATTGAGATTATAGATGGCAAGCAGGTACCTGTTGGGGGTTGTCACCCATTGAGGCATACCCCTCACAACCGCGCAGCAGTTCCAGGTGTGGTACTAGGTACTTGGTTTTGGTGTGAAAGTGGTTTGGTACCTGGGTATTAGGTACTACCTACAAGTACCTCCCACCCCCCGGGGGGCTCCAGGGCCTTGACCCGGTAGATCCAGCTCAGCAAGACAGGTCTGCCAGCAAGCTGGAAAGATTCGTCTTGGCAAGCTGGATACACATGTATCCAGATTGGCGAGGGGAATCCTCTCCAGATCACCGGGCAGACCTCCCTTGCTGAGCTGGATCATAGGTATCCAGCTCAGCGGGAGGACTCATCCCTCTTGACTCCTCCCAGGAGCACTGAGGGACCTCCCAATGAGATGAATAATCTTGGCGAGCTGGATATGGTGTTGCAAGTGCGTCTGGGCACTCCCCAAAGTTTGGCCAAAAAAAGGCCAAGCGCGCGTGGCTGACCCTAAAGCCAGCTTGGCCAATCCCAAAGCGTGGGTGGAACACGTCCAACCCCCGCTTGGCACAGTCCAAAGTTGGGGTGGTTCGGGACAAAGCCCCGCTGGGCCAAGTTCAAGCAAGGGTGCCACGCCCGCCAAAAACCAATGCACACCTTGAGGCATGGGGTGCATTGCACTCACAATAGTTTTTGCTTGTGCATATGTATTTGAGTCAGGGTTAATATTTGCTATCTTATCATTTTGTGTACTATGTATCTGCAGTTTCTTCTACTTAAACTATTTGTACCTTTTTTTTCTTCGAGTGTTATGAAAAAAAAGAGATGAGGAAGGAATTTGATGGTCTGAGACTCTGAGTAACTATTCTGGTGGGGCTGCCAAGACTGGCCCGGTGATTTCCTGCATTTCAATGCAGGGACGGTAGAGACGACGACAATGAGAATTATTTTTTTTGGATTTTTCACAGGTGATGGCTTCATCAATCCCTAGTTTGATCTCGGAAACAAGCGCTGCTTGGTTGGGTGGCTCCTTGGATTGGACATAGGACTTGATCAAATGGAAGCTGTATTTGATTGGGTTGAGGAATGGCGAGTATGGTGGAAGGAACTTGACTTGGATTGATTTCGAGCTGTCAAGCGACCATCTGATTTCCTCAAAACAATCACCTTGGTGAATTGGAGCGTTGTCCATGATGATGATTGATTCATTTGGCAACCGGTCACCAAGGCTACCAAGGAAAAGGCAGAAGTCATCGGCTCCTACCCCCTTGGCCTTGGTGTTATTGGTGTTGCGCAGCTCGTGATAAACGAAGCCCTCCTTGGACAGGGCCCCTATCAAGGTCACCTGCTTGGCCTTGGGCATGAGGCTCAAGACAGCAGGCTGGCCTTGAATCAAGCAAAAAAACAATCAGAATAACAACAGACACAAGCGAAGAGCAGAAAAGAAACATACAAGAAGGAGAGTAGCCAAAGGCCCAACCAGAATGAAGATCAAATCCGGATTTGTCAACAAAAACGACCATCCTTCCAAGGTCCAAACCACGCCAATTCACAAAATTGGCGCGCTGGTTGAGCAATTTGGGCTTGTTCCAGGCTGCAGGTATATTAGTAACCTGTTTCCACGATATATCCATATCATGGATCAGGTTACTAATTGCCTGTGTCAAAACCTTGACATCAAATTGATCATTGATGAATTGGGCCATTTCCGCCAGGGTGGTTGATGACCTCTGCTCAAGCTGAAGGAGAAGCTTGGTTTTCATGTTGTCGGTGAACTTGCTGGGACACTTCTTGTGAGTCTTGACATGATTTGGATCTTCGGCCTTGATGCGCTGGACCTGGCGTTGAGAAACATGGAATGTCTTGGTGGCATCAACCGTCTTCATATTTTTACCAATTACATTTTGGCGGATTAAATCTTGAACCTCGGGCTTGATCATTGAATTGGGTTTGCAATTCTTGTGTGCAAGTCAATCGTTCTTATAAGTATGTTTTTCATCTAACTTGTCTTTTGACTTCATGATTGTTTCAGCTTGAAAGTTCTTTCGTTGTAGTTCTCGAAGCTCACTGGCGAGGTTACGAGCTCTCTCTTGATCCGCCTTGAGTTCCAATTCTGCCGAGTCCATCACAGCCGGCTGAGACATCTAAAAAGAAGAAGAACAAATGGTCAAAAAAAAGGAAAAGAATTTAACAAAGAAAGATGGAACAGAAAAACTTACATTGAACCAATATTGTATGAAAATGGACCTAGGTGTTGAGTGAGTCAAGAGGTGGTGGGTGCTAGTCGGTGATCCTATCGGCCCAGCGCTTGATCTCGGCCAAGCGGGACTTGGCTGTGTGCCAAGCTCTGCCCCCAGCACAGCCTGCCCAATCAAGCCTGCTGGGCACATAACCAACCCCCGGAGGCACTTGGCCAAGCGGGAGTTGGGTATGTGCCCAGACGGGCTTGCAACACCATACATGTATACAGCTTGGCAAGGGAGGCCACCTGGCAAGCTGTACACATATTCAGCTTGCTGGGTGGACTAACCTCTTGGATCAGAGGCATTCCTCCGGTCAAAGAGGTGTACATGCCTCCAACCAGACGGGTTGATAATTCAACAGTGGGGTCAAATTGCTGATTATTGGCAATTGTGTTGGTTTAGCCTCAGGCTCAATCCTGGGTCAACAATCCCCAGGTTTGATTTCAGGCTTGGACTTGCTATATTTAGCAAGCCTAAACCTGAAATTTAGCCTCAGGCTACAGAATTTCTCATTTCAGCTAGCCTGAAGCTGACCCAACATATGTGCCTGCCCACTCAAAATAGCCTTGGTCAGCTAACCTCCTCACAAACCCAGGCTTACTTGACCCAAGAATTTAGCAACCAAATGCAAATACTCTGAGACCCCAGTTTTGTTATCAATTTATGATATTGACGCTGTTTGCCTGGGTGTGTATTCTCACAAGTCCTAAGGTTCAGAGATAGACAAAAAGAAGCAAGAAAGTGACTAAAGACAATGACTCTGCTAAGCAGATCACTTCCAAATGCTTGTATGCTGCTTTATTTAAAAATCTTCCAGGTCATCAAGAGGAGGAGAAAATTCAACTGAATTTTGCAACAGCAATAAGCACAACATCTGTTTCCTATCAGGCTAATAACTCACAATCTTGTGCCTGCTCTTAGATAATTAACAGTTTAATTTATTAGTTTTCTCATTGCTAGATAATCAGAAGCTGTAGTTACAATATAGAAGAGCTTGATTGAATGACATAAATCTCTCAGTTCCCTGGATTCTTTCATACTTTACAGGGAATTTTTTGTGTGCTTTTCTTTATTTACCCCTGCTCTGAGATCTACAACCATGGCGGAGCGGAGTTCTTAGAAGACTCAACCTTCTTGGTATATTTATTGTGGAGGAGTGGTTCTGTGGACACTTTGTGCAATACTTTTGCTCCTTTGATGGCCATTAGAGAGTTGATCCTGTCAGCCCTCCTCAGCTGTTTTCCACAGTGTTTTGTTGTTTTCCAAAACATTGTGATGGTTCACAAAATAATTTTGCTTAAAGTAAGAAGTTTTGGGAACCACCTCCTACCTGTTTTAGTTGGTTTTCAAAGTTGAATAATTTTTTTTACATAAAATCATAAACTGCAATGTTGGCTGGGAGATATGCACATAGGGTGTTCAAAGTTGACTTGTAGAAAATCGTCTACATATAACTAAAGAAATGGCCTCTGGGGGCCAAACAAACCAGTACAAATATCTGTCATGCAAGTAATGCCGGCATCGGTGTGCAAGTAACGCCGGTGTCAATGCTGTGCTTTTGTGTTAACCATATCTTACTCCACATGGTCATGAAAAACCTTCAACCCTTCAACCTATGGCCTGTGTCCCCGAGTCTGTTTGAGCAAACTCAACGGATCCCTGGAGCCCCAAATTTGGGGGCTATTGCCTTGTAACACCATAAAATCTAAGCTGAAAAAAATATGTACCACCCAAACACTCAAATTAGAGCACCCTTTCTAAAAGGGTCTTGGAAAAACAACTCCCAACTTTTGGCAAAACAACTCCCATACGTCGGCGCAACTATTTTTTGACCAGCGCTCAACGTTGACCTAGACCCTTTTTTTGGGTACGGGTTTTTTGGGAGTCGTCAACCCAAGCCAATTTTTTTGTGGGAGTCGTCGTGCTAATTTGTTGTATTATTTTTTATTATTTTTAATATGTATAACTTTTTTGTTCCACGTACTGGAGACATAAAAAATTGAGAGCACAGAGATTTATGCATAAATTGTACCCCCTGAACTTCTTAGCAATAGTGTGTCATCAGAACATCCAAGTCTATTAAAACCAGAGTTTTGTGGGAAAAAAATTCAAGGGTTTCCCCTATTTTTTATCCACAAAACAACAAAGAAAGGGTTTTCCCTATCTTTTAATCACACAAAAGCAAAAAAGGCTTCCCATATCTGAGGAAAGCCTCTGCAAAAAACGCAGCCTAGCCCAACACCAGCCGAAGCTGCTGCACCCAGGCCCATACTGCCGCCCAACTCACCAGATGGGTCAAACAGTATGTGAGGAAGGCCCCCAGCAGCGCGGTGGCAATCTGCTAAGTGGGGGCCAGCTCTTTAACCCCCCAGGCTGTGTAAATGCATATGCAGCAGCGGGAGAGCGTGAGACGCACCGCCAGCTGGAATTACAGACAAAACGGATGCGGCTGGGGGGAGAATCAGACTGGCCAGCTCGCGGTCTTATATACCCAAGCCCGCGGGCCTCTGGCTTCGAGTTGGACTTGCCCCCGCATCCACAACAACAATGCCACCAACATGCTGCCATGGCAAAAAAGCCACCGCCATGGAACCAACACTGTAAGACTCAAAAGTGGTTGTGAAACCCTTTTGCTGAATGGAGAAGGGGATGATGGAGGTGCAAACTCTGCCCTTCTATACTATCAGATAACAAGACCCACCAAGCTAAGCTTGGCAAGTTTTAATCAAGCGATAGGTCTGGTCTAGTTCCAGATGAAGTTGTTCAATGACAGGCATGTGAGAGTTGAGAGTGAGTTCAGTAGTTATTTGCAATATGAGGGTTGTGGTGAGGTATAGATGTGATGGTAAGTGTGAAGGTGGTATGTAAATAACTGGGAAGTACTGAGCTAGGGAAAAACAACTGGGGGGCAGAGAGCTCCTTATATAGACAAATGTGAGGGATTTTAGCTACAAGGGGGACCCTGGATGAGGGATTTTAGCTGGTGGGCTGCGTACAAGTGGTGTCAGAAGATACTAAATACAGGCAAAAGTGGGGTGAGAAATGAAAGATGAGGTCATACTATGCAAGGAGTGCATAAACAAAGCGGGGGAATGTCAAATAAAGGGGTAACTCGTGCAAGGGGTGCATGATTGGTGTCAGACTAATGCAAGGAGTGCAGAAATGGGGTCAGAAGACTGCATGCAGCTGCAAGGGGTGCATAAATGAGGCGGGGAAATGTCAAATACAGAGGAAATGGGGTTGGTCCCCTGCATATGCAGTGGATTTAAGAGGGATAGAAAAGAGTATGTGTTTGGCTGGGGCTGAGTATGCATATACTTGGGAAAGGTGACTTGAGGGGTGTGACAGGTTAATGACTGAGGCTGACCGTGTCCATGAGGGTCCAAGAGGGTGTAACTTCCAATCCTGCGGGGTTCCAGTGACGCTTCCAGTGGTGACTAGGGGTAAAATTGTCCGTAAAATCCATTTATGAGGTCTATTTGGTGGTATCTTGAGGCCTAGGGTGAGTAAATATATGTATGAGGAAAAACTTTTGATTTTTCACTTTTCCGTCTACCACAACGCCACCACGGATATGTACAGCAAATGCAGACCAACACTACCATGGCAAAAACACCACCGCCATGGAACAAACACAACCATTGATATGTACAGCAAACGCAGGAAACGCGCCGGCTGAAGCCAAAACCTATTGATGACCAGTAACATTTGCCCTTAATGACCGGTCTGTGCTGGTCATCAAGGGAGTAGCACCTCCCCTCAATGTCCGGTACACACCGGTCATCGAGAGGAGTAGCACCTCCCCTCAATTTCCGGTACACACCGGTCATTGAGAGGAGTAGCACCTCCCCTCGATGACTGGTACACACCGGTCATCCAGAGAAGTTGTGATTCCCCTCGAGGTGCTACTCCCCTCGGTGACCGGCACAGACCGGTCATTGAGAGGAGATGTTACTCCCCTCAATGACCGGTGATGACCGGTCATCGAGAGGAGGTCTTATTACCCCCAATGACCGGTCTGTGCCGGTCATTGGGAGGTGTGACTGATGACTGGTCCGCGCCGGTCATCGAGAGGTGTGATTGATGACCGGTCCGCGCCGGTTATCAAGAGCTGTGAGTCCCCTCAATGACTGGTACAGACCGGTCATCGAGAGGTGTGATTTCCCTCAATAACCGGTGTGTACAAGTCATTGAGGGGACGTGCTACTCCTCTTGATGACCGGTGATGGCCGGTCATCAAGAGGAGGTGTTATTACCCTCAATGACCACTTGAATACCAGTGATCAATCTGATTTTGTTTTTCCCTCAGGAGACATTAAGGGTTGTTGTTTTGATATTTTTTCTTGTATCTGACTTTAAAGTTTGAATAAATTATAATAAGACTCAGTGACAACCATATTGGACTTTCAAACTCTCCAGCTACTTAGGCAAACTGAAAGCTTTTTCAAATAGAGCAGTGGAGACTGTCAAAATTTGAGCTGGTGGAATGAAAAATCTGTTCAGCAGATATGATTTTGATTTCAATGATGGGAAGGCATCAAGCTTATCATGTGTACTTTAGGATTCCCATTTAACCTCAACACCATATTCAACTCCCAGTTCCAGGCAACAAGGCTAACCTACTCAGGCTATGCAGATGTCCATTCAAAGTGAAATGAAAATACCCATCAGTACCAGAATAGGATAAGTAAATTTGATAAAATGCTGATACAGGTCTCAGGGTTTTATTTATGTGTCTATCCTTTTACATATTCTGGAGTTTATGAATGCATTTCATATTTAACATTTGCTTTCAAGAGGGCATTTACTGGCCTGTGGAGAAGAATGGGGAAAGGGGCTGATGAGAAATTGTCCCTGAACCCCTAAATTTGCAGCGGCGAAGCCGCCTTGGCCTCTAGTGAGATACAAAGGGTGCGCGTAGGGCTTAGTAGGAAAATGACCGCCAACTGTATAACTTTTTTGTTACACACCCAAACAGTCCAAAAATTTCAGGGAACTTTCCATGATGCATATATTTTGTGCTATCAAATTATTAGCAATAGTGTGCCATTGTAGAATGATGTATAAGGGGTGTGCGGAGGGCTTAGTAGGAAAATGACCTCCAACCTTATATCTTTTTTGTTACACACCCAAACAGTCTAAAAATTTCAGGAAACTTTTGATGTAGCATATTAGGCTTGCTATTAGCCATGGGTTGTAATAAAAATAGGATATATAAGGTGTGTGCGGATAAAGCCTGCTGCGCACACCCCATATCTCATATTTTTATCACATCAAGTTGCTAAGAATCTCATATCACAAATGATATGCTAAATGAAACATTTCCTGAAATTCTTGGACTGTTTGGGTGTGTAAAAAAAAGTTATATGGTTGGCGGTCATTTTCCTAGTAAGCCCTCCGTGCACCCCTTATACGTCATTCTACAATGGCACACTATTGCTAATAATTTGATAGCACAAAATATATGTATCATGGAAAGTTTCCTGAAATTTTTGGACTGTTTGGGTGTGTAACAAAAAAGTATGTGGTTGGCGGTCATTTTCCTACTAAGCCCCACGCGCACCCTTTGTATCTCATGTTCTGATGACACACTATTGCTAAGAAATTCAGGGGGTACAATTTATGCATAAATCTCTGTGCCCTCAATTTTTTATGTCTCTAGCACGTGGCCAAACAAAAAAGTTATAAATATTAAAAATAATAAAAAATAATACAAAAAATTAGCACAACGACTCCCAAAAAAAATTGTTTTGGGTCAACAACTCCCAAAAAACCCATATCCAAAAAAAGGGTCTAGGTCAACGTTGAGCGCTGGTCAAAAAATAGTCGCGCCGACGTATGGGAGTTGTTTCCCAAAAGTTGGGAGTTGTTTTTCCAAGACCCTTTCTAAAATGGTACACATAAAATCATCATTTGAAAATTTTATGATTTTATGTATTGAAAATTTTATGATTTCAACTTTTATGGTATTCAAAATTGCATATGCCACTGTTTACATAAAATCATAAAGCCCATTTTGGCTGGGAGATGTCAACGTGCATAAAACTTAAAGTGACATCTCCCAGCCAAAATCGCAGTTTATGATTTTATGTAAAAAAATCTTATGCAATTTTGAATACCATATTTGAACACCTTAACTGACAAAATTGGCTTTATGATTTTATGTAAAAAGTGACATATGCAATTTTGAATACCATATTTGAACACCTTAACTGACAAAATTGGCTTTATGATTTTATGTAAAAAGTGACATATGCAATTTTAAACACCATGAAAACCAAACCCCAACCAAATGCCAACTTTTTTTCAGACAATTCGGAAAACAGCCCAAAGTGGTTCTCTGGCAATAAAATTCTATTGCAAACGTTCTTCTTGAAGACCCACCCAAAAACATTGGTTTGCAGCCGTGGTGCAGGGCCCCCCGTGAAGCGAGCTTAACTAAGCCTCTCCGAGGAGGCGCGAAGCGTCTCCGCCTCCCTGGCGGGAGGGTGCTCGCACCCCGCGAGAACGGGTAGCGCTGGAACCCGTACCCGGGCAGCCGGGGCATACCCGCGCAGCATACCCCGCGGGACTTGCTTCAGGACACCTCCTAAGGTGGACCGTTCCCGGCCTGCGGTCCGGGTACAGTCTAGGACCCGTACTCAGACCGCCAGGGCATACCCGCGGGGTATGCCCCGCGGGAATGCCAAGCCTACCCCGCGGGAAGGTGAAACATACCCCGCGGGGAGGTTAAACGTACCCCGCGGTACAGCAGGGATCGTGAATGGGGAAGAGGCACCCCCAAGGATTGCGAATGGGGAATACATTTTTCTTTGCGTGTATGCAATGGAGAAAAAACAAGAGAATGGCAGGAGAGTCAGTCGGAATCAATATCACTGTCATCTTCAACATCCTCTTCACTGATTTTGTCATTATCGTCGACTTGAGGATGTGAGTTGTGAACACCGGACGATTCAAGCATTTCGTCAAATTTTTGGTACCATTCCTTCACACAAAGGAGGTGCTCAATCGCACCACCGCTGAGACTGTGTCTTTGCGATCCGACAATTGTTTTTGATCAAGAGAAAACACGCTTGGAAGGAGTGCTGGTTGCCGGGATTCCAAGGAAGCATCTGGCCATCAAGGCCAGGGATGGATATAACGTCTGGTGTTGGGACCAGTAATAAAGGATATCACAGGTGTGGTATTCATTGACTTCGGCTATGTACTGGTTAATCTCTGCCTCCAAGTTGTTGGCAATTGTGGCCTTGCCAAAATTATTGGCCTCGATCACCGTCAATTGTTTTTTTGTGGTCTTGGCCTTGTCTTGGGAAGGTGTTGATTGGGTTTGGGCAGGAGTTGAAATAGATGAATCCATTCTAGACGGACTTTGATCAAAGTTCTTTGCCTCGGTCTTGAAGATTTTCAATGCGGACTTGGGTGTAATTGTAGAGATGGTGTGTACGTTGAAGAATGCACGATTTCTGTCAAAGTAGCTCAGCTTGACGCGAGGATCGAGTATCATTGCACAAATTGCAGCAGGCTTGTTCAAGGCGAGGGTCAGATATTTTGATAATTTTTTGATCATCTCGTCGGCAGCTGGAATGAGCTGAGAAGAGTCGTACATTTGTCGGACACCAAGTATACTTTTGATAAGTGATATGTATATGGGTAGTGCGACCGTTAATGTTGGATATTTTGAGCAACATAGAATTTTTGTCACATCGTTGAGTGGCTCCAAGAATTTGGCCATCTGTTTGACTTTTTGCCACTCAACCTCGCTGAGTGAATACTTGGAGACCTCAGGGTTGGTGCTGCAGTATGTCTGGCAGACTTGCTTCAGCTTAAGAGCTCGCTTCAGCATTAGAAATGTGGAGTTCCAACGGGTGCGAACATCCCTTATGAGAGTTATGTCATTAACGGGATGACAGGTTGAAGATTGACTGTTTACAAAGTTGATTGCAACTTGAAAAGCCTCGCGGCGCTGAGGCGAATATTGAGCATAAGTGGCGAGTCCGTGAATACGAGAAATGACAGTTTGAAGATTGACGTCGGCTCCATCCGGTCGATCAACAAGACTGTTGATATCCATCTGGTCAATGGTAATTTCCTTCTCTGCATCGTCATATCTGCAGTCGCCAAAGACCTTAAGGCCATCTTGTGCGGCTAGGTTGATGACATGGGCCATGCAGCCCAAGAGTTGAGTGTCTGCATCGAAAATTCCGACCAGCTTCTGTTCAACTCGCGTTGCAAGGGTTGAGTTGTTAGACGCATTGTCGGCCGTAACACAGCAAAGAGCATCGGTAATCTTCATATCGTCCAAACGATCCACAAAGATTTCACCAAAATTGGCACCGGTGTGGCGTCCTAAGAGAGGAGATAATTTTAGAACATCACATCACAAATCTGCAGATTTTGTTGAGTACTTGCCATGTACTGTAGGCATCCCAACAAGTACATCCAACACCTTCCAATCGGAGGTGATTCCATGAACGGTGATGGCCATGAAAGCCTTCAAATTGGGGGAGGTCCAAGCGTCGACAGTGTAAGAAAGGTACTTCATGCCACTGAGCATCTTCTGGAGATGGTTTCTATGAGCCAAAAATAGCATGTCAACCTCTTTTGCGATTGTTTTCCGGCCAAACTCCATTTTCAGGGTTGCCAGCTTGAGAAGCTCGAGTAGATATCTGAATGATTTTCGCTTGACTATTGAGTAGGGTAGGTCCCCCTCAGCGACTAAATATGCGATGTCCTGTTTGAGCAGGTCTGCAGTAAGAACGGGCTGAAGGATGTATTGTAAGCAAAAAGGCACTGATGGTTTAGAAAGTCAAAGAACGTACCGGCTGCTCAACACGCTGGCATTTCAATAAATTGGGAAAACCGGCCTGATTTGGTGGCAGAACATCGTGGATCCTCCTCAGGTGTTCAGTCATCAATTTTGTGCTACCAGTGGGGTCTCATCGGAGTATCGTATCACAAGTAGATCCGGCCTTCTTCTTGCTTGCAACTTGACACTGGACTCGGTGTTGTTCCAAACTTTTGAAGTGCATCCAGACCCAGCTCTTCTTTGTTGGACTTGTGGATGTGGCTGCACTTGAATCAGGGGGATGAGACTGAGTTGAGCCTCGCTGATCAACCGGTTTGACTTGAACATCCATGTCTTCTATGTTCTTCTGGCACAGGCAGGGTATGCTTGCGTCGCGCAGGTCAGCAGGGTATTCCTGTGTCCCGCGAACAGGGTATTCCCGGTCCCACGGGTCAGCAGGGTATTCCCGTTGTCCCGGATGATCCCGCGGAGCCTACCCGATTCCCGCGGGATGGTACCCACCGGGCGGGTATGTCGCCGGGATTTTGACGGGCGGGAATAAATTTGGCGGGTACCCCGCGGGTTCCAGCGCTAAGAGCATTTCCACCGCGGGCCCTAAATCGGGGCCCTAGTTGGAAATTTCAGGAGTTTACCGCCTCAACCCGACCCACCGTGGGCGCTATTTGTGTCAAAAATTTACGGCCGTCCCTAAATATCGACCTCGAGTCGCTACATGTAGGGAATCCAAGGGACTCACTAGGGACTCATTTATCCCCACCTCAACTCCCTTTCACACACCAAACTCCTCGTGAAACTACAGCTCACACCCCCGAATGTACAATCCCTTCACAGGCCAAGGCAGGCCGGCCATCAAGAGGTACTCCCCTCGATGGCCCGTTTGTTCCGGTCATCGAGAGGAGTACATTCTCCCCTCGATGGCCGGTTCCTTCCGGTCATCGAGAGGAGTACATACTCCCTTTGATGGCCGGTTCCTCCGGTCATCGAGAGGAGTACATACTCCCCTTGATGTCCGGTTCCTTTCGGTCATCAAGAGGATACTCCCCATGATGACCGGAACAAACTGGTCTGTTCTGATCATCGAGGGGAGTTGGCCGGTTCGTTCCAATTATTGAGGGGAGTATATACTCCCCACATTGACCGGAACAGCCCAGATTGTTCCGACCTCATCGAGGGAGGTACATATTTACTCCCCTCTATGGCTGGTTTGTTCCAGTTATCAAGAGGGGTATATACTCCGCACGATGACCGGAACAACCCGCTTTGTTCCGATCATCAACAAGAGAACTCCCTTCGATAACCGGGTGGATTTGACGGGGGAGTGGACCGGGGGCGACACATGCCTTTCATGACTTTTTACAGACTCTCGTGGTGTATGCCGCAGCAGTTTGGGGCGCTAAAACTGGCTGCGCACTGCCAGAGATCAAATTTTAGCGCCCCGAAAATACCGCCCGCGGTGGAAATGCTCTAAGCACGGGAGGGATTTGTGTTAAGGGCCTGTACCATACAAATTCTGTTTTTCTTGCAGGGGGAAAACAGTTTTTTTTTCTGCGCTTTTCAGATATTTCAAAAAACCCGCATTCAGAAAAACAGATTTCAATAAACGTGTACCAAAACCATCACTTGGTTCCAGAATATCCGCACTCCTCCACTCCACCATCCATCAGCTCAATACACCCAAAGACAATCTTTGGTACCCTTCCAAATCTTCATGAGTAGGGAAGGGGTCATTGTGGTGCCTTCCCTACTCATGAAAACCTCAGACGCTCTTTGACACTCCCCCCTCTTGGACCAATCTACTCGTCGGTCCAAGAGGATCGGACAGATTGATCCGAGAGGATTGGAGAGACTGTCCCAAGAGGGAGGAGGCCTGCAATCACTCCTCCAGCTGTCTTGGACTGATTGGTCCGAGAGCAACTCCCTCCTGTTAACTTGTTGGTCCAAGAGGAACTCCCTCCTTGCCCTGCCCATAGATTGGCCCGAGAGATTTAAGGAGGAGGGAATACCAATCCAAAGGGATGGGTGGGTCAAAATTCAATTCCCTCCCCCTTCCTGTTGGATCAATTTAAAAGAATCCAAGCAACTGAAAGATTGTATTGCTTGTTAGATAACTATGTACATGTATAGTGATCTGACTAGAGAGATTTGAGTAGAGGGACAGTGGCACAATCATGTACCTGAAAGCAGGGCAGAACGTGCCCGGGATCTATGTCTTGAGAGTGAGAAAGGAAGTTGTGCGCTTAGCGCAGGCTTTGCCAGTTGACGTTTGTGCGTGCGGTGAAAAGTCGGGTCTAAGCCGAGTTATCGTAGTAACTTCGTCTTATCCTGTCTGAACGCCTGAGATGCGTCTGTTTGGGTAGCATTAGCTTCTGACAGTCTGGCCAGTAGATCTGGCTGGCTCTTGGGTCCAAGTCGATCCGCGAGAGTTAAGGTTCTGTGCTTTTGCTGTGCTTGGCTTTGGGCTGGGACTGATAAGGTTCTGGTCTGGTTCGCTACTGTAATCGTCAAGCGATACTTTGGCGTTAGCTTCCATGGTTAGGGCTAGGGTCTGGGGGTCTGGGGTCTGGACTGCGAAAGGGCTTACCTTTCTTTGCAGCTGGGCTTGGGGTTGCGCCTCGGGCTATCCGCGCGAGCTTCCTTAGCGGTTGCTGCGGGTGGGCTTGGTCTGTATTCCTACAGCCTCGCATACTTCGAGTCGTGAGATTCGAAGTAGCTTCTGAGATTTGGATGACTCCAATTTGGGCGAGGGATTGGCGAATGACAGATCTTCCGAGGGGTTTCGTGAGGAAGTCGGCAGCGTTGGCGCTCGTCTTGACGTATCTGAGCTTGATTGTCTTGAAGAGAATTAATTCCCGCACGAAGTGAAGGCGAATGTTCATGTGCTTCGTCCTGAAGCTGTTTTGAGAGGTCTCGCTGTTGGCGAGATCAATAGCACCTTTGTTGTCTACGGCTACATCAATGTTATCAACCGAGTTTTGCAGACCGATCTCGCCGATGAGGCTAGCGAACCAGGCTAGATCCCTTCCTAGATCGGATAGCGCCTTGTACTCGGCCTCCGCTGTTGAGAGGGAAACTGTGGGCTGCTTGCTGGATTTCCAGTTGAGTAAGTGAGAGCCCGCCGTGACCACAAAGCCGGTGGTGGAGCGCCTGGTGTCTGGGCAATTACCCCAGTCCGCATCAGAGAATGCTTTTAGTCGAGCTGATTCTGAGCGCTGAAAGGTTAGCCCGACTTGTCTAGTGCCTGACAAGTAGCGGAAGACCTGCACCGCGGCCTGATAGTGCTTGATCCCTGGTTCCTCCAGGTATTGGGAGAGCTGGCTAACCGCGAGTGAGATGTTGGGTCGAGTCAGGATACTGAGGTAGTTGAGTGATCCTACAAGTCCCCGGTAGTTGATGTTGAGCTTTTTCAATGTATCAATCTTGTGTGCGGTTGCTTTGGAGAGTCTCTCTCTGGGATTGAGTGGGCACGAAGCCGGATGCTCCCTGTCAAGTCCGTATTCAACTAGCTTCCGCTCGACGTACTGCGTCTGGTTGATCTGAAGGCCGCCGTGAAAGCGGTCAATATTCATTCCAAGGAGAAACTCAGCGTCGCCAGGGTATTTGATTTTGAATTCTTTTTCCATCTCGCTCCGGAAGATTTCTGGTTGATGGCTTATTATGAGGATGTCGTCCACATGAGCAAACAGCCAAGTGGCAGGCCTGTTGGCTGCTTCATTTCTCCAGAACACGCATGGATCCGAGACGGAGATATTGAACCCGAGGGACTTGAGATATGTTGTCAGTCGCTTGTACCAGACAAGCGGAGCTTGGCGCAAGCCATAGATGGCTTTCTTTAGGTGAAGTACCGAGTTAGGGGGGCATTCATAACCCTGAGGAGGCAGTAGAGTGACTGTCTCCTCCAGCGGGCATGTGAGGAACGCGCTCCGGATGTCGAGCTGGTGAATCTTCATACCGTGGTTGACGGCGAAGGAGATAAGCAGCTGGAGGGATGCCGCCTTGCCGGTTGGAGCGTAAATGATGTTGAAATTTCTGCCGTGAATCTGTTGAAAACCTTGGGCGCAGATTTGCGCTTTGAATTCGATAACCTCGTTTGAGGCGCCGAGCTTCCATCTGTACGCCCAGGTCGATGGGATTGGCTCATTGGATTGTAGTCGTTGGCGCACAGTCCAGACTTGATGTTTAAGCATGTTGGCGATTTCCTTTCGCTCAGCTTGCGACCAGTTGGCGCGGTCCGGGCCGCTCATGGCCTGCTTTTGGTTCTTGGGGTCCACGTCTATCTCAATTAGGAATGCTTGCCTGCGCCTCTTTCCTTGGATGATGTTGTCGGTGTCTATGCCGCTGGAGATTTCCTTTGGCGGCGGAGCCGAGGTCCATGCGTATCTCCTCCCTGCCTGTTGGGGGAGCTGTGGACTGTGTGGCTGAGGAGCAGGGAGTGCTGGTTGGGACGGCAGCGGGACTGGGGAAGTTTGCGGGGGCTGCTGAGCAGATGGGCTACGGGAGCAAATGTCCTGGAGGATTCGGGAGATGTCTTGTTCCTCTAGGTCTAGCTCTGCTTGCGCCTGCGGGTCAGGTTGTTCATCATTCGGTAAGTCGTCTTCGCTGAAGGGGAGGGGATCCGAGGAGTTAAAGCTAGGCATCTTGTTTGGCCCGAGGGCCACATAGCTTTTGTTCGTCGCTGGGCAGTCAGGGAAGTTAGCCTCATCAAAATGGACGTGCTTGGCGGTGATGATGGATCTATCTTTGAAGCGGTAAACTCGGTAGGATGAGTAATCATTCGTGTATCCAAGCAAGACACCTTCCCATGATATGGAACCGAACTTGGTCTCTCGCTTCTGCTTGGGTTTGACGATCCAGACTCGACAACCAAAAGGTCGGAAGAAGTTGATATTCGGTTTTGCTTTGAAGAGGAGCTCCAGAGGTGAGATTTTGCTTTTTGCCAATGAGGGGAGGCATTAGTTGTGGCGGTTGCTGCTTGTACTGCCTCTGCCCACCATTCGGGAGCCAGATTGGCTTGCATGAGCAGACATCTTGTCATATCAATGATTGTCCTGTTCGCTTGTTCGGCGAGCCCATTGTTTTGGGGCGTGTAGGGAGGAGCAACGTTGTGCTGGATGCCCTCCGTCTTGAGGTACTCGCCCAGGGTTCCATTCACGAATTCACCGCCTCCATCGGTGATGGTCTTCTTGAGGTTCTGACCGGTTTGTTTCTCAAAGAACGCCTTGAACTCGAGTATGGCTCGCGTGGCTTGTCCTTTGTCCTTAAGTATGACCGTGTGGATGTAGCCGGTGTATTGGTCAACCAAGGTCAGAAAGTAGCGGGCTCCTCCGTTTGTTGGAGGTGAGATTGGCCCGACCAGGTCGCCGTGGACTACGCTGAGTGGCGCGTCGGCCTCCTTAAATGTACCCGTGCATGGGAGACGAGTGAGCTTCCCCTGCATGCAGGCAGCGCAGGCATGCGTCTTCGTGAGATCAATTTTCTCTTGAGTGGCCTGAGCAATACGACCGGAGCTTGCGTGGCCCAGTCTATTGTGCCATTTCTGGAAGTCTGAGAGGTTAGTCACAGCCACCGTGGATAGGCTAGTCTCGGGGCGTGCGTCTGGTATCTCGAGCAGGTCGTTAACGACGGATACTGGGAACGGGTCGGAGTCATCGAGTTTCACTTCAAAAGCGCCGCCGTTTTGGCTGATGATCACTCGGCGGTCCATGAGTTGGACCAGGGAGATAAGGTTTCTTGATAGCTTGGGGACGTAAAGGGCTTCAGGGAGAGTCAAGACCTGGCCCGAGGACAGGCAAAGATGGGCTGTTCCCCTAGCTACTGCGGTCATTTCTGATTTGCCGCTTCCAGTGACGATGTTGATATGAACCGGGACGGTGGTCGAAAAATAATCCAAGGAGTTGAGCATGTGGTTGCTCGCTCCTGAGTCTAGCACCGTGGATAGCGCTGCGCCATCGATTGAGGTGTTGTACATGAATGACGGCTTGGCTATTGCGGTGTGTAAGGCGTCTTCTTCGTCGTCTTCGTCCTCGTCATCAGCGGTGGCATGATAGGCAGTGCGCTGTTTCTTCGGCGGCCGTTCTTGCTGCTGGAGAGGCCTGTCTGGCGGACGGGAGTTTGGATTGATAGTCCAGCAGTCAGCCTCGACGTGCGTGGTGGCCTTGGGGTTGTGTTTGCCATTGCTGCACCGGATGATTGGTCCTTTGGAGCTGGCATGTGGTCCTCCTTGCCTCTTGGGTTTGCGGCTTGGTCCGGTGGCGAGAGCAGTTGAGGAAGATTCGGCGTCTTCAACGAATTTTCTTTTGGTTGCCGTTTCGTGGCGGCCTATGTCACGCAACTTGGCAATGATCTCCTTGGTTTTTGCTAGCGCCTTCAGATCGGTGAATAAGGCCTGCATAAGCATGGGTCGCCGCTTGGTGATTTTACCCACGATACCGCAACCAACCAGAACGTTGGGAACCTTGAGACCGAGGGAGCTGAACTCGGCGAGAATTTCCTCCATTTCGACGATATAGGAATTCAGATCTTTGTTGTATTGAATATCGAGCCATTTGTTCCAAACCTGGAACACCGACAGGAGTGAGTCGGAGGCGTAGATGGTCTTGATGTCTGACCATATGGTGAAAGGGTCCTTCTCGTTCTCGTCATTGATAACACTGGTGAAAATTGTGTTGGAGAGCGCTTTGCTTAGGATGCTGCAAGTTCGAAGGGCACCTTGGAGTTCTTCATTGTCCGGTTCTTTTGATAAGGGCTCCTCGATGTAGGTCTCAAGTCGACGAGGTCTGAGATGCATTTTAATTTTCCTTTCCCATAGTGGGAAGTTGGTCCTGTCGAATTTGGGGACGTTGACATGATCCTTGTCTGGGCTGTACGCGTCACTTTTGGCCAGCGCTGGAGTGCGTTCAGTGCTGCTGCTCGGGCCTTGGTTTCGCGTGTTGGCCATTCTATCCTGCTTTCAGCTGCGTTGGTGGAGAGGTCCGCTCGAGCGTCGCAAGACTGTAAATCTAAAAGAATCCAAGCAACTGAAAGATTGTATTGCTTGTTAGATAACTATGTACATGTATAGTGATCTGACTAGAGAGATTTGAGTAGAGGGACAGCGGCACAATCATGTACCTGAAAGCAGGGCAGAACGTTGTGGAACTCCGACCGGTGCTGGGCCGTCGGCAGTTACTAGAAGGGAATGTTGCGCTGGTGCGCTGCCTTCACGGTGATCCGGGTGATGTGTGAGTCTGGGGAATCGACGATAGCGGAAATGGAAGGGGATTTTGTTTTGAGACAACGGGAGGTAGATTCCCGTTGGCGGTAGTTTATTTGTTGGGAATCTGGGAAAAGAGCCGGCGAACTGGACCGGGAACCGTGATCTTAGAGGAAAAGAATCTCGAAGAGGATCGGCGCGGGGCTGAGAGGGGAAACTCAGAAGCTCCGCGAGTATATTGGTGAACAAAGGATCAATAAACTTTAGATTCGAGTTGATGAGATGATCTGACAAGGAAAATTTTGGTTCAGACGAATTCCCATGCCGCCCCATCTTCTGAGTTCGAGCTGAACTCAGACTCCGGGAACTGTGACATGCTGCGGACAAGTCATCATACACCCGCGCGCACAAGCGCGCAACAACAGCAACAACCACGGAAGAGTAAGAAGCAAGAAACAACAGCAACAGGAGAAAAACCAACCCTCCGCATAACAAAAACCTTTCCAACGCGCGCTTTTTAGAAATGGAAGAACATAAGACAGGAAAAGAAAATGAAAAGCAACCAAGCAAACACAAAAGAAAACCAAGGCCTAATCCTGAAACGTCTTGCGGATTCCACCGCGCGCGACGCGCGCTAATTGACCTTGACGCCCATGAGCTGATGTCTTGATGGCTGAAAAGTTGAGGGATCCACTGCGCCATGGGCGCCACGAAAAAAGTCACCACATCTCCACCACACTTGCAGTCTGTCCCTAGACTGCTCGTCTTCCATCGGCGCACTAAAAGGAGAGAAAAGGAAAGAAAGAGGGGGAAAGGGATCCTAAAGACAAAGAGGAGAAAACCGGGTGCCAACGCAACGCTCACAAGTGTGGCAAGAAGTAGGGTTTCGACGCATAACGGTAGTAACTACCCGGGAAGTGCATACCAGGAGAGGAACTTACTTCTGGTCAGGAAAGTCCTCGCGAGAATAAAACCTTTTTACCTGATCCGCGGCAAAACGCCGTTTCAATTCCGTGCCGTCGAGTTCCGACAGGACGTAGGAACCTCCAGGAACCTGTTTCACAATGCGGTAGGGGCCGTTCCATTGGTGGGCAAACAACTGCCCCCACTGCGTCTCCAAGGACCTGTTGAAGGCAAGAACTCAATCGCCAGGCTTTAGAGATTCTCGAATCCGCGCCGCGTTCTTCTCTTCCCAGTAGCGCAAAGAGTCGCCCCGCGCGTCCATCAGCTTCTTGTAAGCAATCCCACGAGTCTCCTCGCTGCGCTCTAGTTGCCGGGAGCGCGCAACAAGGAGGTCAGACGTATCCTTCACCGCGTCCCAGTCGACGCCAAGATAAGATTCTATTTCAAGATCCAGGGGAAGCACTGCGCGCTGGCCAAAAACGATTTCATAGGGGGAGTAGCCGGTCGTCCGCTTGGTGGAGATTCGGTCGGAAAAAAGCACGAGGGGCAGGTACTTGCGACAATTCTTCCCGCTCTCGCCGGCCAGCTTTACCAACGCGGACTTGAGGGGTCCGTGGCCGCGCTCGACCATGCCCTGTCCTTCGGGATAGTAGGGTGTAGAGACGCGGTGCTGGCCCGGGAGCTCACGCAGCATCTCGGCCAAGGCGCCGCCAAACTCGGATCCGCCGTCTGTCGAATAAGAGCGCGCTAGTCCGTAGCGCATCGTCCAGTTCTCTTGAAGAAAGGCTGCAACTGCCTCCAAAGTGAGATTATTCAGGATCTTAGCCTCGACCCACCCTGAGAAGTCATCACGAGCCACGATTAAATATTTAGCGCCGCTAGCCTTGAGATGAACTGCGTCCATTGAAACACGCCCGAAAACCGTTGATTCTCCGGTTGGGTACCGCAGCTCTTGAGGGCGCCTGAGGTCTTTCTTCTGGCAAGCCTCGCAGCTCCGACACCAACGCACCACAGATTGCTTGAGAGCCGGCCACCAGAAGCGCTCAGAGACACGTCGATAGGTCTCCGCGGTGCCACGATGGCCCAAGTTCTCGTGAAGCTTACATAGGATCAAATCTTGCTTTGATGGGATAGTTACGACGATGCGCGGCAACGGGCTGCCACGCTTCATGAGCCGGCCCGCTTGCAAAAAGAAGTCTGCAGATCTGCGCTTCAAAGCGCGAAACTCAGCCGCATCGGAACCTTCTGGCCGAGACAAAGTCGCAAGAAAAATCTCCATACGGCGCCAAAAACCCTCCTGATACCCAGAATAGCCTGTTTCCGAGTAAACGGTGAAAAATTGAAGCGGACGAATCACTGGAGAATCCTCATCAAACTCAGAGGAAGGGGGATCGCTGTCGTCATCGCCTTGAGGGCGCCGCGAGAGACCGTCCGGCATGGTGAAGGACTTTCCAGGGCGGTGTGTGATGTTGAAGGAAAAGAGTTGGATGAAAGCCACCCAGCGCGTCATTGGCGCGTTGGGGAGGCTTGGCGCGTTAATCATTTGAATAAGGGACTGCGCGTCGACTTGAAGCTCGAAATACTGCCCCCATAAGATGGTCTGGAGCTTCTTGAGGATCCTAGCAACGCCGCATAACTCCAATTTGGACTGAGAATACCGTGACTCTACGTCGGAAAACAGCAGAGACTCGTAAAGGGCAGGGCGATCCAGGCCGTTTGCGTCTTCTTGAGTGAGAACTGCGCCCGCGGCATGAAAGCTAGAATCGACGGCGAGCTTGAGTTTTCCAGCGTCGGGTCCGTATTTGATTTTAACTAGAACAATGTCCTTTCCCACGATAGCCTTGAGCTCCTCAAACGCCTCCTCGCAGCCCTCCGTCCAAACAAAATCCGCGTCCTTGCGCGTCAGACGGCGAAGCGGCAGACAAATCTGGGACAGGCAAGGGATGAAAATTCTAACGTACACCACCACACCCAGAAAGCCCCGCACTTCAGTCGCGTTAACTGGGGTCGGCCAGGAGAGAATCTTATTGATTTTGGTCGTAGCCATACGTCGACCCTCCTTACAAACCACATGGCCCACGATTTCCAAGGCCGGGACGCACGCCGCTAGCTTGGATGCGGAAACCGTAAGGCCCGACTCTTCGATCCGAAACAGGACGCGCTCAAGAATTTCCGCGTACTCCCAAATGAATCGTCGGATCCCAGAGTGCCACGCCAGCGCTTCGTTGTCGTAATCAGAAACCGGGCCCTTGATACCCCCGTCGTCGATGAAGATCCCGGCATGATCCGGAATCTCGTCCTGAAGAATCCAAACCATCTGTGCTTGGTAGACCGCGACAGAGTTCGTGGCTCCCTGGGGGAGCCTGGTGAGCTGAAATCGCCCCAATGGCGTATCAAATGTAGTGAGGGGACGCGAGATTGGATGAAGAGCGCGCTCGTCGTAGCCGCCCATAATGTCGCCAAGGCCATAACAAGCGCGGCCTGAGAAGGACTCCACGAACTCTTCTGTAGCTGGAGGCACACCAGCGTCTCGGATAGTGACTTTGTTGAGGGGTTGGAGATCGTGTACGATGCGCAATTTCCCATTGCTTTTGAGCACACAGAACACCGGGCTAGTGTAGCTAGAAGTTGACTGCTCGTACAGCCCGTTGCGCTCCCGCTCTTGAACAATCTTGATAAACTCCTCCATTTTTGCTGCGGGAATCGGAATCTTCTTTTTCTGCCAAGGCTCGTGCTCGACCACCGGAATAATGTAAGGAAGACCGTAAGATTCCTTCAAAAGTCCTCGCTGGGATTCGTTGAACGCAATAGCCGAACCGCGCTCCGCCAGCACATTCTTAATCAAGTCTAGCTCCGCCGGCCATAACCATCCGGGTGGACCGAAGTTGACGATCTGAAGACTCTCTTCTGTGACCCGACCGCGCGGAATAAAGGCACGTGCGAGAGATCTGGGAAGACCGCGGTACGGATCGCGCGACAAGAGCGGTCTTTGCAGTGGAGGGTTGAGGCTCTGAGGCATTGGCTGGTTCACCGGCTTGACCTTTCGGGATACCGGCTTGTACTTTGCCGCAAATGACAAGAGAGACCCCTCCGTCCAGGAATCCACAAGCGCCAACTGAGCGCAATGACTGAGACCGTGCTCGAGCAGTTGCCAGGTGCGGTGCTCCGCGCCGTCTTCGAAGGAAGCCTTTTCTGAAAACGAGAAACCAGAAGGGCTTTTGTGGCTCACGAGTGTGGCGCGTGGTAGGGCTTTGACGGGGCTAGAAGCATCACGCCTCGGAGGTGCACATTGGGAGGAACTTACTTGATCTAGTCCCAATGACCCCCACGGCATACCAAACTCCACCACTCCATCCTCGCAATCCAATCTCAAAGAAAATAGTTTATCCTCGTTCCGGAGAAGGCTTCCGATGACCGTTGCGCCACCTAAAGATGCCAGAAAACCGAAATTTGGGGTGCGGCTCACAGCAGTGGCATGTAATGCTTGCGACGACGTAGGAGCATCAAGCCCGGAGGTGCATAATCGGGAGGAACTTACTTCGACCTCTCCCAACCTCCGCGGAAGCCCAAAATCTTCCCCAAACGCACAGTTACTCGCAATTGAAGAAGATAGTTTCACCTCATTACGGAGGGTCTTTAGTTTATCCTCGTCGCGGAGGCTCGGAAGTTTAGCCTCATTGCGGAGGGTCTCGAAAGACGGAACTAGATTAACCTCGTTGCGGAGGACCTCAATGGGTAGGACGAGTTTATTCTCTTCGCGGAGACGTGATTTAGTAGGTAGTTTAATCTCATTGCGGAGACGAAGGTGAACCGCAGCGGAATTGTGAGGCGAAGAGCCTGCGCCAGAATCCTGGGGCGGTTCGACGCCATTTATATGAAATTCCTGAAACGAAGCCGCCAGCGCGTCTTGATGCGCAACTTGAGAAGAGAGCCGTGTTTGATGGGATGACGGGCCGTCTGAAACTGAAGGGCAGAACGGGGGTTTTTCGAGGCTCACGACAGTGACGCGCGGTAGAGTTTTTGACAACGAGATGGCATCAAGCCCGGAGGTGCATAATCGGGAGGAACTTACTTTGACTCCTCCCGGCCTCCATGTAACACCATTATCCTCCTCGCATGCTGATAACCGCGAACCATCACCCAAGGAACTGCCCAGAGAATAGAGACTTGAGGAAATAGCCAAAGGAAGGCTTGAGGAATCAGAGAATCTTGATGAGGGGCCGGAAAAACTTGATGAAACTGATTTGGAGATAGGAGAACTGTTTTTAGACTTTTGCAGGATTTTGAATTGTTTTTTGGCTTTATTGTTTTGACGAGTAACAGAAGGAAAAGAAGAATAGCGCCCATGAGACTCTGGATTAAAAGTTGACTCCGCGGCGAGACTGCGAGACTCTAAATTAAGTCTGCCGCTTCCTGAGCCAACCTGCTCTACAAAAAATGCCGGCCTTCCACTGGATCGTAGCGAGCTTTCCCTTTACGCGTCAGTATCGCCTTGCGACCGCCGCCCGGAAAATCGCGCTCCCAACGCCCAGAATCCACAGAGCAAAGAGTCAACTCGATTCTTCGACCATTGGCGTCCGGTAGGAGGATCTTCTCGCCCGTCTGACCAGAGAAGTCGAGTGTAACATCAAAATCCATGAGAAAGGGCCTTCCCAAGATGATGGGCCCGTCCACGCGCGTGATCCAAAAGTGGCAAGTGCCCACTATCGACTTCCCAATCCTAATGGGAACGTCTTTGGCGACACCGACCAACTCGCACGCCTGATTGCCAATCCCGTACACCGCAGAGTTGAAGTTGACGCGGGGGCTTAGGTTAAGCTTTGATGCCTTCGCATCCGAGATCAAATTCAGCTGGGATCCTGAATCTACTAAGGGGGCCGCATTGCCCTCTTCTTCTCCGAGCAGGCAGGGTAAATACCCCAGCGGACAGGAGTACAGCCGGTTCTCTTCCTCTTGAGCCAGGAACTCTTCCAGAAGCGTTCCGGAGTGGACCTTAAGATCCTCCGAGTTGACTTCCACGCGGCGCTTCGAAACCCAACGCTTCATCCCATCCGCAATAGCCGGCGCGACGGCGCATAGCTCTGCAACCGTGACCGTCAACGGAAGATCGGAAATCCTCTGGAGCATACCTTCCACAGCCTTGGGATGATCCTTGGCGATCCCTCTCTCGAATCTCACTCTTGAGGGGCCCCCGTCCGATTTAGTGGCGGCCGGCGAAGGAGCAGGTTCAGCCTGCACTGGCTGCGGAGGCTGGCTCGCCGGGGAACGTTCGAAGAGCTCGGGCTCTTCGTCCATATCCTCAGCTTCTGATCCAGAATTAGGGAGGGGCACCTTCTTCGGGGTCTTCCTAGCGGCAGAAGCTGGAACTGTCGGGGTGTGAGCCTGAGTCTCTATAGTGACAGCAGGACACAAGAAATGGGGGGGCAATTGTTGGATTTCTTGGGATAAAGAAATTACAACTATAATAGAAAAAGAGAAAGAGAGAGAGAAACCAAGCAGGATAAGAAGGAAGAGAAGTACTAGGTTATTCTAGTGGGAATGCACATCCACTGGCAATGCTACTCTTCAGAAGAGTGCTGCTAATCTGTGCAAGATGTGCTACAGCTTCCTCTCAGGAGGGTATCTGGATTAGATAAGTCTTAATCCAGCCACAGTTTTTTAGACTTCTCTCTGGACAGTCAAGGTTCTTAATGGGAAACCTGAGGGACAGCCCTGAACCTAGATTTTGAGGCAAAGGCCTGATGATAAGAAGGGACAGCCCTATGATCAAGATGGAGGCAAAGGCCTATAGATATGGAGGGACAGCCCTGTGATCAAGGAGAAAGCAAAGCAAGAAGAAAAAGGCAGATCCAGCAAGACACAGAGTTGTACCTCTGAGATAAACAAGGTTCAGTGAAAGAGGTTACTTACTGTCAATATCCTAGGCGCCTGTGACGGTAGGTATACTGGGAGTATAGTAGGCTCTTTGGTGGTGATCCTGGAGTTATCTGGGTGGTGGTTCTGGTGTGCTGAAGTCTGTAGATCCGCCTCAGGCAAGGGGGATCCTGACTACGAAAATTTTCACAGTTTGTATATGTAATTTACATATGTACATGTGGTTTGGCGCGCCTGGTAGCGCTGACACGTCACAACTGCGCAAGGGCGCCATAACTCAGTAACTCAGGGAAGGAGTATAGTTACAAGGAATTTATAAGTTGTAACTAGGGTTAAAATTGCATGAGGAAACAGAATATGAAGTCAAAACAAGGTTATCTCTTAAGATGAAAAAGATATAAAGTAATTTATATGTAACAAAGGTAGAACAGGCAGCTTTTAGGTCAGCTGTGATGACTCTAAGGCTGACACGGGGCCTTGTAAGGTTTAGGCACCTCGTGCTTCTTGCGTGCCGGGTCGGATTGATAAGCACCCGAAAAAGATTGAGATGACACGGCAGGGGGATACCAGGGATCCAAGGAGCCACACGTGGCTCGGTACTCTGTAGTCGCAGAACTAGACTGGGGTTGAAAGGATGCCACCACATGGCGAATCGGGCGTGAAGCATCGAACGGAATTAAAGCACCGTTTGGGAGGAAGAAGTTGGTACCTTTTTGCTCCACCAGCTTCTCCTCCTTATCCTTCTTGAGCTCGAAACAACGCGCCGTCCCGTGACCTTCGCGGTGACAATAGTAGCAGACGAGAGGTCCACGCGATCCTGATGGCGCAGCAGCGGCGGGAGAAGAAACTGCCAGCTCCTTCTTCAGCCGCTGCTCGAAAGACTGAAGCATGCGGGATAGATCGTCCACTGTGGCCGGCGCCTGCGACTGAACAGGGGCATCCTTAGGGCGCCGGTCGGCCTCCATCTTTTTCATGATCTCGTTGGACTCTTTAAATTCGGATTTCGACGGGAGAGGCGCTTGTGGCTTGATTTGCTCCGAGGTAAACGCTACCTCCTCCTCCATCTCAGAAGTAGCGGCCGCACGAAGTTCCTTAAGGGCCGGGAGGAGGTATCGTCCGTCTAGAGTCTTCAGCATCTTCTTCTCTTTGATGAGATACGACTTGATGCGTTGCTGAAATCCGAGTGAGAACGCAAAAAAGAAATAGTCCACTGACAGATCTTCGGATGAAAGGTGCTTGTAGCGGATCAGATACGATAAAATGACATCGAATGTCGACTTGAAGAGCCGATAGCCTTCCAGCGTTGAGATCCCGCCCTTAGCGATCCACGAATCCTTGAGGGCTTGCAAATCAGCGACTGTGTATCGGACTACATCAACCTGTCCCCAACGTTCGATCATCTGCTCTTTCAGCGCAGGCCACGACTTGCTTGTGTACCCGCCCATATCCCACACGGCGTCCTTGAGATCTTTGCTGCCAAGAAACGAGGTCACTTGGAGAACCATGTCCTCCTGAGAGGCGCCATCCAAGTCGGCGGCTAATTCATATTCACGAAGGAAAGCCTCAATCCTCGTGCCGGTAAACTTCAGCGATCGATCTTGAGGCTTAATCTTCACTCTTTGGTTAACAGGCTGTCCGGCTATTGGGTCGGCCATCTCGCTGCGCAGCGGGAAAGAGAAGGAGAATCTGAAAGAAAAGACGATTGGGTCCGAAGTGGCTCACAGCACGTGGCAAATGTAATGCTTCGACAATGCGTAGTAGAACCCTGGAGGTGCACAATTGGGAGGACTTACTTTTGCTCCCTTGCGCCTCCGCCGCTGAACACTAAAAAAAAGAAACAGAAAAGAAAACCAGAGCAGCAAAAAAAAAGATAAGAATAGTTGCTCAGTGGAAGAGCAGAAATGTTGACCGCCAAGCGTCTCGAAATCCCGTAGAGACGAGACTGTAAATCTTGAGGTCGCTGGTTCGATCCCGGCTCGGGGGACCAAATGTGGAACTCCGACCGGTGCTGGGCCGTCGGCAGTTACTAGAAGGGAATGTTGCGCTGGTGCGCTGCCTTCACGGTGATCCGGGTGATGTGTGAGTCTGGGGAATCGACGATAGCGGAAATGGAAGGGGATTTTGTTTTGAGACAACGGGAGGTAGATTCCCGTTGGCGGTAGTTTATTTGTTGGGAATCTGGGAAAAGAGCCGGCGAACTGGACCGGGAACCGTGATCTTAGAGGAAAAGAATCTTGAAGAGGATCGGCGCGGGGCTGAGAGGGGAAACTCAGAAGCTCCGCGAGTATATTGGTGAACAAAGGATCAATAAACTTTAGATTCGAGTTGATGAGATGATCTGACAAGGAAAATTTTGGTTCAGACGAATTCCCATGCCGCCCCATCTTCTGAGTTCGAGCTGAACTCAGACTCCGGGAACTGTGACATGCTGCGGACAAGTCATCATACACCCGCGCGCACAAGCGCGCAACAACAGCAACAACCACGGAAGAGTAAGAAGCAAGAAACAACAGCAACAGGAGAAAAACCAACCCTCCGCATAACAAAAACCTTTCCAACGCGCGCTTTTTAGAAATGGAAGAACATAAGACAGGAAAAGAAAATGAAAAGCAACCAAGCAAACACAAAAGAAAACCAAGGCCTAATCCTGAAACGTCTTGCGGATTCCACCGCGCGCGACGCGCGCTAATTGACCTTGACGCCCATGAGCTGATGTCTTGATGGCTGAAAAGTTGAGGGATCCACTGCGCCATGGGCGCCACGAAAAAAGTCACCACAACGTGCCCGGGATCTATGTCTTGAGAGTGAGAAAGGAAGTTGTGCGCTTAGCGCAGGCTTTGCCGGTTGACATTTGTGTGTGCGGTGAAAAGTTGGGTCTAAGCCGAGTTATCGTAGTAACTTTGTCTTATCCTGTCTGAACGCCTGAGATGTGTCTGTTTGGGTAGAGTTAGCTTCCAACAGTCTGGCCAGTAGATCTGGCTGGTTCTTGGGTCCAAGTCAATCCGCGAGAGTTAAGGTTCTGTGCTTGTGCTGTGCTTGGCTTTGGGCTGGGACTGATAAGGTTCTGGTCTGGTTCGCTACTGTAATCGTCAAGCAATACTTTGGTGTTAGCTTCCATGGTTAGGGCTAGGGTCTGGGGGTGTCAGCCTACGTGATGCCAAGGATATTATCCTTCTAGCTACACGTGGTGCAAAGCAAAAGATTAGAGTTATAAAACTCTAAGACAAGGTTATAAGGGTTGATTCCAACGTAATTGTTGGGAATTATGGCGTAAGAATAAGGCAATTTGGGCCAATTTGGGCCAATTTGACATAATAAAATGAATATAATTAATTTTAAAGAGGGGCCTGATAAATCAGGGGTGTTTAATCCCTCTAGAATGAAGAACTGGGGCCTGTAAACAGGGGTGTTTCAAATCCCAGAAAGAAATAGCGGAGAATCTCAAGAGAAGGGGCTTAAACTTACTAGTATAAGACCCTAGGGGCACTTGAGGTTCTTCAGGCGTGAAGTTGGGCAGCTGGAGGCGCTCAGAAGTGGTAATCTTGAGGGCAGGGTGGTTACTGGACAGCTTCAGGGCGGAAATTGGGGCTAAAAATCACGAAAGTAGGTATTTTACCTGGCAAATCACAGGCTAATGAGGCTGTTGAAGGCGCGTAGAATTCTAATAGGTAATGTAAAGCTGGGGAATCTCCTTTTGGGCGGAGAAAGGGCCCTTTATATAGCCTAGGCAGGCCTCCAGGGGCGCCCAGGGGACATGGGGACACTTGTGGGCGCATTCTGAGGCAATTTGGTTGCGCTAGAAGGCGCTGTGGGTCGTGGAACCTTGGGGCTTGGATACAAGGGTTGCCAAGAGCCTTTTACAGAGGTTCTGCGTGTTTTTACACATGCCTTACACGTCATGGGGGCTGGTTTGGGGGTTCTGTGACGCTCATTTCCGTGGAAATGTGCCACAGAAGGTACTAGAACTGGCTTCTGTGCAATTGTACACGTGCAAGCAGTGCTACATACATGTTCTGGAGGCGCTTATTAAGTGCTCCAGTTCATTTGACCCCTTCTACATATTTACTACAGTTGTAATTTACACGTAGTGAGGCTTGGGAGAAGCTGGGGCGCTTTCTAGTGTCTCCTGTGCACGTTGCAAGAGCCTTTTTCCATCTAGAATGTTTTGATATTGGATGACGTGGTAATTACATCTTGTTTGGTGATTAATTACATGTGTACAAGACATATAACACATGTAATATTGCTATTGGGGCGTATTCTGGCCCATTCTTACTTACTGGTAACCTGAGCGCTTTGGTTGCAGGCTAGTTTATGCATTATGCATATATGTACACTAGGAGCGCGGGCTTGAGCTCTAGGCAACAGAGCACGCGGGCTTGGGTGCGCCACGCAACAAATAAAGCCATCTTTTAAACTATACACAACACCTCAGTTACGTCACTAAAAATGGGTGTAAATATATGTACTTATATATATATGTGCATACAAGTGCATCTACGCGGGGCGTGATGCACTTGCGCAAACTTTGAAGTTAGTTTACACAAGGAAGGGATAATAATTAAGGGTACTTGTAAGTGAGGTACCCTGGGTTATTTTACCCGTAGAATAAGAATCTTCTATAATATTTTACATATTAATTACATAAAGCTGAGTAATTAATTAATTATATATGTATTTAATGTTTTTGTGTAGTTTTACATGTGTAAGAGTAATAATATCTCTTTCATATGTAAAACTATTTTTATATTTTTATTTGTCATGGTGGCTCTGCCATAGTAGCCAGCTGACAGGGGGTCTGGGGTCTGGACTGCGAAAGGGCTTACCTTTCTTTGCAGCTGGGCTTGGGCTTGCGCCTCGGGCTATCCGCGCGAGCTTCCTTAGCGGTTGCTGCGGGTGGGCTTGGTCTGTATTCCTACACAATTTAACTTTATATGTCCAAGGGGAGGGAAGGAGGAGAGACCCGAGGTTTCTTTCTCCTTTCTCCCTAAAAATTTGATTTCTTGTTCCTCTTAGAACGATCGAGTTCTCATTTCTCTCGGAAAGATCGAGTTCTCTTTTCTCTTGGAAAGATCAAGTTCTCTTTTCTCTCGGAACAATTGAGTTCTCTTTTCTCTCGGAACGATCATGTTCTATTGTTTGGAGAGAGAGAAGACAATTCCTCTCGGACCAATACTACAGAGTGATCCAAGTGGGAAGAAGGAGAAGAGCGGTCCAAGGTAAAGGAGGAGAGATGAAGGACAAACCAGAAGGACTCTTTTTTCCAAACTCTCTTCGTTTTCCTTGGACCAATCCAGTTGTAGTGGTTGGATTGGTCAGCTATGATGGTTCGTTCCGAGCGGAGGGAGGACTTCCTGGAGAAAGATGATTGATTGCTGGCTTGCTCCGGGCTTGGAGTAATGAGGTGATGGAAGGTGATGGGGGAGGAAAAACAGCTGTGAAAAACAGGGTCAGACCTGTTTTTGAAAATTGCCTTTTTTTGAGGAAAACTGTTTTCTGGATGACCCAAAAAACAGGTGCTGTGGTACACATTTTTTAGCAAAAACTGTTTTTTGCACAAAAAAACGATTTTTGCAGGAAAAACTGTTTTTCAACCTGCTATGGTACAGGCCCTAAGTTCGCGGTGGAGATGCTCTCATACACTGAAAGTTTATGAAAGAACATCTCAACCTTGAAGACCAAATTCGCACATGACAAATGGAAACCCTGGCCTGGGTTGAACATGTCGGCAGCGTGTTTCTCACGCGGCATCGCGTTTCACTTGGTCCGGGTTGGAGAAGTCGGCAGCTGCTGGCAGCTGTCGGCAGATTGTTGGCTCTGACAGGAAGCATCACGTGACCACGTCGATGAAGGACATGTGTGCTCGGCCGCGCCTTAGCACTCAGCGAGACGGCCGTGTTGACCACACATGGCAGCGCTTGCAGGCTCTCGCAGGAAGGCAATCCGCAAGCAAGTGCAAAAGATTGTTTCATCTTTGATCGAGAGGAATAGGATCAGTGAGCATTCCCCCAGACGTTCTGGGGGAACTTCCAGCGCTACCCAGAACAAGACCCAGAACCATGCGCCACCAGACATGTAACAGCCTATCGCCTATCTAATTTCGTATTTACATATGTAAATACGTTGGACAATTCATGTGGAGAGAGTCTGACGGTTGTTGGCCCTGCGAGCACGGCGAGCGGCGCCGAGCTCGGATGGGTACATCAATATGTATTGCGGGGGTGAGCTCCGAGGCCGAGATAGCCTGACAGGTGGTCGCACCCGAGTGCAAATCAAATCCTTATTTAAATCATATATTGTGTTTTTGTCAAGTTCTGCGCTGACTGCTCGGTGCAGTTTGACAAGGGAACGAACGGTTCCTGATGATGGAGGCTTGAGGAAGAGACGATGGCGGCTGGAAAGGTATAAATAGCTGACCATCCCCCCCCTCCTCCGCTCATCCGCTCACCCACTCTCATCAAGGCACATTACACCCAGTATCCCTTTCACTTTCCCTTTACATTTCAACCTGTCGCAAACTCCAGCCAACAACATGCGTTTCACTGCCGTCGCTCTTGCCGCCACCCTGGCTTTCGTTCAAGCGTCTTCCGCCGAGCTCGCCGTTGAGAAGCGCGGTCTGTTCGACTTTTTGATTCCTGGCGGAGGTCTCCCCGAATCTGGAATGTCGTGTGGTTACAATCGTAACCTCGTTGGGGCACGCCTCGGCGGTGCCAACACCTGCGACATGGTCAATGGCAACGGCGGCTTCGGTCGCAACGGCGGTGGTATGCGATGTGGCGGGGCTGATTCCCTGGTCCAAGCCGACATCAGCCAGTACAACGGTTGCAGCATGTACTCCGCTCCGAGCGACAGCTTCCTCAGCCCCGGTGATGGATTCTTCGCCAAGAGTACCGATGTGAGTGTTTCAAGCGGACTTGACTCCGGTGACTGATCACTGATCTGGCACTTTCCTCGTATCAGGACAAGAAGGCTGCTGCCGAGAACAAGAACCAAGCCTAAGTACGACACTTGAGATGGTCCGGAGCGGTCAGTTTTGAATCCCAAACTCACATTGAGTTCGCTCATGGCTGACTTCATCTTTTCCTCCTTTTGGAATCCCTCACAGATGGAATTGCCATTGGTCTCGGTGCGGGTTGATTACGCGACCGCCCTTCTTGTGCCCCATCTTTTTATCTTGACTTTGTTACACCTCAAGCCTTTTCCTCTCCCTTCCCCTCACACTCGTTTAATAATCCTAATAATGAAGATAATTCATCTTGACTATGTAAATAAACCAAGCTTGTGTCCGAATCCTAGCGTCCGTATGGTATTACATCCACACTACTCCGTATGTTTCGAATGCGCTATCTAAACATGCTAGGCAGCGCGGCTCCATTCGGACGCTGTGTCCCTCGGCAGATGCTCGCAGAGATTGCGGAGGTTCTAGCCATCACTCCCGCGGTGAAGACAGCTGAGCGGACACTTGTCATTGTATGTAGTGGAGTCAACAGGGACGCAGCGCGACAAGCTCTCCACTAAAAGTTGCAACTTTTTTTTATTGAGCATGGTTTACATACACCACGGGCGCACAAATTAAGTTCGTCGTCAAACCGCCCAAGGCGAAAATTCGACATCGATGATCGAACCGCCGCAGGTACGGCAACTATCAGTCCCCATCAGGCAAGACGGCCAAAAGCCATCCACCGACGGGGCCAGGCCAGCCTCCCACAAACAGACCCTCTAGCCCCGTCGGGCATAGGGTGATATGGGGGTTAGAAGGGATTTTTCAACATTTGGCTGGGCAGCCTCAAGCCAAATGTTGGACATTAGGCACAAGTCCCTCCCGCAAGCGGGACACAGGGAGGGACTTGTGTTAAGTTCGGGAGGATCAGCCCGTCCCCAGACGTGCTCGTGCGCCCGGGGTGTAGGCGAAAGTCATGGAATGTACTGGATCGATTGAGCATTTGTGCAGCACAAGGCCGGTGCCGGTTGTTGGGGAGCTTTGATGTTGCTGGGAAATGCAGGTGCGCGCGTGCTGGGCTTACGTAATATGTAGGCTGGATGTGCATTCCGACACGAACGGATCCTGGCGTGACTCGACGCGTCCAGGGTGTTTCAGCTTCAGAGCCGATCCCATCCATCTTCCCCTCAGAAATCCTCCCACACTCCATCACCTCCACCCCCACACCACTCAACTTATTCACCACTCCCTCCTCGTCCATCACTCGTACCAGTTTGTCTCCTGTCCTGAATCCTATACCAAGGAACACGCACCCGCCGGACATTCATCCTCATCCGAAATTCTGTTGCTGCTCCGTTTGTCCGTACTTTATATCACCTCTCTGTCAGCATGGTTTCCACGCGTCGCACACCCTCTCGACTCGACTCTATTCCTCAAGGCTTTACATTGGTTTCGAAGGCACCGTTGAAATCTGTTCAATCAAAACGCGTCGGCTTACGTTCTCGGTCTTTTCACTGCGACATTTCCGAACCTGAAGCGTCTTCAGATGTATCCACATCCGATACCATCGCCTGGTCCAGCTCTCCTCCTCCTTCCCCAAAGAAGAAAGCTGCGAGGTCTTCCAAATCCTGCCGAGCTCACACCTCAAGCAGTCTGCAAGATGCCACACCGCTCCCAAAGTCGCGCAGCATGTTATTACCTGGCCAAGAAGCTGGATCACCTGTACGGAAACGCTTGAGGGCGATTGAAAATCTCCAGCCCAAATCTACGATCTCCAAATCTTGCTCCCATCCCCAAAGTCTATCCAAGAATTTGACTTCCTTATGTAAGCTGTAGTACATTTTCCTGGGCTGCCAACTGCTGACGCACCGAACTGACATCGCATCGGCCAAACTGATTGAGCAGGTGATAAACTAGTGGTAGAAACTCCGAAAAACAGCACTTTCCACGCGATTTCCGGGTTTTCCAACGTATTTGCCCATGCTCGACATCTACTCAAACTTTCATCGACGGATGTTATTTCTTCTGAGGATTTTTTGGGGCGCTCCAAAGAACTGCTCAAGCTGAAGAACTTTCTCTCCGAGCGTTATCAAAACCTGCTAGACCTCGGCCCAGATCCTATCGACTCATCCAGTGCTCACAGTGACTCCTCCTCAGGTAGCTTGTACATTTCCGGACCCCCTGGCACTGGCAAGACTCACATGATCAGATCAGTCCTACTCAACCAGAACCATGAAGTCGCGCGCGCCCTCAACAAGGCTGGTGTTCAAGTTCAGTTTATCAACTGCGTCGCATTGAGTACTACCTGCGGAGCTTCGGGCTTATCATCCGGGACTGGACTAAACGCACTGGACGAACAAATGTGGCATCAAGTAGCGGCTTGCCTCGGGATCTCTCGATCCGCTTCCGTACATGGCAAGAATCTGTCTTCGCGTGCTCTTGTCGAAACTCACGTCATGCAAGATAACATCATGCCGAGGTCAGTCTTTACGTCGCTCCCTCCTTTTGAAAAACATCACCCGCCTGACTTCTTTCTGGTTCCTCAGCCTTATCATTCTAGATGAGATTGACTACCTGGCAGCCTCCAAGCTCCCTTTGATTAACCCGCTTTTGTCGCTGTCTCAACGGTCCCCCAATGCGAACTTTACCATTGTCGGCATCGCCAATACCTTGGATCTAACGGCCCGACTTGTCAAACCTTCCATGTCTTCAAATAACGGCAAGATCCAACCTCAATTGATCCATTTCACATCTTTTGAGTCAACCGACTTGGTCGACATCGCCAAACAACGCCTAAGGCATCTCTACACATCCTACGCTCATGAAGCTGGCCCCGACTGGCCTGCATCTACACCTCAAAAGCTTTTTGCATGTTCTACCCGGGATGTTTCTTTGAACCAAGACGCCAATTTGATCCCTTTGTTTCACCCGGCCGCGCTCCAACTTTGTGCCAAGAAGGTGTCTGCGGTGACTGGTGATTTGCGAACGTTTCTATCAATTTTGCGCAAATTAGTGGACTCCTTGGAGCAAAACGCAATCCGTAACAGCCAGTTTCTAGAGCAATCAATGGGCAGTCAGAAGTCGGTCCTCGACACGCCTACGAAAATGCGCAAATTCACTAGGATCATTTCAACCTCTCAACTAGCGCCCGATCTGGCTGGCCGATCTTCTGAAAACGAGTGGGCTAAGGTAAAGGCTAAAGACCCATGCAATCATTTCACTCCTCACACTGCCCCGAAGATCTCGCCAAGCGATGTCGTGAAGTATTTCAAGACGAGCGGGATTTTGGAAACACCTACCTTTGACACATCTCAGGCCGAATGTTTGAAGAAACTCCAAGATTTGAATCTTCATCAAAGCTTAGTTCTAGTTTGCCTATGCGTCGCGTGGTCCCGAGAGCAAGATGAATCCAATAACACGGGATGTGCTGTCGCAAGAAGCCAAGCCTATGAAATCTACCGTAACTGTTTAAAGCCGGGTGATGGATACGGCGCAAGAAACACTTTCAACGTTGGAATCAACCCAGTCAGTGAAAGTGAATGGGCCGATCTGCTTGAGTCAGGGCTCCAGACTAGAGGATTGGTGAGCTGCCTGAACGAGCGCGCCGGTCTATCTCGTCCTTCAACCCCTTCAACATCTCATAACAACAATCCAGGACCGTCGCCTTTCAAGTCGCCAAGCAAACGGAAACAAGGCGCTTTCCAACGATCGGCCCTCTGCACTCCTACTAAGCTCAAGCCGGTCGGTTTCAACTCGCCTCATTCAGTCCACAGATCCCCCTCCAAATCCACCGCAAACGATCGCAGCTCCGGCCAAGCTCTCCTAGCGTCGGTCCATTCAATCTCTGTTCTTATCCAAGCTATCCAATCCTTGGCCAACCGGACCGAAGTTCCCTCCGACGATGCCCCCCGGTTTAGCCCAGAGATCATCAGCATCTTGAATCAGTTACTCATCTCCGAGGAGAAGCGGGCCCGGGTCGACAAGAAACGCAAAGCGGCTCAAATGGATCCCGTGGAAACAATCGGCCGCAAGGCCACATGTACCCGTCTCGATGATGATGAGATTGAACAAGAAAATCTGGTTAAGGGTCGGATGGTAACCATAGAAGACGAAGGAAGTTGTAGGGACTAGAGTGTCATTTTATTGGTTCTGTTCAGGTTTGTGTGCCTTTCTGTGTTGTAAAGTTCCTTAGTCCGTAGTGTTTTAGATCATCTTTTTATCTTATTTTTTCCTTCTCTTGGGTTGGTTGGCAGTGATATCCAGTACTTATTCGTAATTGTTGCAGATGAAAAATTTCCAGTAAATCTTGTGTGCTTTACCCTCTCGATGGTCCGTCTCGTTCTTGTTCTTCTCAAATGTCCTTCTACACGTCTGGATGTACTCTTAAACTTTGGAATAATCACGACCAGCCTTCTGCGCATTATGACTTAAAAACTTGACATGCTCGCCAGAATGTGATTTGCTAGCAGATCACTCACATCATCTTCCAGAGGTCCTTGTTCATAGTCACTTTTTATCTTACGGCTGCGCAACAATCATTGAAACCTTCCTTGGTTGGTTTTTCATTACTCAGACAAACATTGCCAATCATCAACAGCACACCCACTGAACTCTTTGTTGGCCAAGGAAGGAATTGTTCAAGCGCAATCAAGCTTGCACTTTGACAGGCGCAACAAACTCCAAAGGGATCGTTCTGTTGAGCTTGATTAGATTCACAGGGGTAAATAAGAGTGTATGCCATTGGCTGTGTATATCAATGACTAACAGGGACAACAGGAGAAAACAGCTGTGATTGCACTGATGTGTTGTGAAGCTCATGGTGTAATTTATTTGTATGTTTTGTTCTGGATTTCCCACAACCTTTAACAAACAGTGCCCAGAGGCCGTGATACATTAGAACTGTTTCATCCAAGAACTGACTCTCAGTCTTGCTGTCTCAGGTGACTATTCCTGGATGGATGGTTGAAGAACTTTTCATGAAACAGTTAGATTGATTAGGACCCAGGAAACCCATAAATGGGGGTAATGTAAAATCCAGAATTTTGCCAAAATTCATACATTTTTTGACTTGATTAATACACGTTTCATGCCTACACTCAGGTGGTTTTCCAGTTTTTCATACATTTTTTATGCCTACCATTGCTGCCCAGGGGTTCATGTGTGTGAGTGCAAAAAAAGAAAAAAAAACTTGGGGGCACCAAGGTGGGGTCTGCGCTTCAATTTTGCAAAATTTCCACTTTTCTTGTCCTCTACTCAAAAATTGAAAACAATAGGAGGGTTCAATTGTTGAAATTCTTCACTTTTGGGCTCAAGAATTCCTTCTGGTGGTATTCAGCTTGATTTTCAAGAAGTATTGAGGGAGATAAACTTGTGAAAATTGAATTTTGGTGCCCCATGGTACAGGCCCTAAGACAAAGTGTGCTGCTGAGGGGGGGGGGGGGGGGGGGCTTTCCTGGTGCACTCTGCACTCTCAGGAATTTCATACATCTTAGTTACTACCCTCCCTTGCCCAGGAAAAATTTCATACACTTGAAGTACCAGAGGCCCAAAAAGCCCATTCATACCATTTTTGTGCCTACCATTTTGGGTTTTTGCCAAACAAATTCATACATAGCTATTACCCCCATTTATAGGGGTTTTCCTGGGTCCTGATTGATTCCTTCAAAGTTCACGGGTAGATTCTGGTAGATTGCTTCCGACAATGACATCTGGGAATGATGAAGACTAAGTGAAGAACTATCCGTGAATCGGATCGTGAATCTGCAACCCCCGAGGCCCGAGGTGTCGGGCAGTACCGGATCTTCGGGGATCAGATCGGAATCTCACTGAACTCTGGAAGCGGCAGAACCCCAGCTTCGACTTGGCTTGGACATCGCAAGACCTCCTTCACATGGCTTCAGCACCCACATCGACTTCAACAACGGCCACCAGAACAACCGCACCTTCAAAGCTCGTCAAACCAACAAATGCTCATACCCAAGCTCTGGCAAACCTGCGAGAATTCCTTGCTGAAAAAACGTGCTATGATATTCTACCTGAAAGCTACAGACTAATCGTCTTCGACAATTCGTTCGTTCACCTCTTTTTTCCGCTCCCTTCATCCTACTTGGTCCTCAAAAAAATTCAAATGTTGAAGTTTCCTTATTTGTTCCAGGTTAGGAATTAAACGTGCATTGACTGCTTTGATGACGAATGGTCAGTAAAAACATGATTGCATTGCATAGCCCACCTCCATTGACTTGAAGGCTTTCGATTACGCGTTGTAGGCGTCGTCTCAGCTCCGTTGTACGATTCTTCATCGTTCAAGTTTTGTGGAATGTTTACTTTGACCGATGTCATTCATTGTAAGAACAATTCTACCAATGACTTTTTTGCCTAGTTCAATATACCCTGTAGAAAATTCTAAATCAGATATATCATTTTGGGCCTTTTGGAATGCTGACTGAAATTCACCTGATTCCTTTTCTTGAATACTTCGTCCTGTTTTTGTCCGCACGTTTTGGTCCAATGTATCCGTGATCTACTATCGCATCTTTCATTCTGGGCGCGTTCCGAGAGCAGTGATCCAATACTTTTACTTGAAAGCCTCTCCAGCACCGTTTAATAGTGCCCATTCGTCGGCATCATCAGCAACATCGTCACCATCTCTGAGGATTCAACACCAGATCAATGACCAACCAAATATCCCCTCGTCAACACCATTATCCTCCTCCGCAAACAAGCCCGCCGAATTAACCCAATCAGCAACTAGCAGTCCAGCAGAAGATCCATATGCGCTGGCGGCTGCTGAAGTGGAGTCTTTCCCATTGTCCCGCCTGAGAGATATCGAACAAGCTATCGAGGCTCCACCACCACCCACAGTTCATGTCCACCCAGATGCAGTTAGTACCGATATCGACCCTAGAAATGGAATGTAAATTCTGACGGCTACCCTTCGTGCCCCTTCTCATCAGCCGCTGATCGAGGCTTGTGAGCAGCTTATTCGAACTCACGCCCGGCGTCTACCACTCATTGACGTAGATTCAGTCACCGGAAAGGATTCAATATTATGCGTGCTAACTCAATACAGAGTCTTGAAATTTATTGCTATCAATGTACGCCATGTCAATTCCAAACTTTTCCAAACTTTGACCTAACCGACATCTCCAGTGGAGTGAAACCTGACTTCGATTTTTGGACAATTTGCAGGCACAATCTGACGTTATTCGACTGACTCAGTCGATAGGATCCCTGGGGATAGGCTCTTATGTTTCCTCCTACCAATCAGAACCCATGAATCACTTGAGTGACGATGAACATCATCACGACCCTTTCCATCCGCTCGCGACAGCCACCCTGGAAACCACCGTGTTCGATGTCGTGCATATGTTTTCTGAGCGTGGGATAAGTGCCGTCCCCATCGTTGATTCTGATGGGAGCGTGATCGACATGTACGAAGCAGTGGATATTGTTGTAAGTCTTTAAATCTTTGATTATCTACTACCGATTGCGGCTTCTCCACACTTTTGTTACGTGAGCCCACAAACTCAGCATTGTCTTAATGTTGGATGGGATTGGTAGGATCTTGTTCGTTCGGATGCGTACCGGTTACTTGATTTAACGATTGCAGAGGCTATAGCTCGTCGCTCCCCGGAATTTTGCGGCGTTACAGTCTGTTCCGCAGAAGATTCACTGGCGAATATACTCAAGTACATTGGAGAAAGACGGGTACATCGATTTGTTATAGTGGCAGACGAGACGGTGATCGAGACTGAAGTGACGGAAGCTGAACACGAGAGGGATGAAGATGCGACTCCCCTAGCAGAAGCCAGTCCCCCCAAATTCGAAACCGACCAACCCAACGCCAGGTCTAGAATCACTCGAAGGAAGAAAGTTAAAGATCGACTGGTCGGGATGATCTCGTTATCCGACATCATGAAACATATCGTTGGTACCAAACAGAAATCCTTGCAAGGCAAAAGCATCGTTGGTCTAGGTGTCAACGAGGGTAAATCGACTACTGGATCGGCCGAGATTCTTTCTGGCAAACCTGAGTTAATTGAAGAAGTTGAAGAGGAAGATCAGTCGGTTGTCATCGACAATGAAGAGGGCTTCGATGACGAGGATGGCCCTACTTAAAAAAAGTATCATCGCGCTTCCCGATTAAGAATACAAACCTGCTATTTTATTATTATCACGATATTTATTTTTGTTGGAATAAGAATCCGGTGAAGTTTTGTTCTTTTTTTCTTTTTCTTCAATGCACTTGATGTTTCATGTGAGGCTTGATTTTGTTCTTATGTGCAAGTCATACCTTCTGCTCATTCTTCATAGTTACTGATGTCCATGTAAGTGTGTACCTGTGTGTATAATAATATTATTATTTCTACAAATCTTCTGTCTCGAGTTCAACTGTAACTTCCGCGGTGCTTTGGCTCCCCAGTATAGAAACCTTGGTCGTCTTCTATCTTTTTTTCAATCCCCTCTTTCCTATTCCACCGCATCGTTACCTATTTCTCTATCTTGTTCTTGCTCTCGTTCTCACCCCTTTCCACTTTATCGATTTTCTTTCCTCTTTTCTCCACATAGTCCCCCGTCTGATACTATCATTCGTCAGACCTTGAATCCTCTAGGAATCGAAGCTCCAGCTTCCGTGTATAGCAGCGGGGGTCCTGGAAAGCCACTGTGATATATCTTGTAGCGGAAATCTCAACGCGTGTATATGGCTGTCAGACCGGCTCCATATAGCAAGGATGTGCCCGCACATCTTATCAAGATGTTTGGGTTGACTTCTGGCACCGGGACTTGCAAGACACATCGAAATCCATCCAACACCCATTCACAGACCAAATCCCCACCATATTTGAAAAAATTATACTCATTGGAGGACTTCCTTTCGACTAAATGACTTGATTTAGACGCGGTTTTTGAGACCTTGTGTGCAAATTATAATTGAGAACTGGGTGTTCGCGCTTTAGCAAGAGATTTAGGTTTTTGCCTTGCAAATGGAGGACTTTTTGTCGAAATGGCTTGATTTACAGGGGTCCGCTAAACCTTGTTTGCTGGTGAAAAATTGATCACAAACTTTCACCAGCCAGTAAAGTTTAGCCCGTCTCTCTAGATTAAGCCTTTGAGATCAAGTTTTCACCAGCAAGTAGGGTTTAGCGGACCCCTGTAAATCAAGCCTTTTAGGTGATGGGAAATCCTCCATTACAGACACAAACCAAACCAAGCTGCTGTTACTCTTCCAACCTGATTGAGTTAAAAATATCTTTCCTCAATTTTTGACTTTTAATTATAGTTTGCACACAAAGATTCAAGGCGCTAAGCCTAAACCCTGTTTGCTAATGAAAACTCAATCTTGATCAGCTTTCATCGGCCAGTAAGGTTTAGCCTTTCCCTCTAGATCAAGCATTTTAGCCAACAGCAAGTCATCCAATGGATGACTTCCCGTCACATCTGGGACCCTCGCAGTTGTGGATAAAGCCCCAATATGTAAGTCGGAAATCTAGCTTTTGGGGCTCCTGATCACTTCTGCCAGCCCTCAGATCTCAATGGGAAGCCACCTATAATTGTTTTTTTCACCATTTTTAATTGGTATATGCCAGATACATTTGCCTTCCAATGTCTGCTGGAGAGAAGAAGATGGTGTGTGGAATTGCCATCCCCTCCCTGCTCCTTAGAAGCTGGCACTGCAAAAAAAACTTGGTCAACTGCTTGCAGTTGACATGCAGGATACTCAAGCCAAGCTGCCATTGTAACTCCACCTGAATGCACAAGTGTCTTTGTTGGCACAGTCACTGTGCAAGGTGTACAGTGACTGTGCATTGAAGCTTGGGTTGAGTCAAACCTTGAGTAAGGCTGGTGTAACACCACAAGCTTCCTCAGAGTTACCGCATGTCAACTGTGAGCGCATGTCAACTGCTCACAGTTGACACAGTTTTTTTTGCAGTGTGGCGTCCAAATTCAATCCCCGTAGCAACAGTGAAAAAAATACAATACATGTATCTGTATCTGCCTGTATTTGTATCTGTTTTGCAACCAATACTATTTATTTGTATTGTATTCAAAGACCAATACTATACAAATGTATTCAAACTTCAAGATACTGTAATTTCATGTTTTTTGATAGTTTTTCTGTATACAGTCCAGAGTTGCCAAAAACAAGAAAATCAAGTTTCAATACTTTATTGATACAATACTATGGTATTTTATCTTCAGGAAGATACAATACATTTGCATTTACAATTTTGTATTTTTAAACAGATAGAATACACAAGTATCTGAAGATACTGTATTAGGGGGGTTCACAATACAATAAAAATAAAACTTTAGAGCCAATTTTAAGGCCTTTACAGACAATTTTTTAAAAAATGAAGAACACCCTCTGATTGCCAGGGGACACCTAATCCTGTACATCCTGCCATATTTTTAAAAAGTTGTTGATAAAGGCCTTAAAATTGACTCTAAAGTTTTATTTTTATCCTATTGTGAACCCCCCTATTGTATAGTATCTGTTTCACCGTTGCCCGTAGCAACAGGTCCTCCTCCCCCAAAGAAAGAAAAGAAAGTTTCTGTGAAGATCTGACAGATTGATTGCTATGACAAAAAGGTCCATCAGAGGTAACTCTTTTTCACCCTCTGCTGCCGGTAGAAGTGCATTCTCCAGAAGAGACGCTCATAAGGCTTGTGGAGATGTTCATAAGGCTCGTGGATAAAACTACGAAGGAAGAAGTTTGTATCAAGTAAATTTCCTCGGATTTTTTTTCGCGAAGGAAAGAATCAGGGAGGGAGAAGTCAAAATTAGGCAGCGATCACCGATGTCCTCCGGAGTCATGACTCCCTAACTTAACTCGACTACCTTTCTTTGGAGAGCTAGCGATCCTTCGGAGGGGCGCTTAGCCTTCGCGCCAGCGGCCCTCTGAATTGAGGCACTTCATCTAATTTAGCACGACTCCTAACCCTCGATCATGGAGACTGGATACTCTCATCAGGGAAGTTGCAAAAAAAAATGAGGTGCTGCTCCCCGGCGGCCGATATAGAATTACAACTCCAACGAAACATTCATAAAGATGTGCCACAGTCGTAAACATGTCAAGCCGTATTGTCTTCACAAAAAAAAGATACGAAGACTGTCGGAGAAGCTGAAGCAAGGCCGTGAAAACTTTCCATATTGAACTGTGCCACCTTCGATTTCCGCTAGCATTTTGGTTTAATTCTTAAAATTAGGGGTTTGAGTAATTTATGCATACTATTTTTGGCCATGTCGGCTCTCCGAAGCCATAGCGACATAGCAAGATGCGCAGTCATCGCCAGTGTTTCATCTTTTCAAGTATCAGCAGTCTGCTCTGTCGGAGATACTATAGCCGGCTTTGCTGAAGGATAATTGAAGACCCTAATTTCAAAACTGGCTCCTTGGGCACTTCTCAGCTGTATTTTATATGACCTCCGAAATCCGATTTGAGAACCTTCAACTTGACCATTCCATGACGAGTTGTACCGCCCGTACGTGGCCCCATATATATTGTGGATTGATCCAGGCGGGTGATGGGAAAAATATAAAAAAGTCTTTCAACCATCGACTTTGAGATCCTAGAAAATCACAGAATCCAGTCCGGATCATCCCCGATTAGTATCTTCTGCATGAGCTCAGGAACCAAGCCACAGAGCTGATTTAAGTTGCCTATAAACCAAGGCCTATCCATCACCTTTGTGCTACATAATTTACTTGCCCTCGCACAATACAGAACACAATAGAACATAAAATTTCATATCCACAGAGTCTCTAATCTATAGCAGACACACATCGCGTGCAGGGTAAGTTCTTTCGGACTATCTCCTATCGGCATATATTCCCTTCTATCTCTGGTCCTACCTTTTATTATTTGAAAATTCTCTCAGCTTCTCTCCTCTGGAGCCGGCAATTCATGCCCAGATTTTTCGTACTGACCGTATAGCAAACTTGATATCAACCGGCCTGGGGGCAAGTTGGGCTGCCGCTCGTACGTCAGTCAGTTACAGCTAGTGGGTGCCCGTTTTTTGGTACAATGCTATATTTACCCAAATTTTACTCGAGGGCGGGTCAAGTGTTTCGTCATCCTGCCGTCGTCCAATGGCATGGCTCGCGCCGCCGTAAAAATAACTGTTCGTGAAATCAACACGAGCCAACACGGGAACATTCCCCCGGTGGTCTTGAGGTACCTGCCGACTATATGTAATTGCGGTGCAATCACGTAGACACATTCTGGTTAAGTAGAATTAGATACCAAACCGGCTCCAGGTTGACTTGACAAACAGCCGAACACACCTTTCGATGATTGGAGGACTTCCCGTCGTCTAAATGGCATAAGAAGGAGTCGCTAAATTTCATTTGCTTCGCCTATCACCCGCAAGGAACTTTTCTCTACATATGGCCTGCTCCGTGCTATGAGCGCACCGAGTTGCCGCCGACGTCTTGCAATATCATCAAGGTCGACGGAAGGTCGACGGCAAGAAGCGCTATTTTGAATGGTTTCCAGTTCAAACCATCCCAAATAAAATTCTGCTATACAGTGACCCCGCCATGTAAGCATTCACAATGTAAGCATAATCACGATGTAAGCATAGCATAAATGTAGATTTCCCGCGACCATTCTCTTGGTTTTGCTGGGATTTTACCTCGATAAGAAGCATACCGCAATGTAAGCATAGGATTTTTGTCCACCATCCTTATGCTTACATGGCGGGGTCACTGTATAACTTTTAGACTGCTCACTTCTTTCGATTCAATTGGTCACCTTTGGTCACTCGTTCTGGGATCAAGCCGGAGTTGCGTGTACAATTTTGTTCAATGGTACCATGTCAGCTCACTTTTCTCTCGATGTCAATCGAGTTTGCTGAGTGCCGGACGGAGTGGCCGTGTGCCATGTGGCCCTCGGCCGTCAAATCGTTGATTGATGATTGTGAACGCCGGAATTCTCACCAATTTCTTTCATCTTTGACAAGCTCACCTTTGCCGGGTCGACTTGACGGGTCGGGGACCGGGGTGCAGTTTACCTTTGCCCAGCCCTCTATGTAAAGTTGTCCCGGCAGACGGGAGGAAATTGAAATCAAAAGATAAATATTTGTCAAGTCCCGTTCGATCTTCAGCTTCTGGCTGTGAAGATCGAGCTTGCGTATTGACAGAAGGCGTCCCACCATCTTCCTGTCTGTTCATGTCCACTCCCACTCGGCCACGTCATATCGCGAGCCTCTGTCCCGAACCTAGCCAAGTCCCTCCTGGGCGCACCCCAGGAGGGACTTCTGGCAGTTTGCCTCTCTTCGTACCCCCAATGTAAATATATAAACTGGTGGCGAAGGGCAAGGCTCGGTTTGCCAGAGATAAAAGTTTCCCCAGTGCTATTCGTCCCTCTTGGTTGAACTTCGTACGATTTCGATTACTGTTACTGCACGGCGCACGCTTACCGCTCAACACCAACCGATCGGTATCTGGGACCAACGAACCTATATATACCCGGATATCTAATCCTTTCACTTGATCTAGTCACAGTTCCTTGGCGTTCACCCAGAAACGGCTTGTTCTCAGTGTGGAGTTCAGTGGTTTATTACTACATTTGTAGTTACTCCTGTTTTAAGTTTATGACTGAGAGTTGATGAAACGAACATTTGCTTTTCCTAGATCAACTGCTCTGCTTGACTTCGGCAGCTTGGGCTCTTGGTTCCCTCTGATTCATCGGCGGAGTTCTCTCAATTCTTGATTTGGCCCGAACAGATGTCCGCGTCGAACCTGCCTCTCTCTCCCACCTCCTCTTCAAGCGGCGGTTTCCACCCCGATTTGACGAGCGCTTCTGGTTTGAATCGTAAAGCTATCCCTTCTGATACTTTAATTCCTCTGGCGGATCTGGAATCGTCTTCCTTTGGCCTGCCCCCCACTCCCAAAACTCCTGACTTTGGATTGGAGGCTCCTGCGGTTCCTTACGCAAATGGAACGTATACACGTCATGTCCACTCTCAACCTGGTTACACAAAGAATAATGCAAATACACGCAAGGAGCAAAATCGGTTGGTTTACGCTCACCTCGATAGACAATAGATTGGGCCGGGCGATCAAGTAGCTAACTTGTTACTCCGAATATAACCTCTTCTTCGTCAGGAACGCCCAACGTGCGTTTCGAGCAAGGAAAGAGAAGGTCAGCCAATAGTTATTATTTTCAATATCTCTACCTCTGAACACTGCCATTTAAATTTATGCTCCTGAGCTAAACGCGTCATCATTGCCTATTATTTTCCAGCACCTCCAAGATCTTCAAGATCGAATTGATGAAATGGTTGCAAAGCAGGAGCCTCTTCTAGAAGAGAATCGGTGCTTGAAGCAGCTCGTTCATCAATTGGAAGAGGAAAATCGTACCTTGAATACTTATAAGACAGTCTTCGAGTTGATGGCTTCCCATAATTTTCTTATTACTACGTCTCCACCTCAAGCTGAAATGCAATCGGAGTTGTCTCCGACCTTCCGCGCTAGCAATGGTTACCCACAATCCACTCCCCCATCGCAATTATCATCCCTCAGAAAGAATGTGACAAACAATAATAATCTGGACACTGGTTCGCACTCGATCGCCTCACAGTCCTCCGCACATTCTTGTCTATTTCAAACAACTCCCCCCGGTGCATCTCAACTACTTCCACCACATGACTACCCCGATATGGCTTCGATTCTACCTCCCCCAGCTATGCCGGGGTACAACTCAAATACCATAGAATCTGTCGAGATATGCCAATTTCCAAATAGCAACTACTTGGAGCCAAAACAACCTCAACCAGAAACTCTTACACTTTTGGGACTCCTTCAGTTCCCTGCGGCTCTTTGACCATCTGATTCGCCCTCGACCGGTCATTAACTCCAGAAGTGGAAAATCCAAAACAGTTTTTCAGCACCCGAATGCTCTATTTACTTGCCATCATCATTCCACGTACCTTCATTTTTTTAAACGAACTACATTAGGATGCAAGATGATCAGAATTCGTTGTCAAAAGCTAAAAAGGGTACACGTAGCATATGAATCATCTACTTCGTAACTTCGATTTGGACATTCTTCCCAGTCCCAAGTGTTTGTTCATAAAGTGATTATTTGAATGTTTCCCGCAAAATCAGTATAGATGTCACCATAACTTGAAAGCATGTTTTCTGAAGTGTTGAGATTGTCATAGTCAGATTAATTTGTTTCTCTTTTTCAAGAATATATCCCTTGCATCATGTTGTATTGGAACACCCCGATTCTTTTATTCCATTTTGGTCTACCCAAACCAGCTCTGCCAAATGAGAGTAAATGGCATATCTTCAGTCTCATAGAGATTTGGATTGATGTCAGTCTTGTCCAGGCCCAAAAGACGAGCTCCTTTCAACACTGGGTCGCTACGCTACGCTACGCTACGCTACGCTACGCTACGCTACGCTACGCTATTTCAGCGCTACGTGTTAGCGTAGCGGCAAATAGCGCCCATCTATTTTGCATAGCGTTAGCGCGCTGTTAGCGCCGCTACGCTGCGCTAATTTTCAGCGGCGCTAACAGCGCGCTAATTCTTTGTTAGCGTTAGCGCGCCGCTACAGTCGCTACGCTACGCTACGCTGCGCTACGCTGCGCTACAGCGCTTTTAGCGGAAAAAAAGCCCTTTTTTCCCGCTAAAGGCGCTGTAGCGCAGCGTAGCGCGCGCTCTTTTGCGCCCTGCATGTGTAGCGTTAGCGCAATTGCGCGCATCTGCGCTAACACTACGCTATCAGCTAAAATAGCTGCGCACCGCGTGCGCGTAGCGTTAGCGCATATGCGTGCAATTGCGCTAACGCTACGCTAAAAAATAGCGCATTTGCGCTGCGCTACGCTACGCTAACCGCTATGGTTAGCGTAGCGACCCAGTGTTGCTCCATTTGAGCTTCTTAATTTGATGAGCTACTAAGAAGATCAGGGGGATTCAAAGTTGGCCATGTATGACTTGCATGCACTTTTGCAAGTTGGTGTTCAAGGCTTTTATTGAACATCAATTTTCAAAAAAACATTCAAGCAGGCTTAGGGGATGTAGTAAAGTGTGGCTTGCATTCACTTTTGCAACTTGGCGTCCAAGAACAAACTTGAACACCGACTTGCAAAAGTGCATGCAAGTTGCATCTGGCCAACTTTGAAACCCCCTATCATATAGTAGGCAAAAGAAGCCACTCAGGTCATTTGGGAAAAGCGAAGATGATTCACTAAGAACAAATATACTTGCATATGTTTCTCTTGACACGTTGAGTCAAATTTTCATCACAGTGTTGAGTTTAAAACTTGTACATTTATGGTGTTCAAAGTTGGTTTGCATAATTTTATGCATGCATAAATCATAAAATCACAAAATCTTTTTTTGCAGGGGATATGACTGTCTGATTATGTAATACAAAATTTCCTCACCAAATATTTTTATGATTTTATGATTTATGCATGCATAAAATTATGCAAACCAACTTTGAACACCATAATTGAGTTATGTTTAAATTCTATGTATGCGGCTTTGCATATGGTTTGGTGAATCATAAGCATGATGATTGATCTCAATTCCGCCGGACTCTGGTAATCATGACTCTATTGACCAACAACTCTGTTCTTCCCCCTTCCATTCTTATTTCCGTTCCTCATTGCTTTTACCTTCAACATCACCACTCACACCACTTACAAACCTCATTGATTCCTACGCTACTCAAAGAATTTCTTCATTGTACCAAATTGATTCAATCAAAGACTCAATCTAACAATCGTTGACTCCCCAAGCATCAGGAAAGCTAGATTTAGTCTCTGGGCAGGTAGTCATTTCATACTCTATCTGCGCAAACCTTTATCATTACTGTTATTGCCATTGTTCCTACAATTGTTCTATTTAGGCTGTTTCGTTGTGGTATTGCTTGTGCTTGCGCAGCGTTGTCGTTATTCTTTGTGTCAAGATTTTCTTTTTGTTTTGGTTCATCCTTTGAGGTATTCATTTACATCATCATTTTTAAATCATATACAAAAAAGCTAATCATATTATCTTTTTCATTATTCAAGTGTATTACCTTTCATTGAGTTCTTAATCATTTAACTGTTTCAATAAGGCATTACTTCTACCATTTTTACACAAAGTGCCTCGTGACTAAGTTCAAACCAGTGCCTTGCGGCTCACACTTATATTCATTATGGTCTCCCGTCTGTTTCAGTACAATTCTTTGATTTATCTTGAGTTGCAACTCTTTTGCAATTAGAAGTGTGGCAGCTTGTTGACGTTGATTTATACGTGTTGGGAATAGTCTGACCTGACTGATACTGATGGGCGCATACCCTCATTCTGCCCTATCCTGGCACTACGGTAGTCACAGGTAGTGTTAGTCCAGACTCACCTACCATCACTACCTGATTAGTGAGAGAATTAGGAGAACTAGAATTTTTCTATTTCATTAGACAGCAGTTCAAGGTGTAGCAACAGTCCTAACATAAGAAAGAAAGTAGATTGAGTTAGGATGAAGGATTTACCTAGAAGCATACTAAAGGGCCACTTTCTAGGTTTGGGTTAGGGAGAGGGGATATTGCTGTTCTACAAAGCTGCCGCTGATCTATTGGGGTTGTGTATCAACATCAGTCTTTGGCCCTTTTATTCCCTTGTGGGTGTTGGAATATATGCTTCAAGCTCCATTTGAGGGGCCAAGCTATATGATCTAATATCCAAAAATCACCAGTAAGACCAACTGTGTGTTTAGCTCACACCGCCAGCAAACAGCTGACGTAACCCGGATTTCTTCGTGCTGACAAAATCCAAACTCAAATTCAAACTTGCGCCCTGGGTGTGTCGTCACCTGTTGTGGATTTTGTCACCTGCCATTCTCAGTGGCAGGTGCAAGACAAAAGCACGACTCCCTCGATGGCCGGTGCTAACCGGTCATCGAGGGGACACACACACCTCCCTTGATGGCCCGTCTGGACCGGCCATCAAGAGGAACACACAACATTATCTTGTTGGCCGGTCAGTACCGGCCAGCGAGAGTAAGGCACTGTTTGCACTCTTGATGGCCGCTACTGACCGGTGTGGTGGACAGATCTGTACACGCGTGGGAATCAGGCTTTTCGCGGCGCATGGCGCGCGCCAGGGACATCAAGGTTCAAGCCAGCAAGCCCTCAAGGCTTCCTCAAGGTTCAATGGCGCGGCGTGGCGCGCTTCCTCAAGGCGTTTCAGGTCTTCTTTTTTATTTCTTTTCTTTTTGTTTCTTTTTCACGCTTCTGTTTTCCTGTCAGTTTCCTTTCATTATGTTTTGTTAAATTTCTTTTTTTTCATTTGGCGCGCGTTGGTTAGGTTTTGTATGAGGAGGGTTGGTTTGTTTTGTTTCTGTTTGTTTGGTTTTGTTTCTGTCTTGTGTCTCGTGTTGTTGTTGCGCGCGTGTGCGCGCTAGGTTGTGATGAGCTGTCTGTTAGATGTCACAAGCTCCAAAGTTTGAGTTCAGTTCGAACTCCGGCTTTGGAGCGGCATGGACCTACTCTGAACAAAAAGAAAAATTCAGTTCTCCATCGAAATTCAAAGTTAGAAGTCTTGGCGCTTTCCGCCCGTATCATCCGTTTTTCACACGTCTTCTAAGTTCATTACCCCGCAAAACGCCGATCTCTTCCACCTTACCGGTTTAGATCACATCCCTCATCCCGCCGGCAGTATCCCCGGCTCCCTCTCAAACTCAAAACACCGCCGACGCGCATCTCCAGCCGTCAGAAAAATCAACCCCCCCCAACGCTACACGACTCGTCGCGCTCTTTTACGGCCAATCGTAACCGGAGGGCATACACATCTCAGATTCATATTTTCTTTTCCCCTCCCCGAACTGCTGCCGGCCTAGCACCGGCCAGAGTTCCTCATTTGGTCCCCCGAGCCGGGATCGAACCAGCGACCTCAAGATTTACAGTCTCGCCGATTTGGACGGATTCGAGACGCTTGGCGGTCTTTGTTTTCATTTAGAGTTTCTTTTCTTTTTTTTAGGGTTCAGCGGCGAGGGCAAGGAGACTAGAAGTAAGTCCCTCCAATTGTGCACCTCCCGGGTTCTATCTGCTACGAGTCGCAACATTACAAGCCACATCTGTGAGCCTCGAATCTAGTTCGTTTCGTTTCGTCAGGACATCGTTTTAGAGGCGCTAGCGATGGCCGATGCAACTGCGGGATCGTCGGTCTCAAGGATGGTTAAGATTAAGCCTCAAGACAAGACCTTGGGCTTTGACGGCTCTAATGTGGAGCGATTTCTTTCCGAGTTTCAATTCGCGGCGAAGCTGGACGGTGCGTCAGAGGCCGACATGGCGCAGCAATTACGGTTTTTCATTCGGAGCGCTGAGGTGAAGGACGTTGTGGAGACGTTAGACGGGTTTGATCCGCCTAACTGGGCGGCGTTGAAAGCGGCGATGTTGGCTCATTGGGGCAAGATTGATATCGCCCGGTTTACAACGCAAGATCTCGAGAACCTAGTTCAGGGGTGGAAGGAGAAAGGTGGTGTGGCTTCTGTTGTCGATTTTCAAGAATTTCGGAAGACCTGGCAGCCTATTCAGTCTTATCTGCTGAGGAAGGACCATATTGACTCAGTCGAGGAGATCAAACGCCTTTATTATCAGTCCTTCTCAGCTGGACTTCAGGAACGAATCCGCAATCAATTAATCAAGGATAAAACGATGATTACGACCTTGGATAATCGTTTTAAGCTTCCATCGTTCGAGATCTTGAAGACGGCAGTTGAGGAAGTAATGAAGACTCAGACTGCGCTTACGTTCGAAGGGTCTCGCGCGTTGGTTCCAGTCACTTCTGGCTCGTTTAAGGAAGCAAATGAAGTCATGCAGAAGATCGAGCTCGATCGTCGCCCAAGAGAAGCGCCCAGTCAAGCTAGGGCTCCGGCTACGGTGGACGAGATCGAGCGTATGCTGCAGTCGTTCGAACAGCGGATGGAGCAGAAGTTTACGACGCAGGCGAGGCCGTCAACGCCGCGAGGGCCGATGGTTTGTTATTATTGTCATCGAGAGGGCCACGGTCTTGGTCGTTGCGCTGAACTGCAGAAGGACAAGGAAGAAAAATTGGTGGAGCAAAGGGGGGGCAGTTTCTTTCTCCCCAATGGTGCACTTATTCCTGTCGATTCCTCGCGACCGATCCGGCATGTGGTAGCCTCGTACAACCCAAAGGCAGCGACGGCTAGCGTTCCAGACCAGGAGTTTCGGGCGGCGTGCGGTTCTCTGGACCCTTGGCAACCACCCTCAATTTCCTCGCAGTCGTTTTCTGGGACATATCAGGCGGACCCCGCGAAGAAGAAGCACGAGCCCCCTAAGCCTTTTAAGGCTCCTATGGTTCCCCCTGCGGCGGCGCGGCGACCTATGCGCAAGGCCTCAACACCGAAATCCGGATCGGATACGGATGGAATGGATGCGGAATCTGAGCTGTTTGAGCGGGTGCCTGCGGCTCCCTCTCCTGAAGATACGCCGAAGGACAGCCCAGCCGCTCCTGCGACGTCCAAGACAATCCCGCCGACTCCCAAGGTGCGCTTTGAGCGTGGCATCTCCAAGGACCACCCCAATGCGGCGGACGTGATACTTAAGAAAATGTTCGACGTCTCGGTGCCGAACGTCACGGTTTCGGAGCTCTTGGCGGTGGCTCCTTCGGTTGCGGAAGGAATGAAGAAGTGGGTCTCTCGGCGGCGCGTCGAAGTCGGTGCCGAGGAGATGAAGGTGGCGTCCGGGACCTTGGCGGAGGATTCAGAAGGAGAAGGGCGGATTGATGGGATGAGGCTTTACTCTTGCCCATTGGGTTACATGCCGTGCTTGGTCGGCGATGAGGAGAGTAACGCCCTTCCGCTAGTCGACTCTGGTTCCCAGTTGAACCTAATCTCTGATTCCATGGCTAATAAGTTTAATATCAGTCCGCGCGTGAATTTTAGCTCCGCGGTGTATGGGATTGGAAACCAGGCGTGTGAACTTGTAGGAGTTGCGGAGGATGTTCCAATTCGAGTTGGGAAGACCATCGTTGGCTCGTGTCACTTCTGGATCACGCGCATGGACGGGCCGCTCATCTTCGGTCGGCCTTTTCTCATGGACTTCAATGCTTCTCTCAATTTCGACAATCAAGTCGGCAAGAGGATTCTTCTACCAGATTCGACTGGCCGCAAGATTGAGGTCTCTTTATGTTCAGTTGATTCCGGGCGTTGGGAGCGAGACTTTCCCGGCCACGGACGTAAAGCGGTCCTTTCCCATAAAGGAAAGGCTTGTGAAGACCCGCTGGAGGGCCGTCATTTTTTGTAGACACGGTTGATCCGGGAGGCGGCAGATCTAATTTAGGGTTCCGAAATCTCGCCGCTGGATCAACTGCACATTCAGGAACTCAAGGCCGCTATTTTTCTTTATCTTCTCATTCTCACCAGAAAAAACAGTCAGAAAACATCAAAAAACAGTCAGAAAACCCTCAAAGCATAAAAAAAAATCATTTCTTCCGGCTCCTCAGTTCCTTCGACGGTTTCCTCTCAGTTTTCTCCTTTGTCTTTCAAGTTATCTCAAGATTCGGATGCGGTTCAGGGCCCAGAGGCCTCCTTTGCGATGGATGATTCGGAAATAGTGGCCGGAAAGGAGGAAAAAGGTTTGGCGCGAGGATTGGGAGAACTAGAAGTAAGTTCCTCCCAGTTATGCACCTCCAAGGGCTCTACCGCACCGTCAAAAACATTACATGCCACATATGTGAGCCCCACCGTCGAATTTTCTCGCCTTTTCTTCTCAGCGGATCGTTCAGCCTGCCAGTCGAGCCTCCGCAATGAGGAGAAACTAGCGCCGGACTCAATTCATACTCGTCTCCGCGACGAGAATAAACTAGCCGCTATTTCATGCCTCCGGAATGAGGGAAAACTATCACCGGATTCAGTTCTTTCACGGCTCCGTAATGAGAATAAACTAGATACGTCTTCTGACGTCCTCCGCAACGAGATAAAACTAGTTCAGCTCCGCGATGAGCCTAAACTCCCGAGCCTCCGCGACGAGGTAAAACTAATTCAGCTCCGCGATGAGGTGAAACTAGCGGTATATCGGATGGCGGCAGAAGGAGGGTATGTGTATTTTGGGACGACGGAGGGATTGGGAGAACCAAAAGTAAGTTCCTCCCAATTGTGCACCTCCGGGCAAGATGCCGCATCATTGTCGAAAACCCTACCTCGGGCCACACTCGTGAGCAAAGCGCCGGCGTTTCTTTCTACTCTTGCAGAGAAGGCAGCTTTTGAAGATCCCGTGGAGCACCGGACGTGGCGACTGCTGGAATGTGGACTTGGTTTGCGTGCTCAAACAGCGCTCGCGGAATCATGGCGCGGTGGAGCTCTTCTGTCCTTCGCGGCAAAATACAAGCCGGTCGCAAGGAAGATCAAGCCGGTGAACCAGCCCATGCCTCAGAATCTCAACCCCCCTCTTCGTCGTCCGTCTCTCTCTCGTGACCCGTACTGCGGCCTCTCCAGATCATTAGCGGGGCCCTTCGCGCCACAAGGACGGGTGACTGAAGACCGGCTTTCCGTGGTAAACTTCGGTCCTGAGGGGTGGCTGTGGCCAGACGAGTTGAATCTCATCAAAAACGTGTTGGCTGAACGCAACCTGTCTATAGCATTTACGGAGAGCGAGCGCGGATTGTTGAAGGAGTCGTATGGGATGCCTTATATCATACCGGTCGTGGAACACGAGCCGTGGCAAAAAAAGAAGATTCCTATTCCCTCGGCTAAGCTAGAGGAGTTCATCCGAGTGGTTCGCGAGCGTGTCGCCACGGGACTCTACGAACAGTCAACGTCGAGTTACACTTCTCCGGTCTTCTGTGTTCTCAAGAGCAACGGCAAAATTCGGGTCGTCCACGATCTGCAGCCTTTGAATAAGGTTACGATTAAGGACGCGGGTGTTCCGCCCGCTACGGAGGAATTTGTTGAGTCCTTCGCTGGCCGCGCATGCTACGGCTTGGGCGATATTATGGGCGGCTACGACGAGCGCGCTCTAGACCCCATCTCTCGCCCACTTACGACTTTCGACACTCCTCTCGGGCGTTTTCAACTCACACGGCTACCTCAAGGAGCGACTAACTCCGTCGCCGTGTACCAGGCCCAAATGGTATGGATACTGCAGGACGAAATCCCGGATCACGCGGGGATTTTCATCGACGACGGCGGCATCAAAGGGCCCGTCTCTGATTACGACAACGAACTCCTCCCTTGGCACACAGGAATCCGCCGGTTTATTTGGGAGTACGCTACAATACTCGAGCGGGTTCTCTTCCGCATTGAAGAATCCGGGTTAACGGTGTCAGCTTCGAAGTTGGCCGCGTGTGTTCCGGCACTAGAGATAGTCGGACACGCGGTATGCAAGGAGGGTCGCAAGATGTCGGCGAGCAAGGTGAATAAGATCGTCTCGTGGCCAACGCCGGTGAACCCTACGGAGGTGCGCGGGTTTTTGGGAGTCGTGGTTTATGTGAGGATCTTTATACCTAAGTTGTCCGAGGTTTGCCTCCCTTTGCGGCGTTTGACGCGTAAGGACGCGGTTTGGGACTGGACGAAAGAATGCGAGGAAGCCTTCGAGAAGTTGAAAGTTATCGTCGGCAAGGACATAGTTTTGGTGAAGATTATGTACGGCTCCGGAGCGGGTCAGCTGAAGTTAGCGGTGGATTCTAGTTTCCACGCGGCCGGTGCGGTTCTTACGCAACAAGACGCAAACGGGCTTGATCGGCCTGCTCTTTACAAGTCTCTTCTGTTCTCAGACGTGGAATCTCGTTATTCTCAGCCCAAACTCGAGCTGTGCGGCGTAGCGCGGATTCTCAAGAAGATGCAGACTGTACTCTGGGGCCAGCACTTCGAGCTTCAGGTCGACGCACATTCTCTGATTGAGATGATCAACGCACCCAGTCTTCCCAATGCGCCCATGACGCGTTGGGTTGCTTTTATTCAGTTGTTTTCCTTCGAAATCGTACACCGGCCGGGAAAGTCTTTTACCATGCCCGACGGCCTCTCAAGACGACCTCGAGGTGACGACGAGTCGGACCCCCCTTCAGATTTCGACGAAGAGGCACCTCACATCATAGCACGACACTCCTACGCGGTGGCCGCTGAGGAAGCTTATACAGGCTATCAGGAAGGCTATTGGCGCTGCATGGAGCTGTTTCTAGCTACGCTGCTCAAGCCGGACGGGATGGACGCGAAGGATTTTCGAGCGTTGAAGCGCCGGTCGGCGGATTTTTTCTTGCAAGCCGGAAGACTGATGAAGAGGGGAAGTCCTCTACCTCGCATTGTAGTGACCATCCCGGCGAAGCAGCAGGAGATACTGACTAAGCTTCATGAGGATCTGGGCCATAGGGGCTCCACGGAGACGTACCGACGGGTCGCAGAGCGCTTTTGGTGGCCGTCGTTGAAGGAGGCGGTTGTCAGGTGGTGTCGCAGCTGCGAGGCGTGTCAGAAAAAGGACCTCAGGCGCCCGCAGGAGCTGCGCTATCCTACGGGGGAGACGACAGTTTTCGGGCGAGTATCCATGGACGCCGTTCACCTAAAAGCTGGCGGCGCTAAGTACTTGATTGTTGCGCGCGACGATTTCTCCGGTTGGGTCGAAGCCAAGATTCTCAATAATTTGACGTCGGAGGCCGTGGCAGCGTTTTTGCAGGAACATTGGACCATGCGCTATGGCCTCGCGCAAGCTTATTCCACCGACGGCGGCTCTGAATTTGGTGGCGCGTTGGCGGCCATGCTCCGAGCTCTACCCGGTCAACATCGCGTGTCTACGCCTTACTACCCTGAAGGTCAGGGCATGGTGGAGCGAGGCCATGGTCCTCTCAAGGCGGCCCTAGTGAAGCTGGCGGGCGAAAGCGGCAAGAATTGTCGCAAATTCCTGCCGTTGGTTTTGTTTGCCGACCGCATTTCAACAAAACGGACCACGGGCTATTCCCCTTTCGAGCTTGTCTTCGGCCAGCGGGCCGTTCTTCCTTTGGATCTGGAGATTGAATCCTACCTCGGGGTCGACTGGGATTCCGTACGAGACACTGCCGACCTGTTAGTTGCGCGCTCTCGGCAATTAGAGCGCAGTGAGGAGACGCGCGAACTCGCGTACAAGAAGATGATGGACGCGAGGGGAGAATCGGTACGGTATTGGGAGGAGAAGAACGCGTCACGGATCCGGGAGCCGCTCAAATCGGGTGATCAGGTTTTAGCGTACAACCGGTCACTGGAAGTGCAGTGGGGTCAGTTGTTTGCGCATCGTTGGAACGGCCCGTATCGCGTCGTGGAGCAGGTACAAGGGGGCTCTTATGTCTTGGCGGAACTGGACGGCACGGAGCTCAAGCGCCGCTTCGCCGCGGATCAAGTGAAAAGGTTCTTTTCCCGGGAGGACATTGCTGACCACAAGTAAGTTCCTCTCCAAGTGTGCACCTCCCGGGTAGTTACTACCGCGTATCGTCAAAACCCTACTCTATGCCACGCTCGTGAGCCCCGCGGAGGCCCCCGGTTTGTTTTCCTTTCTTTCTCTAGGACTTGGATTTTCTTTAGGCACGGGCATTGGACGAGCAGTCTAGGGACAGACTGCAAGTCGTGGGTGGATGTGGTGGACAGATCTGTACACGCGTGGGAATCAGGCTTTTCGCGGCGCATGGCGCGCGCCAGGGACATCAAGGTTCAAGCCAGCAAGCCCTCAAGGCTTCCTCAAGGTTCAATGGCGCGGCGTGGCGCGCTTCCTCAAGGCGTTTCAGGTCTTCTTTTTTATTTCTTTTCTTTTTGTTTCTTTTTCACGCTTCTGTTTTCCTGTCAGTTTCCTTTCATTATGTTTTGTTAAATTTCTTTTTTTTCATTTGGCGCGCGTTGGTTAGGTTTTGTATGAGGAGGGTTGGTTTGTTTTGTTTCTGTTTGTTTGGTTTTGTTTCTGTCTTGTGTCTCGTGTTGTTGTTGCGCGCGTGTGCGCGCTAGGTTGTGATGAGCTGTCTGTTAGATGTCACAAGCTCCAAAGTTTGAGTTCAGTTCGAACTCCGGCTTTGGAGCGGCATGGACCTACTCTGAACAAAAAGAAAAATTCAGTTCTCCATCGAAATTCAAAGTTAGAAGTCTTGGCGCTTTCCGCCCGTATCATCCGTTTTTCACACGTCTTCTAAGTTCATTACCCCGCAAAACGCCGATCTCTTCCACCTTACCGGTTTAGATCACATCCCTCATCCCGCCGGCAGTATCCCCGGCTCCCTCTCAAACTCAAAACACCGCCGACGCGCATCTCCAGCCGTCAGAAAAATCAACCCCCCCCAACGCTACACGACTCGTCGCGCTCTTTTACGGCCAATCGTAACCGGAGGGCATACACATCTCAGATTCATATTTTCTTTTCCCCTCCCCGAACTGCTGCCGGCCTAGCACCGGCCAGAGTTCCTCACCGGCCATCAAAGGGTGACACATATACCCCTTGGTGGCCTGTCAGTACACCGGCCATCAAGACGAAAACACTAAACTCTTGAAGGCCCGTACTGGCCGGTCATTGAGAGCAAAACTCTCTTGGTGATGACACATCACCCTCAATGGCTTGTCAGTACCGGCCATTGAGAGGAACATAATACACTCTCGATGGCCTGGACTGATTGGCCATCAAGAGGAAATACACACCCCACTCAATGGCCCATCAGTACCGGCCATCAAGAGGAATATACTACACTCTTGATGGCCTGCGCTGACTGGCCATCAAGAGTGAAGCGCTTTGCTCTCAATGACCAGTTGGGTCACTGTGCAAGATGTGCATGTCCTCTCGATGGCCGATCAGTCCAGGCCATCAAGAGTGTATTATGTTCCTCTCGATGGCCGGTACTGACGGGCCATGAAGGGTGATGTGTATACACATTGAGAAAAGAGTTTTGCTCTTGATGGCCGGCCAGTACGGGCCATCAAGAGTTTAGTGTTTTTGTCTTGATGGCCGGTGTACTGACAGGCCACCAAGGGGTATATGTGTCACCCTTCGATGGCCGGTCAGTAGCGGCCATCGAGAGTGCAAATAGTGCCTTACTCTTGCTGGCCGGTACTGACCGGCCAACAAGATAATGTTGTGTGTTCCTCTTGATGGCCGGTCCAGACAGGCCATCAAGGGAGGTGTGTGTGTCCCCTCAATGACCGGTTAGCACCGGCCATTGAGGGAGTCGTGCTTTTGTCTTGAATGGCAGGTGACAAAATCCACAACAGGTGACAACACACCCGGGGCGCGGGTTTGAATTGGAATCTGGATTACGTCAGCGCGACGAAACCCGGATTATGTCACCTGTTTGCTGGCAGTGTCAGTGGTATAAGAGCAGCTCTCATGAATGTAGAAGGTCGTGGGTTCAAATCCCACAACACACAATTCTTTTCACCTGAGTAATTTCAACAGTGGGTTTAGGTAAGGTTCTCTTACTTGGGCTGAGGTTGGTCTTCTTTTGCTGCCTTGGCTTAGGGTTTACGATTGGTCCGGGCTTCCGACAATATCTGCTTTAACAGAATCATCGTTATTGCCTCCGCTTCTTTTTCCTAGCTTATGGAACTCAGCCGCTTACCTCTTGCGTTGCCTATTTGGCTCGCGGTAGCTGCTGCTCAAGTTCTTCTTTTGGGATGTTTGCCTGTTTGGAGGGGAAGAGCTATCAGCTTCTTCCTTGTCAGTTATCAGGGCCGGAACTCTATTACTCACCAGAGGTGGTAGACAAGATCCGTTCCAGTAACAATGATTGGCAAGGTTTGCTTGCTTTGTTGATCTTGCTGCTGTCGTGGTTGGTACCTGCATTCATCAAGAAGATGCGCTCAGTTTTCCCAACCCCGCAAGCAGCTTGGACTGCGGAGAAGGGTTCGCTTGGCTTACCTTCTTCCGCAGCTGTTGTGGTTCGCGGTACCCTCCTTGCCTTCGAACTTAGCACAAGTCCCTCGCCTGCCAGGGGGCAGGGGCGCAAAGCGCCTCGCACAAAGTGCGATCTCCCGTCAGGGAGGGACTTGCGTGCAATCCACAAATCCTGGCGTGAGAGCCCCGCGTGCAGTTGGTGTTTTTTGCAGGTGGCCAACTTTGTGCCCCCAAATCCCCCACTTCCCAGAGGGCATGTTGCCCGCCTCTTGAACCGGTGAAAGACCTGCATCTCCTCTTCAAATTGGTGGTAAGCATGCCACCATTGCCCTCCTCCCATGAGCTGGAGATTGGCTCAAAGGAGCTCACTTTCCAAGAATCCTTTGAGATGACTAATAGAGTTGTACAGTTCTTGTACAACAAATCTCACTCTCTACACGGCCACTTTGTTGGGTAAAATGTCACACGCATGTCATGTACGGAATCTTGTCTAGAACCTTCCGAGCCAATTTCTACTCAGCTGGCCAACTCAGAACCACCATCCGGACAACTCAGAACCAGCACAGCAACTCAAGAGCACCTACACCAACGCCAAACAAGCAGTATCAGCACCAGCTTCAATCGACACAACTCCAGGAGCATTGTTCAGGGGGAGGAGGATAGTTCTCACTATCTCTCACTTCATCATTGCTTTCTCAAATAGTCTGTCAGATCTTAACACTCAACAAACTGGGTAAAACTCAAATCAACAATTGTTTCTTTCTCATGAATTATCTTATTAATTGTCTTGTTTTCATTAGTTTACTACTACTGGTTTTTAAGTGTTTGCAATAAATAAGATCTCATCAAACTGCACACTTTTCCTCCATGATTGGAAATTTCAACCGGGAGGATCAGGCATTATATCAGCAGCTACAAGGCCCAAATTGCATCAGAAGAAGCACACTCCCAAGCACTTCTTAAGTCCAGAAGGGCGACCTCAACGGGCCAATGGTTGATGTTCAAAAATGAAAAGAGTGAAAAAAAGCCTGATACAGGCTGATATTCCTGGGGCTCTCAGGCCAGATACAGGTTTTTGCAGGTAAGCCTCTCTGTGAGACAGAGACCCTGCGGGGCTGCCCCTTTGGGGCTCTCACAGTGAGGCTTTGTTAAGCTCGCCTCGCCTTAGGCGAGTGGGCCCGTTCCCCTTGGCCTGTATTCTTACAATTAGCTTCTGCTGGTGGGTGTTATCTCCGTTGACACCAGAGTAACCACCCGGGCGCTCATATCGTCAGTAAAGGCGGTACGCATAGATTACCAGCCCCAGCGTTTACACATAGCGCCCCTTAAATGAAAATTGCCAGTGCACCCAGCCAATGCTGCATGTGTGTTGTGCCGGAGTTGATGGCACTGCTTCATGGACGCTTGGCTATGAAGACGGAAGGTTCCGTGTTCATGCCGAGGTTGTCAAGGCTCCGTGATATCCTGGGTTTGGCCTACCGAAAGGTAGCTTTGAGAAATGCGCTAACATGCCAACTCCGGTACCGCATTGGGAATCCAAATCACAGCAGTCGGCTATGTCTATGTATTCTATGCACCGGCACTGTGTTGGCAGAGCTCCACTGTTTAGAATTTTAGTTAAAGAGGAAAAGTGGCGCGATGGATTGCACATCGACCACTGGAGCTCTCGCCAAACTGTTTCTTACTTGAGCCCTCACAAACCCGTTTCTGAGCTCATCGCGAATTGAATTGGAGTGATGTTCAAGATTCTTCCGATACCAGCCACCGCTTTGGAGCCGCTCAACGAGATGTTAGTCGCTATACGCTATGGTCTCTATCCTACGCTTCTCGCGATGTGGGTCAACCCCAGTCTATGGGGAATTCATCGACGGGAAGTCCGAGCCCGGATATCAAGAACTTTTTTCTTTCACGTATGGAGACGTGTGGCCGAAGACACTGATCAACGTCACCGGGATCGGAAGTTAAAACTAATTAGTCGACGAGCCTTTGGTGTGGTACTAGACGTTGGGGCTGGACTTGGTCATGCCCTTCGCTATCTTGATCCTAGACTTGTAACTTTATACATTGCCTGTGAGCCAAATAAGGCCATGCACCCTGCTATTCGGTAAGTCCGTTACTTACTTTCAACTTCACAAAGTATGACTCAGGTAACGGTCGTAAGATGTGTATCGGCTCGGAGTTTTCGACTAACAGACCCAACTTTTCTACTTATATCGATGGACGCCCATGACATACGATCATGATACTGGACCCGGTCCGAACCCAGAGTTGAAGCAAAAAAAGCTGGCTTTAGAGTGCAACAATGTGTGATCTTTCCTAATCCGGCCAACGAGCTCCATCATCTCATTGCCGCTAAACATCCGAATCTCTTGCCGGGATCCGTCGACACGATTATATCGGTTCTGTCATTTTGTTCGATACTCCATCCTGAGCAAGAGCGTCTCGATTACTCCAAGTGGAGATCAGATCACCAAGCAATTTCGCAGGTGATTGGGACATTACTGAAACCCAAAACAGGCAAGGTTTTATTCCACGAACTCGTTCCTAATGAGTCCTCACCTCAAATCCGCGCGTGGCAAAGGTTTTGGTCGCCCATCAGATCTATCTACTTTGGCGGTTGTCGACTGGATGTCCCTTGCTTTCAAATCTTGAGGGGTTTGGGTGGCTGGTCCCAGGCAGAAACTTGGAATAGTTCCAACGAGGATCCAAACACCCTTTTCCCCCACCAAACCGGTGAATTAATTAAAGAATAAAGCCTCCTCAGATTATATCTAATGCCCTTCAGACTCTTATGTATCATTCACACCTTTTACCATGGACATACTTACTTTTATTTGATAAAATCACATAATTTTTTCAGATCAGGTTGTCCTAATGCCATTTCCTTACAAGCATGTTTTCCTTCAAATTGCTTACGTGATGTTTAATTTTGTTACACTTCAGAATGGAAACCCATTTTATGAGACTAGAAAATGATATTTTATGTTTTGATTGATTGGTGATAGATAGACAATTCAATCTGCTTCAGCTTACCAATTAAAATTTAAACCTGCGTGGTAATTGGAGATCATTCCCAATCCAATAGTTGGCAAAATTTGAATTTATAATGTCTGTAATCTTGAAACAAATAAACAAACTTGTCTTGCAATCCAGTAAGTCTATGTATCAACTTCAGCTGAATGCTATGTGTTGTCATTATACTTGATGTAGTACATACTCATGTTGAGTATGAGATTGCCCTATTTGTTGGTGTGATATACAAAGCATAAAATGAAGAAGAAGCTACAATGGGGAGGGGGTTCAAAATTGAACTTTAAATACTTTTGGACACATTTGACACATTTTGATGTGTTTGTGAAGATTTTTTTTCTTTCAAAAATTGATAAGTGTTGAAAATTCAACTCTTAGCTATAGACTGACAGTGATTTCAAAAAGAATGAGCTTGTGGTGTTTGAGGCTCAAGATGAAGGGCAGTGAGTATTGATAGCTCACCAGATGCAGCTCAAGGGTGTGCAAAGAGAAAGTTGAGAGAGAGCCAATGAGGTATGATTACTTGATGTACACTAGTAATTATAGGCTATCAACAAGTGTTCAGAATGTGCTTGAGACAAAAATGAATAAAAAAACAATCATCAAGTCTACATGAAGATAAATGACTAACATAGCTCTAACAATCAGGGCTCAACAAATATATAAAGCTGTGATATAGGCTATAGCCTTACTACATATTAACCTTACTGATGATGCTTGAGAATAGTTCTAAACTAGACAAATTTATTCTTAGATAACAGGGTTTTTTGGAGGGATACGTAAGAGAGAATGCTCACATGCGGGTATGGTGCCACCCCAAGCCCCACCTCCTCCCATCTTATAGTGAACCCCCCCCTCCCACCTCCTTCCATCTTATAGTGAACCCCCCCCCCCCCCCCATACCTGGACTCACTCCTGGGCAGATTCCAGTCCTGCAGCCACAACTTCACATTATGTTGAACTCATAATGGCTTTTCAGTTTTTTGACAACAATCTGGACCTCTCAAAGTTTTGGTGTGTTAATCAAGAGAATTCTCATTGGTAGCATGTGCTGCAGTTGTGACATGATTGTGGAACATTAAGTTCAGCCTTTTGTAATGTTGAATCACTTAGGCAGTCATTATGACTCATTGAGCTGATTTCAAGTTGTTGTCATGGTGATTCCGTGCTGCAATACCCAGAACATTAAACTTATCACAGACTGTAGAAGATTAAACTTTTAACAGATTTCAGAAGATTACAGATTGCATCTAATGGTTAGGGACTTGTGAATGTGAGCACACAATCAAGATGTTTGACCTGGTTGTGTCTGAGCCCCAGTTGCTGATCATTGCTCAGCATTAGGAAGCCTCAATAAAGACCCAGGTCATTTTTTTGAATAAACCTGGCATGAGATGGATGGTGATATGAGCAGTTATCATAATGTGTATGGAGGGGGAATTACACTGACAGTAAAGTCATTGCTCTTTCAAACCAGGAAGAAGCAGTGCATGAGGAAAGTGTTTTGATGCCAACCCATTTCTAATAACTTCATGGTATGAAGAATATGCAACATTAAATCATTCCTGAAATGTTCAAAGTGTTTGTGTCTGTAACCAAAAAGGTATAAAGTTAGAAGACATTTTCCTACTAATTCCGCCGTGCACCCCTTGTATCTCACGTTCTGATGACACACTATTGATAAAACTTTCAGGGAGTTTGTTTTATGCATAATTATGTGTGCTACCAAATTTTTATGCATGCTCTGCATGGGAAAGGAAGTTATGAATATGCCAGGTAACAAGTACCTTAGTAGGAGATATGACCAAAAGCTGCCACCCTCTCAAAATTAAGTTCTGTTTGTGGGGTCAATTGGGGTCTGATGGATATATTGAGGGTCCAAAACATTCAGCTTTTTGCACAAGGGTCTACATAATTACTTAGTTTAGGTTGTGGGTCCGCCTCTATCATTGTGATGATGTAGTTGCTAAGCACTGTGATTACTGTACCCCCCGTGCACCCTGTCGGTTGTGTGTTCAATCCTTGGGCTGATCAATCTCCAATCAGCTCCCCACACTCCACTCTAATGCTCATGAGAGCCCCACCTGCTCCGGGACCCGAGGCAGGCTTCCACATCCACTGCGCCAACCAAGCCGGCCTGAAATTTTGGAAATACAGGGATGGTTGTAAATATCTGGCAGACACTTTGCATACCATCCAGGGAATGCCTTCTATGGTAATGTCCAGAACCAAGCATGCATAGTTCTGTCTGATGGACACTTCCTGCAGTGCAAGAGCTGGATGGCTGGCAGCTGCAGGCATATGCAGATTTATGTTCAATCAAAATCCACACCAACCTGTGTTTTATGTTGAATATTGTTGAAAATTGGCTCAGCCTCAAGGAGTCAAGGATACATGCTGTGAAATTCAGGCCAGTGGAGGATTTTACCTCAGCTAAAATTGTGGCTAAAATCTAATGGAGGACTTCCTTATGCCTAAATTGCTTGATTCAGAGTGAGGCACTATGCCTTATCCTTATTGGCTGGTGAAAAATCCATCTTAATCAATTTTGACAAGCCAGCAGTGAAATACTACATTTTTAAAAGCATTTCAAAAAGAAAACAAGTGTTTTTTACAAGAACATCTTGATCCTGTAAGGCCAATGGTGTGACATTGGAGGTAAGCCTCACCTTTGGAGAAGATTAGTCAAGCTTGCAGTGCACCTTGCATCCTCCGTCAACAATCAACACCAACAACACCCCCATCACCTCACAAAACCCCTTGTAGAAATGCAATGGATGTTTTGCCACCACCAACCACAATCATATCTGAGATCAGGTTTGGATCTGCAACTATCAGGGCAATAATCTGTTGGTCAACAACTCAAAACACTAAAATCTAAGTTTATTAAAACCACAGATTTGCCAAAAAAAAATTCAGGAGTTTCCCCTGTACATAAGCATTTTCCCAAACAAATAAAAGGGTTTCCCCTACATACAAGCTAAAAAAACTCCAAACAAAAGTAACAATTTAACAATTTTCAATCTATTTACATAAAAAGCAGCTGATTTGACGAACTCCCAGCCTGTGACACGCCACAGGTGAAAAGAGACCGGGTTTAACCTGCTCAGCCTGGCGCAAGTGCGTGGGGCAAAAGTCAGGGCTGGAAACCCCTCAGCCAATTGCAAATACAATTGGGGAGGGGGAGGATCACCACCAGTCTGCTGCAGGTGCAAGCGGAGGGAAGGTCACCTGGGGGGAAAGCAATCCTGGAGGATCTGGTGGGATTATATACCCATCAGACCAACTGAAGTGTACGCGGTAAGTTGGCCCTTCCGGTACGTCCAATAGAGGACAACAGTTGCGCGGGTGAAGTGGCTGATGCATGGCTATACCTGATGAGAATGCTGTAGCTCGGTCTGAACATCCGTGCTGCAATGATCAACAGCCACGCCAACAATCCCATTCCCTGCAAGTTTCTTCACCATCTCCAACTCCTATGTGGCCCCGCCTCCTTTTTTGGCAACCTGCGGTGGCTCCTCAGAAGTGGACTCCAACTACCTCCACACATACTCACTTCGCCGACACACCAAGACGCATACAATGTTGTTCGAGATCTAGGACGAGTACTACGAGCAGTCAAAGAGGGGAAGATTGCGTGCAGCAGCGGACCGGGCCTCCCAAAGATTGCAAGGCCTGCTGCTGGTGCTGCTGACCAGATATCTTCTCAGGAGGGCCCGGCCGCGTGGTTCAAACCGGCTCAAGCTCTACACCCGCTTCCATTCGTCGCTCATTTACCACTCCGATCCGACCTCCGCGCCGTCCTCTGTGAACAGCAATCCTCCTTGCTTGGCCCTTGCCCACCCCCTGGCTGCTGAGTTAATTGTCTCTCCCTCCGCTCTTTCTCTCTAAAACTTGTAATTGACCCCGCCGCACTTGCTCTGTTCTCTTCAACGGCCATCTATAGATCTGTTGTTTGCCTGAGTATTCATGCTCCGAAGCCTAATCGAAAGCTGTCTACTCTGCTCCCAATGGGCAGCAACCAGCTTGGTCTTTAGAGATTTCACACAGACCAACTGAATACAAGATGAAAAGCCAAGCCAGGCGTTATAAGAACTGACATGTGTTCATACTGACGACCTGACGGATGATCAGGGTGCTGGATGGCAGCCAGATTGCGCTCGGATTCACGCCTCCAACCGCTTCTCAAACAAGAACAACCCAGCCACAACCTTGGTGCCCGCTTCAAGGGAATCGGCTTGCTGTGGCGAGGGATTGTGCCTACCCCGACGGTCACCATCCTGGACCGAGACCATGTAGTTTATATTCTTGGGTACAATATGCTACGCTCGGCCTCATCCAACCACCATTTGACTCCCTTGACCGTCTCAAGGCTGCCGGGCGGATACTCGGCAGAGGAGTCAGCTTTAGAGAGTATGATAATCGGGCCAGCGTGCACCAGCTTGCCCTCCAGAGCTTCTTTGCAAACTGCCTCAGCGGCGCTTTGGCTGCGACTCTTACTAATCAATTCGATGTTATCAAAACATGTAAACAGGTGTCCCCTTACTCTCCCTCACTTCGAGGCCCCCAGGAATGCCCAGGCCGTGAGTTTTTTTGTTAATTTCACCAAGTCAACAGGCATGTAAAGTGTGATGGCTAAGTTTGACTTTCTTCTTCAATCCTCATCCTGCTACTGGTCATTATGTCAATTTAAATAAATTATTGAAAAATATCAAGCAACTAACACTTGAATGACATGCACAATGGCAACAATAATGACCCGGTTTGTATTGTAATTGCTAACTGAAATGATGATCACATCATTTCAAGCCTATATCTCTTACATCCTTTCCAATAGCTTACTGTTGTTGTACATTTTTTTCTTAGCCATGTAGCCAAAATCTTCATTAAGCTGCAATACCAGTTACATGTTGTGTGTAAGGAAAGTAAAAATTTGATTTGATTAAGAAAGGAGTAAATGTTGTGTAACATGCAGGCATGGGTCCCCAAGAAGAATTATGGAAATGTGTATGTTGTAAAATGAGACCTCAAAGATGTAAGCAAACTCTGGCTACATGAGCACATGCTGAGAGTCACATCAACTTCAAGGCATCAAGTTTTACAAGGCAGAAAAAAATTGTTTTGATGTACTTCATTTTCAGAAGCACAAATTTGTACTTTTCTCTCCCAAGTCCCTTCCTTCCTGGAGAAGCAAGTGGTATATTTCTTACCCAATGTTAAAAACAGATTGCACTTGTTCATAAAGTCCTGAAAAACTTATTGGTCTCAAGATGGCAAGCAAGAATTGTTGAAATTCTTCATAAGCCACAAAGCTGCCAACCAAAGCAAGGAAAAGAAACCCAGTCCACAAGAGTCTGATAATAATAATCAAAATATAATGAAGTTGTTGTGAGCTGTAGCACGGACTCCCTGGTGCAGTCTCTCATGTATATGGCTAACACACACATGTCCATGATGATGTCATGGACCACAGATTCATGGTTTTAGAGGCTGGAGTCCTTATCCTGCAATGTACCATATACAAAGACCCTGAAACCCAGAACCCCAAAACCCAAGATCACATGTTCCTCTCCACAGACCTGACCATAACAAAATTGAATGTACACAGAGGTTTTAAACCACACATGAATTGTAATAATTCAATTGAAATTCTGCATTACAGCTCACATGAAGGTATTTTGAGTAGCAATGTCCACAAGATGATCAGTTTTGAGAAGAGTAGATGCATGGGATCCATAACCTTGCATCAGATAGAACCCATGCCATACAGAATCACCAATGGCAGTAAACAAGCACTTTCAATGGGTGGAACAGCTTTGATACAGCTGATAAAATAAGGCTGTGCCCCTGAAAGTGCAGCGGCGTAGCCGCCTCATACTCTAGTCAATAGAAAAGCTTATTATTGTCCTCTGTAAATTTATTTGGAGTTTTTTGAAGCTTCTCTGTATGCTTAAAAATTCCACCAATAAAATGAACAAGTACAGTCACTTGGGGACCTGGAATCCATATTCCCACCAGTCAAAAAATCCAAATAATTTAGTGAATCATGATACATATGAATTCAAACTTTTTAGAATTTTTTGGCCACTTTGTGCAAGAATAAGGCTTTCAAAAATTAGGAAAGTTCACCACTTAGTGGCACATTTTGGCATATCTAGAGAAAAAGTTACTGGTTTTTGAAAGCCTTGTCCTTGTACAAAGTCGCCAAAAAGTTCTAAAACTTTTAAATACATATTTAATATGATTCACTAAAATATTTGGATTTTTTGGCCCGTGGGAATATGAATTCCAGGTCCCCAAATGGCTGTACTTGTTTTTTTTTATTGGTGGGATTTTTAAGCATACAAGGAAGCTTCCAAAAACTCCAAATAAATTCACAGAGGAAAATAATAAGCTTGCTTATTGATTGGTCAAAAAATAATTTGAAAAAGTTGCGCCCTTCACGCGCAGTGCGCGAAGTGTTTGCAAACTTCGCGCACTGCACAGTGCGCGAAGAGCTTTTTGCAGTGCGTGAAGTAAGTCCGTATTTCAAAATCAGCAAAATATGCACAAAAAAAAACTGAATAGACAGATTTATTGGCATTACTGATGCGCACTCTCACCCAAATGATTGAGTGAAAATCTCCAAAACTGATGGAAGGAATTTGTTTTGAACGTCAAAGGAATCCTGAAGGATATCAATTGCTCTGAAGACCCATTTGCAGATTTTCTGATAATATGCAAGATTGAATATCCTATCTGTAACAAAATGTAACAATTGAGTGGCTACATAAATTTGCAGGATCTGCAGATATCTGCGGGTTTGCGGATCCAGCATCCACCAGGCATGATGGTTGTGCATCCTTAGTTTACATTTCTTTGTGTTTTATTTATTTATTTATTTTTAAAGCATTAGTACAGTGCAAATGGTTTGGATTGGGGAGATGAGACCAGCGCCATTTGAAAGCTGAGGTCAAGAAGTTTTTTTTGGCTCTGAGGCAGGTCCACAGGAGCTGAGGGGGAGGCTGGCTGAGGCTTAATATTTTCCCTCCAGCCATTGGCCATTTCTTTCCCAGCCAACATTTTGACACGCAAGTCCCTCCCTGCGGGAGGGGCCATTTTGCGGGCAGCCACAGTGAGCCTCCCACCAGGGGGACTTGTGTTTAGTTAGACCCACTGTATGTCAGGGCATTTAATGTTGGGCAACAGATCTACAAAATTTTAGTCTGTTAGGGGGGGGGGGGGGGCGTACATCGTACAGGAAGTCTTCCATTATTCCAAAGTACAGTGACCCCGCCATGTAAGCATATATGCTTACATCGCGGTATGCTTCTTATTGAAGTAAAATCCCAGCAAAACCAAGAGAATGGTTGCGGGAAATCTACATTTATGCTATGCTTACATTGTGATTATGCTTACATCGTGAATGCTTACATGGCGGGGTCACTGTAAAATATTTCATGTGCTCAGGGTGTTGAGGATGTGATTATACATGCTTACTTCCAAGTTCCAAGAGGATGTGTTGCGGATCATCAAAAGATGAAGGATCTTTTGATGATCTCATTTTAGCGCCACCTGTCACAATTTCCAAACTCGGCAGAGAGCGGGTGAAAGTACAGCATGACATCTGTGAACCCTTGCCGCTGTTGACGTAATAGTGGCTGATCTGCCTGAACCCTGGGCAACTTCCCCAATTGGCTTGGAAGGAAACCTCGACAGGACAGCCTCAAGGCATCGATCAATGCTCGCCGAACCCTGAAGACTTCGTCCCCGTCGACCTTATAACCAACCCAACCTACCCGCTGCCCTGATACTCGCAGGAGGTTCGCACCGCACAATGCCTTCTTCCTCAAGCTTCACCGCCAGCGAGAAGGCTATCATCAAACATGTACTGCCCTCGGATCACAATAAGATTCTGGCCGCTGGCCTATGTCGGATCTATTACGCCTACCCGGACCCCAACAAGTGTAGTAACAATTGATCTCAATCCTCAACAACCCATGCAATCTGACAACCGCCGTATTCGAAACTTTGGGGACTAATTCATAACCACCCCTTTCTTCATTCTTACTCTGAAAAACAAAACTCAGATGGTCTTATACAGGTCTTTCAGGAGCCCTGGTCTTCGGACGCCCAAGCTCAGGTATTGCCGGAAGCTTCTGGTTCAAATTGATCGACCTCTCTGGAACTCGAGGCACGATCTGGGAACATGAAGTCTACGAAGATGGCCCTGGTAGACCTGGTCATGGTCATTTTGGGTATCATCAAGAGCGCACGTTTTGGCACACTTTTCAGGGTGATGTAAGTCTATGTATTTCTCTTTGTTTCCTGGCAAGTTTGTCAATTGATAACTGATCCCTGTGGCTTAATTATCTAAACTAGGACTGTATGATTGCTTTCGTCTTTGTCAATGAGGATGAGGCTTCAGCGATACATAAAAAGGTCATCAACAGATCAAAGTACACCAGTGAGCAACCGTCTATCCCAATTTCCCTCTATCTACCTCCTGTTCGCTGTTCTCAACATTTGATTATACAGGCAAAAGCGCGGCCAAAGTCAAGCCTGTCGAAGCACCATTGCCAGCGGCTCCTACTCCTGTTCTTGCACCCAGTGGGAAGAAAAAGGGAGCGATAGATAAAAGTATGATTAGTGCACCCACTGACTTCAAGGTAGGTAGTCTGATCATCCGTGTCCACAGCTTAAGCAAACCGCTTCCTGATTCCCGCGACTCATCCCTTGCTGTACTTCACTTAGCGGGTAGCTCACATGGGATACGACTCCAACGCGGGCTTCACAGCAGAAAATGTGGATCCTTCATGGGCACAACTTCTAACAAATCTGACGAACATGGGATTCAGTAAAGTTTGTAGTCTCACGATCAGTTGATCCTAGCAATTGAATACATACATGGACTGACGCAAAAGTACTGTCATATTATTTGCTTTCAGGACGAGATAAACAATAGTGAATCATTTATCAAAGACTATGTCAACCAAGCCGGGGGGATCGATCAAGTTCTAAGCTCACATAACAACACATCGGCGTCGCCCCCGACAAGAGTGCCACCGCCTCCGGCGAATCCGATCACTTCCAAGCGAGTCAAGCCCCCAGCACCACCAGCTCCAACCCGTCGCACGGGGACGTCGAATGAAAATCACAACCCAGCTACTCCTGCGCCTTCCGCGAGAGTTCCCTCGGCTCCCTCCCGAGCTCCACCTATCGCCGCTGCTCCCTCCCGACCTCCTCCGACCATGCCTGTCACTCCTGCCCCATCTGCCCCCGTCAGCAACCCTCCTGCCCCTCCGACCGCCCCTCCTCCTCCAGTATCCGTCAAATCGGCTCCTCCCCCTCCCTCAGCGCCGCCGCCTCCAGTTATGGCTCCCCCGCCACCAGCGCCGCCGCCGCCGCCACCACCCTCTAGTCATGCACCACCACCACCACCTCCTCCGCCCTCCAGTCATGCACCACCACCACCTAATGCACCACCCCCACCAGCACCCCCAGCACCCCCAGCACCAGCGCCTCCAGCACCTCCCCCACCACCCAGCAACGCCCCGCCACCTCCACCAGCACCTTCCTCCTCCATATCACCCGTTTCGAATGGGTCTAGAGCAGACTTACTGTCAAGTATACAAGGGAAAGGGATCCACGCCCTGAAAAAGGTATGCTTCCAACCTCTCTATAATTTCCACCCGCCCCGTTCTTGAGTCCTGATGGTGTTTCTCAACACAGACTCCTCATGGGGCGTCCGCACACCCCTCAGACTCCGCTAATCCGCTCTCCCAATCCACGCGATCTATCGGCTCTGCTGAGGACCATGACGGTGGAGGCGGCGGTGGTAACCTGGCCGCCTCGTTGGCCGCGGCTCTTAATAAGCGAAAAGGCACTATGGGCGAGGATAGTGAGGAAGAAGCCGAGAGCGACGATGAATGGGATTAACTCTCCTCTTTCCCCCTTCTCGCTCCCCTGCATGTATATCACTTCTCCTTTCGTAGCCCGCATTGTCCTCGTGGCTTCTTTTTTCCTCTTTTCGTGCTCGGCTATGTACTGCCTACAAAAATGACATTTTTTTGGGTTGTATTGCCGGGCCATCTGTCGAGAGAGGCAGTTGCAGAGAAAATATATAGGGTCTTGTTTAATTTTACTTGGTTCACTCTTTCCTGACAGTCAATCTCAACTCTCCCCCGTCAAGAGATCCTGGGGTAGCAAAGCTCAAGGCCTTCCAAAAAGGGAGTTTATATTTTTCCAAGAGATTTTCATCGATCCTTGGTTGGTTCCTTGAGACTATCCATCTTTTAACTCACAAAATAACCTGATTCTCTCCTGGTTACGGTTGGCTGTCAACAATGGATTGGCTCCACATGAGCCCGTCAACTTTCAAGATGGTTTGTCAGAACTGAATAGTCTAGTTCATAAGATGAAAAAAAAAACTTGGGCCACACTCTAATTGAAGTTGAAGTAGATAAAGACCAACAAGAGCTGTGGACTCCGGAGGATATGCGATGAGACAGCGCCAATCAAAAACCTGTTCATGAGCAGGGAAAATTGATATCTCTGGGCCAACTACATAGGAAGGTCAAGATTGCAAAAAGTGGGGGGATAGCCTATGGGGATGGAACCTTGAATAACAAAATTCTTATGATAGCACTATTCACATTTCGAAATGTAATGTCAGTTTTTTTAACGCCATCAAAAATGTCCGAAACAACTGAATCTAAAATCTTATCATCAGCATCGTTAAACTGATTCCAAATTCACCAATGTGAACTGCCCTGACAGGGGTCAAAAACCAAGCATGGATGATCAACGCCACGCCTGTAATGAACGATCATTGTGGAAGCGATCATAAAGATAGCAAGATATACTAGGGAGGTTAGAGAGGAAGAAACCAGGCGAGAGGAAGACGGATGATTCTGGACAAAAAAGCTCGGGGAAGAAGTTCCAAAGCACGGTGAATGCTGCAAGGTTGCCGAAGACTCGCTTTTCGCAGTGCCAAAGCAGGTCAGCGGTTGATGACGGTGCGTAGATCTCCACCAGCGGCTCTTGGTGGCCCGCTTGGGTCAACTGACTGTCCGGAGAGACGTGTAGAGCGGTAAACTCCGGATCACCCTGAGGCCGCAGGATGGGTGCTTCGGGATCAACTCCTTCACTGCCAGTGGGTGTTGGAACGCCTGGTTTAATTGCACTTTCTTTGAGTGATCCTAGTGCTTGGTATTCACCTTCTGCGCAGACGACAGATCCTGGGGAAATTGCAGATATAATGAGAGCACAAGCCTATCCCAAGAACGTCAGATTCCCAACTCTCAAAACCCATCGTAAAGAAAATCAATATCACCAAAAAAACTCAACCATTACGGGTATGCGTGAAAACCGCATGTTCGTTGTGACTTTTCCGGAGACAATGAGGGTGGGCTGTCTAATCAAGGATGAAGCAGTAAATTGAGACAGCTGGCGGGGGTAGACTGGCCACGAAGCTCCTCAATAATCAGTCGGCAACCCACAATTGCCGGTCGTTAATATCGATACCTCAACATGCCGCGCCGAGGTGTGACGAGAACTGCGCGTTCCATCGGCGCAAGAGTCAGGCACGCGGTACATTGCTGCCGGTAGGTGTGCTTGGGACGCGGTTAAAACTCTGCAACGCTTCAAACAACAAATTATCTAAATAGACATGTAAATATGTAATGATAAATATTAACTGCCAGGGGAAACAGCATTTTATCCATTTGGTTAGCGTAGAACACCTTGTGTTTGTTCAGCTGATTGGTTGACTACAGGGAACGCCGACCGTCCCGCAGTGTTCCCCCTCCGAACAAGAAGCACTCCATCATGATCCGGCCGGCCAGCAGTCCTAGCACATATCGAACAGACTGACACATTCAAATATATTGGAGTTTGAAAGCCTCGATTGGAAACTACCTTCAAAATATCAAAAGCTCTGGTTGTTTCCTCTTGAAAATACCTACCATCATCGCGGCAGCCGATATTTTTTCATTGAAAATTGATCACAAGACAGCCCAAGACCTCCCAAGACATTCTCATGATCCATGACGTAATTGATTGATGCTTCATAATGTGGCTGCGGCACAGCTTGATTCGCCATAGCTTGTGTTCTCCTCGGAGCTGTGTGTTTCGACTGCAGGATATATGTATGTACCCACACCACTCGCCCCTTGAAAGCAGTGGTACAACAAGAGAATTTATAAGCTGAAGTCGGGCTATAAAACACCTGGTACCAAGCGTATGTCCCCTTTGTTCCACTTTGCCAAATACCCAGGGAATTATCGTATGTGGAATCTGACCTGCGTTGACTCCTCCGTCCCCCTGGCTCAAGTCCTCGTTCCCAAAACTATTACCCCATTATCAACAGCTTGGTCTACATAAATCTGGTCTTGGAAGGCAGAACGAGTTAATCAGTCTGAAGAGCGGGAACAAAGGCGTGATCGAGTGACTTTCATCAATGGCTTTGGTATGTCTTTTTGGTTTCCATCAGCTTCTACCTCCTTCCGTCTGATATACATCAAATATCCCCGACAAGCTCAAATCGGTTGTTATGTTCATATAACGTCTTACGTTTCCTTCGTTCACCTATGAATTCCGTATGATGTCACAAACAGAACTGGGATAACAATCATGCGCTGGCTATTAAGGTTCGTTCCGCCCAAAATTCACTCTTCGATAATCATGTCTTTGGCTATAAATTATACACCTAATTAGTGTTACATTAGATAACTAAATCTGCGGCCATTTGATTTGCTCCGGTCGAACAGATCCTCAATGTGATCGTTTTCATCTTTTTCTTCGGCTCGAATCTTTACAGCTCCCTTGGTGGTCCATCCACCGGTTACTATTCTCAAAAGGAAACGTAAGTTGTAAATCCTCAGCATTCGTTTACTACATATGTTGATATCGTTCGCCCACAATCCACAGCTACATCACCCCAGCTCCAGAGACTTTTTGGATATGGACCGTGATCAATGTAAGTCAGACTGTGATGCTGATTTTCCGATATACTACCGTTCTTTTCAATTTACCACTCCTCTTCAATTATGTGACATTATTATCTCTGATCTCTTTGAATCGTTTCCACAGTTCTTGTTCCTTGGCTTTGTGGTTTTCCAGTTTTTCGAATCTGGGACCAAAGCTTCGATTGACGTTATCGGATGGAGATTTGCAGCAATCGGCGTTTTACAATCCATCTGGATTCACGTACGTTTATTATCGGACAACAACATCCGTCAAAACTACAACCACATAGTCCACTGATACCTCCTTCCTGAAACCTACGCCGAATTAGTTGTCCGCAGGTCACCATTACATCCTAGCATTCATATTCTCTGTGATCGTTGCCTCCGTCGTTTCGCATGTTTATTGGGACCTGGTAGCCTCGAGTCTCCGGACGAAGACCGAACTGTTTCTGGTCCATTTGCCCTTCAGCTTGTTGCATGCATACCTCGTCTTCCTTCTCGTCTTGAGCGCATTCACTGCTTTCGGGGTCGACAAGGCTGATCATAAGGCGGGTCCAATCACACAAGCCCTCGTCATCGTGGCCCTCTTGTTACTTGCTTCGTCAGTGCATTTCTTCTGGGCAGGCTTCACTTTGATCATGGGCTAATTGTTTACATTTTTTCGCTTGTGGTGACAGTACTGGCATCGGCTACACCCTACACAGTGATCAAAGAGATGTCGCCGGCGCGATTGTGATAGCAATTGAGCTTGTTGGGGTGTTTACTCGTCAGACTGAACCCGAGAGCATCCATTGGGTCGCGTTCGCAGCTTTCATTGCTACCATCCTAGCTATCATTAAAGTAAGCCTGAAGCGTCCAGATTTCACTAGAACTTGCAACCCAATGCGATTCCTGACAATTTTCATTTGCCCAACTTCCTTGTGTAATTTCTTTCTCCTTTCCCCGGTAAAATATAGGCTGTATACTCTTCGTTCAGAGGAGGCAGGATTCGTCTCACCGACTCCGAGCATGCACCTTTGATTGCTTAAAAAAGTTTGGTTGTATTATGCGTTTTCCGTAACATCGACCTCATCATCGATCGATTCAAAATTGTGATTTCCCTTTGGTTTTCATAGTGATTACTCATAGTCATGTCACTGACATATTTTCAAACTCAGTCTACATACGAAAATGATAACCAGCAAAAAGCAGTGTATTTTTTCTTCTCTTGTTCTCTTACTCATCAGCAGTTTTTTTTATCTCTCTCTTCCACTTGCCCATATGATCAGTTCCTAACTCAATTGTGGGCCACCAAACTTCCATCAATATTGATCAATACAAGTTGTAGTTTCCACATTTTGTTTTGTATGTACATCCATTATACTCAGATGATCAATGTGATTGTGACAACACACGTCGAGTCAAGCTATCAACATAATCTCTGTTTTGCCTCTACTGTGGCATAAAGAATCACACCTATTTGTAAAATCATTTCATAGCAGTTCGCATCTGCTGGCATGGGATCTTGACTCTGCTGACCGGGACAATTTCTAGCAGGCCATTGGTCTTGCTAGGGTCATCGGAACCTTGGGCACGCTCGGCCTTGCTGACCGGGTGGGTGCCAGCCATCGCGGACTTTGAGCGTGAGCAATTCTAGATTTGGGCTGGTGTACTCCTTCAAGATCTGGTATAAGCCTGGGCGGGCAAGTTTTGCACTTGGCTCGACCATTCACATCAACTGCAAGAAAGAATTTAGAAACTGCCAGCAGTTGACATGCAGCATAATCCAGTGTAACTGCCATTGTAACTCCACATAATTACATCATGCCCTTTCATGCACAGTCACTGCAATGCGCACAGTGACTGTGTATTCAACCTTGGTTGAAATAACCTTTGAGAAAGGCTTGAGTATCACCTCAAGCTTCCTTTAAGCTTCTACATCTCAGCTGCTAGCAGTTTCTAGAGTTTTTCTTGCAATGCATGCTTTTGAGGGAGCTCTGTAGCAGCAGTGCAAGCTCCCTGTGGTCTGACTCTGGATGAGGCTTGCTCAGGATGATCTTGCGCAGACAGCAGTTCAAGACAGGCATTGAACAGCGGATGCTCTCTATCATCTTGGCTGGCCGGTCTGTGAGTGTCAATATTTGGGTGTCTTGAGCGCTTCCCACTTGGAGAATAGCTGGGAAACCAGTTTGTTGACCAGCCAGCAGGCCATCAGGGGACTGTTGGAGATGTGCGAGGAGAGGCCCGTGCACTTGCAGCAGGCTGGACCATCATGATTTTTTTGCCTTGGAGGGACTAGCCTTGCCCCATCCCTCACTTCTTGATATCAATTCTTTTTTCATTTCACATTTCTGACAGCCAATTGAAACCCTCCCAGCCTTGGAGACCTTGGATTAGAAGTTGTTTCTGTGAATACAGTTGCTAACCCCCTGATAGGTGAGTTAGCTTAATTCAAACCTTCCTGTTATAACTTGCTGACCCCCTTCATCCCATCAAAGACAAAATTCCAACCATCACAAACAGCCACTTCACACATATTGGGTTTTTCCTCTCTGGCCATCTTTCAAAAAACAATCCAAGTAAGTACTCAAGACACACATTATTATTATTTTTATGATTAAGTACCTTGCAAAAAAAATTCTTTGACACTGCAAGACAATATGATAGTTGCTCTTGCTGTTTCAGCTACCATAATTGCTGTTGGTAAGTTTTTTTCCCTTTGATACTTTGTAACACACAGGAAACTAATCTTATTCTCTAACAGATCACAAAAACTTCAATTTCCAAGACACCCAAAGGCAAGAGGATGATCAACAACAATAGGCTCAGCAAAAGCTGGAGAATTTTGAAGCTGAGATACTATCTAGGGTACAAAGGCTGGAGCAGGTGGTGGCTGAGTTGAAGATTATCAACAACAGTGACTCAAGGAGATGAATACAAGTGATTTTTTTTGCCTTATCAACCTTAAAAGGATTATACTAAATTTCAATTTTTGATGCACCTTCATTTAGACATCTGCCTGTGCTGACTGCAGCAGCTCAATTCATGAGCGTTTCTGGACAAAGTCTCAGCCCTCAGGTTCTAGAGCTTCAGGCTCATATTGGTACCTTTCACTGCAAAAAAAAACTGTGTCAACTGTGAGCAGTTGACATGCGGTAACTCTGAGGAAGCTTGTGTTGTTACACCAGCCTTACTCAAGGTTTGACTCAACCCAAGCTTTAATGCACAGTCACTGTGCACCTTGCACAGTGACTGTGCCAACAAAGACCCTTGTGCTTTCAGATGGAGTTACAATGGCAGCTTGGCTTAAGTATCCTGCATGTCAACTGACCAAGTTTTTTTTGCAGTGTTTGGTTAAGGGAAATTGCTGAAAATTTTTTGAAGAACTTTTGTGGAATCTCTGTTGGAGATTGAGCAGAGGGTGCTGAGATGATTCCTTTTTGTGTTCTCTCAATTTCATTTGCATTCACCAGGGGAGATACTTTCCCACTCCCCAGGGAGTTCCCTACCGTAACTTTTTTCCATAACTGTGCTGGAGGCCTTTGGTAAATGCAAATTGGATAGGCATGAAAAATACTGGAAGTCAGCTGTTGAAAACAGTTGTAAATCATCCTGGAATCCAAGTTTATTAAAACCACAGTTTCACAGAAACTGACTTCATGGGTTCATGCTGCATTTCATTGAAATTGCAGGCAAAAGAAATTAAAAGTTTCAAATTCGTGTTTTTTGAGTTTAAAAAGTTCAAGTTGGTTTTCTTGCTTGAGTTTAGAGTTTATGGTTTGTTTGAATTTAGAGTTTATGTTTTGTTTGAGTGTAAATTTTTGGTTTTGTTTGAGTTTATTTTATTTTTTGTATGTTTTGATTGTGGTCATATTTTTTGTTTTGTGTGAGTTTGAAGTTTAAATTTTAAAGTTTTTTTCAAGATTCAAATCAAATTTGTGTTTTTTGAAATCAAGAAGGAGCCTACTCAAATGAAACAGGGGGCCTTCAGGGAGGGGGTGGGACGAAACCCAGATCCCCTGGGGGGACAAACAGCTTCCCCCTACACACCGGGCGCACGAGCACGTCTGGGGACGGGCTGATCCTCCCGTCTCAGGACAGGACCTCCCCTGCAACGACATACGGCCAAGCTACGGGCCCCGTGTCAGGCCCCACAACGGCTCCGTGGAGCCGTCTTCCACCCCCTCGCATCTTCCGCTGTCTGAATCCAACGTCACAAGACGCAAGCAGCTGACGTTACCCAGCTGCTTGGATCACGTCAACCAAACAGGCTGGCCATACCAGACGTCCAATGGCCGAAACCAATGCACGCCATATGTACGGCATTGTACTTCAGCTACGGCGTGTGACCGTCTTATAAGGCAAGATAAAGGTTGCAAAAATCTCAGTTGAATTGCCCGCTTGCTCGCGGCAGCGGCACACAAAGTGTTCAGATGACACAGTGCCACCAACAAGTACAAAAGAGTGAGTTGTTAATTGTGCACATATCAGGGATAGAAAAGCAATCTGCCCCAACAAACACAATACAAAAAAGCTACTATAGACACAAATGAAACAGAAAGAAAAGAGAAATAGGAGTTTTGTGTACAGGGGGGATGAAACATGGACACGAGTCAAACAGCAACACAGAAATAAAAGAGAAATATGTACATAGGAGTTTTTATGTACAGGTGGGGGGGTCAAACAGTCCAGAAACATGAGAGCGGACGCTTAGCGGGTTGCAGGACCGGAAGCAAGAGCAGCAACTGCACTTTCTTCCGCAAGAATGGCCATCTTTGCCATGACTTCGAGCTCAGTGGGGGGCCGAATGGTGTCCGCATCCAGCTGAGAGAAGAAAGTATCTCCTATAATTTTTCGAGGGTCTGGGTGACTGGATCGAGTGGATTGGAGGAGTGTTTGGAGTGCGGGGTGTTGGGGTCGGTAGGCGAGTCTGTTGCAAGGATGAGTGAGTGAGTCAGTGAGTTGTTTGTTTGTTTGTTTTTTCTGTGTGAGGAAGGGGGTGGGTGTACCATTGAGCAGACTGTTTGGGTTTCTCGTTTCGGTGATCCATGGGCCTTGCTCGAAGCCCGGGACTCTTCTGAGCAGGGCCCTGGTTTCGAGACAGTTCTGGTAGAGGGATGCGGATCTGGAGGCGGTCTTGTTGACGACTGAGGATGTTGCGATGGGCATGTCGATGGAGAGGTTTGATGGCCGGTGGTGGGCGAAGGAGGAGTGTGCTGAGGAGGAGGTTGTGGTGGCCATGGTGGTTGCGGATGAGCGGATGGAGATGAGAAGAGGCTGGCTTGAGGGGTGGGTGGTGCTTGGGGCGGTCCTTGGGGGTAGGCGCCCGGGGTAGCCCGCAGGGGAGGCAGCGGCCCCGGGGGAGCCATTCCCACTGCGTGGCCTGGAGCCATGCCGGTGATGGGGCCGTGGTATGATGCGTGCCTGTGGAGGGGCTGTGTCGTGAAGCCATGCCCGTGGTGGGGCGGTATTCTTGCCGGGACAAGTACGGGCAATGTTGTTTTGGACGGCGGGCGGGCACTCTATTGCGACACCGTCGTGATGTGGTCAGATTGCCGGCAGCTCGACGGCAATTTATGCCCGACGGGGCTAGAAGGTCTGTTTGGGGCAGGCTGGCCTAGCCCCGTCGGTGGATGGCTTTCGGCCGTCTTGCCTGATGGGGACTGACAGTTGCCGTACCTGCGGCGGTTCGATGTCAAATTTTCGCCTTGGGCGGTTTGACGACGAACTTTGAAATTTGTGCGCCCGTGGTGTAGCCCTTTAAGTATTGGTCCCAGCTCGCACATGACAAAGGTTCCTGGGCTCTGACATTCTTTGCACCTGCCTGAACACAACTCTGTTGCCAGGGCCCTGCACCTGGGCAGAAAAAATGCTGTCCTGTACACACTCGTCCAAGTGTTTACAGGTCAGCTTGAGAGGTTTACTCCTCTGGATGACCAGTCAGGGACATCCAGGGTTGTTCCGAATCCGAGGAATTTGGCTTCAAGCAGTCGGAATGTGCCCTCGCTTGCTGGGGAGGCTTCAACCTCCTTGGCGGCCTGCACATCTCTGGATGACGGGTCAGACCGGCCATTGAGGGGGCTAATACCTCTCAATGACTGGTCTGACTGGCCATTGAGGGAACTCACACCTCCCGATGGCCGGTTGACCGGTCTGACTGGCCATCGATGGGACTCAGATCTCCTCCCAATGACCGGTCTGTCTGCACCGGTCATCAAGGGGACTAAGATCTCCTCCCAATGACCGGTCTGTGCCGGTCATTGAGGGGACTCGGATCTCCGATGACCGGTCTGTGCCGGTCATAGCGGGCCGCCCACGAAATCAATTCTCTTGCCGCCCAGGCCTTCGACACCTTAGTCACCACCCACCTGCAGCCCACCCACCCTGGGGGCGTCCAGCAGGCCGTCGACGCCGGTGAAGGTCCTGTCATCGTCCATTGCTCCGCCTGCCTCGGCGCCGGTCCTCGCCTGCCCCACATGAAGCATCATGCTCCTCGATGTCATGACCGAGATCTTCAACGCTTTCTATGTATGTCCATCAATCCCCTGCCCTATCCTCCAGTCCGCGCCCGCCCTCTCCGTCCATCTGATTACATCCTCGACGAGAGGAAACCACGCGCTCCCCTACTCCGAACCCGCAAGGATTCTCCCCCACCCTCACCACCACCAATTCTCTCCCCGACAACCCTGCTCATTCAAAATCCTGCAGTGAAGCGGTGGCAGAACTGGTCTTTCACATGATCTTTCACATGAAAGTCTAAAATAGCAAGAGCTGAAACAAATATTAAAGAAACACTTAGTTTTCCTCTGATAACAACAGCCATAAGAAGTGGGCACCAGAGTTAATATATCTTTTTATGCTTGACTGATTGGGTTATACCCAACACAAAACACATTTTTCTGTGTTGAGGTCTATCCTGATATTTGTTTGATTTATTCAGATCCTTGCACCTAAAAAATTGATATTTCTTTCTTCCTCATGATGATTTTTCTTTGTTTGGCTGATGTCACACTCAGGAACCAAGTGTCAGCTTGCCTCATTTTTTCATGAATCTGGCAGTTTGACTCATTCATGATGCCACCACTCCCAATCATTTTTAAATACCAACCTGGAGGTTAATAAGAAATAGAAATAACTGCATTGATCTTTCCATCTAGGTACAATGAAATTTTCATCAAATATTACTTGAGACTTTAGAAAAATTCAATTGAGATGGTGGGATAAAAAAACCATTGAGTAGATAATATAGTGATTTTAGATGAGGGGAAGCACTGAAGCAAGGATGAACATCTATGTGGAACACCTAATGCAACTCCCTGCTCTTGGTAACAAGCAATTGGTTTCCCTCAACCAAATAAAAAATCAGGGCCCAAAACACAGGCAATGTGGACACATTGCCTCTGTTTTCAGCCTGGTGTATGTTATGCAGCTTCAAGAGGAAAACCAAGCTGAAAAGTGGGATAATCCAGTGTAGTATAAGTGGGTGTATAGCTAAGCATGCTGTTACGCTTATTGCAATCAAGCATTTGAAATGAACTCATATTTTCCAAAACTTTTTAAAAGGCCTATTTATTCATTTTTTTGCCCCCAGACCATCTGGACAAGCTTAAAAACGGTGCACAGTAACTTTCCACCCACAACTGTGACCTTGGGCCTTTTTTCCCTGCAGCGGCGGAGCCGCCTTGGCCTCTAGTACAATTAAAACAGTGAAATTGTTTCGAGAAAAAAAGCATGGAAGCAAGCAAGATTTACAACTTCAAGCTTGGACGGAACAACTTTTGGCAGGTACAGGGGAATCTTGAATCCTTGAGTGGCACTGGGATTCTTTTGAGAACCTTTCCACTAGGAGACTTTGCGATGTGTGAGATTAGGATAATATTATCCCTCAACCTTTTCTATACATTAGGGTGGTTGTTGTTGGCGCAAAGAAAGAATGAAAGGCAGTTGGTGAGCATCAGATTTTAATGTCTGCCAAAGATTGAATGATAGCCAAGGCAGCCAGAAAGTGCAGACTGGCCACTTGTAATGAACCATGTGGGATTCAAAAAACCTTTGACTTGGAGAGCCAGTTTGGTGAGATTGTTGTAACGGGGATGATGGACAAACTCACATTGAGAGATATTACTGTTGACAATTTCACAGAGCGCGGCTATGTAGCTGATCCCCTTGGGAGACGATGTAAGCCCTTGGGAACTCTGTGGCTTGGTCGTTGCAGTAAAAAGATATGACTGCAACCTTGTTGACAGCATCCATTTTGATGATCAACATTTCCAAGTCCAAAGGAGATACTTGATATCTGCATATCATAGAGTTGCATGAGAGGCCGGGCTGTTCTTTGAGCACTGGAGCGGTATGAGGAAACAGACAGCTTACCCCTTAAGAGCATCCGCATCGGTCGCGGATTAAGGAGGGATTAGCGTAGCTAATCCTCCTTGGCAACCGCATTGGGTCCAATTCAGTCGGACTAAACTCCTCCTTGGAGTCCAATTTGGACTAAGGAGGAGTAAATTTACTCCTTGCTAATCCTGGGAGTAAGCCTTGCATGCATATTCCCATGCATGCGGGCACTGCTCCCCACTCAAATGTATGCACCAAACACAGCTGAAATAAGCTGCAGGTGCATACACCATACTTACACATTGAACTGGCACTCACCAATGTGGTTGATGGCCAAGATTAGCAATAATCTGGTAGTAAGCTAATCTGCTACTACCGGACTTGCTCCTGCACCAATGCAGATGCTCTAACAATGATGATTTCTTTAAGTCTTCCGTGATTGTCAAGAAATCCTAGATTGCCAGTGTGCAGCTATCCCTCCTCATCAAGCACTTGGTTTGTTTCCAATGGATTATCAAGATATGCGCTCATCAAGCTAGGGAATCTGATGATGATTTTGCCTTCCTTGTTTCTAGCAACAAGCTGTTAGTGCCAACCAAGATGATTTTGAGCTCCAGGCCATACATCACTCTGCCCGCCGTACCCATTTAGGGCAGCAAGTCAGACATCGTCGCACCGAGTTGATTGGCCACATGGCCGGCTCCTGATTACCCGTAACCCTGGCAAGACATGCTTCCTTCCTGGTCAATCCTCCACCTACACCCCGGGTGCACTAGAACGTCTGGGGACGGGCTGATCCTTACGTCTCACGACAGGACCTCCCCCAAAACAACATACGGCCCAGTCACGGGCCCCGTGCCAGGACCCACGACGGCTTCATGAAGCCGTCTCCCATTCCATTGCCCAATCCGCCGTCCAAACCCCACATCACCAGACGCAAGCAGCCGATGTTAGTCGGCTGCTTGCAGCCTGTCCACCAAACGGGGTGGCCAGAACAGACGGCCTATACACAGTGGCCCATAAACCACACAGCAAAAAAATTGCACACCATATGTACAGCACCCCACCACAACTACCGCGTGCAACTGTCCGCGGCAAGATGAAACTGGCAGGTATTGCCCGCTTGCTCGTGGTAGTGGGGCGCGATGTGCAACGCGCAATGCCACGAATAACTGTGAGAAATATTAGAGACAGTCATTGTTTATTGTGCACACATCCGAGGCAGGAAAAAATCTGCCCGGAAAACACAATACAACAAAAAAAATATACACAAAAGGGAAGCTGGAAGCGAGGGAAGAAAACAGAAATACAAGAGCTATGTACAGGGGATGGTCAGAAATTTGGAAACCAGATGTACATGTGTACAAATTAAAAGAATTGGAATAACTGAAATATATTCATTTGTTAGACTCTACAGTTATCTAACTAATTACAACGCTGTTGTGAAACAAAAGTAATGTGCTTTATTTACCTGAAAGCAGAACATGTGGTTCTGTCTCTTGTAAAGGTCTTAGGAATGCTTTGTCTGGTCTGAGCAACGTCTGATGTGGGGAAGAATGTGAAGATCTAGAGTGACTTGTTAGCCGAGTGCGCTGCCGTCAATGAAGGCAACTGTCATCTTACTTTTGTGACTGCACCGGGTTCTCAAGCATGCGATGATGTCGATAATCTCTCAGCTCGTTGACTGTTGATTGAAATAGAGCTAACTAGCTCTTTTTCTGCTTCTGTCTTCTCTGTCTGGTTCTGGGAGTTATGAGCAGATAGCTTAAATAGCTTGAGTCTCTTGCGTCGTCTGGTGCGTACGGTTTTGTAGCTTCTGAGTCTACTTTTTGAACTTCAATTTCCTCCAAGAGGTCTTTGGGGTTCTTTGGGTTAATTCCAAGTCGTTCTGCAAGTTTTCTGAGTAAGAACAAACTTGCGGTCAGCCTTGGTTATCAGGTCTGCCGGAGTTGTCTCGGTACGTACAACGTTTTTAACTTTGTCTTGTGCTGGTCTTGGTCTGGAGCAATTACCAAAAAGGTTCTCACCTTGTTTGCTTCTGCAATCTGCGAACCAATACATTAGCTCGCAGGTTAGGGTTTTGGTCTGGGCAAGTGCGGAAGGGCTTACCTGTCCGCGCTGCTGGGTCTGGGCTTAACCGCGCATGCTTCCTTTTTGGTTGCAGCGGGTCTGGGTTCTGGGGACCGCGGAAGGGCTTGCCTTTCAACACAGCTGAGTTTAACCAAGCAGTTTTCCAAAAGGGTTCCTGCTGGTCTCATTGGTCTGTATTCCTAAACAAATGTGTACAAATGCATATGTATATTGAGAGCAGAGGCTTGCCGGGAGGCAGAGCAGCATTTTCACCATCTTCACCATGACTTCAAGCTTGGTAGGTGGCTGAATGATTTCCACATCAAGCTGAGAGGAGAGAGTATCCCCTGCGGCCAAAGGACCAAGCTCCTTTTATGCAAACTGACCACCTGCCACCCGTGGAGCTGAACAGTTTGGCCTCTTGGCGACACTTTGATAATGCAAACAAGGATCATTGCTGACATGCTAATCCGCAACCCACATCAAATTTTCTTCACATTCCAGCGCTCATCATCCATTTCCATTGCAGGAGGGTGTGAGGCATCAGCCACAGGTCGGGTTTGTGTTCAGCGGAAAGAAGCCGAGGAAAACAACACCACTGTGGTGCATAAAGATGCTGGTATGCATATTTGTTTTCAATTCTGGCAAATTTCCTGGGAATAAGGAGGTCGCCAATGTCCCGAGGGGAGAAGAGCACATCCAACACCTCATTCCGATGTTAGAGGGAGGATTGGCTGCCTGGCTTGGGGCAGGTGGGAGTGTTTCCAACAACAAAGAGGCCGCGGAGAATGAATGAATTCAGAATGCAGAGTTATGGTCTGTTATGGTTAATTCAACATCATTACATTACAGTTTTTCTGTACAAACAACTTTTTTTATTTACATATCTAGGTACATAAATGCGTGGCGGGTAGCCATGCCCGTGATGGGGCTGTGCTGTGATGCCATGCCCATGGCTGGGTGGTATTCTTGCCGGGACAAATACAGGGCATTTTGTTTTGGAAAGTGGGCCAGCACAGTTTTGCAGCACCGTTGTAAGGTGGTGAGATTGCCGGCTCATTGATTGCAACTCCTGCCCGACGGGGCTAGGAGGTCTGCTGTGCAGAAGGCTAGCCTTACCCCGTCAGGAGATGGTGATTGGCGGTCTTGCCTCACTGGGACTTCTTTTTGCCATAGCTGCGGCAAGTTGATGTCAAATCATTGCCTTGGGAGGTTTGACGATGAACTTTGAAAATTATGCGCCGGTTGTGGAACTTCTACGCAAGGCGTGATCCAAGCTTGGAAGGGAATATAGCAAAAACCAGGAAAGTTTAGGCTAAAGGTGCTTGAAGGCCTTCGTAAAATAAACTCTGGAAGAATTTTAGTGTGGCGCAATCTACTGAATTATTCTATTATCTAGCTTTTTCAGAACCTAAGAACCAGGTTTTGTGCGCATAAAGAGATGTTTTAAATGAAGTGATTGGGTTTGTTATCAAGGGAAAGTTATAATTATCAATTTCTAAATTTATGATCTAATTCTTAACTATGATGATCTAACTATAATAAAGTGATGAATGCGGAAGTAATTTCTTAATATTACTATTTAGTGCAAGCATGGGGAAAAAGGAAACAGGAAGGGGCAAGAAAGGCCTCCTTTTATAGATGAAAACTTGTCTAAGAGTGGTTTTTTTGATGTACAATAATGTATGTAGTGTGAAATAAATTATCAGAGTGTGAATAAAAATTAATATAGTGTGAAAAGGAATTAATGTAATGTGAAATAAAATGACTAATTTGGGAAAGATAATCATTTCTAAGATGAGATTTACCAACATGTGAATGCAAATCATTGAGGGGAAATATGTGTGAAAACAAAAACACCCAGAAATAGCTGTGCACCTAGTATGAGTATGAATCTTTGTGTGAAACTGATGTTTTACTGTGCTAATTTGTGGCGTGATTGATTCCTGCTGAGTGGAATATCACAGGTTTTCTGGGTGATAAAAAGACGTGAAATCTGAGAGAAAAGATTTAATGTAAAGTATTTGTACTAAAGATATTTATTATGTAGTTTGTATTGTACTTTATTATATGAAACTATAATAATTTGGCGCTGTTGATGGTTGATTGATCTGACCACATTGTGGTGTATCTCAACATGTATGATGTGACGTTTATGCAGGCTGTGATAGGCAAAACCCCTGAATTAACTTGAGGCTGTAGTTGAATGATGTTATTTATGCAGAGGGAGGTGTGGAGTTGTGAAGCTGGGATTAGGTATCTTAAACCAAACCCCAATCAGGTGGGTCTTGCAGTCATAAATTCCATGAGATACATGTATTCCAGTTAGTTTCAAAGTCTATAGCAATTGGTGATGAAGATGTAAGTAGGAAATTGTTCAGATTGGACAAGGAACAAGAGGACAAGAGCTACAAGGAGAGAAGGATGAGATCTACTGAAGAGTCCGTACTGGAGGTACACATGTAGGTCGGACATGGTCGAACAGAAGTCATGTACACAGAGGAGGAATTTTTAAGCTTCTTCTTTGAGATCGTCCAGCATTGCCGAGTCTGGGAGGTCTGGCAAAATCCAGGCCAGAAGGTGTCAAAGCATCTCAATCTTGCTAGGGGTGAGTGAAAGGTTATCCAAAGCCATTGGAAGCAGCTCTGTGAGAGAACCAGGCCCATAGCTGTAGATTTTGAAGCATGGCCATACTCAAGTCATTCTTTCTTAATCTGCCTGATTGTTTCAAGGAGGAAATCCCTGCTTAAATCTCCACGCTTAAGAGCAGTCTTCACTGCAGGCCAGTTGGTCTTATGTGACTTGAGCACTTGAGTGATGGTGATAGACCAGGGTTCATTAATGTTGAGGCGACGGCAGAGAATCTGTTCAACAGAGTGCACAAAGTTGTATACAGCATTCATGCTCTTGGTTTTTGTTGCTTTCTCCTTGGCAGTCTGCAGCTTTTGCATGACTGAGTTAACCTTGTGGTTTAGCGCTGAGATCTGTTCACCTTGCGCCAAAAAAGATGCTCTGAGTTCATCATGTGGTTGATTGGTGTACTTGAGGACGTCTAGTAGAAAAGGTTGTATTTCCTTGAGCAGGGTGACAAGGTTGAGTTCGTAATTCACATGCATAAAGGGAGTTTGACTGTTCCATCCAGGACCAACAAACTGGCCACTCATGGTTGCAAGGTGTTGAAGGATTCTTGATGCATGTGCTCTGATGGTAGATTGTGTAAATTGGTCAACTGAGGCTTGCAGCTCAGCTAGTTCTGTTTTCAGAGTTTGAAATTCATTTGGAGGTATGTTTTCAGTGTTGGTAGTTGAAATCAGGTGCTGAATCCAGTTGACAAGCTGATGCATGCGTGGTAAACGGAGTGTGCTTTGGCACACTCCTAGAAACAGAGTGTGCTTTGGCACACTCCTAGAAACAGAGTGTGCTTTGGCACACTCCTAGAAACGGAGTGTGCTTTGGCACACTCCTACAAACGGAGTGTGCTGTGGCACACTCCTACAAACGGAGTGTGCTGTGGCACACTCCTACAAACGGAGTGTGCTGTGGCACACTCCTACAAACGGAGTGTGCTGTGGCACACTCCTACAAACGGAGTGTGCTGTGGCACACTCCTACAAACGGAGTGTGCTGTGGCACACTCCTACAAACGGAGTGTGCTGTGGCACACTCCTACAAACGGAGTGTGCTGTGGCACACTCCTACAAACGGAGTGTGCTGTGGCACACTCCTACAAACGGAGTGTGCTGTGGCACACTCCTACAAACGGAGTGTGCTGTGGCACACTCCTACAAACGGAGTGTGCTGTGGCACACTCCTACAAACGGAGTGTGCTGTGGCACACTCCTACAAACGGAGTGTGCTGTGGCACACTCCTACAAACGGAGTGTGCTGTGGCACACTCCTACAAACGGAGTGTGCTGTGGCACACTCCTACAAACGGAGTGTGCTGTGGCACACTCCTACAAACGGAGTGTGCTGTGGCACACTCCTACAAACGGAGTGTGCTGTGGCACACTCCTACAAACGGAGTGTGCTGTGGCACACTCCTACAAACGGAGTGTGCTGTGGCACACTCCTACAAACGGAGTGTGCTGTGGCACACTCCTACAAACGGAGTGTGCTGTGGCACACTCCTACAAACGGAGTGTGCTGTGGCACACTCCTACAAACGGAGTGTGCTGTGGCACACTCCTACAAACGGAGTGTGCTGTGGCACACTCCTACAAACGGAGTGTGCTGTGGCACACTCCTACAAACGGAGTGTGCTGTGGCACACTCCTACAAACGGAGTGTGCTGTGGCACACTCCTACAAACGGAGTGTGCTGTGGCACACTCCTACAAACGGAGTGTGCTGTGGCACACTCCTACAAACGGAGTGTGCTGTGGCACACTCCTACAAACGGAGTGTGCTGTGGCACACTCCTACAAACGGAGTGTGCTGTGGCACACTCCTACAAACGGAGTGTGCTGTGGCACACTCCTACAAACGGAGTGTGCTGTGGCACACTCCTACAAACGGAGTGTGCTGTGGCACACTCCTACAAACGGAGTGTGCTGTGGCACACTCCTACAAACGGAGTGTGCTGTGGCACACTCCTACAAACGGAGTGTGCTGTGGCACACTCCTACAAACGGAGTGTGCTGTGGCACACTCCTACAAACGGAGTGTGCTGTGGCACACTCCTACAAACGGAGTGTGCTGTGGCACACTCCTACAAACGGAGTGTGCTGTGGCACACTCCTACAAACGGAGTGTGCTGTGGCACACTCCTACAAACGGAGTGTGCTGTGGCACACTCCTACAAACGGAGTGTGCTGTGGCACACTCCTACAAACGGAGTGTGCTGTGGCACACTCCTACAAACGGAGTGTGCTGTGGCACACTCCTACAAACGGAGTGTGCTGTGGCACACTCCTACAAACGGAGTGTGCTGTGGCACACTCCTACAAACGGAGTGTGCTGTGGCACACTCCTACAAACGGAGTGTGCTGTGGCACACTCCTACAAACGGAGTGTGCTGTGGCACACTCCTACAAACGGAGTGTGCTGTGGCACACTCCTACAAACGGAGTGTGCTGTGGCACACTCCTACAAACGGAGTGTGCTGTGGCACACTCCTACAAACGGAGTGTGCTGTGGCACACTCCTACAAACGGAGTGTGCTGTGGCACACTCCTACAAACGGAGTGTGCTGTGGCACACTCCTACAAACGGAGTGTGCTGTGGCACACTCCTACAAACGGAGTGTGCTGTGGCACACTCCTACAAACGGAGTGTGCTGTGGCACACTCCTACAAACGGAGTGTGCTGTGGCACACTCCTACAAACGGAGTGTGCTGTGGCACACTCCTACAAACGGAGTGTACTGTGGCACACTCCTACAAACGGAGTGTGCTGTGGCACACTCCTACAAACGGAGTGTGCTGTGGCACACTCCTACAAACGGAGTGTGCTGTGGCACACTCCTACAAACGGAGTGTGCTGTGGCACACTCCTACAAACGGAGTGTGCTGTGGCACACTACTTCAAACGAAGTCTGCTGTGGCACACTCCTACAAACGCAGTGTGCTGTGGCACACTCCTACAAACAGAGTGTGCTGTGGCACACTCCTACAAACAGAGTGTGCTGTGGCACACTCCTACAAATGGAGTGTGCTTTGGCACACTCCTACAAACGGAGTAGAAAAAAAAAAGAAACTCACCTATTGTCATCAGTCATTGACGAACATAGTGATCAGCGGAAAGGTATCGATTGGCCCAGGCCTGGAACAAACAAATACGCTCCATGCAATCAAAATTGTTGGGAGATGGGCTGCGGTTTGAATATGCAATGAAGTCTTCAACTAGCCCGGTATAGAAATGAAAGAGTACAGCCGGCTCAATGGTGATGGGAGACGCGGGAACAGGATTGTGGCGACGGTTGAGAAGGGCCTCAATCTGGTGAGGGCAAAGAAAAGCAAACTCGGTGATACCGTAATCACCACAAACCGCCGGCAACGGAATGCAAGGGTACTCTGGGTTACTACGGTAACCATCTTCCAATAACTTGTCATGCTCATGATTGGAACTAGTTGGAGCAGCCTCTTTACTGCTCTGAGGAAGGTCAGGCTGATCATCAACCTGGATTGGCTGATGATTGTCAGGCTCAGACTTGTGAGGAGCCGTTGGTTTGGACATCCAGCCTGGCAATTGGGTCCAAGAATCGTTGAAAACAATCCTGTTAGACAAAAAATCCTGGAGAAAGAAAGAAATAGACAAATAAGCATCACATGCTGCCTTCAAACCGCAAGCAATAAAAAGTCTACTTACTGGGACAGCAGGACTGTCTGAGACCTGGGCTTGATAGACCGGAGAATCAGCGGAAGAACAACGACTGGGAGTTCCAGGTTGATAAGTGGGGGACTCCCACATGGAAGCGGTTGTATCCGTAGAGATGGCAGGATATGGTTTTGGCGTTTGGTATTGAGGATGAAGGCCAACAAGGCCGGGCGGTATCACCAAGCGGTCAACCTCTGAGGAAGGAGAGGGGTGAAGCACCCTTTCATTGCTCGAGGGAGCAGGGACATCTTGACCTGAGTTTGCAACCTGAAGAAACAAAATCAGCACCCAAAATCATAAACAGAAGTAAGGTGGAACGTACTCTCTTCAAGGTATCCATTGTTGCATTGCCGATGATGATCTCGCGAAGAGCCTCTGGGGAATCGGAGCAAATATCAGACATCACCAGCGACTGGGTGAGGTAGTCACGGCGCTCTTGGGTCCATTTCATGCGGCCAGACGATGCGTGAGCTGCTTGCTCAACGGGGGTAGCATCAGCATCCTGGGAGAAGAGAGATCATTATCAGTTTTTTCTCTCTAAAAACAATAACAAAACATGAACAACTTACCCCAGGGAACGGCTGCCCTAATGGATGATGATTAAGTAAATTGTGATCGAACCCAAGGGGATTGATGGATGGGCAAGCAGTCTATGAGCAGGAAGAGCACCTCAGCATCAATCAACAAGTTTTGTTGAATAAACAACGTACTCTAGTCGTAACGGAACTCGCACGAGGGCGCAAACTATAAGGATGAGACACACGGTCTGGAAGAGAAAACATGACTGCTAGTGAAGACTTTGATGCGGAGGCTGTGTTGAATACTGCTGCGAATGAAGGAAGGATGATGAGCTGTTCTGCTTCCCAGGAAAAGAGGCCTTTTTATAAGCCAGCCCCTCGAGCACACACCACAAAGCAGAAACACAACTCACCCAGCAACATCTCGACGACAAAGGGCTGTTTGGCGACAACAAAGGGCTGCAGGCCCCGCGATCTGGACCTTTGATCTTGAAGAGGTGGGGTAGTTTTGAGGTGATAAAGCCAAATGCCTCTGCAGTTAAGCAGGGCATGACCTCAACAAATCAACCTGGACATAGGAACTATGAAAGGGAAAATCAGCAGGGTTGAACAAGCAAATAAGCAATATAAACAGATAAATACGTATGTTGTGGTACACCCGGCTCTGAATGTTTGGGATTGTCGGCAGAAGGTTGCAGAAGTCGGTCGTTTGGTTTGGGTTTGTTGGAATCAGACTGGTGGAAGGAGGTGGTGATTTCGGCGTATTGGCTCTGAGGCACCGCGGGCACCTCAAAGGAATCCACCCCTGGAGATGGTAGAGGTGGTCCGTTAAGTCGTCTATGTAGTTAGGATTGAGGTGTTGGTCAAGGTTGTTTGGATTGAGAAGTCGGCCGAAGATTGGGAAGTTTGGTCCCATGCAGCTCAAGGCTGCAGAAGCGAGATCAGGTGCCGGTTTGTTGGAATCAGTATGGCGGCGAAATCAACGGATTGGCTCTGAGGCACCGAGGGCGCCTCAAAGGAATCCGCCCCGGGAGATGGAGGGGGCGGTTGGTAAAGTCGGCTACTCGTTCGAGGTCGTTGGGATCGAGAACTGAGCGGAAGAAGGGATACATACTGTGAGCCTGAGTCTCTTTAGTGACAGCAGGACACAAGAAAGAAAGGGGGAAATAATTGGATTTCTTTGGATAAAGAAAATACAATTATGAGAGAGAGAAAGAAAGGGAAAAATAAACTGAGCAGGATCAGGATAAGGAGATATTCAAGGTTAATCTGGTGGGAATGCATGTCCACTGGCAATGCTACCTCTTCAGAAGAGTGCTGCCAAGCTGTGCTAGAGAGTGCTACAGCCTCCTCTCACCAAAGAAACGTGGAGGGTCTCTGGATTAGATAAGTTTAATCCAGCCACAATTTTTTAGCTTCCTTCTGGATAGTCAAGGTTCTTAAAGGGAAACCTAAGGGACAGCCCTGTAATCAAGATAAGGCAAAGGCCAGCAGTTATGGAGGGACAGCCCTGTGATCAAGAGAAGGCAAAGGCCAGCAGGAAAGAGCAGATCAAGCAAGACACAGAGTTTTACCTCTGAGATAAACAAGGTTCAGTGAAAGAGGTTACTTACTGTCAATATCCTAGGCGCCTGTGACGGTAGGTATACTGGGAGTGTTGTAAACTCTTTGGTGGTGATCCTGGGGTTATCTGGGGTGTGGTTCTGGTGTGCTGAAGTCTATTGATCCGCCTCAGGCAAGGGGGATCCTGACTACAAAAATTTTCACAGTTTGCTTATGTAATTTACATATGTACATGTGGTTTGGTGCGCCTGGTAGCGCTGACACGTCACAACTGCGCATGCGCGCCACAACTCAATAACTCAGGGAAGGAGTATAGTTACAAAGAATTGGTAAGTTGTAACTAGGGTTAAAATTACGTGAGGAAACAGAATATGAAGTCAAAACAAGGTTATCTCTTAAGATGAAAAAGATATGAAGTAATTCATATGTAAAAGTAGATAAAGGCAGACTTTTAGGTCAGCTGAGTTGACTCTAAGGCTGACACATACATATGTACATAACCCCCATGGGGTATGGCCAATATGCATACCCGGTTGGAATCCAACAGAACGGGCGGGCGCAATCAGCGCAGAGAGCACCCGGGCCCAGGGCCCGATTACTTGGTACAGGTCCCTGATCAATACTCGTCAACCGAGGCTCACGGCTCCAGGCGTGCGCTCTCTAGCGGTCCAGGGCAACAGCTGCGGACAATACAAAGACACAACGTTGACTGCTGCGCAGCGCCACGGCTCCTCAACAACAGAGAAACTTTCCTCAATAAAATCCAATGATGACAAAAGTCAAATTTGGATCAAAATTGTCGACCCCGCTCAACCACCCCGCAGCGATGTGCATGGACATCTGGTGGCCAGCTATTTAGAAATCTGAGGAATTCCGGCTAAAAAAGCTCAAACTTCAGCTTTCAAACCTCAAGATACAGAAATAGATGTGGTAAATTTTCTGGGGACAGACAATAAGTTGGGGGAGGATGTGGTATACAAAATGGGAAAAATCAAAAGTTTTTCTCTCATTTGCGTAATTAGTCATAGAATGCCTCGCGGTACGACCACATGGACCCCAGAAAAGGAACCTACAGCCAAAGTACCCCCTAGTCCCCACTGGAAGCGTAACCGGAGCCCCACTACACTGGAAGTTAGCCCTTTGGACAACCTGTAGCATCCCATCAAACCCCTGTCACGCATCTCAAGTCACCTTTCCCTCACTATACACATAAAAACCCATATTTTCCCTGCTCCACTCTAGCTCCACTGCATATATTAGTTTGAATTTGTTTTCCATCCGCATTACATCATGTAGCACTGCCCCTGCAGCTGTGCCCTGCAACCCCATTGTTCCCCGCCTCATTTATGCACCTCCTTGCATAAATTAAGCACAGCCTCACTCATGCACGCACCCCTTGCATAAATTGTACACAGCCACTCCTGTATTTGCACAGCCCCCCTGGAGCAAAAATCCCTCACATTTGTCTATATAAGGAGCTCTCTCCCCCCCCCCATTTTTGTTCCTCAGTCTATTACTGATCAGTGATTTACTCACCACCTATACTCACAACACTTACAACTTACTACTACACTCATAACAACCCTTACATAGCAATACAACCTTATACTGTGTCTCAAACAAACTCATCTTGAGCATACCACTCCTATCACCTTATTAAAAATTGCCAAGCGGAGCTTGGTGGGTCTTGTAGCTGGTAGTATAGAAGGGCAGAGCTTGCAACTCCTTCATACCCTTCTCCATTAAGCAAAAGGGTTTCACAACCACTTTTGAGTCTTACATCAACAAGCTGAAGGAATACTTTGATTCTGCAATAAATAAACCCGTTTATATTTGTTCTACATTGCTTGACCCACGCGTCAAAACCAACATCTTTACTCCTGAAATCCTCAAGATAATTAATCACAGCAGGCAATCCGTTCTTGACGACTTTTGGAGTCAAGCCGAGAAATTTGTCAATAACCGCTACAACAAAGATCACACAAATGACAAACCACCCAAACCAGCCCCCAAAAACACCATCAAGTCTAGCCTTTTCAAAAAAAAGAAGCAAAAGGTTTCCTCGCTCGATGAGGAGATCAATTGCTATCTGAGCTCCGAATGCAAAGAGGAGTCTTGTGATCCTCTAACCTTTTGGAAGCCACACTCCAAAGAGTTCCCAACACTTGCAAGTATGGCTCGAACTCACCTTGCAGCACCGGCGTCCAGTGCTCCAACAGAAAGGGCATTCTTGGCCGGTTGATACGTTCAAGACTATACACAAAATCGGATGAAAGCTGAAACCCTTGAGTCCCTCATCTGTCTCAAAGACTGGCTTGCTGAGGCAATCATTGATGTTGATAAAATCAAATTACCAACATTGCAGTTTTTTTTGTCTTTCTTGTTGTTCCGATCCCCCCTCCTTACTCGCAATATAAAACGAGTCCTCTTTGAGGTATTTCCCTGCCACATTTCAGGGCAGGGAAAAGCTACTCGGAGCAGAGGATTGAAGATCTCCTCTGCCCCTCTCCTTTACAGATACCCGACCGGATACCCGGTATCTTGGGAGCCATCCCGTGACCCGACTCAACCCGGTATCCGGTCGGGTAGCACCGGATCTTTGGGGTCCAGATTGGAACCCTAGATGTGGTCACCCTTTGACAGCCTGAGGGGCCATTTGACGATGGCTTCCACCCCCTGTCAATCTGACGGGCCAGACCTTAAATCGTGCAACCGCCGTTGTAGTTGAAAAGGTGTTGACATGGGTGTTCTGCTTGGGAAACACAATCTACATATAGCTAAAGGAATGGCCTCTGGGGGCCAAACAAACCAGTACAAATACCTGTCATGCAAGTAACACCGGCGTCGGTATGCAAGTAACGCCGGCGTCAATACTTTTTTGTATTAACCGCATTTGTTCAATGCAGAGTCCGTTCCCTCTGAATTGACTCTGCTTGAACGGACTCCTGGTGCGACTCTCTGAAAGGATTTGGTAAGAGAGTTTGCTCTTCTGCTTGAACAGACCAGTGACTCCAGAGTCATTTTGTCAAGTCTGTTCAAGCAGACTCATCAAGCGGACTTGGTGAGCAAATTTCACCGAGTCCGCTCAACCATATTGCTTGAATGGACTCTTATCACACATCAATAATCAAGCCCGTTCAAGCAGATTGCTCAAACGGACTCTTACAGACACCATTTCCATTCAAGCATTGTTAAACTGATGATTGATCTGCATGAATTCAGAAATCATAACACCTACATAATTCCTCTCATCATATATGCTTGACAATCCCATCATCATCAAATTTCACACTCTCTTCATTCTCAACAATCCCATTATCATCAATTCTCGCCCTCCCATCATTACCAGCAATATTCACATTCCCATGTTCTTTTTCTCTGTGGCAGGAGCACCAACATTCTATTTATCAGCCTCAAGATTTTCCTCATACTCAACAATCAAATAATCCAAATCATGAGTGGTCTTCATCCCCAAATTTCCATCAACATTGACAACAGACCCCCGCATACACAGTATCATCAAAATCATGAATCTCCCGACAATTTAAATTGTCAAACACAAAACCAATCTAAACACAGTATCATCTACATCATGAATCTTCTTACAATTTCAATCCTCAACCACAAAACCAATCTGAACACAGCTCACACAAATCTCCATCCCAGCATGGAAATAGCAATCATGGCAACACTGCCAGCATAATTGGCTTGGCTGAGGTTATCCCAGTTAAACTGGGATGCACTCAACCAATTTAAACTTGGGTGATCTCAACTGATGAAATATAAATCGAAGGTACCCCCCTTGGGTTTATATTTAATTGGTTGAGATCAACCAAGTTTAAATTGGTTGAGTGCATCCCAGTTAAACTGGGATGACTTCAACCCAGCCAAATATGCTGGAAGTGCAACCACACCTCCAGGTTGTCTATTTTTAACTTGCTCAACTCCCAGAGTGCTTCACCAAGAAATATGCAGAGTCCATTTCAAACTTATGAATATTCTTCAAATCTATCCCTTGTGCAAATACCCGCAAACTGGAATGACCCACCTGAAATTGATTTGGGCCTTATTCAGGAACAAATTGATTCAAGTTTATCTCAAGAGCAGGATTTTTAAATAATCCTCCTGCTGGAAATTTCGTTGAACATGATTTCACAGGTAACCATTCCTTCGGAAATATTCCAAGAATGATGTAAACAGACCAAATGCATGGTGTTGGACTGAGCCTCCTGGGTTCAGGCCAGAAACTTTGAGGGCAGTGAGATGTTGTGTGAAGTGTCAAGCCATAATCTTCACAGGATAAACAACCTAACTTTGCTGCCGCCAAGGCAGGATCACTTCATAAAAACCACCCCCACCCCCTGAATTGCTTCAGATCTTCAAAATTATATATCAACCTAATATACCTGAGGGAAATCAACTCATTCTATCCATCTGCTTGATAAATAGCAACTTCACATTTACATCTCTTGGAGTCAATGCCTCAACCAGAGATGCACTCAACAATCAAGGTAAAGGTATCCATACATTCAAGGTGAAGGGTACAATTCACCATAACATTGGAAGTTTGCTTCCACTTTCACAGGAATTCCCCAAATTCTTACAGCTGGACATATATGACACAGAAAATGAGTTTGAAAACCACAGAGTTCATGGTCAAGATCTACTTCCAGGACTTATGCAAATAATCTAAACAATCCTTCACCATTAATATCGTCTCATGCAACAGTTTGAATTTGTTCCATCTGAAATAAATCCAAATCACTCAATAAGGCTTACTGATAATGCTACAGATGTGGATCAAAGAGTTTACAAACTCCCAACAGGTGACCAAATTGCTTAATAATAATGCCCAGGAACCTTGATTGGACAATGGGACTTTGTAATGGAACCAGGTTGGGCCCAAATGTGATTTACACAAGAGTTGTATCAGGTAACAGAGTTAATGATTCTGTGCCCATCCCTCACAGTCACATTCCTTTCACATCTGACCCAGATAAGTCTGGAGCTGTCTGTACTGCCTTCCAAGCTCATACACAAGAAATTTCCTTTCAATCCGGCCTCCTCCCTCACAATCAATAAATCTCAAGGTCAAAAAATTGGTAATTTTGGTATTGTACTTCATGAACCTGTGTTTTGCATTGTCAAGCCAAACTACTAAGGTAGTGATTCCACAGCCTGAAAGTGGCCAGCCTTCATAATAAACTTCAAAAATTTTTTAAAAGGAATTTCTCTCACATTTTCGGAGTTTTTGAGTAGATATCTCTCATCACCATTTTTCCAAATATTTACTTTTTCAATAACAAATTTTGTGTCTTTTCACAAAATAAAATGCCCTTATTTCACCCAGTTTTCACTTGAAATGTTGTTTTTTGACCTATTTTTCAGTTGAAATTTGGTTTCTCCTTTGACTGAATGCATAGTCACCCTGAAATTGCATCATCAAAGGTTTGAAAATTTTATGTCATTTCCTTTGCTCTGTCCCATTCCCTTTTGGGCCTTTCACATCCTGTGACTTTCACACCCCCTGTAACCCCAAATTTGGGGGCTATTCCCTTGCTGTGATTTACAAACCCCTATGACTTTAACACCCCCTGGAACCCCAAATTTGGGGGCTTCCCCTTGTACAATGATGAACATTAGGTGCAATTTGTAGAGTGAATCTCGCGCTGGGAGAGTGGTGATGTGCGGGCTTGGCCGTGCTTGTCGAGGACTCAAGAGCTCTCATGAAGAGCTCTGGCCTCCAAAAACGCCCTGGCTCGCCCCACATCGCCCCGATGCCCCCAGAGCCCCATCAAACTCCAGAACACACAAAAATACAGATCCCCTCCATCCTAGCCCCATTCGATATGATTCCAACATGAAACTGTTTGACCATGCGACCAGCATCGTCGCCAGTGCGCACATTGCGATCACCATCCTCATGCTCTCCGTTCACGTTGCGCTTCCAGCCATTTACGCCGGCCCCAACACTCCTCCCATACCCTGCAGCCAAGTCGGATGGGGATGTTAACTATTGGTAAGCCTGCCACTTCTAGACTCTCAGCACTCCAGAATCATCAGAAGCAGATCATTCAGCTAACCATTTTGGACTGTGTGTTGCTCCCCTCAGCGCCGGACACAGATGGCATTAGCAACACTCGCTTTGTTGCCGTAAGTAGCCTCTCCCAGGCCCCCTCTGCTTCCAGCCTTTGTTGCTCATCTCGGGACTCCTCACCCTCATCTCCCGCCAACCTTCAGTTGAGCGACTTCCTAGGGCAGAAACGCCGATCCCGGACTGTTGCAAGATTTCCATTCTCCTCACACCTTTTTCATTTCTCCGGGTCCAAGAGTAGTAATCCCCTAGCCGATCATGCATCACTGTGCAGAATCTTGGCACACCCTTGCTCTCTTGGTCTGCTCCACTCAATTTGTCCCATGTTAGTGCAACTTGTACAGCCACCCCTTTTTCCTCGCAATCATCTGGCCTATATTCCCATCTTGTGCGCCGCTGTGTCTGTGTTGTATGAGATATGTTGTTGCCCCCATCTCAATATAAACGGATGATCTTGATTGTCAGCGACTACTGCACTCCAAGGCCACCGAGGTATTGATTTGGAGGGGAAGACCTTGAGGAGATTCAAGAAGTTTCTTATAGGCGTGATTCCTAGTGTCTTCCTTTCCCCACTCAGTTGAATTTGCGAACTACACATCCTAAGTCTCCCAATCATCAGTCGACCTGTTTCCTTCTCAGGAAGAAATTGTTGTGAACATATATTGTGTTTACCAATAATCTTGGACCCTGAGCATCAGCTGAGCCAAGGCTGGTCCACAGATGAGCATCAGCTGTTACAGGAGTGGGCATTGGCTTGGCCAAGATTGATCCAAAGCTGAAAATCAGCTGAGCCAATGGAGGACTTCCCGTGCAATCTGGGACTCTCAAGTCTAAATTTTTGCCGGGAAATCTAGCTTTTTGGGGCCCAGATCACTTCTGGGAGAGTGGCAGATTCTGACGGGAAGTCCTCCAATACTGGTCCAAAGCTGAGCATTGGCTGGGCCAATGATAGTCCTAATCTGAGTCTAAGCTGATCCATGACTGGAATAAAGCTGAGAATCAGATGGTCCAGGACTGGTTCACAGCTGGGCATGAGCTGGACACCAAAGCAGAGCATGAGCTGGGAGCCAAAACTGAGGATCAGCTGACCAGAAATGAGGATTAGTGGTGCCCAGCTAAAACTGAGGATCTCCTGTGGAAATTCTGAAAGGTAAGTAGATGGGGGTGAGATGTGGTTAGATGGTGGGTAGATGGTGGGTAGATGGTGGGTAGCCCACTGGAGCTGGCATGATGTCACTTGTCATCAAGTGACTATTTTTTTTCCTGGTGGAATAGGTTTACTTTCCTCCCCCCCCCCCCCCCTCCAAAAATAGTGCAAAAATAGAGCTATAAACAAGCATAACATGATTCATTTAGCCTTGGACAAGGCTTTTGCACTACGTTATAGCTAAGGCCCCGTTTTGCACCAATATAAATAAAGACTTACTTCGCGCACTGCGGAAACCTCTTCGCACACTGTGGGGGTCGTTGTCTTGACGTCCAGCCCCCAGTGCGCGCTTCTGCCACGGCTCTTTGCGCACTGCATTTTCCCCCAAAAAAATCGGCTTGCATTTCTTGAGATATTTTTTGATGAATTAATAGAATGGCTTTTTATGATCCCCCAAACAAATAATCAAGTCATTTAGGGGTCTCCTTGAGCCTAGAGAAAATTGACATGAAAAAATCATATTTTAACGCAACAAGCATTTAAAAAGCCACTTCCTGCGACCCAGTAGCCAAAAAAAGTTCACATCACAATAGTGCATGTGCAATTTCACAGCCTGATAATTTTCAGAATTTTCACCAGCTTTCCTGTAGCTCAAATAGGTATTGCGTTTATTATTTTGTGTATATGTATAACTTTTTTGTTACACACACCAAAGGCACAAAATTTTGAGAGCACAGAGAAATATGCTTCAAATTAATTCCCTGAAATTCCTAGGAATATTGTGTCATTATAAAATGAGATATAAGGGGTGCGCGGCAGGCTTAGTAGGAAAATTACTGCTAACTGTATAGCTTTTTTGTTACACACCCAAACAGTCCCAAAATTTCAGAAATGTTTTCATTGTGGATATTTTCCGCGCCATAAATTTCTTGGCAATAGTGTGTCATGATAACATGAAATGTAGTGCGGCGGGCTTAGTAGGAAAATGGCTGCTAACTTATCTCATGTTTTAATGACACAATATTGCTAAGAGCTTTATGGCGCGGAGAATATTAAAAATTTAAACATTCCTGAAAATCTCAGACTGTTTCAGCGTGTAACAAAAAATCTATACATGTAGCAGCCATTTTCCTACTAAGCCCGCCGCGCACCCCTTATATCTCATGTTATCATGACACACTATTGCCAAGAGATTTAAGGCGCGGAGAATATCCACAATGAAAAAATTTCTGAAATTTTGGGACTGTTTGGGTGTGTAACAAAAAAGCTATACAGTTAGCAGTAATTTTCCTACTAAGCCTGCCGCGCACCCCTTATTATATCTCATTTTATAATGACACACTATTGCGGGAAATTCAGGGAATTAATTTGAAGCATATTTCTCTGTGCTCTCAAAATTTTTTGCCTTTGGTGTGTGTAACAAAAAAGTTATACATATGTGCAAAATAATAAACGCAATAGGGGGGTTCACGATTGGATTTTTGGCTCCTGGTGACCCCATAAAATCTTCCTTGCTGGTGCACAATTTGGGCCATAAAATTACCACCAGAAATGGTAAAACTTTGCTGGTCATCCAACAGGGACCAGCAAAATTTTACGGCACCCCTTCCGATGACCAGTCAATACCAGTCATCACCTGGAATGCATAACTCCATCTGATGGCTGGTCAACACCGGTCATTGGGTCAGGTAAACACTCAACTTGTCCCCAACACCGGTGATTGGACACACGCAAACACCCCTAACCTGGTCATCGAGTGGATACACACTCCACTCGATGACCCGGGTTGGCCATTGACTGCACACACTCCACTTGATGACCTAGCCGGTCATTGAGTGGATAACTACATACACCCCGGATGCAAAAATTTGAAGGAGCTCCGAATTGACTCCGGAGATCCTTTGAAGTACCCGCCTGCAAGGCAGGGACGTCTTGCTTGGGTCAAACCGGCCTTTTGAAGGGACTCCGAAGTGGGATCCCGGAGTCCTTTGAATCCATTTCAGAGTTTTTCCAAGGTGGATATCCACTTTGAGTTTTGTCCGAAGTGCACTTCGGAGCGCATCCAACACATAGTTGGAAGATCTCCGGAGTAACTTCGAATAACATTCGAAGTCGTTAGACTTCAAATGTTATTCGATTGAGAAATTGCACTCCGTTTCAATATTAATTCAAGTGGGACCCTTCTGGGCCCGCTTGTTTTTTCAAATGCTCCTCAGCCCGGCTCACCCACCCGGACCGCGCATTGGGGACCCATCCAGACCAGCTCATTTTACCAATTGCTATTCGAATTTGTACATATATGTTTCTTGTGATCAATCTAAGCAACAATAATAAAAAACCCTTTACAAAGTTTGTTGGGGAAGCTTTCTAATAACTGAATCATATATCTGGTAGTGTAGACTAGGGAGAGAGGAGGGGGGGGGAGAAGAGAGAAAGGAAGTGAGAGATCAAGATAGGGGAGAGAGGAGGGGGGGGGGAGAAGAGAGAAAGGAAGTGAGAGATCAAGATAAACGGAGTTGAGAATGATTTAATCTTCATGTGTGTCATCCAGGCTCTTGGGCTCAGTCCTCCATTGGGCTGATTCGGAACGGCAGCGATCAAGCCGAGCTGCAAAACCAGAAGCAGAATCAGGTGAGTTGAGTTCACTACTGGACTTTGGACTTAAACTTGAAGTAAGACTTCAACTTACCCTGGAACTCACGGTCCCAGCAGGCTCGGCCAATGAGGATGTGATCTGTGAGGGAGGTGGAGATGAGGGAAAATGAAGAGATGATGGGAGGAGCATTATTGGCGAGGAACAGGTGGGATGAAGAAGTCTGGGAGTTCTGTTTCCCATTGAAGTCGCACAAAAAAGGCAGCTGCTGCGTATTGTGGCCCACCGCGCTGTACATTGGGAAATATTGGGACCGCTGGTCAAACTTAATGGGTCAGATTCAAAAATCCTTCAAATATCCTTGGGTGGGGAACCCTGAGGATGGCACTCGAATATCCTCTGAATGCCCTTCGGAAGACATTTGGTGGAGCTGGTTTCTCCACCAAAGGCCTTTCGAAGGGCAATCAGAGTTGAGCTCCGAAGAGATGATCCGGTGAAACCCGCTGGTTGGGCGGGTTTTTTCCGGATAAATTCATCCAAAGTTTTTCCCAAAAATTGGGAAAATCTTTGGATGACTTTTGAAAGCTACTTGAACAAGGGCACTTCGATGGTTTTTCAAATGTAGCCGCTCCCTTCGAAGGTCTCCCAAAGGAAAACTTGAAAAGTGCGTCCAGGGTGTACTCGACTTGATAACCGCACCAGGTCATCGAGTGGGTACACACTCCACTCAATGACCCAATCGGGTCATCCATACCAACTCAATGGCCGGACCAGGTCATCGAGTGGACACATACACTCCACTCGATGGCCGGACCGGGTCATCGAGTGGATACACACTCCACTCAATGACCAACCCGGTCATCGAGTGGATACACACTCCACTCAATGACCAACCCGGTCATTGAGTGGATAACTACTCCACCAATGACCGAGTTGGTCATCAAGTGGATAACTACTCCACCGATGACCGGGTTGGTCATTAAGTGGGCTACCTGCTCCACTCGATGAACCAAACGGGACATTGAGTGGGGTGAATATCCACCTGATGACCGGATCGGCCATCAAGTGGATAACTACTCGACTCGATGTCCTGGTCCGGCCATTGAGTGGAGTGTGTATCCACTCAATAGCCGGACCGGGTCATCGAGTGGAGTAGTTATCCACTGGATGACCGAGCTGGTCATTGAGTGGGGTGTGTATCCACTCGATGACCGAGCTGGTCATTGAGTGGGGTGTGTATCCACTCAATGACCAAGCCGGTCATTGAGTGGGGTGTGTATCCACTCAATGACCGGACCTGGTCATTGAGTGGAGTAGTTATTGTGAAACTTCGCCTGACACCTCAGGCAACGCGCCTCCTCCGTCTCAACCGGTTCAGCCTCACAGTCATCAAGCTCAAGCTCCAGTCCAAATCAACCCTCACAGCACAGGTAAGCCCGACTCCTATACCAGTCTCAACTGATGATACAGGAGTTGTATGCTAACCAATCCATCCACTGTACCCTCATTTACTGCCTAGGCAAAGCCCACATGCAGGCGGAATACGACCAAACCAGTCAGGGCCTAGATACCGCAACCAACCTGGACCCCTAGTGGGCCAGTGCAGAGCGACAACAATCGGCGTTCTATCAGACTCCTATCCAGCACTGCTCATCTCTTCCATCTGAAAGATCCCTTAAACAACCGCGACCGCTGCGCTCATCCAACAAAACATTGAAACACCCTCTAGCGCTTCTACCACCTTCTCAGACTCACTTCAGTATATCGACGCCCTTGTCCCGGTATCCTGATTATTCTTGACCGTCTTCTTCTATTTTGTTATCTCCTTCTCAAGACCCTCTTTGTGTCATATCCCTATCTCTCTACTCACATCAAAACTCTATTTCTTCTATCAGCTGCCTGTCATAAGTGCGATCCTACTCTTAGGTACGGACCAGAGTCCATGTTCTGTTTCTCTTCATCTTTTGAGCTATCATACACTTTGTACATAAGATCTAATGAAATAAATCTCTTAGTCACTTGAATTCTTGCAGTTATCCACTCGATGACCGAGCTGGTCATCGAGTGGGGTGTGTATCCACTCGATGGCCGGACCGGGTCATCAAGTGGAGTAAGTGGGGTGTGTGCACTCGATGACGGCTCGGTCATTGAGTGGAGTGTGTATCCACTCGATGACCCGGTGTAAGACTCAAAAGTTGTTGTGAGACCCTTTTGCTGAATGGCGAAAGGTATGGATGAGGTGCTAGCTCTGCCTTTCTGTATATCAGAAAACAAGACCACCAAGGTAAGCTTGGCAATTTATTTTGTGATAGGATATGTTCGAAGATGAGATATATAAGAGGATTGTTGTCGATGTCCGAGGTTGATGGGGTTACTGATGTATGTGATAGGTGACGGTGACTTGATGTCTCGAGTGGGGCTTGAACCTAGGTCCTTTGCCTGAGGGTATATAAGTTCAGAACGTGAGGGGTGATGAGGTTGAGAGGGAGCTAAGCTCAACCAGGAGTGGAACCGGGGACTGGTTACTGGTGAAAGGTGTGTGACTGAGCGGTGATGTGAATTTCAAATAAAGTGTGAAAGGTATGTGAACTGAGTGGTGGTGTGAGCTGATAACTGTGATATGGATAGATAATATGAGTGATAAGTGAGTAGGGAATATAGACCGCCGGATGGCATGAGGATCTGAGGGGGAATGTCCCCTGATGGGATGAGGAGAAAACAACTGGCAGGCAGAGGCCTCCTTGTATAGACAATGATGAGGGAATTTAGCTCCAGGGGAACAGCTTTGAGGGAATTTGGCTGGTGAGAAAGTACAACTGAGGGAATTTAGCTAGACTATTTACAATGCGTCCCTTTGATATGCAAACAGGATCATATATATTCATACAAGGATTTTCCAAGATCAAAGATATGCAAATGGGAAACAAACATATGCAAGGGGAAATAGGAGGTGAGGCCTGATAAAAGGAAGGAAGAAAAGTAATTCATGTGCCGTATGCATTATGCTAAGTATGGTAGCCAAGAGTTGAGTCTGTGTGTGAACCCACTCGGACTGGTGCGTGAAAGGGGTGATTTGCGTATCTTCTGATCCGGTAGAGATATGAGGGTGGTTTCAGTGGGTGACTAGGGGCTATTTTGGTCCTAGATTCCATTTCTGCTTTCCAGTTGGCTGTATCTTGAGGCGTTTTGTGAGTACACATAAAAGTTTGAATTTTCCTCCTACAAACACAGGAATAATGACCACACCGGTCCGCCCATCGAGTGGATACACACCAATGACCCGGTCCGGCCATCGAGTGGATACACACCGATGAGCCGGTCCGGCCATCGAGTGGATACACACCGATGAGCCGGTCTGGCCGTCGAGTGGATCCACACCGATGACCCGGTGCGGCCATTGAGTGGATACACACCTGATTCGATGACCGGCTCGGTCATCAAGTGGATAACTACTCCACTCAATGACCCAGTCCGGTCATCAAGTGGACTGGTCATCGAGTGGGGTGTGTATCCACTCGATGGCCGGACCGGGTCATCAAGTGGAGTAAGTGGGGTGTGTGCACTCGATGACGGCTTGGTCATCGAGTGGAGTTTGTATCCACTCAATGACCCGGTCCGGTCATCGAGTGGAGTGCGAACCCACTCAATGACCGGGTAGTGGTGATCCACTCAATGACCCAAAGTCATCGAGTGGAGTATGTATCCCAGGTTGGTCATCAAGTGGGGTGCATGTATGGGTGTTTGTTGACCCCATGATTGTGAGGTGTGTGAGATTGATGGCCGGTCTTGACCCGCCCAGGTTCATGGTGTGATGGGCACCAGTATGTTTCCTTTGCTCAGCCAGCATAAAATCCTCCTGGTGTGAGGCTAAAAATTTAATTGCGCAGCGTGCGCATCTCTACTGGTGAGGTGATAAAAAGTTGCTGGTGAAATCCAATTGTGAACCCCCCTAATACCTATTTGAGCTACAGGAAAGCTGGTGAAAATTCTAAAAATTATCAGGCTGTGAAGTTTCATATGCGTTATTGTACTGTGAAGTTTTTGTGGCTACTGGGTCGCAGGAAGTGGCTTTTTAAATGCTTGTTGCGTTAAAATATGATTTTTTCATGTCAATTTTCTTTAGGCTCAAGGAGACCCCTAAATGACTTGATTATTTGTTTGGGGGATCATAAAAAGCCATTCGATTGATTCATCAAAAAATATCTCAAGAAATGCAAGTCAATTTTTTTGGGGGAAAATGCAGTGCGCAAAGAGCCGTGGCAGAAGCGCGCACTGGGGGCTGGACGTCAGGACAACGACCCCCACAGTGCACGAAGAGTTTTCCGCAGTGCGCAAAGTAAGTCCGTATAAATATAGGTGATATAATTGCTGATTAATTCAATAAAAAATACAAAATTCAACATAAAGCCTCCAAATGTTTTTTGTAGGCAACCTAAAGTGCTGGTCTCTTCAACTGTGAACCCAGAATCATCTCATCCAGCCATCTTCAGCATCATAACACCATTATATTGCTTCATATTGGTCAAAAGTGATATAATGGTATTATGGTGCTAAAGATGACTGAATCAGTTGAATCTGATTTCAAAGTTGAAGAGACCAGCACTGTAGGTTCCCTACAAAAAAAAATTGGAGCCTTTATGTTGAATTTTGTATTTTTTTATTGAATTAATCAGCGATTATATCACCTATAATCATCTCAGTGCCAAACAGGGCCTAAAAACATTTCCCACCAAACTTGAAAGCTACACGTGGCTACCAAACTCAAAAGCTACACCCTTGGCCCAAATAGTGCAAGCTTAGCACCAAAGAGCTGCAAATTAGTGCAGTTTAGCCAGGCCAAAAAATTCTGTGCTTTGCATAGCAAAAGCCTTTCACCTTTCATTCTTCTGTATCTAATCCCTGAGGGCATATTCACCCATCTTTTAGCAAGAGTGCATTTTCACGTCACTGCAAGGTAGAAGACCTACAATGGCAAGAGAATTTTAACCATCCTGTTTCTTTGGTCTTTGGAGATTATTGGTAGAATGTAGTAATGGGCTGCTTGGTAGAAACATATCTATGTACAAGCATACAAAAACTACAAACGGGCTCCACCATCTCAACAGAGATTTACTTCCTTGTCCCGTTTCTTTCTCTACCCATTACTTTAGGGGCCTTTTCTTCAAAATGATGTAGGGTTAAATGAGTTGCCTTTTGTGACTGTCTGTTTGCCTGTGTTTAGGAGATCGCAACAAATGTGGGCAGTCCCTGGCAGTCCGCGCCCAGGAGGGAGGTTTATAGATAAGTTTGCTTGGACATGTGAAGAATCATGACACGGAGGTGCAATCTTGTGCAACACATGGATTTTTGGCAGTAGGTTTCCTGCAGGTCGCTGCAGTCTGCTGATTGATCATTTCCCCCGTGCATAAATATCATTGCTGCAGCTCGGGAATTTGTTTCCAGGGATAAAACTTTCGGTCTGGCAGTGTGCGGAAAATCCTCGAAAATCCGAGTTTGGAAACTCCGCATCCCCCTCTGCCATCCTGTTCGAGAACTTTGTATGTCAGCCGGGGAGATAGGGCTGTAATCACAGCCAACATGATTTCCTCCGAAGTCGCTGTCATGCAATTGATCGGTTTTCGGTGGCTTGAATGAGAGCAGAGAGAAAAGAGTGGAGAGGGACTGAGTGGCATAAAGCGAAGCCATCGATTGCTCCCAGTTCCAGGGTTTTCTCCCCACCAACATCTCCATCCATCAACATCGCCATCATGTTTTCATCATCTCATTATTTGACTCTCGTTGCTCTTGTGCTGACTGGAGTCTGGCTAACCCGCACCACCCTCGCAGTGAGCTGTAAGCCTGACGAATTAGTCGATAGGAAACAATGCGCTCAGTGGGTAGTTATCTTTTTGCCTCAAATCTCCCTCCTTCGCCTGCCAATCTGTTCCATGTTTTCGAGCTGATAGGTTTCCATCTAAATGCGTTAAACCCTAACTTTTTCTGCTCGTTGACCACTAGAGCGATCTCACAAATCATATATGACAAACCAAACAATATCCTCGATAGGGTCTCGATTGGACTTGCGAGGCAATCTGGTAATTGCACGGTATGTGTAGATTATGTTTTCCTCAATGATTATTCTATCAACAGCGAATCAGCCTGTAGTTTCTGGACTGATTGAGGATGCTTTAATGTAACTAGGTGATCGTCTCGAACACAGAAAAGGATATTGTGTCAGTGAGATTCTTAATAAACCTTGTCAAGAAAAAACTTGGTGGAATCAGGTCGTGTTAAACTGTTCTCGAGATCCTCGAATTATTGGATCACTTTTCCGAGCAGAACAAAGAAGCAAATTGAGGCAGGTTTCAATAGCATCCTCGATCAATGTCAAAACCATGTTAGTAATTACTTTTCCGTATTCCTGATGTACCAAAAATCGGTTTACTTTGGAGTCTTGATTGATCGCATGTCCGCGTCCAAATCTATGTACCAGGCGGGTCAAAATCCGCTATTCAAAATGGTCTATGTTGAAGTTCAAAACCGTCAAGCACGCCATGATACCAATTTTTTCCCTCCTCGAGTCTTGACCTGTGGTCTCAACCGTAACGCACCGTTGACAGCCGACAAAGATTGTCAGACGTAAGTAGAGCAGTGATTTCACGAGCCCCGAAGAAACCGTTGAACCTGACTAATTCTAAGGTTCCGTCATCGATCATAGCCTGTTCGATAGTATCCCGGTTGATAAACAGGGCCGCTTGTCCTCCACATTCAAGACTTTCAAAACATGCACGGTGAGTCCAGCTATTATTTCAATTGGCTGAAGTTGATGTACGGGATGGCAAGCTGACTTGTTCGGTGACTCGGTCATAGATACTTCTCTACACAACCGATGACTCACCACTAATTGCGTGGGTTATTTCTCAGAAAAATCTGAACTTTTGGAGAATCTTTCACCACTCAACAATAGATGAACAGTCCACGAGTAAAACTCACGCTTTTCTGCTCTACCTTTTGGAATCTGATTATCTAGTAAGAAGAGCGATATTGCTCCAGTGGTTTCGGATATGATCAAAGGCTGTAAAGGAAAGGTAAGTCACCATCACCTGAGTATCTTGAAAAATCTCTGGAATGCTAACTCAAAATGCTCTTGACAGTCGGGCGTCATAAGTTTAACCAAGGGAGCAAGCGGTAATAATGGCCTTGCTGTGGTAAAACTTAGGAGTAGCAAACTCTGTGGTGATGGATCTGATTCTCTACAAGTTTGTTTATAATCACCTTCTAGATAGTACTAGACACACATATCATGATGTACCATTCCATTGGCCTTGATCACTTTTCATGATTTTTTTCGATGGAGAATAGAAGGGGGAATTGGATCTTGACAGTTTATTTTTCACATTGCATGTGCCATGTAAAAGCCTAACTTTGTCAAATTCTGAAAGTGCAGCACCGTGACCAATTTTACATGTAAAATCCAGCCTGATGAGGAGCCTTGTTAAGAATGTCATGTAAAGTCTGCTATTTTGAATGATGCATGATGGTACAAAATCTTTTGCAGGAGGGATCAAAAACAAAATTGGCCTTCAGAATCAGTTTTACTACCGCAGCGTTTGCTGCTCCTCACTTTGATTACAGTGAGCCCATTGTTACCGCCCCCGCCCTTCGTTAAACCTATAACGCCCGACTGTCAAAAGAATGTGAATTTATTAGTATCCCAGGTATTTTTCTTCCTCATATACGGTCAGTAAAGCAGACACTAAAATGCTTGTGGCTTACTTTTCCTTGGCATTCTTTGATTGTCTTCGATACCACTGAACCGATCTCGCTCTTTTTACTAATACGTTATAGTCAGTTTTCAAGAAGTAGAACAGAAAATCATGAGTTTCTTTCGTGCACTATCCAATTGCAGTTGAGGGGTGAAAGAGACCCAAGATGTTCTCTGATGGATAACCTACGCGATAAGTGGGGAGTCATCAGTTGTGTAGATGTGTACCTATGGCCCAGTCACCAAAGGGTCAGCATGTCGTCTAATCCAGTCCATCAAAAGCAGCAAACTACAGCTGAACTCACTGTGCACGTGTTTAAAGTCTTCAATATGGACGACGTCGGTTGGCCCTTGTCACCCAACATACGACCCTTGTTATCAACGGGGATACTTTTAAACGCACTGTGTAGTCATTCCAGGAAACATACAAGTCAGGTGAAAAGGTCTCTTTGGATAATGTTCTGCTGCATCGAGCACTTACGTCTGACAATCTTTGTCAAGTGTCAATGGTGCGTTGGAGTTGAGACCACAAGTCAATTTTTCAGGAGCAAAATAGTCCGTATCATGGCCCGATTGATGGTCTTGAACTTGGAGATAGACCGAGTTGAATAACGGAGATTGACCCGTCTTAATTATGTCAATTGGAACATGAACATGTGTTTGGCAACAGGAATTGATCCGTTATACATATGAGCAGAGAGAAGATGATTACTAACCCAGGGTTGACATTTGTCGAAAATGCTGGTAAAGCCTGCCTCAATTTGCTGCTTGGTCCTGCTCGAAATCAGAGTGATGGAAGAGTGCAATTCCGCGATTCCGTCAAGATTTTTTTTTCAAGTTATTTATGGCAAGAATCTCACTGACACCACGTCCTTATTTGGGTTTAAAACGCTTATCTGTTTAAAATGGAAGCAGTGCCGATCAGTCCAGAAATCACAAACTGGTTGGCTATCAAGATAATCACTGAAGAAGACTAGTAAGGGAATCGGCACATACGGTGCAATTACCAGATAGCTTCGCAAACCTGGACGAGACTCTGTCAAGGACATTCTTTGGTTGGTCGTAAACGATCTGTGAGACCGCCCTGCATAACAAGCACCAAGATTTTGGATTTGAGAGTTCAAATGGATGTCAAGCCATCAGACTCAGTTGGAAACCATTGAAATGGAGTGGCAGGTCAACAAGCATGATTCGAGGCAACTCACTGCGCGCATTGTTTCCTATCGACTACATCGTAGTCGCAGCTCACTGCGAGGGAAGTAGGGGCTAACCAGGCTCCAGCGAGTACCATAGTAAGAAGGGTACAGTGATGAGAGGAAGAGAGCATGATGGCAAGCTCGACGGATGGAGATGTTGGTGGGAAGATTAACTCCAAGGAATCGATGGCCTCGTCAGGTCTTATATACCCCGTTAGCCTTCCAGTCAGCCCCCTCCCCCCCACGCTTCCGTTTTCATTCAAGCCAACCCACAACCGATCGATTGCATCAATTCGACGTAGCGTTTCCGGAGCACAATATTTACTGTGATGAGCTTTCGGCCGGCCGGCATTGTCAATGGGACAGAGTTGGGAATTAGCTGATATAACATCGATTCGCCCAGCAATTCCGGGCACACGTTGAAGGATCTTGGACCTCGATGGGAAACACGCGCTGTTACACACACCCAGGCTATCATCTGTTCCGATCGACTTGGATGGCCGCATTGCTGGCGAGAAATTGAAGTCAGAAGGTGCGATTACATAGTTTTGAGGCTTGATTAACACGACTCCAGGCCTAACAAACCCCCACCGGGCGAGAGCCACTTCATGGTGCTGTTTAACGCCAGGATTGTGATCCGCTTGGTAATTAGGGCGGCGCACATATTTATGTAGGAACCCACGGGAAGTTTCAAGTATGCACTCGCATTCAGCCATCTGAACCCCAGTATGTGGCATAAGCAGACCCGGTTTTCCAGGAAAGGAGTTCCTCGAAATATTTACTTTCGAATCATCCATAGTCAGTAAAAAGCTGTCCAACTCATCGGCCATCGTCCATCTCGGATGTATGTAAGTCGAGACTCGGGGTCAAAGACCCTTATAAATTGTAGAGAGGGTTGGGATTCGGGAATGGAAATTAATCTTCGATCAAGTCATGACGCATAAATTCATGAGGATGCACCGGAATTGCTGAGGTTATCTGTGGACTAGCTGAGGCTTGAGTGTGTTCTTGTGAGCAGATTCAGCCCCATTAATATGCGCCGGCCGGGGAGGGAGCCCGGTGGCCGATGGCTCACCACAGCTAATTTTGTGCTATGACGCAATCCATCGGTCGTGGGTGGGTTAGAGCAGAGAGGCATGGGGAGTGGGGAGGAACTGAGTGGAAGCTCGACAGGGTATATAACACCAGGCCATCCACCCCCTGAGGGCGCTTCCTCTCCCCACCAACATCCCCCTCCATCGAGCTCGCCATCATGCTTTCTTCCTCCCATCACCTCACTCTCCTCAGTCTGGCACTTGCTGGAGCCTGGTTTGCACCTACTTCCCTCGCTGCGAGCTGCGACTTTGAACCAGTCGATAGAAAAGAATGCGCTCAGTGAGTTATCTCGAATCTCGCTTGTGGACCTGCCACTCCGCTCCAATAGGTTCCAATGCTTTCGAACTGATGGATCTCTATATGCAAATATCCGAAATCCCGAATCGGAAATCTTGGTGCCTGTTAACCAGGGCGATCTCCCAGATCGTTTACGACCAACCAAAGAATATCCTTGACAGAGTCTCGTCCAGGTTTGCGAAGCTGTCTGGTAATTGCACCGTATGTGTCGATTCCTTAAATTATCTCTCGCAGTTTCTGGACTGATGCTTCGATTATAACCAGATAATCGTCTCGGTCCCAAATAGGGGCGTAGTGTCAGTGAGATTCTTAGCATTTATGTATATCACATGGAAACGGGTCGTCTTCAAAAACTCATTCTCGACTTCCTTGCATCACTTCACTTCGAGCAGAACCAAGCAGCAGCTCGAGGCGGGCTTTAACAGCATCTTCGACCAGTGTCCATCTATTGTTAGTGATCATCTTATAACCTGCTAAAATGATGCACCAAATCGGAATCTCTGACAATCACATCTTCACGTCTCAATCGATATAATTTAGACGGGTCGAGCCCCGTTGCCGAACTCGGTGGAGCTGACAGTTCAAGACCATCGGGCGGAGCATGACACGGATTATTTCCCTCCGAGCAACTTGGCTTGTGGTCTCAACGTTGGGGCACCATTGACAGTCGACAACGATTGTCAGACGTAAGTGTTTGATGAATATTTTGCATCCACCAGAATCTCCTCCAAAAGACCTTTCACCCTGACCTATCATCCCGGGTTTCCGCAAATGATTACACATAGTGCGTTCAACAGCATCCCCACCGATAACAAGGGCCGCATGCTAGGTGATAAGGGCACGTCGGCGCCTTCCATATTGAAGACATTCAAAACCTGCACGGTGAGAATAGTTGTTAATGCTTTCTGCTGTTGATGGACTGGATTGAATGAGAACTGAATTCCTTGCCGCCTCATGTTCTCATAGGTACTCATCTACACAACCGATGCCTCTTTCCTCATTATGTGCGTTGAAGTCTTATCTTTTCATAGATTCTTTCATCCCCTGCCCATCCGTGACGCGTAAACGCAAAAAAAGAAAAACTCACGATTTTCTGCTTGATTTGATGGCAAATGGTTGACATGTAGTAAGAAAAAGGAGATTGCTCCTGTGGTATCGAAGACGATCAAAGAATGTAAAGGAAAAGTAAGATCCTCCATCTGACATACGTGTACCAAAAATCACCCAAATGCTTGCTAATTTAACTTTCCCTGGACAGTCCGGCGTGATAAGTCAAACCAAGGGAGGAGCCGGTAATAATGGTCTCACTGTGGTCAAAGTGAGAAGTAGCCTCCGCTGTGGGAGTCGAAGCGATTCTGAAGGCCAATTTTGTGCTTAATTTTCTTCCTAGAGAATCACTATAACACGTTATTGAGAATAACTTCTGCCACTCATTAGCTTTGTCTTTTGAGAGTTCTAAGAAGAGCTGCCAATCATAAATAAATGTGTAACTTTGTAGCATCATTTGTTTCTTTTTCATCCCCCGAAGATCGGCTCACACAATGAAATGTATCTAAAATATTTTGATCAAGAGATGTGCTGTTGAACCTGAAGATCTTTCTTGCCTCCTGAGCAATTGTCAAATGCGTTGTCTATAACTTCGAAGAATTCTTAATGGCAATCTACAACTTCGTGGAAGGATCTACTTCATTGGTCTTCAGTCATTAGCGGAGGAAAAGAACCAGGCACAAACTGATGTTAATTCCGGAGTTTTAAACAGTAGAGAAAGGTTGTATTTTCACATACGACTGCCATTCACCTAACAAAATTATTTCATCGATTGGCGGACAAAAAAGAACAACATATTATGCAATTACCTGACATCCAAAAGAAAAAAAAAAAAACGATTGTGTAACTGTATGATTGAAGGATTAAACATTTTCAATCACCAAAAAAAAACAGCTGAATTGTCCTTGTTTTAGGTTTAAGAATTACACAAGCAAAGGGTTCTATAATTGTAACTGATCAAAACACGAAAGGAGATAATAAGGGTTATACATAAAATGACTAAGGCAGATGAGGAGGCTGCCAGATGAAGAAAGTGCTGCCAAACATGCCCGGTCTAGGCAGAGTCTTTTTAGGAAGATGAGGAGGGAAGGAGGAAGAATAGATAGGGCCTGGGGGTTGATGCGAAAGGGTAGGGGGGATAGTTTGAGAGGCTGGAAGAGAAGAAGGAGGGGGTGGATTGAGATATCGCGTGTAGCCGTCCGGCCGACGGAATACATTTGCCGGTGCACCCCCATTCACCCCTTGACTCCCACTCGGTATCCCTCCCGTCGGCCCTGCTTCTGGCTTCCATGAACCACCACCACCACTCCCATTCTCACTCGTCTCCTTCGGTAGATACTCCGGACTCAAGGGCCGTTCAACCATTGCTCGAACGTGGTTCTTGTACTCAATCTGTCCCACAAACAGCTCGATATTAGAAGACTTGATACGATTCCACCGTCTTCTTTTGTCACTCTTTTTTTGCTGATAATGAGAAAGGGACACGAACCTCGAAATCCATCATGTCCATGTTCTGACGGAGCAAGTCGAAGCCAACCTTCATCTGCTGATTCAAGATCCGCTTCTCCTCGGCGCGCCGTTTCTTGCGGGCTTCCAAACGGTCGACGGCGGAGTTGTTAAAGCTTATCACGCATACACGCCGGGTCAACTCCGAGAATGTCGCGTGGGGGTGGAAAGACTGCGGAGCAGAAGGAAGGGTACGCACAGAGAAGCTTGAGGAGGGAGGTTTCCCGGCTGGACTGGTTTGGCGGCCGGCTTCTATCAAATTCCAATTGTCACCCGTACCAATCAAACCCGCTCAATCAGCCTCTATGTGCTGTTTTTGTGGAGAGAGAGAGAGAGAGACAGAGGGGGAGGAGAGCGAGACGAGAGAAGACCGACCTTTTCGCTACGGCAAAACAAGGCGCCCCAAATAGACGGATCATTGAGGTCGTATTCGCCAGCCTTCTTCTTCGGCGGGTTGACTGGATTCGCAGCGGCTGGCTTCGGAGTGGATGTAGCAGAGGGGTTCGAGGGGGCTGGGAAGCCAGTCGTTGTCGTGCCTTTATTGTTGACTTTCTTGAAGCTTGGTTTCACAGGCTTTTTCGTCGAAGTTTGGGGTGCATTCTGGGCGTTGTTCAGTTTTTTGAGAGTAGTCGAGCTGGCAGCAGTGTGAGACGTTGTTTTTGTGGAGTCTGATTTGGATGGGTTTGGCGCAGAATGTTCTGGTGGTGGATCTGAACAAAGGGGTGCCTGTTGCTGCTGCTTCGGTTCACTGCTGGAAGATGTTGGCTCGGCCGGCGGATGGGTCGACTGACGTGATGGTGAGTGGTGGTTGGATTCCGGTGGAACAGGCTCTTCATTCTGATCTACATCCCCTTCTTCCTGAGTGAGCGAGCTTAGTCCAGGTGTTGGTGCTTGCTCGAAGGTGATTGGTGAGCTTGAGCCGGGCTGTCTGGGTGATAGATCGAGGTAGTTGTTGATCTGTCGTTCCATCATCGGGGCTAGGTTGATAGGCTGGTCAAGCTGTATGAGTCGTCTGGTAGGCTGCCGTGTTGGTTGAGGAAGATCGACAACGGTCAGGAAAATGGAAAAATTGTTCAGAGAGGGCCTGTCTGAGGGTTACACCCCTCAAGCGCGAACTTAACCCTCCCCCTCGCGGGGCGCGACAAGGGGACTTGAGTTTGCATAAGAGCATCTCCACCGGCTAACTTAACTAGGTCCCTTTATTTGAGGGGGGGCGCTGTCCCGCAGGGACCCTCCGAAGGAGGGACTTGACCCTATGTCAGCTTGGGCTGACAGAATCAGAACTATGCCATTTTTCAAACCTTTCTGGCTTCACCCCTTCCCATTGGGCAGCAAAAGTTTGGGGGAACAAAATCAGATCTGTGGTCCACTTCATTCTATCTTGCACAATGCACACTGTACAGAATCCAAAACTAATGATGTTAGAATGGAAATGGCACATCAAGAAGAGGTGCTGGGCACTGGAGGACTTCCTGTCAAGTCTAGGAACCTCCCAGATCTCAATTTACACACCCATACTCTTAATTTTTGGTAGAAGGGAAAATGTTTTCCTAACCCTACAGCTCATGACTTTCATGCGCACTGATTTTTAATTTAGTACATGTCTTAATTTAGGAGTTATTGGGGCATCTAGAGCTCTCTAAATGCCGACGGGAAGTCCTCCACTATATGTACACATTTTGTGTTTTTTTTTTGTGTAGCCTTCCCTCAGAATATGGTGCGAGCCCTACAAGACAACACTTGCTCACCAGATGTGTGAGCATTGATCATTGAAAAAATAATTGAAGTCAGACTCTTGCTGTGCCAGTTTGGTGAAGTCCCTCCTGACGGCCCGAAGTCTTGGGACTTTATTTAAGTTTGAGCCATGACGCCCAGGATCCGGCCACCACAGCATCCGTGAGCTGCTCCCCAACATTTAATCAGACAGCCCTTTCCATTTAATCTCTCGGCGAGCTTCCAATTCTAACATTTGACCAGATGCAGCCTGACCGTCAGGGATTTGATGGTCAGGTTGCTAGCTTTCTGGTCAATTGTCAGGCAGCCTAATGGTCAAGCTGACGACGTGTATTGATGGTCAACCGCCGGCAGGTTGACTTTGGGACCCTTGGCAGTCGTGGTGCCAACAAACACAGAGGTCAGCCGCCGGGCGGCTTGTCCAAAGTATGGGATGGTCAACCCAACCGGTGGCCGCCCACCGCAAGTTTGACTGCATGCCATGACCATCAAGTCACACCAAACGTGGCATCACCAGCAGAACCACGGCAGCCCGACCTGCTTGTCAGGTTGGCGTTGAACAATGTGTGATGTTGGGTTCTCGGCCCGAAGGCGCCGAAAGTGCTCCTGTGGTGTATGCCTTTTTATGTCTATCTCACTCAGGCACAAGGTATCAGAAATAAATTAGATACAATTGTCGGCCTGCCTTTGAATCCTTAAACAAAAAATGCGTTCTTGGAGGTGGAGTTCAAACAGTTCTTTGGTGATTTTTTAAAAATCAGATTCAAGCACCACAAATACCAAAAAAAATACGAGCAGCGAGCCATGCCTCTTTTGCATCTCATGGGCTGCTTCAATTGACTTCCAATGTAGTCGTGTAGCTGCTGTAGAAGGAACAACAAAAAAAGTCCAAAATCGACTTTCTTTGCCTACTATCTAGCAAGGTCAGGCATAGTCACCCTCTTCGGAGGATTGCTCGAGCCTTTGAACAAGGGACAGCTAAATTCACACACAGGAAGTTCTTTAACTGCGTTCTCTTTTCCTCTCTTTTCCTGAAAGGGAGGAAAGAAGCATGTTCATTGAAAACCTCCGGAGAAGAAGCAATCAGAAAAAAAGTGGTTTTTGCCTGACAGCACAAGGGGATAGTGTGAGCCCAAGGCCATAGTCTCAGCCAGTCCGGCAAGCCAGGTTATGGCTGAGGGCATTTCAAAGATAAGAGTAATTAATTGATTGGTTTGATGAACCAATACCAGTAATTACACTGATAAGAACAGATACTACGGAGCTGTACCAACCTCAGTGTTTGGAGGGTGTGGTAGGTAAATACATAGTCTAAGAAAGGCAAGCCAGTTGGAGATAGTTTCCAAGAGGGTGCTGTCCCAGCCCGAGGCTGCTGAGAGCATCTCCAACGGACTCGCTAACACTGTGAAAAAAACTCAAGAAACTTCTGTCAGTTGACATCCAATATTACAAAGGCACCTTTGTAATATTGCATGTCAACTGGCAGCAGTTTCTTGAGTTTTTTTTTTCACAGTGTAAAGCGGGACTCGCGACCCCAATTTAGCAAGTCGGGTGAGTTTTCAGATTCCAATGGACTTGCTATACAACTTGCCAAACGCCTCCCGAGTTAGTTGCCTCAACTCGCCACAGCCCTCCACTTGTGGCAAGTCTGCTTCAACCCAACACTTGCCTCTTGGACCACACCTCGCACCAGCTTGCACCCCACGCCACCTCACCTACTGGCTGATCCTCTTTTCATTCAATTGGATCTCGCTGCCAATGACCGATCATCAATAGGATGACTGGGCATCAATGCCCATGACCGGTCATCAATAGGATGACCGGACATTGAGACCAATCACCAGGAATCAATACTGATGATTGGTCATTGAGACCAATTACCGGGCATCAAGACGGATGACCGGTCATCAAAGCCGATGTCCGGGCATCGAGACTGATGACCAATCATCAAGACTGATGACCGAGCATCAAGACTGATGACCGAGCATCAAGAATGATGACCGGGCATCAAGACTTATGGCCGGTCATCAAGACCGAAGACCGGGCATCAAGACTGATGACCGGTCATCAAGACCGATGACTGGGCGTTGAATGATGACCATGACTGGATGCCCTATTGATGACTGGGCATGATGCACATGGCCGGTCATTGAGAGGATGAACGGTGTGGTGAATAACCCGGTAGTCAAATTTATTTTCAGTTTCCGCGCTCACGGGCATCAGTCCCCAAGATTCCCAGCCTCAAGAATCTCAAGACTCAACCATCAAGAATCCAGCCCCTCACTTCTAGGCTCCTTTCCTATTCTGTCGTCCCCCCCCTTCCCTTTTTTTTTCTTTTTTTTTTCTTCTCTTCTGCTTCCCTTCCTCTCTCAAGACTCCTCTTTTAGATTCTTGGTCCTAACACAGTTTGTACTGTGGGTTTATTTGTTTGCTCTTGATTCCTTCCCTTCTTTCCCCCTTTTCTTTCTGGCTTCTGTGTCTTCTTCTCCTCCTTCCGCTCTGGCTCTCTGCTTTCTTTGGTGCTTGTTCTTCATTACTTCATTGTTTGGCGTCTGGTTTCTTTTCTTTTCTTCCCTCTTTTGAGTTTTTGCTGGCTTTGTTTCTGTTCTGTCTCTGTGATTTGTTGTGTATGCGCGCGTGGCGCGCAAGGATATGATGAAATGTATGTGACATGTTGTCTCCCCGAGTCCAAGTTTGCAGAACTTGGAGGAGGGGAGCGGCATGGCATTCTGATCCGCCGTCAAAAAGAATCGAGAGTCCCATCGAGAAACCCAAGAATCCCTCAACAGAATCCCCCAGCAAAACAAACCGCCGTCGAGAGTCTAACCCTCGACGAAACGACTCAAAACCACTTTCCCAGCTATCACCTTGAATCCCATTCGACTCATCTTACCGGACCGATCCGCGAGGGCAGCCACCAGGCACCATTCCCCTCCCAGCGCTGTCGCCGGCCTAGCACCGGACGAAGCTCCATATTTGGTCCCCCGAGCCGGGATCGAACCAGCGACCTCAAGATTTACAGTCTCGGACTGTGGTTTTGAGGCCGTTTGGCGGTTAAAATTCTTTTCTTTATTTTTTTTTTTCCTTTACCTTGAATCCCTTTGAAATCAAGAGTCTCAGCTGAATCAATTGGGAGTCTCTTTGTCTCCTCGAACTCTTGGATCCGGCCACCCTATCTCACACACCCACGATCGAACGGCCTCGATCCATCAATACACGTCATTCGTCGATTTGAATCTTTCCTTTTCTTTTTTTTTGTGATATTCTTTTTTTTTGTGTTCGGCGGCGGGGCATAGGAGAGGAAGAAGTAAGTCCCCTCCATTTAGTAGCACCCCCGAAAGTCTACACTCATATCGAAGCATCATCGCCACCGCTGTGAGCCGCACTCTCTTGTCCGTCAGTTTTCTCCCTAGAATCCGTCGGAATGGTCAAGATCAAGTCGCCAAACAAACGGCTATGCTTCAATGGGACCAAGGTCAAGAGGTTTATTGAAACCTACGAGATGGTGGCTAGCTTGGACGAGGCCACCGAGTTGGACATGGCTTGGCAGATTCGGCTTTTCCTTGCTACCGACGAGCTGTTGGATATTCTCGAGACGCTGGAAGGGTTCAGTCCCCCCGATTGGCCGAAGCTCAAGGCCGCGATGATTGCCTACTGGGGCCAGGTGGACACCGCCCGGTTCACGACCCGGGATCTGACTTCTCTGGTTGAAGATTGGGTTTCCAAGGGCGGCGTGGCTTCAGCGACGGATTATCAGAAGTTCCGTCAGTCTTGGGAGCCGATACAGTCATATCTGCTCTCGAAAGCCCACATCGACTCAGTGGAGGAGATACAAAACTCCTATTATCAAGCTTTCTCGGCCACCGCTCAGGACAAAATCAGGAGGAAGTTGATTCGTGATGGGACAATGGTGACAACTTTGGATCATTGATTTAAATTGCCAACCTTTAAGATTCTCAAGGAGGCCGTGGACACCGTGATGAAGGAACAAACGGCGCTCACCTTTGAGGAATCAAGAACGGGCCAGCCTGTTGTAGCGTCTCCATTTCAGGAGGGAAACTCGGTCATGAAGAAGATGGGCGAGGAACAACGCCCGAAGGAAGCCCCGGCGCCGTCTAAGTCTTCCCCAAACATAGATGAACTGTCGAGGTTGCTGGAGGCTTTTGAACACAAAATAGATCAGAAGATATCGGCGATACCCACCAAGGCTTCAGCCTCGACAGAGCGGCCACCGTTAGTCTGTTATTATTGTCATCGGGAGAACCACGGGACGTCCCGTTGTCAGGAGCTTGTTAAGGACAAAGAAGCAGGGCTCGTTGAACAGCGAGGTACCAATTTTTTCCTTCCAAATGGGGCGCTCATCCCCTTCAATCGTAGTCGGCCAATTCGACATGTGGTGGCCTCTTTTCAACCGAATTCATCAGCCGGAGTCCCTAGACCTTCGACTCCAACTCGCCAGTCATCGACGGTGGCTGCAGCTGAATACAAGGCGAGCTGTGGATCGCTACAGCCCTGGTATCCCCCGGCAGTCTCTTCTCAGTCCTTCGCTGGGGCCTACGAGTCCGATCCGGCGGGAAGAAAGCGCCACGAAGAGTCGCGACCTTTCAAGTCGCCTGTAGTTCCGCCGACGCAGTTAAAGAGACCGTTGCGAAAGACACCCGGATCGCCCACGGATTCGACAAGACGTCAGGAGGAGAATGAGCCGGAACTTTTTGACAGGATCATGAACGAGCCAGATCCCGAGCCTTCTCCGCTGAAGGAGCAGCCAGCACGCCCAGCTACTCCCCCTAAAGCCGCAGGACAGCAGCCAAAGGTCCGATTCGAGCGCGAGGTTTCTCGCGATCACCCCGATGCGGTTGACGGGCTAGTCAAGAAGATCTTCGAACTTCCGGTGACTACCACTGTTGGAGAGATTTGTTCCGTCTCGCCAGCTGTTTCGGACGGAGTGAAGAAGTGGGTTTCCCGCCGACGTGTGGAAGTGGGTGGCGAGGATTTGAAGGTAAATTCGGGCACGCTTGCGGAAGGAATCGACCCCGAAGGAAAGTTCGACCCAAACCTTTATTTGTGCCCACTGGGATACCTCAGCTGTAGCGTCGGGGAAGGGGAGGCAATTTCTTCGCCTTTGGTCAACTCGGGATCACAATTAAATATTATCTCTGATTCTCTAGCGCTGAAATTGAACCTCACCCCTTGAGTAAACTTTAGCTCAGCAGTGTACGGTATCAACAACCAAGCTTGTGAGCTGATTGGGATTGCAGAGGACGTTCCAATTCGCATCGGCCGCTCAATCGTCGGTACTTGCCATTTCTGGATCACTCGGGCCGATGGGCCGTTCATCCTTGGCCGCCCTTTCTTAATGGACTTTAGGGCTGCTTTGATGTTCTCCCCCACATCCGGCGAGTGGATCATCCTGCCCGATTCGAATGGAAGGAACATTGAGGTGACCCTTTGCCCGGTGGATAAGGGAAGATGGGAGCGAGATTTCCCCGCTCACGGTCGGAAGGGCGTTCTGGTGCATTGCGGACGTCTCAAAGAGGGCCACGGTGACGAACAGCATTTTTTATGAAGGAGGCCGATCCACTCGCCGGCAGTCTTAATTTAGGGTCACGACTTTCCACCGGCGGAGCGGCTTCTGACCTATTGACCCATTGTTTTTCTTCTCACTCAGTTTCATCTGTCTCAGCTTTTCCGATTGTCTCGACTAAAAATCATCAAGAACAAAAACATCAAGAAAAACATAAAATCCTCAAAAATATTGGCGCTGTTTCCTTCAGCTCTCCGGTTCCGCGTTTCGACCAGCTTTTTTCCTTCAATTCGTCAAAAGGTGGGCAGCATGGGTGCTCGGCAGGGGGACAAAGTGTCAAAGTAAGTCCCCATCCAAGTATGCACCTCGGGGTAGATTCTACCGCTTCATCAAAAACACTATCACGTGCCACGCTTGTGAGCAGCCCATCGGGATTCCTCCTTTCTCCCACTTTAGGAAGTTCCTCAACTCAGTGACAGCGTCTCCGCAACGAGACTAAACTATCATCCGAATCTCGTCTCCGCGACGAGAATAAACTATCATCCGAATCTCGTCTCCGCGACGAGAATAAACTAGTCTCGTCCTTTGCGACCCTCCGCGATGAGGTTAAACTAGGCATGTCTGCAAAGACCCTCCGCAATGAGGCTAAACTTCCGAGCCTCTGCGACGAGGATAAACTAATGATCCTCCGCAATGAGGTGAAACTATTTTCGCCAACAATAGAGGCCTGGGTGGATGAGGTGGAAGAAGGTGTTCTGCGGAGGGGTCGGAGACCAAAAGTAAGTTCTCTCCAATTATGCACCTCCGGGCGTGATGCTCCAAATGTCATCGAAGCTCTACCTTGTGCCACCATCGTGAGCCGCTCTCCGCTGTCCGGGTTTTCATACGCAGATAAGGCCCCTTTCGAGGATTTACCCGAACTACGGACGTGGAGCTTGCTCCAGTGTGGACTCGGTGCAGAATCTCAAGCTGCGCTCTTGGGCGCCTGGAAAGCCGGCGAACATGTGGTGTTCGCAGCAAAGTACAAACCGGTTTCACGGAAAGTCAAGCCGATCAATCAGCCGATGCCTCAAGATCTCAACCCTCCCCTTCGACGGCCACCTCTGTCCCGGGATCCCTATCGCCCTCTTCCGCGATCCTTGGCCGGCCCTTTTATCCCCCAAGGGCGCGTCACTGAAGAGCGCCTTCAGGTAGTGAATTTCGGGCCGGAGGGTTGGCTTTGGCCCAACGAGCTCAACCTGATCAAGAATGTTCTATCCGAGCGAAACCAGTCCATCGCCTTCGACAAATCCGAGCGGGGTCTACTGAAAGAGTCGTACGGGATGCCCTACATCATCCCGGTTGTTGAGCATGAACCGTGGCAAAAGAAGAAGATCCCGATACCCGCCGCCAAGCTAGACGAATATACCAGGATTCTCCAAGAACGGGTGCAGAACGGTCTTTACGAGCAGTCGACCTCCTCGTATTCGTCTCCAGTTTTTTGTGTGTTGAAGAGCAATGGGAAGCTCCGGATCGTCCACGATCTCCAGCCGTTGAATCGGGTTACAGTCAAGGATGCTGGCGTTCCCCCAGCTACTGAGGAATTCGTCGAATCGTTTTCGGGCCGCGCCTGCTATGGGCTAGGCGACATTCTCGGCGGTTACGACGAACGGGCTTTAGATCCCATCTCTCGGCCCCTGACCACTTTTGACACTCCCCTAGGGCGTTTTCAGTTGACCCGCCTCCCGTAGGGCGCCACTAATTCTGTCGCCGTCTATCAGGCGCAGATGATGTGGGTCCTGCAGGAGGAAATTCCGGACCATGCGGGTGTTTTCATTGACGATGGGGGCATTAAGGGCCCGGTTTCGGACTACGACAACGAAGTGTTGTTTTGGCATGCTGGCGTGCGGAGATTCGTATGGGAATACGCCGAGATTTTGGAGCGAGTCCTCTTTCGAATTGAGGAAGCCGGTTTGACGGTGTCAGCATCTAAACTGGCAGCGTGTGTCCCGGCTTTGGAGATCGTCGGTCATGTGGTTTGCAAGGAGGGCCGGCGGATGGCTAAAACCAAGATCAACAAGATTTTAAGTTGGCCAACACCCACAGACGCGACCGAAGTCCGCGGATTTCTTGGAGTGGTGGTGTACGTGCGGATATTTGTTCCGTCTCTTTCACAGATTTGCGTTCCGCTGCGGCGACTGACTCGCAAGGATGTTCCATTTAACTGGACCGAGGATTGCGAGACTGCGTTTCAGCGGCTGAAGACGCTGGTTGGGAAAGACATCGTGCTGGCGAAGGTGATCTACGGGCCGGAGGCGGGAAAGCTCAAATTGGCCGTCGACTCGAGCTACCACGCTGTTGGGGCGGTTCTTACTCAAGAGGATGCCCGCGGTTTCGACAGGCCGGCGCTATACGAATCTTTACTGTTCTCCGACGTCGAATCCCGGTATTCCCAGCCCAAGCTCGAGCTCTGCGGCGTCGCTCGGATCCTCAAGAAACTACAGACTGTTCTGTGGGGGCAGCGCTTTGAGCTTCTCGTTGACGCGCAATCACTTGTGCAAATGATAAATGCCCCTAGCTTGCCTAACGCACCGATGACCCGATGGGTCGCATTCATTCATCTGTTCTCGTTCGACATTACTCACCGTCCGGGAAAGACATTTACCATGCCCGACGGTCTGTCCCGAAGACCTCAAGGAGACGACGAATCAGACCCACCATTGTCAGATTTTGACGAGGAGGCTCCTCTCATTAGACCATTAGCCTCGTTCTCGGCTAGCGGGGTATCAGAATACACCGGATTCCAGAAGGGATTTTGGCGTCACTTGGAAGATTATCTTACGACGATGGTACGGCCCGAAGGCGTGGACTCAGCGGCGTTTCAGGCTTTGAGAAGGAAGGCGTCAGGGTTCTTTGTGCAGGCGGGGCGCCTCATGAAGAGAGGCAGCCCCCTCCCGAGAATTGTTGTCACAGCTCCCGGCAAACAGGAAGAGATCCTCACCCGCATGCATGAAGATTTGGGTCACCGCGGTACCGCGGAAACCTATCGCCGTGTTGCGGATCGTTTTTGGTGGCCCTCGTTGAAGAAGTCCGTCCAGTTCTGGTGTCGGAGTTGCGAGCCCTGCCAGAAAAGAGACCTGCGGCGCCCGCAAGAAGTTCGGTACCCAACGGGCGAAAGCACAATCTTTGGGAGAATATCGATGGATGTAGTGCATGTCAAAGCGAGTGGGGCCAAGTACCTAATTGTCGCTCGCGATGATTTTTCCGGTTGGGTCAAAGCTAAGTTCCTCAACAATATCACGTCGGAGGCGGTTGCGGCATTTTTGCACGAATACTGGACAATGAGGTACAGGCTTGCGGGGTCATACTCAACGGACGGCGGCTCGGAATTTGGAGGGGCGCTCGCCGAGATGCTCCGGGGTTTGCCTGGTCAGCATAGGGTGTCAACGCCTTACTACCCAGAAGCTCAGGGCATGATCGAGCGTGGCCACGCCCCCCTTAAGGCAGCTCTTGTCAAGTTAGCGGGCGAGTCGGGAAAGCACTGTCGGAAGTTCTTACCGCTAGTTCTTTTCGCCGACCGTATATCCACCAAGCGCACGACTGGGTACTCCCCGTATGAGCTACTTTTCGGGCAACGGGCAGCTCTGCCGATTGATCTGGATATTGAGTCGTTCTTGGGCGTTGACTGGGAAGGCGTCCGGGATACTTCGGATTTGCTAGTGTCGCGTGCTCAACAGTTGGAGCGCAGCGAGGAGTCCCGCCAAACGGCCCACGAGAGGATGATGCGGTCGCGCGCTGAGTCGATTTGGTACTGGGAGAACAGGAAGGAGGATCGATTGCGGGACTCTCTAGCGCCCGGCACTCTAGTTCTCGCCTACAACCAATCACTGGAGGTTCAATGGGGCCAGCTCTTTGCCCACAAGTGGAACGGGCCCTATCGGGTCGTCACGCAGGTTCAAGGTGGCTCCTATGTTCTTGCTGAGCTAGACGGCACGGAACTCAAACGCCGGTTCGCCGCGGACCAGGTCAAGGAATATTTTCCTCGCGGGGGCATTGGAGACCAGAAGTAAGTTCCCCCTCCTCGGTATGCACCTTGGGTATCTACTACCGAAATTTGTTGCAAGCTCTACATTCGCCACTCTCGTGAGCCACCCGCGGGTCCCCCTTTGTTTCTTTCTTTTTTTTAGCTTGTTTCGACAGGATCTTCGGCGGATACCGCACAGTCTAGGGACAGACTGTAAGTGGTGGTGGGATGTGGTGAATAACCCGGTAGTCAAATTTATTTTCAGTTTCCGCGCTCACGGGCATCAGTCCCCAAGATTCCCAGCCTCAAGAATCTCAAGACTCAACCATCAAGAATCCAGCCCCTCACTTCTAGGCTCCTTTCCTATTCTGTCGTCCCCCCCCTTCCCTTTTTTTTTCTTTTTTTTTTCTTCTCTTCTGCTTCCCTTCCTCTCTCAAGACTCCTCTTTTAGATTCTTGGTCCTAACACAGTTTGTACTGTGGGTTTATTTGTTTGCTCTTGATTCCTTCCCTTCTTTCCCCCTTTTCTTTCTGGCTTCTGTGTCTTCTTCTCCTCCTTCCGCTCTGGCTCTCTGCTTTCTTTGGTGCTTGTTCTTCATTACTTCATTGTTTGGCGTCTGGTTTCTTTTCTTTTCTTCCCTCTTTTGAGTTTTTGCTGGCTTTGTTTCTGTTCTGTCTCTGTGATTTGTTGTGTATGCGCGCGTGGCGCGCAAGGATATGATGAAATGTATGTGACATGTTGTCTCCCCGAGTCCAAGTTCGCAGAACTTGGAGGAGGGGAGCGGCATGGCATTCTGATCCGCCATCAAAAAGAATCGAGAGTCCCATTGAGAAACCCGAGAATCCCTCAACAGAATCCCCCAGCAAAACAAACCGCCGTCGAGAGTCTAACCCTCGACGAAACGACTCAAAACCACTTTCCCAGCTATCACCTCAAATCCCATTCGACTCATCTTACCGGACCGATCCGCGAGGGCAGCCACCAGGCACCATTCCCCTCCCAGCGCTGTCGCCGGCCTAGCACCGGACGAAGCTCCATACCGGCGGGTGTTTGAGAATCGTAAGGATGATCAGGAGCTGGTCATGTGTCTGTGTGGCTCTGTCAGCCTTAGAGATACATCAAGTATCCAAAAGACTGCAATAACTTAGTAAATAATAATAATTATTAAATTATTATTGCAGAATCAAATTCCTCATCATAAATTAAGGGAGTTCACCCACTTAAAGTACCCCCTTATTCCTATTCCTTCATGTACTAATTGTATAAATAATAATTGGCCCCAGAAATCGCCCAAAAATAGTATTACATACATAAATTTAGTAAAACAAACAATGTACATAAAATTAAGCTGTTGTACATTAATGAGCAATATTACTCGTGTAAAAATACCCCGTGAAAGTATTATGTAGACTTCTACTGAAGCTCTTTCACATGACAATTGGTTATAAACATGTCATGTGACAGAGTCAGGGAAATTAGTCTATTACAATAAAATTAAATTACCCATAGCCAAGCCCTTTTCACGGCTACACCCCTGGATACTCCCATAGAGAGAAAAGGACTCAGTGTTTACGCCCACTGAAGTCCCCTCTATGAATAGAGGCCTATTTGGCCCTCAGGAAAAGATCCCCCAGACCATTCACCGCCCATAAACTGTAAGTTTGCCGTGAATATTCTCCTCTGCTACATTTGTAGCCACTTTTCCTTATAAACCATCCCAAGCACGTAAAATCCACTGGATTAAACCCTTTAAATCATCAAAAATCCCTTATTAGCATATTTAAAGCTTTATCCTTATAAGTAGTTGCCGTAAGACCACTGCCTCTGTCAAGCGGCCAATCATTTTGAGCGCTTACCTCCTACTTTTACACCAAATTAATTCCCTGTAATTAATAATTACATATTATTACTTACATAATTAATTCCTCCTCTGTTACAGAGTGTAAAAACCCTTGTAGTGGCCATATTTGCCATGTAACAAGCTTGGTAATTTAAATTACCAGTGTTTATATCAGCACAGTTATAGTGCTAGGGCCCAAAACCCTTATTTTGACGGGTTTTTGCCCTAAGCTTCATAAACAGAGCTGTCAGGCTCGATGGGCAAGTTGTGGTATTGCCGACAACAAGTTGGTCCAGCCTCTTGTTGGGTCTTGATTTCTGGCAAGTCCACTGTGGAAAAAGCCTGGGATACCCCGTTACATGTGGTCCAGGGCCCCAACCCAGGGTCTGCGCAATCCAGGGACCATTGGAGATGCTCTGAGGCTGCTGCTGGTGTGCACTGTGCAGGGGTGGTTGTGGTAGGCTGGCTGTGCTGGGTTGACCGTTGAGGTGGCTGAGCTGTCTGGCTGGCTGCTGGTGGGTTGACATAGTCTGGGTGATCCAATTCCCGAACCAATGGTGATCAGAAGAGAGGTTGATTGGATTGGGGGTAGCAAAGATGGTGATCACAGCGGGGGAAACCGGGGAGGGGGGCTACAGGGCAGTCAGAGTGCTGCGGAAGTTGGAGGGCGCAATCAAACAGGTATAAGTTCATCTGAGGGGCTCTGAAATACCCGACAAGCCCCCTGGCGAGGCCCACTTTCGCCTTTTGGCGTGGACAATGCTAGAGCGGGGCCAAAAAGCAGCCAGAACTGCCAAAAAACAAACAAAACTGCCAAAAGGCAGCCAAAACTGCCAAAAGGAGCAGCCAAGGGCAGTTTTGGTCGCGCGGCATTGGAGGCCTTCCCGTGGGCTCAAATGCTTGATCTGGAGGAAAGACAATTTACTGGCTTGTTGTGAGCCTGAGTCTCTATAGTGACAACAGGACACAAGAAAAAGGGGGGCAATAGTTGGATTTCTTGGGATAAAGAAAATACAACTATAAGAGAAAGAGAGAAAGAGAGAAAGAAATCAAGCAGGATAAGAAAGAAGAGGAGTACTAGGTTATTCTAGTGGGAATGCACGTCCACTGGCAATGCTACTCTTCAGAAGAGTGCTGCTAATCTGTGCTAAGAAGTGCTACAGCTTCCTCTCAGGAGGGTATCTGGATTAGATGAGTTCAATCCAGCCCCAATTTTTTAGCTTCCTTCTGGATAGTCAAGGTTCTTAAAGGGAAACCTGAGGGACAGCCCTGAACCTAGATTTTGAGGCAAAGGCCTGATGATAAGAAGGGACAGCCCTGTGATCAAGATGGAGGCAAAGGCCTATAGATTTGGAGGGACAGCCCTGTGATCAAGAAGAAAGCAAAACCAGCAGAAAGAGAAGATCAAGCAAGACACAGAGTTGTACCTCTGAGATAAACAAGGTTCAGTGAAAGAGGTTACTTACTGTCAATATCCTAGGCGCCTGTGACGGTAGGTGTACTGGGAGTATAGTAGGCTCTTTGGTGGTGATCCTGGGGTTATCTGGGTGGTGGTTCTGGTGTGCTGAAGTCTGTAGATCCGCCTCAGGCAAGGGGGATCCTGACTACGAAAATTTTCACAGTTTGCTTATGTAATTTACATATGTACATGTGGTTTGGCGCGCCTGGTAGCGCTGACACGTCACAACTGCGCAAGCGCGCCACAACTCAATAACTCAGGGAAGGAGTATAGTTACAATGAATTGATAAGTTGTAACTAGGGTTAAAATTGCATGAGGAAACAGAATATGAAGTCAAAACAAGGTTATCTCTTAAGATGAAAAAGATGTAAAGTAATTTATATGTAACAAAGGTAGAACAGGCAGCTTTTAGGTCAGCTGTGATGACTCTAAGGCTGACACTTGTGAATATTGATAAGCAAGGTTTAGTGGGTCCCTCTAAACCAAGCCATTTACATATGTACATGGGCATCCAGAAGTCCTGCATTTGGCAGCTCCACTAGAACTTGAAAGCCAAAAACACCTTGCTGGCCACCAAGGTTTGTTCCAGGTACCACAACAGCCCACTGTAGTCTTAGATTCTCTAACAATTCATGTTGCACATGTTTCAGGAATTTGTTGTTGCCTGTTGGTGCTGTAGTCCATATCACCACAAGCAAAAGCCGTACAACTGCAGCCAGGTGAAATTCAAGAACTCTGGGGAAGCCTGTGGTGTTACACCATGTAATGACACTTGTTGGGCAACTATAGTCAAAGGAAATTTACTTCTACTCAAAAGATAATATGATTAGTATAGTGAAAGAATAAGGAAGTTGACTAATGTCCAACTTGTTTGGCTATTGGTATCAACAGTGGGCCAGCTATGCTAACCGTAGCGTTAGCGTGGCGTAGCATAGCGGAATTCTGCTAAATTTTAGCGTAGCATTAGCGAATTGCACCTTCTCTGCGCTAACGCTACGCGCAAAGGGTGCGCAGCTAATTTAGCTGTTAGCGTAGCGTTAGCGCAGATGCGCGCAATTGCGCTAACGCTACACATGCAGGGCGCAAAAGAGCGCGCGCTACGGTGCGCCATGGTGCTTTTAGCTGAAAAAAAGGCATTTTTTTCCGCTAAAAGCGCTGTAGCGTAGTGACTGTAGTGGCGCGCTAACCCTAACAAACAATTGGCGCGCTGTTAGCGCCGCTGAAAATTAGCGCAGCGTAGTGGCGCTAACAGCGCGCTAACGCTACTCGAAATGGGCGGGCGCTTTTTGCCGCTACGCTAACGCTAAGTGGCCCTGTAGCGTAGTGTAGCGTAGCGGCCCACCGTTGTTGGCATAACTTCAGCTATATGATGAGCAAAAGGATTTCAAGCAAAGTTTAACCAGTTTCCTGACAGGAGCGCAGAGGTTACGCCAAACAGAATAGAAGCTCAGCTTCCTATTACCAGGTCAGGAAGATATTGGTGATACTCTTTGTCAGCTAAATCAAACAATCTTAGCAACGCAACAGCTAGATACTCTAAGCAAATAGAGTATTTTCTTACCAAAGCGGAGCAAAGTCCGTGCGCAGCTAGAGTTCTTCTTAGGGATCATATCCCAAACAATTCTAGCCAATCACCTTGGTTACTAGGTTGTAATAGCTTTATGGAGTGTGGAGGAACTACACCAGATGGTCAAAAAACTTGATTGGTGTTTTTTTTCCAACAAATCCTTGATTGGATAATGTTGGAAAAACCAATCCACCTTGCTCCACGGAACGCTGCCGCGCCTTGAGGTCTTGTTTGAGACAGGTTGTAAAAAGATTTCCCCAACATTGTGTGTCCGCTTTTGTTGAATTTGGATGAGTGGGTCCAAATTTGGGTTAATTTGTTGCCAATTGTGACACTCCCAGTAAATTTGGCCTGATCTAATGGTTAAACAGTTCAGCAACAATGGTGCTTGGAAGGAAGTTGTATGTTTGAATCCATCCAAATTTTTTGCTTGGGTGCCCAAAAACAGGCTGTACCACTTTGTTGTTGGAATTACAACATGGTTTGATGATTGTTAGAAACTCATTGGACAAGCCAATGCATTGATTGTTCCTTTTTGAGGAAGAAATGAAAACAAGATTCCCATGTTTGCCACCCAGCCAAATGAAAGAATTCACAGGACTAAGATAATTATTATTTCTTGTTAGTCTTTTAGTAATTATAATTCTGCAGTTACAAAGATATTTTAAAGATGTAACAATGAAATCTCTTTACCTAAGAGCAGAAACATTGCCACTCTCTACTGATGAAATGAAGATTGAAATCTAAACGTAAGAAAGAAAAGAAACACAGTTGGTTCTTTGGATTGAGATGATCTGTTTGAATGAGATAAGTTTAGCTTAAGTCTTTGCTCTCATCTCTCTGCTATAAATGATAGAATTTCTTACTCAGATAAGGCTGTGAGCCTGAGTCTCTTATGTGACAGTAGGACACAAGAAAAAGGGGGACACTGATTGAATTCCTTGGGATAAAGAAATACAAGCAGTGGAGAGAATAGAAATAGAAGAGAGAAACTGAGAAGAGAGAAACTTGATCTGTTTGAATTATGATTTAATATGGGCCAAGCTCTACCTGGAAAAGTAGGCTGCCAACTGTGCTAGAGATGCAACAGTCTCCACTCACACCAAGGAAACGGTGGTGGGATTCAGAAGTAGGTTGACTACTCTGCTCTGGTTTTAAAGGTCTTAACAAGAGATAACCTGTGGATCTTTTGTAGCAGAAGAGCGAAACAGAAGCAGGGAGAGAGCAGTCAAGAGCAACAGAGTTTCCTCTGAGATAAACAAGGTCAGTAGAAGAGGGTACTTACTGTCAATATCCTGTGGTGATACTGGGAGTGAAGTGGCCTCTGGTTAGTGATCCTGGGTGTCTCTGGGGTATGGTTCTGGTGTGCTGAAGTCTGTAGACCCTCCTCAGGCAGTGGGGGATCCTGACTTTGAAAATTTTCAGAGTTTTCTTACATAATTACATATGTACAAGTGGTTGGCGCGCCTGGTAGCGCTGCCACGTCACAACTGCGCATGCGTGCCATAAATCAAGAACTCAGGGAAGGAGTAGAGTTACAAAGAAGTGGTAAGTTGTAACTAGGGTTAAAATTGCATGGGGAGACAGAATATGAATTCAAAACAAAGTTATCTCTTAAGATGAAAAAGATATGAATTAATTCATATGTAAAAAGGTAGAAAAGGCAGCTTTTAGGTCAGCTGTGTTGACTCTAAGGCTGAAAAAGGCCTTTGCCTTTTTATATCCTGTTTTGCTTAGCAACAGTTAAATGGTGAAGAAGTATTGCAACAATATCTACAGCAGTTCAACTTTGCTTGTGCTTCAGCCTTCTGTTTCACTTTGCCTATTCTGAACGCAAACACTATTACCGGTATGTCCAACTCTTTGAGTGGACTTGGCATGTTTAGTCTGCTCTTATTTGACTGTGTCTAGAATTTATGTGAATAGCACATTATCAACTATCTGGTCATCTATCCTTGAGTTCTAAATAAACCGCTTACCTTTGGCGCTAGTAGTAATTCTTTTGGATAGAGATCAAGAGCCAGGATTTTTCTTGAGCCTAATCTTGCTGCTCACATGGATTGGATCTGTTTGCATCAAAATATGATTTCAGTTTTACAATCCCGCGGCACTGATTCTGACTGCGGAAAATGGTTTGCCTTCATTACCAGATTCCGCAGCTGATTGCAGAGATCCCAGCATCTTTCTCAATTTATGAGAAAGATACCATTCACCTAGGCGTGCAATCTCACTCCAAAAATTTTTGGTGGAAAAACATTGCCAAAAAACATTAGGACAACACTTGAGTGACCCAGTGGTGTACCTCAGCACCCTTGAGGCTGAAAATCTCTCTTTATCTGTTTTAATTTTTTCATGTTGCTGTCATTTTCATTCCCACATGACTCTTGAATTTATTTAGAAATTCAAGGTAACAGTTTGAGAAGACAAGCCAAAGAAAACCAAACCAAGATAATGGAGCGGAATGGAGCCACTGATTGGGTATAACATTGAGGATCTAGTATTCAATTGTCTGCAAATGATTTTCATCATGTTATGAGTTGTTGCTGATGACAATGGAGTATTTTTTGATTAGTAGGGAGGTTGGTATATGATCTGTTTAGTGTGTACATACAGTCAAAGTTTGAAATTTGTGATCCCCCTTCTGATTTGATTTTGGATAGGGATGTCATGCTTTGGCAAGGGTAATTGGAATTTGGGAAGTAGATAGAATTTGCTTTTTGTGCACTCATGGAGTTGCTTTGTGTGGATTGGCAAAAATTTCTGAGGTGAGCTTCTGCCATTTTTCAAGATCAAGTCTGAGAATCCCAATCAGATTGTACTGGATCAAAATTAAAATTTCAGCTTCTGTTTCATTGCAACTTATTCAAAGCAGGATCTGCCTAGCTGAATTGTGCTTACAGTGAGTAATCTGTTGGTTTATGGATCAATGAAGGTGCCATGTTGGCAACAGGGAAGGGCAGGGGCATGCGGCAAAGGGTCCAATTGGGTGTAAAATTGCACCATGATTTGGATGGTGCAATCCTTGAGGCCCCCAAGTTAAAAAAAAAGAAAGTAGCAATTTTCCTCTGATTGTATTACTAGTGGGGTTCACATTTGGAATTTTTCAGCAACTCAAAAATCTCAAATCAGCAGAGCAATTCAGCTTTTCACTTACAATTCCCAGCTAATTTGGCTAGGAAATTAATTCTACTGTATGAATCCTGTCATACAGTGTAACAGGGGCTGTACAGGCTTTGAGGCTGAAATCAGAGGTGCAAAATTTGGGCCTACCTGACTGCAAGCTTTTTGAGTTTGGCTGTACCTGCTTGCTGAGAGGGATGATGTATACCTGCTTGTGGCTGCCAAGAGTAATCCATCTCTGGGAGCTAGTGTATGTACCTGCTCTCTGAGAGGGATCCCTCTTGGGCCTTGATGAGTTGGTACATACCTACAAAAAACAACTAAAAGTACTGCTGGTACTCGCCAAAAAGACCCGGGTACCGCGGCCACAGGTGCCAAGTATGGATACTAGTGTCCATTTTTAGCAAAAAAAAAGCAGGTGGTACCCGCACACATGGAGGGTACCCAGGTTCTGATTGACATCTCTTGCCCTAGCCCTTTTCAATTTTTCCCTATCCCATGCAAAGCCTACCCACGTTGGAAGGTTTTGCAAAGTTTCACACACACCCCAACCTCAATCAGAAAACTTTCACCACTCAATACACTGCCAGGGGCAAAACCCCACAATAAGGTTGGCTGGGGCGGCTGATGTAAGATCCGTCTCCCAGATCAATAAGATATTGGTGGGGCCTACCAATACATTTTCCCTTTGTTGTAATGCAACAGTGGGCCCCACCAATATAAGATTGGTCTCCCAGACCAATATTATATCAGCTGCCCCTGGTTGGCCTCACCGCAGGGGGTTGCAACCAATGCAACCCCTTCTGCAGTGATATAGCCTGTGGGGTGGAGAAAGAGAATCTGTGTGGCTTCTATATCTTTTTTTGGGTCCCTATTAATTTCAAGCCATATAGGGCCCGCGGTGGAGATGTTCTAAGGATCTTTCAAAGTTGAGTGCAAGCAACCAATTGCATGCATTTTGGCAAGCTGCTCTGCACAAAAAACACATACATGTTGAGTTACCAATTTTCATGCATGTGGCCTGTTTTAATTACATGAAGACTTGCCATGAATTTTGGCAACTCAACTTGCATAGTTTTGTGTACAGAGCAAATTGCCAAAATTTCTTTTCTTTCTCTAGACTGATGATTGAATTTGATTAGATTTTCATGTCAATTCACATGAGCACATAGCTTCTTGTGATCTGGTTTGTGCAGAGTACCTGTCACAAATTTTACACAAAATGAATATGAATATTCATTTTGATACAGTGAGTGTACAATAGTACTACTCACCTGGAATAATCCTCTTGCAAGGGAGGGTTTGGGTCTCCAACAAATAGTTTGAGCGCAAACACCCAAATCTCAGGGGAAGAATTTTCTAATGAGAGTCTGAGCTCTTGCGTGAAATAAAGAAAAGATAAATCAAGACATCTCACTTAGTGTATCTTCTAAACAAAGGAATTCTATCCTTTGAATTGCATTCCTTCTAAATTGATCCTTCATAAATTTGAATAAAAAATCTTTTCTTCTTCAAGAAGGCTGTACTGGATTCTGGAATGAGAAAAAGGGAGACTGCACAAATCTGGGAGCAAAAACAAGAGCAGTAGTGGGGGAAAGGAATCCCCTGGAGAATCTTTAACCACCCTCTCACTAGGTTTTTGTTCAGCTGCTCGGACCCTTATCCCAGTTGGACCGCCTGTCTATGGACCTTAGCACCCCTCTGCGTACCCTTTTTGTATGCCTCCAAGTATCTCAGGCCAAAGATGTCAGCTGGCTACACAGCACAACCCAGTGTGAAATAATTATAAATATCATTAAAAATCATTAATTACGTCGACAACTCCTTTTTTCGCGCAGCACTTCCCCCCTGTAGGGTCTGTGAGTGGTGCGCGAAGAAAGGAGTGGTTGGCGGAATTGATGATCTTTAATGCAAGGCACTGCCTGGGAGGACGACAATCATGGCAGAGCCAGTCAATACCTCCCAGCGGCCTTACCGGTACACATCTCCAACATCAGCCCCCTTTTATATTTGTTGTGCCCAAACTGTCGCCCCTGAGGGCGGAGAAAAGCTTTTGTCCAACCCAGCCAGCTGTTCCAACCTTGGATTGATAAATAGTATCCAAATGCGGCTCACAACAGAAATTCAAATGTCTATCAGTTACCAATTTCAACTGAGCAAGGTTCCAAATGCACTTTCCATGAATGCTGTGTCCGCTGCTCTGTTTCCTTAATCCAGTAATTCCCTGTTTGCGTGAGATGCATAGTCAATTCCTGATTATGTTCAACTTCCATCCTTGGCGCGTACATATGCCAGCTGATCCCAAATTTGGCTCACACAAAGTGGCCAATAGAATTTGTAAATTTTTTGTGTTTCCCCGCCTGATGAGACTGGCCGCTATTGCTTGGTACGCGAGTTCCATCCGGATGCGCTCATCAACCAACTCCCATTTCCAGTGAGAAACAAACACCACCGCTGCAAATATCCAGTCCGCAAAAGTCAACCCCCTGTGTAACTGCAAATTGATTGTCACCCAAATGTTCTCAACATACAAGAGAATACAAGCTCACTTGATCGGAAATGTCTCGCATTGATTGGTGTATTCAATGGATTAGCATTCTGTCATTTTTGGATCTCTTCAAATTTACAACTTGTTGGTCGGGCATCCAGCTCACACAAACAATTTGGTATGGGCTTTCTTTGGTCACATTTCTTCCAGAGTACTTCCATCTACATCACTTCCACTGATCTTGCAACCCACAGTTTGATGTACAAAAGCCCTCTCCTCAACCGACTCGTCGAAGCCAACAGGCCAATCTTACTCCAGATGAATTCCCAGGAGGCCAATACCAAGAAGCTCCTGGACGGCTTCACAAAATTTGTGCGGGTCATGGACTTCCAAGACTTCCTCATTGTCAGAAGAGAACACGTTTGACCACATATGTTCTTTTTCCAGCTCGCCAGCGTTAACAGAAGAACCGACCTACCAACCGTTGCCTTACTTAAGCTCACGGCGTTCCTCAAGCAGTTGCCTCGCCGTCACCGTAGAAGAACCTCAAGAATCTTGAATTTCAATCGCCTGCACAGGTTCCGCTGGTCCCTTGACAAAACTAACCTTGAATCTATTGGCTGATTTCGTTTTTTTCTCTATTGAATTGCTTCTGGTACTCTCCGGTTTTCGAGACGAGCTTGACGTAGCTCTTGGCGAAGATGGGGGTTTGGCTGGCGACCAGGCAGGTACTACATCCCCAGACAAGGCCATCAATTTTCATCATGGACTGGTTGGCGCGGCTGAGGAACCAACTCTCAATGGCGCCCTTGAGGCCTACCTGAAGCTTCTGCTGGAGCGAGAGGAGTGGGGCGAGGAGGGCAGCGCGGACCCCCTTCCAAGCCATCCGTCCATCCCAACGCAGGACCATCTGAACATCCGTATCCTTGGCTTGCAAGACCCAACTCACCTCAAAAGTCCCCTTCTCCTCAATTACTGTCAGGTTGTGGTTCTGCTACTCTTAGCTTTATCATACCTGCTGGTGTCACTCATTCATGACCTGTCATTTACGGGTCTTCCCCTCAATTAGGGATCTTCATGTGACACCAGTGGATGTTCTTTCACCCACCTGCAGCCATTCATATCCAAGCGTCCTTAGTACAGTGGTTAGTACACTTGACATGGATATAAGAGACATGGGTTCAACTCCCATAGGACACATAATATTTTATGGAGTTTCACAGGTTATGAGCCCAGCGCTACCGCGTGATACCTAGGATATTATGGAGTCTTGGTATGATAAACCCCTTTCATAGCACGGGGGGCTGTCAGGTTGTGGTTCTGCTACTCTTAGCTTTATCATACCTGCTGGTGTCACTCATTCATGACCTGTCATTTACGGGTCTTCCCCTCAATTAGGGATCTTCATGTGACACCAGTGGATGTTCTTTCACCCACCTGCAGCCATTCATATCCAAGCGTCCTTAGTACAGTGGTTAGTACACTTGACGTATAAAGGCCTCCTCGTCGATCCCGCAGTGGGATTTCTGTCCACCCCTCCATATTCCATCTTGCCTAAATCAGAGAAGATGAGACCCAGCCACCCCGATTCAGTATCTCTCACAACAGGATTTTCTTGCTGTTCATTTGATGCCCCATTGCAATACATATACTCCCCCAGGGTTCCAAGTAGAGTCCCCATAGATACATTGTGTAAAGTAGCAAAATAACAGTATCTGCAAAAAAACTCACAAGGCTTTTCTTAACCACTAAATTTCACCAACATATCCTTCAGCTGTATTTATCTGAGTTAATTAAGATATTTCCTCCTCCATGGTATTTCAACAAATTATGTTTGTCAATAGCAAATTCATTGAAACACAATCAAACATAATTCCAGATGAATCTGCCAAGACATAATTTTCTTTTTATTTTCAGGTCATCCACCAGGACAGGTTTTTTTTTTGCTATATTATAGGCCCTGTTTGGCTGCCGTGTTATACGTGATAAATGGGCTTATTTATCATGTGCAACCCCTGGGGGGTCAAAGTTTTTGGTGGAGACGGGGGGAGTGATGTTTATGGTTTGAAAATGCATTCTTTTTTTCAACTTTACATGTCCACCTGTGAACTTGGGGTTGCTCCATGATTAATTTGTCCCAACTCAGTGGTTTGACCAAGAATGCTGAATTTCCTCTTTTGTTACAATTTTCATTACACCAAAATAAGAAAGTAACAAGAACTGTTTGTTTATTATTCTGTGCCAGTTTCATCTTTTGCGGCAGACATGATGAGTTAATTTTCTGCGGCGCAGCCGCAAGTTCCCTAGTCATTATATAACTTTACAGACTCAGTTTGTGCACTGCAAGAAACTCTTCACTCACTGTGCAGTGTGCACAGTTCCAAACACTTTGCACACTGCAGGTGAAGGAAGAAACTTTTTCAAGATTTTTTTTACAGATCAATAAATTAGAAACCAGTCAATTAGCCAAAAATCAAATTCATCACCAATGGATCATGAACAATGAAATGGGGTAAATGAAGGAAAAACATGTTATACAAATGGTGGGTTTTTTCAAACCTGCCAATTACATAATGGTGTATTTGGTCATATTTGATACCCCCTAATAGACAGGTATTTTGTTTTCCTCTCTGAAATTTATGGGAGTTTTTTGAAGCTTTCTTGTATGCTAAAACAACCCATGAAGAAGCAAAGCCAGCACAGTCATTTGTGGACCTGTTCACCTGGAATTCAAGTTCCTGAATTCCAAAATCTCTAAATAATTTAATGTGTATATATGCAGCCCCTTCAGAGTTTTTTTTTGCTTAAGAATAACACTTTCAAAAAACAGGAAGTCACACATGAAATCTGCCAGTGTGCCAGTAGGTGGTAAAATTTCCTAATTTTTCAAAGTGTTATTCTTGCAAAAAGTGGCCAAAACTGAAACAGTTAGATATATATCTATCATGATCATCTAAATTTATTACATTTTTTGGCATGTGGGAATGTGAATTCCAGGTCCCCAACTGACTGTACTTCTTTTGCTTCTTAATGGGTTTTTTAAGCATACATGAAAGCTTCAAACAACTCACAAAAAGTTCAGAGGACAATAAAATACCTGTCTAATTGATTTGTAAAAAACAATCTTGAAAAAGTTGCTTCCTTCACCGCAGTGCACAAAGTGTTTGGAACTGTGCGCACTAGAAAGTGCGCAAAATAAGTCCGTAAATTTATGGTGTCTGGCTAGTAGACCTTGCTCCGCGTCAAACATAATCATTGCTTAAATAATATATTTCTGAAGTTTTTCAATGTCTTATGCATCTATCAAATTGTAATCTTCAATACGTTGCTCGTGTATGCTAGTAGCAAATGGTTACACATGGCATGCTATGTAGATGGTAAATCCAGCCACGCTTTTGAGTCAGGCAGGATAGCAATTTTGAGTAACCTCTTGATCGGTAAAGGCCACGTACTGTGCAGAGTCAAAAGTTCATCAGTGATTGTGATCACTCGCAGCAAGCGGTCCAAGTCCAAAACGCACGTTAAGTGGGGGAATTTTGAGGTTGCAACAAAATAGTGCCTGCCCAAAAGGGCTGCCAAACTTCACTCCTTGACAGGTGTAGCCTCGGGCGCTAGGTTTGGCAGAATAAGCTAGATTAAAACGGAGGCATTGTCAGCTTAGCTGTTGCTCTGAAGGCGAAAGGGGGTGCGGAACACTTACCAATCCAATCACTATTACGCAAAAACTTTGGATCGCTGTATTTTATAAGGTCATTTTTATTGATCCTCGCCATACAGACGCCCTTGGCGTTTGGTTTGGAGGGTCTGTTGCAGAGGAATTTCCGGTTTATGCCCAAAGCATGGGCAACTTCACTTTGGATGTATAGCAGCGCGATGAGGAAAAATAAGCTGGAGTTTCGCATAGTTGGTTGAATGAATTTGTGACTCGATTGATGGTGTGGATGAACTTTTCTGAGAGGATGTGGCGAGTGAAGAGGACTGGTCATCATTTGTCTTATATCCACCTCGAATTCTTCATGCACACGTGATCCTGTCTGGTCCTGTGCACATACAGTAAATTATTCTTCAGCCACACATCGTGTCTGAATTCATCCAGGCGCCATGATCATTGTGGCTATGTATACATAGGTCGATCGAAGCGAAGAAACCCAAGTACATATGTAGATATTTGGATGGGAAGTCAAGGAAACTCAAGGAAACCGCTCCAGAGCCATGCTTGTTCATTGTTTGTTCTTCATTGGAAGAATACAAGGGCGCAAAGGTTGGGTGTTTTTGGCGCTGCCCCGCGGGAGTGGCATCTGCCGCGCACGTGTTACCGAGTCGGGCGCCGTCCGTCCGCCCCTGCCGCGCATTCTCAAGCGGGAGCGAGCAGCGGGGCCGTCCACCACAGTGGAGGCTTACCTGGTATCCGGGCAGCTTTTCAGAATTGGCCTGGACATGTGTTTTTTCTACTCCACACTTGCTGAGCTTGCCGATGCTTGGACCATGAGTCATTTAGCGGGATGGGGTGTTTTTTTTTTGAGGGGGGTGACGACATCATGGGGTGTAAACGAAGAACGCGAACTAATCATAACAACATCAGGTGACCAGAAGACGACGAGTGTAGGAAGTAAGCAGTCATTAAAAAAAAACAGCGTTAATTGTTTTTGTTATGGAAGTAAGAGAAGATCAGGATCAAACAAAAGAGAATGGTACAATTGTCAACATACACGCACAACCAACTGATTTAGAATGCGCCTCGAATCTTAGATGAAAAAGAAAGATGTTCCCCTATAACGTTTCTATATATATGTGTATATATATATATATATGTATATATATGTAAATGCATATATTTCTTGAAAGGACAAAGAAGAAGAGGAAGACACAAAGAAAAAGGAAGTGATGATGGGGTGTGAGAGGAGATCAACCGGACGCAGACTGGTCCAGATTTTTAGCGGCAGCCGGAGGAGGGGAGCTGGCGGTTGTAGAGCTGCGTCGATCGGGCTTGGGGCAATGTGTCTGGGTGGGGGATGTGGGGGGCGGGGCTGAGGAGGCTTGGTCGGTCGGGTTGTCTGGTGGCGGTGTCGAATGGTAGTCGAAGATAAACTTCTCGACCGCTTTGATTCTTTCTTGCTTGTCTTCAGGCAATCTGTATCGGGGTTGTTTTGGAGATCCAATCAGCATTTTCATCTCCCAACGAGCTACACTTCTCTAGGGCCCCATCCATATCCATCCCTGGATTTCTGGCGCGGAAGTGAGTGAGTGTATGGGTAAACACTCACGTGAATTTCGGTTTCCATTCGTCTTCATCTCTCAACTCAAAAAACACCGGTTCCCATTTCTCTTCCTTTTCCTCGCGCAGCCGGGCGCGGTCTCTCTGAAAGTCTTCGATAGCGGTCTTCGCCAGGGTAGCCGCATCAAGGTCCTTCTTCTTGATCGCCCGGGTGACTTTCGACCAGAGTCTTCGGGACTCGTTCCAGTCCTGATCTTGCTCGGGCTGGACGATCTTTTGAGTTACTGTTGCTTTCGAGGCATCAAAGATTGTTTCTGTCTTGCCCTATCAATCAACGTCAACCCATCATGACACGCACAAAGAAAAAGATCGTCGAAATATGCTAATTTTATTCGTACCTTGGTCCTCTTCAGCTCCATCACCTCATTCCACTTGCCAGAGATCTCACCAACTATCCCAGTCTGATCTCGAACTCGGCCCCCGATCGCATTATAATCTCCGCCGAAAAAACCTTTGGTCTTGAACTCCACATCGCAATAAATGTCATTAGCCGCGGTTTGAACACGCGACTCGTCTCCTAGTTCCAAGATCATCTTCCCAAACAAAATCCCGCGTGCATACCTGTATGGTGTTTCCCAAATCGATCATCAATGCACTGGCGAATGAAAGCAAAGACAGAAAAGGGTGGGATGATGAGACAAACATGTTGGGCATCGTGATTTGGTAATGTCCGTCTTCCTCCCGGTCGACAAACCTTAGGTGACTGACGCCCTCCATGATCGTCGCCGCGCTGTTCCCGAGGAATTTACTTTTGGGTCGTAAATCCCCCCAAATTTCGATTTGATTGGTCGGAGAGACGTAATAGAATGCTGAGATTGGGGGGTGATGGGAGACTTGTTCTGCGATGTAAAAACCTTGACTTCCGTCTGGGTATTCATATCTACATCTAAAAAATTCTCCTAGGATCGGATTATATCTTTTTGTTTTACAAAAGGCAAACAAAAATAATGATGGTTGATGTTAATGATCAGTTTAACCCGGGCAGACTAAAAATCATGAATGACTGCTCGTACGGTTTTTTGACGCCTTTGGGTTTGATGTGCCATCCAGCGAGATAGTAGCGCAAGACCTGGATGAATCTTTCGGTGGGATCTTCTTGCTGACTGACACTGTTTGTTACGAGCGAAATGTGGAGAGGTGATGGGTCGATCTGATCTGGGGAGGCAAAAGAGCCCGGACATACCCGAAGATGAGATCAGGATGACTTAAGAAATCTGTAATCCGTTCGAGCATGCTTCTGGGCTCCAATACAAACCTAGAAAAAAGGACCCAACAGAATTTGCGTCCGTCAGCATCCAGGTTTGAAGTACCATCATTATGATTATTAGTTTGCTTTCATTGAATTTTGGGCGAGAAGGGCGTTCTTACGTGGGAAGGGTGACTTTGTGAAGGTCCATTCCGACTCTGAGCTGTGAGATCAATGCCAGGAGCATGTGTTTTGGCTCCTCGTCTAAAACCTCTTCGTCGCTGGCCTACAAGAACAGAAAACACGGTCAGTCTGTATATGGGAAAATTGGTGACATCATATGCTGACCTCTTCATTTTCTTCCTGGGTTCCTGCTGACGGAGACGGGGCATGTGGGTGACCAGTTGGTGTTTGGGGTGGAGGGTGGGTGAGATAATTGTCAGTATATGTATGTAGGGTTGAGAGGCTTATCAGGATATGTAGGAAGAGAGATTGCGCGAATGGAATCAGAGGTAGAGACTTACGATCGTTTGGTTGGGTGGTTGGGTCCTTGATTCCAGCCCTGGCCGCAACGGCTGAGAAAACGCCCATCATCTCGTCGACTGGTGAGGGGGAGGGTGTGACTTGAGTCTAGCTTGTGGACTGGCGAAGGCGAGGATGGAGTGGTGGGCCCGTTTCCGCTTTTGGTGGTTTCCGGTGGATCCGAGTGGCTACATGCAAATGCGATGGTGTGTGAAGTGTAGGAAGGTGGCTTTTATTGGGCCAGCCTCCAGCCGGGTCTTGTTTGGCTCTCCCACCCTTTTGGGTATTCAATTCGATTCCCCGAATCTCCGACGTCTCCCTCCGCCCTCCCAGTCAGCTGCCTGCCTGTCCGCCTGCTCTTGTTTGGCTCCAGGCCTCGGCGGGGATGTATGGCGGTCCAGACTTCGCCGCTCAAACCCAGATCCAATTCTTCAACCCGCCACAACACCGCCGGCCCCAGCCGCCCAGCGACTCTGGCCGGACGGCAAGCTACGCCCTCTGACGTCATGCAGAGCCCGAACTGATCAGCATGCAGACCCGAGCAGGGGGGCCGTCCCGCAGGGCCGCTCCGAGGAGCGGCGTCCCCCGTCCACCAACAGAGGCACTTCGCCGACATACAAGATAAGGTGCTGACTGCTGTTTATGATTGGCTGCAGAAGACCCCGTTTGTTGCGTCATCAACATGTTTAGTTGACAGGTGATCAAACTTTTCACCGCAATCGTTGAGGTTTCAGCAAGCTTTCGCTTGACTTCATCATGCTCAATTCATGACGCTATCTAACCTGGCTTCATAAAACACAAGGTCAAAGATGATGTGAGCTGGGACCCCAGCCAATATTCAATCACGATTTTCATGAATTTAGGCATCAACTGCCAATACCCCTTCTGTGCCACATTCATTTTCAGCGCAAAAGTATGCTCCGCCAACTCAATACATAATGGACTTTCCTATCATAGGAGCTTGAGAGCGGGATGTTGGACAACGATGATGGAACACATGGCCTTTCTTTTTTTGTTTACATGGACTACATCTATGTGGAGATGAAAACAGTTATTTTTCGGTCAATTTTGTCTGCAAATGCATGGACATGATATATTGATAGTGAACAGGACACACAAGAGTTAATCACCCTTACACAACATGATAAAAAGCAGGAGTAGAAACACAAAACAAGAGAACAACTACACAGAGATATGTGAAGAGGAAGAAGATGTGTTGATTCAAAAACATTTTATCTTTCTATGTATCATATCCAGCCTTGAATTCCCTCTTGTCTTCGATAATCAGCTTTTTTACTGGTTCTTTTGTGTACGAATTTGATGAGAGAGATAGAAGGAGGAAGAGAAGTGGAAAGAAATGTGAAACCACCATCGATCGAATTACAACCAAATCGACAAAAAGGGAAACCTAATATACGGAGTAATACTGGGGAAGAAAAAAATTAAACGGATGGGGGCAAAGTGAAAAGAGATATGGCATATGCAATTACAAAGAAGAAGAGTCAGCAGCATCCTTTCGAGTTTTGAAAGCCAGGTTGAGCGACTGAAATCGAGCCATTTGGGCCTGCTTGAGAAGACCCCGATCCACCGCCTGTGCCCTCATCGGTATTATCGATCAACCGCGTCTTAATATCACTGTTTATTTTCGAGCGGTGTGGGATTCGGTTTTTTGTTTTGTTTTAGACGCTAGGTTAATAACACTCCAGAAATACAGGAAGCCTGGCATTTTTGTGGGGACCTACCGGGCAAGTGAGAAAAAGGCTTCTTCGACGTTCGTGTTGGCTTTCGCGGATGTTTCCATAAACGAAATCCCCAATTCAGCTGCCAATTCCCGTCCTTGATTTTCTTGAATGATCTAACAATACGTAGACAAGGTATCAAGATCAGTCTCACGTGGGTCTTCTTGAAGAAGTCTCGCAGATTTGGAGTGTAAGAAAACAAACGAATAACCTTTTTGTCTACTGAATCTGATTTGTTTCCGATCAAGATTTTGTTGACTCCCTCGGAAGCATGTTGATCGATGTTTGAATGCCAGTTCCGAATATCTTCATATGTGTAAATAGAAAAGTCGGCACAAGATCGAGGATGGCGTTTGTAGTGAGAGCTGATGTGATTGTAAGAGGAGGAGAAAATATAGGAACACACTTTCGAAAGATTTCTCGTCTGTGACATCGTACACGAGTAATATCCCCATCGCTCCCCGATAATAAGCCGTAGTAATCGTCCTGAACCTTTCTTGTCCAGCAGTATCCCACTGTCAAGGTTTTATTTTTGCAAGGCTTCAGTCAAACTGCTACGAGAGGAATGAATAATCGTGAACAGGCCCAACTATTTGTAACTTTATTCTCTTCCCATCTAGTTCAATCGTCCGGATCTTGAAATCTACAACAAATTTTTCGCAACGAAGGATATTCATTCAGTTGATTTCATCCGAGAGTATCATAGGACAAGCGATGACTTTCAGGCGAGGAAAGAGGAAAGGACCAACACACCAATTCCAATTGTGGTAATAAAGCTGGGCGTGTAAGCATCGTCGCAGAACCTCAAAAGTAAGCAAGACTTTCCAACGCCTACACATACAAAACAGACAGACATCAACCTGCGTATAAGGGAGCATGAGAAAGTCCGTAACATCTGCGATATCCGGAGGGGGCTGCAGACTGACCCGAATCACCAATGAGCAATAGCTTGATCTGCAAGACACGTTTCGAATGGCCGGCGGATTACAGAGGTAGGAATAAGATGGGTTTCGGTTAGTGATTTCTGGTCTCATTCGACCGACTGATTGAGCTGGACCTCTAGAAGTAAAGCTCGAGATGGAGTGGCGGACGGCTGTGTACCCACCAGGAAGTCATAATGTGGATTGGCCGGCATGATCTCGTGTCGATGGGTGCTCCTATGTGTTCTTGTTCTTCTAGGGGCTTGCTTGGTTGGATAGATCAACCCGTGACCAGATATCCCGTGCGGGATATCCGGTAGGCACTCGGGCTATCCGGAGGAGGTATGCGCATCAGGGCAGATATTTGCGGTCCGAAGATCATGCCTGGCGGATTTCGGCGGATCTCCGCTTGATGTTTGTGGATCCTGTTGTGACATAGATGTCACACGCATCTCCCGGACTCGCCGCAGCACGACCAGTACTCCTCATCCCGGGACAATCCCGGGTTGAGGAGAGATACTACGTGGAATACACAGACTTAGTTAGCCATACCCTGAATAGGTTATGAGCCTCTAATCTCGACTACAAGGCACACGAATCTCGACCAAACAATCTATCTACCTCCTCACCTCATAAGCCGGCGATTCGACCCGACGGTTTTATTTTCTCGACCGGTAGTCCAGTCTAGGGCGTAATCGACCGTCATCGGGAAGATCTGCGTTACTTTGCCGTAACGCTGTGGGGTGCTCCGGGATAAGTAGATCCGATTTTTCCCTTCTTCCTCTCTGAGCAGTGACAAAAAGCCTACCTAATTAAGCTAAGCGGACTAGCCATCCTGCTTATTAAGGTGTGGTGGCCCCATTTACCTGTGCAGAAAAGGGAAAGCTTGGAGTCGCTGTTCTACTCCCTCTTTTCTCTTCCTCTCTTATACTGTGGGCATCCTGTAGCGTTGCGGTGAGTAATCCATTTCTTCGTCCCTCGCCTTACGATCCCAGATTTTTTCCTTCTTTACCTTCTTTTTTGATCTACAAAAATGTCTCGACAAAACTCGACTTCCGACAATGGACTGGACGATTTTGTACCGGACGGCGGACTGCGGATGAGTAATTTGTTCGACTTGGTTACAGGATCTACGGCCGGGAACAGGGGAGCCGACGACACCATCCGAGCGTCGACATCTGGACCTCGGCCGCCCATTGTGCCTCCGACAACTGGCCCGGCAATCAATCAACCGAGGAACGTACCTCCTCACATCAACCAAGTCCAGCCAGCTGGAACGAACAATCAAGCGATTGCAGGGCTAGGAGGCGATCTGAATTGAGCGCAGCAAGATTTTCTGGCCGCCAAACTTCAGCTCGAGCAAGCTAAGCTGGTCAGTCAGACGGCCAAGCTCATCAACGACCGCTGGACCGACGACAAACACTTGGCAGCCAACGGCAACAACATGGCGCAGTGGCTTCATGAATTGCAAGAAGTTGGAAACAGGCATATGTTGAGCGGGGACTTCTTTTTCAAACCGATCGACAATGTCATTTTCGAAAAGATTGCGCGGATGGTCGTTCTCGAAGGGGTGCATCAATCGCTAGTGTCAGATCTACAACAGATGAAGACCGCCATTGAAATGCTCTCGTACCTCAAGAAGAAGTTTTCGGTCGTGTCTCGGGCGGCCCAGTACAATGTCTGGAACAAATTCTTAAACTTCTCGGTTGACGACTTGGACGGCGTCGGCATGTCCTCTACGATGAGAAATCTCTATACGGAGTGGAACAACCTGAACGTCAGAATTCACTCCGATGTTTTCTTTGGCTTTATTTTTCAACGAGCCGTCATGCGGTCGTCTGTCCCGTTCAAGAAAGATTTCGAGCAACGAATCGAGAATGCGATGCAAAATGACGAATCGAAGAGTGTTCCAAAATTCAACGCGCTGGTCAACACTTTTGACATCTGTAAGAAACAACATACAGACTCAACAGCGTTGGAAGCCTCTTTGACAACTGCCGCGGCACCGTCGGTCCTACTGGCGGCGAACGGAGATGGAGACTTCGATTTCGAAGCTTTCTTGGCCGATGTACCTGAAGAAAATTGGCCGGATGCTTTAGATTTCTACGCGGCAACTGCTCATCGCTGTTGGCAATGTGGAGCCGCCGATCACTATCTTCGAGACTGTCCTCAACGCCCGAAACCGAATCAGATCAACAAACGCCTCCGTGGACTGGGTGTCTTGCCTTTTCCCATGCCAGCAAATCGCACTCAAGCCACTTTTGTGGGTTTGCTCTACACCCAACCGACTCAACAGACAGCAAACGGCCCTCCAGTCTCCAGAGCCCTCCCCCCCATGTCTCAACATCAAGTCCAGGCGAAAAGGTTAGCCGATCTCTACCGCCCAAGGTATGCCAGCTCCAAAAATCGGCAACAACATCCTCCCAACTCAAATGCTCACTCCGCCAACTCAGCCGGGGGGGGAGAGGCATCGGCTCAGCTCCTGGAAATTGGGGACGTCCCAGACGATCTGGATCAGATTGATTTCAGAAACATGGCTTTGGGAGAAGATCTGGTAAGTCCTCCTGCCATATTTGATACTGGTGCATCCCATCATTTCACTGGGACGCGCCAGCTTCTCCACAATTTCAAATATCTGTCTAAGCCAATGCCACTGTTGGTAGCTACCGCCGCCAACCGATCCTTCATCACGGTGTGGTGTTCTGTGCCTGTTGCAATGCCAAAAGGACATATGCAAAGGTATTGGGATAGTACAGTTACATACTTACATACATACACCCTTTGGTCACCGCAGCGGATTGGACGGAAGAATACACGACGTGGATACGAGGACGAGGGAGGAGGAAGGAAGGAGGACCAGAGAGAGGCTTTGACCCCCAAATCGTGGAAAGGAGGAGTATTCTAGTTGGGTGCAGCGTGCATGGAAGGTGGCTTGGTTACATAGCAACATATTCTGAAGGATATGGAAGGTGGCTTGGGTACATAGCAACGCATGACATCAGGCAGCGCAATATATGCAGGCAGATAAGGTGTACGAATAGTGTCACTGCAGCATAATTCCCTCATTGTTTGGGAGGCTGTGCAGTACAGGTGTACATATGCTGTGCAACTGAGATCCCCTGCAGCTAAATTCCCTCAAACACATTCCCCTGGAGCTAAAATCCCTCACTCTTCAATATAAAAGGAGCTCTTCTCCCCCCCATAATTTCTCTTTTTCACCATCAACCTACAGAGGTCTGGTCACATAAGATAGTTTAGCAGTAGTAGTTTAGCAGTAGTAGTCTTGAGTAGCGTAGAGTCAGTCAGTCAGTAGAGTGTTAGTGCAGTAGTAGAACCCACAATCAACAACCAACCAACCAACCAACAACAAACCAACAACCAACCAACAAACCAACAACCAACCAACCAACCAACCAACAACCCATTCTCCTTATTAGCATATTAGGAGTAGTAGTAGTAGTAGAAGTAGTAGTACAAATTATAACAGCAACAACAGTAGAGGAACTTCACCATAACAAACCACGTTATCCTTAGTTATAACCGGTCTAAAAACACATTGAATTAGATATTTAGGTCTGATAGAGATTACTATATAAAAGTAAGAGCTATCTTGGAATCTGCCACATTTTCTTAAATATTGATTACAAGACTCTTGGTTATTTGCATAGTACTATTAGAGGGGCAGGTCTTTCAAACCACCCGTAGATTGTAATAGCCTTTCAACCTATTCATACAATTTATTTCCCCCTCAAAAGGAACTTCGATTACCCATCCATCCCTGGAGTCCTACATCTGGTGTCCCAACAGTGGCCGAAACCTTCATCAATATCATCAATTCAATCAATTTTTTTTTAGAACAACTATAACTTCAACCAATCGTGGAAAACATACCAGGTGTGAATCAAAGTGCAAACGGCGAGGATAGGATTACGAGCGGCAAGGATAGGATTACGGACGGCAAAGATAGGATTGCGGACGGCGAGGATAGGGTTGCGGACGGCGAGGATAGGATTGCGGACGGCGAGGATAGGATTGCGGACGGCGAGGATAGGATTTTGAGTGACAAGGAGAGGACTTTTGAGGAACGACGGCTGCGGGAAAGAGAACTGATCAGCAAGGTCTTTCAGAAGCACTTCCCAAACATCTGGAATAAAGGAACACAAGACAACTCAAGTTCAGTAGTCATCATGGATCCACCAATCGAAGATCAGTCAGCAATAATTCAACAACAGCGAGCGGAGATGTCAGAAATGAAGGATGCAATGAAGGAAATGAGGGAGATGATGGCCACACTATTAGGACAGAAGAAATCACCACAAGACGTACCAATACCTGAAACTCCAGTTCAACAAGGACCATCGCCTCAATTTGCAACATCAACACCATTCACAGGAAGAACAGTTGGCTGGGACACGACCATTCAAGGAATCACGGATAGCTTGGGGGAAACACCTGGATCAACACCAAATTCAAGTCAGTTCAGATCACGAGCCGAAATCAAGTTACAGGATGAAGAAAAAGGTGTTGTCTTAGATACAAAGAAAATGAACTTACACTTTGATGGTACTGAAGTAGAGTTGTTCATCCAACGAGTGGAGAAGATAGCATCAGTACAAAAGGCTGGCGGGCAAGATGTGGCGTTACAGCTACCATTTCTTATCAGGGATCAGAAGATTAGTGAATGCATCGAGAACATGGAAGGCCATGAGAATCGGGACTGGGAGTTACTGAAAACGGAGCTTATTCGTAAATGGGGACGGGCTACTCCACGGAGACGATTTAACAAGGATTCAATACCAACATTGGTTGACCGGCACGTGAGTAAGGGCGGAATTCAGACAAAAGAGGAATACCGGAAATTTGTTGGCGAACTTGAGGAGATACTGGCGTACTTGAAGAAGATGGGATACGAGAATTTGAACGCGGAGAGCGGGGAACCACTTTGGAAAGCAATTTCGATGGAAATACGACGGGACGTGGCACGGGATCTGGCGCACAAAAAGGAGTTACGGAAAACGAAGGACGGAAAGGCGTTGGTACCTAAGCTGGAACAGTTGAAGGAATACATGGAGGCTTCGTTATCGGTACTGGATCTGGATGTAGGAGCTGTAAAAGGAAAGAGTATAAGCAAGGATCCAGAAATCAAGAAGGAAGTTCAAGTCAAACCCAGGGATGATGCTTCCACAGACAAGGTCAAATTACTGGAAGAGGAAATAAAGAAATTACGTACCGATTTGAATACCAATCTGAACATCAATCCAAATTCTAGACCATTTCCACCTCACTTATCACCACCAAGACCGCCAAGCTCAGGATATAGACCGCCAGGACCAGGAGGACCACCATTTCCACGACCTCAGATTCAATGTTATTATTGTAAGGAACTGGAACATACAGTAATGTTCTGTAAGCATCTTAACGAGGATATTACTAATAGGAGGGTTTTCAAGTCTGGCCCAAATTATTATTATCCTAATAGAGAAATGATCCCATCAGATACTGGCGATTCAATTCGAGAACTGGTTAGGCGGTATGCGGAGAGGGCTGAATTGAATGTCAAGGAAGCAGAAAAGCAGGTGAATATGGCGGTTGGAGATGGCGAAATGGAACCTCGACAAGAACCAACGGCAACCGTGATATCGACAAATCGATGGGAAGCTTGGAGTCCACCAACGGTACACTACGGCGAAGACGATGAGGAAAACTTGATTGGTTTTGGGTTGAGAAGATCCCAGCGTATTGGCGACAAAGAAAAGGATAAATCACCGCCGCAATCACAACCTAACCCAGAAGCAGGGAAACCGGCAGAGAAAAGTAGCAAAGCACCACCAGCAAATCAGGAAGCCAATAAAAAGCCGGCGGAGGGACGAAAAAGACGATCAAGTTATCCTGGAGCTTGGGTAGAAGGTGAATCGGACGACGAGAGCAAAACTGGAGAAATACCGCAGCCAACAAGCAGTAAATCCAAGGAACCTGAGAAAAGCAAGGAAGACGAGTTAGCTAAGGAAATGGAAGTTAAAACGGTTGACAAAACCAAAGTTGGGGGGGGATTGAAAAGGAAGATTCTGAAACAAAGCTTTACACTCACCTTGGAAGAGCTTCTCCTCATTGCGCCTAAGTTTTTACAGGAATTACAGAACCTGGCGGACGAAGAGAGTAAACCGGTGGCCCGGAGTCAGAACTCGGGAAGGTGCGACCATGAAGATTTCGTGATAAACAAGCATCAAAATTTCAACTTCAAGGATACCGTCAGGCCTTCATTAACGTATGCGTGCCCATTAGGATTTGTCGATATCTGGATTGGAGGACAAAAGGTTAAAGCGTTAGTCGACACGGGAGCGGAGATGAACATTATGCTGGAAACCTTGTCAATCAAATTGCAGTTAACTACCAGGGAAATCAGCATGAACATCACGGGAATAGGCGGACATTCAACTCCAATTGTAGGATTAGCGGAAGGTATTCAATTTTGCATTGACGAAGAGGACGAGAAAGCAGCAAATTTCTTCATAGCTCGCGGAAAAGTCTACACCGTCTTGGGTAGTCCATTTTTGGCCGATCATAAGGTTCGTTTGGAGTTATCAAAATCACAAGGAGAAATTCTGAGCTACGAGCTTGGGGACGGCGAACGATTATGTATACCAATTTGCTCTCCAAAGGTTCCAGGATGGGAAATGGCGCCACCACGGAGAATTGTGGATCGATGTTTTAGCATACATACGGGAAACTACGGGGATACCTTGGGCACTTCAGCAGGTAAGGAGGAGGTTTTAAACCAGGACGTAACTGACAGTGGCAAGTGGACGGATGACGACGGCACGACTTTGGACAGTAACAACGGAACGGACGCGGGGGGCTATTTGGCAAACGAGAATCTAGCTAAAAATGGAAGAAATCAAAATTTAGAATTCGGATCAGTTTCAGCATTAGTTACCTCTGACAAGGAGATTCAGAAAACAGATAACTGTGAAATTTATACGGACATCTCTTTCCAGGATAAAATCACACCTTGGTCGGACAAAGATGGCTGGAACACACCTGCAAGACAGATACCAATAGATGGTTGGAATGACGAATGGACCAAGTTGGACGATTCAGGACCAGCGGAAATTGGGTACGGCTGGTGTATGAGTGTGGCGGTGAACGCGGATTATGTCGACCAAGGATGGCCAGTTGCGGAATTTCTGATTAAATACCCCGAGAATTAATTATGGCTCGCTGGCTGAAGGATTGTGGGCGGAAATTCCAGGGTACACGGCCGGTCGGATAGGATTCATGAAGCTCTTGGACTGGGGCGGTACACTCGGATACATAAATAATGATACGATCTGGCCGGAAGATTGGTGGATTTGGAAGGATCAGCGGTTGGGCTTATATTTAGGCACTGAAAAAGGAAAAGACTTGGTCAAAGAGGAGAAAAGGTGGGAGGAAGTTAGAGAAAGAGATATAGAAGAGGAGGAATTCCTAGCTAGTGTGGTGTCAAAAATGGTCCTCACCTTTGGGAAGCTTGATTGGACTACCTTCCAATGGGCTCTGAAAGACGAGCAAAATCGATTAGGCTGGGAATATTGGACATTCTGGAAAGACTGGGAGTATTCAGCATTTCTTTGAAAAAAAGAGGCACACTATGTGTGGCTATGTAGGTATAGAAGAAGAAAAAAAAAAAAAAGAACCCTTGCTCTACTGATGGATTTTTTTTATGTTTGCTCTTTTAGGGTCCAGGTTTTTTCTTTTACTCTCACTCATATTTCATCATTTTTTTTGGGCAAGTCAATTTCAGGTGGAATCTCAAAGGATAGGCATTTATAAAAAAAAAAAAAACAACAAGGAAAACAAAACAAGAATAAAGAGGTGGGAAGAAAGGGTCAATAATTAAAACAAAACAAAAACAAAAAAAACAGAAAAAAAAATAAATAAATAAATAAAGCTGGAGTCAGTCGTGGAAGTGTATCACCAAGAGTCAGCAAGAATAGGGAAGCTTGGTGTAGGACAGGAGAGTCGGAAAAATGGGGGGAGGATCATCGTCAAAGATAGTGGAGGTAGCCGGCGGTTGTTTTTTTGTATAGCAGAAGAAGCAATCACAGGAGGAAGGATATAATATCCCAGCTTGGGAGGTAGCCTTGAATGAGGAAGCAAAGCAAAGCGGCCGCTAGAAGATTCGTCAGATTTTCAGATCGGGAATACTAGGATGGGTAGTGGATTGATCGCCGTTGGACAACAGCTTCATCAGAGTTATCCAGTTCTTTTTTCCTTCAGTTATCAGCGTTGGAGGCGAGAAGATCAGGAGGAAATAGAGGTCACTATTCTTCTGTACAGGCCTATAGCAGCGAATGGAGGTCGGTGATGGAATGACTATAACCACAGGCATCATTAGCTCAGGTGAATCTGCGGTAGTGGCTCCTCGAGTTTATCAACCCCATCAAAAGGAAGGGTGGCAAGGACTAATTCAAATGACAAGAGAAGAAGCAAGAATCAGTCCTCAAACAAAATACAACGGAAAAGCGAGCAATAGTAAACGAAAAGAAAAGAAACTGAAGCTCACTTCGGCAATCAAAATCAACAAGCATCAACTCATTGGATCAGCGGATCGGCGAGGGCGGCAGCGGCTACCGGTTTTTTTCTATTTCTCTCTTCAAATGATGTCGCGATGGGAGGAACTAGCGAAGGCAGCGCGGGCAAGTTGAAAGGAATCAGGCATCGCCACGGGGAGACGGCAACGACGACGGAAATTAACAACAGCAAGGGCGACGAATTAGCAGCGGTTTTATTTATTTATTTTCGTGATCGATCGGTAGGACAGGCAGACGATAAAGACTAGGAGGTTCAAAACAGGGAGCTTGCAATATTCAAAAAGGGGCCAACTTCAACAGCAAAGTAGAAGAGGAAAGCGGAATAACTCACTTGAATAGGCTTGTTTTTTGGCCCAAATTGGGTACCTAGTACCGCACCTGGTACCGCCTGGCGGGTGCGAGGGGGGTGCAAGCGGTATCCCCCAGGTGGTACTTGGTACCCGCCACAGGTGGTATTTGTGGGTGGTACCTGGGTACCACACCGCTTTTGGGCCAAACCCAAGTACCTAGTACCACACCCGGCACCGCTGCGCGGGTGCAAGGAGGGTGCAAGCGGTACCTGCCAAGCGGTACTAGGTACCCGCCACGGGTACCGATCCACAATCCCTAACCGGGAGGGACTCCTCCCGGTCGGCTAGTTCATATTGGGGTTGACCGGGAGGGACTCCTCCCGGTTGACTGCTCGATATGGCTGTTGACCGGGAGGGACTCCTCCCGGTCGGCTAGTTCATATTGGGGTCGACCGGGAGGGACTCCTCCCGATCGACTGATTTATGTGACTGTCGACCGGGAGGAGTCTCTCCCGGTCGACCACAATATAAACCTGTCAACCGGGAGAGTCCCTCCTGGTCGACAACTATATACAGCAGTTGACCGGGAGGGACTCCTCCCATCCTCCCAGTCGGCTGCTCGACATGGCAGTCGACCGGGAGGGACTCCTCCCAGTCAACTGCTTGATATGGCAGTCAACCGGGAGAGTCCCTCCTGGTTGACAACTATATACAGCAGTCGACCGGGAGGGACTCCTCCCAGTCGACTGCTGTGTATGGCAGTCGACCAGGAGGGACTCCTCCCAGATGACTGCTCAATATGGCAGTCGACCGGGAGGGACTCCTCCCGGTAACGTATTGACTGGGAGGGATTGATTCCTCCCGGTCAAAGTTGTTTTATATAGCTTTTGACCGGGTGGGATTCTTCTTTGTCAACAAGGGCGCTTACTCTTGTTGACCCGGAGGGATGGGGAGGTCAAGCATGTACCCGTGACCTCCAATGCGGGGGACTTTGGATGAGTCAGGGGCAGCTGAGCATTTGCCTTAGGGATTGTGGATCGGTACCCGTGGCGGGTACCTAGTACCGCTTGCACCCTCCTTGCACCCGCGCAGCGGTGCCGGGTGTGGTACTAGGTACTTGGGTTTGGCCCAAAAGCGGTGTGGTACCCAGGTACCACCCGTGGCGGGTACCAAGTACCACCTGGGGGGTACCGCTTGCACCCCCCTCGCACCCGCCAGGCGGTACCAGGTGCGGTACTAGGTACCCAATTTGGGCCAAAAAACAAGGGGGTACCCAGGTACCAGTTGGTACCAGGGTCTAGATCAACAATCCCTAATTTGCCTCAGGACTGAGTCTGTGCACCTCAGACCAAGCTTCCTGTACCTCAGTCTAGTGCATTTTGCACTATAGACTTAAGCTGAGGAAATTCCAAACTTTCCAGGGTGTACCACCCTGGGATTCATTTGTATGGGCCTGGTCTCAACTAGGAATGAACTCAGGTATGCTGCATGTCAACTGACAGCACTTTCTTGAGTTTTTTTCATAGTGAATGACACCCCAGTGGAGATACTACTCGTAGTCCTACTAGGTTGTGTCAAATATCTCATGGCTGAACTTACGACAAATAGGATACCCAAGAGCAAATTGAAAGAAGTGGAGGCCCGCTTGCAATCATTCAACACCGACGCCCTCAATTTTCCACAACTTCAGGCAACTTACATGATGGCCCACTATTGATCCTTCATTGGTAAAGATTTCAGAATCATCTTGCAGGTTGCAGCATTTGTGTTGTTTCCTTACATGACCAAAGACATGAAAAATGTTTGGTATTCAATGTGCTTTATGTCAAGTATGATTTTTCAGACAGTCATTCCTGACATGGACACCTATATCCAACAACTGGAAGGGGTTAAACAGGAGCTCATGTATCACATATCAAAAATGTCTGGCAGGTGGTCAAATAAACCCAAACTCATTGTTGTCTGAGAGAGGGGCCGGAACCTCATTGCGGCAAGGCTGCGATTGGGCCTGAGCTGGGTGCTGCAAGCCATCAGTGGAGGGTGTGTCAGGGCCCAAAAGGATACAAGTGGTGAGGGGAGGGACTCACCTTTTTGGAGTCACCACTCTGCTCCTCCCCTTCTTGGTTGTCATGGTGCAAGCTGGGTTCCTGGTTTTCCATAACGTGTGAGGTGTCCATAATGTGTGAGGTAACTTGCAAGGTGGGTTGGAGTCTGCAAGCTGGGAGGCCAAGTTTGGGATGGGGAGGCGAATCACAATGACTGGGTTGATATCCATGTCGGTGATGTTTGACTTCTGATTGAATATTGCTGGCAATGATTGAATTTTGTTCGAAAATTGCTGGCAATGTTTGATCTCTGTTCGAAAATTGCTGGTGATGTTTGATTTCTGTTTGATTATCGGTGGCTGGGGAAGAAAGTCGAAGTGAAATCAAATTGATTTCAAAAGCACTTGGGAGGGCAATCCAATGATATTCGAATGGCACTCGAACAAGGATTTCACCGGAGTTTGTGCGGCAACTCCCTCGGATATTTGCCGGATTGGGCTTTCACTCGAGTATTCCTCGAGTTATTTCCCAATTATTGGGAAACAAATCAAGGAGTATTCGAAATCCCAATGAGTGGGGCCACTTCCAAGTTTTTTCGACAATTTTCCTTCACTTCGAACGGCATTCGGAAACGATGCAAGGAGGTGCGTCCGTGGTGTAGCTTCGGGGTCCCCTCGCAGAGACTCGGATAAGTTCGTGCTGGAGTGCACACCTTTTTTGGTGTTCGCAGGGGATTTTAATGGGTGCAAAAAGGCAGACCATTTTCATTTTACTGCTGGAGGGGAAAAACAGCGCGATGGATAAGGAAAGGAGGGGTACAACAGGTGAAGTCCGGAGACATCAGAAACGATCGGGCACAACACAGGTCGGAGAAGGTCAACCGATGAATCCCTACGATCCATGGGTATCAATTTTCCGTGTCTGAGAAGTGAGCCGATGATCATCAGTTGACTCCGACACATCGACACAACGATACCAGGACAAGAAGAAGTTGAGTGGCAACCAAATAGGTTGTTCAAGGAGAAAAGGAGCAATCATCAATCAAGCTGATCACCCAGACCACTCTCCGAGGAGGCTTTGCCAGACCAAGAGTAGTCCGAATTGAGTTGAGCGAGCAGTAACTCGCTCACCGCGGATTGCACTAAATCGAAGGCTGTCGGCCAACAGACAGCCCTCGCTATCCCCACCCATCGTTCCCAATCTCGCCTCGTGGAGCTGACTGGAGGATCGTAGCCAGAACGGGCAGTCAACTAGTATGTTGCAACAAATCGACCGGGAAACTTGTAGGAGCGAAAGGTCCTCGTCGAGGCGGCTCGATGTCTTCGGACCGATCTGTTTGATCTACGAGTCCGGTCAAGAGTAGCATGACAATCCATATGAAGCCGTTCCAACACGATCGATCCAGTCAGACAACTCGAGAGGAGAGTGATTTCTGATGATGAGCCCTGCTCGAATGTTTACAAGAGCAAACCCCTTGAGAGTTTAAGGAAGGCCAAGAAACACGTTCCTGAGGGGATTGAAAGACTCGGACCTTAACCCAGTCACGAAAGAAAGGACGACCACAGCGAGTGTGGGACCTGAAAGTATGAATGACGAGCCGCGGTCTTCAGTCTGGCAAGAGTACGCCTGACTCGGAGGGTGGTCTGGGTGATCAGGATGATCGAGGATGGCTGAGGGAAGGAGTGCGGGTGGAGGCAAGAGCAGAGTTTCATAGTCCATGAAGCTCGGTTGGACTTGTGGGTTAGGGCTACATCGAGCTTAACAAAGCCTCTCTGGAGGAGGGCCCCGCAGGGTCTCTGTCTCACAGAGAGGCTTGCCCCCAAGCGGCGAGGTTTGGCGTGAATCCAACGGGCCCGAGGCTCGGCCAACCCCCAAATTTCATTAAATCCTTTGTTACACATCAACCACTGCCGGGATAGGCCCATGAGTGGCATGGCCTTGAAGCCTAGCTTCTTGCGCAGGCAGCCAGCCAGCCACCATCCATCAAGCCCCTTGGAGAGCTGCTGGACATGCTTTCAAAAACCATGCCGAGCTTGTCCCAGCGAGCAGAGCGTGTTTTTTTCAACTCCTGTACACATTTTATGTGTGGCCTGCATACCAAATGTAGTTCATTGTTCAATTCAAACAATAAACATACTTCATGTACTTATTAGAAGTAATTGAAACTTTCATGTACTTATCCAATAGTATGGTGTAAGATCAATCCTGGAATCATGATTCCATGACTTCACATCCTTGTAGTTTTAAGGCCATTCAAGGCATCAAAATGTGGCCTATGTAATGTAGTCTTGAAGGCCAGATGCAGACCTTCAATTTGGCACCTGGGCGGCCCATTTGGCCACCAGGATGCTATAGAAAAGTGGTGCCAAACTTTCACACCAGCCAAATGGGTGAAAGCTGTACTCAGGACTCACGCCAAATTTTGCCGCTTAGTCCCAAGTCCCTCCTTTGGAGGCTTGCGCTTCGCGCGAGGGGCCCCTGCCCGCCCCTCAGAAGAGGGACTGACTAAGTTTGGGGCTACACAGCCAGCTTTGCGGGTGGTCCGGGTTGCTTGCTAGCTCCCGCTGTTTCAGTGGCCGGGGGACCCGGCGTGCCAAAGTCGCCTCGCAAAGCGAACCTCAAAAGGCCATGCTTAACCAAGCCTCTCTGGAGGAGAGCCCCGCAGCAGAGAGAGGCTTCAGAGCAGTGCTAGACATCCTTTCAAAAAACACAATGAGCTGTTTTCCTTTTGTCAAACTCTTGTTTTTTTCACTCCTGTACACTCCACTATCCAATAAACTTGCTGCATCCTACCTGTCAGGCTGTACCGTGACAAAAACATAGTACAGAAGCCACCATAACTGTACACTTTGGCATGTGTATTCAGCTCTTATGTACTTGCCTATTGTACAAATGTATGGACAATCCAAGAATCTTGGTAAGATGATGTTACAAGCTTTGTAACTTCAAGACCGCTCGAGTTAATGACATGTGCATGATGTGATCTATGTAGGATTTAAGGCGAGATGCAGGCCTTCAATCTGGCACCAGGGCGGCCTGATTGGCCCGCAGGAGGCAATTTTAGTTTGGTGTCAAAGTTTGACACCAGCCAAATGGTTGGAGGCGGTCCTCAGCGCTCACAGCAAATTTCCCGGCTTACTCCCAAGCTCCTCCTTCTGAGGGTTGCGCTTTGCGCAAGGGGCGCCAGCCTGCCAACTTGGAAGGAAGGACTGACTAAGTTTGCCAAAAGGCAGGCTTGTGAGTAATGTCCCAGCCATGGCAGGAGAGCTTGGGCTTTTTATGGATTCTTTGGCCTCTTTGCACTTATAGTTCACAAACCATCCGGCCAATCAACATGGCATCCACTTTTTCATGTAGGCAATAATCTTGGATTTGGGGCCATTTTTCTTTTCACAGAAATTTCCAAGGATGGGTATCCCTTCTCTCAGGTGGTGACAGAGTCTCTCTTGGAGCTTGGATTTTGCACCAACTTGGATAATTCCCTCCTCCTCAGGGGAGCAAAGCCGTCTCCAAAGGAGGGACTTACACGCTATGTTGACTCCATGGCCTGAGAGAATTTCAACTTTTGGTGGTCACTTTTTTATAGGGCGGGTCTGTGACGGCGATCAAGGGCTCAGAGGCTTGACTGTAAGTCAAAAAAAAAGTATATATATATAAGTATGTGAGGGATCTTCTCTGTTACTTTAATTCAGTAAACTCCAAGGTTTGGTTGACTTTGATAATTTATTTAACTTTGAAGAAATGATGTAACATAAATCAGATTGTGTGGGATGACGCGCAAGAAGAAAGGCTTTGTGCCAAGCAAATTTTTAAGGTATAAGGTTTTGAGGGCAAGGAACTGTGATGGTTTGAAAAACCCACCCAGCCAAACTCAAATTCTAGGCTCTGCAAAAGGGGGTGATAGCGCCCAATTCCTTCCTGCCAAGGGCTATTGGAGACTTGCTTTGCAAGACCAGAGGCCCACAGCAGCCAGGGACTTGAATTAAGTTTGACCCAAGCTGTCCCTATCTCCCCCCATCCCTTTTCTTTAATCTCCCCCCTCCACAAAGAGAGGGACTTGGTTAATTTAGGATTTTGCAGGTATCTCATAATCAGTGGTTTCCATTTTACTATGGGTTGTACCACACAGATTGAGCATTTGCAGGTGCCTTGTTCAATTTTTACAGTGTATGTATCAAACAAGTAGTAGCTACTAGAGGGCAGTATGGTTATGGCTTAGGCCTTGTTTGGCTGCCGCGTTATACGTCATAAATGGTAAAATTTATGACGCGCGACCCCCAGGGGTTTCAAAGTTTTGGTGGCAATGGGGGGCAAAATTTGGGTCGCGTGTCATAAACTCTACCATTTATGATGTATAAAATGGCAGACAAACAGGGCCTTACCTATGTGTTTGATAATGTTTAAATATAGGATCTATATTTGGCATAGATTTTGAGCTAGTCACTTTGTTTCCTTTTTGTTCTGTGTGCTAAACACAAAAAAGGGTAGTTATGCTACACATAACATGTAGATAATTGTAATGTAACAGAATTTGAGTTGTTATCAACACATTACACGTAAAGGTGGTGCAATTACGTTATTGCACCACATGATGGCCCTTCTTTACATGTTTGTTGCATTATTGGGGCACGCAGGGCCCCTGATAAAAAGCAAGTATTGAGGCTAAAACAGCCTTAAATGGTCTGTTATTGTGTTATCCAGGGGATAACACAATAACAGGCCTCTTCTTTGAGGCCCGTTACATTAGGCACGGGGTTTAAAATGAACCCATTATTAGTAAAGTAACAGGGAGCCCTGGTTAACAAGGGTAGTTACGTTACCCACATTGCGTGGATAAAACAATGTAATGTAACTACCCTTTGTTGCTACATGCATTTCACTCCATCTTTTCTTGTGTTTCACATACCTTTCAGACTCCACCTTGTATACCTGGTATCAGCGGACGTGGAAGGATCTTCTCCTCATCCTTCCACAACCACTCTTCCCAGATTGCATTGTGTCTGCTGCTCCCAAGGACAGTTCCACCTGTTTTATTTTTCCTTTTCCTTCCTTTCTTTCATCTCTTCCCTGTTGTGAAATGATATACTGATTCTTCCACAACAACTCTGCCCAGACTGCATCATTCCCGCTGCTCCTAGGCCTAGTACATCTTATCAATAGGAGGAAAGATTGTGAAAGAAGAAAGAAGAACCCTTGGGTCCTCTCTTCAACAATTGCAAATTTCAATATTTGACTGAAGGAAAAGTAAGCAACCCCTGGCTGTCTGTCTACTGCAGAAAGATGAAGAAAAATAAAGCCTTTCAGTCGGTTCATTCATTGGCATGACAATGCCAAAATCACATTGCAGAGGTATTGGGACAGCATAGATACAGCTATCATTCATTATAAGAGGAGGAAGGTATATATAATACAAGCAGGGTATGTGTACATAGGAGGGATGGTGTCATTACAGAGGGAGGTAGGGCGGATGGATGATGGATGGTGTTATCACGGATGGAACCACAGACTAGGATTATGTAGGATGGCTGGCGTGACCAGGGATGGAATGGAGGACCAGGACTAGGTAGGATGGCAGGGAGGTGGAGGGATGTTATCAACAGAAGAGGTGGAAGGTATTGGGAGCACATGTATCAACCAGGAATTAAAAGGAGGATGGTGTGGTGTATCAAGGAAGGTAGTGTTATAAGGGTATATTACTGGTATAATGGTATATTATCTTTACTAGAGGCCAAGGCGGCTTCGCCGCTGCAGATCTTATGTTTAGTTCCTTCAGTCCTGTTTTGAATCCCCCCTTCTAGCCAGATTTCACAGCTCACATTCTGGCCCATGCCTACCTGAAATCTCTCACAAAGACTTCCCATTATTTCTTTAGACAACTCCTTTGGTTTTCCTCCCTGGGGAAAGCCCTCCTCTCCACCCACCTACTTAAACCAAGTTCAATAAAAATAAATTTCTCCATTTAGCCTCTTGATGTCTTTTAATCCTTTTAGATTAGTCTCTGGGAACTTCCTACTGTCATCAACTCTTAATCTACAAGTAGTTTTCATCCAGCTATGCATGACATGAGGGCTTATCAGGATTAAATTATGTGTTGGTAGCTTATTTTTACTCAGCTGCTGAGATATGTATATTCCAACTTCACATAAAGTTTTGCTGGTTTACGGAAAATTAATGCTTTATCCTGACTGCTATCCTCTTAAGTAAGTTGTGCTAAATTAAATAAGAGTAGTTCTTAAACTACCAAAAGACTTGTAATTTTTCTTTATGATTCACAGGCTATTGATTTATATTTATTCTATTTCATTTTCTTAAATATTGATATTTGATAGCTATGGATGATGGGCTTGTGCTGCAATTCTTCGGCATTGCTGCAAGGTGGGGGGTGATCACGGAGGGAAGGGAGAGAGACACGGGGGCTGGCTTTGCGGGCCCGACCGGGAGAGGGACTTGCTCGCCAAGAGGAGCCATTGAGAGATTGGCAAGAGGCCAACGCAACGGAAGATAGACGGAATCCAAGAGATGGTGACGTATCTCCTTGCGCTGCGGCTTTTGACGGTCCCCGTCCACAACATCGAACAGCCGGTCGCGTACCAGCGGCAGGAGCAACAGCAGGCGGCGGCTGATGTGGGGGCAATGGGGGACAACGAGCCGGGCGCGGACGGGGCGCCGCAGAGGTTGACAACCATGACCGCCGAGCAATGGCTCCCTTTGGCCGCCTCGCTGTCCTTGCTCGGCCCTATCGTCCTCCCCCGCGCCGCCAAAGGCCTCTTCTCTACCGGTCTATTTCTTCTCCAACCCTCTTCCCCCCCGGCAATCGCTTATCCTCCTTCCCCATACTCTCATTGTCGGAAATATCGTGGATCAGCTTCGCGACAACAAGCAGCGGAGGCCTAGAAAGTTGCCTGGGAGCCGGAGTCCTGGGAGAACGTCGATGACAACGCCAAGCTGGCATAATTCTAGTTGGTGTTGGGGGCGTCTCAACGGTAGTTCTGGCCGCGGGCGTCTCGTAGGCAATAGGGGGTTTCAAAGTTGAAATCAGGTCGCGCAGGACCCCAATCAGGTCTGATTTCCAGGAAAAAAAATCACTGCCAAAAACACCAACCTGGGGGCTCTACTTTGAACACCCCCAAATGCAAGAATCTCCTGATCTTGCACCCAGAAGTTCTTGACCTGCAAAAATTTGGGCACAAATCCCTTTTGTCCCTTGCCACCGGGGTCCCGGAAGGACTTTGATCCGTCCAGTTCCCTGTGTGAAACGTTGTTGGAATACCACATGCCACTGTCACCGTGTGTGACAAGCTTCCTCCAACTCGGAGACATATTCAAATCAAACTCAATTGCCCTCGCAAGGCCGGTCCAGGCCCAACCGGCCATCAAGTGTTGTGTCACTCGATGGCCGGCACAGACCTGATCAGCCATCGAGTGTTGCGTCACTCAATGGCCGGTACAACCCCACCCGGCCATTGAGTGACACATCAATCGATGGCAGGTACAGACCCGACTGGCCATCAAGTGTGGTGTCACTCGATGGCCAGTGCAGACCCGAACGCCATCAAGTGTTGTCTCACTTGATGGCCGGTACAGACCCAAACGGCCATTGAGTGTTGTGTCACTTGATGGTTGGTTCAGACCCAACTGGTCATTGAGTTCGGGTCTGAACCAACCATTGAGTTGCGTGCGTGGTAGTGTGTGCTGTCTCAAACTTGATGGCCAGTATGCGGGTGTGATCGGGGATAGGTCAAAACACCCTTGAGGGGGTGTTTCTGACCTTTTTCCTGCTCCTGGACCTGATCTCCTGGAGCCTTTTTCAAAGAAGGAAATCAGGTCCGCAGGAGAGGTTCCAGGTCCATTTTTTTTCCTGATTCCTGGGACCTGCGCGACCTGATTTTTAACTTTGAAACCCCCTAATGGTGAAGGCGAGGGGGTGTGGCGGGGAATTATATGGGTCTGATACTCGGGCGAAGAGCTGTGGCGTGGTGCGGTTGGTGGGGTGGCGGTCGTTGGGCGGCGGGCGGTGTTGTGTATGATGAGATAATGGGAGTGGGGGTTTGGTGAACGTCGGGTATAAAAGGGGGGGGTGGGAGGGATTTAGCTTCAGGCGACCTGCCGGGCTGTATTTCCAGTCAGGTGGTCACCTCACCCCCGTCCGCTGTTGCAATTGCGCAGTCCGGCGGGGGATATTCGGGGACCCCCCTGTGCTTTTTGGCTGGGGGTCCTCTTCCCAACGCTTTTTAACCCTGCTAGACAGGGATAGGCGTTGGGCCACAATGTGCCAGCTTGCTGCGCTGGGTGGCAGGGAGCGGGATTTGTTTGTGTCCATTTTTTTTTTGTATTTATTATTTGTGTTGTCCCCTCACGCCCTGGTGTCCCATGTTTTGTAGGAGGCAAAACCTTTGATTTTCTTTTGTATTTTCTACGAACCTGAGACTTTAATATACTTGGATAAGGGTGGTATACTACTGTATAAGGGTCTAGGATTCAGTATGATGGGATATGGAGGGAAGAATTAATTAGGTGAGGAGGAAGGAGGAAGGAAGGAGCAAGGTGGGAGGAGAGGCTTTGACCCCCAATAATCTGAAGGGGCAGGCTAAATGCACTACCAAAATTTACTACATGTACTTCAAAAATTGAGTGCACAATTGTGTACTCCAAAAATATTGGAGTGTACAATGGTCCACTTCATGAATTGCTGGAGTAAACATACGGCTACTCCAAAAAATGTTCAATTTTTGGAGTGCACAATCCTTGCACTACTAATATTTTGGAGTGCACTATTGTGCACTACTTTTTCAACTTTTTCAACTTTTTTTTTTTTTTTTATTCTTTGCTCTGGGAAATGGAGTGCAACACAACACCTGAGGACCCTATGCCTACACAGTACCTAGCCTGCATGTCATGCACCTGTCAGGTAGGCTAGAAGCCCACGCCCCCCTGCAAAGTTCGGGCCACTCTGACCACTCAACCACTCAGCCACTCGGTGTTTTTTTCCCCGCCAAGTCCCCTGACTTGTTTTAAAATTTACCCAACCGCACCAAGTCGCCACACCATTTTTTATCCTTCATTCACACCCTTCACCTCAACAGAAAACCAACACCCTCATCGATCCAAACAATCCAAATTGTCTCAAATCAACCCGCGACCAGCATGAACCCCAACCACGAACTACACCTTCAAAGAGCGCAAAATTTCACCCCAGCACACAACTCGCGCAACCCTCAATATGGCCTACCCAACCCTAAATTCCAGCCTACTGGAAACTTTTATTCGCAGAATGCCACCAACCACAACCAGTCACATAACCTCGACGAGCTAGGAAGCGAACCTCAACAGATATACTTTATTGACAGTCGGGGTGAGATTGTTTGCGCCCCCGTCAACCGACAAGCCCAAGGCCACCACCCAACTTTAGAGCCCAATAACCCAGCACTTGGCCCCCATCGCAATCTTTATCATCAGGACGGTACTTTTGGAAGAACTCCTTACCTCCCTCGTCACAACGCACAACCAAATTCCTATCCAGGTCCTTTTCACCGCGCGCCTTTTGGAACCACTCCCGTCCCGCCTAACTATACACGAGCAAATCTTTATCAAGATCATACCGCCAGCACCGAATCTTTTGACTCTCCCGTTGGTACTACCCCTGTTACTCGCCGGGCTCCTCAAGAGAACCAAGTTCCCCCTGTCACTCGCAGCGCTCCTCAAGAGAACCAAGTTCCCGCGGACAACAGCAGAGCTCTTCCCAAGAAGAATCATGCTGAAATCAACAAGATCCTCCGTAATCTCACCAAAGATCGTTGCCCTTCAAACACCCAACCCACTAGCGGTTCCAATCCTCCCCCATGCCCGGAAGATGAAGTCGAATCGGACAAAGATGCCAGTGAAAATGCCGCTGACAGCAGGAAGAAAGACATCGAATCAGAAAACACCTGCGTTCCTGGAAACGTGAATAAACCAGGGCAGTCACCTGCAGATGATGGAGAAAATGCTAAAAACCGTATCACCGAGCTTCCAGAAGAAATTATGGAGGAGATCGTTGGTATGGAGCTTGATGAGCTACGAGAATACGAGGCCCTGCATGCCACATCAAAATGTCTGCCGTCGTACCTCAAAGCAGAGGTCGATGAATTATATTACGAATTCGAGCGGCAACTCTACATTTTTGCCATCCGTTACCAACTTCACGTAGCATTGCTGTACATGCACATTGGCCAGATCAACCGCATGCGGGGTCCAACCAGCTATAACAACTTCTGCCGATATGATCCGGAGGCACGGGAAATCTTCTCTCAGAGTAAGTCACCCGCAGATTATTCTGAATAGATTCAACAAACTAATCCATTCTCTGAGCTGTAGCCGTCTTAAAACTTAAAGAAAGGTGCACCGCCGTTGCTCAGGTATGGAAGACCTTTGATCCTGCCACCAAGCTCAAGTACAAGGATCCGGCCTTTCTCAAATCCATATGTGGAGACAAGCCGCTCGAAATCACTAATGGCGTAGTCCAGACCGCCAGAGATGTTCACATCTCAAACACAAAACTAACCCTTGGCTCGAACCAAAAGAGTATCACCTTTTTCAGGCGATGGGTGAAAGAAACGGTCAGAAGGGTATGTCACTTTTGTTTGAGGCTGCTTGTTCAGGCCTGTGGTGAATACTAGCTAAGCTGTTACATGCAAATGGATTAGATGAACGAGATTGCCGCCTGTCATCGAATTCAAGGAATGCTTGTTGTTGCCTCGGCTAAATCTTTGGGTGATCTGTTCATCCAAGAAGGTACAAAGATGGGCAACGCGTTCCTAAACATACTCACAAACAACGGTGATCCCTTGCGCAAGTTTCACACATATGTCGCAGGTATGTCAGTTGTTGCCGAACTCACCAACAAAGATCCAAACGAGCTCGCATGCGCAAATGAAATCCATCCGAGAGACTCGGCCTCTGTGAGCAAAAGCAAGCCAGCTCAAAAGAAACGGAAGCTTGCCGAGCTCACCAACAATGACGAGCAAGAAGATCATCAGAAGGACAAATATTGCCAAGGTGAGTATTTAGCGATCTATTCCCACAGCCCTGTGCACAGATACTCACACCAATCAAATTGGGCGCACAGGCACACTAAAAGATAATAAAAAGCTTATCAGCCAAAAATTGCTTGCCCTTCTCAGTAAGTCGACATTTTTGCATAAATTGTTCCATAATCTGATCAAAGACAAAATATTGCGGTTCAAGATAATGCAGGCGGGAAGAAATTTCGAGGCTGGCCCGGAAAAAATGCTGCCCGCGATCTGAAAGCGGCGCATATCTCAGTAAAGGTCAAACGAAACAATCCTGATAGATTTATTGCAGACGAGCTTTGTCAGCCAATCAACGCTATCTCAATTGAAACTTCAGAAAGGATATTGCGAGCCCTTGGTGAAGGGTGGGTTCAAGTTAAATTCAAGGAAGATGCTAGTTCCGATGAAGAAGAAAACGAGGGCCACCTTCCTTCTCATAACAAACGTGCTCGTCTTTCTCGTTGCAAAGCTCCGCGCAAGATCTCTGTGGTTAATAGCAGTGAGGAAGATGAAGCTTCTGATCAAGAAAGCCGTGGTTGTCGTGATCAAGATGGTGAGGATGAGGATGAGGAAAACGACTGACGTGACTGCAGACCATGTCAGTTTTTCAATAACTTGTATTTGCATTTGTGTCCACATCATCGTTTTTTTTTTCTAATTAACTTACACTCCACCTCTTCTCTTCTTAGATTTCCCCATCGTTCTTCTTATCACTCAAGATTGAATTGTTTTTCTTATTCCCCAAGTCTTGTTGTGTTTAACCTTTCCGCCAGTTCTTTAGCTTGGGTTCCGTCACAGCCATACTCATTTTGGAAGGATGGATAATATTGTAATGATGGTTAATATCATGAGAGCTCTGGTTTATATTACTTAATACGACAAGCATTGACGCCTCGGCTCCTGCTCAGCTGTGAATGCATCCTCGTCGCGGTAGTCATCTTAGACATATTGATGAAAGTTATCATGAAACCCAGCATCCTCCGCTGTAGTTATGTTGTATTGCACTGAGGCGCGCGCGCTAGGACTGTCTCAGCGCTCGTACTGTCGGATTACACGCTGAAGCGCGCGCTAGTACTGCCTCAGCGCTCGTACTGTCGGATTACGTGTAATCCGACAGCACGAGCGCTGAAGCACGCGCGCTAGTACTGTCTCAGCGCTCGTACTGTCGGATTGCGTGTAATCCGACAGTACGAGCGCTGAAGCACGCGCGCTAGTACTGTCTCAGCGCTCGTACTGTCGGATTGCGTGTAATCCGACAGTACGAGCGCTGAAGCGCGCGCGCTTACTGTCTCAGCGTTCGCGCGCGGAGCCTAGCCCCCACTTGCAACGGGGGCAATTAGAACTTGATTGATCCATAGCTCCGCTCACTTATGGTGTTCAAAGTTGGTTTGCATAATTTTATGCATGCATAAATCATAAAATCATAAAAATATTTTGGTGAGGAAATTTTGTATTACATAATCAGACAGTCATATCCCCTGCAAAAAAGATTTTATGATTTTATGATTTATGCATGCATAAAATTATGCAAACCAACTTTGAACACCATAACTGTATTTTGCAAACAAGTTTATATTTTGATTTCCAAGAGATACAAATCTTGATCACAGCAGGATCTTATTCTTTCATTTATTTTCCAACTATTTATCTAACTGTATGCAAGAGCTGAAAATATCTATGGTTCATTGAGTTACTAATAAAAAGAAGAGATGTTTAGGTTACAACTGAGGATATATATCCACAAGAAAGAGAACTATGAGAGGTGTTCTTCTGAACACAACAAATCTTCACAAAATATACATTACAAAGTTTAATACTACAGCTAAACCACAGATGTCCATTAAGATAAGTAGAGAGAAGAAAGGAACAATATTGACAATTGGGTTGGGGGACTTGGAAGTCAGCAAAGGCCATGTTGGCATAGGCGCTGAGGTTACAATTCAGGTTATAGCCACATTCAGGGCAAGGCCAAATGCATGCTGGCTCCCTGACCCCCCAACACAATCAGGGCAAGCCTCTCAAAGTTGCTTTACCATGCAAGTTGGCCAACACAGGGATGGCCTTGAGTTGTTACTCATGAGTGAAGAAACTTGAAATTTTGGGTTCAAATCAAGTATATTATTTTATTTATACTTGTGAACAAATTATTAAGTATATTATTTTGTTTAGACTAGTGAATAAATTTTTATTCTTTTTTACCCTTCTATTCTAAATATCAGTCACAATATTTAAAGTGCATATTATTTTGCAGTGAATTAACAGAAAATTTCAACTTCAAACACAGAATATTATGACATTATGATAAGCCAGAAATAATCCATGCTTTGGATTCAACATTCTATGTTGGTTTGCTTCAGAATGACATGGAGTCATTCTCAATATCAGTATCACAATTCTAAAGTGACCACCTGTCATTATGGAGAGAAGAAAAATAGAAGTTCAATGAAAAAACTTTGTCATATATTCTTTGGATCATATAAATCAATGATACATGATTTTGATTGAACCTTCTATGTCACTTCACTCCAGAGTAACATGTGGACATTGCAAATATTGATATATCAACAATAAAAAAATTACAGGCTGTCAGTGTGGAATGAAGCAACATGGAAGGTTCAATTAAAATCATGTATCATTGATTAATTATAAGATCCAAGAATAAAAAAAAGCTTTGGATTAACCCTCCTATATTGCTCCAATCTAAATGAACATGGGATTGCAAATATCAGTTGCAATAATTCCAAGTGACCTGTTACTCAGGGGTGAATTACCAACATAGAAGTACAATGCAAGGATTAGTTATTGATTACCATGATGGTTGAACAATCTATGTTTTGGATTGAAAATTTTATGTTTCTTCACTTCAACATTTAGAATGACCACATTACTCTGGAGTGAAATTTGAATGAACATAGAAGGGTAAATCCAAGGAACAGAACAATCATTTGAAAGGATAAATCTGTTTTTCCTTACAGAAACTTGCCCTAGACATGCTACTCTTGAATCATGCCTAAGCTATTGCTATGAAGTGGGATATGATAGTTTCTACCCTTTTTATTTAAAAAATTGGTGCCCATGCAATAACCATCCTCCCTCTGCTGCGGGCAAGCCTGACGTGCTTGCTCCAGCTTTATGCGCATATGTTTTAATTTTCCTTCTCGAAGAACGACAGGAATTCCTCTTATACATACCACCAGCTCAACACACTTTCAGCTTTATTGCCTATGCTACAATCATCATCATGCCTCCAAGATCCAGCCAGAATACGAGATCAACTCCTGCAAGAACCCCAAGAACCAATCAAACGAGACACCCAAGATCTTCCCCTCCCGCTGCTCGGCCAAGGACCAACAGGATCAATCCCTTCCGACACGAAACTCAGTTGAACCGAGCTTTGCGAAACAGAACTCATGCACGCACCATGCGATCCCTTCAGCGATTGGAAGCCTTGCATCGGGGAGAATTGCCAATGCCGTCGTCCACTCGAGCGCTTCAAGCACACCTACAAGCTGAACAGTCAGGCCCTGGCAATGAACTTGTGGATCCTCCCTTCGACGATCAGCTCAACAACGACCCATCTTCAAACCAACCCGAGCCCTTTCCCCAAACAGACCTCTGGGACAACTTTGACGAAAACGAGTGGGAGGATTTACATACAGTGGCCCCAGCTCAACAACAATCCTCCCTTTCGCAGAGAATTAATCAATTCAATGCTCTTCAGACCCGGCAACGACTTGTGGACAACTGGAACCGCAACATCCCTCAACTTCACGGTATGTATATGTGGCTCAAAGCCAAAACAGGGAATTGGACGTTTGAAAATGCATTTGATTCTTGGGAAGATCACATTTGCAGCTGTACAAGTTTCACCTATCGTACCATTGATCTATTTGACTTGATGTGTATGCAACCCCAACCTAACCTGGCAATTCCAATAATGATTCTGATAAATGAATTGGTGCTCTTAGGGCAGAAACGCATACAGAAGCGGTTTTGTAAATGCGTGCCAGATGTCGTTCGATTGCTCGCCACCGGTTACATTGCAAGCTCGCCCGTCCGGCCTACGACCGCCTTTTCAGTACGACTGCTTCACTTTCACAATTTAGCCTGGCAGTGGTGTAACGTGGCCACCCTTCCCTTCACCGAGATGCTGTCGCGTTGGCTAGAAGAAAGGTCTCCTAAAATACTTAATGCTAAGGGCACTGAAGTAGGTTATTGCCTTGATTTATCCAAAATTGAAACATCATTGTTGAAATACAAAACTCCTCAGCGCCGCGAGCTACGCAAGTGCTTCTCTGCCGCGGTAGATATATTCCGACTCATGCTACTCAAAACCAGTGAGACCGTCGACAGTGCCCTTCAGCTCAGTACAACACAGAAGCTAGCTAGATCGTGCTGTCCAGGTTGCTTTGGAAAAAAATCTTCGGACGACGAATACCGCGCAAGATCATCTGTCAAAGACTCACTGATTGTATGCCTTGATGGCAACTTTCAACACCGTCATAATGCCAAGGCAGGGCTGGACGCACCATTAACCACTCCACCCATCTTTTTGGACCCGGAAAGAATCCAGTCCATGCAAAACAACATTAGCAATTTGGCTGCATGCAATGAACAGGTTGGCTCTCACTGGTTCATCCCGACAAAACGTGTTATACTTGCCAACTGAAAAGACTGACTTAAACTTTACATAGCCGGATCCTTGTTCAGAGTCCCACAAGGCAGCAAACGACACCCGATCCGAAACAACGTGGAAAGGCTGTGATGATACGGGACTCATGGGGTGTTGTTGCCGCCATGATCAGGTAGTTTCATTAGCTAACATATATCGTTCTGGAGAGCAGAGGTGTCTCCCATTAGCTATGTTGAAGAAACTCTTTGAAGAAATAGAACCCGAGCGACCAGTTGGGGTACTTTACGATATTGGCTGCTCTTTGGATAAATTTTTAGAACGGGTCAGTGTGAACTCAAGTGGCAGCAAAATTATCTTTCCTTGACATGGTATTTGACCTGATGATTTTGGAAATTGTACAGCGTGATTTTTTTGCTTTTGCATCTAAGAAAGACAAAATTAAATTTGGTACATCAGTTTTTCATTAATATGTGCATGAATGGAAATGCCAGGTCAAATACAATCCACGCTACAATATAGGGTGGGGTTTGTCGGATGGTGAAGGTATGGAACGACTGTGGTCAGGATTGTCCCCACTGGTACGGACTTTGCGGTACTCGGCCCGGAACCATCGCTTGGGATCTCTGTTGCATCGTTGCCAATTCCACAATACTGAGGGTCGGAGGACTCTGAGTAAGTGTAGCATTTTTATCTCAATTCATTGTGTACACCTCGGTAGTTTCTTGACAGATGATTGGGATTAGTTGTGTGGTTACGGAAGAAGCATGGTGCAGCCAAGTGGCGCCGGAGGTGTGCTAAAGAAACCCTTTCGAAATTGCTCCAAAAGGAAAATCCATTCTTGGATAATGGTAACAAATACACGAGAGAATTCTTCAAGTTGCAGTGGCAAAATCAAGTTGGCCATCTGGCACAAGTTGCCGAAGAAGACACACAACGCCGAAAGGATCTCACCAAACTTTTGGAAAAGGAGGATGCACTGAAGAAACTTCGGTCAGTTCATTGAGGTTGATTTGGGTAATTATTACATTGCTGATAGTGATTACAGAGAAGTATTAGAGACAAGGGAGTGGGATATACCTTCAAATCTCATTGAACGGATCACAGGTGAGATACACAACACCGAAATATGTCAGAGAGAGTTGGCCGAGCAGGTGGGAATTATGTATGATAGCAATAGCACAGACAGTGGGCAGTTTTTGTTTGTAGTGACAATTCCTTGCCTGATGTTGAGAACTTATTTACTCTGTTTTCCTCGGTTTATTTAGTTGAAAAGGAAAAGAAGTCTCTTCTCTTGTGGAGCTCGAGACGCGAGCTCTATGCAAAGGCTGTAGAGATCATGGGTGTCCGGCAGCCAATCTCTGAATCGCAAACACGAGGTCGGCGAGTCGGAACCAAAATGAAGGAGAGGATTTATGAATCCATCAAGAAACGCAAGGGACCGGTACTTCGGGCAATTGCCAAGTTTAACGAGCGGCACCAATCTTATCTGACTGCCTACGACCCTGGTGCGCTGGCTAGTGATTTGTATCAACCTTTGACGTGGGATTTGTTTGTCAAAATGAAGCTGGACGACCCTTTCTGGAATGAAGCGCATCACTTTCACTCACAGGCGCCATGGGCTGTATCGTCAGATGTACGTGAGGGCATAGGAGCTTCGCTGATGGTTGATCGAGCGGAGGAGGAACTTGATTTGATTGCACAAGAATTGGGCCGGGCAATGTCTTGGGCGGTGGAGATTCATTCAATGTTAGACGGACTTGCGGGACAAATTGGTGGGTTTCATTTTGATCATGTTGTTTGTCAACAATGTCTGACTTCTTATTTGCTAGACGTCCTTCCTCCCAACTCCGAAGCAGTAGTGACACCGACCCAAGTGGGTACTCTAGATGCGCAAACAGGACAACAAGTCCTTAAAATTGAGCTTTACTCACAGCGCGCTGAGCATCATGAAATGATGCAGAAATGGGCAGGCGACGTTGAGTGGTTGTGGTGCAAGACTCGTGTATCAGGTGCTCAACACCCGTGGTTCAGATTGATTGGACAAATAACTGTGGATCCCAATCTGACTGCCAACGAGGTTCAATTGGAGCTGAGGCCAGAGGAGATGGATGAGGCGCTGCAGGAACAAATTTTCTTGAATGAAGCGGAGGATGGGGAATTTGCCCATGATAGTTTGGTGGAGGAGACGTTGGACGCGGATACTGCAGGATGGGAAACAGATCCAGAATGATGTTGTTCTCTTTATTTACTGTATCCTCATCAATGATGTTTAGAGTGTGATTACATTGATCTTCTTCACTCAAGCAATCCTTACTCGCCAAATTCTGTTATCCTCCTTTTTTCTCTCTTCAATTAAAGATCAATGTTTATCAAAAATGTGATCGCACTTTATTGAACATTTAATGTGTATATATGCAAGGATTAGATTCTTTTGTTATTGAACAATTAAGACAATTCAGCAAGAAAACGCACTAGGAGTGAGGACAAGACAAGTGAAAGACACAAAATAAGTGGTTGAAAGAAGCAAAAAAAGGCAAAGTCCGGGGAACGTTTTGAACACTTTGAGCTGCAATGGTTATCAGAGTTGATGCGAATGGGTTGTCTTGCCGGGTGCTGCTGGGATGGTTTGGTGGAGCACAGAGGAGTGGTGAGAACAAGGTTTGCTTGGTGCGGCTGGGGTCGGGCGACTTGGCGGGGGAAAAAACACAGAGTGGCTGAGTGGTTGAGTGGTCAGAGTGGCCCGAACTTTGCAGGGGGGCGTGGGCTTCTAACCTACCTGACAGGTGCATGACATGCAGGCTAGGTACTGTGTAGACATAGGGTCCTCAGGTGCAACACAATGCAAAAAATTTCAAATTGAAAAATTCATTTTCAAATTTTTCTGGATCTTATTTGATGAACTCCAAGTTCTTGAGATGTAAAGTTGTACAATCCAAAAATTTTGGAGTGCACAGGATCAACATTGGAGTGCATAAATTGTGCACTCCAACATTTTGGAGTTTGCACATGTGGTGCACTCCAGATTTTTGGAGTGCACAGGTAGTCCACTCCAAAATTTACCACATCTTTGGATTGAACATTGGTCTACTCCAATAATTTTGGAGTGGACTGATTTTCACTCCAAAATTATTGTAATGTCCACTAATGTCCACTCCAATATCTTGGAGTACATGCAGTAAAAGTTGGCAGTGCATTTAGCCTGCCCCTATTCTGAATGGAAGAAGGCAACAGCTGGACAGGCAGGCATATGGTAGGTTACGGAAGGTTGTTTGGGCCACCTAGCAACACATGATATCATGCAGTGAAGCATATGCAGGCAGATAAGGTGTTCAAGGTGTTTTCCTCCAGAATCAATTACATCATTGTTTGGTTAGTTTAGTTAGTATCAGCCTACAGAGGTTTGGTCACGTTGGTTAGTTTAGTTATTATCAGCATAGGAAGGTTTGGTCACAGTGATTAATTTAGTTATAGTTACAGCGGTGGGTAGTTATGTTACCAATAATGGTAAAGTAACGGTAACATAACGGTTTTTAAGCCGTTATTGTTACAGTTAATTGTAATGGTGGTGCGCTATGTTATGTAAACCCCCCGTGCCGCGGTCGCTATGGAGTTCAAAAACATGTCACCAGAACAACAACAGTCCCTTATATTCCCGCCGTCATTGCCCCTCCTAGCTCAGCAGAGACCCGACCCCTGACTGACTGTCTCTCTGAGCTGAGTAAGTTTCTCTTGTTTCCATTCTCCTCTTCCCTTCCCTTGAGATCAATTGTATATAGCAGAGACCCAACCCCTGACTGACTGTCTCTCTGAGCTAGTTCCCCATTTGCAATCAAGCCCGACGTTGGTATCAGGAACTAAGGAGAACGGTGTCTCCCCTGTGCCAACGCCATAGCTCAGTGAAGAGCTCCGGCTCTTACACTTTTTTTTTCTGATTCCGACAACGGCAATCAAAAGAAATTTTTTTCCAAACTTGATCGCAGCGGACCAACTTGACTGAAGCTTGGATCTGACTATTCCGCTGCGTGGACTTACCTTACGAACTCACGGACTCTCCGAACTTAACTTGCCAACTCGACGGACTCTTGGACTCTATTACTCGGACTACCCTTACTTCTCCCTAACTTCCTTGCCCACCCAACCTCCTCCTATTTGTTGATGTCAACCCGGCAAACGACCTCCTCCAACCAACTCTTCCCTTTCACTGACCCTGAAGAAATTTTATGCCGCGCGCGAGCGGAACAACATCGATTGCAACAGGCTGCCCTAACGGCCCAAAGGACCGAGGCCACACCGACCGCATACCATCCGGACCCAACTGAACCTTCTGAGACCCTTCCAAACCCTGCCCCCCCTCTTGTTGTCGGCTTGGCTCCAGCTTCTATTCCATCCCCTCTCCAAGACTCTCTACTTGCTAGGACCCACATTGAAGCCTCTGAGTCAACACCCCTGACAATCTCCCCGTCCAAACATCCTCTCCCACCCGAAGCCCACCCTCAACCACTTGTACAGCACTCATGGACAGCTCCTCCCTCGCACCCGGTTTGGCTGGAGACGTAAAACAGCCCACACCAATGGACCACACTGGGTTGCCAAACGCGGGAAGTACCGCCACCCCAGCCGGATCCTCGGCCCCAGCCCCTTTGTTGACGACCTCCAATCTCTCAACGAAGGATTACATGAAGATGATGATGGCGGCACAGCAGGCTAGCATTGTGCAGGTACAAGCGGAACGCGCAGAATATACTACCCGTCTGGCCCGCAGCGACAAAGTAAACAAAGGCCGCATGGGTCAACTTGAGGAAGCGTTCATCAATCTTCTTAACTGACCCTCTCAACAACCATCAGGCCAGGTGGACCTTTGGAAAGTCGACACTACTGACGCCCCTAAATACACGGGCCCGTACATGGAGATTGAACCTTTTCTCGTCTGGATCAACGGCATGGAAATCTTTTACACATCCAAAGAAATCACGGAGGATTGGCATAAAACTCTCCTCATTGGCCGGTTGATCTTGGAGACAAACCTTCTCTCGTTTTATCAGTCAGCGGCCCCCCGTCTCCTCACCCTCTCATGGACAGACGTCAAAGACAAACTATTTGACACTGCGCTCCCGTCTGATTGGACCAGAGTTCTGGGGAGGCAGGTGCGCAATCTGAGTATGACGGATGCAGAGTCGTTTAATCAATTTACAACACAAGCGCGCACTCTTCAGCGTATGATCAACTTCAAGGGTGAATCTCTCACCGACTACAAGCTCGCGGAGGGGATGACCTTTGGGCTCCCAAACAAACTCAAACAGGAGGTCTACAAACTGGACCTCCTCAAACAGAAGGATTTCAAATTTAAAGAGTTCGTCCAACGGGTTGGCGCGTGTTATGAGGCTCTCCCCAAGAAAACCGCCAAGAATTGCTTTGGCCAGTCATCCGGTAATTCCCAACAAACCGCGAACACCTTGGCCGTTCCAAATCTGCCCAAGGAATCTTACATGTTATCACGCCACTGCTTGTACCTTTTTTTTCTTTTTGTTATGTTATCCAAGCCTGTGGCGCGCCAGATAATGAGCTGATTTCAGCGCCAAAACGGCCCTTGAAAGTTGAGGGCTCTTTATTGTGTTATCCAAGCAATAATGTAGCGTAATAGTTTTGGAAAAAGACCCATTACGCTATCCATATGCCACTCAAATGGGGCGCGGTGGATAAAACAGGTAGTTATGTTACAAAAATAGCGTGGATAACACAATGTAATGTAACTACCCACTGTTGACTGAGTTACAGTGGTATTTTAGGGGTAGTGTTAGTGTCAACTTTGAGTCAGTATTAGAAGTAGTAGTCAAGAGCTCTAGTAGTAATTAAAGTGCCTTATCAAGAGATTGTTAAGGAAGAGATTATTACCAACTTCATCAACAAGAATTATAACAAATTAGTAGTAGTATTAGTAACAACCAGGAGCTCTAGTATTGATTAAAGTGCCTTATCAAGAGATTGTTTAAGGAAGAGATCATTACCAACCTTCTCATCAGCAAAAATGGTATCTTACATAATGAATCCCACTGGATTATATTATCCCCCATCATCACAAGTTGTAACTCAGGGTGCAAATGGGTAGGGTTTGGGTTGAAAAACAGCACCCAAACCCAACCCAATGTTTAGCGCGGGTCGGGACAGATTTTAAAATATGCTGCCCAAACCCAACCCAATGTCATACTTTTTTGGGTTGGGTCAACCCAACCTATTAGGCGCCAAAACCCCCAACTTGACTGTTGGAGGCGCTATAGTTGGGTTGCAGGCTGACCCAATTAGGAAATAGGCTGCCCGGACCCAACCCAACAATCTTACAAGACGGGTTGGGTTGGGTTTGGGTCATGCCATTTTCTTTAAGAACGTGCCCGAACCCAACCTGAAAACCAACAGGTCTTGGGTTGTTTTTGGGTCGGCCCGACCCATTTACACCCTGAGTTGTAACAGATATGCATAATTAGTGATCTGAGGTATCTAGGTCTGATAGAGATTACTATACAAAATTAAGATCTATCTTGGAATCAGCCACATCTTTATAAATATTGATTACAAGACTCTTAGGCCCCGTTTGGAGCCAATATAATTGCACAATATAATCTGGAATTTTGTGACATCTGATCAAGTTTTGGCAGACCTGATCAGATGTCACATAGGATGTCTGGCAAAGAAACTCATATATCACCCAGATTATATTGGCTCCAAATGGGGTCTTAGTTATTTGCATAGTACTATTAGAGGGGCAGGTCTTTCAAACCACCAGTAAGGTGTAATAGCTTTTCAACCTATTAGCAATTTATTTCCCCCTCAGATGATATTTTCACCAAATAAACATTTAGTGTCCCACAAGAGTCCCTACACTGGTCACCAAGAAGGCATTGAGAGGCATGTACTCTCTTGGTGACCGGTCAGTTCCGGTCATTGAGAGGGTGGTGTTCTCTCAATGACTGGTCTGTAGCGGTCATTGAGAGGATGTATCTCAATTACCACTACAGACCAGTAATCAAGAGGACACCACCCTCTTGGTGACCAGAAATGACCGGTCACCAAGAGGAATCAATCCTCTGGATGACCGGTGCAGACTGGTCATCAAGGTGGTGATGCTCTCACCCTCTCAATGATTGGTGCGGGCATTGAAAGGAATTCATCCTCTTGATGACCGTAACAGATTGATCATTGAGAGGATTGAATCTTCAAGATGAACGGAATAGACAGCCATTGAGAGGGTACATGCCTCTTGATTCCCTCTTGGTGACCTGTCTGTTCCAGTCATTGAGAGGGTAGTGTCCTTTTGATGACCAGTCTATACCAGTCATTGAGAGGGTGGTGTCCTTTTGATGACCGGTCTATACCAGTCATTGAGAGGGTGATGTCCTTTTTGATGACCGGTCTATACCGCCGACCGGTAATTGAGAGGATTGATGCCTCTTGATGCCCTTTTGATGACCAGAATAGAGCGGTCATCAAGAGGGCACATGACCCTTGATGCCCTCTGGATGACTGGTCTGCACATCCCTCTCAATGACCAGCACATTTGCCTAAATATGTACAACATCTCAACTGACACCAAGAATCAGCAACCATCAAAGCACTCCTTCAGGTCAGAATTCATAATTTTATACTCCTGTTAAACCGGTCTGTGCCGGTCATTGAGATTTTGCCTGGTATACCCGCGGGATGGCAGGGTGTACCCGTGTCCAGTATGACATACCCGTGTCCTGTGCCCGATACCCGCGCAACGGTACCCGAGCAGCGGGTATACCCGCGGGTATGATGACGGGCGGGAAGGAGATCGTCGGGCAGATGTCGTGTTTTGCATATTCCATTTTGCATACACGCAACTGTGGACAGGGCCCATCGGCGCAGCCTCCTTCGGGTCACGACTACGAGTGGTGCCGGACCGGATGTCGTTCTGCTCAAGTCGTTTGGCAAGAAAGCCTTGAGGTATGGTGAGCAGCATTCTGACCATCCAGTTCGCCGTCTAATTCGTGCATTTTTTGTTTTCCAGGTCGTCTGCTCGAACGAACTTGCAATCTGGCCTCCTCCTCGTTTGGATTCCTCGCTGTCATGGATCGATCATTATCTCGCAATATTTGCGTGTGTGTCCGGGGAGGAATGTTGGCCAGGAGGAGGAAAGGTATAACCGAAATGAAATCCAAGTTGACCTTCACAAAATTGGACTGTCTCCGGATGTGTTTACTCACCAGTTTTTCAATTGTAATTTCCTCCGGTGTATATTAGCTTTCATGATCGATCATACACCGATTCGTAAATTCCTTTCCACAAGAACGCCTCTAAAGACTCAAGAAACCTTCGCAAAAGATTCGGAAGCATCCCCTTCCTCCCTCACAGAAGCTGAATTTCTATACCAACGGCCCAATCGGATTCGGCCTCCAAGTAAGAACACTTCGAACGTCTACCTGCATCGAATCCACTCCCTCCTCTATCCACCACCCCCATCGGAAATAGCAGCATTAGCATACCGGATACCCAACCTACCTAAAACTCTAGTCTCCCAACCAGATTCATTGAAATGGGTCGAAAGGTGTTTGGTCTCTCCAAGCTTTTGGCAGGGTATTGAAGAAGGGGATGTGAGAATTGATGACTTGAAGAAATCTATCTCGAAATGGGTCGTCAATCGATCGTCAGCTGGACAGTCTAAAGGTCCCCAACCAATGTATTTGCCCGGGAAAGTCACGGCAACAATCGCACCCGATCAGTCGATGGACGCTAATGTCAAAATGCACCCCTTCGGTTCGAAAAGAAGGAGTGAACTGCGCGCCCAGCAGGCTGGTATTGATCCAGATGTCGATCTACTGGACCCAGAACCCAATTGGAGAGACAACTACCCCAAATTCACCAATTTCCTCGACGAGGAAAAACTCCACAACGAGGAGCTGGCGACACTGGGCAATAGCATTCTCGGTATGCTTGGATCGGAGTGGCTGGACAGACGGTATCCTTACCTTCCCACAAAGTCAGCACCTGGCTCGAGCTACCACGTCCACTCTTTGCCTTGAGATGAGCTTCGACGACTAATTCAGTGCTTCTGAACCTTCTACTTCCTTTTTTTATTCAGAGCTTTTCAGGCCGCCCTGACCATGTATGTGGGACCTCGGACGTGCGCTGATGTCGCAAGACTCTGGGGTGTTTCATCAGGAACTGGACTCTCAAACTTGACGGTCGAAGGCAAACCAAAGATCGAAAGTGCGGGAGTTTATGCAGGAGGAATCTTCGATCTCGACGGAAAACCTAAAAACAAAGGTCAAAAGCATAAGCAAGACGGTAGCAAGGGAGAAGAAGTCTCACATCCTGGCCTTCTACGATGGCGGCGGGCCGATGCATTCGCTAAAGATAAAGAGATCGGCTTGAGAGCGTCGGCGTTCAAACAAGGTGTCCTATACGAAGATGCGATGGCCAGTGTTTCTAGGGCTTTTGTCGGGATGGTCTACTCTTTACATGGGATGAAAGCTGCCAGACAATTCGTTCGGGCAAACTGGTTCAGTCGCAGAGCGCAAGTAGGCGATTTGCTGAAGTTTACCAATCCATTTCTGGTACTCAAGTATACTTTGGCCAAGTATCATCGCGAGCCGCCTGTTGCAAGGTTTGCTGAAATTTACCACCACTGTTTCAAGTCTTGTTATTGCGTTTACTGATGCATCCAGTTGTCCGCAGACTGTTACGTGAAAGTGGAAGCGCCTCAGCCACTGCGATTTTCGTTGTTGGTTCTTACTCTGGATCTCTGAAGTTGGGGGAAGCGTTTGGTACCTCGAAGAAAATGGCTGAATACCGAGCACACGAGGATGCCCTACGCAGGATTTACCTATCGCCAGGGCTTGAGGACCAACCGCTCGGATCGGACTTCCCGCCTCTACCGAGTGACACGTTGATTGAATCGGAGGGATACGTGTATCAAGCGCCCAGAACCCTGGCCGATTTGGAGGTCGACGAGGGTAGTGCAGTCAACCGATCCGGCCGTATGGCTGACGAGTCTTTCGAGGATATCATGTTGGCTTCTCGGCAAGATAGCATGGCTAAGTTTGAGAAAGCTTTGGCCTCCCGCTCCGCCTCATCTGCCTAACCAATCCTTTGATATCTTTGTCCCACTCGTTTCCCCTCGATTGGGCCATACCCTATGTCTCCTATCTTCTGCATTAATCCATACGCATACTCTCAATCCTGGTGCCTCATTGATAGCAGTGTCTCATTTCTAAACAATCCTGCTCATCTGAGACAAATGTGGGATGTACTCAGTCAGACATTGCCCGCAATGTTGGGATGAAGTCGCGAGGTGCTTTACACGAACAACCATACCTGTGTACTCGAAGTAGAATAGATTGGTAGAGAAGCAGCAATAAGCATTTGTAGAAAAAGTTGCAAATATTATATTTCCCTTGTTCAACCCCGCACAAAGGGTCACCAAAATACATATCAAAGGGCCACTAAAATACATACTTCCATTTAGGCATGGCAATCGGGCGGGCCGCTGGGTTCGGGTCGGCTTTTTGGGGAAATTTGTGCAGTCGGGCCGACCAACAGCCCCAAGACTGATTCCGGGCGCCCGTGGGCCGTCGGGCCGACCCGCGGTATGCCCTGGATTGGGCGGGTCCCTGGGCACGAGTGTGTTTCCATGGGTGATCTGCCCAAAAATGTTGCTGGCCGGTGTGGTAGAAGAAAGTGGTACTCCGTCACATAATGAACACAGCGCCATTCCTCCCACCAGATTCCCAAGTGTATTGACCACCCAGAGTATTAGCAGCCAGCGCTATGCTATATTTTTAGCGCCTCTAGCTACTTTTAGCGTAATAGTTCCATCATTGCTTGTAGGCATGGCTGTCAGCAGCGGCAACACCAAGACAATAGTCTTCTAGCTACACCGGCTGCAAGATGAGAGATATAGTATTATAGTGAATGGGAGTAGCACGGATTCTAAGTCTGAATACCTGCAATATATTTTTTACACAGAGGGGCTTAACTCTAGGAGCCAAGGGTATTTAAGTGCCCTCCATAAATATTCAGGGCCTGCTAAGCAGGGGTAGTGAAGTGCCTGATGCAGCGGGGGCCTGGTAAGCAGGTTTGGTTCACTGGGATTACCCCAATAGAAGTCTTCAGAGAAGAAATCTTGAAAAGGAAAGAAACACGCGGACTCACTATGGGTTTGATTCCTAAGTTACCTATAGAGAGATTTGCTGAGTGTCTTGGATCTGGATAGCGGATAGGAGGGTTAGTGCATCAAAAAGGCGCACTGGGAAGCTTTGAACTTCAAACTGAATTGGGCACAGGAACTGTAGCCGCTTTTTTTGAGGAAGGTATCAAAGAGAAGGTACAATGTTGGGTGTTGGTTTGGATCAAGATTCTACCTTCTTCCTTAGTGGAGAGGAGTCACACTTTTTATATCTTTAAGTAAGGATCTTTTTTTACTGCTAAGCTGAAATTTTCCTATGGTAAATCTTACTTTGTTGTGATCTCATCATCTGTCAAGGAAAATAATTACATATTCCTTTGTCAACAGTGAGCGCTTTACCTAAGGTTGCTGTAGACAAGGATTAGCCTTTGTTATTTGCGGTTGTAGTTGCAGACTCTTTGCGGCAATTAGTTACACTGGACATCTGTGGACAAGGATGAGCCTTTGTCTCTTATTTGCGGTGATAGTCGCAGACTCTTTCACCAGGAAAAAAAGTAGTCACTTGATGGCAAGTGACATGACACAGCTTTGTTTTCAGCTCCAAAACTGCCCCAATGCTGCTCCTCTCCAACAGCACATCCAGGGCTTGCATGACAGGTGTCAGGATCAAAGCACTCAATGTGAGAAAACCAGCTGATGCTCAGCTTTGGCCCTGGCCCAGCTGATGCTCAGCTTTGGCCCTGGCCCAGCTGATGCTCAGCTTTGGCCCTGGCCCAGCTGATGCTCAGCTTTGGCCCTGGCCCAGCTGATGCTCAGCTTTGGCCCTGGCCCAGCTGATGCTCAGCTTTGGCCCTGGCCCAGCTGATGCTCAGCTTTGGCCCTGGCCCAGCTGATGCTCAGCTTTGGCCCTGGCCCAGCTGATGCTCAGCTTTGGCCCTGGCCCAGCTGATGCTCAGCTTTGGCCCTGGCCCAGCTGATGCTCAGCTTTGGCCCTGGCCCAGCTGATGCTCAGCTTTGGCCCTGGCCCAGCTGATGCTCAGCTTTGGCCCTGGCCCAGCTGATGCTCAGCTTTGGCCCTGGCCCAGCTGATGCTCAGCTTTGGCCCTGGCCCAGCTGATGCTCAGCTTTGGCCCTGGCCCAGCTGATGCTCAGCTTTTACCCTGGCTCAGCTGATGCTCAGTTTTTGCCCTGGCCCAGCTGATGCTCAGCTTTGGCACCGGCCACCCGATCAACGGTGGGCCAGCTACGCTAACCGTAGCGTTAGCGTGGCGTAGCGTAGCGGAATTCCGCTAAATTTTAGCGTAGCGTTAGCGGAATTGCGCCTTTCTGCGCTAACGCTACGCGCAAAGGGTGCGCAGCTAATTTAGCTGTTAGCGTAGCGTTAGCGCAGATGCGCGCAATTGCGCTAACGCTACACACGCAGGGCGCAAAAGAGCGCGCGCTACGGTGCGCCACAGTGCTTTTAGCTGAAAAAAAGGCCTTTTTTTCCGCTAAAAGCGCTGTAGCGCAGCGTAGCGTAGCGTAGTGACTGTAGCGGCGCGCTAACACTAACAAACAATTGGCGCGCTGTTAGCGCCGCTGAAACGTAGCGCAGCGTAGCGGCGCTAACAGCGCGCTAACGCTACTCAAAATGGGCGGGCACTTTTTGCCGCTACGCTAACGCTAAGTGGCCCTGTAGCGTAGTGTAGCGTAGCGGCCCACCATTGACCTGATGATCATCTTTGAACCTGGCACAGCTGATGCTCAGCCTTGGACGTGGCTCAGCTGATGCTCAGCTTTGGCCCTAGCCTAGCTGATTTTCAGCTCGGGTCCTGTCCAAGCTAATTCCCATGTTTTTCCCTGGCCTGGCTCAGCTGACACTCAGCAAGCTGAGCATCAGCTGGCCAGCCGGCCCAGTACTGGATCAAAGCTGATCATCAGCTGAGACAGAACTAGGAAAAGGCTGAGCAAGGACTGGTACAAAGCTGAGCATCAGCTGTACCAGGACTAGTACAAAGCTGAGCAGCAGCTGGGCAAGGACTGTTAAAAATGTTTATTCCAATTCTGAGAGTGAGCTGCGTGAAAAAGCTGAGTATGAGCAGAGCAAAAAAGCTGAGTATGAGCTGGGTACCAAAGCTGAGTATCAGCTGGACAGAACTGAAAATCATTTGGGCTCATCAAAAACTGAACAGGACCTCCTTGGTAAATTTTGGAAGGTGAGGAGACAGTTGGGAGATTGGGGTAGATAGTGGATAGATAGTGGATAGATATTGGATAGATGTTGGGTAGCTGGCTGGAGCTGGTGTGATGTCACTTGTCATCAACTGACTATTTTATTTTCCTGGTGTTTGCAGCAATATTTTAGATTTCCTGGGTATTTTCACCCGCGCGTCCGAGCGCAGAGTTATTGCTGCATATACACGCTAGTTACACTGGACATTGAGCTCTTCTTATGTCTGATGTTTCTCTATTACTGCACATCCTTGCTTTGTCAAGCTAAGGAGGCACTTTTTTATTATTTTATACTTAGATTTCTTCATCCGTGCTCCATTAGGGGGGTTCACAATTGAAATTCCCAAAAATTTGGGACACATTTTAAGGTGTTTACAAACATTTTTTTAAAAAATTGATAAATTGCAATGATTGATCTGTATCACCTGCTGCTGTGCATTCTCCCAAAATTTTAAAATTTTGTTCATAAGAGCATCCACCACCGTCTAGGTAAATCTTTAGGTAGCCAGCAAGTCCCACAAGGCTCGGTTGCTTAGCTAAAGAAATAATCCACCCTCGCCAGCCGGTATCGGCTTGGTAGGCAACGTGAATTTAGATAACAACACCAAGGAGTAGCAACTCCACCCTTGTGTATATGTATGCATATACATATACCCCTCGGTAAGTAATATAACACCGCTGATGGCACCCTACCATTCATGGCCAGTAATTCTAGGATGGACAATGACTGGCCATCCTATTGATGGTCTGACCAGTCATACATATTGGTGGCCGGTCAATTTATTGACTGACCGGGCATACTATTGGTGACCGGTATTATCGAATGACCGGCCATCCAGTTGTATGACCGGCCATCAAATTGTATGAGCAGTCATCCAGTTGGCTGACCAGTCATCCAGTTGGCTGACCAGTCATCCAGTTGGCTGACCAGTCATCCAGTTGGCTGACCAGTCATCCAGTTGGCTGACCAGTCATCCATTTGGCTGACCAGTCATCCAGTTGGCTGACCAGTCATCCAGTTGGCTGACCAGTCATCCAGTTGGCTGACCAGTCATCCAGTTGGCTGACCAGTCATCCAGTTGGCTGACCAGTCATCCAGTTGGCTGACCAGTCATCCAGTTGGCTGACCAGTCATCCAGTTGGCTGACCAGTCATCCAGTTGGCTGACCAGTCATCCAGTTGGCTGACCAGTCATCCAGTTGGCTGACCAGTCATCCAGTTGGCTGACCAGTCATCCAGTTGGCTGACCAGTCATCCAGTTGGCTGACCAGTCATCCAGTTGGCTGACCAGTCATCCAGTTGGCTGACCAGTCATCCAGTTGGCTGACCAGTCATCCAGTTGGCTGACCAGTCATCCAGTTGGCTGACCAGTCATCCAGTTGGCTGACCAGTCATCCAGTCGACTGACTGGTCATCCAATTGAATGACCAGCCATCCAATCGGAGGACCCGCCATCAAATCGGATGACCGGCCATCAAAGCAGATGACCGGTCATCCAGTTCATGACTGACCAGTCATCCAATCAAAGGTCATACTATCAATACCGGTCAGTCTATTGAATGACCGGTCATGACTGGCCGTTATGAGAACTGGCATCCTATCATGACCGGTTGATCAATGAACGGTTGATTGATGACCGGTCAATCAATATGATGACCGGTTGATTGATGACCGGTCAATCAATATGATGACCGGTTGAGGGGTGGAGAGCTACTGACATGTACATATGTATTTATCTGCTGTGTACATGTGCTGGGGGTCTTGTGATTTGGCGAGGGCAGTTGGCAGGCTTGCTAGAATGGTCTTATAGAGGCTCTGTAGCCGTTGGTAAATCTAGCGAGCCTTAAAGATTTACCGAACAAATATTTAGCTAAAGAGCCCTAAAGAGGGCACAGGGGTAGAAAATTGCTTACATAGTTGGTAAATATGCCTTACCAAGCGGGTTTACAGAGACGGTGGTGGATGCTCTAAAGGCCTTGAATTTGGCTCCAAAGTTTAGTAAAATTCAATCCTGAACCCCCCTATTCAGTAAAGGATACACTTTCTTTTTACTTTATATTTAGATTTTTATTTTTTCAGCTAGCTCTCATACAGTAGCTAGCTGACAATGGCAATTGGGCGGGTTTGGGCTGCCTGTGGGGTGCCTAGTTGGGTTGCTGGATAAACAGGCAGGTCAGGCCGGGTCAATTTATCTCAAATTGCTGCCTTCCCAAAACCCGTTGTGGAACTACTCTTGGGATGAATAGAGCTGGAGAGGGAATGGTGCTTTAATGGGCTGCCTCTCTGGGAACAAGAAAAAGATATAAGAGTGTGGACTCTAATGGAAAGGTGTGGCTATAGAGGATTCTTGAGGTATGTATTGAGGGTTACTTTTCTACTAATCTAATATTTTGTACACAGATAACAAGCTTGTCCAATCTGATTTATTGGAATAAGCAAGGATAATGATGGGTGACCAGTGATCTGAATTACTTTGACAGGATCTGATGGGGAACAAATGAAGAGGAAAACAACCCAGTTTATATACACAAGAAAGAGGAGCCATGAGGAAACAAGGATAACCTGAAGGGTAAGCATAGAACATTCTACTTCTATAGGATGAAACAGCCATGTGGTCAGAGTAGTGGTTCAAGGAGTCACATGATGGTGTAATAGTGGGTGGGGATGATGCCATCTTCTGGGGGCTATGGTGCAATCTTCCTAGTTGGAGGAGGGGATGTGTGAGAAATAAAAGGGGTAGAATATTCTATGATCTAAGATAGGAGGATTTAGGAGTTTCAGGCAGTGTTTCAGGAAGAAGTAATCTAGAGAACTAAGATGGGAGGAGTTAGGTGTTTCAGGAAGTGTTTCAGGAAGTAGCAATCTAAGGATCTAAAATAGGAGGAGTCAGGTGTTTCATGAAGTGTTTCAGGAAGAAATAATCTAGGTGGGGTTTGGGGCTGTGTCTATTATAATGTGTATCATGTTGGGTTTGGAGGGTGAAGGGTTTCAAGGGTGCTTATACATCTTTGAGCACATGGTTCTAAGGAAAAACTAGAAGAAGGGGGTAACATGTGATCTGGGTAGATGTTTGAGACTAGGGAAAGGGTTTATCCAAGAGAGGAAGAGTGTGGGAAGAGGGAATACTATTATCCAGGGTATGACCATTGAGTGGGGATGTTGAGGGCCTTGGGCTTTGCTGACAAGGGGGCCAGAGGTATGGGATTTAGTCTTGAGGTGTGACAGCCTTGTGATTGATGGTTGCTGGCTTTCTGGGTAGATCAGGATTGGCTTACCACACCGTTTAGCTCGCGGGAAGCCTGTGGGCCTGCAAACCCAATTAGCCCGTGGGTCGTAACCAAATAACCAATAAACTACATAAAAGTATTTGAGGATTAATGCCAATGCCAATATCCCCGGTGTTGGACTGTGCCCTGTCCACAGGCACCAAGAGACTTTGCAGTCAGATTGTGGATGCCAGAGGGTGGTTTTTATGCTCTGTTCTATGGAGAGGAAGATAGAGTCTGGGGTCTGGGGTTCTGGGGATTCTGGATCCAAGATGGTAGATTGCAGGATGAGGAAGAGGCTTGATTCTCCAGCCTCTCAAACCTTGAGTATGGTCTGTGACATGTACGTGTAGTCTATGTACATGTGAGTCTGCACTGCAGAGCTTGCACCATGGCTCATAAAATTATCCCCCCTTTAATGCCTAAGCCACCCCCTTTTCTGGTTGATTAATGAGAATTAAAAATAAAAAAAATCCCTCCTCTTTTGGCTCTGCATTCTGTCCCTGGGCAGCATTAAAAAAACCAGTGGGAAAAAGCTTGCCCTCTCACTCTCTTCTCCGTGTCCTCCAATGCCTGGCCGCTGTGGTGAGTGCAATCAACGCACACAGCGTGCAAAATAGCCAAAAAACTTAACATTTTTAACATAAACAGGTGTAAATATACTTTATATCACTTTCACAAAGATGTTACATAGTTTTCTCATAAATTTAAGCGCTTTAAAAAGGTATTTTCTGGCTATAAATATAAGAAACACTCAATATATGTAATCCTTCTGAAATAGCCACTTATATATACAAAAGTAGTATAGAAAGAGATTTACAGTAATTTTCTTTACACTTCAATCTAGTATTCACTTCTGAGAATTGTTTAACATCTTTGAGAAGTATTCCAGACTAAAAATCATTCACATATAGAAAAGCCAAGGCTCATATGTAACTACAATTTCATTACATAGTTGTAAATCTTCTAAGATTAAAAGCTAGTCTGCTATTGGTTCTTTTGTCTATAAAAGAAGGTCATTTTGGATACTATTTCTCCTCATGCTTGCATTAGATAGTAATATTATAAATTACTAGCATTCATCACACTGATAATTTGAAATTGATAATTTAACTGATAAATTAAAGATAAATTGAAATTGAACCCCCTTGAAAACTTGTAATCCTCAATTCTCTTCAAGCTGCGCCATAAGAGCTCATTGATCAAAGGTATTCAGAAGTAGCAACACCAAGAAAGTTAAGAAAGTGCCACATCTTTATTTTTCTTTGTGTTACATTCTCCCAGAGTTATTCCGGAAGGCAGCCCTTCAAGCATTTTATTCCCTTCCAAGCTCATCTCCCCGCCGTGAGAAGTTCCACACCGCCGCCTCCGGAAATTTTGAGTTGAACTCCATCAATAGGTCTCCGCTGTTCTTCAGGTTTGCCTCCGGTTCCCACAAATTCTCCACCGGTCCAAATCCGCACCAGCTGACAAAGTATTGAGTTGTACGCCCTCTCCGCCGGCTGTCCAGTATGCCATTGACCTCCCACTCATCTCCTTGGTTGACTGTTACCGGCTCCAGGGTCCGCCACTGTTGGTGAGCAATTTCTTTGGGCTTGTGTTTGCGGAGTACTGACATGTGGAAAACTGGGTGGACTCCTTGAATGGAGAGCGGAAGGGTCAGTTTGTAAGCGGAGTTTGGAATTCTGCTAGCTATTAGAAATGGTCCAAGCCAGCAGTGTTCAAATTTGGGGCTAGGGCAGGTTTTTGAGATATTGCGTCCATCTAGCCAAATCTCATCTCCGCTGTTCCATTCCAGTGTTTTCCGCACTCCACTGTTGAACTGGCTTTTTATGGCCTCTTGCGCCGCCTCCAGACAGTGCTTAAGCTTTTCCTGTACCTCCGCCAGCTGGCGGAGCCGTTCCTTCACTGCCGGTACGCACTGCTCCGCCGATGGAACTCCACTGTACAATGGGTTGAAACCGTAATTTTCCTTGAATGGGGACACACCTGTTATCACGTGGTTGTTGTTTCTGTGAGGAAACTCCGCCGTTGCCAGGAGCGGATCCCAATTGTCCTGTCAATAGCTCACAAAGTGGCGGAGATATTTCTCCACCGCTTTGTTTGCAATTTCTGACTGTCCACCTGTCCTTGGGTGGTACGCCGTAGATGGTTGGAGGCGGATGCCGAGTCGGTTGTCCAGTTTGCGGGTGATTTGAGACATAAAAATGCTCCCTCGGTTGGAGACAATAGTCTTTGGAGGGCTGTGGAGTTTCCAAACGTGCTCCGCCATCAGGTCTGCTAACTGCTCCGCATTCATGGACTTCCTGCAGGGGATAAAGTGCACCATCTTTATCAGGCGGTCAACAACAGTCAGTATGCTGTTGTAGGAGCGGGATTCAGGAAGGTCTGTGATGAGATCATAGCTGATGTCCGTCCACGGCCCCTCCGGAATTGGCAGCAGCTCCAGTGTCCGGAATGGCTGTTGCGTCAAGGCTTCAACCCTTTGGCAAGAGTTGCATCCATCCACGTATTGATTGATGAACTTCTTCCGGCCTTTCCACACAAAACTCCGCCGGACCAGAGCAAGGGTGCGGGGTCGGCCTGGGTGGCCCGCGGCTTTGCTGTCATGTTGGCTCTTCAATATCTCTGTCCGCAGTGCTGGGTCCGCTGGTAGGACTATCCGTCCTTTGTTGTACAAAATGCCATCTGCCTCCGCATATCTGTTCCGGTTTCCCGCGGAGGTTCTCAAGGATTCCATCCATCTGGTCAGTTGTGCGTCATGCGGAGTCAATTCCCTGATTCTGGTGATGAGCTTTGCATCCAACATGGCCGGTCCGTCCTCTGCTGTAAATGTTTAAATAATCCCGCAAGCAGTTGTGGGAAAATACCTGAGAGAAGATATCATTGATATCTTCTCTCAGGTATTTTCCCACAACTGCTTGCGGTATAAGGTGTTGTTGGTGCTGTTGCTCAACAGGATCATTGATATTATCACTGATCCACCAGGGGGGATGTGTTGCACTCTCTAGAGAGTGCCAGACCGTAATTTCTATCTAGAACTCTGGCAGATATGTTCCATTGCCTCATGTGTAACTGAATTGTGGGTTGGTTGTATGTTTATAATCAAATCATACTGATCTTATCTGTATCTAATCTTGTTGTGTCTGGCAAGTTAAACTGAACCAATGGGTATTTCCACTCAGTGGCAAGTGCGCAAAAAGGGATTCTCCGCCAACCAATTTGTACCCGCCATCAAGTGGAGACATCCTCTGCTTGATTACTTGGTTGGATGCCCATCAAGTGGAGAAACCCTCCACTTGATGACTGGTTTATATGATCATCAAGTTGATAAATCCTCCATTCTATGATCTTTGCTATTGACCATTGAGTGGAGAAATCCTCCACTTGCTGACCACGTATAAAGCCCATCAAGTGGAGAAATCCTCCACTGCATGGACAGTTTCTATGTTCATTGAGTGGAGAGCATCTTATCTCAATTACTTGTGTATACCCACCATTTGGTGCAGGAATCCTTCACTTGATTACAGGTGACTGGGCTGTGAAAAGACCAGCTCAACAACCAGTACATGTAGGTAATTGAGGAGTCTCTTTACCAGCTTGATGAACCAGCCATTACTGTACATTGAGCTGTGCAAGTCCCAGCTAAAAGGCCAGTAAATTCTGGCCATTCGGCGGCGCTTTTGCAAGCTGGGGCGCCACTTTATACTGCCTACAGAGCTTGGGAATGTCGGCTTGATGACCAGTATGTGCTGGTCATCGCGCTAGGGTTTCGCCCATGTAATGACCAATAGGTACTGGTCATTGGTTTTGAGCTTGGATAGGCGGCGGATTGGTGTCCATGGCACTTGTCCACCACAACACTCGGGCGAACCTTGCAGTGGACAAATGACAGGGGTCCCCGAGTCAGGGAAGCCCTATCCCAATAACCAGCAGATACTGGACATTGCACCGGCCTTTCCGAGCTTGTTTGACAGCACATACTGTCCAAAGAGCTCGGGAAAGCCCAGCTATAAGACCAGCATGTGGTGGTCAACAAGCCAGGAATTTCCCAGCGCGATGGACAGCACCACCTGTTCATTGAGTCTGGGTACAGGTGTTAGCTGCTGGCCAATGTCCACCCTGACGTTCAGGCGAACATGAGGGTGGACATTACAGAAGTAAAAAAACCCTCCCGAGTGAATAAGGGCCATGCTGAGCCAATCAAAATTTCCTCACCCGGCCATAGTTCACTTGTGCCAACCTTCAAACACCCAGAGACAATTTTTTTAATACTTGTCCTCACATGATTATGCTGCTCCTGCTATCCTAAGGCCAATGATTTTGAGTGGTCTTGATACAGCAGGTCCACAGTGCAGAATTAATAATTAAAAGCCAGTGCTACGTAAGCACCTGTATGTGATAAGAGCTTTCAGTACTATTTTTTTGAACCATGCACATGGAAATAAAGGTACATGTGATGAAATAATGCTTCAAATAGGAGAAAATTTGTGGAAAACATTTGTGGAGAAGATGTGAAGATGGTCAATCCACAAGACAAAAGGTGTTACCCACACTGGGAATGGATGTGCGTGAAAATTTAAGAATTGACTGCTCACTGTGGAGTTCTCAGACCAGCTGTTGAATTATTTCTCCAGCTGGTTCCAGGAGCAAGGGAATATTGGTGCGCCCGTCAATATCCACAAATATACCCCCCTTCCCTTTATAAGCTTTATTTTGGCCTCTAGGCCGTGCGTTTTCCAGTCAGTTGTAGGTAAAGTTTCAGAAATTGTACCAAGTGTAGTCATGTACTAGGCAAGATGTAGATTCCCAAATGAACAGCTATTCACACTTCCAACTTGAAAATTATTTTATGGCTCATACCTTGGGAAAAATGGTAAGGAAAACCAACTCTGGTATTTTCACATTTCATATTGCTTGGAGTGCAAGCCCACATTACGCAGGTCTTCCTAGCTTTGACACTGTTTGATACTTGAAGAATACAAATTGATTTCAAACTAATTTCTGCCCAATCTGATATGGGAATTCGCATGACATAAATACGCTCAAAGGATTCATCTTGCAGCTGACTGATCCTCTGAATTTGCTATATTTTACAAGAACTTTTCATAATTTGATGTTATGTTTGTTTTGAATGAAAAATTCTGCAATGCAAAATATTCCCTGTCACTTGGCTGAGGATATATTTGAGCATAAGGATACGGGAATTATTGGAAAAAATTGTGTGCATTGAAGCTCAATTCCACAATTGTGATAATGATGAACCCAGCACAAAACTTCAGCAGAGATATATTCATGCGTTGGAATTGTGTGAAATATTAATCCAAAAAAACTTGAACTAAAGTTACGCCTGTGTTGGAAATAAAGTGAACAAAGATTCAAAGTTAACATTGAACTCACATCAGACCTAATTCAATATAAAGTTACGGCTTGGCACTTTCTAGAGAGTGCAACACATCCCCCCTGGTGTGGCGTAGCAATCTCCGCAGTTGCTTTAGATTGCAGTGATAAATTCCATGAGAGATGTGGCTTGACTGTCAACCTCTGTTGCTGAAATTTGAGCCCGCGTACAGTCAACACAATTGGTAGAGGTAGAAGCCAGCTGGCCAGCGGATCCATTGGGTATTGCTTGTAGTCTTTCTTCTTCACAAAGCCGAGTGATTTTGCGCCTATCTGAATCCTCCATCCCTTCAAGTCTACTTGTACTGAGGTTGCGGTCGGGGGAGCGGGGTCTCTTGACTCTTGCAAATACTGGTGGGGCAGGGAGAATGGTTGATGTGTGGCTGTTTGTTGCAGGCGGAAGATTATTGCCTGCGCTAGAAACTATTGTGGTACCAGTCGGCGGCTGGACTTCCTTGAACACGGGTGCTAGGTCTAGTAAGGTGGTCTGCCCGAGGGCTCTGCTATGGTTATCACAGGCAGTACAGTTGGAAAATTGGGGGTAGTTCCTGCATGATCTGATCTCCGTGTCCAGAACCTCCAAAAAAACTTTGGCGGCGCAGTTGGAGGGGTTGAGAAGAGCCCTCTTGAAGTTGTCAATTTTCCCTTGATTGCAGCTGTCCGCTGCTGTGGCAGTGTGGCTGCTGCGCTAACAGCGTTATCGAGGTGTGGTATGTCGAAAAAACTAGGGATTATCTCAATTCGTGCCTGCTTTCCATCTCTACCTGCACGTCCTACTTGTTGATAGATCTTGTTGGCCTCTGAAAGTGTGGGAAGGCCTTAAATAATTACCAGTCGTACGTGGGCATAATTGATCCCTGCACCAAAGCCGCAAGTCACCACCATGACCCCCGCATCAATCTTCAACCAGTTGTTGGAGTTATCCAGCCGCTGTTTTTCCTTCAAGCTGGAGTGGTGTCTGGAATTGCCTAGTTCAGAAGCAAATGTGTCAACTGTTTTGTTGCAATCAATGAAGATCATGGCACGGTCTGACTTTTGTACAATGTGGTGTGATATCATAGCCTTGCACAGGGGAAACAACTGCTTTTTGCTGAGGGGAGTGCGGTGAACTTCAATTCACAATTTGTGCCGGAAAGTCACCTCTCTCTTGACCATAATTCTACTCCTTGCACAATTATCAGACACGAGATTGACTTCTTGGGGTGGTTGAAGCGAAGCGGTCATGAAGACAAATTGTGTACAGATCTGACCAAGGCCAAGGAGACCTGGACAGTATGTTTGGTAACCATCTTCAAGAATAGTGTGGGCTTTGTCTACAATGATCTGTGTTGGTAGCCAATGGCGTAGTAGGTTTTCGAATTTGATGGTGGTGGCGTGGTTGGCAGACGTGACAAGTAGCTTTGTTTTTGGATCTATTTTCATCTTTGGCAAGAAGAGTTCCAATGTTACTTTTTTGAGCGTGTAGACATTCTGTTATTAGGAGTGTGCCAAAGCACACTCCGTTATTAGGAGTGTGCCAAAGCACACTCTGTTATTAGGAGTGTGCCAAAGCACACTCCGTTATTAGGAGTGTGCCAAAGCACACTCCGTTATTAGGAGTGTGCCAAAGCACACTCCGTTATTAGGAGTGTGCCAAAGCACACTCCGTTATTAGGAGTGTGCCAAAGCACACTCCGTTATTAGGAGTGTGCCAAAGCACACTCCGTTATTAGGAGTGTGCCAAAGCACACTCCGTTATTAGGAGTGTGCCAAAGCACACTCCGTTATTAGGAGTGTGCCAAAGCACACTCCGTTATTAGGAGTGTGCCAAAGCACACTCCGTTATTAGGAGTGTGCCAAAGCACACTCTGTTATTAGGAGTGTGCCAAAGCACACTCCGTTATTAGGAGTGTGCCAAAGCACACTCTGTTATTAGGAGTGTGCCAAAGCACACTCCGTTATTAGGAGTGTGCCAAAGCACACTCCGTTATTAGGAGTGTGCCAAAGCACACTCCGTTATTAGGAGTGTGCCAAAGCACACTCCGTTATTAGGAGTGTGCCAAAGCACACTCCGTTATTAGGAGTGTGCCAAAGCACACTCCGTTATTAGGAGTGTGCCAAAGCACACTCCGTTATTAGGAGTGTGCCAAAGCACACTCCGTTATTAGGAGTGTGCCAAAGCACACTCCGTTATTAGGAGTGTGCCAAAGCACACTCCGTTATTAGGAGTGTGCCAAAGCACACTCCGTTATTAGGAGTGTGCCAAAGCACACTCCGTTATTAGGAGTGTGCCAAAGCACACTCCGTTATTAGGAGTGTGCCAAAGCACACTCCGTTATTAGGAGTGTGCCAAAGCACACTCCGTTATTAGGAGTGTGCCAAAGCACACTCCGTTATTAGGAGTGTGCCAAAGCACACTCCGTTATTAGGAGTGTGCCAAAGCACACTCCGTTATTAGGAGTGTGCCAAAGCACACTCCGTTATTAGGAGTGTGCCAAAGCACACTCCGTTATTAGGAGTGTGCCAAAGCACACTCCGTTATTAGGAGTGTGCCAAAGCACACTCCGTTATTAGGAGTGTGCCAAAGCACACTCCGTTATTAGGAGTGTGCCAAAGCACACTCCGTTATTAGGAGTGTGCCAAAGCACACTCCGTTATTAGGAGTGTGCCAAAGCACACTCCGTTATTAGGAGTGTGCCAAAGCACACTCCGTTATTAGGAGTGTGCCAAAGCACACTCCGTTATTAGGAGTGTGCCAAAGCACACTCCGTTATTAGGAGTGTGCCAAAGCACACTCCGTTATTAGGAGTGTGCCAAAGCACACTCCGTTATTAGGAGTGTGCCAAAGCACACTCCGTTATTAGGAGTGTGCCAAAGCACACTCCGTTATTAGGAGTGTGCCAAAGCACACTCCGTTATTAGGAGTGTGCCAAAGCACACTCCGTTATTAGGAGTGTGCCAAAGCACACTCCGTTATTAGGAGTGTGCCAAAGCACACTCCGTTATTAGGAGTGTGCCAAAGCACACTCCGTTATTAGGAGTGTGCCAAAGCACACTCCGTTATTAGGAGTGTGCCAAAGCACACTCCGTTATTAGGAGTGTGCCAAAGCACACTCCGTTATTAGGAGTGTGCCAAAGCACACTCCGTTATTAGGAGTGTGCCAAAGCACACTCCGTTATTAGGAGTGTGCCAAAGCACACTCCGTTATTAGGAGTGTGCCAAAGCACACTCCGTTATTAGGAGTGTGCCAAAGCACACTCCGTTATTAGGAGTGTGCCAAAGCACACTCCGTTATTAGGAGTGTGCCAAAGCACACTCCGTTATTAGGAGTGTGCCAAAGCACACTCCGTTATTAGGAGTGTGCCAAAGCACACTCCGTTATTAGGAGTGTGCCAAAGCACACTCCGTTATTAGGAGTGTGCCAAAGCACACTCCGTTATTAGGAGTGTGCCAAAGCACACTCCGTTATTAGGAGTGTGCCAAAGCACACTCCGTTATTAGGAGTGTGCCAAAGCACACTCCGTTATTAGGAGTGTGCCAAAGCACACTCCGTTATTAGGAGTGTGCCAAAGCACACTCCGTTATTAGGAGTGTGCCAAAGCACACTCCGTTATTAGGAGTGTGCCAAAGCACACTCCGTTATTAGGAGTGTGCCAAAGCACACTCCGTTATTAGGAGTGTGCCAAAGCACACTCCGTTATTAGGAGTGTGCCAAAGCACACTCCGTTATTAGGAGTGTGCCAAAGCACACTCCGTTATTAGGAGTGTGCCAAAGCACACTCCGTTATTAGGAGTGTGCCAAAGCACACTCCGTTATTAGGAGTGTGCCAAAGCACACTCCGTTATTAGGAGTGTGCCAAAGCACACTCCGTTATTAGGAGTGTGCCAAAGCACACTCCGTTATTAGGAGTGTGCCAAAGCACACTCCGTTATTAGGAGTGTGCCAAAGCACACTCCGTTATTAGGAGTGTGCCAAAGCACACTCCGTTATTAGGAGTGTGCCAAAGCACACTCCGTTATTAGGAGTGTGCCAAAGCACACTCCGTTATTAGGAGTGTGCCAAAGCACACTCCGTTATTAGGAGTGTGCCAAAGCACACTCCGTTATTAGGAGTGTGCCAAAGCACACTCCGTTATTAGGAGTGTGCCAAAGCACACTCCGTTATTAGGAGTGTGCCAAAGCACACTCCGTTATTAGGAGTGTGCCAAAGCACACTCCGTTATTAGGAGTGTGCCAAAGCACACTCCGTTATTAGGAGTGTGCCAAAGCACACTCCGTTATTAGGAGTGTGCCAAAGCACACTCCGTTATTAGGAGTGTGCCAAAGCACACTCCGTTATTAGGAGTGTGCCAAAGCACACTCCGTTATTAGGAGTGTGCCAAAGCACACTCCGTTATTAGGAGTGTGCCAAAGCACACTCCGTTATTAGGAGTGTGCCAAAGCACACTCCGTTTGTAGGAGTGTGCATTAGGCAATGGAGGGTATGATGCTCTGGGATGGGGGGGGGGGGGGGGGTTGACAAATGTATCACAACAAAAGAAATCAAATTAAGAGATGTACCTCTGGTGGGGTCAACAGTGGGTCAGCTACGCTAACATAGCTGTTAGCGTAGCGTAGCGCAGCGCAAATGCGCTATTTTTTAGCGTAGCGTTAGCGCAATTGCGCGCATCTGCGCTAACGTTACGCGCAAAGGGTGCAAAGCTATTTTAGCTTTTAGCGTAGCGTTAGCGCAGATGCGCGCAATTGCGCTAACGCTAAGCACGCAGGGCGCAAAAGAGCGCGCGCTATGCTGCGCTAAAGCTTTTTTTGCGGCTAAAAAGTGCCTTTTTTCCGCTAAAAGCGCCTTAGCGCAACGTAGCGTAGCGTAGCGGCTGGAGCGGAGCGCTAACGCTAAACAAAAACTGGTATGCTGTTAGCGCCACTAAAAATTAGCGAAGCGTAGCGGCGCTAACGCTATTCAAAAAAGGTTGGCGCTTTTTGCCGCTACACTAAACTTTAGGGCTAAAATAGCGTAGTTTAGCGTAGCGACCCACTGTTGGTGGGGTGCTGGGGTAGGGTAGTGAAGCCCCTCCTTTTATAAGCAAGCACTTAACAGACGGTCTGCAGAGCGGTTACCCAGACCCCCTAGCGTTTGAGTGTGGGGGGCTATGTTTGGCCGGGTGGGTGCATGGGCTAGCAGGGGGGGGGGGGGGGTCCATGCCCACTCCCCTTTTGTCCGCTAGGCAGCCAACCAACTTGGAAGGTTGGAGACTTGCCAATACTCACCAGGACCAAGCTCAAAACTCACCAGGACTAAGCTCAACACTCACCAGGACTAAGCTCAACACTCACCAGGACCAAGCTCAACACTCACCAGGACCAAGTGTTGGATTTCTTTCTTCTTCCTTCTACCTCATGTCCCTGATGTCCCTGTCCTACTGTCCTCACTCATCCTTATAGCTTTTATATTAGGTCATGCTTCTTTTCTTCCTGATCATGTTGAATTTGATCCCTGCTCAAACTTGACTGATAGCTTTCCTCTATACTTCTCTGTGTTGTGTGTGCGCTGGTTCTGACTGTGACAGATAGTAAACATGTTGTGCTGTCTTCCCCAAGGTTCTATTGTGTTCTATTCATTATTTTCATATTCACTATAGCTCTCAACCACAAGTTGATGTCATGTACTTAGTCTATATATACATAGCCTAGTACACTGAAATCAAATCATTGTTTCTTCCTTCTTTTTACTCATGCCCCTCCAGAGCCGTATCCGGTGAGCTTTCCTCCTCACTTCCCCCCCTTCTCTCCAGCAGGACATCATTGCTCATTCTTGTGTGTAGTCAGTTTGAGTTCAAAGTCCAAAACCAAGCTTGACACTCACCAGGACCAAGCTCAAAACTCACCAGGACAGAGCCCAACACTCAGGGGCTTCCCAGTACAAAGGACAGGATCACCAATGGTCATTCCACTTGTTTCCTATTAGACTTGGACCGTTGCTATATTGCCATCAATACTGATCATCTCACTGATCAGCTCAACATGTCCAACACAAACTAAATTGGACATGGCAGCGCCCAGGTCACATGATGTAATGATGAGGGAATTTAGCTAGCTGAGCTGTCAACTGATGTCATGTGCAAGCTGCATGAGGGGTTTTTGCTAGCTTGATACCTGCATTAACTGCAGCCCCTATTACACTAGTCTGCATGCACCTGCATAAGACTGCATTAGTGTGCATAAGACTGCATACAACACTGGATCAATACGATTTGATACAATATTGAAGCCGATTTCATATTGAATTGATAGGTTTTACCTACTTGCGCCGTTACCTTTGTTAGTAACGGGTCTAGCTGTGGTTGGCTTACACCGTACCAAGGCTAATTGATGTTGTCTTATTAACTTCGGGTAACGCAATGCGTGGTAACGTGCCATAACGCCCAGTAACGCGCCATAATGCCCTGTTTATGCCTGAATTTGCCTTGCATGCGCCAGAATGCCCTGTATCCTGTTTCATCCCTGTGTTTCATTTATGTACCCCTGATTAGTTTTTAATAGAATTCCATTTCAATTTGTATTTGCTTCCATCCAGTCTTTTTGTTGCTCCAGCACTGCACCACCCTCCAGACCTCTCAAAAAATCAAAATGCCACCAAAAACTCAATCGGCAATGCCAAAGGGCGCTGCAGAACCTGTTGATGCAAGTGGATACGCGACGGACCAGTCTCAACTCCGCCGCTCAACAAGAGCTTCGTTGGGGCCGTGGAACTAGGCATGGTCTCGACCCCGTTGGACTCCCGGGTCAGATTGACCAAACAAGATAAGGCGCCGACTGCGCCTTCTTCTGAATCTGGCCGCTTGATGACCCCGTCCCGAGCTAAGCCAAAGAAAAAACGCATCGTTGAAGCGGAGTTGTCCTTGACTGAAGAAAGCCCCGCGGTTGTTATCAAAAAGAAGAAGAAAAAGTCAAAAAAGGCTTCACAGGTTCAGGTGGGTGTAAACATTCAAAGAGGGGGGTTGGGACCTTTTGATCCAAGAGCTGATATTGGAGAGAGATAGATAACTTGAACAGGGAACTCAAGGTAAGATTCTGTTTCCTACATAACTCCTTGTAATGCTATGTATCTGACTGACAATTTCAATACAAACATAAACAGGTTTTTTTACCCTCACCTCCCATATGGAAGGGAACCAGGCCACCAGAGCCCATGTGATCCCAAAGTATCTTGAGCTGAAGGAACAGCTCTCGGCAAAACTAGACCGCACAAGCGATACCGAGATGTTATATCCCATGTTTCACGCAATGCTGAAGTGTGTCAAAAAGTATCTGGCCAAAGCAATGAGCTGCGAGACCCTTGTGCTTGCCACAATCCTTCATCCGTGCTACCGGATGCATGTCTCCGAGCTCTTCTTTGGCTCTGAAAGCTCTCAGGTCAAGCGGTGTCTTGAAGTCTTCAATTGCCGATACCGCGACTTCAAGCCAGCCCTCGCAACGATGGATATTCCGGAGTCCGAGCTAGCTGTCATAGAAAAATTACCGGAGCCAACGGCTGAACCAGACTCCCTCATGGCTCGATGGCTTGGCTTGCATCCCATATGACTCAGCAACAGCAAACCACTCCGCACGAAGACCAAGTCAATACCTATCTCAAGGCAAACCTTTCCTTCACCCTCAAGCACATTCAAGACATATCCACCCCCTTAAAGTGGTGGAAAGAAAACTGCGCGGCGTATCCGACACTCTCTCAAATGGCCCACGCATACCTCAGTTCCTGCGCGAGCTCTTGCGTAGTCGAGAGGCTTTTCTCGGCAGCTTCTGATGTCCGCAGCAGCAGAAGGGGTGGCTTGCTCCCATCGACCATGTCTCACTGTGTCAGCAGCTTGATGTGGTTACGGGAGCAGGTTCCTCTTACAGATGATTTCAAAGAAGCGGGGGACGCTTTAGCAGCTCTGGCACCTGCTTCGTTGTAAATACACAATCTTTGTTACCAGTAACAAGTAACGGGCCTTGAGCCCTTTATCGTAACGTAATATAAACTCTCCTCTGCTGTAATGAAGAAAAATGTAACGCGCGCAAAATAAAAAGCTGAGAAAATGTGACTAGCGGCAACGCACTGCCGTTACTGGTAACGCCAGCGGTAACAATGAAAAAATCAATACGTTACCGGTACGATACCGTTACTGGCATCGTACCGGTCCAGTGTTGCTGCATAAGCCTGTATCTAGCCTGCATAAGCCTACATCTAGTCTGCATGAGCCTGCATCTAGTGTGCATGACACTGCATGACACTGCATGACATGTGCATAGCACAATGTAATGAGTGCAGCTGATGAGGTAAAGCAAAGGGTAGACAAGTGTCAGAGTGGCCCATGTAACGGATTACATGGTCCTGGGTAAGGGTGGTTCATGTAATGGATTACATGACCTGAGTATGGTGTTTGTGTGTATGTAACTGACTGATGGTGTCTTGACGGGGTTGTATCTTCTAATCCAGAGGGGTGTAAGGTGTGTTGTCCATGGTGTCCTGCGTAGTCTTGGCCGTAGAATCCAGTGGTGCCGCCATAATGGTTGATACGTGAGTGTACATATGAGAAAGAAGGAAATTTTGAAATGGGCTAGATGGGTAACCATAAAGCATACCACAACAAAGCTTTGACATTCTTATGTAATTTTACCTATTCCTCAATACGTATATTCAGTTCTTACAGTCAGGTATTATAACTGCCACAAGTGTCAGGGAACAACATCAATCTCAAGGTGGAGCATAAGCATATCTGGAAGAAGATCCAAGAAAGCCAAGCAGTGGGGGACACCATCCTTAGCAAGCATTTAATGAATAGTTGGACGGGGATGGATGACCAACCAACCAGGCCACGACCCTTGAGGACTGTCTCAGCGACGCCGGTGTTAGTGACTGTAGACAAGAGAATGATCTCCAATTCAGTGGACACCGAGCAAGAGCATGGCTTGATACATGTGATTGGTGCGGTATCCTCTCATCAAGATGTGGGCTTCACCCCGTACTTTGATGAAAACATTAAAGCGCTAAGAGCGCCGATACCGTTGACAATTTTCAATCTTGGTAAGCCTTATTTCTTTGGGGCTATCTTTATATTCTCTGTACGGACTGTTTATCCATCTTCCTTATTTGTTTGTGTTTAGCCTGGAAGAGGAAGGCAAACCTGGTGTGCTGAGTCTGTTACAATGACAGAAGCACATTAAAGAGGTAATGTGGCAGCACAGTCATATTTATTTGACATCCATCACACTTCACAGGATTAAGGAGGAAAGAGAGGGATGAGTGAACTTCTCCAAACCTCCAAGTGGTTCACATGATGATGTGTTGCAATTTTGAATATCATGGACCACCATTACATCAATTTCATCATCTCTTTGTAATAACTTATGATAGGTATACAACAAGCAGCTGAAAAAAGAGGAATATTTAGATGTACATTTTATGTGACGAGCCAGTTGTGTTCGCGACAGATCAGAGAACAAGACAACAATTAAAGTGATTAGATGATAATGATAATAGTAGCAAGGGTATTAGCAGACAACAAGTGGGATATAAATAGACGCTGGGTGTACGCAGCATGAGGACATCCCTCAAACGGAAAAACTCCATGGGCCTTGGGACTACGCTCCTCCTTCTGGCATCGTCCGTTTATTTTTTGGGGGGCAAAGCAGTGACGAAAAGTTTAGGCTAAATATTGGAATTCATCGACACTGACTCTCTCCAAATAACTAGAAAAAAAGAGACGGCAAGTCAGCCAAAAAATAAAAACAGAGGAAACGGGTTCAGAAGGACATATGGAAGAAAAAAAAAAATAAGGGGGACTGAACTCTCTGGAAATAAGGTTTTCGATAGCCAATTTGACATCCTTGACGTCGACCTGAAACCTGCTCTTCAAGTGCTCGACTACTTCAAAGACCAACGGATTAAACTTAGACTTTTTGCGAGCTTTCATGATCCTGACAATCGATAATTGGATCAATGTCGAGCGGTCAGTGACTACTTTTTCCCGTGTCGAACTTCTTTCTTCGACCTAAGCCATTGGTTTTTTGGTTGAGGAAAAAGAGCAAGAGGAAAAATCGTTAATGACAAGCGGATGATGATAGGTAGAGGAGGTAGGGGGGACGGACAGTCTCTTTGGATTGGATCTGGTTGATCTTGATCTTGAAATGCTCGTCCTTAAAGTTTGCATTAAACACGAATCGGTCGGTATTCGAGACCTCTTTGGACTTGGGAGTCTTCACCAACACCCGAACTTTTCCGCACGCCAAAGACTGCAAAGTCCTAGCTGCCGTCTTCTCATCTGCTTGCGGATGCAAACAATATTTGGAAGATAAGAAAAATGTTAGAGATAGCGATGAATAATGAAGGCACAAAGAAAATGGGACCAGGACTGACCGATTCCAGTTCTTTGAACAACAGATTGAAAATCAATAGATTCGTCATCGGGGTCGTCGTTGAAAAGCATGAGGACCAAAGCCTGGATAGTCGAGACGGTGAGTTCCTTACGAGTGGGTTTGGCGAGAGGTTGGGGTGTGCTGGGAAAATTGGCAGCAAGGACAACCTGGCCCAATGAGTGGGCCCAAGACAAGCGTCTACCGAGATGTTTAGACGCATAAAACCTCTCGAACCGGGTCAGGTGGGAATGTAAACGGGTGGGCAGTAGGAATTTCGGCTCGTTTGACTGGCTCATCGGCCAGCTCCCTGACGTCAATACTGTCACCGTCAGCTCTACTCCGTCGTCATCGCCGCCTTCTTGCCGCATGGCTTCCGCCTCCACCTTCTCATACAAGCCGTTCAAATCACTCGACGTCTCTAAATCCCGGAACATTACTTCTAACTTCGCCGTAAAACCTGGCCCACATTCTTGTGTCCAAACCAAAAACAATCAGTTGCCAGGAAATCAATCAAAATACTATCAAGCTTTGGTTACCACATACCTTTTTTCAGCTTCATCACCATGTTCCGTTCCAGATCAATTGAGCTAGACTTGGACAATAAAAGCCGCTTAGCGAGGTCGCGTTTATAGAACTCTTCGAAAATATCCTTAGCCTGAGAGTAACGAAAGAGGACGAGGACATGATTGAGACAGGTATCGATTTCCGCCTCATTCATCGACCGACTAGCTGTTCGCATCTTCTGGTCGAGAAACTTGGCCAGAAGTTCGGCGGGTTTATTGCGACGTTCGTTGATGAACTTCTCGAATGCCTCCTTGATCGCATAGAACATCTCTCGATCTTCCGCGAAGCAGTCGACAACGATCCGGTCCAGCTTGGTCTTAAACTCGATCAGTCGTTCGACCATCCCCGCGTCTCGTTTCGCCTCCGCCTCCTCGCCCCCGCTGGCTTTTTCAACCAGTGTTGCCCCCGTCAGCTTGATCCACTGCGAAAAACTTGTCCGGAGTTGTTGCAATGGTCGCTCGCCGAGTCTGGTCAACAGCTTGTAGAACGTTCCCAGCGAAGTAGCCGCGGCCGGGTCAGGGAAGCTTTCCAGGAGCCTGACAAGCCCATGGGCGAGTAAGGTGTCGAGATGAACAAGGATCAAATTTGACTCGACCAGCTGAAGGACGCTCTTGAGGAGTTGGCTATTCAGGGTTCGGTCGGGAGTGGTAAAGACCCTGTTGAATAGCTCGACCTCCGACTCAAGTCGGTTCTTGATGTGGTTCAAGTATCCCATCGGTCCGCCAACGCTCAAGACGTTCGATTCGACGTCATGGGTCAGTCGCTTGCCTTCCTGACAGTAGAAGAACTCGGTTGTTTGTTCCAGAGACGAGCCGATCAGACTGGAAAATCCCGTAGCCCCGAAGGCCGTAAACACCAGCTGAGTCAACGACTGAAGAAGCACAAGCGGAATCGTCTGGCCTGTTCGTTCAAGAGTGATCTGCTGACAAATGACAACTGATAGCGAAAGGGAAATTGGATTCCATGGTCGTCCAATCACGTTCTTGCGGAACAAATCCAAACCAAGTTCCCTATCAAAAAAATCGAAACAACGAAACAAAGAAAATGATAGTAAACACTTGAGTCAAAACCGCAAGATCAGTTTGTTTTGGTAAGTTGGAAAGAATGCAAGGTTTATTATCATTTTTTGTGCATGAAAACTGACCAGATGGGGAGCATGTCTTGAGATCGAGCGAGAATGAAGCGATCGAGATGAACGAGCATACTTCGGATGAGACGTAATTGGTTGTACCAATCGAGCCACACGGCGTGAGCTTTTTCCAACCAAGAGTGACAACGGGGCTGATCGAAGAGTGCGATAGCCGCCATGATATCGACAGAGTTGGAGGAGAGCAAGGAGTCGACGACTGGGTCGGTGGGCACGCCGTCCAACAGATGGTTTCTGATCTCGAGAGTCTTGTTCTCTAGTTGATGTTTGACTTGCTCGTAAAGACTTTCACAGCACCTCGGTCCAGCAAGCACGAGCGCTGTTGTGGGATGACCGGTGAGTGTTTGAGGGCATTCTTGGTACTAACTCATGGGCTAACCTTGACAGGCCCCTGATAGAGTGGTAAGACTCGTCGCCGTAGCTTTGGGCGGAACATGGAGGATGTCGTCAAGGGCATTGCGCAGGTTGGAGAGCGCATTCTGATGAATGCCATCCAGTGGGGTATCGCAGGGGTCTTGTGCTGTTACGGATGATTTTCAGATCGAGGATAATGATTAGTTCTAGGATTGATTGATTGTATGCATGAGGGTGACTGACTTTTCCTTAAATTTCTGATCGAGATTTTACTTATTTCGAAGATCGACTTGATTTGAGGCATGGTTGAGATGGGCGGATGATCGGTGGAAATTCCGAGAACAAAGGCGGTAGGTCGCTGGGTCTTGACCGGATTGAATGTGTTGGGGAGGGTGGTTGTTGGTGGTAGGCCTACTTCGATTGAGCTTGCTGGTGTGTTGTGAGTCCGGTTCCTCTTGGAGGCAGCTGCAGCTCGGAAGGTCTGGATGGAGGCTTGGATGTCCTGCTGGTTGTTCTGGTTGTCTTGGTCGTCATTAGTTGCCTGATTTTGACCGAACGAAGGTCTTGATTCTGGGTTAGTTCGCTTCATGGTGGTTGCTGCTTGCTCTTATGTAAAGGCTTGATGACTTGCCTTGGGCCCACTCTCGGGGACCCCTCGAGCTTAACTAAGCCAACACTGGATGACTTCCCGTCGAGATCTGGGAGTCTCCCAGAAACAATCTAGAGCCCAAAAAGCTAGATTTCCCTGCAAAAATCTAGACTTTTCGGGTCTAAAGCGGCATCTGGGAGGGTGCCAGATCCCACGGGAAGTCACCCACTCGTGGTGAGCGGGTCTGGGCGGCAGCCCAGTCTCACCAGAGAGGTGCACTAGAACACAAAGCTTGCGTGAGCGTGGCGTGATATAGAGGCCATTTTAAAGACTTTTCCTTCTGGCTTCTGTACTACTCATCACCATTTCTTGTTGTTTTGTTTTTCTGACTGCTTATCATGTTCGTGATTTTTCTGTTTTTTTGTTGTTGTTGTTATTCCATTCCTTCATTTTTGAAAACGGATAACAAGAAATTCGAAATAAATCATTCCAGTTAATTAAGCGGTCACATTATAATAAAGAACATCATGTCATGTCAATGACTAGCTATAATTAACAAAAGAGGAACTAGAGCTTCCCGGTAGTTTCATCATCTCGATTTCTCTTAAGCATATTTATCCTTGTAGTGTGACTGCGCTCGGCCCTTGTCATATGGGGGACAAGAATTGAAGTTCAAAAAAAAAATCGCTAGAAGTAATTGTGATTTTGCATTAAAAAAGATATTGAAAAATCAAGAACATGCACATGTATGATGTACTGAAACCTAGAAATGATACGTTGAGTATTGAAGGTGGGGTGATGCAAACAATGGCGCTCCCAGCCAAACCTTGGAAAACGCTCACGCCAGAAAGGTGTTTTAGTATGCAAGTCCCTCCCTCCGGGAGGGGCTTCGCGACCAGCCAAATGCTGCACGGCCCGCAGGAGGCTGGGACCTTGTATTAAGTTCGGAGACCCCTGATCTTGCGGGGGTACGTAATTTAAAGCGCGCCACCCATAAAGCGGGTGCAGTGACCAGACCATAGCACATCAAATCGAATTGATTTGAGTATTTGTATTTGAATTTGATTTGAGTCGAATAATGCCTGGGCAAATTTAAGCTCAAATATTCGAATAAATTCAAATAATGGCTCAAAGGGGCGCGTAGAGGGCCAAAGCAAGCTTTCCTGGGACCCAAAGGCCCAAGATGAGTTTGAAATGGCCCAAAAGTGGGTCAGCTACGCTAACCATAGCTGTTAGTGTAGCGTAGCGCAGCGCGAATGCGCTATTTTTTAGCATAGCGTTAGCGCAATTGCGCAGGGCGCAAAGCTATTTTAGCTTTTAGCGTAGCGTTAGCACAGATACACACAATTGCGCTAACACTAAGCACGCAGGGCGCAAACACCGCCCAAAAAAAGAAGGCAATGAGTGCACATTGCCATGCTGAAATATATATATAACAACAGTTGTAAACAGAGCAAATCCTTCTGAAACTTTTGTTGTATATTTTTCTTATATATTCTCAACTTTGAACCTAAAAAGATCATATATGCTTTTTTTTACCTTCTGCCTTGAAGAATCCCAAAGGTGTGCAGTTTCTAATAAGATATGTAATTATTTATGGACTTCAATTAAAAACTCACTTGAATTAGGATTCTGGCTCCCATGAGGTTGCTTACACCACCTTGGCCCATCTGAAATTTTGAATGTGGGTCTTGCAGCTTCTTGTGAGTCAGAACTCCAATCCCCCTCTGGGAAGGGAAGTTGCAATAGAGTTCTAACTCTCTTTTTCTCTTTTATTTTTTCTTTTGGGTCATGCTAAATGCACACCAAATTTTTCCTACGTGCGCGCCAAAAAGCCGTACACAGGTGTGTATGTCATTGCGTTTTGGCATGAAGGGAAAAGTACGCCAGGACACCCCGGCGAGCTGGTAAAATTCCAGCTCGCCAAGAGAAATATATATCTCTATGTGAGATGAATTTGTACCAGCTCTCTGGGAGGAATACATACCTCCCGGCGAGGTGAATTTGTAAACCAGCTCGCCAAGGGTATTCATCCCGGCGAGATGGCCAAAGCCCAGCTCGCCAAGAGCAATTTATTCTTCTTGGCGAGATGGTGCAAATCCATCTTGCCAAGCGTTCTGTATTCCTCTTGGCGAGCTGGTCAAATTCCATCTCTCCAAGAGGTATGTATTCCTCTTGGCGAGCTGGTCAAAGTCCATCTCGCCAAGAGGTATGTATTCCTCTCGGCGAGCTGAAGTTTGGGGAATTGGTGTCCCCAGTCCTGTACGCCAAGTATGCAGGCGTACGGGAATGAGGACCGGGTTTCTTGGCGTACGTGTCCCTGCCCGCCAAACATGATGGTGTACAAACTTGTCTACACCCTTTATGGTGTGCGCGTAGTAAAAACTTGAATGTGAGTTCAACATCCAATGAACAGAGGTTGTACTTCCAACCAATGGGTGTACAACCTCCATTTGATGGGGGTACAACCTTTATCTGATGGGGGTACAACCTCCATCTGATGGGGGTACAACCTCCATTTGATGGAGGTCCAAATGGAGGTCATACCTCTTTTTGAATCAAAATGGAGTTTGAACTTCATCAGCAAGGCCAAATCAAGGCCGAGTGAATTTGGACGATCGTCCAAAGTCGCTTTTAGCATAGAGGTGCACCTAGGCTAGAACTCGCGGGGTACCCGGCCGTTTTAGGGTTGTCCCGTGACCCGAGCCCAGCAGGAATGGACATGATATACCTGTGAAGCCCTGGTACATGTTCCAGGGTTACAGCGCGCCCGGAAGTTTACCCAAGGCGTCTGGCACCCCATAACCTCCTGGAACCTCCTGGACCAGACAGGGTAATACCTGCTGGGATCAGGTAGGGGTAATACCTGCTGGGATCAGGTAGGGGTTGCAGCGCTGCAACCTCCACCCAAAGGATCTTACTTGGATGATTTTCCAAAGTCACCTGGCCTGTTTCAGCCATTTTTTACACAAAAGCATTTATCTAATTTCAAAGAGGAAATGAATTTATGATAGAGAAACAACAACTAAGCAGTAAAACTGATTTGAGAAAACACATTATTAAAAATTTTATTTTCAACACAAGGACAATTAAAGAGTATTATGTATATATACTAGAGGCTACAGCGGCTGCGCCGCTGCAGGTTATAGCACAATTTCCACCTCCAGGTATGATCCCACATCAGGTTCTAAAGTCCTGTGTTTAATCCCTCCATCTAGCCAGACTTCACAGCTCACATGGCCAATTCAACCCTCAAATCCCTTACAAAAACTTCCCATTCTTCTTTGAGACAGCTCTTTGGATTCCCTCTCTATGCAAGATTACCCTCTCCACCTGACCCATCACCTGAATCAAACTCAACAAAAGTCAAAATTTCCTATCTTATCCTGTGTATGTATTTTATCTTTGCAAATTGGTCTCTGGAAACTTCCTCCTATCATCAAATCTCTGATATAGGAATTCTTTTGGCCCAGCCATGCATGAAATGAGTCCTTAAAGTATGTATTAGCAGCTTATTTCTCATGAGGTGCTGAGATATGTCTATTTCAAATTCACATAAATTTTGGCTGGTTTGCATAAAATTCTACTCGAGCCGGGCGCTAATCGGATCAGCGAATGCCTGTGGAGAGGGGTATTGTTCCTGGAGATGGTGGTGATGAGAGTGGGTGGGTTGGGTGGTACGTTTCTGGACGCTGAGGAAGATGAGACGCATCAGGCGACGGTCCCTGAACCGGCGAGGACTTCCATTGGCTTCCAGGAAACGGTTCATGGTCTGGACGCGCTCGAAGATGCGCTCAAAGGCCTCCTCTACCCGCCGGTCTTGTTCGATTGGCAGGTAAAACGGGGCGGGGAAATCCCTCTTCTTGTCGGCCCAATCTAGATCGTCCTTGAGGAACAGGACGCGCTCTATCATCTCCAGGCCGATGTCACTGGGCATGATTTTCTTAAACATGATCGGCGGGTATTGTTGGAGATGATCAGTAGATTGGACCAGCGCGTGTCTAGGTGGAAGGGGCGCTCGAGGCCGGCATGGCCAGTCCATAGGGTGGAGAGGAGGATCAGTTGCCAGGACCGGGATCGGAGGATGTCGGGGCCGAGCCGGGCCAGCGCGCCGTCGATGAGCTCGAGGACCAGGCCAAAGTCGACAGCCAGTGCAGGGGGAGAGAGCAGGAGAGGGTTCAGGATGACGTGGAGGCCGACCGCCTGGCGCCACATGTGGCAATGGGCCTTGAGCCGGCCGCCGCACAAGGTGTTGTCGCGCTCAGTCAGGCTCGGGTTGAATTGAGCATCTATCCGACCACATATTTGGCCTAGAAGAGAATCAGTCCGGTCCTCCAAAGCAACAGCTTGCAGGGCTGGCTTGGGAGCAGCTCGTGGAACTCCGATGAGCTCATGGGCTGGTTGGGTCCCTCGGGCTGTGTGCAATGGATGAGGTGACCCTTGGACCAACAAGATAATTTGATTGAGCGGAGCAACTCGTGCTGTGAGACTTGAAAACGCTTGATGAGCTCCTTGGGGCAATTGACGGAGCGCAGAAGAGTTGAGAGGATATACGGATCCTTGAGCTTGTCCAAGCTGTCATGAACAGGCTGTCCCAGCAGCCGTTTGACCGGAATCGACGATGGGCGAGCTCGTTGGAGTGGCAGGCCAAATGCCTTCTGCCGTTCCTGGATACAAAGAAGTTATTGTGAGCTACACACTCCCTAAAACATGAAAGTACTCTTACTTCTGTTGCCCTTGGTTGTTGGGCGATGTCGGACTGGGTGGCGCGCTTGAGGTGGACAAACTGGGCCGAGAGCTCGCGGACAATCAAGCTGAGCCGGTGGCGGTTGAGCGAGCAGAACTTGAGCAGCCAGGTCTCTCAGCGGTCCGGGGACTCTTCGGAGCCGGACCAGTAGGCGATCCGGTTCTTGATCTTTCCCGGGACAATGGTCCAGTTGGAAGCAGAGATGAAGAAGCAGGTTTTGGAGGCCTGGGTGAACGATTGAGGGGGAAGCCTGATCCGAAAAAATGACCGGATATTCCATGACCCTGGACAGGATATTCCGCAGGAACAAGGGTTGATGTTAGCACATGGAGTGGGAGACGGTCTGCCAGGCAACAGCGTTGCGGTGATGGCGAGTGCAAGATTGAAGTAATACATACCCAGGGCCGCACGGATTGTATCTGACTCCTGAGGCAGTGGCGTGGCAGTGGCATGTTGTTGTTGCCTAGCATGTGGACGAGCCAAGGAGTTGGCTAGTGATTTGGCATGCGTGGCGATATTATAAGGAGGTCATGTCCCCTCCCATTGATCCCCAGGGCGTCCTTTGCCGCTGTACTTCCAGCGTGCGGTTTGCCCTCAAGCCCCTCCGCTGTTGCACTTGCACAGTTTGAGGGGCTAAAGAGTGGGCCCCCCACTGGTCTGTAGCCTTAGCTGCGGGCTGGGGGCCTTCAAGTCCATCCCTTTTGACCCGTGCGCTTGACGCGGGCTGGGGGGTGAGCCTGTGGACACAGCATTTTGCTGATGCTGGGGGGCTAGGTTGCATTTTTTTTATCATTGTTTAGGGGAGATTTGTGTTGTTTTGCATGATTTTTTGTAAAAGGGGAAACCCTTGATTTTTTTTTCCTCTCATTTTATGTATTTCTAGGGGGAACCCATGAATTTTTTTTTTTTGTGAGTTGGAAAAAACTGTGTCTTTAATAAACTTGGATATATGAAGTGTGTTATCAAATCTTTTATGGTACCTCCATTTGGATAAAATACAACAACTAAATGGGGATTTCAGAATGATAAACCCTGAAGATAGGTTCCTACATATGGGGCTAATGCACTTTCCAAGGATTTTAAACCAATGACAGGGCACTCCAGGGCATGAGTTTTAGACCACACCAAAAAATATTTTCACCATAATAATCAGTTGAAATTTCTTCTTGAATTTTTATTACATTGGTTTAACTTCTGTGACAACTGAATTAAACTCTTGTAAGAGGGTTAAACTTCTGTAAAAAACTTCTGGAACATCAAGGTTAATATTCTGTAATACCTAGGTTAGCCATGTGAAATACCTTGGTATTAACAATGTATTGAACATGGCAATGTGTGCACATTGCCTTCCTTTTGGGGGTGGTGTATGGTGTTCAAAGTTGGTTTGCATAAATCATAAAATCATAAAATATTTTTTGCAGGGGATATGACTGTCTGATTATGTAATAAAAAATTGCCTCACCAAAATGTTTTTATGATTTTGTGATTTATGCATGCATAAAATTATGCAAACCAACTTTGAACACCATAAGTGCCATAATAGTAATATTATAATCTTGACCCATTATGGTGTTCAAAGTTGGAATTTATGCATGCATAAATTCATAAGGCCCTGTTTGTACACACCTGTTATATGTGATAAATGGGCAAAATTATCACACACAACCCAAAGTTTGCCCCCTGTCTCCACCAAAATTTTGGAACCCCCAGGGGTTGCGTATGATAAATACGCACATTCATCACGTATTATGCAGCGTCCAAACAGGGCCTAAATCATACATTTATAGAATTTTGCTGGCTGGGAAACCAAAGATGACATAAGCAGTCCCCTGCAAATAAATTTTTGATGAATTTATGATTTACACATTTATGCATGCATAAATTTCAAGCTTGAACACCATAAATATAAAGTGTAATATTGCTTTTATGGTGCTGAAGATGTTCAAATTATTTCAATCTGATAAAAATATTGACAGGATCAGGTGTTCACACTAGAGGCCAAGGCGGCTGCGCCGCTGTATGTGATGCCCCAGGAAAATCTTGGTCAAGCCAAGCTTCAATTGTGCATGCATCAATATACTCAACCTGATTTGGCAAGATTTCAACCTGGACATGCCTAAGATTCAGATTCAACTTACTATGATAAATAATGACATTTTTTATGTTTTTCCAACCTTCAAATTGAGCATTAGAAGAATTTTTGTTGCTCCACTGCTGTAATTCTTGTTTGAGAGCAGCAAACTTAGCACAAGTCCCTCCTGGGAGACTTATTTAAGCTTGTCTCAAGGGTGGCAATTCCACATTTCAAACCTACTGTGCAAAAACTACCAACAATTTACAGGGGTTTTATTGGAGCTGCACTGCCACTCTTGGAGTATGTAGACCTTTTGGCGGGGAGTTTGTTTTTATAAGAAGCCTCAAACAGCCATTTCAGACTGAGTTTTCTTGTAGTTGATTGGTCTGGGATCTCGGACCCAAGTCATCCCCATCTATGGACCATTTTCTGCTTTTGCTCCATCCATCTTATACTCCATCAACAATGAAATATGGTGGCACCAGCTTCAAATGGCCATCAATACCTCTTGAAAAATGTATGTATGTAGAACAAATCAATTTTTATTAGCAAGTTGGCAAAGAGGAGTGAGGAGGACAGGATGCAGATCAGTGGACGCTAGAAACAAAAAACAAAAACAAAAACTCGGCGTGCGGGAGTCAACGGCGGCTTGGAAGCAAGCGGGGGAAGGTAGTTAGCAGGGGAGGGATCGGGCAAGAGGTCGGGGGCGAAAGAAGCAGAGGGGGGGAGGCGGGGTGGAGAGGATTGGCGGGAGGAAGACGATTGGCGAGAGGAAGACGATTGGCGAGAGGAAGAGGATTGGCGGGAGGAAGAGGATGTTGCTGGAGGGGAAGTGGGGGCGAGAGGTCGGAGGTGGGCGGCGAGGGCGGGATGTTGGCGGGGTCAGCAGCAGCAACAGCAGCGGGGGCGGCCGACGACGAAGACGAAGACCAGAGCTTATTCCTACTAGCTTGACTCTTTGAGCGACTCGACAGACGCGTCTTGGTTGTCTTTCGACGTCGGGCACGACAGATGGAGGGTTATTTGGGCGGCATGGGGGAGACCCATATGGATGTTGGGGAGCCGGACAGAGAGGCGACCGGCGCTGAGCCAGCCTCCGGCAGCCTTCCGTCATTGGCCTCCTTCTCCAACACCGCTGGTCTCCCCTCATGTGGCATGGTTTCCCGGCTGGGTTGTGGTGCGCAGGAACAAGGTGATTTCCTCAAACAGGGCTCCTTCAAAGTTAGCTTCGAGCCTGGCTAAGCTGCCCATCCGCGAGTCGTTGAAAGGCTCAGTAGCGGACGGGTGTTCTTCTGCTGCTGGCTGGGGGACAAGCTTGGACTCTTCTGCGGACAGGAGGGGAAGCCGAGCAGCTCCGTGCCTATGGCCGTGTTAAGCAAACGATAGTCGTGCAAGTTAGTGTCAAAGATTGTGTGGCTCTGTTTAGATCCCCGCGGGGCGCTAGGGAATCCGACGACGTTGTGAGGGCGTGGCTTGCGTGTGCGGCTGGACGGTGGTAGTGGTGATCCAGTAAGTCTTGCACTGGACAGGCAACACAGATTCACCCGCGGGAGCAGAGAACCTGGCGGGTTGAATGAATGGCGCCGCTGGCTGTGACATGGCTGCTTGGTGGAGACTGGCAAGGGGAAGTGTGGCGTACTTGCGGGTGGGGACTGACAAGGGTTGTCCAGGCGAGGTCTGGAGGGTTGTTGCTTTCCCAGCTTGTCCCATCTTTGCTCAAATCTAGCAACGAGCTCAGGTTGATGTCTGTGTCCAAACTGGGCAGCACCGGTTAGTCAAACTGGCTACGGTGATCTGGGCTAAGCGGGTGTCTGGAAGATGGTTGACCTGGCCAAGTTGAATTTGGCAGGTTGGCAAGCACAAGGAAGGGTCTGCGGAGTCTGTGTATAAAGGTTGTCTATAAAATGGGGGCACTCCTCAAGCTTTAATCCCCAGGCTGTCCCCCATGCTGTAATTCCAGTCGGGGGCCAGTCTCAACCCCCTCCGCTGTTGCACTTGCGCAGTCTGAGGGGCAATATTCGTTGGCCCCCCTTTGCATAATGCCTTTACTGCGCGCGCTGGGGGTCATCCACCCATCTTTTTTTAACCCTGCTAGACAGGGATGGAAGGTGGGCCCGGGTGCATCAGCTTGCTGATGCTAGCGGGCTGATTGTAGTTTTTTCTTTTTTCTGAGTGTCTTGTAATTTTTCTAGATTTTAGATTGTGTAAAGGGGAAACCCTTGACCTTTTTTTTGTGATTTTCTATATTTCTAGGGGGAACCCTTGATCCTTCATTCTATGTTTCACTGACTTTAATATACTTGGATTAGGGGGGTTCACGATTGACATTCACCAGAAAGATTTTATCACCTCACCAGGAGAGATGCGCAAGCTGCACAATTAAATTTTAGCCTCACCCCAGGAAGGTTTTATGCTGGCGGAGCAACAGAAATTTACTGGTGCCCATCCTTGCCCATCACACCATGAACATACACCTCAAGTCTCAACCAATGACTGCTGATCAAGACCAATCATTGAGTCAACCAGGACACGCCCATACATGCACCTCACTCGATGACCAACTCGGTCATTGGGTGGATACATACTTCACTCAATGACTTTGGCTCATTGAGTGGATCACCACTACCCAGTCATTGAGTGGGTACGCACTCCACTCGATGAGTTGGGTCATCCAGACCCACTCAGTGGCCAATCCGGTCATGAGTGGACACATACTCACTTGATGACTGATGACCCAAAGGTCATCAAGTGAGTGGGTAACCAATAACTGGTCATTGAGTGGGTACAACTCCACTCAATGACCCAGTTGGGTCATCCAGACCCACTCAATGGCCAAACCGGTCAACAAGTGGACACATACTCACTCAATGACCTTTGCACTTGATGACCAATGACCCAAAGGTCATTGAGTGAGTGGGGAACCAATACCCGGTCATCTAGTGGGTACAACTCCACTCAATGACCCGGTCAGGTCATCCAGATCCACTCGATGGCGGACCGGGTCATTGAGTGTATGGATACACATTCCACTCAATGACTCGGTTGGGTCATCAAGTGGATGGATACACACTCCACTCAATGACTTGGTTGGGTCATCAAGTGGAGTAGTTATCCACTCAATGACTGGGTTGGTCAACAAATGGAGTGTGTATCCACTCAATGACCGGGTCCGGCCATTGAGTGGAGTGTGTATTCACTTGTTGACCCAGTCTGCCCATTGAGTGGAGTGTGTACCATCCATTTGATGACCGTATGACCGGGTCATCAAGTGGAGTGTGTATCCACCCGATGACCAAGTGGGTCATTGAGTGGGGTGTATGAGTGTGTCCGATTGCCAGTGTCAGGGACAATGGATTGCTATAATTTTACAGTACATATGGTTTGTAATTCAGAAGAAATGTAAAATTAAATGAAGTCGCCCTAATATGTAAATTTACAACACATGCTCCCAAAAATTAGCTTGCAAATTGGAAGGTTTGCAAGACTACTTTTGCAAAATCCAACCCTAGATGTCCAATATATAATTTTGCAATCCACACTGCAAAAAAAACTTGGACAACTGCTTGCAGTTGACATGCAGGATACTCAAGCCAAGCTGCCATTGTAACTCCACATGAATGCACAAGTGTCTTTGTTGGCACAGTCACTGTGCAAGGTGCACAGTGACTGTGCATTGAAGCTTGGGTTGAGTCAAACCTTGAGTAAGGCTGGTGTAAGACCACAAGCTTCCTCAGAGTTACCACATGTCAACTGCTCACAGTTGACACAGTTTTTTTTGCAGTGTCCATCCTTCACGCACCTTATGGTTTGTAAAAGAAAAGGTATGTCAAATAGAATTTCAGGCGCAAATCTTACAATTTAGCACCTCATTCACCCACAAACCTTTATGAGCTGCAAATAATGTATTGCAAAACCGTGAATCAGACCTCAAAAATAGAATTTTGCAAACCATAATTTGCAACCCTCAAAGCAAACCTCTGGCATTGATTTCTGGAGGAGTCACATAAGTATAAATTCACAAAAAAAAAGATAAAAACACATGTATTTATTTTGCAGTCACAGGGACATAAGAGGTGGAAAAAAGAGCGGAAAAAACACGGCAACAAGTGGAAAAAACACGGAAACAAGTGTAAAAGGCCGGAAAAAAATGAAAACTACACCTTACACGACTTTCCTGATCCTGCTAGAGCGCCTGGATCTTTGCGGGCTTGGTTTTGGTTCTTTCGGAGCCGTGAACTTCAACTTCAAACAAAGAGGCGCCTTTGACGGAGCCATTTGACACGAATCTTGCTTTTCTTCCGCACCTTTGGGAAGGGATGCAGCCGCTTGTGGCTGGGTGCGACCTTCTGATTGATCCACGGTTTGATTTGTGAGGATAGAATCATCCGGAAGGAAAGATTCGTCTGGATCGCGCGCTTTGGAGGGTTCTGGCTTCCGAGCTTTGGAGGGGTCATCCTCCAGGAACAAGAAGTCTAGATCGGCTGAGTGATCTACAAGGAATGATTCATCCTCTTCAAGGATATCATTGGCTTCCTTGTTGATTTCAGCAATTCCTGATTCACCGCTTTCCAATTCAGAGTCTTCTTTGATTTGTGCCTTTTTTTTTCTTGTTGTTGCCGATGAGGATTTTCCTATTTTTTGCTTGTTTCCTTAATTTTTGCTTGCAGAGGCTCCTGATGAGCTATTGAAGTTGAGTTGTGAGAGACGTTCAAAATTGACTTCAACTCTTTGAAGGGGATGTCGTCACTAGCGTCGGGATTATCTTGCTTGATCCTATCAATGGCCTTCTTGACGTACTCTTCCTCCAAAGGGGTCCACACGCGAGAATAGAAGACCCAACTGGTGAATGGTGTTAAGATAGTCGAGTTATGTTTTCCTCTCCATCTTATGTTTTCTTTTTGCTACATACATTTCACATACATGTCACTTGTATTGCAGTCTACCTGGAGCAGCGTACGTGGAAGGTTTTCTCCTCATCCTTCCACAACCATCTCACTCAACTCCGCACCGTGCCCGCTGCCTCCAGGTAGAGTCTTGGTTTCTGTTTTCTTTCTTTCTTTCTTTCTCTTTTTCCTCTTTGTGTTTCACTCTTATCTTCTCATTGTGCAATGATAAACTAATCCTTCCACAACCATCTCACTCGACCCGGCACCGTGCCCGCTGCCTCCAGTCTCAGTCTTGCTTATCAGGTTATGAGCGCCAGCTAGCTTCCAGCTACAAACAGCACCGCTAGGCACGTTAAATATTGGCGTATCGAGTGTTTTCACAACCGTGGACTACATAAGGATCACCTCTCTTTTCTCCTCTGAATATCTTCAATGTCGAACAATAAGAAAGAGGACTCACCCAGCCACACCAACATCAACCTAACCTCTCAGATGTCGGTTCCTAACTCCAGAATCTCAACAGCACGCCTTCCCATACTCAAAGCCTCGGGTTCTGATTCGAACTACTTGAACTGGAAAAAAGTCGTTCTACGAGTGTTCAAGTCGGCGAAGGTCAATCATGTCCTAACCTCTGTGGATCCCATCCGTCGTTCCGCCAACTGGGACGAAGACAACAATCTTGTCTGCGCCGTCCTAGTGCAGATCGTTGATGAAGCCAATTTGCGTCATCTAGCCCGTGAGGACAATGCGGCGAAAATCTGGGCCGATCCTTCCAAGGCTCATCAGGACACCTCGTCCGGTGGTCGAATCTATTGGATCCGCAAACTTCTTAATGCGCGAATGGAAGGTGAAGACATCCACTCCCATCTCGACACGCTGGCAAAGCACTACGAGCGTCTAAACGCTCTCATCACCCCCCAGAAGCCTCTCACAGCGGAAGATGTCCACAGTGCGGCCATCCTCAGCTCTCTTTCCCCCGACTGGATACCCTGCGTCTTGGGTCTAATGAACCAGGAGGATGTGAAGACGGAAACGTACGTCTCTGCTCTGAAGAACGAAGCCATCCGTCAAGAATCACAGGGCGATATCATTTCTGTCTTGTCCATCAAGCCCAATCCTTCCAATTCAAATGTCCCCGCCAACGCTTCCAAGGGACCCCGGAGCGATTCCGCCAAGAAACCCCACCAATTCCCCCTCTGCAATAGTGACTCACACGACCTCAACTCTTGTCATAACACCCAAAGGCTCATCGCGGAGCACAAGGCTGCTCAGAAGGCCCGCTGGGAGGCAAACCAGCAAGACAAAGGCCCCTCCCCGAACAAGCCCGCAGCTCAAGCTGGACGTACCTCCGCCGCAACACTCGGTCAAGCTTCTCACAAATACAATGAGGACGAGGCCTCCGATTAATCTGGCTCAGAAGTCGAGGTCAGGGCTGGCAATTCAGTGATCTCTCTCTCCATCCCGTCAGACTTACCCCGAGGGGGGGACGCCAACATAGACTCTGGATGCTTGATGTCAATGACACCAGACATCTCAGTCATCGATACTCCGAAGCCCAATTGAACTCCTGTCCGTCTGGCCAATCACTCAACCGTTGAGGCCTCTCACAAAGGCCTCGTGAAGCTTCCTCTTGCTGGCGAAAAGTCGGTCAAATCTCTCGTGGTTCCGGCTCTCCATGAGCCCCTTCTCTCAGTAGCCGCCATGTGCGACGAGGGGCTCACGGTAGTCTTCACGAGGTCGTCCTGCGACTTCTTCACCACTCCTTCGACTCAAATCACCGGTGATCTTGCGGGACAAGGATATAGGCGAGGAAACCTCTACTACCTACCGTCCAAGCCTGTAAGCTCGAACTCGTCTCTCTCTCTCACCCCAAAACCTCAGGATGGGTCTCTCATGGCCTATCACCTTCGTTTCTCTCACATTAGCATCAAACCGTTAAAATCCTTCCTGAAAATCCACGGGATTGTACCCACAGTGATGAACGAGGTCAACGTTCAACGATGTCCAATATGTGTTCAGGCCAAGATGCCTCGAAAAGTGTTCAAATCCCGATCCTCTCACCGGTCGTCGATCCCTGGACAAATCATTCACTCCGACGTCGGATCATATGAGGTGATGTCGAGGGAGGGGTACAAGTATTTCATTACCTTTATCGACAATTGTTCCAAGTTTCTCTCAATCTACCCCATGAAATCCAAAAGCGATTCGTTCGCATGTTTTAAGATTTTCCGTGCCTTCTTTGAGAAAAATGGGTCCCACAAAGTCCTATCCTTAAGAACCGATAACGGCGGTGAATACGTTTCAAACAACTTCTCATCCTACCTGTCTCAAGCCGGTATCAAACATGAACCAGGTCCCCCACATTCCCCGGAGCTAAACGGAGTTGCAGAACGCACCAACAGAACCATCAGTAATCTCGTCCGGTCTTCGCTGCTAAGCGCCAATCTTCCGAAGTCCTTCTGGGTGGACGCAATCAGACACTCTATGTACGCTTACAACTCTTTCCCCTGTCATACACCCGTAGGTTTCAAGTCACCAGTTTCAGTCCTGGGCGAGCCCTCGGTTGACGCCAAGACAATCCATCCGTTTGGCTGCCTTGTCTGGTACAAAATCCCCGAAGCAAATCGAAAAAAGCTAGATCAAAAAGGTCGGGCCTCCATCCTTCTGTTGTATCTCTCCGATGGAAACGGCTTTCAACTGTGGGACTTGGAGAAACGGTCCGTTCTGAAGTCCAGAGACGTTATGTTTGATGATGCTGTCTTCCCCTACGGAACTAAACTCAACCCACCTCCATCACCATTGACAGTGGAGATTGATTGGCCTCAATCAACAGCTCACAAGCCCTTGGTCCCTTCTCAGAACGGCATTACAGATACCCCTATACCATTGGCTTCGCCACTCTCTGGCTCCCCTTTGCCTTCCCTTCCTACGACAGATCCTCTTCCCCTACCCAAAGAAGATTCTATTCCTCCTCGTCGTCCGGCGACGCCAGATCTTCCCCCTCTGAACATCCCCCTTAAACCACGCTTCGACCGTCGACTAACAGCTTCCATCCACGCTCCTGGCAATGCGCCTCGCGTACTGGACAAGATCTCTTCGGACTCTGACTCTTCTGGAAAAAGTCCGGCCCATTCGCCCCCATCCCTGTCTCCGGTTAGTCCGCCCCAGTCAGATATCTCTATCATTTCATTACCTCCCCTTCCGCTGTTCCCACCAGCGCGCTCCTCTCCTTCCCCACCGCCACGTTCTCCCGAGTTGCCGGTCTGTTGCCCGAAATCTCCAACTCCAAAACCTGTCTCACCGCCCCCTCGTCGTCGCTCAGGTAGGGAGCGTAAGGCTCCCGATCGCTACGGTCAGTGGTCTAAAAGTACCACTCTGGACTCAGGGATTGACACGCCTAAGACCTGGCGACAACTAATGAAGTCCCCTCACAAAAATCGTTGGCTCAAGGCGGCGGAAGATGAGTTTGCGTCCCTGTTGGGAATGCATACGTGGCGCCTGGTTCCGCGACCTGCACGACGAAAAATCATCAAATCGAAGTGGGTATTTAAGGTAAAAAGACGGCCCGATCACTCTATTCAGAAGCTCAAGGCCCGTCTGGTGGCCATGGGGTACGTTCAAGTCCAGGGACTGGACTATGACAAGGTCTTTTCACCAACCTTGCGTCTCGAAACCCTCCGCATAATCTTCACCCTTCTGGCAAGCCGAAGCTGGAAGGGCCGTCAGGTGGACTTCAAGACCGCGTTTCTCAACGGACATCTTGACAAGCCCGTCTTTATGGAGCAACCGCCAGGATTTGAAGATCCACAACACCCTGATTGGGTCTGCGAAGTCAACAGATCCCTATACGGCCTGAAGCAATCCCCCCGCCAATGGAACATCGAGCTTCATAAAGCTCTCCTTGATCTCAGTCTCTCAAACTCAAAATATGATCCCACCGTCTACTTTAAACTTCAATCAGGCACTCTTGTCGGCGCTCTCACCACCCATGTCGACGATCTAGCCATTGTCGGTGAACCAGTCTTTGTTGACTCCATCATTGCAGCCGTCGGCAAGCGCTTTAAGATTGGCGCTGACGAGGACTTAAATCACTTCCTGTCGTTAAAAATCACTCGCGATGTGCCGAACAAATTTGTGTTTTTGAATCAATCCCACTACATCGATGAAATTTGTAACCGCTTCATTGGGGATCAACACCTCACGGTCTCGACTCCCACCAACTCAAATTTCAAGAATCTCTGCCACCGTATTCCTTCCAATCCTCCCTCTTCAGGCCCATACCCTCAACTCATTGGCGCTTTGTTGTGGGTTTCTCAATGTACACGCCCAGATATCTCCTTTGCAGTGAACCGATTGTCCCAGCATCTGCGCGATCCGTCTGAAGCTCACTGGCGAGCCGCGGTTCGTATTCTAAACTATCTTGTTTCAACAAAGCATCTCAAACTCTGTCTGGGGGGAGACCTGTCTCTCTCTGGATTCTCGGATTCCGATTGGGCGGAGGACCGGGATGATCGCCGCTCAACCTCAGCGTACACCTATCGGGTTGGCGAAGGCGCCATTTCGTGGAAATCTCGCAAGCAAGCCACGGTGTCGCTGTCGAGCACCAAGGCTGAATACAAGGCACTTTCTGACTCATGTAAGGAAGGTCTTTGGCTCCGACACGTCCTCACAGAACTCCACCTCCGTCCAGACACTGCCATCCCCATTCACGTCAACAACAAGGGTGCTGAGGCCCTAGCAAAAAATCCTGAACATCATGCCCGGACCAAACACATTCATGCCCGCTTCCACTTCATCCGAGAATGCGTACAAGACGGCACGGTCTCACTCCTTCATGTGTCAACCAAAGATATGCTTGCCGATATGCTCACAAAACCGCTCCCGCGAGTCGCCCTGGAAAGACATCGGCAACTCTTTGGCATTGTCAGTTAGCTCACCGTCCAACCAGTAACTTCTCACCCCTTTTCTTTCTTCCTACTCTGTTTTTCTCTTCCTTCTCTCTTCTTCTATATTTTCTCTTTCTCCTTAAATTTCTCTCTTTTCTTTCTTTTCCTTTTTTTTCTTTTCAAACTTTCTCATGTATACAGCAAGGGGGGGTGTTAAGATAGTCGAGTTATGTTTTCCTCTCCATCTTATGTTTTCTTTTTGCTACATACATTTCACATACATGTCACTTGTATTGTAGTCTACCTGGAGCAGCGTACGTGGAAGGTTTTCTCCTCATCCTTCCACAACCATCTCACTTGACTCCGCACCGTGCCCGCTGCCTCCAGGTAGAGTCTTGGTTTCTGTTTTCTTTCTTTCTTTCTTTCTCTTTTTCCTCTTTGTGTTTCACTCTTATCTTCTCATTGTGCAATGATAAACTAATCCTTCCACAACCATCTCACTCGACCCGGCACCGTGCCCGCTGCCTCCAGTCTCAGTCTTGCTTATCAAATGGATCTGCTCCGGCAATCAAACTTGGGACCCGGTTGATTTGTTGCGCAAAACTGTCATTTGCGGCGTTGTTATGAAGCCAAACAGCAGTCAAACTGCCCTTATTGGCGGAGATATTCGCACTTTGAAATACCTTAAACCAATAATGGTTATATTTCCAGTAGCCTCGAGATATTAGCGTGTAGATATGCCCTCCAAAAGTCAACTTGAATGGCCAATTGGTTGTTGCCATGAATTCGAGCCGGTGAGCGTCGCCGGTGCTGCTGGTGAATTCAATATGAAAATGCAGATGAAGAGGTGCTGGATGATCTTTTTTGAACTCTAGCTTTGATTGGTCAACGATGTAGTGAGCAAGATTTGTGTGATTAGCCACAATGGCGATTTTGGATGAGACCTTCAACAGTTTTGCTCTCTTTTTTGGCTTTGGTTTTGAAGAGGGCTCCGGATTAGTGCACAACTTGAAGACAAGCCCCAAGACTGATATCAAACCAGATGATTGCCAGAGATCAATCAACTTGGCAACATCTGAGTAAGGGATGTTGTTTTCGTGGAACATGTACGGCTCGACTTTCAGGACGTGCAATGTTTGGTGTGCTTGATCAGGATGTGATTGCGGCGTCTCGCGATTGAGCTGACAGGTGAATTCGCGTTGTTCCTTCACGGAGAAGAGCTCCTTGTAGGCAGCCCGTTTGTGGAGTTTGGGCTCCAACAAAACCTCCAGAAAACGATTGCAAGATGCAAAAGCTCCGGGTACTTATTGCGCACGGCTTCAAAGACGCTGTTCTGGCCCTGTGAAATCATCGATCTGATCGTGTTGCTTCCATTTAATTCGCCTGTGACTCGACAAGAGAAGTGGTGTGCGATCTGGGTGAAAATTTTGCTCCCCTTTCCACTAATACCACGAGCCCACAGCGGACTGAAGAGGGCATACATAAATTCCAAACCTGCAGAGAGCCAGCAGCGGTTTGATCTCTTGGGGTTAGTTGTGTTGGCGCGGTATGACACATAGGCGGCCCAAAGATTCTTGTTGAAGTTCCTCGATTGTGGCGGCCGCCCGGTTTTCTTCCCAACGAGTTCTTCTGTAGTGTCTGGCGGTCGTCCATGTTTCACATATTTGAGTCCTCTCTTGCGCTTTTTTTCCCAGGCCCATGGTGACACCAACGTCTTGGCCTTTATCACCTGCCCCATAGCTTATCTGAACTCCTTCCATCAGCGCCTTCCAATCGCGCTCAAGCATGTCAACAAATGTGTAAAGATCTATCATTCCGAGCATCAAACACTGTCTTCCATCACTATAGATGGTGGCAAAGTGAGTCTTTGTCAGTGGATGATACTAAGATTGTAAAAAAAAACTAATTTGTGCTTACCTCAGGCAATAATATGTCCGATGCAAGCTCTCTTGGCCATTGGTAGTGTCAGGCAGCCCATCAGGCGTATCCTCAAGTCGTGGTTCTTGTGAGGGAAACAAGAGTGCCTCAATATCTGAAACGGTCCACCAGTCTAGCCATTTTTGAACTTTTGGATAACGTTGTCTAATATGGTTGACCTTCTGTTCATGAGTTTGGCCATCCGGTGTGGCTGGTTCCAGGAGATCCATGCAAGCCTTTCTGAAGGGCTCCTAAGGAAGAAAATGTGAAGGAATCAGTTATTGGCTCAGATGTTTAAGGGATGTAAAAATGAACAGTTTTCTTTTGCAAGAGTTGTAAAATAATTTTGCAAGAGTTGTAGAAGTAATTTTAAAACTTGTAATGCAATGAAAATTTATTCTTACAAACTATGAATCAGAATGAGAAGACATACCTCTTGATCGACTGTTATGAGTGACCGATTCCGCTTGACCCGTGTAACTGATTGACGGAAATGCTCGCGGCACCCCTTCAACATCCTCCTGACCTCTTTGCGAGTTCCTTGACAAAAGACCTCCAGGTAAGCGGATACAAATCCTTCTACTTGAGCCGTTGAGAAGTCCACGACTTGTTGGACAAGAGTTTCACGTTTGTCAGGTGTGATTGAGGCGGCCAAAAACTGTCGAAACAACGTCACAAAGTGAATCTTGTAGTATTCTTCACTCAAGCCGCGGATCCAAGTGAGTTGAATCAGAATCCATTGTTGGAGCTTTTCGCAAAACATTGATGTCGTTAGCAAGTAACCATTCTCAAAGTATTGGTAAGTTACATCCAATAGAAGGCCTCCGCTGTACACTTGATTATCACTTTTGCGAGCCATTGATCGGTCCGACATCCATTTGGTTTGGAATGTGAAATGCTCAGTCTGCGGCATGAATGAAGATGAAATGATCCACATTCCCCGCCTGTAGAAGTAGTGAACCAAATTAGACATAAGTAATTAAAACAAAGATCAACAAAATTACTCACGCAGCCCATCCAAACATGGTCATGAGGAATTTTTCCCCAACACCATCTCCAAGTTTGTCCGGGGCCAAGCCCAACTCCGCGAGGATGGTGCGGCGGTAATACGCAAGCCAATCTCGGTTTATGTAAGCCGGGTGTATTGCTACAACACTGTCAATATCAGCGGTCGGATCTGAAGCCTTCCCCATCTGCAGGAGAAGAATATACATGTCAATAAATCAAAGAGGGAGAAAGAAGGCACTCAAAAATAACAAACCTTCAGCGCAAGCGCTGTTGCTTTTGGATGTTTTTTTTATTTTGGCCTTCAACTCTTCCTTGCCCATACGATCCGGCTTTTTTGCCTCGGGCTACGGGTGAGGGTGAGTGCCCTTGTGTCTGAGGATACCCCAACCGGTTGGAAGGTGGTGGTCAAATCAAATTGCAACTGAGTCTGGGCACCTTTGATGTGAGACTCTGCCCTTGCACTTGTTTGCCAGGCCTCTGCATCTCATTTTCCTGTGAATAAATCAGTACGGTCAGTAGGTTGTAATTTTATTTTGCAGTCAATATAGGCTGTAATTATATTTTGCAAACGTTTGTAAAAAACTTTGCAACCCATATGATTTGTAATAGTGAGTTGCAAACCAACTTACTTGTTACTAAACTTTTCTTTACCTGCCTTTCCAGTCGGGGGGGGGGGGGGGGGGGGTCCAGCCCAGTTGCACAATGGGTTATTGCAGACAAGAGCGCCAAGACAGAAGTATCATGTGACTTTCCAAGTGCGATTCCGGCGATACACCAGGGAGGGATTGGTTGCACTCTCCAGAGAGTGCCAGACCGTAATTTCTCCCTGGAAGTCTACCAGATGTGAACCATTCCCTCATGTGTAACTTTATTGTGGTTCAGCTGTATGGTTATACTGAACTCATACTGAGTTATTCCATATCCAATCTTGTGTGTTCCAGTGAGTTAAACTCAAATATTGGTTTTCTCAAATCAATTGCTCATTCTGGCACCCACAGGGATCCTCCACTGGCCAGTGTGTACTGGAAATCAAGTGGATACACCCTCCAATTGAGTACCAGTATGGACATGCATTGAGTGGCAAAAGCCTCCGCTCAATGGTTGTTTGGAAGACCATCAAGTTGAGACATACTCCAATCAATGAGCCTGGGTACTGGCAATCAATTGGAGAGCTTCACTTGATGGCCATGTATATTACCAGCCATTGATTTGAGACATCCTCTGCTCAATGACCAGTTTGTAAGGCCATCACATTAAGTTTTTCTCCTCTCAATGACCAGTGTGCACTGGCCATCAAGTGGAGCCACCATCCAATTGATTCCAGGGTAATAGGCTGTGAAAATCTCAGCTCAATGACCAGCAAACAATGGTTGTTGAGCGGAGCCTTTCTCAGCCTGGTGAACCGGCATGCACCCCACATCGCGCTGGGAAAATCCCAGCTCAACAGCCAGCATGTACTGGTCATTCAGCTGGGCTTTTAAGAGCTCGGTGGACAGTATGTACTGCCTACTGAGCTCGTAAAATCCCAGATAGATGACCAGCATGTGCTGGTCATCGCGCGAGGGCTTCCCTGGCTTGATGACCTATGTACTCCGGGTTTGAGCTTGGAGAGCCAGGGGGCTGATGACAAATGCATGCTGGTCACCAAGCGCGGCCTCTTCCAGTTTTATGACCAGTTCGTGCTTGTCGTTGAGCCGGAGAAGCCCTAGCCCGATGACCAGCACATGCTGGTCATTGATCTGGGCCTATCTGAGCTTGGTAGGCAGTTTATACTCCCTACAAGGCTCGGATACGCCCAGCTTGATTGCCAGCATGTACTGGGAGTCAGCTGGGACTTTCCCAGTGCAATGAACAGTACACACTGTTCATCAACTTGCAGTACATGTGCCAGCGACTTGCCAATGTCCACCCTCACGTTCGCCCGAACCTGAGGGTGGACATTACATAAGAAAATAACACTCCCTGGGGGACACAGGGGGATACAAAACCAATCCAAGTTTCCCCGCGCGCCCATAGTTTACTTGTGCCCACCTTCAAACCACCAGACAAATTTTTTTAACTCTTTTCCTCACATGTGCGTGCCACTCCTGCTGTTCCAAGGCCAATAATTTTCAGTGGTCTGGATACAGCAGGTCTGCAGTACCAAAGGCTCATCTAGCAGCCTGTGCTACTTAAGTGGCATGTGATAAGAGCAATCAACACCACATTTTTGCACCATGCACATGGAAACAAAGTTACCTGTGAATAATGAATCCTACGTGCAGGAGAAAATTCATGGAAAATATGTATGGAAAATATGTGAAGACAATCAATCTAAAAGACAAAAGGCATACATAACCCAAACCAAGATGTGTGTGAGCATTTAAGAAGTGACTGTTTGCCTTGGAGGTCTCAGGCAAACTGTTGAATTATTTCTCCAGCTGTTTTCAGAAGCAAGGGGATATTGAAGTTCCCGTTAACCTCCACCAATCTAGCCCCTTTTGGTGTTGAACAATTTTATTTGTGGCTCTGAACCCTGCATTTTTCAGTAAGTTTTAACTAAAGGTATGAAAATTGTACAATGTGTAGTCCTGTACACAAGGTGTGTATTCCGAAATGATAATAAGTGATTCACACTTCAGAATCTAAAATTCCTGAATGTTCCATCACTTGGTAAAATTTTTAGGGAAAACCAAATCCAGTAGTTTCACATTTTGTATTTCTGGGAGTCAAATTTCATGTTACACAGGTTTTCCTACCTTTTTCCCTGTTCTTGAAGGGTATAAATTTGATACCAAACCACTCTCCCCAAATAATATTATGGCTGAAATATGTCACTCACTAGGATTCATCCACCATTTGGCTGATCCTCTGAAGTTGCTATACTTGACAAGTATTTTTCATAATGTGGTGTTGTTTGGTTTTTGAATTAAAACAATTCTGCAATGAAAAATATTGCCTGTCACTTGGATAAAGCAATATTTTAGAATAAGGATTGGTACATTCTTGGCGAAAATTTTGTGCATTGAAGCTTGTGTTCAAAATTGTGATCATGATGAACCAAACACAAAAATTCAACAGAGCAATAATGATGTGTTGACATTGAGTGACAGATCATTTCACAACAACTTCACCTACAGTTACCCTTCTATTGGGGAGGAAGTTTAACAAAGTTACAGATGACATTGAACTCACATCATACCAAGCAACTGACAAAATTACGGTCTGGCACTCTCTATAGAGTGCAACAAATCCCTCCCTGGTGATAGTTGACAGAGCACGTCTTGGAGAAGCCAACGGTCCCAAAGTTAGTGATCTGTTTGCCTGGTAATTGTAGAAATGTAGTGCGTCCATTGGGGTAGAGTGGGTATCCTTGCTTGTCAATGGTACACCCGTGATCAATGTAGGTTTCAAATTTATCTTCTAGATCCGGAAGAAACCACTCCTTGTCTTTTGATAGGCGTTTTGGAGGAAGGGATTATCCATTGTCAGAGTTGTCACATTCACCATCAGAGTTGTTGGTGGAGTCTGAGCCATGGCCGTTAGTGTTGTCGGAATTGGAGCAATCGGCATCATTGGAGACAGAACCAGAGTCATGTTCACTTTCAACAACCCTGCGGCAACGATGTCCTTTGGAAGGCTGTTTAGGAGGCTTATAAGCAGTGGTGTCGTTGTCCGTCTCGGAGTCGTTATTTTCAACACGACCATTTGCAAATCCTTCATCGTCAGCATCATTGGAGGAGGTCGATTCAGATATGGGTGGGTTGCTGCATGAAGAATAACAATCACGCCAATATTTTGATACCTTTGGAGGTTGCCTTCTATCCTCCACGCGGCCGGGCTTCTGAGAAATCAGTTCCTTCAAGTTAGTTTTGTTTGGCTTTGGGAACTTGATGGGGATTTCTCTTTTTGGAGCATTCTTGGGGCTTTTCTGGGGGCGGTTCGGGCTCTTCAGGACTTTGGTTTGGGACTTCTTCGTGTCTTGAGAGGAATGCTTGACATGAGAATGAGGCATCTTAGTAGCATCAGAATTGGAAGAATTTGAGCTGAGTGGGGGGATGAGACTGTGAAAAGCGCGGATGGGATCGGATTCTCTGGGAGAGGGTGAGGGAATGGGCCTGGAGGGAGGGAGTGAAGTCATTGGGCTTGTCGGGCTAGATGGCGGATTGAACAACCTAGGGCTTGTCCGATTCATCGTAGTTGGTGTCACGCACTAGTTGGGTTTGTCGTGGCAGATGAGGGAGCCGGGTGAGTAGCTGTCATTGCGGCGGCGGGATCCTGGAGGCGCCGTTTGTGTTTGTGGTGGGGGTATTGGGGAGGTTGGTTGCATGGTGTTGTCAGGCTGATGCCATTTGTTTGATATCATTGTTGTCTGTTAGTAGAATCTTGTTGGTTGAATCTTGATGTTAGTTGAATCTTGATGTGCGTTGAACATTTTGCTTGATTGATTGCAAATGCCGGGCTGTTGTATTGTAAATTTATATCCCATGGCAGCCAAATGTATATTTACATACATATTTTTACAATACATCAACGCTTGCAAGACTATGGGTTGTAAAGTTATACTTTTAAATATGATTATGTAGTTACAAAACCTTGCCTTGCAAGACATGCAAGCTGGTATAAACGCATCTGATGAACTTTTACAAACCTTTATTTACATACCTCCAATTTAGGATGATGGTTTGTAAAATTATATTACACCCCAGCCCTAGTGGATTTTTGTGCCCCTCCGTATTTGCGGCACATATGTGCCGCAAAATATGGTTTGTAAAATTCTCTTCACCAAGAGTGTAAAGGCTCAGTCAAGCCTTTCACTGAGTACTACTATTCTCAGTGTAGTCCGTATACGAGACCGATATGTCTCAGAGAGAACCTGAATTCTAGGACCAACAATTATATTGCAAATGCTAGCTCAGTAGAAAGAGTCAGTCGTGGTTCTCTACTCTATGTACAATTGGGAATGGTGAAAGATAGAAATGAAAGGTGATGGAGCTTACCTAGCTCAGTAGAAAGAGTCAGTCGTGGTTCTCTACTGAGCTAGGAGGGGCGGGGAGTCGCGGACTAAGTGTGCGGCTCTGAGGTCGTCCTGTGATAGCGTTGTGACACCCGCGTGGAGCGCGGTGCTCACAAAGAGACAATGTGAGTTGGGTTGTATGTACTCGACCCAATGACCCATGTTGACCAGCCATCAGATGGAAGTATGCATTCCAGGTGATGACTGGTATTTACCGGTCATGGGAAGGGGTGCCGGTGTGTACATTTATGAGTCTAAATTTTTATGGTCCCTGTTGGATGACCAGAAATGGTTTATGGTAATTTTATGGCCCAAATGTGCACCAGCAAGAAAGATTTTATGGGGTCACCAGGAGCCAAAAAGTCAGTCATGAATCCCCCTATTGCCTGTCAAAGAAATTAGGGATCAGATTTCCAATAGTTTGTTTCTTATTCAATAATTCAAACACCCACAGTTATAATGCATCCAAGTGAGGCCTAAACAACGGACAGGAAAAGGAAAGGGGAAGGGAAAGGTACAATATTGCAAATAGAAGAATTAGAACAGCATTTGTGTTGTTTATCACCACTACTCTGCTTAAAAAGAACGATGTGTTGTATATCTTAAGGTACTAGTAAGATAAATACGAAAAGCAAAGATAGAAAATGATTTAATCGCTTGAGGATGATCTCCAAGAGACTTGATTGTTGATCTAGACTTATCCGGTAATTAAGTTGACGGCCCCAGGAATGTGATCGTAGCTTCCATGGCTTTTTCATAGCTCAATCCAGACTTTAGGAAGTCTTGCATCATTTTAGCCTTCTCGAAGGCCTCTGCCTTAGCCTTCTGTCGCGCGGCCTCATCGATCGCGTTCTTGAGCTCGATTTCGCGCATCTTGAGCTTGAGCTGCTTCTCCGATCGCTCCAAACGTGCATGGTCGGACGTCTTCGAGTCCGAGGGGCTATCCTTTCTTTGTAAAACCGAAGACATGTCGGATGCGGCTTCTGTTAATCGTTTATTCGACTGGATGAGTTGATTCATCAGCGTGGTGTCCACGTCGCGACCGATCTCCTTTCGCGCCTGAGAGGAAAGACATTGGTTTACAAGCTTCTTCGCGCCCGGTTTGGCTTTTGCAGGACGGTCTGGTATGGATTTTGGTTCGGCGTAATCCCGAGCCGTCAACGCTCTCAAGGTAGTCGGACCTGCTTGAATCAATTGGCCATGCATATTCGCTGGAACTTTGTCACCTCCAGCGGATAAGATGTACCGCTTGACAGGTGCGGTTCGACTTTGTTTCTTCTTCGGTCCCGGCTTCCTGCCCTGGGATTTCAAGCCTTGAAACGAATTTCGTCCTCTTCGGATCTCTTCATTTTCACTACGATTTCTCCGGCAGCTAGCGCAAGGGCAGATACCTCTGCATTTCAGACACAGCATCCTGCCACCTGGTACGAATTCAAACAGCGGAGGCTGAAGCTCAGGTATGCCCTCATGTACTGCTCGTCCGGTTAGGCAGCGGTCACACACTCGAATGAAACAGTAGGGGTCCTGTGATTGATCGCAAATCATCTTGGGTCGGGTGGTGTTGGTACGACATTGATGACAGGTTGAGGCTTCGTATCGTCCTCTTTCATCGGGTTCGGTGGCTGGCGGCGGGAGGGTTGAAATCTTCCGTTTACGTGATGTTCGCCTCGCCTTTCAAGCAAATGAGGATGACCACAAGAAGTCAACAGCTAACTTCTCATAAGCTTAAGCAATCAAAACTTGGTATCACTTACGCTACTATCGCCGCCGAAGAGTCTGTCCAGGGTGACCGAGCCTATGGTCTCAATGCCCTTATTGTCACCTGGGGTTTGCCCCATGATGCTGGGTGAATTGGTTGGTCGGATTCCGTTCGGGGGTGGCTTCGGAGGCCGATCAGAGGTGAAAGTGCCCCAAGTGTTTGCAGGAGTCTCCTGGTTATCGGAGCGAAGAGCGTAACACTCGAGCGCTTCATCGCTTGAGGTATTAGCTGCCACGCCAGTTTCATGCGATGTAGCAATGCTTTGAGTAGAGCAACGGTTGGAGGAGCGTCGACGTGGCATGGCGAGTGGTGACAGGTGAATCTGTTAAGCAACAGCCTTCTCGCCGGCTTCTGGGTTCGTAAATCCCAGTGGCTCACAAGCAGTATCAAGAGGCCTTGTCAAGCAACGGGTCACACTAGATTTATGAAGGCTAACAGTGTTGCAATGAACTAGGTCAGGTGGGACAGATTGCGGAAAGGATGTCAGTTCATTGCATACTAAAGAAAAGAGAAACAACTACAAACCTAGGTCAGGTCACAGGTGGGACAGAACGCGGAACCGATGAAGAAAGGGGCTTCCGTGTCTGGCCCGCTGCCCTAATCTACATACACTCTGAGATGTCACAGTCTGTGACATGAGCTGGAAAAAAAATGTATAGTGACAACTATGGGAGTCTAACCAAACTTAGAGCATTTCCACCGCGGGCCCTAAATCGGGGCCCTAGTTGGAAATTTTAGGATTTTACCGCCTCAACCCGATCCACCGCGGGCGCTATTTGCGTTGAAAATTTACGGCCGTCCCTAAATATCAACCTCGAGTCCCTACATGTAGGGACTCACTAGGGACTCATTCACCCCCACCTCAACTCCCTTTCACACACCAAACTCCTTGTGAAACTACAGCTCACAGCCCCGAATGTACAATCCCTTCACATGATGGCCAAGTCAGGCCGGCCATCAAGAGGTACTCCCCTCGATGGCCCGTTTGTTCCGGTCATCAAGAGGAGTACATTCTGCCCTCGATGGCCGGTTCCTTCCGGTCATCGAGAGGAGTGCATTCTGCCCTCGATGGCCGGTTCCGTCCGGTCATTGAGAGGAGTACATACTCCCTTTGATGGCTGGTTCCTCCGGTGTCAGCTCCCGTCTCTTATGTGACGAGGGGCTGATGGGTTTTGGATTACGTGCTGTAGCGGCTTGGGCAGCGGCCAGCGAAAACAGGGCCGCACTATAGCTATTACAGCCAGTGGGAATAAACCACACCTCGACGCTGAATAGCGGAGGGGCTAGCTCCCTTACAAAAGTAAGGGGACGCAGCGATGACTCAAGCCAGGCGCCGTAGCTTCAAACAAAAGAGAGGTTATTTTCTAGGTTACAGGTGTGATAACAATCACCTGTACCTAGAAATTACACGAGTTGAGGTCGAAGGAGCTGTAAAGGAAAAGATAGGGTTAGTTGATTATTGAAAACCCCACTCACTATTGTTTTATAGTAAGGTTGGCGGGTTTGTATGTGTAATAATCTTGGGGGGAAAGATCTCTCCAGAGGAAAGATCCCCCCCTTTTATATTACAGGGACCTGATCCTCCTTCGAGTCAAGGCCCCAGAGGGATCCTTAACTCCAAGGAGGGGGAAGAGGTCCACGGAATTCAGAGGAGGAATTACATGAATAATTATGTAATCTCTCTATGTATGGTAAATCCATAGGGAGATATACTCCATTAGTACAGTATTATTCTCAATCAAGGTAAATACATAATAAGTGTGAAATCATGTAGTTTAGTACATATAAACTAATGATTGCAACAAAAGTAATATTATAAGACAACATGAGGACTTGAACACAGGATCTTACACAAGATCTAGGTCACCATTAGGGCAGCCTTTAGCCATTGGGTTGCATGACTTGTAACTATCATTGTAGACACATGGACAATTGTCTCAGTGGCTGACATCCGGTCATTGAGAGGAGTACATACTCCCCTTGATGTCCGGTTCCTTTTGGTCATCAAGAGGATACTCCCCATGATGACCGGAACAAACTGGTCTGTTCTGATCATCGAGGGGAGTTGGGTTCCAATTATCGAGGGGAGTATATACTCCCCACGATGACCGGAACAACCCGGATTGTTCCGACCTCATCGAGGGAGGTACATATTTACTCCCCTCGATGGCTGGTTTGTTCCAGTTATCGAGAGGGGTATATACTCCCCACGATGACCGCAACAACCCGCTTTGTTCCGATCATCAACAAGAGAACTCCCTTCGATAACCGGGTGGATTTGACGGGGGAGTGGACCGGGGGCGACACATGCCTTTCATGACTTTTTACAGACTCTCGCGGTGTATGCCGCAGCAGTTTGGGGCGCTAAAACTGGCTGCGCACTGCCAGAGATCATATTTTAGCGCCCCAAAAATACCACCCGCGGTGGAAATGCTCTTAGGCCCCGTTTGGCAGCAATCATGTTATGTGATATTGCACACTTACCTAATGTGATGCACATCACTCTTGAATTTCATATATTTCAAGATAACACAAGTGTTTGGCTGCCACTTGACTCGCGTCATACAGCTTGCCTACATAACAAGCTCCATGGCCGGTAAATACCGGCCATCGAGCGTACATACCGGCAAGGCTAATTGAGTGTTTAACTCCTCTCGACGATGGCGGGTACATGGTCATCAAAGGGAATACAGAGTTCCTTTTGGGGAACACATAGTCCCATCAATGACCATTGGTCATTGAAGGGAATACATGGTCCCTTGAATGACCAATGGTCATTGAGGAGAATATGTACACAGTCCCTTCAATGACTGATGGTCATTGAGGAGAATACATAGTCCCTTTGATGACCAATGGTCATTGGGGAGATTCCCCTTGATGACCAATGGTCATCGAAGGGACTGTGTACATATTCTCATTGATGACCAATGGCCATCGGGGGGATACATGGGCCCTTCAATGACCAATGGTCATTGATTCCTCCCAAGATGCCTTTTCATCTGGACTCTGGAGAGCCGCCAAACAACCCTCCGGTCCCTTCTTCCAAACAACCCTCCGGTCCCTTCTTCCAAACAACCCTCCGGTCCCTTCTTGCTGGATTGGCCTGCGTTACCAACCAATAGCGGTGGACTAATGGCTTCAGACCCATCAGTAGTCTCTGTTTGTCCCCTCGAAGATTTCTTATCCTCCTCGGCACTCACACAACAACTACGCAAGGGAGAAGCGCCGAGAGTACCATCTAGATGATGAAACTCAGCAGAGCAACCCAGGCGCAATATAAAGCTCTGGTGTCAATGAGCAATCAGAACGCAAAGTACAACAATCCTTGTCGACACCAAGAGGAAAAGCTGATGCAAAAGGATTAACCTCTGGTGAGTTGATCCCAATATTGAGGAATCTCTTTTCCAGTATAGAAAAGATAGTCAATTCTAACTGTTCTCTGCTATCAAAACAGGTTCACACTGATGTAACGGTGGGTTGAAGTAACCTTGTAAGTAAACATTCAGATTTGTCCAATCAGAAGTTCTAATTGTTACTTTTCTCCTCCAAGAATTCTATCTCAATGTTACAAAATGTTGTTAAGATTGTTCCTCATGTTTATTTTTTGTACAAACAAACTCCTGTCCTAGTTAATTGATATAGCGAAAAGCTCTAAAGAATTGTCTGTTAAAATTTATAAAGTAATAAATCAAAGTGCTTCTGTCAAAGACATTGATTCAATGTGAAATACTTTGTCTGAAGTCAATAAAGAAGAATACTTTTCCAAGAAAGCCGTTTCTGTGCTGGTATTTGATAGGTTAGAAGATAACAAGAATAACATGAATAAGTTTAGTGATAAGTTAACCTCTTTGACTGCTGAAAACGGCCAAAGTTATGTTGAAATGAATGACAATTCCCTTGATATGTTCCCATCTTTGTCCTCCGCCGCGCAGCAGCGCAACATCAAAGGAAAAAATGTAGAAAGGTGACATCCAAATGATTCATCAGTAGCAGCAATGGTGGGCCAGCTACGCTAACCGTAGCGTTAGCGTGGCGTAGCGTAGCGGAATTCCGCTAAATTTTGATGTCCATTGGTCATCAATGGCCGATTGTGTTGGATTGGTCATCAATCTCAATGACCGGTTGTGTTGGCCCATCAATTGGAGTGTGTACTCCGCTTGGTGACCGGTACAAAGTCTGTACCGGCCATTGAGGTGAGTAACAGAGGTAGAGTTGGGGGTGTGTCGTGTAAGGGTGCCGATATCACCCCAAATACACCCCCAGGGGTACTATATTGGAAATGGTAGGGATGATGAGGAGTGATGAGGAAACTCGTGATGACCCTCATAACTTCTTGAAACTGCCAAACATGCGAGTGATACAATATGGGCCTTGGTGAGGCCCGGTTATAGAAAAGCAGTGGTTATTACATAACATCACTGCTGCCAAACGGGGCCTTAACAAAGTCCCTCACTGCTGCGGGCGTGTGCTAACTTAACTAAGACCCTCTCTTTGTGGAGGGGGGACGCCGTCCCGCAGGGACCCTCCAAAGGAGGGACTTATACACTATGCGCCAGTGCTTGCCCTACTCTTTCTTGTTTTTTTTGCTGTTTTCCATTCTATTGCTTGTACCTCCTCAGTTGTGAGGAATAGCATGAAGGTTCCGCTGAGCCACTTGACCCCTTTCTTCTCCTGCATCTTGTAGGATATGTAGCATTATTTTTGGACCTTCTCACCATTTTTTACTGTCATAATAAGACTTTCAAAGTGCTCAGGTTTGATGGCACCACTCCTTGTACTCTGACTGGTGGCTTTACATTACATAAGCAGCCTGCGGATGTATTGCCCATGGAAAACAAGGAAAAAGACCAATTTTGAAGTGAGTGGGACACTTGATTTTGGGCATGCTTTTAGAGAAGAAGCAGGCGGTCATGGCACACTGAACAAGAAAAAAAAAGTTGAGTGGATCAAATTTGATAGTGTTTCTAAAATAATGCCCTGCCAAATGCCAAAAAGAGTAGGGCGGGTAGGGGGTATACGGCGCAAGTCCCTCCTTCGGAGGGAGGCTTGCTTTGCAAGGGGTGCTCCGCGCCAGCCAGGCTGCACCAGGCCCTCCGAAGAGGGTCTTGTGTTAAGTTAGGGGTGTGTGACTCGCGAAGCGAGCCTCCAACAGCCTTTGGCAGGAGGGACTTATACTGTACCTCCCCCCCCCCCCCCCCCTGGCGCATGGAGAATGGGATTTTCACCCCTGTTTTCACTTTTCCTTGTGTATCTCTGTAATTCCGCAAGAACTAGTATTTTTTTTTGCTCCAGACCAGCCCAACATGCAAGCACTGAGGCTTGTATTTTTTGTTCTCTATTTACGGACTCATGGCAATCCTGAAAAATTATACAATATAAAATATGTTTAAGAGTGCTACTGACTCGGATCAACCGGTCATTGAGGGGACTTGACACTCTCAATGACCGGTATGCTCCAGTCATCGAGAGGATAAAGCCCTCTCAAAGAACGGCACAGTACCGGTCATTGAGAGGGTCGAGTCCCCTCGATGACCGGTCAACACCGGTCATCAGGAGTGTCAAGTCCCCTTGATGGCCGGCACAGACCAGTCATTGAGAGGTTTGTATACTCTTGATGGCCAGTCTGTACTAGCCATTGAGTGTTGATTCCCCTTGATGACCGGCACATGTTAGGTTTGACACAACTAAGATATTTATTTCTTTTGTTAGAACTAATGCGGATTGCATAACAAAGATAAAGGAAATAAGAAAACAAGGATAATTAATGTACCTAAGAGCAGATTCGCTTGGGTACTAGTGAATGAAGAAGCTGGCTGCTGTGCAGCTGTGGAATCGAAAGATCTGCTGATGAGGACTGTAGTCATCATCAGTGAAAGCTCTCCCTTATAGCGGAGAGCAAGGTAAGATTTCTCTTACTTTAGCTTGATGAGCCTGAAGCAATAGTATCGCCGATACGTGCCGCAAGAGTACCGAAGCTGCTAATGTCAATTGCTGGTAGCATATTCGACTTATCAGTTTAGTACCTTTGCGGCTAAGGGCACAACAGTGATGGACTTACCTCCGTTTGCGGAGTTAGAGATCCTATCACGAAGGCTGGAACCTAAACAGTCTGGTTGGGCGTTGGGTGGAAGTGTGCTGTAACATTAGACAGAAAGTCTAGTCAGCTAAACTCCTCCTAGCTATGGCTATCCCAATCAGCAAGCTTACCTTGTAGGTTGCTTGGCGTATTTGGGTTGCTTGGGCTCTGCGTTGGGTGATGACGTGGCTAAACGGAAAGGGGCAGAGGAATTAGCTTTTGCTTGTTCCATCCACCTGGGAGCTACATGCATATTGCATGCGCCTGAGAGTCGCGCCGGCTTACCTTGGTCCCTGGTAGGGTTAGGTTTAATAGCCTTGCGCTTCCTTTGATTCGGGATTGACCCTGAATCCTGACAGCACAGACCGGTCATCAAGATTTTTTACATATCCCTTTGATGACCTGTCTGTACCGGTCATCCAGGGCGTTGTATATATCTCTCTCGATGACTGGTCTTTACCAGTCATCCAGAGGGTTATACGGTCTTGATGGCGGGTCTGTGCGGCGATCAAGGGCTCAGAGGCTTGACTGTAAGTCAAAAAAACAAACAAATTGAGCACGGATCTCTTCTGTGACTTGACTTCAGTAAATTCCAAGGTTTGGTCAACTTTGAAAATTTATCTATTTGAAGGAGTTGTGTAAAATAACTAAGATTGTATCAATTGACAGGCAAGAAGCAAGGCTCTGCGCCAAGCAAATTTTCAAGGTTTGAAGTATTGAGGGCAAGGAACTGTGATGGTTTGAAAAAAAAACCCAGCCAAATGGAGTTTCTAGGCTCTGCAAAAGGGGGTGATAGCGCGCAAGTCCCTCCTGCCAAGGGCTATCAGAGGCTTGCTTTGCAAGACCAGACAACCGCAGCAGCGAGGGACTTGGGTTAAGTTCGGAGTTGAACCCATGTCATAGTCATGGTACACTAGACCTGCTCTACTGCTGAGCTAAGAGCATCTCCAGCAGTCCAGGCCCACCGCCAGCAAACAGCTGACGTAAACCGGATTGTGTCGCGCTGACAAAATCCAAACTCAAATTCAAACTCGCGCCCCGGGTGTGTCGTCACCTGCCATTCTCAGTGGCAGGTGCAAGAGAGCACGCCTCCCTCAATGGCCGGTGCTAACCGGTCATTGAGGGGACATACACACCTAGCTCCCTTGATGGCCCGTCTGTACCGTCCATCAAGAGGAACACCCTGCACCGTCTCAATGGCCAGTCAGTACCGGCCAGCGGGAGTAAAGCACTATTTATACTATCAATGGCTGCTACTGACCGGCCATCAAGAGGTGATACACATACCCCTCAATGGCCTGTCAGTACACCGGCCATCAAGACAAAAACAATAAACTCTTGAAGGCCCGTACTGGCCGGTCATCAAGAGCAAAACTCTCTTGGTGATGTGTATACACATCACCCTTGATGACCAGTCATTACCAGCCATTGAGAGGAACATAATACACTCTTGATGGCCTGGACTGATTGGCCATCAAGAGGAAATACACACACCACTCAATGGCCCGTCAGTACCGGCCATCAAGAGGAATATACTACACTCTTGATGGCCTGCGCTGACTGGACATCAAGAGTGAAGCGCTTTGCTCTCAATGACCAGTTGGGTCACTGTGCAAGATGCGCATGTCCTCTTGATGGCCAATCAGTCCAGGCCATCAAGAGTGTATTATGTTCCTCTCAATGGCTGGTACTGACTGGTCATCAAGGGCACATCACCAAGAGAGTTTTTCTCTTGATGACCGGCCAGTACGGGCCTTTGAGAGTTTAGTGTTTTTGTCTCAATGGCCGGTGTACTGACAGGCCATTGAGGAGTATGTGTATAACCTCTTGATGGCCGGTCAGTAGCGGCCATCAAGAGTATAAATAGTGCTTTACTCTTGCTGGCCGGTACTAACCGGTGTGGAACTCGTAAACAATCAGGAAAGAGCTGTGAGGGGAAATAGTCAACTACACTACTGATAATGTAGAAGAGGCTACAGGTGCTGGTGAGGCTGCCCTCTTGACTAATGCTGATGGAGAGAGGGTTACACCAAGAAAAAGAAAAGGGTGTGGCTGATGATTTTCTTTGACTTAGATGACTTTAACACTTTATGAGTTTGAGGTGTATCAATCCTACTGAGGGAGAGAGGAGAAGTGAGATGGAGAGAAAAGCAGAAGCTCTCAGGGAGTCACTCTGAGATGGGTAATGAGATATATGCTGGGGATATATTTCTGAGGGGTGAAATGTTATCTAAGTGAGGTATGTAAAGGTGCTACAGAGTGTATGTAGGGGAAGGTGCATACAGAGTGCAGTGGGTGAAAGTGCATATAAGGGTAGTGTAAAAGGTGCTACAGAGGGGATGTAGTAGAAAGTGCATGATTGGGATACAACATCTAGAGGGGTGTTTATATATGTATAAGGGTAGTGTAAAAGGTGCTACAGAGGGGATGTAGTAGAAAGTGCATGATGGGGATACAACATCTAGAGGGGTTTTTATATATGTGAGAAGTACCAGGGGGGTGGTACATGATGAGCACATAGTGACAATAGCTGAAGATGAGCAGTATTGATGAAGGTGCAATGACCAATGAGTGTACATGAAAGGTAAATATGTGGAAGATGAAATAATGATGAGCATTTGGTAATAACTACAAGAGCTATGAAGGAATGTACTGCTGATGCATATGAAGAGAAAAATGAGTAATGAAGTTATGTAAGATGTGCAGTCCTATGTAGCTATGATACTAATGAATGATGTATGCAATAAAGCTAAGGATATGTATGAAAAAAATACCTGCCAAAACTATACATGCCAATAACTGCTGATCCATTTGGAAATCCTAGGTGAAATGAGTGGGTGACTAGGGGTAAAATGGGGTGTAGAATCTGAATATGAAGTAATTATGAAGTATTTATGAAGGGTTTAGGTGATATGAGGGTGAAAGTATGAACAGGAACAGGGTTACCACAAGCTCCCCCAACTTATTGTCTGTCCCCAGACACTGAGAGGAAAAAAAAGAAAAAAGTGAAGAAGAGAAATTTGGGGAAAAAAAGAAATAAGAAAAGGGAGTTAGTCCAATCCAAGGAGGGAAGTAGTTATCCAACCAAAGAGGCCAATTCCTGAGAGAGGTCCAAGCAAAGAGGGAAGTAGTTATCCAACCAAGGAAGTCCAAAATCCAGTGTCCAAAAAGGAGTCCTGAGAGTCCAATCCAAGGGTCCAATGTCCACAAGAAGTCCATAGAGTCCATAAAAGAAGTCCAAAAGTCCAAGTCCAGAAGAAGATAGTTCTAAACTAATTAACTATATAAAACTGAATATCTCAAACACTATGAAAAACTAGAAGATTCACTATATAACATAATACTAGAACTGAACTACTGAAAATATAAGCTTATGAAGAAGAGAGTTGAGACAGGGGGGAGTGGACAATATACTAACTAAGTGTAGTAGACCAATTATGAAGACTAAAATCTAATGGCATATCCATAGACTAGTAAAAAAGAAGACTAAAATCTAATGTAATATCCATAGACTAGTAAGACTAAAATTCAGTGGGCATCACTGAACTAGTAAGAGGGGAGCAAGGGATGGAAGCTTAGACCAGAGGATAGGTAAGTATGAAGATATATGATGAAGCTAATGATAATCCAGAATGAAGAGTTGAGGTATTTATATATTTAACAGAAAGAATATCTACTGCTGTCCAAAGAAGTCCAGAAATCCAATGTGGCCATGTGACTTGAAGAGGGTTGAATACTTGAGGAGAAAGTCCAGAATTCCTAGAAGAAGAAGATTTTATATGGGGTCCAGAGTACAAGGGGTCCAGAGTCCAAAGCAGGGGAAAGGTGACCAGAATTCATATGTATGAGGTGAGTTTTATATGTAGGAAAGGAATAGCTGGAGTATCTGAAGTAAAAGTAATCCTGTCAGGCTCGGTGATGCCAAGACACGAAGTCCTCTAGCTACACGAGTGACTGCGGCGAGTGGTCGCGTCTGTAGACGCGGTAAGATGATGGTTTATAAAGATTTATATCCCTGATGGGATGTAACGGAGGGGCCGCGAGAGCAGCGGAATGGTTAAGGTGCCCTCCGGGGCGGTTCTTACAGGGCCTGACAAGCAGGGGTAGTATGTCCTGTGTTGTCTGGGGTCCGACAAGCGGGGGTTGTTCGACAAGTTCCCAAGTATATAATTGATGGGGATTACTCCCGAGATGATAAAGAGAAAATGAGCTGGACTTACTGTTGGAGCAGGAGTCCAGCGACGAGCAATGAATCTAAAAACAATCTAACACAAGCTGAGAGCGAACTGATCAACGAATATGTTCGGCGAAGTAGTGCGCTGCTGGGCGGTTAAAGTGATTGATGATTCTGGGGAGCCAGAGTCCTCCCAACACCGGCTTTTATGCTGTTTCTGGGAGGCTCGTCGGCTCGCTATTCTCCTGGATGGCCTTCCAATACATTTTGTTGGAAGGCACAGCCTCTTTACTGGTCTTGCTACTCGTAAGACCCGTATCTCTTGGATACCGGTCACAAGGAAGATTCTTTCTTCTCGGAACTCGTTTAAAGAGTTCTACTCGAAATGACACGCTAGAGATCCTCTGCTCTCGAGTGGAGGATCACTAGGAGTCGGTTCCTATGCGGAGCTCTTCGGCGATTCGTGTCCGAGTCTTTCCGCTACTGTTGCTGCGACGGAGCTCGGAAGAAGATTGCTACCACGCGACCAGGTACTGTAGTTCTCTGAGTCGCGTGGCTTGATTGTTTAGCCGCCTACTGGCGGCTGTTGTTTCCATGCGACCAGGTACTACAGTACTCTGTATCGCGTGGCTGAGTGATTTAGCCGCTAACAAGCCCACGTAGTTTTCGCGCAACCAGTGGCTGTCTGCTGAGTATTACGTGGGTCTTCTGAGTGGGTCTTTTTATACATGCTCCCTTGTTTTTGTTACTTGTACCTAGTTGGGATATATTGTACAGAAGAGATTCTGGACCGCGCGGCGGTCCCGTTGGTGTCTAGCTTCTCTAGGAAGCTATTTGTAATATTTAAAACAATTTAAAACAAATCTATGCTGCGCAGAGATCCGCGCTGCGGTCTGCTCTGCACCCGGTTTACGGTGCTCTTGGCTGCGCTACCGGAGCTGCAGGCGGGGCTCTATTCTAGAATGGTAGCCCGGCTGACATTCCCCACCACCAAGATAAGTTACTCTTAACTTAGCTGACTTTCTAAAATTATTTACGTTTAGAAGCTCTGTAGCTACGTAGGTGAATTGCACCGTCCGGGATGTTGTCTTCTGGCAGCCATTCATCTTTATCTGCAGATTGGTTTCTGTATCTTACAAGGTATAACCTTGTATCTTTTCCTGAAATCCTCTCCTTTTTATCTTTGAGGATCTTATGTACCTTAAGTTGTTCTTTCTTTGAAGGTTCTTCTATGGGTACCGGTAACGGTTTGGGGACCACTTCATTTGCTCTTGCAACATATTTCTTGATAAGGCTTACGGGAAACACAGGGTGTTTCCTACTGAATTCTTCTGTCAAAATTACTTCTACTGCATTTTTACCGTGTAGGTTCTTAATGACAAAAGGTCCCACAAACGCGGGTTTCAGTTTTCTGCTACCTCCCAGATTATTAAAGTTCACTGTGGACAGAAGCACTGGATCTCCTATTTGGAATTCAGGTTCTTTGTGACTTTTGTCCCAGCGAGTTTTACTATACTCTGCTGCTTCTTGGACACATCTGGCTGCGTGAGAATTTGTTGCGTCTAACATCTTTTTGAAGTCCGCGGCGGTTGGGTGGGCTACAGGTAATTTATCATTAATAGTATCCTTAGGTAACCGCGGTATCCATCCTCTTTCTAAGATGTAGGGCGTTTCTTTTGTAGTAGAATGTTTGCTGCTATTATATGCCATCTCTAATGCTGGCAACAGGTTGACCCAATCATGCGTGTACCCGTCACTGTTTTTAAACTCTAATCCAAACGCACAGAACCTTCTGAGTAGGTCTTCTAATGTTTGTATCATGCGTTCTGCTAGGCCATCTGTCTGCGGATGGTATGCAGTGGAAAAAGCTAGTTTAGTACCCAGCATATCATGCAAGTTTCGCCAAAATTCTGATGTAAATTTAGGGTCCCTGTCACTTATAATAATTTTTGGGATACCTACGTCAGCCATTATTCTATTCCAAAATAATATGGCTACTTCCATAGCTGTATCATCTTTATGATGCGGGATAAACCTGGCTCTTTTTGAGAACCTGTCTACTACTACTAGAACAGAGTTGTAGGAGAAAGGTCCTCCAGGGGGTAGGCCAGTTACAAAATCCATGTTGATTATTTCCCACCGCGTTTTTGGTTCCGCAATGGTTTGTAATAATCCAAATCTCTTGCCGGTTTGCTTGTTAGACTTCTGGCAAATTTCACATGACTTAACATATTCTTTAACCTGGGTTTTCCAGTCAATCCACCAGGCGGTTTGTTTGACTCTTTCAACAGTACGCTCTTCGGAGAAGTGACCGGAACCAACATTGTCATGGCATTCTTGTAACATATTTTTTATGTGACTCTCTTTGCTTAGCACAATTACGCTAGAATGTCTATGGCGAAAATAAATTATGCCGTCTAAGAGTGTGAATTGTCCGGCTTTGTAAGGAGTAAGCCATTTCTCCGGTAGACTAGCAATCAATTCTGGCGCGCTGTTTTCATTGTCCAATATATTGATTAATTTAACTAGCTCCATATCTTCACTGTAACTAACTCTGACCTCTTCGAAGAATACATCATCAATGTCACATACATGAATGCCTAAGATTGGAAATACATCCTCATCTTCTGGGTCGTACGCTGGGTTATCTGGAGTATTGGGTAGAGCCCATCTACTTAGTCCGTCGGCATTAGTATGCTTAGCTCCCGCTCTATGAATTATAGTCATGTGGCCTCTATATTGCTGAATTGCGATTTGCCATCTGAGCATGTGACGGTTAGGTGTTTTCATATTCATGAGAGTTTTCACAGCAGTACAGTCGGTGACTACTATGATTTTACAACCTTCCAGATAGTAGTGTAATTTTTCTAATGCCCAAACGAGGCAGAGACATTCCATCTGACTAGCGCCGTATCTCATCTCTGTTTTACGGACTTGTCTTGATATGAACAAGATTGGTTTTTCTACCGGTACTCCATCTATAATGAATTCTTGGTGTAACGCGGCGCCTATTCCCTCAAAACAAGCATCTATGTACAGGATGAATGGTAGAGCGTAATCTGGTTGAGCTAAGACAGGGGCAGTGGTTATGAGTCTCTTTAGCTGCTCATAGTCTTCTACTCTCCCGTAGGTCATCTCAAAAAATACATCCTTGCTACATAGTTCATACAAACTTTTGGTTATGTTTGCAAACCTAGGGATGTGTTGACGGTAATAGCTACAGAATCCAAGAAATGACTGCATTTCCGTAATAGTCTGTGGCATAGGTTTGAGTAGTACTGCCGCCACTCTATTTTGATCTATAGCTAGTGATAAACCTGAGACAATATGGCCTAAGGCTTTAAGTTCTTTGAATCCAAAGTTGCATTTCTTAATGGACATTTTCAAACCGGATTTTATTGCCGTTTTGAGTACTAATCTTATTTTCTCAAGATGTTCCTCCCAGTCCGTAGAATATATGATGATGTCATCTATATACACCATCATCCAGCTTTGTCGGATAAAAGATCCGAATATGGTATCCATCATACGCTGAAAGTGGGACGGCGCATTTTTAATACCAAAAGGCATGCGCAAATATTCGTAAACACCTAAGTGGCAGATAATTCTCATAAATTGCCTACTCTCTTCCTTAATAGGAATTTGGTGGAAACCTTTAAGCACGTCCATTGTCGTGATAAACTTCGCGTTAGCCAAGTTATGTAACGAGTGGTCTATACGGGGGATAGGGTAATTATCCGCTTTCGTATAATTGTTAAGCGCTCGAAAGTCTCCTACCATGCGGGACTTCTCATTATGCCATGCTATTATTACTGGTGTAGTTATTTCCACTTGCTCATTATGGCCTACTTTCCTCAATACTTTAAGTTCTAGAAGTTCCTTAATGTGAATTTCTAGTGCTTCACGGGACTTAGGGCTTGAGGGATACGCCGCTCTCCTCAGCGCGGGGGGATAAGGAGGTTTGCAAGTAAGTTCTATCTCAATGTCATGTCCGGAGATATTACCTATGGGCTCCTCTTTTGTGCAGAAAGCTTCTTCATGTTCAAAGCAAATTTTTAACACATCTAGATGTTGGTCTTTGCTCAGTGTGTCACTGACGGCAGCTTGAGACATGTAATCTTGACGGAAACGGTTCAGCTCTTTCTCGTCTTGGTTTCCTTTTACAGGGCTCTGGAAATTGATGTTACATATCTCAAACTTCCTTTTCCAATCTCCACCTATAGTGTAGAACCTGTCTTTACTTTGGAAAACATCTATCCCGTAAAGACAGAATGCATCATTTCCCAAGATTAGGTAATCACACACAGCATCTTCTAACACTACAAATTCTATATGTAGTCTAAGTGAACCCTTGGTGTGCGGGAAAATTAGTGGCATCTTTACAACTCCTATAGGCTTAAGTGCAGAATTACAACTACTAAACTTGGCACGCGGGGTTGGGAGTAATTTCTCCCGCCATCCTGGATAGTACCGGCTCAACAAGTTGGTACTGGTACATGAACAGAAGGCTCCAATATCTAGGAGAGCTTTAACTTCTTTACCATCATAGAGCACAGTAGTGTAACTTGTTTTGCCTAGGGTATAACTCATACCTTCTTCTGGCTTATTAGTCATCAATTTGGCATCAGATACATGTCCAACTCCAGAGGAAGGGTTCCATTTTTGTGGCAAGTTTGAATCACCTTGGATTACTGTAATGTGAAGGGGGTCACCCAAGTCTGCTTGAATCACGTTGCAGCGGGCTATTGGTTCGGATCCACAATCCCCGGTGACACTCTCCCGGTCATTTTCAAAATGTACTATATCAAACTGGGATCCAGTGTCAGAGTCGCCTTCGTCATCTGTAAACACCTCAATGTTGTTAATCCTTCTGCGGGGTTTGGGGCACTCAGGTCTCTTATGGCCCTTTTCCCCGCAATTATAACACTCAGGAATATTAGCCCTTTTTGGCGCAGTTTCAGCAGGTTTTGTGCCGGTGGGCGCATTATCTCTATACACAGCACTCTTTCTTTCTTCATAAGATTTGGGCTTCTTATCTAAACCTTTTGCAGCAATCACCAATTCTATAACTGAGACTAACTCTGCTAAGTCTACGTCAGGATCTCGCAGGCGACACATTACATCATGCTCTAAGTCACCCCGACACTTTTTCAAGATTTTCTTGGTGACAAATTTTTGAGAAGGTTGATCATATATGCAGTCAATTCTCTTCTTTTGTGTCAAGCACCATTTGTAAGGCACATGTTTCATAGGGTCAAAGAAATCGGTTTCATATGCGGCAAGCATTTTATCTTCCCAGACGTCAGTGCCGTATTGTAAGTGGATCAGTTTCTTCCATTCCTTCCAGCTGATTTTGCCAACTGATTTCTTTTTTCCTACAAACCAATCTAAGGCCATGCCTTCAAACAATTGGGGTAATCTGGATGTCACTATTTCATCTGACGCTTCGTAGGACTCAAGGAGATGATCTATGTAATTCATAAAGTATATGTGATCATATTCTCCTTCGCCGGTGAATTTGGGCCATTCTTTGATGGGTGGCAAGAGTTTGTTCATTGCAAACATATCAAAGTTGCTCAAATGTGATGAGGTCTGTCTTGCTTGGTTTTGGTAAGGAGGGGTTTGTTCAACAGGTTCCTCTTTTTTGGGAGGCATTGATCTTTCTTTATTTTGAAAGACTCTCTCTTTTGTGTTCAAGAAAGGGTTATTAAATTGTAATTCTTCTTGAACAATGGATTCCGCCTTATTGGTCATGTGGGGCGGAGTTTGAATCCCAGAGGCTGCCTGTTTAAGGGACTTAATCTCAAGTTTCAAAGTGCTAATTTGTTCCGAAACAGACTGAGTGATTTGTTTGGCAACTTCTTTGATTGTGTCATCCTGGTTACTGACAAGGTCAATTAGAATTCGTAACTGAGCAGATTGGTGCTCCTCACGCTCACGCTGAGCTACCATTATCTCAGATTTAATCATGGTGATTACTTCATTTTTGAAGTCCGCCAGGCTGATGTCAAGATCAGTTAATTTGTCCTGCGCTGTGAGATTGGAGTCTCTTACTGCAGCAACAGTTTTAACTATGTCACGGAGTTCTCTCTCAGTTTTCTGAACTATTTCTCTCAGTTCTGGGATCTTAACAAAAGGTTCTTGGGACAATTCCAGCGATTTTTTTACGCCGGTCTCAATCATGTTACTCGTGGCTTTATAACAATCAATAATTTTGGAGACAGTAGTTTTATGGTAATTATTTGAGTTGTAATGTAATTTGTCTAGATTACTGTATACATTCTCAAACAAAGAAAAAATAAAGTCTCTGTCTATTGTAGGTGATTGTAAGCTTTGTCTAGTGTGTCCGCCACCTTCATCAGACGCTTCCATCGGATGACGTTGTCTCTGGCTGCTTGAGTTGGGGGTGCTTTGCGCTTTTTCCCGGTGTTTCTGGCTGGGTAGAGTTGCTTCATCACCGTCCAAGGATTCCAACCCTCGACGTAAGACTCTAGCTGTTTTTGAGCCATCAACTTCTGCGCCATTTTCTGGCTCTCTTGAGCTCTGCGGAGAGCTGTTCGCAGCTCTTCTGTCGCTCCTCCTTTCGCTTGGAGAGCTACACACTCCTGCCAGTTCAGGACGTGGTCGCGGACTAAGTCCTTGGTCTTGTCCAGCTTGATTAGCTGTTCTTTCGTCTTGAGGATAGTCCTCGCCGGATTGGTCGAGGTGGTCGTCGAGGTACTCGGAACCGGAGCTGGGTTCTTCTTCTTGAACTTCAGGGAGCTCAGCTTCGGAGTCTTCTCCTTGGGAGGCTCGACGGCTACCTCCGCGGCTTCCTCCTCCTCCGCGGCTTCCTCCTCTTCCGCCACTTCCTCGGCTTCCGCCGCCGGTGGCTTGTCTAGGATGCCTCTTGGGGGTGGACAGAGGTCCTTCGAGATCGGGTCTGCTCAATCAGGTGGACATGTTAGTTTATGTTTTTTTATTTATTTATTTATGTTTTAGTGTTTTTATACGGATTATTTGCAAGAGAAACTTGGACTAACCAAGTTCGTCCGCTTCAGAATCGCTTAATACGGGATTCTCAAACTTCTCGGCTTCTTTTGCAGTAAAGGAGCTTGTTTTTTCCTTGTTTTGTTCGGCCACTAAGCGGAAGAATCAATAATTTGTTAGAATTTTTCAAAGTAAATTTTTAAGTACGCAAAAAAAAAGCGATTTACTTCTTTCCTTTTTTCTTTGAATTCTATTCAACCGGTGTTCGTTGAGTAGAAAGTTCAGAGTGATTCGAGCCTCTAAATCTTTTTTCTTGCTCTTTTCAACTAGGATCGTGCCGAGTTGGATTCTTTCTTCGCAGGTTAACTTTTCAAAGTCGTCCGGCTGGTAGTTTTTAATAAACTCTTCGTTTCTGAGTTTAAGATAGCGGAGGTAATATTGAATCAGCTCGGCGTTCCGTTGTAAATGAGCCACTGATGTGGAAAAATAAGAACGCAAAAAGCAAGTTAGGGAGGTTCAAAAGCGAGTAAAGAGATGATAGGAGATAATTCTGAAGGATTAGTAGCTTCAGAATTGTTCAGGGGTAAGTTGCGCGCGAAAGAGCGCGGTTTTTGAGCTTTACTAGACTAAAAGGTCAATCTAATGGTGCGATATAGCGCGCCGTGCTCAAACTGCAGAGTTTTCTAGACACAATCTAACGGTGATGTAAGCTAAAAGAATTTTAGAGGTAGGTTTGGTTTGGTTAATCGTCAGATAGACGAAATAGTAGGATTTTTTCTGGTTTTTTGGGATAAGTTCCCGGCCAGACCCCCAATTGTCAGGCTCGGTGATGCCAAGACACGAAGTCCTCTAGCTACACGAGTGACTGCGGCGAGTGGTCGCGTCTGTAGACGCGGTAAGATGATGGTTTATAAAGATTTATATCCCTGATGGGATGTAACGGAGGGGCCGCGAGAGCAGCGGAATGGTTAAGGTGCCCTCCGGGGCGGTTCTTACAGGGCCTGACAAGCAGGGGTAGTATGTCCTGTGTTGTCTGGGGTCCGACAAGCGGGGGTTGTTCGACAAGTTCCCAAGTATATAATTGATGGGGATTACTCCCGAGATGATAAAGAGAAAATGAGCTGGACTTACTGTTGGAGCAGGAGTCCAGCGACGAGCAATGAATCTAAAAACAATCTAACACAAGCTGAGAGCGAACTGATCAACGAATATGTTCGGCGAAGTAGTGCGCTGCTGGGCGGTTAAAGTGATTGATGATTCTGGGGAGCCAGAGTCCTCCCAACACCGGCTTTTATGCTGTTTCTGGGAGGCTCGTCGGCTCGCTATTCTCCTGGATGGCCTTCCAATACATTTTGTTGGAAGGCACAGCCTCTTTACTGGTCTTGCTACTCGTAAGACCCGTATCTCTTGGATACCGGTCACAAGGAAGATTCTTTCTTCTCGGAACTCGTTTAAAGAGTTCTACTCGAAATGACACGCTAGAGATCCTCTGCTCTCGAGTGGAGGATCACTAGGAGTCGGTTCCTATGCGGAGCTCTTCGGCGATTCGTGTCCGAGTCTTTCCGCTACTGTTGCTGCGACGGAGCTCGGAAGAAGATTGCTACCACGCGACCAGGTACTGTAGTTCTCTGAGTCGCGTGGCTTGATTGTTTAGCCGCCTACTGGCGGCTGTTGTTTCCATGCGACCAGGTACTACAGTACTCTGTATCGCGTGGCTGAGTGATTTAGCCGCTAACAAGCCCACGTAGTTTTCGCGCAACCAGTGGCTGTCTGCTGAGTATTACGTGGGTCTTCTGAGTGGGTCTTTTTATACATGCTCCCTTGTTTTTGTTACTTGTACCTAGTTGGGATATATTGTACAGAAGAGATTCTGGACCGCGCGGCGGTCCCGTTGGTGTCTAGCTTCTCTAGGAAGCTATTTGTAATATTTAAAACAATTTAAAACAAATCTATGCTGCGCAGAGATCCGCGCTGCGGTCTGCTCTGCACCCGGTTTACGGTGCTCTTGGCTGCGCTACCGGAGCTGCAGGCGGGGCTCTATTCTAGAATGGTAGCCCGGCTGACAAATCCAAAGTGGCCAGAGAGGTGAAGTATATATTTTGAAAATTTTTATGAAGGAAGAATAATTCCAGTGGCAAGAAGAGGAGTGAGGAATTTTTTATCTGAGGTAGTGCTCATGAAGGTAAAAAAAGAAAAAAAATCTGAAGAAGGATTGGGGAAGGAGTGTAATTTCCAGATGATAATAACAGAGAAAAAAAATTCTGAAGGGGTTTGAAGGAGAGTAATTTTCAGATTAATAGAAATAAAGGGTCTGAAGGGAGTTGAAGGAGAGTAATATTCAGAAAAGAAAAGGGGAGGTCAATTCCATGGTTTCTCATGTCTCTTGATCCCTTGATTTTATGATAGATCCATGATTCCATTCATTTTTATGAGGTGACCAGAGGTCCTTATTTATACTATTTTTACTCTTCAGGATGATGCTGATGCTCCTTAACAACACTGATCCTGTTTACTTGATTGAGCGCCTGCTGCAGCGAGTCCGTTCCTAGGCACGACGAGTAGATATCACAATTCTTCGTTTCAGACGTCCGAAACTCATGCGGTAAGGGGATAAAGAGAAAGGAAAGAAAAGGGAAGACGAAAAGAAAGAAAAGATTAAACCGGGTCGTGCACCGGAGTTGAAAAGAGAGTGAAAAGGAAACCAATCCGGGTCGCGCACCGGCGTCGATAATGAAAGTCGAGCTTTGACTGCTCATAAAATCAAAACCATTCAATAGAATCTCATCAAAGTTAGAAAAAAATGAAAGGGAAGAAGGAAAGGAAAATTTTGAGCTAGGTATTGGCCTGATTTGTCGAGTGCCGGATATGTTTTGAAAAGGTTAAGTCCGAAAGTCCGCAGGGCTAAAAAAAATCAATCCTCGACTTTGAACGCCTGTATCTTCTGAACCACTCGATGGAATCTGGAAGGTGAACCGCCAAATGGAAGGCAAGATCCCAGGAAAAAAATGAGCCATACGGCGGCTTTGGGAAACGAGCGCCGATACCTTTCCTAAAAGAGTAAATGAAAATCCAGTCCGAGCGCGTCCGGAAGTAGAAACAATAGGAGAACCCGCCTGGATCGTGCACCAGAGTCGAAATGAGAGTTAATGAGAAAGAGTTTAGGGCCTGGGTCTTACACCAGCGTCATCTATAGCTTCTTGAGCCCTTATTCCTAGCAGAACACGCCAGAACTGTCCGCTACTTTTCCATAACTCGAAAACAAAGATATGTCGTATCTCAATCCTATTATAATTGAGGATAGCACTCTTGAAGAAGATCTTTTTCGTCCCCCAACTCCTAATTCCGAAGAAGACGCCACCGGGGTCCCAGTAGATAATTCCAATCACAGTATTGACAATGCCGACAACCAAGCCGAGTATTCTGACAACAAAATCAATTATAATGGAGTACACACTCTTGAACTCATCCCGCCATGCCTGCTCAAGCCGCGTTTCTCGCCGAAAATATTCCACTTCGTGGGGCGCAGAATTTCCACCATGCCATGGAACAAGAATTCGTCAAATTCGTGACCGCTACTCATAGAGACGAGGCCGCCGTTCGGGCCGCCAAGGAACGTTTCTTTGCTCAATTCAAGGAGCACTAAAGCCGAGTAAGTTCTTCTGCTTTTTTATTTATTCATTTATTTATACTCAGGATGCAAACGGGTCGGGTTCGGGTCGGAAAACAGTGCCCAAACCCAAACCCAATTAAGTGTTGGGTTGGGTTGGGTCGGGGCAGAATTTCCAAAAGACTGCCCGAAGCCAAACCCGACTAAGGAGCAGATGGGTCGGGTCAGGTCTGGGTTGAGTCAATCTTGAACAGTTAATTTTGAGTGATAGAACATGAGAGAGTAACAATTTGAAAAGAAATAGACAAAAAACAAAATTTGTTGCTGATTTTCATGTATGATAGAGAAGGAAAAAAGTTAACAACCAAATTAAACTAAATATTGGATGTGTTATCCAACTCGTCATTGACATCATCCATAATTATCCCCTTGTCTGTGCGGATCCAGTTTTGTGCGCATACAAGCGCCTCGAGAGTGCTTGGTTTCATTTGGGTTTGATAACTGCTGAGCACTTGTCCACCTGTGGAGAATGCCGACTCCGATGCAATAGAAGTCATCCAAGTCATAAAGATTGATTGCGCTAGTATTGCTAGGGTTGGTAATTGTTTGCTGTGGGTGCTCCACCAGGAGAGGACTGAAAGGTTTGTTGATTCAGTGATGATTGGGGGTTCCTGGAGATACAGATCAAGTTCGGCGGTGGTCAAGACTGATTGGGAAACGTTCTTCTGCTTGAAAAATTGCTTGAATAGCCGCTCATCTTTTTCAAAATTAACCACTTTCTTCGCAACGGTTGGGTTGTTTTGTTTGGGATCTGGGCTCGGGCAATCATTTGAGAGTGATTTGTTTTTGTTACAAATCACTTCGGCAAACCAGGTGGAAAGGGTCTTCTTGAATCTATTGATGCTGATTGTTGCGTGCTTGTCACTGTTAGGTCCGGTCTGTCGGAGAGAAGGGATGGGTTCTGGGTTCTTCTGGTGTTCTAGCTCAATTAGTAAATTGCTAGATGAGGGAAGAGAATGGATCTTCCCCGGCTCCTCCTTATGGTGAGGAGCGTGACATGTAGGTATAACTACAAGACATGTCCAGGGATGAGCCTGGCGCGCGGGCGCAGCTCATAACATCATCCCGCCTTTAACGCCCAAGCCCCCGGCTCTGCGTCCTCTCCACGGGCAGCATTAAAAAACCCCTTGGGGAAAAAGCTTAACCCTCATTGAAATCTCCTCCTCCTGGTGTGCCTCTTCTCCGCGTCGGGGAATTTTGAGTTGAAAATGTTGACGAGTTCCTGACAGTTGTCCAAATTTTTGGCGGGTTCCCATGAATCTTCTTCCGGCCCGAATCCCTGCCACAAAATGAGGTATTCCTTCTTCTTTTTTCTCTTCCTGCAATCCAAAATCTCCGCCACCTCCCATTCCTCCTCCCCTTTGACCGTAATTGGCTCCACTGCTTCTGCCCGGCGTCCGCTGATTGTATCTAGTTCGCGCTTCCTAAGGATTGAGACATGAAACACCGGATGCACCCCTTTCATTGAAAGGGGAAGTGTCAGCTTGTATACAGACCGTGAAATTTTAGCGCAAATTGGAAAGGGCCCTAGTGTGAGGATCCACCTACTACCCAGTTCGCTATGAGGCTATGAAACTTACCCAAGAGGGTAGTTCGCCGAATGCTTGAATAGTAGATATAAGATTCAATAGTTTCGAGTGTTATAAAGTTCTTATTGATAAGATTTTGATAGCTTTGGTTTCCGAGAGTGAATTACTCGGATAAATAACAATATAGATGATGAGAAAACTATGACAAATAATATCCCAATGAGAAAGAAAGAGAAAAGGGGAGGAAGAATGAGATTCGATGAACACAACATAAGTAAAAACCGTAACAAACTCAATGACATCATGATAAGGAAAATACGACATTGTTTTTCCAACTCAAGTGAATGCGTCATCATTGCCCCGGAGTTCCGATTGCCGATCAAGCTGACTAAAGCTTAATTAACCAAGACAAGATAACTCAGCATAATAAGTTAATAACGAAAAACGAGTCGTTACACCTAGCCATTTGTGACCTAGCTTGGCGCTAGGTTTGGTCGTTGATATATTCCTGCTAATGAGCCAAACCTCATCGCCTATCTTCCAGTCCGGTGTCGGCCTCACATGCTTGTCGAATTGCCTCTTCATTTCGCCTTGAGATTCCTCCAGAGCCGCTGCCAGTTCTTCCTGCACCGCTAATAGCGTCCTGAGCCTTTCCTCCACCGTAGGGAGGCATTGCGCCGACGACGGTATCCCCCCAAATGTTAAGTCAAAGCCGTAATTTGCTTTGAATGGCGATATGCCCGTCGACGTGTGCGTCCCGTTGTTGTGTGAGAGCTTGGCCATCGCGAGCAGGGGCTCCCAATCCCCCTGTTGGTAACCAATGAAGTGTTGGAGGTATTGCTCCACGGCCTTATTAGTGATTTCCGATTGGCCGTCCATCCGTGGGTGGTATGCCGTCGATGGGCAAAGTCTGATGCCTAATCGCCCACTCAGCACTTTTGTGATCTTGGAAATGAAGATACTCCCCCTGTCCGACACAATTGTTTTCGGTGTTCCGTATAATTTCCACACGTGTCGGAGCATCAGATCGGCCAATTCGTCAGACGTTGAATCCTTACGACACGCTATAAAGTGTGCCATTTTTGAAAAACAATCCACGACTGTGAGGATGCTATCTTTTCCGTTAGATTCGGGCAGGTTGGTGATCAAATCGTAAGATATATCTGTCCACGGGCCTGCTGGCACCGGCAGAGGTTCCAGAGCCCCAAAAGGTTTCTGGGTTTTTGACTTCACCCTCTGGCAAGACTTGCAGCCGTCGACGTACCGGTTGACAAATTTCTTTAAGGACGGCCAGTTGAAGCATCTTCTGACTAGAGATAGGGTTTTTGCTCTCCCCGGGTGTCCCGCCGCGCGGCAGTTGTGACGGCTTCTCAGGATGGATGTCTTGATGTCCTCGTCCGTCGGTACTTCCACCCGTCCGTGGCGGTATAGCACCCCGTCCGTACAGCTCCACCCGTCCTTGTTGTCGCCCCCCTTTTCACAGTCAGTAATCAAACTGGTAAGCATTTTGTCTTTCATGGAGGCTTTCCTGATTAGACTTATCAGCTCCTCATCGGAGAATATCAACTCAGCCCCGTCTTTGGTCTCTTCCGCCCCCATAACGTCCACTTCGAACCAGTAGTCCGCATCCGGTATATCCACGGACTCGTCAACAAAGAATACGTCGATGTCCGCGAATCTGTCAACTAAGCACTTGTCGACTTCTGTAATCGCGCTGAATGTATCGGGGGCGATGTTCTCCGGGCGGAGCAACCATCCAAACGTTATCTTGTCTTCCCCCCGCGGAGCTAGGTCCGGACGTCGAGACAGAGCATCCGGCTTGGTGGCCTGGCGTCCTGGGCGGAAGACAATTTTGAAGTCAAAGCTGCCCAGCGTCTCAGCCCATCTTACTTGCCACCGCGTGAGCTGCTTTGTTGTCATGAAGCTCTCAGGGTTTTGGTGGTCGGTATACACAATTGCTTTCAGCCGGTTAGGATTTCCTTTGAGGTAGTGGCGCCACTCCTTAAACGCTGCAACAATTGCCAGTAATTCTTTGTCAAAAATTTCATAATTTCTTTCAGCTTGAATTAAGGATTGCGAAAGATGCGCCACCGGGTGTAATTCCCCATCCTTACTGCATATTTGCGACAATACGGCCCCTAGGGCAAAATCGGAACAATCACATTCCAAGAGAAACGGTTTTTAGGGGTCCGCTATCTTCAGGATTGGTGCGGTTGTGAAAGCCGTCTTTGATTGGTCAAAAGCCCTCTGGCAGTGCTTGTCCCACGTGTACTTGATGTTGGCCCTGGTGAGGTTGTGCAATGGTTGGGTAATCCTGGAGAAATTGCCGATGAACCGCCGATAAAAGTTTGCAAACCCTATGAACCTTTGCACCTCTGTGACCGTCTTTGGGGCTGGCCAGTTGGTTACCGCTGTCACTTTCGCCGGGTCCATTCTCACGCGGTTGCAGGATATCAGAAGTCCCAGGTATTCCACCTCCGCTCGTGAAAACTCGCATTTTTCTGGTTTCAGCCAGAGCTGTTGTTTACTCAGTGTGTCAAGGACGGACATTACTGCTTCCTCATTGTTGGATCCCCGTTGCGTATAGATCATGATATCATTGAGGTATGCTGTGAAGTCCTTCCCAATTCTTCCCAACAGAATGTCTTGCATAAAAAATTGAAAGAATCCCGGAGCCCCCGTAGGCCCAAACAGCATTGTCAGTGGTGCAAATTGCCCCGCGCGGCACACAAAGGCTAGTTTTTCCTCGTCTCCCTCAGCTACTTGTAGGTTACCATAGGCGTTCTGCAGGTCCAACTTTGTAAATTGGTCCGCGTCGAGCAAGCTGTCCACTAAATCCATTGTCAACAGAAGTGGGTATTTATTCTTCACCATGATGGCATTCAGTTTACGGTAATTGAAGCACGGTCTTAAGTTGCCGTCCTTCTTTCCCGTAAACAACACTGGTGCTGCCCAGGGTGACGTCGTCCGCCTTATAGTGCCATGATCTAGGCCCTCTTGGATTAGCGTGTCTAGCGCTTTGTTTTCCGCCGGCGACAATGGGATGATGCGGCTGGCTTGTGGGAGCATTCCAGGAAGTAAGCCGACCCGGAAGTCATACTTCCTCCAAGGGGGTAGGCGTTGGGCCTCCAATTTGCGGAACATTTGTAGGTATTGGTGATACGCCCGCGGAACCAGTTCTTCAGGCGTCTTCTGCAGCTCTGTCTTCTTAGCATCAGCCGCTAGCTTTGCTGACGTCGACCATGACACCTTCGCCGCGCACAGATTTGTAGACACTTGGGGCTGCTGTGAAAGGTTTTTTAAACAGTGTATCCGCTTGCCAGTGGTTCTCATGCACTCTGAGGCGTTGGTGATTGAGGATACAGAATTGTACTCACATCGCGGGGGTGTTAGTCGGCATAAAGCACGCACCCCCTCGTCAGTTGTACTCGCGTGCCTCAACCCGGGCTCCTCCCCGTCTGTTGAGGTTTTTTTTGGACCTGACGACACCGCGTTAGCAGTGGCGATCTCTTCGGGATTGTTCAACGGTGTCCTCACAGTCGTGACATTCAGGCTGTTGGGGCTTGGCTGGACCTGTGGCGCAAATTCTAAGAGAGATGTCCGCTTGCCAGATGTTCCTACGCACTCTGCTGGGAAGGACTGGTGAGAGGGAGAACTAGACTCACATCGCGGGGGTGCTAGTTGGCACGAAGCGCGCATCCCCTCGTCAGTTGTCCTCGCTTGCCTCAACCCGGGCTCCTCCCCGTCCGTTGAGGTTTTTTTCGGATCTGACGACACTGTTTCAACAGTGGCGATATCCTGAATGCCGGGCTTGAATCGGCGCTTCCTCCAATCAATGAGGTGTCCGTGGGCTTGGACCCACGGCATGCCCAAAATTCCGTCGTAGGTGTCCTTCAGGCGTGTGACAATGAAAGTGGTCGGTTTGGTGTCGTTGTCCAGGAAAAGCCTTGCCTCTGCTGAGAATGTGTTCTTAGATCCGTCAAAGCCCGAGATTGTCCTCACAGTAGGCGATCATATCATGCTTAATCTCTCTCTAGCCGCGTAAGCCTCACTAATGACGTCGTGGGTCGCCCCCAAGTCAATGAGGAACGTGGCAATGGGGGTGCTGGTTGTGGCGCGGGGATGGTAGGAGGAAGAAATAGGGGCACTGAGAAACAGCCAATTATTGATTTCATTTAATCTAACAATATTACATGCCCCAATACTTGCTACTACAATCCCCCTGCTTGGGTGAGGCACAACCCTCACACCCGAGCATTGCCATTTTTTGATTGCTCCGCCCGACCCGCTTCTGCTTGATTTCCCGGATCTAATGTAAGCCGGCGGACCTGTTCCTCGAGTTCAGCAATCCGGATAGCGTCCTTGCCCTTCTTCTTCTTGGGTTTGTCTGGGCAGTCTCTCGCGATGTGTCCTTTCTCCCCACAACAAAAGCACATCCCCTCCTTCATCATGTGCGCCTTTTCCGTTCCTGACAGGTACCCCTGCGCCGCAGATAGATCCATTGCTTTTGGGTTGACCGTGGGCGCTTGGTCAATGGTTGTTGCGTCCGTCCCGTTGATCTTGTTATCAATCTTGAGCGCGAGGTTGGTCAAGTCCGATAGTTCCATGAAATGCGCCCTCGCCAGGACCAGTGCGAGTCGTACGTCCTTGTGGGGTCCCTGATGATACTGGCTAATCAGCGTAGAGGCCTCCCACCCCATGTTGGTTGCGTGTTGGTTGAAGATCGACGTGTAGTGCACCACGGATTTTGTCTGCTTGAGCTGGCGGATTGCTTTCTCGGCTCGGGCTTTCTTCTCTGTGTCAAAATACATCATCTGGAATGCGGTCAAAAACTCCTGATACGTAACTGGGACCCCCGCAAAAAGCTTAGAGGTATACGGTTGCGCCCAGCTGCTTGCCTGCCCGGTGTAAGACTCAAAAGTGTTCCTGAGAACCTTTTGCTGAATGGAGAAGGGGATGATGGGGGTGCAAACTCTGCCCTTCTATGCTATCAGTCAACAAGACCCACCAAGCTATGCTTGGCAAGTTTTAATCAAGTGATAGGGTCTGGTCTAGTTCCAGATGAAGTTGTTCGACAACAGGTATGTGAGAGTTGAGAGTGAGTTCAGCAGTTATTTGCAAATATGAGGGTTGTGGTGAGGTATAGATGTGATGGTAAGTGTGAAGGTGGTATGTAAATAACTGGGGAGTACTGAGCTAAGGAGCTGACAACTGGGGAGGAGAGAGCCCCTTATATAGACAAAAGTGGAGCCCCAGAGGGCTTGTGGGTTAGGGTTTCAGATAATCTAGACAACAGTGTGAGGGATTCTAGCTGGTGGGAGTAGATACAAATGGTGTCATAATGTGTCAGGGGTACGTAAATGATGTCATAAGAATGCAGTAGGGCCGCATGAAGGCTGCGTAAAGTGACAGTAGACTGCATGAGTTGACAGGTGGATGCAGGGGGTGCATAAATGAAGTCTGAGGCTGCAGAGTCAGTGTGTGATGACATCATAATATGGAAATAGAAGAGTACTTGATACTATGTGATGACTATAGTCTGATGGGGAGATGTATGCTCGTATCCTGTGATGTGTATAAGCATAATACTGTGATCCTTGACTTGAGGCTCGTGACAGGCTGGTGACTGGGTATGTTGAACGTGTGATGGGTGTCCAGTGTCCAAGGAAGTGTAGGTTCCAATCCAGAGGGGCTCCAGTGACACCTCCAGTGGTGAATAGGGGTAAAATTGGTCGTAGAATCCATTTCTGGGGTCCATTTGGTGGTATCTTGAGGCCCAGTATGAGTAAATCTGTTGACAAAGAAAAAACTTTCGATTTTTCACTTCCACACCAGTCAGATACGAGATCGAAAATATGATCCGGGTGCAATCGTTGGGAAACATGCGGGGGTTTGAGATGACATATAGGCCCACTTGCGTAACGTAGGCTTCCGCTTTAGCCCCTCTAGTGCCGTCAAGGTACCGCCATCTTGGGGCCTTTGAGGGTTGAATTGATGGGGCCGGCTGTTGTGGTCGGTATGACAGGGTTCAGTGCTGCCGGTACTCCTTGGTTTGCCGTCCCAGTCCTTGCCGTCGCTAACTTGGTTTCAGCTAACTGGCGGAGTCGGCGTTCTTCTTGGTTTGACGCTATGAGCTCGTCGAATTGGTGCTTGAAGGCCTCCATATCCGCGGCCATGTTTGGAATTGGCCCTGGTGTTCTGGTGGGTTCGGGGTTTCTTCTGTGTTTTCTGTTCTGGTTCTTCTTTTTGGGTTCTTCTTTTTCTGTTTGTCCCTCGTCTCCTAAATGCAATCTAGCAATATGTTAGGTCCGGTCTGTTGGAGAGAAGGGATGGGTTCTGGGTTCTTCTGGTGTTCTAGCTCAATTAGTAAATTGCTAGATGAGGGAAGAGAATGGATCTCCCCTGGCTCCTCCTTATGGTGAGGAGCGTGACATGTAGGTGTAACTACAAGACATGTCCAGGGATGAGCCTGGCGCCCGGGCGCAGCTCATAACAGTCACCAAGTTCTTCAGACAGAATAAATTCCACACGCTGGAACTTGCATTGCGGATCAAACACTTGGCTGATTGCCGCAAAGTCTTCCATTGGTATCCAATATTTGTCAAACTTATCCTGCATCGGCTTGATCATCTCGGATATGTGAGGCGAGCCGCTGCGTAGCAAGGATTTGAGCTTCTTATCAATCTTCTTCATGGTTTTGTAAGTGAGGTGCGCAGTTGGGTCCAAACTCATCATCGCGTACAAGCAGCCGTTTGTTTTTGTTGAACAACCACTTTTCCAAGCATTTGTTGCGTCTTTGCAACCCCAGTTCAAATTATTTTCTTGTACAACCCTCAAGACCGACATCATGGCGCTGTACAACTCCATGAAAGAAAAGCTAGCAGTCAAGCTTTCTGAAATCTATCAGATTGGCTTAACGCCCAATCTCTGGACCTCTTCAAGGTTGGGGCGGGTTGGGTCAAAATCAAAAATAGGCTACACAAACCCGCCCCGAGACCCGTCGGGTCTTGGGTCAGTGTTGGGTTGACCCGACCCACTTGCATCCTGAATTTACTAGAGGCCAAGGCGGCTTCGCCGCTGGAAGCATAGTCCTCTGCTCAGATGGCCTCCTGCCTTTGGTAGCCAAATCTTTGGTTTTTATCTCTCTTTGCCAGTGAAGGGATTTTTTCTTGTTGAAATCCCTGCAATTAAAGTTTGATGATGTGCTGAATTTATTTATTACTCAAACTTCATCCACAAAAAATGAACAAAGTATGCATGATAATCCAATTCTTGTGGATCATAAGAGCTCATGGTGAAGTTGAGTTACAAAAATGTTTCTCATTTCCCAGGAGAGATTTTATAAAGTACTTCAAGGAAGCTTTGACCCAAGCTAAGCCATAGAATAGGCAAGAAAACAGGATGATGACAGTTCATCCCTGCAGCACAAAAACAAAAATAGCAAAACTGAAAGTAGGAGTCAATCAAAATGACATATTTGACTCAACATCAGTCACTCATACTATCCAACTGTTACATTATATGCCTCTCACTGCTTTTCCCTCCACCAGTAAGTAATATGCAATATTCATCACCACCCTTAACTCACCTCACTTCATTAGTATCACAATGCATTTGCATTTTGCATTAAACAGACTGTTTTTCACATTGACCAGTGGCGGCTGCTACCTCTTTGGGATGAGAGGCTGATGATTGATCATGAGTTGTGAGTTCTGGGCGTGGGTCAAGCAAGCTGGTCGAGGCTTCATCAGGACCTGTAGGTGGGATGACTGGAGGCAAGGGATCAGCTTTGCTTTTGCTAGTTGGGTGCATTGGGATTGGTAAGGGAGGGTTGTCTGAAGGTTCGGGTGGTGGAAGGTTGGGGGTGAGGGGGTTGATAGCTGAATCTGTTGGACACACAGAAGGTGATACCTGAAGGGTTGCGAAGAGATATCGTTGGCCATCACGAGGAGGGGAGCAGCACCAGGAGAGATACTGGTGAGGCTGAGGGCGTGGTCTGGCGTGATGCTCAGACTCCCTGTGGCGTCTATGATGTCCGCAGTCGGGTGCGCGTGCTCAGTGCGCTTGTTCAAAGGTGATTGGTTGGTCAGTCGGGCGAGCCGGGCTCAGATGCTGCTGAAGGGGAAGGGCACGGTATGCGATGCAAAGGCCGCGCCATATCAGTACCAGCGTGGGTGCCAGTTGAGTTGGTGGGCTCGATAGACGAAGATGATGACACGGAAGCGGCGCCTGCGGGTAGAGGAGGGTGATGGGTTGGCCGAGGAAGGTGCTCAGGCTGAGGGGTACAGGTGCTGTTTGGCTGGGGAGAGGGAGACTCGGTGGGGTCGCTTGCGTCCTGCTTGAACTCAGAGTTGACGACTTTGAGTGATGAAGCGAGCAAGGCCAAGGGTTCGATAGTCTTGTCCAGGGGTCTGGCTAGCAGGCACGCAAGACTGTCAGTTAGAGAAGTGATGGGGGGAGGGCATCAAGCTGATACCACAGAACAGACAGCAGGCCGAGGTAGATACAACTCACCGCTCTGGTTCTGTAAACTGACATTGTGGGGGGTGACCGGGATTGGCGATCCAGATGGAGGTGGGGACAGCATTGGGTGCCTAGCAGGAGATAGTCTTGAGGATGGAGTTGGGGTCGAGGGAGCTGATCTGGATGGTGGCGGCCAATGGCCAGGATGGTTTCAGGTGGGAAGAGGAAAATTGACGTAGCTCAAAAAACCAATTGTGATGGGATCAAAGTAATTGTGTATGGTTGCGAGGGCCGCGGTCTGGGCGAGGCAGGGCGAGGCCAAATATGGGAAATAGAGTATACAGGCATCTTGGAATTCCGAATGGCTGGTGCGGTTGCCGTGAAATCAATTACAGTTACAACGGCCACGGCGTGGCGTTTGCGTGGGGGGAGCTAGTATTAAGGTTGAGATTTGAGTCCAGGGAGAGCTTAAAAGGCGGATAACTCCTAGCTTAACACAAGCCCCTCGTTTCAGAGGGAGGCGGGTGAAACACCGCCGGGCGCCTCTCGCGGAGCGAGCCTCTGAAAGAGGGGCTTGTGGGGTATCCCTGACTTTTGGCGTGAGCGGTTTTCAAATTTAGGTGGGAGGAATTTGCCTCCGCTTGTTCCCTATCTTGCAGAGGGAATTTCCCGAGGCCTGTTACACCAATTGAAAGGCCTACATCCGGCCCTTCCCATGCCCAAGCATGGATAAAATCCAGCAAACCATCCGGTGGCCATGGCCCTTTGAAGTTTTACATTTTTGAGACGAGTGACCGGCAGATTGTTCAGGGCTTGCACTGTATGAAGCCCGCCAGTCGGATGCATTCCATCCTTGCATGAATTGCGGCCGTCAATGATCTGAAAAAAAAAACTGATGGGCTGTATCTTCTAGAGTACAGCTCCATGTGGATTCCCATTCCTTCCTGCTCCGAGCTGAGCTCCAGCTTTCAAGAGCTTTCAAGTCTCAGGAAAGTGATATTTTTCTAAAGAATGTTTAATAAAAAAAATACCAGCAGGAAGGCAAGATGCCCGCCTGCTGGGAAATGTGCATCTCATCCGAGGGGGAGCTCAGATGAAGACGCCATCCACGGTTGAAGTGAATATTACCCAAAATACAGCGAAAATGGGAAATCTCTCACCCCAGGACGGGCACTTAAGTTGCAAGCCCCTCTTCCAGAGGCTCGCTTCGCGAGGCGCCCCCGGCGCGCCGGTCCTTCGGCCCCTGGAACGAGGGGATTGTGTTAGGCTAGGGATAACTCATAGGTGTAGTTGTTTCCCCAGGCAATTGGAGATGCTGCACTTCCAGCTATCTGTTGTACTCAACCCCTCCGCTGTTGCACGTGCGCAGTCTGAGGGGCAAAGAGTGGGCCCCCCACGGGTCTGCAGCCTTTGCTGCGGGCCGGGGGCCTTCATGTCCATCACTTTTGACCCGTGCGTTTGACACGGGCTGGGTGTTGAGCCTGTGGGCACGGCTTTGTCGCTGTTGGAAGGCTGGGTTGAGAAGTTGCTTGTGTTTTTATTGTGAAGGGGAACCCCGCCCCTTTTTTTTGAAATTTTGTTAATGGGGAAACCCATGATTTTTTTTTCTTCATTTTGTGTAATTGTAAGGGGAAACCCTTGATCTTGATTTTTTTAATTTTGGCAAAACTGTGTCTTTAATAAACTTGGATACTAGAGGTAATTATTTTAATACTAAAGGGGAACTCGTTCTTTTCTTTTTATTTATTTGATATTTTATAGATGATAGATTTGTCCAATCTGCAACCTGGTGACCGGGATGCCATTGCGAGGTCCTATTTCGAGCGCCAAGTGCGCCGTGCCAACAATTTATGCCTGCCCCGCCAAAGGAACCGCGCTAACCGCCGCATACGCCGTGAGAGGGAGAGAGAAGAAGCTGCTAGGAATAGGAGGGATATGAATAGGGAAAGAGATGAAGAGGAAAGAAACAGGAGAGACAGAGAAAGAGCTAGAGAGAGAATTGATGCTTGTGAATGATACTAAGAGATTTTTTTTACTTTTATTTTGTTTACTAATTGTTCTTCTTTTTTTTATTTTTCTTTTACTTAAATCTTTAGCCTGAGATCCTGTGGAGTGGGCCAGATTTAGAAGAGAGGAGGGAAGATTTATTTAGGGAAATATATATATTTGTTATGGTGAGTTTTCAGGTGGTGAAGTCCTAGAATGATACTTTTTGACATGTGTTGATGCATATCTTCTGGCGAGTTCAGTCCCATCCAGTTCTTCCAAGGTGTAAGAGCCTCCAGGATTTCGAGTTTTTATTCTGTAAGGTCCATTCCATTTATTTTCAAAAAGTTTTCCAAATTGGGAGTCCAAAGATTTATTGTATACTAATACAAGTTCTCCAGTTTGTAGTGGTTTTCTTGCTGTATTTTTGTTGTTCCAGTAATCCACAGAGCTTTTCCTGGTTTCCATGAGGTGCAAATGTGCCTGCTGAAGAATAGTGTCCCTGTTTTCCAGTTGTTGAGTCCTGGCCAAAAGAAGGTCCTGAGTTGATTCCACTTTGGTCCAGTCTATTCCAAAAAAGGTTTCCAGTTTCAAGTCTATGGGTAAGATGGGTGATTGTCCAAGAACCAATTCATAAGGAGAGTAGCCAGTTGATCTTTTGGTGGATATTCTGTCTGCAAACAATACTAAGCGTAAATGAGACCTCCATTTCTTGCCTTCTGTTCCACAAAGTTTGACCAAAGTTTCCTTGATTGCCTGATGACCTCTTTCTACCATTCCATTAGCTTCAGGATAATAAGGTGTTGTGATTTTTACTTTGATACCTGCTTCTAGAAGTGAGTTCTGAAATTGTTGTCCAAATTCTGAGCCTCCATCCACTGTTACTGACCCCAGTGAGAGATTTTCTTTGCCTGTATTTTCTCTAGTCCAACAGCTTCTATCCATCCAGAAAGGTAATCTCTAGCAATTACCAAGTATTTCCATTTACCTGCTTTGATATGTACTGTGTCCAGACTGACTCTACCAAAGATTTTTGATGATCCAGTAGGCCTCTTTGGTTCCATGGGTAGTACTGATTTCCTCTTCTGTCAAGCTTCACAAGATTGGACCCATTTGGTAACTCCTCTTTTAAGTCCTGGCCACCAAAATCTGAGTTTAGTCCTTCTGTAGGTTTCTGAAATTCCTCTGTGCCCCAGGGTTTCATGGAGAGAGCTGAGGATGGATTTCTGTGCTGAAGGGGAAGTGACCACTATTTGGGAGAAAGGTTTTTTGATCCTGTGTAATACTCCATTTGAGAGAAAGAAGTTGGCTGATTTGTGCAAAATTTGTCTGAATTCCAGGGTGCTGCATCCGGGTATAAGTACTGGGGAACCTTCCTACCAGGAAGGATCCCCCAGATCAGTTACCAAGCCCACCAATATTGTTGTATTTGACTACCAACACCGACTTACAACGATTGGGGCCCATTGATCCACCTTTCCTCTTTTTCCAACTTATCCCTCAACTTTCCGCGCTTCGTCTCGGTAAGTAGACCCTTTTCCTTTTATCTCTCTAAGTCCTAGAAAGGACACTTCTCGACGAGTCCGTGGACTCCGGTTGTATTCTCTCAACCAGCCCCTTCTGAAGAAGGCGCGGCTTTTCTCCTTGCGCCTGCACGGCCAAGTCAAGCACCAGCTTTCAGCTGTGACAGCTGAGAACAGCTCAAACCTTAGATATCTCTAGGTTTACATTCACAGCGGTGTCACTTTAGAGACCCGACCTGACACTTTATGAGTTTGAGGTGTATCAATCCTACTGAGGGAGAGAGGAGAAGTGAGATGGAGAGAAAAGCAGAAGCTCTTGGGGAGTCACTCTGAGATGGGTAATGAGATATATGCTGGGGGATATATTTCTGAGGGGTGAAATGTTATCTAAGTGAGGTGTGTAAAGGTGCTACAGAGTGTATGTGGGGGAAGGTGCATACAGAGTGCAGTGGGTGAAAGGGCATATAAGGGTAGTGTAAAAGGTGACACAGAAGGGATGTAGTAGAAAGTGCATGATGGGGATACAACATCTAGAGGGGTGTTTATATATGTGAGAAGTACTACAGGGGGGTGGTACATGATGAGCACATAGTAACAATATCTGAAGATGAGCAGTAATGATGAAGGTGCAATGACCAATGAGTGTACATGAAAGGTAAATATGTGGAAGATGAAATAATGATGAGCATTTGGTAATAACTACAAGAGCTATGAAGGAATGTACTGCTGATACATACGAAGAGAAAAATGAGTAATGAAGTTATGTAAGATGTGCAGTCCTATGTAGCTATGATACTAATGAATGATGTATGTAATAAAGCTAAGGATATATATGAAGAAAATACCTGCCAAAACTATACATGCCAATAACTGCTGATCCATTTGGAAATCCTAGGTGAAATGAGTGGGTGACTAGGGGTAAAATGGGATGTAGAATCTGAATATGAAGTAATAATGAAGTAATTATGAGAGGTTTAGGTGATATGAGGGTGATAGTATGAACAGGAACAGGTGTAAGGACTCAGAGTGAGTCCTTCACTGGATCAAGGGAGGAGGCATAGAAGGGGCGCTGATGCCTCTCAAGGCAACTCTAGTTCACGGGGTTTGGATTGCAAAAGATGACTAGCCGGGAGAGATGTGGGAGCAGGGATCTCTCAGTACAACTGGAACACAAGAAGAGGGAAAAGAAAGGAAACACAGAGAGGAAGTGAAAGGGGTCCTCTTACCTAGCCGGGAGAGATGTGGGAGCAGGGATCTCTGCCGGCTAGGACGTGGAAGGGAGCTCGGGTTGAAGTAGCCTGTGTCTTGTGACATCTCATTGTGAAACCTTGCGGTGCGCGGGGGCTTCACAGTCTCCCCCCCTAAAAGAAATAAGGGGGGTATAGGTCGACAGTTGTTGATGATGGGTGGAAAATTTTGGAGATGGTCGAGTACTGGTGAATTGGGGAGAGAATCAGGCGGAAGGAAAAAAATCGGGGAAGGGGTGTGTAGGCGAATGGGGATCGGGGACGGCAGGGTTGGTGGCGAAATGTGACACGGAATTGATGGACTCAAAGGGCACCTGAAGGTTGATTTAAGAGCCCGGAGTGCTGTGAAGGGCGGGTTGCGTAAGCAGCGTCCAGCATGGAAGCGATGCAGGGTGCGGGGGGGGACAGGGACATACTCATCCTCGGTTGGGTCATTGGAGAAAAGGTCCTCAAGAAGGGACCCGCAGCGGAATGTGATCTGGTCTTCTGGGACAAGTTTGTTGTCGCCAAGTAGGTTGGAACCTTCCGTGGTGGTCACCGTGTTGGGGTCGCCGGCCAATGCCGCCAACTCATGTTTGGTATTGATTTTGTCAAGGGGGTTGTCATAACCTAAAAGGGAGGCCTCTGCCTGGCCGTTGATTTGCGCCACGCAAGAGGCCGAAAGTTTGTCCAAGTCAGGGGCCTCTTCAGATAGTGCTGCCACTCCAGCCGGGCAACCGGTTGGTTTGCCCGCGCCACTTCGATTGGCCGCTTGGCCTCTTGTCCACGCGTTGGGCCCGATGTAGTTGGCCGGTTTGTGAGGGGTGATAAAAGAGGGGGGCACTTCTACTCGGGTTCGGTCAATTGGTCCGGGGCACGCGCCGACCAGGCTGCCGCAGTGCTTTTTGCAGAAATGGCACTTGCCGATGCTATCAAGATAGGAGTTGATGCGCCAGAGGTGGTCTTCATTGATCCCTTGGCCAACGGGTCGATTATGGGGGTTAGGAGCTGTTCGTAACCAAAGTGCCAATTCTTTGATGAGGCTGATGTAGAAACCACTCGTGCGGCTCTTGAATTCGCCATATTTGAAATTGGCAGACTGAAGGGCACGGTAGTCGCTGACTTTTACCTGGAGCAAATCCGGCAGACCAAAGGTGACAGCCTCCGCGAGGGCAAAGTTGTCGAGCGTCTCTTTCTCAAAATTGAGAAGGCTTTGGATTGTTCTTGCTTGTGTGCTGAATTCCAAAAAGGTCTTGGTATCCGCCATCTTGAGCTGGTTGACGCTACGTTTGAGGTCGGTACGCCACTCGGTTGGCAAGGAGAATTCGAAGAGGCGGGATTTGAATTCATCCCAAGGTTTGTCGGCGAATTTCGGGGATTCATTTGCGTAAAAGGAGAGTAAATTGGTCTCGGCAATGAGCCCGCCAAGAATGAGACATTTGTCATCTGAGTGCGTGACGTCCTTCATTGCGTAGAAGAACTGTACGCCTTGGATCCACTTAAGAAAAGGCTCCACCTCTTGGAAGGGCCCTCTGCACGAGGGTCCGTCTGAGACGCGGAATCGTTGAAGATCAATGCGGCCTGACGCTAGTCGGGCAGTCGAGCTGGCTTCCGAATTGATGGGCTCGAGTGCAGCAAAGCGGGCGGCGGTAGCTTCTTGGTCTTGCGCTGCTTTAACGTCCGCTCGGGCTTGTTTCTGGACCGCAAGCATGTTTGCAGTCGCCTGGGCTTGGGCATCTTGAGCAGCTCTCTGGGCATCCTGGACTTGTTGTTGGGTTGCCAAGAGTTGTTTCGCCGTGTTCTGCTGGATGACCATGATGGCGTTGATCAGATCGGAGTGCGAAATGTCGGCTGGGTCTTCAGTGTTTCCAGAGGAACCTTGTCCGCTTTGCATCTTTGAACGGAACAGAGGTGGTTCGTCGAGGGAAGGGAGAGCTGGGGCCGATGGTCCGATGTCGTCAACTAGAGGGGATGGAGTTATAGGGACTGGAATCGTTTGTGCTACAGCTAGTGTGGCTGCTAGACGGGCTTTACGACGGATATCACGGGCGAGCTTTTCGGGGTTTGTGATCAGGATGAGGGGGTCTGTGTTGGATTTACGGGTGCTCATACGATCGTGTTATCCCAAGTGGGATATTAAGAAGAAGAGCCAATGGCAAAGGGAGAAGACTTGGGGAAGAAAAAAAAAAAAAGGAAGTTTTCAAGGGAGGCGTCCGGAAGGCAAAGACGTTAAGAACTTTCAAGGGAGTCGTTTGGACGGTACGGTCGCGAAGAGCTTTCAAGGGTGGAGCGAGTATGCAACAATCGCTAAGAAAAAATTCTGGGCTTTGGTTGAATTGTGTTTGTATTGATTTGGGGTGAACTAGAAAAAAAAAGTGTAAGGACTCAGAGTGAGTCCTTCACTGGATCGAGGGAGAAGGCACAGAAGGCGCGCTGATGCCTCTCGAGGCAACTCTATTTCACGGGGTTTGGATTGCAAAAGATGACTAGCCGGGAGAGATGTGGGAGCAGGGATCTCTGATCAGTACAACTGGAACACAAGAAGAGGGAAAAGAAAGGAAACACGGAGAGGAAGTGAAAGGGGTCCTCTTACCTAGCCGGGAGAGATGTGGGAGCAGGGATCTCTGCCGGCTAGGACGTGGAAGGGAGCTCGGGTTGAAGTAGCCTGTGTCTTGTGACATCTCATTGTGAAACCTCGCGGTGCGCGGGGGCTTCACAACAGGTTTACCACACCAGCCATTGAGAGCAACGGTGGGCCGCTACGCTACATTTAGTCAGTAGTTCAGCGCAGCGTAGCGGATCTAAACTACCAATGACGGGGTTTTCTGTTAGCGGGCAGTGATTGCCCGCTACCGCTAACAGGCCCCCCTTGAAACTACAGGGCCTCTATCGCCGCTATCAGCGCTAGCAGTGCTATTCAACCGCTAAAAAAGCTGATAGCGCTGTTAGCGCCCGTTAGTGTAGCGTAGCGGCCCGTAGCGGGCGCTACAGCTAACGGCACTGTGTCAGGAACTACACCACGCTAAACTAGCGGATAGCGCACGCTACGGATAGTTTAGCGTAGCGGCCCACCGTTGTTGAGAGGGTGTAGGGGGGTGTTCCTCTTGATGGCCAGTACAGACGGGCCATCAAGAGAGCTAGGTGTTTATGTCCCCTCAATGACCAGTTAGCACCGGCCATTGAGGGAGTCGTGCTCTCTTGCAATTGCCACTGAGAATGGCAGGTGAAGAAATCCACAACAGGTGACAACACAGCCGGGGAGCGAGTTTGAGGATTTTGCCAGCGCGACAAAATCCGGTTTACGTCAGCTGTTTGCTGCAGGTGAGGGGTGGATTGCGCTGACATCAACAGGCTGTGGCTTGGGTCTGCCAATTTTTGCTTACTTGTGCTGGTCCGATGTGCTTTTGAAGGTCCAGCAAACCTCATCCTTCACAATACAACCAGCATTCCATGTTGGGTGGCCTTTGTGCCAGAAGGTGCTTTTGATTGAAGCATGAAAAATATATCATTTTTGCCTCTGGCTTGCTACATTCCCATGTCTATAGCAGCCTGTGGAAGCCAGCGGTAGGTAAGAGACCAGGTTATCTCTGAGAGATTTGAAAAAAGTGAATCTCTGCCTGCCAAAAGCAGCGCGATCCACCCCTGGACTGCTGGTGATGCTCTAAGTCATCTAATGCATGGCATATAGAGTCACAACACCCCTGCCTACACCACCACTCAAATTTGGGCTTGGGTTGACGATGGCCCAATGTGGCGGTTGGGAAAAGGTTGGGCTGGGTGGGCGCCAACCTGCCCGCCCAGATTTCAACCGCGGGATTGGATTGTGTCAAAGATTGGTCAGGCCCCCCTTGACCCAACCCATCCAGCACCGCGGGCGGTTGGATGGGTTGGCCGTGGCCAACCCAGCCAACCCATCCCGGCTCTGATCAGCGTGCCCACGGGGGAAGCTGGTTGGGCATGACAAGAGACCAACCAGCTTCGCTCAGCAGGTGGGCCAAGCCAATCATGGCTGGTGCTGAGCAGCGCACAAACGTCGCACTCTGGTTGAGCCTGCGTTGGGCCAACCAAGATTTTTTTTTTTTTTTTTTAAAAAAAAAAAAATATTTTCTGAGCCTCTTTCCATGTTTGGAAAAAGGCTACGTCATAAGTCAGAAATTACAAAAAAAAAAAAAGGATGAGTCTTGGTCCAAATCGGCAGACTCTGTCTGACAAAATTTGGAAAAATGGTTGTTATCACACACTAAACCGCGGGGCAAATATTGAAATGTGCAATGCCCTAGTCGGCAAGCCTGATCTTCCTGCCACACAGAAGATTAGTGAGTTGCAGTTTCTCCCTCCTCGGAGTACAGTGATGTGCTGGGTTTGACCCCGGTGGCAACCAGTATTTTTGTGAACCGCTCACCGGACCCCAACCGCGGCGCCAACAGCGGGCCAACGTGAGGAAATCTGCCGACCACGAGCCCCACACTTAGGAATCACGTGGGAGGTTGCGCTGACCGCGGGTGGCAATCACTCCTGCTACGGGTGACACCAAAACTTCAGGGTGGGGTCGCGGGGGTTGTCTCCACATCACATCCAACGTCAAACCGCGGTTGGGGGCGCTCCGTGGTGTACACCAAGCATCAGAGCCCCTGAGCTAGGAGGACCCCCTATCAGTCCATAATCTAAGCATGCAGCTCCTCCCCTGTGGCTAGCGGGGGGACTAAAGCTTGTGCTAGGATCTAGCGCTGGGCTCATAACCTAAAGAGACAGGAAAAGATAGTGACAACTATGGGAGTCAAACCCATGTCCTAGTCATGGTACAGACCTGCCCTACCGCTGAGCTAAGTCATCTGATGCATGGCGTATAGAGTCACAACACCTTAAGCATCCACATTGGTGTGCAAGTTTAACAAAGCCTCTGAAACGGGTGTCCCGCAGGGACTCTCCGTAGGAGAGGCTTACGCCCAAAGTCGGCCGCATGGCCTGAGCACTTTGAGAAATTTACATGAATTTCTTCTTTTTTGGAATAAACACCTTGTTAAACACAAACAACCGCCTTTCATGATATTCTGAGGAGAACAGTCTGTAGCCTTGCTTCTCAGGCATTGTTTCATACTTTTTGGGGGTGATTTGGCTTGAAATAAGCAGTTGCTTGTGATTGCTAGTCAGCCATGTCCCAGTATTTTGCCCTGTAGAGATTGACAGCTGGCAAACCGGTTGGATCAATGGTGAAACTGATACAATACATGTATTTGTATCTGTATTGGCAATACATAGTTTTGGAAAAGTGTGTATTGTATCTGATATCAGATACATCACAAATACATGTATTTCAATACAATACAGCATGTATTTCCCCTGATACATGCTGTATTGTATTTTATTGGGCACCCAAATACACAGTTTTGGAAAACCATGTATTGTATCTGATAACCAATACATCCAAAATACATCTATACCAATACAATACACGCACGATACTGATACTTGTAAAGGATCAGTTTCACCATTGGTTGGATCATTTTTTCACGCACCCTCTCACGGTTCAGTGAGTTTTTCAGCCTTAGAGCCAGTGCAGCTGGCCTAAAGTCTGCCTTTTTCTACTTCATTATACCTAAATGTGTTCATATCTTTTTAACCTTAAGACATAAGGTTGTTTTGACTTCATATTCTGATTTCCCATGCAATTTTGACCCTAGTGTTCACTGATCACTTTCCAATATCTCTACTCCTTCATAGAGTTTGTGGTTTGTGACACGCATGCGCAGCAGCGCTGTGTAGTCGCACCTGAGCGCTCCAAACCACATGTACATGTGTGATTATGTCATCCAACTTTGAGAATTTTCGAAGTCAGGATCCCCCATGCAGCTGGAGGATACACAGACTTCAGCACACCAGAACCACACCCCAGATAACCCAGGATCACCACCAAAGAGATTACCACGCTCCCAGTATACCTACTGTCACAGGCGCCTAGGATATTGACAGTAAGTAAACTCTCTCACTGAACCTTGCTTATCCAGAGTGAAACTCTGTTGCTCTTGATTGTTTCTTTTTTTCTTTAACTCTTTCATTCATCAAAGATCAAAAGGTTGTCTCTGATTAAGACCTATAAAATCAGAGCAGAGTAGTAACCCTACTTCTGAATCCCATCAACGTTTCCTTGTTGTGAGTGGAGGCTGTTGCACTCTTTTTGGCCTGGCAGAGCTGGCATCCAACTTTTCCGGGTTGAGAATAGCCCAGATCAATTAATAAAGACTTAAAGTCTAGGCCTGATCTTCTCTTTTTCTTTCTTTCTTTCTCTCTCATTGTTTGTATTTCTTTATCCCAAGAAATTCAAACTATTCCCCCCTCTTTTTATTGTGTCCTGCTGTCACATAAGAGACACAGGCTCACAATTGGGGGCCTCATCGGGAAATTTTCCTTTGAACCCATACTTCTAGACTGCTTTTCAGAAAACTTCAAAAGGCTGATCACCTTGAACAAAGAAACAAAAAAATACATATAACAAACTAAAAGAAAGAATCTTTTCTTATCATTATTTGACTCCACCTTGTTTTGAATTTGGTCTTACAGATTTCACACTGATTAAAATCTCTACCTTTGGAACTCCTATGCAATCCAATATCAAGTTGGAAAAAGCAACAGAAGAAGAGATAATAGGGTTCAGTAGAAATAGGATGTTTAAATTACTTATCACAATGTACCAGACCAGATATTACCTATACAGTAGGAATATTATCTCAGTTCTTAGAAAAGCCAGGGATGAAGCATTGGCATGCCTTCAAGAGATGCCTGATATATTTAAAAGGAACTTAAAGCTTAGGTCTTGAATATGTTAACAGTGAAGATTTTAATCTTGTAGGATATACTGATGCCAGTTGGGCTGAAAATGATTTGAAACAATCCACGAGTGGTTTTACCTATTTTCTGGGAAAGAATCTTATCTCATGGAGATCCAAGAAGATATCAGCAATAAGTCTATCCTCTACAGAATCGGAATATAGAGCATACTTATCCGCTGCACAAGAATCAAAATGGATCAGAAAGATGTTGGAAGATACTTATAAAGTACAGACATATGGGGTACTATTCTCGGATAATCAAGGAGCCATTAAATTAGCCAGTAATCCAGTTTTTAATTCAAGGACAAAACATATAGATGTACACTACAACTATATTAGAGAAGCTGTAAAATACAAAGAAATAGTGTTGGAATATATTCCAACAGCTGAAATGACAGCTGACATAATGACTAAAGCTTTAGACAGAGTTAAACATATAAAGCTTAGTATTAGTCTCAGTTTATCACCTCCTACAGGATCAAGGGGGGGTGTTGAAGGTGTAATCCCTGTAGAATGGAAAAGGATCATCAGTGCTCTCACTGCTGAAGTTTCTACTGCCAAGTATTCTCAGCTTCCTGCTGCCAAGTATGTTCAGCTTCCTGCTGCCAAGTATGCTCAGCTTCCTGATGCCAAGTATGCTCAGCTTCCTGCTGCCAAGTATGCTCAGCTTCCTGCTGATAAGCATGCTCAGCTGTCCCTTGCTACAGCTGCTCATCACAGTGCAGAAAGAAATAAGAAAAGAAATGCACCAGAGGAGTGGAGCATTCCTGCAAGGAGGAGAAAAGTATAACTACTTTTCTCTCCTGTCCTTTTGATGCGGACTTTCCAATAAGAAAGTACGCTGAAGAGTAATTCCTCAGCAGCATTTGTTTACTATAAATACTGGGCTCTCTTTGCCCCTCTTGTACCACACACACTTACCCATACTCACTCATATATACACTCACTCACACTCACTCACACCCACTCACAATATATATTCTCAATTCTCAATTATCATCTCATTATCTTATCATCTTTATACATACACATCATTATCAAAATTTGTCTGGTAGCCTCGCTCAAACAGACTCACAAACTAAACTTACCAAATACATACACACTTTTACAACATAAAGTTAACACAGGGCCCAAGTTTCATGTATTTCTAAAGGGGCACAACTAGCAAGGAGAGAATAATCTCTGTGTAAGTACATCAGGCTTGAGAAGCAAAGAGAGAAGAGGAAAGGATGATAAGAATGAGGGATGAGGGGACATACCTACAAGGAGAGAATAATCTCTATCAAGCTAGATAGGTGGCAGATGAGTCGGCAAGTTATGGGTCCTGCTCTGCATAGTGTGACTCTTGTGTGACACCCTAGGAGGGGGGCTCACATATACTTCTGCCAGCTTGTGGACACAGGGAATCCCTCTTTGAATCCTGTGGGCCTTGCAACACTTATGACTCTCTGCAGCCTTGATATTCTGCAAATTATCCTGAGCCTTACGAAGAAGAAAAGAGGAGATTTTTCCAAAACAATTTTTGAAAATACAGTTGATGCCTTGAGGAGTTTTGGATTGCTGCTGGTTGAATTTGTCCCAAATTTTGTTTTCTTGATCTTTGATGGTGCCAGCAATTTTTTGAATGATGTCTGGAAACATTGATGGATGGTGAAAAAGGGGCTTTATGAGAGGAAGATGTGATTTTTCAATTTGATGGGTTGCTTTTTGATGAAAGGAGGGAACTTTGTTTGTCCAGGGGCAAGAAAATTGGGTGTGATAAGGAGACCAATTTTCCAGAAAATCAGCCAGAGTGGAATAATTTTTTTGAACGTTAGATGGGATGATCAAAAGTTGGATTGAGTGCGCTGGTCAATGCAAAGAGTCCACTTCTTCCACATTTCTTGCCTAGCTTCTTTGTTGACAAGATTCTCCAAAAATTCCTCCTTCATGTTGTGTTGGCAGAGAAAACTGTTTTGACAGCTTCAATCAAAGGAACATATTGTGGAGTGATAAAGGTTGGAGGCGGAGGAAGATCAAGTTGTACAAAAAGAGAACCAAGGGTTTGAAGGAGCAAGGCTCAGGATTTGACTGAATCTTTCTGGATAAGTCTAAAAGTGATGGAAAAGAATGGGTTATGGCCATAAACATGGACTAGCTGCATGCCAAAGTGATTCTTTTGAGAGGTCAAGTTGAGAGAAATGAGTGAAGGGTAATGGTGCAGAAGGTTGGGCAAGGTGGGGTGATAGAAAAATGAACCACCAAGATTGCCATCATCTTCTATTTTGGTAAACAGAGAAGTATTAAGAGATTCAATGAACAGATCAACTACATTAGAGATCCCTCAATACCCCTGTTGGTTGGCTTTTTACCGGTGGTTAATGATAAATTTGAGACTTAAATCTGGAAAGTTTGGCTGGAGTTGTTTGAGAATTTCAGCAGGCTTGAGTCCAGTAGCTGTGAGTTTGTTGATTTGAGTTTCTATCTTGTCCTTATGGTGTGAAAACTCTGAAGGGGGATGGTTGTGCTTGCTTTCATTCTGAGTGAGAGACCAAGTGTGGTTCTTGTGGAGTCTAGCAGTCACCTTGAAGGGACAGGTATGGCCAGATCGTTTGGTTGGTTGGGCCTCATTTGCTTTGGTCTTTGTGGGTTGGCCTCACCTAATTCAAAAAAAAAATGGGGGAATCAGAGAAAACACCCTAGTTTTCCAAAACTAAGTGACCAACACTGAGCATTTAAAAACCTTTTTTCCTTGTCACTGTTGGCTACAATGATTTGATAGCCCTGTTTGCTTTTGTATTCCTTGAAGGACTTGTCCAATTCCTCCTTATTTGCAAAGGCTAGATTGTGTGGGCAGTTGATTTCAGGTGGTTTGGTTTGGGGATTTTCTGGCAATGGGAAGTTGGCTGGGGTGGTTGTTGGATTTTCTTCTTTCTTCTCCTTGAGCATTGGGTCATTGATCTGAGCCAAAATTGGGTTGAGGGTCAGGTCTCCTGATGCTGAGGGTGATTCTTTTGAGGGGCTTGACATTGCTCTGCTGGGTATGTTATGTTGATTAGTCGGAGGTGATTGATTATGGTTGGTGGGGAATGATTAATTGTGGTTGGTCTTTGCTTTGCCAAAGCACACTCCATTCCTAGAAGTGTGCCAAAGCACACTCCGTAGTAGTAGTGTGCCAAAGCGCACTCCGTAGTAGGAGTGTGCCAAAGCACACTCTGTAGTAGGAGTGTGCCAAAGCACACTCCGTAGTAGGAGTGTGCCAAAGCACACTCCGTAGTAGGAGTGTGCCAAAGCACACTCCGTAGTAGGAGTGTGCCAAAGCACACTCCGTAGTAGGAGTGTGCCAAAGCACACTCCGTAGTAGGAGTGTGCCAAAGCACACTCCGTAGTAGGAGTGTGCCAAAGCACACTCCGTAGTAGGAGTGTGCCAAAGCACACTCCGTAGTAGGAGTGTGCCAAAGCACACTCCGTAGTAGGAGTGTGCCAAAGCACACTCCGTAGTAGGAGTGTGCCAAAGCACACTCCGTAGTAGGAGTGTGCCAAAGCACACTCCGTAGTAGGAGTGTGCCAAAGCACACTCCGTAGTAGGAGTGTGCCAAAGCACACTCCGTAGTAGGAGTGTGCCAAAGCACACTCCGTAGTAGGAGTGTGCCAAAGCACACTCCGTAGTAGGAGTGTGCCAAAGCACACTCCGTAGTAGGAGTGTGCCAAAGCACACTCCGTAGTAAAAGTGTGCCAGAGCACACTCTGTAGTAAAAGTGTGCCAGAGCACACTCTGTAGTAGGAGTGTGCCAAAGCACACTCTGTAGTAGGAGTGTGCCAAAGCACACTCTGTAGTAGGAGTGTGCCAAAGCACACTCCGTAGTAGGAGTGTGCCAAAGCACACTCCGTAGTAGGAGTGTGCCAAAGCACACTCCGTTCTAGGAGTGTGCCAAAGCACACTCCGTTCTAGGAATGTGCCAGAGCACACTCTGTAGTAGGAGTGTGCCAAAGCACACTCCGTAGTAGGAGTGTGCCAAAGCACACTCCGTTCTAGGAGTGTGCCAAAGCACACTCCGTTCTAGGAGTGTGCCAAAGCACACTCCGTTCTAGGAATTGCCAGAGCACACTCTGTAGTAGGAGTGTGCCAAAGCACACTCCGTTCTAGGAGTGTGCCAAAGCACACTCCGTTCTAGGAGTGTGCCAAAGCACACTCCGCTCTAGGAGTGTGCCAAAGCACACTCCGTTCTAGGAGTGTGCCAAAGCACACTCCGTTCTAGGAGTGTGCCAAAGCACACTCCGTTCTAGGAGTGTGCCAAAGCACACTCCGTTCTAGGAGTGTGCCAAAGCACACTCCGTTCTAGGAGTGTGCCAAAGCACACTCCGTTCTAGGAGTGTGCCAAAGCACACTCCGTTCTAGGAGTGTGCCAAAGCACACTCCGTTCTAGGAGTGTGCCAAAGCACACTCCGTTCTAGGAGTGTGCCAAAGCACACTCCGTTCTAGGAGTGTGCCAAAGCACACTCCGTTCTAGGAGTGTGCCAAAGCACACTCCGTTCTAGGAGTGTGCCAAAGCACACTCCGTTCTAGGAGTGTGCCAAAGCACACTCCGTTCTAGGAGTGTGCCAAAGCACACTCCGTTCTAGGAGTGTGCCAAAGCACACTCCTTTCTAGGAGTGTGCCAAAGCACACTCCGTTCTAGGAGTGTGCCAAAGCACACTATGTTCTAGGAGTGTGCCAAAGCACACTCCGTTCTAGGAGTGTGCCAAAGCACACTCCGTTCTAGGAGTGTGCCAAAGCACACTCCGTTCTAGGAGTGTGCCAAAGCACACTCCGTTCTGGGAGTGTGCCAAAGCACACTCCGTTCTGGGAGTGTGCCAAAGCACACTCCGTTCTGGGAGTGTGCCAAAGCACACTCCGTTCTGGGAGTGTGCCAAAGCACACTCCGTTCTAGGAGTGTGCCAAAGCACACTACATTCTAGGAGTGTGCCAAAGCACACTCCGTCCTGGGAGTGTGCCAAAGCACACTACATTCTAGGAGTGTGCCAAAGCACACTCCGTCCTGGGAGTGTTTCAAAGCACACTCCGTCCTGGGAGTGTGCCAAAGCACACTCCGTTCTAGGAGATTCAATGTTTGCCAAAGTCTCAAAGAACATCCATTATCTCCTCAAGGGGATGTTTTCTGTGTGTTTTTCTTTCTGCCACGCAAATTGGCAGCAGATCAAAGACATCAAAACATGGATGGTTGAGGTGGAGGAAGGTTGATTATTTTTTATTGATTATCATTTTCTTATCAACTCTTGATTGACTTGCCACACGGACAGCCTGTGATTCACTGTTTTTTCCAGCAGAGACACCAGATTTTTTTCCCAAGGCCCTTATGCAATAATGGACCTGGAGGCCAAGATGCCAAACAACGCTTTTGAAACATTTCAAGGAATCTTACTCACGCTGATCAAACCTCAGGTGACACGGAAGAACAAGTGGGCTCACGCAGACAACAAAGCGATATTCCTTGGCACCAACCCCAACATCTGCACCCTGCGCTCAATGCACTCAAGAAGATCAATTTTGCTTGTGGAAGCTTGGAAGGCTTCAGCCATTTTTGAGAAGGTTTTAAGTCAGGCGAGGATGACCCCAACATTCAAACTAAGATTCTTGGTAACTTGGATCCCAAGAAATACCCACATCAAATCCTTCTCTCTTTCTTGATCTTTGGTAAGTTTTTTTTTTCTTCAATTGTTCTTGCCCTCATCACTAATGTGGATCTGCACTTTAGGTGCCTGCGGCCTTTTTGGGACACCGGTCAACAACCGCACCATGTTTCCCCCCGGGTTGTGTCTTTTTACCAAGCGGCTGACGCTGAGAGATGCAACCGCACAATGTTTCCCCCCGGGTTGTGTCTTTTTACCAAGATGCTGACGCTGAGAGATGTGTCTCCCCCAGAGCCCGTCTGGCGCGAGACCCAGCACCTCATCATCCTAGCAATTACCAATGAGGACAACGTTCTGAGCACAATTTATTTGGCCAATGCCATTCAAAGAGATTTTTTTTCTCTCTGTACCCTTTGTATGACCATTGTCCCTTCTTACCAGCAGAATGATGCTAACCTTTGCCGACCTACTGAAGCGCTTTCTCAAGAGGAATACTTCCAGGAAGACAAGTAGAAGTGTAGAGTTACAAGTTTCTTTACCATTCCATTACAGATGTTTCTCCCTTTTTCAATTTTTATTGCAATTGGTGTTTTTTTGTTTTCAATGTTTATTGCAATTGATGTTGTTTCTCTTGCCCTAAATTGGCCATCTCAAAGCCTTGTTTGGATTGGCTGGACTGACAAGCAGCATCCCACCTTGTCTTCTGCCCACTGGCCTGAGTACCTGATTTTAACAAAACTGTCTTTATCTTGAAACTAATTTCCTGGACAGCCTCTTTCATATATAGGACCAATCTGTTGAGCCATTCCTGGTATTTACTTCGGCTCAATACCTGGCTCTCTGGACCAACAAGGGGAAGTGTAAGCAGTAACCCCTGCTTGGCAGTGCTGGCGGAGCAATTTCAATATCTGGGGACTGAGCTCAACAAAGCAGACTATCCCCGTCGTCCCCTTATTATCACCGTCCCACTTGGGAATAACGGTGCGCAAACAATGTCTATCTAAGGGGCGAGCCGGGTTGCAAGCTGGTTTAACGATTTTTTGACCTCTCCGAGATCAACCCAAACACCGGGTATTTTCAGTTGGCAATTGAGACGTTATGGAGCTCCTACGGTGTCAGACCGTAGGCAGCGCTGTGAGGGGGAAAGTGCTGGGTAGCTGCCCTCTTGGCTGTCCGTCGAATCAAGCAGAAATCAGGGATCAAATCTGGATAGCGGAGTGATGGGGAATCTGTTGAGAAAAGTAAGGGGGATGGATACCCTTGGCGGACCTGAGGAATGAGAAAGAATCAAGAGTACGGAGTAGAGTCCGCAACAAAGAGTGGAGTGTACTAAACAAGGTTTGAAGATCAGGTAATGCGGGAGGAGTAAGGGAAATATACAGGGCAAAGACCGGGGATACTGCCGGTGATGAAACTCAAAGAGGGATACAGGCCACTTGGCCAGGGATCAGAAAAGATGCTGGGGATACTGATAGCAGATCAGAAAAAGGTGATTTTATTCCCCTTGGATCAGGATGGAATTGCATGTGGAACTTGTTCAAGCTCAGCGGAGCTTGAACTTATAGTCTAAGATGAGCGGTGTGCGCCTGACCCTTGTGTCCGACGCACATCCCCCGCTATGACAACAACAACAACACACTAGATGCTCCGCAAAAATAAAATAAAGAGATCAAAAACATGAAACAGGACAAAGGGTGGGAAAGGATAGTACAGAAAACAATGTTGGAGAAAGAACTAGCAAAAATCATGTAAGGAGACGGGAAACCTGTGACGGCGGAGGCGGACAGAAAAGATGGGGTGGGTGGTTTCATATGGCGGAGGCGGAGTTTATTTTGAGGATTTTCAATTTCTGTGGAGCCCTGTACCGGCGGTCTGCCTACCACAATGTCCAAGGCAGTAGATGCTACCATATCCTTTGCGCCTGACAGGAACTTCCGCCGTCAAGCTTGAATCTGAAAATTCTCAAGAACCTTGCCCTGGCATCTGGAATGCCTGCCATCAACGTTTTTGCCAAGGAAGAAACTCAATGCCGCATTACAAGCTCAGAAGGAAGAATTTTGCGAAGGTACCGTCAAAGAAAATCTCAGTGGCTTGACTTACGCTTGAAAGCCCTGGGAAGACCTGACGTACGATGTTCCTGTTCCAGGCGGCCAACACCGTTTACTGAATGATATCTATGGATATGTCAAGCCCGGAACTCTGACAGCTTTAATGGGCTCCTCCGGAGCTGGAAAGACCACACTTCTTGATTTCCTGGCCAATTGAAAGACCACTGGTGTGATTGGAGGTGATGTGAAGGTTTCCGGATGTGCCCCTGGCTCTGAATTCCAAAGAAGGGCAGCTTAATGCCAACAGCAAGATGTGCATGGATGGACCACCACCGTTTGAGAGGCATTCAGATTTTTGGCATACCTGAGACAACCGGAAAATGTGTTGGTCAAAGAGAAGAACGCATACGTCAAGGAAGTCATCCAGCTCTTAGAACTGGAAGATTTGGCCAATGCAATGATTGGCTTTCCAGGATTTGGTTTAGGTGTTGAAGCTTGCAAACGTGTCACAATTGTTGTTGAACTTTTGGCCCAGCCCCAATTACTCTTGTTCCTTGATGAACCAACTTCTGGCTTGGATGGGCAGAGTTCTTACAACGTCATACAATTTTTAAGGAAGCTAGCCTCAGCCAGACAAGCAATTCTGTGCACAATCCATCAACCTAAATCTCTTTTGTTTGAAAACTTCGACAGACTCTTGCTCCAGAAGAAAGGTGGTCGATCTCTTTCTACCGTATCCTTTGCGCCTGGCAGGAAATTCTACCGTCAAGCTTGAATTGGAAAATGGCCAGATCAAAGCAGCCGAACAGTTGAACAAAGTAACAATTACAAAAGTACAAAGGATGAAAGAAAACAAAGGCAAACGCTGAGCCCCCGCTCCTGAGGCAAGAAAAGCAGACAAAGGGAAATGCTCAGCTCCAGCAGCTGAGGCTCTTCTTTCCACCTCCTGCTTGTCCAGCAGCACTGTACTCCCACAAATAAAACACCGTCCACTGTGAAAAAAACTCAAGAAACTGCTGCCAGTTGGCATGCATTTTTTCACAGTGGTCTTGCACCGACTGCCCCTCCCAGCAATTCTGCCCCAACTTCTTACTCTCCCCATCCACTTTCCCCCAACTCCATATCCTCTTCCCTCATCCTTCAATCACTATCATGGCAAAAAAGCAAAAAGCTAATGACCCTCCTCGGCCTTGGGGCCGTCCCCTCAAAGGCCAATATTTTGGTTGCAGACCAACTTTGGCTGCACCAACCGTCAGCCTCTTTGGCTTCTCTTGTGGGCTTGCTACCTCAGCACTCCCCCAACCCTGGGCCTTCTACTCACTTCGCTTCTCTGGACAAAACTCGTACTCTGTCACGCGCAGGTTGCGTCAGGTGATCTGTAGCTAATAGTGGAGGCCTGCCTAACTAGTAAATCTACCTATACTCTTCTATATATGCATGCCTTTTATGATTTATATGACTTTCCACCTGGGTATGTGTAAGGGTCGGGAGACCCTTCACTGTTTGGAGGCAGAGGGACAAGGCAGTGAGGCCTTGGAGCGGTTCTAGAAACAATCTTGGGGCTTTATTTCATAGAGCTAGCTCAGTGAGAGAGGGATCAGTCCGGGGTCTCTCTGCATACAAGATGGATCATAGAGGAAGGAGGAGAAAAGGAAATTAGAAGCTTACCTAGCTCAGTGAGAGAGGGATCAGTCCGGGGTCTCTACTGAGCTAGGTGGGGAGTGGGGAAGAGTAGACTATATAGATGAGAGCTTATATAATCAAAGGAAAGTCTAGTGTAACCTTGTGAAACCCAAGAGGAACGCGGGGCTTCACAGTATGGCCTGTACTAAACCTATAATTGTAACTAACTTCTAAACTAAAAGAGCTAGCTGGGTAGTTGAAGTGAGTGACTAGGGTTAAGTTTGTATGTAGAATCTATTTCTCTAATAATATTCTATCATATGCTAGTATTGTAGGCTGTAAGTTGAGGTTTTGACAGTTTTGTTGCACGCAACAGATCTGGATCACCACACCGTACGGCTGGGCCTTCTACCCGCCTTGCTCCTCCGGATTACTCCCCGCGCGACTTTGTCCCGCCGGTTCTTTCTACTCCAGAGACTGCGGAGCAAGCAGAATAAATTTTTTCTGTTCTGTCCTTGCCAGAAGCGGAGAAGAATTTTGTTGATTAAGTGCTCAAAAGGGTAAGCCCATGTCTACTTATTCATAATTTTCAGTTCTGAAGCTGAAAATGGCGGCCCTTCTAGATCCACTCAAAGCTAGGACCTCAACCCAACAGCAAGGACTCGCCCTTCCTCCTTTCTATTGAAGGTCGGGCCCAGACCGCCGCGATATTTTCAAAACACAAGGCATTCCATGTATCCAACGTGTTGGTTGGCAAGGTCACCCCTCGTATCATGGTCCTGATTGATGCAATTCTCGAAGTCCACCTGCCCCCTCGCGCATTGGGAGCATTACAATGGGTGCCGAGCCAAGTAGCGACATTAAGGAGTAGATAGTCATGGTGGAGAATGGTACATCAATGCATATCCTTTTTTTGATAGGTTCTTTTTGCAACTCAACTGATGCGCCGCCAAACGTATGCAGTCTGCAAGTCAATCTTTTTCCCGGAGGAACCCTTGGTCTTTTTCCCCAAGGCCCTCAATCTTGATGCAATAGGGGCACCGGAAGCTCAGATACCCAACGAGTCTTACAAAAGATTTTGCGGAATCCTCCTCTTGCTGATCAAACCCCACATGACACAGAAGAACAAGTGGGCTTACGCGGTCAACAAAGCGATTTTCCTTGGCACCAACCCCAACATCTTTCACCCTGGGCTCAATGCACTCAAGAAGAAGATCAACTTTGCTTGCGGGAGCTTGAAAGTCTGCAGCCGTTTTCAAGAAGCTTTTGAGTCAGGTACCCCAACCTTCAAACTAAAATTCTTGGTAACTTGAATCCTGAGAAATACCCACATCAAATCCTTCTCTCTTTCTTGATTTTTGGTAAGTAATTTTTTTTCTTCACTTGTTCTTACCCTCATCACTAATTTGGATCTGCACTTTAGGTGCCCGCGGCCTTTTTGGGACACTGGTCAACAACCGCACAACATTTCCTCCCGGTGTGTGTCTTTTCACCAAGCTGCTGATGCTGAGAGATGCGCCTCCCCCAGAGCCCGTCTGGCGCGAGACCCAGCGCCTCATCATCCTAGCAATCACTGAGAGGGGTGACGTTCTCAGCACAATTGATTTAGCCAATGCCATCCGGAGAGATTTTCTTTCTTTCTGTAGTTTGCATTCCCCTCTTGTTCCTTCATACCAACAAGGAATTGAACTTCAGCCACCTTCTGAAGCAACTCCTCTGATGGAATAATTTTTTTTCTATAAGTTTTTTCTTTCCTTTTCTTTACAGATCATTACTTCATGCTTTTTTTCACCGTTGCTATACCAATCTTTACTCTTTTTCTGTCTTGTTGTATTTTTCCTTTTCATTGGAATAAAACCATGACCTTTGAGGAATTCTTGTTGAAGAGTGGTACAGGTGCATCAAGCACTCCTGACGGGCCCACTAACACCATCCAGAGTTTAGTGTAACATCAAAGAAAGTTGCCCCTTGCTTGAAAGTCCTAAAAAGGGGTCATGACAGGCACATGAAAAAATTCCTGCACCATGTGTGGGACTTCACCGCCGCACATTGCGGTCACATTAACATATCAGGATGGCCAACCAGTCCTGAGCCACCACCCCGGAGCCCCACCAAGGGCGTTATGACCTGCAAGGCACTCCAATCCACCGTTACCCAACCTCTGCCACCCGCCCCAACCCATCAGCTACTCCTACCGGTTGCAACTCTTGAAAGCACTCCAACCACCCAGACTGCTGTGGCCCAAAAACCCCACGAACCCAAGATTGAGCAATATCAGCAGAGCCTCCATCATCAAGAGGTCAAACAAAGTTGGTGGAGCCCCAACCCTCAAAAATTATATCAAAATCAACAGACAATTCGTCTAGGGTCTGCCTTTTTTGCACCCCAAAAAATTACCCCATGCACACCAAAAGGGTGTGCAAGTCTGTGTACACCACATTACTTGGTGTGCATGTCTGTGCACTCCAAGTTCCATGAAGTGCGGGTCAGGTACTCCAAAGACCACGCTTCCCTGTAGTTCTCAATGACCAGTTGATGCTGGTCATTGGGAGGACTCATCCCTCTCAATGGCCGGTATGGACCGGTCATCAAGAGGAAACAACTCTTTCAATGACCAGTGCTGGTCATTGGGAGGAAAAATCCCTCTTGATAACCGCTGCTGGTCATTGGGAGGACTTGTCCCACTCATCCCTCTCAATGAACAGGACAGACCGGTCATCAAGAGGGGTGCTTCCTCCTGATTTCCTCCCAATGACTGGGACAGACCGGTCATCGGGACCCTCTCAATGACTGGTACTGGTCATTGGGACCCTCTCAATGACCGGTACAGGTCATTGGGACCCTCTCAATGACCGGTACTGGTCATTGGGACCCTCTCAATGACCGGTACTGGTCATTGGGACCCTCTCAATGACCAGTACTGGTCATTGGGAGGACTCACCCCAATCATCCCTCTCGATGACCGGTCTGTCCGGGTCATCAAGAGGGTTGCTTCCTCCCGATGACCGGGACAGACCGGTCATCAAGAGGTTTGTGTCAGAATACAGAGGTTGAAACTCTAGACGCCAAAAGGCGCAGGGGAGAAACTGACTTTGATGCAGTGCATCGTAAGTTTCAAGTTTCATCCCTCCAAACCCAAGCCATCGTTGCTAACCTTGTTGTCTCACCATCTCTACAACAGATGAGACGAGCAACAACTCCCCGAGGGCGCGTGGTAGAGAAAGAAAAGATAGCAACATCAGGGCAGCTCCGAGTTCCAATTCTTTGATCTTGTGAGTAATTAAGAGACAGCTTTGAGCAAGAGCTGGAACAGCAGACTGACAATCACCCGCTCTCAAAGTTCAATGTCTCATAGAATATCAATCAGCCCCAATAACCTGGCATCTTGAATAAGTCTCTTGACCAATGAGTAAGCACAGAGATCTTTGCTCCTACTGGTAGCAATGATGCACTTAGCTAACATAGATGTTGTCCCATGATAGCCTCAACAGGACTAGTCAACCGCTTCACTAAGGAATTCAACACTGTTGACACAAGTGTGCGGAACACAAGAGGTACTCAATCCCATGTGACAAACTAGAAAGCAGGAGCACAAAACTAACACAATGCAAATGTCTCTGTAGTAATCTCTCTCTTAGCGTTCACAGCCAATAACTTCCATTTGTTCTCTCTCTCTCTCTAGAATTTGTGTCCAAGCTTTCCCTATTATCTTTTTCTTCATCTCATAACTCAGAGGCACGGGAATTTTGCCTGCTCTTAGGTGAATACTCATTTCATTCTTGAATCAACACTTCTCAAATGACAAACAAATTCTATGTAAATACTTGACTAGATAATTGTTCTGACATCAAAATCTATCTTAGTTGTCTGCAATCTTACAGGTTGCTTCCTCCCCAATGACCAATCTGTACCGGTCATCAAGAGGGATGAGTCCTGTCAGCTGGCTACTATGGCAGAGTCACCGTGACAAGATACAAATGAAAATATAAAAAGTAGTTTTACATATGAAAGAGACATTATTACTCTTACATATGTAAAACTACGCAAAAACATTTAATACATATGTAATAATTGATTACTTAGCTTTGTGTAATCAATAAGTAAAATATTATAGAAGATTCTGATTCTACAGGTAAAATAACCTAGGGTAAGTGCACAGAAGCTAGTTCTAGTACCTTCTGTGGCACATTTCCACGGAAATGAGCATCACAGAACTGCCAAACCAGCCCCTATGACGTGTAAGGCACATGTAAAAACACGCAGAACCTCTGTAAATGGTCCTTGGCAACCCTTGTATCCAAGCCCCAAGGTTCCACGACCCACAGCGCCTTCTAGCGTAACCAAATTGCCTCAGAATGCGCCCACAAGTTTCCCCCTGTCCCCTGGGCGCCCCTGGAGGCCTGCATAGGCTATAAAAAGGGCCATTTCTCCGCCCAAAAGGAGATTCCCCAGCTTTACATTAGCTATTAGAATTTTACCCGCCTTCAACAGCCTCAATACTCAAGTGACTCTAGGGTCTTATACTAGCAAGTTTAAGCCCATTCTCTTGAGATTCTCCACCATTTCTTTCTGGGATTTGAAACACCCCTGTTTAAAGGCCCCAGTTCTTTATTCTAGAGGGATTAAACAACCCTGATTTATCAAACCCCTCTTAAAATTACTTATATCAATTTTATTACATCTAATTGGCCCAAATTGCCCTATTTTTACGCCATAATTCCCAACATTTACGTTGGAATTATCCCTTATACCTTTGTCTTAGAGTTTTACAACTCTAATATTTTGCTTTGCATCACGTGTAGCTAGAAGGATAATATCCTTGGCATCACGTAGGCTGACAAGTCCTATTGATGACTGGTGCTGGTCATGGGGAGGACTCACCTCCTCAATGACCGGTATAGACCAGTCATCAAGAGGTTTGAACTTTTTTCCTCCTGATGACCAATCTGTATTGGTCATTGAGAGGGGTGAGTCCTCTCAATGACCGGTGCTGGTCATTGAGAGGGATGAGTCCTCCCAATGCCTGGCGCTGGTCATTGGGAGGAATCATCCCAGGGTTGTTTCCTCCCAATGACCGGTCTACCCTCAATGGCCGGTCTGCTGCAGCCGTCAAGGCGGGAGTGCGACAGGGTGCACTCCAAAGTTTTTTGGAGTGAGCTTCTGCACACCCAGCATTTCCTGGAGTGAAAATAGTTCACTCCTAAAACAACATCTTTTTGGAGTGAACTATTTTCACTCCATGAAATGCTGGAGTGCATACCTGTGCACTCCAAAAAACCTTGGAGTGCACACCTTTTTTGGTGTGCGCGCAGTAATTCTTTGGTGTGCAAAAAGGCAGACCCTATTATTGTCATGGTGAAGGTCACGGATTTAGCCGCTGTCCCAATCTTCAGAAAGACAAGACGGACACCCTTGTCAAGCAGAAGGGGAGCAGCTTCTTCTTTCCAAGTGGCGCTCTTATTCCCTTTGATTCAAGCCGACCAATCCGCGGTGTTGTCACCGTTTCCAATTGCCTGACCCAAGCAGTTTTTGCCGCACTCCGCTTCAAGCAAGTTACATCTCACTCAACAAGATCCATTCTCCAGAACCTCTTCCCCCACCCTTCCGGAATTGTGTGTGGAATCCCACAAAAGAAAGGAGAAAGGCGCCGCAGTCACAAAGAACTCCGCCTGCTTGGTCTTATCATTGTTTTTATAGCCGTGGAGCAGCAAGGCCCGCTCTTTTGGATTCCAGATCTCCACCCCGTTGTGTTCAATCCGTGCAGGCGATGGACTCTGTTCTTAGGAAGATTGCCAATCTCTTGGTCCCTGGCCTTTCTGGATCTAAGCTTGTTGCCACTTCTCCTGCCGTGGTGATGGGTAGGAAGAAGTGGTCTTGACATCGCCATGCAGAACATTTTTCTCAAGATCAAGCAGTTCCATCTCCCCCGAATTCCGTTCTCAAGACCATTCCTAGTCAGCAGCACTGCCTGAAGGCGGAACGTTTGCCCGCGTCTACCGATCTCAAATCCTGTTCCCTGAACCCTTCTACTCAATCCTTGTACAAATCTACTGATCTGCCGCCTTCCAACCTCCGAGACAGGGTAAAACTATGTCCCAGCCCTTCCCCAATTCCGACCGCCAATCTTGCTTCTAGTACTCAACTCCGCCAGGCAGCAGAGCATCCAATTCCGCTTCCTAACCTCCGAGACGAGGTTAAACTACGATCCCCTTCCTATTTGACTCCTGTTCCCAATCTCTCCTCTCAGCCCCGCAGGATGGCTGAGCAGTTGATCACATCTCCTGCCCTCCGAGACAAGGCTAAACTATGCTCTATTTCTTCTTTGAATCCAACTACTGATGTCCATTCCGGTCGCCAACTCTACCAGACGGCAGAGCCTCTGATTTTGCCTCCAAGCTTTCCAGAAACAAATTACTTGACCCCTTTGCCATTCTGAATTGCGGAGCTGCCTCGTGCGCTCGTTGATACCGTCCCGTCCCGGCGGTTTGATCCTCTTTGGTCAACAACCTCAGACTCTTCTCTGATCTTTCCTTTGCCTCAAACACCCACTTCAACTCCCAATCTTTTATCGCCGCTCATTCCAACACTCCCTGATCTTCCCATCCAGACCCCGTTTCCGCCTCAATCCTCCAACTAAAATTTGTCCAAGCTTTATAATCTGACCTCTTCTGAGCTTTTGAATTCTCCGCTTTCTGTTCAAACAACTTTCACTAGCAACTCTCAATCATCCTCCTCATCTCCGATCCTTAAGTGGGGCGTACTAGGCTCTTTCCATTTGGTTGGCAGAGAAGTTGTGGTTTGTTGTGGCTGTTCTTATGGGGACATTTCTAACCAAAAGCAAGTTCCCCCTCCTGGTATGCACTTCCTGGGTAGCTACTACCGGCGAGTTTTGAAAATCCTACTTCAGCCACACTTGTGAGCATTGCATTGGCGCCCGGATGTTTCTTTCTTCTAGTTTTCCCCCTTCCCCCTCAAGACTTTCCTTTCCAGATCTTTCTTTGACGCCAGATGGAGGATGAGCAGTCTAGGGACAGACTGCAAGCGTGGTGGAGATGTGGTGCACTAAATCACTATGAAAAAAACTCAAGAAACTGCTGCCAGTTGACATGCAGCATACTCGAGTCAAATGCCCATTTATACAAGGCTCATACCAATGAATCCCAGGGTGGTAAACCCTGGAATTCCTGCACATTGCTCAACTGAACTCTGGTGCAGTGCACAATACTGAGGCACACCAAGCTGATTCTGAGCTATGATATGTATATATATATATATATAAGACAACCTACTCTGAGCTGAATGCTCAGCTTTATTACATATCAGGAAGAAACCTTCCTGGTCAACAATCCCACAGAGCTTTTATGTAGACTGGGAGGGATCCCTCTCAGTCAACATGATGAAAGGGTAAACACCCTGCTCAATGACCGGCACAGTCCGGTCATCAAGCGGGTACACATACTCACTCGATGACCGGCACACGCCAGTCATTGAGCCGGTACACAACCCGCTCGATGACCGGCACAGTTCGGTCACCAAGCGGGTAAACATACCCGCTCGATGGCTGACACATGCCAGTCATTGAGCGGATACACATACCCGCTCAACGACCGGCACACACTGGTCATTGAGTGGGTCTAATCCCACTCAATGACCAGCAAACACCGGTCATCAAGTGAGTCTGATCCCACTCGATGACCAGCACACACCGGTCATTGAGTGGGTCTTATCCACTCGATGACCGGCACACACCAACCGTTCTTCGAGATGGTACACTCAATGACCGGCACACATGTTTGCCGGTCATTGAGAGGGATAAGACCCTCTCAATGACTTGCTTGTGCCAGTCATCAAGCGAGTATGTGCCGCTTGATGACTGGCATCTGCTGTTCATTGAGCGGGTATGTGTACCCGCTCGATGGCTCGCGTTTGCCGGTCATCAAGGGGGATAAGACCCTCCCGATGACTGGCGTGTGCCGTTCATTGAGTGGGATCAGACCCACTCAATGACCTGTGTTTGCTGGTCATTGAGTGGGATAAGACCCACTTGATGACCGGTGTGTGCCAGTCATCGAGTGGGATCAGACCCACTCGATGACATCCCACTTGATGACCGGCCGGTGTTTGCTGGTCATCAAGTGTGATAAGACCCACTTGATGACCGGTGTGTGCCGGTCATTGAGTGGGATCAGAACCACTCGATGATTGGTGTGTGCTGGTCATCAAGTGGGATCAGACCCACTCAATGACCGGTGTGTGCCGGCCATTGAGTGGGATCAGACCCACTCATTGACCGGTGTGTGTCGGACATTGAGTGGTATTAGACCCATTTGATGAACTGAACACACCGGTCATCGAATGGGTCTAATTCCACTCAATTCCGGCGACTTTCAATGTATGTAGGGCCCTTGTCCAGGAGGGATTCCTCTTGGACAACCGGTGCATGAAGCAGTCGTCCAGGAGGTATCCCTCCCGGGCGACTGATATATGAAGTAGCCGTCCGGGAGGGATCCTACCAGGAGGGATCCCTCCCAGGCGACTGGTGTATGAAGGAGTCGTCCGGGAGGAATTGCCTCCTGGACGACTGTTATGTAGGGTTATTGTATGTATCTGTTGTCTGGGAGGGATTCCTCCTGGACAACTGGTGTATGAAGCGGTCATCCGGGAGGATCCCTCCCGGGCGACTGTTGTATGGGGCCGTTCTCCGGGAGGCCTCCCTCCCGGACGACTTTTGGTTGACCAGTGTGTTACACATGTTGTTGACTGGGAGGGATTCCTCCTAGTCCGCTTGGTTGGGTCTATGCGGCCTTGTCTGCCAGCCACTTGACAAGGGTGCTTAGAGATGGGCGCTTCGCATCCAGGTACCCGCTGTAAGACTCAAAAGTGGTTGTGAAACCCTTTTGCTGAATGGAGAAGGGGATGATGGAGGTGCAAACTCTGCCCTTCTATACTATCAGATAACAAGACCCACCAAGCTAAGCTTGGCAAGTTTTAATCAAGTGATAGGTCTGGTCTAGTTCCAGATGAAGTTGTTTGATGACAGGTATGTGAGAGTTGAGAGGATTTATGATGATGGAAAGGGTGAAAGTTGACTTGATGTTTCCGGTGGGAGTTGAACACAGGTCCTTGAGAGGGTGATATAAGAAGTTGAGAAGAGTGTCTGGACTGAGAAGGGTATATGTCTTAGTCGGGAGTTGAACCAGGAACCTGGTAACTCGTGACAGGTGCGTGATATGCAACCAGTGATATGAGAGTATGAGAATATGAGAGTGAGATCAGTGGTTATTGCAGATAAGAGGGATGATATGGTATGTTATAAAAGTGTAAGGGTGATGATAATGGCTAATGGGTGATATCTGTATAACTGGTGGGTACTGAACTGAGGGAAAAACAACTGGGGGAGAGAGCTCCTTATATAGACAAATGTGAGGGATTTTAGCTACAAGGGGGACCCTGGATGAGGGATTTTAGCTGGTGGGCTGCATACAAGTGGTGTCAGAAGATACTAAATACAGGAAAAAAGTGGGGTGAGAAATGAAAGATGAGGTCATACTATGCAAGGACCGCATAAACAAAGCGGGGAAATGTCAAACACAGGGGTACTTCATGCAAGGGGTGCATGAGTGGTGTCAGACTAATGCATGGAGTGCAGAAATGGGGTCAGAAGACTGCATGCAGCTGCAAGGGGTGCATAAATGAGGCGGGGACATGTCAAATACAGAAGAAATGGGGTTGGTCCCCTGCATATGCAGTGGAGATAAGTAGGATAGAAAAGAGTATGTGTTTGGCTGGGGCGGAGTATGTGTATACCTGGGAAAGGTGACTTGAGGGGTGTGACAGGTTGATGACTGGGGCTGGCCGTGTCCATGAGGGTCCAAAAGGGTGTAACTTCCAATCCAGCGGGGTTCCAGTGATGCTTCCAGTGGTGACTAGGGGTAAAATTGGCCGTGGAATCCATTTATGAGGTCTATTTGGTGGTATCTTGAGGACTAGGGTGAGTAAATATATGTATGAGAAAAAACTTTTGATTTTTCACTTTTCCGTCTACCACACCGCGCGTTTTCGGATACCCGCGGCCAATTTTAGCCATTTCCTGGCATCCGCATCCGCATCCGCATCCAACAGCGGGTACCCGCGTGCCTGGGCGGATACCCGCGCGGGTATCTTTGGATACCCGCCCCTCAAAACGTGCTTACCGGTTGACTGCTGCATATGTCAGTCAACCGGGAGGCACTTCTCCCTGCCGACTGCTCCATATGGCTGTTGACCGGGAGGGACGCCTCCCGGTTGGCTGCTTGATATGGCTGTTAACCGGGAGGAACGCCTCCCGGTCGACTGCTTGATATATGACTGTTGACCGGGAGGGATTCCTCCCGGTTGACTGGTGTGTATAGTCGTCGACCGGGAGGGATTCCTCCCGGTCAACTGGTATGTCTAGTTGTCAACCGTGAGGGATTTCTCCCGGTCGACTGCTCGATACATATGCCTGTTGACTGGGAAGGACTCATCCCAGTTGACAACTAGCATACCTGTCGACTGGGAGGGATTCCTCCCGGTTGACTGGTGTGTATAGTCATTGACCGGGAGGGATTCCTCCCGGTTGACTGGTATGTCTAGTTGTCAACCGGGAGGGATTTCTCCCGGTCAACTGCTCAATACATATGCCTGTCGACCGGGAAGGACTCATCCCGGTCGACTACTTTATGTTGCTGTCGCAACATAGAGCGGCTTTATGGCTGCCAACCGCCGCAGCTCCCATACCCTAGCTGGGAGAGCGGATACCCGCCGGAATACACGGGTACCCTCTGGATTCTGCCGGAATCTCAGACATCCGCATCCGCTGGCGGGTACCCGAGGGCCTCCAGCGGGTACCCGCCAGCGGATAGCGGATACCCGCAACGGGTTCTGTGCGCCCATCTCTAAGGGTGCTGGTATGTACTTATAAGGTGCTACTGCTGTGCCAGCTGAGCATCTCATAAGTACATAACTGCACAAAACGTTAGTGTGGCTAAGCAGAGTATCAACATACTTGCTTAGCCTGAGCTAATCCATAAGAATACATGGACTAAACCTGGAATAAAGCTGGACAAACTCAAGTATGCAGCAATGTATCAGCCTGGATCTGGCATGTCAACTGACACCAATTTCTCGAGTTTTTTTCACAGTGAATGGTACAGGCGGTTATTCAGATCAAATCAGCAGCGCGCGGAGTGTATCCAGTCCTTAAGATAGTCAGCTTTCATCCCCCAGTCTCAAGAACTCAGTCCTCAAGATCCTCAAGGTGTTTCAGGATCTTCTCCCCCCTTCTTTCCCTTCTTTTTGTCTGTTTTGTCTCTTCCTTCTCTTTCTTGTCTTGTCTTTTCTTATTTTCTTATATGCGCGCTTTTGGATGGAGATGTATGTGGTGGGTTGGTGTGTTGTTTTGTGTTTTCTTTGGTTGTGTTCTGTTCTCTTTTCCTTTGTGTTGTTGCACGCGCAGAGGCGCGCAGGTGTATGATGACCTGTCCACAACATGTCACAGTCCCCAGAGTCTGAGTTCAGCTCAAACTCAGATGATGGGGCGGCATGGACTTTGTCTGAACCCTTTTCTTTTGGCTTTTCAGATCATCCATCCAGAATCTTAATCTTATTGATCCCTCTCTGAGTCCACATGTCTTCTGAGTTCAAACTCTCAGCACCTTGTGTCCCTTCCAGAAAACACACGGGTCCGCAACCGAGATGCTGAAGCCGATGGAAACAAGAAATTCACTAAGCCTGTTGTACCAAGCGAGTGATGCTTGCTTAAGCCCATAGATTGCTTTGTTTAGTTTGAGGAGGAGTCAACACTCGGGTTTGAAACCGGGAGGAGGAGTGAGATAGACGGTTTCCTTCAGGTTGCAAGTGAGAAAAGCGGATTTGGCGTCTAGCTGGTGGATAAGAAGATTATTGGTAGTTGCGAATGAGAGGAGAAATCGAAGAGAGCACGGCTTCCCTGTTGGAGCATATTTCAGATCAAAATTTAAACCATACGTCTGTCAAAATCCCTGGGCACAGACCCGGGCCTTGTATTCAATGATCTCGTTGCTTGGGCCGGGGATTGGATTCAAGCCTTCTTGATGGGGGATTTTGATTCAGACGTCGTGATCAACCATGTTTTGGATCTCTCTTTCTTTGGCTTCCTTCCACCGAGAACTGTCAGGGCTCTGCATGGCCTGTCAATGGTTCTTGGGATCCACCGTGGTCTTTGGGAAGGCCTGCGGGCGGCGTCTGGAGTATTTGAGAATGTTGGATTCATTAACATCGCTTTGGATCAGAGTTGGGTGTTGAGGTCCATGAATAATGAGTCTACGACGAGGCGGTTCCGGGGTATCTTCATCATTGTTGACACCATCGTCCTCTTGATCTAGATCCATGGAAACAGGGTTTTGATCAGCCAGATTTTCTTGGGAGTCAAATTGTTGGTTGATTTCAAGAGCGGGGTCCAAGGATGATGCGCGATCAGCAGACTCAAATGGCAGGATAGGAGAGGAAATGATTTTTTCAAATGGCGAGTTGCTGAAAGAATCTAGGCTGGGATTTAGAGCTGAAAGAAGAGGAAAAATAGATTCATCGAAGTAAGCGTGACGAGTCTCGATTATTTTTCTGTCACTGAGTCGGACGACACAATAAGCCGAGTAGTCGTTACTATAGCCGATGAAGATGCCTTCCCAGGAAACTGGGTCAAATTTGCCTGTGTGTAGCTGCTTTGGCTTGATCATCCACGTCTTGCATCCAAACGGTTTGAAGAATTTGAGGTTTGGTATCTTCTTGAACAGTTGCTCAAGCGGGGAGGTTTTGCTGCGGCTAAGAGAAGGAAGACAATTGGCCGTCATCATGGCGGTCTTGACGGACTCTCCCCACCACTCTTTTGCTAAATTCGAGTGAATCATCATGCACCGCGCCATGTTGATTATAGTCTTGTTGGCTCGTTCAGCCACACCGTTGTGTTGCGGTGTATAAGGCAGAGCAACATTGTGCTGAATACCAGCGACTTTGAGCTGCTCGGAGAGTGCTTTGTTGACGAATTCGCCGCCTCCGTCCGTGATGAGCTTCTTCATTTGGAATCCAGTCTGGGTTTCAAAGAAGGTTTTGAAGTCGATGATTGCCTTGCATGCAGCCAACTTTTCTTTGAGAAGAGTGACACTGATATACCCGGTGTGTTGGTCAACCAAGGTGAGAAAGTACTTAGCCCCTGAATTGGTCGAGGGAGAAATGGGGCCGACCAAATCACCGTGAATCACTTCGAGTGGATTTTTCGTGGTGTTGAAGCTGCCCTTGAACGGAAGTTTTGAGGTTTTTCCAAGCATGCATGAGTCGCAGGCTGATGATGGGCTGAGAGAGGCGTCGTTGACTGCGACTCTGATTCTTCCTACGCTGGCATGTCCGAGGCGGTTGTGCCAGGTTTGAAATGGCAAGGTGGTTAGAGAATGCGTCGTACTAGCAAGATTGGTGACAAGAGCTGAGACTGGACCTATAGGTGAGTTGAACTCGAAGATGCCGTTGATTAAGTTACATGAAAAGAAGATGGAGTCGTCGATGACAACTTCATAGGTGCCTGCTACTTTACGAATTCGGATGTCTTTCTCCATAAGCTGCCCCCCCGAGATCAGGTTGCGCGTGAGGCCTGGGACATAAAGGGCGTTTCTAAGGACCACCAGCTTTCCTGTTGCTTGAAAGATCTTTGCAGTTCCTCCTTGGGTTGCTTTTAAGTCATTTGCACCTTTACCCGTGCTGATTGGGATGTTTACAACCTCGGTTTCAGTGAAGAACGACAGGTCATTCAACATATGGTGTGAGGCTCCTGAATCAAGAACTGGAGCAAGCTGGTGCGGTTTGGTAAGCAGACACTGAGATGTGGTGATATTGGCGAAAGCTGGTGTTTCATAGGCGGTGGCTTGAGATGATGGTGGAACAGGCGCTGCCATGGTGCTGTTACTGGCTGCTGGAAGATCGCGAACTGGTCTTAAGTGTGGATACAGCGCCCAGCATTTTGACTCAGGATGAGTTGCATTCGGATTGTGAACCTTTTTGCATCGCGGCGGCGGCCTGACGCGGTAGTTGCTTGTCAAGGCAATGGCAGTTCTTTCGGCGTGATTGGGCTTGTGACTTAATTCTTCATGATTGGCTAGGTCCCTGAGCTTTTCAATAAGGGCTTCTGAGTCGCTTTGCAATACCTCATTGGTTAAAAGTGGATTGGTCAAGCCAGGTCGTTTTGACAATATCTTAGCAATAATAAATCCGCAGATGTTGCTTTTGGATGTGATTTTTCCAATTGCGGCGAATTTGGCGAGAGATAATTCGACAAGATCCAAGAACTGATTAATATCACCGTTGAAAAACAAGTTATTCCACTTGTTGGTTGCGCGGATCCAATTGTGAATCGTGTTGGAGCCGTACATCCTTTTGACTTTGGCCCAGATGGCATACCCGTTCGACGCACGCTGCTGAGTGACAATGCCGTGATAGATTTGGTCCCCTATTTTGGAGCTTATGATGAAAGCAGCCTTGTTCAGTTTCTTGGTGGTACTCAGGTTTGGGTTTGGACCAGGATCAGTGTTGACCGTGGTGAGGAGGTCCTTATGGCCAAGGTATGTCGTTAGTCGCTGCGACCACATTGGGTAGTTGCTGTTGCCAATCAGCATTGGAAGGATTGACAATTCTTCTTTGCTTGAAGTCATGGTCGTCCTTGCTCTTGTGATTTCTGGGTGTTTCGAGGCGTACCGGTTTTCTGCTTCAAGACTGTAAATCTGTGAAAATTAAGAGAACTAATAGCAATTATATTTCAGATTAGAGTAGGAGTCGTGAACGAGAGATAGGAAGCAGAAAAAAGCTGGTGCTCTTACCTAAGAGCAAGGGTAGAGTTTTTAAGCGGAGATTATTCAAGACAAAGATTGAAAGTGTTATTGAAGAGACAATGGTAGATGAGAAGTGTGAGGAAAGCACAGAGGTGCAGGACACGGGGATTTCAAGATTATGCCGAGTTCGGCAGCAAGAAGCTTGGGATTAAAAAGAAGAAAAAGAAAGATAGAGGCCAAATAATGCAACGAGTTTAAGCGAGTTATTATGGGAAAGACTAAGGGTTCTTTTTGTAAAAGTTTTTAAGGAGATTTGTTGGTTAGGTGCTGATGCTAGTGTGTTCGAGGATGACAATGAAAAGAGGATGATGAGTTAGCTTCTGGCGACAGAGCAGCTCCATTTTATAGACGCAAGTCAGGTTACTGACTGGTTAGAGATCCGACGAATCGGGAAAACCTTTCTCGCTGAGGAAACTCAGGGTTCAGGAGAAATGAGCGCCACACCTGACCGAGAGTCTGGGTTGGACGCCACACCTGACCAGGAGTCAGGGTTGAAGGCTAAAGCTTCGCCTGCCAAAGCTGCGGTAGGGTTTTATGATTAGTACACAAGCCAAGTTCAGAACAAGGCTGGTTCTTCGCGTCCAACAGCGGCGCTGTCTCGCTCAAAGAGGACACTTACAAGATAGAAAGTGTTCAGCTCCTTGTTTTGGAACCTGACAGATGTCACCTGATGTCTGGTGACAATTGATTTTTCCTGGTGAAAGGCAAAGGCTGCAAGATCTCAGACGACGTACCCAAAGAAACTACCTTCCAGCCCCGCTTGACTGGTTGAGTTATTGGTTCTTCCTCCACCAACTGGAGGCGCACAGAACCACCTCCCCATTTCAATCCTGATCCGCCCATCCAACCACCCAGAGAATCCCAACAAACTGGGCAAGTGGACCTCAACAGCCTCATAGCCAAGATGCGCTTCCAACGCGAGCTCGACCAGGCTTGACTAAATGAGGACCAAGCCCGAAGCGAGGAAGATTGAGCCCGTCGTGAAGCTGAAGAGAACCGCAATCAACGATGTTGTGAACTCGATGAATCAGCCAAAATCTCCGCCATCATCAACGCGGCAATCAACAAGCTGGATTCCGAGGACATACTTAAGCCGGATGGTTCAAACGTCAGACGCTGGGAGGACGCTCTTTGACTCACAGCCTTTGAACGCTTCCACACCAGCACTTCTTTACGCCTAATGAAGATACAATGTTTGATCCCTACTATGAAGCAATCGCACGAGGGATCATTCACTTGTCTATACACAGTGATATATTGTACGATCTTGTCAATTTTGATAACTCGGCCGCAGTCTACGAGCACTTAGTTTCAAAGTTCCGCGTCATCAATCGCGCAAGACAACTTCACACGTGGGAAGTGCTGAAGAAAATCTCTTTGCGCGACTACAGCAGCTCGGCAGAGGCGATTGCAGAGGTCTACCAGTGTGCCAGATCATTCCGGGAACAGGGTGTCGAGCTGAACTGGGAGTACACCATCATCAGTTTCATTTTCCAGGGCAACCTCAATGATCACCTTGGACCAGTAGTTGATTGAAAGGTGGACCTCTTCATGGAGACCCACGACTTCGAGTTGCCCACCTCTGGCGACATCCTTTGGTTTTGGGAGGCCACACGCACAGAACATTGTCTAGCCACCGAGTCAGGACGGTCGGAATCTTCAGCCCTTACTGTCACTCTAGCCAGCCGCGACAATACTAGCGTTTCAGGATGCGTTTCAGGAACAAACCTAGCAACCAACAAGGAACATCAAGTCAATGCTATGACGCTGAACAAGCCGCCTACCTGCTACATATGCAAGCAAACGGGACATTATGCCACCAACTGTCCAACTAGCAGAAAAAATAACCCTCATCAATGTTCAACAGCTACTTGTCCCAACCCCAATTCCTGCCATGCTCAGTCACCTACAACTTTGACCGTATCCTCTACATCAAACCAAACCAGCCAGAGCCTAAACCTCCTGGTCCTCCTCACTCATCCACATTCAACAACAACAAGCCCGCCGGATCCCCAGCCCCGACAAAAAAAGTAGAGGCCAGAAAGATAAATCCGGACCTGTTTGCGGAAGAAGATGAGGAGGAAGCTGAATACATCTTTGAGACTGAAAATCTATCTGCGGAACCATCAGGACACCATTTCAGTCTCTGTGAGCTAGTCGTCAAACGCGGAGGTCAAGAAGTGCTATGGACTCCGGCGCCTCCAACAACGTAACCGGTGATAGGTATGCACTACACAACTTCACCACACTCAGTCAATCAATTGCGGTCAAAGTTGCCACTGACTCAGCTTGTCTATTACATCACAGGCATTGGTACCTTGCAATTTGTCGGGAAAAACAAGGCAGTAATCGTAGTTAAGAGTGATTACTACTGTGAGCGGGCCCGGTCCACTTTGACGTCCATTGCAGCTTTCAAAAGCGCCGGAGCTAACTTCAAAGTAAACGGCAATTTTGATTCAATTGATCTAGTCTCCGACAGCGGTCGGCTCCTCTTGCGTAGTGTTTTCAATCCTCACCGCAACACTTGGCCTCTACCCTGTCCCTTGCGCGCTCCCTCCACACAGGTTTCTGTTACTCCCTCTCATGAAATTTGTAGTAATCTATGCACAGCAATTGAGACCAATTCCTTTTTCAAATCACCCAATCTAGTTGAGCACAGTCAATTCACGTGGAACCCTGAAGAATTGACCGCTGATGAAAAGACTCTCCTCTTCTGGCACCGCCTCTTTGGCCACGCCAGTCTGAGAAAGATAAGACGGCTGGTGAAACTACAACTAGGATATGGCCTACCTGAGAAAATGCCTACTGGGTCCATTAAATGCCCAGTTTTTTAAATCTGCAAAGCAACCAGAACCTCAGCGCTAGGACCCAAAAAGACAAACTTTCAGTTGTATTTGTAGATCTCATGGGACCTTTTGACACCCCGACTCTGTCCGGTGGGAAATATGCGCTCACAATTCGCCATGTCTTCACATCTTATAGTGAGGTCAAGATTCTCAAGGCAAAGAGCAAGGCAGCTGAACTTCTGATGCAAACCATCACTCAATGGGAAACTCAGGTCGGCACCAAAGTCAAGATACTGCGCTCCGACAATGGGGGTGAATTTGACTCCAAGGCTTTTGGTAAGTATCTACAGGAGAAAGGTTTCATAGCGGAGTGCTCACTACCTTACCATCACTTTCAGAATGGGGCAGCTGAGCACTATAACAGAACGGTATCTGATATGGGACGCAGCATTCTTTACAATAGCAAACTAGGGAAGGAATTCTGGGGCTACGCTTTCATGTGGGCGGCCTGGACGCCCAATTGCATCCCAAACCGCATAACAAAAGAGCGGATGCCTTATGAATTCTTCTTTGGTGACAAACCTCAACTCGATTGTACAAGGGTTTTTGGTTCTAGCGCGTACATCCTGGTAGCTCTGGAGAAGCGCAAGAAGTTGGACAACCGCGCTATTCAGGGTCTAGTTGTTGGACCTCTTCCCAAGTCAAAAGGCTGGACATTTTGGATTCCTAAGTCAAAGAAACTCGTATCATCAGCCTGGGCTGACTTTGGCAGGAACGCTCTACCGGACACCCCTAAGAAAACAGATGTGACGTCCATGCCTCCAGACAATCCTCCGGATCCAGTACCCACCGCCGGAGCAAGCCTTAAACGCCTTCAACTCAACAATTTCTCTCAAGAGAAGCTTGTGCAAGAACAAGAGAAAATGGTAGACAAATGCTTACGCAAGTGTTCTGACAAATCCGACAATGTCCCGTCCACATTCAAAGCGGCAATGCGATCCTCAGAGGCCGCTAATTGGAAGGCTGCTGTTGACAATGAGCTGGAAAACCTACGGAGAAAGAAAGTTTGGACTGTCTGTTGCTTGCCTAACAATCAACAGAAACTGGGAGCAAGGTGGGTGTTTGCCAAGAAGACGAATCCAGATGGCTCGGTCAAATATAAAGCCTGATACGCCGCAAAAGGTTTCAATCAGCGGGAAGGGACGGACTTTGCGCACACGTTCGCACCGACTGCCACCTTCACGTTGATGAGAGTCCTCCTGTCCATTGCTGCAAGGCACAATTGGCCCATCTACAATTTTGACTTTGTGGCGGCCTACCTCAATGCCCCTATTGACGAAGAGGTTTGGATGCAGGCGCCTGAGGGTTTAGAAGTGGGTGGCAATGAAGCGTGCCTTCTACAGCAAGCGCTTTATGGAACAAAACAAGCGGCACGATGCTGGTGGAAGCATCTCAGTAACACACTAGCCGATCTGGGCTATGTCTCTAGTTATTACGACTCGAGTGTCTATACACTGAGTAACAAGGACAACAAGTCGATAATCTGGGTCCACATTGACGACATAATTGTCACCGGTGTAAGACTCAAAAGGTGTCGTGAGACCCTTTTGCTGAATGGCGAAAGGTATGGATGAGGAGCAAGCTCTGCCTTTCTGTATATCAGAAAACAAGACCACCAAGGTAAGCTTGGCAATTTATTTTGTGATAGGATATGTTCGAAGATGAGATGTATAAGAGGATTGTTGTCGATGTCCGAGGTTGATGGGGTTACTGATGTATGTAGTAGGTGACGGTGACTTGATGTCTTGAGTGGGGCTTGAACCTAGGTCCTTGGCCTGGGGGTATATAAGTTCAGAAAGTGAGGGGTGATGAGGGTGAGAGGGAGCTAAGCTCAACCAGGAGTGGAACCGGGGACTGGTTACTGGTGAAAGGTGTGTGACTGAGCGGCGATATGAATTTCAAATAAAGTGTGAAAGGTATGAGAAAGTGAGTGGTGATGTGAGCTGATAACTGTGATATGGATAGATAATATGAGTGATAAGTGAGTAGAGAATATAGACTCCCCGATGGCATGAGGCCGGGAACAACTGGCAGGCAGAGGCCTCCTTATATAGACAATGATGAGGGAATTTAGCTCCAGGGGAGCAGCTATGAGGGAATTTGGCTGGTGAGAAAGTACAACTGAGGGAATTTAGCTAGACTATTTACAATGCGTCCCTTTGATATGCAAACAGGATCATATATATTCATACAGGGATTTTCCAAGATCAAAGATATGCAACTGGAAAACAAACATATGCAAATGAAAATAGGAGGTGAGAACTGATAAAAGGAAGGAAGAAAGGTAATTCATGTGCCGTATGCATTATGCCAAGTATGGTAGCCGAGAGTTGAGTCTGTGTGTGAACCCGCTTGGACTGGTGCGTGAAAGGGATGATTTGCGTATCTTCTGATCCGGTAGAGATATGAGAGTGGTTTCAGTGGGTGACTAGGGGTTATTTTGGTCCTAGATTCCATTTCTGATTTCCATTTGGCCGTATCTTGAGGTGTTTTGTGAGTACACATAAAAGTTTGAATTTTTCCTTCTACAAACACAGGAATAATGACCACACCGGTTCATCTGATGCGGCCCTCAAACTACTCAAATCTCAATTGAAAGGCAGTCTAGAGATCAAGTGGAATGAAGGCCTCACGAGTATGGTTGGTGTCAAAATCTCCCGCGCCGCGGAAGGTTTCCAGCTGACACAACCAAACCTGATAGAAAAGATCCTCAAAGAACAGTGGGACGGCGTTACTCGTCACTCATCACCGCTCCCTGAAGGCTACACCGCAAACACCAACCCTGAAGGACAAGGTACCAACAGCAGAGACTCCTTATAGACAATAGGAGGTCTTAGTTATGTTGCAGTCGGGACGCACCCGGACATAGCCTACAGCGTAAATTATCTAGCCCTGTTTTTGAGCAAGCCCTCAGCAATCCATTGGACAGGTCTGAAACACCTGCTTGGATACCTAGCTGAGACCAAGACAACCCCTCTTCAGATTCACCCGGACAAGTCGCAATGCACACCAGTGGAATGCTATGTCGATGCGAACTGGGGAGGCGCCAACTCTAGATCCACGTACGGCGTTCTTATTTGACTTTACGGAGCGCCCATAATGTGGGTATCGCGTCGTCTGGTCACGGTTGCTAGCTCGACGTGCCGAGCTGAGTGCATGGCCCTTGGCCATGCGACGAGACACACCCTGTGAATCAGGAACCTCCTGTTTGACATTATTGGCGTTCATTTCCCGGTAACATTGTTCTGCGATAACCAATCGGCAGTTAAGATTGGATGCGAGGATGCGTCCAACAAAAGAACCCACCACATAGAACGGGAGTTCTATGTCACAAACCAGGCGCTCTACAAAAAGAAAACAACCATCAAATGTATTCCGGGATTGGAACAAATCGCCGACGTCCTCACCAAAGCGCTGGGCAAATCTGCGCGTTTGAAATGTGGCGCCATCATCCAAGGTTTCTAGGGGCTAAGTCTTTTTTTTCTCTTGAATTTCTTTTCTTTCTTTTCTCCTATAATCTCCGCTACTACACAATGGATCTCTACATAGTTTTTTTTTTCTTTTTCCATATATATGTAGGTTTCTTTTTGAGGGGGGGGGATGTTGTGACACTGTGGTACATCTTGACTGCGACACCTGTCACGAGTATTTGTACATAGGATACTTAGTCTCTCTTCCTTTCTTCCGTGTGCAATCTATTGATTCTTGAGCTCTCCATCCAACACCCCCCAGCTACATAGCGCATCCGTTGCCAGGCCTGGTGCTTGCTGCAGGAGTGCGCTGGCCAGCGTACCTGGACCAATATTTTTCCCATCTGAGGATGGTTTGAGATATCCGGCGGATGATTGGGTTAGATCCAGCAGATGCTCGAAGACCATCCGGTGGATTCTTTTTTGGGATACATCTGTATCTGTCATGAAGAGTAACATCCTGCGGATGTTTCCTGCCCTGCAAGAGCCAGATGTCCAGGGACATCTCCAAAAGGGTGTCCCATGGGGAGGATGAATCCAGCCTCAACAATTCTCTTTTGGGTACATCCCCATGGTTATTGGATTGAAAAAAAGAAGATATATGTACATACTAGATTAACTACGTATTATTGTGAGCTCACGCCCCGCGACCTCACCAAAGGAGTCACGAGGATGTCACCAAATCACCTCGAACCGAGTTCTTAGACCCCGTCGACCCGCGCCCTCCTAGTCCAGCAGGGAAGTACTGACACTTCCCCTGGACTAGGTGAGCATTTCCTCTTCTTCATCTTTAAAATTGTAAATAGAGGGAAGTACTGACACTTCCCCTGGACTAGTTGAAATGCATCCCTAGTTAGGTTCCAGAAGTGTTTCCCTCCAAGGTTTGACCTTGTACCGTGCCCCGTTGAGACCTCCCAAGACGCTCAGATCAGTGAAGCTCGGTCACGAGCTTACACTTTTTTTTTCTTGAACCTGACTTCGACGGCATCGCAAGATGACCGCACCCTCGCCCCTCGCCAACGCACCCTCGCCCCTCGCCCACGCACCCTCGCCCCTCGTCCTCGCACCATCACACACTGGTATCTCATCGCAATCCAATCAATCCCGACCCCCGGCCCGCGTGATCTTAACGATGAAGTTAAGGGAATCCCTCGTCCGGATTCTAATTGACACGGGATCAGAAATCAATTTAATTTCTCGGGAGGCCGCAGACGCCTCGAATCTACCCTCATTACCGCTCGCAACGCCAACACGGGTCCACCTAGCAATGAAAACACCCCTTTCCACACCTCTATTATTGAAAGAATACGTCGTTGGCGATCTAACGACCCAGGACGCCCTGGTCGAATTCCGCTCAGTCTCATTTCGGATCGGCCCGGTGTTAGGATCCTACGACGCTATCCTGGGAACACCGTTCCTATTTCACTTCGACCTCATAGTTTCTATTCGCGGATCATCACTGATACACGAACCATCGGGTATCAAGATTCATGGAAACGCGCCCCGAACGTCAGAGAATAGCTACGTGACCGCGGCAGTGGAGGAACCCGACCGCGAGTCTTCAGAACGCCGGGTTCTCCTCGAGTTCAAAGACCTTTTTCCCCTAGACATTCCGGCGGTCTCGGACGAAACGGAAGAGGCGGGACAATTCCCGGAAAATTTCTTCCCAACACAGATCCAGTCTGAAGCGTCAAGAACCCGACACAAAATCATTCTGACTGACCCAAACGCAGTAGTGAACGAAAAACAGTACCCGTATCCCAAGAAACACCTCGCGGCGTGGCAGACATTGCTCAAACAGCACCTCGAAGCCGGACGAATACGACGCTCAACCAGCCAGTACGCCTCGCCAAGCATGATCATTCCAAAAAAGGACCCTACAGCTCTGCCTAGGTGGGTATGCGATTATAGACGGCTTAACAGTTTCACGGTTCGTGATCGCTCACCGTTACCCAATGTAGACGAGCTGGTCCGCATGGTCGCCGGGGGAACAATCTTTTCCATTCTCGACCAAACCAATGCCTTCTTTCAAACGCGAATGCGAGAGGAGGACATCCCTCTGACAGCGGTGAAGACACCTTGGGGGTTAATGGAGTGGGTCGTGATGCCAATGGGACTGACGAACGCACCAGCGACACACCAAGCCCGGTTAGAAGAGGCACTGGGCGATCTTATAAACAACGTCTGCGTTGTCTATCTGGACGACATCGTAGTCTTCTCGAACTCGCATCAAGAGCACGAACAACATGTGCGATCGGTCCTCGAACACCTCAGGCAGGCGCACCTGTATTGTAGCCCCAAGAAGACCCAGCTCTTCCGAGGAAGGATCAAATTCTTGGGACACTGGATCTCGAAAGAAGGCATCCGTCCGGACAATGACAAGGTCGAAGCTATCCAGAAATGGCCGTCTCCACATTCCGCAAAGGGTGTGAAACGTTTCTTGGGGACAGTCCAATGGATGAAGAAGTTCATTTGGGGCCTCGAAAAGTACGTCGGCACGCTCACCCCTCTAACAAGCTCAAAAATCGACAAAGAGTCCTTCAATTGGGGGGAGGCTGAAGAGAAAGCCTTTCAAAACATCAAACGCATCATGACAAACCTACCCGCCCTGAAGAACGTCGATTTCGACTCAGAACATCCACTCTGGTTATTCACGGACGCAAGTGGTTCCGGCCTCGGAGCAGCGCTATTCCAAGGCGCCGAATGGAAACTGGCCTCGCCTATAGCTTACGAATCCCGACAAATGACATCGGCCGAGCAAAACTACCCGGTCCATGAGCAAGAATTGCTTGCGGTCGTACACGCACTGCAAAAGTGGAAAATGCTACTTCTGGGAATGAAAGTCAACGTCATGACCGACCATCACTCGCTAACACACCTTCCCCGACAACGTAATCTCAGCCGCCGACAAGCTCGATGGACCGAATTTCTGGCGGACTTTGACCTAAACTTCAATTACATAAAAGGCGAAGATAACACTATAGCGGACGCCCTATCAAGGCAAGATCAGGCCGACGTCAAGGAAGGACCTTTGTCAGCGGAAGTGGCGCGCGTAGCAGCATTGACAGAGGGAGGAACCGCCCTCTCGGCAGACCTGCGCGCCAAAATCATCGAAGGCTATGACACCGACAAGTTCTGCGTGGATGCACGCAATGCCCTGCCGCTTCGAGACGACTGCGTGGACGTGGATGGACTGCTCTTCCTGGAAGGTCGTTTGATAATTCCCTCGATAGGGAACGTACGACAAATGTTGATCAAAGAAGCCCACGACCGCCTTGGTCACTTGGGTCACCAGAAAACGCTGGATGAATTACGCTCCGATTTTTTCTGGCCCCGACTATCAAAAGACGTACTAGAGTTCACCTCCTCGTGCGAAGTATGCCAACGCACGAAAGCACCAACTACAGCACCGACAGGAAAAATGCTGACCCCACCGATTCCCAGAAAACCACTATCCGACCTCGCCATCGACTTCGTAGGCCCGCTGAAACAATCCAGCCATTACGATATGATCCTGACGGTCACCTGCCGCCTGTCAGGATTCACGAAAATCATCCCCTGTCTACAAACGGACTCAGCGGAGAAAGTAGCCTCCCGGTTCTTCAGTGGTTGGACTGCCACCTTCGGTGCCCCGCGTTCGATCATTAGTGACCGCGACAAGTCTTGGACATCCAAGTTCTGGAAGGCTCTGATGGCAAGGATGAACATTAACTTCCACATGACCTCATCTTTCCACCCGCAGGCGGACGGTCGAAGCGAACGCACAAACAAAACGGTCGGACAAATCCTACGCTCGACAACAATCAAAAAACACAGCAAGTGGTTAGAAGCCATACCTGCGGTTGAGTTCGCAATAAACAGCGCGACGAATGGGGCAACGGGTATGAGCCCATTCGCACTCGTCTTCGGACGACGACCACGTCTTTTTCCGTCCTTACCGCCAGACGACAACCCAATCCCCGCTCTAGACAACTGGCTGAAATTGCGCGAGAGCAGCTGGGCCGACGCCCGAGACGCCCTGTGGGTTAGCCGTATCAGACAGGCAACACACCACAATAAAAGACGCAAAGACCGCGAGCCACTCGTACAAGGATGTAAGGCGTGGCTCAACTCGGCCGACTGGCGCGACAGACACCAACCGGGAACGGACAAGCTGAAGCCGCGGTTCGAGGGACCATACCGTATAATTAATGTTTCCAACCATGGCCAAAACATCGAATTACAGCTGCCACCGGGCGATCGACGACACCCGGTCTTCCACATCTCAAAAGTCAAAGAATTTGTCGAACGCCAACCTTCACCTCCGTCACCGCTTGAAACCCCGCCAAAGAATCCCACGACCACCTCAGCCAGTCCCGACAACGAACCACCTCTCCCGCCTACCAGTCCACTACCCACCCTGTTGAGCCCCTCCACCAGTCTTATAGGAGGGGAGGATGTGAGCTCACGCCCCGCGACCTCACCAAAGGAGTCACGAGGATGTCACCAAATCACCTCGAACCGAGTTCTTAGACCCCGTCGACCCGCGCCCTCCTAGTCCAGCAGGGAAGTACTGACACTTCCCCTGGACTAGGTGAGCATTTCCTCTTCTTCATCTTTAAAATTGTAAATAGAGGGAAGTACTGACACTTCCCCTGGACTAGTTGAAATGCATCCCTAGTTAGGTTCCAGAAGTGTTTCCCTCCAAGGTTTGACCTTGTACCGTGCCCCGTTGAGACCTCCCAAGACGCTCAGATCAGTGAAGCTCGGTCACGAGCTTACAATTATCTGCAGCTTCCTCTTGGGTGGGCACCCAGGACCTGCTTGCCATGGTCCAGGAATCATTCCAGGCGGGCAAGCGGGTACATGTACCTATAATTATACATGTACTTGCTGGGGACAACACCGCAAGAGCTATGCTTTTCTATAAAAAGCGGTGCTTTTGTGTAGCAAAACGGGGTACCGCTTCTTCAAATGATAATTAGCAATAGCGCAAGCGGAAGGCCGCTACTTAAAGCGGTAGTGAAGCGCGAGTACCACTACTTTAAAAATTATTAGCGCGTAGCGCAGCAAATTTCTTTCTGCTTTTGCTAAATTTGAGTGTAGCGGCGAAATTGGCGCTTTTTGGCGCTATTAGCGCCTTGTAGCGCCAAAAGTGTAGCAAATGGGGAAACTTTTCTTGAAAAATTGTAGCGGGCCAGTCTGCCTTTCTGTGGAAACTGCCTTAGATTAAAATTAATCATCCATCCTCCATCAATTATGATGCTGGGGATTGATATTGGAATGTCGCTACAGTAGCGCAGCAAAATCGTTAAAGTAGCGTTTTTTCCGCTACTTTAGCAATAAGCATAGCGGAATTCCGCTATGCACCGCTGAAAATAGCTTGCTATTTTTGCGGATCTTTTCTGCTTGAAAAAAAAAGCAAAAAGCGTAGCGCCCAGTCCGCTACTAAAAGCGCAGTGAAGTGGGACCCAAATCGCTACGCTTTTGCTATGCTTGCCGCTTCGCGTAGAGTAGCTCTTGCTATGTTGCTGGCGAGGCTTTCCGAACGGGTGCGCCTTTGTACTCGGCGGAGATGAATGTTCTTGAGCTCCTCCAGAAGTGTTTGCGCCGGAGGAATCCTCTGGGCGAGTGCAGACCTTGGAGCTTCTTCCGCTTGCCGGCAAGGATGCAACTATTAAATTACGTTTAGCGTAATTAGCGCTAACTTAGCGGTTTTTGAGGCCGCTACGCTACGCTAGATTGTAGCTTAAAATCTATTACATTTAAAGCTAACAGGTATTTGAGAAAAAAGTGTAATTTTAGCTGCAAATTACAGCTAATTTAGCTGTAATGGGTAGCTAATTAGCTGTAATTTAGCTGTAATTTAGCGTTAGCGTGATTTAGCGGCTTTGTATTACAGCTAAAACTAACAGCCAAAATCATTAGCGGCCAACTACTACGCTACAGAATTAGCGCCGCTAATGTAATTAGCGTAGTAGTTGCTTCCTTGTTGCCGGGGATGATTCCGGAATCCAAGCAAGAGTCAAAAGCCTCCTCCTTGGTAGTTTCATTTTGCATTCTTGTCAATGAGAATAACCAACCTCATGGTTCTTTCTATTTACCCACCCGGTGGGGATAGAACTTCTTTGGCTTGCCCGGAAGATTCCTCCAGGACAAGTACCTTGTACCTGATCGCTGAGGGCCTCAGCAAGCCGACTGGTACCCACTCGGCAACAATGGATTCTCTTCTGTGCGTCCAGGAGGTTTCCCCTTGGGTGAGCATCTTGTACCTGCTTGCTAAGTACCTTGGCAAGCAGGTACAACATCAAGGTACTTGCCAGGGAGGAATCATCTCCGGCGTGTGGGTACATGTACCTATTTGCTTGCCGGGCGGTGATTCTGGGCAAGACTCCTGCAAGCAGTTAAACTGCGTGTGTGCCCGCTTCCCAGCGATGCCACTGGGCAGCTGGAAGTGATGCCTTTCCAGCATGCCAGTGAGAAATTCTGGCGCGTGCTTGCTCGGCTATGAAAGGTTATCTGGTTATGTAATGGCTCATCCATGGTTGTGTTTTTTACAACTCTTTCAAATCTTGTTGCCCATTTACCGTTTATTTCCTTTTTGCACCTAGGGTTTTGATAGGAAGTTGAGGTAACTGGCACACACATCTTGGACACACCAAAGCTACCCGGGCTGCGGCGAGGAGGGGGCTTAGTCAAGTTTGCACTCAAACCTGCACGGAGTTCTCCGGAGCAATCCCAACACCTCCCCCCCTGAGACACCCACCTACCCGGCAATGGGAACAGAAAAGAGAAAACCCACTGGCCTCCCGGCCGTCCGCCGAAAAAAACTTGATCCAAACCCAACGTGGCCAAATCTCCTCTTAGCAATCCAGCAAACTTAGCTCCCGGAATTTCCGCTGCCACCGCCGGGGAAGCATCACAATTGGGATCCGCACCAGATCCACCTACAGATCTTCCCCCTCCAACTCCTAAGAATCCTCAGCCGCTGGAAAGCTTAGCTCCCAGACTTTCCGCTGCCACTGCCAGGGAAGCATCACAATTAGGATCCACGGAGAGCCCCTTGGCGGGCAGGTGCATGTATACCTGCTCTCTGAGAGGCTCGTGGCGAGGTGGGATCTGTACCTGCCCGCCAAGGGGCTCCCGGCGAGCAGGCACAGTGCACGCCTATGTGGGGGCGCGCACGCCCTCGCACGGCCATACAGGGGTGTGCACGCCCATACAGGGGTGTGCACGCCCATACAGGGGCGTTGTGGTATACAAAATGGGAAAAAACAAAAGTTTTTCTCTCATTTGCGTAATTGGTCATAGAATGCCTCACGGTACAACCATATGGACCCCAGAAAAGGAATCTACGGCCAAAGTACCCCCTAGTCCCCACTGGAAGCGTAACCAGAGCCCCACTACACTGGAAGTTAGCCCTTTGGACAACCTGTAGCATCCCATCAAACCCCTGTCACGCATCTCAAGTCACCTTTCCCTCACTATACACATACACACCCTTCCCTGCTCCACTCTAGCTCCACTGCATATATTAGTTTGTATTTGTTCGCCATCCGCATTACATCATGTAGCACTGCCCCTGCGGCTGTGCCCTGCAACCCCATTGTTCCCCGCCTCATTTATGCACCTCCTTGCATAAATTAAGCACAGCCTCACTCATGCACGCACTCCTTGCATAAATTGTACACAGCCACTCCTGTATTTGCACAGCCCCCCTGAAGCAAAAATCCCTCACATTTGTCTATATAAGGAGCTCTCCCCCCCCCTATCTTTGTTCCTCAGTCTATTACTGATCAGTGATTTACTCACCACCTATACTCACAACACTTACAACTTACTACTACACTCATAACAACCCTTACATAGCAATACAACCTTATACTGTGTCTCGAACAAACTCATCTTGAGCATACCACTCCTATCACCTTATTAAAAATTGCCAAGCGGAGCTTGGTGGGTCTTCTAGCTGGTAGTATAGAAGGGCAGAGCTTGCAACTCCTTCATACCCTTCTCCATTCAGAAAAAGGGTTTCACAACCACTTTTGAGTCTTACAGCATGCACACCCTTGATAAAGGGTGTGCGGTCCCACACGCCCTTTCTGAAGGGTGTGGGCGTGGGTGTGCCCCTGGGGGACGGGTGTGCCTTTATCAACGCCCTTTCTTGCTCAGGCAAAGGCTGAGCAGTGGCTTGTCCTGTACCAAAACTGAGGGGCAGCTGGGCCTGGGCCAAGGCTGAGAAGCAGCTGGGCCTGGGCCAAGGCTGAGAAGCAGCTGGGCCTGGGCCAAGGCTGAGAAGCAGCTGGGCCTGGGCCAAGGCTGAGAAGCAGCTGGGCCTGGGCCAAGGCTGAGAAGCAGCTGGGCCTGGGCCAAGGCTGAGAAGCAGCTGGGCCTGGGCCAAGGCTGAGAAGCAGCTGGGCCTGGGCCAAGGCTGAGAAGCAGCTGGGCCTGGGCCAAGGCTGAGAAGCAGCTGGGCCTGGGCCAAGGCTGAGAAGCAGCTGGGCCTGGGCCAAGGCTGAGAAGCAGCTGGGCCTGGGCCAAGGCTGAGAAGCAGCTGGGCCTGGGCCAAGGCTGAGAAGCAGCTGGGCCTGGGCCAAGGCTGAGAAGCAGCTGGGCCTGGGCCAAGGCTGAGAAGCAGCTGGGCCTGGGCCAAGGCTGAGAAGCAGCTGGGCCTGGGCCAAGGCTGAGAAGCAGCTGGGCCTGGGCCAAGGCTGAGAAGCAGCTGTGCCTGGGACAAAGCTGAGGAGCAGCTGGTTAAAATTGCACTAGAGGCTGGATAGCCAGCTGGAGCAGGTTTCATGTCAGTTGTCATCTAGTGACTACTGATTTTTCCTGGTGGATCTAGTCCCAGAGAGGCAGCCCATTAAAGCACCTATCCCTCTCAAGCTCTATTCACCCCAAGAATAGTTCCACACCGTAGTATAAAGAGCTCAAGGGGGATATGTGATAACAGTCCAGTGTGTAAGCTCTCCACACTCCCGGGTCCGGTCTCCAATCTCGATAAATTGCAACTATGTACTAACTAACCTATGTGATAACAGTCCAGTGTGTAAGCTCTTCACACTCCCGGGTCCGGTCTCCAATCTCGATGAGGAGAGAGAAGGGAGCCGGGCTGGGTGGATAGATATAGACTAGATACAAGGTTAGGTTTCGGTCTAAGCGATATCACAAGGTTAGGTTTGGTGGCTGACGAAGTACATAGTATGGGTATGTAGTATGCAATCTTGTTCTGAATTGTAACACCCCCCTCCACGATTGCATACTTCACCCGGTCAAATTGAGTTTGCGGGTCGCGTCGATCATTTTCTTTGGTCCCATTGCTTTTGTAAAGACATTGGCTAATTGATTAAGTGTACTCGTCCATAGTAGCTGAATGTTTTCTTCACGAATCAAATCAATGACAAAATAAAACGCCCTCTTTAAGTACTTGGTCTTTTTCTTCAAGGCATTGTCTGTCGCAATGAGAATTGCGGCTTGGTTATCTACATGTATTGACTTGGGCGTGTGATAATCTAGATCTTCAAAGATATTGATGATGTGTGAAATTATTTGAGAACCTTCAGACAGAGCAACATACTCAGCTGCACACGTTGACAATGCCACTACTGTTTGGTGTCTTGATCCCCAAGCTACCGCGTCCCCACAGTGAGTAATGACATAACCAGTCGTTGAACGCTCATGTTCCCCCCCCCCCCAAATTTGCATCGGTCCACAGCTCAGTTCCATCACCATCCGCCCTATATACCAATTTCCAATCCGCCGTTTTCCTGAAGTAACCAATCACACCGTCCAAAGCCAACCAATGCTTGTCCGAAGGATTTGAGCTAAATCTTGCCAACAGGTTTACTGGAAAAGACAAATCAGGTCTTGTCCCACCTGACAGATACATCAGTGAACCAATGATAGAGGGATATTCGGGCAAGTCTACTGGGTCTCCCGACGAGATTTCCAGATCCGCGTCCGTGAGTGGAGAGTCTTTCATGAATGCCTGCCGCTTGTAATTTTGAATGATTTGGTCCGCCAGCGTCTTCTGACTGAGCTCAAAGGTTTTCCCAATCTTCTTGATATTGATTCCAACCAATCGCTCAACATTTGACAACCACTTAATCTCTAGATCCTTCGTCATTCCAACTCGCAATTGCTCCAACAGCGACGGGTCGGAGGCCAGTGCGAATCCATCATCAACATGAAGCCAGATTACCACAAAACCACCATTTGTTTTGAAAAGGTAAAGTGACGGTTCTATTTCGCTTGCCAGGAATCCCAAGCTCTCAACGGTCTTCTTGAAAAACTTCCACCAGCAGCGCGCGGCTTGTTTTGTGCCGTACATCGCCTTCTTCAGCAGCATTACTTTTCCTTTCAACTCCGGACAGATTTCAACAGGTGGCTATACGTAGACCTCTTCCTCAATAGGACTATACAGATAAGCAGAACTAACATCAAATGTGGCTGTTGGGAAATTGTGACGTAGTGCGATTGAAATCAGTATTTGTAAGGTATGAAGTGATGCCGTAGGTGCGTATGTCTTGTTGCAGTCTTCTCCCAGTCGCTGATTAAAACCTTTCGCGACATACCGCGCCCTGAATTTTTCAATCGTTCCATCTGATTTGTGTTTAATGGAGAACACCCATCGCGCCCCAAGCACCTTGATGCCCTTGTGCGGATCAACTGGTTCCCATACACCCAATTCACCAAACTTTCCCATCTCATACTTCGCTGCCAAACGCCATTCTTCAGCTTTGTTCCCAGATAATGCTGATTTGATGGTCTTCGGCAGTATGAAACACCAGTTAGACAGCCGTGAGCAAGCGAGGAGAGAAGGACTCCGAGTGAAGCGAACAAGAGCTGAATGAGCTAAGTACCTATGAAACACCAGTTAGACAGCCGTGAGCAAGCGAGGAGAGAAGGACTCCAAGTGAAGCAAACAAGAGCTGAATGAGCTAAGTACGTAATCGAGGTACGAGATGAGTTGACACAAGTGATGAGTGTGTTATGCTTATTGAGTAATAGAATGATAAAGAACATGAGAAGGAAAAGAAACTGAACCTATGAAACACCAGTTAGACAGCCGTGAGCAAGCAAGGAGAGAAGGACTCCGAGTGAAGCGAACAAGAGCTGAATGAGCTAAGTACCTAATTGAGGTACGAGATGAGTTGACACAAGTGATGAGTGTGTAAGGAAGAGAGAAAGAAAAGCGGAACGACAATGTAGAGTATCAATACATAAAGGAAGCGAAACCTAATGTATGATACACAAGCTTGAGGATCCGCGACCAGAGTTCTCTAAACCTAACACATCAATCACCGTCGTGTGACATCCCTTCTTTATCGTCACAGGCAGTTCGTGTTTGGGGCCAACATGTAAGTGAGCCAATTGATGCCGTTCTTCAGCCGCAAATTCTTCATTCTTTTCTTTGCCGAGCTGGAGAATAATTTGATTCAGAATGAAATCAAGATTGGACTTTTTCACCTCTTTCTTTATTGGCAGGGCCTGAAAATTGGGAAATTTAACCGAAGACGAATGGACCATCCTTTCTTCATGGGGGAGCCAAAATAACCAGCCCACTCCAGCATCGGGATAACCTAGCAGCAAACCCTCTTGAGCACGTTTGTCCAACTTTTTATGGTGTTCTTTTGGGATGTGAACGATTGCTTTCGCCCCAAAAGGATAGATTGAATTTGGATCTGGATCTGTCCCGTAGAACAGTTGGATTGGGCATTGATCACCCGTCCTCGAGTTAGGGATACAATTGTGCATATACGCCGCGGTCAAATATGCATAACTCCAAAATTTCCGAGGCAAGTCGCTTTCATGCAACATAGTGCGAGCCATGTTGCCTAAAGTTCTTTTCAGCCGTTTGGCTTCTCCATTCTGTTGGGGACTGTATGGCGTAACCGGCGCAAGTGTCACCCCTACATCGTCAAGGAGAGGCTTGAGCAAATCTACATACTCGGGGGTGTTGTCACAGCGGAGATATGATGGGTAACAACCAAATTTGTTCTTCAGATGATGCATCCAGCTCATTATCTTCGATGAAACGTCTGAATTTGCGATCATCGACGTGCAATACGTGTAGGTACTAGCATGATCCCGTAAAGTTACAATATAACGTCGGCCGCTAATGTCATGTTCAAAACGACCGGCTACATCAGAAACCATGAAGTCTAGGGGCTTGTCCCGAGGTATCTGGGTGCCAAGGACCATAGCCTTCTTATCTATACTCTTGGAATTTGCACACAATCACAAAAGAAGGATGACCACTTAAGTTTCAACTCAGGGAAATTTATTCTGAGGTACGCTTTGACTATTTCTTCAGACGCATGGCCTAAACGCACGTGCCATACATACGGATCAAAAGAGGGAACTTGGATGACTTTCTTGAGGGTCTCATCAATGGAAGTATTCAGGGTCCAACAATAATTATGAAACAACGTTGAGTAATGGTTTAAGCATGGATCTATCAAAGTTGCCTTGGTCCCATCGTAAATCAATTTCCAACCCTCAGACAACAGGCGCCCAGTCAACAAGATGACCCCATCAACCCCAGGGACATGATAAACATTAGGAATCATGATTGTCCCCGTGGGCGTTGGAATCCGAACCGTCCCAATCCTATCAACGGTCACATAACATTCAGAAACGGCCAGGTAGAAGGTGCAAGGCTTTGTTAGTTTTGATCCGGGAACAAAAAGCGTTGAGTTGCCACTCACATGGGCTGACGCGCCGGAGTCAAGTAGGACACCTTCGCTGACATTCGGGAACTTGACCTTCCGCACGTGGTGTTTGGGTTTGCGAGGCGGAACGTAGGTGGACAACTTTTGTAAGAATACAAGCCCAGGGGAGCAGAACCGTACTCACAAAGTGAGGAAAGTGACGCAAACCGTAATAGCTGCGGAAAGTGGTAAGCAAAGCGAACCTCTCTCCGCAGCCAAAGCTGACCGCGCGAATGAGATAACTGAGCGCATCGTGTCGATGAAAGCAGGGCCAGACGCTGCGGAAAGCAAGACCGAAAAAACAGGATCACCCTGTCGGTCGTCATTACTGGAAAGGATATTGACAACCACTCAAGGTGATTTAGTCGAATTCCTACCAGCTAATTGACAGGCAACAGCTAACCAGCTTGCCCTGACCACTCAAGACAAAGTCAACGAGATCAAGACCCGAGCACCAATTACTGCGACACCAAAAGGAGCCGCGAAAGACAACCTCGGCAGAATTGAATCCTATCCACGACGCAACTAGGCCACAAAGTAGGAGCACAACCTCCGGCCAAGCAGAATCTCAACAGCCATAGCGACCGGCACTTTGCTCAACCTCTTAACCCCAAACCTAGATTAAGGCCAGGCGGCCTGCTTCTAGTTCTCCTAAAAATTTCAGATTTACAGTCTCGACGCTCAAACCTCGACGTCACAGGAAATAACTGGAAGCAGGTCTAGCAAAATGGCCAACATCCAAAGTGATGCAAGCAGCTCAAGCAATGATGGGAAATTCTCAATGAAAGTGCCAAAGTTCACGGGAGACAACTTTGAAATATGGGAAAGGAAGGTTCGAATGGCTCTTGATGAACACGACCTAATTCAATTCATTGACAACCCACCACTGCCAAACCCATCAAAACGCATGCGGAGAAAGCTAGTGAAGACTGCGAACATACTCTGCACGAATCTGACGGATGGGGTGTTCAATACTATTGTAAAAAAGGACACCTCCGGAAACCCCTATGCCCTATGGCAAATGTTCAAGTCGGTGTACGCGTCCGACTCCATTCTAGCCAGCTACGAGGTCTGGGCTAAGTGGGAAGACACTCAGTACAACGACGACATGTCGAAGTACATCAAAGGCATTGAAGATTGCATGGCAAAATTCGACTCTCTCGGAATGGACGTTCCAGATTTTGTTATTTGCTGCAGCATCATCAGCAGGATCACCAAAAAACGCCCAATGCTGATGCAAAATCTTTTCGGCGATATTAACGCTCTCGGGAAACAAAAGATGCTGCTGGTTAAGCTGCGAGAGATTGGGAGATTTGAAAAGACGTCAAAGGCCAGAGTACCGGACCCGCAACCTGCAACTACTGCCCTTGCAACCAACGCGCAAACAGGGCAAAATGGCGGAAAGAAGAACAAGCAACCGTATGTGAAAATTCAATGCACAGGCGGCCACAACCCAGAATCAAACCACCCACCCGAGGAATGCTGGACCCTTCACCCTGGGCTCCTTCGCAAGAAAAGGGAAGACACCAAGAAGGCCAAAGCATCGCAGGCAACCTCAGGCTGTAAGAATACAAGCCCAGGGGAGCAGAACCGTACTCACAAAGTGAGGAAAGTGACGCAAACCGCAATAGCTGCGGAAAGTGGTAAGCAAAGCAAACCTCTCTCTGCAGCCAAAGCTGACCGCGCGAATGAGATAACTGAGCGCATTGTGTCGATGAAAGCAGGGCCAGACGCCGCGGAAAGCAAGACCGAAAAAACAGGATCACCCTGTCGGTCGTCATTACTGGAAAGAATATTGACAACTACTCAAGGTGAGTTAGTCGAATTCCTACCAGCTAATTGACAGGCAACAGCTAACCAGCTTACCCTGATCTTCGCAGACAAAGTCAACGAGATCGAGACCCGAGCACCAATTACCGCGACACCAAAAGGAGCCGCGAAAGGTAAGGTGTCGGTCCCTCTAAACAAAAGTCTGGAGAAAAAGGAATGAAGCCTGACGAGTTGAAACTGAACAAACAGACAACCTCGGCAGAATCGAATCCTATCCACGACGCAACTAGGCCACAAAGTAGGAGCACAACCTCCAGCCAAGTAAGCAAGACTTACCTGAGAGACAAAGGAAGAAAAAGGAAGCGCTGACAGAGACAAAGCTCACAGGCAGAATCTCAACAGCTATAGCGACCGGCACTTTGCTCAACCTCTTAACCCCAAACCTAGATTAAGGCCAGGCGGCCTGCTTCTAGGTAAATAAAGTTTCTCTCTCTATAGCTACTTATCAAGTACAGACCAAACAGAAGTAGAAGGGTTGTAATAGAAGTTTAAGAACAACACTCAATGAAATAAAACATGCTTCTAGTTCTCCTAAAAATTTCAACTTTGACCTGTAATCAGCTGGCGGTTGTTCTTGCTGACCCGTGGCCACTGCGCGCCAGTAATCAAGGCAGTCGGCATACCAATGGCCGTTCTTTGAGCAATAGGCGCAGGCCGTCCCGTACTTGGAGGTGAGCTCAGGGGATTGGCCTTTACCACGGAATTGATTCGCCTGATACACTGAAAATCTCGGGAGATCCGCTTCTTGGCGCCGGTGCGGGTGGACATATTTTCCCGACCCTTGGTTCTGGAACGCATGGATGCGATCGAGATCCATTGCATTGGCATCGGTAGCACTAGCCTTAGGACAATGTTTGCTTATGGCGTACTGAATCACCGTCACTACCTCCTTGAGCGATGGACATTTCTTTGCGTCGAGCGTCTGAGTGACACTGAATTCAAAGGTAAGATTATCCGTCCCGGCTGGAGGTTTGAAAGTGTTTTGTAGCAGGATACCAAGTAGCTCATTGGCGGACATCTTCAGTTGTTTGATGTCAGCACCAAGTTGTGACCACTTCGACAAGGTCGCATCACTGGAGGGGTTTGGGTCCGTCATCAAGTCGTATATTTGATCAAGTAAGCCGATCTTGTGTTGTCAATCCAAATGTTGACATTGCGCGACGATGCACTCATATAGCGCACAAGTTGACTTGTGGGTCGTGGAACTGACAATGGAAAGAAGATCGGTCTCAAGCGTGTTCCAAATGAGACTGTCGACAGTTGTAGCTTCTTCAATTTCCAGACTGTCAAAAACATTGAGGTCGTCAACAAAAGATACGACCCAACTGAAGGCATGCATCAAAGTGCAATCCAAGGCTTTCTTCCAGGGCTGGAAGCGAACTCCATCAGAGTCAAGGGTTGGATGTGAAGGGTTCAGCTCTTTATGCATGGCAACTGGAGTCTTCAAGAACTTTGAGTATATGATGTCTTGTCTAGTCTGCGCATTGGGGCGGATTGTACCACAAGCAGTAAGCATACCTGCAATTTGAGCGTTGAGGTTGTTGATTTGCTCTTGCAGCACGGCTAAAGCATTTTGATTACCAGCGTTGGGTTGTTGCTGGTTGGCAGCGGGGTTTGGTTGTGCCATCTCAAGAGGGTGTTGTCCGGACAGCAGTAAGATTTCTTCTCTTTATTTAAAAAATTCTCTTATATATATTTATCTCTTGAAGTAATTTTTCTCTTTTGCTGTCGCGGTATTGTCACCAGCAAACGTAACGCTCACTTGGAGAATTCGGGATAACGGTTGTGTGAAGCAGACGAGCCGGCTTTTAACCTATAAAGAGCTCAAGGGGGCTATGTGATAACAGTCCAGTGTGTAAGCTCTCCACACTCCCGGGTCCGGTCTCCAATCTCAATAAATTGCAACTATGTACTAACTAACCTATGTGATAACAGTCCAGTGTGTAAGCTCTCCACACTCCCGGGTCTGTTGAGATGGTGAAGCCTGTTTAGTAGTCCTTGTATGCTTGTATGCAGATATGCTTCTACCAAGTAGCCCATCACTACTGCCTACCGGTTCCTCACTCAGTTTCTTCTTCCTCACTGAATCTAATCCATATCTTCACTGCCAAGCCCCCTTTGTGAGTATCGGTAGCCCTCTCAGTTTCAGTCCCTGGTGTCCCTCAACAGGGTCCGGTCTCCAATCTCAATGAGGAGAGAGAAGGGAGCCGGGCCGGGTGGATAGATATAGACTAGATACAAGGTTAGGTTTTGGTCTAAGCGATATCACAAGGTTAGGTTTGGTGGCTGACTAAGTACATAGTATGGGTATGTAGTATGCAATCTTGTTCTGACTTGTAACACGTAGTTTGGTGTGCGTGGGGTGCAAGTTACGGATGAAGAGAACCAAGTGTTGGATTGGAGCAGACTTAATGCCACAAGTGGTGGGCTGTGGCGAGTTGAGGCAACTCGGGATGCGTTTGGCGAGTCGGACAGCGAGTCCGTTGGACCCCGATTAAAACTCGCCCGACTCGCTAAATTGGTGTCGCGAGTCCCGGTTTAGCGAGTCCGTTGGAGATGCTCTAACACCAGCCAAGTTACATATGTACACCGAAATATTTTTTCCAGACGAACTGTTTTTCATCTGTCCCACTGGATCGTACTTAGTCAGGTAAGTGACATTTTTCGCTCTCTTCCTCCAATTCCCTGGTTTTATTGACAGGCCTATCCCACTGGCGCAAGAGTCCATCTAATTAGATTTGTCCTCTTTGTAGCCTTCGTAAATCTAGCGTTACCCGTCGCTTGCCAAGACCTGTCTTATTCCTGCTAGTAAGCCGTTGGTATCCACGAACCCAGAAGCGGACGAAAAAGCGGTTACTTCAGTAGATTCGCCTGTCGCCATGCTACCCCGACGCTCCTCCAATCGCTCCTCTAGTCCAAACATTTTCGCCTTGTATGAAACTGCCGCAGCAGCTCGAGATGAAGCTCTGGAGTCTTACGCTTTGCACTCTGATGACCAAGATACTCCTCCAAACATGCCGGGAGCTTTCACCTCTGCTCCAGCTCCGAATTTTCCCCTGAGCAATATCCGACCAACCGATCCTTCCGGAAACAACTCGCGCAACATTAAGGGGCAAACCCCAGGGGACGACCAAGGTATTGAGACCACAGCTCCGGTCAACGGGGAAAAAAAATTCGGCATCGATAGTAGCGTAAGCGATTCCGGGTTGTGATTGCTTTATCTTATGGGGGCAAGCTGATGACTTCTCGTCATCCTTTTTTTGCATCGAAAGGCGCGGCGAACGTCATGCAGATGGAATATTGCAAACCTCCAGCCACCAGCCACCGAACCCGATGAAACAGGACAATACGAATCCTCAACTTGCCATCAATGCCGTGTCAAGACCACCCGACCCAAGATGATTTGCGATCAATCACAGGATCCGAACTGTTTCAGTCGAGTGTGCGACCACTGCTTGGTCAATCGAGCAGTGTACGACGGCGTACCTGAGCTTCAGCCTCCGATATTTGAATTCGTACCAGGTGGCAAGATGCTGTGTGTGAAATGCAGAGGTATCTGCCCTTGCGCCACTTGTCGGAGGCAGCGAGGCGAAAAAGAAGAAAACCGACGAGGGCGACCGGATAACGCTCTGAGTTCGCTTCAAGGCTTGAAATCACAGAGCAGGGAGCAGGAGCTGTTGAAGAAGAAGCAAATCCAAGAAAGGGTCAAGCTGAAGAAAGCATCAAGCTGGGGCGCGGGCATTCGTGATTCAGCACCAGCCGAGCGCGAAAGACCTTCAGCAGTTTCTCCAGTTACTCGAAAAAGGAGAAAAAAACAAGGGGGTGCCTTGTGGGGCGATATCAACTTCTCGGACCAATTTCCAGCAAATTCAACCGGCAATTCTACTCAAACTGCGTCTGTCAATCCCACTACCATGACAGGGTTGATGGCTCGGGATTACGCCGAACCAAAACCCAAACGAGGCCGTCATTTAAAAGCTAATCCTAGTGCGACGACGCTTGGAAACCAAACTCTCCCCTCTAATCCGAAGGAGATCGATCGCGAGGTGGACAACACAATGGTGGACCATCTTATCCAGTCCAATAAACGATTAGTAGAAGCCGCATCCGGCATGGCTTCGCTCATAAAAAGCAAAGAGAACCCCTCGGACCCGAAGATGTCCGACTATGCGCGTTTGGAGCGATCGGAGAAGGAGCTCAAGCTCAAGATGCGCGAAATCGAGCTTCAGAACGCGATCGATGAGGCCGCGCGACAGAAGGCTAAGGCAGAGGCCTTCGAGAAGGCTAAGATGATGCAGGACTTCTTAAAGTCTGGATTGAGCTACGAAAAAGCCATGGAAGCTACTATCACATTCCTTGGACCGTCGACTTGATCACCGCATTTCAAAAATCAAGCCTCTCGGAGATCATCCTTCAGGGATTAACTTATTTTCTATAATAGTCATCTTTGCTTCTTGTATTTATCTTCCTAGCGTCTTAAAATTTTTGACACTGTCGTTCTTTCCAAGCAGAGTAGTGCTAGACACTTGGACTACTCACAAATTATGTCGTAATTTTTCTCTTGTCCCTTTCTTTTCCCCTTTCCTTACCTTGTTGTTTATTCTCAGTCCAGAGTGAATATGCATGTTTTGTCTTCTGTCCCAAACTTGTCCTGTTGTTTTTATAGCTAATGACTCTGTTGCTTAGAGCATCCGCATTGGTTGCGGATTAAGGGAGGATTAGTTATGGTAACTAATCCTCCTTGGCAACTGCATTGGGTCCGATATAATTGGACTAAACTCCTCCTAGGAGTACAATTTGGAGTAAGCAGGAGTAAATTTTCTTAGAGATGGCCTCTTGCACCCGGGTACCCACTGCGGGTGCGGTTACCGGCCGGAAATTTTGCAAATTCTCAACACCCGTACCCACCGGCGTGTGCTCAGCGGGATACCGTGTACCGGGTGAGGTACCTGCTCTGATATACTCACTGCCCGTGAGAAATCTCTCCCGGTCAGCAATACATACACACGCTGACCGGGAGGGATTCCCAGTCAGCAAGCTCATTGATGACCGGGAGGGGATTCTCCCAGCCATTGATTATATCAATTCAGGATGATAATTGGGCGGGCCAACCCAAAGCCGACCCGAGACCCGTCGGGTTTTGGGTTGGGTTTGGGCACATTCTTGAAGAAAATGACATGACCCAAACCCAACCTGACTTGTAAAATTGTCAGGTTGGGTTTGGGCAGCCTATTTCCTAATCGGGTCAGCCTGCAACCCAACTATGACGCCTCCAACAGTCAAATTGGGGGCTTTTGGCACCTATGAGGTCGGGTCAACCCGAGACCCAAACCAACCCAAAATAGTATGACATCGGGTTGGGTTTGGGCAGCATATTTTAAAATCTGCCCTGACCCAACTCAACCTGCGCTAAATGTTGGGTTGGGTTTGGGTGCTGTTTTTTGACCCAAACCCGACCCGTTTACACCCTGAATCAGCCCTCTTGATGACTGGGACAGAAGGGTCTGAACCAATCATCAAGAGTATTTACCGGGGTCTGTCCTAGTCATCAAGAGGAACCAACCCTCCCAATGAACGGTGTGGTGATTTATATAGGCAGGCATGGTAGAATGTCCACTTGGTGATAGCGCAGGCAGGAATGCACAGAGAGGCTGAGCGCAGAGTGCATTACGGTGACACAAGCACTGAGGATGACATCAGAAATCACGCTAAGAAAGCTTACGGAAAGTTGCGCACAGATAGAATGCACAGATCACGGATCACGGAGTTTGGATTGGAGAGTTGGACCGGAGCCAAAAGACAGGGCTGGACTGCGGCGGACTACACTCGTGGGCTGGTAGAAGCGGTGCGTCAGCAGGTGAGCCAAGGTAGCCAAAGTGGGTTCCACCAGCGGGTGGAGCTGGGGCGGAGGCGGTGGCAAGAGACTGACGGACGGGCGTGGGAGGTCAAGCATTGGAGAGGAGCAGAGTCTGGGATAGTGATGTGCGGGAAAGCAGGCGGAGCTGACAGATTAGTGCGGGAAAATGTTGGATTGGGTGGGAACGGCAAATGGCATGGAGGGAAGGAAGGGGGTGGAGGTTCATGGTTTCTCTTCTCTTTCCTTGTTTTCCATCATCTTACGGAGGACTCATCATTGTACTTACACTTACGGACATACTAGAGTATTAGAAGAGTTTTTACGTGACCTTATCTTTTACTTGCGGAGTGTGGAGCTTTCTTCACTTGCAGATTATTACGCTATAGATCAGGCTCATTGAGGAGCACTGAAGGCTAGTGGAAAGTAGCAGTGCGGAGCCAAGACACTGATAATCACTCAGCCCAGACACATATATTCTTGAAAGAGGCGGCTAGTGGACTTTTCTACCCACCAACCAGCTTTCATTCTCACAACGGTCTGTAGCTGTCATCACATTCTGACAGGCTACTACATAGCCATACCCACAATCCACACTACATAGCAACTGCTCCAGAGTTTTACATTGACAAGTGTGGTAGAATGTCCACTTGACAATAGCACGGGCTGGAATGCACAAGCGGCTGAGCTCAGAGTGCATTTGGCAACATAAGCACTGAGGATGATGCCAGAAAAGCACAACAGGAAAAGCTTATGGAAAGCGCGGATTGTGGACCGCGTAGTTTGGATTGGGTGGCGGGCAAAGGGCAAGAGCTGGACTGCGGTGGACCAAATGCGGGGACTGATAGCAGTGGCGTGTCAGCGGGTGACCCAGGGCAGCTGAAGTGGGTGGAGCTGGGGTGGAGGTGCTGGTGAGAGACTGACTGACGGGGGCTACACAGAGGACGTGGGAGGTCAAGCGTCAGAGAGGAGCTGAGCCTGGGAATGTGATGTGCAGGAGTTGGGCGGAGAGGAACAGAGAAGGAGGGAAGGCTCATGGTTTCTCTTCTCTTTTCCTTTTCATTATCTTACTTACTGCTCATCATTGTACCTACACTTACAGACGCACTAGAGTATTAGAACATTTTTATGGACCCTTATTTTGCTTACTTGCTTCATTGCTACTGTGGACTTGTGCTTGCAGAGTGTGGAGCTTCATCATTTGCAGATTATTACACTATAGATTAGGCTCATTGTGGAGCACTGAAGGCTAGTAGAACATAGCAGCGCAGAGCCAAGACATTGATAATCACTCAAGCCCAGACATACATTCTTGAAGAAAGCAGAAGTGGTCATTTCTACACCCTACCCAACCTTTATTTCTACACCACTGCAAACACTCCCTAAAGCTGATCACAACATTCTACCCCTGATATGTTTTCTAATTAAATTATTAATGAGCTGTGAAGATGATGTAGGGCAAATGGTGGGACAGAAGGCCAAGCATGCAGATTCAACATGGATTGGAGTAAACAATAGATAGGGGAAGGAAAGGGGAAAAGGAAATGATATCAAGATTACAACAGGATTTGTGTGCCCTCACTACTCTGCTTGAAAAGAACAAGTATGTCAAACATTTTGAGGCACGAGGAAGAAGGAAAAACAAGATCATAGAAAAAATATTTCAATCACCTGAGGATGATATCCAAGAAACTTAATTGTTGATCCAAGCTTATTATGCGATGATCAAGTTGACGGCCCCAGAAATGTGAGTGTAGCTTCCATGGCCTTTTCGTAGCTCAATCCCGACTGTAAGAAGTCTTGCATCATCTTAGCCTTATCGAAGGCCTCTCCCTTAGCCTTCTGTCTCTTGATCTCATCGGCCGCGTTTTGAAGCTCGATTTCACGCAACTTGAGCTCGAGCTGTTTCTCCGAACGCTCCAAACGTTCAAGGTCAGACATCTCCGGGTCCGAAGGGCTGTCCTCGCTGTGTAGGAGGGAAGTCATTGCGGGTGCGGCTTCTTCTAATCGTTTATCAGACTGGAGGGGTTGATCGATCAGTGTCTTGTCTAAGTCGGGATTGGTCTCCTTTTGCGCCTGAGAGGGAAAAGTTTGGTTTTCACCAGGGCTGTCCTCGCTGGGTAGGAGGGAAGTCATTGCGGGTGCGGCTTCTTCTAATCGTTTATCAGACTGGAGGGGTTGATCGATCAGTGTCTTGTCTAAGTCGGGATTGGTCTCCTTTTGCGCCTGAGAGGGAAAAGTTTGGTTTTCACCAGGGCTGTCCTCGCTGGGTAGGAGGGAAGTCATTGCGGGTGCGGCTTCTTCTAATCGTTTATCAGACTGGAGGGGTTGATCGACCAGTGTCTTGTCTAAGTCGGGATCGATCTCGTTTTGCACCTGAGAGGGAAGAGTTTGGCTTTCACGCTTCTTTGGGCCAGGTTTGGCTTTTGGACGACCGTCTCGTGTGAGTTGCGGTATGGTATAACTCCGAGGAATCAAAGTTCTCAAGTTAGTAGAGCCTGCTCGAGTTCTACTTGACCTCTGGCTCAATTGGTTATGCGTATTCGCTGGAATGCTGTCACCCCCGGCGGATAAGATGGACCGGTTTACAGACGCAGTTCGACGATTAGAGTTGCCGGCGAAATTCGCGGGAGATTGGTCCGACCCTTCTTTTTTCCCCTTCTTCCGAGCAGCTGGAGGAACTGTTGAAGCTCGTTTGCGCTTGGCTGGTGCTGAATCACGAAGGCCCGCGCTGCGCCCTGATTCTTTTTTCAGCTTGGCCTTTTCTTGCATTCGTTTATTCCTCAGCAGTTCCTTCTCCCTGCCCTGGGACGTCAAGCCTTGATGCAGCCCTCGTCGGTTCTGTTCATTTTCACCCCGGTTCCTGCGACAATAAACGCAAGGGCAGACACCTCTGCATTTCACACACAGCATACTGCCACCTGGTACGAATTCAAATATCGGAGGCTGAAGCTCGGGCACGCTGCCGTATACTGCTCGTGCGGTTAAGCAGCGGTCACAAACTCGATTGAAACAGCTGGAATCTTGCGATCGATCGCAAATCATCTTGGGTCGGGTGGTCTTGGCGCGGCATTGGTGGCAGGTCGAGAATTCGTATTGTCCTATTTCATCGGTTGCGGCGACTGGTGGCGGGATTGGATGCTCCAGTACGAATCGATAATCATCTTTGGGGCACATATCAGGTGGAGCCGCTGGGCTGCTAGGCAGACTTGTCAGATCAGAGAGGGTGGAAGTGTCTGACAGAAATGAGTTGAAGTGTGGTTCGGTTTGCGACGGCTCCGTAGGCCGAGTTGGAGCTGCTGGGTTGCTTGGGGAAGCTTGATGTGGTGAACGTGACCTGGACGATGTGACATTGTCTGGGGCAGAACGAGAGACGGGTTCCAGTAACTGCTCATCGGCAGACCGCAATTTGTTATCCGATGTTCGCCTCGCCTTTCAACCCAAAAAAAGGATGACCACAAGAAGTCATCAGGTAAGTTTCTATAGAATAAAGCAATCAAAACCCGATATCACTCACGCTGCTACTGTCGCCGGATAGTTCGTCCACGTTGGCCGGGCCTGTGATCTCAATACCTTGGTCGTCAGCTGGGGTTTGCCCCATAATGTTGGGTGAATTGTTTCCGGGAGGATTGGTTGGTCGGAAATCGTTCGGGGGTGGTAGAGGAGCTCGGGCAGATGTGGAAGCATCTGGCGTGTTTGGAGAAGTATGGTGGCCATCGGAGTGCAAGGCGTAATACTCCAGCGCTTCATCTCCTGAAGTACTAGCCGCTACACCAGTTTCATGCGAGGTAAGAATGCTTGGGTTCGATGAGCGATTGGAGGAGCGTCGTGGCATGGCGAAAGGAAGTAACCGCCTTCAAGCTATAAGAGTAGATTTGCGAAGGCTAGATCAATTAACAGGAGAAATCTAGTCAGATGAACTCTTGTTCCAGGTGGAGACAAAGCCGGTGAACAGGAGGAAGAAAGGAAAAAGCCAAACTAACCTGACTTGGACTGCGATCCACTCGGAAAGTAAACAAGTTAGGTAGAATGGAATATTCAAGTTGAAACTCTGCTGGGATCAATTTGCAACTATTTGCGATGCCACCTAGAATTCATACCCCCGGCAAACCCAGGAAGTCCCGCGCTCTAGCACATGTCACAAAGGCATGCAGCAAACTTGAAACCTGTGATAGGGACCAGTTGGTAGTTATGTTACCGATAACGGGGAACACAACGAAAACGGGCCGATTCTTCATCATTATCGTTATCGTTACCGTTACCAGCAACGCTAGCTTAGTATGGTACTGCAACTTTTTGTTTAAGGTGAAAGATAAAATGTTTTAATTCTGTCTTGCGTAGCGTGGAGGAGAACAATGTGGTTGACAAGCGGAGCGTGGAGGAGAACAGCGAACCCCCCTATTGGAGTGATTTGAGTGCATGAGTTTTCACTGCAATACATATTGGAGTGAACCTCTTGACACTCCCATTTTGATCACTTTTTTTTGGAGAGGACTTTCACTCCTTTTTGGGAGTGCATGACTGTAATTCTTTGGAGTGCGTTATAAGCCAGACCCAATCAAAATTTGTATGGGATATAATTATGGTGTTCAAAATTGCATGAGATTTTTTTACATAAAATCATAAACTGCAATTTTGGCTGGGAGATGTCACTTTAAGTTTTATGCACACTGACATCTCCCAGCCAAAATTGGCTTTATGATTTTATGTAAACTGTGACATGCAATTTTGAACACCATACACGGCAGTTGCGCAGATTTAGGTTTTGCCCGTTGAAACTGCCGTCAAAGACAAAACACCCGCCTGATTGACCGCACACCTGTTGGCCTGCGGTCAGCCGAATTGGCAGCCAAACAGCCGGCACTTGACTTCAGGCAAGTTTAACATAACTTGCCTGGGGTCGGTTTGCCGACAAACATGCTTGAACTGACAACATCCGGTGGGAACAGTGGCAAGATGCTGGCCTCCAGGCTAAGAGAATCTCCAACGGACTCGCTAAAGCAGGACTTGCAACCCCAATTTAGCAAGTCGCGCGAGTTTTTGGGGTCCAACAGACTTGCTATCCGACTCGCCAAACACCTCCCAAGTCGCCTCAACTCACCACAGCCCTCCACTTGTGGCAAGTCTGCTCCAACCCAATACTCGGCCCTTGTCGGCCGCACCTTGCACCAGCTTGCACCCCACGCACACTATACCGCACGCTACCTCACCTACCGGCCAATCCTCTTTTCATTCAATTGGATCTCGCTGCTGATGACCAATCATCAATAGGATGACTGGGCATCAATGCCCATGACCGGTCATCAATAGGATGACCGGGCATTGATACCCATGACCGGTCATTGAGACCGATCACCGGGAATCAAGACTGATGACAGGTCATTGAGACCAATTACCGGGCATTGACACTGATGACCGGTCATCAAAGCTGATGCCCGGGCATCAAGACTGATGACCAGTCATAGAAACCGATGCCCGGGCATCAAGACTGATGACCGGTCATCAATACTCATGACTGGTCATCAAGACCAATGACCAAGCATCAAGACTGATGACCGGTCATCAAAACCAATGCCTGGTCATCAAGACTGATGGCTGGTCATTAAGACCAGAGACCGGGCATCAAGACTGATGACTGTTCATCAAGACCAATGACCGGGCATCAAGAATGATGACCAGGCATCGAGAATGATGACCATGACTGGATATCCTATTGATGACCGGGCATGATGCACATGGCCGGTCATTGAAAGGATGACCGGTGGGTGTTTGAGAATTGGAAGGATGACCAGAAGGTGGTCATCTGTCTGTGTGGCTTGATGGGCAAGTTGTGGTATTGCTGACAACAAGTTGGTCCAGCCTCTTGTTGTGTCTCTATTTCTGGAGAGTCCGCCGTGAACAAAGCCTGGGATACCCCGTTACATGTGGTCCAGGGCCGCGACCCAGGGTCTGCAGGGGTCTGCGCAATCCAGGGACCGTTGGAGATGCTCTCACCCCCAAAAAAGGGCAGAGGGGGCCAAGACAAAGTCCGCCCATCAGAGGGACACGTCACCCTTGGCCCTCACCCATCCACCCGCCCCATTTTTTCCAAGTCTGCTCATCAGATCACCGCCACCCTCCATCTCCCCCACCCTCACCAACCCACATCCTCAGATGTGTCCCTCTACACCTGCCTCCTCCTTGCCCGCAAGCTTAACTAAGCCTCTCCAAGGAGGCGCAAAGTGTCTCCAAAGGAGAGGCTTATGACTAAAGTCCCATGCTTGGCCTGAGGCTGACGGGGTTTTACAGAGAAAATCGTGTTTTTTGAAATTACATCTCTTTTTACTCCCCTCTTTCGGCTTCAATTTCCATGCCTCATGTGCCAGTTTGTAGGCCTTGATCTTAGCTATATTGTACAAGTTTTTTCAAGTAAATCCATTCATCACTGACCGCTCAGCGGCCATTCTTGCAAGGGCTCTTCTTGAGCAATGTGAACAAGCCATTGGATCATCCGAAGGTCGCCATTGGACATGCTCTCACGGGTTTGTTTGGTATTAACTTAAAAATGACTGGTCTCTCAAAGAGTGCCATCCCATGCAGGCAGCTTGCGGTAGAGATGTGCAACCTTATTTTCATGTGTTTAGGCCGGACGCGCTATCCGGTCTACACCAGGCTGGATAGGCTCTAAAGTGGGGTTTTTTACATCAATTTCTCTTTGAGGGGATGGGGGTAGGTATTGTGCTGAATACATGATATTATGTAGAAATGAAAGCTGATTCTAATGTTACTCAAGGCTGTGAAGAAATCAGAAGGGTATACGGTGATAGGTGGGTTTGAAGGGAATTTTGGACAAATGGCTGGGCAGCCTCAAGCCAAATTTGGGACATTAGGCACAAGTCCCTCCCGCAAGCGGGAGGGTGCTCGCGCCCTGCAAGCACAAGGAGGGACTTGTGTTAAGTTCGCTTGCCCGGCCCACACCCCATCCACATCACATCCTCCAGCGAGCTCCGCACCTTGCTCAGCTCCATCGGCTCCTTCCGAGCCACGTTCCCCCGACTATCGCTCCTCCTTGTCTTCCTACAAAACAAGTGCTTCCGCCTGAAAGCCGGCTGATTCTTAAAGGGTGATCATCAAGCTCGGCCTTCCCTCGGGCACGATTGTTGGGTTTGACATCAGCACGACCCTCTTTAGTGGCAATGAAGCGCCGGCCTGCTTGGTCTATGGCCTCGACAGACTCAACCCTGCCCCGGACTTGCCGGATGATGCTCAGGTGTGCCCTCCGCATATACATATTTACATTACCAGCCCACATCCGCTCCAATCTCGAGCTGACAAGAGCCTGCCTGAATCCGATCCAGTGGTGCGAACTTTTGCCGGTCGTTCCATAGGGTCAATCACCGAGCCGTTTGTTCCGATCAAAGATAAAGATGGAGTGCTGATGCCCGCGAGCGTTCTGATGAAGAAAGCGGCAGAGATGGTAAGAAGGGTGCCGATTCTCCCCCTGACAAGGACGGCGTTCAAGCCGTACGGGGCGGTGATCGAGGCGCATCTGGATGGGCGAGCAAGCTCAAACAAGCTCTGGACCAAAGTCGTCAACTTCGGCACGGCGCTCAAGTCCGACCATGTTCCAAAAAAAAACTGTAAAATGCAATAAAAACAAAAAAAAAAAGTCCCCAGGTGGTTGTAAAACCATAGTGAGCGTGTCTTGTGAGTTGACCCGAGAATGTCTGCCAAAAGGGATTGGAGAACTGTGAGCAGCACTGGATCTGGAAGCGAGCGTGGTTTTGGGCTCGGGGTGATGTGATCAGCCAGCAAATTAACAGCAAATTGGTGGCAATTTGTTGTCAAAGGGCGGTCAACAAGCCCTGACCGGTTTTTGTAGGGGGTCTTGGGTTGGACGGCGAGTTGCCGGACGGGTCAATGTGCCCTTACTTTTGCCAGCGGGTTGTCCGCTTGCGCATTGGCGGGGGTGCCGCCAAGTTCGGCGGTCCGCTTGACGGTTGACGGGAGGCCGGCATGCGAACGGTCAACGCTGGCTGGGGGGGAACCGTCAAATTGACGGCCGAACTTTGGCCGGATTGGCGGCGATGTGTAACCGCTGTGTAAATGTCTTTGATAAATTAATAGGCACCAGTAAATGAAAGGGGTGACAATGAGGAGCAGCAAAATAAATAAAAAATGGTGATGGTGTGACACACTAGGCAGCAGATTAAATTGACAACAGAAAGGGAGCAACAATCAGACAGAAGTTGAGAATAAAGCCAAAAGCCTAGAGAGTTGTGACTATCTAGATCTGATTCGCAGCTCTCAAACATATGAAGTCACTTTGAAGGGAAATAGGAAAAGCAAGGTGGACTAATACAAGCTGGAATAATTGAATCGACTGAGCAGGATTTTCAAGAAATGAAATGCCAATCTAAAGTGATGATGCGATGGTCAAAGTGGCGGCCCAAGAAAGATGAGTGTAGCTTCCATGGCCTTTTCATAGCTCAGTCCGGACTTCAAGAAGTCTTGCATCATTTTTGCCTTTTCGAAGCCCTCCGCCTTGGCCTTCTGTCGCTCGGCCTCATTGGCCGCGTTCTTGAGCTCGATTTCGCGCATCTTGAGCTTGAGTTGTTTCTCGGAGCGCTCCAAACGTGCATCCTCGGATGTCGTCGAGTCCGGGGGATTCTCTTGGTTTTGCAGGATCGAAGCCATGCCGGATGCGGCTTCTGCTAATCGGTTGTTGGACTGGAGGAGTTGATTCATCAGCGTGTTGTCCATGCCGTGCTCGATCTTAGCTTGCGCCTGAGGGGGGAGAGTTTGATTTACAAGCTGCTTCCCGCAAGGCTTGGCCTTTCGAGGACGGCCTCGTCCCGGCTTTGGTGCGGCGGAATCCCTAGCCATCGACGCTCTTGAGGTAGCGGGACCTACTTGGATTGCAGTCGACCTCTGGCTCGAGTGGCTGTACATATTCGCTGGAAGTTGAAAGCTGTCCACACCAGCGGGTAGGATATACCGCTTGACAGGCGCAATTCGACTAGAGCTGCCGGCAGAATTTTGCGGAGGTTGGTCCAAGCAGACGATATCGTCCAAAGCGGTTGCCTCATGTTTTTTCATCCTCTTTCGGGCAGCTGGAGGGGCTGCTGAAGGTCGTTCGCGTTTGGCTTGTGCCGAATCACACAGGCCGGTGCCGTAGCCAGATGGTTTACTGAGGATGGTCTTTTTTTGTATTTGTTTCTTTTTCAATAATTCCTTCTTCTTGCCCTGGGACGTCAAGCCGTTAAACGAACTCAAAGCGCTGCCCGGCCGTCTTCGTGGTCGTGGGTCATCCATCTACTTGTTCACCCCGCTGCCTCCGACAAGCAACGCAAGGGCATATACCCCTGCATTTCACACACAGCATCTTACCACCCGGCACGAATTCAAATATCGGAGGCCGAAGCTCAGGTACGCCGTCGTAAGAGTCTCGTGTGATTAAGCAGCGATTGCACACTCGGATGATACAGTTAGGATTCTGGGATTGATCACAAATCATCTTGGGTCGGGTAGTCTTGGCACGGCATTGATGGCAGCTTGATGATTCGTATTGTCCTGTTTCATCGGGCTCGGTGGCTACTGGCGGGATTGGATTTTGTTGCCTCTTTAGAAAATCGTTTTTGCGACTCCTATCAGGCGGAGGTGGTGGAGTGCTGGGTAGACTTGAGAGATCAGAGCTGGACGAGCTTTCTGAGCGAAGTAAGCTGGGGCACATCTTGGTTTGCGATCGTTCCGCGGGCTCGAGGTCAGTCGGGCTTGTGTGTGATGATAGGCCTATTGGGCAATGGCCCCTGGTAGCCGAGGGTTCACCCACACAAGCTGGAGTTGCTGGGATGCTGGGAGAAGCTCGAGTTGGTGAAGGTGACCTGAGCGACGTGACGTTGTCCGTGGCAGAAATCGGGACGGGTTCCAACAATTGTTCATCGGCAGACCATGATATGTTACGCAATATTCGCCTCGCCTATCAAGCAATAAACGCACCACAAGAATTCGTCAGCTGAGCTCCCATAAGAAACAGCAATCAAGACATGGTGCCACTTACGGCGGCTGCTCGGCTACTACCGTCGCCGAAGATTTTGTCCACGTTGACCGGGCCTCTGATCTCAACCTCTCCGTGGTTATCTGGGGTTTCTCGCATGAAGATTATGCCGGGCGAATTGGTTTCTGGAGGATTGATCGGTCGGATATTGCTTCGGGGGGGCTTGGGGGCTTGCGCATGTATTGAAGTACCTGGCGTGTTTGGAGGAGCATCTTGGTCATCAGAGTCATCAGAGTGCAACGCGTAAGGCTCCAGCGCTTCATCTCCCGAACTATTTGCTGTTACGCCAGTTTCAGGCGAGGCAAGAATGCTTTCGTTAGAGCAGAGTTTCGAGGAGGGTCCGGGTAGCATGGCGATACGTGAATCTACACAGGCTTTGTGGATCCAATTGACTTAAAAGCGGGTAAAGGGAGGTCTTGTCAAGCTACGCACAGCGCTGAAATTACGAGGCCAATCGAACACCTCTAGGTAGGTTAACATCGCATTTTAGTTAGACATGACTGCCAATCAAAAGGATGAAGAGATCAAAAGAATAGACTAACCTGACCGCGATCCGGTTCTAGAGATGAACAAGCTAGTGGCAAATACTCAAGTTTCAACGATGGGGTGGCTAAATGGGTATTTTTAGGCACATAAATATAATTGATAGAGCACTCAGCAGCACTCAGCAACGCTCGCTTGAACACAAAGCTCATGAACAGCTCAAGGCCCGGCGATGGAAGCTTGCGCTCGATCGGCTCATCTGCATCATTTTGCAGGCAGTCAAGTGGGTCTCTTAAGGTTCAAACTGTACGTATTTATTGCATTTCTGATTTCTGTCATGTTCTACAATTAAATGTGTAATACGAATAGCTTCTGAAGGTTTCTTACAACTGATTTCTATCGCCGAGCAGCGAGCTCGCCATTGTCTTTGTTCAAGCCATCCCGAACTCAAGCCGTTGGATCGATGACTGGCTGCGTTTACCTCCTGAGAGCCTTCAATGATCATTGAACTCCGTCTTATGAGAAAGCTAAGAGCATTCCCACCGCGGGCCCTAAATTGGGTCCCTATTTGGGATTTACCGACCCAACGCGACCCACCGCGGGCGCTAAATGGAGGACTTCCCGTCGAGTCTGGGAGCCTCCCAGATCTCAATTTACACATCCAAATTCTTAATTTTTGACAAAAAGGGAAATGTTTTCCTAGCCCTACAGTTCATTACTTCCATGTGCACTGGTTGAGTTTTTGATAGGTATCTTAATTTAGGATTTAGAGAGGCATCTAGAGCTCTCTAAATGATGACGGGAAGTCATCCAATTAAATTTAAGGCCGGCCCTAAATTTCGTGCCCGAGTCCCCACATGTAGGGACTCGTAGGGACTCTCCTAGGGACTTTCCCTCCTGGTCAAAACCTACTGTCACATGCCAGAGAAAGTGAAACTCCAACCCGACCCATTCAATCTCACCCCCGATATCCTTTGATATCAATATCCGACCATGGACATCATCCCTCTCGACCCGGCGCTTGAAGCGCTCATGCCAAGCACTGACAGTGAGATTTTGACTAGTTTCTTCGGCAGAGTTCAAAGTTTTTATTTGTTTTTTTATGCTTCTCACAGACCTGATGGAAATAGATGTACTCTCCGCTCCACAGAATGAATCGAGGAAGAGAAGCATCCCGTTGCCAGATGGTCAGTCGAGTACTTGATCTTCTTTTAACTTTTACTTATTTTTCTTTTTGTAGTTGCCGGTCCGAACCCAAAGAATGCTAGAAAGGTGAAACCAAGACCCAAGAAAGCCGTCAAAAAGAAAAATCAAGAGCCTCCGGAGCCTCCGGACAAGATGCTGCCGATTGAGGAGGACCACCCACCAGCGTCTGTTGAAGCAAACAAACCCGACAGCAGAGACAGCAGCGAGTCCGAGTCTGACAGAGACAATCCCCCCAAAAAAAAGAAAGCGCCCAACTATCTTGAGAACAAGGATCTCCAGCTCTGTACCTCGTGGCTTGAAACAACTGAAGACGGTTGGAAGGGTACTGATCAATCTGGAACGGCTTTTTGGGAAACCGTAACAAACCACTATCAATCGAAGATCTCTGAACCCCTGCAACCCTCAAAGAGCATCAAAAGTCATTTTGGCATCATCCAGCATGCAGTAAACAAATTCCACGGGTGTTTCAACCAAATCAACCACCAAAATCCGAGCGGAACTACTGCAACTAATTGGATCAGCATGGCTCTCACACTTTACACCAAACTTTATGAAAAACCCTTCTGATACATTTCCTGCTACAACCTGCTCTCAAAAGCGCCTAAGTGGATTGATTACAACACAGCGATGAACAAGAAAGCCGAGCTTAAAAAGCCAGAAAAGGTGTCGGGCCCCTCCTCAAAAGTGAATACCTCTGTCTCCAGCCCATTGCCCGGCTCATTACCCAGCTCAACCCCCGCAGAAACTGCCCAGTCGTCCTCAGAAGCCTCCGGTGATGAGACAGCTCGCACTGGATCAACTCAACCAATTGGTTGAAAGAAGGCTAAATTAGCATATCAAGAGGAGAAACTGGACGCTTCAAACCACGAGCACCTCAAGAAGATGGCTGGTGCACATGTTGAAATAGCTGAAGTGGTCAAGCAGCAACAACTATTGTTGCAGAATGCCATGTCTGCTCAACAGAAGACCCTCAATCACCTTGCGGACAAAGCAATCATGAATAAGGATCTCACTGGCGCTGATGAGGATGTTAAACGGTACTACTCTCTCAAAAGAAAGTGGATCTTAGCCCAAAGTGAGCAAGAAATCGCGACACCAGCTCCAGCTCAGGGTCCAACAACCTTGTCATCTTCAGCTCCTACTCCTGCACCAGAGCCGGACCAATAGTTGTCTTTATTGCTCCTACTCCTGCACCAGAGCTGGACCAATAGTTGTCTTAGACTTTATCCTGACTTAAAAATACTCGGATTGATCTCTTTCCACTTCATATTGTCTGGTTGTTTTTCCTTGGATAACCATGTCAAATTTTTACTTTCTCAAAACTGTCTCTCTTGCAATTTCTCCAAAAAATGAATGCATTGTTTGTTTCCAAGCTGAAAACCAGAAAATTCTTTATATATACATATATGAAATATGCAAAGCAATAAAATGATATATTCTCATCATAAAAACAGTGAAAAAAAACAAATTTATCAAGAGTTGGAGTCGTCCGAGTGAGTTTCTTTTCCCTTCCAAGCCCACAGATGGGCAATGAGATTGCTGCGGAGAGCGTAGTGCAAATCAGCATTCCTTATTTGCTGAAGATTCTGAATGAACGTTGAAAAATCGGCCCGACACTCTGAGATTGGTTTGATGGGGTCAGTTGGGGTGTTTCGTCCTCTGGCTGTGTTCGGATCATAGATGTTATTGATATTAAGGTTTCTCTCATCCTCCACAATCATATTGTGGAGGATAATACAAGTTTTCATTACTAAATGAAGCTTTTCAAGACTCCATGTCAATGCTGGCCGAGCGACTATTGCAAAGCGGGCCTGAAGTACCCCAAAGGCTCGTTCCACATCCTTTCGCGCAGCCTCCTGCATCTTTGCAAAATGCTAGATGTATTTGGTTGTCAGTGTTGTGTATACCAGAGTATGATGAATGAAAAAGCAGCATACCTTCCTTTCCAGCCCTTGTGGCTGTGAGATTGTCTTGATAAGGGTTGAGTAGTCCGGATAAATTCCGTCTGCAAGGTAATATCCCTGGTGATATGTTGTTCCGTTGACTTTATATTTGCAGCAAGGGGTGACACCATTCATCAAATTGGTGAATACAGGAGATGAATCCAAGATGTTTATGTCGTTGTTGGCGCTGGGCATACCAAAAAATGCATGCCAGATCCATAAGTCGTATGAAGCGACAGCCTCCAAGACAATGGTTGGAACCTTCCATGTAGAATGATTAGACCTCATGCAAAATAGGCAAGAGAATGAACTGACCTTATCTTTGCCTTGATACTGACCACGCCACTTGGTGGGAAAATTTTTCCATTCCCAGTGCATGCAGTCGATTGAGCCCAGCATGCCAGGGAAGCCGCGTTCCTTCCCGATAGCCAACAATCTTTTAATATTGTTCTTGTTTGGAGCTCGGAGATACTCGGTGCCGTACAACGCAATGACAGCTTCACAAAATTTATAGAGGCTCTTCATAGCCGTAGACTCTCCTATACGGACATATTCATTGGTTGCGTCAAATGATCCACCGTAGGCCAGGATTTGAAGGGCTGCTGTGATCTTTTGAATTCCTCGCAAGCCAAAGTTCCCTAAGGCATCGGCCCTGTGAGTAAAGTAAACATTGCGCTGCTTGATGTTGTTGACAATCTTCAAAAATAGACTTCTGTGCATTCTGAAACGTCGGCGGAACTTATAATTGGGGTACCTTGGTGATTCGGAGAAGTAGTCCTTATACAAGAGCTGGTAGCCAGCTTCGAAGTCTCGCCGGATGTCAGGGGCTCTTCCTTTTCTAGATCCGCCTTGTTTTGGTGGTTTTTTTTGACGTCTTTTTCTTTCTTGTCGGAGGATTTCTTGAGAAGCTGCCCTGCCACCTTGAAGAACAACTGCTATATGTTGTGTTGAATTGATTGTATTTGAGATTATGTTGTCTTGAGTGTTGATAAAGTTCCGGATAATTGCCAGTCAATCCATGAGTGGTGGTTGGATAGCAAATGGTGGGTAGGAGAGTTGTTGGCGGGGAGTGAACCAGGGGGACCGGGGATGTGTCTTTCATCAATTTTTAGAGGCTCATATGGAGGCTAGCGGTGTATGCCGCAGCAGTTTCAGGCGCTAAATCTTGCTGCGCAGCCCCAAGCCGTGACATTTAGCAACCCAAAGATAGGGCCCGCGGTGGGAATGCTCTAAGCAACTGTAACAAGTTGGGCCAGCGGGCAGAGCAACACGGTTACTTGACACTTTAAAAAGATGAAAACTGTGATGCCACAAGCACAATTTCATTGTGGAATTGATGTGTGCATGCACTGACCAAACCATCTTGGGAAGCTGAATCACTGATTGAAGCCAGCAAGCCTCATCCAGGCATACATGATTGATGATATCCGCGCAAAGCTACCCACAGGCTACAGCTGAGAAGAGATGTTGAGACCATTACAAAAGGCATCCATCATTGTTGATAAGACTTTAAAAGGCTTACAGACAAAAGGAATTAACAGGATACAACGACATCAATCAAGCCAGCAAGTATTGAAGCATATTTTCCCGGCTCGCAAGACTAGACGGATTGGCCATGGAAAATATAGCTACAATGAAGAAAACCCATGTAGCAGTTGTTAGCCTGTCCCAAAAAGAGAACACTGCTTCAAACCTGACCTTGCAGGAAGAACTCAAAAAGATTTCCATCAAAGAGCTTATCATGCATATACAAAGACTACAACACAATACTAATACTCGGACCCATTGAAGCCAATCCAAATGGAAACAGTGATGAGCTTGGTCCGTTACAAGGACACCTTCACACTTGGTAGGACCAACTCTGGTCAGACAAGCATTGTTTAGCCTGTGAGTGGGAAAGTCTCTTATTTGGATTACTTGGAACAACTAGATTTCCAAAAACAGGAGGCCAAGGAAGAAGAAAGAGAAAAGGAATCAGCGGGGAATCAAGCCACTATTGAAAGGCAACAACAGGAAGCAGAAGAAATGTTGAACAAGCCGTGGCAAAGCAACATCAAAAACTTATGACTGATGTAGTGGAAACGTGAACACATCCAGATTGAAGCTTCAGTATCATCCCCATCCCTGTCTTCTTCATTAGGGGGTTTCAAACATGGTGCAGGTCCTGTTTCAGGAACCCCCAATCCACAAAATCAGGGCACCTGCAACACACACACCAAATTTTACCCAAAAAACATACAGAAATAATTTGGAAATTCATTTTGCAGGAACTTTGTTTTCCTGAATTGGGGTTCCTGAACTGGGACCTGCACCATGTTTGAAACCCCCTATTCAAAACATTTGCTTCTGTAACATGAGTGCAGCACTTGAATCTGCAGATAGATCTCGTCAACCATTAATGCACATTGAAAGTGATTCATATGCAGCGGGAAATTTTTATTGATGTGGTTGTGGTTTGTTGACAGGAAGAAGAAATCATGAGCGGTAAAACCCAAAAGAGATTTGACATTTTGTAGGGCAAATGGAGAAGTAATTAGACAAAGCAAACCCGAATGAAAAAGGATAGATGTAGTAAAAAAGTAAAACTCCAAGCTAATTATTTGAATGATCGACACTACGATTGGGGGCGAGTTGCCGGGCAAAGGCAGATTTCCGTGGCCTTCACGGCATCTTCCAATGTCAACCCACAGCGCAAGAACTCCTGCATCATATTAGCTTTAGCCTCCGCGTCAGCTGAAGCAATCTTTCGCGCATGTTCTTCCCGTGCTTTCTCGAGTTCGAGCTCCCACAGTTGGAGCTTAATGTGTGTGATCGAGGCCATCGACGCAGGGCTTTCTGGAGCACTCTCTGACTTGATGGGTCGCTCTGACTTGATGGATTTCTCTGACTTGATGGGTCGATCCATCGTGATCGGCGAGTCGTCCTCTCCGCAATTGCTATCAATCTCTGTAAGCTGCTCGGCACATAGCTTTCGTTTCCGCGAGCATCCTGGTTCCCGGTCTAGATCGGACGAATCTCGAACCGTGGACGCCCTCTTGCCAGTATGTTTGGATAGGATATCCAAATTCACGTCGATCTTGCTGCTCCCGCTCCCTGGTATGGATCGATCGGCAGAGGTGATTCGTTCCCGTTTGCTGGAAAGCTCGGCCCAAGATTTTTCCAAGCAAATTACTTCATCCAAGCCAGCTTCCTGCTGCCTAGTCTTGCGCTTTTGGGCCTCCGCGGGTGTTCTTGTATCTTGATTCCCAACGATCGGCTCTTTCTCCACGCGGCTCGGACAGGGGCGTGACGACTTCTTGAACCCAGCTTTGTCTTTCTTCTTATTTTTCCCCAAAAGCGCATCCAATTTTGCCTCATCCCGTAAGTCGTAAAATTCGTTCAGACCGTTACCCATCTCTCGGTTCTCACCCCGCGCCTTCCGACACGTAATGCAAGGACAGATATTCCTGCATTTCATGCAAAGGATTTTCCCGCCGGGTTGGAATTGGAATTGTGGGCCCCGAAGCTTGGGCATGCCGTCGTAAGCAGGCCGATCCATTAAACAGGGGCGACATATTCGAACAACACAGTTTGGGTTGAATGATTGATCGCAGATCATTTTCGGTCGAGTAGTCTTGGTACGACATTGGTGACAGGATGAGGCTTCGTAATGGCCCCTTGTATCAGGTTCGGTGGCCGGCAACGGGGGACGTCGCTTGACTTGAGTTTTCTTAGCATGAGGCGGAGGGGCTGCGATACCTGGTACGGTTGTGAATGTCGGGGGTTGAGGACAGTGCTTTGGAATGGATGATTTTGGGCCGGAAGTGGTTCGTGAAGATTCCGCAGTCTGCAGATTCTTGTGCGATTGCACATTCATTCGGCCGCGGACACCGCCAGCGGCGGAAACACTGGGAATGGGATGACTTTTGTTGAGCATTGCTCGCTTGGCCTGTGAATTCGAGAAGAGCGGGCAAACGTCGAGAAAAGAAGGGCGTCAGCCTTCCATCCATGTCTCTGTTTGTGTACCCCGAGCACTACTCACGGTGGCCGCTTGCCTGTTGCAAGTTCGGTTGTTGTTATTCAAAACCTTTGGCTGGGACTGAATGAATGTTTTGTCAATGATACAACTCATCGCTTGCTTATTTCTGGCGGCGAATGAGAGCGCTACGCACGGGGTCCGCCGGATTCCCCGCTCCAGTGGCTTTGCTAGGATTGAGGGTAAGACTAAAAAGAAGGCTTACATTTGCGATGTCGATGAAATCAGCGTCTCTACAGATTGACCTTTCAAAGGTTCCTTGGGACCTCCGGGCGTTCGGAGAATCTTGCACCTCCTGATCGGAATCTAAGATAAACTGTCTGAGGACTTCATCGCCCATTGATGCGAGACTGAGAGGGAGAAAGGATGGCACACCGACAGCCAAATCTGATTGAACGGTGGATCCTTCGCGCGTCTTGAGGATTTTTAAGTCTAATCGACTTCAGATTGTACTTGAAGGGATGAGGATGAGTGGGATGAGCTTGGGGAAGCAGGGACTTGAAAGGCTCTAGCGCCCAAGAACGGCTTGGTTCGGTGGCCGCTTATGTTTCCGGCTCAGGTGAGCAGCATCGTGACGGGCATAAAAAATGCTGGATCTCTCCCTGAGCTTGCTCAGTTTGAATTTGGAAAGGCTTTTGCCCTCTCACGCCGTTCCTTTCATGATTTGAAATAAGCACATGGGGCTTGCACAAAGTCAACTGAAGCTCCACTGGAGGACTTCAGAGGACTTCCCGTCAATCTGCAGCCCCCTGCAGAACCAGATCTGCAGCCAGAAAATCTTAATTTTTGAGGGGAAATGCTGTCCCAGGGGCTCCAGATCTGGTTCTGCAGGGTCTGTAGATCTTGATGGGAAGTCCTCCACTAAGCCCCTCCTGGGCATGAAGCGCCCAGTTGGACGACTTCCTGTTGCCTAAATAGAGCGCATAGGGGTTGTTTTAGAGGAGGCCACTCAACCTTGTTTGCTGGTGAAAACTTGATATCCATCAATTGGATGACAAGCAGTTCCTGTTGATATCTACAGACGCTGCAGAACCAGATCTGTGGAGGACTTCCCGTTGAGATCTACAGACCCTGCAGAACCAGATCTACAGCCCCTGGGACAGCATTTCCCCACAAAAATTAAGGTTTTCTGGCTGCAGATCTGGTTCAGCAGGGGGCTGCAGATTGACGGGAAGTCCTCCATTTACCCTCAAAAATTGGAGGACTTCCCGTTGGCTATGTGAAATGCTTGGCCTGTACCATACAAAATCTGTTTTTCCCGCGCAGGGAAAACGGCTTTCTTTTTTCAATATTCAGTTTATCAAGAGACAGAAACAGCCTCCCATAATTGTGTACCACAACTGCAGGCTTCCTGCACTGCTCTCCTGGACCAAAATGTGTATGTACATACATGAATACATAACACATGGGTCCGGGGTGGGGGGGATGGAAGGTCCTCAACACTAGACCAATACATTCATTGTGTATTGGTCCAAGATGAGAGGAGGTGGGCCCAAACCTCTCCTTTCCTCTCTGACCAATCTATGTCTACTAGGGGGATTCAAAGTCAGCCATGCATGACTTGCATGCACTTTTGCAAGTTGGTGTTCAAGGCTTTTATTGAACACCAAATTTCAAAAAAACATTCAAGCAGGCTTAGAGGGTGTAGTACAGTGTGGCTTGCATGCACTTTTGCAACTTGGTGTTCAAGAAAGAACTTGAACACCAACTTGCAAAAGTGCATGCAAGTTGCAACTGACCAACTTTGAAACCCCCTAGTAATTGTATTGGTTGGAGAGGAAGAATGAGGGAAATTTTCTCCAACCAATGCAATAGACCTGTCCATCCAAGGGCAAAGGGGAGACAGATCCCATCAGACCAATACAATGTATTGATATGAGGGGAACACTCCCCTTCTTCCTCTTGGACCAATTGTATATCAGGCAGAGAGGAAGAAGGGGAGGATTCCTCTTGGGCCGATCCAATAGAGTGGTCCAAGAGGAAGGGGGAGAGAGCTACTCTCAGACTGATACGTAACATCAATGGCAGAACCCTCTCTCTTCCTCTCCAACCAATCTACACTACAAACATTTATTATTTTGCCCAAAAATAAAATAAAAGTCAACATGAAAAAAATAAAACCAAAATTTCACTCAGGGGAACAAACTGAGCATGCTGAGCCAAAAAAATAAAATGTCCCAAACTGAGCAAAAAACATTGGACAATGTTTTGGGATGGTTTTTTTTCACGGGCCTGGCGGGCCTGGAGCGGGCTTGAGCGGGCCTTGAGTGGGCCTGAGACGGGCCTGCCCCAAAAGCACATTGGCTCAGTATTGAAGAAGTTTTGCCTTGCCCTGGGAGCTTCTTGGGCTTTTGATGGGCCCAAAATCTCAACATGGGCTTTTGGTGGTCTAGAAGTATCAACCCAGGCCAATGAATAGCCCATGGGCCTTTGAATTCCCAGAAAGCCCACCATGAGCCCCCACATAGCTAATGGGTTGTTGGTAGCCCATGAAGATCTCCATGGGCCAACAGATACCCTCATGGGCTTTTGGTGGCCCATGAAGATCTCCATGGGCCAACAGATATCCTCATGAGCTTTTGGTGGTCCAAAAAGCTCCCCATGGGCTTTTTGTGGCCCAGAAAGGAAGCAAAAAGCCCATGGGATCCCATGATGGAACTTTTCCATTGGAAGTATCTGTTGGCCCATAGGGATCTTCATGGGCCACCAAGAGTCCATTAGCTATGTGGGGGCTCATGGTGGGCTTTCTGGGAATTCAAAGGCCCATGGGCTATTCAGTAGCCCGGGTTGATACTTCTAGACCACCAAAAGCCCATGTTGAGATTTGGGCCCATCAAAAGCCCAAGAAGCTCCCAGGGCAAGGCAAAACTTCTTTAATACTGAGCCAATGTGCTTTTGGGGCAGGCCCATCTCAGGCCCGCTCAAGGCCCGCTCAAGCCCACTCCAGGCCTGCTCAAGTCCGCTCCAGGCCCGCCAGGCCCGTGAAAAAAAAACCATCCCAAAACATTGTCCAATGTTTTTTGCTCAGTTTGGGACATTTTATTTTTTTGGCTCAGCATGCTCAGTTTGTTCCCCTGAGTGGAATTTTGGTTTTATTTTTTTCATGTTGACTTTTATTTTATTTTTGGGCAAAATAATAAATGTTTGTAGTGCTAGTTGTATTGGTTGGAGAGGAAGGAGATAATTCCTCTCAGACTGATAATATCAGTCTGGGAGGATAGATGGACCAACATGTTGGGTTGGTCTGAGGTGAGAGATGGACCAACAGTGGGCCACTACGCTACACTACGCTACAGGGCCACTTAGCGTTAGCGTAGCGGCAAAAAGCGCCCGCCCATTTTGAGTAGCGTTAGCGCGCTGTTAGCGCCGCTACGCTGCGCTACGTTTCAGCGGCGCTAACAGCGCGCCAATTGTTTGTTAGTGTTAGCGCGCCGCTACAGTCACTACGCTACGCTGCGCTAAAGCGCTTTTAGCGGAAAAAAAGGCCTTTTTTCAGCTAAAAGCACTGTGGCGCACTGTAGCGCGCGCTCTTTTGCGCCCTGCGTGTGTAGCGTTAGCGCAATTGCGCGCATCTGCGCTAACGCTACGCTAACAGCTAAATTAGCTGTGCACCCTTTGCGTGTAGCGTTAGCGCAGAAAGGCGCAATTCCGCTAACGCTACGCTAAAATTTAGCGGAATTCCGCTACGCTACGCCACGCTAACGCTACGGTTAGCATAGCTGGCCCACCGTTGGATGGACCAATACAAGGCAGGCGCGTCTTGCCGTCAAGAGGACAGAGATTTCCCGTACTTGGGACTCTGTTTGACCCACCAGTGGTTGACAACATCATGGGGGGGGGGGGGTGCACAATGTCTGCCAAAGAGCCAGCAGGCACACTGGTCAGATGGCCAGTTTAATAGCAATGCCAATGACAGCAAGCAGATTGTCCATCCAACCTGGGCTGTGTTGAAGACAACAACATGTGTGGCATTGCAACCAGCCCACCACGCCATAACTTTGTACACTGACCCAACCAGGTTGGCCATTGAGGCGGCAGAATGCTGGCGTTCAGATCCGGGCGGGCTGCCAGCCCAATTTGCAATATTATTGATAGACAGTAACAATATTTAAATTAGCAGAATGGTTTTGTTACAAGAATCAAACAAGCAACAAGATATATGTACGCCAAGCTGATACAACTACAAACATGTCACATAGACTACTATTACAATGATTTGAGCTGAGTATCCGCAATAAACGGGCCAAAAGGCAAACAAGAAGAAAAAAAAATAGGGAGCAAGAGACAAGGAAGGAGCAGGAGAGGGAGGGGGAAGGAGCAAGGGAGGGAGGGAGGGAGGATGGAAGAGTGAGGGAAGGAGCAAGGAAGGAGCAAGGAAGGGAGCTGGATGGAGGAGTGATGGAGGGAAGAACAAGGAAGGGAGGCAGATGGGGGACTTGAGACTCAAGAAGACAGGAGCAGTGAGGCTCTCAAAGTCACAAATTTCTGAAGCAGGTGACATCACCCCTGCTGTTCAAAGTTGCCCCAAGGACTTGTGCACAGGACAAACTGCCATCTGCCTGGGAAACTGACCAAGTTGAGCAGCTCCCAACAGGTCTGGAATCATGAACAATAATATTTGGTCATGATGCTGGTCTCTAGCAAAGCGGACATGGTTTTGCCGGGGTTGTGTCCAACCTCACGTCCTGGCCGTCAGAGATGGGGCAGCGTGTTGTATGCAGGGCCCTGATCAGGCAATTTGCCGTCATCTGGGGTTATTTTGGCGTCAATCCAGCCCGCCCGTTGGCTGGACGGGCTGGATTGTCCTTGATTGCTCCCTTCGTGTACATATGTTGCATTGGTCCGAGATGAGAGAGAGACCAATACACATGTTGCATTGGCCAAGTAGAGAGGCCCCGGTGTGGTTGGAGGGGGCTCAGCAGAAGGAACCATATATGAGAAACAGGGTCAGACCTGTTTCTGGAAATTGATTGTTTTGAACAAAAAACAAGTTCTGGTTTCCCCCAAAAACAGATGCTGTGGTACACGTTTTTGAGGGGAAACAGTTTTCCATGAGGAAAGTTGTTTTGCGGCCAAAAAACAGCTTTTTGAGCCGCTACGGTACAGGCCCTTAATCTAGAGGGACAGGCTAAACTTTACTGGCTGGTGAAAGTTGATTGAGCTTGAGTTTTCACCAGCAAAAAAGGTTTACAGAACCCCCTAAATCAAGCCATTTGGGCAACGGGAAGTCCTCCATTGAGGCCTTTTGGCTGCAGATCTGGTTCTGCAGGGGGCTGCAGATTGGCAAGGAGTAGATGACTTCCCTTTGAGAGCCGCGGCCCTCCCAGAAGTGATCTAGAGCCCAAAAATCTAGATTTCCCTGCAAAAATCTAGACTTTTTGGGTCTAAACCAACATCTGTGGGGGACCCAGATTGCACGGGCCAATTTTTCACCAGCCAAGGAGCCTGTCCCTCTAAGCTAAGCATTTTAGCCAATGGGAAGTGTGAGCCTGAGTCTCTATAGTGACAACAGGACACAAGAAAATGGGGGGCAAGATTTGTATTTCTTTGAATAAAGAAAATACAAATATAAGAGAGAGAGAGAGAGAAAGAGAGAGAAAGAGGCTGAGCAGATTCAAGATTAAGCAGATATTCAAGGTTATTCTGGTGGGAATGCACATCCACTGGCAATGCTACCTCTTTAGAAGAATGCTGCCAAGCTGTGCTAGAGAGTGCAACATCCTCCTCTCACCAAAGAAACGTGGAGGGCTTCTGGATTAGACAAGTTTAATCCAGCCACAATTTTTTAGCTTCCTTCTGGATAGTCAAGTTTCTTTATGAAAGATTTCAAAGAGCTAAGAGTTTATTTCTTAGTTAGACTCTATTTATAATCTATATACAATTTATAGATTAAAAATAGAGAAGCTGGTATAGTACCTAAGAGCAAGCAACTAGCCGCTCTATCTTTTAAGACGAGGAGCTCGGTTGCTCTACCAAGTCTGCTTTGAGTTTAACTTGGGAATTATTCCTCCAGTTCACTGCAGCTGTTGACAAGTTATTAGTCAGTTTAGGCTTTTGCAGAACTGCTGAGAGAAACATTTGTTTCTTACTGAACGAGGGCCTTTGGCTCTTATTGTCCAGTTTTCTTTGCTTCGGAGAATTGGCACAAAAGTCTCTTGACGTTGTCTGTTTCAGAGAACATCAATGATCAACTTCAGCTTCCGTATTCTCTTTTCTAAGCTTTGGACACAATCACTCACTGCTTTTAGTATCTTCTCTTTGAGTAGCTACTGCGGCTTTATTGGTCTGTTTTTGATCCTGTTTGACAATGTCTAACAGATTCAGAGATAGCTTTTTAGTTCTTTCTCCTTTGACCGTTAGTTCTGAATCATGCTACTTACCTTTGGTTGTTGCTGTGATTCTTTTTTCTAACGGCGTTTGGCAGCATGGTTCCACGTGTTGGTTCTTGCTGCTCGCGGATATCAAAACTGTAATCAGCATTGAGCTGTCATCAGTATCTGCACTTCTCCCGCTGTGTGGCTTTGACTGCGGGGAAATGGTTTGCTTTGCTCACCTTTCTCCGCAGCTGTTTGAGCTCCCAGCATCTTCCTCAATTTATGAGGTCAATGTTGTTTGCCTTGGCATGTAATCTCACACTTTAAAGGGAAACCTATGTGGGTTTTTTCTTACAAAAACCACAGAAAAAGAATGATGTTAAGCAGGGGCAGCCCTGTGATCAAGGATAAGGCAAAGGCCAGCAAAGAAGAGCAGATCAAACAGACACAGAGTTGTACCTCTGAGATAAACAAGGTTCAGTGAAAGAGGTTACTTACTGTCAATATCCTAGGCACCTGTGATGGTAGGTATACTGGGAGCGTGGTAATCTCTTTGGTGGTGATCCTGGGGCTATCTGGGGTGTGGTTCTAGTGTGCTGGAGTCTGTGGATCCTCCAGCTGCATGGGTGATCCTGAATTCAAAAAATTTCAAAGTTGGATGACATAATCACACTCAGGGCGCGACTACACGGCCCTGCTGCGCATGTGTGTCACAAACCACAAACCCTAGAAAGGAGTAGAGATATTGGAAAGTGATCAGTGAACACTAGGGTCAAAATTGCATGGGAAATCAGAATCTGAAGTCAAAACAACCTTATGTATTCAGTTCAAAAAGATATGAGCACATTTAGGTATAAAATGGAGATAAAAGGCAGTTTTAGGTCAACTGTGTTGACTCTAAGGCTGACAGGAAGTCCTCCAGTCTTTGGCTGCATGTATGAGGTGAGAATCAGAGGAAGGACCCTTCAAATTGCGCTCCTAAGAAACTTGACACAACAAGAATCAATTTTTTGCGCTCAACCAATTTAACCCAATGTAGATTGCTGCAACCAGTTGTGAAATCTAAAACCAAGGTAAAATTCAAGGTACCTCAGATTTATAAACGCCGTAGCAGGCATGGAGTCGACCACGGGACGCAGCCGGGCCCATCGGCATTCCTTGTTGCCATCATGAGGGATGCGACAGTGGGGCAGTATTTGCGGTTGCCCCGACCACCATGCCGGCCAGAGTCCGTCGTGGTGGCACCCAACACGGGTGTGTCCGTCTGGCGCGCTAGCCAACAGCCCAGCCCCGGTCACCATAATGCACATACTGGCGCTATGAGATATGTAATCGCGACCCGATGCATCTCATGGCGGCGCCGCTGTGTCTTTCCCGCCCCTGTCTTGTATGACCCTCAGAGTGACGCCTGTCCGGCCAAGTCGCCCGGCTGGGTAAAACAAAATTTTTACCCTTTTGGTGGCCAACCCTGGCAATCTCTCCTCTTAGAAGAGACCCTGCGGGCCCCTCCAGAGGAGCATTGCTATGGACATCATCTGGCCGCAGGGTGTGAGCCAGAGGCCCTGCGGTGCCCTCCTCCAGAGGGGGGCTGCAATGGCGTTCCGAGTCAAGGCCTGCCGATTACAGCAAGATGGTGTTGTGAAAACAAAGTAGACCCCAAGCTCAAATATGTATTGTGTTTTGAATAATTCTTGGACATTTAATGGGTAATCCCCCCCTCCATCACAAAAACACCAACTTCACTTGATGTACACCAAAAATGGGGTTCACTCACAGATTCTACTCATATCCAGCTACCAGTGCCTCCCAGACCCCAAAAGTGTGGCTTTTAAACTTTCCGGTGCAGAACTGATTTTGGAAAAGTGTCCAAGCTTTTTTCAAAACACAATATGTTTTCAAATCTGCTGCCTGAGCCTGTCCTGCAACGGTTGATCATTGATGTGCATCCTTTTGTATGTAGTTGACTGCCTACAGCAACCGATTGGGAGATGTGAATTGCCAAGAACCCGGGCGTTGAGATCAATCACATCACCACCCTTTCAATACCACCATGTTCTCTGCCTTGATCACTATGATGCCAGACTTGGGGAGGTACGGAAGCCCTAGAGGGACACGCATCCGGCCACCGTTTGGAAAAATCAAAAAAATGCTATTTCACAAAATACAGATGCATGAAACATGTACCACATGTATAAACCTTCCAAATTTGGGATTCCATGAATCTTAAAGCTCATGTTTTCATGTGAGAGCTTGAGAAGGCGTACCATCGGACCGCGGATTCATCAACAACTCCTTGGTCACTGGTACTGACTGGTCAGCCAGAGCGGTACACACCGGCCATTAGGAACATATTCCCCTTGATGGCAGGTCCGTTTGGTCATTGAGGGCTCTCCTCAATGGGCTGTCCTCTTGGTCATCGAGATGAGTATACGCTCCTGTAGATGACCGGAACGAACCGGTCATCAAGAGGAGTATGTACTCCTCAGGATGACTGGAACAAACCGGTCATCGAGAGGAGTATGTACTCCTCAGGATGACCGGAACAAACCGGTCATTGGGAGGAGTATGTACTCCTCTAGATGGCCGGAATGAACCGGTCATTGGGACGGGAGGAGTGCATACTCCCTTGATGATTGGAACAAACCAGTCATCAATCTACTCCTCAAGATGACCGGTTTGTTCCGGTCGTTGTGAGGAGTACATCACTCTCTTGATGACCGGTTCATTCCGGTTGTTTTGGGAAGTACATCTTTCTCTTGATGACCGGTTCGTTCCGGATTTTGGGAAGTACATAACTCCTCTCGATGACCGGAACAAACCGGTCATCTCGAGAAGTACATCTTCTTCTCGATGACCGGAACAAACCGGTCATCAAGAATGTGGCGAGTGAATATTGACGGCCGGTACGGGCCGGGCATCAACGGAGGTGTGGACTCCTATCAATGACCAATCTCCACCGGCCATTGATTCAAGAATCCAACTTCTGGTTTCATGGAATCCCGAAGTTGGAAGGTGGATACATGTGGTACACGTTTCATGCATCTGTATTTTGTAAAATCACATTTTTTGATTTTTCAAAACAGTGGCCGGATGTGTGTCCCTCTAGGGCTTCCGTAGGGAGGCAAGGTGATGGCTCGATACCAATTCAAGAGGTTATTCTGAACTCCAGAAGTCCTTGAAAGCGTTTCTGTGCGCTTGATTCAAGGTGTTTTTCTTCCTGTAAATAAAATGTGTCTGTCAAACTTTGAATTTCTGTCTTCACCAGAACCTACATATTGTGTTTTGCTTAATGGTTGGACTTCAAGAGTGAAGTTGAGTGCTATAGTTATGGGGTTGTCTGGCACAGCCCCAGTTTAATCTCCATCATTCTGCCATACGGAGCCCGCCTGTACCGAAGTGAAAATGATCATGATGATCTTTATTTCACGATGCGAGGCAAAAACAAAAAAAATGGAATTACACAATGCCATGATTTGTGCACAGCAACAGGACCATCCGTCCAAGCATTCTACAAAACACAATATGTACAACCACAACTTCGGAAGTCTCGAAATGATTGTTAGCCCGCTCAGTTCATGCCGCTCCATGACTTGTCCTCATCGACCTCTCTGGGAGTCTACATCGAGCGGAGCCAGTCTCTCCTTGCCAGCGGCTTTGCAGGAGGCCGGACTGATAACTTATCGGGCATTCTTGCGCGCAGATCGAATCCACTCTTATTTGGCCGCAGAGCTCGCATGGCCAAAATCGACCTCATTGACTTTTCAGAGGTGCACATGCTCCAGACGAACAATATCCTTAATTTTGTAGAACTCGGACACGCTGCAAGGATCCAAGGTGAGCATTTTGGCGCTCCGTCAATGGGAAACACGGGCGCGAGGTGATGCTCAAGAATGCTTGTATGCGATCCTTGCCCAGCATCACGGGCAATCTGACGATGCGAACAGACAATGCTGTAGTGCAGAGACAGAAGCCAGGACACGCTCGCGTGTGTGTGGGCTGGGCCCAAGCCACGCCGCCCTCGCGACCGAAACGGGCGGCGGATAGCCCGGCGCAGACGCCCAGGTTGCCCGAGGCTGCGGCCTCTTGGCACCAGCCACTGGCGCGCAAAGGGGGTGGTGTATGAGGGGCTGGGCAAGCTGTTCATCCGCGATGGGCATAGATCACTTGGGTGCGGCTCTCTGCTGCAGGCCCGTTGTGCCTCGCCATCAGGACCGCCACATCATCGCCGTGTTCCCCGAGCCCGAGTGTCCATGATGACGGACGGATGGTGTGTGTGATGGTGTCTGGACACCCTTGTCGGCCCGCAAGACCCCCCTCAACCAGAGAAGGCCTGTTGATCAGAAGCGCCTGGAAGATGGGGGGGTGTGGTCGGTGAGCGGCGAGGTCGAGGAGAGCTGAAGACGGACGAAGACGCACAGGCGACTTGGGGTTTATTGTGCCCTCGTGGTCTTTCACATGGCTTAAGCTCCACTCGGCTCTCGTGTGGAAGCTTCCTTGCCGAATAAGGTTGTCCACAATGTCGATACCCGGAAGGCCGTGGACGGTCGCCCCAAGACGAGGTATTAAAGCTGGCGCGTTTCTGTTCCCAGCTTCCTGGCGCGTGCCAAGAGGCTGGAGAGCTCTGAGTGTCGAGCACCCGGCAAGACAGGGTGTGTGTGTGTGCCGATCGCAGGAGTGTGGACGGCAGTCATCGGCCAGATGTCCACTCTCTCCCAGAGACCCGGGCCATGCGCTGCTTCGCCTTTCATTCTCTCCCGGCAGCGCTCCACGCAGCCAGCGTGCGTCTGGTTTTGGGTTGAAGCCATCCACCGTGCATATGACAACAGCTGTTGATTGTGTGTATACAAGCACTCCATTCAGACGTTGTACTTGGAATATGTGCTCGATTCGTGCGCGAATCAGCAGCTGTCTGTGTGGTCTATTGGCGGTCTAATGCGCCGCTAGAACTTGAGGAGCTTTACGGGGCGATGTGTATTATTTAGTGTATTGAACTGTTTTTGTACACCCTGATGCATGGAATGATGACTTGCCCAGTCCAACCCTGAAGATGTATGTATGTATTGTGCGCCGCATCTGCATTAAGGTTCGGTGGGAGTTCCCAGGGGCCGTCCTCTTCCCTTCTGAGCCTCAGCCGGCGATCCTGGCATCCTTACCAAGCTTGTGCTTTTTATAAGACCCGGGCGCTTCTCTAGCTCGCTTTCGCTTCCGCTTGCTCTCATCCAGTGGCCTTCGCACGCTGCCTTTCTTGCAAGACCCGTCCAAGCCGGGCCATCCCAGGCCACCTCCCAGGCCATCCCAGCCATCTGCCGAGCCAGGCGCCCCCTCCCCGCGGCTATTCCCCAATGGCTCTCCCACTCTAGAGCACTGCTCCTGGCGTGATACTCGCCCTCTCTTTAGTCACACCCCCAGCACCGCTTTTCCCTGCAGCTCCCCCCTCCTTCCCTCCTTCCTTAATCCTTACATACTTGATTGACTGATTGTTACTTGATATACATAATACTCCTTGAGACCGCTCCCTCCGCCCGCTCAATACCCTCAGGCTCAGCCGGCCCCTGCCGCCCCACTGTCCTCCTCTTGGACCCAGCCCGGAAGCTGAACGGACTGACACAGTTGATCGAGCGTGGTCCAGTCCGCTTCCCCTGGTTAAGAACCCATGAGATACCAGTGTGTGTGCACACCCTCCCCCTGTCGCCATCGTCTCATCTTCCTCGCTCACTCCGCCTGCCTCTGCCCCCCAAGGACCCCGCCTGCTGCTGAGAATGCTGCTCGACCGGAAGTCTTCGCGCTCCTCCGGCCTGCCCCGCTTCAAGCCCTCCACCCACACCCTCAAGCAGCCGCCCCTCTCCCCCCAGGCCGACGCCGAGCCCGCCGCCTACAGCCTGCCGCCCATCAGCTCGCTCGCCGCCATCAAGCACTGGTTCGACCCCGCCCCGCCCAGCCCCTCACTCGCCGGACCCGCCCCAGCCAGGGCACTCTTCCCGAGCACCAGCCCCTCCCCGCCCCAGCCGCATCCCAGCACCGGCAGCCCCGTCGAGCTGCTCGACGCCGCCATCCCTTCCCCGCCCGCCGCCAAGCAGTCGCTCAAGCCGCTGCGCAACTCCATCCGCAAGCGAACGCCCTCCAGCCTGTTCGCCCGGCGCCTGTCCAGCGCCAGTCTCCTCAAGTCCAAGCTCACCAGCGAGCAGCCGGAGAAGCCGCCCAAGAACCGCAACTCGGCCCACCATGAGCCCCAGCGGCCCACGCCGCCCCTCCATGCTGCCAGCAAGCCCAGCAACAGCCCGCCCGTCGGCGGCAAAGACCCCAGCCATACCCCATCCAGCCCAAAAGCCCACTCGCCCCCCAGGACGCTGCTGAGCCCCAAGAGAAAGCTCCTCAGTCCTTCTCCGAAAAAACACGCCCCTCCAAGCCCAGCCACCACCCTCAAAACCCTGCCCAGCCATCATCCCCGCCCCGGGCCAGCCATGAACCTCCTGAGTCTGGGCATCCAGTACAACCCTGCCCTCAGGCCAGACCCCGCCCCAGCCCCTGTGCGCGATCCCCCTGCGGCCCCTGTGCTCAAGCCCGGGCCCCGAGGCTCCTCTCTCCACCCCTTTTCCCGCGCCGCCGCCTCGCCCACATCCCCCTTTGCCACCACCCAGTTCAGCCCGGCACGGCTGGCCAGTCGCAGCTCGACGATGACCCTCGCCTCGACCTGCACGACCGGCTCCGACGACGAGTTCCGCTTCTCCGACCTCGTCTCCATCCAGCTGCCCTCCACCCCCACCGCCGCCCTCCGGCCCTCGCCCGCGGGGAGACCGGCGGACCTGCTCTCCGACTTCCCGCTGCCGCCCTCCCGCGACGCCTTCCTGCCGCCCTCGTTCGACCTGCTCTCCCACGGCCCCCATTCAGAGCCTGTCGACCTCCTCTCCGGCCTCCCCCGCAGACTCGACTACAGCCCCTCCCTCCCGCCCCAGATACCCCTGCCCCCCCTGCCCGCCACCCGAGGCTTCCGGCCCCCGAGCCTGCTCCACAGCTGGTTCCCGCTCGCCTTTCCCGACAAAACCCCCACCCAACCGCCCACTGAAGCCATGCCCGCTCCCTCCCCAAACCCCTTCGAATCCCCCGACATCTCCAGCACCTCCTACAACCTCGACGACCTCCTCGATCTCTACGACACGCACACCTCGCCAGACTCGTTCAAGCGCACCGACCGGCCCACGTCCAGCACGGCCGTCGACGGCCCAAAGCAAGCGCTGGACCTCAAGGCCATGGAGTCCTCGAACCTCCTGGACGTCGACCTGCCCAGCCGGACAAGCAGCCCGGACCACCTCAGCAGCCCCGGCGAAGAGCTCGCCAAGGACGACGAGGAGACGCTCATTGTCCGGGACCAGCAGGGGCAGTCGCTGAGCAAGATCCAGCCCCTGCTGGACTCCGCCTCCGAGGGCGAGGAGGAGACGGCCAGCGAGATCGACCTCGACGAGCCCCTGGACATGATGGCCGTCCGGCTCGGCTACCAGCTCCACCTCGCCGACGGCTCGGACTCGGACTCGGACGACGCCGGCCGCCGGCCGCTGCGCCGCGCCGAGGAGCTTGACGACGACGACGCGCTCTTGGACGCCGCGCCCGTGCCCTTCTCGCGCGGGCCCAGCCGCCAGCAGGGCCTCTTCCAGGTGCGCTCCCTCAGCTCGCTCCGCGTGAGTCCTTCCCCCCCCCCCCCCCCCCCCTTGCATTGAGAGGCGTGCTGACTGTGTCGCTCCCAGGCCGCCCACCGGGCCCCGTCGCGCAGCCGGACGAACCGGGTGGTGATCGCCGAGGCGAGCTCGTCGGACGAGGAGGAGTTCGACCTGAAGCTCGACCACGACCACCGGGCGACGAAGCACGACGGCGAGGAGCCATGGCGAGGCGGGCCCGAGTGGCGCCGCTCGTCCGTCGGCTCCGCCGGCACCCTCGGCTCCTTCACCACCACGCCCTCCAGCTCCCACTCCTCCTACCAGACCCGCTTCTCCTCCCCCGCCGACACCCTCGTCTTCCCCCCCGACGCCCTCCCCAAGACCTGCCTCGGCCTCGGCTTCCACATCCATCCGCCCCCCTCGCCCCTCCTCCCAGGCGCCACAGACCGTCGTCTCTGGCTCCAGCGCGCCTTCGCGCCCCGCGACGCGCCGGCCCAGCCCCGCTCTGCCTCCCTGCCCGGGCCCTCCTTTAAGCCGTCCTCCTCCTCCGGCCCCGTCCACAGCGCTTGGGACGAGGACGACGGGGCCTCCGAAGCCGTCCCCGACCAGCTGTCCGACCATCTCGACCGTCCCCGCGCCTCCTACAGACTCAAGCCGCTCATGCTCGTCTCCCGCAAAGACCGCCACCTGTCCTTCCCCCTCCTCCACGCCCCGATCGCCGAGGAAGCCGCCCCCGCCCCGCCCGCCTCCGTCGCCCGCACCCGCGCCTCCGTCCCCGCCCACCTCGCCTACCGCCCCGTCCCCTCCTCCTGCTCCTCCGCAACAGCCCGCCCACCCGGCGCGCCGCCCCGCAACGTCCGCGTCCGCGCCAGCCTCGTCAGCCTGTCGTACCACCGCTCCGCCGGCGCGCCCCACCCGCTGCTGCTCGCCCGCCCCGCGCCCCTCTAACCCCCCTCCCCTTCCAGCCTCCCCATCCGCACTGTTGTACCGTTCGCATACCCTCCTTGTCGTTTCGTTTTCTCCCCCCTTGTCCCCCGCCGGGCGCCCTTGTCTAGTAATTTATCCGCGCGTCGTGCGCTTTGCTGCTTGTGCGTGAGCGCCGTCGGCGTATCTCCAGCTCTGTGCAGAGGGCGTCTGGTGGGCCGCCTCTGCTCGGAGCCCTTGTTGGCGCCGCGCATGTGAGACGGGCTGGATGGCTGGGACTCGCAGGGGCTTGGGGCTGTGCGGCGGCGAGCTGGCTGCCCGGTCTCCGCCACACTGGGGCTGCCGTCCTGAAGTATGCTCTTCATGCGGAAGCAAGATGGACGATCAGGCATGGTATGATGTGGTCTGGAATGAGCGCGAACCCGTGTTTGGCAGCGTGATGGTTGATAAATAACCGTTGCATGTCCCTCTACGTCGGGACAAACAGCATCTTTTTTTGGCCTGATCATTGGCAAGCAGACGGGCAAACTTTGTCACTGCTTCCTCCCCAAAGGTTATCCTAAGAAATGTGACCTACAGGATGCAAGCGACGTGTGTTGTGAACATGACACCGCCAGACACGGCCGACGTGACAATGTTGGGAAAAGGGCTCCATAAATACTTATTTGTGGTTCCACAAATGCGTGAAGGGAGGCCTTCATCAGCATGGCTTTCTGCCCCAGCAATCGTCTGATTTGGGCCCCATTTTCCTCCCTCCAAGCTTGCCTTTTCTTGGATTCCATTTCTTCCCATGTTCCTCACTTATCTTCTGTCTATTGTGGATTTTGGCAGACGTACGTTGCACACTGCAATACACTCGTTGCCCGCGGTGCTGTGTGTGCAGGTCCACCCACTTGGCACACTGCGGGTGAAGCAAGCAGACAAAAATGGCGGGCTTTCTGTTGTCCTTGGCGAATTTTTTTGAAGTTTTCTTGGATGCTAAACAAACTTCCCAAGAAGCAAAACAAGTACAGTGATTTGGGGACCTTGGTTTCATGTTCTCGCGTGCCACCAACTCCAATAAATTTAGGTCATCACAATACATCTATATCCAACTGTCTCAGAACTTTCCTGTGACTTTGGGCAAGAATAAGGCTTGGAAAAGAACCAATGATCGGGAGTTTTTGGCATGCGGGAACATGAATCTCTGGCCCCCAAATCACAGTTCTTGTTTCTTAACGGGTTTTTTAACACATAAGGAAGCTTCAAAAAACTCCTAAAAATTTCACACAGGCCAGTAAAATGCCTGTGTATTGATTAGCCATCAAAAAAAAAGCTTGAAAAATTTGCTTCTTTGACCCGCAGTACGTGAAGTGTTTGGAGCTGCGCGCACTGCACAGTGCACAAAGCGTTTTTCACAGTACACCAAGTAGGTCTGTATCTTTATTGGAGCCTATTTGGAACCATCTCAAAAAATTGACACAGGTTGAGTTTGTAGAGTCCAAGACAGTGTGGTGGAAACTTCTGTCTAGCCGCTGTACATACATATTTGTGCTGCAATATGGGAAAGGTTTTGTGTTTTGGCTTTGGAAAAAAGCCTGGCCAATTGGGATGGGAGTGGAGGACGCGATGGCTCTCAATGGTGCAGGCCATCCATGGATGTACACAAGATGTCTTTTTTTTTCCAGTGGGGCCTGGACATTTGTCAGAGATCCAAACAGTCTTTGGGTCGTCTTCTGGGCTTCATCCATCGGCTTGCCCGTGAATATTTGTTCTGGTGAGTCTCACAGGCAAGTATGACACGATATTTTATGTTGTGGTTTTGTGCTTGTGCTTGTGCTTGGACGATATTTCAGCTGGCGCAGTGGGATATGGGTTTTGATTGGTCAGAGCTGGTGAAGGGATTGCACCGATGTGGTTGGCGAAGCGGCGACTGTTGGTCCGGCGTAGGGTGGGTGTTGAAGTGATGATATATCTTGGATGTTGTGCTTTCCGGGATTAAGCCTTGAAGCTGATCAAGGAGTGTTCCAGGCTGGGTGGATATGGGCCGGATGTTTACGTAATCCGTTACACAGCTGTGGCCGGTTATTGTTACGATTTTCCTTTTTTTCTCGCCGGCGGACTGAGGCTATAGCTTACTGGGGGGTATTGGACGCGGCCTAAACTGGTTTCGGACTCGACGTACTTTACCGTTTTTTCTCTGGCTTCTTCTTCTCCTCCAGCCTGCAACATCCATCCCACCACCACCCCACCATCCACCATCACCATCAGCTCAACAACAACAACGGAAACAACGAAAACAGCATCACCAGACTCATCAGCAGAAACTCAGGCTGAGCAACCAACACCAACAGCACCCACCGGTCTCTCGAGGTAAGGACTCACCCACTCAGCTGTCTGTCAATTGGCTGCCACAACCAGCATCGTGGATAGCTTATCTCTCCTATCTTCGACCTCATTCTTCTTCAAAACACAACCACTTATCCTTCCAGCTGACCGTCTGATTCTGTTGATTGATATTAAAGCCCACGAGACTGCAGACCCTGCCTGAGAAACTACATCATCAACAACACCAAAAGATCGAATCAAACCCATCGGATGGTTGTCCAGATTCAGCCTCAGCCCATCTCATCTGACCCCCTCAGTATCCCTCTATCCGTATCTTTTCCCGTTGGATCAGCCTAGGCTTGAATCTTGACACACTGGTCAGTTTTCCTCTCCTCTCATATATGCACCTTTCGTCACCCTTCTCCCCGCACCTTCTTACCGTGCCTTTTGGTCTCCTTTCTTCTTTCTGCTTGATCCTTGACGCCTCCAGGATGCCCATTGTCCAAACAACTAATCAGATCAAGCACACTCCACCGCTCTCTTCGCACACACCACCAGGACTACTACCTGATCCCCCACCGCATCTCTTGCAATCAGCTCTCATCCACTCAGCCAACCCGCCCCACCCAGTCACCATTCCTCACAAATCAATCCTGCAACCTGTCTGTAACTCCATCAACCCAAACAACCAGCCCTATTCATGCGTTGACAGATCTTTGCTAGGTCAGTAGTCTCTTTTCTTGCCTTTCGTCCCTGTAATCGCGTCAGTCTGGCGTCAAAACTGGATCTACCTAACCGGACTTGCTCTCTGACTTGCTTTGACTATATACACGTTTAATAGGTTACCCCCTTATCATGTGGAATGTAGACCCATCGACAAACAAACAACAGAACAACTCGGGCAGTCCATCTGCCGTCACCACTGCCTTTCAATCCTTACCGAAATCTATGCTCCCAGGCGCCCAATCAGTAAACCCAGAAACCTCATCGACACCTTCCCATCAATCTAAACCTAACTCTCGATCCGCTCACCCCCCTTCATCTCATCCCCCTAGCATCCATCACCCTACCATTATCCGTAGCCTGACCAGGCGTTTCTCACCTCCGTTCAAGCCCTTCGGATCTAAAGAGCCAGACACGGATGAAGATTCTATTGTCCCATTAGACTCACCAATCAACATCCCTTCTTCCATGCTCTCTTCCGATCTATCCTCAAATAGATTCCGGAACCATCCCAACGCTGAAGTGATTGTCCTCTCAGCAACCCAACCTGCCTCACGTGCAATGAAGGCCAGTGGCTCCAAGCCCAAGCATTGCGAATCCAAATTTACCACCCCGGGCGCTAACCAACCCGATAGTCCGGGAGATGAAGTCCTCCGCTCGTTCGTCTACGATTCTGACATGGAGATGCAAGATGCTCCGAGCCTCAAACGGCCCCGACGCAAGGGCGACAAATCCAATCGGCAGAAGAACCCCAAGCCTTGCTCAGCCAGCCAATCCTCTATCTCCGACCCAACCATCTCTTCAAACATACCTCAAGCAGTCACTTTTGCCCAATCCCCCAAACCATCCCGGAGCAACACTCGATCAACTCAACCTTCCGCATCCACTTCACGTAACCTTCTCAAGCAGCCATCAGATGACGACGAAGATGTGGAGATGGCAGTTGCTGTGAGTCATGAGTTTTATCTTCTCCATACAGCACTACAGCAACGTACTGACTGGCCATACTTTCTTTTCCCTCAGCCCAAGTCAAAGCTACTCACCAACGGCAATGGGCGGGCGGCCACCGTAAGTGATCACCTGGTTAGATTTTTATGTGCTTATGATTCGATCTGGAGTTGAAAGCTAACAATCTTCTCTCTATTTTGGCTTGACAGGCAAGGCGAGCACTACTGAACACCGGTGCCAGCGGCCTAGTGTGGTCCGGTGGCGAGCAACCATCCGAGCCCATCCCGAGCTCTTCGACGGCAATTATCGCATCTCCCCGATTGCCTCCCGCGCGTCGCCCCTCTCCCAGCGACCCAGCTTCTCCGACTAACTTGTGTGGATCCAGTAGTTCAACTCACGGTGAACCCGAGGATGAACAACCCGGTGTACCTTCCCACGAGAGTCCGCCTGACATTAAGCCAGTGAAAAAGTCTAAAACCAAGTCAGATCCCAACTCATCCCGTGTTAAGCGTCCCAAACCTCCTTCACCCATCGATCCCCCAACTGCACCCGATACCCCAGCAGCACCAGCCGATGGAAGCTGTAAGGTTGAAGTCAAGCGACGTATAGCAGCCCTTTTGCCAGCCACTGAACCCGACGAATACGGCCAATACGAATCCTCAACCTGTCATCAATGTCGTGTCAAGACCACCCGCCCAAAGATGATCTGTGACCAATCACAAGACCCCAACTGCGTTGTCCGAGTTTGCCACACCTGTCTCATGGTCCGGACGGTATACGCCGATATGCCCGAACTTCGACCTCCAATATTTCAGTTCGTACCGGGTGGGACGATGTTGTGTGTGAAATGTCGAGATATCTGTCCTTGTGCTTCCTGTCGAAGACGTCGAGGTGAAAAGGAGCAATGTCGCAGGGGTCTAGGTAGTGCTCTGAAAGGTTTCTACGGCTTGACGCCCGAGGAACGAGAACAGGCGCTATTGAGGAAGAAAGAGAAGCAAGAAGCAGCCCGGCAGAAGAAGGAAGCCCGTCCGCCGAGCGAGAAGAAAGCACCCTCAACCGCATTCCGCAGGGAAGTTGCTTCGATTCGTGGTGCCTATGATGACGACGAACATGGACGCCTTGAACATTGGGCTCCCCTTCCTGTTTTCCCTCCGTTACCCAAGCGACGGAAGAAGAAAAGAAAACGACTGGAACTCATCGAAGGCGCTCGACTAGACTCACAGGCAAGCGATACCGACAGTGATAGCAGTTGTAGCGATAGTGACAGCAATGATGAGACGGACAGCGACGCGCAGTCGCTCTCCTCGGTATCCTCCTTCCGCTCTGGCGCCCGAGCGCGTCTCGTCTTGGGTCCCGAATCATTCCAGTTACCCCTCTCTTCGAACACACGGAACACACTCCCTCTACTGACCAAAAGCTGGCGGACGAATCTCTCCCGCTCGCTCAAGGCCGAGCACTCCAGTTTTCGCAAGCCCCGCGGCCACAAGGCCCCAGTCGTGTGGATCAAGAACGGCGCGATGGTCCAGGCCCGCAAGCCGCCGACGACCGAGTTCATGCAACGCCTTGCCCAGGAGCAGAAGGGCCGCTCCGGCTCTGACCCCAACCTCCCAGCTGACCAGCCTTCGATATCTCATCCCAATCCCGTGCCCTCTTCCATCAATCAAACCAACCCATTATACGGATCGATCGACGCCAGCCAACTCGACGATCTGGATAAGTGAGTCACATCGAGCTTCTTTTGACTCTGTTCGACAAAGGCCGGGTTTCTTACATTTTCGTTTTGTTTATCAGGATGGATATCTCTCGACCAAACTATCCAGATCCAACGAGTCCAAATGGTTTCCAGTCCTCATCGAAACTAAACGGCAACTCAGGTGAGAGAGATAGTTTGTCAATAACCGACAATCACACATCATGCTTACATTGTCTATTTTCGCCTTATTTCAAAGCTGGATGCACATGTACCATGGAGCACCTGCAGTCTTCAATAGAAGCACTGGATAATCCCTTAGTCCCCCACACTGAAAAATGCCCGCTATTTGGATCTGACCGATACCCACAACCGATGCCGATGAGTGATCACCTGGGAATGTGTTCAGGGAACCTGAATCCGACTCCGCCGCCGATCATGGAAGGAGGGGCAGTGCATGGGGAATTCGGCGGCGAGATGGACATGGAACGGTTCCGAGCGCTGCGGACGACGACCGGCGATGGATTTGAACCGGGCTCGTCCCCGATCGACCATCAGACCTATCTGGCAAGCCTAACGGATGAGCAGCTGAGTGCGGTGCTGAAGGAGGGCCACAACGAGATGATCAAGCAAGGCCTGCTCCCGTCCTCGCTCAACCCGAACGGGATGATCCCGAGCAAGTTCACGAGCCAGTTCAGCACGGGGATCTCGCCCGAACTCATCTCGGCCGCGCTGCCCTTACGGGCGGAACACGAGCAGGGCTCGAGTGGCACGGAGGAGGACATGGCGGGCGAGCAGGGCGCGACGACGAGCAGTGGCGCGCCGGGTGCGACGGCAACGAGTGGTGGCCCGGGCCTCAAGGAATTGACCGAGGAGGACCAGGAGGCCGGGCTCATCGAGGCGGCTAATTGGGCCGCCGTGTGGGGCGCCACTGACGGCGCGGGCGGCTTCCTGGTCACCAAGCCCAAGACGCATCCCGACGAGGACCCGGAAACGACGATGGAGCAGCAGCAGCGGCAGGACGACTTCCCTGCCAACCCGCCTCTCAACCTTCATCACCCCGCGACCACTAATCTCCCATTCCAGGACTCCTCCGTTTTCGATAATTGGGTCCATCATGCCGCGGGCACCGATAAGGAACTCTTCCTCAGAGCTATGAAGTCTCGCGTCGGCGACGAATGGCTTACCGACGTCATGCCCCTCGACTCTTGTTGACCGTCTCCTCCATCTCCATCTCCCTCCTCCTCTTCTCCCCTTTCCGTCGTCCTCTCTATCTTCTGTCTCGTCATCTATCGCCCCCTCCCCTATCTCCACTAAGCCTCTAAAAAGTATCCATAATCAAATACATATATATTTCTATTCTTCTTCTTTGCCTCTTTCTCGATCTCCTTGGCTTAATTATATATGTACACACACACATATATATATATCATACATACATATATATATATACTCAATCACACTGGATCTTACGGAGTCTCTCCTCTTTTGCTTCTTCCCCCGCTTTTTCTTCTCTTTTGTTTTCTTTGTTGTGTGTGTTTTGTCAATACATGCAGATTTACATATCTTCAGACTTGGTCTCGATTTTCTTTGGATTGGTTTGTGAGGGTACGCGGCTGGTGCGAATGTACTTCAGATACGCACCCGCACCAGCATGGCCAAGACGGATCCCCGAATGCTTATACATACATATATATATATCCAATAATTGCTGCTTTTTTCGGGTTCTTTGTCTAGGCCAGACTGTGATAAACATCTCTTGGTTCCTTTTTTATTCGGCGTCTCTGTATGTACATAACTTTATCTGCACCCTTAGAAGCTAGTGGGCGGCGAGCGGGGGATAGGGAGGGACAATTGATAGAGATAATCAACCCACAAGTGTATCTGTTTCCTAAGCTTCTATGTCTTGTCTTTGAAGAAAGGTTGGATGATTTGCCAAAATTTCTGGTTTTGTTGACCCGAGTCCCTCTCCATGTGGAGGGGGGACGCCGTCCCGCAGGGGCCCTCCGAAAAAGGGACTTTTTTGGTGCTTAGTCAACCCCATGATGGCCTGAGAGGATTTCAAAATGGTGATTTCAACTTGTTGTAGCAGCACCATTTCTCACTGGGTGATTAGGTAAGAGAGGCAATGAGGCTCAAGCCCAAAACTAATCCCCAAGCAGCACTGCGTATAAGCTATGCTATCATTAGCAATATTGCAGTGTAGCATAGCTTAATTCCGCTAAAACTAACGGGGTTCCCCCTTAGCTGTTAGCAGAGTTAAGCTAGCGCTAACCACCAAAACTAAGCCTGCTATGCTGCATTATCTAATTTTTTAGTGGGGTTTCCTGCTAAAAGCAGCATAACATACAGTGTTGTGTTAGTGGAGCACTGCTAACAGTCCGCTGAGGGACTCCTGTCCGTACTAGGCGGTGGCAGTTGTGTGAGGGGATGGGTGCTGGTCAAGCTGCCCTTGGGGTTGGAAGGTCCGTGAGGATGATCACAGACGTGAGGATGATCACAGAAAAAGGGATCTGGGATAGCTTTGTGGTGTTGGTGGTTTTGAAATGTTTGCCAGGGTTTTGGATCCTCGGCAGTGGTTGTTTTGTTTTTGAGAAAGTTGGAGAGATGTGATCTTAAGGAAAAGGAAAGGAAGGATCTGAAAACTTTAGATGAAGGTGATCGGCAAGCTGAGCTCAAAGGTTGGAACTCTGATGATTGATCTATAAACTCTGGATGGACCGTATTCTGGGGATCAGAATGCCATGCCTCTCCCATCATCCAAGTTTGGCAAACTTGGACTCCGGGAGGCCACATTTCACATAGATTTCATTACATCCCCCGCGCACTACACGCGTGCAGACTCACAACAAACAAGAGAAGCAGGAGAAAAGAAAACAACTCAAGGAAAAAAAAAATAAAGGAAAGCACAGTGTGATGAGACAGACAGGAAAGAGCCAGAGAGAAGAAAGGAAGAAAGGAAAGAAGAGACAGAAAACACTCAAGACAGGCAAAACAAACAGAAGAGAAAGAAATCAGAAACAAAACAGGGAATAAACCCACAGCAGGTGCTGTACTGTTAGGACCAAGAAAGCTGAAGAGGGCTGGGGGACTGAGAAGGAGGGAATATGGAAAGATGGAAAGAAGGAAAAGGAGGGGGGGAGATCTTGAAGGGGGAGCCAGTTGGAGGTAGGAAGGTGATGAGGAGGGATCTTGAGGTTTGGTTTCTTGATGCTTTGATGATGAGATCTTGATGGCAGAGTCTTGATGATCCTGGCGGCGGTAATTTCCTGACTAGCTGGTCACGAGAGGGGCCACCACACCGCTAACACTATATATGGCTGCAGATGCCAAAGCCAAAAGGCAGTACACAATCACACAAGGGCTGTTTAGTGGCCACCATTACCCAGAGCCACCATCACTCAGCAGATGGTCTGGGAGCAGGTTGAAGGAAAAACTGAGTTCATATTCTGAACCAGAGCAAGTTTTTTACCTTCCTTGCTACTGCCTGAAGTTGTAGGCCACTACCCTCTGCCAGTACAGAGGGGGCAGGGAGGGACTGACCAAGCACTGGGATGGAATGTAAGAGCACAGGATATCTATTTGGGAAAGTGCTGGGGCTGGGGCAAAGGCAGTTTTTCTGGATTGGTTGGATGTGTATATTTTCAAGTCTTTTGATGACAGGACCAAAATACCTGTCACATCAACTGGAACAGAGTCAATGTTGCTGTTAACCAACACTGGGTCGCTACGCTACGCTACGCTATTTCAGCGCTACGCGTTAGCGTAGCGGCAAAAAGCGCCCATCTATTTTGCATAGCGTTAGCGCGCTGTTAGCGCCGCTACGCTGCGCTAATTTTCAGCGGCGCTAACAGCGCGCCAATTCTTTGTTAGCGTTAGCGCGCCGCTACAGTCGCTACGCTACGCTGCGCTGCGCTACAGCGCTTTTAGCGGAAAAAAAGCCCTTTTTTCCCGCTAAAGGCGCTGTAGCGCGCGCTCTTTTGCGCCCTGCATGTGTAGCGTTAGCGCAATTGCGCGCATCTGCGCTAACGCTACGCTATCAGCTAAAATAGCTGCGCACCGCGTGCGCGTAGCGTTAGCGCATATGCGTGCAATTGCGCTAACGCTACGCTAAAAAATAGCGCATTTGCGCTGCGCTACGCTACGCTAACCGCTATGGTTAGCGTAGCGACCCAGTGTTGTGTTAACAGATGCTAGAGCCAATTTCATCTTTGTTGTTATGTTCCTAGCTGAGACCTTTTCTAGATCATTGAAACCCAGCAGAGTGTGGATCACCAATCTAGAGGTCTTGAATTTGTTTATTTTTGAATTTGGTGGTATTTGCAGTACTGTGTGTTTCTTTGAATCATTTGGAACCAATATAAATATAGGTGATATAATCACCGGTTAATTCAATAAAAAATACAAAATTCCACACAAAGCCTTCAATTTCTTTTTTAGGCAACCTACAGTGCTGGTTCCTTCAACTGTGAATTCAGAATCAACTTATCCAGCCATCTTCAGCACCATAATACCATCATATTGCTTCATATTGGTCCAAAGTGATATAATGGTATTATGGTGCTGAAGATGGCTGAATCAGTTGAATCTGATTTCAAAATTGAAGAAACTAGCACGGTGGTTTGCCTAAAAAAAAACAGAAGCTTTATGTTGAAATTTGTATTTTTTATTGAATTAATCAGTGATTTATATATCACCTATAATTATATTGGTGCCAAATGGGGCCTAATCTTTTAATTTTTTGGGCCTTTCTGTTTTTTAGCTGTACTAAGAAGCAACGATGGGCCGCTATGCTAAACTACACTATTTAAGCGCTGCGCGTTACCGTAGCGGCAAAAAGTGCCCGCCAATTTTGAATAGTGTTAGCGCGCTGTTAGCGCCGCTACGATGCGCTAATTTTCAGCGGCGCTAACAGCGCGCAAATTCTTTGTTAGCGTTAGCGCGCCGCTACAGTCGCTAAGCTACGCTACGCTGTGCTAAAGCATTTTTAGCGGAAAAAAGGCCTTTTTTTCCAGCTCTTGATGACTTGTTTTGGCGTGTATGGGCTGCTCAAACCACTTGTTTTAGTGTATGGTGTTGCATTAAGATTTTCTGGGCACATACCCAACTCTTGCGTGACCAAGTTGTTGAAACTCAGCATCCCTTGTATCTTGTATATGTGTATCTTCTGTGAAATCTCAATCTGTGGAACAAGTACCGGCATCATCAAATCAAAACTAGTTCATTCAACAGAAGAATCAGTGCAAATCCAATTGCAAGATCCTCAGTTGCCCTTGCCCAAGAATCTCCAACTCCTTCCTTTTTCCGCCAAAAAGTCACACTCCCCTTCCTATTAAATTCTTTCTCAACACATTCCCTTCTTATTCAACTCCCTCTCAACTATATCAAACCAATCTACTCTGTTTGACTTCTTCAACTCATTGATTGAACTCATCAATCAAACTAGCTCATCTACTGTAGAGATTGCCAAGTGGACCCCCAGGCGGGTACCAGAGCGCGGTGTAGAACTACTCTTGGGATGAATAGAGCTTGAGAGGGAATTGGTGCTTGAAGGGCTGCCTCTCAGGGGAACAAGAAAAAGATATAAGAGTGTGGACTCTTATGGAAAGGGGTGGCAATGGAGATTTCTTGAGGTATGTCTGGGGGAATTTTCTCTAATCTAATGACTTTAATTCACAGGTCACAAGTTTGTCCAATCTGATTTATTGGCATAAACTAGGCTAATGAAGGCTGACCAGTAATTTCTGTAATTTCTGATAGGGAACCAATGAAGAGGAAAACAACCCAGTTTATATACACAAGAAAGAGGAGCCATGAGGAAACAAGGATAACCTGCAGGGAAGCATAGAACATTCTACTTCTATAGGATGAAACAGCCATGTGGTCAGAGTAGTGGGTCAAGGAGTCACATGATGGTGTAATAGTGGGTGGGGATGATGCCATCTTCTGGGGGCTATGGTGCAATCTTCCTAGTTGGAGGAGGGGATATGTGAGACATAACAGGGGTAGAATATTCTATGATCTAAGATAGGAGGAGGTACGTGTTTCATGAAGTGTTTCAGGAAGAAATAATCTAGGTGGGGTTTAGGGCTGTGTCTAGTATAATGTGTATCATGTTGGGTTTGGAGGGTGAAGGGTTTCAAGGGTGCTTACACATCTTTGAGCACATGGTTCTAAGGAAACACTTGAAGAAGGGGGTAACATGTGATCTGGGTAGATGTTTGAGACTAGGGAGAGGGTTTATCCAAGAGAGGGGAGTGTGGGAAGTGGGAATACTATTATACAGGGTATGACCATTGAGTGGGGATGTTGAGGGGCTTGGGCTTTGCTGACAAGGGGGCCAGAGGTATGGGATTTGGTCTTGAGGTGTGACAGCCTTGTGATTGATGGTTGCTGGTTTTCTGGATAGATCAGGATTGGCTTACCACAGCGGTTGCTGTGTACGGGTCTGGTTGCAGGATTTTGGGCAAAAAAGCACCAGGTACCTGGATACCAGCCAAAAATACCTGCGGCAGGTCTTCCAGGTACCCAGGTACCTGCTGTTACGCCGGTAACCAAGGGGTTTGATTCCTTGAGATGACCTGGACAGATCCTGGTCATCATCAAGGGGAATCAGCCCTATTGATGACCTCTTGATGACCGGGACAGATCCTGGTCATCAGGAGCAATCAACCCTCCCAATGACCGGGACGGATCCCGGTAATCAAGGGGAATCAGCCCTCTTGATGACTGGGAAAGACCCCAGTCATTCAGAGGAATTCAACTCTCTAGGTGACCAGGACAGATCCCAGTCAGCAAGGGGAATCAGCCCTCTTGATGACCGGGACGGATCCAGGTCATCAAGGGGAATCAGCCCTCTCAATGACTGGGATGGAACCTGGTCATAAAGAGGAAACAACCCTCTCCATGACCAGGACAGAACCTGGTAATCAAGAGGAAACAACCCTCTCAATGACCAGGAAAGAACCTGGTCATCAAGAGGAAACAACCCTCTCGATGACCAGGACAGAACCTGGTCATCAAGAGGAAACAACCCTCTTGATGACCAGGACAGAATCCAGTCATTGTGATGAAACTGTGAGAATTCATGCCTAGGTGAACAGTACCTTTCTCATAAATTGGGAAAGGTGCTGGGAGCTAAAACAGCTGGAGCAACAGGTGAGCAAAGAAATCCTGTTCTGCAGTCCAAGCTGCGCTGCAAGGAAGAAAAATACTGACTGAATTGTTATGATGAATGCAGACACTTCCTCCGCAATACGCAAGCTCAGATCAGTGGTAAATCCCAGTCCCCAGTCGCTTAGGGATCAAATCACAGCCAGCACCAAAGGTGAGCAGCTTTTTCTTTCTTTCTCCGTGGAATAACTAGACGTGTGGTAGAGAATAAGGATTTGGACCCAGGTACCGGGTACATTTTTTTCCCCAAGCAGGGACCAAGTACCGCACCCAGCACCGCCTGGCAGGTACCAGCGGTACTTGGGGCGGGTACCAGTGGTACTTTGTGCCTTTTTTTTTACATACTTTGCGTCAGGGAATAGCACATTGAATTGAATTGATTCAAGTATTTGTATTCAAATTTGATTTGAGTCAAATAATGCCTGGGCAAATTTAAGCTCAAATATTCACAATTTTTTGAATAATGGCTCAAAGGGGCGCGTAGAGGGCCAATGCAAGCTTCTCTGGGACAAAAAGGCCCCAGATGAGTTTGCACAGGCCCTATACCAGCCCTTTTGGTGCAATATAAAAAAAATCTGCGTCTGGCACTTTGAAAAGGGCGTCCGCCACTACAAAAAGTGCGTCTGCCACTATGAAAAGTGCGTCTGCCACTATGAAAAGTGAGTCCGCCACTATCAAAAGTGTGTCCAGCACTCTGAATAGTGAGTTTGCCACTATCAAAAGTGCGTCTGTCACTATGAAAAGTGCGTCTGCCACTATGAAGAGTGCCTCCAGCACTATCAAATATGCGTCTGGCACTATCAAAAGTGCGTCCAGAACTATCAAAAGTGCGTCCGGCACTATCAAAAGTGCGTCTGCCACTATGAAAAGTGTGTCTGCCACTATGAAAAGTGCGTTTGGCACTATCAAAAGTGCGTCCGCCATTATGAGATATGCCTCCGGCAATATTATAAGCGCCTTTGGCACCATGATAATTTTGATGGATGACCCCCTCAAAGTTATATGCCCATAAATGGGCCAGAATAAGTCAAAAACACAAAAAATGCAATTTTCTGGTGTTTTTAATGTATTTTGGAAGTTTTTCCATCAAATCTCTCTGAATACTCAAATATTTGACAAATTAGTATTTGAGGGGCCCAAAAAACGTGTCAAATACCACTGTGCTATGCCCTGCTTGGCGTACGGGACTGGGGACACCAATTCCCCAAAGTCCAGCTCACCCAGATGAATGCACACCTCTCGGCGGACTGGGCTTTGACTAGCTCACCGGGAAGAACACCCTCGGCGAGCTGGTGTAAAAATTCAGCTTGCCAGGAGGTGATTCCTCTCGGCGAGCTGGACTTTGACCAGCTCGCCAAGAGACAAACCCCTTGGCAAGATGGATTTGTCGCCGAGAGGTGTAGATTTCTCTTGGCGAGCTGGTCAAAGTCCAGCTTGCCGTGAGGGATGCATTCCTCTCGGCGAGCTGGTACAAATCCATCTCGCGGAGAGGTGTGAATTTCTCTTGGCGAGATGGTCAAAGTCCGGCTCGCCGGGTGCGATGTATTAGGCACGGGCTCCAGCCCCTGCTGCATTGGGAAGCACTTGAGCGGGTACCTCAAGCGGTACCGGGGTACCCCCCCACTTTTCACAAAAAAACAGGCACCCGGCACCGCCCAGTGGGTGCGCGGCGGGTGCCTGCGGTGCCGGGTACCTAGCAACGGGTCCAAATCGTTAATCCAAAAAAGCCGTTCTCATTTCTCTAGACAAAGTCAAAGTAGAAAAGACCAAACAAGCCAATTCCTCTAATAAAGAAGGAAAGAAAATTGGTGAGCTGAGATGGTAGTACCACCAAGCTAAGCTCAAGAACAACGAGAGGCTAAAGAGGAGTTGCATCATTGTCATAGATAACATCACAATCCTCCTTTGCCGTTTGTCCAAAGCAAGACAGGAAGGATCACATGCATGGATCTCTAGAATCCTCAAAGCAGATTGAATCAGCTGGAAGACTTACGCGGTCTCAATTTTGTTCAAATATTTTCATCTTATTACCATTCAAGTAGAGAGTGGTCAAAATTCTGCTCCTAGGTAAGTAGCTGCTTAACAGTTTCTCTACTTTTTGATCTAATTACAAAATATTGTAGAGCTACAAGCAAAGCCTAACATGTTCAATAAACATCCTAGTCTTTTGCATTATTTCAGAAACAACCCTCTCAATGACTGGGATAGTCCCCGCTCATTAAGATGGTTGTTTCCTCTCAATGACTGGGATAGTCCCCGCTCATTGAGATGGTTGTTTCCTCTCAATGACTGGGACAGACCCCGGTAATCAAGAGGAAAAAAGCCTCTTGATGAACGGGGTCTATCCCGGTCATTGAGAGGGTTGATTCCTCCCAATGACCAGGATCTGTCCTGGTCATTGAGATGAAGAAACCCTCCCAATGACTGGGACATACCCCAGTCATCAAGAGGAACCATCACTCCCAATGAGCAGTCTGTAGCTGTCATCAAGTGGGGGTGTTGGATAAAAAAAAGCACAAGTACTCGCAGTGCCCGCAAAAAGTACCGCTGTTACCTGCCTGCGGGTGCCATGTACTTTTACGGGTGTCTGAATATCACAAAAAACACTGCGGGTACCCGGACACGCAGCGGGTACCTGGGTCCACTTGGCAATCTCTAATCTGCTGTGGATGTTGAGTCCTACTCTCAACTTGGTGAGAAGTGAACCTTGTCACTCCTCTTGGAATTCATCTCTCTTTTGTTCTTCATTATGCTAATGTGTCTATTTCAGTCCTGTGATTTTTATTTTTGTTCTGTCCTCTTTCTTTATGTAGTTGTCTGTCAGTCTTAAACCAACATCTCATTGGGTATGCTACTTTTATTGTGTTTGTTATTTTCTTCACTCTTCTGATTCATGCTGTCCTTTAGTTTTCTGGTCTTAGTTCGCAATCAATAAATCCTAGGTTCTTTAAAATTAAAATTCAAACAAATGTTACCTCCATATGCCTGATTTTGAGCAAGACAACTCTTTGGTTCAACCTAAACTAGACAGTAATGGATAAATTAAAGGATGCCATGATCAAATCATTGATTGAGGTAATCCCACTCCTTTCTATGTAAAACTATACTGATTGGAAGCAATGAGTTATCAACCTTCTTGATCTGATCAATCTTAAGGAGGCAGTCACTTCTAACAACAATGGGTAGTTATGTTATGTTGTGTTATCCGCGCAATTTGGGTTTTGTAACTAACCTTGTTACCTGCAGCACCCCGTTATGTTATTGTAAAGGAATCTTTTCTGGCCTCGCGCGTAACGTATCTGCCTCTCTTTTTGAGGTCGTTACGGTGCGTTATCCACTGGATAACGCGCTAACGGGCCAAAATAGGCTCTTTCTAGCCCAAAATGTATCAGTTATATGGCGCTCTGCGGGCGCCGATAACTTAAAGAATGTCACTAATTTTCTGTGACATTGCGGCAGTAACGTAATGCACTGCTGTTAGAGGTAAATTTAACAATAACGGCTAAAAAACGTTATGTTACTGTTATCTGTAATGTAACTACTTATCATTGCTTCCAACACAGGACAACTAACGGTAGCCAAGAACAAACTTGTCAAGTCTATCTTTGTGGCAAAAATCAATTCCTCCGTTCAAGCAAACATGATCAACACCACAATTGAAGATGATGCCTGTCTCATCTGGACCCCTATCACTAAATTCTTCACTTCAAACCAAGCCTCCAATAAGGCCCAAGTTTTCACTTCCTTCTGTCAAGCTGCATTCACCCAAGAAGACATCCTTGGCTTCATCACCGCAATGAAAACATCCAAGGCTCAATTAATCAAAGTTGATTGGGACTTACTGACCAACACCATTGGTCATCTAGTGATGATGAAGTTCCTGTCAAGCATGGACAACATCTCTGACACCATTACTCATGGTGGAAACAAATTCACTCTCAATACGGTCATAAATCATCTTTTTCTTCACGCAGACAATGTTGAAATTTGAGCTAGCAGAAGCGGTACTAGATCAGACCCCATCCCCTTGTACACCAATAGCTCCGCAAAGTGTTGTTGCAAAACTGAAAATTCTCCAGAAATACACAAAACTCTGGCTCCTCACTTGGAATCCAACTGCTGGATGCTTTACCCACAATGTGGTCCTGCTCATATTCAACAAGACCCAAAGGTTAAATCCAAATCTACAGTCAGTAGTTTCCATTTGTACCTGTCTTGATCACCTCATCTTTTTTCCTTGACTCAGGATTGTCAGCTCATATGGTTTCCAACCTGCTTCTCTTCCATACTTATATAGAGTAAAAAAAAATAGGATCGGTCAAGACAATCTGCACTTCAAGGGCATTGGATCAATAAGACTCAAAAACTGCCACGGAGAGCTATTTCTTAATTCTGTTCTATTCATACCTGATCTTGTTGTAAATATTCTGTCCGTCCAATTTCTAGTTCTAGAAGAATATGTGGTTCATTTTTATAAAAACAACTTTAAAATCCTAAGACACAATGAAATAAAAACGGACTTACTTTGCGCACTGCAAACAACTCTTTGCGCACTGCACAGTGCGCAAAGACCCCAAACACTTTGCGCACTGCGGGATAAATACCAAAGTTTTTTAAGTTCTTTCTTGATCAATCAATAGAATGGCTTCTTATTTGCCTCTTTGAATTTTTTGGGAGTTTTTCCAGATTTCCTTGTATGCTAAAAAAATACGGATGTACTTCGCGCACTGCAAAAAACTCGTCGCGCACTGCAGGGGGCGTCCACTCGACGTCCCGGCCACAGTGCGCGGAAGCTCAAAATGCTTCGCGCACTGCAGAAAATAAACCATGAAATTCTCATTTTTTTTTCTGCCAGCCGGCAGAGGGGATCTTTCTTGCCCCTCCTCCATTTTCTTGGGGTATTTGGACCCCCCAGCATGACATAAAAAAAGGATGATAAAAAAATACAAAAAATAAGCGGAGCGCCTCCCCGGGTCGCACCCCCCGGGGATTTTTAACCTGCTAAAAAGCCATGGATCGGGTACCCAGCCCCTCGAAAACAGAGTTCAAGGGGCAGAAGTACATACCCCATGACTTCACCGTGCGGATGGCCGGCACAGGCTGGTCCCGGAGCGGAGTACATGCACACTCCCCCGATGACCGGCCAGCACGCACGTGGAGTGCAAATCACCGGTCATCGAGGGGATTACGTACTCCTCTCGATGACCGGAACGGTCCCGCTTATCGAGAGGAGTAAACACATCTCTCGATGACCGGAACGGTCCCGGTTATTGAGAGGATTAAATACACCACTCGATGACCGGAACGAACCCGGGCATCGAGAAAATAATCATCTTGATGACCGAGTCTGCTGCGGTCACCGAGTATAGAAACACTCCCTCAATGACCGGAGCGAACTGTTCAAGGAGAGGATTGATGAACGGTTCGCTCCGGTCATCGAGAGGAGCACTTAATCCCCTCAATGAATGGAACGGACCCGGCCATCGAGAGGAGGAACACTCTCGATGACCGGGTCTGTTTCAGTCGTTGAGAGGAGCAGTGTTTACTCCTCTCGATGACCGTGACCGGGTCTGTTCCAGTCGTCGAGAGGAGCAGTGTTTACTCCTCTCGATGACCGTGACCGGGTCTGTTCCAGTCGTCGAGAGGAGTAAACACTCCCCTTGACGACTGGAACAGACCCGGTCATCAAGAGTGTTCCTCCTCTCGATGTCCGGGTCCGTTCCGTTCATCGAGGGGATCAATTGCTCTCGATGACCGGGACTGTTCCGGTCATCGAGCGGAATGCTTAGTCTCTCGATGACCGGGACTGTTCCGGTCATCGAGAGGTGTGTTTACTCCTCTCGATAAGCGGGACCGTTCCGGTCATCGAGAGGAGTACGTAATCCCCTCGATGACCGGTGATTTGCACTCCACGTGCGTGCTGGCCGGTCATCGCGGGAGTGTGCATGTACTCCGCTCCGGGACCAGCCTGTGCCGGCCATCCGCACGGCGAAGTCATGGGGTATGTACTTCTGCCCCTCGAACTCTGTTTTCGAGGGGCTGGGTACCCGATCCATGGCTTTTTAGCAGGTTAAGAATCCCCGGGGGGTGCGCCCCGGGGAGGCGCTCCGCTTATTTTTTGTATTTTTTTATCATCCTTTTTTTATGTCATGCTGGGGGGTCCGAATACCCCAAGAAAATGGAGGAGGGGAAAGAAAAATCCCCTCTGCCGGCTGGCAGAAAAAAAAATGAGAATTTCAAGGTTTTCATTTGCAGTGCGCGAAGCATTTTGAGCTTCCGCGCACTGTGGCCGGGACGTCGAGTGGACGCCCCCTGCAGTGCGCGACGAGTTTTTCGCAGTGCGCGAAGTACATCCGAAAAAATATTAAAAGCAAAAAACAGATGTAGCTTTTTGGGTGAAAATCAAAGTTCCCATGGGCCAAAAATTCAAAATCATTTATTTACTCATTGAAAATATAGCATCAGCCATTTTTGAACTTTTTAGCTACTTTGTGCAAGATAAAGGGTCTGAAAAATGAGAAAATTGCATGTGCAATCCACCAAAGTTTGCTATTATGTGGTTAAATTTTCTCATTTTTGAGACCCTTACCCTTGCAAAAAGTAGCTAAAAAGTTCACAAATGGCTTTTCCTATTTGTTCCATGAGTCAATAAATTATTTTGAATTTTTGGCCCATGGGAACTTTGATTTTCAGGCCCCCAAATGCTACATCTGTTTTTTGCTTTTAATTTTTTTTAGCATACAAGGAAATCTGGAAAAACTCCCAAATATTTCATGTGCGCTTACCAGGAGCGCAGCGGGAGGTGGGCCGAGTCCAAGGGACAGCGGCAGTGGAGCCACCGCGAGGCAACCGCAGTGCGCAGCTGAAGCGCGCCTGGCAGATCCCAAACCTAGTGAGTCGAGGAGCAACCGGTACTGGCTAGGAGCTAGCACAATGGAACCGGCAACACAACGCTCAACGCCGAACGCAACATTGCCAAGGAAATTTGCACAGGAATTTTCGCCAATAAAACAAACCAAACTGACAAAATGTTTAACTCGATTGCAGCGGCAACCTCTGCCGTGAAAGTGGCAGCTGGCTTGTCGTCAGGCAGAGGAAACAGACCAGAGGGCGGTGAGGCGAGCGACCGCTCACAAGGAATCACCGGGACGCAAGAGGAGCTAGGAGTACCTACAACGGCAGAGGAGGAAAGGGTCAAAGGAAACAGGACCAAAGATCAACCGCCAGCCCCCCCGAAGAAACCAAAAAAGGTTACCGTGAAAGGGCCACCCAGAAGATCGACCAGAGCGACATCAAAGAGGCCAGGAGAGCAAGGAGCGGAGGATCAAGGGGTAGAGGAGGAAGGAGAGGAGGAAAGGGTCACAGGGTTAGGGGAATCTGGAGATCTGGGGGGGGATAGGATCAGAGGGCTCGGGAACTGGATAGGTACTGGTAAGTCGTCAACAAGAGCTGGAAGGGAGGAAGAATGGGGTTAAGGAAAGGAGCTGACGGATTGCGGCGCCTTACATCGCTTAGCAGAGAATCCGGTGGACGCAGAGCAGGAAATCATGGCTAGGGAGAATCAGGGTGGTAAAGAGGGGGTACAAGAGATTATGCTAAAGGTCATTGGGAAGGCGCTAGCGGCCGAGGCGGCAGGCAAATCGGAACAGGCGACCATGCTATTCAAGATCTGTGAAGGCTTGGGGAATACCATCACAAACGTCTCTACAACCTTGGCCCATCAATTGCCGACCCAGTCAGCGATGGACACCGGCAGGCCAACCCAGACCGACCTCCCCATTAGAATTGCTGCACCTCCCATTTCATCATCAATCGCACCACCGGCCATCCCAACCCCCCCGCATCAACTTTTTGGCTTCAAGGTCCCAGCCTCAAATCTATCGTCCATACCGAAAGTCAGAGACTACAATGAGATGCTGACTTCCGCCGGACCGGAAGCAGCAGCCCTGTTTGACGATGCGGCTATCCCAAACAACGACAACATTGGCCTCCCGCAATTCTTTGCCAAGAATCTCCTAGAGTTCCGAGCCCCCTTACCCTTGACAATCTTCAACGAGTGGTGGCAAGAACATGCCTTTCTCCACCACGCGGAGAAGAGGCAAGCGGAGACCGATTCAGGTATACCGGGTTTCCGTACCAAAGCAAATACCTCCAGACCTACCAAGAATGGTCGGTCAATCATCAAGGCTTTCTTCGAGCGGTCAGCAAGATACCGTCCCACGCCAACTTGGCGACTTGGTTGGTGGCCCACAAGAGGAACGCAGACGGTATTATCAGGAGGGAGGGGTTCATGACGGCGCTAAGGTACGACATCCACGTTTGGATGAACGCTCTGTGCCATAGGGTACCCGTACCGGGTGGGCGGCTCTTGGTGGCGAATATTTCAATCTTCCGGATGGAGATTGTACAAGAGGTCCACGCTAAAACGGTTAGGTTCGGCGAAACGGAATTCACCAACAACCCCTACGCAGCAGGTAGCTGTCAGTTTGGCTGGGACCCTACGACTGGTCAACAAGAGAAAGTTAAAGGCGAGCAGGCGAACAGGACTCTGCTCCACCTGCAAAAATCCAACAAGGCGATCACATCCGCGATGAAGCCTGGCCCAGAAACCCCGAGGGGTCCTAGCAACCAGAGAGAGACCGGCGGCAAAGGCAACGGGTTCAAGGGGAGCAAGTGGGGGCAAAGCTATGATCGCGAGGCGGGAGACTCGAGCGTTGGAGGGGGAGGAGGAGGAGGAAGACCCGGGAGTAGTTATGGCAAGGGGAGAGGTTACTAGTTAGCGATTTTCTTAGTTGAATCCATCCGCTGTTTTCTTGTACGCCCGATGCAGAGATCGTGGCAACTTCTTTGCACTCTTTTGATTTCCATCTACACATGCAAATAGAGTTCGCAATCTAACTTAATGGTACCCAATCCAGTACATTCTGTGCAAGTAGAGAGAGTCGGGAGGGTGACAGCTACGAGACGAGAGTTGAACAGAGCCGACAAGTCATAAACATGAGACAAAGGCTAACGGTAGTGCAAACCCATCAACTTAAGGGAGCAAAATGGCCAACAAACGTCTCTTGCAAGATGAATATCAATGCTTGGAAGACCGCGCTACGGCGTGCAGGCCTCCTGCCAAGATTCCAAGACGTTTTAGATGGCTTTTGAGATGGGTTCAACCAGGGGATCCCACCACATAGGTTATCGGATGACATTCGTTACTTCACCCCCCCAAACCACACTTCAGCTTTGTTGGCGAAAACCAAGATCGAGGACTCCATTCAGAAGGAAATAGAGGCGGGTAGGATGTTTGGGCCCTTTACGTACAACCAGGTACAAGAGCGGTTCAGTTTCTTCAGAACTAATCCTCTGGGTGCCGTAGTCAACGGCGACGGGTCCTTGCGGCCAATCAATGACTTATCGTACCCGCACGGGAAGACGGAAATCCCTTCCGTGAACTCATTTGTGGACGCGGATGATTTCAAGACGTCCTGGGACGATTTCAATGTGGTAGCAAGGTTTCTCAAGGAACAAAAAGAGCCGGTCCTCTTAGCTCTTTTCAATTGGGAAAAGCCAACCGCGCCGGACCAATGGCCGTACCTCATGGTACGGGATTTTAACAATCAACTCCTGCTAGATACCAGGATCGCGTTTGGTGGAGTGGCGGGCTGTGGATCCTTTGGCCGGCCAGCAGATGCGTGGAAGGAGCTGATCATGCTGTCAGAATTCGACGTCCTAAATGTCTTTAGATGGGTCAACAACAACTTATTTGTCAAGAAGCCGAGCTCAGCGACTCTAATGGCCGACATAGTAAGGTGGTCCGATGAACTGGGGGTAAAGACAAACAAAGAAAAGTACTCACCCTTTCTAGAGGAACAAAAATATGTCGGCTTCATCTGGAATGGAACCGACAAGACTGTACGGCTTCCTGAAGCAAAACTCAAGAAAAGGATCAATCAGATTCAAGATTTCCTCAAAATAGGTGCAATCTTCACATACAATGACATGGAGGTCATCGCAGGCAGGTTGAACCATGTAGTGTATATCCTACCTCAGTTAAGGTGCTACTTATGTGGACTTTATAGATGGCTTAAGGACTGGGTGCACCGAGAAACAGCCCGCCCAATACCCTCAGACGCCGAGGAGGATCTACACATGTGGCTAACAACACTATCGAATTTCAAACCAACAAGATTAATTGCGAGACAAGAGCCAACCGAGGTAGGATGGGTCGGCGATGCATCGACAGGATTTGGGATAGGCGTGATTATCGGCAAAAGATGGGGACAATTCCGCCTACGATCTCTAGAGGAGCTAGATAAAAACATTGACATGGAGAAACGGGAAGAAGAGAGGATCTCGCAACTGGAGACCATCACAGTACAACTAGGCCTATTGATGCTAATCAAGCTTGGGGCAAGAGAAGGGAAAACGTTCATTGTATGGACAGACAACACGACAACAGAGAGTGTCTTCACAAAGAGGAAATCAAAAGACAGGTTTTTCAACGCCGAGTGGAAGAAGATACAGGCAATGCTAGTCTAACACCAGATCAATCTCATTGCAAAACGCGTTGCTTCCGCTGAGAATAGGGCTGACGAATTATCCAGAGGAATTAGGCGGAACCACAGGACCCGCTACCAACTACGGGTTGAAGTCCCACGGGATCTGGGGGAGCTAATTGAACAAGTAACCAAAGCGTAAGGTTATGATAGGTGTTGCTTGAGGGAAGGGAGACGGTTAGAAATGAATAACATTACAGATATAGGATAGGTTGAGGCATCAAGCCTCCACTAGGACCAGGTTTCCTGGAGTGTTGGGTCTGAGCAGGCTCCAGGCCACCTGGAGTAACGGGTCGGGCTCAGACCCCACATCTTAGTGCTCACACAGGAGGAGAGGCCACACTCCCTAGGAGCAGTGGCCACCCTCCCAGCTCACCTTTCCGTCGCGCCAAGCTCTCCGTCACGGGGAGAAGAGACGCGGCACGGCAGGAGAGAGATGAGGAGAGGACCTTTCCCACACTCAGGCGGCTCGGGGAGTTGTGAGGACAACTCCCAGGTCACCTCCGCAATCCCAAATCAGGGGATTGCAAAGAGAAACACACAGGAACTGAGTACCATTGATGTTACTCAGCCCAAACCCACGCGGAACGGTAGCGGCAGGATTGGACAGAGGCCAATAAGAAGCCTTTCCATTGATTGGTCAAGAAAAAACTTGAAAAAAATTGATATTTCTCCCGCAGTGCGCAAAGAGTTTTTCACAGTGCACAAAGTAAGTCCGAATAAAAATGAGCAGGAACTATGTTGGAAACCTTTCAAGTCTTGAATTTGAAAATATTGTGCACTTATGGCATTCAAAGTTAAACTGCATGAAATCATAAAATCATGAAATCATCATGCATAATTTTTTTTTTTGCGGGAGTTACCAAACTTATGGTTTCATGCAACCGGTTTGACATTGAGCACCCCCCCTCTGCATAAGTGCGCCATCTCCCCAATCATGCCTTGCAAGCCGTACCGGCAGAAACTCCTAGAGGGTGTGGAAACAACACTCGTTGCATCCCTTTGGAAGATGAAAATCATTGAACAGAAATCTAAGGCCATCCTAACAAACCCATCACATCAGCTCAGCTTCAATCTTCTGATCACAGCAATTCTCCTGATCAAGAAAATCCTCTTGAAAAACCTCCTCCTTGTCAATTTGAATGTTGCTCTAGTCACCTTTCAACTGAGGAAATCGGCGATCATCCTTCATTCCATCATGGTCAAGAACAAGTTGAACGGGTGGAAGAATCAAGTCTCAATAGTCCTCAACTTGATTGATGAGGTATCTTTGGCTCAATACTCAGTCCCCAGGATCCCTCGGCCCTGAATTGCCAGCATATCTAGAACCTATGAGGTCCTGATGGAAACAACTGAGCGGACAACAATGAAGAGGACGGCTCGGGTGTGATTCTGGGAGATGTGGCTTGCCAAGATATGCTATTCCAGAGATTCTGCCAGCTTCTATAGAGATTTTTTTTTCTTTTCAATCAATTAATATTTGATATGACCATGTTTTTCATTTCATATCAAGCAAGCCATGTTTTTCATTTCACTGGCCATGTTTTTCATTTCATATCAAGCGAGCCATGTTGATTTTGCTGGCTTTGTTGTTTGGATAGGAGCAAGGAATAGAAACAATAGGATCTGAGCAAGCAATAGAAACAAGAAACAAGTGCAGTTGGTTTTATCAAGCAAGCAATGATAACTGAGAGAAAAATATGTTGATCAATCGGATTCCAGGCATGTGATTGAGAAAAAAACATGGAAGAAATGGGAAAAGAAAGCAGCAAGAGCAAGGAAGAAAGTTGTGGGATTCTTGAGGATTGATTTGATGTTGTGGCCAAAGGGGGGGGGGGGTTAAAAAAGCTATTCATTGGAGTCAGCCGACGGGCCTGATCCGACTACACCGAGGACTTCATCTGTCATGTTGCGAGCCTCGGCAGGTGTCAATCCCGATTGGATGAAGTCCTGGAGCATCCTTGCTTGTGTAAAAGCTGCACTGGCTGCTTGCTCCGCCTCAAAAGCCGCCCGAGCGCGCAGGATTTCCAGTTCTTGGATCTGAACATCGAGTTCCAGCTGGCGCCTCTGAAGTGCGATTTGATCGGGATCACTGGGGACTGGTGCCAGTCCCTCAGTTACCACATTGACAAGTGCGATGTTGGCATCAACCATCCGATTGTCGGTCTGTAAGCGCTTGCGATTCAAATCAAGCTCCGCAGAGGTTTGAGCCGCCATTTCCTCCCGAGATGGAAACAGTTGGTTGGTGATTTGCTTGGCATAGCTGACTCGGCGCTGACCTTGATTTTCAGGTTGTTGGGAGGCGAGAGCTTGCATTGAGGCCACCCAAACAGATGGAGAGGGAGCTGGAGTCTGAGTGCCAGTGGCCACTGGGGCCTCGGGCTCGGGTCTATCTGCGGCCGGCAACGCTTGGGTGAAGTCCAAGAGTATTAACCGGGGAATTATTTTCACCTCACTCAGAGTCGCTCCATTGATCTGGGGTAGTGGGACAATTGTTGTTGGCCAGGAGTTTCACCGCATTGGTTGGCTGCGCCACGTGCTTCCCGGCCACCGCGGGCTCCACCTTGGGTGCCTCCACGCCTGCCACCCCGGCTGCCACTTCCTCAACCTTGGTGCTGGCTTCCCTGTGCAGGGGTCGGAGTTGCCGCTGCTTGGGTAGTAGCTTGATTTGGATTGTTTGGAGTTTGTTGAGGGGTTTGCTGGGTTGGTTCAATGGTAGACATGGTTTTCTGTTTGATGGTGATGTTTCCAAGGTTGATGGTGATGTTTCCGAGGTTGATGGTGATGTTTCCAAGGTTGATGGTGATGTTTCCGAGGTTGATGGCGATGGCTGTGGGTTCTAGGAGACTTATGCACAATATGAAAGTTTTCTTATGCCAAGAGGGGGTATTTGGGGGAGTTCATAAACTTTTTGGGGAATATTTTTCATGATTTCATGATTTACTAGAGGCCAAATTAGCGGCTACGCCGCTGCAAATGTGGGTGGAGCACCATCAGACCACCCCAGAATCTGCCGCCACACAACCCCGCGCCCCCTCACACGCGGCCAGAGCGGCGCCTACTCCAATTCCGGGTGGATGGGTGACACTCCTTGCAAGCCCCTAAGATAGCACTTTATGCAGTCAGTCTCTACCCACACTTCAACCAGAACATTTCCCCTTGACTTTCTCCGCAACGGGAGGTGTAATATATGTTAAAGTGATCTGGACTGCCAGCCATAATATACTGATGACTGTGAGGCACCACTTAAATTGGATCTTAGACCCATAAAAAGTCGAATGTCAGTCAAAGCTATCCAAGACTTCGTGGCCCTCTTATTTTATTATTGTTTGATTTGCAGTTTTCAAGCATAAGTACGCATAAACCCGGCCGCAGTTTCACTTCCAGCCAGTGGTACTTAAAGTCCCCGATTGGCCCCCTCGCAGAGTTTATCGGTATCAGGTTGTCGGCAACTGGTCCCATAGTTTATCCAAGACATAAACATTCAACATTTTAACACGACGCAAGTTATGCGTCTCCACGTGCGGCCTCGCGTCGGACCCTCCTCCCATTCCTACCTCCCTCCGCCGCAAGCCCACTCGAGTCTGCGCTGTACAAGGTCACGCGAAACAATCACTGATTGCGCATATATACGAAGCCCATCCCTCCTGCAAGCCCGCCAAATAAACCGCAATTGTCGTATTGTCAACGCGTAATTTGTTATCGAGGCCGCCAAACATGAAAATAAAGCCCGGTTCCCGATGAATTTAGGCAACGACTAACACAAGAGCAGGCGGAGCACAAATATGACGAGCCCTCATTCCTAATACATCAATATTAACTCACCTATACTATTGACTCGCCCAAACTCAGTCCACATCAACAGCCAGATTTCAACCACCACAACCGGTCTTTAAGTCCCTCATTAGTATTATTATGTGTTGAACAATAGTTCAAGTAAACAAAACCAACACGGGCCAATAATGTAAGACTTCTTATTCAACCGAGACAAGTGCAGCTGGCACAAGTGACAAACCAGACCAGGCCGATTTCAATATTGGCCAAGCAACAACTTCGTGGTTGTAATGTTTGCCCCAATCATTTCGAGAGATAAAAGGATCCAATTAGGTGCAGGGGGAAACGAAAATCATTTGATCAACCCCAGCCAGTCGCAATATGCCCCAAATCTCTCCCCCACAACCCAATGCAGTAACAATGAAAGCGGATCACGAAAGTCATGCCATTTCGTTCGAGGGCTCCATCAAAATATACAACGTGGTAAGATTATAACTATCATTTCACTTTCATCTTGCTAACAATCATTGGTTTAGGAAAAAATTTTTACAGCCAATGGTTATTCATACCGCCAATATATAACGAAACTCCGGGAGCACAGATCAATCCGGGCGACGTACCTCGACCACCCGTTCGCCATAAACACCCAATCGTTCGATATCACTGGCCCGGACCTTAGCGAATTTGGCCATGACTTAAATGTCGGACAAGTATATTCAATAAGAGGTGATGTCATGATAAATTACGATGGCGATACAGTTTGGGAAATCAACCCATTACTTGCAGCAGTCACGTACCCCGTCCTCTCTCCTTACCCTCACGATAGATTAATCGTCAATGTTTGTGGCGCTTTGATGGAACTACTCGAGTATTGGGACCACGACTGTGATGCTGCCGCATATGTCGAGGTACATGTTAAGGTTGTTTTATCTGTAAGGGCTATCATTTATCTCTCATCCAGATGGTGTTAATTCAATTGCACCAGGACGCACCGTTAGGAATCCGAGTAAAAGCGATCATGAAACCCATTGATATGCCCAACCAACTTAGAGGCGGCTTCATTCCAGGTCAAGAGATTCAGCTTCAAGGGTACCTCGACCCTAGCAAGACGAGCGATACTTTAATTACAGTCGAGGTAAGACCCTACTCTCCAAATTCTATCAAGTTGACATATTAGGGCCTGTACCATACGAAATCTGTTTTTCTGGTGCAGGGAAAATAGTTTTTTTTTTTGCGCTTTTCTGATTTTTCAAAAAACACATATTTGGAAAAACAGATGTTGATAAACGTGTACCACAACCGTCACTTCAGACTGCAGAATATCCGCACTCCTCTGCCATCCATCTCCATCATCAAAACCCAAGTCATCAATCCAGAATACCCAAATCAACCAACAGATCATCCAACCATTACACATACAACCATGGACAACAAGCTGTTTGCAACACTTGCGGCCGCCGCCACATCAATCATGGAGATGAACAACGTCTTGCTTTCAGTCGCCGCCGCCGGGGTCGCTTGCAAATACCTCGGAAGCATTTGGAATACATACGCGGCATACTATGGCGATGGTGGGCAAGCCAGGTACACTCGCTTCCTACTAGACGAAGTCAGACCTGAACTTTTTCGCGAAATAACTCGAATGGAACGTTCCACATTCAACAATCTTGTTGAAGAGTTGACAATGAATGGTCTGCTTAAGAATGGAAGGTCAGTCTCGGTCGAAGAGCAGGTCCTCATCTTCTTGGATATTGTTTGTTACAACAACAGCATGCGCCAGACGGCAGTCAAATTTCGACGTGGTTTGTTCACTGTTACCCGGTGAGATAGATTTTTGCTTCTTCTCGACCTTTGGTTTGACTCATCAAAAATCTAACAAAGATGCCTTCAATCAGCTACTTTGGAATTGTGCTCGACTCGTTGGTAGCAATCTATCCAAACTATGTAAAGTTTGACATGGATTCATGCAAGCAGCCCGAAGAAATTGCACAAAACCCAAAGTACCGACCATTCAAGAACGCACTAGGAGCACTTGACGGAGTATTTATCCCAGCGACAGTACCAGCAGAGTCTCAAAGCCCCTGGCGAAATCGGAAGCATTTCATCGCCCAGAATGTCCTTGCCGCGGTAAATTTTAACTTCGAGTTTGTCTATGTACTCGCTGGTTGGGAAGGAAGTGCCCACGACACTCGAGTGTTTAACGATGCGACTTCGAAAGGCCTTAACATACCTCAAAAGAAATATTTTCTTGCCGACGCCGGATATGGCCTTCGACAAGGTTTGATGACACCTTTTCGAGGCACCCAATACCACCTGAAAGAACAGGCTGCGGCAGGACTCAGGCCAGCCAACAAAAAAGAACTTTACAACTTACGACATGCTAGCCTACGGAATATCGTCGAGCGCATCTTTGGATGCAGCGGCCATTGATGAGTATCGCCCAAATAGACGTGATCTGACCGCAGACGATGAACATGGTAGCTTCTGCTAAGTTTTTTTTAAGTTGAGGGGGTCAATCAATGCATAAATCAACAAATGTGACAGAGATAACGCATCAAGATGATGCTCGTTTCGACTGTCCTCTGACAAATGGTGAAAATTTGTCATGGTACTCGCAAGGGGACGCAATTGGTAGTTTCGGGTAATTACAGGTGTTATGAGGATGAAAATGATAATATTTACAATAGATTGAGACGCAAGTGAAATTGTTGGGACATACTGCCTTGAAAACGTTGAGATACCGTTGTTGTTCGAGTGGGACAATCGAGGCTTGGCAAATCGGAGATAAGATGAAAAATACATGGAGGCTCGCGGAGAAGTCTAAACTACAAGTTGTCAACAAAGGCGCATGTTTGGGGGCGACGGTAAGTAGGCGGCCTCAGAACTTCTTCATACATTTCGCAGCGTCGCGAAGAATCTCCTTACGGGGACGACCCTTTTTGGCTGGAGCCAAGGTGTCTGGTTTGTCATTTGCGTCTTCATTGGTTTCGTCGTCTTTGTTGCTCGCTTTGTCCGATTCTTGATCTGACTCTTCAATTAGCTTTTGCTTGCCTTTCGCAGAAGTTGTCGGCGGGTTTTTAATTATGGTTGCTTTCTTATATACTGTAGGGTGGGGTGTCGGCGATTGCGACGTTGATGGTGGAGTCTCATCGGTCACATTATCGGGTTTCTTTGCTGAGAAGGTTGTACTAAATTCATGTGATTAGCTGTATGCCACCGGGCCATCAGTTAATCAATTTTGACTAACAGTTTCCTTCCCCCGGAGGGGCCTCCTTTGTTGGGAGAGCTGGATGCGGGGACGGCGCGGCCAAGCTGGTGGCCGGTTGTGACGCTAACAGATGATACCTACGAATGAAGATTCATAAGAAAGTGTAATGGGTATAATATGAGGATTGGGCTCCGGTCCTTACCAGTACAACTGCCATGCTCTCCTCCATGTCAAAGTCGACGAGCCGCCCAATAATGTTCACTTCGCGTCCTATTTGGTAGAGGGTATGCGTTTTGACCATGTTTTTTGATCCGGGGATGATATACTTGACGTTAAAACATTGATGACATCGTTCCTAAAGGTGATTGAGTAAGATCGAGTTGAGTAAGTGGCTGGTTTAGGTTGACATTTACAATAAAACTAACTTTGCTGTCCCAGTCGCAATGCGCTACAATGACCTCCAAACGGGTAGAGGTATCCGCGCCACTTAATACAACTTCTCGCCTGCCAGTAACCATGCCGAGAGAATGGATTGTGGTCTTACTGGTAAAATCGGGTCTGTTTGGTGAAGTCGACCCAGTTTGAGTGACGGAGTCCTGGTAGTAGGTGAGTGTGGGCATAGACCCGTCATTGAGCGCAATGATTTTGCCGCTGATGAAGTATATACTGTTGGGATGAAGGACGTTGTTGATTGCGGTGTTAGTAACCAGCTGAACCTCAAAGTCTTCGTTTTTTTCGTCAGAACTGCCGCCGGCCTGTATAAAACTTTGGGTCTTGACGTAGCCGTAGAGGTTACCGCGGACAGATTCGGCCAGCGACTTAATGAGAAAGCAAACTTGTTAGTGGTGGGTGATGTTTGAAAGATAAATGAAGTACTGACTTCTGACAGGGGCTCAAAGTGGCCGTCAAAGGCGAAAGGGTGGTTGGGGGATCGAGTGTTGCTCATGATGATGTTGAGGTAGGGTTAATATAGGGTGAAGGGGGGTTGGGTTTGTGAAAGATGTTGAGGTCGAGGGCTATGGGTTTGGTTTGTTGTGTTTGAGGTTGTGGTTCTTGCGGATGCGGTGGTGAGGTAGGATAGTGATGACCTTAAGTCGAACGGGGTACCTTTATACTGACGGGTTGGTCTCATCGACGGTGTGCATCTGGTGGAGATTCTGCTGTAGGGTTTCGAGGTTGGTTACGACCGATCTTGGCGTGGTGCCTGGCTGGGCTGGTTTGGATGGCCATGCGGAGGTAAAAAGGTGCGTATGGTGGCGCTGGACAGTAGTAATTTGCCTGGGTGATGATTGGACTGCTGGGGCTGGGCTTGACCGGTATGGGCAAGAGACGGCTCGTTGGCTTGCAGGCGGTTGAATGTTGCTGGCCGGGTTGAAAGCGGTGGGCTGGGCTGCGGTGTTGTAAACGTGTCGGGCAGTTTGCGCGAACAATTGAAGAATGAAATGAGGATGTGATATTGGCGTTGAGGGGGTAGATTGGTTGGGATGCCCATGGGGCGCAAGGGCGTGGTGAATAGCGAAGGGCTTGGTATGGTCAGCGGGCAAGGCAATGGTTGTTTCGTCAGCGGAGGGTGTGTTGTTTGGCGAGTAGGTTTGTGTATGGTGGTGGTGGGTGGCGGCGTTAAGAACGATAATTGGCCTGCGCAGGTTGTTGATGTGAAACGGATGAGAACGCTGCAATATGTTGGTTGAGTAAGACTTGAGCGGGCATAGGAGGCAACGGTGGTGACGGGCGCGACTGATGACTATTGCGTCCAATGGTATCTACGGGCAGCAGCCTGAGGGTGTAGGGAAAACGTGTGTTAAAACAGATAAGAACGAAGTAATATGTTGGTTGAATAGGAGTTGCCTAGGCATACATGGCAGCGACGGTGACGGGCGCAACCTGTGGATACATGCGGTGACTTGGCAACAGTTTCGACAGCCGACAACCTGAGTATATAGGGAAATGTCTGATGAGGTGAATAAATTGTGCATTATAAAAGGAGGAACGATATGATGTTTAAAATCCAGGTGTGTCTGTTTATGCTGTAATTCCAGCTGGCGGCGCGCCTCACTCCACCCCCCGCTTGTACCCTTGTGTGAGCGGCTGGGTTAAATTACTGGCCCCATGATGCATTGAGCCCTTTGGCGTTGCAGGGGGCCTTGTCTTACACGTTGTTTGTCCCTTCCGGTGAGCTGGGCGGCAATGTGGGCCTGGGTGCAGCAGCTTCGGCTGGTGTTGGGCTAAGTTGCTAGTCAAGATTTGTAAAGTTGTTTGGACAATAATTTAACTTTTATATTTGGTCTCTATATGAGGGAAAACTCTTTTTTTAATGCGTTTTGGGTCTGTTATAGGGGAAACCCTTGAATTTTTTGTCCACAAAACTGTGAATTTAATAAACTTGGATGCATGCATAAGCTTATGCATTTTAACTTTGACAACCATAACTCAAGCAACCTGTCCAACACTGAGGTTCTTCAAAAATTGCTTAGTCATCTAAGCTATCATTGGCTTCAAAAGAAATTGGGCATTTCACTGAAGATAACTCAAAATCGTGAATCATGTGCTGTAGCCAAGATCACTAAGGCTTCATATCACTCAGCTGCTTCACAACCATTCAAAGAGCTTCACCTGGAATTGATAGGTCCAATATGGCCTTCCTCAAAAGCAGGACATTGATACATTCTTACAGTTGTCAATAGCTGTACTCGCTTTTGTGCCACTCTACCCATCACACACTAAAGCAAAGTACCAGAAACTCTATCTTTTCTTGTGGATATGGAAGCTAAGCAGTTTGGCTATTATCCAATTGCTCTTCACTTGGACAGGGGGTCAGAATTTTTGAATGCGGCCTCAGCAATTACTGTAAAATCCATTTGATAAAACAGAAGACTGATCCATACACACAACAACAAAACAGGTTGGCGGAGAGGTTCAACCAGACGTCTACATAGCTGACTGGAAGATGCCTCCTGGCAAACAAGAGTAAAACGTCACTGGCTGGGAGGACTCCCCTTTGTGTGACAAGAATTATACAGTCTTGTTGATCAGAACACATTACTCCCAGCCAGCAAGACTTTATAAACTTATTGACCAGCAGTTTCTCCCAGCCAAAAGGGCTGTTGCAGAGCCAATCCCTCCCAGCTGGCTTAGTTGCACCCATCTGGTTGTGAAAATTTCATGTAGAGTCTAAGTTGGGCACAACACGTACCAGCTGACAGCAAAGTTGTTCAATATCATTGACCAGGGTTGTAACTGCCAGTGCTACCTCACTGGCTTGACCAGGAGGAATCCATCCCGGTCAATGAGGCTTGCATAGCACCATGGGAGCAACGGTGTAACCATTACGATACATTGAGCATATTGGGTAAACGTTTTTCATTGAAGATGCATACCTACATGTCCAATTTTTTGTTTTTAGCCATTATCCATACAACAACAGCCAAAAACAAAAAATTGGACATGTAGGTATGCATCTTCAATGAAAAACGTTTACCCAATACGCTCAATGTATCGTAATGGTTACACCGTTGATGGGAGTTTGCTCAGCACTTGCGTGCAAGTGCCATCACCCCTCTCTTTAGGAACCCTGTAAGATCTATTGTGGAACTTTAACCTGAAGTTATGCTTGATTTTGTGCTGAATTTACTCTTAATCTATGCTGAATTTTTCTGAATTCATGTTGGAAAGGGTCTGATATCACATTGATACCAACACCAACTTCTGTATAAAGTACTGTAACTTGTGAAAAACATATGTACAACCACACTGCAAGTAATTGTCAACTGCTTGGCAGAAACAGTGGTTTCTTCTAGTACTACTGTATCATATATTTTGATTAATCATGGGGTTATACCAGGGTAGCTTTCTCACCACTTGCATGAAATTTTAATTATTCAATAATTTTGTTTACCTTTTAAACTTCCTGGCGGAACCCTACTAAGGAGACAGTGAATGTTGTGAATTTGGACATTATCAAGGACGGCATTTCAAGGCTTGCCTGATGCGGTGGAGATAGATTTTGGTTAATTGGTTATGTGGTTCCATTGTGTTTGTTGTGCGGCACTTGGTTTGCAATTAAAACAAAGTTGTGTTGTGTTGTTTCATTTGAGGGTGTTGGTCCCCAGTGATACAGACCTGGTGTTTGGATCCCTACCCGCCAATGGCGCTGAACCTGGTAAAGGGGTGTATGGGGTGCCGGTGATCATTTCCTGATTGGGAGCGCAGCACAGCCACGTGTTCCCTAATTTCATAAGAAATACATCAAGCATGTAGATCAACTTGATATATGATCTTGGAAAAAAGGATTCTGATAAAAAACCTCTTTGGCAAAATTCCTGATGGATCTGTTTTCTAAAATAAATTCAAGTCTGAACACAAAGATTTGGTAGTAAATTTGAAACATTTGGATGTATTGAATATTTAACAGTGAATTTTTGGTGTGTTTTATCTAAAACTAGAGTACAGGGCGGCTCCACTGCTGCAGAGATCAGGAGCCCATCTCAAATCTTTAACTCTTGTGTTCATCCTTTTGTAGTCTGAATGTACATCTATTAGAAGGTTCTGAGATATTTATCATTTAGGCCAATTTGCATGTAATTGTTTTAAGTGAATCTGTGGCTTTAACAAACTTAGACTTAGGGAGGATTTTATACAGGAATGCATGATAAATTAAATATGTGACAAAAGCTTCCTCTATATGAAGCCAGGGAAATTTGATCCCACCCAGACCTCAACTTCCATGAGAATGCATTCCTGCTTTGCACTTAAATTAACAATCCTTGCAGGCCCAAAAGGGATCTGTAACACAAATTTCTGTTTGGGATTGCTAATCCAAACTTTGCCCTTCTATTTCAATCTGAAATGGAGCATAGCTCTGCATTTGACAATTTGTGAAATTTGTAATCTGCAGGCCACCACATAGAAAGTCCACTTGGCCAAGTTTTTCCTTTTGACTTTACCCTCTCTGAATTCTACACATGTGGAATGATGGCCTGAACAGACTGAACACCATTGCAACGGGCAGTCAGATTGAATTTTAACATCCAAAAAATGAAGATTATTTGGATTTATTTTTTTGTTCTGATGGAGACCAAGGTAACAAGATCAAGATGTAGAGAAGGGAAGAGATGAAGAAGGGATTGATCTGTTTCAAGACAATTGGAGGAGTTGAAGGAGGTCCGTTCAAGACTTTTTTTTGACAAAGTTTGACAGGTTTATCTGTGGGCAAAAACTATGTGGTGAATCAAGTGATGTATGAGTGTTTCCCGCTCCAAGGGGACAATTTGCGGGAGCGGCCGGAGGACAGGAATTGAAATGAGGGCCTAAGCTTTCAAGAGTCATGTAAGCCTGCCTTTCTAAGCGGAGATTGCTTGTTGTCAGCCACAGATGAGGGGTTCATGGTGAAGCTCTGGCGGTCAAGGACAATTTGGATAGCTGCGAGACATCTCTTTCAGCCAGGCAGCAAGTCAACCAAAACACTTACTCACAAGCAAGATCAAAGCCAACGTGCGGGCAAACCCACCCAGCCACTGAAGTCTTCCGGTGCCTCCTCCTTGCTTGGTTTGGCAACCGTGGTGGCCTTGTCTGGTGGGATGATGGTCCTCACTTGTTTGGCGGTAGCCTTGGGCGTTGGCGGGGAAAATGAAGAAGCTGCTTAGTGTGTTTCCAAGGACTCTCTTGATCAAGCAGCCAGACGATTATGTATGAGAGTCGATGAACTCCTTCCTGGATCGATCAAAGCGACACATGAACACCTAAGGACCCGCAAAATCAAGAGGGAGAGAGAGAGAGAGAGAGGAGAAGAGACGGACCTGGCAGGGAGCTGGGCCCACAAGGGGTCACAGCTATGGGGCTGGAGTTCGAAGTTTTTGAGCAGGTCGCAGAAGCATTTGCTGTTGGAATGGAAGCGGTTGTAGTCGGCCGGACAGTGGGAGGAGGGCGGCTGGAAGTAGCCCACATTGTCCCAGCGATGGACCTGCTTGCGGGGGAGGAAGAGGGTGGCGGCAATCGAGTGGATTGGCCCCTTGGCCCACCGCTTGTAGTAGATCCCGCTGGCCCGGTCGACATGGCCGAAGAACTTTGCGTAGGTTGCTGAGCGCCAGAAGCGCATGTCCACAATCTCCAGCTGGCCCTCACACCCAAATCACCCCAGACCTCTTCATAGAGAATCTGCCGTTGGACCCGCGGCAGGTACCCGGCACCCGCCCCGCACCCGCGCGCGGGTGCCGGGTGCGGGTACGGGTGCCTGTTTTTTGGGTAAAACGGGTGCGGCACCCGGGTACCTGCCCAGGTACCTAGCCTAACACAATCCCCTCGTTCCAGGGGCCGAAGGACCGGCGCGCCGGGGGCGCCTCGCGAAGCGAGCCTCTGGAAGAGGGGCTTGCAACTTAAGTGCCCGTCCTGGGGTGAGAGATTTCCCATTTTCGCTGTATTTTGGGTAATATTCACTTCAACCGTGGATGGCGTCTTCATCTGAGCTCCCCCTCGGATGAGATGCACATTTCCCAGCAGGCGGGCATCTTGCCTTCCTGCTGGTATTTTTTTTATTAAACATTCTTTAGAAAAATATCACTTTCCTGAGACTTGAAAGCTCTTGAAAGCTGGAGCTCAGCTCGGAGCAGGAAGGAATGGGAATCCACATGGAGCTGTACTCTAGAAGATACAGCCCATCAGTTTTTTTTTTCAGATCATTGACGGCCGCAATTCATGCAAGGATGGAATGCATCCGACTGGCGGGCTTCATACAGTGCAAGCCCTGAACAATCTGCCGGTCACTCGTCTCAAAAATGTAAAACTTCAAAGGGCCATGGCCACCGGATGGTTTGCTGGATTTTATCCATGCTTGGGCATGGGAAGGGCCGGATGTAGGCCTTTCAATTGGTGTAACAGGCCTCGGGAAATTCCCTCTGCAAGATAGGGAACAAGCGGAGGCAAATTCCTCCCACCTAAATTTGAAAACCGCTCACGCCAAAAGTCAGGGATACCCCACAAGCCCCTCTTTCAGAGGCTCGCTCCGCGAGAGGCGCCCGGCGGTGTTTCACCCGCCTCCCTCTGAAACGAGGGGCTTGTGTTAAGCTAGCCCAGGTACCGCCCCAGCTCCCCCGGATGCGGCGGAGTTTGGGTCGTCCAGACGAAGAGGCTACAGCATAGCCTCGTCGTCCGGGAGGAATCCCTTCCGGGAGACGAGGCTGTTGTAGCCTCGTCGTCCGGGAGACAAGGCTGTTGTAGCCTCGTCGTCTGGGAGGAATCCCTTCCGGGAGACGAGGCTGTTGTAGCCTCGTCGTCCGGGAGGGATCCCTTCAGTGAGACGAGGCTGTTGTAGCCTCGTCGTCCGGATCCCTCGCGGAGGACGAGGCTACAACAGCCTCGTCTCCCGGAAGGGATCCCTTGCGGACGTGGAGGCTGTATCTCGTCGTCCGCAAGGGATCACTTGCGGACAACGAGTTGTAGCCTCGTCGTCCGCAAGGGATCACTTGCGGACAACGAGTTGTAGCCTCGTCGTCCGCAAGTGAACCCTTGCGGACGACAAGATACAGCCTCGTCGTCCGCAAGGGATCACTTGCGAGCGACGAGGCTGTTGTAGCCTCGTCGTCCGCAAGGGATCACTTGCGAGCGACGAGGCTGTTGTAGCCTCGTCGTCCGCAAGGGATCACTTGCGAGCGACGAGGCTGTTGTAGCCTCGTCGTCCGCGGATCCCTTGCGAGCGACGAGGCTGTTGTAGCCTCGTCGTCCGCAAGGGATCACTTGCGAGCGACGAGGCTGTTGTAGCCTCGTCGTCCGCGGATCCCTTGCGAGCGACGAGGCTGTTGTAGCCTCGTCGTCCGCGGATCCCTTGCGGACGACAAGACTACAACAGCCTCGTCTCCCGGAAGGGATCCTTTCCGGCGGCACCCGCCGGTACACCGCCGGTACACCCGCGGCACCCGCCGACAGGTGCCGGGTACGGGTGCGGGTGCCTATTTTTCAGGTAAAACGGGTGCGGCACCCGGGTGCCGCTGGCACCCGGGTCCAACGGCAGATTCTCTACCTCTTCAGTCCGTCTATACTCCATATGCTGCTAAAGCGAGACTTTAGGCAGTATGTGGGCCTACATGCTGAATGAGGAAAATGAGTCAGTGAAAAGTAGGTGAGGAGAAGAGAGAATGGACTCAACAGTGATGGCTTGGTTGGCTGGCAGGGCCCAGTCTACTCCTGGAACCACCTGTTGGTTTTGATATCTTGGATGTGCCCTTTCAGGTTTTCAATTAGCTGCTTGAAGTGGCCGAGGACAAGCAGGCGGGAGATGATTTCAATGGATGCGGGGTGGAAGCTGTTGCAGTAAACTGTAAAGGAAACCAGGATTATGGAGAATAGTCAATTATATGCAGGAAGCCTTGCAAGACTTACAGCTCAAGGGTTCACAGCTGGAACTGTGAACCTGTGCCTCTAAAGTGACAACAGGACACAAGAGAAATGGGGGACACTGGTTGTATTTCTTGGGATAAAGAACTACAAACAGAGAGTAAGAGAGAAAGAGAATGAAAGAGAAAGAGAAAGAGAAATATATGATCTGGAGGGGGTCTATCTACTCCTTATAGGAGGATCCTCAAAAGTCAACTTGAATCACCTGGAAAAGTGATAAGGACAGCTGCGCCAGACCAACAGGGGCTACAGCCTCCGCGCGCACCAAGGAGACGGTGGGGGGACACAGAATAGTAAACTAATCTGCTCTGATTTTTAGACTAAGTCTAGGTTTAACAGAGGAACCTTTGATCTTGATGGAGTTGGGTAAAAAGAGAAGGAAAAGAAACAGTCAAGAGACACAGAGTTTCACTCTGAGATAATCAAGGTTCAAAGAAAGGTATACTTACTGTCAATATCCTAGGCGCCTGTGACGGTAGGTGTACTGGGAGTGAGGTATCCTTGTGGGGTTGATCCTGGGTTATCTGGGGGTGTGGTTCTGGTTGTCTGAAGTCTGTTGATCCTCCAGCTGCCTGGGGAATCCTGACTTCGAAAATTTTCAAAGTTGGATGACATAATCACACATGTACATGTGGTTTGGAGCGCTCAGGCGCGACTACACAGCGCTGCTGCGCATGTGTGTCACAAACCACAAACTCTATGAAGGAGTAGAGATATTGTAAAGTGATCAGTGAACACTAGGGTCAAAATTGCATGAGAAATCAGAATCTGAAGTCAAAACAACCTTATGTCTTGAGGTTAAAAAGATATGAGCACATTTAGGTATAAAATGGAGATGAAAGGCAGTTTTAGGTCAACTGTGTTGACTCTAAGGCTGACAGGAACCGTACCGCCATTGTAGAAATGGACAACATGTGCAGCGCCTCCCAAATAGGGCCGGTTGATTGGAGCTGAATCCGTCAGTTGTGTGTTTCATTGTGGCAGAACGTGATACATAATCTGATTTCAATTTCCGCATCTGCTCAGAATGGCCCAGGCAGTGGCGCCGCAGTACTGGTTGTGATGGCCACGGGGTGGCTTCTGAAGTTCTTCTGAGGTGGATCGCATGCTCACGGCTGTTGAGCTGGAAGGGGTGCTGGCTGTGACTTGAGCTTATAAAGGAAGGGACATGTGATCTGATGAATCCCCAGGCGACGTGAGATGCTGCACTTTCAGCTATCCTTTGTCCTCATCCCTCCGCTGTTGCATTTGCGCAGTCCGAGGGGCAAAGAGTGGGCCCCCCACGGGTCTGCAGCCTTTGCTGCAGGCTGGGGGCCTTCATGTCCAACCTTTTTGACCCGCGCGCTTGACGCGGGCTGGAGGTTGAGCCTGGGCGCACAGCACTGCTGATGTTGGAAGCCTAGGTTGAATTTTAGATAAATTTCTTTTATTGGTATCATTGTCTAGTCTGGTTGATTTTTTTTTGTTGTTGATGAGACATTGTTTCACTTTTTTTCACATTTGTACCTTGGGGATGTCAAGATTCAGGGCTTGCCCCAGATCAGAGGAAGCGCAAGGTACAAAACCCTAACCCCGCAAGGGGGAGTGGTAAGTCCGTGCATTCCCTAGGTCCATGCATATGCATGCGACTCCCAGACAGAAGGAGTAAGCAAGAGCTGAAACTCTGTTCCTCTCCCCTTAGCCACGTCAACGATAGACGGAGTGCCAAAGCGATCCAAGCAAATCCAAACACCTTCAAGGTAAGTAGGAAAGCTAGGATTGCCATAGCTAGGGCAGCGATGCTGACAGGATTCCTATCCTTGATACAGCACGCCAACCTCCGACGCCAACCTAGACCTATCAGGTCCCAGCCTCAGCAAAGAGATCTCCACCCCTTTGAGAGAAGGTAAGTCCTGAGCTGTAGTGCCACTTAATAGCACGCAAATGCTAACTGTCAGAATTTATATTCTGCAGATACCACAAGTGCCCAAAGCCTTGTAGCTCGGATAGGCAAGTGTTAAGTGCTCCACCTACCGAGTCCAAGTAAGAGATCTTCTCTCCTAAAACTTCTTTCCCGGAAGTCATAGCACTGACGCCGAGCGCAGTTGCCTCTCTTGGACACTATTTTCTCTATCGCCACTGCGCGACGTCAGCTGCTTTGCAGCCATTTCCTTTATCAAAACATTCTTATTGCTCTACCTGAGTCGGCCAACTTTCCGCTCTTAGGTAAAAACATTGTTTTCTTTATTTTCTCTTGTCTCTGTGCCTGACAGATAGACCAGTACCTTATGAGCAATAAATCTCTTAGTATTGTGAAACTTTTTAGGGGAAACCCTTGAATTTTTTTTGTTGATTTGGTGAGTTTATAGGGGGAACCCTTGATCTTTAATTTTTTCAATTGTGTAAAAACTGTATCTTTAATAAACTTGGATTCAATTCCTCTCTAACAGTTCTCTTGGATTGAATCTTCATTACTCTCCATTTCAGTTTTCCAGTATGCATTCCCCAGGTTGGTTCTGCTTGAAATTTTCAGTGGAAAATCTTGGGTATCAATTTCAATCTTATCATGTTATTCTTACTCAAAGTTCTGTTTCTCTCTGGGATGATTTTTTATTGAATCGTCATATCTTTGATTGTTTCAGGAATGATGTGCGGAGTATTTTTTTGAAATATTTGCTATCAATTGAATGCACATGATTTTCCATGCCAGTTTTCCCACCGGCAGATGCTATGTTGGGTCTGCTTGAAATTTTGAGTCAATGGCCTGCAAGCAATCAGCTCTGTAAGAATTTTGAGAGCCTCAAATGTAGTTTTCTTTGTCCAAAATCCAAACCTTGAGAAATTTAACATGTGAAGGAGCCTACCCAAAACAATATCAAAGATTGCACAGTTTTTCAGGAGCTTGGTAGAAAGAACAAATGAAAGAGGTGCAAGCAAAAAGATTACCATCAGGTTGCAAGGATTCAGCATGCTTTATTACTCAAGGGAATTCAAGAAGAATAAAAGATTGCCTTGGTAAACAAGGTATCCCCATGATATTTTTTGGTTGCAAGGTGGATGTCTGATTCTTCAAGGTCAGCTGTTACGTGAACAGATCATAGCAAAAATATCACAAGGCTTGGATCTAATTGAGAAAAATGTTTCAAGGATGATAATAAGGCGACTGAAAACTTGGCACAAAAATCCATTCAAGGAAACAAGCTGTGATTCATTTTCAAAAAGCAGCCAGAAGTGATCTAGGTCAGCATTTTTGAGATTTTCTTGTCTCTGCAAACCTATAAGAAGAAGAACCATATAAGTCATGATGTTCACTTGGATTTGAGGAAATAATTTATCCAAGACTCAAAAATCTGGTTGTGATTGATTTATATGTTAGGTAGAAGAGGGAGTTTACATGCAAGTTGATTTCAAATTACAATTTTTCCTTTGATTGTGTCTGGCGGAATGGGGTTTTTGAATGGTGATGATTTTTAAAGAGAGTATCTTTTATTATCTGGCTGGTAGTGGCTGAGCCCATGTTCAAATTGAAGCAGACCATTTGAAAATTTCAATGGTTAAGTTCCAAAGAGTAGTTATTTGAGAATGATGTAGAAGTTGTGAATTTATGTATTTCCAATCCCCAATTCAACCCATTTGAAATTATCTGGGATCTGAGATTCCTCTTCTAACTTATTGTCAGAAATCAGCCTTGGATATGAGGTTGAGTGGCTGTACCATTAGCTGGCTGATTGTTGAAATGACAACGTATAAAATTTACACCCTTTGAAGTGGGTGGCGTAGCCACCTTGGAATATAGTTGAAAATTCTTATTGTGTTCTGTAACTGGCTCCCTGAAGTAAATTTTCCAAATTTTCTTTTTTTTGGTGGGGATTTAAGGGCAAGCCATGCACAAGTAAATTGGGGCATGTTGAATAACCCTGAATTCCAACTTCCACTGCACATGGAACTTTCTGAAGGACAATGTGGATCTATTCAATTCAGAATGAGAATTCACGATTTTCAAGATACTGAAGGCATAAATTGGGAATCCTTAAGTTGCTGTGTAGTGAATCAGATGCCAAGTTTATAAAAGAACTGTATTTCTGGAAGGATCACATTTTGTTCACATTTTTTCTGGTTTACTGCACCATTTTTGTCTCCCTGATTCAAGAAAGATTTTTAAATAAATAAAAAAGTGACATTCTGACTTACAATCAACATGGATCCAAATATTTGATTCTAAAGTACTGTTGATGGGTCTGGAATTTGGGAATTTCTGTCTTCCCAAGTTGTGTTACTATTTTTTTCCTATTCATACTTCTTTCTATTTTAAAAATAGAGTGATTGAATTCCTTTTCAAATTAAATTTTTGGCTTCTTTTGGTTTTGAATCTTCTGAGTTGAATTGGTCTCAATGACCGGTCTGTCCCAGTCATTGAGGGGGGAGCACTTGGTCATTGAGTGGGGTACATGCATGTACTTCACTCAATAGCCATCAAGCGGCATTAAACCCCAGTATGCCGCTTGATGGCTGGTCATTGAGTGGCCTGCACAGGACTCAATGGCTGGTCATCATTTGTGGAGTACCCACCCCAGTTGATGGCCTGTAATCAGGTGGGATGCATACTCCGCTTGATTGCCATTCATCAAGCAGAGTGTGTACTCCACCCGGTGGTCGGCCATCAATTGGAGTTTTCTGAGGGGGCGTGATGTGTAGTGCCCCCCATTGATCCCCGTTGTCACACAAACGTACGGGTGTATGTTAGTGTGACACACAGGAGTCACACGTCCCCTCAATGAACGGTCTGTACTGGTCATCAAGAGGTGGAAGTCCCCTTGACGACCGGCACAGACTGGTCATTGAGGGGAGGTGTTACTCCTCTCGATGACATGGACAGACCGGTCATCAAAGGGAGAGAGGAGTAACACCTCCTCCGGTCTGTACGGGTCAGGGGAGGTGTTATTCCTCTCAATGACCGCTACAGACCGGTCATCAAGGGGAGATGTTACTCCACTAAATGACCCGTACAGACCGGTCATTGGGGGGAATTACTCCTCTCAATGACCGGTACAGACCAGTCATCAAGGGGACTTCCACCTCTTGATGAACGGTACAGACCGGTCATTGAGGGGAGATGTTACTCCGCTGGATGACCAGTACAGACTGGTCATTGGGGGGAATTACTCCTCTCAATGACCTGTACACACCTCTTGATGACCGGTGTGTAAGGTCATTGAGAGGAGTAATTCCCCCCAATGACCAGCACGGACCAGTCATCAAGAGGAGATGTGGATTATGTGGATCCACACAAATTGAGATGCTTTTTTGCACCCGTGGTATACCGGTGATCAAGAGGTGTAAGCTGGCATCCAGTGGGGTGTGTACATAGCCCACGGGATGGCCAGAAAGGGTGTGTAGTATGTATACCCTTCTTGACTGGGGTTCAAGTGTATGCACTCCAGCTCTGGCTGGAGTTCCCAGCTCTGCACTTCCCTTTTGGGGAGGAAAAATATCATGAATGGACTGGGGATATGCACTCCAATCTTATGGAGTGAGACTCACAGGCACTCATTACATTTGCAGGCCACTGATGTTCTTTGTGGTGCACTCCAAAGACTGAGTCCCCGGTTCTGCACTCTAGCCAACTTGGAATATTCTACTCCGTACTCCAACAATTGTTGAAGTGCACACTTCACACACTCATTTTTGGAGTGCTTTTGGGATTTTTTTGGAGTGCATTTAGGCTGACCAAAAAAAATCAAAAACATGCATCAGAGCAATCTACAGGGTATGGGTATACACCAAGGTAAAAAATCAGGTCAAAACATTCATATCATTGTGTATTGAGTCCACCTGATCATGGTTGGGCTTAGTTTCAGTATAGGGATGATGTATGTTCTACATGTACCTTCCACAATACATCTCATATAATTCCAGTTAGCATCAGGTTAGATTGCACCTGAAATTAACCATTCTTTGAACCAACATCAGACCAACATCAAACCAACTTTGAACCAGTATCTAACCAGCATTGGACCAAATGTTGGCATGAATTGTGGGAAGGCACTTGCAAACAGGTGCTGAGCAAATGTCCGTGGTGCTTGTTGAACAGATGAAATTGCTCCTGGTCAACAAGACTGTTCCGCTACCCTGGTTAGAGCATCTCCAACAGAGCCGCTGTTGTGCAGCCTGAGTTCAACTTTGGTGGGCCAGAGGTCGATGTTGGCCTCCAGCGGAGCTGCTGAGAGAGCTTTTAATCAAAGCTCCCTTTGGCAGCTTTCTTTGGCAGCTTGGGCCAGTATTAGCAGTGTGGGATCCACCGCCGCCCAAATCAACAGTCCCTAATACAGACTTCTGTGACATATTAGTGACAGCTTGGGACATCTACTTGCAGGCTGCTAAAGGCAAGCCAATACACCCCCAAAAAAGTTTCAGATGCTCTTAGGTTGTACCCTCCCAGTCAACAAGATCGTAGACCTTGTTGACATGGGCTGGGGAGTCCCTTCTGCCTGGAGCAAGCCGGGTGCAAGAATTAAGTATGTACTTAAATTATTGGAAGAGTTCTTCTAATCTGTCTGTAAGTCACTGGGGTTTTTCTGTTGAGATAGTGCATTAGCATTTCCTTATGCAGTATGCTTCTAATCTATACACCCACAACTTAGCCTATATTATACATCTATATAGTCTAGTTGTTTCCTCTTACTGTGATCCTAACTGAATGATGATTATCCTTTGAATCACAGTTCTCAGACTTTGTCCTTGACACCTTGTCAAACCTCTCTTAGTCATGTGTCACCTAAGTTCCCCTCAACATTTTCATCAGCAAAAGTCAAGTCCATAACTATGGCCAATTGCACCATTTTGTTCTTGTGGAGGATACATTTGCAGGCCCTAGGGCCAGTCCCTATTGGGTTATATATATACAACTCAATTGGTACTTTTGATTGCTGTCCCTACACCACCAGGTCACTTTCTGTGATTGGTGTTGGTTGGTCCAATGTTACCTGATTAGAGAATGTTGGACCAACCTATTGCATGATTGGGATTGTTTTATCCAGCCAATCCACAATCTGCATGATTGGGGCATCCAATCACCCCAACTCTGCACAGAACCTCAAAAATTCAGCCAAATGGCTGAATTTTGGGTTGTATGTACACAAAAGCTACTCGCTGAAACCAATCTGGTTGGTGCAGCAGTTAATCTTCCCTGTTACCCAAAGCAGTGTCAAGGTTGCAGGTTCAAGGAACACTTTTTGTCCTTTTAGCAGGCTGCACAGATGCAATTCCACAATTGGGACATGGTTGGGTGAAGGTGGGGGAGTCCGTTGTGCCAAAGTTTGACCCACCATTCCCCTTTGGGGATGTCGTGGTTGCGGTGGACCAACGTGGTCACTGAGCTTGTACAGCCTCTCCGTTAAACGCACAAAGTGCAGGAGAGGCTTGTAACTAAAATGTGCATGCTTGTGTGTCACAGTTGGGCTTCTGAGGTCCTTTTTTTTGTAAAAATCATATAAAGTATACACAACCACCCAGTGGATAATAAGGTTGGGCAGGGTGTGCCCAAGATGGAGGCCTTCATCCCATCAAGAAGGATTTTGAATTTTTCAAAAATTGTATAATGTGTAGGATTTTTTACAAGCCAAATTTAGTCCAACATGACTTGGATTCTGATTGAGAAGCCAAGAACCAACTTCAGTTCAATCTTGAAGAGTCAGATTTTCAGATTTTTGTGATCTTGCAAAAATTCCTTCTGGTCCAATTTTCAACATTTTCTTTTGAAAAGTGGATGAGGAGGACCACACCATCTTCCTCTATCTCCAACCCAACTTTTTACCTCTGGTGAGATGGATGTACAGGAGGTGCAGCCGTCCAAAAGTTGGCTACACCAAAACTGGCCGACTGTAACGCTCCGGTTTTAGACTGAAGTCCCTCCTTTGGAGGGGTTGCTCCGGAGCCAGGGCTGCTGTTTGGTTAGCCCAACCATCGAAGCACACGTTGGGCCAATGTCCCGTCCCAGTTGCCCGGTGGTGTATTTCAGGGCCCCACATAGGGACTGCGGTGGCTGTGGTTTTGGGACCCGCGGTCCCTATTTGGTTGCATAGGGACCGCGGTGGAGATGCTCTAAGCCAGGAGGATTTGAGGAGAGGATGTATTGTCTAGTATGACATAACTATGGACAAAACCTCAATATCACTTCCTTGAGCCCTGGAAGCGTTCCCGCCCTTCTTCTGCTTCTTGCCGCCCTTCTGCCCGGCGAATGTGGATGCCTCCCATTTAGCGCGATGTTCATCAGTCAGGTAGACCGCGTGGTTGGGATGGGCGGCGAGCAACCTCTTGATCTTCTGATTGACATTGTTGACCCGCATCAAGGCATCGGCCTCCGTCTGGTCGCGGATGCTGTATGCTGCGTTGCCGGCTGTGAAGAGGTTGGCATACAGCGGCTCCTCAGTCGACTGAACCTTTTCCAGAAGCTTGCCCCATTTCCTCTCTTCATGCGCGGAGGTCGAGATCTCAATGTGGTTGTAGGTGTAGGGAATGGATTTGTTCTGCATCCGATACGCGCTGCTGATGGCCGGGTCGCGCTGATGCGCAAGGAACGTGTCGTGGAGATTGTGCTGTCTGGCTAGGCTGCTGCATGCAGCGGCAAGCGATAGGAAACTGATCGTTTCGGTTTGATCATTGACGTCCAGCTTCAAACCACCTTCGATGCTCTCCAGGGTCACGTTCACAACGCTGGCGCCCGCTCCGCATACCTTGTTGATCAATGTAACGAGATCGATACCTCCATTCTCGGTGGCCGCTGGATATTCGTTGTGGAAAAAGCCAAAGATCGTGAGGCGGTGGGTGACGTCGTTCTTCTCCAAGGTGGCGACGTATTCGCTGTCATCAGATGATGACAGGAGGGAGCCTGTCTGCAGCATGTTGTACATGCTAAAGCCGCCGAGCTTCCAAGATGGTTCATTCTCAATTCCGTATTCCTCGGGTTTGACCAACCGGTAGCATCCGCCGTTTGCTTCGCTCTTGACATACGTGAGGACGGGCGGTGCCGTAACCTTGTAAGTGGTAGAGGCAGGGGTGTAAATTCTGGGTGAATTCGACCAGACGATCTTTATGATGAAGATAATATCCTTGATGAACAACGACTCGGACGACAACGACGACTCTCAAACACACACACCTTTATGATGAAGATAATATCCTTGATGAACAACGACTCGGACGACAACGACGACTCTCAAACACACACACCTGCGATAGCGCAGGGATATTTTATGATGATTTTTGATTCGATTTGGATGATGGATTCGGGTGAAGGACGCGCACAAGAGATAATTGATTAGTCTCTTCTTCACGGGTCTTTGTGATGTAAACGCGTGTTTTTTTTTTTTATTATTGATAATATAGATGAATGAGAAATGAAAAACAATAAAATGTATAAACTAGCGAACCTTTATGATGAAGATAATATCCTTGATGAACAACGACTCGGACGACAACGACGACTCTCAAACACACACACCTAAGATACGATGACATGAAAAATATAGAATAAAACAGTTAGAATTGAGTGATGACGAAAAGAAAAGGATGAATCATATAAGATAGAAAAAGAGCCTACCTGCGATAGCGCAGGGATATTTTATGATGATTTTTGATTTGATTTGGATGATAGATTCGGGTGAAGGACGCGCACAAGAGATAATTGATCTACGTATAGGAAAAATGATAAAGGGAAAAGAGAAAACAAAGAGGATAGAAAGAGTTGTTAGTTTTTTGTTGTTGCTGTTGAGGTTGAAGGTGATTTTACTTACTAGTCTCTTCTTCACGGGTCTTTGTGATGTAAACGCGTGAAGAAAAGACTAGCAGTTGGTGCGGGTCGAGTCGGTTTTGTATGTGGGGGAATTTTCGGATAGGTTAGGTTTAACTCGATGATATTCAAGATGCGAGTGAGAATTGATTTGAAAGCTTCATATTCATAATTCGAATATGCATATAATTCAACAAGGGGCGCCGGAGGCCCGATCATCCAGGCTGAGGGCTTCCAGCGCCTCGGAGTCGGTCTTCTCAGCAGGCTCGTCATGAGCTGCGCGAATTGGTCCGTCGTATTTGAGGCGGGGCATGCATTCCGTGATAGGAATGCTGTAGTGGTAGCAGGCGTAAATCAGGATGATCGTGGACGCGGAGAACGAGCCGATTGTGATGGGGTATTCCTTGTGGCCCGGATTGATCTTGTTGGCGCTGGAGAAGTGGAAGATCTCACGCGCCTGTTCCAGAATGTGAGGCAGAGTACGAGCCTCCTCGCCGAACGGTAAGGCCTTTTTGCCAAGAACGGTACTGGCCACGTGTTCGATAAGATCGAATGAGAGCGCGGTGAATTCCTTGCGCATCGCAAACTCGATATCGTGATATTCACCCATTCCGGTATCGCGTTGCTCCTTTGAGGTTTCGACCAAGACGTCGTTCTTGCGACGGTAGCGGATAGGCATACCCGCCTCCATGTCGGTCAGGACGCTGAACGAGGTAAGCGTGCGGGCCAATCCGAGGAACGTTGCCCATTTGCTGCCGATCTTGTCGATGATGGCCTGCTTGATGAAGTCATACTGAGGCGCGTTCTCGAGGCGGACATCTTCGATCTTGAAAATTGCAGTCCAGTCCCTGTCAGAAACGTGCTTCACACGGTAATCGGTGATGAGATCGTCGAACTCTTTGTCGAGACCTTCCTCTTTGAGGAAATCGACGACAATACGACGAAGGAACAAGGCGAGTGCAGCCGTCTCCTGGCATCGCTCGCTGCCAACCCGAGCATCGAGAAAGCTGAGGCCGTCCTTGACGACGCCGTCAACGATCCACTCGCCGCTGACAAGCAGGTTGAGGCCGTATTCAAAATCCCGCTTCTTCAAAGCATTCCAGGCATCGAGGGCGCGGTAGCGTTGGGTTGTTGCAGGGGTCGATGAGGCGGGCATTAATGCTGTATGTTAGCTCAAGCAATAAGAGTGGCAAGGACAACATATCAATGGTCGGTTGGTTGGTTTCTGATTGGTGATGTCACACGGTAATCGGTGACGAGATCATCGAACTCTTTGTCGAGACCATCCTCTTTGAGGAAATCGACGACAATACAACGAAGGAACAAGGCGATTGCAGCCGCCTCCTGGCATCGCTCGCTGCCAGCCTGAGTGTCGAGAAAGCTGAGGCCGTCCTTGACGACGCCGTCAACGGTCCACTTGCCGGTGATAAGCAGGTTGAGGCCGTATTCAAAATCCCGCTTCTTCAAAGCATTCCAGACATCGAGGGCGCGGTAGCGTTGGGTTTTCGCAGGGGTCGATGCGGTGGCCATTGCTGCTGTATGTTAATTCAAGCAACCAGAGTGGCGAGGATAACATACCTGATGGTTGGTTGGTTGGTTTCTGATATATCTTCGGCGCAGATGTTGGTGACAATTTTATCAGATATGGGGACATTTGCTTTCTTCTCAGAGACAAATGAAGCTGGGAGAAGTGTGTCACATGTCCTAAAGTACCTCGTTACTATTACGCCGGGAAAATTAGTGAAAAAAACCAATCAGCGGTGCAATGATGCGCCCCCAACTTCTAATCGCCTGAGGGTACAAGGCACCTGACACAAAAATTCCACCTAGCTTCTTGGCATGACGGGTTTGGGTTAGCCCAGCTGAATGTTCAAAGGCGTCATGTATGTACGCATGTGCCAGGTTCCAGGTTTGATTGGACGATAAGCAGATGGCGTGCTGATCAGCTGAGACATGACCTGAAGCTGACGCGCGCTGCTCAAAAAATGTTGGAAAAGGCGTCATGGATGTGAGCGTGCGCGAGGCGTCAACTCGTCAGGTCATCTTGCTACTGACGATCGTCGCGTTGATTAACCCAGAACACGGTACAGCCGATCGGGCGCATGTGTGTGTGTGACAAGTTCAGCTAAAAAGCTTTCATGGCCAAGCGCATCACGCCACTCCGGCAAATTACGGTTTCAGCCTGGCCATCCTTTCGTCACGTCGCTACAGGATCACGCAAGTGGCGCTCAGCGGTGAAGAAGCTGGGGGCGCTAGCGAGGAGGCTATCGCGTTAACCGGTTATCGTTAACCGGTAATCTATCTTAGCTGCACGCCTACTGACAACTTTTGATAAAAGGCTCAGGCTTCCCCGTAAAAGAGAGTCATCATTCATAATGGGTCGTGGCGCTTACAACCATATTTTCCGTCTCCGGCAAACCATTATCAACGTCATTCAGCTCCACTTTCCGGCTTGAGCGGGAAGAGCTTCAGTAGATCTGATTGCCATTTGCTGAGGATGTCCTGGAGCGTAGGTGTGGGCCGTGGTTGCATGAAGAACACGGTTCCGAGCGACGATCGTACGTGATCGTCCTCGTCGTAATCGCCTCCCTGGTCGTCACTGCTGTCCGAAGGCTGACGGGATTCAGCGAAGTCAACCTTGATGGCCTTTGAACGATTGCCTGGGAGATGCACATGTTCTCGACGGTGTCGGTGAGCCTTGTGCAAGTAAGACCTCGTAGCGCGAACGTTATGGCTGCCAAACGATCGAAGATACAATGTCAGATGAAATCAACAATGGATGGTCCAGAATGAAGATATGTACAATATGATGATGGAACTGAAGTACGGCCCGGGATCACTTGGAAGCGCCACGACTCATTATGAATGATGACTCTCTTCTACGGGGAAGCCTGAGCCTTTTATCAAACGTTGTTGCCAGGCGTGATTTTTTTCAGTTATTATACCTGTTATGCCATCCCCCGCAATCTTAGGGGGATAACGTGCGCATAACGCTAACTTCACTAAGTCCCTCTATTAGGGGGGTTCACAATAGGATAAAAATAAAACTTGAGAGTCAATTTTAAGGCCTTTATCAACAACTTTTCAAAAATATGGCAGGATGTACAGGATTAGGTGTCCCCTGGCAATTTGAGGAACTTCTTCATTTTTTAAAAAATTGTCTGTAAAGGCCTTAAAATTGGCTCTAAAGTTTTATTTTTATCCTATTGTGAATCCCCCTATTGGAGGGACGCCGTCCCGCAGGGACCCTCCAAAGGAGGGACTTATGCGCTATGTTGACCCCGTGGCAGTAGAAAATTAGAAGAATGATGTTTTTCAATCCTCTCTGGACGCGCCATTTGTCACCAGGTAATGAAATTTTGGGGGAGCAAAATGTGCACAACATCATGGAGTTTCTTTGTACATATTTTACAAATTTATGGGGGCCTTGGGTGCCCCATGTAGTCCTTTTTTGTGACTGACAATTTTCCACTTCATTTTGCATTCCACATTTTGCACTGTACAGAATCTGGAATTGATAATGTTACAACTATGATTGCAGCTCAACCAGAGGAATTCAGGATGAGAAACTATAGTAGAAAGAAGGGGACAGCTTAAGCCATCCCAGAAATGTAAGGTAGAGAAAAGAAGGTTCAGAAACTCATGCGGCAGATTGGTTTTAAGAAATTCCCCGCCAAAATGCCTAATTCTCTACTGCTGCGGGGTTGACATAGCGCGCAAGTCCCTCCTTTGGAGGTTGCTTTGCTCCCCCAAGGAGGGAATTAGCTAAGTTAGGGATAACGGGGGTTTTTGCCAATTTTCCAGCGTTTTCACGCCAGATACCGCGGTTAGCACGTTACTGGTGTTATAACGGGTATTTTTTGTGGAATTGAGTGTTGTGATTGAGTGACAAAGTAGATGGATTCACGCCCTCCCCTTTCTGGAAGAAGAAGATCCCACAACTGCGGCAAGGCTCAGAGTGTGTAGCCCGCAGGCTACAACACCCCCCCCCCCCCTCTCTTGCTGCAGATCCGGTATGCAAATGTACAAGTGAGGAAAACAATCAGAGAAAGAAACAAGTTAACAACGGAGAGTCACAGAAAATACAAAGCATGGCAAAGTTTGAGCCCTGCTGTAGGAAAAAATGAGATCCCATAATAGTGGTAGGATCAGCCGGACATCATTTGTTCTCTCAGGGCTGTAAAAATCTTGGGGGGCATGCACTTCATGAAGATGCCAGCTAGTTGGTCTTTTGTGCTGACCCACTCAAGTGCTGTCTTCTTCTGGAAAAGTGACTTGTTTATGTGGAAATCATGGCCAGTATGCCTTATTCTGTTGTTTGATGCATCATCTGTGGACACCTTAATGGCCAACTGGTTATTAGGGGGTTTAAAACATGGCGCAGGTCCTGTTTCAGGAACCCCCAATTCACAAAATCAGGGCACCTGCAGCACACCCACCCAATTTTACCCAAAAAACATACAGAAATAATTTGAAAATTCATTTTGCAGGAACTTTGTTTTCCTGAATTGGGGTTCCTGAACTGGTACCTGCACCATGTTTGAAACCCCCTATTGCAGAAGAGATGACCTACAAAATCTTTCTTGAAAAAATCCCAGAGTCACCAGGGGTGGATTTGACACACTCTCCAGAGAGTGCCAGAGTCCAATTTTATGTTGTTCTGGTTCTGATGTGAGTCAGATGTGGATTAGGAAATTATTGATAAATTCTTCAGAAGTCAATGGGAAGTGTGTCAGAAATGATGTGGAATTGTCAGAGGACCTTGTGCAATTTTGTATAGAACCATTTCATTCTCTAAGGATAACTCAATTACAGCCTATAATGAAATGATAGTTACTCAATGCCGAATGATTAATCATTTATGGCAAATTTCTGTTGATCAATTTCTGCAAGGGGTCTCAAAAAACATAGATGTAACTATCTGGGGCTTTAATGGCTTTCTGACAAGTTTGTACTTGTCATGGAGCTGTGAAAGGCCCCTCTGGTGACCTGTCACCCCAACACTGTGAAAAAAACTCAAGAAACTGCTGCCAGTTGAGATTCAATATGACAAAGGCGCCTTTAAGCTTATATTTGTTAAGCCAGGATGTCTATCTGAAATTTGGTACCAGTACACACCTCCAAGCTTGACTTGACTCATATTTTCAACTCATTTTCATCCTTTTTTGGCTTGATTCTAGATGATACCTGCCTTTTTTAGGGAAATATACCAATTCAGATGGATTTTTCACATCATTCTAACAGGGGTGTACTTGTTGTTGATGTGCGGGAGGCCTAACCTGCAATTAACATCCTTGTATGTGGGCACATGAGGGTGACATTATCAAAGTGAAAAAACTGACCACCTTCATGAGCATGTAAATAATGTGAATTGAACCCCAAGCAGTCATCTCAATCAATAAACAGTTCAAATTGAATTCTGGTTTGATTGTGGCCATTGTGTCTTAGTGGTCTCAACCGTGTTCCAGTTGTTTTCCAGTTGACTTCTGCATGACTTCTGGATGGTTTATGCATGAATCCAGGATCAGTTTCAGATCATTTGTGGATTAGTTCCAGAATTTTTCATTAATTCTTACACTACTTTCATCAAAGGCATCCAGCACAGTTACAGAAAAAGGGTACAGTATGGCACTCTATGGAGAGTGCGTCAAAATCTCCCCTGGTGCAAGTGTAGATACTACCCTAGCTACCTTCTAAAAGTCACTGTGTTCATTGGTCACCACAGAAGAGCAAGATTTGGATTTCACAACACAAGGGAGATTCCTGCCGGAGTGTTGATGAATATCCAGAACAACCAAGGTTTGGCTGTGACACATCTTGAGATGGGTATGTGACCTTCCAATATAGGATTGGAATATTGGACAAGCAAGCTTTTTAAGAATGGTGGCCGCTGGGAGAATTCAGAGAGGTCAGAGAGGAGAGATAGAGAAAAAATATTTGTAGTTAGTCTGACAACTAATGAACTATGATTATTAGTGGTCCACTGGAGGTGTGATAAGCAAGGCAGAGGAATAAGTGTCAGGGGCTCATGACCTGTTGTGACCAAGTGACCAAGTGGATGGATTCACACCCTCCCCTTCCCGGATTGGTATCCGGGAAGGAGTAGATACCACAACTGCGGCAAGGCTCAGAGTGCGTAGCCCACAGGCCACAACATTGGGAAAAGCCCTCTATCCAAATGTGCACAGACACATTCAAGGACTTCCTGTCAATCTGGAAAGTCAGATCTGACCAGCCAGATTTCAGATTTTGCAGGGAAATCTAGGTCCTTGAAGATCCCTGAAGTGATCCAGAGTTCCCGATTTCAGATTTCCCTGCAAAATCTGAAATTCCAGATCTGTTCAAAAGTGACAGGAAGTCTTCCATTTTACCAGATAACAATAATGTGTTATCTGGTAACAGGAGGAAGTTATGTTACAAAAATCCCTCTGGATATTGTATATGTAACTTCCCATTGCTGCTTTTGGTAATCACCTCTTTTCATCTACTTCATCCAAGGAGTGCTTTGGTGTGAACCAGAGATATCTGCATCTATCCGGATATCCGCCCATATCCTCAGATTTGGAACCCTCAGATCTCAGCTATCTGATGTGGTCCGCGTGTCCATAGCGGATATCCCGGATTCACTACCGGATATCCCGCATGAGATATCTGGTGATGCGTTGAAGTGGAAGCATACCCACGAAACCTTCGAAGAAAGATGAGGAGCGATCGGAGCCGACTAGGCTCAGCCATAACCCTTCGGCACCGAGAATCACTTCAAGTTCCAGTGAGTAGCTCAAAGCTTTTTGGTTCATTTTCTGCTTTGCTTTGCTTCGACCTCATTTCGTTCAATCCCACAGCAATTACCAACAGATGCTCCTATCCGACAAACCCTAGTAAGTGTTCACCTCTCTCAAGCTGCGCTTGTTCCAAAAGCCATCGGCCGATTTTTATTTTGGTACTACTAAAGCAGCACACACCGGCCCTACTTCCAACCGATCGCCAGGGATCAAGGTGATAAACCTCTCATCTATCCAGCCTTATACATAAATGCATTCAGGTACTTATGTCAACTCGTTCTTCTTGTGATTTTTCTTGCCCCACCACGATTCTTAGTTCGCTCAGTAATACTCGTGCGAGTGATGATCGACAAAAGCTCAAGGTTTGCATCCACATCATCTCCAAAAAAGCGACCTAAAGATGATTTGATTGATTGGCACTCAGATGCTGACACTTGAAATCTGACATCTCCAAAAAATTAACCGGGAAAATTCAAAGTCCAGCAAGCATCAATCTCAGCCAGTGATTCCCAGGGCACAATCAGTAGGTCTCGATGCAACTCGGCCAGCTTCTCGACACTCGAAACGGACTCGTAGGGATGCGACGTTCAACTCCAACTTACTGATCAAAGCCTACCTCAAGAACCCGGTGAACCCAGTACCGTTTCCGTCGCTACTAATGAAGACGGGCCGGGGGATGACAGGACCAGCGTCCCAAGGAAGCTCGTCAGCGGGGGGCACGTTGACGACCCCGAAGCCGAGCCGGGCCGGGATGAATGGTTCTGAGCGCAGCTCGCCTCCCCGGCTCAACGGGCCCTTCCTGCGAATCCGCTCCGACGACGACTACGACTCCCGGCGAGTCGACTCCCTCTTTTATGGCCCCGTTGACCCCGTCCTGGTCGACCCTTCCGTCGATCATTATTACACCTTCCCCGCACTCGAAGAGGCCCTCATGGCCCCCCTAAATTGCTACGAATGCGACCTTTTCGACCCCGTCATCCTTCACCCCTCCTTCAATCCCCTTCGTCCATCTAACCATCCTGTCTTATCCACTCCTCCTTCACAACCTTCCCAATTCTCTGCTCACTCCCTCGTTAACCTTAACTCTGAAATCTTTCCTTGGGACGCTAAGAAAGGTATTGGTCTCCTCAACCCTCGCTAAAGATAAAAAATAACATCCCTCCCATCCTCTACATAGTTCTCTCCCTGCTTCGCAATTTTCTTTTTTTTCATAAAAGAATTGTGCTCAAGCTTTTCAAAAGTAGTACTATATGGTTGCTTGAATCATAGCCTATCCAGTCAGTTCTTTATTTTTCAGCGAATGACATATGAGAGAGATATAGTGACTGGATTGTCACTCCTTATCAAGCAGCAAAAGAAACATGTGTGGCCAATTGCTTACCATGCCTCTTTCCTTCCTTGAACGAGCATTGCTTTGTTGCATGGGTGTTGTGATTTGCTGTTTTTTCGTAGCTTTGCAAGTGAAGGGGCACAAAATCCCCCATTCAGTTTTCTAAAAGAAGAGGGCAGGGCTTGCAACAATTTTATACATAGGTAACATGGTTTATTCAACATCTGAATCAACCTTTGATTGTGTGATTTGTTTATTCACCACTATGAAAAAAACCAAGAAACTGCTGTCAGTTGACATGCAGGATACTCAAGTTCATTCCCAGTTGATACCAGGCTCAGACAAATGAATTCCAGGGTGGTATCACCAGGGGAGATATGTTCCCACTCCCCAGGGAGTGCCTTACCGTAAATTTTTTCCATAACTGTGCTGGAGGCCTTTGGTAAAGCAATAGTGAATAGGTATGAACAAGACTGGAAGTCAGCGTGGAAATCAGCTGGAAATCATCCTGAAATAAACCATAACTTGCCAAAAAATTATCCAGAACTCATCTATAATTCATCCAGAACTCATCCAGAATATAGTCCTTTCTTGGCTCCATGACCAGTGTGTCCTTTCCATGGAGATGTGAAAGGCCCAGCCTGTGATTTTTTCCCCCTCATGTACTTGCAATCATCAGGGGGACAATTGGTGTCTCAAAACAAATTTTTTACTTTTCATGTGGCTGTGAAAGGCCCATCCTGTGATATTTCCACCTCAATGTACGCGCGTACATCAGGGTGACTATTAGCAAAGTGCAAAAAGGTTAACTTGCATGTGCACATGTGAATTTTGAAAAGCAAAAAAATACAAAATTCACTAGATCATGTTTGTGAGGAGGACAGGATATATGGCCAAAGTGAATTGGCCCGCAATCCAACCTTGACTTAACTCAGACTTTCACCCTATTAAAACAGTTTTTTGTCATTTTTATCAGCCAAATTCAAATTAATTCCCGCATTTCCAAGAAAATGGGTTTCAATTTCAATGACTGCAACATTACCACATTCCAAAAATCTAAACCCAATAATACCAAGTCGACTTTTAGTTTAATTTTGTACATCAGGGCATATAATGTGAATTACAAGAAACCCATTTTTTTGGAGGAATTACTTTTGAGAATGGGAATTTTGCTTTGCTATCCTTAAAAATCAGTAGACAGGAGCAATTGATGAGTTGGACTTTGGTGAAATATCATTTCATCATATTTTTTCCTACAGTTGTACCTAGAAAACAAAAGAATTCTACAAAACATTGTGTTGACTTCCAAATCAATTGTGACTGACTTTTCACTAACTTCTCCATCCAATTTACTATTTTGGGGATGAGTTACTAATCCACATCAGGCTCACATCCCATCAAAACTCACATAAAATTCAGCTCTGGCACTCCCTGGGGAGTGGGAACATATCTCCCCTGGTGTATACCCTGGAACATTTGGAAGTTTTTCAGCTAAATTCCAGTGCACAATGCACCAGACTGAGCCCTAAGGCAAATGCGCAGCGGACATCAGTCGCTCCACTCTGGTGCAGTCCTACAGTACATAGGTTGCCAGGTGGGGGTGAACAGGCCATACATAGATGGGATTGGCCAGTATATAACTAGCTGGACTGGTTGACCAGTCATAGAGAGCCTGAGAGGGGCTGTACATCTCCTCAATGACCGGATGACCGGTCATCAAGAGGGACCTTGTACCCTCTCAATGAACAGTTGGACAGTCATTGAGGGGGGCTCTACACCTTCTCCATGCCCGGTTGGCCTGTCTTCAAGAAGTACACCCTCTTGATGTCCGGTTGACTGGTTATCAAGAGGGATCTTATACCCTCTTGAGACTTGATGACCAGTTGACTGGTCATCAAGGGGGGCTCTACACCGCCTCAATGACCGGTTGACCGGTCATCAAGAAGGGTTCTACACCCTCTTGATGACCGTTTGACTGGTCATTGAGGGGGGCTCTACACCTTCTTGATGACCAGTTGGCCAGTCATTGAGAAGGGTTCTACACTCTCTCAATGAACATTTGACCAGTCATCAAGATGGTATAAGGTCTTTCTTGATGACCAGTGTGGTGGTAAATCCAGGTTGGGGACCCAAATTGACTGCATGGTTTTGCAGAGGTTGCGGACTGCAGATTCCGCAAGGCTGGTGCGGAGCGGCACAGCGCCAATGATGTCTATGAGGTGGTGTGCGGGGTTATGTACATGGCACGGCGGTGGCGGAGCTGGAATCAACTTGAGCAGGCCGGCGCGGACTGGCTAGTACTGTGACCCGGAGAAGCCGTGGCAGCCAATGAGGGCTACTTCAGCGGGTGTAGCCGGGGTGGAGGCGGCATGTGATATCCTGGCATTGAAGGATAGACATGGGCAAGAGGAGTCCAAAAGTGGGTGATGACATGCAGAGAAGTTGACAGAAGAACCGCGTGAGAGCGGAATGGGCGGATGATGTGCGTGGCTTGGCGGATGGCGTGCAGAGGAGGATGTTTTTTCTTTCTCTCATGTTGTTTTCCTTTTCTACAGAGGGGGGAGGGAGATTTTCTCCCCTCATCATCCATATAACTTTTACAGTTTTTATTCATTCTTGTTATTACTCCGGTACGGATTCTTTACGGCGGAGATTTTACTTACTGAGTTGGAGTTGTTTTGGCTGGCGGATTTTTTCTTTTGTGTGCTTCTTGGCGGATTTTTACTGTTTTACTGCGGCTTTATACGTGTTTTGCGGCTATTTCTATACATTACTTTTACTTTGCTCTACAATTTTTGCGCCCTATACCTACTTGCGGAGTGGTGCATATTTCTCCAGATCACCTGACTTTACCTGGGAATCATCTTGGAGCGGCGGGGTCCTGTCACTTCTAAGTAGGGACCTCTTATGTTCATCACACTGGTCAACCGGTTATTGAGAAGGGTTCTACACTCTCTCAACGTCTGGTTGACCGGTTGTCAAGAGAGACCTTATACCCTCTTGATGACCGGTTGACCGGTCATTGAGAAGGGTTCTACACCCTCTTGATGACCATTTGGCCGGTAATCAAAAAGTTTTCTACACCCTCTCAATGACCAGTGTGGTGGTTAAGTTTGGCGCGGGGCACCAAAGTGACCAGAAGGTTTGGGCGCGCGGCTGCTGCGGGGCACAAGGGTTCCGCAGGCAACTGGGGCGGCGGAGGCAGAGCGCACAAGCCGTGTCAGGCTTGGTGATGCCAAGACATGAAGTCCTCTAGCTACACGAGTGACTGCGGCAAGTGAGTGCGTCTGTAGACGCGGTAGTATGATGGTGTTAAAGATTTATATTCCTAATGGGATGTAACGGAGGGGCTGCAAGAGCAGCGGAATGGTTATGGTGCCCTCCGGGGCGGTTCTTACAGGGCCTGACTAGCAGGGGTAGTGTATCCTGGTCCAACAAGCGGGGGTTTTTTGACAGGTTCCCAAGTATATAGTTGATGGGGATTACACCTGAGATGATAAAGAGAAATGAGCTGGACTTACTGTTGGAGCAGGAGTCCAGCGACAAGCAATGAATCCAAAAAAATCTAACACAAGCTGAGAGCAAACTAATCAACAAAATATGTTTGGCGAAGTAGTGCACTGCTGGGCGGTTAAAGTGGTTGATGATTCTGGGGATTTCTAGTCCCTCAGAGGCCTGCCCTTTGAAGCCTTTCGGAGACTGCAGCTTCGGCTCTCTAGTCTCCGGGCTGGCCTTCCAATACTTCTTTTTGGAGGATACAGCCCTGGTACAGAGAAAGAAGCTCTTCTGACCCGTAGCTCTTGGCTACGGGTCCCGTGGAGACGAAACTCTTGTAGGAGGCGGTCTATCCTTCCTACAGGAAACAGTACTTCTGCAATTATCTGCTCTCGAGTGGAGGGTCGCGAGGTACCAGTCTCGTAGGAAGGTTCTAGTTCTTAGAACCTTGGTGCTCCCAATGCTTTCCCCTCGCGACCCTATACTTCTTGATAAGAGTCGCGAGGTATTCTAGTTTCATAATAATATTTTTAGTACAAAATTCAGGAGTATAGCCTCTCAGCAGTCTAGTCTCCTAGCTATTATAGTTGCAGAGACGGCACCGCTATTTTTCCGCGGCTGTTGCTTTTGCGACTGGTTGCGGGTCGTGAGAGGAGGGTTCTTTTCATACAATTGTAGTTGATACGCTTTCCTCAGCGGAAAGCGTACTCTTCATGTTTCAGTGTTAGAGCCTCTGTTTTCAAGGAGTGCTCTCTAAGATGTTTTTATAATATTTTTATATTTTCTATCTATTTTTGTATATACTTTTTTACATGTGTATTATCTACTTATCCGCGCGCGCGTTGCGGGTGTCTTTGTTGTTTAACATTTTTATCTCTTAGCTGCGCTTCCGCAGGTAAGGCCCCGTTTGGCTGCCGGGTTATACGTCATGAATGGTCAAATTTATGAGGCGCAAACCCCGGGGGTTTCAAAGTTTTGGTGGCAACGGGGGGCAAACTTTGGGTTGCGGCGTCATAAATTCAACAATTTATGACGTATAACGCGGCAGCCAAACAAGGCCTAAGTTTGTTTTACATATTACGTCTGCTGGCTTCTGGAATGATAGCCCGGCTGACAAGCCGGGCACGAAGCGTGTGGTCAAAGACAGCGGAGCAGGCTTTCTGAGTCCAGGCAGTCCAGCGCGGACCATCTAGAGTGGCGCAGTGAGTTGGGGAAGCCATGGCAGCTGAAGCGGGCTATGTCAGCGGATGTAGCTGGGGTGGAGGCGGTGTGTGGGATCCCAACACCGGAGGCTAGACAGGGGCGTGGATGATGGATGATCAGGAGTTTGAAGGCTGTCTACGGCGAGCAGTGGAGGCACAGATGACAATGTGGGAGTGGAGGCATGTGGTGTGCGTGGGCAACGTTGTAAACGCTGCGCTGCGCTAAAAAAAGCTGTCATATAGCGCAGCACAGTGGTCACACCGCTACGTCCCAGGGGCATGTAGCGGAAGCTGTTGAAAAAACCGCTGTGCTACTTGCTACGCGCAGCGGTTGACGGCGGCGCTACCCACCCAGGGCAATTAGCAATAGCGCAGCAGAAGCGGAAATCCGCTGCGCTATCTGCTAAATTAGCGGATAGTGGAATTTAATCCAAGTTTATTAAAATCACAGAAACACAGAAGGCAAGATCAAAGTTTTTGCCTCTGCTCATTAGCAAAAATCCGATAAAAGTTTAAATTAATCCCCAAACACCCCAGAGGGCACCTTGGATTGACCCTCCAGCCCGTGCCAGAGCAACAGGCAAAAAAAGGTTGGTCAAAAATGTAATCAAGGAGGCCCTAATCAAGTGATTAGTGGGCTCCAGGGAGGGGGTGGGGCGAAACCAGATCCCCTGGGGGGACAAACAGCTTCCCTCACACCCTTTAAGTATCCGACCCAGCTGCACAAGACCTGGGTCCTTATGCTTTGCACCCTGAGCACCTCAACTTTGGTTGCCAGGGCCCTGCGCCTGGGCAGACACAATGCTGGCCTGTACACACTTGTCGAGTGGTTACAGGTCAGCTCAAGGGTGGAGAGGGGACTCAGCCGTCAGTACATATGCAGTACAGTTATGTCTATGACCGATCTGGACCGGTCATTGAGGGGACTCACATCTCCGCTCAATGACTGGTCTGTACCGGTCATCAGGACTCACATCTCCTCTCCATGACCGGCAAAGGGCCGGTCATTGAGGTGACTCACATCTCTGGATGACCGGTGTGGTGATTTATATAGGCAAGCGCTGTAGAATGTCCCTGCGGGGATAGCGCGGGCGGGGAATGCACAAAGCCGCTCAGGCAGAGTGCATTCCGGTGACATAAGCACTGAGGATGAGGTCAGGAAAGCATGCTAGGAAAGCTTACGGAAAGTCACGCGCGGATTGGAATGCATGGATTGCGGATTGCGGATTGCGGATTTCGGATTGGGTATTTGGATTGGAGCGGAAAAGACAGGGCTGGACTGCGGTGGGACTACACACGTGGACTGGTAGCAGCGGCGCGTCAGCGGGTGAGCCATGACAGCCAGAGCGGGTTCCACCAGCGGGTGGAACCGGTGTCAGCCTTAGAGTCATCACAGCTGACCGAAAGTCTGCCTTTTCATCTACTTTTACATATGAATTGCTTTATATCTTTTCCATCTTAAGAGATATCTTTGTTTTGACTTCATATTCTGTTTCCTCATGCAATTTTAACCCTAGTTACAACTTACAGATTCTTTGTAACTCTACTCCTTCCCTGAGTTCTTGAGTTGTGGCACGCATGCGCAGTTGTGACGTGTCAGCGCTACCAGGCGCGCCAAACCACATGTACATATGTAATTACATAAGCAAACTGTGAAAATTTTCGAAGTCAGGATCCCCCTTGCCTGAGGAGGATCTAAAGACTTCAGACCACCCAGAACCACGCCGGAGATAACCCAGGATCACCCTACAAGAGGATACCACGCTCCCAGTACACCTACCGTCACAGGCGCCTAGGTTATTGACAGTAAGTATACTCTTCCTTTGAACCTTGATTATCCAGAGTGATTCTCTGTGTCTCTTGATTGCTCCTCTTTCTTGCTTTCACTTCAACTCTGCTCAAGATCACAGGTTACTCTGTTAATCCTAGACTCAGTCTAAAAATCAGAGCAGATTAGTATTGCTATTCTGTGTCCCCCCACCGTCTCCTTGGTGCGCGCGGAGGCTGTAGCCCCAGTTGGTCTGGCACAGCTGTCCTTATCACTTTTCCAGGTGATTCAAGTTGACTTTTGAGGATCCTCCTATAAGGAGTAGAGGACTAGTGCGAGAAAGTGTCAGGTGTGCAGGATCGGGTGGAAATGGTGACATGCGTGGAGGGAAGGACGGAGTTGTCTCAGGGTTTTCTCCTCTCTTTTGATCATGCTATTATCTTTATCCCACGAATTATTGGGGATTTCACTGATCATTGTACTTACAACTACGGACGTGCAAGAATTATTGGGAGATTATCTGTGTTCTTATTCTTAATGTGTTGAAATTACTCAGGTGAAAAGAATTGTGTGTTGTGGGATTTGAACCCACAACCTTCTACGTTTATGAGAGCTGCTCTTATACCACTGAGCTAAACACACAGTTGGTCTTACTGGTGATATTTGGATATTAGATCATATAGCTTGGCCCCTCAAATGGAGCTTGAAGCATATATTCCAACACACCCCCTTGCTTCATGCACCATGAACAAACTATGAATATTGCATATGCAAATCATGTATGTTTGTCATGCATCACAGATAATGATTAATGCATAACAATTAGGAAATTGAATATTGCATATGCATATGGAAGCATGAATATCAAGTATTCACAGGGTTTAGCCGACTTTAATTCTTTTCACCTGAGTAATTTCAACATATTATCAGTACGGATGCTCTCAGTGAATTGAATTAAAGTTGGCTAAACCCTGTGAATACTTGATATTCATGCTTCCATACGCATATGCAATATTAAATTTCCTAATTGTTATGCATTAATCATTATCTGTGATGCATGACAAACATACATGATTTGCATATGCAATATTCATAGTTTGTTCATGGTGCATGAAGCAAGGGGGTGTGTTGGAATATATGCTTCAAGCTCCATTTGAGGGGCCAAGCTATATGATCTAATATCCAAATATCACCAGTAAGACCAACTGTGTGTTTAGCTCAGTGGTATAAGAGCAGCTCTCATGAACGTAGAAGGTTGTGGGTTCAAATCCCACAACACACAATTCTTTTAACCTGATTAATTTCAACACTTACGAAGTGCGGAGCTTTGTTCACTTGCGGATTATTATGCTATAGATCAGGCTTGGTAGAGGAGCGCTGAAGGCTAGCGGAAAGTAGCAGTGCGGAGCCGAGTTACCCACAATCACACAGCCCAGACATCAATATTCTTGAAGAAGGCGGTCAGCGGACATTCTACACCAGCTAACCAGCATTCTTTCTCACACCGGTCATCAAGGGGACTCGCATCTCTCAATGACCAGTCTTTGCCGGTCATCGAGGGGACTCACATCTCCTCTTGATGACCGGTCTGTGCCGGTCATTGAGGGGACTCACATCTCCTCTTGAGACCAGTCTTTGCCGGTCATTGAGGGGACTCACATCTCCTCTTGATTACCAGTCTGTGCCGGTCATTGAGGGGACTCACATCTCCTCTTGATGACTAGTCAGACCAGTCATTGAGGGGGCTCACATCTCTTGATGACCCGTCAGACCGGTCATCAAGGGGACACACATCCCTTGATTACCAGTCTGTGCCGGTCATTGAGGGGACTCACATCTCCTCTTGATGACCCATCTGTGCCGGTCATCGAGGGGACTCACATCTCCTCTCAATGACCGGTCAGATTGGTCATCAAGGGGACTCGCATCTCTCAATGACCGGTCTTTGCCGGTCATCGTGGGGACTCACATCTCCCCTCAATGACCGGTCAGACCGGTCATTGAGTGGACTCACCACCTCTCAATGACCAGTCAGACCGGTCATTGAGGGGACTCACCACCTCTCAATGACCAGTCAGACCGGTCATCAAGGGGACTCACCACCTCTTGATGACCGGTCTCACCACCTCTCAATGACCAGTCAGACCGGTCATCAAGAGTAGATGTGAGAATTTGACTCCCCCACCCTGCCATACCGCTCGCGAGTCAAAGGCCCCATCCCAAACTTAGCTACAAAAGTCCCTCCTGGGCGCTTCACGCCCGCCTCCGAAGGGGGGACTTCTCAATCAGTGGAAATTTTTGGTGTGACGAGTTTTTCAGATTTTGCAGAGAAAATCCTAAGTCTGCAATAACTTTTTCAAAACAATAGCTATTGTGGCACTGTAAAGACCATGATGAAGGTCCACACTTGGCCTACAACCGCACAAAAGTTTGGGGATGTACCACCCCTCCTTCAACAAAAAATCAGCATCAGAAGATGAACTGTGAGACACTCCGCCAGGTACCCCAATACAGTGATGTACACACAGTTCCTTTGAGGCAAAAAAGTGACACATCTGTCTGTTTTTTTCCATAGCTCTGACAGGTGTATGTACAGAGGATGAAAAGCAATTTTGCTTTTTTTTGATGACACTGACATCAAATGGATTGCAATCTGTGAGACAATGCTCCTAGGGACCCCTGTCTGACCCATTATGGGGCTTTCTTTCTAGCTGATTTCTCAACAATTAGGGTGGGGTGCTATATAAAAAACAAATACTCATAGATGTTCAGGCTTCTTGCCTGTTGATGTGCATACATTGAGCAAACCTGTCATGCCAAAAAGAAAAGAAAACTCTTTTTTGTAAGTCCCTCCTTTGAAGGCGGAGGAGGGACTTAGTTAGGTTCAGCCCCCTTTGACCAAACCCCTTTCCCCTGCGCAGGTGGTACTTGCGCAGACCAACTTGCAAGTGTCAATGGCAATCCCTGCGGCCCCCACTCCCAATGCTTCTCACTGGGGCCCTCCTCCCGGCAACATTGATCAAACTCCAGACAGACTGGGTCACACAAGAATGGTGGGGATCATGGACAGAGCTTGCTTTGATATGGAGGAGTATGAAGTGATTAGATGAATCATAACTAAAGTGTCCTTGGATTTTTTTTAATTGTTTTTGCTATATATTAAGCAGTCTCACAGAAACATCAGGGCTTGACTTATTCAGATTAATTAAAGACTTGTGCAATCCAATTTCTTTGCATGAAATTGATTTGAATGAGAAGTATGTATTTGTTGAATGCATGGGATGCAATGGAGTGTGTGTTCCTTAGCAGGGAATGGGAGATGCTTCACAACAGCCTACTTGGAAAAATTTAAAATCATCTTTGCCTGTCTAATATGGCTAGCCTGTGAAGGGGGGGGGGGGGGGTAATTGAAAGAGGCAGGATGGCCATTGTGAGCCTGAGTCTCTATAGTGACAGCAGGACACAAGAAATGGGGGGCAATAGTTGGATTTCTTGGGATAAAGAAAATACAACTATAAGAAAGAGAGAGAAAGAGAAAAGAGAAAACTGAGCAGGATCAAGATGAAGAGAAGTACTAGGTTATTCTAGTGGGAATGCACGTCCACTGGCAATGCTACTCTTCAGAAGAGTGCTGCTAATCTGTGCTAAGAAGTGCTACAGCTTCCTCTCAGGAGGGTATCTGGATTAGATAAGTTTAATCCAGCCACAATTTTTTAGCTTCCTTCTGGATAGTCAAGTTTCTTAAAGGGAAACCTGAGGGACAGCCCAGAACCTAGATTTTGAGGCAAAGGCCAAATGATAAGAAGGGACAGCCCTGTGATCAAGATAGAGGCAAAGGCCAGTAGATTTGGAGGGACAGCCCTGTGATCAAGAAGAAGACAAAACCAGCAGAAAAGAGAAGATCAAGCAAGACAAAGAGTTGTACCTCTGAGATAAACAAGGTTCAGTGAAAGACGTTACTTACTGTCAATATCCTAGGCGCCTGTGACGGTAGGTATACTGGGAGTGTAGTAATCTCTTTGGTGGTGATCCTGGGGTTCTCTGGGGTGTGGTTCTGGTGTGCTGGAGTCTGTAGATCCGCCTCAGGCAAGGGGGATCCTGACTAGGAAAATTTTCACAGTTTGCTTATGTAATTTACATATGTACATGTGGTTTGGCGCGCCTGGTAGCGCTGACACGTCACAACTGCGCATGCGCGTCACAACTCAATAACTCAGGGAAGGAGTATAGTTACAAGGAATTGATGAGTTGTAACTAGGGTTAAAATTGCATGAGGAAACAAAATATGAAGTCAAAACAAGGTTATCTCTTAAGATAAAAAAGATATAATTTAATTCATATGTAAAAAGTAGAAAAAGGCAGACTTTAGGTCAGCTGAGTTGACTCTAAGGCTGACAGCCATTGAATTTGCAGCGGCAAAGCCGCCTTGGCCTCTAGTTGCATGTTAAACCTCTTTTAACATGATTCAAACCATTTTCTTTCTTCTTTTACAAACCGCTGCGCTACCTCTGAAGCGCAGCAGTTCAGCGCTATGTGACCCCTTTTTTTAGTGCACTAAAATTGTCTTTTTTTTTTTCTGAGGAAAACAAAAAGTGGTTTGTGCAGCGGTCTGGCCGCTGCGCGCGGCGTTTAGTGCAGCGGCACAAAAACCCGCTGCGCTACAAGCAACACTGGGTCGCTACGCTACGCTACGCTACGCTACGCTACGCTACGCTATTTCAGCGCTACGCGTTAGCGTAGCGGCAAAAAGCGCCCATCTATTTTGCATAGCGTTAGCGCGCTGTTAGCGCCGCTACGCTGCGCTAATTTTCAGCGGCGCTAACAGCGCGCCAATTCTTTGTTAGCGTTAGCGCGCCGCTACAGTCGCTACGCTACGCTGCGCTGCGCTACACCGCTTTTAGCGGAAAAAAAGCCCTTTTTTCCCGCTAAAGGCGCTGTAGCGCAGCGTAGCGCGCGCTCTTTTGCGCCCTGCATGCGTAGCGTTAGCGCAATTGCGCGCATCTGCGCTAACGCTACGCTATCAGCTAAAATAGCTGCGCACCGCGTGCGCGTAGTGTTAGCGCATATGCGTGCAATTGCGCTAACGCTACGCTAAAAAATAGCGCATTCGCGCTGCGCTACGCTACGCTAACCGCTATGGTTAGCGTAGCGACCCAGTGTTGCTACAAGCAGCGCAGCTGTTACAAAGTTGGCGTGGGATGGGAGGAGGATTTCTATTTGTTATTACTTTTTCTATTGGTTTATGATATGCGGTGTGGTGATCAATTCTGGAACTTGTGTCAAATTGTCCACGGAGCAATCAGCGCGGCGCACAGGCGGTGCAGAAACGGTGCGGAAACGATGCAGAAACGGTGCAGAATGGAGCGGAGCGGAGCGCATAACTGAAGGCGGCGGCGCGCGGAGCTCGACGGCGGAACTGGACTCAGACTAAGCAGGCCAGCGCGGACTGGATAGCGGAGGTGGTGATTGGGGGAAGCCATGGTAGCCAGAAGGGCGGCGTGTGGGATCCTGACATCATAGGCTAGACAGGGGCGTGGAAGCTAGAGAGAGAGGAGTTTGACAGCGGTCAAAGGCAAGCGGTGTAAGACTCAAAAGTGGTTGTGAAACCCTTTTGCTGAATGGAGAAGGGGATGATGGAGGTGCAAACTCTGCCCTTCTATACTATCAGATAACAAGACCCACCAAGCTAAGCTTGGCAAGTTTTAATCAAGTGATAGGTCTGGTCTAGTTCCAGATGAAGTTGTTTGATGACAGGTATGTGAGATTTGAGAGTGATTTCAGTAGTTATTTGCAAATATAAGGGTTGTAGTGATGGGTGAAGGTGATGGTAAGTGTGAAGGGTGGTATGTAAATAACTGGGGAATACTGAGCTGAGGGAAAAACAACTGGGGGAGAGAGCTCTTTATATAGACAAATGTGAGGGATTTTAGCTACAAGGGGGACCCTGGATGAGGTATTTTAGCTGGTGGGCTGCGTACAAGTGGTGTCAGAAGATACTAAGTACAGGCAGAAAGTGGGGTGAGAAATGAAAGATGATGTCATACTAATGCAAGGAGCGCATAAACAAAGCGGGGAAATGTCAAATACAGAGGTAATTCATGCAAGGGGTGCATGAGTGATGTCAGACTGATGCAAGGAGTGCAGAAATGGGGTCAGAAGACTGCATGCAGCTGCAAGGGGTGCATAAATGAAGCAGGGACATGTCAAATACAGAGGAAATGGGGTTGGTCCCCTGCATAAGCAGTGGAGATAGGAGGAATGGAAAAGAGTATGTGTTTGGCAGGGCTGAATATGCATATACTTGGGAAAGGTGACTTGAGGGGTGTGACAGGTTAATGACTGAGGCTGGCCGTGTCCATGAGGGTCCAAGAGGGTGTAACTTCCAATCCTGCGGGGTTCCAGTGACGCTTCCAGTGGTGACTAGGGGTAAAATTGGCCGTAGAATTCATTTATGAGGTCTATTTGGTGATATCTTGAGGCCTAGGGTGAGTAAATATATGTATGAGGAAAAACTTTTGATTTTTCACTTTTCCGTCTACCACAGCGGCAGAGGCGACAGGAGTTGGTGTGAGAGCGGAGCTTGGCAGATGACATGCGCGTGTAGCGCTTGGCGGATGACGAGTGTGCGTGTGTGAACAGAGTTAGCGGATGGCGTGCGTGGGAGCTGGCGGGCGGAGGATATCTTTTAGTTCTCTTCCTTTTTCTCTATAAAACCACAGTGGGGGAGGGAGGATTCATCATCATACTCCCCACAAACTCTCCTTTTTACGGCTTTTACTTTACTTTGCGGATTTTTGTGCTTCTTTTACTTTGCATACATTGCAGAGCGGAGTTTTTACGTTGCGGACTTGCTTTATGTGTTACGGTTGCGCTGGCTTTACGGCTGTTTTCTTGCAATTGTTGCGGAGTTTTGTGGCGGAGTTATCTTCTTTATGCGGCAGAGCTTTATTTTACTGTTTACTTTGCGGAGCTAGATTATTTTACGTGCTTTACTTTATTTATCCCACTCAGAGCCCTACAACACAGCGGAGCTGTGCAGCGGAGTTTCTCCAGATCACCCGACTTTACCTGGGAATCATCTTGGAGCGGCGGGGTCCTGACATTTCTACGCAGTGACCACTTTTGTTCATCACAGCGGCGGAGTTTTTTCTTGGTTCATTCTCTATAGCAGAGCAGTGAAAATTTGTCTATGTAAGGGAGAAGTGTTTTCTCCCTGCGGGGGATCTTATCATGCTATCTTTTTAGGGACTTTTGTTCATTATATTGCGGAATTTTACTCGTTTCTGCAGATTGTGATTGCAGATGGATTTTTATGGTTTATCATGGTTATCATTCTTTATGGCTACTTCTTGCGGTGTTTTACGGTATTTGCTGTACTATTTCAACATTTTACTGTTATTATTATTGCTTTATGGGTTACTTTTCTTCTGCGGAATTATTTTATGCTTATGCTACACTGATTTTGGAGTTTCCCTCGACTACTTGGGAATATCTTGCGTGGAAGAAGGTCTGCTCTGGCCATTTCCTACAGGAGGTCCTTCCTTTTCTACCGCACTGGTACACGGCAAAAATATAATGAAATAAATGTTAGCACCAATTGAGATCTAGTGGCAGAAATCCCAAAAAATTGCTCAAGTGGGTGATATTTTGGGACTGATCAGACTATAGCGACTCCATGGTGGAATTTTCATGGATGAAAATCCCAAAAAGGAGCTGCTAAAGTCTGATTAGTCTCAAAATATTGCCTAATTGGGTAGTTTTTTGGTGTTTCTGCCACTGTATCTCAACTGGGCTTAACATTTTTTTCAGCATATTGGACCAAATATGATCAGAAATCTTAATAGGTTAATTTGAATCAGCCTTTTCCCACAAACATGGCAAAATGTGGTAGCCTCTCACAAGTCTCAAAGTATCACCTAATTGGGTGTTTCTGTCACTATATCTCAATGGGGAATGTTTATTGTTACATGATTATATTGGTGCAAGAATGATCAAAATTAATGTTGAAAAATCAAGTTGGGGTATTGTTTATCCCTCAAAGCTATACCAAATCCATCTTTTGAAATCAATGAACATTTTGGTACCAATATCATGAAATAATCACCATTCCCTGTTGGGATGTAGCCGCAGAAACACAAAAAAACAAACAATTTGGTGATATTTTGAGACCACCTATCAGACTGTAGCTACCACATTTTGGGATGTGAATGGGCAAAGGCTGACCCAAATTACTCTCTCAACATTGCAGCTTATCTTAATGGTACCAATATCATGAAAGAAATGTTAGCCCCAGTTGAGATACAGTGGCAGAAACACCCAAAGCTACCCAATTGGGCAAAATTTTGAGACTAATCAGACTACACCAGCTCCTTTTTGGGATTTTCATCCCTGGAAGGCATACCAAAATCATCATTTGTAATTGATGAAAATTTTGGTACCAATATCATGAAATAATCACCATTCCCTATTGAAATATAGTGGCAGAAACACAAAAAAAAAAACAATTTAGTGATATTTTGAAACACATCAGACTGTAGCTGCCACATTTTGGGATTTTCATGGGCAAAAGCTGACCCAAATCACTTTCTCAACATTGCTTATCTTAATCCAAGTATATTAAAGCCTCAGGTTTGTACAAAAAAAATTCAAGGGTTCACCCTACAAAGTAGCCAAAAAAAAAAAAAAAAAATCAAGGGTTTCCCCTTTTACAAACCACAGAAACAACAAACAATAAATCTTGCCACAAAAACCCAAAAAACAAAAAGAATGCACACAAATTGCTACAAAAAAACCAGCCCGCACCCAGCCACCCAGCGCAGCAAGCTGACACACCGTGGCCCAACACCCATCCCTGTCTAGCAGGGTCAAAAAGTGTTGGGAAGAAGACCCCCAGCCCTAAAGCACAGGGGGGTCCACGAATATCCACCGCCGGACTGCGCAATTGCAACAGCGGACGGTGGTGAGACAACCCCTTGGCTGGAATTACAGCTTTGGGAGTTGCCTGGGGATTAACCAACCAGTCCGCACACCTTCTTATAGCCACTGGCCCCCACCTTCATCCCTCCTTGATGCCCGCACTCACCACCAACCACCCTACTTGCACCTATCAATCCATCCAGTCACCCAGGCAATAACCACCAACCACCTCGTTTCCACCTCAACCAGCCTCCTCCACACCTCCATGCCAACCCATTGCCTCAGCAGCCACTACCACTCCATGACAACTTAGCTTTATTCCGCCGCCCAACCCACACCCATTGCGACCCCTCCCTCCGCCCCCAACCAATCCGTCATAACCACCCCCTAGCCTCCCGCCACCACGCCAACTTGCCCCCAGCCTGACAATGCCTCATACCCGTATCTCCCGCCACCCACATCAAGGCTGTCAAGGTGGGCGGCCGCTTGGACGTGATCTTTAACAAATATGTTTGCTCTCCTGACCCGAGAGCGGCCGATCATGCAAGCTGAAGGTCTTGGGACATTCAGTGCGGTGATCATGCATCCCGACGACTCGGATGCCGTCCAGACGGAGGAGAAGATCTGGGACCTCACGATGCGTGTGAACTGCAAAGGGGTCTGGTGGGGTTGCAAGTATGGCATCCAGGCAATGCTCGCTAACCCCGTGGATGAGAGCAAGGGCCTGAAGCCGGGCAGAAGCATCATCAACACGGCCAGCTTTGTGGCCAAGCTCGGCGCCGCCACTCCCCAACTCGCTTGTGCGCACTAACATCTCTTGTTCATCCTTCTCATCACTGCCATGGTCCACTGATATTTTCAACATGGTTCCAGATACCGCAAGCAAGAGCGCCGTGTTGGCGATGACTTGAGAACTGGCGATGGTCCACGCCCGAGACGGGATCCAAGTGAATGTGCTTTGTCCGTGAGTACTGCTCGAGCTACAGCCACTGCAAAGACGCCACCTCACCGGCTCTCCTCTCTGCCATGTAGAGGTCCTCTTCGCACGCGTGAGTTGCTCGGGCCCAGATGATGACGTTTCGAGCAAAAGCTAACACCCGGAAGCGGTCGCCAAACAGCCCTGCGAATGGACTTTTTGAACACTCCCAAGAAGCGCGAGCGCAGGGTGTTCCATCTGCCAATGGGCCGGTTAGGCGAGGCAGTTGAGCAGGCCCGGGGCGCATTGTTCCTTGCCTGCGAGGACAGCAGCTATGTGACCGGCACAGACTTTATGGTCGACGGCGGCGCACATGCCTGTTATGTTGTCAGTCTCACCCGCCGCCACTCATTCCCCTCTGCTTCTCTCCCTCCACTGACCGACTGTCTGTTTTTTCTTAGACTCGGACCGGGGAGCCTGCGTCCGATCCCCCCAAGAGTCTGGCCTCGGCATAAAAGATCCCCATCTCTCCATGAATGCCCCCCGCCAGTTGTATAACCACGAAACCCTCCTTGCGCGTCCTCTCTCCTGCCTTCATTTGTGTATATGTACTTCCCCTTTTTCCGAGCGTCACAAAGCCCGCGAGCACCGCCAAGAGACGTGGGGCCAGAATGTTGGACGTCAATCATATCATACAGTTGGCTGCACTGATTGTCAGACTCAAGGCTGATAAGCCCCCCTCCCTTCCTCCCTCCTAGCAATGGCGAATGCGCCCTTAAGCTTCAGCCCCAGCTCGCCAAACCCGCCGAGTAAGCTAGCGGACGGTTCCGGGGGAGTGGGGGTGAGTAGAATTGTCTGAAGTCAAAGCGCCTGAACGGCAATCTGCTGATCTACCCGATCCGGCTGGATTCAACCAACCAAGAGCTCGCGGCGATCCTCAAGAACCAAGTGATCCGGACCAAAAATGTCCTCTCGAGCCTCCAACTCCGCACCCTTGGCCCCACCTATGAGGTCTTGTTGGCCCTCGGCGATGCCATTAAGATCCAGCCTAACGTGCTCCTGCATGAACTCAAATTTTTGGGACTCGCAACCAATACTGCCGGCCTGCTTTGATCCTCCCACCCCTTCTGCTTCATTGCATATTTATACATCTCTCTCGCTCTCCTCCAAATCACAGTTTCTTCTCTTGCCGGACAATCTCACCTCTATTTTGTGATCTTGTCACATGAAGAATACATAAAGTGCCCCTAAAAACAAACTAAATGCAGTGTACAATGAGGCTTAAAATGAAGTTTTTTTGTAAAAAAAAACTGTTGTGATGGAGATCAATTGACCAATCATTACCATAACATCACTCTTTTGCAATTGGTAATTGTGAAGTGTTAGGGCCTTCCTACTGTAAAAGGGGGTTCAAACAGGCAGCTACAGTCAAAAGGAAACAACAGGAAGATAAATCAAGGCAGTGCTGTAGCCAAATCCCCAAAACCCGACAAGAAATGAGCCAATTTGGCTCAAGTTTTGAATTAATCAAATCACAAAATTAAATTTGAATAAGTTTATGGCCTGAGGCAATGCACACAAGGTACATGCAATGCTGATTTGAACTGAATTCCCAGTGTAATCATGAAATTTTTCTTGTCAATCAACCGATTTAACAGGAAGGAACACCTCAATTGGGCCAATTTCTGGGGTAAGGATGGCTGGAATTGCAGAAACTGGCATTGAAAGTGTGAGCTTGCCTTACACTTTACATTATGTGCATAAAAAAATGTCATCAAATTGAGATCAAGTAGTAAAACAATTTGAGGTTACAGACATCAAAAAGTTTTCAATGATGCCATAGTTAAAATGGTCATGTGGGTTTTGGGAGATAATTTGATTATTGGTAGTGCACCGCTGTTACTGGTAGGTGAAGGGGAAACACAGCAAACATTTATGAGATATTACCATGGTACCATCTTCATTATCTCAGCCAACCAGAGTTGGCCTGACACTTGCCATGACATCTGCAGCGGCGCAGCCGCCTTGGCCTCTAGTAGTTCAAATATCAGGAAAAAAATGTTAGCCCCAGTTGAGATACAGGTATTACAGTGGCAGAAACACCAGAAAACTACGTCAATCAGGCAATATTTTGAGACTAATGAGACTATACCAGATTCATTTTGGGATTTTCATCCATGAAAACCATATTAAAGTCGGACTATCACCTACTTCATTCCCTTTCATCTTTCAAACTACATTTTTTTTTCCAGCTGCAGCAACAACATCAACTGTCCAATTTATGACACTTCACCCAGCAATCTCTCTAAGCATGTTGCAACTTGTATGAAGAAGGTGAAGGAATCAGAATTGCAAAGCCTTGCAGCTCTGGGTATTTCTGGCACAGGCAATGCTGATGCGCAAGAGGTTACAGCGGCTTCTTCTTCTTCTTGGATCAATCCCTTTTATGCATATTGAACTGATTTTCACAATGCAATAGGTACCACAGCTTTGCGAAATCTGGTGTGTGGAAGCGGCCCACCCATTTTCAGCTGTTGGGAACTTTCACACAAAGCAATTCTGCACCCATTTGTCATACAAAATCTACCAAGAGATAAGGTAGTATCTAAAGATATTGGTTGATTATACATGGCCATGCAGGAGTCTTTCATAGAATCTCTCAAGGTTGTTGATTTCTTCTTCCTCACCTGTTTCATTGGGCTGACTATTTTTCTATTTAAAGAATCACAAGGGTGCGATGTATTGAGGTCTTGATGCCTGGCAGTCCCCGAATGGGTTTGACATATTAGGAACCGTGATTTACCGCTTGGTCAAGCTTGAAGGAGACAATATTGGGGTTAATTTGGAGGCCATGCCTCTGGAATTTGTCAGACTCAAAAAAAGTCACATGGGTGAGTATCTTGCTCAAACAGTCCAGGCAATTGCTGAAAAGTTTGGGTTGAAGGACAAGGTAAGCACCATTATTCCATTTTTTTTTCTTTCTTTAGCTTCTATTCTATGTCTTATTCAATTATTTCTCTCACAGATCTGTGGGATTGTAACTGATAACGCTACCAACAACCAGAAAATGATTGATACAGTCGGAAGCTTTCATTGGCCTTGATTTAAAGGTGAACCGCAATGGATACGGTGTTTTACTCACATTTTAAATTCAATTGCTCAGGTCATTTTGCAACCTTTTGGAAGCCACAAGAAAAAAAAAGGCTTGCATCTCTTGAAGAAGACTCAGAAAATTACGAGGAGTTCGACAATCCAGAGGACCAAATAAAATTGTGTGTTTCTCATGTTCTTCTCATTGCAATTGGTGGTGGTGATCATTGATGAAATGTTAATTCTTTGGGCACCTACCTAGGATAACAGAAGATATGAGTGAATCTGAAGATGAAACTGCGTTTGGGGAAGCCAAAGGACCTCCTGCAAATAACCCGCTGGTGGCAAAGCTCATTGACAAGGAAGAGATTGAGCTCAAAGATGAGGATGTTGAAGAGTTGAGTGATGAAGAGGACAATGATTGATACACTTCCCAATCCTGAAAAGAAAAACTTGCTAAGGTCAGTCACCCTTGTCTATCTACCTCACTTTTCAGTTTTACTAACATATGAACTGGTTTGATCAGTTTCAAGCTATTTCTTGCAATCTAAAGAAGTCCCCAAATTCAAACGTTCTTTTTGTTGAGCTCTGTCAGGAGAAAGAGTGTTTGAAGCCACACAGCATTCCCCAGGACATGAGGACAAGGTGGAAATCAACTCTTTTGCAATTGGTAAGTATCTTAAGATGCTCGGCAGCCATGTTAGTGTATATTTCTCTTCCCAGAAATCCAAGTCTATTAAAACCAGAGTTTTGTGGAAAAAAAATTCAAGGGTTTCCCCTATTTTTTATCCACAAAACAACAAAGAAAGGGTTTTCCCTATCTTTTAATCACAAAAAAGCAAAAAAGTCTTCCCCTATCTGAGGTTAGCCTCCACAGAAAACACAACCTAGCCCAACACCAGCCAAAGCTGCTGCACCCAGGCCCATACTGCCGCCCAACTCACCGGATGGGTCAAACAGTATGTAAGGAAGGCCCCCAGCAGCGCAGTGGCAATCTGCTAAGTGGGGGCCAGCTCTTTAACCCCCCAGGCTGTACAAATGCATATGAAGCAGCGGGAGAGCATGAGACGCACCGCCAGCTGGAATTACAGCAAAAACGGATGCGCCTGGGGGGAGAACCTGACTGGCCAGCTCGCGGTTTTATATAGCCGAGCCCCCGCGGGGCCTCTGGCTTTGACTTGGACTTACCGCTGGTTTCACAACAACAACGCCACCAACACTGCCATGGCAAAAACACCACCGCCATGGAACAAACACCACCACCAATCACAATAGGATAAAAATAAAACTTTAGAGCTAATTTTAAGACCTTTATGAACAACTTTTTAAAAAATAAAGATGTTGCTCTGATTCTCAGGGGATACCCAGTCCTGTACACCTTGCCAGATTTTTAAAAATTTGTTGATAAAGACCTTAAAATTGACTCTAAAATTTTACTTTTATCCTATTGTGAACCCCCCTAATATGTATGTACAGCAAAGGCAGGAAACGCGGTTTGCTTCGCTGAAAATCCACCAAACACCAACCAAAAACTCTAGGCAAACGGACCCCCAATATCATACACAGTTTTTTTTTCGGTCGTCTCCTGATCAACTGCTCGCACGGGCACCTCAACCATCTATGTATGCGCCCACAATGTTTGGTATAGCTGGCCCTCAAGAGAACTTGGTCCTGTTACCTAACCAAACCCAATGTTTTGGTGGCCGTGGTCTGGCTAGGCAGATGAGAATGGCAACAGCTTCTTCTCTGTGCCACTGACGCCCTCATCGTCTTTTCTCCCTACATTCATCTGATCCCTGGGACTCGGCCCCTCCCTCGCCACCTCTTTTGCCCACCCTCCTTTATCACGACGGAGACGAAGACCAACAATACAAGCATATCTCCAGAATAAGAATGCAGTCCTTCCAGCAGTTCACCCAAACTCACTTCTGGGCTGTCAGGGACTATCTCGCACCAGTCCTGAGAGAATCCAAATTCAAAGAACATGGTTGAATCACACCAGTTAAGTCTCAAGTTATATTCAATTGGCAACTTCCTCACACCATTCAATTCTCACATTAAAATCTCGGGATGTTTTCAGAGGAGTTCGCGGCAGCCGGCGATTTTTTGTGCTACAAATTTCCGACCTGGTCTTGGGAAGCAGGCGATGGAACCAATCGACGAGACTTCCTGCTCAAGAATAAACAGTACTTCATCTCTCAAAATGGTATGTATCAACCTCCAACTGTTGAAACAACAGCTCAGGAGCAAAGAATATTTATACCATTTGAAAATCATTCTTCTGTGAAATCAAAGTGGCTTGCTTGCGTAGGGCTTCTCAGATGGTCTACACCGACAAAGATGAAGACGCAGAGACGATGATGAGCTTTGCTGCCGAAGGCGCAGTTGGAGCAGATGATAAAGAATGGGCGGTGACACATACCACTTGACGTGAGCTCTTGACTTCTTCTGTGATCACAGCCATCTGATACTGTGTTAACCTCACATTTGCCCCCATTCCACCTCAATCAAAAAATCAACCCCAAATATTGGATTGCCCAGATGATCAAAAGCGACCCAATCTGCCGCCCATGATATCAGCGAAATCCCCAATCTAGACCATAACGTCAACTCGCTCTCCTTGTCAGCTAATACCGGAGCCGGCCGTAATCCGGATCCGTCGAATAACGCTGAGGAAGCCGTACCCAATCTAGATGACATCCCAGATATGGATGATGACTTGGGTGATGCTGGTGGGGTCGTCAAGGCTGAGGATGATGCAACAGCAAGCACTCAAGCTGCTGCTAACCAACAGACCGAAATTGGACAAAACAACCCCAGTAACCTCGTCAGCATTTGTAACTATGACTGTCTGATCACTTATGACAAGTAAGTCTTGTCCTTCATATTCACTATTAAAGGAGGTGTGTTTTGTGCCACATAATTTTAACTGAAATCAATATCTGAATCTGTATTTAGATACTATCAAACACACAGAATGTGGTTAATGGGCTACAATGAACACAAAAGACCCTTAACGCCATCCCAAATGTTTGTAGATATTTTGTCAGGCAATGCGCAGAATACGATGACAATCGAGCCCTTTCCGCATCTGAATGGGCTGAATCTGGCCTCAGTCCATCCATGTAAACATTCAAGTGTAATGAAAAAGATGATCGAGAGGATGGAGGGAAGTTTCAAGGAAGCCCAACAGAAGTACTCCTCCAGTGGAGCCGGTAATGGTGGCTTGATCAGTAAAGAAAAGGCTGGATCGGCAGGGTGGTCGAGAAGACCACCATTAAATTGGCACATCCTACAGGATGAATAGTGCTATTTGAAAATTTGAGATTGAATGAACAGGATTGATGTGTTTCATTTGTACTTCGAAGAATGGTGCAAGGCTAATGTATGCTTCCTCCTTGCCCGCATTCAATCTATCACTGCAGCTCCCTTCCAGAGCTTCCAGAAGACAATACCAAGCCTCAGTCGCGACAAAAACAGCTAGCTGTACTGTCTGAAACAGGCGGAAGGAGTATGTGCTACCCCAAGCTTGCTGAAATCTCCCTTGCGAGCCTCACACGCATCTTGGAAGCGTCTCAGTCTCTCCCCAAGCTTGCGCGCGGAACTATCCGGACGGCGAGCAGTTGGTGGGTGTCGCGGCGCCGGATACAAGAAGCCCGAGACAGTCAAGGACGAAGCCCAAGACAGTAAAGGACAAAGCCTGAGACAGTCAAGGACAAAGCCCAAGGTAGTCAAGGAAGGCAGTGTTTTTTGGATGTTCATTGGAGCATCATGTCCTCCAAGCTCTCCTTTACGACCTTGTCAGCCAACCAAACTGCCAACACCTCTCTGATGTCTGCCGACTATGCCCAGGCGGACACGTGTGGACTCACAGGCATTGGCGTCCGCAATCGCAGGTGCATCTATTTCTACTCCCTTAGAAAGGCCGAGCACCTCACCCACCCCGCCATGCACTATGTACCCTCATCATTGTACCCACCCTTCACTTGAATCTCCCCGCCTCCGTTTTACTGACACGGATCTCTTCAACATTAAAACCCCTTTTTTAGCGAACACCTTCAGTAATAATAAATTAACTTTTTTTTCTAAACCAATATTTTGTTTTTGCAAATTGGAATTCCTAATTTTCCTTCTCAGTTACATGTGCCACTTGAGGTACCCATGTGTGAACATAGAATGCACAAATAATCAGTTGATCAGAACAGAGATCAAATTGGCTTGCATCATGTTGACTGTGGGCACAGTGCATGGTAGTCTGGTCACACCTTGGGACACAGTACAGAAGAGCAAAGATGTGCTACAGTTTCTGTAGCACAGAGAATGCACCATTTCTTGCATGTGAATTTGCAGATTGGTGGTTACAAATTTTGCTGGAAAAAATCAAACTGCCAAGGGATTTAGTACAATTTGGCTTGAATGTGCCTTTGCCACTTTTTTTGAGAACAAACTTGAACTTTCATTCACAAAAGAGGATATGAGGGTCCACCTATCAACTTGACATTGTTTGCTCTTTCCTTGGAAATTGTACCTGAGATTTGCAGCGGCGAAGCCGCCTTAGCCTCTAGTACAAATAACACCTCCCTAATATCATCAATGTTTTGTTAGTATTGACTGGCAGAAAGATAAACATCATGGCCCCTCCCGCGACTCTTGCATCAACAAGAACAATCTCAATTTAGCCAGAGACCTTTTGGAGGTCCTCCAATCCTTCTACAATATCACCCAGCAACTGGCGGTTCCGCTAGGATATCAGAAATTGTGGTCTTCATCAAACAGATCACCGGTCACTTTTCTTCTGCAATTCCTGATAAGCGAGAAAAATACCTGCCAGCTTTAAGGAACGCCTGTCGGGCAGGTCTGCAGCTAACAAATAAGTATTGCACTCTCACCAACTGCTCCCCATCATACCGAGTTGCTCTGGGTAAGCTATTCTTTGTATTTCTTCCCCAAAGCACCTTACTGACAGTTTTGTCTTGTTGCAGTTCTTCACCCTTCATTCAAAGACAAGTATTTTAACCTAGCCAAATGGAAGCCCTAGTGGATCAGCGAGGCAATGAGACTCACCTGCGAGATGTGAGAAACTTATTGCAAACCTGAAACTCAGCCAACCACAAGCCAGCCACCCAGTCGACGAGATTCCCAGGTAATGTTTTCCTGTTATTCCATGTTTTTTGTACGTTCAAGCTAACATGATATAAACTAGCCCACAACAGGTGTCCTTGCGGGGTTGATCAAGGCTTCCAAAGCCCGCGGGGGAACCAGCCTCACCAATCCTCTTCAAATTTGGCTTTCTGGAGGGTTGGCTCTGACCAAAGAAAGAAGGCCAGTAAGTCCCCTCAAATGGTGGAAGCAACAACAAAGCGCCGGTAATATTCACGGAGGGCTGCTCCAGATGGCACTGGATGTGCTGAGCCTTCCAGGTACAATATTATTATCTAGATAACCTAAACCAAATTTTCACACTAATTGGCCTGCGTCTTCAACAGCAACCACCGTTGACGTGGAGCAATCATTTAGCTTTGGCAGGGACTACGTTTCTTTGACAGCGCACGGTCAGTCACTAGAGGAATGAAAGTGGCATTTTATTTGAGAAATGGTAAGATTAAGCAGGGGCTTCTGTACAAATGGAAGCTAGATAAAAGGAAAAACAACAAGAAAACAAAGGAGAAATCAGGGCAAAGATAAATTAAAAGTAGAAGAATACATGCTGATTACAATGTACATGCCTGCAATGAGATTCTGGTGAACCGCTTTTGCGGCAAAAAGGTTTTCACACCCGCCAGTACTTGCCCCCTCCTGCGCTTGCGGGTGCAGGTGGGGGTGTGGGTGTCCAGGATTTGAGAATTTTTGGGCAAGTACTTGTACTTGTGGCGAGTAACCGGATGCATTCTTTAGTCCAGGGAGGACCTAACCAAGCAATTAGGAGGCTCCCAGGGAGGGGGTAGGACAAAACCAGATCCCCTGGGGGGAAAAATGGCTTCAAATCCCTCCCTTAAATACTTGTCAATTCCACCCACCACTTGCTGCCAAAGACTGTACTGCACATCGCCACCGCCTTGATTTTTGCCGCTTACCACTGCTACCATCACCATTCTTCCCACACCCAATCCAGGTGTAACCGTTGAATCCCTGCACACTCCTGCTGGCTCCATCTTACCCCCCTCAACTTGGCTGATGAGCGCTTAAGTCTACCATAAAAAATCCATAGGCGGAGCTGAGTTCATAGAAACCTAGCCACAAAACCTGGGTGGCGCATCCAATGGTTGTTAGCCTAGTGGTTTGCAGCAACCTCCTGACAGCAAGGTTGCGGGTTCAATTCCCACTGCCCCCATGCCCCATTTGGGGGTTAGGGGGCGGGTTTGTTAGGGGTTAGGGGTTAGGGCAGTTTTTTTTAAAAAAACTTGGCAAGGTGTATAGTACACTGTATTGGATACGTATTGGTATGTATCGGATACGTATCGGTATGTCTCGGATACGTATCGGTATGTATTGGATACGTATTGGTATGTATTGGATACTTATTGGATACGTATTGGTATGTATCGGATACGTATCAGATATGTATCAGATACGTATTGGATATGTGTTGGTAAGTAGCGGATACATATTGGTATGTACATTGTATTGGTATGTTCCAGCGCCAGCCAGCGCCAGCCAGCGCTAGCCAGCGCACCAGCTCCAGTGGAGCTGGCCTGGCCAGCTCCGCTGTCCTTTGGCTTTTAGCCAAAGAAAAATGCATCATTTTCTTTGGCTAATAGCACCAGGAAAAAAAAGTAGTCAGTTGATGACAACTGACATAACACAGCTCTGGTTTCAGCTACCAAGCTACTCCATCTGCTAGTGCAGGGCTGGCTGGCACACAGCTCAGTGCCCATTTTGGCACAGCTGAAGCCTCTAGAATTTTCACAGGCTGCTCCTCAGCTTTGTCCCAGGCACAGCTCCTGCTTAGCCTTGGCCCAGCTGCTGCTTAGCCTTGGCCCAGGCCCAGCTGCCCCTCAGTCTTGGCACAGGACAAGCCACTGCTCAGCCTTTGCCTGAGCAAGAACGGGCGTTGATAAACGCACGCCCGTCCCCCGGGGGCACGCCCACGCCCACGCCCTTCGAAAAGCGCGCGTGGGACCGCACACCCTTTTTCAAGGGCGTGCGAGTCAAAGGGCGTGCACGCCCCTGTATGGGCGTGCGAGGGCGTGCACGCCGCCACACCGTGCCTGCTCGCCGGGAGCCCCTTGGCAGGCAGGTGCAAGTATACCTGCTCGCCGAGAGCCCCTCGGCGGGCAGGTACAGATCCCACCTCACCAAGAACCTCTCGGAGAGCATGTATACATGCACCTGCTCGCCGAGGGGCTCTCGGTGAGCATGCTCGGCGGGTAGGTTTATGTATCCCTGCTCGCCGAGAGCCTTGCCTGCTCGCCGAGAAGGATGACTCTCGGCGAGCAGGTATACAAACACCTGCCCGCCGAGCCTGCTCACCGAGAGCCCCTCGGCGGGCAGGTGCATGTATACCTGCTTGACGAGAGAAATCCTCGGCGAGCAGGCATACAGATCCCACCTCGCCGAGAACCTCTCGGCGAGAAGGTATACATACACCTGCCCGCCGAGCCTGCTCACCCAGAGCCCCTTGGCGGGCAGGTGCATGTATACCTGCTCGCCAAGTGAAATCCTCGGCGAGCAGGCATAGAGATCCCACCTCGCCGAGAGCCTCTCGGCGAGCAGGTATACACACACCTGCCCACTGAGCCTGCTCACCGAGAGCCCCTTGGCGGGCAGGTGCATGTATACCTGCTCGCCGAGAGAAATCGTCGGCGAGCAGGCATACACCTCTCGGCGAGCAGGCATACATATCCCCGCTCGCCGAGAGCCTTGCCTGCTCGCCGAGAAGGATAACTCTCGGCGAGCAGGTATACAAACACCTGCCCGCCGAGCCTGCTCGCTAAGGGCCCCTCGGCGGGCAGGTGCAAGTATACCTGCTCGCCGAGAGGCTCTTGGCGAGGTGGGATCTGTATGCCTGCTCGCCGAGGATTTCTCTCGGCGAGCAGGTATACATGCACCTGCCCGCCGAGGGGCTCTCGGTGAGCAGGCTCGGTGGGCAGTTTTATGTATACCTTCTCGCCGAGAGGCTCTCGGCGAGGTGGGATCTGTATGCCTGCTCGCCGAGGATTTCACTTGGCGAGCAGGTATACATGCACCTGCCCGCCGAGGGCCTCTCGGTGAGCAAGCTCGGCGGGCAGGTGTATGTATACCTGCTCGCCGAGAGGCTCTCGGCGAGGTGGGATCTGTATGCCTGCTCGCCAAGGATTTCTCTCGGCGAGCAGGTATACATGCACCTGCCCGCCGAGGGGCCCTTGGCAAGCAGGTGTTTGTATACCTGCTCGCCAAGAGTTATCCCTCTCGGCGAGCAGGCAAGGCTCTCGGCGAGCAGGGATACATACACCTACCCGCCGAGCCTGCTCACCGAGAGCCCCTTGGCGGGCAGGTGCATGTATACCTGCTCTCTGAGAGGCTCTCGGCGAGGTGGGATCTGGACCTGCCCGCCGAGGGGCTCTCGGCGAGCAGGTATACTTGCACCTGCCCGCCGAGGGGCTCCCGGCGAGCAGGCATAGTGCACGCCTATGTGGGGGCGTGCACGCCCTCGCACGCCCATACAGGGGCGTGCACGTCCTTGATAAAGGGCGTGCGGTCCCACACGCCCTTTTCAAAGGGTGTGGGCGTGGGTGTGCCCCCGGGGGACGGGTGTGTGTTTATCAACGCCCTTTCTTACTCAGGCAAAGGCTGAGCAGTGGCTTGTCCTGTGCCAAAACTGAGGGGCAGCTGGGCCCGGGCCAAGGCTGAGCAGCAGCTGGGCCCGGGCCAAGGCTGAGCAGCAGCTGGGCCCGGGCCAAGGCTGAGCAGCAGCTGGGCCCGGGCCAAGACTGAGCAGCAGCTGGGCCCAGGCCAAGGCTGAGCAGCAGCTGGGCCCAGGCCAAGGCTGAGCAGCAGCTGGGCCCGGGCCAAGGCTGAGCAGCAGCTGGGCCCGGGCCAAGGCTGAGCAGCAGCTGGGCCCGGGCCAAGGCTGAGCAGCAGCTGGGCCCGGGCCAAGGCTGAGCAGCAGCTGGGCCCGGGCCAAGGCTGAGCAGCAGCTGGGCCCGGGCCAAGGCTGAGCAGCAGCTGGGCCCGGGCCAAGGCTGAGCAGCAGCTGGGCCCGGGCCAAGGCTGAGCAGCAGCTGTGCCTGGGACAAAGCTGAGGAGCAGCTGGTGAAAATTGCACTAGAGGCTGGATAGCCAGCTGGAGCAGGCGTCATGTCAGTTGTCATCTAATGACTACTGATTTTTCCTGGTGTAGCCAAAGGAAAAAAGGGACAAAACTCATTTTTCCCCAGATCAAATATTCAAATAATCTGTTTATCTTGGGTTTCAATGTGGTCAACCCTGCAAGATAAAGGCAATCTGCAAAAAATCTGGAAACTGTTTGGTTTGGGGAAGATCATGCTAAGCCCCTTCCTGACCATCAGTTCTTGAAATTTGAGCATGCTCAAGAGTTTGGATTCATTCAAAATCTAATCACTCACAACATCATCATACATAAAACAGAAGGCACAAATCCAGTAGAAATAGAAGTGCCTACCAAAGAATGTGGGCAAATAAAACAAGTATACAGAAGAACAGATGCAGGAAGGCACAAGAGGATTGGGAAGAATTTGAGTTGTACACAAAACAGTTCTCCTTGAAAGATAAAACACATTTTGATCAACCCAGATTAACAAGAACATCAAAGAGGGTGGCAGGATGGGCTGGTTACGTTCCATTAACAGCTCCATCTAGATCCTGCCAAGCGCTGTGGTGACCCATTTTGTGGTCAGCTAGTCAGGAGCATCACCGCCGCCAGCAAGATCATCAAGATACTCAGCAAGCATCAAGACTCAAGCCCCAAATCCTCAAGCCTCAAGATCCAACCCTCAAGATTCATCTTCTCAAGCCCTCTCAGCTCCCCTCTCTCCTTCTTCTTTCTTGGTCCTAACACAGAGTTGTCTGCGGGTTTATTTCTTTTTTTTTGTGTGTTGTTTCTGCTTTTCTTCCCCCTGCTCTCTTCTCTGGCTCTTGTTTATTTTCTTTCCTCTCATATCTCAGATTTTGGCTCTCTCTCCTTTTCTTAGCTCTTCTTCAGTTTCATTTCTGGTTTCCTTCTTCTGAACTTTTTTTTTTTATCTTGTTTTACTCTCTTTCCCTCTTCTTCTCTTGTGTTTGGTTTGGTTGTGTAGTCCGCGCGCACGGCGCGTGAGGAGATTATGACATGCTTGTCACAGGCCTCCAGGAATCAAATTTCCGGGTGAACTTGGAGGATGGGAGGCCATAGCATCCTGTTCTGATCCAAGTCAGGGGTTATCAATATTATCAATCTTTTTCTGAGTCCAAATCATCAAGAGCCCCTTCCAAGAGTCCAATTCCCCATCAAGAATCCTACAAAAAAAAAACCAACCGCCGCCGCGGATCTAAACCCCAGAGAAACAACTCAAAACCACTTCCCCAAAGCTATTACTTTGAATACATACAACTCATCCGGACAATTCGTAAGGGCAGCTCCCAGAGCACCTTTTTCCCCTCCCAGCGCTGCCTCCGGCCTAGCACCAAGCGGAGCTCCATAGCGCCCCGGTGGCTCACCAGCCTGTCTGCACAAGATCTGGCAGGAGGGGGTGTACGGTGTCCAGAGGAGTATGCCCATGGTCACCAGCTGCACTTGGAGGGCTGGGGAGCTATTCAATGGTGCTTAAACATGACTCCGTAAAGTCACAAGCGGGCTTCAGATTTCCACATTTATCAATAAGCAAACTTTCAGTTTTTAAGTCCTGAGATGAAGCACATGATTTTTGTGACAAAAAGAATTGAATTTCAGGATTTGGTCAAGTGGACAGCAGAATTTAGATGCGGAGAATGAGAAATTTCTATTTTAAAGAGACAGGACCCCACCTGATACATAAAAATTTGTACAGCCAGGGCCTCCAGAACGCCATGTCCACCATGAGTAATCATGTTACTTTGATCAAGATACATGGACACAAAGATGAGTATCAGTTTGATCTTGCTTGGATGACATTGTAAATCTCACAATATTGGGGTGCTAGAGTTCTTTCATGAGAATAATCTACTTTGCAGTTTACAGAGCACCTTCCTCAGTATCGAGGGGGGTTTGAGTGCAACAATTTTGTTGGTGATCCTAGAAAAACCCTGCATCACAAATCAATAATCAAGCAGTATCTATTTTGAGCTGGGCCTGGCTGTTGAGCTAAGCAAAGCGGAGGAGGAGCTGGCGGATGCAGGTGTGGGTGAGCCCAGAAGCCAGAGGGTCGGCAATGTGCCTCCGCATCTGCAGTACAGCAGCTCTGTCAGCTCCGCGCCCGCCGTCAGTGACGCCGGTAAAAGCCTCCAGGGCTCATGCTACAACGTTTTGATTGGCACCCTTTGTCCTGCTGTTTGTGGGGGATCTGATTGTAGGTGATATTAACTAGCTGGTGGTGAGCTGGAAAACTTTCCCTGAAATATACAGCGGCGTAGCCGCCTTAAATAAGCACCACTCCTGGTTGAGATATGGTGGCAGAAACACAAATAAAAACCAATTTGGTAATATTTTGAGACCCATCAGACTGTAGCTGCCACATTTTGGGATTTTCATGAGCAAAATGCTGACCCAAATTAATCTATCAACATTGTTGATCTTAATTTTACCAATATAATATAACAAATGTTAGCCTCAGTTGAGATACAGTGGCAGAAACACCAAAAGCTACCCAATTAGGCAACATTTTGAGACTAATCAGACTACACCAGCTCCTTTTCAGGATTTTCATCCCTGGAAGGCATACCAAAACCATATTTCTTGATTGATGAACATTTTGGTACCAATATCATGAAATAATCATATAGTGGCAGAAACACAAATAATGAGGCAATAGTTTGAGCAGCAATGGGCCACTGCACTACACTAACGTTATTGGACAATAACTGTGAGTGTAGCCATTTTATTGACTCCCAAATTCATGTTATTTGTTATCTGAGATACAAGTATCCAGACTAACAATAACAAGAAATAACAGCAATAAAAACAATAACAGGCCTTTTATTGCTACTAACAGGATACAATAAACGTTATTGCTGTTATCCATCACTATTTCCTGGGCAAGTTCCTGTATTGTTAGCAACACAAAAAACAAGATAACAGAAAATGTTTTTATTGTTAGCTGGTTTTGGCTAAAATACACTACACTAACAAATAATGTTAGTGTATTGGCCCACCGTTGGTTTGAGACTGATTAACTGGGGCTGCTACATTTGGAGATTTTCATGGGGAAAATCTTTCCTAAATAATCTCTCAAAGTTACTCCTAATTATGTTCCCAATATCATGAGATCATCCCCATTGCTGCTTTAGATATAGTCATAGAAACACAACAAAATCAACCAAATAGGCAAGCAATATTTCACAGTTATAAGACTGTAGCTGCAACATTTTGGTATTTTCATGGACCAAAGATTTCTCAAATTGATGTTTGGAAATTGATGATCCTCATGGTACCAATATCATGAAATAAATCTTAGACCTGGTTGAGACATAGTGGCAGAAGCACAAAAAACACTGCCTAATAATTAGGGGATAGTTTTAGACTGACCAGACTCAATCAATCTCTTGAGATTCAACAAAAGTTGAACCTTACATTATGAGAAAACTAGAGTCCAAGGCGGCTACGCCGGAATTGGTTGAAGGAACCCCTCTCAGTCTCTTCCCAACCCCCACTGTGCCCAAAGCCCAGTTCAGCCATCCCCCACTTGAAATTTTGCATCATTGCTATCCTCAAATCTGAAAAAACATAGATTCATGTAAATATAATATGAAGACACCTTCACAATTGCAGTAAAGTTACTTTATCTGAGCTGATTCACACAAATAAAACCTAAGAAGAACCCCAAGACCTCACACCACCAACCCTCCATCCCATGAAGAAAACAGTTATTTTTACTCCCCCAACTCCAACCCCTTCAAAAAAATAAGTCAAGAACACTAAGTGCATGTGTAGATTTTTTTGCAAGCATGCAGTGACGGAAAACTCTAAACTCAATGAGCAATAAAAAGAGAGGGGGAGAGAAAGAAAAAGAAAGCCTTTTAAAAGGTGTTATAAAAGAATCAGATCAGGAGTGAGAGTAAATGGATGTGACTCTGAGGAGGGTGCAATGGAAATAGGGAGACAGAGGCAGGTTAATGAGATTTGTTGTGGGAGGAGGGATGAGAGAACAGAATCCAAGTGATCAATTGTATTGAATGGTTTATCTATGTCTAGCAGCCTTGAAAAGTTGGTGCCTACAATTACAAATGACAGAAAGACTAAAAAAATCTACACAACCATGTGGATGCACACACAAAAATTTGAAATAAGAGCCCACTGGCAAAGAAAAAGGTGGCAGTTGTGTGTGTTCAAACTCAAAAAAAAAGAAGAAGAAAAAAAAGAGAAACAGAGAAAAAAGCAACCAAGCTGCTGAAAGCAGGAAAACAAAGCTGGAGAGCTACACATGCACATGCTACAGATAGACGAGTAAGAAAGGGAGAGAAATAACAAGGAGGGGGCTGGGTTAGAAGAAGAGATGATGGGAGAGTTAGAGGAGCAGGCTGAGCGCGGGGCCAGTCAACAAGAGTGTCCTGATAAGGTCAGCAGAAGGGACACTTGAACTATTTTCTATTTTTCACCGGAGCCAGTTTCTCTGGCAACAGTTTCTTAGCGCTAAATTTGTTGGATAAGAGCATTCAGTCGGAGGAGGGCAGGTTGTTGGCTGAGGCAAGGGAGGGATTATCAAAGGCTCCAAGGGCATAGAATCCGGTCAGCAGCCAGTCCTTATCAATCCATCGGGCGCGCAGCCATTGATCAAACCGGGTGTTCTCCTTGGAGGATGGGTGGGCCCTGCCCATCTTCTTCTCTTCCCCGCTATTGCTGGGTCTGGGGAGAAGGAGGGCAGGAGTTCGATGGAGATGGCAGCGACGGGGATGATCTTGATGTGAATGTGCACCTTTGGCGGCGGGTGGCCATGCCCAAAGATTGGCTGGAGCTTGGAATGGCTTCTGGGAACGTACCCGTCTGGATGGATGCCTGGGTAGCCAATGGTCAGGTCAGCGAGCTGCAGATTTGGCACCTTTTGGCTCAGCGCATGCAGACAGAACAGCGGGCCAGTCAACTGAGGCGGCAAGGAGTGTTTCAAATCGTCCTTCGCCCCCCACTGGCACAAGCCAGGATCAGCGCCCGGTTTCAAAGGAAGAGTGTGGTCAGAGACAAACTCACAATGATAGATTTGACCTTAATGCTTGCACTGGCTGCCCGCGTCATCACCTTCACCAGCGTGCCCTCCGGGAGGATGAGCAGGCCAACTTTGTCCAGCGCACGGTCTCGCGGATGGCAGTTGTCCGCCACTAAGCTGTCTAGCTGGTTCAGCAGTCAGCTCGATTTTCCGTTGTCAAGGAGCGGTCAAGCTGTTTCTTCTCGCTGAGTTTGTGGGAGAGAGCAAGTTTGAAGGCGTGCTCAACGCTGGCCTTACAGGGGTAGTAGCGCAGGGTTTTAGTCTGGCCGTGGCGCAGAGAGCTGGCAAGGCCGGGGCTGGAGATGTATTGCTAATCAAAGGAGGGCACGGAGTTGGCAAGTGAGCGTTAGTTGAGGCCGAACAGCCGGCCCGGCAAGCCCATTGTCGACAGAATCGACCACCTCGCACTGCCTATCTTTGACCGCACTGCCGACGAGGCGCCTTTTGGCCCAGAACTGCTATGATCCGACGGCGGCGAGGAGACTGGAGGTGGAATTTGGGCGGCTCTTGCAAGCACATGGAGGAGGGTTGGAAGTATTCAGCCCAACATGGTGTTCGGACCAGCCCCACTTGGTGGTCTCCCGGAGCTGGGCATGGGTGGAGGGGAAGAAAGTGTGTATGATGGTGATCACCAAGCCAGCAAAAAGGGGGAGGGGGTGTATAATCAGAGGCAACAAATACAGCCAGATTGAACTTGCGGGTATGTGGCTGTCCTTGGCGTGGGATTTCTTGCGGGCTGAAACGGAGGGGTTGATGGATGTGGCTGGTCGGCAGGTTGATGAGTTGTGTGCTTGGCAACAGTGAGTATGGTCGAGTTGTGAGGGGGGGGGGGGGCTGACAAGGCTATATAAAACGGCCACAAAGCAGTGGCAGATGTCCTTCAGGGCATCCCCCGTTGCACTTGCGCGGGTTGATGGCCTCACAGCCCCAACTTTTGCTTCTCACACTTGTGCCAGGCTGAGTGGGTTAACTCCGGTCTCTTTTCACCTGTGGCATGTCACAGGCTGGGAGTTCATTAAATCTTTGGGACTTCTTGTAAATACTTTCTTTTATAATTTGTATTTTTTGTTTGTTTATAGCATGTATCTTTTTTTTTTGTTACTGCATGTCTATAGGGGAAACCCTTGAATTTTTTTTTTGGTGAAACTGTGGTTTTAATAAACTTAGATAAATTTACATATGCGTGCTTAGTGCTAGTATGTCAAATTTTTCATCACTTTGCCAAGTGATGCCAAGCTGAGTGCGCATGCAGCACCAAGGGCTTAGATGAAACCTTCACAAATTGTATGTAATTTTCAGAAATATGTACAAAAATAATTTTAGGGAGATTTTATAAAGTCATACCCAAGTCCTGGTCAATCCAAGGTTTGTCCCCCTGTACTTGTCCCTTAACTTGAACTATGTTGCAAAAACTTCAGCAACTGAAGAATGTGTCACACAAATTTACATGTGCATGTTTTTTTGACACACTAACAGATATAAAGCTTTTTGAAATTTATGATAAACACATGATAAATTGAAATTTATGATTCCCGTGGAAAATCCCTTGTTTCTGCCAAGTATTTGATATTGCTTTGCATTGCAGTTTCAAATGTGTTATAAAATAGTTCCAATAAAACATAGAGTCAAGTTAAAGTTGGTTCCAAGTTGACTCTGTTGTGGCAAGATTATGGCTTTATGGTTTATTTCATATTTCTCATTTACATACTCCATACTTAAATACTATTTACATACATTTATTTACATAGTATTAGTATGTCTCTAGGTTTAGTTTCTCAGCAACCCAAATACATAGTTGTATATACTATAAATACCTTACTGCTCTCGCAATATTATTTTCCCCTTGGGGGAGTTTTTCCTATTTATATCACATCTATCACCTCTGCGCTCTACAGGTTATGAGCCCGTGCTGTCACCAGCGGAGCATGGCAAAGATAGATTAGGATTTGGATCTTTCAGACTTCAACTGATATCCGCACTCTCAAGCCCGGGATCTTTCAAGCTCAAGCCTTGATATCCCCATTTTCAGTTAAGATTTTTCAATTTCTATATTGATATCTTAAGAAAACATCTTTATGGTTCATACTTGTTCCAAACGCCTGCCAACTATAACGCGGACTTCACCACGCAAGTAACTCCCACCAAAACCAAACAAGCAGAAGAAGATTCATCGGTGTGGTGGACAGTTTGGTACACGCGGAGGGATCAAGATTTTATTGCGCGTGGCACGCGCCGGAGGACGTCAAGGTTCAAGACATCAAGGCCTCATGCTCTCAAACTTCCAGGCTTTCTCAGTTTCAATGGCGCGGCGTGGCGCGCTTCCTCAAGGCGTTTCAGGTTTTCTTTTCCTTTCTTTTCTTTTGTTTCTGTTTTCATGGTTCTGTTTTCCTGTCAGTTTCTCTTTCATCATGTTTGTTATTTTCTTTTCTTATATGCGCATATTGGTTAGGTTTTGGATGAGGATGGTTGTTTTTTGTCTTGTTTCATTTTGTTTTGTTTTGTTTCTGCTGTTTTGTTTGTTGTAGCGCGCGCGTGCGCGCTAGGTTGTGATGAGATGCCTGCTACATGTCACCAACTCCAAGGTTTGAGTTCAGTTGGAACTCAGGCTTTGGAGCGGCATGGACCCACTCTGAACCGTAAAATTCAGTTCTCCATCAAAATTCAAAGTTATAAGTCTTGGCGCCTTCTGCCTGTATCCTGAGAATCCCACGTCTTTTAAGCTCATTATCCCCGCAACGCCGATCTCCTCCAGCTTTCTGGTTTAGATCACAACCCCGCTGGCAGTATCCCCAGCTCCCTCACTGCAAGAAAAACTCTAGAAACTGCTTGCAGTTGAGATGCAAGAGCTCAAGGCAAGCTATGCCTCATGCATGAATCAAGCACTGGTTGATTCCATGCACATTGCCTAATTTATGCAAGAGTGAGTCTAAGGTACAAAAAACTGAGTACAGGAGTTGATACCTGTGCAAATTCCCCTTTCATGTGAAAATTCCCCTTTCATTTGCACATACCCCTTTCATGTGCACATATCCCTTTTGTATGCATTCACCTTTCATAATGTGTACATAGCCCTTTATGTGCACATACCCCTTTCATGTGTGTATATCCCTTTCATGTGCATGTATCCCTTTCACAATGTGTACATACCCCTTTCATCATGTGTTCATGACCCATTCATGTTTACATGTCCCCTTTGAGTTTTTTACATCCCTTTCAATACCCCTTTCATCATTCAGGTTTACATACCCCTTTGATGTTTACATATCCCTTTCATGTGCAAATACCTCTTACTGCACGTACCCCTTTCATGCATGAATACCCCTTTCATGCATACATACCCCTTTCATCATGTGTACATATCCCTTTTATGTGTTTAGACACCTTCTCACATTGCCCTTTCATGCGTACATATTTCTTTCATCTGTACATATCCCTTTCATGTGTACATACCCTATTTATGTTATTCTGGCTGAATTCAATGGCACATGGAGTGTTTAATAGAAGAAAATAAAAGGGTGCTCAGGGGGATGCTCATTTGCCTCAGCCTACTGCATGAGCACTACAGCATGTTCAACATTGAAATGCTGAACAAGGTACACAGTGAAGGTGTGCCAGCACAGAATTTGGGTGCTTGACTCCAGCTTGAGACAATCTTTGATTGAAGCTTGCTGCATCTCAACTGCAAGCAGTTTCTAGAGTTTTTCTTGCAGTGCCTCCTCAAACAAAAACCGCCGACGCGCAACTCCAAGCCGTCAGAAAATCATCCCCCCCCACGCTTACACAACTGATCACCGCGCCCATTCACGGCCAACCACCCCCAAGGGCACACACATCTCAGATTCTCATTTCTTATTCCCCTCCTCCAATTGCTGCCGGCCCAGCACCGGCCAGAGTTCCTCATCGGACATGTTGGAACACAAGGAATCTTGAAACCCATTTCTACCCGGTCTTTATCCTCAGAGTTCTCCAACGGGACGACCCTCAAACAGCCCCTTGACCTCCAACAAACCTTCTGTCGGTCCTTTGAAAGGTAAGGCCCGAGTCCAAGTCAATCCTTTCGACAAACAAGAAGAGGCAGAACACAACCAGTCCCGCCCAGATCCTCCCCAACAAGAAATGATTCCAGAACCCGACTTCACGGCAATGCTGAATCAGGAGATCATCCAAAATGGCTTGTCAAACTTCGATGGCAACATGCTCCAGCTACTACTCATCAAAAATCTTTCAGTCTCTCAATCGGCCACCGTCAATAATCTGTTGAGGTGTTGTGTGCTACATGGTTGTTGTTGAGTTTTCTCCTTATGTGCTCCCAACCTTTCTCTCTCATTTCACATTCTGTGACATCTTGTAGTGTAGTCAACTGAGGCAGCAGAGACGTGGAAGGCTCTTTCCTCATCCTTCCACGAACTCCTTCATCTTGTGTTCTGCTGTCTCAGGTGAGTTATTCTCCTCTTTCCTTTTTCTGTTTCTTTTCCTTCTCTATATGAAATGAACTCATCCTTCCACGAACTCCTTCATCTTGTGTTCTGCTGTCTCAGGATGATTCATCTCATCATAATCAACTTAAGTGGCAACAACTCGGAAAGGATGTTCAACCCTCCCTAGCTCTCAACGGATTGAACTATCCACACTGGGCGGCGTCGGTCAAGGACTTGGTGGACACGGTCACCAAGAGACTCGATTACTTCAAAATGGACCAATACAAAGAAAACCCGGACGTTTCTTGTGGAGTTCTTGCGGTCATCAAGGCCTCAATTGATCCGGCGCTGCGCTCATCGCTCAACGGTATGAATGCGCACGGGGCTTGGATTTCTCTGGAGAAGAGATTTGCAAACCCCTCTTGGTCGCTTCTCATCAGTCGATGGTCTGACATCACGCTAGCCCCGGATGCCTCAGATTCACCTGCTGCCAGCTATGAGTCTTTAAAGAGGAGCTGGCTTGACTTGGAGAAGCAACTGGGAGGGTTGACAACAGATAAGTTGTTGTCCCTTTCTTTCCACACCAGCCTCAAACGATACAGTCAGGCGCTAACCAACACAATTGACTCTCAATCAGCGATTATGCCCAACCTTGTCATTGAGTTGACCGAGATTCTCAACATGGCGTCAAGGCTTCATCAGGCGGGATTGTCGTCGTCGTTGATGGGAATGTCATCTCAGAGAGGGACTGGGTCCTCGAGAGGAGGAAGAGGCCGTGGCGGTTTTGCTTCGAGAGGCTCAAGAGGTCGTGGCGGCGGTCAATCTTTGTTGGCTCAGAAGGAACACAAACCTGACTATTGGGGAAAGAAGTATCTAACGGCTGAGTTTCCCTGCAATGTTTGTTGGGATTGGGGCCATTGGGCGCAGGACTGCCCCAGGGTCAAGAAGGGGCTACCACCACTCGAAGATCCCCGGAGGCAAAACCCAGGATGGCAACCGAAGAAGTCCTCAGTCTTATCAACTTGATTAGTAGTCTCTGATGGAACCCTGGCGTCCGTCTCGGCCAATCCGGAAAACGCAGGAGACGTACTCTGCGATACGGGAGCAACTAATCATGTAACGTCGCAGTTAGTTCTTCATTTCCCTGCGACCGGCTAATATTTGACTCCGTGTTGCATCTGAAGAATGCATTCCCGTAGACGGAATTGGAGATGCCAAGATTCCAACTGCTCACGGTACCCTACTCCTCAGCAACGTTCTCCTATGCAAGCATGTTCGTGGCATGGTCTTATCGGTTGGTTTCTTCGACAAGTGGGACGGCTCGGTTGGTTTCTCAAACGGATCTTTCACTTTCAGTCAAAGTGGTCGGCGATTCCTGTCATATCTGGATAACTATTGGTGGTATATTTCAACCACTGCCCCAAATTCCTCTGTTTCTTGCGCCTCTGATACTCGCCACTCCAGTCCAATTTTGTCTTCTCTGTCCTCTCATACCTGGCATGCCCGCCTGGGTCATTTAGCAATGCAAACCTTTAATAAGTCCATCACAAACAACGCAGTCTTAGGGCTGCCTGACAAGCCCATCAGTCAGCCGTCAAAGAAGTGCAATTTGCGTTCCCTTGGGAAAAGGACCCATTCTGCGGTGAAGTCGCCGACCCGACAGATTGCGGACAAGCCTGGTTCCATAGTTTCAGTAGACTTGGTTGGACCATTTCCGGCTGCTTTAGATGGTAGCACATATGGACTTGTTGTCCACAATATTTTTTCTTGGATGATGTCGGTTTTTGGTTTGAAGTCAAAGGATTTGGCGGCGAAGGAGGTTATGTCCTGGACCGAGAATTTCAAGAAGCACTGTTCTCATGATTTACTCTGTATTAGGTCGGATTGCGGCGGAGAGTTCACCTTCAACAAGTTCAACAACTACCTGAAGAAGCATGAGATTTGGCACAAATTGTAGGTACCTTACGAGCACCACCAAAATGGCAGTGTAGAGAGAACCAACCGGACGCTCCTGGACATGGCCAGAACATTTTTGATTCATGCAAAGCTTCCAAACTCACTTTGGTTTCTTGCATTCAAACAGGAGGCCTTCATATTTAACAGGATCGTGCACGACAATGCGGTCAAGACTCCCTATGAGTTATGCATGGGCAAGACACCTTCGCTAGACATGGTCAAAGTTTTTGGGTGCCGAGCTTATCTCCATAACATTAAATACACCAAGCAGTTCGTGCCGCGGTCATCCCCCCTCATTCACGTTGGAACCTCGGACACCTCTCATGGATGGATCCTCTGGAATCCAAACTCCAAAAAGCTTGAGACTGGAGCCTCAGTAATTTTTCATGAGGACAATCTTCCCTCCCAAATGACTAACTCTGGAACGCTGAATGCCGTCTTGAACTCCATACAGGCACTTCATCTAGGGGATTTCACTCAGATTTGGGAATTTGAAATTCAGGACGCCTCCCTTGCTTTGGCAGTGTCTTTATTGCCGTTTTTGTCAGATGCTCCCACCACTTATCACCAGGCGATTAACTCGGAACTGAGCGTTGAGTGGATGAAGGCATGTGATGCCAAAATCTACATGATGCTCTTGTTAAATGTCTGGGAGGAAGTTCTGGCCTTGGATAGCTTTGAAGTCCTCAACTGTCGTTGGGTTTTTGCTCTCAAACGGGACCAGGAGGGGGAGATCGTCAAGTTCAAGGCAAGGATAGTTGCGCAGGGATTCCAACAAGTCAATGGAGTGAATATAGGAGAAACCTTTGCGCCTACACCCACTTTCCCTTCTCTTCGGCTGCTCTTGGCAATGGCTTTGCGCTTCAAGTGGCCGGTGGCTTCCTTTGATGTAAAGTCGGCTTTCCTTCACAGTGGTATCGACTATGATGTCTACATTTGACCTCGGCCTGGTGTCAAAGTTTCTTCCGGCTGCGTCCTCAAACTCCAGAAGACGTTGTACGGAACAAAACAGGCGAGTCGGTGCTGGTGGCTTCATTTGAAGACCAAATTAGCAACTATTGGTTTCTTTCCCAACCTTGAAGACCAGTTGATTTACATCTACAAGGGATTGGATGGTTTGGCTTTCCTCTGGGTCCACGTGGATGATGGACTGTTCACGGTGAGCTCTCAGATGTTGATGGATCAATTGAAGAAGGCGCTTGACTCGGCTCTTGACTTGAAATGGGATGAGCGTCTGTCTAGAATTGTTGGCATTTGTGTTTGTGAGGTGGATGGCGGTTTCACACTGGATTAACCAATGCTGATCAAGAAAATCCTGAGCTATGACCCCTCCAACATCAAGACAAGGTCGCCGCTCCCGTCTTCGGACCTGTTTTCTAACCCCTCTGTAGAAATGGACCGAGATTATTTGTCCAGGATTGGCTGTATCCTGTACTTGGCTCAGGGTTCTTGACCCGATCTGTCTTTTGCGGTTAACTACCTGGCTAGGTTTTTGATGGCTCCTGATCAGTCTCATTGGGACACCCTCAGTAATCTCATATCCTACATCAGATTCACTGCCAACCTCTCTTTGCCAATCAAGGCTTCGGGCAACAAGTCAGACTGTATCAAGACGTTTGTGGATGCAAATTGGGGAGGCAAAGGCTGGTGTTCTGTACATGGGTTCATCACCAACGTCTGGGGGGCTCCCATTTCATGGGCTTTGAAAAGACAGTTGTGCGTTGCAAGGTCAACGTGTCAGGCCAAGTACATGGCGCTTTCTTTCGCGTCAAAAGACTCTTGTTTCATCAGGTCACTTCTTTCAGGGTTCTTTCCAGTCCTTCCTCCTCGCATCTGTTCGGACAACAAGGCGGCAGTCTACATTGCAAGGGACTCTGAGACGAGAAAAGAACATCGGCACATCGACCGCAAGTTCCACGTCATCAATGAGCTTGTACACGGACAAAGTACGCCTTGAATGGATCTCCACCAACGATCAGCTGGCCAATATCTTCACCAAGGCTCTTGGCTGGCGGAAGGTCTCGGAATTTTTGTCTCAGACGGGGCTGAGGCCGCCGTCTCACACCTTGGCAAGTATTGGGGGGAAAGTATGCGCTGGCTGCAATGATCATACGCCCCCCGCGATTGTTTGTCTCCCTCTGGATTCTCCCAACAAAGGGTAGTTACGTTACGTTGCGTTATCCGCGCAATTTTGGTAACGTAACTATCCCCGTTATCCGCCCCCCCCCCCGTTACTTTACTAGTAACGGGGCCATTTTAGGCCCCGCGCGTAATGTAACGGGCCTCATTTTTGAGGCCCGTTATCGCGTTATCCCCCGGATAACGCAATAACGGACCGTTTAAGGCTTTTTAGCCACCTTTTTTGCCCGTTCTCAGGGGCTCCGCGCGCCCGGATAACGCAACGAGCATAAAAAAACTGGCTTAATGTGGTGCGATAACGTAATTGCACCGCCGTTACGCGTAACGCGTAGATAACAACAAAAATTCCGTTACGTTACCGTTATCTACGCGTTACGCGTAGCGTAACTACCCTTTGTTGATTCTCCTGATTGACAAGAAAAATGCCGCGTGATGATTGGTTCAACGGAAGTTAACCCAATTTGCTTTATTCTGTGGATTTTTGATGGTCCTACAGGTTTTCAACCGGGCTGCATTCTTCCATCTCACGGTTATGGCTACTTCAAGACTTCACCGTGGTTCCTGTCTTTCAATTTTTCTCAGTCCTTGTGTTGTTTTTCTCTGTTTGGTTGTCATTTTCTTCTATTCTGATTTCTTTCTACTGTTGGTTGTTAAAGTTTCCATTCTTCTTTATCATCTTAATTCTCTTTGTTCTTTGTTTTCTTTCTTTTTGGGGTTGTTGAGGGGGGGAGTGTTGTGGCAAGATTATGGCTTTATAGTTTATTTCATATTTCTCATTTACATACTCCATACTTACATACTATTTACATACATTTATTTACATAGTATTAGTATGTCTCTAGGTTTAGTTTCTCACCAACCCAAATACATAGCTGTATATACTATAAATACCTTACTGCTCTCACAATATTATTTTCCTCTTGGGGGAGTTTTTCCTATTTCTATCACATCTATCACCTCTGCGCTCTACAGACTCCAACCCCTTTCCAACATGCCTCAAGTTCAATTGAGCATCATCTCAAAATGAATTCATCATGGCTTCAGCAACCGGACTCTGCCACAACTTGGTTACATCTGAACCAAACGGACCGGCGTGACTGACCGCCAGATTTGACTGACTTACAACTTTCCCGACCCACTTATCTGAACTCAACTCAAACTCTTTTCCCGACCCACTTATCCAAACTCAACTCCAACTCTCAACCAACATCAACTCTGCTCATTCCCAATTCCCAATCAACACCATTCTTCTTTTCTCCCTCATCCTCAGCTCTCATCCACTCTCTAACTTCACCCCATTCCTCCTACTCAACACTCACCTCTTCTCAAATCTTCTTACCTTCCCTTTCTCTCACTGTAAATCTCATCCCCATCAACCTCAATCCTTTCTCCCCTTCCCTTCCTCCTCTCTTACCTCCTGAAATCTACTCAATTCTCTATCTCATTGAACTTGTGTTTTTTATTTCTTTTCCTTTTTTTATAGGAGGGGAGACTGTAAGAGTTTCACTCAGGTTTCACACTTACTCAAACTGAACTCATTAGACACATATGTACTTATGCTTATACATGATATTGTTGCCCAATATATCTTGTACTCCCGTTTGAAGGACTCCTCTCTCCTTTTTTCCTCAAGCTGGACTTCACCATGTTTTTCCCTTTCTTGTCATTCCTTCAAAATACACACTCTTTTCATAGAACTTCAGGCCTTTGGCCCTCCGCTCCACTGATCACTCAGTGAAGGACTTCCAGTCCTTACAGAACCCCTGGCACCCGCCATGGGTGCCTGCAGGCGCATAGAATTATGTACAGAATTGTGACGGGTACCCGCCGGCGGGTGCCAAGTGCCATCTCTAGTAACTAGGGTTGAAATTGCATGGGGAAACAGAATATGAAGTCTCAACAAGGATATCTCTCAATTTGAAAACAATATGAAGTAATTCATATGTAAAAAGGTAGAAAAGGCAGACTTTAGTTTGGCTGTGCTGACTCTAAGGCTGACAATCACTGTAAAATTTGAAGAAAAAATCTTCATGGATTATTGACTATTATTATCAATCAAAATTGCATGGGAGTTCTGAGAAAGCTCCTGTGTTGCTTCATTGGATTTCTGATAAAACTCTCTGAATATTTCAATTCTAACTAATATTAAATTTGCATGGATAACTGAACCATTTCTGTGTTGAGGGTAACTTGGGTGACACAAGACTAAGAGAAGTTTTACAAGATGTCAAGGACAAATTCCCAGCACAATGAGTCAAAGTATGATCATCATTCAGTGAGGATCACAGTGAGGGGAAACAACTAGACTATATACATGTACAATATAGGCTAAGTTGTGGGTGTATAGATTAGAAGCATAATGCATAAGGAAATGCTAATACACTATCTCAGCATTCTGAGGCTCTCAACATATTTTGTGGGCCTGGGGGGGCAGATGTCTATTTGGAGTTATCCACCTTGAAATTAGCATCTGAACAGAGTTTTTTATATGTAGTATCATCCACCCCCTTGGAATTTACACCACCGCCACCAGTGGGGGCCTTTTTTTGTTTCAAAGAGGGCAGGATTTACAAATCAGATTTCTTTCTGAAATAGAGCTTTTAGCAGAATCAACAAAATTGCTACGAACCACAGGCTTAATTTGGTCCTTACGACAACAGTCAACACCCGTTGGATAAGCCCCATTGACTGTCACACCATGCACGCAGCTAAACTGATTATTACCCATAGAATTTGCCTTGTTGACTGTCCGGGAGTAAAGGGAAAGAAGAATGGTTAGATTCCCTTATATCAATCAAAATCTTTACCTGCTGGATGAATATGAGGGAAGAAAGATTTACAAAAGTAGGTGACTTCTCCTCGGTCTATTCTTTTGAGGGTGCAAGTTCCCTGTGGCTTATCCTTGTCAAGATTACATAAAAAGTTTCCGGGGTTGCTTGTTTTGCTTTGAACTGAACAGAGGTTTGTTATACCTACAAGCAAAGTGACCGTGAACTTCATTTTGAAAGTAAGAGATGATAGAGATAATTTTTCAAAGAAGTTTTTAAAGGGATTTGCGTTTGTTGGTTCGAGATTTTTGGTAGTGATAGATGTGGATGACGAGATCATGAAAGCGGGGCATCAGTCGTCCTTTTATAGTCGCGAGAACGGCGCCTTCTCTAGCTTGTCCACGGAGGCCAGCTGCACAAGCAGCAACGGTACAAAAAGGGTGCATCGGTTGCCCAGATCCGCATCCCCTTGAATCAGTACCAAGTGCCCGACGAAGCCTCCGGTGTCCATGTCAACATAGGCAATAGTCAGCTTTATGATTTATGCATCCAAGCTCCCGGCAGAGAATCAAATGAGAAGTGACGTGCTAAAAAGACTCTCCTCCGGCTCGGGAGCTCGTTGCATCATCTGGTTTCCGAGTCAAACCAACCGAGAAGGAGACGTCGATATTCGCATGTTTGTCACTGATGGGGCCAGCTCTAGCCCGGCCCGTTCAATGAATGATGAAGACGTCAGAGCATGTTCTGAGTCGATCGGGGCCATCAGAACTGCCAATTATGGCCAACAACAGGCTGATTCAGAATCATCGGTCTCCCACAACCGATTCTCAGTTGAAACTTCAACCGAGCTGACACCCATCGGTTGGTGTGGGCCGATGGTCCCTCGGCTGACCACCGGCCGAAGTTATCTTTTCGTTGGTCATACAGTGGTCCGATTTTGGCTTGGCTTCCGAGCAGCCGACTTTAACTCAGGTGACAAAACCCCTAACTTATCAAAGTCCCTCCCCATGCGGGAGGTCGGAGTTCGGAGTTCGGGTGGTGGTCCGGGGGGTGACTCATTTGGGTGGAGCTTAAGTTTGGCTGGTGGCAAAGCCACCCCTCCCGCAGGGAGGGACTTACGGCTAAAGCGACTGTTTGGGTGGGAGACCACCCACCAAAAAGTGATGGAAAATCACTCTTTGAATTTTGTAGCCTGCAGCTTCAACGCTGCCCCCCCCCCCCCATTATCGGAACTTAAGCTGCTTTATACTTTGTTGATTTTTTGAGCTCATCACATCAACATCACATTTTCCAAGTTTTTTTTTGATAAATTTTTGCAAAGCCCACCCAGACTCAAGACGGCGGTCTTCACAGGCGGTGCCTGGCCCCGCAGGCCTGTGCGGGTCAAGTTTTTGTTTCTCTTATTTTGGCTTTGCTTGTCTGCTATACTTTTTCCTTTGAAAATCTGAGCTGACAGGAAGGAAGATGAGGTGCAGGTGCATCTGTCGATGCTTGGGACCTCATATGTAGCTCGCATAACGAGCAAGCTACAGGCTCTCAAAGTTGAACCAGGATTTTGCCTGATGGTCTCAGGCAAGCACTCCCGCTTTGGGTCTAAGTCCCTCCCTGCGGTCGGCGGCACTCTGCTCCCCACTCAGCCCCGCAGAGGAGGGACTTTGTTAAGTTAGACAAAACCCTTGGGTTGTTGTCCCCCGAGTTTAGCTCAGATGCAAGATTGTAACAGGCGCGCGCAAGGAATTTTGAATCGGTTGCGCGCATCCCAGATTAACAGCTAACTTAACCAAGTCCCTCTATTAGGGAGGTTCACAATTAAAATTTGTAAAACTTTAGGACCCATTTTAACCCATTTATGAACATATTTTTAGAAAGTTGATAAGTTGCACTGATTGAACAGTCACACCTTTTTCTGGACATCTTGCCAAAATTTTAAAATTATGTTCATAAAGGGTTTAAAATTGGCTTTAAAGTTTTATTTTTATCCTAATGTGAACCCCCCTATTTTCACAATAGGATAAAAATAAAACTTTAGAGCCAATTTTAAGCCCTTTATGAACAACTTTTGTAAAAATGAAGAAGTTTCTCTGATTGTCAAGGGACACTCAATCTTGTACAGTGGGTCAACTTGTCAGCCGGGCTACTATAATAAGTTAGAGCCCGGCTAACTATTGTAGCATAACAAAAATTGTATGTAATAATAGCGGCGCAGAGCGCCACGTACAAAATATGGTTCTTTCTGGTAAAAAGACCTAACTGCGGCGCAGAGCGCCGCGTACATAAAAATAAAGATTCCTTAGACGAGTAAGGAAAACAAAGCTCCGGCCGAAGAATCGGCAAGAGAAAGAACATTAGTTCAAACCCGTTCTCAAGCCAAGAGAACGGGCCGTCAGATAATCTCAGGAGAATACTAAACCGAGAGTAGTCCCCATGAGAAATAGAAGACTTCGGCCGGGGAGGAGAGAAACAGAACTATACCATTCCTCCTCCCCCGGCCGACGATTAAACAACTGATCACGCTATTGCTCGAGCCGAGGAATAGCAAATGGATCTTATGACAAATAGAAAACGAACGGGAGTGAAGGGACCAATAGAATCCCCCTTCACTCCCGTCACTCTTGTCAGAAGCACGCTTCCTCCGGCCGAGAACCCGAGGAAGCCTGTGCAAGAAAAGCTACAACCCTACCGGTTGTAGCTCGGATATTTAAACAAGGGCCTTTGGGCGAAGGAAGGCCCCTCAGATACCTTTATAACCGACTCGCAGCCTCGCCAGACTCGCCCTCGTCCTATCCGACCAGCGCGCCTTCTGACCTAGCTCCAATTACGGTTTCTTCGGAATCAATCGCTTTTTTTCCCGCAAACCTACCTTAAAACAGTAAGTTTGCGTTTTTTTTGTCTTTCTACCGGGATTTCTATCCCTAGTACTATCCTGGGAGCGATTTATCGCGCAATCACCCCCTTTTCAAGGGCCCCAGACGTCACAGGCCTTAAAAACCCCTGCGCATCTCGTGCGCAGGCCCTGTATGAACTGCGGAGGGCACTAAAACACCCCAGGCGCCCCTGGCCCCTCCGTTTACCTACTTTTTTGGTTCATTAGAAATAGCTTGTTTAAGCTATTTCGTACTTCTACCCCGCATTTGCTGCGCGCTACATCGCACCGTGCTCTGTCGCCGGTGTAGCTAGAGGAGTAATATTACTCTTGGCATCACCGCGCCTGACACAACTAATGTTTTTGGCACCACATTTTTGAATACAGAAGCTCAAACCACAGCCTTTAAGTCATCAGATTGGCTACAGGGGTGGAAAATAGGTTCCTAAGAATGATTATGAAATAAAAAAAAGTAAAAATAAAAAAATGAAAAATGTGGATTTTTTTTCGGACCTACTTCGCGCAGCAGCGGAAAACTCTTTGCGCACAGAATCAACCGTCCCCCGATGTCGAGCACGCTGTGCGCGCAAGCCAAAAAATAGTTTGCGCACAGTGACTTCCCCCGAAAGAAGGAGGTGATTTTTCCGGATTTTTTTTCGATGGATCAAAAGAGGGGGTCTTACTTGCCCCCTCCAAAAAATATTGGATTTTTTGAAGGTGTCCTTGTGATGCAAAAAAAAATCATAATATTAATCCAAAAAAAAGGCACACGCTACCCCGATAGCTCACCCCGGGGCATTTGTACCTGCTGTAAAACTTAAGTGGTGGGTACTTAGCCCCTTGGAAAGAAAGTTTGAGGGGCAGCAGCTCTGGGCCCGGCTATCCCCCAGCCACTGTGCCGATGGCCGGCACAGGCCATCAAGCGGAGTTGCACACTCCCCCAATGACCGGCCAGCACATGCGTGCATGTGGCACAAATTACCGGTCATCGAGGGGATTATGTACTCCTCTCAATGGCCAATCTATCCCGGTCATCAAGTGGAGTACATACTTCCCTTGATGACCGGTTCCATGCCGGTCATCAAGAGGAGTACATCCTTCCCTCAATGACCGGGTCCATTCCGGTCATCGAGAGGAATGTTCACTCCTCTCGACGACCGGAGTAATCAGGTCACCCAGGGGAGTGCACTCCTCTCGATGGTCGGAACAGGGCGTCTGGTCGGAACAGGGCGTCCATCGAGAGGAGTACATCCTTCCCTCGATGACAGAGTCCGTTCCGGTCATCAAGGGGAGTGTTCACTCCTCTTGCCAACCAGAGCAACCAGGTCACCAAGCTCCGGTAGTCAAGAGGAGTGAACATTCCTCTTGATGACCAGAACGGACCCGGTCATCGAGGGAAGGATTTACTCCTCTCGATGACCGGCATGGACCCGGTCATTGAGGGAAGTATGTACTTCACTCGATGACCGGGATAGATTGGCCATTGAGAGGAGTACATAATCCCCTTGATGACCGGTAATTTGTGCCACATATGTGGCACCGCATGTGCTGGCCGGTCATTGGGGGAGTGTGCAACTCCGCTCGATGGCCTGTGCCAGCCATTGGCACGGCGGCTGGGGGATAGCCGGGCCCGGAGCTGCTGCCCCTCGAACTTTCTTTTCGAGGGGCTGGGTACCCGACCACTTAAGTTTTACAGCAGGTACGAATTCCCTGGGGTGGGCTATTGGGGTAGCGGGTGCCTTTTTTTTGGATTAATATTATGATTCCTTTTTGCATCACAAGGACGCCTTCAAAAAATCCAATATTTTTTGGAGGGGGCAAGTAAGACCCCCTCTTTTGATCAATCGAGAAAAAATGCGGAAAAATCACCTCCTTCTTTTGGGGGAAGTCACTGTGCGCAAAGTATTTTTTGGCTTGCGCGCACAGCGGGCTCAACGTTGGGGGACGGTCAATTCTGTGCGCAAAGAGTTTTCCGCTGCTGCGTGAAGTAGGTCCGATATATTAAGCAGTCTCACAGAAACATCAGGGCTTGACTTAGTCAGATTAATTAAAGAATTGTGCAATCCAATTTCTTTGCATGAAATTGATTTGAATGAGAAATATGTATTTGTTGAATGCATGGGATGCAATGGAGTGTGTTTTCCTTAGCAGGGAATGGGAGATGCTTCACAACAGCCTACTTAGCCAAATTTAAAATCATTTTTGCCTGTCTAATATGGCTAGCCTTTCAAGGGGGGGGGGGGGGGGTAATTGAAAGAGGCAGGATGGTCATTGAATTTGCAGCGGCAAAACCGCCTTGGCCTCTAGTAGTTGTAACATTGTGAATTTCAGATTCTGTACAGTGCAAAATGTGGAATGCACAAAGAAGTGGACACTTAAAAGGACTTCATGGGGCACCCAAGGCCCCAAAAAATTTGTAAAATATGTACAAGAAACTCCATGATGTTGTGCACATTTTGCTCCCCCAAAATTTTGTTACCTGGTGACAAATGGTGCATCCAGAGAGGATTGAAAAACATCATTTTTCTAATTCTCTGCTGCCACAGGGTCAACATAGCGCATAAGTCTCTCCTTCTGAGGGTCCCTGCGGGACGGCGTCTCCCCTCGAATAAGGGGGTTCACAATAGGATAAAAATAAAACTTTAGAGCCAATTTTAAGGCCTTTATCAATAACTTTTTAAAAATCTGGCAAGATGTACAGTGGGTCATCTAATGCTTTTGGTACCACATTTTTGAATGCAGAAGCTCAGGCCACAGCCTATAACTCATGAGATTGGCTACAGGGCTGGAAAATAGGTTCCTAAGAATGATTATGAAATGAAATAAAAAAAGGGGCTTGATTAATCGACTCCCAATATTTCGACTTCCGACTCCCAAAATGGGTTTACGTCCTGGGGACCCCAAAATGACGTCCTCCCCGGGTCACCAGGACCAAAAATTGACCCCGGGATTTTTTGGGAGTCGGAAGTCAAAAATACAAATATGAAAAGGGAGTCGGACATTTAATTTCCCAAAAATCCCAGAAAACATAGAAATATTCATATCTCGCCACTGGAGCACCCAAACGCGCCCATATTTTTACAGCAATATAAATACATTTTCTAGAAATTATGATGAGATGTACGTGAGTCTGAACCCTCAGAAAAGCCTTAAATAGCCAGGGGGCTAATTTGGCGGATTTCCTACTAAGGAAATCCGCCAAAGCCTTAGCTACAGTACTCCAAAAGCCACCAATTTTTTTTCTGCCATAAAAACAAACTTTTTTAAACATATACTCAGCGTCACGGCATTGGCACACCTCAGGGAGACCATTTGTAGCTGCGGGGCGGATTTGGCTGATTTCCTACTGACGCAATCCGCCACATCCTGAGCTATGGTGCTCCAAACACCCCCAGATTTTTTCTGCCACATAAATACACTCTCCAGAGCATATTTTAAGCTTCACGGCATTAGCACACCTCAGGGAGACCCTGTGTAGCCGGGGGCGGATTTGGCGGATTTCCTACTAACGCAATGCGCCATGTCCTGAGATACGGTGACCCAAATGCCCCCAAAATTTTTCTGCAACATAAATACACTCTCTAGAGCATATTTTAATCTTCACGGCATTAGAACACCTCAGGGAGACCCTGTGTAGCCGGGGGGGCAGATTTGGCGGATTTCCTACTACTTATCCTCACTTGAACCCTCTATATCTTCTGATCAAGAAGAGATATAAAAAAACGGAAGACGCTCAAAAGATTCCCCGCCCTCATATCTACAATTACCGATACAGACCGTAAAAATATTCCTAACGGCGTAGGACCGCGCAGAGGAAGAAAACTACGACTATACACAATATGAATAAATAACTACCCCGCGGGTACACAGGGTCTCCCTGAGGTGTGCTAATGCTGTAGTGCCCCCAAGTGCCCCAAAATTTCACAGCACTGATTCAAACATGTCATTATAACTTCATAAGATTCTCCAACAACTTAAATCATTTCGGAGGGGGGGGGGAGAAAGACAGCAGAAAATAAGAATAAATGACTAAGAAAGAGAAAAACTAACAAAAGATAAAAGAAAATACAACTAGTAATGGGTTGCTTGAGTCAATAGCTTCCTCCCAGCAGTACATTTGAAACAGTCAGAGAATTTTTTCTCCCAAGGGAGAGCTTCAGGAGAAGCCTTGGAAACCCAATCCTTGCGAAGAAGCTGGGGAGCAGGGAATAAGAATGGAACTTTGAGGACTAGGGGAACAAAGTGATCTTGGACCAGACCAAGGAAAATGGGGGGATTTTGGTTGGGGGGGCAGAAATATGGGAGGAAAGTCTGAGACCAGTTTTTGGAGAAGAAAAAAACTGGCCGCTGGAAGGCATTGGCCATGACTTCACCCGTCGATGGCATAGACATCCACTTATTCCTATCCACAAAGCCTGGTGCTGCCCTGAGTCGGTGCAAGAAAGCGTCGATATTGTGGAAGATTTGGTGCTGGACATACCATTTGCGGCGGTTGGTGATTTCGTCAATCAATTCGTCACGGATATGCTTGTAATCGTCCTGTCCGCGTCCCAAAGCCCAGGCCACTGCTCGGAATCCACAATTTCCATCTGCGTCGACGTCCGAGACCTTCGAGACACTATCCTGAATGATGAAGGGGAGGGAGGGAATGAAAGAATTATCTTCAGGGGGTTCGGCGGCAGGCTGTTGGCGTGGTTCTTTGGGTCGAGGGGGGACTGGCAGTTTCTTGGAGGCTCCTGGGGGTGGTGGCGGACAAGAGACAGGCCCTGGCGGCGGTGGCGGAGGACAAACGGCGACGGTGGTCTTCATTGCGCGTGATCTAGTCTTTGGGGCGGGTTTTTCTTCAGGCTCTGCGGGCGGTGAGGGTGGGATTTGGTTGGCAGCCTTGATTGGGCGGAATTTCTTCTTTGGTGCTGGTTTCTCATTGTCTGAGGTGTCGTCTTTTTCTGAAGATTCCTCCTTTGCTGAAAATTCCGACGGTTCTTTTTCTTCTTCGACTTCTTCGACTTCTTCCACTTTTTTGGGCGGGGCTGATTTTCCTTTGCGCGCTGGGAGGATCCTCTTCTTAGGTGGTTCTTCAGTTTTTGCGGGGGGCAGGGTGGTTTTATTTGTCGGCGGTTGGGGTTTTTTGGCTGGCGTTTTCTTCTTTGTCTTCTCCGCAGGCTTTGAATCTTCAACTTTCTGCTTCTTGACGTTCTCGGCGTGCTTCTCTTCTTTCTTGCGCTTCTTTTCGAGGTGTTCGAAGCTTGAAGGGTCCCTGCGAGTGGATTTGGGTTTGTTCGTGGATCCTTTAGGTCTTCCACGCGTTTTTTGAGGTTCAGTAGGAAGCTTGATGTCAATGACGGTGCCGGTGCCTTCAATGATACGGTTGATTGCGGCGAGTTGAAAGTCCAGTTGCGCGGGATTCATGGCCAGGAGCTTGCGCTTGATGTCGTCTATGGCGCAAACAAGGTCTTCATCAGGGGTTTTCTTGGTGAGGCGCAAGGACTGGATGGACATGGGGGGCAAAGAAAAGAAATGTCAGCGCTGTATCAGATTTAAATGACCAACTCCCATGTTTTGACATCCGACCCGCATTAATATGCATCCGACTCCCAATATTAAATTTCCGACTCCCAGAATTATAATTCCGACTCCCGGAATAATAATTCCGACTCCCGGAATAATAATTCCGACTCCCGAAAAAAAAACCCAAAGAACGACAGTTTTTACGGAAGATAAAAGGCAAAGAGGCATGGAAAATTGCCAAAAAGGCCGCACACAAAACCGCTGCTCACCTGAATGTGCCATTGGTCGTGAAACATATCGGGGGTCAGTGAATCCTTTGATTCCAAAAGTTCAACCATCTGATGCTTGCACGGGATTCCGGTCCGTTTGCTGTAATGTCCGTGGCACTGATCCTTGGGTGAAAGCTTTTTGGCGTCCACGAAATTGTTGTATGCCTTGCGGAGCGCATAATTTGTGATGACGCCACGGCATTTGTTGAAGAACTTTGGGAGATACCGCAGGGTTGTCATCTTCTGTTGATGGAAATTTGACGCAATTTCATGGTATTGCGCCTCAAGAGCATTGCTGATGATCTTGATGACGGCGGTGAAGTTGTGCTGGGGGCCAAGGAGGTGAGACTTGATGAAAGCGTGAGCAGATTCCATTCGAGATGTTGTGCGATTGTCGAAGTGAGCAAGATTCTTAGTCCACGCGTTTGAGTAATGTTTGGAAACTGGAAGCCAAGTATCTGTGACATATTTTTCGAATTTGGGCCCGTATTTCGACGCAAATTGGCTGAAAGAAGATCTGAAATCAGCTTGCGTGCGTATTTTGACCAAATTCGACCAGTATCGGAGCATGTCCTTCTCTTGGGCTTGATCCTTGATGAGTTTGGAAGCTTTGGCGAGAAGGTTCTTCTGAATATGCCAAGTACAGAGCATATGATCAGCATCCGGAAAGGCGGTCGAGAGAGAGTTGATCAGAGCTTTTTCACGATCCGTGATGACGACCGCCGGGGGAGGGATTTCGTGAGAATTGAAGACTGAGACCATTGATTCCAGCGCCCAGTTGTAGAAGGATGTCGTTTCTTCTCTCATGAAACAAAAAGCAACACTGAAAGTTTTGTTGGCACCAGTAATACCGGAGATGTGAAGCAGCGGCATGTCGTACTTGTTCGTCTTGTACGTACAATCGAGGAGGAGGATATGATGGTACACTGTGAGCAATTCAATTGATTGAGCATGGCAAAAGAATAAGGCCTGGAGATTGCCGTTGTCGTCGACTTTTGCAGAGGTAGTGAAATCAGTCTTGTTGAGCGTCTTGTTGAGGTGACTGACCGGACTGAGACCTTGAAGCGATTGCTGCTGAGCTTTCCGGCGGGCAACGTAGATTGTACTGATAGTGGCTAGAATCTTCTCATCTGGGTGGGTTTTCTTCAGTGCTTCCAGGATAGCCGCTGGTTTCAAGCCGGCGTCGCCGAGATTCTTCATTTCTTCATAGAGAGACGGCGTGAGCTTTCTATTGGTCGTGTGGGCGGCAGGATACTCAGACGGAAGGTGATTGTGTAGCGGATTATTGACGGTGAGCTTCCACGTATTTGTCTTCTTCTGGAAATAGGCGGTGGCGGTGAAAGGGCAGTTGATGAGTCTAGTTGATGCCGTGGCTGCTTCAGTTTCGCCTGGACGCCTGTTTTGGTGTGGATTGCCGCCCCTAATAATGACGAGAAAAAATGATGGATTTTATTAGCCATAATCCCAAAAAACCATCATGGAACAGGGAAATTTTTTTAAAAAAAAGGGAGTCGGAATTGCAATTTTGGGCGTCAGATGTCAAATTTTGGGAGTCGGAATTATAAAAATGGCAGTCGGAATTTTCAAAATGGGGGTTGGACAGAAATGATGGAAATTTGGCAGAAAATCCCATTTTGAGAGGGGAAAGGCCAGAAAAAACGGAAAACTCACCTGTCACACTTGAAGGTTTTACTTTTACCTTTAACACTCCTTCTGGTTCCAACCGCGTACCCGTGACGAATGGCAAAATCCCTAAGCGCGGCGGAGATTTCGTCTAGAGTTTCATATTGGCCATTGGCGGGCACCGGGAATGACCACAAAGGCTCCCCATTCGCCGGATTAACCTCAAACGTATCTTGATCGAAATTTTCCACGAATTCAGCGGCAGCAGCGCACGGATTTTCTTTGTCTTCTGAGTCATATTCTCCTTCTTCATTATTTTCATCAGATTTTTCAGCAATTTTTTTTGGGTCTTCATTTTTAGTTTTTTTATTACTTTGAGTACTATCTACATCAGAGACATTTTTTTCTAGCAGATTTAAGTATGAATCTAAAAGTACATCAGCCTTCAGTTCTTCATATATTTTTTCTTGATTTTCTTCTTCTTCTTTGTTGGTTTCATCTTCCTGTTGTTGATCTAGATCTTGTTCGTCTTTTTGGGTGGTTTGCTTGTCTTGAAGGTCTTTCTTGTGAGCTAGTAATATATCTTGAGTGAGTTTCATAAGCTCAGGGTCCAGAGCATCGTTTTGAGGGGCTGGAGACGAGATTTTTGTGAGGGGAAGCGGGCTGGACGACATATCGAACGATCTATACGAGCTGTACGAAAAAACGGCCTGGTCTGCGTGCGCGGGGAACGATCGAGTGGTCGACGGACGGGTGGCGTGCGTGTGGAGGCGTGTGCGGCGTGCGTACCTGTGCGTGGGCGGTTCGGGTTGAGTCGCGGTTGGGGATGGTTGACGTGGCAATATTGTCGCACCGACTCCCCGAAAGCTGATTAGGGGATCGACTCCCGTCCTCGCGCGGGGAATTGGCGCTCCGACTCCCCCGCAGGGGGTATGAAAATAATAAATCAGGGGCGGAGAAATTAAATGTCCGACTCCCTTTTCATATTTGTATTTTTGACTTCCGACTCCCAAAAAATCCCGGGGTCAATTTTTGGTCCTGGGGACCCGGGGAGGACGTCATTTTGGGGTCCCCAGGACGTAAACCCATTTTGGGAGTTGGAAGTCAAAATATTGGGAGTCGATTAATCAAGCCCCTAAAAAAATAAAAAAATGTGGAATTTTTTTAAGGACCTACTTCGCGCAGCAGCGAAAAACTCTTTGTGCACAGAATGGACCGTCCCCCAACGTCAAGCCCGCTGTGCGCGCAAGCCAAAAAATACTTTGCGCACAGCGACTTCCCCCGAAAGAAGGAGAGAGTTTTTCTGGATTCTTTTTTGATGGATCAAAAGAGGGGGTCTTGCTTGCCCCCTCCAAAAAGTCTTGGATTTTTTGGAGGTGTCCTCCATCATGTAAATTTTTTTATAATATTAATCCAAAAAATAAGCTCCCCCTGCCCCGATAACCCACCCCGGGGAGTTTTGACCTGCCAAAACTCAAGCAGTCGGGTATGCAGCCCCTTGAAAAGAAAGTTTGAGGGGCAGCAGCTCCGGCTAACTCCCAGCCGCCGTGCCATGCCGATGGCCGGCACAGGCCATTGAGCGGAGTTACACGCTCCCCGATGACCGGCCAGCACAGAATACCAGTCATTGAGGGGATCATGTACTCCTCTTGATGGCCACTCTGTTCCGGTCATCGACAGGAGTACAAACTTCCCTTGATAAAGTTCCGGTCACGAGGGGAGTGTTCACTCCTCTTGACAACCGGAGCAACTGGGCCGTCAAGGGGAGTACGTACATACATACTCCTCTCTTGATGACCGGAACATTCCGGTCATTGAGAGGAATAAATCCTTCCCTCAATGACCAAGTCCGTTCCGGTCATCAAGGGGGGTGTTCACTCCTCTCAATGACCGGAGCAATCAGGTGATCAAGGGGAGTATGTAATCCTCTTGATGACCGGGCCCATTCCGGTCATCGAGGGGAATGTTCACTCCTCTCAACAACCGGAACGGACCCGGTCATCAAGGGAAGTGTGTACTCCTCTGGATAACCGGAACGTCCCGGGCATTCTCGGAGGAGTACATACTCCTCTTGGTGACCTGGTTGCTCCGGTTGTCGAGAGGAGTGAACACTCCCCTTGATGACCGGAACGGGCCCGGTCATCAAGGGGGTGATCACTCCTCTCAATCAAGGTGAAACGGAACGGACCCGGTCATCAAGGTGAACCGGAAAGGACCCGGTCATTGAGGTGAACCGGAACGGACCCGGTCACCAAGGGAAGTATGTACTCCTCTCAATGACTGGGTCTGTTCCGGTCATCAAGGGGGTGTTCACTCCTGTTGATGACCGGGTCCGTGCCGGTCATCAAGAGGAGTACATACTTCCCTCGATGACCGGGTCCGAGTGAACACCCCCTTGATGACCGGCAATTTGTGCCACATGCACACAGGTGCTGGCCGGTCATCGGGGGAGTGTGTAACTCCGCCCGATGGCCTGTGCCGGCCATCGGCACGGCGGCTGGGGGATAGCCGGGCCCGGAGCTGCTGCCCCTCAAACTTTTTTTTCGAGGGGCGCTGAAGTCTTAGCGGTGAAAAGTCCCCCGGGTGGGCTATCGGGGTAGCGGGTGCCTTTTTTTGGATTAATATTATGATTTTTTCTTTACATGACAAGGACACCTCCAAAAAATCCAATATTTTTTGGAGAGGGCAGTTAAGACCCCCTCTTTTGATCCATCAAAAAAAATTTGGGAAAAATCCCCTCCTTCTTTTGGGGGAAGTCGCTGTGCTCGAAGTATTTCTCTGCTTGCGCGCACAGCGGGATCAACGTCGGGGGAAGGTTGATTCTGTGCGCGAAGAGTTTTTTGCTGCTGCGCGAAGTAGGTCCGTAATATATAGCAAAAAAAAATTAAAAAAATCCAAGGACACTTTAGTTATAATTCATCTAATCACTTCATACTCCTCCATATCAAAGCAAGCTCTGTCCATGATCCCCACCATTCTTGTGTGAGCCGGTCTGTCTCGAGTTTGATCAATTTTGCCGGGAGGAGGGCCCCAGGGAGAAGCATTGGGAGTGGGGGCGGCAGGGATTGCCATTGACACTTGCAAGTTGGTCTGTGCAAGTACCACCTGCGCAGGGGAAAGGGGTTTGGTCAAAGGGGGCTGAACCTAACTAAGTCCCTCCTCCGCCTCCAAAGGAGGGACTTACAAAAAAGAGTTTTCTTTTCTTTTTGGCATGACAGGTTTGCTCAATGTATGCACATCAACAGGCAAGAAGCCTGCACATCTATCAGTATTTGCTTTTTATATAGCACCCCACCCTAATTGTTAAGAAATCAGCTAGAAAGAAAGCCCCATAATGGGTCAGACAGGGGTCCCTAGGAGCATTGTCTCACAGATTGCAATCCATTTGATGTCAGTGTCATCAAAAACAACTTAAAAAGCAAAATTGCTTTTCATCCTCTGTACATACACCTGTCAGAGCTATGGAAAAAAACAGACAGATGTGTCACTTTTTTGCCTCAAAGGAACTGTGTGTACATCACTGTATTGGGGTACCTGGCGGAGTGTCTCACAGGTCATCTTCTGATGCTGATTTTTTGTTGAAGGAGGGGTGGTACATCCCCAAACTTTTGTGCGGTTGTAGGCCAAGTGTGGACCTTCATCATGGTCTTTACAGTGCCACAATAGCTATTGTTTTGAAAAAGTTATTGCAGACTTAGGATTTTCTCTGCAAAATCTGAAAAACTTGTCACACCAAAAATGTCCACTGATTGAGATGTCCCCCCTTTGGAGGCGGGCGTGAAGCGCCCAGGAGGGAATTTTGTAGCTAAGTTTGGGAGGGGGCCTTCAACTCGCGAGCGGCATGGCAGGGTGGGGGAGTCGAATTCTCACATCTACTCTTGATGACCGGTCTGACTGGTCATCAAGAGGTGGTGATACCGGTCATTGAGAGGTGGTGACTCCCCTCAATGACCGGTCTGACCGGTCATCGAGAGGTGGTGAGTCCCCTCAATGACCGGTCTGACTGGTCATTGAGAGGTGGTGAGTCCCCTCAATGACCGGTCTGACCGGTCATTGAGAGGAGATGTGAGTCCCCACGATGACCGGCAAAGACCGGTCATTGAGAGATGCGAGTCCCCTTGATGACCGGTCTGACCGGTCATTGAGAGGAGATGTGAGTCCCCTCGATGACCGGCAAAGACCGGTCATTGAGCGGAGATGTGAGTCCCCTCAATGACCAGCACAGACCAGTCATCAAGCGGAGATGTGAGTCCCCTCAATGACCGGCACAGACTGGTCATTGAGCGGAGATGTGAGTCCCCTCAATGACCAGCACAGACCAGTCATCAAGAGGAGATGTGAGTCCCTTTGATGACCGGCAAAGACTGGTCTTGAGAGGAGATGTGAGTCCCCTTGATGACCGGCACAGACGGGTCATCAAGAGGAGATGTGAGTCCCCTCAATGACCGGCACAGAACGGTCATCAAGGGATGCGTGTCCCCTCAATGACTGGTCTGACCGGTCATTGAGAGATGTGAGGCTCCTGAATGACCAGTCTGACCCGTCATCAAGCGGAGATGTGAGTCCCCTCAATGGCCGGCACAGACCGGTCATCAAGAGGAGATGTGAGTCCCCTTGATGACCGGCAAAGACCGGTCTCGAGAGAAGATGTGAGTCCCCTCAATGACCGGCACATACCGGTCATTGAGACAAGATGTGAGTCCCCTCGATGACCGGCAAAGACCGGTCATCAAGAGATGCGAGTCCCCTTGATGACTGGTCTGACCTGTCATCCAGAGATGTGAGTCACCTCAATGACCGGCAAAGGCCGGTCATGGAGAGGAGATGTGAGTCCAGATGACTGGTACAGACCAGTCATCGAGCGGAGATGTGAGTCCCCTCGATGACCGGTCCAGATTGGTCATAGACATAACTGTACTGCATATGTACTGACGACTGAGTCCCCTCTTTACCCTTGAGCTGACCTGTAACGACTCAACGAGTGTGTACAGGCCAGCATTGTGTCTGCCCAGGCGCAGGGCCCTGGCAACCAAAGTTGTCAGCCTCGAGCGCATGAGACTACAGCACTCATGCGCCATAAGGCGACCATAGAGCACCTAGCGCAGCAAGGAAAGACCTCTCTGAGCCAGGAAGAGCGCGAATTGAAGCGCAACTTGGATTCTAACTCTATTGAGACTAGCAGCTCTCAATAGAGAATGGTCATTCCCCTTACAAAACCTTTCTTATCTCCTAGGGATAAATGAAAAGGTCTAAGCGCTCAGAAGCGCGCATAAACCACTTAAAAGCCTCGAAGCAAAGAGATCCTTAGATTAGATTTACCAAGAGAAAAGATTAGGATTAATTAGTCTCATCCCTACCAAGCCCAAGCTATTACAACACTAGGTCGTGATTGGGGCTTTATATTCCTTTCCTCTTTCCGTATTCCCCTCCTTTTCCTCTCTCTTCTTCATCATTGTACTCCTTTTCCTAAATCCTTCTACTCAATTTCACTTTTGTACTTCATATCTGTCTACCTTGAGCTCCATTCTATTTCTCTTAACTATCTTCCAAAGTCCTTGTTTGCTCGAGTTTTGTATTCAGTGGTAGTCACAGAAGAGACTACCCCTGACATTTGGGGGCCTAATTGGGAATTGATCTCACTCAAGACCTTGGTCAGTGAAATCCCCTTTTCCTTTTTTTCTGTTACCCAGTGGTTGGTTGACACTGAGGTCTTTATAATCCTGGAATCGCCGACTCGGATTTTTTACGCACTAGACATCCGCCGGATTAGTGACATGTCACTGAGATCGTTTGATTCAGTTGACGAAGAGTATCGCCGATATCTTCATTACCGTATTAGCTGGTAAGCTCAGCTCCAGAGTCCTTTGATCTTTGCATCCTCTTATCCGGTCTGGCTGTCAGACAAGTCATCCTAAGATCGCTTTCAAAACCCGTAATTACCCACAGTCACGGCTGTATAGATTCGTCCGTAAACCAAAGCATCACGATTAACCATCCTGATCCTACACTGGAAGTGAGCCAAAAATCTTGGTACTAGAACAAAACTTACCTGGTTCCGCTTGATACTCATATAAAACTCCAGTGTCTACCCTTACTACAGGCATTCCTTTTGGTCCTGAAGAGAATCCAAACTCTAGAGTTGTTTTCGGTCCTGAAGAGAATCCAAATTCTCGTGTTGTTTTCGGACCTGAGAATAATCCAAACCTTCCAGTAGAACCAGTAGTCAGTCCAAACGATAACCCTGATAGCAGCAACTCAAGTCGTTCCGAGGTTGACAACCAAGGAAGTATTGAGCATCTATTCGCGAGTATTTTCAGACGGAGAGAACAGACCGCTCCACCTACTGGTTTGAATTGTAGTACCGCAGTGACTCAACCTAGAACAGCTACCACTACGACCCCTATCCCAGCGACTGCTCCTTTACCCTCCATCGGCAGAAACCCTCAAATTGATCCTGCTTTAGCTATTCCTGCTCAGGAACCTGGGACCAGAGACCAGTCGCAAGCTTCTACCGAAATCCTTCAGCGTTACTTGACCGGAGAGAATCCTACTGTTCCTGTGAACGGAGGCAATAACAATAGTGATTCTGACATTATTATACTAACGGGTTAGTTATAGAAAGTCAAAAGGACCATGCCTAACAAATCAGATGTATCTGACAATGTTTCTTGTGCTTCGTCCACTAGATCCTCCCACCCACCGCTGGTCCCAGCAGGGGACTTTAAGCGAGCAACAAGTAAGGCACCAAAGACAAAGTTGGCCGCCGGAGGCGGAGTTCATATTTTAGAACCACCTGCTCTGCAAACAACAGTACCTCCAAGCGGTATCGGGGGGGAGCACACGCACAATGGAAATGTTACGTTGACAAGCCATGGGATCCCACAGGATCCTGGAGGAGTTGATAGGCCGAGAGCCTCTCCTGCTTTTGATGGAAGGCTGAAATCCCTTTTCCATTCACCGGACTCAAGTCCCTCCGACCCATCACCTCAACAGGAATCATCCCTACAACAGGAACGACGACCATCGCCCAGTAGAGCAAAGAGCTCGAGAGAATCCAGCTCCGAGAAACCCAGGCGATCCTCCTCCAGGACACGGAAGGATGGGAGGTCGGCAGAACCATCAGAGACAGATGTACGCCGAACTCTTCAGGATGTCTCAAACGATTCAGGGGGCGTATCAACATCTGGACGGGTCGTCCAGAGCTCGTCGCCGAGGGAACTAGGTCCCCTTACAATCTGCGATGCGAAGAAAGTTTTTTCCTTATTGTTTACCCAAATCAAAGAGATAATAGATGATAATAGTAAACTAGTATTGGCAAATCTTCGCCCTTTCATTCAATCTGAATTAATCTCCTCTTTGAAATCCTTTCACCAAGAACTTTTGACCCCGATTTCCAAATCCATTCAACACTCTAATGATAAATTGAACACTCATTGTAAAGACATTACTACTGCATTCACTAATATCAGCAATCTTTGTAATTCAATCTTGCTCCAGAGCGGATCCCACCATAAACAGATTAAGGATTTTGGCAAAACCATACAAACTCTTACAGCAAAGATCCCAGAAAAGAACGCGAGCAATAGTTGCGAATGTGAGTTTAATAAAATCACCTTTAAGGAAGACTTAGAAGACTTAAGTACGCATCTTAAACGAGAGATGAGTAAACAACTTGAGAGTATAAAAAGGGAAGTTTCTGCAATAATAGGATCGCAAGATCAGAAACTAGTATACGCAGTACAAGATGTAGCAGCAAGAATTGAATCTCTAGGAGCTGAGATTATGGCCTTAAGTCTTGATAGAGAACAAGCTAGAGAGTTCTCCCCTAGGTCAGAGAACACGCTCAGGCAAAACCCTGACCAAGAGAAATCTAGCAGTATCGAACTAGAAACGGCGATACCAAGTAGTAGCAATGTCATGCTGTTTGGTATAACTCAAGAGATTAAGAACCTCGCGACAGCCATTCAAGAGAAGAATCATTCCTCCATCTCAGAAGGAACAGTAAAAGCAATGATAGCAGAGTTAGACGAAGGGCACCGTAAAGACTTCTCCGCTTTAAGCACTAAATTGGACAGGTTACTAAGCCAGTTCAGAGAAGACGGAGCGGATGTAAGGTCAGAGTTGGCCCAGCTTAATGACCGGATAGGGTCGGAGAATTGTTCCAAAGGTCTTGAAAAGGAACCTATAAATAGGAACACGTATAACAGACCGCCCTTGTCTCATAACACTCAGGATAACTATCATGCCCCGTTCGAGCAACCATCACACCACAGTGTATCTGAAATACAGAAACATCTATGGGGAGCAGTCAATAAGCTGGAGTGGCCAAAATTCTCGGGACAAGGAGAGTATGATCACACTGAGTTTATTGACTGGATCAATACATGCAGAGCTGAAACCAAAGTGCCAGACAAATTCATACAGATTAAGTTACTCTCCATACTCACTGGAGTAGCTGGGTTATGGTATAAAGCTATGCGGAAGGATCACTCTACAGAAAAATGGGATTTTTGGAAAAGAGCTATTACCTTGCAATACGGTACCTCTAACTGGATGAGAAAGAAACAAGAAGCTTTTGATAAGGACAAATTCATTGCAGGAGAGACACCAGTATCATCGTGGGTCACCAGGCAATACAAAAGACTCAGAGACTTTGAGCCTCAGCTATCTTTGCAGTCCATCAACTTTAGACTGTTAGGACTGATGGACCGCGAAGTAGAATATGCAGCCAAAACATCAATGGGCTCTACTAAAGCGGATATGAGCGCTCTAATTAACGTGCTTGAAGATATTGTCGATAAAACAAGGTTAGGCAGGAAGAAGTTTTTCCCGAAAACGGCAATGCCTGAGAAGACTGTTGCTAAGTCTGCCAAGACTAAGGACCGTACACCAACTTTAACAGTGTCAGCCATCTGCTAACGCAGTCAGCACAGAGACTGACAAACTGCGGGCCGCCACCGAAGATGGCGACCCTGTCACCGGCGGCTCTGTAGCTACCGGGGTTTAGGATCCGGCTGGGAGCAGAAGCCGTGGATGATGACTCTCAGGCTCGCGCCGGGGTCGCGAGTGAAACATACCCACTGGGTAGGTTCCAAGGAACTTCTCACAAAGTTCTCTGAACGACGACCCGTGGTCCGCGGACCACAAGCCAACCAGCTAGAAGCTGGGTATACAGCATGAGGGATCTCCGCACACCGGAAGATCCCCCAGATCAGTTACCACACCCGCTTACATTGTTGCATTCGACTACGCACGCCGAACACAACGATTGGGGTTTTACTCGATCCATCTATTTCTCATTTTCATCCCTTCCGCACTCGACCCGACTCCCTGTTTCACTAGGTAAGTCGGGCCTTTTTCCTTTCCTCTCTTCCCTGTCCTAGACAGGACCAGTTCTTCGAGTCCTTTGGATTCCGGTTGTATACGCTCAACCAGCCCCTCCAGACGGAGGCGCGGCTTTCCTCCTTGTGCTACGGCCAAGTCGAGTTCCGACTGATGTCGTGACAGCTGAGATCAGCTGAAACCTTAGAATATAACTAAGGTTTATATTCAGGGCGCGGCCACGATAGAGACCCGCCCTGACAAACAGGGGATGTCAAATGCTACACATGCCATAAGACTGGTCACACTTCTCAGAACTGCCCAAAGAAAATCAATAACATAGGTGATACGGAAGAGATACAACATGAGGAGGAATCAGATAGCGAAGTAGATGATGATAATGACCTAGTGATAGGTTCCAGTCCAGCATTAGCAGTTACCGCTCCGGAAGGGAGAAATAACTTAGTCAGGATGCTTTGCGCAGGCAAAGAATGCACAGTTTTGTTAGACAGCGGTGCGGTAAACTCGGTAGTAAGTGAAAACTACCTCAGTCGATATTGCGAAGACTGGAAAAAGTACATCCTACCAACAAAACCTGGGAAGTTCCATAGTTTCACGGGAGCTCTAAAACCGTTGGGAATAGTGAAAGTACAGATCTGTTTTGATTCCTTTAAATTCATTATCCGTTTTGTAGTAATGGAGAATATGCCTGTCCGCTACTTTGTTATGGGCAACGACTATCTTTCTTACTACAACATATCCCTCCTGAATGATTCTGGAAGGAAATTTTCCGTTAAAGGAAAAATATTCGAGTTTGAAGCATCAATAAACTCCATATTATCAATAATAGCAGGAAGAGATAGTTTCAAACAAGAAGTCATTGAAACATCGAAGATAGGTCCTGATTTAGAGGACAAACATAAAAATCAACTCATGACTACCCTTCAGAGTAACCGCAAAGCCTTTGCTACTGCAGAAGAACCCTTTGGGGCTATCAGAGGTCACATGAGGTAAAAATCACACTAACAATAGATAGGCCATATCCTCCAGCGCTGCGCAAAGCACCTTACCCAGCAAGCCCTAGAAGCAAGGCTGCTTTAGAAGAACACATAGCGCTGCTTATTAAAATGGGCATCATCCGCAAGGTAGGTGCGAATGAAAACGTAGATATTACAACTCCATTTATTACAGCTTGGCATAACGGCAAGTCTAGGCTAGTAGGCGATTTCCGTGCGCTTAACAGCTATACAACCCCGGACAGATATCCAATGCCGAAAATTATGGAATTACTAACACGCCTCCATAAAGCAAAATATATAACATGTATGGACGTGCTCAAGGGTTTCCACCAAAATGTGGTGGACCCAGATAGCAGGAAAGTTTTACGCATCATCTGCCACTTAGGAATCCATGAATATCTCCGCATGCCGTTTGGGATAAAAAATGTGCCGTCTCATTTTCAAATAATGATGGATACAGAGTTTCACGAAGAACTTAGCCAATTATGGCTTATAATTAGGGGCAGGCTAAATCCACACCAAAAAATTACTTCATCCACTCCAAAAATGGAGTGAACAGTAGTCCACTCCAACTTTCATTGGAGTGAACCATAGTCTACTCCAAATTTTGTTGGAGTGAACAAAATTACACTCCAAAAAAGCCTGTTTTTTGGAGTGCAACCATGATGCACTCCAAAAATTTTAGAGTAAACCCAATTCCACTCCAAAAATATTTTTTCCAAGCAACATTTTTTTCATCTTTTTTTTTGGAGTGCACAGATGTTCATTCCAAATTTATTGGAGTGGATTAAGGTTTCTCGAATTTAAAAAAATGCAATTTTAAATCTGTAAGCATGTAACTTTGAAAAATGTATATTCCAAGTTCTTGGGGTGGAGTACCAGGAAAACTTTAGGGCAGTAGTAGGCACATGAACCAACCAAATTTAATCCCCTTGAATTTATTTCTGGTTCAGGTTTTAGTCATTGTAGAAACTGAAAACATTTTACATACATAATTTTTGATGTATTTTAAATACACATATGATGCTGACATAAGGTTTCTTTCCTCTTTGAGAACCCTGACTTATTTTACTGCAATACTGTTGAAAACCACTCCAATAAATTTGGAGTGAAAATCTGTGCACTCCAAAAAACTGAATCATTTTACCTTGGAGAAATATTTTTGGAGTGGAATTGGGTTTACTCCAAAATTTTTGGAGTGCATCATGGGTACACTCCAAAAAACAGGCTTTTTTGGAGTGGAAATTTGTTCACTCCAACAAAATTTGGAGTACACTATGGTTCACTCCAATGAAAGTTGGAGTGGACTACTGTTCACTCCATTTTTGGAGTGGATGTAGTAATTTTTTGGTGTGGATTTAGCCTGCCCCTTTTTTTTTAAATTTGAGAAGCCTTAATCCACTCCAATAAATTTGGAGTAAACATCTGTGCACTCCAAAAAAAAAAATCTCCCTTGAAAAAATATTTTTGGAGTGGAATTGGGTTCACTCCAAAATTTTTGGAGTGCATCATGGGTACACTCCAAAAAACAGGCTTTTTTGGAGTGTAATTTTGTTCACTCCAACAAAATTTGGAGTAGACTATGGTTCACTCCAATGAAAATTGGAGTGGACTACTGTTCACTCCATTTTTGGAGTGGATGAAGTAATTTTTTGGTGTGGATTTAGCCTGCCCCTTTTTTGGTGTTCAAAGTTGGCTTGCATAATTTTATGCATGCATAATTCATAAAAACATAAAAATATTTTGCTGAGGAAATTTTGTATTACAAAATCAGACAGTCATATCCCCTGCAAAGATGATTTTATGATTTTATGATTTACGCATGCATAAAATTATGCAAACCAACTTTGAACACCATAAATATACATTGATGATATAATTATGGTGTTCAAAGTTGGTTTGCATAATTTTATGCATGCATAAATCATGAAATCATAAAAATATTTTGGTGAGGAAATTTTGTATTACATAATCAGACAGTCATATCCCCTGCAAAAAAGATTTTATGATTTTATGATTTATGCATGCATAAAATTATGCAAACCAACTTTGAACACCATAAATCATTTTTACTGAAACATGGGAAGATCACCTAGACAAACTCGAAATTGTACTACGAAAATAAAATGAATATGAAGATTTCCTTGTCTAAATGCTCATTTGGATTCCAGGAGCTAAAAGCGTTGGGCCATGTAGTCAATGGCCTTTCATTGGGAATTGATCAACACTGCGTAGCGGCAGTCTTGTTAAAACCAATACCATCCAACACAAAAGAGCTCCAATCCTTCTTAGGGTTCGCCGGTTATTACAGGTTGCATGTGAAAAAATTTAGCCTTATTGCCGGATGCTTGTACAAGTTATGCAGCCCGGCAGTAGGGTTTGAAATGACAAAAGAACAAGTTGAAGCTTATGAAGACCTAAAAGAAGCTTTGACCACTGCACCGTTACTTTTCCACCCGGATCCTAATAAACCTTTTAAGCTGTATGTTGACGCGTGTATGGAGGGCCTAGGAGCCGCACTGCATCAAATACAGATTATCAATGATAAACCTGTCAAAGGACCCATCTGCTTCATATCAAGGCAACTTAAAAATTCAGAAAAACGCTACGGAGCGTCACAGCTAGAGTGTCTATGCCTAGTGTGGGCTTTGGAAAAGCTCTATTACTATCTAGATGGCTGCGTTTTTGAGGTTATTACAGATTGTATTGCTCTTAAATCTCTGCTAAACATGACAATGCCTAGCCGACACATGTTACGCTGGCAGATATCCATCCAAATGTGGAGGGGATCAATGACAATTACGCACCGGGACGGAATAATCCACAAAAACGCCGACGGACTATCCAGATGGGCACTGCCTAACGATGAATCTAATCCGGCATCGGATCTGGAAGAAACCAAAAGAGAAGTACGTATCATGGCCATCTCCGTTAGCGGCTTAGCAAGCAAGTTTTGGGATTCAGTAGAAAAAAGCTATCAGTCTGAAAAGAACACCTTATGCCTTATTGGCTTACTTCAATCTAAAACACCGAGACCTGACCTTAGCGCGCAGCTTGACGAACCGTGGAAATCACGCTTTATATCAGGACGTTTTGTGCTACTCGATGGACTCCTTTATCATAGATCTGAGAACCACTGCGCGCTGGTCCTCTGCGCTGCAGAACATATAGAAATGATATTGCACGAGTGTCATGACAATATAGGAGCAGGCCACTTCTTGAAAGAAAGGACAATAGAACGAATAAGAGCTCTAGCTTGGTGGCCAACTTGGAAAAAAGATGTTGAACAATAATGCGACACTTGTGACAGGTGTCAAAAGGCAAATAGATCCACGGGGAAGAAATTTGGTCTCCTGCAAAGAATAGAGGAACCTAAAGACCGTTGGGAGGTGATTAATATGGATTTTGTTACCGCCCTCCCGGCAGCAGGTAAAGAAAGCTTCAACGCAGTTTTAGTAGTGGTAGACCGCTTTTCCAGACGTGCTAAGTTTATTCCATGTCATAAAGATAACACGGCTATGGAGGTAGCATTAATATTCTGGAACTCTATTGTTAGCGACGTTGGGTGCCCGCAAGTCATTATTAGTGACCGCAATCCAAAGTTCACTTCCGAGTTCTGGAAGAACCTTTTCAATATTCTGGGGACTAAGCTAGCATTTTCCACAGCATATCATCCCCAGACCGACGGACTGGCGGAGAGGATGATACAAACGCTCAAAGACATGATTCGGCGCTATTGTGCGTATGGACTTCAATTTAAGGACGCAGAAGGGTATACTCACAATTGGGTGTCATTATTACCCGCTCTAGAATACGCGTACAATTCTAGTAAGCATTCTACAACGGGTATCAGCCCTTTCGAGCTGGAAAGAGGTTGGACCCCTAGAATGCCCAAGGACATGCTGCTGAGTCACACGGTGCAAGTCCACCCGTCGGCAGCTTGCTTCCAAGAAATGATGATTAAGGCGGAAGCAAAAGCCAGTCAGTCGGTAGCCGACGCGGTGGAATACAATAAAGAACGTTGGGATAAAACTCATAGAGATCATGACCTAAAAATAGGGGACCTTGTACTAGTCTCCACTGTTAACTTTAACAATTTAGGTGGGCCGAGGAAACTTAGAGACGCGTTTGTAGGACCTTTTATAGTAAAAGGCTTTCATGGGCATAATGCAGTCGAAGTGCTACTGACGGAAGGGTTTGACTTGAAACATCCCACCTTTCCTATCAGTCTCGTTAAAAAATACAAGAAGCCGGTAACTTCTTCACCTGCAGAGCATCAGGCATCGACCCCGCCCTTTGTCAACAACGAACCAGAAGGAACACCTAGCAAAATTCTTGACGAAAAGCTGACTAGAATTCTAGGCGTAGACTGCCGACTTTACCTAACTAGGTTTAAAAACCAGACGGCCGACACAGACAAATGGCTGCCTCAAGATAAAATCCAAGGTGCAGACGTTCTACTTAGAAAATACAGAGCAAGCAAAAGATCTTCAAACGGCTCGGGTATTAGAGCCATCCTTTTTAGTGGGGGCGAATGTCAGCCTCGAGCGCATGAGACTACAGCACTCATGCGCCATAAGGCGACCATAGAGCGCCTAGCGCAGCAAGGAAAGACCTCTCCGAGCCAGGAAGAGCGCGCATTGAAGCGCAACTTGGATTCTAACTCTATTGAGACTAGCAGCTCTCAATAGAGAATGGTCATTCCCCTTACAAAACCTTTCTTATCTCCTAGGGATAAATGAAAAGGTCTAAGCGCTCAGAAGCGCGCATAAACCACTTAAAAGCCAAAGGACCTCAAAGCAAAGAGATCCTTAGATTAGATTTACCGAGAGAAAAGATTAGGATTAATTAGTCTCATCCCTACCAAGCCCAAGCTATTACGACACTAGGTCGTGATTGGGGCTTTATATTCCTTTCCTCTTTCTGTCTTCCCCTCCTTTTCCTCTCTCTTCTTCATCATTGTACTCCTTTTCCTAAATCCTTCTACTCAATTTCACTTTTGTACTTCATATATGTCTACCTCGAGCTCCATTCTATTTCTCTTAACTATCTTCTGAAGTCCTTGTTTGCTCGAGTTTTGTATTCAGTGGTAGTCACAGAAGAGACTAACCCTGACAAAAGTTGAGGTGCTCAGGGTGCAAACCATGAGGACCCAGGTCTTGTGCAGCTGGGTCGGATACTGAAAGGGTGTGAGGGAAGCTGTTTGTCCCCCCAGGGGATCTGTTTTCGTCCCACCCCCTCCCTGGAGCCCACTAATCACTTGATTAGGGCCTCCTTGATTACATTTTTGACCAACCTTTTTTTGCCTGTTGCTCTGGCACGGGCTGGAGGGTCAATCCGAGGTGCCCTCCGGGGTGTTTGGGGATTAATTTAAACTTTTATGGGATTTTTGCTAATGAGCAGAGGCAAAAACTTTGATCTTGCCTTCTGTGTTTCTGTGATTTTGATAAACTTGGATGATTGCAGCTCAACCAGACGAGTTGAGGATGAGAAAAAATAGTAGAAAGAAGGGGACAGCTTGAGCCATCCCAGAAATGTAAATTGGAGAAAAAAAGGTTCAGAAGCAAAGACAGCATATTGATTTTAAAAAAGTCTCTGCCAAAAGTGCTAATTCTCTACTGCCGCGGGGTTGACATAGCCCGCAAGTCCCTCCTTCAGAGGTTGCTTTGCTCCCCTGAGGAGGGAATTAGCTAAGTTAGGATTAACAGGGATGCACATATCCAATGCTTATATGTTGGCATTGGGCCTCACTCACATGCCATGGAATGGATACCATTAGCAACGGTGTGCCGCTAGGCTACACTACGCTACAGGGCCACTTAGCGTTAGCGTAGCAGCAAAAAGTGCCCGCCCATTTTGAGTAGCGTCAGCGTGCTGTTAGCGCCGCTATGCTGCGCTACGTTTCAGCGGCACTAACAGCGCGCCAATTGTTTGTTAGTGTTAGCGCGCCGCTACAGTCACTACGCTGCGCTACAGCGCTTTTAGCGGAAAAAAAGGCCTTTTTTCAGCTAAAAGCACTGTGGCGCACTGTAGCACGCGCTCTTTTGCGCCCTGCTTGTGTAGCGTTAGCGCAATTGCGCGCATCTGCGCTCATGCTACGCTAACAGCTAAATTAGCTGCGCACCCTTTGCGCGTAGCGTTAGCGCAGAGAAGGCGCAATTCCGCTAACGCTATGCTAAAATTTAGTGGAATTCCGCTACGCTACGCCACGCTAACACTACGGTTAGCGTAGCTGGCCCACCATTGCCATTAATAGCCCAAAATATGACAAAAAGAAATATTGTGTTTTGAAGAGAGGTTGGATATTGTCTCAATTTTTCTGGTTTTGTTGACCAAGGTCAACTCCATACTTTTCATATGTATCCCTTCCATGAGGTGCATCTTGACAGATGTCAGATGAGGCCCAAGGCCAAATCCACCCCCAAAGCCAATACCCTCCAGTAGGGGGTCTAGAAGTTGGGTTAGAGAAAATCCAAGCTCATATTTGGAACCAGAGCACATTCTTGACCCCATCATCCACTGCCCATGACCATTGGCCGTTGCCCTCTGCTACCATGGGACGGGCAGGGAGGGGCCAATCAAGCGCTGGGTTGTTACACAAAGATATCCCGGGCGGAAGTCTATCTCAAGGTTTGGTTTAAAGTTGGGTGTGGTTTCTAAAGTTTGGTGTGAATTTTAAATTAAAGTTAAGTACATAATGAAACCAGAAAATTTGAGAAAAAATCCAAGCATTATCCAAAACACAATATGTCCATAAAGCCAAGACGCTAGACTACTTGCCAAAGTTCATGGCATGTTAATTGGCTTGATGGTTTGGCAGTTACAAGTGTCTGAGTTGCAAAAAGGCAAAAAAAGCCACAGCTCTCAGGCCACGGCTGGTACTTGACTCACAAGCTTTCAGAGGCTCGCTTCGCGAGGCGCCTTTGGCGCGCCGGGTCCCCCGGCCCCTGAAACAAGGGGATTGTGCTGAGCTAGCTCAGAGCCATGGTGGCTGTTTTGTTGGGCCAGAGGTACCATCAGACCAACACCAAAATGGCCGGATTGTTGCTCTGACAGCATAACAATGGCCGCTTTGTTGGTTCATTTGTCCATTTTGTTGTGCTGGCATTTCACAAAAAAAAACATAAATTTGGCCGTTTTTGTTGGTCCAGCGCCTCCATAGTTCCAGCGTGTGGTGGTGGAATTCTTGATGACGCAGATTTCAAAACAACCTCTTTAACCAAGATTTTTGAACCATTGATCATCTCAACAGAAAAAAATGGAGAACGGTAATAGGCAGCAAACACGCGGACAAAAATTGGTTTTTTGGAGTCAACACGTGTATGCAGTTTTTAAGACCGATTCGATATTAAGTGTAGCGCTCTGGTTGCTTCTCAGGGCACGTTCTGGTACATTTGTTTATAAGGTATAATTTATTTACAAAACCAACTGTCCATGTGAAACCCTAAGATAGTAAGAGATGAAGAAATACGAATTATTTACAACAAAACAATACAATCATTTTTTGTCTTGTTTATGTGAACAACATGTATAGGACAGAGAAGAAAGGATAGATTTTATTGAAGCCCAGCGCCGATTCGACCAGCTCCTGCGATTTGACCGGCGCCGGCGAGATGAGTGTTGGCCCCTGCACCGATCTGACCGGCTCCATTGAGTTGAGCTGCACCGCCTATTTGTCCAGCGCCGTTAATCTGTCCACCGAGCTGTCCACCGCCAATAGCATGGGCTCCGGCATCGAGTTGGCCGGATCCGCCGAGCTGACCACGGCCGATTGCTGCGCCTCCTAGTCCGACTTGTCCGTTCCCGATAGCATGGGCTCCGGCATCGAGTTGGCCGGATCCGCCGAGCTGACCACGGCCGATGGCTGCGCCTCCTAGTCCGACCTGTCCGTTTCCAATGACATGGGCTCCGGCATCGAGTTGGCCAGATCCACCGAGTTGACCACGGCCGATTGCTGCGCCTCCTAGTCCGACTTGTCCGTTCCCGATAGCATTGGCTCCGGCATCGAATTGGCCGGATCCACCGAGTTGACCACGGCCGATTGCTGCGCCTCCTAGTCCGACCTGTCCGTTCCCAATAGCATGGGCTCCGGCTTCGAGCTGGGCAGATCCACCGAGTTGACCACGGCCGATTGCTGCGCCTCCTAGTCCGACCTGTCCGTTTCCGATAGCATTGGCTCCGGCATCAAGTTGGGCAGATCCACCGAGTTGACCACGGCCGATTGCTGCGCCTCCTAGTCCGACTTGTCCGTTCCCGATAGCATTGGCTCCGGCATCGAATTGGCCGGATCCACCGAGTTGACCACGGCCGATTGCTGCGCCTCCTAGTCCGACTTGTCCGTTTCCGATAGCATTGGCTCCGGCATCAAGTTGGCCGGATCCACCAAGTTGATCACGGCCGATTGCTGCGCCTCCAAGTCCGACTTGTCCGTTCCCAATAGCATTGGCTCCGGCGCCGATTTGACCACGGCCGATGGCTTGGCCTCCAAGTCCTACTTGGCCACCACCGATCGCATGGGCGCCGGCATTGAATTGGCCGGCACCCCCAGCTTGGCCACGGCCGATGGCTTGGCCTCCTAGTCCGAATTGACCCCCACCGTTAGCACGAGCTCCGCCGTCGAATTGACCATTTCCATTGAGCAAGGCTCCTCCACCGATCTGACCTGCTCCATTGAGTTGACCAGCTCCGTTGAATTGGCCTCCTCCTGCAACATGCCCACCTCCACCAATGTGTGCCCGTGAAATTGCGCCGAGTTCACCGTCTGCGTCAAGATCAGCCGCTCCTCCGGCGTGGAACCTTCCGCTCTGGTGTTGTCCTACCCGTGCGACAGTGCCCGGACCAAATTGAGGGCCTCCGAAGTCTCCAAAGGCCGAACCGGGATAACCCTACAAGAGGAAACGGGTATCAATATATGGAAGATTGAGGGTCAAAAGAAGTGAAAGGTAACTAACAGCTGAAGGCAAATCACCGTAAATGGTGCGGCTTCTGTAACCGTAGCCTTGGCCGGCTAACGGGGCTCCGTAATCCGGACCCCAGGCAGGGTAGGGTTGGTATCCAGATGGGAAGTCGGAATCGTAGCCGTAGTCGGGCTGTAACTGTCTGAAGTATGCCTGTTGCTGGCCGTAATATGGCTGCTGCTCGGCGTAGTAAGAGCGTTGAACTGGCTGCGCGATGATTGGGTAGTTGCCCGAGTATGAGCGGGAGATGTATCCTTGGGAGAAGCCGTTCGGAAGCGCGTTGGTAGCGGAGGCTAATAGGAGGACAATCGAGAGGGTGGCGCTGGACAACATCTTGGATTATATTTGAGGCTGGATAAGTAGAGCTTGTTGGGTATTTGTGTTGGGGATGCGAAGCGGGATTGTAAATGTGATTGATAGACGAATGTCTAGTGGTTTGAACACGGCGTACAATGAATGTAAAATGAAAGAGTATTTATATATATGGCAGTGTGGATGATGGGATGAAGAGGCAATTTTTGGCTCCAGAGCCCCCGTATTTATAGCCCTTCGAGCAGTAACCCATCCCCCCAGAAGTCATTTCGGTCGCAACTTGAGATGAGATATGTGTGGCCAGTCCAGCCCTCCTTTTTTATTGATGCCCGGCCCAGCTATTCGGCTGTAGTCTGTGCCCTCCTGGTCGCCGATCTTACAGACTGATCGGTGCTCTTCTAGCTGGTTATTGATGATAGTGTTATTTAAACCTGCCACGACTCATAGTGCCAGATTAGACAGAACTTTGGCCAGCGTTCTATCCTGCGACCAATCGAGGCCCAAACCAACCAGAGGCGCTGCTTGCATTTTGAACGCGGGATGTGTGTTGAGTTTCTCACATTATCAAGTTCCTCTCCGGTAGGAGCTGGTGGCCTGTGCGGCACTGGCACAGTAATCCTTCCTTCCCTCTTACCGGGACTGCCTTGTGAATAAAGTCAATTTGTCACTGAAGCGATGTATGAGCCAGTAGTTGGCTGGTAGCACTTTTTTACCATTCTCACCCTCACTTAAACAGGGCCGTTCAACCTCTGACCTTGGCCATCTTGAAAAGCTTGGTCGGTAACTTTAACTCCTCAGCTTGAATAGTTTGGGCTGGACATATTTTTGGAATTAAAATAAAATCGACAAGGCCTCGGAAACCTTACCGCAGGGAGCTTGAAGATGATGATCTTGCGTCGAGTGCGATGAGACGTCACAGCCGTGTCGTTGAGGAACTCAGCTAAGTCCCTCACGCGAAACGACTCCGCAGGGGTGCGAGAACCCTCATTTCCGAAGGAGAGGCTGATTAGTCAAGCGCGGCGGCAGGATCCTTTGGCGCCGCGGGGATCCTTAAAGTTATGAACAAGGAGGCTGGTCGTTTAAGATTGGTCAATTTATGTGTGGATGTACGTACCGAAGCACCATATATACCAAATATCCACGTTGTAGCAAGGGCTGGCTCCAGTAAGCAAGGTACCGAAGCCGGTTGGTATGCCCAGCCTTTTTATAGTGCTCGGTGCTCGGTACATCCAGGCTACCGGTCGCGCATGGTTGGCTTCCGCCGGTCGCGCATGGTGAATCATTTCACTCCGTCTTGAGCAAAGCCCTTCACAGTTAGTTTCGCCACCCTATTTAAACAGGTCAACTAATCCCTACTTCTCCATCACGGTTCCTTCCCCCACAACTCCCATAGTCATCGAGTTAGCATATAAAGCACATTTTGTCATTGTACACATACCCAATTATTGACTCATCTCGCAATTGTGTGTTTTAAGTCGTCTCATACAATTCACCAGGAAAAAAAAGTAGTCAGTTGATGACAACTGACATAACACAGCTCTGGTTTCAGCTACCAAGCTACTCCATCTGCTAGTGCAGGGCTGGCTGGCACACAGCTCAGTGCCCATTTTGGCACAGCTGAAGCCTCTAGAATTTTCACAGGCTGCTCCTCAGCTTTGTCCCAGGCACAGCTCCTGCTTAGCCTTGGCCCAGCTGCTGCTTAGCCTTGGCCCAGCTGCTGCTTAGCCTTGGCCCAGGCCCAGCTGCCCCTCAGTCTTGGCACAGGACAAGCCACTGCTCAGCCTTTGCCTGAGCAAGAACGGGCGTTGATAAACGCACGCCCGTCCCCCGGGGGCACGCCCACGCCCACGCCCTTCGAAAAGGGCGCGTGGGACCGCACACCCTTTTTCAAGGGCGTGCGAGTCAAAGGGCGTGCACGCCCCTGTATGGGCGTGCGAGGGCGTGCACGCCGCCACACCGTGCCTGCTCGCCGGGAGCCCCTTGGCAGGCAGGTGCAAGTATACCTGCTCGCCGAGAGCCCCTCGGCGGGCAGGTACAGATCCCACCTCACCAAGAACCTCTCGGAGAGCATGTATACATGCACCTGCTCGCCGAGGGGCTCTCGGTGAGCATGCTCGGCGGGTAGGTTTATGTATCCCTGCTCGCCGAGAGCCTTGCCTGCTCGCCGAGAAGGATGACTCTCGGCGAGCAGGTATACAAACACCTGCCCGCCGAGCCTGCTCACCGAGAGCCCCTCGGCGGGCAGGTGCATGTATACCTGCTTGACGAGAGAAATCCTCGGCGAGCAGGCATACAGATCCCACCTCGCCGAGAACCTCTCGGCGAGAAGGTATACATACACCTGCCCGCCGAGCCTGCTCACCCAGAGCCCCTTGGCGGGCAGGTGCATGTATACCTGCTCGCCAAGTGAAATCCTCGGCGAGCAGGCATAGAGATCCCACCTCGCCGAGAGCCTCTCGGCGAGCAGGTATACACACACCTGCCCACTGAGCCTGCTCACCGAGAGCCCCTTGGCGGGCAGGTGCATGTATACCTGCTCGCCGAGAGAAATCGTCGGCGAGCAGGCATACACCTCTCGGCGAGCAGGCATACATATCCCCGCTCGCCGAGAGCCTTGCCTGCTCGCCGAGAAGGATAACTCTCGGCGAGCAGGTATACAAACACCTGCCCGCCGAGCCTGCTCGCTAAGGGCCCCTCGGCGGGCAGGTGCAAGTATACCTGCTCGCCGAGAGGCTCTTGGCGAGGTGGGATCTGTATGCCTGCTCGCCGAGGATTTCTCTCGGCGAGCAGGTATACATGCACCTGCCCGCCGAGGGGCTCTCGGTGAGCAGGCTCGGTGGGCAGTTTTATGTATACCTTCTCGCCGAGAGGCTCTCGGCGAGGTGGGATCTGTATGCCTGCTCGCCGAGGATTTCACTTGGCGAGCAGGTATACATGCACCTGCCCGCCGAGGGCCTCTCGGTGAGCAAGCTCGGCGGGCAGGTGTATGTATACCTGCTCGCCGAGAGGCTCTCGGCGAGGTGGGATCTGTATGCCTGCTCGCCAAGGATTTCTCTCGGCGAGCAGGTATACATGCACCTGCCCGCCGAGGGGCCCTTGGCAAGCAGGTGTTTGTATACCTGCTCGCCAAGAGTTATCCCTCTCGGCGAGCAGGCAAGGCTCTCGGCGAGCAGGGATACATACACCTACCCGCCGAGCCTGCTCACCGAGAGCCCCTTGGCGGGCAGGTGCATGTATACCTGCTCTCTGAGAGGCTCTCGGCGAGGTGGGATCTGGACCTGCCCGCCGAGGGGCTCTCGGCGAGCAGGTATACTTGCACCTGCCCGCCGAGGGGCTCCCGGCGAGCAGGCATAGTGCACGCCTATGTGGGGGCGTGCACGCCCTCGCACGCCCATACAGGGGTGTGCACGTCCTTGATAAAGGGCGTGCGGTCCCACACGCCCTTTTCAAAGGGTGTGGGCGTGGGTGTGCCCCCGGGGGACGGGTGTGTGTTTATCAACGCCCTTTCTTGCTCAGGCAAAGGCTGAGCAGTGGCTTGTCCTGTGCCAAAACTGAGGGGCAGCTGGGCCCGGGCCAAGGCTGAGCAGCAGCTGGGCCCGGGCCAAGACTGAGCAGCAGCTGGGCCCGGGCCAAGGCTGAGCAGCAGCTGGGCCCGGGCCAAGGCTGAGCAGCAGCTGGGCCCGGGCCAAGGCTGAGCAGCAGCTGGGCCCGGGCCAAGGCTGAGCAGCAGCTGGGCCCGGGCCAAGGCTGAGCAGCAGCTGGGCCCGGGCCAAGGCTGAGCAGCAGCTGGGCCCGGGCCAAGGCTGAGCAGCAGCTGTGCCTGGGACAAAGCTGAGGAGCAGCTGGTGAAAATTGCACTAGAGGCTGGATAGCCAGCTGGAGCAGGCGTCATGTCAGTTGTCATCTAATGACTACTGATTTTTCCTGGTGATTGTATCCCATCTCGCTAGCATAGGCTGCTATCAGTGTGAATATAACTCCACACTATGGTTTCTTATCAATTATTCTTGACGGTGGTCAGCCTACTGGTTAGCAGGACACTCAGCCAAGGGGCTTCGCCTTGTCAAGTTAGTACCATAAAAATAAAGGACTGCACGGAGTACGCATAGTTTCTTCCAGTTTCTGCTTCAAGCACTCGTTATATTTCCTCTGGGTGCAACCTGATTTAGCGTCTGCCCAAGGTTAATTTTAACTTATCTGCTCTTGCTTGATTTGTACCGGCTTTTTTTTTTTACTTTTGAAACAGTGCACTGAACTCGATTGTATATGACAAACCTGGCAATAGCGGCAAAATAGTTGTCACTCCCGAACAAAAGCAGATTATCACAAACGTCGGAGAATGCAAGGTAAATCTTCATGGTCCATGAATTTTGATTGAAATCAACAAATATTAGTTAGATTGCATTTTATAAAAATTGTGAATCCCATTGAGCTCAATTTGCATCTTCCCATAGTTGACAATTAGTGTTTCTCAAGCTCAAGTTGTGATGTGAGTAACAATTGCTATACCTATAGAGCTGATGGACATATACTTACTTTTAAATCATCTTAAAATTACATAGCACAAGGAAAGAGATAAATGACAACTTTGTCAAAGCAGTGAACCAATGCAAAGGCAAGGTTTGTGCTTTCTTTGATTCAATTTTGATGATTTATGTGGGCAAGTAACTGATCAGAATTTATACTTAAAAATATAAATTGAATTAGTCTATGTTCACATCATTCAAAACCAAAGCGGGGACTGTTGTCCAAGGTGTCACCGAAACCATGTTCAAAGATGAGCCATTTTCTGCTGTGGTTAAACCTGGAAGTCCTTTTGGAGACCCTAAATGTGCTGGAGAAAACATCCCAAATCCAACAACAGAATGTCCAAAGTTGGTTTTATTATGTCATCAAAAATGGAATGATTGCTTCTATTATTGAGTTGTTACTGATGAGGTCAACTTTCTTGAATAAATAGGACTTTGTCTACGATACCAACAGGTAATAAAGGACAACTATTAAGTATTTTTACTAAAAGTCCAGCTGCTGCAGTGGGTGCACAAAATCTCAATGCTGGATGTTCTGTAAGTCAAATATGGCCCTTGCATATCAATAGTTACTTTCAATAAAGTCCCTGGACTAATTGTCAATGTTTATTATTATTACCAGTTATCAATTTCAACCCAAGATGGTACATTTGTCAGATTGTAAGTTGTTTGAGTAGATTAGATTAATGGTTTAAAACAGCACTAAATCTAATTTTTCTACTATTTATTTTTGGAACAGAGATGCAGCTCAGGTGAAGAAAGCCTTTGATGCACTGTTTAAGGTATGCAAAGCAAATGTGAGTAAAAATTTTCCTAGCATTAACATTTCAGAAAATTCAAAATTTAATTGGGAATCTATTTCCAGGGTGGTACCATTATGTTTAAAGGCTCAAAGGAAGCACCAAACACAAAGCTTTTCATGCAGGTTTTCTAGCTGAGTTTGAGGATGTATATTGGTGTAAATTTAATCACTCATTTCAATCAATTGAAACATACATAGTCAATAAACATTCTGTGATTCAAAATTCTGTATTTTTGTAACATTTAAACCCCTGTAGTTCTGTCATAGGCATTTTCATTCCATTGAAAACTGTATTTAGATTCCTTGAGCTTTGTGTTACCTGAAAGCTTATTCAATTTTTTCTGTTGAAATCAAGCAGGGCTAAAGCCCTTACTTTTGTAAAAAAAAATTATACTGTTATGAGCTGTTGCAGGGTCGTGACTTCCCCTTTCCCCCAGTTTTTTAAATACATATCACAGGCTGCACAATCATACTTTGAGAGAATGGGGATCCAGAAAGCTTCCTCATCCTGCAATATAGCATCTTAGGATCCAGAATCCCCAGAACCCCAGACTCCATCTTCATCTCCTCAGAACAGACCTTAACACATTATCATACTAAGTCATTTGATGATCTGGGAGATTGAATTTGACAAGTTAGATTTCATGATACAAATCAGGAGGGACTGATATACTTTTTTTTCCCTTTTAAATCAACTGAGCCATGACCCAAAACCACAACACTTGGAAAATCAGAGGCCCAGGTGGCTGCAAATCCAAGTTTCAGAACTTCAGTTGCATTGCCTCCTTCATATAAAGTTGGGTGTTTTAAAGTTAGTCAGGTGCAACTCTGTAATTTTACAAGTTGGTTTTCAAGAACATCTCTGAACATCAAATTGCAAAACTGTATGCAAGTTTTGCCATATCAGGTAGCATTCCAGTCAGTTGTGATAGTTCGCAGACATGCAAGTGCAGTTCTCATAGTTTTAGTCCCAAAAATAAAGAAGCATGTTGAACAAGTCGTTTAAGCCTTAAGAAAATCTCTTGGATATCCACTGTTATACTTTGTTTCTTTTTTTTCCTCTGAAATCCCTGGTTGAGGAAATATCTGCACATTTTGGTGTGATATTATACCACAAGAACATCTAATTCTCCTTTCTCTTGTCTACAAATGTCAATAAAAAACAAAAGGAATGAATGGGAGGGGCTGATAGATATATTACACATTCATAACACTTCAATTTTTATAATATACAAGGGGAAGCCCCCAAATTTTTGTAAATTACAGCAAGGGCATAGCCCCCAAATTTGGGGTTACAGGGGGTGTGAAAGGCACAGGATGTGAAAGGCCCAAAAGGGAATGGGACAGAGCAAAGGAAATGACATAAAATTTTCAAACCTTTGATGATGCAATGACTATGCATTCAGTCAAAGGAGAAACCAAATTTCAAATGAAAAATAGGTTGAAAAACAAAATTTCAAGTGAAAACTGGGTGAAATAAGGACATTTTATTTTGGGAAAAGACACAAAATTTGTTACTGAAAAAGTAAATATTTGGAAAAATGGTGATGAGAGATACTCAAAAACTCTGAAAATGTGAGAGAAATTCCTTTTAAACAATTTTTGAAGTTTATTATGAAGGCTGGACACTTTCAGGCTGTGGAATCACTACCTTAGTAGTTTGGCTTGACTTGCTTCTTGACAATGCAAAACACAGGTTCATGAAGTACAATACCAAAATTACCAATTTTTTGACCTTGAGATTTATTGATTGTGAGGCAGGAGGCCAGATTGACAGTAAATTTCTTGTGTATGAGCTTGAAAGGCAGTCCAGACAGCTCCAGACTTATCTGAGTTAGATTGAAAGGAATGTGACTCTGAGGGATGGGCACAGAATCATTAACTCTGTTACCTGATACAACTCTTGTGTAAATCACATTTGGGCCCAACCTGGTTCCATTACAAAGTCCCATTGTCCAATCAAGGTTCCTGAGCATTCTTATTAAGCAATTTGGTCACCTGTTGGGAGTTTTTAAACTCTTTGATCCACATTTGTAGCATTATCAGTAAGCCTTATTGAGTGATTTGGATTTATTTCAGATGGAACAAATTCAAACGCGAACCTGAATGTAGCCTAAACAAAGATCACCAATTTAATTTGGTTGTGGATTTGCAACAACAGCAAAAAAAAAGTGCAACAAAAAAAAGCAACCGACATGCCGAGTAGCAGCGAGTAGCCTCCCCGGGAAGCGGGTGATTTAACTGCTGGAACGGACCAGTCATCAAGGCTCAATGACCGGAACAACTTGGCCATTGAGGGGACTTGTGTGTTACCCCTCCCCGTGGCCGGTTGTACCGCTCGGCGCTCATCTACATATGTGTCAGCATGTATCGGCGATCACGCTTGATGGCCGGGTAGCTGGTCCGTACCGGTCATCAAGGCTGAAGAACTCTTGATGCCGGGTGTGTATAATCTACTTTCTCGTACATCCAGCCATTGAAAGGAGTGCAAAATGTCCTTTCAATGGCCGGCGCTTGTACAGGTCATCAAGAGCAACACACTACTCGATAGCCGGCCATCAAGAGGGGGTACACACTCCCATCAATGGCCCGTCTATTCCGGTCATTGAGGGGAGTGTGAACCTTGTCTTGATCATTGTCAGGTAGACACTCCCTTCGCGACCTGCCATCCGGCCTTCAAGAACAACTCACCAACCAAGCCGTCGATGGCCGACCCCGACCGGTCATTGAGAAGGGATCAAACTACTCCCCTCAATGGACATTTTGTTCCGGCCATTCTGGTCCGTTCCAGTATTACCAATTTGTTGTGCAGGACTAGACCGGACCTGGCTCCCGCTGTCTCGATTCTCTCAAGTTTCAATAATGACCCAGGCATTTCGCATTCGAGGCAGATAATACATTGTTGGAAATATGTTGCCGGCACCGTTGACCTGGCACTCACTCTCCGTCCCGACTCCGAAGACGTATCAAATGCACTGCAACATTACACAGACGCTACATGGGCTGATGACCTTGAAACTCGGCTCTCTCGCAGCGGATCTATCTGCTTCTGGAAATCTTGCCCGGTCGCTTGGAACAGCAAAAAACAGCGCAATATCACAATGTCCTCCACAGAAGCTGAATTGAATGCTCTTTCGGACGGTGTGCAAGAAAACGAATGGATCAAATATGTCATTGAAGAATTATGGAATGAAAAAATGAATCCATCTCATTTTCATATTGATAATCAAGGCCTACTAGAAAAACTGAAAAACTTTGGATCGAACTCAAAGACCAAGCACCTCGACATCAAGATAAAACATCTCAGAAAAATGAAAGAAGACAATGAAATTCAAGTAAAGTTGATTCCAACAGAAGAAATGATAGCCGACGCACTAACAAAACCAAGCAATTCCGACTCTCTGAACCGTCTCAAGGAAAGATGCTTCATGGTTGAAGTTCTTTTCTCATCAAATTGCGGGGGGTGTTGAGTTTTCGCCGTGACAGCCCCGTAAAAGGGCTGAGTAGAATTTCAAATCACAAAATCTCACTCGATCCCGCGGCCCCAACCTCACTCCTCCTTCTCTTGTCTCATCTCGATCCACGACCTTCAATCTCGATTCCCATTCTCCTTTCCCCTCACTTTCCTTCAGTCTCGACCTTGCTCAAGACTCGATCACGACTTTGCTCAAGATCCTCAAATCACTCGACTTCGCTCAAACTCCAATCCTCTTTCTTGACTTGGTTTGAGCTTATTGTCAATCCTCAGATCGGCTCCTCTCTCCAATTTGGTGAGAAAAGAAGGAGATTCCCTCGGTCCCTCTTCTCCCTCGACTAATCTCTTCCTTATCCTTTTCTCTTTATGATCTATAGTGTCCTGTTCCCTTCTTATCCTGTCCTGTCTTGTGTCTCTGGTTTTCTCGGCATTGTATGAAAATTGTGGTGGTAATTGTTATTTCTCATGTTCCTTATTCTCTCCTCTTTTTTATCCTCATCTTCTGATCTTGTTTCTTTCAGTCTGGTTCTACTATCTAAGGCAATATAGGTCAAATCTTCACAGTTAGGTTGTTTATCCTGTGAAGATTATTGCTTGACACTTCACACAACATCTCACTGCCCTCAAATTTTCTGGCCTGAACCCAGGAGGCTCAGTCCAACACCATGCATTTGGTCTGTTTACATGATTCTTGGAATATTTCCGAAGGAATGGTTGCCTGTGAAATCATGTTCAACCAAATTTCCAGCAGGAGGATCATTTAAAAATCCTTCTCTTGAGATAAACTTGAATCAATTTGTTCCTGAATAAGGCCCAAATCAATTTCAGGTGGGTCATTCCAGTTTGCGGGTATAAGCACAGGGGATAGATTTGAAGAATATTCATAAGTTTGAAATGGACTCTGCATATTTCTTGGTGAAGCACTCTGGGAGCTGAGCAGGTTAAAAATAGAAAACCTGGAGGTGTGGTTGCCATGATTGTTATTTCCATACTGGGATGGAGATTTGTGTGAGCTGTGTTCAGATTGGTTACGTGGTTGAGGATTGAAATTGTAAGAAGATTCATGATTTAGATGATACTGTGTTTAGATTGGTTTTGTGTGTGAAAATTGAAATTTTTAGGAGATTCATGATTTTGATGATACTGTGTATGCAGGGGTCTGTTGTCAATGTTGATGGAAATTTGGGGATGAAGACCACTCATGATTTGGATTATTTGATTGTTCAGTATGAGGAAAATCTTGAGGCTGATAAATAGAATGTTGGTGCTCCTGCCACAGAGAAAAAGAACATGGGAATGTGAATATTTCTGGTAATGATGGGAGGGCAATAATTGATGATAATGGGATTTTTGAGAATGAAGAGAGTGTGAAAGTTGATGATGATGGGATTGTCAAGCATATATGATGAGGGGAATTATGTAGGTGTTATGATTGCTGAATTCATGCAGATCAATTATCAGTTTAACATTGCTTGAATGGAACTGGTGTCTGTAAGAGTCCATTTGAGCAATCTGCTTGAACGGGATTGATTATTGATGTGTGATAAGAGTCCATTCAAGCAATATGGTTGAGCGGACTCGGTGAAATTTGATCACCAAGTCCGCTTGATGAGTCTGCTTGAACAGAATTGACAACATGACTCTGGAGTCTGATTTAATGGAGTGGAGGACTTCCCGTTGCAATCTGGGAGAAATCTGAGAGCCTCCCAGAGTCTCAAAGCCTAAATTTCCCTGCAAAATTTGGCTCAGATCTGGGTCTGGAAGGGGTTCCCAGATTGACGGGAAGTCCTCCAGTTGCTGGTCTGTTCAAGCAGGAGAGCAAACTCTCTTACCAAATCCTTTCAGAGAGTCGCACCAGGAGTCCGTTCAAGCAGAGTCAATTCAGAGGGAACGGACTATGCATTGAACGGACGCGGTTAATACAAAAAAGTATCAACGCCGGCGTTACTTGCATACCAACGCCGGCGTTACTCGCATGACAGGTATTTGAACTGGTTTGTTTGGCCCCCAGAGGCCATTTCTTTAGTTATATGTAGATAATTTAATTGTGTTCAAATGGAGCCTCCAAGCCTTAACTAAAGCTTCAACACATTCTCCAACCTGTGAGGGTATGTATCCTGAAAGTTAAGAGCTGAGACTTTGAATATGATTATGGTGTTCAAAGTTGGGTTATGCACAAAAACTGAATAGGAAGGAAGATGGACTAGCTTCTTGCAAAGCTTCCCATGTCCTTTCTACCCCAAGGCAGAATTGTTTCCAAAAAAATCAACTCTGGTTTTTTGTACATATAAAATTATGCGCTATCATCCCAAATAAAGCCACAGGCAATTTTTTCAGATGTTGCTGTCACTTCCCGGAGGAGGATTGGCCCAATCAATGGGCTTTATCAAGTCAGCAGGAGATGGTTTTTGTCTCCATATTTACAATCTCTGTTGTTCTTTCTCTTTGTTACACCACATTGATATTGCAGATACACACGCACCCTTACAGAGCAAGAAGACAGTATTTTCTTGAGAACAAAAAGAAAAAAAAAGAAAGATGTATGCAAAGTCTTTGGTTTTCTACTTTTTGTGGGTTATAGTTGAACATAGTTACCTACGGATAAAATGGACAAATGTACAAAGAATGGGATGAGGGAAAAAAACTTGATGAGTGAGCACGAAGGTCACGCGATACAAGCAGGGGAAGCAGTAGACTGACCAGGGAAGATACCTTCGACACCATTGAGCTTTCCGGTCCACCAATCCTGTTCAGAGTCGGTACGTTTGACGAGCAGGATGCGGTCTCCGGCGGAGAAGCTGAGGTCGCCGTCAGTCTGGGCGACGAAGTCGTAGAGCGCGGTGACGTAAATAGGTTGGGAGGCGGGAGGCGGGGGCGGCTTGAGTTTTGGCTTGAGTGGAGGTGGGTTTGGGGTCGCGGCGTCCGAGGCGTTTCGGGCATGGATGGCGGCGGCCGCAGCGGCCACGGAGCCGACGCCAGCGGGCTGAGAAGCCGTCGCGGGCGTGTACGGTGGAGGGGCGGCGACAACGGGGGCCGGATCGGCGGGCGCAGGCTTGACAGAGAACGAGGGTTTCGGGGCCAGATTCGGCTTCGGGGCGAGCATCGGCTTCGGCGGGATGCTGGACGATCCATAGCTGTTCGGCTTCGGCGGAATGCTCGAAGTCCCAAGCGTGTTGGGCTTCGGCGGGAGGCCAAAGCCCGGCGACTTTCCTGTCGCCGACGCGGGTCCAAAACTGCTCGTCGACGTCCGGGTCGATAAAGAGGCCGGAGGCCGTGGCGAGTGCAAGCTGCTCGAGGCGGGCCGCGGTGGCGGCGGGTTCGCGGCACGGCGCTCGGCGATGATTTTTGCTGCATCGCTCACATTTAGCTCTGGCTGCCCGTGACAGTCCGGCTGCGTGGAAAATTACTCACCTGTTGGCGCGGGTCGTTTGGTGATGGTGAGCTCCTCTATCCGCGAATGCGTGTCACCCAAGCGTTCGAGATAAATGCTTTCAATGTCTGTCTGGTTGAGATCGAAGCGACCTTCTGAAAACTGCTGAAGTTTCCCATAGGTCGTGTAGAGAATGTTAAGCCTAGAAACAGTTGGGAAGGGTCAATTACTGCTTTTTATATCGATAGATTGTCACGGGAGAAGTCACGCAGGTGAACTAGTGACATACTGCATGTAGAAAAATGAATGGAATAGGGGTGAGATGAAGGCCGTGGTGAGTTGTAGAAAGCGAGGTATTTCGGTCTTGAGCAGGTTGTTATAATGTTCGTAGTCCTGGAGAGCCGCTTCATACTCTTGTTCGGCCTTGAAGATGTTCTGCTCGTCCTCTGTGGTCAATTGACCAAGGAATGGCAGTCAAGTTAGAGATCTAAAACCTCAAGAAAGAAAGAAAAGATGAGGGAGGCTGCAGCTCACTTAGCGATTTCTCTTTTTTGTCTCGTAATTTGGTAAATGAGTTGTTGTGACGATCAAAATCAATCAACTGTTTTGGGTCAAAACAAAAACCAAAGAGATCGTAAACAAATAATAAAAGAGAGGTGTGACAGTGTTTTTGTTTTGAAGTTTTTTTACGGACAGGGACTGACTTTGTGATCGCGTTTTGTGATAGCTTTCTTGGCATGTTTAATGACCTCGTTGAACTCCTTAATGGGTGCGATGATGCGGGTATCGATGAGGTCTAGTTCAGGCTGCACGGTATCTTTAAGATCGGTGACCAGTTCCTGATAGGCCGACATTTGGTCGATTGTTTTGACTGCGTTGGGGTACCTTTCGGGTAGGTCTGCCTCGTTGCTCATTGGAGATAGAAGGGTGACATACGCCTGACCGAAGTTGTGAGACGAAGTGAGCATTTCTAGGTAAGCCGAAGGATGCAAAAATGGTAATTAGTACACAATAAGTAAATATCTCTTCTCATGGATCTTCCAGCGACTTACTCAGCACAGCCTCTCGATACGCCTTAGCATCTTTCTGCAGCTTAGCCGACTCGTCCTCGACTGTGGTGAATTGGCGCTTGAGTTCGTCTACCTCTGGATCTGAGGAAGTCTTGGCCATGCCGACCTTGGTTGTGATGACATGCGGGGTTCGCTTGACGGCCTTCAACATCTTGAGCGAGTTTGAAATGGAAAGTGTTGGGTTGGAGTGTTAGGTATTTCTGCTGAGTTGGCCTGTTGACCGTTTTTGTCGACACCAGCCGACTGGGGGAGGAGGCTGTGGGGCGGATCAGGGTCGGGCGACTGATTATGTAAGAGGCGTGCATACACATGTCCACATTCAAGGTTCGGACACTTTTCCGGATCGGGCGGTGTTATATATGTACCAGAACCCAGTCACTAAAGACTGATCCATGGCCAAACACCCTTTCCGATGACCTTTTAAGGTCCTTGATCAACATGGTCACCCAAAGCGAGGCTGCAGGATACATGTTTATTTCCAAAATATGTATAGCGGCAAATGCAATAGTGGGGAGACTGCGCTAGAGCACATACTGCGCTCCAGAAGGAATCAGATGGATTAGGATGGATTTATCAAAAACACATCAACAGAAGTCAACCATCACAAATTGTCAAAAAAGCAGGGTAGATTAGTGGCAAACCAACAGGCATTCTTGTCGTTAAAGTGGCTGGATTAGGCTGGATTAGATATCACGCATAATCGTGGCCTAACCACAAGCACAACCATCAAAATGCGGAAGCAAGCCAGAGTGACGTGGATACCATGTTTACGGTCCACCTCTTCAACGTCAGACCTTTTTGAAGGCATTTAAAGCCCCCACCGGCGGACCACGTTGAGCCAAAACTTCCTTTTTTTTGACCAAGTCCGAACTGTTTGACTCATAAATTATGCCTCATGTTTCTTTCACTTTTTTCAGCTTGCAATAATCTGACGCCGGGGACAGTCTCCGACACACTTTCCTTGCGGAGCCATGGTGTGAGCTCGGTTCCGCTAATCCGAAAAACCGCGACCAATGTGTCGGCTCTTACAAGGTGGTTGCACGAGCATTTTGGACCCTTGAGAGTGAATCCACGTATTTAAACTGGGCAAGCGATCGCGCAAGGCCGCTGGCTGGCTGAAAGAGATGAGATTCCGTCAGTCAATACTCACTGACATCCCCTTGGGATTAGCACATAAGCGACAAGTTGGCTGAATTGCAGCACGTGTGACCAACTCCCGAAGGAGCCTTTGACTTTTCATCCTCATACATCCGCATCACAACAGGTTTGGTAAGTATTAAGAGTTTTTTGCTACATAAGCTTGATTCAACTTTCAGCCTAACTAACTTTCTCACCAAGACTTGAATCAAACATTTCCAGCTTGCCATACCCTCTTTATCATAATTTATTCATTTTACAACTTCGAATCGTCATGCGTGTATCCTATTCCTTCGTTTCTACCGTGATTTTACTCGGTAAGCCAGGTTTATCTCGTTCGCATTTTCCAAGGGATGATAAGACGGTTGATGTTAACCTTCTTAAACTTTCAGCGGGTCGATCCCAGTCTGCCCCGATCCTCGGCCTGGACGGCGGGCTTTTGAACACTAACGATCCGCTCATTGGTGGCCTGACACACACCCTCAATGCGCTCCCCGCCACGGGTGAATTGACCAACGGTTTGCTGGCAGTGTCCAAAGAAGGCTCTACTGAGGTACTGTCAACCAACGGCTTACTTGGACAACCGGAGGTGACCGATGTCCTTGCAGTCTCAAAATCCAACAGCTTGCTTGGAGGCTCCAAATCTGGTGGATTGTTGAACCTTTCCGGATATAACGGTGGCGATTCGATCCTCAAGACACATGGCCTGTTGGGTAACTCGTCACTCAAGAAGCGACTGAGTTTGCCGCTGATTGGTGAACTGGGAAGTCTCGATGGATTCGAAGCTAAAGCAAAGTCGATGGCTTCCGCCGTGGGCTCTAAGCTGGGTGGGCTTTTCCGACGAAATAGTAATATCCAGTCTACTTTGCCCGCGGTGACCCCTGCGGTGTCCTCAGCGCTCAGCAAGGTACCACTCGTTGGCTACATGCCCGGTATTCCTAAACTCCCAGCGGCCAGCACCTTGCCGGGCATCAACGTCATCCCAGGGCTGAACCTCATCCCCGGTCTTGGAAGCACCACGGCCGCCAGCGGCCTCGGTGCTACTGTCAATCAGATAGCTGGTACCCATGAGAGAGCAACCATCGCCACCTTGACTGACGGCCCCGCGGAAGGTTTGAACACGGCCTTTACCAGATTCTTCGGTGGAATGAGCCAGGCCCCTGTTGTTTTTGACCACATCTTGTGAGTAAATCCGGAACGTCAATGTTAATTCACACCAACTTAATGATGTGTAAAGAGACTTACGAGCGCTTTCCGTTCCAACTTCCTCCCAGCTGATGAATTGCCAGAGGCTCGCCCACGGTGCCACTGTCTTGCTCCAATTACATCTTATCACTACTTCAAGCTACTACTCGCGCTCATGCCAGCTGAAAATTTCGTTCAAACTAATCTAATTACACATATTTTTTGTTTTGTCATACGAATACTCGATCATTTCATTTATCCCATGAGCTATCCAGTTTTTTAAGATCATACTCTCAACATCGTAATTATAGATTGTTTGCTCCAAGATCTTTGAAAGCCTGGCAGTTAAACCCCAAATCATTACTTGCAATCTTGGCACACATTTGCCCAAGACACATTTGTTCATCCTATAGGCTACAGACCTCTTTCACCTTTGACTGTAAGTCGGAATCTTTATTTAAGTAACCCTGAACCTAAGGTAAAGTTAGCAGAACCTAGGCGCTGGCGAAAGGTAGTAAAGAAAATTGGACCCATCTATCCTCTGCTGCTGAAGTGGTAAACTTGCCAACTTCCTGTTGCTTTCGCCATACCCATCGCACTGAACCATCAATTAACATTAGAGAGAAACCCTCCGCCAGCGAACCGCTGGCGCTAAGGCTATACACACAGACCAGTACGCCTGCGTCGAAAGGTGGCCGGAAACACAGCCCAGATGACTGGCATGATTCCAGCCATCAGGGTGTTCACCTTGATGATCACAAGTACCTTATTAACATCAGTCATGGTGATACACACCTTGAAAACAGGTCCCAGTCATCAATGCACAGACTTATGACTGATATCTTAAAATACCAGTCATGAAAGTAAAGAAATACCTTAGTAACTTGTATCTTACCAGTCATCACGGTGCGCACCTCAAATACTGATGTTACATCTGTGATTGAGGTGCAGAAATTGATTACATCTGTGATTGAGGTGCAGACATTGATATCTGGTACCAATATACCAGTCATCAAGGTGCAAACCTCAATACCTGGTGCCATACCAGTCGTTGAGGTGCAGACTTTGAGTGAAAACCTCAATTTTGAAGGTAAGAGTCATTAAGCCCAGGTACCTTTATAACAGGTATGACACCAGTCATCCAGGTACTAACACCTTGGTGACAGGTAAGATACCAGTTATTGCTGAAACTGCAGATGGGTGCTTGGTACCGGCCAACTGGTACATACCCATTACCATCCTTTTTAGGGATAGCACTTGGTTTTGAGAGTAATTTGATGAAGTATGCATTATGAAATGTACTTGTGGAAGCTGCATACTTAAAGCTGTTGAACTCAGCAGAAAATGTTTTTCTTCTCTTGGCTTTCTTGCTTTCAGCTTTTTTGAGTTAATCAGACCTAGATGCAAGAAGATCAAGACTCAAGAAATCCCTTTTGATCAAAAACAAGCTATACAGGTAGAGAATTTAATATATGTTCAAAATATCAACTAAATCATTGATTTACCACAATTGCTTAATCATATCAGCTCATTCAAGACAGGTGAAAAACAAGTCTTTTCAGGAGGAGTAAAACAAGTAAACAGTATAGGATTCAAATTGTTTGTTTTATTTTCTTCCTATCTAAGTTTATTAAAACCATAGTTTCACAGAAACTGACTTCATGGTTTCATGCTGCATTTCATTGAAATTGCAGGCAGAAAAATAAAAAAAGTTTAAAATTTGTGTTTTTCCATTTGTTTGTTTGTTTTAGTTGACTTGAGTGTCTTTTTTATTGTGTTTGAGTGTGAATTTTTTGTTTTGTTTGAGTGCAAGTTTTTTGTTTTGTTTGAGTTTGATTTTTTTGTTTTGTTTGAGTTTAATTTTTGTTTTGTTTTGTTTGAGTTTAATTTTTTTGGCTTGTTGATTTTTGTTAATCAAGTTTGAAATTTTTGTTTTGTGAAATCAAGAAGGGGCCTACTCAAGTGAGTAGGGGGCCTTCAGGGAGGGGGACGAAACCGCATCCCCTGGGGGGACAAACAGCTTCCTCCATGCTCTTAGTATTGGACCTTGCCATGCCCCCCTGGGCCCTCACACCCCAAGCTTAACAAAGCCTCCCAGTGAGGCAGCCCCGCAGGGTCTCTGTCTCACAGAGAGGCTTACCTGCAAAAACCTGTATCTGGCCTGAGAGCCCCAGGAATATCAGCCTGTATCAGGCTTTTTTTCACTTTTTCCTTTTTTGTAAATCAACCGTCAGCCCGCTGAGGCTGCCCCCCAGGACTTAAGAAGTGCTTGGGAGTGCGCTTCTTCTGATGCAATTTAGGCCTTGTAGCTGCCAATATCAGGCCTGATCCTTGCATTTGAAGTTTTCAAACACCAAGAAAAGCAGACCATATTGAGAGATTTTTTTTTTTTGTAAATACATGTGGCTTTGTATCAAAAGCTGTTTCAATCTATTGAAATGCAGTTGAATACTGCATTCTTGCTTACATCAGCAGGAATGTGTCTCAAATAGAGGCCTTTTTCAAACTGCTCTCCAGGCCATGAACCAAGTGCTATCAGCCTGTGACTGCCGCCAAATTAAAGAGGAGAAGCAGGCCTTTCTTTGGAATCCGGGGCGGGGCTCAGTTCTTTTGGAAAGTGGGGTTTTGGGGGGCACAAAGTTGGTCACCTGCAAAAACTAAGAGCTGTACGCGGGGCTCTCAAGCCAGGAATCAGGGATTCCATGCAAGTCCCTCCCGTCGATGTCGCACTTCGTGCGAGGCGCTTCGCGCCGCGCCCCCCGGCAGGCAAGGGACTTGCACTGTGCTAAGTTCGCTCACACCCATGATCCCATCACATCCCACCTCCGTTGCCAGGGCCCTGCAGGACACACAATACTGGCCTGTGCACACTTGTGTGCAGGCAAGCTTGAGAGTTTTATTCCACTTGATGACCTGGGGCTGACGAGTCAGGGTCATCAAGATGTGTAATCCCCTCAGTGACCTGTGTGATGCCCTCAATGACCAGTCAGAAGGGTCATCGAGAGGAATTCATCTGAATGAGCAATCAGGACCGTCGCTGAGAGCAAGAATCCTCCCGATGACTGTTCTTTGATGACTGGTAACGGCCATCAAGAGAGTGCATAGCTCTCTGCGATGACCGGACTGGCCGTCGAGAGAGTGCATAGCTCTCTGCGATGACCGGACTGGCCGTCAAAAGAGTGTGCAGCGCTCTCGATGACCAATACCGCGGCCATCGAGAGGGTTCCCTCAACAACCGGTATCGCTCATTCAAGAGAGCTATGTATGTACTCTCTCAACGGCCTGTACCGGTCATCCAAGAGAGCCATGTCACATGTGTCTCTTCCTTGGAAGACCGAGAGAGTTGAGCACTTTCAATGACCGGTACAAGGGGTGTCAAGAGAGCTTGGAGTATGGTGTTGCAAGCGCGTCTGGGCACATACCCAACTCCCGCTTGGCCGAGTGCCTCCGGGGGTTGGGTATGTGCCCAGCAGGCTTGATTGGGCAGGTTGCGCGGGGGGCAGAGCTTGGCACACAGCCAAGTCCCGCTTGGCCGACATCAAGCTCTGGGCTGATGGGATCTGTGACTTGGCATGCAACACGCCGGTCATCAGACAACGGCCCTTGTCTCTGCCTTGAAAGGCAAGAACGATGTGCCCTCGAGGAGGGGAAATGTTCTCCCTTCTTGACATTGCACATCGGACATCAACAAGGGAGCTTTTCCTTCTCGATGGCCGGTCTGTAGGCTGGTCATCGGGGAGGAAAGACTCCCTTCGCGGTGGTCAATACTTGTATTGATCATCAAGAAGGGAGTCTTCCCTTCTCGATGACCAGTTTGTAGACCGACCATCGAGGAGGGAAACTTCTCTCCTTGATGGCCAGCACAGCGTTTGGCGTGCGTGGCACCCTTGCTTGAAATCGGCCCAGCGGGGCTTTGTGCCAAACCACGCCCACTTTGCGATGTGCCAAGCGGGGGTTGGGAGTGTGCCAGGCGGGCTTGAGGATTGGCCAAGCAGGCTTTAGGGTTGGCCACACGCGCTTGGCCTTTTTTTGGCCAAACTTTGGTGAGTGCCCAGACGGGCTTGCAACACCATATGTAGTTTGATGACTGGTACCAACCATCAAGGCATAGCTCTCTTTGTTGACCGGTAGCGGCTATCAAGAGAGATTACTACCTACGCGGATTGATGGCCAGCCATATCTCTACCTCTCAATCAAGAGTGATACACCCTCTCTTGATGGCCGGTGCCGGTCATCAAATGAGCAATGCACTCGCTCAATGGGACCGGTCATTGAAGAGTTCCATGCCATATTCATCAAGGTCTTGATGGCTGCCACCAGTAAGGAAGGCAGCCCGAGCACGGGCGGACTGGGTCTGGCCACGGGCCCGCTTTTCTCGGGATTTCTGAGCTTTTGCCCGGCCTTGCAGCCCTACTTGCAATATGAACAGTTCATGGGCTCCCCTGTTCGGAGACCCGGGGATAGAGAGAAGTGGGAACAACCCAATTCCGGAATCTCAGTGTTAGGCCGGGCAACTCATGCAGCCGATTGCCAACTGATCAACCGTTCACCACCCCAGCACCAAATGGTGAGGAAGACGTCACCCCTCAACTCGTCCGATGCCAAAAGTGAAACTGAAACTCACGACATCCAGGTCTCCGCGAGATCAGAACCGCAAGGCTTGTTGTCCTCCTCCTTGTCCTCAGCCGTTTGCGGGCGCTTGGGGGAAGGGCTCAGCATGCCCAGTATTGAACAAGTGAAAAGAAAGGTCCAAGTGTTGAACCCACAACCTTGTGTACTGTGAGAGTCAAATTCACATACCCAGAATTCATGAGTGATGCTCTAACCATTGAGCTAAGTACACATTGCTATGATGCAGTTGAAAACAGTAGATGTATGCTTATGATGATGTGTGGTGTTGCCTCCAATGGTGATTGGATGTGTAAGCAACAATGTGTTAAGCAGTGCTAGATTGACACTTCAACATTCCCCCGTGCTTGATACAGGGTTGCGCGCAATGCACCAATCTTTCCAAGTTCAATTCTGAAGCAGCAAGCGCTACCTGGGCTCATAACCTATTGAACAAGTGAAAAGAAAGGTCCAAGTGAAGTGGGTGTTGAACCCACAACCTTGTGTACTGTGAGAGTCGAACTCACACAGCGGGCAATTGGCTGTCGCACGCAGCCCACAGCAACACCCGAGTAAAGGGGGTCCCCTTGGCTTGGGTGTTGCTGCGGGCTGCGTGCAACATCCGATTGCCCGCTGTGTCACATACCCAGCATTCATGAGTGATGCTCTAACCATTGAGCTAAGTACACATTGCTATGATGCAATTGAATACAGTAGATGTATGCTTATGATGATGTGTGGTGTTGCCTCCAATGGTGATTTGATGTGTAAGCAACAATGTGTTAAGCAGTGCTAGATTGACACTTCAACACCCAGGCGGGCGCGGCCGTCAGCTTGGCCATTTGCCCCACCACTGAGCTCACCCGCCCACCTTGCCTGCCTCATATCAACATGTACTTGCTGCTTTTCAGCAACACCCCAACTATTACGCTACATTTAGCGCATATAGCAAATTTTTTAGTGTAGCGGTCTGCCAGCTACGCTGCAATTTAGCGCAGTTGTCTTTCAGCTACAGTTACAATTGCAACCTGAGTTGGGAGAATAACAGACAAATTTAATCGCTAATGTTTAGCGTTTGTAGCGCAAAAAAACTACGCTACATTTCTTGTTGAGTTGTCTGTTAGTCTGCTACCATGATGTATCACCACAGTATGGAGGGCTGTCGGATCGACCCATGAGCACTACCAACCAACCACCCAGCTGGCAGCCACAAGCTTCTGTAGCCTAGTTGGTAAAGGCAGCACTCTAGTATGTGTCTCAGCATAGCTGAGGTTGTGAGTTCGACTCTCACCAGACACATCTTCATTTTACAGTCTCTACATTTCTTTTAGCGCCCCATTTGCTAATGCAGGGATTAATTAGCTAATTTAGATCGCTAATTAGCGACGGGAGTAGGTAAGCAACTCAGATATAGTTTCATTGAATTAATTAGTAATAAGAGTGAATTATTGCGCACTCCGCGGTAATATTTGCCTACTCAGCGCTTGCAGAGCTCATAGTACAACTGTGCTACTGTTGAGTTTTACTGTTGGATTTCACGAAATCCTGCAGTGCGCAATCCGCTGGAATATTTGCCTACTCAGTGCTTGCAGAACTTGTACTGTTGGATTACGCGTAATCTGACAGTACGACTGTGCTACTGTTGAGTTGTACTGTTGGATTTCGTGAAATCCAACAGTACAACTGTGCTACTGTTGAGCTGTACTGTTGGATTTTGTGCAACAGTAGCTGTACAAGCGCTGGGGGCGCTTGGGAGCGCTCACAGAACTCTTGCTGTTGGATTACACAAAATCCAACAGTATGATCATTTTTAGCGGTGCTGGTGTGTTCCAACCAGGTCAAAGCCCCGCTAAAGTACCCCTATACTGCTAATTACTCAATGTAGCGGTGTAGCGGGTACTTTAGCGATTGAAAGCCGCTGAACCGCTAAATTACATGTAAACTTAGTGTTAGCGCCCTCATTGTAGCTACGCTACATGGGAGGCATAAAAATATTAGCGGCACCTTTGCTACGCTACCCCTAAAATATGTATTTTTGCGCTACCGCTAACGCTAACCGCCATTTTATTTAGCAATGGTTTGCTATGCTACCGCTAACGCTAACCGCCATTTTATTTAGCAATGGTTTGCTACGCTACGGAATTAGCGCCGCTAATGTAATTTAGCGTAATAGTTGGGGTGTTGTTTTCAGTGCAATTGGCACATACTTTTCAAAAGACTGGCTCCTCTGAATGCCACAGACCACCTGTTTGATAAAAAGGCCCATGCCAGGCAGCACATTTCATGGCATTGGCCCGGAAAGTGCAGCGGCAAAGCTGCCTTGGCCTCTAGTTGTTAATAGTCTTTGATTTCATCACTATTTTTTTTTTCTAGTTATTTGTTCTTTTAGTGCTTGATTGTTCTACATTGTTGTTGTTTTGTGTTCAACTCTCTTGTTAGGATATTATCTCTGTACAGCTTGTTGTTTCCTTTGATTTCATTTTACTTATTTTTTATTTATTTGTTATTTTTCTACTACTAATGGCTGTAATAAAAAACAAAATTTCCAACAAAGAGTACTCAACTAGTCTTCACACTTGGCACCACGGTACACGTGGGGGGTGCAGCCCTGGCTTAACATAACCACTCAGATGGAGTGTCAGTGGGACCCCACGCGGAGCACTTTCACCTCCAGCCACAGCAAGCCTCTCACCACTAGTGGGACTTCTGTTAAGTTAGGGTGCAGCCCAGATACCTGCACAAATTGGACACCTGCACTCACAACTGGTACCAGCTGGGTACCCCAATCCATTCTGAATATGTATCTTAGAAAACTGAAGATGGATAGGTGAAAATTGCAAGAGTTAATTATAAGAGAGAGAAAACTCAAGATAAAACACCAGATTTGATTGATATTTCAAAGCAAAATGAAGATAGATTGTAGAAAAGGGGAATTCTTAAGGTTCATCTCTCACAAATTTGAGAAATGAAAAAGCCATTCCAGGGTCTAGCTTAACAAAGCCACTCAAACAGAGTTCTGGGGGACCTGGGAAGAGCACTCTCCTTATGAGAGGGAGGGGTGGCTTTGACACCAGCCAGTGCTGCACAGCAAGCCTCCCACCTGGGGGCACTTGTGTTAAGTTGGGTCCAGGGTAGTGGATTGTAATGACAAAGCGCCTATTTTTGATGATCAACTGTCATAACTAAATGTGATATTGGATTGAAGATGAATTTAGAAAGGATGAACTAATTTGTTGGCTCTTGCCTGTCCTTTTAAGTGGTGAGAGCTGTCTCTCCACCACAACTTGGGCTGGTGTGCCAGCAACTTATATTGTTTTGCAGAATTCTTGGACTTTTTGCAACTTTTCTTCCCGTTATTCAATAAAATTGAAGTTAAACTTCTTGCCAAACTTTAGGCAAACCTTGCATTCAAGTGTTTTTGAACACATGAACACAGAACTCCACACCTGACTTTAAACCAAACTTTGAGATTTACTAATGGTGTGGATTTCCTTGTGTAACAACCCAGCACTTGGTTGGACCCTCCCTGACCCAGGGGTAGATTTGACCTTGAGACTTATCTGAAATTTCAAGATGCAGCATGCAGAGGGATATGAAAAATATGACATTGCCCTTGGTCAATGAAACAAGAAAAGTTTCAAGAATTACAAAACACTATAGTTCCATCTTGGCTTGTTCCAGGGCTCATGGCAGGTTCAACACAGCACTTTTGAGATTATCAACCTCATTATTTCTCTGAATGATGAACCAAGGTTGAAATTTGTAGCAGGGTGATTTGAGTTTATAATTTTTGATACTGTTAGGTTTACACAGCAGATTCTGAAGCCTAGATAGGAATTTCTGGGCTTTTACAGTTAGAGACAAGTCCGGAGTGCAGCAAGTTCAACAATAAAAACTATAAAGTACTGGCACCAATGGTGATTTTGGGGAGATAATTCTGAGGTTTTGTAATGCTGCATGGGATTCATGTATAGCAATCTGCTCTATCCTCAGTACTTGAAGTCTGTCACCACCTCAGTATCCAAATAATGTTCATCTACAGCAATGTTTTGAAAAATACCAACTCAAGCTGAACCTTTCTTGCTGAGACTCCAAGACTACTGGTGAGTATCAATCATGTAATTATTGGCGCAGGCAGTAAGAAAAGCCATACTTCTTTGGGTGCAGCACAGGCCACTGTTTTATCTTTGAAAGAAAGAAAGAAAAAATTTGAGAAAAAATCAATTTTTTCCGCTGGCAAGTCAAACCTTTCTACCCCTTAGATAGCTGTATCAGTTTTTACTAAACCATCTGCATTCATACCAAGTTTCAAATCTTCTTCATTACCAAGTTTCACATCTGTTTAACTTTCACTCATACCAAGCTAAGCTTGCTCCACCATCTTAAATCAACAAATCCCTGTCTGGATTGTTGAGCCTGAACTTCTGTAATCGTCAATGCCTGGGCGTAAACACTTTGGATTAGATTCAAACCCATCTACAACTTGGACCCACTGGTAAATCCCAGTAAAATTCCATCAAGTGGATTTACATTGCATATTCCTGGAGTAAGCCACCACTGACAAATTTATTCACAGGCATTACATATTTTCAAGCCCTGTTGAATTTCATTGTTTCTTTCCAAACAGCAAAAAAAAATTATAATTTCATTTTGAATTAATGGTTGCTTGGTTGATACTGGCACTGCTCACAGTTAAGCATCCTATCACATTGTGGCTTCACTTGATGGATTTAAAACCAATTCAAAATCTGACAATCCATTCTGCTTCTATTGTTTTTTTGGAAGCTTCATGATGGGGTCTTGGGAGCCGAACATTCACTAGAGAATACTCAACAATACTCAGACTTGCTAGGTCCACGGAATAATTTGAACTTCCCCAGTCATTCCTCAAACCCCATATTCCATCAAAAGCCATCCAATCAAGTCAATTTGAATTTGGATATCAATCTATCTGACCAGAATGTCTGTGTAAGTGTGCTGCATTGATCTTATTGAACCTTGGGCCTTCATGGACATCATGAGCTGAAAACTTTGTAATGTTAAACTCTTTGTGGGAATCAAAAAAAAGCCTGAGACCAGGATTAAAGTGGATGAAAAAGGAAGAATCTCAGCTAAGTTTCACCCACTCATGGTGAATGATGATTCTACACCAAGTAGTTCAGCCATAATCCCAAAATCCAGCCAAAATTTTGATAAATCAAAAGAAGGTAGCAAATCCCAAGCTGTTTGTCAAACCAATCAACCAGAAGAGGAATGTGCAATATGTTTAAATCAGTTTTTGATAAAACCCCTGTCAGAAGGAGTTATCTTAGATTGCCCACATCGGTTCCACTACATCTGTATTAGCAAATGGGCAAGAGTAAGCACTGGAGGTCTTACCTGTCCATCCTGCCGATCCCCAATTGCTGGTGGAAAGCATCCAGTGGCAACAGAATTAGCTACCGGAAATATTGTCTACCTTAGAAAAGCTGACCAACTGGCTGCCAACATCAAACCTCATTATCTAGCCCAACCACAATTCAATCTGGATTTTGGATCTCATACTCCAGGTAGAGGCTTACCTACCAATGAACATGTCTCGCTACAAGTTCATCAAGCAAATTGTGAAATAAACCACTCTAATCTGCTTCACCAACAAACTGTTGTTTATGATGAGAAACCTTGCTGTTGTGGTATATATAGGTGTGGTTGGATACTCCTTTTCATTTGTATAATCTTTGGTGTCCTGGGTACCATGGGTGGATGGCTGCCATTGGTTTTGTAAGTAAAGTCTAGTGATATTTTCATGCTCAACATTCCAACCAAACTGATTTTTTTTTCTTTACCCATCCTATTTTTTCCTTTCTCATTCTTTCATTTTTGCAAAAAAGACACAAAGAGTAGCTGGTCTGCATTTTTGTTTTCCAAATCTCAGGAATGCAATATATATAATTTTAGAGAGAGATCCTTGCAAGGATCTGAAGAATGAGATATGTCGCCGGTGTTAAAGATGCCCAACAATGATCAAGAGATTAGAATAAAGGAATTCTAACCTGAAGAATGAGATATGTCACCGGTGTTAAAGATGCCAGACAATGATGAAGAGATTAGAATAAAAGAATCTAATGATATTCAGTAATTGTCAGAGTGGTTTGAGATATGGCACAACAACAATGAGTCAAAAATAACAGAACAGTTTTCCTTTCTCTATTTCTTCTTATGATTGATTGACTAAAGAAAAGAAAAACGGAACAAGGCTTGAGGCGCTTGATTTTATTGACTGGGTGACGTGGACCAAAAGGGGTTACTGCAATGAATACAGATATGCATAGTTGTTCTGTTTGAAATTAAAAGCATCAAAATTCAATAGCCTCCCTCAATCAGAACAACTATCTTTTAGTCCTATTAGCTCTTTGAGTTTGTTGAAAGGTTTCTTGCCGAGATTCTTGGTAAATATATCAGCTATCATTTCCGTGGTCTTGCAATGTCTGAGCTTGATAAAACCTTCAGTGACCTTCTCGCGAATCCAATGGAATTCTATCTCAATGTGTTTTGATCTTCCATGGAATACGGGATTGCTTGCTAAGTAAATCACACTTAGATTGTTGCTCTTGAGGCACCATGAAAAAACAATGATCACTTGCCTGCAAGTGACATGAGAAAGTAAAAAGGCCCCTTTGTACTTTGCTATGTCACTTGCAGACAAGTTATGATTGTTTTTTCCTGGTGAGGGTGATAGGAAGTTTGACAATGTCAGGCTTGGTTGATGCCAAGAGAAGGACTTCTCTTCTAGCTACACCGGCGATGGCGTTCAGTAGCGCGCAGAGGAGCGCAAGATACAATAATAATAATATTTTCAAATAATGTTTAACGGAGGGGCCACAAGCGCGTGGGGTATTTAAGTGCCCTCCGGAGTGCTACAGGGCCTGCTGGGCAGGGGTGCTTAGGTGCCTGTACTTCTGGGGCCTGCAAAGCAGGGATGTTTGAACTCTACAGTTCCCAGGAGTATTGGAGATTGCTCCAATAGAGAATAAAGGAAATAAAGGACTCGCTCGATGGAGGGAATCCTTAGGCAAAAGCAGGGAATCTTGTCAGGTTTTCAGCGGAGAGCTAGCAGGCAAACAAGTCTTGAGTTGACGGGGTTGAGGCTGGCAGTGCGATGAAATGGTTGACAATTCTGGGGGGCCTTCACTTGCTCAAAGGCCCACCTTTTATGCTGTGTTCTGTCATTTAGGAGGCGAAGAGTTTGCAATAAACCTCTTCGCCAGTCCCCAAGTACCTCAGCCTCTTGGCCGGGGTTAAGCTAAGGACCTCGTGCTATAGGTCTACTGATCCTGGGTCAGCGCACAAGGTCAAAAACAATGTTTGGCTTCTCTAGAGCTTTGGTTGGTCGTGGGCAGAGAATTATCTACCATCTATGATCTTTCTCTGCCTGGAGATTGTTATAAATCAACATCCCTTGAAATTCTTCTTGGGTACTCCTGAGGCCTTTTCCAGGTGATCTTGGTAGCCTCAACTACTCAATCCTCATCCTAAGTATACAATAGGAGTAGATTCCTAGATGGAAAGCACACAGTGCTTCATCTAATATTCTCATAGCAGGGTATACACACTACCTTGACCGGTGATGGACTCATCTAAGTAGTGAGGTACCTCTCTGGTCTCTTGGCCGGATCTGGGGTGACCAGTAATGTGATTTGATAATCACAGGATATTTTTTTTTATAGCTTCTTGGGTTCAGAGAGCGTAGTATAAACTCAGCCTTTGGACCCTAGAACACTATTTACTCTACGCGCTCATCCTTAGCACGCAGGCTACCTTTTTCGTGATCACCTGGTCTTTTGACCCACAATGTTCATGGATTTTAGGGGCCAACGTGTCATCCCTCTCTGCCCCTCATGTAAATCAAATTTACATTGTTTTCAAAGGTTCTCAGAGACCAAAGAGCACTTTTCACTATTTACTTGTGCGCAGCTAATAGGTAATATTACATTTAATTGATATTTAATTTGTTTGTTATATTTTTCCTATGCGGTGCTACCTCACTGCAGCTTAATTTATTTACATTGATTTAAATAAAAAGGTTAGCTGGGCTCTACTCAATATAGTAGCCCGGCTGACATTCCCTACCACCAAGATAAGTTACCCTTAACTTAGCTGAGCTATTTACGCTTAGAGACCCTATAATTGTGTAGGTGAATGGCCCCATCAGGGATGTTATTCTCTGGTAACCATTCATCCTTGTCCGCTGATTGGTTTCTATATCTTACAACGTATAACCTGGTGTCTTTTCCTGAAACCCTTTTTTTTGTCCTTGAGGATTTTATGTACTTTAAGCTGTCCCTTTGAAGAAGACTCTTCTATAGGTACTGGTGACAGTTTAGGTGCTGGTTCATTCTTTCTCTGAATATATCTTTTTATCAGGCTAACTGGAAACACAGGGTGTTTTCTACTAAATTCTTCTGTAAGGATTACTTCTACGGCATTTTTACCATGTAAGTTTTTAATCACAAATGGACCTAAAAAGGCAGGTTTAATGCAACCTCCCAGATTGTTGAAATTTACAGTAGAAAGTAGTACTTTTTCTCCTATACAGAACTCTGGTTCTTTATGACTCTTGTCCCATTGCATCTTACTTTACTCAGCTGCCTCTTAGACACATTTGGAGGCATGTTTATTAGCAGCTTCTAGCATCTGTTTAAAGTCCAATGCAGTGGGCTGGGCTAGTGGTAATTTGTCATTCAGAGTATCTTTGGGTAATCTTGGGATCCAACCCCTTTCTAGGATGTATTGTGCTTCTTTAGTAGTAGATTGCTTACTACTATTGTATGCCATCTCTAGAGCAGGTAATGAATTAAGCCAATCATGTGTGTACCCACCACTGTTTTTAAATTCTAGCCCAAAGGCGCAGAGCCGTTGGAGAAGATCTTCTAGTGTTTGGATCATTCTTTCAGCTAGACCATCTGTCTGGGGGTGGTACACAGTTGAGAAGGCTAATTTGGTACCCAAAATATCATGAAGATTCATCCAAAATTCTGAGGTGAATTTTGGGTCTCTGTCTGTCAGCCTCAGAGTCAATGCAGTTGACCTAAAACTGCCTTTAATCTCCATTTTATACCTAAATGTGTTTTTTATCTTTTCAAGCTTAAGACTTAAGGTTGTTTGGACTTCAGATTCTGATTTCCCATGAAATTTTGACCATAGTGTCCACTGATCACTTTGCAATATCTCTGCTCCTTCATAGAGTTTGTGATTTGTGACAAATTTGCGCAGCAGCACCGTGTAGGCGCGCCTGAGTGCTATGTACATGTGTGATTATGTCATCCAACTCTGAAAAGTTTTGAATTCAGGATCTTCCATGCAGCTGGAGGATACACAGACTTCAGCACACCGGAACCACACCCCAGAGACACCCAGGATCACCAAAACAGAGGCCACTTCACTCCCAGTATCACCACTGGATATTGACAGTAAGTACCCTCTTTCACTGACCTTGTTTATCTCAGAGGATACTCTATTTCTTCAGACGCTGCTTCAACTGTTTCTACAAACTCTTTAAATCCTCAAAGATCAAAAGGTTATCTCTGGTTAAGACCTATAAAACCAGAGCAGAGTAGTAACCCTACTTCTGAATACCACCAATGTTTCCTTGTTGTGAGTGGAGGCTGTTGCACTCTCTTGGCCTTGCACAGCTGGCATCCAACTTTTCCAGGTTGAGAATAGCCCAGATCAATTATTAAAGACTTAAAGTCTAGGCCTGATCTTATCTCTTTCTTCCTCTTTTTCTCTCTCTCTCAGTTTGTATTTCTTTATCCCAAGAAATCCAAACTATTCCCCCCATTTTTTCTTGAGTCCTGCTGTCACATAAGAGACACAGGCTCACACTGTCACTTATAATAATTTTTGGGATACCTACGTCAGCCATTATTCTATTCCAAAATAGCATAGCTACTTCCATAGCTGTTTCATCTTTATGATGCAGTATAAACCTGGCTCTTTTGGAAAATATATCTACGACTACTAGGACTGAATTATAGGAGAAAGCTCCTCCTGGTGGTAATCCCGTTACAAAGTCCATGTTAATTATTTCCCACCAAGTTTTGGGTTCTGCTATGGTCTGCAATAATCCAAATCTCTTTCCTGTTTGCTTATTGGCTTTCTGGCAAGTTTCACAAGATTTCACATATGCCTTGGTTTGATTTTTCCAACCAACCCACCAGGCTTTCTGTTTAACCCTTTCCACTGTTTTGTCTTCTGAGAAGTGTCCCGCGCCAGCATTATAATGGCATTCATACAACGTGTTTTTAATGTGAATTTCTTCACTCAGAACTATCACACTAGAATGTCTATGTCTGAAGTATATTATGCCCTCTAATAGGGGTAACTGTCCAGCTTTGTAAGGTGTCAACAGATGCTCTGGTAAACTGGCTATCAATTCAGGGGCACTATTTTCTTGTATGGCAATCTGCCACCAGAGCATATGCCAATTGGGTGTCTTCATGTTCATCAGGGTTCTTACTGCTATACAGTCTGTGACTACATTGACCTTAAATCCTTCTAGGTAATAATGTAGCTTCTCTAAAGCCCATACTAGACAGAGGCATTCCATTTGACTGGCTCCATATCTCATTTCCGTTTTGTGTACTTGTTGGGAAATAAACAAGATAGGCTTTTCCATAGGAATTCCATCCATTATAAACTCTTGATGTAAAGCTGTGGCTATTCCTTCAAAACAAGTATCTATGTACAGTATAAATGGCAAGGAATAATCTGGTTGAGCTAGTACGGGAGCTGTAGTGATGAGTCTCTTTAGCTGCTTGTATTTTTCTACTCTTCCGTAAGTCATCTCAAAGAAGATGTCTTTGCTACATAACTCATATGGACTTTTGGTTATATTAGCAAATCTAGGGATGTGTTGCCAATAGCAACTGCAGAATCCAAGAAATGACTGCATTTCAGTTATTGTCTGTGGCATAGGTTTAAGCAAGACTGCAGCTACTCTGTTTTGATTTATGGCCAGTGATAATCCGGAAACTATATTTCCCAAGGCTTTGAGCTTTTTGAAGCCAAAGTTACACTTTTTGATTGAAACTTTCAGGCCTGCTTTGATAGCTGTTCTCAGAACCAACAATGGGCCTTTACTATACAGATATTGGTATAGTATTGTTAGGGTCAGCCTTTATGCACACCAAAGAAATACCACATGCACACCATTTTTAGTGTGCATTAGTGTGCACTCCATAAAATTGGAGTGCACACCCATGCACTCGAAAAAATTGGAGTGCACACCCATGCACTCCAAAAAATGTCTGACTGATGATTGTCTTGTTCTGCGCAGCCTTCACCACTGTGGCAGAGGGATCCAAATCTAGCGCACAAGTAGAAGTTGAGATCAGCAGAGTGGACATGGAACCATTGGCCCCATGAAAACGAGCAGCTGGCCCCTATGCAATAGAGATCTCCATATTCCATGCCCAACTTTCTACCGCCAAGAAGTCCCAAATGATAAAGTAGGGCCTCTGTTTCCACGGCAGGATGCAAGGACACATTGGCCAAGAGTGCCCATCAAAGAAGGGCAAGGGATGTGGGACAACCAGGATTGCAGCAAGTGAGGATCAACTCTGCAAAATTGTGGGTGGAATGGTGGCAATGAGCGGAGGCGGGACGGAGGCGCTCCCACACATCTGTCCATGTATCTCTAAATCTCGTGTGGTATCTTGTTTCTTTTTCGGGTCGGGACATAGATTGCACGATCGATGGATTCGATTTGAGAGATTACTCTCCATCGCCATGGCTTATATTCAACAACCTTAAGAGGAGCATGTCTTCGAGAGTGCTATGTGCACGAGAGTGGCGAGAGGGGGAGGATATGAGGTTAAGAGACGGACGGGGTGAGTTTCTGGATCTCTGCCAGGGTTTGAGAGACGACAGGACTAAGATCAGTGGTGTATTGATCGCCCTTAGCTTGAGCGGAGAGGGAGTAGCAAGGGTCGGTGTGAATGGAGAGGGAGGAAGCGGAGAGGAGGTTACGGATCTCGACTTGACGGAGGGTGTGCCAGCGATTGCCGAGGATGATGAGGATGGGATACCCGACCAGCTCGGCATCAGCGAGTTTCCATCCGATGCGCTGCTCGCGATCGTCGATCAGGACGTCGTCTCTGATCCCGGCCTGGTCGAGCAAGCGGGCCAACTGGTTGGCCGTAGCGAGCGTCCGAGCTGCATCCGGGCCGCCCGGGATGATGATGCAGACCTTGAACGGAGCCACCGAGAGCGGCCATCGTAGGCCAGCAGCGCCGTCGGGTCGGGCGGGACGGTTGCATAGGCCGATCGCACCCACTAGGCGGCTGATCCCGATCCCAAAGCAGCCCATCTCCACCGCCCGCTTGGCCGGTCCTCCATCCCCGCCGACCCGCAGACCGAGCGCATCCGAGTACTTCGTGCCCAGATAGAACGTGTGGCCAACCTCGATCGCCGCCGAGGAGTCCAACGCTGAGCCGCAGTCGGGACAGTGCTCCTCGAATGCGTTCGGCTCGCTTAATGGTCCCGATCCCGGCTTACCGACGGACACTGTGCGCAGGTCGTGGACAGTGTAGGTCGGCAGACTGGGCCAGATCGAGAGCGGGGACAGCTCGAGTGGGCCGCCTGAGTCTTGTGCAGGCGGGGGAAAGCAGCGGCGGAACTGGGAGGTGACGCGCTCGAAGATTTGCTCGATCTCCACGGCCTGACAGCTCTCGTCCACGAGCACCTCCATCCGCTCCCACTGCGATTCGAACGCGGGCAACGTATCGTCGTCGGAGGACTGGACCGGACAGATGTCTGGACACGCTTTCGACAGCTTGAGCGGATGCAGCTCGTGGGTCGCCGGCAGGACGGCCGCGAGGAACCGCCGCGTGCCTGGGGATGAGAAGAACTGGACTTGCAGCTGGCTGGGGTCGTCTACCCGCGGTGATAGTGTCGACCGTGCTAGTTCCAGATTCGCGGTGTATGAACATTGGGTACAGTGGATTAAACTGTCTTCTCCTGCTGGGGTGATGAGCAGACCAAGAACGTGAGTAAGCGGACCATTGCCTCGAAAGTGCGGTGGAAAAAAACAGCGGAGTTGGTACTCACACGACGACTTATAATGGTACTCGTGGGACGTCGCACCTCCGATAGCTCCACTATCAGCTTCGGCCTGAGGAAGAAGCAAAAATCTCAACAACTGGTCGATTTTGGAAGGGTGAGAGGATTGACTGACGACGGTGAACGGGATCCCGATCGTCTCGAAAATCCTCCGGTAGGCCTCCTGAACTTGTTTGTAAGACGCCATGGCAGCTGGAACGTCGGCGTCGAAGGTGTAGAGATCTTTCATGATGAACTCTCGCGATCTCAACAGTCCAGCTCGTGGACGGGCTTCGTCGCGGAACTTCCTCCCTGCAACAGTGTTCAACAGCCCGCTGAGTAGTTAGCCTCAGTTATATTGATTGAGAGGAGGATGGATTTTGCTGATTACAGGAGTCGACTAACGGGCTAACCAATATGGAATAATTTGATCGGCAGTTGCTTCCCCGATTGGATGTCTGTCTTGACCAAGTTCGTCACCTCCTCTTCGTGGGTCGGCGAGAGCAGTAGTGGGGAGCCCTTTCGATCCTTGAGGCGGAACAGCTAGTGTCGGAATTGTCAGGGGCAGCTTCTTGATGAGTTTCTGGATAAGATTGATACTGACCTCGGGTCCGGCTTGGTTCGATCTTCCGGAGCGATCCCATAGCTTTTGGGACTGTAAGAGAGGCATTGAGATCTCACTCGCGCCTGCCGGGATAGGATCGGGTAAGCAAGAGTAGAAAGGGTGGTAGAATGTGAAGGGGGGGCAGCCAAGGACCGACCGATTCGCTGCATTTCGTGGGAGATGATAGCCTGGATCTTGTTGAGCACCCTGAGTCCGTTGGGCAGGAAGCTCCATATCCCGCTGGAGCTCTGCCTGATGAAGCCGGCGCGTACGAGGACCGACACGTGTCCTTCGCCCGCTTCGGCGTCCGCGGGGGTGTTTCGTTGGTTCTGGTCGAGCTTGGTTGTGGGCGAGTATCGTTTGGACTGGTATGTTGCTGGTGCGTCTCCCTGGGCGGTGGATGTGATCCTGCGTAGTGCTCTCGTCCAGCTCGGTGGTCGCAGTCTGCCCTGCATCCTGCGCTGTCCGAGTCGAGTCTTGTGGAGAGGGTGGCTGGGAGTGGAACTTCCGGAAGATGGAAATCCCAAAATACATAAAGTCAACCCAAGTCGAAACAACAACATCACACATCAACATCAAAATCTCCGCATAGAAAGGCCTCTCCATTTTTTCATCTCAGAATTAACATCAAGTGGTAAAATGAACAAAAGCCTTCACACAGCTGCCCCCAGCTGACAAGAGTTCCCCGCAGCCATACGATTTACAGGCCTCAGCAGTGTGTTCACCCTTTGACACCCTCAATGCTTAATCCGAAGGGAAAGATACCCCACTACTCCGCCGTTTTTCCTTCTTTCTACATCAATCCTCCACCAAACCCATCCTCAGCTACAGCCACCAAAATTTGACATCTCTCCGTGTCAAAACATGGTGCTGGTGGGAGGAAGAGATGATTATGGCCTAGTGGCAAGCTGTCTGGGTCTCACAAGAGCACCAGCTCTCTACCTGAAATCTTATAAATCAGCTGAAGCTACTAGACACTTCTAATGTTAGTGCGGCTTTATGCACAAGCTTCACAGTCACTTTTGGGTCGATGAGAAAAGGTGACTCATTTTCATAGAAGGGTGTTGCTCAGTCATTAATTGCTCGTGGAAAGGGGTCTTGCATAAGAAATAAATAGGTAGCTCATTCTGAGTGCGAGGAACAGCAAAGATAATGGCAGAGGGAAGTCAGAAGGGACCGTAAGTATCAGTTGATCCTTGAGGACCGAGGTTCTGGGACTGGTAGGAGAGGCTTGAACAAAAGCTAAATTCCTCAAGCTCTTGAAGCTGAAGAGTGCGTAATGATTCTAATTGCGCAGCTGATAACAAAACTCGAGCTTAATCCCGGAGTTGGGGTTATTAGCTTCTTGGATTTGGTACCGCCCATCGTTTCCATCGGTGTGGAAAGCACCTGGACAGTTGGCAGAGCTGCACAATTTCGATTGCCCATTGGTAAGTGAGATGCGCAAGGAGCGGTTGTCTGTATGAACACAATCAGGAATAAAACAAAAGTGCATCAGTCAGCATTCCGAATTTTTAGTGCGCTTGCGTATAAGTTAGAGCTGATCCAATATTTCAAGGCCCGCTTACATTGGTGGGGTGGGATCAAAGTGATGTCGGCAGAGGATATGCCTGAGACCAGCGAAAACTCGGCCGCAGTGCATGGGACTCCATTGATGTCACAATTGTTCCCAACAGACGCGATCACACTGACCAAGCAATTCAAGGGGAATGGCAAGATGAAGCTGCTCAGCCCAGCCGGCAAACACGGAGATAGGAGGAAGAAAGAATCGAAATTCCATACCCTCTGATATCCCCCTCGTACGTCCAACTCCCGCCTTCCCTAGAGGTCACGATTCCACGGCCAGGAACTTGCATCGTGAACTTTTCGCGACATCTGTTGATCACGGTCACCGTATGCGCAGCCCAGGTGGTGCTGGCACCAAGTACAACGAGCAGGATAGGTGAAAAGAGCATGTCTGTAAGTTGGACTTGTTTTCAGAGCAAACAGTTGAACAAGGATAATGATAAATAAAAGTCGGGATGAATGGGGTGAGAACCAAGCGGAACATAAATAGGCATCAGTCGGCAAGAACTGAGGGTCTACCACGGCAGGGTACTAGTGCAGAAGCTGTCTTGACCCGGGCACATTGGAGTAGTGAGTGGATCCTGCTGTCCGGCTCCTCGATCACTTCTCTGCCCCCCCAACTGACCAGCAGGAACTCCTTGAGGAGATTGTTCCCTCGAACCCACCACATATGAACAGCATGACCACATGAGCTGGCCGCTGGGTTCTCCATGCGGCTTTGAAGAACAACATTTCCTCGGAACCCAGCACAGCGCCGGGACTCCTAATATCCATTCGCAGTAGATGAAAATTTTGAGTTTCATCGGTGGGTATGTTTAAGTTGAAGGATTTCCGAAGCGATGTTTGCCAATGGAGCACAGATGAGAATCTGTTTTGATTGCCTGCACTCGACTCACAAGCAGTACAAGTATTTGCAGGCCACCTGTTAACTAAGCTCTGGACTTTTCATTTATATATATTATGCTGTTTTTCGTATTGCCCTGTAAAGCTGGGGTGTGCTTCTTTCCCATGTCCGTTGAGGGCGACTTCAACTTGGTTGGTCGGCAACCGCTGGTGGAGGCCACTTGTCCCGGGTCATTCCAACCTTTTCCCCAATCGCGGGATCGATATTCGGCTTTACGGGTGGATCACACTGCAACGCAAATTAAATAGAACAATGTCCCATGATCCAGTCTTATCCTCGACAATGTGGTATGTAAGTTATGCAGGATATATGTATGATGGATTTCCGGATACCGGGCAGCGTGCTTGTCATCTTTCCATTGGGCATGCCAAGTCAGGGGGAGGATAATTCTCCTATCTGAGCGTGTCACTAGACTTTTCGATGCACGCTAGCTTCGTATCATTACCTTTAAAAAGGCGAGAGAGCCACGCAGTGGTGAAGTTCTATCCTCTCATCCCTCCAAGAATCACTTATCGCGACCTCTATATAACTTGCCCTTTCTCAAAAAAACAACAATTCTGTCTCTTCGCTAAATCCAGAAGGAAAAGAAAAATCCGGAAGTCAATATTTGACAAGATGTTCAAGTCTGTTGTGATAACCGCTTTACTCGCCAGCTACTTGGGGGTCGCCGTGCAAGGATACACTCTCCACTTCAAGAACAATTGCAACTTTCCCGTTTGGCCGGCGGTTGGAAAAGCGCCCAATGGACAACCCGACCCGTCGGTCTCGTATGGAACCAAGCTCAACCCGGGCGGCGTAAGCCAATTCAGCGTGAACGACCGGGAGATTGGAAGTACGTAGATTATCTAGTTCGGCCCGCAGGTTTGGTTGTGAAACTGTTCCGCTCACCGTGTCTCTTCACCAGTCCGCTCCTGGGGCCGCACCGGGTGCGATGCGAACGGCGCAAACTGCGCCACCGGCGGTAAGTGTTCCGCCAGCTACGGTAAGGATAGTAGCGATCATTGCTTGACTGTTGTTTCTCATCCTATCCAGCCTGTCGAGGTGGGCTTCGTTGCAACGACGGCGGGATCACCTCGAAAGTGTTGCTTGGAGAGTACGGCTATCAATCCTTTGGCAATGTGATCTCATGGGACCTTTCTCGTGTTGATGGTTCCATCAACAGTTTAGTGTCTTCATCTTCCACATACACGAAACATCGTATCCACCCCTTGTATTACATATTCTTTGGTCTGATTTTTTTGTGCGAAACCCAGTCAACACATCCATCACCAACGGCGGAAACACCAAGACTTGCAGGCAAAACAACTGTCCATCCAACCAGGCTTTCGCCCAACCAAACGATTTCCAAGCCATCACCACCAGCCCGGTGGGGTCGACTTTCAGCATCACCTTTTGTGCATGATGAGAAGCAAATCCTCCTTTACTTCCCTGCCCCTGTTATTCTGTGTTCCCCTAGCATGATGTTTTGGATGCTGGGCCATTTATGTCCCTTCGCAAAACCTATTTTTACCGACATGTTCATGAATGAAATGTCTGGTAGCTTCGGAATTGGGTACCCCACTACACCACCGGGTCACTTCCTGTGATCGGTGTTGGTTGGTCCATCTTTGCCTGATCGGAGAACGTCGGACCAACCTATTGCATGATCGGGATTGGTTTATCCAGCCAATCCACGATCTGCATGATCGGGGCATCCGATCACCCCAACTTCGCACGGAATAGGGATGCCAATCGGGCGGGTTGGCCGGCGGGCCGCCCGAGCCCGGCCGGGTTCAGGCCGGGTTCGGGTCGGCTTTTTGGGGAAATTTGTGAAGTCGGCCCGACCCGACAGACCCGCGACTGAAGCCGGGTGGGTTCGGGTAGCCCGCCGGGCGCCCGTTGGGCCGATCCCCGGCTGGCCCCGGCAGCCCCCCACTCAGCGTTCAGCCATGAGGGGCTGAGTTTTTGACCCTGTAGCACCCTCTGGCATCCTCATTTTGAATTCAATGTCTTTGGGGGCCTGTGGACAGGCCACATTCCAATGCCGGGGATATTGGCATTGACATTAATCCTCAGATATTTGAGTTTATTGGCTTTTTGGCTGCGACCCGCAGGCCGCCCGTGGGCTGCCCGCGGGCTAATCGGGTTCATAGGCCCGCAGGCGGCCCACGGGCTGCCCGCCAGCTAAACGGGTTCGGGGCGGGCGGCAATTTGAGACAAATTGACCCAGCCCACCCCGCCTGTTTATTCTGCGGCCCGAACCCGCCCAATTGCCATCCCTAGCGCGGAACCTCAAAACTCCAGCCAATTGGCTGAATTTTGGGTATCATATACACAAAAGCTACCTCAGTGGAACCAATGTGGTTGGCTCAACGGTTAATCCGCTTGTTAACCTAGGACAGTGATGAGGTTGTGTGCTCGAGTCACGCTTTTTGTCCTTTTGTCCGGCAGCAGGCTGCACAGCTGCAATACCACAATTGGGACATGGTTGGGTGAAGGTGGGTGACTCCGTCGTGCCAACGTTTGACCCACCATTCCCCTTTGGGGATGTCGTGGTTGCAGTGGACAGTCAACCCACGTTGGTCACCAAGCCAGAGTGTTTGGTTAGCCCAACCATTGATTGGGCCAATGTCCCAGTTGCCCGGTGGTATACAGCTATGTTGTTTGGGAGTGTGACAATTATGCGTGTAATATTGCACAGTTGATTGAATTAAAAAAGGGCAATCATCTTGAATCAACACACTTGAAGTTCATGATGTACTTCAAAAAAAACTCTCTGTACTCCATTGGGGTTGTCAATTTGATGTTCCCGCCCCCTGGTACCCACCCGCAGGGGCTGTGTAGGGGTACATCTGTCTGAATATCACAAAAAACACTGCCCAGAATTTCTGGCTTGGTCTTGCACCTAATTGTGTCTCAGGATTCAAGAGGCCAGGATAAAGGGGGTACATAAGGAACTCCTTGAACTAATCTGCTATGATTTCAAAGCTGTTTTGCTTGGATAGGTCCAAATTTCTTTCAAGATTTTGGCCCCCTGTGAGTGTGGTAACCCAGTAGCAGCAGTGCTTGTGGGGCTTTCTCAAGCTATGTAAAAAACCAATGCATTGGCAGCTTGGGGCTGTCCCTATGAAGTCAGTCACCCCAAGTTGACTTGGGCCATATTTGGCAGTGGTATATCACAAGTGTAATAATGTGGATTCTTCAACTTGTGACACCTGATGAATTTTTGATGGACATGATCATGTTTCATACAGGATGTCAAGCAAATTTTTATTAGGGGGATTCAAAGTAAAGATGGCCATGTGGACCCGGGTACCCGCGACGGGTACGGGTACCCTCTTTTTTTTCAGCAATTACTTGATACCCGTACCCGGACACGGACACGCGGCGGCGGGTACCCGGGTTTGTTTGGCGGGTACCGGCGGTACCGGCCAAGTTGGTTTTTGTAGGTACGATGTACCTGCTCGCCGAGAGGGATCCCTCTCTGCCCTCGGCGAGCTGGTATCAGTACACCTGCCGCCGCGTGTTTTGTAGGTACTATGTACCTGCTCGCCAAGAGGGATCCCTCTTTGCCCTCGGCGAGCTGGTATCACTATACCTGCCGCCGAGAGGGGATTTCTCTCGGTGAGCAAGTATACATATACCAGCTCGTCGAGAGGGATTCCTCTCGGCGAGCACTGGTATACACCCACCAGCTCGCCGAGAGGGATTCCTCCCGGCGAGCACTGGTATACACAACAGCACTATCCTACAGGCCAATGGAGCATCCTGCTTGCCGGGGATGATTACTGACCAGCCGGGAACGGTTGCTTATCACAAATTTAGCTATCACAGTCCCTCGATTGATTCGCAGGCGCGCGGGCGCTGTCGCGAAGCAACACTCTGAAGGAGGGACTGAGGCTTACCCGCTCCATTGCGTGTGTTGAGCGGGTATCACTGGCGGGTACCCGGGTACCCTGACAAAAAAACATGAAATCCAGATACCCGTACCCGTACTTGGTACACATGGAGCGGGTACCTGCCAGAGCAATGAGTACCCGGCGGCGGATACCGGGTACCCACATGCCATCTCTAATTCAAAGTTGGCCATGCATGACTTGCATGTACTTTTGCAAGTTGGTTGTCAATTAGGCTTTTCCTCAACACCAACATTCAAAAAAACATTCAAGCAGGTTTGGGGGTGTAGTAAAATGTGACTTGCATGCACTTTTGCAAGTCGGTGTTCAAGTTCATTAAGTTGGATCTGGCCAACTTTGAAACCCCCTAATAACTGGTTAGACCATTCATTGAGAGGACATACAACCTCTCAACAACCAGACAGACTGTTCATTGAGAGGACATACAACCTCTCAATGACCGGTCAGACCGTTCTTCAAGAGGTTGCATGTTCTCTTGATGAACGGTCTGACCGGTCATTGACAGGACTCAACGCTACTCCAGACTCTCAATGACCGGTTTGTACCGGTCATCAATAGGGATCAAACCTTTTGATTAGCTTTTTTTCCTCTCAATGACCAGTTTGTACTGGTCATTACAAACTAGTCATTGAGTGGACTCAAGCTGGGGTAGATAAAAAATTGTACCGGTCATCATGAGCACATACCAACCTCCATGAACGGTGTTGGGTGTTGCAGACAGCACAGTCAGGTGAATTTACTGTTTGATTTGGCTCAACCGGTGTGGAGTTCCCTCTGTGTTGCTAAATTTGACTCTTAGCATGTGGTATTTTAGCTTGGACAGACCCCGTCATCTAGGTAATACACTCTCAAATACCAGTCTGGCTGGCCATCAAGAGAATAAACTCTTGATGAGCCGGTCCGACTGTTCATCAAAAGATTACACACCTGATGACCTGGTCAGACCGGTGTAAAGCTCAAAAGTGTTTCTGAGAACCTTTTGCTGAGTGCAGAAAGGGATGAATGAGGTTACCTCTGCCTTTCCTGGGTCACTAGACACTAAAACAAGCCCCCCAATCTATGATTGGAAGGTTTAATGTAGTGATAGTGGAGGTGTATTGAAAGATAGCCTACTTTGAGCAGGTGGCTTAAGGGTTATGGTAATGTAGCTGATGTGTAAGTGTTGTTATGAGGTTGTAATTTGTATGTAAGGGTGTAAAACCACAATATAGAGTGGGGCTAATTCTGTAGAGTGAGCAAGTATTGTACTGTTATGGGGTAAGCTGAGTGCAAGTAGTTTGCTGAGAAAAATTACAACTGGGGGGAGGAGAGCCTCCTTAAATAGAAAAGAGTGAGGGATTTTAGCTCCAGGGGAACCAGAGAATGAGGGGTTTTAGCTTCCCTGAAAGCTACAATGAGATATTTTGGCTGGTGGTTGACAGTCAGGGTGTAAACGGGTTGGGTTTGGGTCGAAAAACAGCGCCCAAACCCAACCCAACGTTTAGCGCGGGTCCGGTTGGGTCAGGGCAGATTTTAAAATATGCTGCCCGGACCCAATCCAATGTCATACTTTTTTGGGTCGGGTCGGTTTGGATCTCGGGTCGACCCGACCTATTAGGCGCCAAAAACCCCCAACTTGACTGGTTGAGGCGCCATAGTTGGGTTGCAGGCTAGCCCGATTAGGAAATAGGCTGCCCAAACCCAACCCGACGATTTTACAAGTTGGGTCGGGTCGGGTTTGGGTCATGCTATTTTCTTTAAGAACGTGCCAAACCCAACCCAAAACCCGACGGGTCTTGGGTCGGTTTTGGGTTGGCCCGACCCATTTACACCCTGAGTTGACAGGTCACATGAGGTCATGATGTCATATGAGGGAATTTAGCTGGTGAGAGACAGGAGGTGAGGTGTTTTAGCTGGCCTGGCCTGTCAAATGATGTCATCTGCAAGCTTCATGAGGGGTTTTTGCTATCTTGACACCTGCATGATGTCATCTGTCAACTGTCAGACTGCAGCCCCTGTTACACTAGTCTGCATGTACCTGCATAAGACTGCATTAAACTGCATAATCCTGCATCAAGTGTGCATAACACTGCATGGCACTGCATGACATGTGCATAGCACAATGTAATGAGTGCAGCTGATGAGGTAAAGTATATGTAAAGGTTAGACAAGCTGTCAGGGTGGTCCATGGAACGGATTACATGTCCTGGGTAAGTGTGGTTCATGTAACAGATTACATGACCTGAGTATGGTGTTTGTGTGTGTGAAACTGACTGATGGTGTCTTCAAAGAGTTGTATCTTCTGATCCAGAGGGGTGTAAGGTGTGTTGTCCATGGTTTCCTGTGCAGTTTTTGCCGTAGAATCCAGTGGTGTTGCCGTATTTGTTCATTTGAGAGTGTACATATGAGAAAAAAAGGAAATTTTGAAATGGGCTAGATGGGTAACCATAAAGCATACCACACCGGTCTGATCAACTGGATAATCAAGAGGAAATGAACTCTTGATGATCAGTCCGACTGGGTCATCAAGAGGAAATATACTCTTGATGAACCGGAAAGACTGGTCATCAAGAGTGTATTCTTTCAATGACCAAACAGATTGGTCATTGTGTATGTTTTCTCTTGATGACCCAGTGAAACTGATCATCAAGAGTGTTTTCCAAACCAATCATCAATAGTGTTTTCTCTCAATGACCCGGTAAGACTGGTCATTGAGAGTGTTTTCTCTTGATGACCCTGTCAGACCGGTCACCAAGAGTGTTTTCTCTTGATGAACCAGTCAGACCGGTCATCAAGAGTGTTTTACCTTGATTACCCGGTCAGACCGGTCATTGAGAGTGTTTTTTCTTGATGACCTGGTCAGATCTGTCATTGAGATTGTTTTCTCTTGATGACCCGGTCGGACCGGTCATTGAGAGAGAGTGTTTTCTCTCGATGAACCGGGTAGACTGTCAGAAACCAAAATGTAAGTTGTGCACTACGGGACTTGAACCCGCGACCTCGAACTTCATGAGTGATGCTTTAACCAACTAAGCTAAGTGCGCTGTTGCTTCTGGTTTTCAATTCACTGTACGGTTACCAAAGTTTTCACATTTGACATATATCCTGGGATCAAGCCTTACATGTGTTTACATTGCTTGTCATGTTACCAGGGTCAAGCTCAGTTGTCTTTGGGTGCCAGGCTGCATAAGAGCAGAATTAATTATAACACAGACCGGTCATCAAGAGTGTTTTTGCTCAATGACCTGGTCAGATTGGTAATCAAGAGTGTTTTTGCTTGATGACCGTACTGGGGGTTGGAACTTGGCGTATACCAAAACAGGCTGTAGAGGGGAGGTATATCTACAGTCCCAATGAAGATTTTTACCTCCCAACTGTATCTAGCGCCCGATTTACCACCCAGATGGGATGCGAGTTTTGGGTGCGGGGCTGTAAAGTGCTGTTACAGCCCCCGCTGGAGATGCTCTAAGGGAAGATTCAAATAGACCATCTGCAGGCTGATTGAATCTTATTCTAAAGCAGAACCCTAGAGGAGCGACTCGGATCCAAGACCAGAGACAAACTGCTCAGCAGAATCACAGAAGCTCCAGACCGCCATTGTGGTGTGCCAAATCTGTTTCAAGTATCAAATTGCATAAAGCTAGCTCCACTCAGTCAAAAGTTATTTGGGATTAAACTGTTTTTGATAGAACATAATCAAATACTATAGAATTATATGTGGTACTACATAGTATAGAATCAAGTACAAGCACATATTTAGGGTGTTTTATACAGGCGTGTACATGTACCCCTGTACAGTCACATGTTGGATCACACATTTATCGCATGGCTCATTAGCTAAAATCCCTCAATAGAAGCTTCCATGCAGCAAAAATCCCTCAAAGGAGAATTCAAACAAGCATAATCCCTCGGCTGACTTCCCCACCAGCAAAACTCCCTCACATTTTACTATATAAGGAGCATGTTTTCCCTCCTCAGTTTCAGGATGCCACTCAGGCAATTTTAAATAGAACACATATCTCACTTTAAAGTTTCATGTAAATACATCACCTGTGATCTCAACTAGTAGTCTCACAATCATTGTGATCTTAACAAAGTATATATCCTCCAAACTAAGAAGGAACATCACAATCTTGTAAATACCTAAACATCCTGGAACTTCACTGATTCCTTGGAACCATGCGCTGTAGAAATTATATAAGGGTTTTGTGGTTCACATTTCACTGATCTAGGTCTGATAGGGACTACTTCACAAAGTGTTCTCTGTCAAGTTTTGGCCACAACAATCAATGAAATTTTTTGTCAGAATTCTTGTGTAGTACAACAGAGGGGCAGTTCCTTCAAACCGCCTGTAAAATAAGTATTACTTAACTTAATATCTACTTGTTATTTCCCCCTCAAAGAACTGCCACCTGTCCCAAAAGGAGTTCTCACACCGTATGTCCCGGAGCAGCCCAGTCTCCACAAAGAAAAAGAAAGAACAGAAAAAGACAACCAAGAAGGAGCTGATAAAGACAAACAATGTTTGTATAGCAGCTCGAGAAACAGCAGAATCATTCTGACAGAACAAAAGAAAAATCTTAAGATAAAGTGGCTATACCTGTAAGCACAATAAGATAGCAGAGAAACAAGACTAAAGCTAACATAGGAATTGTTGCCAATAGATCAGCGCTCTTAACCACTAGACAATAAAAAGCCAACAGCGTAAGCACAAAACCCACGGCAGCCAACTCCTCCCAGCTCAGCCTATAAGGCATTACTTGACTTGCCTTTAGGTAGATAGATATTCCACCATCTCAGAGATCTTCCCCTATTATTAGACAAGCTTGTAACTACAATCTAATAAGGAATAAAACTCTTTAGTTGTTCCAAATTTTTCATTGAGAGGACCAATGTTAGCCTTTTTGGGATCATGCAACACGTGCCTTGGATCTGCAACCTTGTCCTGACTCCTGGCCCTCTGTATAGGCTGTAACAACATGACGGACATGTTCATTTTTGAGTTAGTGCAATGTCTCACCAGGTGACCTGGTTTGGATAGGTCAACGACCAAATAAATTTGTACATAGAGCAACCTTCAGTATATATGTACTCTGTTTGAGAGAGCATCCCTAGAGTGAATCCATCTCTCCTATGGCGATAACATCAAAGAGTGATTTTGATTTTCATTCTACTCAAATAGACTTGGCAATATCCAAGCCAACCATCCGGAATAAGCAGCATGGGCAGGTTTTTTAAGATTGATTGCACCTCAGTTCGCTTAAAATTGCACAATATACAGAGCCGATGAAGCCGAGTACATAAACTACACAATTCATGAGTAGGAAGGATTTAATGTTAAAAGAGGCTTTTAGTGCTACTGATCAGAGGTAAAAATTGGCTTGAGAAGAGGACGGCATTTCTATACTCATTGGAGGTAAGAACAGAGTTGACATTAGCGATTCGCGAGGTGCTCAACCGCCTTGATGCTGATCAGGACACCGTTCGCGTCGTACAAACGCTTTTGGATTTTGTCCAAGAACAAGCCGGGCCGGGGTCCAATCGAACAAGCTCCACAATAAAACCACACTCCTCGCTGGTCAGCATAGCCAGTCGGCCCCGGGCCTTATGCGTGTCCGGATCCTTTATGACAGGTTGTGTTTCTTCAAAGAGTTGTAGCCACCTCCGCAAGGATTTTGGCGATATCAAAGGGCTGACTAACCTACGAATTTCCGGCAACCCCTTCCCTTGATGTGCCATCCGGACCACGGCGATCTTGGTCGGGGAGCGTAAGATTACAAACGTAAAACCATCATATCGGGATGACTTGGTGGAGCCTGAGGCGGCGTCGTAATCCTTGAGGGAACCGGGAACAAAGTTTTGGTGAACGGCACAGCCTCGGGGTGGGATTGATTGGCCCCACAGCCACAGGACGGTCAACAGTGTCACCATGTGTTTCCGGCTGTGAGGCAAAATCCTTGGCTAGAACTGCTGCACACCAGCATAAGCACATAACTTTATGGCGCAAAAATTTCACCAAAGTCCAAGACTCAAGCTTCAAGAAATCCAATAATTGCTCTACATGCAGCGTCAGATGAACAGCATGATGGCCACCAAGTCCATGGTTATAAAGCGATGGGGTATGACCAACCGCGGTTGGGTGGTGTGCTGTACTATCGTCATCATTAGCTGGGTCAAAATGAGTCGCGCGTATGTACAGCATATTCGCTGTTGGAAGGGCGTCAAGACTGCGCCGGCATTCCTTATTCTAGCCCTCGCAAGAGGGAAGCATCCCCCGGAACATTGTTCCTGATCAACAATTTGCAAAGCAACCACTGAGATCACTGTGAGCAATCCACTGGACTCGCTGGGAGCAATCCACTGGACTCGCTGTGAGCAATCCACTGGACCCGCTGTGAGCAATCCAATCCATTTGTATTGGATGAACGCCTGAGCTCCAAGTCATGTTTTCTCGACGTTGATGGGGAAGAAAAAGTATATAAAGACCTCCAGGGGCCCTTCTTGCTCACCATCAATCCCACACATCCTCAACACTTCAAAAAACCCATACAGACCGCAAAGCCACCATCCAATCTTCGAACTTTCAAAATGAAAATAACCACCCTCTCAATCTTTGCCATGTTGAACGCCTTCTCCGCTGCCACACCTGCGGCTGATTTTCTTCAACATCTCGATCGTCGTGCAGTAAACTGCGGAAGCGTTCGTAGCATCCCTCTTTGTCACCAAGTTCGAAACAAAAATGTTAAATTTTGATACCTTTATCCTTTGAAAAAAAATGCGATATAGATTGTCCCAGCATGCTTCGGAGGTACTATCGTCGGCCAAACTGACTGCCGCTGCAAGGGACAGGTAGAGAGATGCGACTTGTGGACTTGCCCAGACGCCAGCACCAAGACTGTAAGCCCTACTGTATTATTCCCCTATTGTGAGAGGAACTGCTGCTAAATTAAAGTGAAAATGCAGATGGTTTGCGGACAAAACAGAAGCGGCTGTGTCTACATCTAAATGCACAAGGATGGACAATAGTGTGAAGGGGGCGCGTACACGAATTTTGATATATTAGGAATTTCTTGCGGTGAAGATGTATGGGGGTTATTCATTTAGGATTTTCCCATTAATCCAAAACTTCCTGCCCTTTGCCAGATTATGAGATTCCAAAACATGTATTTTTCCCTCTGTTATATGCTGCATAAAATAGTGTGCCCTTAAGCAAATTCTCTGTTGCAAGCATTTGGCACTTTTGGAAGTTATGGTTGAGGAATATCAAAAGTGTTTCTGATGAAGGCAGATCATCCAAAGCCTTCTTGAGTTTCTGCCACTTGAGAGCTGTACATACAAGAACTGTTTTTTCAGACAGACATACTTCAAGTTTATGTGTAGAAATACAGTGGTGGGAAGATATGTTACCCATCTGGGTAACACTGCCTGTAACATAACTTGTTACGTCATTTTATCACCTATTTCAGATGACTGTAAGAGAAAGTACTTTATCCCATTCAAATATGGGGGCTACACAGTACCATGAAAAATAATGGGTATGGTGACTGTACTATACACCCATTATTGAGGATAAGTCTATGTAATCAAGTTGGCAGGGGTCAGTCTGGCCTGCTGCCTCTACTGCACCCCTTAGGTTTGATTTCACATTGCCCAGCAGAGCCCCGCCCACATTTTTCGGCCCCCGGTTGTCACCGGGACCATTCTCATGAGGTATCTATTTGCAGGTATTGTAGCACACTGAATTTATGTTACAGGTGCATTGATCATCACGCTGGTTCCTGGCCTTGTTTGATTCAATCACTATGGCAGTGTGAGACCGGCTGGTTCTGCTGGGGCAACACTCCACAGGACTCTTCACTTGTGTTTCTCCTGCTTGAAATATAAATCTAGGGTCTGGAATCTGCCTTTTTGCACACCAAATCTCATTGGCAGTATTGGGTTTCAAAGAAAAATTCACAAATATCCCTGACAATTTTTGCTTGCCAGGACGGTCACCTGAACTTCGAGAAGAGATCCTACCAACGTCAGGTTTTTTTGGAGGCATTTTCTGAGCATTTGGGTGTTGTTTTTCAAAGCCCCTAGTTTAAAGCTGTTGAAACCAAAGAGACCATCTCAGATTTTACCAGTGAGATGAGGGGTTCTATACAAAAGCCTCAAGGCCAGCTTTTCTTGATGAGAGAAGGTGAATTGACTATCTTAGACGGGTCTTCCTTGGTGATTCATTAACATTTCTCATGTCATGACAAGGCAAGAAGGCCAGTTACATTGCATCAATAAGCTTCATCTGATGGGGGAAAGGAAAACATTTGACAGAGAAGAGTGGGAAAGAATCATAAGTAGTATCTCAGCTTTGAAGGAACTTATTCTAATAGTAGAGACTTGAGCGGAGGCTGAAACTGTAAGAATCAAAAGTTATTGGGTCTTCTGTGAGCTGGTGAATAAGCATGATACCATAGGCGCGCAGCTAGTAACAGAATTCGAGCTTTATTCCGGAGTTAGGGTTATTGGCTTCTTGGACTTGGTAACGCTCGTCGTTTCCATCCGAGTGGAAAGCGCTGGGACAATTGGCGTTGTTGCACGATTTGTTTTGGCCATTGCTAAGTGTGATGCGCAACGAGTGGTTTTCTGTGTGCAGGCAGCCAGCAATCAGGTGAACAAGAAATAAAATAAACGGGCGTTGGCAGCATTCTGCATTGAGGTGGCGCTAGCTTATAAATAAGGACTGGTCCAGTCATTCAATGCTAGCTTACATTGGTGGGGCGGGATCAGAGTAATGTCGGCAGAGGATATGTCCGCAAACTTAACTAAGTCCCTCTATTGGAGGGGGGACCCCTTCCCGCAGGGACCCTCCGAAGGAGGGACTTATGCGCTATGTCGACCCCGTGGCAGTAGAGAATTAGAAAAATGATGTTTTTCAATCCTCTCTGGACGTGCCATTTGTCACCACGTAATAAAATTTTGGGGGAGCAAAATGTGCACAACGTCATGGAGTTTATTTGTACATATTTTACAATTTTTTTGGGGCGTTGGGTGCCCTATGAAGTCCTTTTTTGTGACTGACAAGTGTCCACTTCATCATGCATTCCACATTTTGCACTGTACAGAAGCTGAAATTGATAATGTTACAACTATGATTGCAGCTAAACCAGAGGAGTTGAGGATGAGAAAAAATAGTAGAAAGAAGGGGACAGCTTAAGCCATCCCAGAAATGTAAATTAGAGAAAAAAAGGTTCAGAAACAAAGACGGCAGATTGATTTTAAAAAAGTCTCTGCCAAAAGTGCTAATTCTCTACTGCCGCGGGGTTGACATAGCCCATAAGTCCCTCCTTCGGAGGTCGCTTCGCTCCCCCGAGGAGGGAAAAGGGACTACTTGTTTTTTCCCTTTCTGGCGTTCCCAGTAGTCGCTTTGGCTGGTCTGCGTTTTTTGGCCTGCTCTTCTTCCGCAGCAAGGTTGACTACACGGCGGTTGCATAGCACGGTCAAAAGAGCCGCAAGTTCGGCCGTCAAATTGACGGTCCCCCCTCAGCCATTGTTGACCGGCAAAAAACAGCCCTTGCGTCAGCCGTCAAATTGACAGCCGAATTGTCAGCCCGCCCACCAGAGAGAAGTTGGGAAAACAGCTGGCAAAACTTCCGGCCGGCCGACCCAAGCGGCAAATTGACGTCAACCCCCAGCCCGGGCACATTTTTCCACCGTCTGACGGCAACTTGGTTTGTTTTTTGGGACACCCTCAGGTCAACTCACAAGGCACTTGCAACTTCTGTATGGTGCCGACTTGGTGGCAGCCAAGCCTGGCCAAGCGGCCAGCGCGCACTATTCATTGTTCAAAAGATGAGTGGTTGGTCTGATCCCAAAACCATAGCTGATTTGGCCGATTACACATGCCAAAAAGCCCAAAAATCACAAATACTTGGAGTTTGCCAACACACCATATGGCAGACAAGAAGGACCAACGTGGTGACTGGTTGGATCATTGCAGCATGGGCAGGGTGATGATAGAAAGGATGATGTAGGGAAAGGAGAGAAGAGACTGACGGTGATGCCAGCTATCTCGCGGATGGCGGGCGCGAAGACAGCGATCTTGGTGATGTGTTTGTGGCCCCCTAGCTCAACCTTTGATTCTCCTGTTGTCAAGTAAAATATCCGAGCCATCTAAGCCCAAACCTCCTCTCCAAGTCAGAAAAAAAGGTTCATACAGAAGTTGAGAGGGCTTACTTGAGGGGAGTGAAGAAGGGAAGAGATCAGGGGGCCAAGTTTTGATAGACTGGTCAACACTACCAGTCACAATGATACTTATGTATGAATCTCCTCACCGAGGCGGGCTGGTCGAGGCTGGAATTGGCGTTGTAGTAGTGGTGGTGGAAGTGATGAGTTCTTGGTTTTTGCAAAGGGATGAGGCTGGAGGTGTGGAGGATGACGTGTCCTCTGCTGTACTCCGATGAGCGGACTTTGAAAAAATGAGTGGGAGCCAAGGGTGACGTGTCCCTCCGACAAGCGGACTTGGTAAAATTTTAATCTGCCCTTTTGGGTTAGGGCTATTGGTGAATCAACCCAGGCAAGTTAACAGAAGTTAAAATTAAGTTGCCTGAAGTCAAGTGCCGGCGGGTGGGCTGGCTATTTGGCTGTCAATTTGACGGCTGACGCGGGGGCTGGTAGCTGACCAGTCGAGCCGACCAATAGTTGGCCCCTCACGTCAAATTGCCAACCAAAACTTTAATATGTGCAACTGCCGTGTACTCTCTGAGCTGAAGCAAAATCACCACCCGCTTCATGTCCTTGTTGTAACCACTGGTGTGAACTTACACCTTGCTCAATTGTCCTTGCAGCTAAACTGCCTTGGTCGCGTCCACAAACGTCAGCGGCTGCCGAGAAGCATTGTTCCACTGTTGCTGAGGTGGCTGAGCACGCGAGGTAGTCTTTGGCCATTGAGGCCAAGACTGGGAGCTTGAGTTGATGTTCCTGATAGGTACAACAGATGTAGTTTGATCAGTAAGGGTTCTGGAGCAGGATGTTAAGATTAAAGAGAAAAACCGTACCTTCCACCACTTGAGAAATTGCTCTCCTTGATCAGCTGGGAGCTTAAACTTGCCCAAAAGGTAAGTAGCCAACTCGTTGTCCGGGGGTGTCTTGACAGCCTCTGGGAAAAAATCGTTGTTCCGTCCTGGTCAACGATGTTTGCCAGGTTGGGTACTGGCTTCAACCGGAGGGCTTGAGGCTGTCTTTGAGCCCAATGCAGCTTCAACTGACACCTTCCGTTTGTTGTAGTGATGTTGGAGCATCCTTTGTGCGCGGGTTTCGGAAGAGGGAAACCAAACGTGGAAGATTGATAACCAATAGGCGGGGTTCAACATTGTGGCTAGGATGACTGCATCACAGTCCAAGGCTTCATTGAGATAGGTGGCCGTTTTTAATAGCATGGTGCGGATCATGCGTTGGAGTTTGGGTTCTGTGACTGATTTGAGCTGTTCTCGGAGGAAATCCCTGATACCTTTGTATTCATATATCATGAGGCCGGCCAAGGAGTGATCCCCCTCCATCTTTGTTGTTACAAAGCAGAATTCCTAAAAAATATTGATGTAATAAATGAAAAAAACAGCCATTGGGATGGACTTGAGGAAAATGAAAACTCACACAAGTATATCATTCAATCTTTTGACATTATCCCAGTTGTCACGACTGATCTGCACCTTGTTAAAGAAATCCTTGCCGCCATGGCGCTGGATTTGGTCTTTCTCATTGTTGATCAATTGATTGATGATTTTTTGGCCCTGGTAAGCGTGGTCCCTGCTCTGCCGCTTGACATTCCAACAAATGCCATGGCCGGCAATGAGAGAGGGGCCAAGATAATCAAGCTTCTTTGACCAAACGCTGAACTCTAATTGCTTCGCGGCTGAGGAAGTGATTTGGTGAATTACAAAATTGATGTTGCTCAAGACTGATGAGACTTTTGATGGTGTCTCCTCTGCCTCTGACTCTGAGTTGGCAGATCCATCATCTTCAGTCACTACCAAGATTAAGGATGGCTATTGGGCGGGCTCGGGCTGTCCAAGGGCCGGCCCGCGCTAGCCCGCGCTAGCCCGTGAAGTTAGCGGACAGGCCGGGCCGGGCCAGTGCAGCCAAGAACGCAGCCCGGCCCAAACCCGTTTAGTAAATGGGCAGGGGGCGGGCAGCCCACAGGCGGCCTGCGGGCCGCCCGCTATTTCACCAGTCAGACTCAGGTTGCATTACAACCTTGACGAACCAGGGTGTGCGCGTGTCTTTCTCTTTGCCATTGTGGCCCGTGGGGGTGAGTTGGTCACCGGTCAACTGTTGATGGCTAGTTGGTAGTTGGCTGAGGTGGCATTTCAGCTGCCAGCGGCAGCCAGTCCCGCTTTGGAGAACACCGGTCCCCCGACTGGGGGCGGCCCACGGGCGCCCGCGAGCCGCCTGTTTGCTAAACAGGTCGGACAGGCCCGGCCGATTTTAAATTATTACCTGAAATGTGTGTCCGAGCCCGGCCCAAACCCGCGCGGGTTTGGGCGGCCCGCCCTATAGCCATCCTTAACCAAGATGGATGAATTTGCAATGTTGTATATTGATCAATATAGCGTATATTGATCAATTTATATTGATCATTTTTTTTATTCCTCTTGATACCTTTGTCTGTGTTCCATGTCTCCTTAACACTCTTCTATAATCTCTCTCCTTCCCCCTGTGTTAGCTTCAAGCCACAGGAATCTTTTTTTTTGCCCAATAACATTCATAAATTTCTACATACACCATTCAATTCTTCATGAAAAAAAGACATTGCAAGTTTTAGGATTAATCCAGGGTGGCTGAGGGGTCTCAATTTTTTTTTCTTTTTTTTTACTTCAACAATTGATGTTATCAGAAGTCTCCAAATCTACTTTTTTTCAAAAAAGGAAAAACATTGACCCCTGACCTCTCTCATGATACCATCCTGCACACATTGCTAATTTGGTTGGTTGAACTTCCTGAAGATATTGCACATCATACTTGAAGTGCTACATGCATAGAAGGCCTTTTTCATTTGAAATTAGTTTACCATGGTTTAGCATATTTTTGTCAGGTTCTTTTTTTTTTAGGGTCAGCCTAAATGCACCCCAAAAATTTACTTCATGTACACCAACATTTTGGTGTACCCACATATGCACCCCAATATTACTGGGGTGCACTTCTGGAGTACCCCAATTTATTGGTGTGCAGACCTGCTTACCCCAAAAACATTGGGGTGCAGGTGTTAAAACCCCCAGACTGCTTGAATTTTTGGGGTGAAATGTAATGTACACCAAATGAAATGGTGTACATCAGTAGCGCACCCCATTGAGGGGAGTTACTCCCCCACCCACCCGCCCGACTTGTTAGACCTGCACACATCAGTCATCGAGGGGAGTAGCACCCCTTGATGACCAACACAGACCGGTCATTGAGGGTGCTACTCCCCTTGGTGACCAACAGAGACCGGTCATCAAGGGTGCTACTCCCCTGATGACTGGCACAATCAAGCACCTCCCCTCAATGACCAACACAGACCGTCATCAAGGGTGCTACTCCCCTTGATGACCGGCACAATCGTTCATCAAGGGTGCCACTCCCCTCGATGGACAATTGTGCCGGTCATCAAGGGGAGTAGCAACCTCAATGGCCGGTCTGTGTTGGTCATCGAGGGGTGCTACTCCCCTTGATGACCAATTGTGCCGGTCATCAAGAGGAATAGCACCTCACATTGATGACCGGCACAGACCGGTCATTGAGGGGAGTCGCACCTCCCCGAGTCCCCTTGATGACCAATCTGTGCCGGCCTTCAAGGGGAGATGCTCCTCCCCTCAATGACCGATCTGTGCCGGTCATTGATGGGAGGTGCTTTTCCTCTCAAGGACTAATATTCTGTGCCAGTCATCGAGGAGAGTAGCACCCCCCTCAATTATTGGTCTGTGTTGGTTGTCATTGAGAGGAGGTGCTACTCCCCTCAATGAGCAATCTATGCCGGTCATCGAGGGGAGTAGCACCCTTGATGACCGGTCTGTGATGGCTGTGATGGTCATCGAGGGGTGCCACTGCCCTTGATGACTGATCATGTGTAGTCGGGCGAGTGGGTGCGGCACCCCAGATACATCTGGGGTGTTGAGTGGCTCACCCCTTTCACAGGGTGACATATTGGAGTACTGGGGGTTTGCACCCCAGTATGATGGGGTGTTGCCACTGTATACACCACAGATTTCACCGTTTTTGGGGTACCCTGTGGCTCACCCCAAAGTATATGGGGTAGTGATGAAAACTCTGTCATTTTGAGAAGCCCACAAGTAAGGACTGTTGACAATGGGGAGTGATGGTAGATGTGGTTGGGTTAAGTAAGTCCGCAATTGACGGAATTTTGCAGGAGTTCCAAGGTACGAAAGAGCCACAAAAAAAGCGGCGGTTTCTTCCTCCTCGCATTGGTCATTGGCGTCCTGAGAAAAAAAATTAATTGTACGTCTGAAGGCTGTTTGTTTGGCTTGTTGTTCTTCGTGGGTGATCTGTAGCGTTTGTTGATGCTCCAAGAGAAGTAGGAGTTGCTGTGCGGTGGTCATTGTGGTAGTTCTTGGATTCTGGGTTGGTTGGTCGAGGGTATTTATTGGTGATGGGAGGGTGAGGAGGAAGACCTGCACAAGGCAGATTCTGGCATTTGGGCTTGAGGTGAGGCCTTGGACCCTCAGTTGGAGAGGCTACGGTGGGCGTTGGCACGGATTCAGTGGGCATGGCACTGGCAAGGATGCGGTTGGCATGGCACTGGACCAAGGCAAGGCTGGTGCATGTGATGCCAGATGTTTGGATATTTAAAGGGGGTGAGGTTCGTGTCCGCTGTCCCCCTGGTTTCGTCCCACCCCCTCCCTGGAGGCGCCCTAATTGCTTGATTAGGCCCCTCCTTGACGGCTCCTCACAGAGTCCTTCACAACCGGCCCTTTTTTGCTTGTTGCTTTGGCACGGCTGGAGGGTCAATCCAAGGTGCCTATTTAAGGTGTCTGGGGATTCTTTCAACTTGTCTATTGTGTGCGTGATATTTTTGTGGTGTTTTGAAATAAAACATGCCAAAACTTAGATCTAAGTTTCCACATTTGTGTGGATTTAATAAACTTGGATATTTTGAGCTAGTATGCACTTATTTTTTCCAAAAACATTACATATATTCATCTGGGCACTGTACATATGCGTGTAGAAAATTGGCAACATCAAAATCCTGACAAACTTTATCTTTTTTCAGAAGGCCTAAAGAGAGGAAAAGGTATTACAAGTGGGGCTTGTTGGCAGATTGAAGAAAATATGTAACTTGAGGATGAGTGGGTCAAGAGGAAATTACATACAACTCGAGAACCAATCAGAATTAGCAAAAGACGACCTACAACAATAGGTAGAGTCAATCATTTTTCTATGACGACATAATGATCAGATCCATTGATTAGCAGTTATGACTTATCCAAGATTGGTTTTGGTTTTTCTTTCTACTGTAAACAAAGGAAAAAAAGTGGCGAGTGTTCCTAAATGATAAGGTTTGTGACTAATATACATCTACAAAAAAAAAGAATAACAATAATAATAATGGGGTATTCACGCATGGGGTTGGCGAAAAAACAAAGGATCCTAAGAGATGATAATACAAAGAGAAAGTGACGAGATGTGATGATTCAACGGACCAAAAGGAAAAGGTAGACGTGAGAGAGGAATGGACGATGCAGGAAAGGGAGAACCGAAAGGAGATGGGGGATTAGCGAGGAAAGATTGGAGGGGGCGCCAGGCGGGCGTTTAGCAGGACATCCCACATTGGTCAGCTGAGTGCTATCATATCTGGTGCTGAACATTCCGAGGACATTGAATTCGATGAGGAGGAAGAGCTGGACTGAGGGCCGGGCGATGGTGCCGTTGACGGTGGACTCGGCTATGTTCCCGCAGGCTTTCCGACAGGCTTGCCAGAGCGTATCGGACGGCAACTTGGCTCTGGTGGTCAGACACACGAGCATCTTGTCAGAGGAGGCGAGAATGAGCAGGGGTCGAGAAGAGGGGTGGGAGGAGGAGACATACTCGTATTTGAAACAGACATCGAGTGTCAACGGCGTCAGTTTCTTCATCTTGGTGCTCTCAGTGAATTCGTGATCGAGTTGACCAGTGGCGAGCCGGACCGAGTCGGGCGTGGCACCAAGCCCCGGATCAGGGTGGGCAGGTAGGACTGCCGGCCGTGGAGGGAGAGGTCGAGCTGGGCATCGAAGGAGAAATTGGTCGGCTTGGAGGCGCTGAAGATCAGGTGGTTATCCTCCTTCTTGCTCAGTCTTGGTGGCGCTTCAAAAGATATGAACGGCTGTCGTGGGATCAAGAAAAAGACGACGACTCCCAAACTGTGTTTGTTCGTTCGCACCACAGTACAGGGTGAGTTCGAGCTGTTTTGAGTGCTTGGGAGGGACATGGATGTGGCCTGATGGTGCTGACCAGGCAATGGCCACGAAAGCAACGATCGACCCGATTCTCCAGCGATTCTTCGAGTTTTTCAGCTGTGAGAGTTTCCCTTGAGGTTTGGAGGGGGAAGCAAGAGCGGACTGGTCGACCTGGAATCTTGATTGGGACGGGGCGGCCGAAAGAGGCTCGGCGATAGTCGAGTAATCTGCGCCCCGGTTCTGAGGTGATTTTTCTGAGTCGAGGATGGGTGATTGGGTCTTGGAAAATTGGTTCGAATGGCCTTCTTCATACTCTTCTCGACCTAGCTTCGGTTCATCTGCTGCTCCATGCAGGAGGGTCGTGTATCTGACCCCGGTATTGTTGAGATCTACGAGATATCAAGGCAGCTTGTGACGAGTCTTTGGGCGATGTACGGTGATCGGACCCGGCGCTTTGCAAACGAACCCTTGTAGACATTGAATTCAGGGGGAGCGTCCTCTTCGGGAGCGCCGTGCCGAGGCTGATCGTCTTCGCTATCGCTGCCGTCGCCGAACGCGTTCTGATCTCGAGGCCTCCGCTTGTGGCTCTGGGATGGATGCTGGTATGGCTGGTAGTGTCGTGGTCAACTGGGGGGTGGTTGGGCCGGGCCAGCGGGCCGAGGATTCTGGCCCTGACCCCGAGCGAGCCCCGAACCTCCCCGAACGCCGCTCATACAACATGACAACTCAAGTCATCTGCACTGCAACCATCCACTTCACACGAACCACACCACTCCCCTAGCCTAACTAAGCCTCTCGAACGGAGGGTCCGGGGGACCCCGCCCGGAGGGCTCTCCGTAGGAGAGGCTTATGAGTTATGTCGTACCTTTTGCCTGAGAGTTCTGGGATTTTGTGGCTTTTTATGCCATCATTGCCTTTAGCGCTCCACACAGAGGATATTATCCAACCTCTGCTGCAGCCCTGAGGGGACATGTTAGCTGAACATCCTGGCTACAATCCCCTCTCCTCACATTCTAATTTGGATGACTGAGCTCAAGTGGCCAAGGCATCTTAGCTGGAGCTTGGTCCCTGGGGGACTCCATACTTGCCATATTGCTTTCTGCCACGCTTATGCGTGGCGGAAATCAGTATGGATTTTCAGGCCTTATGTATTTGTCAATATAACTAGACCACATAATGTCTGTGGACCCGTAAGGGTGTTATGTTGTGAAGTAACAGCCAAGATTGAGAATTTAAGGCTTCACTCCGCCTCTTCCACATCTCAAAAACCGGCTGGTCCATACTGAAACGGAGCCTCGACTGGAATAGAAAATGTTACCCAAGGCAAAACCAAAGCAAGTCTCTTCCATTGCAGATCGAGTTTGGTCCCCAACAGGTATCAATGTGTATAAGAAGGTTTTCGGAATGAACGATCAAAATATGAAGGCCCACATCGGCAATTTAGCTCTCAAAAAGTACGGTCAACCGGCAAAACCCTTGCAGATCGATGCAGTGGCCAACTTAGTCTCGGGCCGAAACACATTTGTGCTTGCTGGCACAGGATTCGGAAAATCACGGATAGCCGAAATTTATTTCGGCATGATACCTCTGAAGAAGAAATCAGTCATCCTCACCTTGAACCCTTTGGATTCGCTAGGTGACAATCAGGTCTACAAAAAACAGCAGGCTGGATTTACGGCAATAAACTTGAACAAGTTAAACTTCAACAAACAAACTGCCGAGGATATATCTAAAGGTGTCTACCAATTTGTCTATCTCAGCCCGGAAATCTTCCTGAATAGTAAGCTGTGGGAGGAAGTATACTTCAGCTCGGAATTTCAAAACAGACTCGGATTAGTGGTTGTGGATGAAGCCCACATGATATACATATGGGGCCTTGTTGAGAGTCGACCTGGAAGACATCTAGCTACAATTTTAAGTCGCCTCGAGGACTTTGGGATCTTTCGACCGTCGTATGGGCTCCTTGGCGGCCATCTCCTGTCTCGAAATGACAAGCCGATTTTACTGCTGTCGGCTACATGCCGCCCTATCGCTGTCGAAGCCATCAAAAAGAGCCTCAAACTGGAAGACTCAAACGTTGATATTATACGTGGCGAGCTAACACGACCAGAAATCCGAATTATCTGTGTTCCGATGGAACACTCTATGATTTCTTGTCATGATCTTGTCAAGGTTTTCCCTTCAGCTAATGATGTCACAAACGAAGAGCTGGTGCCCTCTCTTGTCTACAGCGGCTCACGCAACCGGACCTTAACAGCGTTGGATGTTATTAGCATGGCCCGTGAGACTCCTAGTGAATCATCAAATCCGAAAAGTGGTTGCGCTCGACGATATCACTCGTGCACCGGAGATCAAGATAAGCTTGATTGTGTGGAGGATTTCTCGACTGGCAAGTTCCCAATTGTCTCTTGCACAATGGCCCTGGGGTTGGGGCAGAACTGGAAGCGGGTACGGATGGTGGTCCACATGGGGAGGGGTGATCCAGCTTTGATAGTTCAAATGGTTGGACGGTGTGGTCGTGATGGGAGGCCTGGTCTGGCCATTCTGTTTGTTGAGAAGTTCCGTCGGAATGGGAAGAACTCTGTGGCCGATTTCAAAGAGGGTACCACCCAGTCGGACGATGACCGGATGGATGCCCTGGCAATAACGCCTGTTTGCTTGAGAATTGCTTTCTCGATTGACAACTTGTATGTACACATCTTCAAAAAAGCTTACCGCAGTATACCGTGTTCATTGGCTCATATCTGATTGTTTATAGGCTAGGATATATTCCCCTCCGAGTCGATGACCCGAATTGTCTGCTTGAAAAGGTACGGGAGGAAAAAGAACAGTTTGAACCCTACTGCTGTTCAAACTGTGATGGCCCAGCAGCAGTTCGACTCATGGGAAACTTACCCTTTGCAAACATACACAACTTTGATGATCTCTGGAGCAATCAGTACAACAGTTCTCGAGAAGTAGATCCAACGTCAAAGCTCCCAGTCAAGAAATCAATATTCAGAAAGAGGAAGGTTCCTGACGCTGAGAATGGCGCACTGGAGGCTTTCCAGAGGGAACTGGTTGATGAATTTGCCGCACTTTACTACTCGCGGTTCCCCACTTCAGCAACGGTCCAGGCAAGCGACCGCTTTGGCAAGATTGACGCCGAGGCAATTGGGGATTACTTACATCAAATCAATTCAAAAGAAGAACTACGTATTATAATTGGCGGGGAATTCTTTGACGGGCAGTTGGATTGGTTGATGGAGCGAATCAATATCTACAACGCAGTGATTCGGGATGAAATTCAGACGGGCCAGGCTACCAGGGCCAAGAAGCCAAGGCTGCAAGGAGTAAAAGCTAGTGTTCAAGAGCAAGATCTTGGCCAACCGTCGGTAACAAGACAAGAATCAACATCTACTTCAGCACCAAAGAAGCTAACTAAAAAACAAGCGGAAACCCTAGAGCGGCGGCGTATTTCTTCGGAAAACACGGCGGCAAGGAAGCTAGAGATGGATATGAAAGAGAAAAGAAAACTTCAGATCGCGGCAATCATGGCGGAGGGGCGAGCAGCAAGCAATACCTTAGGAAGTTACATGTTATCCGATATTTCCCCGTCGTCTTCCGAATCAAGATCCCCATCATGATTATTCATCTCAATTCTTGTGCTCAAGTGTTTCTTGAAGCGGTTGAGCTGAGGATCTTTGCTCCGGATAATAGATTTAAATTTAGACATTCCATCTACGCAAGCGTTACGGTTCTTGTCTATTTTTTTCCCTTTTTTCTTTGGAAATCAATCCAAAATGTCTCGATTGTTGGCCATCAATATTAACATCTCAACGGATCTCTCGGTGAGGTGATTTTCCCGAGACTGATAAATGACCTTTGAGCCGCATTCAATATTCAGGGAGTGCAACATCTCTTGAAGCTGGTAGAAATGCAAGATCAGTTAGATTATCTATTATAATAGTTTTGATAAATAGTTTGCCAGCATACAATGAGGATATTGGGCGAGAAGATTTCCTGCAGGCGTTCTATCTGAGTCCCAATCCCACTCTTGTTGTGGAAATATTTCAGCCTGTAGTTCTGGATTTCTAACCAGAAATCCTTGGGCACAAAATGATTGGGGCGACCGGTGGGAGTGACGAGGAGGTTGTGGCGAAGATACTTGCTTAGAGACCGATTCAGGCCCCCAGTGAGAAGCATTACTGCTCGCGGTAGGTGCGTCGAGTAGTTTCTTATTTTGCTGATGGACTGAGACATCACACACCATTTCTTCCAAACAATCATTAACCTCCCAACATCGCCTGCCTTCATAGATCTCTTGGCCTCCACCACAGACGAGAAATCATGTAGCTGGATCAGCATGTTGTGGAGTTTGGGACACTCCCGGGCATCAGCATCTTTGCGTGCTTGGGCTGAGCAATATTGATCGTAGCACTGATTGACAACTGCATTCCATTGGTCGGTTGGGATGACCGGTCGATCTGAACCTAATTGTTTGCGTTTGGTCTTCATGATCACACTATGTGTCCGAATGTAAGTACATATGATTTTGAATGTTAGAAACTACATCAGACAAACAATCAGGAGCAGTCATGTGGTACGAACCGTAAGCAATAATACAGCATGGACTCAAAGACTTTTTCCATCTGATTAATCATCAAGGTGAAGTCTTTCTTTTGAATGGCTTTCTCGGCGGGGAAACCCAAGGCCTGCAAATATTGCCAGGCCCCACAGTCCTTCGAGTCACTCACATTCCCAAAGTGATGCGCAAATATTCCAGTGGCAATGTTCCATAGGGTATGTGATGCCCCTAACTGGAAGTAAACATTGTTCAGTTGGTCCTGAGGATACGCACTAGGTGACCTTTGAGATTTCAGACAGTTGAAGTTCTGGACGGTTCCGAGGTCGCCATCCATTGGCTGAAGGCGGCTAAAGAAATCTTCAACAGAAAGGCTGGACTGGCCAATGATCAACTTAAAGACTTGCCCCACGCCCTCGGCTGAGTTGTCTGATGCATTCATCAGCTTGAGCATGTGGAGTGTTGGTTTTTTGGGTTCAATCTGCTCGAGTACCGGCGGGGACATTGGGATCGCAGTCGCTCGATCTTTAGGGACTGCAAGGTACTCAAATAAAACCTTTGCAATCTGCGATTTCCAAACCATCGCGTCGGCTTGATCCTCCACGGGTGTCGGCAAGAAAATGCGAGGTTCAATGGGCATGGACTTGACCATGTCAATTGAAGCTTGGAAGCTCTGCAAGGTCAAGTCTGACTGATCAAGCGACAAGAGAAATTTGCGATGTGGCACATGCACATAACCCCAGGTCCCTCTAAATGTGTGAGACCTGTGGCCGACCAATGGTTCATGGACCCGTTGTTCCATGTCAATGTTGTCGATGCATATAGTCGGCGCAATCGGTACAGATTCGTTGAGGCTCATGGCGACTTTGAGGTCAGCTGCGGCCTGTCTTGCAAGGGAACTCATAGCCGACAAGGCTGACCGTCGGGAAGCACTCAATCCCACGTGATTGAGGTACTCCTGCACTCGTTCCGAAATCCCACAAGCCATGAGCCTCACCGCATTGTTGAGCTGCAATGAGTTGCACCGGCGGTTGACAGCAAATGCCATCATCGAGCATACTGTCAGGACAATCTAAATGGGAGATGTCAGCTTGAGGAAGGATGTAGCTGAGGGTGACCAAATCCAAAATTGCTCACCCTACAGAAGCGCATAGTGGCAGCATCATGTCTGTTGGGGTTTGGCTCGTATCCAACAATATCAGGAACATGAGTGGCATCTGAGGAATCGTCGGGGTTGACACTGGCGGCGTTGGGACCTGTGCCATCAGGCGGAGCCACCTCTTCTTCCTCATTACCCCGGTGATTTTGTCGGTTCGGTGCAGGATGCATCCCCATCAAAACATTTGTCAGGAACGGCATGTTGGTCATGAGTGTTGCATCTTGACGGTTGCGGGCTTCAGAAGAGAAGAAATCTGCTTCAACTGTTGTCGAGCTTTGGAACGACCCTTGAGGATAGGCTCCTCTGGGAGGCTCCTCATGACAAAGAATTTCAATTGCCTGGATTCAAGGATATATTCATAAATGCAGCCAAACTTGATTAATAACCAGCGATAAACATGAGCATACCTTGCCTTGGATGAATTCCTTCCAAGCCTCCCTGCCTGTAGGAGATCTTTTCATGAACACTCCCAGCTCCTGAAGAAATCCCATTGTGGACTCAATTCCTGTTGGTTGAGCCCAATATCGGCGCAGATAAGCCAATTGAGGATTTGGTGAAGTGAGGTAGTGAAGCATAAACTGCTTCGGGGTCATTTTGTGGGGTAGGTTGCGGAGTACCTCACAGACATCAATTACCTTTTGGTCTGGGGTGATTTGTGGTTCCATTGTTTTACTAAATGCGATCGGGGTAGAAGGTAAGTATCTAAGACCATCCGCACCGGGTGCTAAGTTAGCCCGGATTAGGGCACTTAGTTCAACCCCGCACCCGCATCGGGTTGGATCAACCGGGGATCAACTTAGCCCGGAGCTCCGTTTGGAGCTAGTGGGGTCTAAATGTAGACCCCACTAATCCTGGGACTAATCCCAAAGTGAATATGCATCATGCTTGTTAGCATGAACTTTATGTGTTTAGGTGCCAAACACATAACATATAGGCACCTAAACACATAACCTCTGACGGCCTTGGACTCGCTAATCCCCACCCATGCGGATGGCCAATCGGATTATCCTATTCCGATCGTAATCCGAGCTAGTTAGCCCTGGCTAATCTAGCCACGGATGCGGATGCTCTAACAACTGCACTCGGGATGATTGGATGCGGACTGTTGCGCCAACGGTTTGGGTAACTACTTTATACTGTTATGACTGGTTATGTGCACCTGTGCACGCAGATAAGCGGATACGTTATAACATGTTTCATACAGGAATGGAATTTTCCCGGTATGCAAGCTACTGGAAGATGTGTCACACTAGTTCAATATATGCATTTGTACAGCTCAAGGAGCCCTGAAAATCCATAAGTTTGAAGGGTCATGGAGCGTGAATGGTTTGACTTCTATGGGTGTGTGTAGCGGGAAAAGATGGGGAAGGGTGAGACGAGTCTCCTGGTCCAAAGGGCATGCGTGGGGCCCTTTGGGAACACGGTCTAAATTGAAAAGGCACAAAATCCCCACCAAAAAAATTTGGAAGATGGGAATCTCTCAGCCCAGTTTGGGGACATTAGTCCCAAGTCCCTCCTTCGGAGGTCGCGCTTCGCGCGAGGGCGCTTCGCGCCAGCCCAGGCTGTACCAGGGCCCTCTGAAGGGGGGACTTGTGTTAAGTTAGACCACTCCCCTCCTGACCAACCTCACCACTCCTCACCCTCACCAACCCTCATCAACTCCAGCATCATGGCTCAGTCCGCCGCCGAACTCATGGAAACCGAACAAGAATCTCTTCGCTATCGTCTGCGCAACAGTCTCACCTCGAAAGGGATCAACACGGTGTCAGATTTCTTGCGTCTTAATCCGAGCCGTAAGCAAGCCAAGCACTCAATCATCAACCGATGTAATCACTAAACATCTCACATTTACCATTTACAGAAATCCAGGATTACGCCTCATCTTTTGTGGCAATCATGTCATCGGATCCTCAATCTAGACGGCTTAACGCGGCAATGATGAAAATACTTTCCCTTCAGTCGCAAGGTCCCCCCGAACTTTTCGAGCCTCTCGTCGCAGTCATCCTCAACGAACAAACCAAATCCGATGAAGACTTGCATACGCTCATCGAAGAAAATTTCACCCACCCCCCAAAGCCCAGTCACCCTTCGACCCGCCCCACAACGTCTTTAGATGCCCCATCAAACCCGGTGAAGACCGGTATGACATCCGGCATCATGAATTCCTCGGGCCAGCTTAATGAGTTTCTTGCTTCGCTCAAACGTGAGCTGAGCGGTTTAACGTACATCAATGTCCCAGGTTTGGTTCAGCACTTCACCGCCAAGCAATGTCTCCCTAGCGCTTTCCGTCTCACACCCAACGAAAGCTTTATTGAAGAAAGATATACATACAAATTTTCCAACAAATCAGAGAAAACTATGCTGGAATGGATCAATTCATTCTATGTCCAGTTGAAGAAGCAAAGCCCAGAGCTTCAGTATTCTCGTGCTTGGCGGTCTTCTCCTACCAAGCCTATGAAGGGCACTACGGACCAACGCAAGATAGACGGCGCGATCGTATCCTTGGGCACCGAAAACGAACATCACATTAAAAATATTTTGGTCCCTTTTGAGCTAAAAAATAGCGAAGCACTGGCCAAAGACGCTTACATCTGCTTGGCCAAAGATGTCTACGAGATCTTCAAACATCAGCCCACCCGAAGCTTTGTTGTTGGACTTACTCTGTGCGGAACCAGTCTGCAGCTCTGGCAGTTCGACAGATCCGGAGCGATTGGTTCCGAATTACTTGAACTCAAAGCGAACCGAAAAAACTTGGAAATTTTCTTTGGTCTAATGTCATTTTTCTTGGCGTGTGATAAGGAACACCTCGGCTTTGACCCAACCTTCATCGAGAATCAAGGGATCCGAACTGTGAAAATCAAAATTGAAAGCACTCCTGAAACACTCATAATTGACGGCCTTGTCTTTCGAGCGTCGGGAATCTGCACACGGGGGACAACCTGCTGGAAAGCGCATCTCAAAGGAAGCGATCAGCAGAAATTTCTGATTAAGGATTCTTGGCAACCTACCAACCGGACAAAAGAAGGTGATATGCTTTGCGACGTGACCAATCAAAAAGTTCCTTATGTGGCCCAATATTATTATCATGAAGACGTCCAGGTGGATAACAAGCAAGTCGACATCGAATCTCACGTTCGGAGGGGCGCCGCTTTCAAGCAACCCGAGTTGGCGATCAATTTCGCTGAAACGACCAGTGATAAAGTAGTGCCAAATGAGTTTGTTAATTGGGTTCATAGGCGCTTGGTCCTCAAAGATGTGGGGCAACCTATTTGGAACGCTGGTTGCCCGATTCGTCTATTGAAGGCCCTCGAGCATTGCATCAAGGGGCACCAGGGATTATTGGGGGCTGGCTATCTTCACCGCGACATCTCGATGAACAATCTTATGATTGGCGACACACACAATCCGGATAAAAACTTCCTGATCGACCTGGATATGGCGATCCCCTACAATCCCACAACGAAGCAAGAACGTCTAGGAAGAACCGGCACGAAACTCTTCATGTCAATCCATTTGCTCGCCAACGAAGAACATTCGCACGATTTCGTCGATGACCTGGAATCATTTTTTTGGGTATTACTATGGATTTGCATCCATTACCCTGAGAATCAAAAGAAAACATCGGAAGTGACAAAATGGAATTATTACCCCCTAAAAACGCTAGGATTGGTGAAATCAGGTGCCCTTCACACACCTGGATAGGTTACGGTCGATTTCACGCCTTGTTACGCCGAAATGCCTCTCATCGAATGTGTGGGCAAGTTTGCCGAAATCATGCGCGATCCTGGTGTCAGAGGAGAGAATGCCGAGAAACTCTATAAAAACATATTGACAATTTTGGAAAACGCTTGGAAAGAGCTCGAGGCAGCTCGGAAAGAGCTCGACCCATCTCGGAAAGAGCTCGACGCATCGTCAGCCTAAGTAGGTCCCCCAATCTTCCTCTGCCTCGTTTGCCTAGCCCGCTGACCCAACCTCTCATATCTAGGATTCTGCTTTTCGCTTACATTTCGTTTCCAATATCGTCATCGTTCCCCGTCGTTTTGATTACAAATCCTGTGGATTTGTTCTTCTTCCCTGTTGTGTCTTTTCCCTTTCCCAAACCATTTCCAATTGTTCCAATCATAATTTTCCTTTTGAATTCAATGGCCAATAGCCTCAATTGCATTCAGAATCATGTACAATCTAGTAAAACTTCATCAAAGATGAGTTGAATAAGCAGAAAATTGCAAATGTATTTGTTATGCTGAGATCTACAGTCGTTATATAATGGAATGGGAATGAATAGTGCGGAGTGTGATTGAGTTCTGCAGATAGCTGCAGGTATGACACAGGGTTGTGTCAGATTCCCATTCCCATTCCATTATATAACGACTGTAGCTTAACAAAGCCTCTCAAACGGAGCGTCCAGGCGGGCCCCTGCGCGGAGCGCTCTCCTTAGGAGAGGCTGACATGGCATCCCTCAATTCAAGCAGGAGTGGAAAGTATCTGCTAAATTAAAAGGAAAAATGGAGGACTTTGTAAGAGTCCAACTGGGACTCTTCACTAGAAGACTCAAATGGGGGGTTGACGTGCTTGTCTCTGGAGTTCAGGGCCCAAGTAGCTTGTATTTCTGAGGAAGTGAAAGGACAACTAGCATGGAGAGAATAATCTCTCTTCAGTAACTACAACCTTTGAGGAGAAAAAGAGAGAGATGAAAAGGGGACATACCTAGCATGGAGAGAATAATCTCTGCCAGGCTAGGTAGGTGGGGGAGGAGCTGGGACTATATGGGTCCCGCCCATTATCAGGTGACTCTTGTGTGACACCCTAGGAGGAGGGCTCACAGTCTCACCTCCTATAAAAAAAGAGCAGAAGAAAGAAGAAGCAGGAATTGGAAAGGAAGGAGACAGTTTTCTTCTGTGTTTTGGATTAGTGGCAGGTAGAAATTTTTTTTGTTTTGTTTTGTCTTGTGAGTTGGGATGAGGGATTCAGAAGAGATTTGAAAGTTAGAAGGAGAGCTGGAAGAGACGGAAGACTTGGATAAGGAAGAAGTGGGCAGTTGGGAAGGATGGAAGGAGTCACAGGAAGGGGGTTGTTGATTGTGTTTTGCCGGGATGACATATCTCAGTGTTTGAGTTGGTACGGTGATTGGCTGAGCTGAGTTCAGGGCATAACACCAGAGGCCGGTTGGTACGAAGGAGTGCAGTGGGATAAAAAAGGATTGGAGTGAACAGGAAGGGAAGGGGTGGAATCGACCGCAGGTAAAAGATCAATCAATTGGTTGGTTCTGCTTGAAGACTGTGAATGGGTGGCCGCGTAAGCGCCTGCCCTTGTGAAATTGGTGAAGCTGGAAATTGTCAGGGGGAGCATAGGGGACGTACCCCTCAACTTCCTCAATGTCTCCCAATTGTCAATGCATCAATACCAATAAGTCGGGGCCGTTGAAAGCGGGTTTGTCTGAGGAGGAAGTCAAAGCAGTATAAAAGTCGGTTCGTTCCTCTTCAACCGTGTCATTTGTGATTGGAATAGCAGCTGCCCCTGTGGTCAAGGAATTGATGCTGGTGCAATTATTAGAGCAACTCCACCGGGGGAGGTAGATTTGTGACAGTTTACATGCGCGGGTACCTCCCCAACTTGAGATTTTCAGGTTGCAGCTTGCGCGCTCTCCACCGCAAGGAGGTAGGTTGGGGTGCAAATTCTTGTGAAACTGATATTCCCAATCCCCAATCCCTCTTCCCTGTCATAGTATACCGCTTTAATCATTGTTCATTCATTGAATACATGAAATCTTTCTCCTATTCAACACAACCATGGATGTGCTATCCATGATGGAAAAGATCATCAGTTCTCAAATTGCTCTCCTATCAACATCAAGAGCCATTGAAAGGGTTATTATTGATACCACACAAATGATAATTGATGAAGATGACAAAGAAGATAAACTGATTCCAAAGCACGGTGGATCACGACCAGGACGCTCTGCCAACCTACCACACAACTTTGAAGCAGGATAGCAGCAGCTCTTTAGTGACTACTTGGCGGAATCACCTATGTACGGCAAAGTCTCATTTCAACGGCGATTTCAAATGCACAGACCACTTTTTCTGAAAATTGTAGATGACGTTGAGGCCCACAACCATTACTTTGTTCAAAAAAAAAATGAGCTTGGCCAACCCGGCTTGAGACCAGTACAGAAAATCACTTCTGCCCTTCGAATAGGGATCGCCTTGGGTACCCGGTATCCGTTGGCGGGTACCTGCAGCTTGCGCAGGTACCCGCCGACGGATACTGGGTGCGGGTGCGGGTGTTTAATTTTGCTGGAAAAAGGGCGGGTACCCAGGTACCCGGCGAAGGTACCCGCCTGTCTGACTGGTCTTGGGACCCAATCAATGGGTCTTCAGACCCAACCAATGGGTCTCAGGACCCTATCAATGGGTCCAAAGACCCATCAATCGGGTCCAAAGACCCATCAATTGGGTCCGAAGACCCAATTCAATCGGGTCGGAAGACCCATTGATTGGGTCTTCGGACCCAATCAATGGGTCTTCGGACCCACTTGATGGGTCTTCGGACCCAATCAATGGTTCTTTGGACCCAATTGTGCCCATGGGCCGCGGGTACTTGCCCCTTGCACCCGGGTACCAGCCATTCGCACCCGGGTACCCGCTCGGCGGGTGCGGGTGCGGGTGTCTGATTTTAGTGAAATTCTGTCCGGGTGCCCGCACCCGTTTGGGTACCCGGGTACGAAGTGCCATCCCTATCTTCAAATGCTTGCCTATGGTCGCGCTGCCAATGCCAATGACAAGTATCTTCGCATTGCTGAAAGTGCCTCAATTGAAAGTCTCAACCGATTCTGTGTGGCTCGCAAAATATATGGCAACGAATATCTTAGACACCCAACTGAAGAGGACTTGAAGCAAATATTATCAATCAATGGGAAGAGAGGTTTCCCCGGTATGCTAGGATCATTGGACTGTATGCACTGGGTGTGGAAAAATTGTCCAGTGGGATGGAAGGGTAAATTTCAAGGCAAGGAAAAGGTGAGTCAGCCCAAGAACTTGCATTTCATCCGGGTAAGTGTTGAATCTGACCATGCAGTTAATCCAGAAAGCAACAATTGTACTCAAGGGTGTCGTTTCACAGCATCTTTGGTTTTGGCACGCCTTTTTTGGGATGCCTGGATCTCATAACGACATCAATGTCCTTGACGCTTCGCCTCTTTTCACCAATCTTCTCAACGGGATTTCTCCAAAATGCAAGTTCAACATAAACGGGAATAAATACAACCAAGCATACTACCTAGCCGAAGTCATCTATCCTGACTATTCCTGTCTGGTGAAGACAATTTCTCAGCCACAAGGGCTAGCTAACCTACTTTATCTCAACAGAAGCCTTGCAGATCACATCGCAGACCAGACCAGAACCACCCTCCTCAACAGGATTACGGGCAGCACCAAACAACAAGGTGAGCAGTTCTGTCCCTTCAGATTCAAGAGAGAGAAACAAAGACAAAGCTGACTTGAGCAAATCATATTCAACGAGCAGATCCTCCAGAAGCAGCCCACCCGTATAGACAGGATAAGACCAGGTTATTCAGATAACTGGTCCCTGCATTGGTAAGCCCAGAAACAGCCAGAACCAAAGCTATGCGCGGGAGGAAGAGCTAATAGTGTAATCTAAGTTCATTAAAGACAGACAATCACAAAAACACAGATCAAGGGTTTCCCCTACAAAATAATAACAAGAAGAAAAAAATCCAGCCAAACAACAACACCAATACCCAACCTCTTCTAGAGAGGTTGCAAGTATTGGGCAGATACCCCCAGCGCGCCGCATTTAAGGCAATTGCAAAGGGGGGTCATCAAGAATTCACCCTCAAACTGCGCAAGTGCAACAGCGGAGGGGGGTGAGGCAACCCGCAGCTGGAATTACAGCTTTGGGAGTTGCCCGAGGAAATCACCATCACGGCTCTATACCCCTATTTATAGCCGTCCAACCTCGACCATGGGCTCAACAGCTGTCCACCACCCAATCTCACCCTTCCGCCACCTTGGCCCAGGATACCAGATACCCAAGCCCTACCAACTGCCCACCAAGGCTTACCATTGCTCACACCTTAACCCCACATGCCTAATGACCACTCAACCAGCCAGCTTTCAAGCCACTCTCCCAAACGGTCATCCTGAACATACTGCTGCGCCTGCTACTCACTTGCTGCTTGAATGACCAGACCCCCACCCACCCATACATGGCACTGATTACCTAGGCCCTGGCCCTTGTCACTCGCCCCCATTGCAACGCCAACCCTATGTACGCTCCAGCCATCTCATCATTCCCTGTTTATTTCCATGAATCACGAACGCCAATTATCCACCCATCTTACTTCCAGCGCTCCCATCCAACAATAATGCCTCGAGCCACAACCATACAACATCCAAGAAGTTTCTGCCACATTGACCGGATCTAGCATCGCCGCCGAGACCACTGAGTAGCAAAAATATAGTGATTGCGTTCTTTTCCGGATTTTGCCTATAGTGGCTGCAATCACCAGTGAGATCCTGGCGTTTCTAAGCGCCATGGCGGCCTGCTTGCGGGACGAGCCAGTGCCAAATTTATGTCCAACAACAAGGATGACACCAGTTTTGGTCATCCGGCTCTGCTGGGCCCGGGCGGTATCCGTGGGAGCCGGAAGGGTTCCTGTGGAAGGAGAGGGGTACAAGTGCCGTACAGTCTCAGCAAACAAGCGGTCGTAGTTCTCCATCACGACTGCTGCTTGTCCCAAGGGTGTAACTGCTACGCTACAAAAAGCTTAGCGTAGCGGTTAGCATAGCTTTTTTCGGCTTGCTACGCTACGCTGCACTGTAGCTTTCAAAAAGGACAGCTACAGCTTTTTGATTTCCCTGAAGAAAAAAAATATTGTATTTAGCGCGCTAAATTCAGCGGCAAACCACTTTTTTTAGCGGTTGCGTAGCGCAAAACCGCTAAAAAAAGCGGCTACGCAGCGGTAAGTAAACCGCTACCAACGCTACCCACCTGAAGACAAATATAGAAGAAAAATTGAAGGAAAATTGATCATAAAAGAGAGGAGACATTTGAAAAACAGGATAGTAAAATGTATCAGGAAATAATAAATAAACTACTTCTTACTGCTGCGCGCATGTTTTTCTTGATAGCAGGCAAACTTTTAATTTTTTCAGCTGCATCAATAACAGCTTGAAAATCAGAGAAGACCCCACCCAACTTGACACCGTTGCGTAGCCACATGTGGCTGGCGATGCAACACTCAATTGTTTGTATTGCAAGCCCAGACCTGCCTGATCCAAAAATGTTGCCGGCTGCCAAGAAAGTATGCTCCACACTGGCGGAGCTGGCTGGACAGGCTAAATAGTCTCTGGCCAACAATGCCAAGACATGGCAGGGGTAAAGCTGTGGTTTGCAAGCGGTGCTGGTAGGCTGCCGCAGCTGTGGTTGCGTAGCACCCCTGCAGTGATTCAGCGCTACACACTTGCTACCCGCTACCGTAGCGGTTAGCGGTCAATTAGCTCCAAATAGCGGTTTGCCGCTACAGCTACGCTTTTTGGTAGCATAAGCAGTGCAATTTCCGCTGCGCTAAAGCTGACCCCCTGGGAAAAAAAGCGGTACCCAGCTAAATGTAGCTGTAGCTGTAGCGGTTTTGAGCACCGCTACAGCTACGTGGTCCGGAAACGTAGCGGTATGACCGCTGCGCTACGCTAAAACACCGCTTTTTTTAGCGCAGCATAGCAGTTACACCCTTGCTTGTCCCTCTGAGGAAGAGTTTGGGCCGCAACTCTTTGGCTTCCCGGCGACCGCACTCGCAGCCACAACAGCACAACTGGTCAGATAGGTATGCGCCAGGGGGTGTCCCATCCGACCCTTATAGTTCCGTTTGGTCGCGCTGATCCCCACCTCATCTTGAGCAGGCCGATGCCAAGCCCTATGCAGAGGCCACATCCGGCGGGTAGGATCTTTGGCCCAGATGCCTGCAAGCTCAGCTTCCGCCTGGACAACGGAGGATGCGGCGGCAACGTAAAACATGACCCCGTCGGCCACCAACTTGCCCTTCATCACCTCCGCTGGCGCCGCAAGGTCCGGTAACCGGGAGTCGACACACAAAACTAGGTATGCCTTCTGGATTGCAATTTCTTCTCCTTCCCCTACAGCCTACTACGCAAACATATCTCACAGGCAACAATCTCTGTCCCCGGCTCCTTCCAGCTAGCAACAGACGTGAGCCACTGATCCCTCCCCAACGCTGCAGAGGCTCATCATGGACGCTCAGCCACTTCTTGTTGCCCTGGAAGCCCTCAGGCTCGCCACAACCCTCTCAGGCTTCATCTACCCCAAGGCCTTGTCAACTTCCTCTGTGATCTTGGTAGCTTTGGGGCTGCTAAACTTGGCCCTTTGACTGTCAACAATCTCCATAAGGTCTGTCTCCGTCCACACAATATATATATCTATATGTGTTTTTCATTGTCATATTGGAGCTACCCCTACAACATGATAAATTATAAGTTTGTGGGCTGGTTCTTAGTGGAGGAATTTTTTTTGACAAGTTACCCAAAAGATAAGAGTTGATTTTAACAATCCTGGAGCTGGATATTTTCAAATTCAGGATTGAACACAGAGGCCCCAATTGTTAAAAAGAGCACATAGATTAGTAAATAATTCATAATCATGGAGCATGTTGCTATGATATGTTGATCTCTTTTTTTCAATTTGTTAAAGCAATCTAACTGAGAGTGTGGAATTGAAATGGAATGATCTATCTAATTTGAAAAAATGTTGATCTAAAAATCTGACTAGCCTATCAAGGGGGGAGGACCTGGGTGTTGGGTTTGCAGCCGCGGAGCCGCCTTGGCCTCTAGTGATTTACTTAAACCATCACTATCAGACTTGACTGAACCTTGTCGCATCTCAAGACTCACAGCTCAGCAACTTAACCAGAAAAATCCCAAGCCCAGCACAATCTCGTGCTGCTTTCAGGTAAACATAAAGCCTAAGCTTTTCTTTATTTTAATATTAAATTGTAAATACAAAATATTAAAATAAAGGAATAAAATTTTCACTTTCTTGAATTCTTTTAGATATACAGTCTTGGGTAGCTCTCATCAATGACCCCAACCAGCAACTGAAAGCAGTTCAAGATGGCAAACACACAAAACCAAAGCGCAAGTGGAAGCAAAGCCACCATAAGATTACCTAAGAATGATGCCTATAGCCCCAATAAGGACCACGTCAACGTGCCAAAACTTGACGGAACCAATTTTGCTCTCTGAAAGCAAAAAATAAAGATGCATCTTCAACCACGACACTTAGACTCATACCTAGAGGAAGAAATGCCGAAAGAACCCAACAAAGAAGAACTCCAACGTGCAGCATTCTCAGTGAACTGATGTCAAACTCAATCTTTACAAGCGTGATCAAAAACAGTAATGAACAAGACCCATACCTGATCTGGCAAGACATTAAAACGATCTACGCTTTGGACTCGTTGCTCTCGGTATTCCAAGTCTGGAATAAATGGCTTGATATTCAATTTGATCAAGACATGAACACATACATTTCTCAGATGGAAGAAATTCTTGCAGAGTTCAGCTCCATTGGACTGAAGGTACCGGACAAACTTGTTGGATGCGGTATTGTAAGCCAAATCACCAAAAAGAGACCAGTGCTCATGCAGGCACTCTTCGCAGATCTCAAGGCGCTGGCCAAACCAAAAGAGATCATCGCCAAACTCTGGGATATTTATGGTATTCAAAATTGCATAAGATTTTTTTACATAAAATCATAAACTGCAATTTTGGCTGGGAGATGTCACTTTAAGTTTTATGCACGCTGACATCTCCCAGCCAAAATGGGCTTTATGATTTTATGTAAACAGTGGCATATGCAATTTTGAATACCATAATTGGTCAACATGAATTTTCCACTAAAAGAAAGCTAGTTGAGGAAGCAGAAGAAAGTACGTCCACTGCTCTCGTGACAGGCACGAGCCAACGGGGCAATGGACGGCCAAAGAGAAGTGGAGGTAGAGGCCCAATCATCAGATGCAGCGGAGGTGTACACAATCTCAAGGCAACCACTCACGTGGAGGCCGACTGCTGGACTATCAATCCCAGCTCCCGACCCGCCAACTGACCTCTCCTTGAGAGACCTGTACCGGCTAAGAAGCAGCGCACCTCGTATCACACATCAGCCGATGCGGAGGAAGAAGCTCATCACACAAGCATCACTAAGCCGGCATTCACTTACAATGTGACCATGTCATCAAAGGATCTCACCACCACCCTTGATTCAGGCACGAGCAATAATATGATTAACTTGCTCACATGCTTCACCAACACAACGCCTGTGCAAATAAACATAATCACAGGCAGTGGAGCGGCAGAAATAGTTGCTGTTGCAAGAGGAACAGCTCATCTGTACCTGGAAACCTGGAATCTGTTGACTTTTTTTTTTTTTTTTTTTGGTCAAAATAATAAATGTTTGTAGTGTAAGAAATGGTGGCACTAGAGCAAATCAAAAAAAGGTCCAATTTTCCTGATGCTCTCAGGCAAGAGGGCCAACATAGTGCATAAGTCCCTCCTTTGGAGGGTCCCTGCAGGACGGCGTCCCCCCTCCACATACAGAGGGACTTAGTTAAGTTAGACCTAATGTAGATGTAGTAGTTCAACCGTTTCTTGTCCAGTTGATTCTGTTCATCTCATTCAACATTGTTTCATCAATTCATTCAACACCTCTTCTCACTCGGTTCTTTAGCTATGCCTTTAATTTTTCTCTCATCATTGTGATCTCTCACTCTCTCACTCATCCTCTTGTCTCAGGTGTGCCTCCACCCTCTTCCGGTGTTCTTAGCGTGTTGTCTCACTCACAGCATCCTGCTGCTATATTCCATCAACAGTTTAGTGTCTTCATCTTCCACACTTGTGTCCGCCCCTTGAATTTTCTTTGGTCTCAAGTCTACCTCTGCTTTTTTTTTGGTGTGAAACCCAGTCAACACATCCATCACCAACGGCGGGAACACCAAGACTTGCAGGCAGAACAACTGTCCGTCCAACCAGGCCTTCGCCCAACCAAATGACTTCCAAGCCATCACCACCAGCCCGGTGGGGTCGACTTTCAGCATCACGTTTTGTGCTTGATGGGAAGCAGATCCGCTCTCACTCGTCTGCTCTTGTGTTCCCCCAACGTCTTTCTTTTGTTGATAGAAATTTTGATCTGGACCCCATTTCTAACAGCAGATTTATGAATGAGCAGCATGTATTGATGTACGCTATGTTGATGAGTAAGACAGAGCACCTTGCAAAACTCCCTGCGAACTCTATTGCCATCTTCCTTTCCCACCAGACAAGGCATAAACGACTGTTGTGAAGGCCCCGGTAGCTTTGGACCCCCACTCCGGCCACGTTCGGTAGTGGTTGTGAGATGGGTGTACTGTTGCACAATTAATTCACGAGAAATAAGCAGGCATCCAGAATGACGTCAAAATGGTTGAACAGGGATGCTACCGCTTCCAAGATGAATTAAGCGCTGCGCTGCATAAAGCGCAGCGCAGCGGGTTCGGCGGTCGCTTCGCTGCGCCGCCGCTTTGTGGGTTGGAGGAAAAGCAGGGACCGGCCCCCCTCAAGAGGTGGATGTTGAGAAAGGTATGGCAAATCGGGCAAAACCTCTGGAAGGTATGAAAGCACCAAAGAGGCCTTTGGGGTGGCACATCTTGGGCCAGACCTTGGGGTGCAGTTGTGTAGTGGGTATGGGATTTGTGTTGGCCCAGTGATTTGGGGTGGTTGGTCAGGCTGCCTTCTCCTGAGAAACAAGGCCCATCTTCTGCAGGGCGGTGCCCTTGTTCTCACTTCAAAGTGTGGTGATGTTATGATGTTCGACTTGAAGCAGCGGATGGTTGGAGTGGCCGTCGAAGTGCGAGGGGTCCCAGCAGCCGCGCCCGCGCCTGCGCCCACCGATCCCACCCCAAACCACGCCAGGACGAACCGACCATCCACCGACACTCCTCAGGCCGGCCGAACATTCCGATACACATACACACACCGACACCCCGACGAGCGCGATCGACGATGTCCGAAGGCTGGTGTCTGACGGAGGTGGGTCCATCTCTGCCCGATCGGCCCACTCCCACCCGCTGACCGTGTGTTGTCCCCCCAACCGATCGATGTCCGCCAGTCCGATCCGGCAGTCTTCAGCACCCTGTTGTCCGAGCTCGGCGTCTCGGGCTTGCAGGTCGAGGAGCTGTGGAGCCTGGACACCGCCAGTCTGGACCAGCTCGAGTGCGCCCCACTCCCTCATCCAGAAGCCCCATGTATGCGCGCTGACGGGTTGTGTGTTTTTTTGGTGTAGACCGGTGCACGCTCTGATGTGAGTCCCCTCTCGCTCTGGCCAGCCCGGCTCGTGTTTTTTTGTGGGGAGGAGGGATGCTGAGACCAGGGCGGGGCCAGCTTCCTGTTCAAGTACGTGGCCTCGAGCCAGCGCGAGCCGAGCGCGCATGCCGGGGTGGCGCAGCCGGCGCCGCCGGGGACGTGGTTTGCCCACCAAGTGCGTTCCCCTCTCTGCTCTATGTGGCCCCAGAAGTGCGACTGACGAGCGATGAAGGTGATCACGAATGCCTGCGCCACCCTGGCCATCCTCAACGCCGTCATGAACATCCCCGCCGCCGGGTCCAGGATCCAGCTCGGCGAGACGCTCGGCCCGCTCAAGGAGTTCTCAGTCGGTGGGCGTGTCTCTCTCTGTCTCTGTGTGTGCGCTCGCCAAACAGGGCCACACTGACGATGAGGAATTCTCTCTCGACGGCGGGGCGGCGGGGCGCAGATCTCGACGCCCAGATGACCGGCGAGCTGCTGACGAACTCGGAGCGGATCCGGGCAGGTGAGCCCCGCCTGCTCTGGCCGCGCTTGTGTGCCGCCTAACATGGGGCGGGTGTTTTGTAGTGCATAATTCGTTTGCGCGGCCGGACCCGTTCGAGCGCGACGAGCCGAAGCAGCCGAGCACGGAGGATGCGTACCGTGGGTGGCCGCTGCTCCGCTGCTGTACGCCGCCCCGAGACTGATTCCCTGCGCTCTTCTCCGGCCGGCGCCCACGCCAGACTTCATCACCTATCTGCCGATCCAGGGCCAGCTGTTCGAGCTGGACGGGCTCAAGGCACTGCCGGTGTGCCACGGCCCGGTGGCGGCAGACGCGAGCTGGACCGCCCTGGCCCGGGAGGTGATCCAGGCGCGGATCCACACGTATTCGAGCAGCGAAGTCAGTCCGCCTGCAGGCCTCCTTGTGTGTCGTTTGGTCTGACGAGTGGGCCTGGTGTATGTAGGTGCACTTCAATCTGATGGCGGTGTGCGAGGACCGGCTGGCGGTGCTGGAGCAGCGGCTGGCCGGCGCGGCGGCGGACGGCGTCGGGCGCGAGACGGTGCGGATGCTGGTGGAGGCGGAGCAGGCCAAGCGGGCCCGCTGGGCCGAAGAAGTGGCCATCAAGCGCCACGTGCGTCTCTCCCTCCTCCTCCCCCACGACACCCTCCTCCGTACCCATGCTGTGTTTTCTGTGTTTTGTAGAATCATGTCGGCCTGGTGCATGCGCTGATGGTCGGCTTGGCCAGGCACGGCTCGCTCGCCGGGCAGGTGGCCAAGGCCAAGCTGGCCGCCGAGCGGCAGCTGTGAGGGTGTACTGTGATGCAATGAACAAATATTTAAACAAATACATGCTGCCCCTCTGTCCCTCCAGTTGTCAGCTGGTTGGCAGGCGACAGTTGCCGGGTGTCGAGTGCCCCGGGGGTCCAGTCCCAGCGAGCCCAGCTTAAATAGCCCAGCACCACCCACCCCCACCCACCAGCACCCACCCTTCGCCCCACCAGCCACCCTCGATGTCGATGCACGCCCGCCCGTCGCCCCAGGACTCCGCACTCGCCCTGCTCCTGCCCCTGCTCGTCCTGCTCTCCAGCCTGCTCTTCCTCCTCCTGCTCTTCCTCGTCTTCCTCATCCTCCTCCGCCGCAGACGCACCCACACACTCCCCGCAGCCTCCGCCTCCCGCCGCCACCTGCTCAGGCTCGCCGACACCGATGGCCCGCTCGACCTCTCGCTGCCGGAGGAGGACGACTACGAGGGCGGCATAGACGGCCTCGAGCGCCGCTGGCTCGACTCGTGCGCCCCTGCCACCCGGAACGGCTATCTCCGCGCAAAAAGTGAGCACTGCGAACACACACACACACACACACTGCCACCGGATACTCACCCTCCGTCCGTCCAGTGTACCAAACCCACCACCGCCCCAACTCGCTCCCCACAGACATCACCCTCTCCCAGTTCCTCTCGATCCAGGAGAAGGGCGTCTCCGCCTGGGCCTTCGAGCCCGACTACGACTCCAACCCCTCCCTGCCCATCCTCGTCCAGTCCCGCACCGAGATCGTCTTCCTGGCCGACGGCGCAGGCATGGCCGAGGAGGAGGGCGGCGGGGTGTGTGTGCAGTCCAACCTGCCCCTGCCCAAGCTCAACGAGGTCTACTACTTCGAATGCAAGATCTACGACAAGCCCGACGGCTCGGACATCGCCATCGGGCTCGCCACCAAGCCCTACCCGAGCTTCCGTCTGCCTGGTAAGCCCTTCCCCCCACCCCGCTCCTCACACACAGCACCACCACCACAATACTCACATCCATCCTCCAGGCTGGAACCGGCTGTCGATCGGATACTTCTCGGCCGACGGCTTCAAGTCGCACAACTACCCCTTCACAGCCACCTCCTACGGCCCGCCGCTGAAGGAAGGCGACGTCCTGGGCGTCGGCTACCGGCCCCGGACGGGCACCGTGTTCTTCACCCGCAACGGCAAGAAGCTGGAGGACGCCTACGTGGGCCTGCACCGCTTCAACCTCTTTCCCACCGTCGGCGCCACCGGCCCCGCATCCGTCCACGTCAACCTCGGCCAGGCCGGCTTCGTGTTCATCGAGGCTAACGTCAAGAAGTGGGGGCTCGCTCCCATGGCCGGCACCCTCGCCCCCCCGCCCGCGTACGGCCACCAGCTCGGCTCCATCCTCCTCGCCTCCGCCACACACGCCTCCCGCTCCGACGCCCGCTACCGTGACAACAACAACGACGACGACGACGAGGACGACGACGACGACGAGCACAGGACCGACCGCTCCTCCGTCGAGACCGTCCGCGCCGCCGGCGCCCAGAGACGCCGCCACCGGCTCATCGGCTACTCCTCCATCGACACCGAGCCCTCCGACCCTCTCCCGCACAACCCCGTAAGCACCCCCCCTCTTCCCTGGCTGGCTGATGTGTACTCATGGGTCTCTCCGATCTCCAGCCCACGCCCCGCCCGCTCGACATCTCCCTCGAACACCTCTCCAACCAGGCCTCCGTCCGCGCCCACCCCCACCGCGCCCGCGACGCCTCTCCCTCCTCCTCCGACGACGACGAGGACCAGCACCACGTCCATCGGCCCTCCCACCCCCCCGCCCGCCCCTCAAGACCCGCCGCCCAGCCCGAGCCCCAGCCGCCCCGATACGCGCCCATCGACCCCTACAAATGTCCGTCCCCTCCCCTCCCCACCTCCCTGTGTCCTTGTGCTCATGCTTGTCTCTCCAGATGCCGCCGGCGTCGCCGAGGTCATGCTCTCCGAACAGTTCCAGGGCTCCACTAGCCATCCCCCCTTCGCCGCCCCCCCTCGGACGCGCGACCGCACCTGAGCCCCCCCGGCCCCCCGCTCTCGAACACTATATATCATTATTGCCTCGTCCTCGCCACCGTCCCTCGCCACCGTCCTTCGCCGCCCGCAGGCCTGCTAGTCTTCGCAGCTCGGCCGCGGCGCAACGGACGCAGGGCCCGCCGGTTGTACATTTATGTATCCCCCCCCTTCCCGGGCCTCCGCCCTGCCCCGCCACATACACGCTTCTCCCGGGCCGCTCTCTCCGCCTTCTCCCCGCCAAAAAACTTGTACTTCTGATCCCCCACTCGCGCCCGCTGCTCCGCCTTCTGGCCGTCTAATCCTGCCCCCCCTCGTCCTTTCTCTCTGTGTGTATGTGGGGTTCCGAGAGCCCGGGCTCCCCCGGGCTCCCCCAGCCCTCCTTTTTTGGTTGTTTATTGCCTGCTTCGCATCTCTACCCTTGCTGCATCTCCTGTCTTATTCTTGCCCTTTTCCCTCTCCTTTCCTTTCCTCTCCTTTCCTTTCCTCTCCTCTCCTTTCCTCTCCTTTCCTTTCCTTTCCTTTCCTTTTTCTTTTTTTTGGCTGGTGATTGTCTTGTTCTTGTCTGCGCTGCTCTGTACATCCTCCGACCCCCGCCTCGCCGCTGGCTGCCCCCAACCACCCCCAAAATAAAACAGAGTGTGAGAGAGAGGAGAGGGTGGCCTCGTTAATGTTGTGATAGATTTTCGATTCTTTTTTCTTTTTCTGGTGGTCACAATAAGCAAAAAAAATAAGGTGGGGTCTGGGCCAGGCGGGTCTGTGTCACTCCCGAATGCCATCACAACACAGACGGGCCAGGTCTCCTGCACCCAAAGCCCTGTGAAGCCGTCAGATGGGCCTGGAAACCCCCTGCAGATGTGGACAATGTAAAACCCAGAAATGTGGCTGAATTCGTGCTTTCTTGGAGGCCTTTCATAAATGGTTCGTGCCGAAGTTCCAAGTGTTTCATGCGTTTTTTATGCCTAAGCATGGGGTTCCCCGGATGGCTGAAAGCCTACTCTTTGGTGAAGCTGGCCACTTCTGGTGGCATCAGCACCCCCACAAGACCAAGCAAGCCCACACGCATGATGATGGTGTTGTTGTGTGATGGACTCCAGCACGGCTGGTTTGCTTCTTCTTTGGAAGAGATGCGGGACTCACAACGGCCTCTTCCCGATGATGTGAGGACGGGGCGTGAGACATGAGGCCGTCCACGCTCGAGTTTTGCAGACCTTTTGCGCGGAGTTCGGGGCTTTCTTGATCCACAGAATGTCTGGGTATTTCTCTGGAGGTTCTGTGAGCGTCAACGTCCAATGCGGAGAGGCTGTGATTCCTGGGGGATGGGTACACCCCCAAAGTGAGGAACATGGGGCGCTTCACTGAGTGACATCGGTGGTCGAGATTGGCTGTTTTGGGGTGTGCCGGGATCCAGGAAGCAGGAGCTGATGTGAAGCGTCCCGCAGCACTTGGCATATCGGGCCCATGTGTATAAGAATAGGAACGCTTATCCCTGCTAGGGGCACTAGCAAGCCGGCAATGGTCTGCTGAGGCATGCTCATCACTTGCCAGAGCTTTTCCAATGCACGTTCTCTGAAACAGAACAATACACTGCCAGACCCCTTGGGAGTGCTTGCAACATGCACAGGGGTCAAGGTTTCAGGAGGAGGAGGGTATCCTCAAGACTTTCACACATATCTAGCTGACGTAGCCTACCTTCCACAGCAGAATTTACGCACATTTGACATTGGTATGCTTGCAGCCAAAAAGGCCATTCATTGCCTACCCTTTTGGCTTTTTGGCCAAAAAATTCCCATTACCCACATTTATAGGGGTTTTCCAGGGTCCTGCTATGAGTTGCACAGTTAGGCATGCATGGATTTCAACTTTGAAGGCCATTATGATTAGGTTATAACATCTGTCATGCATATCAGATGGCTGTTTTTTTCCCTGTGATGGTAAGGACTTGTGTAGTGCAAGTGGGAATGGGCGTGCAGGTAGGCAGGGGAGAAAGGTGTGGGGAGATTGCAAAGCTAGGTCTGCTGCGCTGCTCTCCAACTGGCGCTGTAAGCTGGGGAAGAGCTGCACCCACCTTAATCATGAGGATGGTGTGCCAGCAAGCAATGCAGGCCCACCAGTGGCCGTGAAAAGAGCCATCCCTGCCCTGCTGCTTAGTCCCGCAAGTTTATATTGCAGTTGCATGCTGGACCTTGGCAATGGAGATCTGGTCAGGCTGGCGCATATTCAAAACCCTGGTGTATTCCAAGCGGAGATACATCCCTGGCTCTGCAGGCCATGCAGCGCGAGATCTCTGGAGAAAGAGGAATGTCAAAGCAGTGTTTTTCAGGCAAACACTTGCCTGATTGGCGATTCAGCCCATCCAGAGGATGCAAAGCATTGGCAGGAGCAGTTGATGGGAGTGTCAAGAGGGAAAGTTGTGTGAGCTTTCTGGGTGCAGCAGATTATTATAATGGAATCAGCTTCACTCCACAGAGCTGGATTTGTAGACGCCAATGCACTCATGACATTCACATTTTTTGTTCAAAGAGACTTGTGTTGGTGTTGGTTTTGTCCCTTTTCATTGGTCAAACCGGGATATTTATCCATCCTCAAGGAGGATGTTTGCTTGCAAATTGGGAAAAGGATAGGGATCCAAGCTGGGATGTCTGGCCTGGGAGCTGAATATACATGCATGGCTCAGTCTCAGAGCCTGGGCACGCCAGAGGCCTAGATTTCAATTTTGGCCAAGCCCTAGCATACATGTGTATGGCCGGCAGGAGAGCCCACTTTGTTCAGACAGGGTTTCCCCACATACATACTTGGCCAGGTAGCCAGAAAGATCTGAGTGTGGCTGCACAGCACACATGGGATGATAAGGCGTCCCTGAGGAGGAAATTCCTGCCAGGTACCCTGCTCTGTCTGGATGAGCTGTTGGGGACCAACTAGATCCCCATTTTGCCTGGCCTGCGCCAGATAATCTCCTCTCATCTGGGATGCGCATGCCAAAGTGATTTGGTCAAGTTTATCAAAACTTATTTTGAAATCAAACATGCCGGCAAACACCTGAAACAGGACTGGCGGAAAATTAGTATGTGTGTATAGAGTACAATGGAACAAGTGTTTCACAACCATGTTGAAGGAGGGAGCTGATTTCAGGAAGCCCCCTGTTTCACTATAACACAGTCTGGAATGTATGTTTTTAGGTCAAGGCTTCAGCCTTGTACAAAGCCATCAATATCTAGAGCCTGATGCACTCCCCTGAATGCATACAGAAATTCCATCTCTTGAGGAAAGTGTCAAATCAATATCCTCCCGCCTGTTACACCACAATACAGACAGGCATGTATGTGTTTGGGTGGATTTTTCAGTCTCAGCCTAATGTACAAAGACCTTGAATGTCTAGAGGCACTTTCATGACATTATACAGCATTTCTTAAGCTCGCCATCAATATCCTGCTGCTTGTTTCACCACAATACATTATAATATTCATGTTTCTGGGTAGATGTTTCAGCTTCAGTCCTCCAAAAATTCCCTGAAACCACATTCTCTGGTTGACTGTGCTGATTGGACCTTGTCAGCTATGAATCCTATAACTAATATAAACACTTGACTGGATCTTAATGCCCCCCCCCCCCCAACAACACTTATCATATTTCTTGTGGAAATTCCCACCTCAACCAGGATGAGGACCTCATACCAGCATATGTTATTTTGGATTGCTCTCCATACATTGAGTGTTAGTCAATTGTTACTCTCAAGCGAACAATCTTTAATAAGTGATCTTAAAAGTATGAGTTTAACACTTCATTATTTCTCATTTTGAGGCCATATTGACATTTGAATTACCCCTTTACTGATAAAGACTCAGTAACCGGCCAGGTTGAAGTTTCCTCAAGTTTGCACAGTGATCCTGTGGTTAATTTCCCAAGAGAACATGGAAAGGAAGAGTACTCTGATCAAAAAAGCTTCCAAGACAGTAAACATGCATTGTTGATAAATCCAGGTGAGAAATAAAATTTTGTTTCCTTCTGGATAAACATGAAGGCTTATGTATACTGGTTGGTATTAAGCAGCCAAAATTGAAGAAATGGAACAATATTCACAGAAAATTCCACTATCTGCTGACAGTATATACCCCTGAACTCCATGGACTAAATTCTCAGACATCCTCTTCCAAATTTTATTTGAAAACATATTGTCAGAGAATTTCTGCAATCTTCTGGTCCTGGTTGGCGGAACGCATTGGACAAACTTTTTCTGACAACTGCTTGCAGGGAAGTCTTATTGAAGCAGTTAGCTCCTGCGGTGCTGACAAATAAACCTTGAATGTTGTGGGAAATTTGGAAATAATTTACAAATACATTCACAACAGAATTTGCCAATTGAAGGAAGTCATGAAGAAGTCATCAAAATGGACTCCAGAGGAAAGTCAGTTCAATATTGATCATCTTACCTGGAAAAACTTACAAGAAAGTCTACACAGAGATGCATTGGAAAATACTTTAAGAGACAAGTTCAAGTTCCAATCTCTTAGCTTCTTGCTTCTGTTAGGAAATTACATGATCAAATATGACTTAATACCATCTGATCTTGTTGGTGTTACACTTTTTGAGCCAAATAATCTTGTAGAAACATTTGAATGGAACCTTCACTACTACCCATATTGGTTCACACTTGATCAACATGTTAGTTCAGCTGTTATCCCTACAACAGATTGTCTAACCAAGTACAAGAGGCTAGAAGATTTTCACAGGCCCATCAAAGGTAATTATATCCACCACAGATCTAACCTTAATTTAATTTCATGGATGCTGGATCACACTTACTGACTTACTAAAAATTTCTTCTCATGCAGAACTTTCAACTAAAGACCAGAAGCGTGTAGTCCATACTTCCCTCAAAAGTTTTTATGGATTTGTGAAATACAGATACAGTTACCCACAAAAGCAAACCAAAGAGTTTTTGACAGCTATCAGTCCATTTTTTGAAAATAACTTTCTTGAAATGGCTGATCAACTTAGTGCATCTGGTCCTAAGATCATCACCTATACCTTTCAAAAATCACCTAACTTCTTGATCTCCATACAGAAATCAATGGGCAAGAGGTTCAAAAACAAAATGAGCAGCCATCAAGCAATTCACACAATTAGAAATGCATATCATTTTTTTCAGAACCCTTCAGAAATTTCTCTCAAAGAACATCAAGTGAATGAATTTTTAGTGATTTATTTCATGGTAGATGCTCTTGAAAATTTCCACCCAGAGCTTTTTGATGCAATCAAGCCACAAGATTTTGACAAAGAACTCCTCAAAAAGCAATTAGAATTCATGAGAGTAGGCTTCACCATCTATGAGAATGAGGAAACGGCTGTCACAAAGAAACCCGCATTTGCAGAATTAATTTTGAATGAAATTTCAAATGATGATGAAATGTCAAAATGGGTTGAAAAGGCATCTGTAGGACTAACAGGAGCACCTGTAAAATATTGGATTGATTACTATGAGAAAAATATGGCTTTTGAAAAGCCCTCCTCCCCATGACATTCAAATTTTGGCTTCTTAGTTTTTGGGTGTAGACCTTTCTCATTAAATTTCTAATCACTTGATCAGATTTTCATATTTTTTCCTGATCTCAATTTGAAATATCTTTAGATTCACCAGAAAATGGAATATCCAAGTTTTAATCTTCCCCTTGAAACTACATTTCCAGCTTTTTTTCAAGTGTCCTATGGCATGCTCTCAGCATTCAGTATAGTCTTTGAGTGGTAAATTTACAGAATCATTACTCTAATCTGAGAGTTTGGGTGGTGCATCTTTTTCACAGCTTGAAATTTCATTATTCTATATTAGTGTTATGATTTCATGCAAGTCAAATTTGAACACCTCTACTGTCAATTATTTGATTTTAAAGTTTCAGCTCCCCATTTCTTGGTAATTATTTTGGGTTGGGCTCTAGGCACGCCAACAATTTACTACGCACACGCCAAAAAAGGTGTGAGCCTCCAACCACTCCAATATTTTTGGAGTGGGATGGGGTTCACTCCAAAACCAGGTCTTTTTTGGAGTGCACATCACTGCACTCCATGCTGGTTTGGAGTGAACACCTGAACACTCCTGTACCATTTTCCAGGGCTGGAGGAGGCCGGCCATCAAGCAAAAGTACTCCCCTGGATGGCCGGTCTGCGCCGGCCATTGAGGAGAGTACATAAACATATTTACAAGCCCCTTGATGACAGTTCAGGTTGGTCATCAAGGGGACTCAACCCTCCTGATTACCGGGACCAAACAGTAATCAAGAGCACACAGCCCTCTCAATAACTGGAATCAACAAGTTATTGTGAGGACACAGCCCTCTCTATTTCCGGGACCAACTGGTCATTGAGAGGACAACAGCCCTCTTGATGACCAGTGACCCTACAACAGGAAGCTACCTGCCGGACAAAGCGGTCCATGAGAGGGTTGTGTCCCCTCAATGACCGGTTGATCCCGTTCATCGACAAGGCTTTTGTCCTCTCAATGACCATTTGGCCCCTGTCATCAAGAGGGCTGTGTGCTCTTGATGAATGGTTGGTCCGGTTCATTGAGAGGGCTGTTGTGCTCTCAATGACCAGTTGGTCCCGGTCATCAAGAGGGTTGAGTCCTCTTGACGACCAGTTGGTCCCTGTCATTGAGAGGGTTGACTCCTCTCAATGACCAGCCTGACCTGTCATCAAGGGGCTTGTATGTGTATGTACTCTCCCCAATGGCCGGTGCAGACCGGCCTTCCAGTGGAGTGCTTTTGCTCAATGGCCGGCGGAGGCCGGCCCTGCACAAGGGTACAGGAGTGTCCAGGTGTTCACTCCAAACCAGCATGGAGTGAAGTGATGTGCACTCCAAAAAAGACCTGGTTTTGGAGTGAACCCCATCCCACTCAAAACATATTGGAGTGGTTGGAGGCTCACACCTTTTTTGGCGTGCATGTAGTAAATTGTTGGTGTGCCTAAAGCCTGACCCAATTCTTTCTTCAACTTTGATCTTCAGAATTTTTGAGCCCATCTTGCAGCCAAACAAACAAAAAAGCAATAGAAAAACTATGGCCAGAGAGATGAACTAAATTATTCAAGGGTTTTTGATTTCCAGTCCACCATTATCAGGGCTTCTCTTTCTTGATGTTAATCCGGCTGCTGAGTCCACTGGTGTTCATTTTGTACAAGAAAAAATGAAAAAGGAAATGTTGCACCCAGTTACTGATAACAGTAAAAGTAATGGTACAAAATAAGTGACTTTATTGTTACTTTCTGTGATCAGAAATGTAACTTCCCATTGTTGTTGTTTGGTTGGATTCAGCTGTTTTCTCTACTCTACATGATCAGGAGAGAAGGGAAAATCTGTAAGAGAATAAGATTGATATGATTGAACACTCTTACAAACCAGTAGTAACACTGAGAAACAAGAAAATTTGAAAATGATGAGAAATAAGAATGAGACAAAAAGAAATGGTTGATTGGTTTTAGAGATCGCCAAGTGGACCCGCGCGCGGGTACACGGGACCCGTGGGCGGGTACCCGCCACATGGCGTCGGGTACCCGCGCGCGGGTGCCGTGTACGGGTCCGGGTGCGAGATTTCGGGCAAAAAAGCACCAGGTACCCGGATACCCGCCAAAAATACCCGCGGCAGGCGGGTCTTCCAGGTACCCGGGTACCCGCTGTTACGGTCACCGAGGGGGTTGATTCCTCGAGATGACCGGGACAGATCCTGGTCATCAAGGGGAATCAGCCCTCTCGATGACCGGGACAGATCCGGGTTATCGAGAGGAAACAACCCTCTCGATGACCGGGACAGAACCCGGTCATCGAGAGAAAACAACACTCTCGATGAGCGGGACAGGACCCGGTCATCGTGAGGAAACAACCCTCTCAATGACCGGGATAGAACCCGCTCATCGAGAGGGTTGTTTCCTCTCGATGACTGGGACAGACCCCGGTCATCAAGAGGAAACAAGCCTCTCGATGAGCGGGGTCTATCCCGGTCATCGAGAGGGTTGTTTCCTCCCGATGACCAGGATCTGTCCCGGTCATCAAGAGGAAACAACCCTCCCGGTGACTGGGACAGAGCCCGGTCATTGAGAGGAACCATAACTCCCGATGAACAGTCTGTAGCTGTCATTGAGTGAGGGTGTTGGATAAAAAAAAGCACAAGTACCCGCGGTACCCGCAAAAAGTGTTGTAGCTTGTTACGTAACCTTGGATTACGTCTCACTACATGCGCGTCATGAGTAACACTCACGACATGTCTCGACGAGCAGTCACAGTTTCTCACACTCTTCCTTGTCATTGTCTCTTACATAATGTATACTATAAATACCTTGTATTTCTAGCACATTATGGTTTTCTTTATGCAATCTACAATTACTCTCTCTATTTACATATTCGAGCCTCTTGAGGTTATGAGCCTTCTTTGCTAGTTACTAGGTTCGATATAAACTCTATTCTTTACCTTAGAAAATCTTCCGGGTGTATCTTCCCGTGCCTGTGTGGCAGTACTGTGTGTTTCCGGGTGTATCTTCCCGTGCCTGTGTGGCTGGTAAATCTGAGCCTGTGTGGCTGGTGCATGTGAATCGTTGTTCTCGTTGTTTTCCTGAAACCTGTGTGGTCTGTGCCTGTGTGGTAGTCTGTCTTATCCTATCCGCGTCGGAATTTTCCGTGTTTACCCGCCGAACCCCAACATCAACAACATTATCTCTCCGTTTTCTACCCCAAAGTCTTTCTAGTTACCTTTCTTCCTTTGTCTCGTTTTGCCTCTTCCTTTTATTCTTATATACTCCACCTTTTCGCCCACCACTCTTTCTTTCCTCATCCGCTTTCACCACCTTTTACAACTCTTACCAATTCTTTTGTGAACCCATTTTTTTTGCCACCCTCTCAAACCTCTGTTTCACCATTGTCACATTTTTTTTCTGGAAAACTTTTCGACCTCCTCCCACCCACCAATTTTTTCACTTCAAAACCAACACCATGTCCGTTCAACGCTCCCCTCCTGCTCATCACACTCGCTCCAACGCTAGACGTGCAGCGGCTTCCCACCTGAACTCAGATGACAAGGACGACACTACTTTCCGAGGTCATGGTCTGCCAATTGAAGACCATCGATTTGATCTCCCTCGACAAGAACTTCCCCCTCGTCCAGAACTTCCTCCTCCAGAACCAATCGCTCATCCCGCTCAATTGGCCCCGTTGGATCTTTGCACGGAGCAGGCGCTCATCCGAGACGGGATCGCTCGATTTGCAACAACTGCCCTTCGACCGGATGGGGGCAATTTTCGAGTGTGGTTACGTGAGCTGACCGAGACTGCGTTCTCAGTTCTCAGAGACAAACAGTTTTTTATCAACGATTGGCGTGGTCATCCTTTCAAGCGTGTTGCGCGTGGCATCTTACTTGGTTTGGTGGATGCCTCAATTCGGACCGACCTGTACGATTTCGACCGCAGTGACACCATGATGCGGGCCATTAGGGGACGTTTTGGGACCATCAACCGGGCCACTCAGCTGTCTTGATGGAACGATCTCAACTTCATCACCATTAGCTCTGAAACCAATGCCAGCGAAGTATCTTCCTTATGCCGGACTCGGTTCGACGATCTTATTGCTTCTGGAATTCCCTTATCCCGCGATGCCATCTTAGGTCTCATTCTCCAATCCTCTATTCCTCACGGTACTGACCTTTGTAATGAGTTTGATCAGAGGATGGATATGGAGTTAAACTGGAACAACAATGCCACCCCTCGCTTCGATCGAGTTGTTGACCTCCTATTGGCAAGTCAAACTCGACTCAATGTGCGAGAACGGGACCGACTCCGTGGATCGGCCCCGACGGGTATGGCCGCCGGTTTGCAAAGGACTCCCTCCATTGAGAGTCATCCTGGGAATGTCTACGGGATGGCTGCAAGACCTGATCGACGTTCTGACCAAAGAACACGGTCCTGCTATCGCTGCAATTCCACCTCCCACGTGGTGGCCGATTGCCCTGAACGACCCAGACATACAAACAGGCCAAATCATCCAGCTCCAGTGAACAGCGTGTTGGATTGAAATGTCACATGCATTACACAGTTGCATCAACTTCCATGACATTCTAGAAAGGAGTTCTCTGGACTGAGTGCGCTGGGACAACTCGCGGGCAGGACCAACAATTTTCGAAGCTGGAACAACACTCAAGACCCAAGGATCAAACTATCAACTCAAGCCGAACAATCAAGACTCAATCAGTACTTCACATCGATATCACGCAAGGTACCCAGGGGGAGATCTAGAGTTTCTGTCTCAAGTGTACCATCATCTTATCGTCTGTCTGTTTTTGATTTTTTGTTTTTTTCATCATTGATTCTTATACTTGTTTTTTTGTTCAAGTTATTACTACTACTGGTTTTATCAAGTGTTTGCAATACAAGATCAGACTTCTCAATCTTACATGGTAGCGAGAGACTGAAATTGCACAACCGCCAGAGATAGAATAACGACAGCAGCAGACACGACGATTTCCGCATCATGTCTCAATCGAGTTCCGACGAAGCCGTATCCTCAACCAGAATTCGTATCAAAAAATTAACCCGAACAAACTATTGGGCATGGCGATATCATATGGACAATTACATGATTGGACGCGGTGACGAAGACCTATTTGATAGGACGTACTACGAGCAGAAACCCTTACCAAAAAACTACAAAAAACGGAACGCAGGAGCAATTTCATTACTACTCAGCGTTGTTTCCGATGAGCTTCATCATGAAATTCAGGCTCACGAAAAATTTCTCGATGCCTGGAATGCTCTAGCCACCGCATGTGGAAAGGACTCCGTTGTGGTTATTTGTGAAAAGCTTTTCAAACTACTCTCCCTGGAATTTGAGCCACAATCATCCCTACAAGCGCATATCTCGAAGTTCAAATCACTTTACACCGAACTAACTGTACTGACAACCGACAAAACCTTCATGGACATTTCAACTGGGCTTGCGGCAGCTTTTTTCCTCCGAAGTATCAAGAACGACGAAGCACTTGCAGCTCTGGTACAAACTCTGTACGACGTCAAGCCTTTCAATCTACAATCAGTCACTGATCGAATTGGTATTGAACATATACGTCGTGGAGGAGAAAAAGAATCAGTCCACATGTCAGGCGCTAAAGGGAAAGGACGTGGTTCAAGTGGATCAACTCGTGGTCGAGGCACATTTAGTCGAGGACGTGGAGGATATCGGGGTGTTGCGCCTACTTTTCACACAAATCCAGCCCAGACTCTTGAACAACGACTTGCTAATATCGAACGTGCGATCAGTTCATCCTCTTTGTCCGCAAATCACTCAGCAAATCACTCAGTGCGTGTGGTCGATGATCAACAACCCTCGACGTCGTCTTTCTCTCAAAATTCGGTTTCTCACCATCATACCGATGCCTCCGACTCGTGGTTTCACATAAACCTTGAGCCCGAAAGTATCATGAGTTCTGGCGCAGTTAAAGACACTGAGCTTATTTTCGATACGGGTGCTACTGGTTCGGCTGTTTGCAACATCACCATGTTGACCGACATCAAAGAAATTCCGCACAAGAAAATCACAACATTTTCCTCACCGCTCTATGCTACTCATTCCGGCACGCTCAAACTGGGAGACATGCATATCTCGCCGGTATTATTCGTACCTGGAGCTAGTGTAAACGTTCTCTCCTGTTCACAAGCTGAGGATCATGGATTGCGAGTGCATCACAAACAAGGTGTATTCTTGCTCAAACGAGGGAATGTGATAGTCAAATCGTTTAAACGTCGCGGCCGATTATATCTTGGTAATGGTGAACCCGAATCGATCAACGCTGTCAAATATCTTCCAGTTCAGTCTCGAATTGATTGGCATGTACTGCTGGGTCATCCATCTGATCAATACCTGAAAATTACCTTGGACAAGCTCGGAGTTCAAACTTCTCCTGAAATTTTGGATTCTCACAGACGCTGCGATGTATGTCGCTCTGTGAAACTTAAACAGACCCCACACGTTAATCATATTCCATCTGCCACCTTACCTTTCCAGAAATTACATTTCGATACGATGGAAATCAACACGCCAGCTAAATTTGGTCATAGATATGTCGTTGGCATCGTGGATGATTGGAGTAGATTTGTTCGGATCTATGTGGTCAAATCTAAGACTGAGGTAGAGGCTAAATTACTCAGCTACTTTGAAGAGATTAGGAATAAAGTCGATCGCTACCCGGCCTACCTTCACAGTGACCATGGCTCAGAGTTCAGTTCATCCGCGTTTCTGTCGAAGGTCCAGTCTCTTGGCATGTCCCTAGAGAGGGGTGCTCCATACTCGCCACAAACAAATGGAATCGCTGAACGTTTCAATCAGACCTTGCTGGTGAAAATCCGTTGCTTACTTGCTCAATCCAACGTGCCGTTATGCTATTGGCATGAAGCTGCTCTGTATTCCACAGTCTTAATAAATAATTCACCTCATAAGGCACTCGAATGGCTCACTCCAACCGAGAAATTACTAACGGCTCAAGCAACGATTGAACCTCAGCGAAATCTACTTCATATGATACCGTCTGGTGCAATCACGTTCGTTCATCGCAAACAAGATTCGAAGATCAAACCCGCTGGAGAAAGGATGACTTGTCTTGGTTTTGAACCTCTGTCTGACGCCATGAGATTCCTCGATCGATCTACGGGACGCATCATCCTCAGTCGAGATTATACTCAGGTTGCTCCTCCGAACACAGCTGACTTATTCTCAATGAAGAAATCCTCCGAGAATCTTCCTGTATCTGTTGATGAGTCATACAATACGTCCGAATGGGTGGAGCTTCCATCGCTGCCATCATATCATGACAAACCCACTCAGGAAGATACAACAGAAGCTCAGCGAGAGGTGATACCGCTTCCACAGCGTCACTTTCCGGCGACTCCAAACAATCGCACTGGGGAAAGTTCAGGTCAACGCACGATCAACACTCCGCAAACAAGTACACCTCACGCTCCGGGTGCATTTCCCGAAGTGAGAAATCAGATTTCCGAAGCTCAGTCGACATCCTCTTCCTCGCGCAGGACTGCAACTCACACCGACAAATCATCTGTCACCTTGTCACTCAAGAATCTCATTAGTCTACCAGCTAAACCGCGTAAACCTAACTGGGAGCATGTGGTGAAAGGTCCAAATGACAAAGCGCCCAAGGATATCAGTAGTGCAATCTCAAAAGACAACATCTTGCCCTCATCGAGACGGTCTGAAAACGAGGGTGACGAAGAAGAAGGAAATGAACATGAAGAAGACGAGCGGGTACACTTTATAGCTCTGGTAGATGAAGTTTCCGTCGACAAGGCACTGGCGGACGAAGTCGAACGACCTGTATGGGAGGAAGCCATGGGGAAGGAATTCGCTTCGCTCAAGTTTCACTCCACTGGCCATCTTGTTCCACCGCCTCCAGATGAGAAGATTATTGGCGGGATGTGGCTTTTGTCTCGTAAGCGAAACGAGTACAATGAGGTTTACAAACACAAGGCACGTTGGGTAACTTTCGGAAACCATCAAGAATATCAAAAACATTACTGGGAGACATATGCGTCTGTAGGTCGGAACGAGTCTTTAAAAATCCTCTTGTCATTGGCAATCAATAAAAATATGTGTGTTTGCCAGTTCGATGTCGAAACCGCTTTCCTCTATGGTCAAATCGATGCTCCGGTGTATGTTCGTCAAGTCAAAGGATTTGAGGAGCCGGGCAAGGAGAGTTGGGTATGGAAACTCAACAAGTCGCTATACGGGACCAAACAGGCTCCGCGATGCTGGAAGGCCCATCTGGTAAAAACCCTTGACTCTATTGGCATGTATCCTCTGAATGCTGATGATGCGGTCTTTGCGAACAAATCAAAGACACTGTTTCTACATATGCATGTAGATGATGGCCTACTGGTTGGCGAGACTAATGCACTCGTGGAAGTGTTTCTTACAAATCTCCAGAAAACATATAAACTGAAGATCACAAATCGACCAACACAACATCTTGGATACACGCTTAAGTGGCTTGATAACGGAGAGCTAATCCTTCATCACACAAATGTTATCGAGCAACTTATTGAAGATTTCGGAATGAAGAATGCTAAGTTGGTCCGAACTCCAGCTCCGCCGAACATCCATGAATTACTGAACAAGCCAGATAGTCCGTTTGATGTTACCATTATGCAACGTGTAGTTGGAAGCTTGAATCATCTTGCTTTACATACTTGACCGGACATTCAGTTTACTGTCAATCAGCTAGCGCGGTTTGCATCCGAACCCACTCGGACTCACTGGTTTCTTGTCAAGCATCTGCTGCGCTATCTCAAGGGGACAACAACTCTTGGTCTGCACATACGCAGGACAAAGCCCTCAACCGAGAATAACACACATCTTGTTGGTTGGGCAGACGCCGATTATGCTAACATTATACCCTCTCGGAAATCAATTTCAGGCTATTTTATTCAATTTCTTGGCAATCCGGTATGCTGGCTTACAAAGAAACAATCTGTTGTCGCTCAGTCAACTACAGAAGCAGAATTCATCGCGATAAATGTATGTGCCAAGCAATTACGGTGGCTTTCAAACTTGATTATTGAATTGGGAATTTCAATCAATGCTCCGGTCATCTTTAATGACAATTCGGGGGCAAATAGAATCAGTCAAGAAGTTCAACTAAATCCTAACTCAAAACATATAGAGGTTCGATATCAGTATGCTCGTGATCATGTCAAGAAGAAGCGTCTGATTGTCAAGCAAGTTGCAACTACCGAAATGGCAGCAGATATTCTTACTAAATCACTGGGACCAAAGAAAATTGACGCAGCTCTGCAACAACTGAAGATGGTGCATGCGTGTAACATTTAGGGGGAGTGTTGGATTGAAATGTCACATGCATTACACAGTTGCATCAACTTCCATGACATTCTAGAAAGGAGTTCTCTGGACTGAGTGCGCTGGGACAACTCGCGGGCAGGACCAACAATTTTCGAAGCTGGAACAACACTCAAGACCCAAGGATCAAACTATCAACTCAAGCCGAACAATCAAGACTCAATCAGTATACTTCACATCGATATCACGCAAGGTACCCAGGGGGAGATCTAGAGTTTCTGTCTCAAGTGTACCATCATCTTATCGTCTGTCTGTTTTTGATTTTTTGATTTTTTCATCATTGATTCTTATTCTTGTTTTTTTGTTCAAGTTATTACTACTACTGGTTTTATCAAGTGTTTGCAATACAAGATCAGACTTCTCAATCTTACACAGCGACCCGACTCGATTCCAGGCGCATTATCCCATCATCACTCCTCCTGTCAACTACCGTCAACCCGCTCCCGGCAGACCTTCCGGACCAACTCCGGCCAACTCAGGCTCACAGCCAGGTTTACGACCAGCGGACAACTACCGGCCTCCTCCAAATCGCGGCCCTTTGCGACCGGTGGCCAGACGTGCTGAACCCAAACCAGAAGGTGAGACCCCTCCTGGTGAGCCAATGGAGTATGAGGACCAGGCAGCGCCGTCTCCGGAGGTGAGAAATGTGGAGTTTGAGTTTCCTTCTCCGGAGGCCCTTTTTGATACCGGAGCAACCCATCATTTGACAGGTGATAAGTCAGCGCTCCATCAATTTAGATTGTTAACTAAACCGATCCCCCTGAAAGTTGCCACTAATGGAAGTTCCCAATTCATCACTGCAGTGGGCACCCTGCATTTTTGTGGTCCCAGTTCAACTCCCATCAGGCTTGACGGCGTTCTGTACTGTCCCAACGCGAGCAACACACTCATCTCACCAGCGGCCCTTTGGATCGCCGGTTTCACCTTCTCTTACGATTGTCGGGACGACTCGTTTTCTGTTTTCTCTTCTGGACTTTTCTGGACCAAGTGCGTTCTCAACCCGCGCAACCGGAAATGGCTATTTCCTTTCCCCAAACAATCTATCCCCTCTGTTTCTCCTTTTCCTACCGCTACTGTCTTTTCTCCCTCCCATCGTCATGGCCCCATTGTTCCTGTACTTTCTGGCCTCCCTTCTGTCGTTACTCCCTCTCCTTTTTCCTCCCATGTGGTCGTCGCTCGTGCTAGCCAGGTAGAGGAAGATAATCCATTTGGTTACACCATTCCGGATGTAATCAAACGTGCCCCGGTGGATCCTGGCCTGACGGCGGATGAGAAGCGCCTCTTGCTAATCCATGTACAGCTTGGTCACGTTTCTCTTTGGGTCATCAGGAGAATGATTAAATTAAAAGCTGGGCTGGGTTTGCCGTCCGTCCTGCCTCCAGGACAGATTCATTGCCCCACGTGTATGGTTTCCAAAAGTGTCCATAAGAACACCCTTGCATCCACCCAACGGACCTTCCTGCCCATGGATCTATGGAACGTGGATCTTATTGGTCCTTTTGAGGTGGAGGCAAATACATTCTAACCATCAGGGATATTGGCTCTGGATATAATGAGATAAAAATTCTTTCTCAAAAATCTGAGGCCACTTCTTTTCTTATCAATACCATTCGGCGTCTTGAGTTGCACTCCGGTAAACCTCTCAAAGCTCTGAGATCGGACAATGGGGGTGAGTTCAATAGCCTGGTGTTGGCTAAATTTTTGCGGGAAAAAGGGATCCGAGTTGAGCGGGCGATCGTGTATCATCACTATCAAAACGGGACTATTGAACGTTTTAACAGAACTCTGCAGGATATGGGTAGGACCCTTCTCTTAGGTAGCGCACTGGATAAAACCTTCTGGGCCTTTGCTTTCGTGTGGGCGTGTTTCTTACTTAATTGGATTCCAAACAGCAGGAGCGGGGACATCACTCCTTTCAAGAAATTTTTTGGGCTTAAACCATCTCTGGATACCGCTCGGGTCTTCGGGGATCAGGCGTATGTCCACGTATCTGCGGAGAAACGGAAGAAACTTGACGAACGGGCGATCCCAGGCTTCGTGGTTTCTATCCTTCCAGATTCCAAGGGTTGGTGTTTTTACATCCCTTCTTCGAACTCCTTCGTGAATTCTGCAATAGCCACCTTCCGCCACCATCCCTTATCCAAAGACATAGCTCTACCCCAGTTCTCTCTAGCCGATATGTCGGATTTGAAGCTTGGTGATTTCCGTGACGAAGCAATGGCGGCCGAACAAGATGCAATGGTGGACTTGATATTGTTGTCTGTTCCCGAGATACATGCAGCTGACGTGCCAAACACTTACAAACAGGTGGCAAGGAGTCCCGACAAAGACCATTGGATGATGGCTATTAAGGAGGAGATAGAGAATTTGGCAGACTTAGGCGTCTGGGCAGTAGAGAAGGTGCCGGAAGGGACGAAAGTAATGACAGCCAAATGGGTGTTCACCAAGAAGTTGAAGGCGGACGGATCCGTGGACCGATATAAAGCTCGTTTTGTGGCGCGTGGTTACTCTCAAATTGCCGGCCTACAGTATGGTGAGACCTTCGCACCTACTGCTACCTTTGTCTCCATGCGCCTACTCTTAACCATGGCGGCGTTAAATAACTGGCCCGTTCATTCATTTGACTTCGTGGCGGCATATCTCAACTCACCCATAGACGAGGATCTTTGGGTGATTGCTCCCAAAGGCTTATCGACTCCACCGGGCTATGCTTGTCATTTGAAGAAAGCCCTCTACGGGACCAAGCAGGCTGCAAGATGTTGGTGGCGTCATCTAGCAGGGACGTTGGCTGAACTAGGATATACTGCTTCCAAATACGACTCAAGTATGTATATTGTTGAGGGATTCGGGAAAGGAGGCGCGATTTGGATTCATGTCGATGACGGGATAGTCACCGCGCCGAAAGAAGGAATCCTTCAACAATTGGAGAAAGATTTGTCTGCGAACATTCGGATCAAGTGGGAATGTTCATTAACTGATATTGTTGGACTCTTGATTACCAGGAGCGGTTCCGGTTTTGCATTGAGCCAACCCAAACTTATCAATAAGTTGTTAACGGATCATTGGGACGGCGTTACGCACAGTAAGACCCCGCTTCCGTGTGGCAATCTTCCTCTAACCAATACAGACGTACTCGGTACTCTTCCCTCTCAATACCTTTCTATCGTTGGTATCCTTAGTTATATAGCGGTTGGAACAAGACCTGATATTTGCTTTGCGGTTAACTTCCTGGCTCGGTTTTCCAAGTGTCCTTTGGGTACACATTGGAACTGTCTAAAAACCCTGATCAATTACATTGCGGCTACGAGGAATTGACCACTTCTCTTGCGACCGAAGACGGATCGGCCACCACTTCTTGGTTATGTAGATGCGAATTGGGGGGGTGAGTTCTCCAGGTCTACCTATGGCCTCATCATCCTTCACCACGGTTGTCCTGTTGCTTGGTTCTCTAAGCGGATAGCGACTGTAGCCTCCTCAACGGCGCATGCAGAATATATGGCGCTTGGGCATTGTACAAAACAAATTCTATGGATACGTAATTTACTCTTTGACATGTACGGTACTTGGTTTGTTGGAGACATCAAATGTGATAATCAGGCCACAGTAAAAATCAGCTCCAATGACACCTCCAACAAACGTGTACAACACACCGACCGGGAGTTCTATATTACCAACCAAGCCTTCTCCGAAGGAAAAATTTCCGTAACTTGGGTGTTGACAAAAGACCAGTTTGCCGATATCTTCACAAAAAACCTTAGCCCTTCAGTTCACGAAAATCAACAACTGGTTGTACAAGGGGCGAGCTAGTCGAGTGGGGGGGTGTTGTAGCTTGTTACGTAACCTTGGATTACGTCTCACTACATGCGCGTCATGAGTAACACTCACGGCATGTCTCGACGAGCAGTCACAGTTTCTCACACTCTTCCTTGTCATTGTCTCTTACATAATGTATACTATAAATACCTTGTATTTCTAGCACATTATGGTTTTCTTTATGCAATCTACGATTACTCTCTCTATTTATATATTCGAGCCTCTTTAAAAAGTACCGCCGGTACCCGCCCGCGGGTGCCGTGTACGGGTGCGGGTGTCTGAATATCACGAAAAACACCGCGGGTACCCGGGTCCACTTGGCGATCTCTAATTGGTTGACTGATTTGATTTGCTGATAGATGAATATTTCACTCAAATGTTGATGTTGAAGGTCTATTCAAGGGATAATTACAGTATCCCTTTCACTTTTATGCAACATTTCATGATAACACAATCAAATGAGAAGATAATAAGAGTGAAAAGGAAGAAAGGATCTTAGCTAGCTCAGTAGATGAGATGAATTTGGTTTTCTCTACTGAGTTATGTATACTGGGATTTGGGTATCCTGATACTCTGGGTTGTTTATGTGCTTTTGAAGTGAATTTTCTTGTGGAGCCCACAGCACAAGTGGTGGGGCTTCACACAAAACACAGCTTTTGTATTAAAAATTTGTCCAAGAATGAGGTCCATAAATTTAGCAGCCCAGTCAAAGGTATGTATGATCCAACTTTAGGCAAGCTATCATTTTTCATTAAGCATAATTTGAAATATGGTTCATTTCCGCTGATACATGTTTGATTACTTTGTCCCTATTTAACATCCCTTGACTATTAACCTCAGCGCCCCGGGATATGAATTTTGATTCCAACATTACTTGAAAATCATCCCTGTGGTATAATCCAGGTGCCCTCTGGATTGACCTTTTCCCTAACTTAACTAAGTCCCTCTATTGGAGGGGGGACACTGTCCCACAGGTCTGTTTGGCGCAATGCAAAAGTGTTTTACCACTCCACAGGTAGGGTGAGCCTTTGTTAAGTTAGACCTTTTCCTCACCAAGATTGGAGACCAAGTGATATGTGAGTCCCAGCTACCAGCAACCAATTTGTTTTGGCCAGGCGTGTTCCTTTTCCATTACTTGAGCAACATGAGATTGGAGACTGAGTCAGTTTCCACGGACTGCCCAGCGACGGAACCTTCCTGCAGGCCAGTTTCCACCAACCCCTTGGGGTCCTCATACTTCACTTCCTCTCGGTGAGACGGGGGAATCTCTGAGAGGCTGGCTAGGGTCCAAATCTCCATGTTTGATTGGCAGAAGGTCAAATTCACCTTCCTCATCAGTGTTCACAGTGGCTATTTAACACACACCACTACAGTGATACCAGAACAACTACCCATCCTCTCATTCAATCCCAGTTAGACATAGAAGATTTTTGAATACAACTAGAGGCAACGGTGAAACAGATACTATACAATACAGTATCTTCAGATTCTTGTGTATTGTATCTGTTGAAAAATACAAAATTGTAAATACAAATGTATTGTATCTGCCTGAAGATACAATACCATAGTATTGTATCAATAAATTATTAAAACTTGATTTTCTTGTTTTTTGCCACTGTGGACTGTATACAGAAAAACTATTGAAAAACATAAAAATACACTATCTTGTATTGGGCTGTATTCGCAACAAGATAACAAAGTTTGAATACATTTGTATAGTATTGGTCTTGGAATACAATACAAATAAATAGTATTGGGTGCAAAACAGATACAAATACAGGCAGATACAGATACATGTATTGTATTTGTTTCACCGTTGCTAGAGGCCAAAGCGGCTACGCCGCTGCAGGGTGTAACCCCCCGCCCCCTGTAAGCACATTGCTTGGTGTTGGAACTTGGATTGCCCCCCCCCCCTTTTCCAGTAGTCTCCACCATGAACCATCCCACTGTGAAAACATTAACCCCTGTCCAGTGCCCATCCCACCATTTCACACCCACACTCACGATTTGGCAGAGGTCTCACATTGCCACTCACACAGCACAAGCTCCTTTGGCCAGCCGTTTGTCCCCTTCCCCCTGCAGTTACCCTTTATGTCCCCCAACTGTATCACCCTGTGGGATAAGTGACCGCTGTGACTCTACTATTTGCAACTACTCAATCAATGTTTTCCATGTCACCAGTGTAAATTTGTTTACCAAATTTTATGATTTTGATCTGTTTTCAGAACCTGTTTGACAAATTTAAAGGGGAATGCCCTTCAGCACATCTGCTCCCAAGGCTCAACGGTGGGCCGCTACGCTACACTACGCTACAGGGCCACTTAGCGTTAGCGTAGCGGCAAAAAGCGCCCGCCCATTTTGAGTAGCGTTAGCGCGCTGTTAGCGCCGCAAAGCTGCGCTACGTTTCAGCGGCGCTAACAGTGCGCCAATTGTTTGTTAGTGTTAGCGCGCCGCGACAGTCACTACGCTACGCTACGCTGCGCTACAGCGCTTTTAGCGGAAAAAAGGCCTTTTTTTCAGCTAAAAGCACTGTGGTGCACCGTAGCGCGCGCTCTTTTGCGCCCTGCGTGTGTAGCGTTAGCGCAATTGCGCGCATCTGCGCTAACGCTACGCTAACAGCTAGATTAGCTGCGCACCCTTTGCGCGTAGCGTTAGCGCAGAGAAGGCGCAATTCCGCTAACGCTACGCTAAAATTTAGCGGAATTCCGCTACGCTACGCCACGCTAACGCTACGGTTAGCGTAGCTGGCCCACCGTTGCAAGGCTTAAAGCACTGAAACTGGAGCACTAAGCCCTCATTTGTTGAATAGAGTCTATGATTAACAGCAAACCCACCCATAAACAAACGCACACACACCAACAATGTATTTCAATGTTAGGATCCACTTGCCAATCACCATGTCCTTTTTTTCTTCAATTTCATGCAGTTCACCCAACAGGAATGTGTCCTTTTTTCAGAGTTTAATACAATTAAAAAGTGTCTGTTTTTATCCCTCTATTTCTATTTCTCTCTCCCTACATATTTGAATTGCTACAAGTGTGCAGATTGTCAGATTTATTGACTGAAATGAAGTGGTTAAAAAACACAACCATGGACTTGAAGACAAACCAATTGCTATTTTGGGATATAAGTTGTATAGGTTAGAGGATTTTTTTTGCTGAAAACCTTCATTGATATTGTTGATAAAGACTATGATACATCCTTGATTGATACCTTCTGTGTGGAAATTTGAAATGAAATTACAAAAAGAGCAGCAATGAAACTTAGCTACCAATGTCCTAGCCCCCCAAAAACACTCAAAAAACTGCATTTTTTCAATTTTCCCACCACAACAGAATAATTACAGCCCAAAGACTTGTACAGTGGAACATGGTGCACAACTATATCCTATCTAATTATAAGCAAACTAATTTCAACCGTCATTCTGCACCTCCCCAGAAGCACATTGGAGAATAATCCTAAATCACAGTCCAGCTCCAAGGTTGAAACAATTGGCTAAACTTCTATCAATCTTACACCCAAAGCATGAGAAGCAGCAGCATCATCATCACATCACTCGAAAAAATAACAGCTGAGGCAGATCTCAAACAACAAAGGTTGGATCCAGATCAACAATGTGAAGGGTGGGGACTGGAGGAAGAGCATGAGGAGAGCTGATGAAAGGACTGTAAACCCTAAGAATAGCTGTGTGGCGACTGATATGAAGGCAAATTGTATGTCAGTGTGCTATCAGTTGAGCAGGTGGTTGAGTGGACTGGCCCAGTTGAGGTATGTAGTGGAGACGCTTTGGTGGAGGGGAGCAATGATGGTCACAAATAAATTGTGCGTGGCTTTGTTGGGGTTCCACAACGGACAATCTCTGGCAATCAGCAGAAATAAAATCGGCCCCAATACCCATATATCAATCTCTTTTCCGCCGTGTGGGACACCTTTGAAGATTTGGGGCTGCAAAGCCTTTATATCCAAGAGAAGTAATTATCAATTGTCAGCAATTATCAAGAAGGTGCGCCTGCTAAAAAAACCTGGAAATTGATGCTCACTCTAATGTACCCATAAACGTCTCAAACTCGCTGCCCTCTCTGACGTAAACAGCCCGTCTAAAATCAACCAGTTGGGCAATACCATCCCGGTTGAGGATGACATTCTTGTCTTAGATCCCGATGGACGATGTTCCGTTCGTGCAAGAAGGCAACACCGTTGAAAATATGGCCAAAGATCCTGCGCCCCTTGGCGGTCAGCAGGCCATTGGGGGCCAGCTCGATGTGTTTGAATAGATCTTTGTTGTCTCCAAATCGGAGCATGACCAGACAATAGCAGTCCGAGCCCTCGAAATATTCCAAGATCCCACAGATGTTTGGGTGTCCGGTTTGTTGGTGAGGAACAGAGTGCCTCCGCTCACGTCCTCCTTTGCGCAAAGCTGAAAGAGGTTGCCTTTGGATTTTCTAGCTTCCATGTATGAGAAACCAGATGACAGCGGGTGAGCGATGAGGAGAGATGAAACTCCGATGAGCAAGCAAAACCAAATAAACTAATACCTATGAGAAACCAGATGACAGCAGGTGAGCGATGAGGAGAGATGAAACTCCAATGAGCAAGCAAAAGCGAATAAACTAATACCTGAACGAGGTATTAGGGATGACACGATATGATGAGTTGTGTGTTGCATGTCAAGTAACAAGAGATAAAGAGAATAAGAAATAGAACTGAACCTATGAGAAACCAGATGACAGTGGGTGAGCGATGAGGAGAGATGAAACTCTGATGAGCAAGCAAAAGCAAATAAACTAATACCTGAACAAGTTATTAGGGATGACACGATATGATGAGTTGTGTAGAGAAGAAGGAAGAATGGAACAGTGAAACACAAGGTTGACTAGCGATACATGAGAAGAGAAAAACCTAAAGTATGATAGTCAAACCTTGAGAGTAACCGGTTGATTATCCTTCAAACCTAACCCAGCCTCTTGAAGATTGTGTGACATCCAGTCTTTATTGTCACACCATGTACTGTGTGTCTATGTATATGATTGATGTGTGATAGTTGACTCTCCTGAGATGGTCCAGGAGGGTCCAGGACGTGAATCTTGACCAGGACCGGACCAAGTAGTTTGTGGCGCTCCCAACAGTCTGCGAGGATTTGTTGTTTGATGAAGTACTTGATCACCAGCGGCGAGCCGACTGGCTATCCGTCTGCGCCCTTCTCCTGGGCATGTTTGATGATACCGTAATCACCGGAGTCTCTCCCTCACGCCCTCAATAACACCTTGTGCGGCCAATAATTCCGCGAAGAGCTCGGGATCCCCGGGCTCAGAGACTTCATCTACAATGACCAGAAGTCCGTCCAGCTCAGCTTCCCCGCCTGGGAGTACGACTACCTCCTCCCGGCCTACCGGAGGAGTGGATGACGGACGAGTCCAAGTTGCAATGTCCGGTGATGGCAGAGTATGAGTGCGGGTTAATGGTTTTCCGGGCGATTACATCATGGAATAAGGAGCATGGTTGGGAGGCGATTGGAGTGGCTTTATCAAGAAGCGAGCAGAGTAGGGCTTTGGAAGGGAGAAGTTTCAGGGTGGAGTATTTGGTGGGTGAGCCAACGGAGTAGGAGGACATGGCTGTCAGGGTGGGAAAGGAGTGGTGAGGCTTGGACTTGCAGATCTGCAAGGTATCAACAAGTGGAATTGAGGGCACGTAGAATAACCCAGGCCATAGATAATGGATGTTGATGTTGATGCAAATTGTGCTGGTGTGCAATCTTGAAGACCTTGCTTGTGCTGTTGTTGAGGGCTGCGGAGCTGTTTTCTCAGGAAATGAGGCTTGGGGATCTTGGAGGCTGGAAGGGATTGTCCGGAACAGTCTGGATCTCGTCCCCATCACCTGGACCAGCCCGGAGATAGCCACCATTGCCACACTCGTGCCCAGCGCGAGGCAAAGTGATGCATCATACAGCTGAACTATGGCGGGTGTGGCCTTGGATGGTTGCCAGCATGGTGGGAGGATAGTTGAAATTGGCAGCAAGGCAATATCTTCTTCTGACTGGGACCGAAGGGGTGGCGTGGGTTGGGCAGGCAACAGGGTGGCGGTGGAGACAAGGTCAGCTGAATACAAATACAGGCATGGAGGTTGATGGGATATTATAAATGGAGGGTGGGATGGGCAAGTTTCCCCCCCCCCCCCCCCCCCCCCCCCCCCCAGGGGATCCGGTTTCGTCCGCCCCCTCCCTGGAAGCCCCCTAGTTACTTGATTAGGCCCCTCCTTGGCAGCTCTTTCAAGAGTCTTTCACAACCGGCCCTTTTTTGCTTGTTGCTTTGGCACAGCTGGAGGGTCATCCATAGGGCATTTGGGTCTTTGGGGATATTTTCAACTGCTTTGTGTATTGTCTAAATTGTGTGCTCTTCTGTTGTCTTATTTTTTAATTAGAAATACGCCAAAACTTAGATCTAGGTTTCCATGTTTGTGTGGATTTAATAAACTTGGATTTAACTAAGGGTCAGCCTAAATGCACTCCAACTTTTTACTTCATGTACTCCATCTTTTTGGCTTACAGTGTTGGGTACTCCAAAAGTTTTGGTGTGCCAGAGATATGTACTCCAAAAACTTGGAGTGCCCACAGGAGAACTCCACATAATTTGGAGTACTGACAAGAGTACTCCAAAATTTGCAGAATTGTTGGAGTGCTTAGCCATGCACTCCAGAAAAAAGGGAGTGCATGGCCAAGCACTCCAACAATTCAGTGAATTAATTTGGCTTCACAATCCAGTGGGTTCAACATAAATTGGAGTGCACTCTAGTGCACTCCAAATTGTAAATTCTTTTTTTGAGTGAACTGGAGTGTACTCCAAATTTTACCTTTTGTGGATTGCACACCTGCACAACCTTTTTCATTCCTCTCATTTACTCCACCTTTTCAAAGAAAAGTGATGACACGACTGAGGAAAGAAACCAGCAGAAAGGAAAGAAAATCAGAAGAAAAAAAAGAGTTTCAAGTTGCCTTAGTCGCCTCGTCCTGATAGAGATCCATGCCTTTCTGGACATGATTGTACCAGGCTTTTGCACATTTCAACGTATTCTTGGTGGCCAAGATGGGAGGAGGGATTGGCTTGACCCCGTCCTCCCCCTCCACAAGGGCCAAGGCCCAGTGATTACCGTTGACGTAGAGAAGATAGACGGGCTCAGTTTCGTTGGATCCGGGGCCAGTTCTTAGAGGAAGGAAAGAGGCGCAGGATTCTAATGAGATGAAGCAGATCGGTCGTTGGTACACATTGGCAAGGATCTGACCGTGAGAGAATTTATCAAGCCAGTTTTTGCGTTTGATTTTTGATTTCAAGTTTTCCACCTTGAGGCCGTTGATGATTGTTTTGATTGGCAGGGCTCCACCCTGTAAATTGGTGTAGAGAGCCTTTTTTTGCAGAAATTTCTCCTAGCATCTCGTTCCTCACGCGGAACCATCCATTGTTGTCGTACCCAAGCGCTTTCGCAACACAGCGGAACCCGCAATTACCATCACCCAAAGGATCGAAGATTGATTTCACATATGATTTCAAAGGTTGTGGAATCTGCTTGGTATACCTCGGCTGATCAGATGTATAATGTAGTAGATTATCAGCCCAGGGTTTTTCTATGCAATGAAATAAATAGGGACTCACCTCTCTAGACTCAGGAACGTCTTGCCCGGTCTCATCATCTCTAGACTCAGGAACGTCTTGCCCGGTCTCAGAAACCAATGGACCATCATCGCTATCTTCATTGTTTCCTTTGTTTTCTTCATCAAATTCCTCTTCGTCGGTGGTATCGGCCTCTTTGTTGGTGGTATCGGCCTCTTCGTCGGTGGTATCTGTTTTTCTGATTCTCTTGGACTGTCGTTCAGGGGCCTTTGAGGCCCTCTTTGACCGGGCGATCTGATCCTTTTTAAGTTTTGCTTCAACGATTTCATAGGCTGACGGATTCCTTCTTGTTGAAGTTGTTTGTTTTCTCTTCAAAGCAGGTCGTCCTTTTGTCTTTGTTTTGGCTTTGGGTGCTTGTATTGGGACGGCCATGTGAGTCCCAGCGACGATTTGATTGAGTTGCTCAAGAATATTTGCAAGCATGTTGGGATCTTCGCTAGACAGTGCAACTGTCAGCTTCTTCATTTCATCATCTAAGTTGACTTAAGACTCTTTTTTTTGCTTTGGAATGGATCAAATTAGTAATTGTGAAATCCACATCTTGAAAAATCAATTGCTTACCTTTATTTCTGGATTGTATCAACGGTGGGCCGCTACGCTACACTACGCTACAGGGCCACTTAGCGTTAGCGTAGCGGCAAAAAGCGCCCGCCCATTTTGAGTAGCGTTAGCGCGCTGTTAGCGCCGCTACGCTGCGCTACGTTTCAGCGGCGCTAACAGCGCGCCAATCGTTTGTTAGTGTTAGCGCGCCGCTACATTCACTACGCTACGCTGCGCTACAGCGCTTTTAGCGGAAAAAAAGGCCTTTTTTTCAGCTAAAAGCACTTTGGCGCACCGTAGCGCGCGCTCTTTTGCGCCCTGCGTGTGTAGCGCTAGCCCAATTGCGCGCATCTGCGCTAACGCTACGCTAACAGCTAAATTAGCTGCGCACCCTTTGCGCGTAGCGTTAGCACAGAAAGGCGCAATTCCGCTAACGCTACGCTAAAATTTAGCAGAATTCAGCTACGCTACGCCACGCTAACGCTACGGTTAGCGTAGCTGGCCCACCGTTGATTGTATTTAAGAATCCATTGAGAATGGAAATTTTCTTGGGACAAAGCATCATTGCTTCCGAGTATCTCAGAGATCCAATGAGCACAAGGGATCCCAATTCCAATTGTAACGGTGTTGGAACACGGGTCAGTCGGGTCAAGATGTGCTAATTTTTCATATTGTTCAAGACACATCTTGATTGCAAAGGTTGATATGCGGCCAAGGAGCGGGATGAAAGGTTTTAGGACATTCACCAGAGTCTTGACGGTATCTTGACCAAGCAATTTGTGAACTTGGTTGAGCTACGTGTCAACGGCATGAGCTAAGGAGTTGAATACTGTGAGCAGGTCTCCAGTTGAGTTTTCAATGAAGGGTTTCATGTAGGCGTGGCCGGATTCAACTCATGATGTATTGAGATTCCGGAGGTAGGGGTATTGGCAAGCCCAGGCAACAACAAAGAAATCCTTGACCATTATATTTGTTTCAAGGTAACTCAAGACTGCCGGACGATTCTTGAGATGCTTTTTCAGGTTCTCGAACCGTTCTTTGTAAAGCTTGGGTGTTTTTGCGTTTGTAACTCCTGACCAAAGTGACATGAAGATTTCCCAATTGTCTTTGGGGTTTTTAACAGCCTCTTTTGCTTCGCTGGAAGAGTCAGTTTTACTTTCTTGAGAAGTCGCTTTTGATTTGAGGGAGGCGGGTTTTGTTTTTGCCGCGGGGAAGTACTTCTTACAGTTTGTCGTAATATTTTTTTTGATGTGCCCAGTGCACAAGTTTGCTTGAAAATCCGGGAAGACTGTGGCCAAAGCTTTTTGTAAGGCAGAATCACGACCAGTGAGAAAGACTTGAGGTACGCGTTGTGGTCGCCAGATGCGCTTTCTCAAAGCATTAATTGCCCAGAGGTAATTTTCATTGTCCTCGTACTTCATAAAGCAGAAGCCAATAGAGAAAGATTGGTTGCTTGCGGCCTGATCAATTACATGGAGAAGAGGAAAGTTGTATCGGTTGGTCTTGTATGTCGAATCCAAGAGCGCAACATGATTATTGATACGGGCCAAGTGAATTGAACCCGGGTGCGCAAAGAACAGGTTTAGAACAGCACCGGATGAGTTCACCTTGACTTCGTACAACCAGTTACATTCCTTGAGGATAGCCAATAGAGCCTCCATTGGAGTCCGGCAATCTAGATCCTCACGGCGAATCTTCTGAAGCGCGTTACTAATTGTCTTGTTGGTTGCATGAGTCTTGTTATCCGAAGTTCGCAAATCCAACAAGATCTGCGCCGGCTTGAGATTAGCTTGCGAAAGCTTACGGATCTCATTTAACTGCTCCGGTATGAGCCGTTTGTGCGCAGAATGACTTGAGACACCATTGGACGGGCCATGGTTGTGTGTTCCTTGTAAAACCTTGAGTGTCCAAAACTTTTCAATTAGCTTCTTACTAGTAGGGATCGAGCCTTTCATGTGAAAAGGGCAGTTTATCTTGGTTGAGGCAGTTTTACAACCAGACTTATTCAAGATCGTGGCTCGGAATCGACCGGATCAATCACACTTGATGTAGACATTTTTCCCGGGGTGCGAGTTGGATTTGAAAATGGTGTATCCGTGTTTCTTGGCCCAAGCTTGACAGAAGCTGACCAAATCATCCATGGAGGTGAACCAAGCACGAGGGGGAGGATCCAACGGCCCTATATTGACACAATATCAGCACAAAAGCCCAACTTAGCGTCCCATTAGATCAAAGAAACACACCACCAGTGGAAAAGTCATACTCCTTAATATCATTGATGATTTCGGAGACGGGCGCGTCAGAATCCAAGCCTTTGTTTTGAGCGCTGGAAACTTGATCCTCTCGATTGTCACCTAGATCGTTGTTGTTGAACTCCTCTTTCTGGACATGTGGCAAAGGGACGGTGGGATCTTCTGGCAAAGAAACGGCAGGATCCCCAGAAGGAACTGGGGGATCCAGAGAAGCAACGGCAAGATCTGGAGAACAAACGGTGAGTTCCAGGGAACAAACGGCGAGTTCCGGGGAACAAACGGCGAGATCCGGAGAACGAACGGCGTTTGGTGAGGGAGCTGCAGCTTCTGAGGGTGGGTTCGCCTGTTTTTGGGGTTGTTGGATTGGAAGCAAAGCCAGAAAGCTTTGCATTTGAGCCCAAACTTCTGGACTCACCGTGATGCTATCACCAGTGTTTGATGGGGTGTTTGAGCCAGTGTTGGGAACCGTGACGCTTGGGTTTGGTTGGATTTCTTTGGCCAACATTTTTCTTGGTGTGTGAAAGTGTGGGATTTGATGAGTGGAATCTGATACAAGTGCGTCTCTTTGGCTGATTTTTGAGAATGTAGAAAATGGTCACTGCCCCAAGGGGCCAAGAATGGGTGCGGTGATTGGAGCATGGGTGCTGGTACTCCATATCTACCTGGAGTTCTGAGGTCTGCACTCCCGGTGTGGGGAGGCAAATCAGCATAATTGGAGTGCTGGGAGAATGTACTCCAAACTTATAAGGGGAGTGATTGATGGAGGCACTCATCAAATTTGGGAGCCACTGGAGTGCAGGGCTGTGTACTCCAATCACAATGGAGTCCGGCTGTCTGCACTCCAATATAGTTTGGCGTACTCTTCACGGTACTCCAACCACTTTTGGAGTACCCGCTCCATGAACTCACATTTGGAGTACATGAAGTAAAAAGTTGGAGTGCATTTAGGCTGACCCTTTAACTAATAATCCTCTCATTTTGTTCCAGTGCCACCCCCCCCAAAAAAAAAGTTTTCAAGAATTTCCACTTTAGTCCCAATTCAATCTCACTAACAATTTCAGAAAATTGACCTGAATATCTTCGCAGAAATTTCAAAATGATTGCTTGTCAATATGTGTTAAATTTTATGGCCGTAATTGGTTTACTACTGGCCAAAATATCACCTGTTGAAGCAATAAACAATGCACAATGAGACTGTCAGGAAGTGGTGCCGAAGCGGAACAACAAACAATGTATCGCGTGCGCATCGCAAGCCCCACTTTTCTTTTTCTCTGTTTACAACGAGGTATAATAATCCTAGACCACAGTATATCTGATTTGACCATTCTGAATGGAATCATAAAAAAACAGAGCGCTGCAACGAATTAAACTTGACACCAGTGGAAACTCCCCACATCTTCCTACAATTGAAGGTAAAATTGAGGTGATATCTGATGGCTGCATAGTAAGAAATTTTGTAATATGTTGACTGCATATTATTACCAAAAAAAACTGGAGGAAATGTCTCCTATACACTGCTGATATCTATTACTTCTTGAAACAGGTAACCATTTTTAATCCAACACGTGCTCTTGTGTGAGTGGAAATGAGCACTGATGTCATGGTTCTCTGTATCAGCTTCTTTGGACCAGTTTGAGAGCGCAAAGATACTGATTGAAAATCCTTCTTGTGTGCAGCACCATTGACCAGATCAAAGTGAACCTGGACGCTTTCTTCAGGAAATGCCCAGAAAAGGTATGCTTATTTCTGTTCATTAGATTTGATAGCTTGAACTAATGAGGCAATCTTGAGTCCATGCTGATGCTTGACCTTCTTTTATAGGGCGGCTCTATGAAATTTTCAGATAACCCCAAGGTCCTTCTGAAAATCAGAAACCGCTCCCCACCAGGCTCAGCGTTTGAGGCATACAATCCTGATTTCGAGCTTGAGAAACCCTACTGCTCTCAGTCCCCTGAAGCACCAAGTATTGGAGACAACAACAACTGTATCGAGTCAGTAATTCAGAGATCTCCAAGGTTCAAATATTCTGTCCCTCTATTCTGGACTCTGACCAATTACACTTCCTTTTTCATTTTACTAGGGCCGTTGAAAGCCTCCAAACAGATGCCCAGGGTCGTATCAAAGCCAGAGGAAATGGTGTAATTACAGCTTTGAAATCATGTGGAGTGAGTCAAAAGCACAAACGCAATAGAAATGTTCAGATGATCAGGCAAACAAATGGCACTAATGACAATTCCTGAACTTCTGTAGTTGAGTTTACACACAACAAATGAAGCTGTGGTTCAAGTGTCCGTGTTTTGATTAAAAATCCTGTTGGATTTTTGTTACTGACTTGGTCAATTAATTTTGGATGGAACAGGATGAAGAAAGATGCTACTGAAATGATCAGAAAACTGATCCAAAAATGTGATAAGCAGGTGAGTAAAAAGACCCACCTACTGATCAATTGCCTCTTAATTTATCTGTATGTAATATGTACATAAAAACAAAGTTTCATCAACCTTTTAGGAGCACAGGGACCAAATGGAAGAGTAATTATATCTGTATATCCTTCTCATCCATTATAACCTGGAGATATTTGCATCAATTTTTTCCTGAGTATTATCTCCTCCTAAATGTCATATATTGACTTATGTAGGTATGCTTGCTGTGGGATTTTCAAATCTATTGTATCACCTTCAGCTAGCCAAGTATCAAGTTTTGAAATCCATGTTGAAGCAGATAGTGGTGAGATCTTGTTATTTTCAGTTCTCTGTGTTCATTCATTTTGTTGGTTGTCTATTTTCCTTCTCTGACATATTAGCTTTACTGACCTAGAGCAGCCAACAAGGAGGGTAACTTGACGCGTCTATGTATCCAGAATCCACAGTAGTATTTCACTCTGTTCAACTTCCAGGTAATCCAATTATCAGTCACTCCTTTCTGTTTTCTTTTTTCTTTCTCTCTGTTTCATTTTGTCTCTTGTTGTGATCATTTCAAGAATTTATTCTAGTCCTTTGAGTGTTCTTTCAATCTGCTTCAGCTCTGACCACTGCATGAGATTGGATTATGTACATAACTGGAGGACATATTTTCATCAGTGTCAATGTCAACATCTCTCCTGGAGGAATTCCTTTCAGGAAATGCCCTAGAAGGAAGTCCTTGAACTTTGTCTGGTGAAAAATGGTCTGAATTACAACCCACGCCACCAGCAACTATTTCTTAAGATCTCCCACTAAATCCAGGTGACATGAGGTCTTCCAGTGGAGGACTCCATGTCACCTTAAAAATGGCTTGATTATGGCTTGGTAAGGCAGTCAGTCAATGTCTAGTGAAGCTCAATGTTGTTGGGAAAAAACCCTTTAGTTCCTCAGTATTGTTGCAGTGCAATACAGACCCTGGTTCATGAGGGTCAAGAATTCTTAGCCAATTACCGGGAATGTAGTGGGAGGTGATAATGTCCAAGGAGGGGCGAGACCAAGGCAGCCCCCCCGCGACGAGGGCCTGGAGGGGAGCGGGCCAGAGAGCCCGCAAGAAGGCACAGGCAGCAAGGGGCGCAGCAAGCCCAAACCATGACTGCGGCAAAACCACAGGCCCGGGAGGCAAGACCAGCCGGAAGGGACTGGGAACCCGGTACCATCGGCTAAGGAAACCTTATCGGAACGGGACAATCCTCATCAAGGTTTCAACCCCAGCTGGCTACTGACAAAGGTGAAACAAATACAATACATGTATCTGTATCTGCCTGTATTTGTATCTGTTTTGCACCCAATACCATTTATTTGTATTGTATTCAAAGACCAATACTATACAAATGTATTCAAACTTTGGTATCTTGTTGCAAATACAGCCCAATACAAGATACTGTATTTTTACGTTTTTTGATAGTTTTTCTGTATACAGTCCACAGTGGCCAAAAACAAGAAAATCAAGTTTTAATAATTTATTGATACAATACTATGGTATTGTATCTTCAGGCAGATACAATACATTTGTATTTACAATTTTGTATTTTTCAACAGATACAATACACAAGTATCTGAAGATACTGTATTGTATAGTATCTGTTTCACCGTTGCTACCGAGAAAGGATAAGAGACATCTTTTTTTGCTTAGTTCTCTTTTGTCTTTTAATCCTCAAAGCAAGAATGTCAAACTCAATGCAACAGGCGACGGCATTCGTAAAACAACTAGCAGGACTTCAACAACAGCGCGAGGAGGGCACGGAAGATCCCGCAGCGACGCCAAAAGAAGAGGCCGACGAGGTACGGGAAGGGTTGCTGATGGACTTAGGCCAACCGCAAGGCAAGGGAGGTAAGTAACAAGAGGAACAAGAGGAACACGACGGAAACTAAGCATAACTTGCCTTACCGCTGTTAGCCACCAACCCAGAGGAAAAGACGGACAATACGTCGAATATTCGCGCCCAAAACAAGCGAGGATGGCCATGATCAGGTAAGTTATACAGCAACCCAAAGGAACCACATAATGAGCCAAAGGAAGTCCTGACCTGGTTGGCTTACCCCACCAGGATCAAACCCAGTTATAAAGGGCCCAGGAGGCCACACCAGCCCAGGAAGCGCTTCGAGCTTGGAAGGTCCAGGACACCTTGATCAGGATGGCAGAGAGAGCGATGAAGGCCGAAGAGGATGGAGATATGGCAATGGCAAACCGTCTGTACAACATCGGTGCGGGCCTCGGAAGAGCGGTGCTACGAGCAAACCCAGCAACGGCGGTCCCATCTGGCGCAGGAACTGCGAACTCACCTCTTATAATCGAGGGCTTGAGAGTCACCGTCCCCATCACCGGAAACAACCAGATAACCAAGGAGATCAAAGTGGTGCAACCGTTGGACAAAACAAAACCAAGCGAGACAGCAAGCGGTACAGGAGGCCTCATCTGCGACAATTCAGCGGTCCCAACATCAGTCAATGTGAGACTCACCCCCTTTTTTCAGAAAAACCTAGAAGAGTTGAAGGGCCCGCTGCCACTAACCATCTTCAATGAGGAGTGGCAGGACAAGGCTATAATGCACTGGTCAGAGAAGAAACCAAAGGCCGAAGCGGCAGGAACCGACGTGTTTTGTTATTTGGGGTACCCTTACCCAAGCGAGTACTGCCAAACGTACAACAAGTGGTCGGTAAACCACCAAGGTTTCTATGCCGCCCTCAGGAAGATTCCGACCACAGCTCACACAACCTTTGCCGGATGGCTAGTGATGCACAAGAAACACTGCGACACAATCATCATCCGAGACGGATACATGACCGGCCTGCGATATGACATACAGATTAGAGCAAATGCATTTGCACACCGGGTGACGTTGGGAGATGGGCGCCGCTCAGTGGCAAATATCTCGGTCTATAGGGAGGACGTAGTTCGGAAGGCCTACGGGAAGGCAACAAAACTTGACAAGGTAAATTTCCCCAATAAACCGTACTCAGCAGGTGGCAGGAGATACGGATGGGACACGGCGACGGCCAGCCAAAAGCTAAAGGCAACAACGGAGGTAACGCTCTTCCCCTACACCTCCGCCAACCCAAGGGCCGTCAAGCCGAAGGAAAGCAGCAAGGACAGCAACGAAGGGCTTCTCCAGACCAAACAAGGGGGTATGAGAAAGGCGGCCAGGGAAGCCAGAAGCAAAACCAGGGAGGTTACAAAGGTAACCGGTACAACCCCAGGCACGGTGACCGAGAGGGAGGCCAAGACGGCGGTTGGGACGGAGGCCGAGGAAGGAACTTTTAGTAGGCAAACAATCTAAATCTCTACCTTGTTTGTTTTTCCGCCCATACCAGAGGTTGCCGGATAAACAAAATCCCGCAGGGGGGTAAACCGGTGACTGCACCAGCCCCCCCCTCCCATTTTTCTTATACATGCTCCTGGTTATAGAATATTTCAAGAAACTACCCTCCAGAGGGATCATGATGACCCTGGGCATATAAACAATGAAGTGAGAAATGCGAGAGTAGTCCGTGATGTGTGCTCCTTTGTCTGTGAACAGTGAGGAGGAGAGCCAAGAAACAGAAAATGAGAGAAGCGAAGGCAAAGGAGAAAGGCCCTGCCAGGCATGGCCAGAAGGAGTGACGTGCGAAATGGAAATCCCGCGGTGGCGGGAAGCCTTGAAACAAGCGAACTTGCTCCCAGAATTCAAAGATGTACTAGAAGGATTCGAGCAAGGTTTTGACCAAGGTATCCCCCAACATGTGGTAGAAGGATACGATGACTACTACACCCCGCCAAACCACAGCTTGGCCCTACAAGCGAGAAAGAAAATAGAAGCGTCAATGAAGAGGGAGGTGGAAGTGGGGAGGATGTATGGGCCGTATACAAGGTAACAAGTAAATGAACACTTTCTTTTCTTCCGAACTTGCCCGCTAGGAGCGGCAATCAACGGCGACGGGTCTCTACGGCCAATAAATGACCTGTCCTTCCCTTGGGGGAGGAACAAAATCCCGTCAGTAAACTCCTTTGTGGACTCAGATGATTTCCAAACCACATGGGACAACTTCAACGTCGTTGAAAAATTCCTGAAACGGACAAAAGAACCAATCCTACTGGCCATTTTCGATTGGGAAAAGGCGTATCGGCAGATACCAACAAGGCCGGATCAGTGGAAATACCTAATGGTGCGAGACTTTGACAACGGGATCATGCTAGATACAAGGATCGCGTTTGGAGGCATGGCCGGTTGCGGGTCATTTGGACGACCAGCAGACGCATGGAAACAAGTGATGATGGCAGAGTTTGACGTCCTAACCATATTTAGGTGGGTGGACAAAAATTTATTTGTGAAAAGGGCGGGGTCAAACCTCCTCATGACAGATGTGGTGAAACGGTCCAACGAACTCGGAGTGAAGACAAATCAAGAGAAATATGCGCCTTTCGCAGAGGAGCAAAAATTCGTGGGTTTTGTGTGGAACGGAACCAACAAAACTGTCCGACTCCCGGAGGAGAAACTAGCAAAATGGATTGCGCAGGTGCTAGTATTCCTGGAATTGGGCGCGGAATTCTGGTACAACGAGGTAGAAGTCATTGCGGGGAGGCTAAACCATGTGTCATATATCCTCCCACAACTACGATGCTACCTTTGCAGCATATACTGATGGTTGAATAGCTGGGTGTACAAAGAAAGAAAGCAACCTCTGCCAATCGACGTGGAAGAAGATCTCAGAGTTTGGCTATCAACGCTCAGGAACTTTGAACCAACCCGCTTGATAACATCGCAAGAGCCAACGGAAGTGGGCTGGGTAGGAGACGCCTCAACGTGGTTTGGGAGAGGAGTCCTTATTGGAAAACAATGAGCGCAATCCTTCCTCAAGTCACACAAGGAATTAGAAAAGGGGATATCCCTAGAGCTCAATATAGAAGAGGAAAGGATATCACGCCTCGAGACCATTGCGGTAAGACTAGGGCTGCTAATGCTAATTAAGCTCGGTGCAAGACGTGGGAAGAACTTTATTGTATGGACGGACAACACGACCACGGAGACGGTGATAAACAAACGGAAATCAAAAGACAAGTTTGTAAACGACTAATGGAAAATCATCCAAAATATCCTGATTGAGCGGCAGATAAATCTGCTAGCGAGAAGAGTGATTTCAAAGGAGAACCGGGCTGACGTGCTTTCACTAGGATCACGGAGGAGCCACTGTAGTAGCAACCAGATAGAGATAGAAGTACCTACAGACTTACAAAGCTTAATAGAACAAGTACTATAGTAATGAATGCGTTACAATCTGCGCAGCGGCGCAAGGAAATGATTTGGAGCACGGTAGCTAGAGTTGGGTGTGGATAGGCTAGCTCCGAGCAGGGCTCCAGTCCCCTGGAGTTACGGGTTGGGCTCGGACCTTAGGGAGATGTCCCTAGACAGCCTAGATGGAGTGTGGTGACCTGAAAGGCACCCGCCCCCCTCTCCTCTCAAGGCCCAGCTAGCAGAATCAAAGTGCTTGCGGGAGGCAAAGAGAGAGGGAAAGGGATTCCATCCCACCACAACCCATACTCGAGCAGCTTGGAGAGAACAGGAATCTCGGGCTGCTCTAGATGACTAAGAGGAATTTACCCTACATTAGTTGTTGAAAGAGTCAACCAAAAGAGCGCGCCAGTACGCGCTACAAAGATAAATTCCTCCACGGGCTGCTAACATAGCCGCGGATTGGACGACAGTTCCGGTGATGACCGGCCGGCTCGGCTGGCGGTTCTCTGGCTGTCCCCTGCTGTCCCGCGAGGCTGACGTAATCGCGGCAAAGAATTCAGTACCAAAAGAAAAGATCGGCGGTGCCTTTGCATGAATCCGCCACCTTCTCCCTCTTTCCTCACCATCGTCATTAAGTACTTGCTTTTATTTCCTCTCCCCCCATCTCCACAGTAGATCCGCAAGCAGCAGCCATGAGGCGGGCAGAGCTCGGTCTCGGGTTGATCCTCAAGCCACGCTCGTTCGTCATCAGTTCTCCAACACATGCCCTCCTCCCAAGGCCATTCGACAAGCTCCTTCAAAACAACTCGTCGTAGATTCGTCCGAGTCAATGAGAGCAACGAAACCGGGATCGAGCTAGCACCCTGTTGGAAACCAGAATGGAGATGTCCTGTCGAAAAATATATGCTGGGACTGGCACTTTGAATACTAGTTTTGCCAGGGGCGGCAAGCACACATTTAGTGGTTAGTCTCCCAATGATTTCGGTATGGATGTTTATTGCCTAAATTTTTCTTTCTAGTCCTCGGCCTGACTTGTCACTCGGACTGGAACAAATTATAGGCATCTCGCAAATCGAAGCCGGCGCACATTGATCTGATGCTGGTAAGCAGTGAAATCTATGCTATTATCTACCATTGTGCACTGTCATTTGCCAACCCAGTCCGTTTTTTGAAACAGGGAAATTTGGATGGTCAGAAGCCAGTCAAAGTGTTCGATCACAATTAAAAGGATGCTGCATGGACGTCGCTTTGAGAGCATCTCCAACGGACTCGCTAAAGCGGGACTCGCGACCCCAATTTAGCGAGTCGGGCGAGTTTTCGGGGTCCAACGGACTCGCTATACGACTCGCCAAACGCCTCCCGAGTCGCCTCAACTCGCCACAGCCCTCCACTTGTGGCGAGTCTGCTCCAACCCGACACTTGCCTCTTGGACCACACCTCGCACCAGCTCGCACCCCACGCACACCTATACCGCACGCCACCTCACCTACTGGCTGATCCTCTTTTCATTCAATTGGATCTCGCTGCCGATGAGCGATCATCAATAGGATGACTGGGCATCGATGCCCATGACCGGTCATCAATAGGATGACCGGACATTGAGACCGATCACCGGGAATCAAGACTGATGATCGGTCATTGACACCGATTACCGGGCATCGAGACGGATGACCGGTCATCGAAGCCGATGCCCGGTCATTGAGAGTGATGACCGGTCATCAAGACCGATGACCGAGAATCGGGACTGATGACCGGTCATTAAAACCGATGACTGGGCATCAAGACTGATGGCCGGTCATCAAGACCAAAGACCGGGCATTGAGACTGAGGACCGGTCATCAAGACCGATGACCGGGCATCGAGAATGATGACCATGACTGGATGCCCTATTGATGACCGGGCATGATGCACATGGCCGGTTATTGAGAGGATGACTGGCGGGTGTTCAAGAATCGGAAGGATGACCAGGAGCTGGTCATCTGTCTGTGTGGCTCGAAGGGCAAGTTGTGGTATTGCCGACAACAAGTTGGTCCAGCCTCTTTTTGGGTCTCGATTTCTGGCGAGTCGGCTGTGGACCAAGCCTGGGATACCCCGTTACATGTGGTCCAGGGCCGCGACCCAGGGTCTGCGCGATCCAGGGACCGTTGGAGATGCTCTGACCATTTGCAGACGATCCCGACATCTATGTCTCACACCGAGTAACAACTGGCGTCTCTTGTTTTTGCAATCGGATGCAGCTAAGATTATCTTGGGGTTTGCAGACTTCGAACCCGACATCATGGCCGTATTCCTCCAGGAGATCGTTCAACTCTAACCTCAGCAAACCAAGATCACAGATCGTGACAAAAGTAGGCCAAATGCATTTCGCCGGCTCCACGATCTTGCTAACCCTCCTAAAAACTCATCTCATTCAATTACAGGACAAGATGGAAGCAAACGACCAATGATATGGAAACTCGGTTGAGCAACCAACCAACCTTCCATCAGGGATTTGAAACAACAAGTTCCACCTGTAATGTGGAGGTACCTTGGCATGCAGCTATTGTCATAGCCCTTTCACGTGTGGCAGGGGGGCCCGTAGGTATGATGATGACTCAGGTGAGGCTATTCCGCAAGAATTTAAGATAGGGCCAATCGGGGCTTAAAACATATAACTAAGGGGGACATAGATTTTTACAAAGTGCCTTTTACAATGTACAAGGCCGTGTAAAAGGTGTGCTGTGTAAATTTACCCAAACACTGGGGTCATGTGTAGTTTTACAAAGTGTTGACCCAATTTGTCACCTGGCAAAGTCAGACCCTGTGAAAAGGCTCTTGTATTATAGTACGCTCATTGGTCCAACTACAGTATTACACCACCACATTTACAGTGTGGCCGGTTGCACTGTATAAAATTCCCAATTGGAGGGACCACATGGAATTTTACTATCATACAGCCAGAAAACAGATTACAAGACTGGTAAAAATACAGCTTCTGCCGCTCTCCATTAGAAATACAAGCACACTTTCATCAATTTACATTGTTCATACATATCTATCAAAAAGGCCGTGTGTATCAAGAAGATCAGGAGGAATCTCGGTCGGCATCAGCCTGTTTGATCCATACCATAAGAACTCCTCCCCTCTCCCAATGCGCTTCCCCCCCATCCAGGATCCTGCTTGGCCCACATTCTGATGTCCTCCTCTCCCTTGTTAGATTGTGACCCTCCGGGGTCCAACCCATCAAGCATAGTCCTGCCAAATAACCCAGAAGACCTTCCCGTCTCTAAATCCTTGAGTGTAGTTACCAAGTGGGAGTTGCCACTTGATCTTGCAAGTTTCCAAACATTTATTGATCACGGATGTACTCTGGACCGTGAAAACTATCCAATCTACCCCAACGGTGCAACCATTTTTGTCAAAGATGCTGATCAGGTAGTTGTGAATTTTGGATTTGTTGGATTTACAAAAACCACTGGAGTGGAGAAGCGAGCAAAGGGAGTCTGGAAAATCCAGAGGTTCTACTGCCTTGGGGCCCTGGTTTGCGACATGGATACTTGTCAGGGGTTTGGCTCGCCCCCAACTGCCAGGGGCAGCTTCCAGGATTACCTAGACAGGTGAGTTTTTACGAGTTTTGTCAGATCTTGGCTCCATGTCCTTACATGTACAACAATGCCTTGCTGTTTGATACTTTCAGGAAGCCAAAGTGTCCAGGAGCCGCCAGACAATGCCCGGGGAATGTTATCTGGGTTTCTTGTGAAGGAACAGCCACACGATTTGATTTCCACGTCCCATCTGGGTGGGGGTTACTCCGCCATCGAGGTTTACACCAGCATCCATGGCCAGAAGCCAAAAAACCCGAGCCCCTCTCACGTGCAGATCTCAAAGCTGAGATAGTCAAGAACCCAACCAAAGGAGCATTGAAATTGAAGGTTGGTCAGGCTCGATTTTCTTTCCACATACATGTTCAGCTTGTTTATTTCTGCCGGGTCTTTTTCCAGATGGGTCAGACCGACAGCCTCAATGATCCTCACACAATTGTGACTGAGATTCACAGTTTACTGGTCAACGCCGATCGCTTGAGATATTACCGCCGCCTTATGCTACAAGAGCTCAACATTGTGCCTGACAAGTTAGGCGCGGGCATTGGGGATAAGTTTCTGATGGACATGTTCAAATGGAACAAGTAAGTCTGGTCCTATCTCCTTGTTCATTTCTAATTCTCTCCTTATTGATTTATTATTTCCGGCTAGGCATGGGCTGCTGGTTATCTTGTTGGGATTTCAGACCGACTGTGAACACTTCACATTCCAAATGAAGTGGATGGCCGAACGGATGTTGGCTCAAGATGAAAACAACAACGTCTACCAAGGAGGCCTCATATCGGACGTGACCTATTGATTTTTTGAGAATGGTTACTTATTTACAACATCAATGTTTTGCAAGCAAACCACCCGGTGGATTCCGGTCCAGCTTTCTTGGATTAGGGGCCTCAGCACCAATTACTACAAGCTGCATTTCTTGGCGCTGTTGAGACAGTTTGTTTGGCTTGACTTGACCCCCACGGAGCGTGATCTGATGGTTTGCTAAGTGGTTGATTTCTTGCTGGCACAAACTGAAGGCTTCAAAGCGGCATACATGGACATCTTTGCATGTACCGATCCTACTTGAGCGGCTAAGATTATCAAAGGGTGTCACCAGCACTTCCACGCGCAAGTGACACAAGTGAGGCGCAATCGTTCAATCCTCTCCGCAGATCAAGATGTGAGTTTCATGATTCCTTTCGGCCTTTCATCTTCTTCCCCTCGGCTTCAAGAGATCTTACTAGCTTGTTTCAGGCCAACTTCCAAAAAAAGTGCATGGCCTTACTAGATCCAATTGAAGAAGACGGTCCTACACCCAAGGAGAAGATTGACGAGATACAACGCCTTTTCCCTAATACTAAGCGCTGGCTTGACTGGTGGACAATGTCCGATGTCCAATCAATGCTATTTCCCTTGCGTCGACCCATGTTGGATGACCACCCAGACGGCAATGATGGACTGCCCAACACAACCAGCATGCATCGGGTCTATTACATGATAAGGTGAGGATCCAATCAGCCTTTTTTTTGTTTCTCAAATTTGAATCTGATTCTCATGATGTCTCTAGTTTGGGGAAGAAATGCCTAATGGTAGGCATGGTGGAGCTCTTTAGTTACATCAATGTCTTGGAGGAAGAGTTTAATGCTTTCATGTGTTGAATCTCTGTCAAATATGGATCCCAGAAGTCAACATTACGCATTCGATGGGCTGGGCCAAACCCACAAAGCAAAAATTTATCAATGACGGTTGCCCGCCGGATACCACTGCTGCTCTTCTGGACGGACCGGATCCTTCTACCAAGAAGAAGAATCTAAGTCATCCAAAAAAATCTCAGAATGTCGACCGAAGTGAGTGGTCAACATACCAATCATACACTGCCTCCTCCAAGGATCACTTGAGGAACCGATGTTGGATGGCCGCCGCCATGGAATCCTTGTTTGCGCTGTAAAACCCTCTCTGGCTTTGCAACAGCACTGGGAAAGGGTCTTTGCTTTTTTATAATCTTGTCCTCCACTTTGGTTCCCAAACAACCTTCAATCTTAGAAAGATCGGCCGCATCAGAACTGTATTGACAAACGGACAGTCAAAACTGTTCAAGATCTGCAACAAAAAGCATCAAGCAAACTTTCAGCCTGGTTCCTTTGCTTTGTGCAACTTCTTCTTGGAGCTGCTATTAGACCCCAAGAGAAATCAAACCAAAGCTTTGAATGGACTGTTTGAACTTGTCAGCACAGGGAGTTCATGTGCAAATCGGCGAAGCCTTGCTTGGAACAGAAAACCCAATCACTGACCACTATCAAGATTGAAAGGAGCATGTTTCAAGCCAACAATGTTTCTGAAGCTGATGTTTTGGGCCTGATTGATGTTTGGACTACTACTGGGCTTCCCAAATCACCCGAGCTTGTGTGTCGATGTGATTCAATCTTGGGTACAACTGAGAAGATTCCGAAAGCCAGAGTTAGACCTTCCAAGAAGGTCAAGAATGTCGATCTTGAACCCGAAGTCACGGTAGTTTCTAACACGCAAAACAATCCAAATCATCGAGTGGTGTATGTTTAGGAGAAGTCACAACTTGCATTCAAAGACGAACTGCCTCCTCAACACCTTTATTTCTTTTTCAAAGTGACTTCAATTACCAATCCTATTGAGCAGCAGGAATACATGCAATCTTTGAACTGGCCGTACCAACTGAAAATTGCGGGTGAAACATACACCCTATTTTCTCGCGGATTTTGGAACGGGTACCACTACTGGTGCAAAGTGGTCCGGAGCGGCTGTGGCAGCACCACTGGTGTATGGCTGCATGACAATCAAAAAAATGAAGGTATTGCCAGACTGGTGAATACTGATGCCTCATCCATTGGAGGCTGTCATCTGTTCAACAGCTGGATCTTTTACTCCCGTCGCTGGACCGCCTCCGAGGAGAAATATGTACGGGAATCAATTGCGAAGATAAGCAATGACCACCCAAACGCCAAAGGCAATACTCTGTTTGTGCACTTGGGAAAGTTGATCAACCCTCAAGTTGAATCCGTCCCGGTTATCAAATCTTTGGAGCCTCTAGATGGTGGCGAGTATGTGGACAACTATGGGGATTTGGAAGCGAGCGACCTAGATTACAACTTGGACAACTCTAGTGAGGCCAATTCTGAGTCCAATGATGAAGACGCTTCCAAAAATGTGGTCTCACATCCAACAAAACCCCTTTCCAATAAATCTATCAAGTTAAAGCTAAAGCTCAACCCCTCTTCGCATCCGGTGCAAGAAACTGTCAGGATTCGGGACCTGGCCCAAATGGCCCGGGTACAGCCCCTGTACTTCCCAACTTGGAGACTGACAACCCGAATCTCTCATCATCAGCATCACTCAGCCATTCACCTATTCGTAAGTACAACAAACCCGTGCATTCCTGAAACCAAAGCAACCAAACCGGTTGATATGCCAAAGCTAACCAGTCCCTTGCCATACCGCTCCATTCAGGCAAAGAAAACATGGACCAAGAAACCAACCAGAACGGTCAGGTCGACACAACCCTGCTCTCTGATCTGGACCAACCCAGCCAGCAACCGAGCGCCCTAAACGCCTTGTAGGGAAAACCCTGGACCCTGTGACCTAACCAGGCCAAAACTTGTGCGTAATCTCTGAAGCCACATCAGCAAACATCTCAAGTATAAAAGGCCTAACTTTCTGTGCTCTGTTTCTTTTTTCCCCAGCTACTGTCCACTTCCCTTTGACCAAACACCAGCTCAAACCAGTTCACCCCCCCTTTTCACCACAACTCAGATCTGCTCTTCACACGCTCAACACCAATACTCCGCACCAATCCTTTTTCATTGTTATCATCGGCAGCTTGCAACGAACTCGTACCGCACTCTTGTTATTCTCAGATCTCCTTTTTCCCAAAATAGGGGAGTGCAGCTAGATGCACTCCAAAAAAAATGAAGTGCAAGCCCAAGCACTCCACCTTCTCAGTGAAGGATTTTGGCTTTGCACTCCAGCTAGCAAATACCAAATGGAGTGCATTGGGGTGCACTCCAAGTCTCCTTTTTTTTGGAGTGCCCACAGCAATCACACCTCTCGATGACCGGTCTGGACCGGTCATTGAGGGGACTCACACGACCGGTCATCCAGAGGACTCATACCTCTCGATGACCGGCGCGGACCATTCATCAGTCACACCTCTTGATGACCGGTGTGTACCGGTCAACGAGGGCAGGTGCTACTCTCGATGACCGGTCTTTACCGGTCATCGAGGGGACTCCCACCTCTCGATGACCGGCGCGGACCGGTCATCAGTCACACCTCCCGATTACCGGCACAGACCGGTCATCAGTCACACCTCCCGATGACCGGCACAGACCGGTCATCAGTCACACCTCCCGATGACCGGCACAGACCGGTCATCAGTCACACCTCCTGATGACTGGCACAGACCGGTCATCAGTCACACCTCCCGATGACCAGCACAGACCGGTCATTGAGAGGACTCACACCTCTCGATGACCGGTCACCACCGGTCATCGGGAGGACTCACACCTCTTGATTATTGGTCAGACCGGTCATCGAGGGGACTCACACCTCTCGACATCTCCGGTCATCGAGGTGAGTCACATCCCTCGATGACCGGTCAGAACGGTCATCGAGGGGAATAACACCTCCTCTGGATGACCTGTGTGTACCAGTCATTGAGGGGAGGCGCTACTCTCAATGACCGGTCATCAAGAGATGTGACTCACCTCGATGACCGGAGATGACCGGTCATCGAGTGTTATTACCCTCAATGACCGGTCTGACCGGTCATTGGGTGGTGTGAGCGGTGTGAGCCCTCTCGATGACCGACCGGTCATTGGGAGCATTGAGAGGTGTGAGTCCCTTCGATGACCGGTCTGTGCCGGTCACCAAGGGGAGCAGCACCTCCTCTCGATGACCGGTCAGACCGACCGGTCATTGAGAGTAGCGCCTCCCCTCGATGACTGGTACACACCGGTCATCCAGAGGAGGTGTTATTCCCCTCGATGACAGGTCTGACCGGTCATTGAGGGATGTGACTCACCTCGATGACCGGAGATGACCGGTCATCAAGAGGTGTTATTACCCTCGATGACCGGTCAGACCCTTGATGACCGGTCAGACCCTCGATGACTGGTCAGACCCTCGATGACCGGTCTGACCGGTCATCGAGAGATGTGACTCACCTCGATGACCGGTGATGACCGGTCATCAAGAGGAGGTGTTAATCAGCCTTGATGACCGGTGTGACCGATTATTGAGGTTTGAGTCCCCTCAATGACCGGTCTGTGCCGGTCATCGGGAGGTGTGACCGGTCCGCGCCGGTCATCGAGAGGTGTGAGTCCCCTCGGTTACTGACACAGACCGGTCATCAAGAGGTGTGATTTCTGTGATTTCCCTCAATGACCGGCGGTCTGGTACAGACTGGTCATTGAGAGGAGATTTTAATCTGCTCAATGCCGGTCTGTACAGGTCATGGATATCAGGAGGATCAAGTGGGGTGTGTTTGTACATAGCCCAGTTGAAGTTGTAGGCACTCCAGCTCTGGCTGGAGTGCACAGTACTGCACTCCCCTTTTGAGGAGGAGAAATATCAGGAATGGAGTGCTGGTGGAATGCACTCCAATCTGATGGAGTGAGACTCATGGGCACTCATTACATTTCCTGGCCACTGGAGTTCTTTGTGGTGCACTCCAAAGAGTCTTGAGTCCCCGGTTCTGCACTCCAATTGACTTGAAGTACTCTAGTCTGTACTCCAACAATCATTGGAGTGCACACTCCATACACTCACTTTTGGAGTGCTTTTGGGATTTTTTTGGAGTGCATTTAGGCTTACCCCTGCCCTTAAGGTACAAGATTATCATTTGTTTCGTTTCCTCACTTCTTTTCTCATGAAGAAAACCATGAGCTGACTAAAGATGAAATTTAAACCTTAAGTCTTGTTATTCTTACAGATTTACAGTCTCGGGACCCTTTGAACAAACAAACCCCTCAAATCAAACGACTTAAAAGGGCAGCGAAGCAATGGCATCAAGCATTGCAACCAAGGAAGAACTAGCGTGTCTTCTCACTCTACAGGGAGACACCAACTACGCTCTCTGGTTCCTTTGCATGCGGACCTTTATGAAGAACAAAGATCTCTGGGGAGCAATCAACGTGGAACCCGGAGCAAACCCCGCCCGCGCTTTGAAGAAACAACTCAACGACGCTGCAGCAGTCATCAGCATGAAGATCTGCAATCGACTCTACCCCAGTCTAGTCACCAAAGAAAACAAAGACAACGGTTTTCTTCTATGGCGAAAAATCACCACACAGTACTCAAGGTACACTGCACATCGCTTTACCAGATGCACTACAGCGTGGGACAATCTTTGGTTCAACGGGCACATGCTTGACTTCCTGGACGGCCTCGACCGCTGTCTCACCAACTTTGCCGCCATAGGCGAGGCTCGCAACAGCAGAGACATTTGTGGACACATTGTTGCCAAGCTTGGTTCCTCTCGTCGCGCCCTCACCGACTCGTTTCTCATGCAGCCCGATCTCATGCGCAACCATGAGCTCCTCATCAGCAAACTAAGAGACATTGCTGAGGAAGAAGAACCCTCCAGACGCAAATCACCTGCTGAGAAAACCGCCACAGCACTCAGCGCCAGAACCAGACCTCCTCCCGGATGCAGAAACGGTCAACACAACCCGGAAGCGGCCCACACTGACGACCAAAGCTGGGCACTACATCCTGAGAAGTGACTGGTTTGGAAACCTTGCATGGCACCCACCCAACACACCACCACAACCTCCACCAACAGCCTCGTCCTGCATTTGCCAACGTCACCACCGCCAGCATGTTCTCAGCCACCCCTCTTGTGCTTCCCTTGGTGTTGGACTCCGGAGCATCTCACCACATGTTCAACGACTTGACATTCTTCTCTACGGCTTCCGACTGCAACATTCCCATCAGCACTGGCAAAAACTCCATTGACTTAACAGCCACCAAAATCAGCACCGCCAGCGTCATCGATTCAAGAGGGAAAATAGTAGTTCTCGACGAGTGTCTTTACGTTCCTGGTCTAACTCGCAACCTCCTCTCTATAGGATGATTCCTCCGCACTTCTGTTAAAATTTCCAGGACTAGGGATCTCTGCACAGTCTCAATCAATGGAGTGGCCATCTTCAACTGCGTACTCCGCAATGACATCCTGGAATTGAAAGACAACATAGGCCCAATACCACCCGCTACATCTGCGCTGGTCACCAAGACTCACTCAGGAGAAACCACCGCCTTCAAAACCTGGCATGCAAGACTTGGACACGCGGGAGTAGCTAGGATCAGAGAAGCCGTCTCCGATAGAAGCATTGTCAACAAAACTGCGTGTGACACTTGCATGAAAGGGAAATCCTGTCGCTCTCCCTTCAAGAGTCACTTCGACAAGACCTCTCATCCATTGGAAGTCGTTCATGGAGATCTTGTTGGCCCCATCACGCCTGCCACCAACGCTGGCTCCAGGTACTTCCTCACCCTTGTCGACCAACACACGGGATACATCAGTGTGACCCTCCTCAAGCAAAAGTCAGAAGCGACATCGGCGATTGCTGACTTCAAGTGTTTCTTTGAGCGTCAAACCAGACACCTTATCAAGAAGTTTGTCACCGACGGTGGAGGAGAATTCTGCAATTGAGAACTTTCCGACACTCTTTGACACAACAGCATACAACACAACGTTTCACCACCATACACTCCTCAGCACAACGGCGTGGCGGAACAAGCAAACAAAACTATCATCAAAATGTTGCGCTGCATGCTGGTGCAATCAGGCCTGGCGAAGGAGTGGTGGGGAGAGGCCGTGCTCACAGCCATGGCTACCACCAACTGTCTCCCCTTGCTGAGCAAAAGCAAAATCAGTCCTCTCAAGCAACTCTTTGGTAAACCTCCCAACATGGCCTTCTTTCGCCCGTTTGGCTGCAAGACCTGGGTCATCAAGCCCAACCAACTCCGGACGGCGAAGTTTGATCCCATTGCGTGGGAGGGCATTCTGCTTGGCTATGCCAATGACTACTCGGCATACAGGGTTGTTTGGCTTGAGGATAAAAAGATTGTGGAAACCAGGAACGCCTACTTCGACGAGTCGATCTTCCCCTCTCTTTTGGCGCTCAACCCCAGCACCAACATTTATCCCAATGAACGCCTCCCAGACTTCTCCAGCACCGCCCCCCTTCCCCTAATGACCGACGACAGCGATGAGGACGACCTCCCTGCATCTACTCCTGCCACCGCCATCCCGGAGATGCTGGAGGAAACCAAGGATGAGGATCGCATGGATATCAATGGTGACTCGGAGCCCAGCCCCCTCAGACAACGGCTCATCCTGCGCCTGGGTCCGCACCCCACTCAGATCACCAGCAACATTGACTCCTCCAACATTGTAAATCATCCTCGGCGCTCTGCGGCAACCTACAGCACGCTCACAGTGGAACCCAGCAACCACTTCCAGGCCATGAGGTGCGATGAAAGTGAGCATTGGAAATTCGCCAAACTCAGAGAGATCCATAACATGCGCGATCACAACGTCTGGACTGAAATCCCGTGCCTTCCGTCACACTCCACTATCCCTTCCACCTGGGCCTACAAGAAAAAACTCGGCTCCGACAATCAGGTCACTGAGTACAAGGCACGCATCTGTGCTCAAGGCTTTCGCCAAACATATGGGCTGAACTTCAACACCAAATACGCTCCCACCGGAAAACCGTCCTCGTTACACCTTCTTCTCTCTCATGCGGTCTCCAACTCACTCCGTATTCACCAGCTCAACATCAAAAGTGCTTTTCTCACCTGTCAGCTAGATGAGACCGTCTACATGTTACCACCTCCTGGTTACAAACCGGGAGAGAACATCGTCCTTCACCTCCAGAAGGCCATCTATGGCCTCAAACAGGCATCACTTGCTTGGTACAAAGGATTAAGCCGTTTCCTCGTTTCCATTGGCTTCTCGGTTTCTCTCGCCAACCCTTGCGTTTTCTGGCGTACTCTGCCTAGCCCTCTCTGGATCTTTTCTCATGTCGATGATCTCATCATTGTTGGGATGGACCCCGAGTCCTTTTGGGTCCAGATGGCGGGGGAATTCTCCATCAAATACATGGGGGATGCCTCCTTCCTTCTTGGCATGAAGCTTGAGCGTGTGTTGGGTGGCTTCGTTCTTCATCAGTCACAGTACATCGAACGCAAACTAGTCGAATTCGACGTCACTTCCCTTCCCAATGCATCCTGTCCTCTTGACCCGCGCACTCACCTGGCCAAAGCCTCTCAAGCTGACATTGACCGTCTCGCCCCACTCCACATCAACTACAGAGCCCTCATTGGCTCACTCAATTATCTTAGTATCCTCACACGCCCCAATATCTCGTTCGCGGTCAGCAAACTGTCTCAATTCCTCAAGAATCCCGGGGGCGGCATCTCTGACTACACCGCGGCGTTACAGGTTTTCCGTTACCTCAAAGGCACCATAAACCGCGGCTTGCTCTTTTGCCCCTGCACCGCGACTCCTCTTCTAAGCTCCGTCGACGCTGACTGGGGCAATTGCCCGGACTCCAGACGTTCTCACACTGGGTACGTTGTTCTGTGGAACGGCCACCTTATCTCGTGGAAATCCACCAAACAATGTACCGTCTCCCTGTCTTCCACGGAGGCTGAATACAAAGCACTCATGGATGCCAGCAAGGAGTTGGCATGGATGACCAATCTCATGAAAGAGATCCTCTGCGACGTCTCTCGTCCGACTTCTGTTGTTTGCATCGACAACCGCGGCGCTATGGACCTAGCGCACAGTGAAACCAGTCAAAATGGTTTCCGTACCAAACACATGGACCTACGACTTCACTTTGTTCGGGACCTGATTCAATCCAAAATCATTCGGCTCTGCTATGTCCCTTCTGCAAACAAAATCGCTGACTTCCTCACCAAACCGGTCGGCCGCAGCAAGATTGCTCAAGCTCTTCGACATCTGACCAGGGACGCCACGAGCATCTCTGCTTCGCGCTCCGACGCACGAAGCATGGCAGCCTGTCAGGATTTGGGACCTGGCCCGAATGGCCCGGGTACAGCCCCTGTGCTTCTCAACTTGGAGACTGACAACCTGAATCTCTCATCATCAGCATCACTCAGCCATTCACCCATTCGTAAGTACAACAAACCCGTGCATTCCTGAAACCAAAGCAACCAAACCGGTTGATATGCCAAAGCTAACCAGTCCCTTGCCATACCGCTCCATTCAGGCAAAGAAAACATGGACCAAGAAACCAACCAGAACGGTCAGGTCGACACAACCCTGCTCTCTGATCTGGACCAACCCAGCCAGCAACTGAGCGCCCTAAACGCCATGTAGGGCAAACCCTGGACCCTGTGACCTAACCAGGCCAAAACTTGTGCGTACTCTCTGAAGCCACATCAGCGAACATCTCGAGTATAAAAGGCCTAACTTTCTGTGCTCTGTTTCTTTTTTCCCCAGCTACTGTCCACTTCCCTTTGACCAAACACCAGCTCAAACCAGTTCACCCCCCCTTTTCACCACAACTCAGATCTGCTCTTCACACGCTCAACACCAATACTCCGCACCAATCCTTTTTCATTGTTATCATTGGCAGCTTGCGACAAACTCGTACCGCACTCTTGTTATTCTCAGATCTCCTTTTTCTTTTATCTTGTTCTCTCACTTTTCCATGCTACTCCAGAACATATCCTCACTTGTCTACCACTGCCCTTAAGGTACAAGATTATCATTTGTTTTGTTTCCTCACTTCTTTTCTCATGAAGAACACCATGAGCTGACTAAAGATGAAATTTAAACCTTAAGTCTCGTTATTCTTACAGAAACATCCCAGAAAGTGGACACCAACCCAGCCGGACAGCCAAAATCACTTGACGCAAACGCTGCCCCTGTGGATGAAGCCAATCAGCCACAGTCAACCCAAAGAAGAAAGAGGACTTGCAGTTCAAGAAAGTAGTTCTTTTTTCCCTATATTTCTTAGTAATCCTTAGTCTTTTCTGTACCTTGTAAATTCCATCAACCAGCTTGTAAATTTGCTTTTACAAAGTCTGGAATGAAATTTTGCCTTACGCGGTGCTGTTAATTTACCGCTGGGAGATCAATACTTGAGATTTGCATGGAGTTCTGTTTACAAAGTGCCACCCTGAAAAAGGATGCCTTGTAAAATTGTACATAGGTAATTACATTCTTACTTTTACAGGGCTCTTTTCACATGGCCTCCCTTTGCAAGGTGACAAATCAGGCGGCCCCAGCGTAAAACTACACATAGCCCCCTCAAATGTACACTTTTACAGGGTCCTCACTTTACAGGGCCTTGTACCCTGTAAAAAGGACTTTGTAAAAATCATCTGCCCCATAACTAAGAGCATTCGCATTTGTTTGCTAAGTTTTCGGGTTAAATAAGCCCGGGTTTGTGGGCAGGTTAGCTGACGAGGTTGCCTTCAAGTGGGCAAACGCATTGGTTCGGTCAGCTTCAGGCTAAAGTGCGCTGAAATGAGTCGCAGACCGCCCTAGCCTGAGGCTAGATTTCAGGTTAAGGCTTGCTAAATTTAGCTGACCTTAGCCTGAAGTCAAACCTGAGGCTTGTTGACCCGGGGTTAGCCCGGACCGATGCGATTGCCGCTCGGGTTAAGTTGCCCAAAATTGTCAACTTAACCCGACGATTGTGAATGCTCTAAATAAACATTTTTCATGTGAGCGTAGAAGTAAATATATAATAGAATAGCAATAGGCCAGGAAGCGAGCACGACAATGAGGGGCTAGCTAGCAAATATACAACGGGCATTTAACAGAAGAGGCTATAGTCGAGTGGTTTCCACTCGCAAGGGTTGCTGATCAGATGGCTCACCATGCCGGTGAACACGGAATTAATGATACGTTCATAAACATTGATGTTTTAAGCACAACGTGACACTGAACAGTAAGGGTGTTCAAAGTTGAAATCATAAAATTTTCAATGCATAAAATCATAAAATCATAAAACTTTCAAGTGATGATTTCATATGTACCATTCTAGAAATGTTGCTCTAATTTGAGTGCTTGGGTGCAACATATTTTTTCAGCTTAGAATTTTATGATTTTATGGTGTTATGATTTTATGCAAGTCAACTTTGAATACCCTAAGTGAGGGTCGGGCATAGTAGTACCCGCTCTGAATATCTGGTGCCGATTTTTTTCATGGAAATCAGGATTCACAAATGCAACTTGAATGTTAGTTTCAGTCGAGCCTCCAGTGTTTCGAGATCAACTGGACGTTGTCTGGGAACAGCGGATTTGGATGAGATAGACTCACCGGTAGGGGCTTCGAATTGGCCGGCGAAGGCAAGCCGCATGCGATGATCAACAAGAGAGCCAAAATGAGGGAGTTTGACATGTGAGACATGGCAGAGTTGGCTGTTATAGCCGATTGCAGCGGATTGATCGCTAGTTAGATGCACGTTTCTCTGAGTAGGGATAAGTCAACAACTGGTGGAGAAGGCTTACATTAGCGGTGTGTGGGTGGATGTGAAAACAAGTGTTGATGGGTGAGCGAGTGTGGTGGGTAGGGAACATGGAGGTGATGGGGGGTCCAAGTCGTGGTTGGATGGAGGTTTTATAGGCCATCCGGCCCCCTCATGACATCATCATTTGTTCCCTCTCCCATCGAACTCCAAGACGCCCCTCGGACTCTGTACATGGCCTCTGGCATCCGCCAGCGAGCAGTCTCTCGGCCGGCCTGACCTAACGTAGTAGGCTGGGTGTCTCTTAGGCACAAATGGACAGATAGATGGGAATTCCTCCATTCCGAGGTTGATTGGGAAATTGTTCAAGTTTTGCGTCCGCCGAGGTCCGCCGTGGGCCCCAATTATAAACAAAATTTTGAGTTTTATTTTGAAAGTATTCGAAAACAATTTTGAAACGAAAAAGAAATCAAAATGAAAGATTTTTGATTTCAAAAATCTCTTGCGCAAACTTCAAACAGCAGGGTGCACATATAAACATATGTGCATCCCTCACTGTCAAACTCATGTCAGAAACAGCAAAAAGAAAACAAAAACAAAAAAAATTATATTGTGTAAAATCTATATAATCTCTTGGTTACGCTTTAGCTCACAAAACAGAGCATGATGTGTTATTGAACAGTTGTTTTTTATCTACGTTGTGTTACGATTAGTAGAATGTTCTTTCATTAAAATAATCTCATTTTCCTTATAAAAAGCGATGATTCAATCTTGTTTCTATTTTTCCTTAAGAGACTTATTTTGTTATTTTATGTTATCTTCTCAAAAATAGTATTTTAGTTTTGTCTCAAAAGCCATAACAGTGTGGCATGTTCTTTACACTCACCAAGTAGCTTGCCTGAGTAGGCAGGTGCAAGCTGTCCGTGACACGGGCCAGCTGGATATCAATACAGCTGAAGTGTTCCGCCTCGGCTGGCTGAACCAGAATCCGCACACCGCATCACTACTCGCCATGATCCCCCTCCCACTCATGTTGTGTTACCGGGAGCGCAGTGGGAGGTGGGTGGAGTCCATGGAACCGTCCAGCCCTCCCTGTACGCGCTAAGCCCCAACGCACGAGATGGACGCCGACAAGCTGTACATGGAAGCTCGTGCTCTGGAGGCGCCGGAGATAGCGGGTACTGGGAGCCAGGGGAGGTCGTCTCCCAGAAACCTCAGGGCCCCCCTTTTCCCCTCAGAGCTCGCTCCTTTCCCCCAAGCTTCCCATCTCCCAGTCTCCCTCTCGCCAAGATCCTAGGATTGCTCAGTGCTCCTCAACTCGCTCCCACCATCCCAGATCTAAGACCTTTTTTTGCAAATCTAAGACCTTTCTTTTTCACACAAATTTCGTAATAGTACGTTCCCAAAACAAGCATTTCAACCCAAACAAATCCTCAGAAACACACAAACTCTCTCAGTCGCTTACTCATCCCCTCTTCCCGATCTCTGTCCTACCCCACAAACCTTGATAGTCGCAAAATGTCTGGACTGAACATCCAAGACACGATGAACAGCATCAAAGCCGCCCCTGTGGCGGATGAGGGCAGCCAAACGGCCCAACCACCCACCCAATCCCAAGAGTTGTACACAGATGCAAACCCGCAAGGCGCATTGTCCCAAGCCACAGGTCCAACCCTAAAACCAACCAAAGCGGTAAAGGTCACAAAGAGTAAAGTGGTCACTCAAGCCTCAGCAAAAAACCCCCCAGCTGCGCCAAGATGCGAACCGGCCCAAGAGGAAAACCCAGGAGGACCACTCAGAGACCCAGAAATCGCCAAGATCCTTGATCCCGCAAGTGGTAAGCCAGAGAGCAAATAGAGAAGTGGAGCAGTAAACAAATCAGTAAACTGACGGAAACCACAGCTGCCCCAACAGATCCAGTCACAGACAAAGCCAACCCACTTACCGTTGACAACAATGAGTTGTTGGAAGCCGAAGTCAACAGGGAAGCCCAATCCATACTAATGGCCCAAGATAATCAAGGCCAAGAAAACTGGAGATGAGGCAAAGGTGGAACGATACATGAAAATTTACAAAGCCGTCTTGGCATACAAGAAGACCGGCAACTCCAAAACGGCGATACCGACCGTCACTAAAGTGACAGCTCTAAGTGTTAACATCCCCTCCCCTCAAACACCAACCATCCCCCAAAAGAGGCCGGCAGAAGCTGCCAAGACAACCCAGGTCCAAACAGTTAAGTTCATAGCCGACTGATCCAATTCGCCTGACAACAGCGGTTTTCCCCCCTACTTCCACAAGTTGCTCCTTGAGTGTAAAGGACCCCTCCCCCTAACAATCTTCAACAGGGAGTGGCAGGAAAGAGCCCTAGCCAAGCACTCGAAGAAACGACCAAAGATTGAAGAAACCGCTGCGGAGAAAGGCCTCCAATACCACAGATTCCCCGTCCCGGACGAATTTTCCCAAAATTTTTCCGACTGGACCTTGAATCACCGCTGTTTTCACTTAACAATGCAAGATAGGTACAACTATCCGGTCCTGGCCAACTGGATCCTAGCCCACAAGGAGCATTGCGACCGGCTCCACAGGAAAAGGGGCTTCATGGTAGCCCTTTGTTACAACGTCAGGATTTGTAATAACGCCTTTGCGTTCTGAGTAGAAGAGAACGGAGAGGAATCCTTCTCCAATATCTCCCAATTCAAGCAGGAGACAGCGGATGAAGCAATTTCTACCTGCCAAGACTTCAACAAGATCGGACTTGCGGACAACCTCTACGCGATAGGAGACGGGAAGGTTGGAGGAGATCCCTTGAAAGGCATCCAACCCTTGAGACCGGCCAAGAACAACCCCCAGCCCAACCCAATCCACCCAAAACCAAACCGCAACCAAAAGGAAATCAAGAGGACGGGACCAACTCAGCCCAAGGACACTTGTCCCTCCCCCCCAAGCCTGACCAAGGTAGAGCCCCCCCCCCAGTAGCGGGTACAAAGGGAACCATTTCAACCCAAACCACATAGGTGGAAGCGTTAGAAACCGCAACAGAGACCAGTTGGTACCCCATTTCCCTCTGCTTTGTCCCTTTTCTCCTCCCCCCCCCCCCCCCTCCCTTTGGAAACCCAAGCTCTAACTCCTCTGTACGGACCGTTAGAACGGCACCCTTTTAGGGCTATCCAACACCCCATAAGACATGTTGCTCGCCACTCTCTACGTTTCCCCTTGCTCTCTCCTTTCCCCTCTCCCCCTTCCTGTGCTTGTTGGATTTCTATCTCTTCCTTCTGCCTCATTGTCTCCCCAGAGCTCTTGGTTGTCATTCTCATATCACCTTATGCCTGTCACACCTGATGTTTCCTTTTAGATTGGTCATGCTTCCTGTCTCACTAGCCATGTGACTTTGATCCCTGTCTAGATTAGCCCGATTAGCTTTCCAACTACTGTGTTTCCTTGTGCGCACTCGCTCTGCTTGTGATCCCTTGACTGTCACCAATCTCTCCTTGAGTTCCATCTGATTCCATCACCTTCTTTGCATATCCATTTTCATGTTGCCCACAAGTTGATTCCCTGTATGTAGTCTATATATACATAGCCTACAACCTGCAATCAACTCTCATCAGTTCTTCCTCTGTTTTTTCCGCGCCCACTATCCGAGCCGATCCGGTGAGCACTATCCCCCTCACCGTCCTCTCTCGAGCCCAAAGGCTCATCTCTGTGCCCTATTCGTGCTGCGGTCTTCTCGTGAAATCCCTTCAGTGCTGTTTTGTCACTTTCTCTGCCTTTTCTTTGTCACTTCCCCCCTCTCTCCCTTCCCTAGTTGTTAGCCTTTTCTTTAAACATCTGAGACACATAAGCAATGGAAAATCAATGAATCTCTGACATGCGCGATTCTTGAATTCTTGCTCATTGCAGGACAACTGAGTGCCCTGTCCCCCAAGAGCTATGTGAGAGTCCAAAGCCCCAAAAAGAGAACCCATCACCCCCAAAAAGAGAACCCATCACCCCCAACATGCCCAACATGGATAACGTGCGAAATGAACATCAAAGAATGGAGGAAAGCCCTGCTCCAAGCAGACCTTTCCGAGAAGTATAGTGATGTTGTCCGCGGCTTCCAAGAAGGCTTCCACCAAGGCATTTCAGACCATGACCTAGGCCCAAGCATTCCGTACTACACGCCACCAAACCACCAAGGAGCTCTCTTAGCAAGACAAAAAATTGAATCCACGATTGGCAAGGAGATTGCAGCATGTAGAATGTTCGGGCCATTCACACACAATCAGCTTATGGAGCGCTACGGATTTTTCCAAACTAACCCCCTTGGAGCCGCAATGAACGGAGATGGCTCAGTTCAACCAATAAACAACTTGTTGTTCCCCAGGAATGACCCAAGGATACCATCTGTCAACTCATTTGTGGACAAACTTGACTACATCACAACGTGGGATGATTTTGAGGCAACCTCAAGATTCTTCCGCAGCCAAAAGAAGCCCCTTCTCCTGGCAATCTTTGACTGGGAAAAGGCGTATTGCCAAATCCCAACGGCAGAAAGCCAATGGCGCTACCTGATGGTTAAGGATTTCAACGGCGGAATCCTTATTGACACCCGCATCGCGTTCGGAGGAGTAGCGGGATGTGGCTTGTTTGGTAGACCGGCGGACACCTGGAAGGAACTCATGAAAAGCGAGTTTGACCTCATCAATATTTTCAGATGGGTAGATGAAAATCTGTTTGTCAAGACACTTCACTCAACGGTAGAGATGGACCACATTGTAGCACGATCGGAACAACTTGGTGTCAAAACAAATGCAACCAAGTTCTCCCCATTCAAGGAAGAACAGAAGTATATTGGCTTCATCTGGAACACTAAGAAGTGTCAGTTTTTAAACTTGCGCATGGGTTTTGGTTTAGTCTATGCATGCGTTTATGCATGCAACAAGGATGCACATGCGTACACTTATCACTCTGTCAATCGGTTTCGTTGATCTCCCTGGACTCCAAACAACAACCTTATTCCTCCGCCAATAAAAATCTTCTCCCCTTTTTTTGTACTTCTCATTCTTCCATCTTCAATCATCACTCAATCATCAAACAACAAAATACTCAAAGCAAATTCTTCTTTGTTAATCAAATTGATTCAAATCCAACTCTAATAATCTCAACTCTTGCTGATTGCTAACATCTAGGAGGAGCTAGATTCAGCTTCTGGGCAGGTATTCATTTACAACATCTATTGGTTTTATGAATTATGTTATTGACTTAATTACTTCTTTTCTGATAGGCTGTTTCATCGTGATAACTCCTTGTGTTATACATTGTTGTCGTTGTGATTGTGTTGCAATTTTTTCTTTGATTTGATTTGTTTCTTTGAGGTATTTATCTTTACTTTATTATTATTATATCATTATAATTAACCAAGTCTAACAATTGTTTTCTATTCAAGTGTATTACTGTTATTGAGTTTATATTTATAACTGTTTCCATAAAGTAATTGACCTACCATTTTTACAAGAAGAAGACCGTCCGCCTCCCAGATGACAAAAAATACCAGCGGGTGCAGCAAGTCAAAGTGTTCCTTGCCCCCAACGCAGAATTCTTGTTTGCCCAAGTTGAGCAGTTAGCGGGCCGCCTGAACCACGTGTCGTATATCCTTCCACAACTGAGGTGCTACCTCAACAGCTTGTACCAATGGATGAATGGATGGATCTACCGGAGGAGGACCGCACACCCCCCAAGGACGCCAGGGCAGACCTTGAATACTGGCTATCAACCCTACTCCAATATAAAGAAACAAGGATGATACAGAACCCAGACCCTACTGAAATTGGGTGGGTGGGCAACACATCTACCGGCTTTGGAATAGGTGTCCTTGTTGGCAGAAGGTGGGCCCAATTCCAGCTAGCACAGGGCTGGGATAAAGGACCCAAACCAAAGAGAGACATCGCATGGCTAGAAACCGTAGCAATACGGCTAGGTCTCCTTCTCCTACAAGAGCTAGGCATCCGACCAGGTAAGACTCTAATAGTCTGGACAGACAACACTACGACCAAGACAGTCATTCTGCAACGGAAGTCTAAACACCCGGCCGTCAATGAGGAATGGAAGATTATACAGAAAATGCTGGTAGACATGGAAATTGACATTGTCTCCAGACGCGTCACATCCAAAGAAAACGCCGCGGACGCCTTGTCATGTGGAGACCGCTCAAAACATGACATGCAGTTCCAGGTGGCGGTAGTAGTGCCGTGGGACCTGGAAAATAGGCTATTTCAGGTGTAAACATGTTTTAGATCATTATTTCCTTTCCCCCTCTCCAATGTTTCCCCCTTGCTTTGGTGGCTGTTTCAACTCTCCCGGTTTCTCCCTCTCATGTGTAATAAAAAAAAAAATTGCTCCCATTTGCGCCCCTTCCTCTCAAGAAGAGCCACGCACCAAGCGAACCACCTCCGGGACATGTCGTCCTCCGACCTTCTGAACAGTCTGACAACCCTTGCTAAGAAGGGCTCCTGCTCTCCACGCAGGACGAACACTTTATCCTTGGATACAGGTGGAATACCCTTGCTTGCTATAACTCCGCTGTGAAGAAATACATCAAGTTCACAGAGAGCTCTGGCCGCATCCCATTCCACTTACCGCTGTCTGCAAAGGATATATATGATTTCTGCTACTGGGCAGGTTGCACCTTTGACCGTCAAGACGCTCATAAGGTTTCCTCCGTGACCCTATCAAAATACTTAGCGGGCCTCCAAATGTGGCACACAATGCATGATGCTCCCTACCCACACAAGACAAAGAACAAAGTCACCACTCTCTTGAAGTCCTCCGCCTACATCAACGCTAAACAGACCGCAAAGCCAAAAAAGAGAGCCGTCCTTGTGAGGCATCTGGTCATGCTCACGTCCGCCTGGATTAACGGGACCGCGTCCCAGAAGGCTCTCTTATACTTGTGTATTGTGGCCTTCTGGGGTTTGGCCCGCCTTGGCGAACTCACGTACAACAACAAGTCCGGTCCCCTCCGCGAATCGGCGTCAGTCCTCGTCCGTGAAGTCCAATTCCAGGTCGTTGGACCCAAGAAGAGAGCCGTCCTAGCGGTCAGAGGAGCCAAGACTGCAAGCCCCGGAGTGACTCAAGAGATCCACCTATCGTCCGTGAAATTCATGATATGCCCAATCTAATTAGCCCTTGAAAGACGGATCCGAGACGCCGCTGGACATGACACCTCATTGTTCGTATACTGGGACGCCGGGACGAGAGTCCACATCACTAAATCCTCCGCAACCCGCGCCTTAACCCAGTTCTGGAACGAAAATGGTTGCTCTGGGATCTCGGGACACTCCTTTCGGGTCAGTGGGACTTCATTCTTCCACGTGACCGGAGTCCGCAAGAACAACCTCTGCTGGCTCGGCCGGTGGGAGTCAGACTGCTACAAGTTATACATCCAAGAATACTCCTACGAGGAAAGCACAGACACTAGCAACGTTCTGCGAGAACTACAGCAATGCTGGGCGGCGTAAGCTCCCTCCTCCCTTGATGCAATTCAACCTTTCCCTTCAAGCAACCTCCCCATGTCATCTACTTGCCACTCATCGGGAAGGAGCAGACTCAGTATGTCAGAATACAGGAGATGATGCACAACCTGAAAAAAGGCGCAGGGGAGAAACAGACTGTCATGCAAAGACATGTAAGCACAGATGTTTCATCCCTCCAAACAAAAAGCCACAAGTGCGGTAGCTAACTCCGGGTTGTTTCATTGCAACTACAGCAGATGTCACTAGCAACAACACCCCTAGTACGCAAGCCACAGACTACAGAAGCCACAGCAGCAAGGCGAGCACGGTTCCAAGACCTTTGGACCAACAGTTCTATCGTCCGCATAGCTCTTTATACCACAGAATAACCAATCACCCAGCCAGCCTCAACTCTTGCATAAGTCCATTGACCAACAAGTGAGTGCAGATCCTATTTATAGCCAGACAGTCACATGATTGAGACTGACCAGGACGGTCTCTTAGCCACAGCCTTAACCGGGAAAACTCGTTGCAATCATAAACCGTCACCACAAGCGTGCACATTACAAGAGGTAGAAACATCTCTCCTCCTTTGACAGCTTATGCAATGGGCACTGAGTGAGCTAGCTGAATTGTAGCGTTAAAATCACAGACAACAGACTGTACTCTTTTCCGAAGCCGATCCCTTCCTACCTCAACCCTCCTCAAGACCTTGTGTCCTTTCTATTTTCTTCTTTCTCTCTTAAACTCAGAAGCACGGCAAACTGGCCTGCTCTTAGGTGATTAACTATTTCACTCCATCTCCTTATTGTACTCAGATAACGGCAATATTCCATTGTACATAGTTTTGATCTAAGTTTTCTAACATGAAATCGTAACTCTTAGTTGTCAGAATCTTTACAGATTTACAGTCTCAACCGCTCAAGCAACCTCACTCACCACTCGCAGCAACTAGGAGCAGGATTGAAAATGCCAACCGCCACCCAACAAGGCTCTCTTCCTCCAATCAGCATTCCAACTCCTGTAACCGCCATCACCAGCAAGAAGGAAGAAAAAGAAATCATTGTAATTCCAACCTTCAATGGCAGCAACTATGCTAATTGGCAGAACGCCATGAGTGCCTATCTGGAATTCAAGAAGCTATGGCCTGTTGTGGAAAAGGACACGTCCGAGTCAAATGATGACAAGATCAAGGAACAAAAGTTAGAGGCGTGGCTCATCCTCAACTTAAAAATTGTTCCTGAAATTCTCATGAGCTTGTCAAGCACCTGTGGACGCGACCCCAACAAGAAATGGAATTGATTGAAGACCAATTACGCCACGGCCACCATCTACGGCATATATCACATCTGGTTGCAGTATCTTCGAATCTCCTACAATGATGATCTCCTCAAATACATCATCAAGGTGGAGGCATCATTGGCAGAAATCAGCACCATTGGACTTAGCGTCATGAACAAGCTCATCAGCGTGAGCATTATTGAGAAGATCACTGAGAGAAGGCCCATCATCATGGAAAGGATCTTGGGCAACATGGAGATGCTGTTGAACCCATTTCTCCTACTCAATAATCTCAGACTAATCACAAACCATGAAAAAGTCACAAGAATGAAGACTCTCTTGAACGAACCCAACCCTTCATCAGGTCCTCCATCCGGTACAGCGCTAGCCACCAGCTCAAGAAAACAACCATTCATTGCATGCAAGAATGGGAGACACAACCCAGAGGCAATGCATGAAGAAAACCAATGCTGGACTCTTCATCCAGAGCTCGGGCCAATGTCATTGCTACGGAAGAAACAAGCAACCAACCTTGTTACAGCCACTAGCAGTGATGATCGAGGCAGCACCGGACAGAGCTACACGTATCACATCACGGCTGAGCAAGTTGAGAGAAACTCAATCATTCTAGACTCTGGAGCCAGTCAACATATGTTTAACTCTTTGGCATACTTCACTGAGACAACCCTCACCAACGTGCTTATAATCACAGGAACCGGCAACAATAACCCTGAGATGGTTGGCAGCAGAATCAGAACGGTCAAACTCAACTTCAGCAGCAACACGGTGATCACCCTTTGTAATGCCCTTTATGTTCCCAACCTCGCGACCAACCTCATTTCCTTTGCGCAGCTAATCAAAGACAAGGCTGAAATTTACAATGACAAAGGAAAAATGATGGTTAAAATCAACGGAAATCACAGGATGAAAATCAACACAAGCCAAAATCTCTTCAAGATCAAAGGAGCACTATCTCCAAAGTCAATTGCCTGGAGCACCACAGTCATAGCACGGGCAAATACCTTCATGAATTGGCATCAAAGACGCGGTCTGTGACCCCGCGCCCTGCGGACTCACAAGAACAATCACATAGGAATCACGGAACCGTCCCCGGCAGGACCCTTAGGCCTTGTCTCCCCGCGCCCTCCTAGCTCAGCAGGGAAGTACTGACCACTTCCTCTGAGCTAGGTGAGCACTCAATCATTCCTCTTCCCCCTCCCCCATTCCTTGTTGTATGTAGTGAGGGAAGTACTGACCACTTCCTCTGAGCTAGGCCTTTTGCAATAAAGAAAACCTTGGTTCTAGAAGTTTCCCTCCAAGACCTGAAAGTCTTGTCTCTGAGCCTGCCCCTGAATCTGAAAATCTAATCTGTTGTGAAGAGTCTATCTGAAGACCCTTACACGGTCATGCAAGTGCAGCCAGAATCAAGACAGTCCTCGGCAACATCGACCTCCCTTGAGAGAAAGCCGCCTGTGAAGCGTGTATGCAAGGCAAAATGATAAAACTGCCGTTCAAAGGAAGATTTTCTCCAACCAAAGAACCCCTTGATCAAGTCATACACGGTGACATTGTCGGCCCAATTTGGCCAGTCACAAACAGCAGATGCAGATACTTCCTCACCATCGTCAATCAGCACACTGGATTCATTCATCTCAGCCTCCTCAAGGAAAAATCTCAAGCAGTCTCCGCCATCCTTGAATACAAGACAAAGTTCAAAAAACAAACAAGCAAAACCATCAAAAAGACCAACGGAGGGGGGGGATTTCGCAACAACGCCCTCAGCAAAATTCTTAGGCATGAGGGCATTCAGCACAATGTATCTCCGCCCTACACTCCACAGCACAACAGGATCGCTGAAAGAGCCAATCGCACTGTCATTGAAATGACCAGATGCATCCTCATTCAGTCAAACATGGCTGCTGAATGGTGGGGAGAAGCTGCCCTCACTGCCACCTTGATCACCAATTCTCTGCCATTGCTAGCCAAAAGTTGGTCTCCGCCAATAACACTTTTTCTCAAGCTCCGTCCAAACACACCAGAAACTTTGTTTAAATTCCACCCCTGAAAAAACAAAATCATTGACAGGGTAAATTAAACTGCAAATTTGATTTTTTTTCTGTGGTTTGTTTTTGTATTGGAAAAAATATACATGTAGGTTAATTTGTGTGGAAGAGTGTACAATGCATAATTTTAGATAGAATTATTTTTCATCACCATGTTGGGAAGATAATTTGTCACAACAAGAAGTCAAAAATCTGTCATTCTTTTCTGATTTTCTTCCTTCATCATTCTTCAACCCATTCCTTTCCCTCCTGTATCCCTTTTTTATCTCATTGAAATAAACTGCAACTTTGAATTTTTTCCATGGTTTGGTTTTGTGTTAGAAAAAAAAACATCTGCCCAATTTGATGTGAAACTTGCTCGTGTGGTTTGTAGAGGGCATTTCATTGTTTACATGGTGCATCAATTTTTTCATGTTTCTCCATGTTGTGTATTTGGTTTTTTCTCATGCTTTGTTGAAGTATGTTGAGTGGGGCTCTTTCATTAGCTACAACTTCGATCATATACATGCATTTCTGGGTTGAAAGGGGCTTGGAGAGCGGAGTCAGTATTGGGGAGAAAGATGACATTTGAAGCCCCCCGGAAACAAAACTGGAGAGGGCTGGGGGTTTTTTGCTGGCTACTGGCTTGCAATCGTCTGTCAACTTGACTTGGTTGGATGGGGATGATGGGGGGTTTTGTGGGGCAGGGCACAACCTGGGGCGCGCGGGGAGATGGCAAGTGGGACGGGGCAGGCGACGGCGTTGGACGACGTCGGTGACGACAAGGGAGGAAGAGGGAGGATCTCTGATGATACGTCGGCTAGGCAGGCAGTGTTAGGAAGGAGAGGGATGGCAGCGGCCATGGGCGCGAAAACTTCAGCGGCGAACTGTCTAGCTTGCGGATCGTCCGAAAATGGTCGCCTGCGGAGTCGGAGAGCAGGGTGTTTTTGGACTTGAGGTTTTTGCACAGGGTCTGAAGCCGTTCTGAGTCTGTCTCGTCCCCCACAGTTGTTGTCGATGGCGATGGTGGAGGACGACAGCGACGCCGAGGATCTGCTCGGGCGGGTCGATGAGCATCTAGGCCGTCAGCCAGGGGCTGGTTAACACCGAGTCTGCTAAAAGATCATCCACGCCGGCCATGGGGTCCAGAAGCGCGACAGCTGCTGCAGCTACACCGGCAACAGCGTAGGCTCTGACTGGCCCTGAGTGTTGGGGGCACCAGTGCCCACGGAGACAAAATCAGTGGGGGGCGGGATGAGCAGCAAGCAGGCTGGCAACGGGCCGACGGAGTTGATGGTCGTCAATCGGGCAGCCGGGGGGTTATGTAGACCGAGCTGCTGCTCCAGATGGAGCGCCAGGGAACGGCCGAGTGCATCGTCAAGCGACTCGGAGCGTGCGGCGGTCAAGCAACTTGGAGCGTGCGGCGGTGGCTAGGCATCGTGTGAGGGGTCAGACAGTTGGCCAAACGCCTCCACCACAGGCTCTGAGCCCGCGGCCATCGTTGTCGGGGCTGTTGTTGGTGTGGTAGCAGGAGTACTGCTCATCATCCGGTTCAGGACATGGGCCGCATGGGCACCATCGAAGTCCAGTGGCTCGCCCTGCTTCAAGTTCTGCGCCGCCGTTCTGAAGGGGTCTGTTGGTCGGTGCCTTGGCAGGTCTGCAAGCGTGGGCAAGCCGATCGAAACCCTCTCGCACGAGTCCGTTCGAGGGTTGCAGGATTAGAGGAGGATAGCTGGCCAAACAGGGTTTGTGGAAGGCGGAACTACGTGACTGTTTAAAACAAAATTGTACATGCTAGTGTCAGCATGAGGAATTAAGAGCGTTGGTTGGAGGATGGAGTCGGGTTATGTACTCGCTATTTATCGGCCATCCATGAGCGATATGACGACGGCGAGCTTTAGCAAGGAAGATATGACGGGTCTGCTGTTGGTTTTTGGAATGGCGAGTCTGTGTCACTTCGATACAGAAAGGGGGTTAGTTTCTGCGGGCAATGAAGGGAGATGAGAAAAAGTTTGGAGCGGGAAAAAATTCACTCCGTGACCATGGGCAAAGCGGGAGAGAACAGCTGTGCTTAAGTAGAGCTACAAGTTACATAAGCTGAACCCATGTGCTGCACTCGGTCAAGATAAAAGCATCGAGATTGCATTTGCCATGTCCCTCAGCGCGAAGCAGCATGCATTTCTTCAACCTCAGCATTGAGAATGTTGCCGCTGTTTCCTGTATGCTGCCTTTTGCATCTACAGGTATCAGCAGTGCATCTGCACCGCCTTGGCATTAGGTGCTGAACAAACGGTATGTATGAGAAAAAACTTTTGATTTTTCACTTTTCCATCTACCACACCGGGAGAGGTAGAATGGAGGGGGGAAGCAGGATCTGGCCGCTGCTGGAGGGGGGGGAGTGAATCGGTCCGGTCGGACATAGCTGTGGCTACATGGTTAAGCTTAAGCTCCACTGCAAACTTACCTGGATCACGAAGTGCAAGGATTTGCACAAGCGAGGGACGGTAATTCCTTGCAAGTGCCATCCTTTTCTGGAAGGGCTTCAGTCATCAAGAGGTTGTTTGCAGCCTTTAACATCACCCTTACATTGATAACATACCATATCACCCCTCTTATCTGCAATAACCACTGAGCTCACTCTCATATTCTCATACTCTCATATCTCCTGGTTGCATATCACGCACCTGTCACAAGTTACCCGGTTCTTGGTTCAACTCCCAACTGACACTGCCAGCAAACAGGTGACGTAATCCGGGTTTTGTCGCGCTGACGTAATCCAGATTCCAATTCAAACCCGCGCCCCGGGTGTGTCGTCACCTGTTGTGGATTTCGTCACCTGCCATTCTCAGTGGCAGGTGCAAGACAAAAGCACGACTCCCTCGATGGCCGGTGCTAACCGGTCATCAAGGGGACACACACACCTCCCTTGATGGCCCGTCTGGACCGGCCATCAAGAGGAACACACAACATTATCTCGTTGGCCGGTCAGTACCGGCCAGCGAGAGTAAGGCACTGCTTGCACTCTTGATGGCCGCTACTGACCGGCCATCAAAAGGTGACACATATACCCCTCGGTGGCCTGTCAGTGCACCGGCCATCAAGACAAAAACACTAAACTCTCAATGGCCCGTACTGGCCGGCCATCGAGAGCAAAACTCTTTTCTCGATGTGTATACACATCACCCTTGATGGCCCGTCAGTACCGGCCATCGAGAGGAACATAATACACTCTCGATGGCCTGGACTGATCGGCCATTGAGAGGACATGCGCATCTCGCACAGTGACCCAACTGGTCATTGAGAGCAAAGCGCTTCACTCTCGATGGCCAGTCAGCGCAGGCCATCAAGAGTGTAGTATATTCCTCTTGATGGCCGGTACTGACGGGCCATCGAGTGGGGTGTGTATTTCCTCTCAATGGCCAATCAGTCCAGGCCATCAAGAGTGTATTATGTTCCTCTCAATGGCCGGTACTGACGGGCCATCGAGGGTGATGTGTATACACATCACCAAGAGAGTTTTGCTCTTGATGACCGGCCAGTACGGGCCATTGAGAGTTTAGTGTTTTTGTCTCGATGGCCGGTGTACTGACAGGCCATTGAGGGGTATGTGTATCACCTCTTGATGGCCGGTCAGTAGCGGCCATCGAGAGTATAAATAGTGCTTTACTCTTGCTGGCCGGTACTGATCGGCCATCGAGAGGGTGTAGGGTGTTCCTCTTGATGGCCAGCACAGACGGGCCATCAAGGGAGCTAGGTGTGTGTGTCCCCTCGATGACCGGTTAGCACCGGCCATCGAGGGAGTGGTGCTCTCTTGCACCTGCCACTGAGAATGGCAGGTGACAAAATCCACAACAGGTGACGACACACCCGGGGCGCGAGTTTGAATTTGAGTTTGGATTTTGTCAGCGCCACAAAATCCGGGTTACGTCAGCTGTTTGCTGGCGGTGTGAGACATATACCCTTCTCAGTCCAGACACTCTTCTCAACTTTTTATACCACCCTCTGGAAGACCTGTGTTCAACCCCCACTGGAAACATCAAGTCAACTTTCACCCTTTCCATCATCATAAACCCTCTCAACTCTCACATACCTGTCATCAAACAACTTCATCTGGAACACTCAGCCCCAGCCAAACACATACTCTTTTCTATCCCTCTTATCTCCACTGCATATGCAGGGGACCAACCCCAATTCTTCTGTATTTGACATGTCCCCGCTTCATTTATGCACCTCAGCTTGCAGCTGCATGCAGTCTTCTGACCCCATTTCTGCACTCCCTGCATTAGTCTGACACCACTCATGCACCCCTTGCATGAGGTACCCCTGTATTTGACATTTCCCCGCTTTGTTTATGCACTCCTTGCATAGTATGACATCATCTTTCATTCCTCACCCCAATGTAACTGGTTTTGTTCAAAATAACCAGGGAACGTAACTAGATAAAATGGAGCCCATTTTCTGCAGGAGATATTGTAACTCCAAATTAGATATCTGTAACTAGCAGATAACATAACTGTAAAGGTTACGTTACTCTCAGAGTTATCCATTTGGAGAACGTATCTGCCCACCGCTGCTTATATCATTTAGATTTATGTATAACTGTGTTCTTTTCTTTTGCTCATCCTCTGTAATTTCAGTATGCTTGGGATTTTAAATCCAGGGCCCTGTTCCCTGATTGAGGTGCCATACCTGGCTGTCTGACACTGTGCAATTTATGACTCTTTCCAAATTGTCTCTGATCATGCAACATTGGCTGAAAATAAAAAAATTAACCCTGTCGGTGTCCACTATGGTCAAGAATCTGCCTTGGATACAGAGTCCCTGACCCAAAGGAAAATTGAAAATTTAGGCTGTCACAAGCTTTGCAACTGTGTTGACTCTTTCTGGCACAAATGCTACAGATGGGTGCTCAGGAGCTCAATCAGGATGATATGGAGGTATAGGGACATTACATAGCAGAGGCTGTCACGTTTGGACCTTTGAGATCACATATATCATCTGGGGTTATTAAAATCAGTAAAATCTCCTTAGGAGAGTGTTAGTATTAGTCATTTAGTTCTTCTGTGTCAGCCATTGAGGTTCCCTGTTTGAATTTCAACTTCAATCAATGGAAATAACTGATCAAGCAAGCATGAATCATCAGGCAATTCACTGCCCCTGGGTGGAGTCTGATCAGGATTCCCATAATTTGATCACCTGTGCCCCACATCACAGCTGTAAAGCACAAGCTTCAGTGCAAAAAGATGAGAACACATGCATAGAGAATAAATATTGGGTGTTAGGGTTAGGGGTTAGGGGTCAGGGCAGTTTTTTTTGGAAAAAACTTGGCAAGGTTTCAAGTTTGGCAAGGTGTGAAACCAAAAAAAGCCACTGACTCCCACCAAAAAGCCTAGCTAATAGTCTGGAGTGAGAGATTTTGTTTGTTTGTTTGTTTCTGCCCTTCTCCTGAACCTCATTTCCTGGCAATGACATGCGGCTATGTGTATTCCACACGGCTCAAAATTCTTATTTCTTAACACTGATTGCGCGGCGTTAACACACCGTGTTTTCTCTGGTAGCCACACAGGCGCAAAGAAAGGAAGAACTCGCACCAAAACTAAATAATAAAAGAACAAGAATGGCTCATAACCTAAAGAGGCACAAGTATGTAAATACGAGGGAAGAAGACTAATTGCTAGATTGCATAAGAGACAAAAGCATAATGTGACTAGAAATACAAGGTTATTTATAGTACACATTATGTTAGAGAGAAAACTGGAGAAGATTGATGAGCACTGTGAGAAAGAGATGTCATGTCAAGACCATTGTATATGTCAGTCATGACATATACTGTGGTGAGACGTAGGCCCCGTTTGGAGCCAATATAATCCGGGCAATATATGAGTTTTTTTGCCTGACATCCTATGTGACATCTGATCAGGTCCGCCAAAACTTGCTCAGATGTCACAAAATTTCGGATTATATTGCGCAATTCTATTGGCTACAAACGGGGCCATAATCTTTACCTAATATTACATAACAAGCTACAACACAGGTATGTACCGGCCATCAAGTGACACAGCACTCGATGGCCGGTTGGGCCTGGACCGGCCTTGCGAGGGCGTTAATGAGTTTTATTTGATGGAATACGTCTCCAAGTTGGAGGAAGCTTGTCATACGCATTGTGACAGTGACATGTGGTATTCCAACAAGGTTTTACACAGGGAACTTGAAGGATTGAAGTCTTTCTGGGACCCCGGTGGCAAGGGACAAAAGGGATTTGTGCCCAAATTTTTGCAGGTTCAGAACTCCTGGGTGCAAGATCAGGAGATTCTTGCATTTGGGGGCATTCAAAGAGGACCCTGGAAACCCCCTATGAATGGGGGTAATTTAAAATCCAGAAGTTTGCCAAAATTCATACATTTTCTGACTCAATTCATACAACGTCATGACTCAGAGGATTTTCCAGTTTTTCATACATCTTTAATGCCTATCATTGCTGCCGAGGGGGGGGGGGTACAAAAAAGATGAAAAAAAAACTTGGGGGCACCAAGGTGGGGTACCAAAAGTAAGGGTGTGTGCTTCAATTTTTCAAAATTCCCCCTTTTCTTGTCCTCTACACAAAAATTGAAAAAATAGGAGGGTTCAATTGTTGAAATTCTTCACTTGTGGGCTGAAGAATGCTGTCTGGTGATTTTCAGCTTGATTTTTAAGAAGTACTGAGGGAGATAAAATTGGGAAAATTGAATTTTGACGTCCAGACAAGATGTGCTGCTGAGGGGGGCGGGCGGGGTTCTGGTGCACTCTCAGGAATTTCATACATCTTAGTAACTACCCTCCCTTACTCAGGAAAAATTTTATACACTTGAAATGCTTACCATTGAGGCCAAAAAAGCCCATTCATACCATTTTTGTGCCTACCATTTTGGGATTTTGCCAAAAAATTCATACATTTTCATTCGGACTTACTTCGCGCACTGCAAAAAACTCTTTGTGCACTGCACAGTGCGCGCAGTCCCAAACACTTCGCGCACTGCGGGTGAAATACACACTTTTTTCAAGATATCTTCTGACCAATCAATAGAAAGGCTTTTAATTGGTCTCTCTGAATTTTTTGGGAGTTTTTTGAAGCATTCTTCCATGTTTAAAAAAATCATAAAAAACCAGAACAAAGGTAGGATGTGGGGGCCTAAAAAACAGGGTTCCCATAGCCCAAAAATTCCAAATCATTTATTGAGTAATTAAATATACAAGAACAGCTACTTTGATAATTTTGAGCCACTTTGTGCAAAAATAAGGGTATGCAAAATGAGGAAATTTCACTACATGATAGCACATTGCATCTAAAATATCCTCATTTTTCAGACCCTTATCCTTGCACAAATTAGCTAAAAGTTTTCAAAAGAGCTTTTCTTATATCTTTAATTACTCAATAAAATATTTGGAATTTTTGGTCAATGGGGACCTTGTTTTTAAGTCCCCCACATCCTACATTTGTGCTAGTTTTTCATGATTTTTTTAACACAGAAGAATGCTTCAAAAAACTCCCAAAAAATTCAGAGAGGCCAATTAAAAGGTGTTCTATTGATTGGTCAAAAAAAATCTTGAAAAAGTTGTGTATTTCACCCGCAGTGCGCGAAGTGTTTGGGACTGCGCGCACTGTGCAGTGCGCAAAGTAAGTCCGTTTTCATTACCCCCATTTAGAGCATCTCCAGCAGAGCCTGGATTGCGCGAGTTTTGAGCTCAAATGGCAGGTCACTCAACATTTTGGGGGTCCAGCAGACCCCCTGTACGACCTTGGATTGATCCAAATCCATCCCATCCCTGACCGCGGCCGGCTACTACCCCCATCCAATAGCCGCCCTGGACACGGCCTTCTATACACCACGCATCACCTACCCACCACTCCTCGCCACCGCGTCAAGAAAATGATCGATCCAACTCTTCAAGATCTCGCTCCTAGCCTCTCTCCCAGAACACCCTCTCCACCACCTCAAGAACAGCAACCTACCAAACCAAAGAAAGCCAACGCACCTGTGAAAAAAAAACAAGGTCCAAGAAATCAGCTGCTACACCTGCTAGGACGGCTACAATGGCTCCACCGGATACCACTGCCACAGCCCCGACAACTGCTGATACTTCTAGAGTTGCTACAACCGCTGTTAAATCTGGAACAACAGGAGAGAACGACAATGCAAACGAAGAGAAGGAGAAACGTACCAAGAATCCACATTGGCGAATGGAAGAAGATAAAATTCTATGTATCTCCTGGCTCAAAACAAGCAAAGATGCGGATATTGGAACCGGTCAGAAATCATCGGGCTTTTGGGAACGAATCCACCGCTGTTTCCTTGACATGATGCAAGAACATGTCAAGGAACACAAGAACGAGAAGAACTTCACTCCGTTTCCATTACGTCTCCAAGGTGCCCTCAAAAGTCAATGGAGTCTTATTCTCCATCGAGTTAACAAGTACTGCGGATTTTTCTTACAAGTTGAACGCCGACTTGGAAGTGGCAAGACCCGCGACGAAATAGTGAGTTGGGTTTTTTGGTCTTCCTCACTGATGATGTTGTTTCTAATTTTTTTGTTTGTTTGGATCTCAGGCCGTTGAAGCTAAAGAGATGTTTAAAGCTGATTTGGGCTTTTTGTTCACCCTTGATCACTGCTGGCTCATCCTTCATCATTTGCCAAAGTGGCAAGACACGATGGACGAACTCACTGTGCAATCAAAGAAAGAAAAACGAGCCCCAAGTTCTCTTCCAGCCTCCGAGGTTACTAGTGGCAAAGGAGATGGCAACGACGATGAAGATGAAATCAAATTTCCGTCTCTTGGATCTTCGCGGCCTGAAGGACGTAAAGCTGCCAAAAAAAGAAAATACGAACAAGGCAAGGCTCTCGAGGCTCAAAAAGAACTCATCAAGATCTCCCAAGAAAAGGCGGCTGCTATGCAAACCGTTGCAGATGATGTAATTATGTCTAGAGTTCTAACCAACATGGATCCGATTTCTCATGCTTTCTACACTGCTAAAAAAGAAGAGATTGCCAAACGTAATGGCTTGATTCCCTCCGACTCCACCTCTTAGTCCTATACTTTGTTTTTGATTCCCTCCGACTCCACCTCTTAGTCCTATACTTTGTTTTAGTCTTGTCTCTTACTTTATTCTGTTCACAATTTTCTGTTCTTTGATTATCAAACAGATGAATTGCCGAGAAATTGAATGAAAACATTGCACAGATATCAATTGTGTGTTCAACAATATTGAGAGACAGATAAAACAGAGAGGTTTGTTGTGTGTTATGAGAGGTAAAGAAAATATAAATGAATACAAAAGAGGCAGAGATCAGGGATTTTCATCAGTCTCATCAGAACTGTCTGAGCTTAAATCTATTGGAGCATCTCCAAGTGCCCTTCTCAATCGGACTCGCTTCTCATGCAAAGTCCATTGAAGCTCGATTAGGTCGTTTTTCAGTTTATCGTGTGTTGATTGGTTCTGTATTGCTTGATATCGCTGGAGGAAGTAATTAAAGTCGGATTCGCTGCTTTCGGTGGCAGTTGGCTCGGCGTAATTACTTGGCTGTTCATACACTTGATCGTCTTCGTCAGGAGTACCTCTTTCATCTTCCACAATCATGTTGTGAAGAATTATGCAAGTCTTCATGATGTAGCTGAGATCCTCGTGCTTCCAAAGTCGGCCAGGCTCCTTGACAATTGCCCAGCAAGCCTGCAAGATCCCAAACGCCCGTTCGACATCTTTTCGATAAGCTTCTTGATGCTTTGCGAAGTTCTTCTCCTTCTTCCCCCTTGGGAAGCTGATCGTTTGCATCAAAGTCGCCCATTTGGGGTAGATTCCGTCCGATAAATAGTAGCCCATCGAGTAGTTGTTTGAGCCTATTTTAAAATGGACCTCCGGACCAACTCCGTCTTGAAGGTTTTGGAATAGAGGTGATCGATCAAGAACATTCACATCGTTTAAAGTCCCAGGCAAGCCGAAAAAAGCGTGCCAGATCCACGTATCGTAGGACGCAACAGCTTCAAGTATGATCATAGGTTCTTTTTCTTTTCCGCTATATTGACCCGCATGCGCTGTTGGACAGTTTTTCCAGGACCAATGCATACAGTCTAGCGAGCCTAGCATTCCAGGAAAACCTCGCTTCTTGGCAACGTGGAGTAGGCGCGAAAGGTCCTCTTGGTTCGGACTCCTTAGATATTCTTCTGAAAACACATTTACTACTGCTCGACAGAATCGCTTCAGACTTTCAAGCGATGTTGATTCACCTATACAATATAAAGATGAGATTTGTTAAAAAACACTGCAAAACATACTTGAATAGAATGACTTACCCATTCTAAAATACTCATCAAGTGAGTCTGCACTACAGCCATAAGCGAGCATCCTCAGAGCGCAGGATATTTTTTGATATGGGGACAGCCCAAGCTTCCCAGCGGCGTTCCGCTTCTGGACAAAATAGTTATCGTGTGCCTCGACCGCGTTGAGAATCCGGACAAACAAGCTTCTGTGCATTCTGAATTGTCGACGAAACTTCTCCTCCGAATATGACGAGTTTTCGGAAAAGTAATCCTTGCGTAGCTGGAGTTCACCTTGAAGGTGTTCGCGATTGAATGTTCTTTGGCCAACAGTTGATCCTCCTCCCCTTCGAGGTTCGTCGCAATTGCTTGAAATGATCCCCTCGAACGCATGATAGGCAATAAAATCATCGTCGTCGTCCATGAAGTTGAGTAATTCGACCGAATTCATCCTGGAGATATCGAGTTGTATCGCAGTCTTGCTGTTTTGCAGGGCAAGGAGGCTATCCACCCCAGGTGTGATCGCCAGTCTGCTGTGGAGCTGTTGTGAAACAGTTGAGAAAGGTTTGTGAAAGGTGGTCCCGGCCGGCTATAGCTCGCGGGTCCCATCCCCGCTCTGCTGGAGATGCTCTTATAGGGGGTTTCCCGGGTCCTGTTCAAAGTAGAGCCCCCAGGTCGATGTTTTTGGCAGTGTTTTTTTCCTGGAAATCACACCTGATCAAGGTCCTGCACAACCTGATTTCAACTTTGAAACCCCCTAATATTGTTGCATACAGACCCTGGTTCATGAGGGTCAAGAATTCTCAACAGTTCCGGTGATGACCGGCCGGCTCGGCTGGCGGTTCTCTTGGCAGCGGGGCTGTCCCGCGAGGCTGACGTAATCGCGGCAAAGAATTCGGTACCAAAAGAAAAGATCGGCGGTGCCTTCAACTTCCCGTGAATCCGCCACCTTCTCCCTCTTTCCTCACCATCGTCATTACTCACTTTTCTTTCCTCCCTCCCCCTCTCCACAGCAGATAATCAAGCAGCAGCCATGAGACGGGCAGAACTCAGTCTCGGATTGATCCTCAAGCCGCGCTCGTTCGTCATCAGCTCTCCAACACATGCCCTGCTCCTAAGGCCATTCGACAAAGCTCCTTCGAAACAACTCGTCGTAGAATTTGTCCAAGTCAATGAGAGCACCGAAACCGGGATCAAGCTAGCACCCTGTTGGGGATGTCTGGGCTTGCTCGAGATCGAACATGGTCAGTATACCATTGCGCTTTCTTCGAACAATTAAAATATAATGTTGGGCTGACCGTGATGATTGTAAACCCTACACAGAAATATTCATCCTCATCGTCACTCATGCTACGCCCGTTGGAATACTGCAGCCCAGTCATGAGCAAATACATCGCGTGGTATCCGTCGACCTGTTCTGTCTGACCTCGGCCGCCTTTGACTATCAACACATCTTTCATCATCCCACGGGGAACTTGTCCTCGAGTGTTGATTTTGACGAGCCTGTGGCCCCAGACCATCCAGCCCTGAATGGGATCAAGAAAATACTCTCCAACGGCCAATTCTACTTCTCCACCACAGCCACCGATCTTCCGTCTCGTACCGAATATAGAGTGACCGCCGAGAACCGATCGGAAGACGACTCCTCCCGGAGGTTCTCCTGGAACTCGTTCATGCTCGTCGGGCTCAATGGCTTTCAAAACGGGCTACCCGTCGAGAGCAGGATCCAATTCGACCTGCAAAATTTCCTTGTCTCTGTCATCCAGGGATACGTCGCTACTTACGAATTGAAACTACCCCCACCACCTCCAAGCACCACCAATGACAATCTTCTCACCGACCAACTCACAGAACCCATCGCATTCTCAATCTCACTCTTTTCCCGCTTGGGCTCTCGACGGGCGGGTACTCGGTTCAATACCCGCGGGATCGACGATGATGGCAATGTGGCCAACTTTGTCGAGAGTGAAACATTGATCGTCTCTGGCTCGAATCTGTTCTCGTTTGTCCAGATCAGAGGATCGGTGCCCCTATTTTTTGAGCAATCCGGAACGGGGATGACCAACGTGATCGGAGGTCTTAGTGGACAAGGACATCGGACTCAACTGACTCGGACGGGGGTCGCGACTCAGCCTGCATTCGAACGGCATTTCGAAGACCTCCTGCAACAATATCCTTCAGTGCACATCATCAACCTTATGAGCAACTCGCGTGACGGAGAAAGCTCGCTGAGTCAAGCCTACCAACAGCGCCTGAAAGCTTTGGCAAGGGACGAGGTGCAGATGATAAATTTCGATCTCCACCAGCGAGCCAAAGCTGTCGGTCTCGATGGCGTCCGACAACAGCTGAAAGCTGATCCAATGATCGGCGGACAGATCGAGCAGATGGGATCATTTTTGGCTACCATGTCCCCCGAAAGTGAAATCGAAGTGGTGACACGTCAAGATGGAGTCTTCCGAGTGAACTGCCTAGATTGGTGCGATCACCATCCCTCTCCTCTACCGCAGCTCTTCGATTGACCTTCTTTGCTTATAAACATCCTGCTTCATATCCTTTGGTTGATGGTCAAATTGATTAGTTTAGATCGGACCAATGGTTAGTTGTTGACATTCCAAAACTGAATTCCCTCCTTGCTAAAATGCGTATTGTCGAAGTGTTCTTTTAGTTATCCAGGAAATGTTATCTCGGATGGCCGTCGAAGCATTTCTGTCTGTAACTCATCCGCACCTGCTGAGGTCTGATTATTTAGTAAGCAAATGATCACAGTGTATGACTTTACGACACAGCTGTGCTGATGGTTTTTCGAGTTGTTTTTTAGTGGAACTGTCATCGCACGTTGTGGGCTGATGTGAGTCCATGAATTTCTCAGAGCATGAATATCTAGCTCGTGTTTTTAAGCTGACACCATGGGCCTGGAAACCAGAATGGAGATGTCCTGTCGAAGATATATGCTGGGACTGGCGCTTTGAATACTAGTTTTACCAGGGGCGGCAAGCAGACATTTAGTGGTTAGTCTCCCAATGACTTCAGTATGGATATTTTTTGCCTAAATTGTTCTTTCTAGTCCTCCTGACTTCTCACTCGGACTCGAACAAATTATAGGCATCTTGTCGAACGCGTCCAAATCTGTAGGCCGGATGTACAATTCGAACTTTATTGACAAATCGAAACAGGCGCACATTGATCTGATGCTGGTATGCAGTGAAATCTATGCTATTACATACCATTGTGCGCTGTCAGTTGCTAACCCAGTCCGTTTTTTGAAATAGGGAAATTTGGATGGTCAGAAGCCAGTCAAAGTGTTCGATCCCCTGAATGATACAATTAAAAGGATGCTGCATGAACGTCGCTCTGACTATTCACAGACGATCCCTATATCTCTTTGGGTCGGAACTTACAACTTGAACGGTCGAGCTCCACCTATGGCCAACAGTGATGAACTGATGGCTTGGCTATGCCCCACACCAAGTAACAACCAGCGTCTCTCGTTTTCGCAATGGGATCCTGCTAATGATTATCTGGTTTTCAGATTTCGAACCTGATATCATGGCCGTCTCCTTTCAAGAAATTGTTAAACTGTCACCCCAGCAGATCATGATTACAGATCCTGAGAAAAAGTAGGTCATTCAATTACACAAGAGCGCATTCCGTGTCTTAACATTTTGCTAACCCTCCGAAAAACCCACTTAATTCAATCACAGGACAAGATGGGAGCGAATCATATTGACCTCACTGGAAAACCGACCGAGCAAGAAATCGAGCTATGCGATCATTCGGTCGGATCAACTTGTCGGCGCGGCTTTGATAATCTTAGCTAAGGCTGAGCTTGTTCCAGCCGTACGGTCCGTGGAAGCCAAGACCAAAAAGGTAAGATAAATGGGGGCTCTTAGTTGTGTTTGTTTGAACGACTCAAAATGGTGCTGATGACTTAGATAGACTGGATTAAAAGGAATTGCAGGCAACAAAGGGGCCGTCGCTATCCGCTTGGATATCCACGACTCTAGCTTTTGCTTCGTCACCGCCCATTTCGCCGCCGGGTTATCTAACGTTGATGAACGTAATCACGATTATGAAACTATTGAGGATGGACTTAAGTTCTTGAAAGGCAAAACTATTGCTGGTCACGAGTTGAGTGACAATTTTCATTTTCTGTAGATGCACACCACGGCTACCGCTGACCCATTGCTCTAGAAACGTAATCTGGGCCGGGGATTTCAATTATCGGATCGATGGGGGCTTGCCAAATAACGCGGTGCGACAGGCTGTTGCTGACGAGAATTACGCAGAACTGCTGGCGGCCGATCAAGTTGAGCGATTCGTCTGTGGTTTGAGTCTCAATTCAAGTTGCTCAATTTTGTTTAATCATCGTTTTTGGTAGCTGTTGGAAAACATGGCGGCTCAAGCGGTTTTTCCCAAATATACTGAGGGCACAATCAACTTCCCTCCCACTTACAAGTATGATGTAGGCACAGATCGTGAGCCTGATTCTTTCTTCACTCGGACGTGTGCCTAGTCTTTGTTTTTCCTCATCAAATTTTTGTACAACAGGGTATGACACGAGTGAAAAAATGCGAATACCGGCTTGGACTGGTTAGTATATATACTTCTAGCTTAAAGTATTTATCAAAGCATTCTCGCATCTAACTTGCGGATTCTTGTTCGATTGGCAGACCGAATTTTATATCAAGGCAGTGATGTGAGTTTGGGGTTCGACTGGCTAGACACAGTTATGTGGAGTCAAACTGATATAATAGTCCTTTGGTTTAGCTCAAATTGATGGATTACTCACGTGCTGAATTAAAAGCCTCAGATCACCGCCCGGTCTATGCTACCTTGGAAACCAAGGCAAGGATGGTTGACCGGGTCAAGAAAGAGATCATTAAACAAGAAATCCTCGAAAGCAGTGAAGTGGGCAGTTTGCGGGACTCCCTCATGATGCCTTTACAAACCGGTACAAGCTTTACTTTGTCGAGTTGATACCTCAAGTTACTTGAGACCTGATCGCTGCTCGTGTCTCTTGCAGGCGACTCTTCTAGTGTAGAGGCAACAGTTTTGGATGAATGGTGGAAGACTTCAGGTAGATCCAGTTTAAAGCGACCCTACAACCTGACTGATCACTCACACAAGTCTGGTTTATATCTCCAGAACATCCGAATGGTACATGCGAGATCGACCCGTCTGATCAGGCTCTGACAATCGGAAGGTCGAGTAATCCGTTCGTCGCAAACGTTCGCACGACACGCTCGGGGCGTCAAAGCTCCACTCCTGAAGCAATTCCAGCCGGGAACAACTATTTTGTCAACGGAAAATTTAATGGCCAGATCTCCTCATCCGCCCCTTCTTCACCCCCTGCGCAAGTGGGTAAGGCTATCCCGCCGGCGATTCCAGCCCGACCCACCAGTCGGTCCCCATCTGAGACGCGTAAATCAGTGGCAGAGAAACCCGGCGTCTTGCCCAAAGTACAACCACCTCCGCCCCCACCAAGACCCACTTCAAAGATGATTGCAAGCAACGATAACGCACCGATCGAGGTCGGCTTGAAGGGCCCTCCACGCCCCCCTCCCACCACCATCGGCTCCTTGCTGACTAGCCAAATCCCACCTGCTTCGACTCTGCCCTTCAACTCGCGAACCCGCTCACTATCGGGTCGGAAGAGTTTACCCAGTGGGCTTCAGCTGAATGTCCCACCCCCACCATCTCACCCGGCTTTGAAGCCGTCTCTCCGTCAGGAGCCTGTCAAATCTCCTCTTCTCTCTGCATCAACTTCAAAGCTCTTGTCGAGCAGGCAGGCCACGCCAACTCGGCCTGGCTATACTACCCCTCCTCCTCCTCGCCCAGCTTCACGAGGACTACCCGGTAAAACCGACGCCTCAATCGGACTCGATAACCCACCTTTTTCACCCCGTCCATCCTTGAAGGTATCTCAAAGGAAAGAGGCTACTGCCACAGACATTGACAACAGCAACCCACCCCTTCCACCTCGAGTGGCTCCGCGGGTCTTGACTAGTGAAAAACCACTGACTCCTGGTGCTGAAACCAAGGGGTTGGTTTTGCTGAATGTGTTGGCTGGGAAAGGTATCGATCCGGCCGAGCTCGATCGCAAGAATCCAACCCCGCCGCCTCGGCCAGTGTCCCGGATCTTGTTAGGGAAGGAGCATCCAACAGTTGGTGGGGGTATCGTGTCTGAGGGACCTTCGCTTCCTGCTCGGCCGGTATCCACTCTCCTGACTCCGGCCAATCCGCCGATCACGCCTTCTCAACCCGGACCGACATCCGTACTGGAGAAAGAATCGGGCGCCGGCGGCGCCTGCACAAGTTCACCTTCCCCGCCGCCTCGCGCTGCCGTTCAGCTTGCGAGCACTCAGCCTCCCCCTCCGCCCTCCCGGAAAGCCTCGAAAGTCTCTTTGAACAGAGAAGCTACCCCCGAGCTTCGTCAACCCGCTACCCCCACCCGACCGGCCTTGAGAAGCTCACCTAGCTGCAAAGACCTCGGCCCTCTCCCCGACCAACCTCCCCTGCCTGGCTCAGTTGTCACTCCTCCACCCCCTATCCCCCCGAAACCCAAGCCTCCTAAACCCGCTCTCAAACCTAAACCAATGACCCTTAGAAAAGCCGCTTCTCATGATGCTCAATCCTTGAGACCTGCCAAGCCTCCTGCATGTGAATAACTTGGGCCTCTCTCACTATTAAGCTCTTATCTGTATTTTTTTCAGGAAGTTTTCCATGCACTGTTCTCAAATACTTATCTTTTCTGACACACGTATAGAACTGTATCTGTTTTCTCTTCCTCCTTTTTTCTTCTCTTTGGTTGTTATAATTAGTCAGGGTTGTCTTTCCTCTGATGATTTGACTGTCATCTATCCATATCAACAATACACATTATACATACAAATGGATAAACTTTGTGCTCTGCCAGAGACACTTAGTGCCCTGTGGCAGACCCAATTGTGAAGTTGGGACACAGTGTGTGCCCTCTGACAAACACTCTGTGCACTGTAATTTCCCTTAACTTGTGCTTTGAGAAATAGTGGACTATGCAGTTGAGCAATTAAAAAGTGTCCCTTTACAGTATTCAAAATTGCATAATAGGAGGTATCAAATATGACCAAATCCACCATTATGTAATTGATGGGTTTGAAATAACCCATCATTTTTAAAACATGCTGGTCCTTCTTCTACCCCATATTGGGCTCCACTGGTGACAAATTTGATTCTTGGCTAATTGACTGGTTTTTAATTGTGGATTTCTCATATTTGATTCCCCCTAATACACTGAAAGTTTATGTAAAAAAATCTTATGCAATTTTGAACACCATAATTGTAGAGTGGAGTCAAATTGCAGAATCTGAACTCAAAAGAAGGACAAACTTCAAACATAAAAATATTTTGAGGGATTGTTGCTGAAATGGAGAATAAAGGCAGACTTTTGGTCAGCTATGCTGGCTCCAAAGCAGAGGGGTTGCATGTTGTTGGCCTCCCTTTGAATAATGCCTTTGCAGCAAGCTGGGGCCGGGGATCTTCTTCCCACCACTGTTTGACCCTGCTAGATAGTGATGGATGGTGAGCCTGTCCACATCAGCTTGCTGATGTTAGGGTGGTGGGCTTGTGTTTGGGGCTCTGCTGGAGTGGGAGCCCTTGGTTTTCTCCTGTGATTTTGTATGTTTGTAGGGGGGACCCGTGATGCTTGAATCCTTGATCAACATCTTTGGTCATTGGGCCCACCAACTTGTAGATTATATTCTTTGGGTTCTACTACTTCTGTAGCGACGAGAATGTAAAGTACACGTGCGTAGGGTCATATTGAGCCAACCAGCTCAGCAGTCAAAGTTCAAAAAATATTTTGCGGGCTTAGGGTTACAGAGAAGGGGGTTAGGACACTGTGGGCTGGTCAACAATTTCCATATATTTCGTCTAAACCTACAACAGCTCAATTCTGAAAGAAACAGGCATGGAGGAAAAGCAAAAGGACAGCTCCCGAGTCAGGATGATTTCTAAAGCAACAGCGTAGATGGAGTGGTTACTTACATAGTTTTGGTACAGAGCAGTCGAGCTAAACTTGCTTCCTTGTCTGATCACCTTCTCAACCGCATCGAGAAAGTCCTTCTCATTTGCCACTTTTCTCCGCGCCCTGATGGCAAACATACCCGCCTCAGTACAAACCGAGCGCAACTCGGCCCCGGTCGCGTTAGGACACAACCTGGCGATGAGCTCGTATCGGATGTTTCGTTCGATTGACATCGATCGCGCATGGATCTTGAGAATGTTGGCTCGACCTTCGTTGTCGGGCAGAGAAAATTCGACACGTCGGTCCAATCTCCCAGGCCGAAGAAGCGCAGGATCTAGTGTGTCGGGGCTAATAAAAGGAGAAATATTTGTAGAACCATCTTGAAGTTTGGATGTGCTCAATTAACGTACCGATTGGTTGCCATGATCTATGGGAAAGGAAAAAGGAATTTCGAGCATCAGCATTTGATATCAGAACAATTAAAATGTGGTAAAAGAAATTGAGACGAACGACTTTGATGTTTCCACGAGGATCAAAGCCATCCAGCTGGTTAATGAGCTCCAACATTGTCCGCTGCACTTCATTATCTCCGCCCTGTCCGTCATCGTGTCGGGCACCGCCAATTGCGTCGACCTCGTCGAAGAAAATGATACAGGCCTTCTTGGTTCGTGCCATTTCAAACAGCTCTCGGACCATCCGAGCACCCTCACCAACATACTTCTGTACGAGCTCTGAACCGATTACCCGAATAAAGGTGGCATCGGTACGGTTGGCCACCGCTCGCGCGCAAAGGGTTTTTCCAGTGCCTGGTGGGCCAAAGAGCATAACACCTTTGGGTGGATCAATCCCTAAGGCCACGAATTTCTCAGGCTATAATTGAATTTGTGCTTGATTAGTATGATAGGAGTCGGGAAGGAAACGATGCTGTTTGCTCACATTGAGAAGTGGTGTCTCGACAACTTCACGCAGTTTCTCGATCTGCTCTTTACATCCTCCAACATCCGAATAGGTTACGTCTGGCTTCTCTTCAACCTGCATCATCGTTACGGAGGGATCGATTTTTGGGGGGAGTGGAATCTGGATTTGATATTTGTTTCGGTCGACTCTAAAAAATTGAGATTGTGGTTATCAATTACTGCCCCCCTCATAAGCAAAACGAAAATCAAATCCAGACTTACCCAACCCTCATACCTTCTTCGATATCTGTGGGGGCCATTTGCTCCCCAAGACCGACGACAAATTTGGCGATTTGTTTGACGTTGATCACATATTTATCCTCCTCGTCCGCATTTGGACGAGACATTCCAGCGCCGGGAAGCGTCCTACCACCAGCCCCGGCGGCGGCGGGTTGTCTTCCGTTGGTTCGTCTGGAAGCCTCATCCTCGGGGGAGGCGTTTGCATCGGGGGCGCGGATGATCTTGGTGCATCTAGCGACTTGTAAGCACGATGTCTCTTGGCTCATCCGAACTCGATCGACGGCTGTATCCCAGAGGTTTGGGGGCGCCAGGCCGGTATCACTCTCCTTGACGCCCATCTTTTCACCGATTCGTTTCTGGAGATCTTGAAGGTCTTTCTCGATCGTTCGAAGTTGCCGTGCATACGGTCCTTGGCCATAGGTCTTCAGCAGTTGTATGTCTCCCTCATCGAGTGCTATGATGTCATCCGTCGCTGCAATATCGTCTGAAGTCTTTTTTGCTAAGAGGTGATCGGTTGATTCAGTCAGTCAAACATTTTGAGAAATCTTCAAGTGTTGATTCTCGAAATGGAGGTGGTCTAAACAAGAGAAGAGTTGATTGCACTCACACTTTTCCCAATCTCTACCAAGCACGTCGGCAAGAAACCAGATGTCAAAACCAACCCAGCTGTTGAGAATGATTGATTCCTGAGGCGAAACTCACTGTTTGGGTGGCATCCTTCCAAGTACAGCTCACGGTGGGTCCTGGGTGAGGGCTGAGTTCCTGGTTGCTTGGGCGAATCGGAAGTTCTGATGTTGGAGGGTGAGGGTGGAGAATTCGAGGAAAGCTGCGAATGGAGAGTGGTGGTGACTCAGCTGCTTGCGTGAGAGGTGAGTGACGTCAGAAGCGGGTCGGCTGGACGGTCGGTTGTCTGCTGGGGTCGGACTGCGGCGGGCTCGAGGACCGAGGGGGTCTGTCAGCTGTGCAGCCAATCCACTTTTTTGGAGAGCCCAGTTAGACAGATAGGAAGCTGGAGTGCATGGAAAGATCTGGTGACGAGCTCAGATAGGAGAAGCACGAGAGAAGCACCGTCAGCAGTGGCAAGGACGCTGCGCGGTATCCACAAGTCCAGCCATTTCGTCGAAAATCAGACAGGATCAAGGCGGGCTTGACCGCGCTAGCTTCCTTGACGGCTGCTGCGGGTGGTCTGGTCCTGTATTCATACAGTTTGTTCCCATACAACCACTTGAAACCAATTCTAGGATAAGAAAGTCAAGTCACTTGATGGCACATACTACCCTTATCTGTTTTGTTATCATCCTCCTTTTTTCTCTGAACTCTAGCCTTCAAGTATCGCAGTGCTTGGTTACTGGTGATATATGGTAAGCTTGGAGCTGCGTGGAGAGTACCAGAGATTATGATGATGATGTATTATTGTGTTGGTAAGTTGGATGCTGTTTTGACTTTCAATAAATTTCTGTTAATGATTTGTATAGGCCATATGGACATTGATCATTGTCTTTCCCTCTTAAATCCAACAATGAAGAGAAGACTACGAACACCAAGCCTCGAGGTAGACCATGGCACAGTGCAGGACTAGATTGACCACCCAGCGAGATGGGTCAGCGATATACCAGGGTCCAGAACCAACGAAACACGCCAGCGGACGCAGAAGCAGGCGAATGAGATGTGTCGGTACTTGTACGCGTCGGCTTCATCAAACAGAGCTCCAGCGGGATATGGAGATTCCTGCCCAACGGACTCAGGGTGCTCAACAAGATCAAGGCAGTCGTCTCCCGAGAGATGGAGCACATCGGTCAGTCTTCGGCCGTTCCCCCTCGAGCCACCTTTTCTAAATCAACTTACCCCGTTCTATCCCGGCAGGCGCGAACGAGATCTCAATGCCTCTCTTGCAGTCTCAGAAGTTGTGGGATTGCTCCGGAAGATTGAACCATGGAAAACTGTTGGAAACTGCCGAAAACTGCCGCTGATAAATCCGGCATCAGTTGTCCCGCCTCACACTGCTCTCGCCGACCCACGAAGAGCTGACGAGCTTGGTCCATGGAAGCAACTCTTTCGGATTGAGTCCATCGTCCAATGTACGTCCCAACCCAGAAAAGAAACGAGACGCCATGCGGTGGCACTGATAGATCTCTGCCCACCTACATAGTCAATCTCTCTGCATCCATCAAAATGTAGTAAGCTGAGCAGTCACCCTTGCCTGAGTCAATGACCTCATGGGAAGCTACTTGGAGCCCAGACGTTTGGTGCAGAACCTCATTCCCAATGTATTCACATCACTATTGGTTAGTATCCCACCATACTAGAATAACTTACTTCACATAGAAAACCACACCCATAGACCATTTTGATGTGAGAAACAAAATGTGTGAATGAAAGAGAGGATGAAACAGCCAGACTTGAGTTATTCAGAAATATAGCAGACCAAACTCAAATATAAATGAAGATCAAAAGGGATCAAAAAAGACAGGATGAGCTGGGTTGTGCAAAAAAGAGTGGATATGGCAAATGATTGAGATACAGAACACTTGAGGGCTTATTGGGCTTCCCTTGGGAACAATAGTGTGTGGATTGGGGACAATGATAAAGAGTAAGAGATGGAAGAAAAAAAGCAGCCTGAAATAAGAGGGCAATAAATAGGGAATTGGTGGTGAAAGATGGGTGATTCATGAACAATGAGTAAAGAAAATTTTCAAATCCACCTATTTTGATCTTTTGTTCAGTTCTGGCAAGGGAAAACCAGAGTCATATTTTATGAATGGCATGTTTTCCATAGAGTTCGAAAACAAATAAATTCCACCCAGATAGTTTTAATGCACCCTTTGTGCAAGAAAGGAGAGGAAAAGCCACCAAAGATTAGTTTGATGGTTCAATAAAGGGGATCAGCTATAATTCAGCAGAAGTTGCTCACCAAAATGTTGGCCAAAATATAGCAAGCATGATTCCAGCAATGACAAAAAAGGTAATAGTCATGCATAGCCCACCCCACCTATTGAAATCACCACAACAATGTGCATCCCAACAAGGTGCATCACAACAAGATTTATCCTGATCTTCATGGGTTTCTGATTCATGCTGACTCTGCCACTGGGGTGTGATGCCCTTGGAAGTTTCATCAACTTGTAGCAAGACCTGTGCATTTGCAGGTAAATCTATATCCGTGATACTCAAGCCAGCATCCTGGTTGGATTGAAGTTGGGTAAGATGATCCCCATCCACTGTAATTCTTTTTTCAGGCTTTTAATATTCACTAGAGGCCAAGGCGGCTTTGCCGCTGCAAATTTAGGAGTTCAGGGAAAATTTATCATCAGCCCCTTTCCCCATTCTTCTCCACAGGCCAGTAAATGCCCTCTTGAAAGCAAATGTTAAATATGAAATGCATTCATAAACTCCAGAATATGTAAAAGGATAGATACATAAATAAAACCCTGAGACCTGTATCAGCATATTATTAAATTTCCTTATCCTATTCCAGTACTGATGGGTCTTTTCATTTCAATTTGAATGGACATCTGCATAGCCTGAGTAAGTTAGCCTTGTTGCCTGGAACTGGGAGTTGAATTTGGCGTTGAGGTTAAATGGGAATCCTAAAGTACACATGATAAGCTTGATGCCTTCCCATCATTGAGATCAAAATCATATCTGCTGAACAGATTTGTCATTCCACCAGCTCAAATTTTGACAGTCTCCACTGCTCCATTAGAAAAAGCTTTCAGTTTGCCTAAGTAGCTGGAGAGTTTGAAAGTCCAATATGGTTGTCACTGAGTCTTATTATAATTTATTCCAACTTTAAAGTCAGATACAAGAAAAAATTTCAAAACAACAACCCTTGTTTCCTGAGGGAAAAACAAAATCAGATTGATCACTGGTATTCAAACAGTGGCATCAAGAAGACCCGAAAACAAGAAAAAAATTCAGGCCAAGGACAGGCAGGCCAGCTTGATAATTGATTGCTACAATGTGGAGCTAGGAAAGATTTTAACCAGTGAGCAAGGGAGAAGGAATTAAAGAGGTCAAGACAGACTGGTCATCGAGGGTAATAACACCTCCTCTCGATGACCGACCATCACCGGTCATCGAGAGGAGTAGCACCTCCCCTCGATGACTGGTACACACCGGTCATTGAGGGGAATCACACCTCTTGATGACCGGTCTGTACCGGTCATCGAGGGGACTCACAGACCGGTCATCAATCACACCTCTCGATGACCGGCGCGGACCGGTCATCAGTCACACCTCCCGATGACCGGCACAGACCGGTCATCGAGGGTAATAAGACCCCCTCTCGATGACCGGTCATCACCGGTCATCGAGGGGAGTAACATCTCCTCTCAATGACCGGTCTGTGCCGGTCACCGAGGGGAGTAGCACCTCCTCTCAATGACCGGCCAGACCGGTCATCAAGGGGAATAACAACTTCTCTGGATGACTGGTGTGTACCGGTCATCGAGGGGAGGTGCTACTCCTCTCGATGACCTGTCTTTACCGGCCATCGAGGGGACTCACACCTCCTTGCGTTGACCGGTATACACCGGTCATCCAGAGGAGGTGTTATTCCCCTCGATGACCGGTGTGTACCAGTCATCGAGGGGAGGTGCTACTCCTCTCGATGACCGGTGTGTCCCGGACATCGAGGGGAGGTGCTACTCCTCTCGATGACCGGTGTGTACCAGTCATCGAGGGGAAGTGCTACTCCTCTCGATGACCTGTCTTTACCGGCCATTGAGGGGACTCACACCTCCTCGCGTTGACCGGTATACACCGGTCATCCAGAGGAGGTGTTATTCCCCTTGATGACCGGTGTGTACCAGTCATCGAGGGGAGGTGCTACTCCTCTCGATGACCGGTGTGTACCTGACATCGAGGGGAGGTGCTACTCCCTCGATGACCGGCACAGACCGGTCATCAAGGGGAGATGTTACTGGTCACCGATAGGTTTTGGCTTTGGCCGGCGCGTTTCCTGCGTTTTCTGTACATATTGGTGGTGGCGTTTGTTCCATGGCGGTGGCGTTTTTGCCATGGTAGTGTTGGTCTGCGTTTGCTGTACATATCGGTGGTGGCGTTGGTTCCATGGCGGTGGCTTTTTTGCCATGGCAGTGTTGTTGTGGACGCGGTGGCAAGTCCAACTCGAAGCCAGAGGCCTGCGGGCTCGGGTATATAAGACCGCGAGCTGGCCAGTCAGATTCTCCCCCCAGCCGCATCCGTTTTGTCTGTAATTCCAGCTGGCGGTGCGTCTCACGCTCTCCCGCTGCTGCTTTTGCATTTGCACAGCCTGGGGGGTTAAAGAGCTGGCCCCCACTTAGCAGATTGCCACCGCGCTGCTGGGGGCCTTCCTTACATACTGTTTGACCCATCCGGTGAGTTGGGCGGCAGTATGGGCCTGGGTGCAGCAGCTTTGGCTGGTGTTGGGCTAGGTTGTGTTTTTTGCAGAGGCTTTCCTCAGATAGGGGAAGCCTTTTTTGCTTTTGTGTGATTAAAAGATAGGGAAAACCCTTTCTTTGTTGTTTTGTGGATAAAAAATAGGGGAAACCCTTGAATTTTTTTCCCACAAAACTCTGGTTTTAATAGACTTGGATTCCCAAAACAAGATCACAAACCCATCAGGCCATGCATGATCCCCATAATTGCACAAGGTTGGAAAAGGTCAATGCAGAACACTTACATGGAAATTCTGGCCAGATGTTTCAATATTCAATATCAAATCACCCTTACTGAATGGCTTTTCACAGACAATGGAGGTGGAGCAGTGACTTGCAGAGCTCAATGGCTTTTGTAGACCCGCAAAGCTGGAGTATTGTTGAGTGTTTTCTAGCGCATGCTCTGCTCCTAAGCTCCCTCCAAGAAGTTGCTGCAAAAAAAAAAAAAAACCATTGATTGTCAGATTGATGATTGGATTGAGATCCAGAAACTCAAGATAAAAATTTGGTAGAATGCTTAACCATGAGCAGTGCCAATATTATCCAAGCAGCCATATCTGAAAATTGAAATATGGATATTTTGTTTATTCTATGTAAGAAAATAGTGAAATTTAACAGGGCTGATGATGATAGCTTGGGAATAATGAGAGTGGTTAATTAGGGTATTTGTATCTTTCAGAGATCAATATGCTCCCCCAAAGCCATTAGGGATGTTTTGAATGCCTGTGTGAATATTTATATGAAACCCTGATTGATATATACAGACAGTGTTGGCTCAGCTCACACTTGAATTTGTGATTACAGTTTCTTGCTGAAACCTGCTGGAATTAATCTTTGTTTACAGGTTTTTCATACAGAAATCAAGGCAAAAGCTTCATAATGGGGAATTGAGGCAACTGGGGTCAAAATATCAAAATTGTTTTGCAATACTGTTGAGATATTTACTAATACATATGTAAATGCAGTGATGTTAGGCTCACTCAGCTGGGGTAAATCAATCATTTGGATATGGATTCCCCACAGCCAAACCCCAAAATTAAATTTCATCCCCTGGTGTTACCATTGGTGTTTTCAATTTACAGTTTATTTGGCAAAACCCCCCACCCCAAGGGTGGGCAGTTAAACTACAGTATGTTACAGGGGCCTTTTTGGAGACCATTTTTTTTTTTTAGTTATTCAAATGGTCCGCTTGAGTAACCTAACTTATTTTTTTGGATAATGTAGCGTAAAATAACCCTTTCTATTTTTTGTTTTGTTTTTTGTGTTTTTGGATACCGTACCTGCCAAGTTTTGCAACATACTTGCAAGATGAATTTAGCTTAGTGGTTAAGCCTTGCCTGTTGTGCAGGTTGTGGGTCCAATCCTCTGTGTAAACCTCTTTTGACTTGGCATTCTGGACTGTTTACCATCAACTTGAGCCAAATATAATGTACTCATGTTGATCAAAACAGCCATCATTTTTCACCTCTCATCAAAATTTACAGCTAATTTACCTACATTTGGCCAAAAAGTAATGGAACTCAGTTTGTTTAAACTATCTTTGTAACTTAAATAGGAAAAAACACCCCTTTTTCCCCTGTGGATATTGTCACTAAAATTAAGATATCTGTAACTGATGCATGACTTAACCTTTAAGTTTATGTTACAGTTACATTCCCAATTACAGGTAATGTAACGGCCCACCCTTGCCCAGACTGACCATAATACAGCAACTAGAGGCCAAGGCGGCTGTGCCACTGCAGAGCCCACATGCCCAGCTCAACTCCTTTTATTCAGCAACATTAATGTTGATTTTTTGACTGCGGACCACACAAACAGTGAAAAAGATGAGCCTGAGGCTTGAGAAAGGGCAGAAAGGATGAGGATCTCACTGGATGTGGCTCAAGATGGGGTGCAAAAAAGATAGAGGAGAACCAATGATGGAATTGCTCTGGGCTAGGCTATGTTTAAGTAGACTAGATACACAGGGCTGACTTGTGGGAGCAAATGAAAATGAATATGAATCAGGGTTGAAAATTGGGCAGGCTCAGGCCACCCACGGGCTAGCCCGCCTCAGCCCGCAACTTAATTGGACAGGCCGTGCCGCGCCAAAACCTCAGATTTTGCTGTCTGGCACACACCAGTGTCTGCAATGAGACAGACCCAGGCTTTGCAGCGCCGCCTTGTCGGGCCAAGGTGGGTGGCCTGCAGGCAGAGTCCCCTGGGGGCCCACGGGTCAGGTACAAACACTCTCAAAAAGAAGGTATTTCTGGAGGAACCTAGGAGGAGACATGGTTTTTTGCAATTCTAAGTACATGTATTCAACTAGAGCAACTATAAAAGAAAATTTATAGAAGAGAATGGAAAATAAAGAAGAGTTTCACAAAGAAAGAAGGAAAGAACAGGCTACTTTTTCTTAATCCAGTCTTGAGCACATAAGAGTGCTTCCATGGTTTCTTTGCTCAGGCTGTGTCTTGGCAGTCTTCCAAGACACAGCCCCAAGTGGAAAAGGCTGATTCCAATGCCACAGAGGTCACCGGGGACATCAAGATTCCCTTGGCAAGCTTTGGAAGGGTTGGAAAGCAGGTGGCATTGACCTTCCACCAGCTCAGAATATCAAAATGTTTGTTGCTGGTTATGCCAACATTCCTCTCCTCAAGGTAGAGATAAGTGCAGATGGCAGCAGCCAATGGCCATGGGCAGTGGCTGGTGGGTTAAAAAAGGCACTCCGGTTCTAAATATGAACTTGCAGGGTTGTCTCAAACCCAACTCCAAGACAATCTACTAGAGGACATTGGCTCAGGGGGTGGATTTGGCCTTGAGCCTCACCTGACATCTGTCAGGTGCAACATGCAGAAAAGATTGGAAAAGATATAAAAACAATATGTGATTGCCCCCGGTCAACAAAACTAGAAATTTTGGAAAATGATCCGACAATTCTGCAAAACACAATAGCTTGTCAAGTTTCCGGCCTATCCTGAAGCATCAATGCAATCCTTGCACAAATCTGCTGGTTCACAGGATGCAGTACCTGGGTTAAGCTCAACGACCCCCACATGCGCAAAGAGTTTTCCGCAGCACCCAAAGTGTTGAAATTACTCAGGTGAAAAGAATTGTGTGTTGTGGGATTTGAACCCACGACCTTCTATTCATGAGAGCTGTTCTTATACCACTGACACCGCATGCAAACAGCTGACAATTTTGCATAATTGTCATCATGGGGATTTGCGCGCGGGCTCAAAATGCATTTGAGGACACCTGCGTGACAGGTCAGTCGCCATGCCTGTCAAAATTTGTCTGGTCAGGGGCCAGCCCACAAGCCCCGATTCCCACAAGCAACAACTTCCCACAACAAGTGACACATCAAGCGACAACTTCCCACAACAAGCAACACAACAAGCAACAGCCTGCCACCAATCAACACTTCAAGCCAGGTAAGTTTATTTAACCCAATGTCATACATAAATTGTTATACAATTCAAGTCAACCCGGCTAATGTACACACCCCCTCTCCCTTTCATCTTACCCACAGGTCCGCTTGGGGTGTCACCATCATCATGTTAATCTGCACATGTTTGATATGTATCAAGTTCACGGTCACTGATCCCACCGGAACAAACATCAACGGCCGTTTCATGTCTGCTTGAAATAAAATGAAGCATCAAAGTGACGATCGCATTCAACATACATCAATTGGTACCCAAGTTCATATCTCACATCAATCTACCAAACCATCACATACATCTCAATCCAATTCAGATTTGGCAAGTGAGAATTCAGCACAACTGACTGATGATTCCCCTACCACGCTTCGACAGGCTCCAATAGATGGCAGGCTTTTGTTTATAAATCATTCACACTTCTTAATTGAAGTTATTCTAACACATTTTGTCTTCTTTTTTGTAGAAATGATGGGTTTTTTTATATGCTGGCTACATCTCTATGGAAATGTTGGATTGAAACAATGTCAGATTGCATGGAACCTGATCATGAAGATTATTGGCAATGCAGAAACAAACCCGCATGGACTCTCAACTATCCCTAAAGATCCTCGCACAATCCTCAAGAGAACTATCAGATCAAGGTTCAAGAGACGATCTGTTGCCCAACATGTTTCAAGCTATACAAACCACCAGATTTGCCCAACCACTGCACCTATTGCAAAACTCCTAGGGCTTGAGTATGTGGATCACCTCTGTTCAAAGAAAAGCAATTATTTGTCGGCAATTCCCACCTTGGAAAATTCCAACCGTATCAGTTCCGCTTGTGCAATCGTCAGTTTTCCTTGGTCAGCATACCTGCGACAGTCTTTGTCAGCCAAAGTCTTTTGGACTGGCTCCAATGGTTTCTCAATCTTCCTTCAATTGAAAGTGAAATTGACGCTTGGCAAACACACATTGAAAACACTTCAGGCAAAACTCTCATTGACATCCAACAAGGCTCAGCTTGGAAAGGATTACGCTGGAATGAAAATACGGAAACATCTAATTCACTCGGACTAGTTTTCAACCTCTTTGTTGATTGGTTTAACCCTACTGGAAACAAACTTGCTGGACGACAGCAATCAATTGGGGTAATTCTTATGAATTGCATGAACCTTCCACCAATGATGCGGAACAAGACTCAATACACATTCCTATTGGGCATTACCCCAGGACCACAGTACCCAAGTATGACTACAATCTCACACCTAATCAAGCCGTTGATTGATGAGCTGGTCCAACTTGCAGCACCAATTAAAATCAAAACGGCAGCTTATCCGGATGGCCGCTTGGTAGAAGTAAAGCTATTACCCGTTGTTGGTGATATGGGTGCAACACACAAGGTTTGTGGGTATGCATCTCACTTGGCCAATTACTTCTGCTCATGGTGTGGTGTCAAGAGTGACGATTGTAACCAAATGAAGATCAGACCCCCAAGGTACGGATCAGAAGTGCAAAGGTCTTTGAATCTGTGGCTGGCAACAAAAACACTGAGCGGCCGGGAGAAACTTCTACGAGGTACTGGCGTACAATACTCGGAGCTCAACCAATTGACTTGCCGTGATCCGGTCAGACATGTTGCATTGGGAATCTTGCATAATTGGATGGAAGGTGTCCTGATGCATCACTTTTGCAAACGCTGGGGCTTTCAAACTCTATCGTTCAAGGAGGCAAAACTTTGGGGTGCTCAAGAGTCAACTAGCAGAAAAAGACCACGATTGGATGGCTTACACGGACATGAACCAGATGAAGCAGAGAGTGATGACGGGGATAGTAGCAACGATGATGTCAAGCTTGGTCAGGGGATAAGAGGGTTGTTGACCAATGAAGAAATGGACTACTTTTGTCGTGCACTAGCCAAGGTGGTCCTCCCTACCGAGGTTGGCATCATTCCAAGCGATTTGGGGAAGGCCAAGTGTGGAAAACTGAAGGCATCTCAGTGGTATACGCTCTTTGTATATGTCATTCCACTTATTGTACCCAAGATGTTTGTCAGCAATGTTACGAAGATAAAGCAGCACCCCAATTGTCCCTCATCATGCAGAACATCTCAAGTCTAGTTCAATGCACCCACTTAGTCTGTTCAAGGACAATCTGACCCTCCCACATGGTCCGATTTAATCAAATGTACAATAGGTACACATCTACTCCGGAGCAGATTTACACAGACCTAGTTGTCCAACCAAACCACCACTACGAATTGCATGTCCCTGAACAAATGGCCTTGTGGGGGCCATTAGGTGGTGTCACTGAATTTGCAGGGGAGAGGATGATTGGGAAGCTGAGCACTTTGAATACCAATGGGCGACTGGGTGAGTGATTCCTCTAGCCGTGCTTGATTGGTTGTACTGATGAGCACATTTTGCCTGTTGTAGGTGAATTGGAAGGTACATTAATCCACCGCATGTCTCAGATCCAAAAACTTGAGGCAAACAAGGATTTTCAGAATTTTCTTGCACCACAGCTCAATCCGGAAAGAGAGCAAGGGCAAGGGAGGTGTGTAGCTGTTTTTTGTTCTTGTGACAATTTTGTAGCGTTCCTTCCTATTTTTTTTGTTGTAACAATCTGATGGCTATCCCCAAATTGTTACCCCTTTTAGCAACACTCACGTAGTGCCCATGAAAATATACCAATTGCAAACCAGGAGAGCCAGAAGAAGTCAGAAGCACGCTCCTGTTGGTCCAACCTGCTGCAAACCGGGCCTTGAGCCGTGAGCTTTCAATTTGCTACCAGGCCTCAACATAATTCAGCAAAACAATTCTGTAGATTGAGGATCAATTGTTGTGAGATTTGTCTTGTTCACAGTAAGTAATATTGTGTAAATAAAATTTGATTATGACCAGCATCTTGGATCATGCCGTGCTCCGCTCCCCCACAGCGAATGACTGTCCATTGGGTAAGTGGCTCTTGAATCACATCTTTTTTTCGATAAATTCCCAGTCTATATCTTCTATTTCCATGCTGCATTTGAATTCAGATTCAAATCAGTAACACCAAAATGTGAAATATTCAAAGCGTCAAGAGCTTACTTTTGATAGGCCTCAACGCCTGGACAAGCGCCCATAGCTTCAAGCTCAATGTCTCCATTTGTCTTTTCAACCATAGATAACCCCGCCAAAGTGCTCTTCATCTCAATAATAGCCTTCATGTACGCAGCGGCCCGACAGTAAGTGGTGATTGTTTTCTCAAGGTGAGCAATGTTTGAATTGTTGAAGTGTTTGTTGTAGCTTGCTTGTTCCACCATTGAAAACGGTGCACCCTTTTCAATCCAATTTTGAAAGTCTTCCTCAGCATGGCCGAGAGCCATTTTTTGAAGCTCAGTGACTGCTGCCTCCAATTTCTTCACTCGATCAATATGTTCCTCCTTGAGCCACCTGAGTTTGTCGTGAGTTAATGTGTAAGACCGTTTCAAGAATCTTCCCATGTACCACGCCGCCTTCCAGATATCAGAGTCTCTGACCGCCATCTTGATGTTTTTGAAGGCCAGTGCGCGTTCCTTGTCAGCCGTGTTGGTGATTCTGAGATTGTCACTCATTGCAGTTCTGTCTTGCTGTCCGAAAAACACACCGGTGTCACCGCGTTTATTCTGTATGTGGTTCTTCGGAAATATTCCACCTGATTCCCTCACACTCCATTGCTGCGTGGGCTCCAGGGCCTTGCAGCATTGCACAGCAAGACCCACAGCTTTGCGGAAGGCAACATTGCTTGATTTTCTGTTTCATTTTTTCTTGCTATCATATTTTGAATTTCACACTTTCACTCTTGATCAGGGTACTAAGTTTTGTAGATGAGGTTTAATGACAAAGTAATTGGAAAAAACAACTTGTTAAAAGCCAAAAAAAGACAGAAATGGAGTCAGAAAGTAACATGGAAAAACCACTTCACATGAGATCATTCGTAATGTAAATCAAGGGCTCTATCAACAATAAAGTCAAATTCTGTCAGCCTTAGAGATACAACAAGTATCCTAAAAGTCTGCAAAAACTGGTAAACCACTTACAAAAACTGAAATATTATTGAATATTCAGAATCCTCGTGTTAAATTAAGGGGGGTCACCCACTCAGTAACCCCTCATTCCTACTCCTTCAATCATTTTTTCATATATGTACATATAGCCATGAAGCGCTCCAAAGAGCAGGAAAAATACATAAAAAATCTTTACATAAATCAAAATACATAAAATTATATTCATCAGTAAATTCCCTTTCTCCAGTGAAACAGGATCCACGGGTGAGAGCAACACTTAGTACAAATTGATATTACACTTCATATTAAGCTATTTTCAGGTGACAATTGGTTATACAAATGTCACGTGTGGGAGTAAGGGAAGTTGTGTAATATTGTACAAATAAAATACCCATAACCAAGGCAGATTACACGTCTACCCTTGGCATTTACCCATAGCCAAAACTAAAGGGAACATTTCAGCGCCCTCAAAGACCTCTCCAGTATTTAAAGAGGTAATTGAGCCACTGGAATTGTCTCCCCAGACATTTCACCACCCATTAACCTGTAAGTTAACTCGTGAAAATTCTCCTCTGGCTTATTAAAGCCACCACTTCCTTTATTTCTGCCCTTCTGGCACGAAATCCACTAGATCTTAACTCTAAAATTGTCAATATCCCTTATAAGCATTTATTACAGTTATATCTTTATAAATAGTTGCTGTAAGACCTCCGCCTCTGACGCGCAGCCAATCAGTTTAAGCGCTTACCAGCTATTTCTACGTCAAAAAACCTTATATATCCCTGTTCTTAATAAGTAAACCTTATTAATTACAAATATCTTCCTCTTACATAAGAGTGTTTAAACCCTTGTAGTGGTTACATACCACGTAGCAAGTTTGGCACATTATTGCCAGTGTTTTATTTCAGTACAGTTATAGTACTAGGGCAAAAACCCTTATTTCTGACGGGTTTTTACCCTAAGTTTCATAAACATAGCTGACAAAATCTGCAATATGCTTTTTTTCAACATCCTCAATCTCATTGTTCTCAATTTTATCACAGATGTTAGTCATTTTTTTGGCAATCTGAAGAGATATACCAGTCTTTGTGAATTCACCATTTTTGGTTGGCCTCAATGTCCTGTGAGTGTGTAGTCGTTGCGAAAAGATCATTTGAACCATCATGTTGGGCTTGAAGTGGATGCCGAACCCAGCTTGCGGAAATACAAACTGACCATTCTGCACATCAGAGCCTAAGGCGCTTAGACCGGTGGACTTCAGCGTTGGAATAACCAATAAGAAAGCAAACGGGAGACGTTCATTGTCCCTGCGGTCCTTGTGCGGAAGGTTGAAGAAGCCGTCTGAGGTGAAGGTAAGATTGCTGGAAAAGCACGTGCGACTGAGTGGTGTGTCGAGATCAGGGATTTTGGGCTCTGAAAATCCTGGTATGCTGTGTTCAATCATGAATCAACGTTTTTGGAAGAGAGCAACATTTCCAATTGGCTGAAACAAGTCCCATAAAATCTTGTTGGCACGGTCGGCATCTCGCATGTGTTGTTTCCATTCTTCAAGGTTTTCCTTAATAGCCTTAGAGTTGACATAGTGTCCAACGATTTCTAGCCTAGTTGAAGATTTGCGCCATCCTATGGCCCACATGGAGCCCCCGCAAGATCAAGATTCAGATCCAACAGCATAGACAAACATTTTGGACTTCTCCAGAAAGGCTAGAAACCAGTCCAAATCACAACGCTTATCCGCAGAAATATCCTTAAGATTAGTGAAGACTATATCAGCCACAACGGTTTGCTGTTTATCTTTTGTGAGCTTCTTGTCGAATACGCGAACATGCCTGTGATTGTAGAGGCGGAACTTTTTGGGATCAGTAACAACCGAGATGGCAGCATCCATTTCTGCACTTGTTGGGTTGCGCGCGAGTATTGGCTCTGTAGAAGGTGGGGGTCCCCCATTCTTGAACTTAGCCTTCTCCAATTTCCGCTGATCCTTTCGCTTATTCAAATTGGCCGTGATTGCTGGGAAGAGATCTCAAAGTGGATCAATCTTGACATCAGTTGTACAACCTCCAGTTGCGGGAGGTAAGTCAGTGACCCAGTTCACTGTGGCTGTGGTGTGCCTCGCTCCTTGCTTCTTCATCCAATTACGATTCCTCTGGCGGTGCCAAGTGGCTGTGCACTGACTAGAAAAAACCATCAATCAATTCCATGCAGCTAGAGACATTGTTAGAGTTTTGACTTACATTAATTTTTCCTCTTCTGTCTTGGGAGCCTCCTCTTGATTTGGGAGTTCTATCTGCTCAGCCTCAGGCCTCATTGGAACAAGTACCTCACCATTTTCAGATGATTCACCTGTGTGGTGGCCCCTCTCGTGGCCAGCTAGTCAGGAGCATCAAGACTCATCAAGGCATCAAGAATCCAAAACATCAAGATCCTCTCTCCTTCAAGATCCTCAAGACCTCAAGAACGTTCCCCCCCTTTTTTCCTTTTCCCTCTTTCTATCCCCAACTCCTCTCATTCTCAATTCCCAGCCCCCTTCAGCTTCTTGGTCCTAAGTAAATAAATGAAAGGATAGCTCACACTGATTGGGTGGGGGTTGAGCAGCTCAGGCTTGGCTTGGATGGAGGAAACAGTGATTCTGTAATCAATCAACTCATCAATCAGTCAATTCGTTGGCCCAAGTACATAAATGAAGGGATAGCTCACACTGATTGGGTGGGGGTTGAGCAGCTCGGGCTTGGCTTGGATGGAGGACATGGTGATTCTGTAATCAATCGACTCATCAATCAGTTGATTTGTTGGCCCAAGTACATAAATCAAGGGATAGCTCACACTGATTGGGTGGGGGTTGAGCAGCTCAGGCTTGGCTTGGATAGAGGAAACGGTGATTCTGTAATCAATCGACTCATCAATCAGTTGATTCGTTGGCCCGAGTACATAAATCAAGGGATAACTCACACTGATTGGGTGGGGGTTGAGCAGCTCGGGCTTGGCTTGGATAGAGGAAACAGTGATTCTGTAATCAATCGACTCATCAATCAGTCAATTTGTTGGCCCAAGTACATAAATCAAGGGATAGCTCACACTGATCGGGTGGGGGTTGAGCAGCTCGGGCTCGGCTTGGATGGAGGGAAGGAGCTGGGGAGTCTGCAATCAAGCCGCCGGTTAAGCTGGCTGGCTGGGCGGATTGGAAACCGCGATGACAAGGAGGGGGCACAAGACGCACGTCCGATTGAAAAGTGGTGAAAACAAGTGCTGTCGATGTGTTGGGGCTGTCTTGGTCCACGCTTGGATTAAGTTCAAAGTTTGAACTCAATGCTGTTCCCCCCCCCCAACCCCCCCCCCCCCCCCCCCCCCCCCCCCCACCCAGAAATCCCCGGCCCCGCGAAATTTGAAGCTGGTCAGTCGGAGGCCTTCACGGTTTGGAAGCGGGTAAACAAGTACTACGAAGTGTTACTGGAAATTCAGTGTTCCAGACCGCCTCCAACCTCTCAATCCTCGACCGCTCCATCGGCTGGATGATCTTCAAACTCACCAACCTCACACTTGCCTTCGATCTCAACTCCTTGGCCAGAGAAGCCGGCGCAAACGGTCTCACCGTGTTCTGAACTCGTGGTAGGAGGGGGTGCGACATGCTTTTCATTGATGATCTCTGATTCTGATCTGGGCCTGACTGAACACACTGACGCGATCTACAAACACCATGAACAACTAAATCAAATGTCTTATGGGACCTTCAATCCCTCCCCTGAAGATACTTGGGACCAAGTTCAAGAACTGCCTTGGATCGACAAACCAACAAGCCAAGCCTGGATCAATGTTGTTTCGGCTGCTAAGCCTGTGTTGTTCAATACTTGGGAGGAGATTGGAGAGTGTGTCAAAAGTTGGACACCTGACTATCTCAAGCTGAAGTGTGGACAGAAAAAATGCTTTGCTCATCTCTCCAATCCTCTCTCTTCCACCACTTTAAGATGGCACAATAAGAACTTCAAATACGAGAAAATGAGCTTTATGGAGCTGATCGATCAAACAACCGGCGCCGCAACTTCTGGCGGCAAGAACAAGGATCGCCGGATCGTTTACCTTCGCTCATTATCTAACTCCCCCAAACATCCCTCTAATTTTCATACCGACTTCCCCGAAATCTCTCTTGATTTTAAGATACCTCAAGCCGTGAATGATTACATTATTGATTGTGACGCCTTCTTTTCGAGTGTTCTCCGGATTTCTGGGGCTGATATGGGGTAAGGTTTTTTATGTGAAAAATAAAATCGAATCCGCATGTGTGTTGAATCACATTGTCTTTTTCACAATGGCGGCCAGTCTCTGGCCTCACTACGATACATACGACAATATCCTTGTGCAAGTTCAAGGGAAAAAACTGGTCAGGCTCTGGCACCCAAGGTAAATTCAGACCCGCATCCGATTCCTTGGAATTTCCATGTGGCGGCTAACTGTATCTCGATCAAGCAACAGGCAGATTACCAATCTGTATATCGAAGGTAGTTCATCACGTATTCCTAGCTTTGACCCGCCTGATTTGAATTGGTTCCCACTCTATCACAAGTCGCATCCACTGCTTTGTGTCTTAAATGTACGTCCAAATCATCTGCGCCAGCCGTTTGTATTCGAGGGATAGTTGATGATGAAAATGGGGCTTTGTTTGACGGTATGAACAGTCAGGAGATAGCTTATTTACACCCGCGAACTGGATACACGCCGTCCAGACGCTAGAGCCGAGCATCTCGGTCAACATGTTTTTCAAACCCAATCGCCTCTCAGACTTTTACAAGTCTAAGAAGAAGGACATATGGGGCAATGTTGATCTGGCACCTTACAACGAGCTCCACGAGCGACTGTTCCTGGATATCTTGGCTGCAGCTCCTCATCAACGCTTAGCAGACCCACCTCGCGATCAGAACAACTCACTCGGCTCGCGCTTTAACTGCTTACCCATTGATCAGCGGCAATTCTATCTCAAAAAAATTGCCATTGACTTGATTAGACATGCTGATCAATTGTCCCAATCCTTGTAAAAGCAAACAAAGTTTCTTGCGCATTTCTCCTATATCTTCAGCCATGCCGTTATCTGTGAAATTAGGAACACTTTAGCTTATTGCTTTTGTGCACAGTTTGGTGTATACATTTCCTTGTTTTTGGAATCCTTCAATACTGCCATTGGCAGTCAAAATCATCATCCCTTGGTCTTTTGCTTGTTATTCAAGGAAAGCAATCAATATGAAGATTGGTGCAAAGTTATTTCCCTTTGGTAAAACCACTGGAAAATACTTCACAATCACACATGTAACAATGTGTTCACGAACGACTAATCCATTAAATTCAGGCGTGAGGGCAAAACACAAGCAAATATGTCAAGCATTACGGCGTATTGAAGCAAGGAAAAAAAATTCCAAGACTGAGGCAGGCTGAGAGTACAACTTCAAGATCAAGGTCAATTGAGGGGAGAGTTGTCACCCTCATGAATTTAGGTGGATAGAGCAACCATTACACGGAAGGGTTGAACAATTTATAGAGCAATGAACAACATATGTAAGTGGACAAAGGAAGACAGTGTTGTTTTATGATTCTCTTTTTTTGTCTGTGTTTTCCAAGGAAATATGTGTATACTACCTAAAACTAATTATTGGCTTAATACATTTCATCTTTGTCATCTTGATCCTTGCCATCATCACCCATGATTTCATCCTCCAGTTGTTCTTTGTCACCAATTTCTTCCTTGTAGTCCTCGTCCTTGTCCTCATCATATACATTTTCCCAGTTGCCCTCCGCCACAAATCAATCATCATTTTCCTCCAGGGGAGCCGGATTGATAGAATACTCTTGTGCTTCTTCCTCTTCACCATCACCTTCATCCTTGTTATCTTTGGGGATGTCAACCAGTTTGTAAAGTATCAATGCGGGTGCCAATTTGTTGCGGCTGAACCTGGAGTCCAATAATGCCTCTTCTGCATTGTAGTTTGGGTGATTTTGAGGCAAGAGCGACTTTGACGGATCCAAAAGAAAGGCCACCCGGGTCAGGTCCGGTATTTCACGCTGTTGGGGTGTTGGTAAGTTACCCAACCAGCGACGCAAATAGAAGTCCAAAGGAAGCTGTCTCAGAACTTTTGGAAAGATTGATAAGACCGGTTCCCTGGATACCCTGCGAGGCTTGCTTCGGGAGCTCTTGCCGGTTGCAATAGCAACTTCGTTCATCACACTGTCCAATTGTTGGAAGAAGATGTTGGCAGCTTTTGAGCAAAATGGTAGGGTCTTGACCACAAAGCATTTCCCAGCTTCATTCCATTTTTCATTGCTGTTTGCCGCAACATCCTGGATGATGTCCTTGTACCGTTTGGGAAAGTCGTTTGCCACAGCAAACCTGTAACGCGCCTCTGCAAGCTGTAAAAATTAAGTGAGCCAGAGCCAGGACCCAATTGGTAATGTAAGAGGAATGACTCACTCGAGATTGCTTCCTTGCCGCGTTTTTGACCATTACGGTTTCAGCCTGTTTACCAGGCTCCTTGTTCTCTTTGGAGAACTTATCAAGCTGGACATGGTGCACATAGTGATTGTATGCCCGAATGAAGATTGCCATGTTGTCCTTGTATTTTCGGTTGAAATTCATAAAATCGTAAGCCCCGGACATGGCAATTTGCCGGAAGATGTTGAGAGCTGCAATACAACAAGCCGAGTTGTACAAGCTTTCGGGTCCTTCTTCAAGGTTTGGACACCAGATGCAAATCCCTAACTTTGCAAGATACCCGTGAATGTATGCAATGTAGCTTTCCTCAATGTGGACAAAGCTTTTTCCAACTTTGATCCTGCCTGCCCAAGCATCTCGTAAGGTCTGTACGTCAGATTCGGCAAGTATACTGGCGGAGTTTGAATCTTGGGCAAAGCGTTCAAAGTCGGCAACATTGGAGAATCTTGAACAAAATTTGGCAACCAGGGCGGCATTGATGACGGGGGGGACAGAGGCAGTTTCAAGCAAACCCCACAACAATTGGATATGAACAAAAAGACATTCCTAGATGAAAGCACAATCACTTCAGGTTGATTCAAATGATGAGGAAGATAGCTTAATTACATACTTTGGTTGCCTTGAAATCATCCGGGAAGTTGTCCGTTATCATCTGATTTGGCTTCTTCTTGGAGGCTGATGTGGATTTGTTAGCCTGAGCAGTAGTGCCAACGGTGAAACCAATACAATACATTACAGTAATGGCCAATGTATCTGTATTGTAATGTTTATCCAATACATAGCAATACAATACATTGGCCTTGTATTGGCGAACCAATACAATACAGATACAATGTATTGGAAAGCCAATACATAGATGAGCAATACCATGTAATGTATTTCTTAGCCAATACAATACCAATACATTATTGATACTGTATCTGTCACACCTGCTGAAAACAGAAAAGAGATAAAAATAAAATTTTCGGCTATTTGCGTCATTTTTGATCTGCGGTCTGCATGGAAGTGCTTGTAAAGGTTAGCGCGTGTTCCTGGTATCTGTTTGTAGCTGTTTCCACACCATTGACATTTGTATAACACCGGAGGGCCTGATTCCTTTTTGAAACAAACAAGGAAATATCAGCATATGGATATCTTGAAGGAAGATGAGCTCGCATACGGGAAGGAAGACAAGATGAAAAAATTAATACCTGGCCATTGGCTAACTTTGGATTGTGGAAGTACGCCTCAATGTCATCGAGGTCAAGATCGTCATCTCGTTTCTTTCGCTTCTTTTGGCCGCCTTTCACCTTTGAGTTCTCGTCCTTAGAGTCTTGCCGTATGTCAATCGCTGTTTGGGGATGATCGGAGCTAATATCTAGGTCGGATTCAACATCTTTTCTCTTCCTCTTTGAATGTGAGCCGGTTTTATTTTTGGTCCGTTATGCAACTGAAGTTGGAGTTGGAGCGACTGATTTTCGGCCATCTTGGCTTGGTCTGATGAAATTAGGATCAGAGCAAGCAGGAGTGATAGCGCGGCTGGATTGACGGGAGGGAGGCCAATTGGAGGCTGGGGATGCGGATGATCGACGGCGGGGCGGCATTGAGGGAATAAGTGATAACCGGGCCGGACTCGAGTTGGACTTGGAGGATGTGATCCTAGTATTGGACAAGTTGTATTACTATAACTTGGAGTCAAGGCGGACCAGTCAAGCCTCAGGTGTGGGCAGGCTGTGACTGCCAGGGGACATGTCAGGTATTTCAATACATGTGTTAATGTATCTGTATTTTATCTGTATTGTATCAATATCTCTGATACATAATATGTGATAACGTGTAATGTATCTGAAATGCCAATACAAAAATCCAATACAAAGTGTAATGTATTGCTTTGACAGATACATTACAGTTACAATACTTTTGGTGCTTATCCAATACAATACATGCCCAATACAGATACATGTATTGTATTGGTTACACCGTTGGTAGTGCTTGGTCCAGCCCTCTTGGGAGTAGTGGATGATGGAATGCTTGAGGCAGGTTCTGACTGGGCACGGCGGAATCACTGACTTTGAGCAGTATTTGTAAGGGCTTGGGCTCTTCTGAGATTTGGTTGTGGAGTTGGGGGTTCTACGGCAGGCTTGGGGATTGTTGTGGCTCGGCGGTTGCTGGAGTTCACGGCCATTGGTTGTGCAGTTGTTGGTGTTGGGTTGGAAGATTCAGCATTGCCCATTTTGAGCTGCTAGACTTTGTGTTGAAGCTTTTCAAGGGTACCCTTGACTTGGGCCACATGACAAGAAAAGATTGTTTCAATGATATTGTCAAGATGCGAAAATAATTTATTTTCAGAGACAGAGTCCATGTTGTTGGTGTTGACGGGGGCAGATGGGTCCACTGGGATCATTTGTTCTGACATGATTGGACAAGCTGTGGGTGGATGTGTGCACAGGCCGGGTTGACTTGAATTTTATAACAATTTATGTATGACATTGGGTTAAATAAACTTATGTGGCTTGAAGTGTTGATTGGTGGCAGGCTTTCGCTTGTTGTGTTGCTTGTTGTGGGAAGTTGTCGCTTGATGTGTCACTTGTTGTGGGAAGTTGTTGCTTGTGGGAACCGGGGCTTGTGGGCTGGCCCCCAACCAGACGAATTTTGACAGGCGTGGCGACTGACCTGTCACGCAGGTGTCCTCAAATGCATTTTGAGCCCGCGCGCAAATCCTCATGATGACAATTATGCAAAATTGTCAGCTGTTTGCATGCGGTGTGAGATAAACACACAGTTGGTCTTACTGGTGATTTTTGGATATTAGATCATATAGCTTGGCCACTCAAATGGGGCTTGAAGCATATATTCCAACACACCCCCTTGCTTCATGCACCATCAACAAACTATGAATATTGCATATGCAAATCATGTATGTTTGTCATGCATCATAGATAATGATTAATGCATAACAATTATGAAATTGAATATTGCATATGCATATGGAAGCATGAATATCAAGTTTTCACAAGGTTTAGCCAACTTTAATTCAATTCACTGAGAGCATCCGTACTGATAATTGGAAAATGATCCGACAATTCTGCAAAACACAATAGCTTGTCAAGTTTCCGGCCTATCCTGAAGCATCAATGCAATCCTTGCACAAATTTGCTGGTTCACAGGATGCAGTACCCGGGTTAAGCTCAACGACCCCCACATGCGCAAAGAGTTTTCCGCAGCACCCAAAGCACTGGACACATGTTTTACAGCAGGTGTGTGATTTGCCACTCCAATCAACACCTTGCAATCCCCAATGTGAATTGATTGGTGCTGGGCGGGGTTCTTTCTGGTCGTCGATACGTATGCATCTACTTGGAGCCAATTCCGGAGCTTGGACCAGCTGTTTTTGCCATTCCCAGCTTCTTGAGTGAGCCGCGAGCCTTGTTTGGTCATGTTGCCAGGTCATCGGATGTGATGGGCTCATTGGATGGGTGGACCTCAATTGGCTCAAGTCAAACCCAGAAACATGCCACTTTCCATGTCCAATTGAGCTTGCTGAGGGTGTGGATTAAAGGGTCTTCAGTGATACCATGTGGATGACCCGGTTGTCTTGATGCACATTCCGTCTTTAATGGTTGTCAGCTGAGCGTTTCCGGCTGTGATGTGTACGTTAATTAACACAGCCGGCAAAAGCTGGCCTGCGTTTGGTCCACTACTCTGACAGTGCGGGGCAGGGACGTCTGACTGTACAGTGAGGCTCCTGAAACAAAAATATGGGCGTTGGGCCCGCTGGGTGCTCAGGCAATAATTGAACGGGGCAATTTTTAGCATTTTTTCATGGGTTAGACTGCTTATTAAGGGCTTGGGAGGGTCTTTGTTTATCTGAAGGGATTTGAGTGGGTATGCTGGGGTTGCAGCTAGCTGCTACACCAAGGGCAACTTGGTGTTAGGAGTGAAGACTGTTGCGGTGGCTTGGCCAAAAAGGGTGGAGTTGGGGACTTTGGGAAGGCCTTGGTGTGGGTTTCTGTTGGTGAGGAGAAATAGCAGACAGGCAAAATGGTTTTTGTGTAATGAGTCAAGGATGGTGAGTGTGATAGATAAGGAGAGGGTATTCAACGGCCAATTTTCCCAAGCAATGCTGTACTTCCAGCTATCTGTTGTCCTCAAACCCTCTGCTGTTGCGCGTGTGTAGTCTGAGGGGCAAAGAGTGGGCCCACGGGTCTGCAGCCTTTGCTGCGTGCCAGGGGCCTGTTGAGTTGTCTGTTAGTCTGCTACCATGATGTATCACCACAGTATGGAGGGCTGTTGGATCGACCCATGAGCACTACCAACCAACCACCCATCTGGCAGCCACAAGTGTCTGTAGCCTAGTTGGTAAAGGCAGCACTCTAGTATGTGTCTCAGCATAGCTGAGGCCGTGAGTTTGACTCTCACCAGACACATCTTCATTTTACAGTCTCTACAGGTTATGAGCCCAGAGCTACCTGAGCGCTACTCGCTTACAATAGAGACTTGATGAATTTGTGAATGCTTACTTGTAAGACCACACAAACCCCTATAAGCCTACATCTAGATCACGGGTTCAATCCCTACACTGATCATCTTTCCTGGGTCTCATTCCCACTCTCTCTTGGGGTCAATCCCCACTTCCCATCATGTAGCAAGGGGGGGTTTTGAGTTGTCTGTTAGTCTGCTACCATGATGTATCACCACAGTATGGAGGGCTGTTGGATCGACCCATGAGCACTACCAACCAACCACCCATCTGGCAGCCACAAGCGTCTGTAGCCTAGTTGGTAAAGGCAGCACTCTAGTATGTGTCTCAGCATAGCTGAGGTTGTGAGTTTGACTCTCACCAGACACATCTTCATTTTACAGGCTCTACAGGGCCTTCATATCCAACCTTTTTGACCCATGCGCTTGACGCGGGCTGGAGGTTGATCCTGGGGGCACACGGCTGCTGATTTTGGAAGGCTAGGTTGTGGTTTAGATAAATTTCTTTTGTTGGTATCATTGTATTAAGTCTGGTTGCATTTTTTTGTTGTTGATGAGACATTGTTTTGCTTCTTTTTAACATTTGTACCTTGGGGAAACCCTTGATTTGGTGATTTTACAGGGTGGACCCTTGATCTTAATTTTTTCAATTTTGTAAAAACTGTGCAGTGTGTCTTTGATATACTTGGATATTATTTTACTGTAGCAATATCTTTCCACTGTTGCTTCAGCCACTGACGTCCGGGGATAATCACATGTTCAACAAGCTCACATCACTCTTTGTTGAATTGGCCCACCATAATATCCAAAATAATAGAATGACTGACTTGTTCTAAAAAACCAGAACCAGATAACATTATAAATTGAAAAAAAAACCACAATATAAATGAAAGTAAGGATGGAACAGCCATACTTGAGCTCTTCAGAAATATAACAGGCCATAGAGAATAATGGTTTGGACCCGTTGGTAGGTACCCAGAACCGCCGGCACCCGCCAGGCGGTGCCGGATGCCTGTTTTTTTGTGAAAAGTGGGGGGGTGCCCAGGTACCGCTTGAGGTACCCGCTCAAGTGCCTCCCGATGCGGCAGGGGCTGCAGCCTGTGCCTAATACATCGCACCCGCAAAGTCCAGCTCGCCGAGAGAAATAAACACCTCCTGGCGAGCTGAATTTTTACACAGCTCGCCAAGGGTGTTCTTTCCGGTGAGCTGGTCAAAGCCCAGTCCGCCAAGAGGTGTGTATTCATCTAGGCGAGCTGGACTTTGACAAGCTCGCCAAGAGACATACCTCTTGGCAAGCTGGACTTTGGGTAATTTGTGTCCCCAGTCCCGTACGCCAAGTACATGAGAAAAAGGCACAAAGTACTGCTGGTACCCACCATGTGGTGCCGGGTGCAATACTTGGTCCCTACTTTGGGAAGAAATGTACTCGGTACCCGGGTGCCAACTGGACCAGGGTCCAAATCATTATTCTCTAGCAGACTAAACTCAAAGATAAATAAAGATCAAAAGCAAACAAATGAGGGGGAAAGTTGTGTTGTAAAAAAAGTGGATTGGGAAAAGGATTGACATGTAGAACAAGAGCTTTGGGTTTATGTGAGCCCCCCTCTAGGGTTTCACACAAGTATCACAAGTCCCGCCGCAGGACTCATTTAATTCAAGTTACTCCCTGCCTTCCTAGCTTGGTAGAGTCAATGTTGATCTCTCCGCACTAGGTATGTTGTTTCCTTTTCTCTCCTTTCTCTTTCCTTATCTCACTCTTCCTTTGTATGAGAGATAGTGATCTCTTGGCACTAGTTCTTTCCCCTTTGAAATAAATAACACAGTTGGGCACTAGAAATCCTCAAGACAAGTTCCTCAGCGCCATCCTTAGCCTTTAGTGAAGAGTCCAAACAGTGCTCTTGCAGTTTCTCTTGAGAAGAATATTGTGAGGATTGGGATCAATTATAAATAGGAAGATCTTAAAGAAAAAGAGCAAACTGAAATAAAGGGGCAATAAATAGGGAATTGGTGGTGGAACTTGAAGATAGGTGATTCATGAACAATAAGCCAAGACAATATTCAAATTCACCCATTGTGATGATATTTTATTCAGTTATGGCAAGCAGGGTCAGCTTTCATGAATGACATCTTTTCCTGAGAGTTGCACAATCAAAATGGCCACCCAGATAGCTTCAATGAATCCTTTTTTCAAGAAAAATAATGAAGGGATGGGCAAAACCAAAAAAATATTAGTTCTGATGGTTCAAAAAAGGGAATGTTAAGCTATACTTGAGAAGAATTTACTCACCGTATTAATGGCAAATATAGGGCTAAGAGGCCTCCAGCAATGACAAGAAAGGTAATAACCATGCATAGCCCAACCCGCATATTGAATTCACCACAACAATGTGCATCCCAACAAGGTGCATCACAACAAGATTTAACCTGATTGTCATGGGTTTCTGATTCATGCTGACTCTACCGCTGGGGTGTGATGCCCTTGGAAGTTTCATCAACTTGTAGTGAGACCTGTGCATTTTCAGGTAAATCAATATCCGGGATACAAGACCCAGCATCCGGGTTGGATTGAAGATGGTTTTGATGTCCTGCATCCACTGTAATGCTTCTTTCAGGCTTTTAATATTCATTCCCAAAACAAGATCACAAACCCATCAGGCAATGTATGATCCCCATAATTGCACAAGGTTGGAAAAGATCAATGCAGAACACTTACATGGAAATTCTGGCCAGATGTTTCAATATTCAATATCAAATCACCCTTACTGAATGGCTTTTTACAGACAATGGGGGTGGAGCAGTGACTTGCAGAGCTCAACGGCTTTTGTGGACCCGCCAAGCTGGAGTATTGTTGAGTGTTTTCTAGTGCATGCTCTGCTCCTAAGCTCCCTCCAAGAAGTTGCTGCAAAAAAAATTAACCATTGATTGTCAGATTGATGATTGAATTGAGATCCAGAAACTCAAGATAAAAATGTGGTAGAATGCTTAACCATGAGCAGCGCCAATATTATCCAAGCGGCCATATCTGAAAATTGAAATCTGGAGATTTTGTTTATTATACGTAAGAAAATAATGAAATTTAAGAGGGCTGATGATGATATCTTGGGAATAATGTGAGTGGTTAATTGGGGTATTTATATCTTTCAGAGATCAATCTTCTCCCCCAGAGCCATTAGGGATGTTTTGAATGCCTGTGTAAATATTTATATGAAACCCCAATTGATATATACAGACAGTGTCAGCAAGAGAGGCTCAGCTCAGACTTGAATTTGTGATTACAGTTTCTTGCTGAAACCTGCTGGAATTATAATCTTAGTTTACAGGTTTTTCATACAGAAATTAAGGCAACAGCTTCATAATACAGAAATAAGCATCCAAAACCTGCCCTTGTTGGGGTCCTGCATTGAGGCAACTGGGTCAAAATATCAAAACTGTTTTGCAATACTGTCGAGATATTTACTAATACATATGTGTTAGGCTCACTCTGCTGGGTTAAATCAATCATCTGGATATGGATTCCCCACAGGCTCAGCCAAACCCCAAAATTAAGTTTCATCCCCTGGTGTTACCATTGTTGTTTTCAATTTACAGTTTTTTGGCAAAACCCTCCACCCCAAGGGTGGGCAGTTAAACTACAGTATGTTACAGGGGCCCTTTTGGATACCATAATTTTTTTTTAGTTATTCAAATGGTCCGCTTGAGTAACCTAACTTATTTTTTTGGATAATGTAGCGTAAAATAACCCTTTCTATTTTTTGTTTTGTTTTTTGTGTTTTTGGATACCGTACCTGCCAAGTTTTGCAACATACTTGCAAGATGAATTTAGCTTAGTGGTTAAGCCTTGCCTGTTGTGCAGGTTGTGGGTCCAATCCTCTGTGTAAACCTCTTTTTACTTGGCATTCTGGACTGTTTACCATCAAATTGAGCCAAATATGTACTCATGTTGATCAAAACAGCCATCATTTTTCACCTCTCATCCAAATTTACAGCTAATGGAGGACTTCCCGTCAAGTCTGTGAGCCTCCCAGATCTCAATTTACACACCCAAATTCTTAATTTTTGACAAAAAGGGAAATTTTTTCCTAGCCCTACAGTTCATTAATTTCATGTGCAATGGTTGAGTTTTTGATAGGTGTCTTAATTTAGGATTTAGAGAGGCATCTAGAGCTCTCTAAATGATGACGGGAAGTCATCCAATTTACCTACATTTGGCCAAAAAGTAATGGAACCCAGTTTGTTTAAACTATCTTCGTAACTTAAATAGGAAAAAACACCCCTTTTTCCCCTGCGGATATTGTCACTAAAATTAAGATATCTGTAACTGATGCATGACTTAACCTTTAAGTTTGTGTTACACTTACGTTCCCAAATACAGGTAATGTAACGGCCCACCCTTGCCCACACTGACCAATATACAGCAACTAGAGGCCAAGGCCGGTGTGCCGCTGCAGAGCCCACATGCTCAGCTCAACTCCATTTATGCAGCAACATTAATGTTGAGTTTTTGACTGTGGACCACACAAAAAGTGAAAAAATGAGCCTGAGACTCAAGAGAGGGCAGCAAGGTCAAGGAGCTCACCAGATGCGGCTCAAGATGGGGCGCAAAAAGGATAGAGGAGATGAAAGATTTCAAAGGACTGGGATGTTTTATTGCTAGAGTTAGACTTTGTACTGTAGCTATGTAACAACCGCTTTAACACAAACTTAAGTAAATATGAATGGCTCTGTTATTTACCTGGGAGCAGACGAATGTGCTGCTCTTTGACAGTTTGAGATGAAGGGAGAACAGAGGTGAAGTGCCGTGCCGGTCCCGAGTGGCTCGACGTTAGCGTTCTGCGCGTCATTAAGCTGGGTCAGCTATTTGCACTTGATAGAGTTTATTGTTCTCTCTTGGTGGGTGTCTTACGCTCTTAGAGCCTGCGGCAGTTATGATCCGTAGTGTTGGTTCTCAGCGAAACGGCAAAGGAGGAGCGCTACGTTATCTAGATTGATAGTGCGATTCTCTTAGCTCATAGTTTCGTTTTCTGAGTTCACATGATGCTTACTCACCGACTTTATCCTCTACACTTTGTGTGGGGTCGGTTCCAGCTGTTGTGCTCTTTTCGGCGTTGTCTAGAATTGACGATCGAGGCATTAGCACACGACTGGTTAGTGGTTAAAGTCAAAACATCTTTTGCTCACCTTTGGTGGGCGATGTTATTCTTGCTTTAAGCGACTGGGACTCGGGATTTACCGCGAGCTTGGGTTTGCTATGCGCTGGAGTCGTGCCTGCTTGCATCAAAGTTTGATGTGTCAGTTTTGCGACTCCGCGGAGCTTGTTTGGACTGCGGAATATGGTTTACTTTTGCTTACCATTTTCCGCAGCTGTTTGAGTTCCCGGCCGCTTACTCAATTTATGAGTTCGTGGCCGTTCACCTAGGCGTGTAATCTCACAGCCTTCCGTGCTTCGAGTCGCAAGATGCGAAGCAGGTCCCGGTATTTGAATGACTGAAAGGCTTGCCAGCGATCTTCTGATTGTCGTCCTCCCTGTAGGTTTTGTGAGGAAGTCTGCCGCGTTTTGAGTTGTCTTGACGTAAAGGACGATGATCAGGCCGACGGCTATGAGCTCCCGTACAAAGTGTAGCCGAATGCACATGTGCTTCGTCCTGAAGCTATTCTGTGAAGTTTCGCTCTTTGCTAAGTCGATAGCGCCGCGGTTGTCAATGAAGACTTGAATGGATGTTAATCCAGGGAAGACCAGCGTCTCATCCGCCAGGTTTGCAATCCAGGCCAGGTCGCGTCCAAGATCCGAGAAGGCTTTGTACTCTGCCTCGGTTGTTGAGAGCGAAACCGTTGGCTGTTTTGAAGACTTCCAATTTAAGAGATGGCTTCCAAGTTGAACTACAAATCCAGTGGTGGATCTCCGCGTGTCTGGGCAGTTGCCCCAGTCGGAGTCGACAAATGCTTTGAGTCTTGAGCCTTCTTGTTTCGCGTAAGTCAGGCCAATGTGTTTGGTACCTTTGAGGTAGCGGAATACCTGGATAGCTGCTTGAAGATGTTTTGTTCCAGGATGTTCGAGGTACTGGGAGAGAGTGCTGACTGCGTATGAGATGTCCGGCCTAGTGAGTATACTCAAATAGTTGAGCGAGCCGACAAGTGCCCTAAAGCTGACACCCGTCTCATCAAACGCCTTGAGCTCTGCAGCTGTTGCCTTTTTCAGGTATTCTCGCGGGTTCAGCGGGCAGGAAGCCGGGTGCAGATTTGTTAGACCAAATTCTTGCAGTTTCCTGTCGATGTACTGCGTTTGATTGACTTGGATGCCGTTGTTGAAGCGCTCAATGTTCATTCCTAGAAGGAACTCAGCTTCGCCCATATATTTGATTTCGAATTCCGACTCCATTTCCGCTTTGAAGACCTCAGGCCTGTCGCTGATAATAACCAGGTCGTCTACGTGAGCGAAGATCCAGGTTGCTGGAGTGTCCCCCGAGGCGGTACGCCAGAAGACGCAGGGGTCAGACAAAGCTGCTTTGAAGCCAAGAGTGAACAGAAAGTTGGACAGGCGCTTGTACCAGACCAATGGTGCTTGCCTCAGCCCGTATATGGCTTTCTTCAGCTCCAGGATGGAGCCAGGTGGGCACTCTAGTCCCGGAGGTGGTAGAAGGGTCACCTTGTCCTCTAGCGGGCAAGTTAAAAAGGCGCTGCGGACGTCTAGTTGGTGAATTTTCAATCCGTGGTTGACCGCAAAGGAGAGCAGGAACCGCAGCGACGCTGGTTTACCGGTCGGTGCGTACTTGGCTTCAAAATTCAGGCCATGTGTTTGCTTGAAGCCCTGTGTGCATATTCGCGCTTTGAACTCAACTACTTGATTTTCTGAGCCGAGTTTCTTGCGATAAGCCCATGTTGCTGGGATGGGGTCGTCGGATTCAACTCTCACGCGCACTATCCAAACTTCGTGCTTGCGCATGTTCTCGATTTCCTTTTCTTCCGCCATCTTCCACTGTTCTCTCTCCGACCCAGACATTGCTTGGTTGTGATTCTTCGGTTCAATTGAGACTGAGATGGTGTATGCCTGCTTTCGGTCACGCTTGCCAGTCACTATATTGCGCTCATCAATCGCGCTAATGATTTGACGCGAAGGTTGAGGGTGATCGTCATCCTCCCGCGGTGAACTTGTGTGCCTAGATGCTTCGACTGGAGAAGCTCTTCTGAGTTGATTGAGAATGGACCCTGTTTTGGTTTCTTCATCCTCATTTTCAGAGGCTTCATCGCCTTCTGTGTCAGCGGGGAGAGTCGGTTCTTCTTCCTCGAAGGGCAGGTCCGCCTCAGCCGCGAAGTTGGGTAGCCTGTCAATGGTGTTGACCAGCGGGTTTCGACGCAAGGGTCCGCAGGTCGGGAAGGTGCTTTCGTCAAAGTGAGCATGTTTGGCCGTGAAAACTTGCTTGTCATCCAGCCGACATATCTTGTATGAAGAGTAGTTGTTCTCATAGCCTACTAGCACTCCCTCCCATGATATCGAGTCGAATTTGTCCAGGCGTTTTTGTTTTGGCTTTACTACCCACACTCGGCAGCCAAACGGTCGAAAGAAATTCATGTTTGGTGTCACCTTGAACAGAAGCTCTATAGGTGTCTTCTTGCTCCTTGACAGAGAAGGCAAGCAGTTTGTCGTGGCTGTAGCGGTTCGAACCGCCTCGCCCCACCATTCCGGCGCCAGATTGGATTGCATAATCATGCACCAAGTCATTTCTATTATCGTGCGATTCGCTCGTTCTGCCAGGCCGTTGTTTTGCGGGGGATATGGCGGAGCTACGTTGTGGATTATTCCTGCTTCCTTGAGGAGATTGCTGAGCGAGGTGTTGCAGAATTCTCCTCCTCCATCGGTGATTAGTTTTTTCATGCTGTGGCCGGTTTGCTTTTTGAATAGCTTCCGAAACGCTTCTATAGCCTCAGCTGCTTGGCTTTTCTCCTTCAGAATGACCGTGTGTATGTATCCCGTATACTGATCGACTAACGTGAGAAAGTATCTGGCGTTGCCGTTGGTCGGAGGAGAGATGGGCCCAACTAGATCACCGTGGATTACCTCTAGAGGAGCATTGGCTGGCTTGAAGTTCCCGTTACAAGGAATGCGGGTTGATTTGCCCTGCATGCAAGCATCGCAGGCGTGGGTCTTTGTGCGGTCAAGAGGCGCGGGTAGTACAGTGGCAATTCGAGCTGAACTGGCGTGACCTAGTCGATTATGCCATTTTACAAAGTCAGATGGGGGCTTTGCGGTTTCCGTCAGAAGCCCGACAATTAAGTTCTCAGGGTCAAGCACTCCTTTTATCTCAAGAAGATCGTTGCTGGTATCCACCGCAAAGGGCTGACCGTCGTCGATTTTGACGGCAAAGCCTTCGCTGCCTTCCTGTATTAGTACTTTCGACTTCATCAGCTGTACAAGAGAGACGAGGTTCCGCGTAAGATTCGGGACATATAGGGCGTCCTTGAGGGTGAGTGTGCCGCCGTTGGCTAGCGGTAGAGTTGCATCGCCTCGAGCAGTAGCGACCAGATCGCCCGGTCCGCTCCCCGTGACGATTTCTATCGTGACTGGGTGTGTGCGCTTGAAGTAGCCGAGCGTTGTGAGCATGTGATTGCTTGCGCCTGAGTCCAAGATCGTAGTCTGATGCTGAGATGGGCTGGAGTTAGACAGATAACTGAATGATGGACGAATGTTACTGTTGTGTGTCGATGGTTCTTGAGGCTGGGTGGTTGTATGGTAAGATTGACCCTTGTCCTTTTCAGCTTTGCGTTTTTCCATCGCCTCCTTGAATTTTGAGGGGTGCAGGGTCCAACAGTCTTGTTCTGAGTGTTTTGCCGCGGGGTTGTGCTTTTCGCCGTAGCATTTGATAGGATTGTACTGCTTCTTCCTCTTGTTAGAAGCATCGGTAGCGAGGGCAGTTGGTGTTAAGGTGCTTGTGGGGTGTTTGGCAGCCTTTCTTTTCGTAGACCTCTCAAATCGGCCAACCTCTCTGAGCCGATTAATCACGAATTTTGGTTTGCCGAGCGAGTTTAGGTCTCCGAAAAGACTCTGCATCAGAAAAGGCCGTTTCTTCGTGATTCTACTGATGATGCTACAGCAGATAACGAAGTCGGGAACGACCATGGCCAGAGATTCAAATTTGGCTAGGCATTCTTCCATTCCTGCGATATAGGCGGCCATGTCGTCGTTGAATTGGGTGTCTTCCCATTTCGCCCATACTTCATAGCTGGCGAGTATCGAGTCTGAGGCGTAGACGGATTTAAACATTTGCCAGAGCTCGTATGGATTGCTCGAGTTGTTTTTCTTCACGATAGTGTTGAAAACTCCGTCCGTAAGATTTGCGCAAAGAAGGTTGGCAGCCTTCTGTGATTTGGCCTTTGTTCTTCGAGTCATATCGGGTAGGGGAGGTTCATCAATGAAATGTTTGAGATTGAATTCGGCGAGGACCATTCAAATCTTCTTTTCCCAGATTTCGAAGTTTTCGCCGGTGAATTTGGGAACTTTCATTGTTGGTTTCCCACCGATGGAAGAATCGCTAGACTCATTGTCTGAATCGGCCATCGTATCGTCTTACTCCCAGTCGAGTGATCCTAGAGGTGCTGCTTGAGCGTCGAGACTGTAAATCTGAAAGATTTCAAAGGACTGGGATGTTTTATTGCTAGAGTTAGACTTTGTACTGTAGCTATGTAACAACCGCTTTAACACAAACTTAAGTAAATATGAATGGCTCTGTTATTTACCTGGGAGCAGACGAATGTGCTGCTCTTTGACAGTTTGAGATGAAGGGAGAACAGAGGTGAAGTGCCGTGCCGGTCCCGAGTGGCTCGACGTTAGCGTTCTGCGCGTCATTAAGCTGGGTCAGCTATTTGCACTTGATAGAGTTTATTGTTCTCTCTTGGTGGGTGTCTTACGCTCTTAGAGCCTGCGGCAGTTATGATCCGTAGTGTTGGTTCTCAGCGAAACGGCAAAGGAGGAGCGCTACGTTATCTAGATTGATAGTGCGATTCTCTTAGCTCATAGTTTTGTTTTCTGAGTTCACATGATGCTTACTCACCGACTTTATCCTCTACACTTTGTGTGGGGTCGGTTCCAGCTGTTGTGCTCTTTTCGGCGTTGTCTAGAATTGACAATCGAGGCATTAGCACACGACTGGTTAGTGGTTAAAGTCAAAACATCTTTTGCTCACCTTTGGTGGGCGATGTTATTCTTGCTTTAAGCGACTGGGACTCGGGATTTACCGCGAGCTTGGGTTTGCTATGCGCTGGAGTCGTGCCTGCTTGCATCAAAGTTTGATGTGTCAGTTTTGCGACTCCGCGGAGCTTGTTTGGACTGCGGAATATGGTTTGCTTTTGCTTACCATTTTCCGCAGCTGTTTGAGTTCCCGGCCGCTTACTCAATTTATGAGTTCGTGGCCGTTCACCTAGGCGTGTAATCTCACAGGAGAACCAATGATGGAATTTCTCTGAGATAGGCTATGTTTAAGTAGACTGAATACACAAGGCTGACTTGTGGGAACAAATGAAAATGAAAAAGAATCAGGGTTGACAATTGAGCGGGTTCAGGCCACCCACGGGCTAGCCCGCCTCAGCCCGCGACTTAATTGGACAGGCCGCGCCGCGCCAAAACCTCAGATTTTGCTGTCCGGCACACACCAGTGTCTGCAATGAGACAGACCCAGGCTTTCCAGCGCCGCCTCGTTGGGCCAAAGCGGGTGGCCTGCAGGCAGAGTCCCCTGGTGGCCCACGGTTCAGGTACAAACACTCTCAAAAAAATGTATCTTTGGAGGAACCTAGGAGGAGATATGGTTTTTTGCAATTCTGAGTACATGTATTCAACTAGAGCAAGTACAAAATAAAATTTATAGAAGAGAATAGAAAATAAAGCAGAGTGTCACAAAGAAAGAAGAAAAGAACAGGCTACTTTTTCTTAATCCAGTCTTGAGCACATAAGAGTGCTTCCATGGTTTCTTTGCTCAGGTGGCTTTGACAGTCATCCAAGACATGGCCCCAAGTGGAAAAGGCTGATTCCAATGCCACAGAGGTCACCGGGGCCACCAAGATTACCTTGGAAAGCTTTGAAAGGGTTGGAAAGCAGGAGGCATTGACCTTCCACCAGCTCAGAATATCAAAATGTTTGTTGCTGGTTATGCCAACATTCCTCTCCTCATGGTAGAGATAAGTGCAGATGGCAGCAGCCAATGGCCATGGGCAGTGGCTGGTGGGCTAAAAAAGGCACTCCGGTTCTAAATATGAACTTGCAGGGTTGTCTCAAACCCAACTCCAAGACAATCTACTGGAGGACATTGGCTCAGGGGGTGGATTTGGCCTTGAGCCTCACCTGACATCTCCCAGGTGCAACATGCAGAAAAGATTGGAAAAGATATAAAAACAGTATGTGATTGCCCCCGGTCAACAAAACTAGAAATTTTGGAAAATGATCCGACAACTCTGCAAAACACAATAGCTTGTCAAGTTTCCAGCCTATCCTGAAGCATCAATGCAATCCTTGCACAAATTTGCTGGTTCACAGGATGCAGTACCCGGGTTAAGCTCAACGACCCCCACATGCGCGAAGAGTTTTCCGCAGCACCCGAAGCACTGGATACATGTTTTACAGCAGGTGCGCGATTTGCCACTCCGATCAACACCAATCCCGATCGATTGGTGCTGGGCGGGGTTCTTTGTGGTCGTGGATACGTACGCATCTACTTGGAGCCGATTCCGGAGCTCGGACCAGCTGTTTTTGCCATTCCCAGCTTCTCGAGTGAGCCGCGAGCCTCGTTTGGTCATGTTGCCGAGTCATCGGATGTGATGGGCTCATTGGATGGGTGGACCTCAATTGGCTCAAGTCACACCCAGAAACATGCCATTTTCCATGTCCAATTGAGCTTGTTGAGGGGTAGGTTTAAACCAGTGATTTCATGTGGATGACCCGGTCGTCTTGATGCACATTCCGTCTTTAATGGTTGTCAGCTGAGCGTTTCCGGCTGTGATGTGTACGTTAATTAACACAGCCGGTTGAACAACTATTCCATGTGCATTGTGCCGAGTCCTCCGGCGCGGGTTCATCAGTCAGTGTGAGGAGTGAGGTTAGGTTTTGGTAGCGAGTAGGGGGCTTGGCTGATTTTTTCAGTAGCCCCCCTCGAGCCTGCCACCTTTTCCGGCGTCCCTCCCAGTCCGCCCGGCTGCTTCCCCTTCCTCTCCCATCCATATCCTTGGTGCTCTCCCGATCCAACCAGCTGCCTTTTTCACCTTCAGAAGTTCGCTTTTGAATAAAAAGGAAAACAACCCCCAAAAAAAGTATTAAAATTCAAAAAATCTCGCAAAAAAAAAAACAGAATAAAAACAAAAGTAACAGTTTAAACTAGCAACAACCCTACCCTCACTTCCGCCCCCTCCCCCCCACTCCCGTCCCGTCTTCTCTCGACTGCCCGCTTTCTTGAAGAAGACCGCCGAACAGACCAAATAAAATAAAACCACCAAAAACAACACCAACAACACCACCACCAACAGACGACCCAACCCATCCTCGTCCGTTGTCCTTTGCTTTAGCAAGCATCCCGATCGGAAACTCGTCAGTCTCTTCATCTCTCCCACCGACTCATCTCTCTTGTCACTCTCAGCCTAGTCTCCCACATCTCCCTTGTAAACAATCCCAACCAAGCATCCCTTCTCGCTCCGTTCAGTCTCGCTAACTCTTGCTTCCCACCTGACTCCGATCGCTTCCAACCTCTGCGTCACTGTCCCCGCTACATCATCACCCAGTTCTCCGTGTAAGTCGATCACCTGCTTCTCTTTTCTATCTTGCCATTCTGCGATCTTCCATCATCATCCCGCCCCTCCAACGTGTACCGATAACAGGGGATCACCGGGGCGTGGCTCAACTGCCCCATCGCATCCCCACCACTCCATCCCACGCGCCCTCTCCGAGCCCCCTTTTTTGATCCATCTTAACTTACCTTTTCTCCTATTTATCTGTTGGTCTCCCTAGATAAAAGGAACTTGATCCGGTAGTTTTTCAAAAGAAAAAAAATCTACATACAAACAGTCGAACTACTATGTCTTCTGCCGTCGCTGCCGCTGCTGCTCCGAGTGAAATCCCTGGCTCCACCAAAGATACCAGTGCCCCAAGTGTTCAGAACAATGACGCACCGGTTGCCACCAATCCTCCAGCCGAACCCACTCCAGCCGGAGCACCCGCTGCCGCTCCGGCCGCCGCCGCTGCTGCTCCCGCCCCTGCAGCCCCCGTCCCGAACGCCTCAGTCCCCTCGTCAATCGCCACGGCTACCCCCAACGCCAGCCCTGCTAGCCAACCTAACACCTCGCTCTATGTTGGTGAGCTGGACCCAACAGTCACCGAAGCGATGTTGTACGAGATCTTCAGCATGATCGGACCGGTTGCCAGCATCCGAGTCTGCCGTGATGCAGTCACCCGTCGTTCGTTGGGCTATGCCTACGTCAACTACCTCAATGCTGCCGATGGTAAGCTGATTCCCCTTGAGCCACCTCTCCGTCTTGCACATGACATACACACACTGACGCTTGTGCCCCTTCCTCAGCCGAACGTGCGCTCGAGCAGCTCAATTACTCACTGATCAAAAACAAGGCTTGTCGGATCATGTGGTCGCAGCGTGACCCGTCCTTGCGCAAGACTGGTCAAGGCAACATCTTCATCAAGAACCTTGACGAGACGATCGACAACAAGGCCCTGCATGACACCTTTGCTGCCTTCGGCGACATTCTCTCCTGCAAGGTTGCCACCGACGAGCATGGTGCCTCGAAGGGCTACGGCTTCGTTCACTACGTGACCGGAGAATCTGCCGAGGCAGCAATCAAGGGCGTCAACGGCATGCAACTGAACGACAAGGTGGTTTTCGTTGGTATCCACGTTCCTCGAAGGGACAGACAGGCGAAGATCGATGAAGTCCGATCGCAATTCACCAACCTCTACATCAAAAACTTGCCCACCGAAACCACCACCGAAGAGCTCAACGAGGTCTTTGGCAAATTCGGTCCGATCACTTCGGCTGCTGTCCAGTCGGACGAACACGGCAAGCACCGTGGCTTTGGTTTCGTCAACTACGAAAACCACGAATCTGCGAGCAAGGCCGTCGACGCCTTGCACGACAAGGATTACAAGGGCAATGTCCTGTACGTCGCAAGGGCCCAGAAGCGGACAGAGCGGGATGCAGAGCTCAAGAAGGCCCACGAACAGCAAAAGTACGAGACGACTCTGAAATATCAAGGCGTGAATCTTTACGTCAAAAATCTTGATGACGAATACGACGACGAGAAGTTACAGAACGAGTTTACGCCCTTCGGCACGATCACATCCTGCAAGGTTATGAAAGACGACAAAGGAACCTCCAAAGGTTTCGGCTTCGTGTGTTTCTCTTCGCCCGATGAGGCCACCAAAGCTGTGGCCGAAATGAACGGCAAGATGTTGGGCTCCAAGCCCTTGTATGTATCGCTAGCTCAGCGAAAAGAAGTCAGGAAGCAACAGTTGGAAGCCCAAATGTCGCAGCGCTCACAGATGCGCAGCCAGCAAATTGTAAGTTTCGTCTCTTGTCTCGTCCACCCAAGAAAGAAAGATCGTTCCCAATCACTAACCAACAACCCGTTTTTGGACATGTAGGCCGCTGCTGGTATCCCTGGTGCTCCTTACGGTGCGCCACCGAACCCGATGTACTTTGGAGGTGCGGCTGCTTACCCACCACACGGTGGCCGAGGGATGATGTACCCGCCGAACGGAATGCCCGGCGGAATGCCACCTCGACCTCGCTATGCACCCCCAGGACAAATGGCCCCGATGGGCATGCCCGGCGGCACACCATACCCACCTCATCCGCAAGACTACCCGGGCTACCCTGTCGGCGGGCCGGTGCCTCCGGTGGGCGGCATGCGAGGTATACCCGGCCCTCCAGCCCATCTCAGTGGCCCTAACCCGCCCAACTTCCGCGGCGCTAACGGCGGGCCCATGCCTCCCATGAACGGCCGCGGTCCCGCTCCCGGATCCAATGGCCCTGGCCCCATGCGTGGCGCTCCCCAAGGCCGCGAGGGCTATCCTCCTTCGGCTCTCTCCGGCCGCGCCGTCAGTCACCGGGTCTCAGATCTCGCGCCTGTCGGCCTGAGTCCCGCCGCTTTGGCCAAGGCTAGTCCCGCCGAACAAAAACGTATGCATCTCCTTTTTATCCCATCATGTGTGCGATCATAACCATCTTATGTTGACTTTTTTTTTCGGTTGTTTGCAGAAATGCTCGGTGAAGCTCTGTACCCGCAGATCGCCGAGAAGCAGCCGGAGAAGGCCGGAAAGATCACCGGCATGATCCTCGAAATCGAGAACGCCGAGCTCATCCATCTGCTCGAGAACCGGCCGGCATTGGACGCCAAGGTGCAGGAAGCCGTCCAAGTCTTGGACGAGTATGAACGCAAGGACGCCAAAGGCGAATTCTAAACCAACCTCAATCCATCCATCTTTCCAATCCTTCCAAACTAGAAGAAACAAACAGTAATTACTAAGAAGGGAGAGAAAAAAGAAAAAAAGTAACGGACCTCTCCCGGCTTGTTGTGTTCCCTAATAGAGTGTCTTGTGTTCATGTAATCTGGTCCTTGAAAGACTGTGTGAATCGATCGAATCTTGGGTGGCTGGTTGTGTGGACCCCTGCCTCCACCCGTCCCTTCCTTACACCACCTCTTCCTCCTCCCATCATCCTTCTTCTCTCTCTCCTACACACACACACACAAAATCGACCTGGTCTACTCGAAAACCTCCCCGTTTTCTTGGGAGCCCCTCTCTTACCCCCCCCCCCCCACCCACACCCCTCTTTGTTTTTACGCTTCTTACTCTTTGTTTGTTTCTGCTTCGTCGCTGGCTTGTCTTTTCTCACAATCAAAAGCTCTTGTCTCCTTCCATCGAGCGCTCGAGCGCCGACTTACACCCCCCCCCCCCCCTTTGACTTTCGGGCGTCTTTGTGGGTCGGTTGGGGGTGGCCGTGCACGTCTCTGATAAGGAGGTGAGCACAGCTGGAGCTATAGACCAGGAATGAGGATGAGAAGATATGAGAATGATGGCGGTGATGTGGAGAGAAGAGAGGGGTGGTGGAAGCTACATAACTTAACACAAGTCCCCTCCTTCCGAGGAGGCGCGAAGCGCCTCCGAAGGAGGGACGTGAATATAATGTCCCAAATCTTGCGTGAGCGCAACCAGCCATTTGGCTGGGGAGGGCATTACAACCCCCAAATCACCCACAAGCGCTCTGATTCTGGTCACGCCTCCCAGACCATTGAAAAGCTTGTGATTTTTTGGTATATGTATAACGGCCCTCAAAGCTCCACATTTCCATAGCATTAGGAAACTGTGGGGATGGATAAGTATTGGGCATTGGAGTGATCCGCCCAATGCAGGCCCAGATAAACTCTTGGATCAATCCGCTCCTTATGGCATAAGTAGCAAAATGCATACATCATAAGCCATAAGCGCCACCAATTGCAAATATGTACATATTTCATTAAAAATACAATTTAATACTTCAAGAGCCGTGGGACTCTCCCTGATCCGACAAGAGTGGAATCCGGCGGGTCATCAAAATCTGATTTCCCAAATGTGTAAGTGCCCTTGCAAAAATAGCTGCTGAGCAGGCTATTTATGGCTGAATTTCCCCCCAAAAAAACCAGCAGATGCTCAGGATGGGCAGCTACAACTGTGCCAAAAGGCATTGAAGAGAGTTCATTTATTTATTTTTAACTTTGTGCTGAGTTTATTTTTTATCATTTCTCTGCCAAAATTTGACTGTCCTCAGGCCGCGGGTCCGACTTTACAAGTAAGCCTCTCCTTCAGAGATCGTCCCTTCGGGACGCGGGGTCAGGCCCCCCCAACCCTCCGATTGAGAGGCTTAGTTAAGCTTGTGGTGGAAGGCGCGTGCTTGGACTGAGTCACTACAAACAGCAACTTGGCTTGGCTTCAACAAGACAGATGGATCTTTCTGTTCAAGATTGTGTGGCTGTAGGACCAACAGATAACATGACTCCATTCCTTCTTTTCCAGACCTTGATGAATTACTGCAACAGAACAGGTCTGCATTGCATTGCTCTAATTTGCCTTCTTCTTGTGGGAAGTAAGTAAGATCTTGAATTTGTTTTTGGTGGCAACCTCGAGGCTTGTGCATAAGCTAGCTTAGCACAATCCCCTCATTTCAGCAAAACAAGGTTCTGAAAGAGTCCCAGCCGTGGCCTGAGAGCTGGGGCTTTTTTTGGCCTCTTTGGAACTCAGACTATTTTACTTGTGTGGGGATGCTTTGCACCAGCCCAGCCCAGCCCAGGGCCCTCTGAATTAAAGGAATTGCATCCAGTGAGGTACGTAAGAAGGCTCTGGGAGGGGGTCTGCAAGGACACTTGCTGGGGTAGTGGAGGACTTCCTGGTGAGATCTGTGAGCCTGGTATAAACTTTAAAGCAACATCTGCAAGGGTCCCTGTCCAGTGCCACAGAGTCTCCTCCCGGTGAGATGTGATCACATTGAAACACTTAGCCAGACAATTCTGTTTTCTCTCTGGCTTTTCACAATTATTAGGGGGGTTCACATAAGGCTGATTTTGCAAATCAGCCTTCAAACCTTCCATGATCCTGTGGTAGTGTGAGTATATAATTTAAGGCTTTCCCCAGAAAGCTGGTGGAGATCCTGGCAATCTCCCCATCATCTAGGCAAGCCTTCCTCCTTTCTCTCTCCTCTCCCTTTTATTCATTCTAGTTTAATTACAGAGATATCCTGGCCCACCTTTCCATCTCTCTTTTGGCTAGTGTTTTCCCCTTGAAATCCGGGTCCAAATGGTTATTCTCTAAATCCAATACATCTGTGAACTAGATTTTGTGTCCCTCAGGACTCTGTGTGCCCCTTTGACCATGGCCAGCTAGAGATGGCACTTTTACACCTGGGTACCCCCCACTCCAGGGTGGGTGTAACTGTGGCCCTTTTTTGGGTACAGCCCAACATTGGCACACCCGTCCACACTACTTGACAGGTATTCACAGCCCTATTTTTTTTTTTTTTAGTGCTTATAGTTTTGACATTGCACACTTTAGTAAATGCTAATAGTGTAGATACATGCAATGATGTTTTTGAATAGAATACATGTCTGAATAAAACCGGTTATTTTTAACGTTGAATGTGATGAGTATAATCCGAGTGATTTTTTGAAAAAAAAAAAAAAGAAAAAGAAAAGAAAAGCACCCAAAGAAGATGATAAAATGAAAAAGTCTGTCTCTTTTGACAGGTCTGAAACTTTGCAAAAGCTGAGTTCAACTAACTTTTGTCACAACTGCGGCCCAGACAGATACATGTTATGTGGTTGCTCAAGCCACATACCCTATGATTTAAAGCGGGCAGAAAGTTAGCCAACCTCGACCCTATTCACAGCCCTAGGCCCTGGCGGATACCAGCAACAATGGGAAGTTACATACGTTACGATATCCAGAGGGATTTTCGTAACATAACTTCCCACCGTTGCCAGATAACTTGTTACCGTTATCTGGCAACATTGCTCCTTGGGCCGGTGGGTAACGTAACAGAGGGTGTTTTCACCCTCAATACCCCAAAAAATAACGGAGATAACGCGTTAACCGCGTTACCAGAGGTCAAAATGCCATAAAAGGGGAAAACTCCCCTTTTTTGCGCAGGTTATCCTCCTATAATTGCGAGGGATAACGTAACTAAGCTAGGAAGAGAGGGAAAAAAATTAAAGAAAACTTAACGGAAGCTTTGCCGCTGTCATGGTAACAATAACAGCAAGCATTCCGTTACATTTTTGTTACGCTACCGTTACAGGTAGCGTAACCTCCCATTGTTGATACCAGCAGGTACTTACACCAAAAAAGTACAATACAAAACCATTATTGTCCAAGAATATGTACTGTAATTTTTCTTTGATACAGAAGGATTTGATACCACATATCATATCAAAAAAAAAAGATACAATACAGTGGTACAGTGCAGGACCTCACTTCTGTGCTAGCCTGCATCTGCAAAGTTTATTTACTTATTTTGAGACCTATCAGTGCATACATATGTCATGTATGTACAATACACATGAAAGTGATGTTTTTGAGCTCTGCAGAGCTAGGGGATTCCATGGATACTGTAGCACTGCTTGGAAAAAGAAAACCACTCTTTTGGTCAGTCAAATTTGCAACCCATGGACTTAGAGGCCATAGTATGGCATTAGGAAGGTGCATTATGCGTATCTAATGGGGTGGGTGAATTTTACAAACTGTCTTTTACAATGCCCCCTCATTGTAAAGTGGGGGCATTGTAAAAACGTATAAAACCCCAAATTAAATTAGTTTTGCAATTTATGTGGTACCAACCACACAATGTAAAGTAACAGGTTGGAACTCAACTTCAACCACCAAAAATCGACCACCCTTCAAACTCATCCAAACATCAAATCCTAAAAAAATTGTAAAAGTATCATCCAAAGTATCTTCTCCTTTTCCCTGTCCACCTTCTCTTTGATTCCCTCTTAAAAACTTAACCCTTTTCCCATTCCCCCTTCCTTCTTCCAAAACCTTAAAGATTGAGTTTTCAGAACCCCCCAAAAAGAGTACAAGGTTTGTACCATACTTGGCTCGTGTAGCCAACAACATGGCCCCCAAGAACCTTAAAGGTTCGCGGGTCGATCAGGATGGCTGGTCGAAAACCATTGAGATGGAGGATATTGAAGCCTCCAGTTCGTCTATGGACCAGTCGGGTTCTCCTGACCGTTCTCAAACTCCGACCCAGTCGGACTTCTCTCATAATCCTCCCCTTACCCAGTCCCGCCACAATCCCCAAAACCCTGATAATGGGTTTCTCAGTGCAATCACTGAGATCTTTGCCCATCCTAACTCAGATGGGAGTATTTTCATAAATGCGGAAAAGGTTAAAACCTTATCCCCTCTCTTGGCAATCAAAAAGATCGCTAGTGTTCAGACTCTCTCCGCTGTGGAGAAGATCACCAAGCAATTAGACTCCATGGAGAAGTCTATCAATTCAGTGGTTTGCCCTGAATCCAGAAATAACCCATTGTGGGCCTCAGCCACTAAAAAGAACACTCCGTTGATTCCTCACTCGGTTGATGTTCGTTCACCTCCTTCGAATAAGATTTTGAACAAATTTAAACCGGCTTTTTTTATCATTTGTAAGACTATCCCGGATTCTCGGCCGCTTTTCCAGATGTCTCCCCCGGAGATTACAAACAAAGTAAATGAGGTCCTTAAGGATAATGAAATGATGGCAGTAGATGGTTCGCCCATCAAGGTAAGAGGTGTAGCCCGGCTACCGTCGGGTGATTTTAAATTTTTCACTCAATCCCGTTTTGCAGCGAATTGGCTGCTTGAACACAAGCAAGAGTGGACATACTTGTGTGATCCTACTCTTATTACTCCTCCTTCCACTTTCCCGGTTATCCTTCATTCGGTTCCAATTTCCTTTACCCCAACTAACAAATTGTCTCTCGCAGAATTTTGCAGAGAGAATAACATTCAACCAGACCACATACACAGTGCTCGCTGGCTTGGGAATCCCCAAGCTAATAGAAAGTCTCACAGTTCACTGATTGTGAACTTTTTTGACAAAGATCTTGCTTGCAAGATCGAAAGAGGTAGTCTTTTTTATAATTATTTACCGTTTTCTGGAGCCCATTACAAAAAGTCCCCCCTTCAATGTTTTCAGTGCCTAGAAGTAGGCCACACCGCTCAAATTTGTAAAAACACTCCTCTTTGTAAACACTGTGGTGATCCCCATAATTCTGAAGATTGTCAATCTGATGTTGGTAATGATAAATGTGTTAAGTGTATTCAGTACAAGAGAAAAATATGTACATCATCTGAGTTTGACAATGATAACATTCGTTTTTATCATTCCCCCTTGAGTCTTAAGTGTCCCTTAAAAACTAAGAATTTTTGCAAATCTATTATTAATCAATGATAAGTAAAAATCAAGTGTATCCAAACCCTCATTCCCTTCCGTTTACCAACTCAGCTTCTTCAGTTTCTTCGTCATCTGAGTCGAATCCGTCAAATTTCAAAATTCTCCAGCTAAACTGTCATAACTCCTTCGACGTCACTTCAAACGCGCTAAACTCCGATTCAGGCTTCTCGATCCTTGTTCTTCAAGAACCATGGATCAATCCACACACATTTAAACTTCCACATTACAAGAATTGGTCATGTTTTCTTGACCCGAATCACTCACCTGCCGATTATAACAACAAACATTGGATATGTTTCTTTTTCGACAAATCGTTCTCTTCGGCCAAAATTTATCAATTAAGGGACGGTTCCAGGATTCTTTCAGCAATCGACTTAAAAATCAATCATGAAAAAATTAGCAAACTTTGCTTTATCAACTTGTACAATCCACTCAGAACGTTTGAAGGCATTAATCATCTTACCAGTTGGCTGGAGCAACATAATGATTGGCGTATCCCTTTGTTTATTTTTATGGATTCAAACCTTCATCATCGATCCTGGAATCCTGCTAATTATAATCACACGCATCAGCAATCCAAAGAGCTTATCAGAACTTGCGGCCGGAACGGTTTTAAAATTGTTTCAGAAAAAGGCAAACCTACGTTCATTAATCGGAGAACCAGTGCAACTGTCATCAATCTTACTTGGGGCAATCATTCAGCTATCAAATTTGTTCAGTCATGTTCGACCTCGTTGTCTAATTTTGGTTTGGACCACCAAGCAATTGTTCTTCAACTTAATTTCAATCCTCACCCCATCCCAGTCACCCGTCTTTCCATCGATCTGAAACGATTGAATGTGGAAAAATTCTGTATTGACTTAACCAACAATATCAACAAGATTTCAGATTTCCCTTTGTTAAATTATGGTGATGTTGATGTATTTGTTGAAAAACTAACCTCTGGTTTTCAGAATTTGGTTGATAAACAGAAAAAAATAGTCAAAACGAATAAGACTAAGTTCAAGTCGTGGTGGGACAATGAAATTCTCTCACCGATTGTCAAGAAGAGAAATCAAGCTCGAAAGTGGATGCTTGTCGCCCACTCAGTCCAGGCTTGTGATTGTTATCATCACTGGCAGAAGGTTTTCAAGGAAAAAGTCTTTGAACTAAAAAGAAATCATTGGCGTAAGTTTTTGGCTGAAAGTAAAGATCATCAGATCTTTAAGGCGTACAAATTCACCAAACCGAGTAGCAGTGGTAATGTCGCACCACTGTTAAATGATCAAGATGAACTCACTTCGGATAAAGAAGAGCAATCCCAACTGCTATTCAAAGGAACTTCGGAAGTTCCTATTAATTGCGATATTAGTGATATTATCCCACCTGATTTTTCCAATCCTCTTTTTTTTCCCGATATTTCCATTCAAGAAATCAATAACATTCTGTCAAAACTTCCCAAAAAAAAGGCTTCTGGTCATGATGAGATTGCTAATGAACTTTTATTTTGGAGTAAATTGGTTATGTCCGTTCTTAATCAAGTTATTCTCAGCCTGTCTTCATTTGGGGTATTTCCCTAAAAAATGGAGACATGCGGTTACGGTTATTATTCGTAAAGCGGATAAAGAATTGTATGCTCTCCTGGGGTCGTATTGACCAATTGCATTATTATCATGCTTAGGAAAAGTTTTTGAAAGCTTACTCACCAAAAGAATTACATTCTGGGCTGAGAATAATGAGGTAATAGCTCAAGGCCATTTTGGTGGTAGAGCGAATCGATGCACGGATGATGCAAATTTATTTCTATCTTCCTGGATCAGAAAGAAATGGAGGGAAAATAAAATCGTTTCAGCGCTCTTTCTGGATGTTAAATCAGCATATCCATCTGTTATCAGAAATTGTCTTATTGATACTCTTATCAAACACAATATCCCTTCTTATCTGGCAGCTATCATTCATTCTTTCTTATCCGATCGTTTGACTTCACTTCGCATGGACGACTATCTATCTCCTTCCTTTGATCTTAAGTGTGGTCTTCCACAAGGCTCCCCTCTTTCACCGATTCTCTATATCATTTATAACTCTAACCTTCTTATTGATAATCTGCTTAACCTTGACCAGGACAAGTTTTCCTTGGGGTTTATCGATGATGTGACACATTTCGTTGCTAATAAGCGACTAGAATCTGTCATTTCAATTCTGGAGAGCAAAGGTCAACGGTTGTTAGATTGGGGAAAGAAAAATAACGCTATTTTTGATAAAAAGAAAGCAAATTTCATGATATTTACTCATTGTTTGGTAGAAGTTCGCCCATTTCGACTAGGAGATGTTTCGATGAATCGTTCTGATTCAGTTAAATATCTTGGAATTATTCTGGATTCACACCTGTCGTTTAAACTCCATCTTGATAAAGTCAAGAAATGTGGTATTAACACAACCAATCAGCTCAACCAAATATCCAGATGTTCGTTTGGACTAGGCTTACAACAGGCCAAAAATCTTATTATCAGTGTTCTCCAATCAAGAATTCTTTATGGGAGCCCTATTTGGGCTTCAAAAAGAAATGAAGCATCAGTTAAAAATATCATCAGTAAAATAAATAACCAGGCTAACCGTATTATCTTAGGAGTGTTTAAAACTACTCCGTGTAATTTTCTCAAGAGAGATTCCCCGCTGATCCCCTTTTTTGATATCCTGAAAAGAAAGAATCATTTGTATTTTTGTGAAAAATTGTCAGCCACAGACGATCATCCAATCAAACAACTGGTCAAAAATGAACTAGACCTCTTACCTCGAACTCATCTGTCATCAATCCACAATGTTCTTGACAAACAGCTCATCCCAGAATACGACTTTCAATCAATCAAGACTATCAAACAACATTCTATCCCCCCGTGGTCAAATTTCAAGCTTGAGATCAAAAATCTGAATATTAAAAAAAATAAAGCAAAAGATATTGTTACTAACCAAATTTGTGATCAAAAGAGGAAAAAAGAAATTCTGCTGTTTACAGATGGATTGCTTATTCCTGATAAAGGTGCAGCGTCAGCGGCCCTCAATGAATCATTCTCCTTCACTTGCCGGATCAATGACGCTGATAAATCCTCCGCTTTCAAGGCTGAGGTTCAGGCAGTCAATATTGGGCTTGATATGATCAAAAATCAGTTTCTAAAAAACAGCTTACCCTTCTCAAATCAGATCAATATCTACTCCAACAATCAAGCTACGCTTCAAGTTATAGCGCACCCGCCCCAGCCGATTTCGAATCAGACAGTTTTCATGCAAATTTTCGATAAGATCAACTATCTTATCTCGACATTTTGGTTTTCAGCATCTCTGTATTGGTGTCCTGCGCATGTCAACATTCCAGAAAATGAGAGAGTGGATCAACTCGCCAAAGAAGCCGCGGAAAACGGTCAATCGTTTGAACTCAAACAACAAACCAGAACGCTATCCAATATCCAACAAACAATTAGATCAAAATTCAGCTTCAACAAGAAAAAGAAAATAATTATTTGGAATCAGATATTGCTAACCAATTCGCCAATGAAAATCTTCAAGTCGCTAAATTGACTCAAACAAGGGCTGAGTTTGACAATTTATCAACTCCGGTCGGGTCATTCACCTCTTAACGACTTCCTATCCATATTGACAAAATCGATTCACCAAATTGTGATTCGTGCAAACTACCAGAGACCGTTAAACACTATCTAATTGATTGCAAAAAATTCCATAATCAAAGAAGAAAATTCAAATCAAGACTAATATCAAATGAAATCAAAATTAATCTGAACTCACTCAAAGATCTTCTCGATAATCCTTTGACATTTGAGTTACTTTCAAAATTTATTATCAAAACCAACCAATTCAGTAACATCAAAACATATCTAGATAAAGAAGAATAAATAAAATAAAAAGAAAAAAGTTATCAGTTTCTTTAAGTTTCATTCTCATGTTAATTTTTTGTTATCAAGTTACTTACTTTTTTTGATTGTGTTTAAGATAGCATGTACTCGGTGGGATAGATCGGGCTAGATCCTAGCGGGGGTCGGGTTCGGTCAACTTCCTGCCTGCTTACATCATCAGGGTATGTGGCTTGAGCAACCACATAACACGCACTGTCTGGGCCGCAGTCGTGACGGAAGTTGGCTGGATCTGGCTTTTGCAAAGGTTTAGACTCAATAAAAGAGATGGATTTTCATTTTTATCATTTTCTTTGGGCGCGTCTTTCTTTTTTTCCTCTTTTTCAATAATCACTCGGATAAAAACCAACACATTCATCAATATAAATAACCGTTTAGTTATTCAAACATGTATTCTTTTCAAAACATCATTGCATGTATTTACATAACCTAGTGTTCACCTAGTGCGCAATGTCAAAACAACTAGAGGCCAAGGCGGCTGCGCCGCTGCAAGCACAAGGTCCAGGTCTGCTGTCTGTAGTGTGCCCAATTGGGAATTGTAAATTCCCCTCCTCTTATTAAAGACACTACACACCACTCAGACCCCCCATGTAATGAATTTTCTGACTTGATGTTTTGGCAAATTTCACAAGATTACAGTATTAATCTTAAAAGGTATCCTAAATTTCAGTAGAGTAATTTTTTCATATTCACTCAACATGTTACCTCACATGTATGTTGTGTACATAAGTATCTGAAGTCACTTTGATATTTTGCACAGCACAAATTTGTCTTCAAATTGTTACAGACTTCATTTAAACCAATTATTCCATTCAAGCATCTCTGGAGGTCTGTTGGCTTCATGTAAATTGTCATTTGAATTTTTATAAAGCAGGCTCAACCAGACCTAAACCAAATAGCTTACTTTGGAAAAATCAGATGATTTTTCATCAATTTGACAATTATCTACCAAGAGGATTTTTGTTTAAGCTCCAAAGACCACAAATTTCAAAATGATGGGGTATAAGTTCATACATTACCACTCAATTCAATGACCCAAAACAGATTCATTGCATTTTTTGCTACGAATTTGTAGCAAAAAGACAAACTGATAGCATTTTTTGCTACAAATTTGTAGCAAAAAGACAAACTGATACATAAATGCCAGTGATTTTTGGCATGAGGATCTTCTAGCAGAAAAATGGAAGATTTGACAACCAAGGCATCATCATGGGTGTGAATTTCCAAATGGTTTACTTATTCTTGGATGGAAGAGAAGGGGTAGTAAAGGAAAACACAGTCCTGAAATGATTCACATTGATCTCAGCATGGTCAAAGAGCTTTGGCATGAAGTTTGAGGCAGTTGATCCTCTGGACCTTCCATCTGATCTGATTGTGCAAAGCGCAGCCAACTTTGCAAGTTGGTGCCAACAGGTTATATCAGTGGAAACAGATGACCAAAGAACAGCACATCAAGCCCAACTTGAACATAGACATCAACCTTTTTGCTCCGGAACATCTCCTTGGCCCCAGACCATCAAGCTGATTTGGATTGACTCTGGACACTTCAGAGGGTCCGGCTCGGTGCGGATAGAAGGGGAGATTTTGAGCTTGGGAAGACAGGAAGAAATGAGCGGAGAGGAGGCATATTTGAACTCTTTTGAGAGATTTATATCCATATATTGCTCCTCCCACCAATTTGTTGTATTAAGGAGGGAGTGGGCGGACAGGAGACTGGACTTGGCCAACCCGATGGCCTACTTGATTTTCTTTTTCAGGAACTGGACACTCGCCTGGCTTCCCAGGAGGGTAAACTGGTCGAGGACATTGAGATCGGTTCTCAACTTCAAGGGAGACAAGAAGAGGATGTACAGCTGGGAATAGGTCTGGTTGACCAGCGGTTCAAGATGGCGGTTGATGGGGGTCGAAGCTGACGTTCGAAACTGGTCCTCTACCAGCGCTGGGCGGCGGGGAAGAGCTTGAGGAGAACGCATCAGCGCTGGGCGGCGGGATAGATCTTGAGGAAATGCCAGATGTCGGATAGGTGCTCAAGACATTGGTCAGCTTGGGGTCACCTGCGGCTCGGATTGATGGCGAATCGGGAGATAAGCTTGTGTCTGTGGAACAAGCTTCTCAAACTTTGGCCAAGATCAACGGTGCGGAGGCTCTGCCAGCCTCGGAAATGCTGGCTATGAAAGTGTTTAAGAATTCTGGGATTTCCGGTTCCTTGAGGACATACTGATCCTCCCACCAATTTTCTGCTGTATACGATCCAGCAAAGGACGAATTATGTTGATTAGAATACCTATTTGAAGGTATAATATTTGAGCAATGATTCTTGCATGATCAGGTTGATACCGCTTTTGAACTTCTTGGTTTTGTACAGGCGCCAACTGAAAATCTTGGTGACTCCAGGAATCTTCACAGGACAAGCGTTGAGACGGATCAAACTTCAACAGTCGCTCTAACAAATTGGCGACTGTACATCAATTCTTGAGTCAAATGTGGCGAAGTTCATCACCGTATGCCTTACCTGAGGGAAACGAAATTCTGGCCACTCAAGGGAAAAGTCCGCTAATTACTGAGAGCCATATTAAAGCCAATCAGTCTGATAAAACAGAAAAGTGAACTGAGAAAGAGGTACAGACATTTAGCCATGATGCAACCGGCGCATGGCAAATCGGGGCGTATAGTTGATTTTGATTAAGTTGAACTGATTTAGTCGGCTCGTGCTATAGCGAAAGGACTCGCAAGGCACACCAGAGTAAGTAAATTAAAGAACCCTGGGCTGGTCTGGTCGAGAGGTATATGACAAATGTAGTCCCTAGACGAGCCGCCGGGAGGCAGTCAATTGATGTGTTAGCAATGCAATACCGGAGTATTAGCTACGTTGGGTCTGAAGATGACCTACAAAATTGGGAGTGGCGCCCAAGGCGGCGGGTTGAGTGGTTACTCGTGGATGGAATTGAATGAAGGGTTGGTTTGTCGTGTGCGGGTTGGGAAGGGCTGGAAGGGGTCCATACGTTCGCAGTTGGATTGTTTTGGCTTTGCGTAGATTGCAGCTCGAAATATAAAGAGCTTGGGGCTTCCTATTTCTTTCCGCTGGGGCGATTTGGCATGCTGTAATTCCAGCTGCCATTAACCCCCAACCTCTCCGCTGTCGCGCTTGCGCGGTTTGAGAGGCGAAGAGTGGGCCCCCCACTGGTCACAGCCTTTGCTGCGGGCCGGGGGCCTTCACGTCCATCCCTTTTGACCCGCGCGCTTGACGCGGGCTGGGGGGTGAGCCTGTGGACACAGCACTTTGCTGATGCTGGAGGGCTAGGTTGAGTTTTCGAGGCTTTTTGTATGTGTTAAACCTTTGTAATTTTTTTTTAAATTTGTTCTATTTGTAGGGAAAACCCTGGTTTTTTTTTGATGGTCTCAGTTTGAAGATGGGAAACCCTTGTAATTTTTTTTTTGTAATTTGTGATATTCTTAGGGGAAACCCTTGAATTTTTTTTTGATATTCTCAGTTTTGTGTGTCTTTAATAAACTTGGATAAGCACTAAAAAAAAAAAAAAAAAAAAAAAAAAAAAAACAAAGTAACAGGTTGTAAATCACAATTTGTGATTCACACCCTGGTGACCTCTATCATGTACTTTTACAACCTGCCACGTTACAATGCATGTTACAATGTATGTAAAACTGTATATAACCTACCAATCAATTAACTTTACAATATTTTACCTTACAATGCCTCTAACTTGCAGCTCAACATAACCTCTGGGAAGATTATATCACTGTTGACCTAAGTAGGGCTAGACCCAACGGTCTCCCCATTGATCCGCTCAACAACGTCCGGCTTCATGCACCCGGCCACACCAAGTGCACTAAATTCCCTCCTCCTTGGGGGAGCAAAGCGATGACTTAGTTAAGTTAGACTACCCAATAAGCTTGAATTTTTCATCTAACAAACCCTAACAAACCCCTCCCCTCAAAATCACAAAGTACTCCTTTACGTGCATATCCTGGTCAAGAAAAACCACCGGCCATATCCCAATCTATCCTAACTGAAGTTTGGCACACCCGGCCCCTCCCAGCCAACAACCGTCTCCGTACCCACACTCGTCTCCAGAGTCCGGATCTTTGTCCTCAGCAGCTGTGACATAGGCCTCCTGCTCAACCATGTCCGCGACTTGCCCGCCTTCCGCACCATCCCCGAGCTCTACATCCTGATCCCTGTGCTCATGAGCCTCAAGGCCACCTCGACATGAGTGCCTCGCCGCGCAGCTCAACAACAGCGTCCGTTCCCCCCCCCCCCTCACTCTCTCTTGTACCGACCCAGAATCTTGAAAACTGATGCTGGATCTGTGTGTGTGTTTAGGCGAATGTGGGCAACTTGTAATCGCCAAAGAAGTTTTGGAAACCTGACGCTGCTGCAAGTCCAAGCGCAAAAACTCTTGTTTGCAGCTTCGCTGTCCTCCTTCGTCCTTGGTGTCCCGTTGTGCAACAACCTGCCCCCGCTGCGGATCATGCCAATTAGGCGCTCGCCTCCGCCATCCGCTCTGCGCTGCCCGCCTGGAACATGCAATTCTTCGAGGTCTTCTTCCCGGGAGCATCAACTCGCTCCTGCTCGGCGGAATTATCGCACACGCCGCTGCGTTCGCCCTGCTCGGCGGAATTATCGCACACGCCGCTGCGTTCGCTCTGCCCGAGTTCGCTCGCAAAGTCATCGAGGCCGCAAAAGCAAACCTCGACACGCCCGAAAAATCTGCCTCAGCTCAATCATCTGATCGATCCCGGCAAAAAAATCCTGCCCATTGGTCCTGAATTTATAGCCCAGCCTGCTCGTACTATCTTCTCCGACGCCCCGAATACCAAGTGGCAGTCGCTTCATTGAACCTCTGGAAAGCCGAGCAATTCGCCACTGACTTGCCCCGGGAAGTCAAGTGCATCTCCCTCGATCTCAACAACGCGGAGGCTTTAGACAAAGCGGTTTCCGAGCATGATTTGATCATCTCCCTCGTACCTTACATGTGAAAGAATTCAGAAAACTAAAAGTATTATTTTTATTTTTATAAGTATAAAGTGTGCTAAGAATACAATGAGAAAGAATGAAAATATCTTTATACCTAAAAGGCAGATAAAATCTGCTGGCTATCGGTTATTTAATAGTATATAAAGAAAAATATTCTTGAGGTAAACGAGGCTGAGTAATAATCTTATGACCAAGAAACAAAGATGCTACTCGTTAGCACACGACAGTTTTGATAGTGAATCAGTGATAAAGCGTTATTACTTTAAGTTGAATAATGTCGTACAAGATTTAATAAGGAAATCTGTTAGGCCTTTTCTTCGAGATCGATAACTAATAGTTTAGACAGTTTATTATAAACTGTTTATTAGTTTCCTTTCATCTCGATAGAATATTCCTTTTAATAATCATTTAACTCACCACCAGGTGAAGTTATCCGAGTTATCAACTTATTGTTGATTTTGACTTTAGATAGCTTTATTCTTGAGTTCAATGTCAAGAGGAATTCATTAGATTCTTGTTGACCATTGAACAGGATTAGAATCATTAACTCACCTTGAGTTCGATGATTCTCGGTCTTTGCTATCAATGACATCATAGTCTTTGATCATCGAGCATACTGCTCTTTTGCCAATCGGCTGTTCCATCACGGAACAGTTCGAATCTGCACATGAAAGAAAAATCTTTCAGTTTTTTAACTTCCATGAGTACATGTGAAACACATGTCGCTCACCAGGAATTTTTCTCTTTCGAGAGTTTGCGTCATAAGACGAATTCCAACAGCCTGGCGTACTTCGTATTGTAAGATTCGAAGTAGAACTAGAATTTGACTTAGACTTTGAAGGGTATTCGATTCCAAGAACCTTCAATAAACGTCTGATTGTACAGCGGCCGACCGGTTTTGTTAAGAAATCTGCCGGATTTTCGTTTGATCTGATGTATTCTAACTTGATTAATTTAGACTTTACATGCTCTCTAACAAAATGTAGTCGAATATTCATATGTTTTGTTCGAAATCCGTTTTGTGATGTTTTGCTATTCGCTAGATCAATTGCCGCTTTATTATCAACTGAGATCTTGATGTTTGACTGTTCTTGAAGAACTCCTGTTTCTTTTACCAGACTTAGTAGCCACACGACTTCTCTAGTTAAATCCGCCAAGGCTTTGTACTCGGCTTCGGCCGATGATAAAGAAACAGTTTCTTGCTTGCTTGACTTCCATGACAGCAAATGATTTCCTGCCAGAACAACGTATCCTGATACTGATCGTCTAGTTATCGGACAATTTCCCCAATCTGCATCAACATACGCTTTTAATACCGAGTTCTTCTCCTTTCTGAATGTTAGTCCCATGTTCCGTGTTCCAGAGACGTAACGAAAAACTTGAACAGCAGCGTTATAGTGTGTTAAGCCTGGATTGTCGAGAAACTGTGAAAGAGCGCTGACCGCATATGCGATGTCCGGTCTTGTTAACAAGCTTAGGTAGTTGAGTGATCCAACCATTGATCAATAGTTTGCTCCTAAACGTCGAAAGGCTGCTTGATCTTCTTCCGTGGCCTTTGTGAGTTGCTCCTTTGGATTCAACGGACAAGATGCGGGATATTCATTTTGAAGATCATATTCAACCAGCTTTCTTTCAATATATTGGACTTGATTTATGGTTAAAGAATCTTTATCTCGAGTGAGTTTCATTCCTAGTAAAAACTCTGCTTCGCCAAGATACTTAATTGCAAATTCTTTCTTGATTTCCGCCTTGAAGACGAGTGGATTATCACTGATAATAACCAAATCATCAACGTGAACAAATATCCATGTCATCGGTTTTCCTGATTTGCTCGCTTGCCAAAAGACACAGGGATCGGATACCGAAGTCTTGAATCCAATCGAGTTTAGAAACACTGAAAGTCTATTATACCAAACCAAAGGCGCTTGTCGAAGTCCATATACTGCTTTCTTTAACTCAAAGACAGTATTCGGTGGTCCTTCGTATCCTGGCGGTGGAAGTAATGTGACTTTATCTTCTAAGGGACAAGTCAAGAAAGCACTTCGAACGTCCAATTGATGAATCTTCAAATCATTATTGATTGCGAAGGAAAGCAGTAGTCGAAGTGAGCACGGTTTGCCGGTTGGTGCATATTTCGCAAAGAAATCAAAACCGAAAGTTTGTCGGAATCCTTGCGCACAGATGCGAGCTTTAAATTCAATAACTTCATTATTTGCTCCAAGCTTTTTTTGATATGCCCATGTAGACGCTATAGGTGAATCATCATTTGTCATCGATCGCTCCAGCCATGCCTCGTGAAATTTCATGTTGTCGTATTCTTTTGACTCCGCATTCTTCCAATCTTGCTTTTCTTCGCCTTTCATCGCTTGATTATGCGTTCTTGGAGCAACTGAAATCAATGCCGTCCTTCTAGAGTAATTGAGGATATTTGAACTATCAATTTTACTTGAGATGATTTTCTTATTTTCATCAAATGACTTCTCGATTACTCCTTCTTCCGACAAAATTTCTTCATCAAGCAAGTCTTGAGGCAAAGATTCTTGTTCTCCTGTCGGTAAATCACTGTCTTCAAACGGTAGAATTGAAAGTCAATGGAAGACAGGCAAGTTGTTTGAAGATGCGAGATTATCGAGACTTTTATGAAGAGCTGGACAAGATGGAAAAATTTCCTCCTCGAAGTAGGCATGTTTGACATTGATGACTTTCCGATCGTCCAAACGAACCACCTTGTACGTCGAATAATCGTTAGCGTATCCAATCAAAACTCCTTCCCAGGAAACAGCATCGAATTTTCGTTCTCGATTTGCATCTGGTTTTTTCTACCACACCTTACATCCGAACGGCCGAAAGAACTCAATGTTTGGTTTGCATTTAAACATTAACTCGAGAGGTGACGTTCGACTTCTTGATAGTGATGGCAAACAATTTGTGATTGCACAGGCTGTTTTAACCGCCTCCGCCCACCACTCCAATGCAAGATTTGCTTGCATCATCATACACCTAGTCATGTCAAGAATTGTCCGATTCGCCCGCTCCGCTATACCGTTCTGTTGAGGCGTGTATGGTGGTGAAACGTTATGCTGTATTCCGAAAGATTCCAGCAATCCTGAGAGTTCCTTGTTGCAAAACTCTCCTCCTCCATCGGTAATTAATTTCTTTAATTGACTTCCAGTTTGATTCTCGTAATAGGTCTTGAATTTCTCTATCGCTTCTACGGTGTCGCTTTTCTCCTTCAAGATTGTTATGCTAATAAATCCAGTATGTTGATCTACTAGTGTAAGAAAATAGCGTGCAGCACCATTTGACGAAGGAACGATCGGTCCAACCAAGTCTCCATGAACCACTTCGAGAGCCGCTGACGTTTTATCAAAGTGTCCTTTGAAGCTTTTTCGAGTTAATTTTCCTTTCATGCAAGGATCACAGCACCCTTCCTTCACCAGACTTTTGTTCACCGGTATAACCGTCTTGATGCGTTCGGTACTAGCATGTCCTAGACGATTATGCCACTTGGCAAATCCCGTTGGAGCTAGGATAGTCTTGCTCATCGCAACTACCTTACTTGACACCGGAGTAATATCGCCTTTTATTTCGAACAAATGATTTGAAAGATCTAAATCCAATATCTTTTCTCGATCGTCCAAGATGACTTCCTGCTTGTTGTTGATTAACATGTTACCGGCAAGCAATCTTGAGAAAGATATAAGATTTCGAGTTAAGTTTGGCACAAACAGTGCATCGTCTAGCGTAATAACTTTTCCGCTGACAAATTGAACTCGAGCTGTTCCTTTTCGAGTAGCTACTAGCTCTTCTCTTGATTTTCCATCACCGGTTATAATAAAAATGTGAATTGGAGAAGATTCAATAAAAAAGTCGAGTGAGTTGAACATATGATTACTTGCGCCTGAGTCGAGAATTGTACAGAGCTTATTCAATGCATTGTTGTCCAAATGATTGCAGTAATGAAATGCTGGAGCAGCATGTTCATTATTGTCGTTACTCGAGTTTGATTGAGCTACTGAAGTTGCAATATTTGCCGTCGACGTACTTGCAACATTTGAGGTTGAAGCTGGATGACTCTTCTTCGGATCCTTCCTCCCATGAACTTCCCAGCAGTTCTTCTCACTATGGAACGATTTGGGATTATGCTTTTTGTCATAGCATTTAAAAGGATCTCGCTCTTGTTTTCTTTTGCCGAACTGATTTGTATCTGTTGACAAAGCCGTAGTAGAAGGGACTGATGCTTCAAGTTTCTTAAGCGCTTCTTTTTGCTTGAGCACTGTCTGTTCATGAGTCGCTATTGTTCTCAGTTTCTCAAGAAGTGCAAAGGTGTCCTTCAACGTAGCTTCGTCCGTGACAATTTGTTCCATGAGCTTTGGTTTGACGCTAGTAATTCTGCTAATGATACACGGCGCAAAACATTCGTTGTCGACATCAAAGCCAATTGTTTTGAATTCGCCAAGACAGTCTAGGCATCGATCGACAAAGTCTAATAATGTTGAATCAAAGCGAATCATATCCCAAATGCCCCAGATTTGACAGATTGAATAAATATTTTTAGCGGCATATTTATTTTTGAGTGAGGACCAGACGGTGTATGGAGTTAAATTTTGAGTAAGTTTGAAGACCGAGTTATAAATACTGTCGTCGACGGTTGCCGATAAGTGTGATAAAGCGCATGAATTCTTTGCCTTGATGACTTCAGTATAAGGTAGAGGCTGCAATTCGAGACAAACTTCAAGAAGCTGCCTGGCGTCGAGAAAGAAACGCATTTTTGACTCCCAAAGCGAATAGTTGTCGCCTTTGAGTACTGGAATCAAACTAAGACCTCGATCGTCCATGGCTTCTTTTCGAGAAAATCCGTCCATCGCGATAGCTGATTAAATCTGCCTTTTAATTGATCCAAAAACGTAGTTATTTCGAGATCACTGATGAGAGTCTCGAGACTGTAAATCTGAAAGAATTCAGAAAACTAAAAGTATTATTTTTATTTTTATAAGTATAAAGTGTGCTAAGAATACAATGAGAAAGAATGAAAATATCTTTATACCTAAAAGGCAGATAAAATCTGCTGGCTATCGGTTATTTAATAGTATATAAAGAAAAATATTCTTGAGGTAAACGAGGCTGAGTAATAATCTTATGACCAAGAAACAAAGATGCTACTCGTTAGCACACGACAGTTTTGATAGTGAATCAGTGATAAAGCGTTATTACTTTAAGTTGAATAATGTCGTACAAGATTTAATAAGAAAATCTGTTAGGCCTTTTCTTCGAGATCGATAACTAATAGTTCAGACAGTTTATTATAAACTGTTTATTAGTTTCCTTTCATCTCGATAGAATATTCCTTTTAATAATCATTTAACTCACCACCAGGTGAAGTTATCCGAGTTATCAACTTATTGTTGATTTTGACTTTAGATAGCTTTATTCTTGAGTTCGATGTCAAGAGGAATTCATTAGATTCTTGTTGACCATTGAACAGGATTAGAATCATTAACTCACCTTGAGTTCGATGATTCTCGGTCTTTGCTATCAATGACATCATAGTCTTTGATCATCGAGCATACTGCTCTTTTGCCAATCGGCTGTTCCATCACGGAACAGTTCGAATCTGCACATGAAAGAAAAATCTTTTAGTTTTTTAACTTCCATGAGTACATGTGAAACACATGTCGCTCACCAGGAATTTTTCTCTTTCGAGAGTTTGCGTCATAAGACGAATTCCAACAACATGCATCATGCCAAAATCATCAATAGCGCCACTGGTTGGAGTACCCTGTGGGATTGCTGTCTAAATGATCAGTTTTGGCATGCTATTCCTTGGACATTTTTGGACCGCTTCTGGTCGATCGAAAAGGAAGGCATAGGCCTTCTCAATCAAGCATGACTATGCCAATGGAATCCTTGTTAGGCAACCTGATTACGCTCATCTTCCTAAGCCTAGCCTTGTCAGTGCTTATGTGGTACTCCAAGAAGGAAATCTTTACGTTGATCTTTGTAATGCTAGCCTGTTTGGTTTCTTCCGCACAAGTACGCAACAGTTCCGCCAAGATTTTTTTTGGCATTTTGCAGCAACTTTGTTTTTCTAAGGAATTGTAAAATTACATGCCCGAGTAAAAAAATGTATCTTTACAGCGGGATTCTTTACATTGGCTCCACATTGTAAAGAAACCAAATTGCAAAACTATTTGTTTTGGCTTGTGGATGTAATTTTACAATAGTCATTTTTGCAATGGGCTGTGATGGTAAGAATTAGATTGTAATTTTGCGCAAGTTTTGGTCCCATGTACAAATTTGCAATCTAATTTTACGCAAGCTCTTGTTTTGCAGTGCCTCCATTCCTGTGTGAAATTGTAAAATTATTTGATTTGGGTGTATTATGTAGTTTTACAACTTCTTAATTTTGCAATGTACCTACATTGCAAAAGACAAATTGTAAAAATCAACAGCCCCATATCTAATGTGTTCTAAGTACATAATATGCATTTTCAGTAAATTTTGAAGCATGTAAACACAATGATTTTTTCCAAATTAGAGCCTCTTGTTGTCTATCAATCTGAGCTCTTTAAGCTTCTGTCATTGAGGTCATTTTGGAAGATGAGGAATGAAATATGTATGCCCTCAAAACTTCTGATTTTCTCACTGGCTGACCCCCCAATATCTTCCAATCCCCCATAACCCCAGGGGTTTCAGGGATCTTTTGAAATTTTCCAACCTCAAGATTTGGGACCACCCCCAGAGACAACGCTGGGAGTTTACGTTATAGATAACGCAAAGTAACGTTAACATAACTAAAAATAGGCTGTTATTGTTGAAGTTTGCTCTAACTTTTTCAAGTTGCGTTAGGGCAATTTTTATTTTTTTTCATCTTCATCAAGGTACATTATCCAGGCAGACTTTTTTCTTTATTTTTGGAAAAGTTAAGTTATCTAATATTACAGCAGATAACAAGTTGATAACAGTAAAGACACTATATGTTGGATGGACAATAAAGATGAAGTTAAAATCAAGGACAAGTCTAGCTAGCAGCTTTGGAGGAGCCTTTTGGTGCAGGCAGGGGCTTGTAAAGTTGTATGTATGTTTTGGGCGCAGTACAAGTCTAGCTTGGACCAGCTCAGAGACACATATCACCAACTGGCTGGTCTTGAGAGCTGCCGTATGACTTGGTTGAACCACAGGTATGTACATAGTATATACTAGGGGAGCAAATTGCATGTGATTGCGTGCATGCATGGACTCAAGTTGCCCACATTCCTAGAGAAGAGCCCTCTAAAGCTCATTGCTTGTGTGCGTGTGCCACCAAGTCTGACCAATCACTGTGTGCCGCTGATCCATGTTGCGTGAAATGCCAGTCACGCTCCGTCGCCCACCTCAGGCTCAACAACATAGATTTTATCACAGTCTTGCACCATCAAATTTTCCTGTCCAGAAAGCAAAACCCCGCCGGGTATCACCCCCGTCACTGTTCCTGCTAGGTGTACAACCCTGCAATCCCCCTGCGAGTGCACAGACATGCGTCACATTTCATGGCCACACCCCATGCCAAAAAAGGGATGATGTTCACCGCAACACTGAGCAAAGACTTCTGGCTGATCTGAAGAAATTTGTTCAGAATGTTTATTCATATTATTTGTTTTTCATTGTTACCCCTGTTATCTTGCTTTTTTTTTGTAAAAAAAAGTTGCGTTACTGCTGAGCTCAAGAGGCAGGAACGCAACTTTAGTTGCGTTTCCTGAGTGTGAGCCTGAGTCTCTATAGTGACTACAGGACACAAGAAAGAAGGGGAGAAATAGTTGGATTTCTTTGGATAAATAAAATACAACTGTGAGAGAGATAGAGAAAGAGAAAAGAGAAAAAGGACAGGATCAGGATAAGGAGATATACTAGGTTATTCTAGTGGGAATGCACGTCCACTGGCAATGCTACTCTTCAGAAGAGTGCTGCTAAGCTGTGCTAGAAAGTGCTACAGCCTCCTCTCACTAAGAAATGTGGAGGGTCTCTGGATTAGATAAGTTTAATCCAGCCACAATTTTTTAGCTTCCTTCTGGATAGTCAAGGTTCTTAAAGGGAAACCTGAGGGACAGCCCTGTAACCTAGATTTGAGGCAAAGGCCAGCAGATAAGAAGGGACAGCCCTATGATCAAGAATGAGGCAAAGGCCAGCAGATATGGAGGGACAGCCCTGTAATCAAAAGAAGGCAAAGGCCAGCAGAAAAAGAACAGATAAAGCAAGACACAGAGTTGTACCTCTGAGATAAACAAGGTTCAGTGAAAGAGGTTACTTACTGTCAATATCCTAGGCGCCTGTGACAGTAGGTATACTGGGAGTGTTGTAAACTCTTTGGTGGTGATCCTGGGGTTGGTTCTGGTGTGCTGAAGTATGTAGATCCGCCTCAGGCAAGGGGGATCCTGACTACGAAAATGTTCACAGTTTGCTTATGTAATTTACATATGTACATGTGGTTTGGCGTGCTTGGTAGCGCTGACACGTCACAACTGCGCATGCGCGCCACAACTCAATAACTCAGGGAAGGAGCATGGTTACAAAGAATTGGTAAGTTGTAACTAGGGTTAAAATTGCATGAGGAAACAGAATATGAAGTCTAAATAAAGTTATCTCTTAAGGTGAAAAAGATATGAAGTAATTCATAAGTAAAAGGTAGGAACAGGCAGACTTTAGGTCAGCTGAGTTGACTCTAAGGCTGACGCTGAGCCTGGTTTTGCTTCAAGTTAGAAAAACTTAACTTGTAAAAAGATAATGGAAAAAGTTGCGTTAAAACCTTATCCTGTCAATAACAATACATTTAAGGCCCCGTTTGGCTGCCGCGTTATACTTCATATATGGTCAAATTTATGACGCGCGACCCCTGGGGGTTTCAAATTTTGGTGGCAACAGGGGGAGAACTTTGGGTTGCAGAGTCATAAATTCAACCATTTATGACGTATAACACAGCAGCCAAACGGGGCCTAAGGTGTTCAAAGTTGAAATCATAAAATGTTCATTACATAAAATCATGAAATCATAAATATTTCAAATGATTCTTTTATATGTAAAATTTTAGAAATGCTGCTCTAATTTGAGTATTTGGGTGTAAATATTTTTTTCAGCTTAGAATTTTATGATTTTATGAAATTCAACTTTGAACACCCTAATTACAATGGACATAACAAAGATACAAATACATCTATTGTATTGTTTCACAATTGCAGCTATCCTGCCCCTGTAACAACATAAAACTATCAAATTGATGACCATGCCAATTGCAAAAGCTAGTAAAATCAAAAAGGGAGTGTATTTTGTAGACAAATTGGCACTCTGTAAGATCTAGATGGAGGAGCTCTTCAATGAAGGGAACTGGGATTTGGGGCAAGGTGACAAGGCCTTGGATTTAGTCTAGAACCAACAAGTCTTGATTTCTTGGGGCCTAGCTCAGGAGAGATGGGAAGCCAATCTCAGTTCCTCTATGTACAAGCAGAGAGAGGGAGGGAAAGTGAGAAGAATGGATGAAAATGAACAGACTTACCTAGCTCATGAGAGATGTGAAGCCAATCTCTGCTGATCTAAGAGGGGCAAGGGGACAGCAGGACTAAATATGGGTCCAAGTGGAATCCTATGATCCTTCTTCTGAAACCCTCAAGGTGGGGGGTTCACACACTCTCACAATGTGAGTTTTATAACACTAAACCACCCTCATTCTCCAAAGCAGCTGGCAAGCCTTTTTCCTTGCTAGAATTTGCACCAGTGAAAATCAGTACCACAAAGACATCATGGTTGAACTTGGCCCAAATAGCAGTGGTGGCAAATGCTTCAACTTAAGCACAGACCATCAAGAAATTGGATCTGCAATGTCAACACTGCTACATCAACATTTTACGGAAGACAAGCGCCATGAAGATACCACCACAGAGGAATTAAAATTTCAGAGTTGATCTGATACCAGTAGCCACATCACAGGAAAGCAAAATCATACCACTGTTACTGGAAGAGAATCAGGCACATGGACCATCTGCCAAACCATATTTATGTGTGCTGCACTAGTCCAATTAACTGGGAATAAAGACAGAAAACTGTGCCCATTTTTTTCACTATTTTAGCTCAATGTGTTGACCATTTATAACAGACACCCCCTTCTGCTGACAAGAACTGATAACAGCCTACTGAACACCAAAAACTTCCAAAAACTGGACCACTGCAACACTTACAGGAACTTATGCATGGCGGAGGGAGAAAAGGATGAGCTGCATTTCAAATGCTGGGCAGGATAATGTGCTCTAGAGTCCACTATGACTAACCATGCTTCTTGGAACCACCAGAGCAGCAGGTTATTTCTAGTAATTCATTTAAGACATTCTAATAGGGTGGATTGTAAATGACACCACTGTGTATCTTGAAAAAAACATTGTGTACAGATAAAAGGGTTACAATCATGCGGGGGCAGTCAACTGTATCCTTGAAACCCTAAGAAAGCACCAACTTGCTGAAATCACAGAAATGTGAATTCACACAGCCAGAAGTGCAGTCCCTTGGGCTAATGATAGTATGTAGTTGGAGACAATGGATCCTACAAAAGTAAAAGCGGTCACATAATGGCCTGCACCCCAGAAATTCATGGAACTGAAGTGGTTTATAGGATTGTCTCATTTTTACCACCACTTTATTGACCACTTCTACGGGAAGACAAGGCTGCTCTATGACCTGAAAAGATCCAAGAATCCATTTATATGGGATAGCAGGTGCTAGAAAGCCTTTTAATCACTACAAACAACATTTACCTCTGCTCCAATACTCAATATTGCAGACCTGCTGCACCAACTTTGCACTAGGAGAGGCTCTCTTTCAAATATGTGACAAATTGCACCCTGTAGCATACCTATCCCAGTAATTGGTGCAAACGGGGAAGAACTACGAGATATTTGAAAATACATTGCTGGCTATTGTTTCTACTTTTAAGTAGTGCCATCAGTACTTCAAATGGGATCCGCACCACTTGACCACAATAAACTATAGTACTGAACTTTGGAACCTCAAAGCTTCTTAATGACCACCAAAGAGCTAACCAGGCAGCAGGCGCGCTGGGTAGATCAATTGCTTGAAATTTGAAATCATCTTCTACCCGGGCCACCAGGTCACCAAGCTGGATATGCTCTCCTACTGACCAGACCTTGCCCCCTGGGGAAAATTTGACTTACAATTACTGAAACCAAGCAGAATTACGGGGAAGAAATCTGTGGGGGTAGCAGAGTTTGACAACTGGTTTGTGGAAAAATCTATTGATCTGGAAGATGTGGAGTGTTGGTTTGAGGTTGATGTGCTTGGAATAGGAATGGACACTGCAAAGGCAGAAAATGGGATGGCTGACACAGCAACCACCATTTTGGGTGTTGAAATCATTGCAAAGATCAGGGTATTGAATCTTCTTGAAAAGCAACTGACCAAATGGATGGAATTGTTCAGGAAACCAGCAGGAAAATCCCACAGTTATGTGGTGGCAGATGGAATACCCTACAATATAGGACAGATTGTTGTACCAGTTTACTCCACTTTACTGATGGAAATAATGAAGAGCCAACACAAAAACAATTTGGCGGCCCCCCTGGAACTTGGGCTTCTCCTGCACACTAGCCCTGGTTTAATGGTGGAGCTTTGCGTGGGGTCAACAGAAGAAATTTGTTAACCAGCATGTGAACAGATGTGACTCATGCCAGCAGTTCTAACTTATCTAAGTCACTCTATTGGAGGGGGCACACCATCCTGTAGGGATCCTCCAAAGGAGGGGCTTATGCGCTATGTCAAGCATGCAGTTGTAGAGAATTAGGGAAACTGTAATTTTCAATCCTTTCTGGCCACATCATTTTTCATTGGGTGATCAAGGTTTTGGGGAACAAAAGGTGTGAAAGATTATGGAGTTTCTTTATTCCCTGCAGGATGGCAACCCCCCCCCCCCCCCCCCCCCCCCTCCAATAGATTTGATTATTTAAGTTGTAGCTAGTTATGCTTCTACTAAGCCTATCAGTTCTGCTATCTTACCGTTATTCTCTTCTGCTCTTTTCCTTACTGAAATCAATATTATTTCTCACTCGTCAAACCCTTTGTGAGCCCGGAAGCCTCCTTCAGTTTCAGTCCCAGTTGGTCCTTAGAACGGAGTTATCTTTTTCCTTTATCTTCTTTTACTTACTCTTTTCTCTCACAACACATCTCACCAGTTTCATACTTTTCTCGTCGCGTGTCTTCTGTTGCGCCTCACACGTCATCCAGGCCTCCATTATTCCACATAAGTCTCCATCTGTGGCAGGCAAGTGTCACAGAGTGCTATCCGCAACTAAAGCTGTAACCCGAACCCTGCGCCTCGGGTGTTTTCACGGGTGATAACACCCGGGTGTTGGTCGACCGGCGTCGGAATGAGTGTCTGGCAACACCCGAACACCCGGGTGGTGGTCACATGGGAAGGGGGAGACGAGCTCTCGTTTTTTGAGGCTCAGGCTTGCATTTGGACATCCGGCCGCCCGAGTAAGCGCCATTACTAGGCCTAATTTTGCTGTTTAAGCGTGTAACCATGTTGGTGTTGCTATCTCCTGCAAGGTTTTGATGGTTGTATCTGGCGTGGCTGGCCTGCAGGTGGGTTGTGGTGGTTTCTGCTTCCTCTTTCTGCGCCTGGAAATGCAAATGGTGGCGCGGGACCTCAGGGTGGCCGGAATAGAAAAAAAACACCCGGGTGATTCGGTGTCCACGGGCACTACCTCCCGTCCCGAACCCCAGGTTACACCTGTCAGGACCGCAACCAGGAATTCCTTCAGTTGTGCTTGAAGATTGAGGCACCGGAAGCTGCTGGCGATATTCCCACAAAGGGCAAATTCCTTTCTCATTGGCGTATTACCATTCAACTCGGAATGGAAAACCAATACATACCAGCATCAGGTGCATCAGAATTTTGTAGCACAGGCTTCACAGGCACAGGGGAAATACTGCACAGTCACTGCTTTATGTCATAGATTCGACGGATTTATCTCTCGTACATACAAAGCCTGGCACGAAGGCTGATTAAGGAGGCCATTTACAGGGATCTTCAGCCTGAGCAGAAAGCCGGATGACTGCGCGTTCTGGACGAGATCGGGCGCGTCGTTAGCCGGTGAGCCAAGTCGACCCCATACACGGTAACAGCATGAATTCCGCTGTGAGTCGAGAAAGCGATCAGGTCCGCCAAGCTTTTCTGAAACCTTTAGTGGCCTCGTCCAGCCATCGATAGACCTGCGTATTGCGGGGAGGCAAACGTTCGGAACACTCTCTCGCGCCTTATGGACCGTTTCAGTGTCACGCAGTCCTGTGCTCTGTCAATCTGTGTGCGGCCTGGGTTCCGAAAACACTCATGGGATTCGAATCCCCAAGGCTAGATTCAACCATCCACTGGCCTACTGGATGGGCGAACCCCCGGGGCCGGGAGCTGCCCGGGGTGTCTAAATAAGTAGGTAAATATTGATATACATTGTACATGGCAACTTCGGTTGGCGTTGTGAGAGGAACATTGCTCTTGTGGCCGTCAATTCTCAGCAACAGTCGCAGTGACATGTTTGATCTCAGCGTTACATCGGTCGCAGTTTCAGGTTTTGACGTGGCTGTATTCAGCGTCGTGGACTGAATACATACTGCTCCCTGCTGGTTTTCAATGGAGATGGGCACAGCGTCTCGTATCACCCGTCGTCCGGGCAGGCTTCCATACGGTGGACCTGGCCCGACATTGGTTGTGCCACCCAAAACGAAAACAAAAAATGATTTCTGACACTCGTGTCAGATGCATACGCGGAGTGCAGGCTGCCGTAAACAGATACTGCAGTCTGAACCACGTCCACAACCTTCTCGGGTTCAAAGGGCATGCCCCCCGACCCTTCCGCCCAGAACAAGCCCATGAACTACGGGCCAGGCCCGCTGATCAGGACCGCGCACACTCCGCACTGAGTCGGACCAGACCTCGGATTGGCCGCCGGTCCCATAAAAATAAATATGTACATAGACCGTGCGGAATACGACAGCATTCCCTCTATGGCCGCGCTACCGTGGCACTGCAGCGAAGTTGCGCTTCCCCGAGTCATTCACTCACGCCAACACCGTCGAAAAACGCAAACAACCAATCGGCCTATTTATGTCTTTTTGAGTAGTTCTTGGTCTTCCTCCTTGGGCAACCATGTCCGACAAGAGGTCGAACAACCATGCCTGAGATGATGAACTAGTACACATGTAGACAGGCCCGTTAGACAAGACCTTACCTCGGAACGCAGCGCCTGAGAAGACAGTCAGCGAACCAACCCATTCCCAAATCAACATTGGTTCATGGACTGACTGCCTCGCCAGAGCATTCAGATTCCCCGAGTGGTAGTTCTTTTTCTTCTCTGCCCAGTCCAGCCCAAATATTCCCTGGGCAATGACTGATCCAGGAGAAATACAGTTAAAATCTATATACAAGAATAAGAATCCAGGGTGTAAACTAAATTTGTGGGGTGGAGTAATGTTCAGAAGATGAGTTGTTATTGTAATCTACAGGCAAATTTGCTTGAATATATGGGAGCATTTGATCAAATATGGGCCAGACAGCTCCTGGTGGAATTTCATCAAAATTGAACTCAAGCTCTTGCATTACCAGAGTTGCTAATTCATGAAACCAGTCAGGTGTGTGAGTGAACATTGGCTGAATGTCAGGATAATCATTTTCCAGGATAAAACTGACTGTTTCCTTGGGTACATGGATGATTTGATTAGATGCACCAAAGTGTTCAGGGGTGGAGTATGAGAAGTTTGGGGAGCAGGATGTTGGAAGCTCAGTAAACTTGTCCTTCTGTTTCCTTGAAGCATTGTATATTTTCACCCAGCAGTTGAAACTTTTTTGAAAAACTGGCATCCAAAGGAACAGGAACAGGAGTCTAATGTGGCATAAGTTAGATTAAACCAAGAAATAATGGGTATTGAATGAAGAATTTACCTTTGGATTTTATCTTCCTGGTCATATCTACCAGCCTCCAGTTGTGTCAAAATGTTATCAATTAGTGTTTGGTTGTGTTCCTTCATCATCCTTGACCATAGGGACTTGATTTTTTGATTGTGGGTGGATTTGGTATAGTGCATATGTGTCTGGGCTTCTTCAAAGGTGATTCCAGCATATCTTTGGGTGAGTTGTATCATGTGGGTGGCCATATCTGGTGTTTCTGTTCCACTGTCTGTTGTTAATTTGAGAGGAACTCCACCAGCATTTGCCTCAAGTTGTAGGAAGTATGTGTCAATATTCTTTGGATCATTGTTGGTAACATCAGCATACATTCCTAGTATCTTCCTGGACCAAGCATCAATGAAGCCATAAACGGTGTGGTGATTTCTATAGGCAAGCGTGGTAGAATGCCCACTTGGGGATAGCGCGGGCAGGAATGCACAGAGCGGTTCAGGCAGAGTGCATTCCGGTGACATAAGCACTGAGGATGATGTCAGGAAAGCGCGCTAAGAAAGCTTACGGAAAGTCACACGCGGACCGGAAATGCACGGATTTCGGATTGGGTATTCAGATTGGAGCGGAAAAGACAGGGCTGGACTGCGGCGGATTACACACGTGGAATGATAGCAGCGGCGCGTCAGCGGGTGAGCCACGACAGCCAAAGCGGGTTCCACCAGCGGGTGGAGGCGGTGACAAGAGACCAACTGGTGGGGGCTAGACAGAGGATGGTGAGAGATCAAGCGTTGGAGAGGAGCGGAGTCTGGGAAAGTGACGTGCGGAATAGCGGGCAGAGCTGGGGGGACTAGGGCGGGAAAGTGTCAGGCGTGCGGGATCGGGTTGGAACGGCAATGTGCGTGGAGGGAAGGATGGGAAACGGGGGGGCTCATGGATTTCTCTTCCTTCCTCATCCTATTATCCTATCATCTTACGGATTACGGAGTATTGTACTTACACACTTACGGACGTACTAGAGTTATTGGAAGACTATTTGTGACCTTATCTTTCTTACACAAGTATTTCCGGATTCTGTGCCTACAAAGTGCGGAGCTTTATTCACTTGCGGATTATTACACTATAGATCAGGCTCAGAGAGGAGCGCTGAAGGCTAGCGGATAGTAGCAGTGCGGAGCCGAGTTACCGACAATCACACAGCCTGGACACTAATATTCTTGAAGGAAGCGGTCAGAGGACATTTCCACCGACTAACCAGCTTTCATTCTCACAATGGTGATTCCATATGGCTCCAACTTGTCATGTCCATCGGCTTACCAAATGTGGTTTGGACCATGTGTTTGGAAAATTTGATGTTTGCAAGCATGGCAGAGCCGGTCAGCCATTCCTTGTGAATCAAGTTCAGACAAAATTTGATATACAACAAGTCTATATTGTGAGAGAAGATGGATTGTTAATATTTCTAATTCAGGGAGATTGTAGGAAGAGAGAGAATTGAGAACCAACCTGGGTACATGGGTTTGGTATTCTTGCTTCAGAATGTTTTTCATTCTCCTATATCCAGCTGATATGGCCAGTAATTGTGTTCTTGCATGTTCTATAAGGCATTTAACTTCTTCCCAGGTGACCTTTCCATCTGCAATATCATTCCTTCTCTGCTTCAAATCTAGTATAGCCAAGTATCTCTCCACTGTGCGCTGACACACTTTTTTACCTATTTCAATGATAAGGCAAGAGTGAATTTCTGCAACAGTGAATCCTTGTTGGTGGGAAGAGAGTAGGGATGCTTGGATTTGTGGGAGAAGAGTAGAAGAGGTTGATGGTTTAGGGAGGTCACAATTTTGTAGTCCCCATTCAGCTTGCTTGCGGTTGAGTGTCCTCAGTCCTATCTTGTATCCACAATCTTCTTGAAGGAACCTGTGGATCTCTTTGCCAGTTTTTTGTTGAGATACCAAAGATGCAATAACCTCCTTGACATCCTCCTTGGAAAGTACCTGGGGGAAATCTGAGCGGTCTGGATAGCTGATGGTGGAATCATCTGAAGAGGAATCTTCATTGAAATGATTGGAGGATAGAGAGGATCACATGGTGAGGGATTGGTGGGATGCTGGCTTTGTAAATGTTCAAGGAGGTGATAGTATTATATCTGGAAGTGTGGGGATGATGGTTTCCGATGGAATATAACTGGTGTGTGGGAATGTGGTTTGATGGAAGGGTTTTAATGAAATTGATTGGTGGATGTTGTTTGATCTTTGATGTTGATTCCTACGACCAAAAACAGAAAGCAAGAGGAAGTAGATGTTAATAAAACAGAAAACATCAATGAATTAAAAATTAAATATAACCAACCCTTCAAGATATGTATATCAATGGACAGGCAGCTGAAAGTAGTGAGGACAATGGACTAAAGGCAAGGGCTGATAGTAATGAAGATTGTGATCAGTTGGTCAATTTATGAATGTAGATGATGAGACTGAAAAAAATAACGACAAACTTTATTGGCTATAGATATCTTATTGTATCAAAGAAGATAATAAGAAATGTCAAGGATCTAAGAAGTGAAGACTGAGAAATATTCAGAAGGGGAGATGGTTAGTTTGATGAGTTTTTAAAGGTTTTTGGGGAAGAGGAAACCAGAAAAGAAATGCATTGATGATCATTTCTCACCAAGTTGGAATCCAAATAAGGTGGTCCAATGTTGGCAGGTTGAGCAAAACTTGTTGATTGAGGAAGTTAGATTCCAGTTGGTAGAGGTTTAGATCAGAAAGATGAACAGTTGAGTGAAATGAAGATGAGTTATTGAGCAAGGAAAATAAGGGGAGGAATTGTTGTGTGAGGGTTCTTTGAGTGGTGATTGTATTAGCTAGAGTAGCAAGCTGAGTATTGGTTTGGCTAGCAGGATGAAAGGAATATGTGAGGCCAGATCAAGTGAGAGGATGAAGGAATAATATTTCCAACTGCAGCTTCCTTTTATAAGAGATATGAGATTGTCTATATTAGCAAGTGGTCTGTTTCATTTGAACATGCCCAGCCCAAATTTTGATATTGGAAACAATATTTATCAATACAAGGTTGGTTTTGCTCAGGCAACCACCTGGTCTGGTTGGTGTCCCACCAAGGGCTGTGAGTTGTGGGGTTACTCCTGGTTGAGCTTGTTGACCAGTCCAATTCATTTATTGACTTAAATAGTCCAAGTCCTGGGCAATAGAATGTGCTGGTTTATGCTGGGGCTTCTCATGGACACCTTGGCCACCAAGTTGTCTGGTGACCATGCTGATGATAGCTACATACCCGCAAATCCCACCTTGAGCGCCGGTTCAGCGGCAAGCCTACTTACTTCGAGCCCGGCACGGATGCCTGCGACGACACAAACTCGCAGAGCGACTTCATCGTGGCTATGAATCAAGCACAGGTCTGCTGCCGTTTTGCTTTCCCTTGCACCCCTGGCTTGTCAAGAATACTGAACTTTTCTCTCTCTTTCTCGGAATAGTGCGAGGGCGGCTTGCCGTGTCATAAGACGGTCTCCATAACCATCACATTCCTTGGTCGTTTACGTTTTTCGATGGTGTTGACGTGAGTCAATGATTCGGGAATACATATGTAAGGCAAGAGTGGTGGGTGGAGAGCGCAACTTCGCTGCAGTGCCACGGTAGCGTTGCCATAGAGGGAATGCTGTCTATGTACATATTTATTTTTATGGGACCGGCGGCCGATCCGAGGTCTGGTCCGACTCAGTGCGGAGTGTGCGCGGTCCTGATCAGCGGGCCTGGCCCGGAGTTCATGGGCTTGTTCTGGGTGGAAGGGTCGGGGGGCATGCCCTTCGAACCCGAGAAGGTTGTGATCGTGGTTCAGACTGCAGTATCTATTTACGGCAGCCTGTACTCCGCATATGCATCTGACACGAGTGTCAGAAATCATTTTTTGTTTTCGTTTTGGGTGGCACAACCAATGTCGGGCCAGGTCCACCGTACTTCCATGTGTATCGATACAGCCATATGTAGTACAATATTTTTTAGTCTCCTACACCATACATCCATCCTGCCCAACGTCCCGCCTATGTAGGATTTTGAAGAAATGCCAGAAACATCTCAGCTCGTACAAAGTGCTAACCCGTCCCTATAGCTCTCATTGAGGAGGATGGTGACTGGGTTATAAGTAATGTAGTTGAAACTTAACGCCTTCGTCGGACTCACAACAAGCACAAACTGGGTCCATCGGTAGCTTGACATCAACCCCCGCTCAGCATTAAAAATATGTACCTCATCCCACCCACACCCAGCCGTACCACCGTCCATCTCGAGTAGCATATAAATACTTCCAGCAAACAACCCTTTTGCATCATTTCTATTTAGTCCAGCTACATAGCGTCGTCAGCATACCCATACCTTCAAATCACCAACGCTGGACATCGCGGCAGCCCCGGCTTCACGATTATATATCTGTCCACATCTCCGTCAAAACCTGTTTGTCTTGGCAGCAATTGTCAAGAGAATCTCTTCCAACATAAGGACACAATCCCAAAGCTCAGCCCGACTACAACAGCCACCAACAGCATCAGACGGATCACTTTTGTCATTATTTTTACCGTTACATACTCCACGCTTCCTCGTTGGACCTGTTCTAGTTGCCCTACTCGCTACTTTCATTCGCCCTCTGGCACCTCTCGGCTCTATAGGCGTCTTCAACCATTTTCAAAATCGGCACTTGCTCAGCTCCAAGCGGGATCAGTGGTCAGTAATACAGATTCAAACCAGCTTTCATCTTTTCTTCTTGCCATCGGTATAGAATGCTCCCCAAGTCCTCTTGCTGCCCTACCCTACCCTGCATGGTCATAGCCACGTGATCAGACGCCCAGCATGTCGGCAGACGCTATCAATCCCACGTAAGAGCACTTCCAACCGAAAGCCTGGGTAAATCCAATTTTTAGCGGATGGAAAGCTGACCTCGCTGGTCTTGCCAAGTGGCTTGCCACCGCTTATGAGCAAATCTGAAACCTCATCAGAAAGGAAGCCAGCCTCAATATTCGTGGCTTCCCTGCGAGTCCTCAAGGACGTCGCTGGATGAAAGTTTTCCAACCAAACCCCTTGTAGGCAAGTACGGACTAGTGATGTTCATGTATATCACACCGCAGAGATCCCTAGCAAGAGGCCGTGCAAGAAAATATGAGAAAATTGAAACATGGCTTGCCCATCGTCTCCTGCGCCTGAACCCAAATCAGCTAGAAAGCCAAATAGCTTGCCCAAACCTCGGACGGAACATCGCCCTTGTTCCATATCCTTATTTTTGTTTCCAAAAGGGGCCTAATATCCCTCAAACCTTTTTCTTTCCCAGAGTTGCGTTGCCTGGCAGGGGCGTCTCACAACAACAATTTAAATCTATCTATTGTTGACTTTTACGACCTTGAGATATATGTACAATCATAACATTGACGTCATCATCTTGTTGCCACCAAATGTCTATTTTTTGTAGATCTCATTCGAAATTCAGCCCTTTCTGCCCTCACACTTTGTTGGAGCACACAAACAGATCTTCAACCCTTGGAATTGAATCACCATCCGTCAAAAACTGACCTAGAAATGTAAGTGTTTAGGTATTCAAATATTTTCCACAAGTCTTGCCATGTTCTCATCACCCTTTCCGCTAAAGAGAGCAGTCGGGTCAGGATCAAGAATTCTCGGTTCTTGAACTCAATTCGCCTCGCTCCTGTCCACATTGAGGACCTCGATCCACTGCACCAACGGCTTCAATTGGCCGGATTGTAGACTCATACCGGTCGAAAGTGAGTTCGGCGAGCCTATTTAATCTACCCGCCGCAGCCCACCAACACCTCAATTGCCGTATTCAAAAGCACTGATTTACTCGTCCTAATTATCCCTGCCATCCGACTGCCATCCAAAATCAAACAGGATACTTGTTTAAAAAAAGTAAATCAACAAACGAATTTTATTTGAGAAGGGCGCAGCACGTATTTTAACTCACTGGGATTAGCCATCCTCTCGTACCGTAGGAACGCCTTCAGGGATGATGGATCGATTAAGCGGCACAATGTCTTTCATCCCTTCATCGGATTCACTATGCTTCAGCTGGTTCATCTGCCTTGCTATCTTCGGCCTTGGTGAGTTCCAAATTTCTAATCTGACCCTTCAGAATGTGATTGAGCGACCCAATGTATCACAATACCTCAAACCCAAGATATTCGACAAAAGAGAACTCTACGTAGATGCCTCACACATTTCCAGATTATTTTAAGATTTAAAACTAATCCAACTGCCTTTGATGGTCCCCTCCTTCTAGCGTATTATACCAACCCTTCAGAAAATTCCTTCAAGCGCTTCCTGGATCAGCTCCCAATCTCCAAACAACAGAAATCTCTCCAGCCAATTGACAACAGCTTCAACCAACAGAATCCAACTTGCCCTCTCAGAACGAAGAGCAAAAATCAGCAATGCAACCCAAAACAGAACACTTGCCAGCGAAATCCAAAAGGTCCAGCCAGCCGGATGGTGTTGGCCTCTGCCTCCAAATTGTCATTTTCTCTTCAAACGTCACATTACAACCGGCACAACCTCCTGCTCTGCACACTCATCTCGATTGATCACTCTCAACACTCGGTTTACAATAATTCCTCCAACAGGTCTACTGGAGAAGGCTATCCACAATTAGAATGGTTCCTGGGATGTTTCAATACCTGGTTCCCCCTTCAACGTCAAATATCTCTTGCTCTAGATTCTTTCTCGATTGTCTCAACTATTCAATCTTTGAAGTTTTTTTGGAATCAACGGGTCCTCAGCATCCCAGGTGTCACTCTCTTCCCGCCCCCTCTGACGGATGAGGTTATTTCGTCTCTGCAAGGTCTTTCTCCCCTCCTCGCGGGAATGAAGAAAAAACCTCACCGGATTCCAAAATTGACGTCTTTGTCCCAAACCTCTGCACAATCAAACCATTTTCCTGAATGTGAGCCTCCCATTTAGTGACAGTCTCAGCCGTTTTCATTGCCAAGTGAGACTGACTACAAGTCCTTTTCAATCATCAGGTTCACCTTCAGAGGATTCTTTCACCTCAACCTCCTCAGGATCTGAGCACGATTGCTATACCACTCAAGGTTAGGCTATTTCCATGATGCGTTTGGTGTTGTTTTCGGCTGCATATCATTAACAACTCAATTTATCGACCTGTTATCCATTCTTCACGCCTGGCCAATGTTGCTTCCACCGCCAGTTTCAGCGCCCACGTCTCGTCGTACTTCTCGCCAAGCGCCCGCAACATCAGGCCCACATGTCGAATCATCCCCGGAAAATATTAAACTAAATGCCAGACCTCCAAACCACATCACGGCAACCAATCAGATGCTAGTATCATTGACGCGTAACACTAGTCTTATCCCCGAACATTCCGCTCCAAGAATCAGTCCTACATGTACCAATTTTCTTGAAAGCTCAGAGACCAACTCGACATCCAACAATCACTTGCTTCGCGAAACATCTCAGTGCGCTTCGTCCATACCAAAGCCTCCATCTCACGATCTCGAAAATCAGCTTAAAAAATTGGATTATAAACGTAACCAGGAAGACCTGAACAAGGTCCATTCCCAGTCAAGCCTCAAGCATTTGAGCGAGATCAAGGATCTGAAGGAGTTTAAACAACGGAATCTAGATGAAAAGAAGCAATGCAAAGCAACACATGATAAACTTGCTAAGCAATCTGCCAAGGTTCAGGAGGATATCGTAGCCATCCAGACTAAAGTTACTTCGATTCAGTCCAAGTTTACAAAGGATACACAACAGATCAAGAAGGAAGGAGAACGGCTGAAGACTGCGAACAAACACACCAAATTTGAAATGGATCAGCTCTCCAAAACTAATGAGATGAAAACGGCAAAGAAGAAAGAACTGAAAGAGAAACTTGCAACCCGTCAGACCGAACTGAACCAAAAACGCGAACAGAACAAGCGACACAACCCGGAAAACAAATCTGAACAAGCGACCGCCCCCCACCGGCGCCTTACCACTCAAGACTCAGAGGCTCAAAGTTCCGTGGCGGACTGTCCGCGCCCTTCCAAGTGTTCCACATCATCGCCAACTCTCCTGAATCAAGTCGAAAACCTTCCGCTCAAACCTTCAAATATTTCCGCTCTTGATACATCCAGTTCAACTTGGCCAAAATCCCAAGACTCTCTCACGTTTTCTCCTGAGAATTCGATGGGTCCGATGTTGTTTCCTAACTTCGCACATAGCAGTCGCCATCTCGATGGTGCATGGGCTCCAGACCCTTTGTCAGAAACCATTCAACAGAGTAACATCCGTGAAACATTCATCAGCCTACCTAACCTGGAGTGGAGTGCCCTGAAGGATCATCATCCAATACTTCAAGCGCTAGATGCTTCTCTTTCTCATCCTCCACTTCCTGCGTCTCCACTGACGGATGATCTCTTTAACTACCGTCACGAGATTCCACCTCCCGCCATTGCCCTTACTTCTGAATGGACTCGACCGCTCTCAAGTCAGACTTCATTACCCTTTGGCGCCATTGGTCAAGGTTCACCCACTCGAGTTCCCGCCAATACGTCGTCTGTTGTACATGCATCATCCTTTTGCTCTCCCAACACTTTAGCCCCTACAACTTCCTTGATTTGTAGCGGATTGCTAGCTGGCAAAAAAAGATATGATACTTTCTCTAGAACCAGTAGTTCGAGCTCCCTATCTCAAATGCCAGGATATGGCTCAGTCGAATCATCCCCTGCTTCACCCTACGCCCCCGTTGGAACCCCTGCCTACTTGAGCCACAAAATACTAAATGAGCTTCAAGAAACCTCAGGCGAAGCAATTGAGGACTACACATTTGGTGGATCTCCGCATGATCCGAACGAAATGGAAGCCGATTTTGGCCAGGGTATGTCCATTTGCAAGTCTCTCCGCTGAATATGTTCAAGTATCTGATGACATGGTTGATGCAGCACTGAGTCTGAAGACGAGTTCAAGGAGGCTCAAGACATCCAACTCCCCTACCGTTGGTCTCACCGGGCGCGAGAAAGATGAAAGAATTACGCCGACTGAAACAATCCCGGAGGAAAGCCCTTCGGGTTTCAAGAAACATCAAAGCACCCAAAGCTTGGGCGGTAATACTCGATCAGAAGCCAGCGGGCTGAACTCTATCTTTGACGTTGTCCCCGGGCCTGCCTGGCCGTCGAGGCCCTGTTCACAGAGGCCATCCGCCGGGCCGGCGCTAAATCCTTGCGCAAAAGTGTTCACCTTTTCTGCTGTCAGGCCCTCCTCTGTCACTCGCCCCGGTCCGACATCCTCGGTTGGCCAGCAACGAGCTCGCGGTTATAGCTATTCCACAATCACTTCTTCCTCTCCCAGCGCGATGAAACCCTCGGGTCTCGAGACAAAAGCCGAGTCGGCCGAGCAAGAGAAACTACGGAAGTCGCTCCATCGCAGCTCATGGTCAGTCGTTGTTGGCATCAAAGCTGCTGCTGCGGGTCCTCCCAGAAACGCGGGCAAGACCAGAGAGACAAGCAGCTCGAGGCTCAGTGGGCAAGATGGATCCAGCGGGTCTGTGAGCTCCGAGAACACCTTGACCAGCAAGTCGCTGGGTGCCCAGAAGCTCACCGGCTCACCCTCTGAGCTGGCGTCCACCTCATCCCCAGGTCACGCCCTCCCGGCCGAGTTCACCAAGGCAGCCTGCGCCGGCCTCTTCGGCCCGATTGGTGACTCCAAGCCTAAGAAGTCTCCCTCAAGCCAGTCGTCTCCTTCCTTGGCGCCTCTCGCTACCAGCCTCTCAGTCTCTCCCAGCCATTTGACGCCCACTGAGCCGGCTGGAATGGCGCTCGACTCCTAACCTCACTCGGCCAAGCTGAGGGGCATTAATGCCCCTCTCGCATTGAGTTTCTTCCCTCATAACTTCCGAAACACTTCATTTTTTCGCACCTTCTCTTTCGATCTACTTGCTTGAAATACTTGATTGCGCCAAACAAACCAACTTTTCACAAAAAAACCCATTCATTTTATTTTGTTTGCAAAGAGCGAGATGAATGGATAGCAAACCCATTCTTGTCAATATTCAAATCTACAACACTCAATCGCAAGTACTTTATAGTTCAAGAACCGCAACAACAAAGCAAATAGAAAGAAATTCCCCACTTTTGATAAAAGATTCGCCCAAAAAGCTATTCAAATTTATCTTTTAACCCCCAATCAATATTTTGTTTTCATATGCATGTTCAAAGGTTGGTTTATAGTATGATATAGGTACACAAACATACATAAATATAACCAGATGTTCATATCTATATATATCAAAGTGGGAAATACACTTTATTTTTTGGGGATTTTTTGTTTACCTTTTGAAGATTTTTTTTCTATGTGAATCAACAAGCATACAAATGGGAGATGAAGTCCAATGAAACAGCAAGAGATCTATAAAACAATCAGTCCACTGAATGCGAAACAACACAAGGCGGTTCTGACGTGCTGCCCTGGTGAAATTGCCTTGTGTCTTTTCATGTATCAATAACCAACCAACACCATATCTTTTTACTTCATTGGCCCAACTTTGCCTTATTCATATTTTTCCTGCTTTGTTAGTTTTAGCTTGGTCTTCCACTCAGCCACCAGTTTTCATCAAGTTCACACTGCACTCACTTGTTCTGTTGACTTGCTGCTTCACTGACAGCAGAAAATTAGAGGGGAAGGTCAAGATGAATTTCTGTAGCTTCTGTGTATTAGTATCTTGGCTGGTCTTTTATCTATCAAAAAATACACAAAACCAGACCACATGAAAAATATACAAAATGAACAGTTGAAACTTGTAAATAAAAAAAAATGAAAATCAAGAAAATCTTAAAAATAAATCAACGGAATTACTTTGTGCACTGCGAAAAACTCTGTGCACACTGTACAGTGCGCGCATTTCCAGACACTTTGCGCGCTGCAGGTGAAGGAGGCAATTTTTTTGATTTTTTCCTTATGAATCAATAGACAGGCCTCTGATGGTCCACTTTGTACAAGAATGTGACATTGAAAAATTAAGAAATCTTGCATAAAATCTGTCAAAGTGCGCCAGTACGTGGTACAATTTCCTAATTTTTCAAACCCATATTCTTGCACAAAGTGTCCAAAAAGTTCTGAAACACTTGAATTAATATCTATCATGATCAAATGAATTATTTGGAATTTTTGGCATGTGGGAACATCAATTGAAGTTCCCTGTATGACTGTACTTGTTTTGTTTCTTAATGGGTGTTTTCAGCATAAAAGGAAGCTTTAAAAAACTGCAGAAAAATTCACAGAGGACCATCAGAGGCCTTTCTATTGATTCAGCAAAATGCTTGCAATGAATTCCTACAAAAAAACACTGCAAGCAACCTCATAACAATACTGGCGAGCGCTCAAACTCCTTCCTGGGTTTCTTCATTGTGAAACCCCCTAATCAGTATTCCAGTCTTGTAGAGCCTTGGACTGCAGACATGGGTTGCTCTTCTTACCATGAGCCACAGCTATTTGAGATTGTGTCAACTAATTCACTGTGTTGGAGAGGCACCAGTCCCCTGGGTCTGTATTCTTACATGAATAGAGGGAATATTGAAGCAGACAACAGATTAGAGATGGCCATCTGGACCTGGTTACAAGCAGCGGGTGCAGGTAACCACTGCAATTGGAAATGGCACCTGTTGTGGTGTTCAGACTGGTAAATATGGTGCAATGTGAATGTACAATTCAGCACAGGACTGGTGGACTAACCCCCAAGATGTATTAGGACCAGTATCTCAAGCTCCGCCTCCACCAATATATTCAAGTTTTAGACTCTGCCTCCACTGATTTGGTTTCAGTTCCATTACACTCTTTTGTCCATGTTTTCTGGCTTCTCTCTCTTGGTCATGTTTCCCTTTTTTGTTAGATTATGAATCTGGCAACTCAGGCTTTGTAGCTTAGTGGCACCGCCAGCAAACAGCTGACGTAACCCGGATTTCGTCGCGCTGACGAAATCCAAACTCAAATTCAAACTCGCGCCCCGGGTGTGTCGTCACCTGTTGTGGATTTCGTCACCTGCCATTCTCAGTGGCAGGTGCAAGAGAGCACCACTCCCTCGATGGCCGGTGCTAACCGGTCATCGAGGGGACACACACACCTAGCTCCCTTGATGGCCCGTCTGTGCCGGCCATCAAGAGGAACACCCTACACCCTCTCAATGGCCGGTCAGTACCGGCCAGCAAGAGTAAAGCACTATTTATACTCTCGATGGCCGCTACTGACCGGCCATCAAGAGGTGATACACATACCCCTCGATGGCCTGTCAGTACACCGGCCATTGAGACAAAAACACTAAACTCTTGAAGGCCCGTACTGGCCGGTCATCGAGAGCAAAACTCTCTTGGTGACGTGTATACACATCACCCTTGATGGCCCGTCAGTACCGGCCATCGAGAGGAACATAATACACTCTCGATGGCCTGGACTGATTGGCCATCAAGAGGAAATACACACCCCACTCGATGGCCCGTCAGTACTGGCCATCAAGAGGAATATACTACACTCTCGATGGCCTGTGCTGACTGGCCATCAAGAGTGAAGCGCTTTGCTCTCAATGACCAGTTGGGTCACTGTGCGAGATGCGCATGTCCTCTCGATGGCCGATCAGTCCAGGCCATCGAGAGTGTATTATGTTCCTCTCGATGGCCGGTACTGACGGGCCATCAAGGGTGATGTGTATACACATTGAGAAAAGAGTTTTGCTCTCAATGGCCGGCCAGTACGGGCCATTGAGCGTTTAGTGTTTTTGTCTTGATGGCCGGTGTACTGACAGGCCACCGAGGGGTATATGTGTCACCTTTCGATGGCCGGTCAGTAGCGGCCATCAAGAGTGCAAGCAGTGCCTTACTCTCGCTGGCCGGTACTGACCGGCCAACGAGATAATGTTGTGTGTTCCTCTTGATGGCCGGTCCAGACGGGCCATCAAGGGAGGTGTGTGTGTCCCCTCGATGACCGGTTAGCACCGGCCATCGAGGGAGTTGTGCTTTTGTCTTGCACCTGCCACTGAGAATGGCAGGTGACGAAATCCACAACAGGTGACGACACACCCGGGGCGCGGGTTTGAATTGGAATCTGGATTACGTCAGCGCGACGAAACCCAGATTACGTCACCTGTTTGCTGGCAGTGTGGTAAAGCAGGCACCTAGAGTTAGCCCAACCCGGGTTCAAGTCCTGGTGGAGCCATTTCTTTTCTGACATTTTTGTCTCTCTTGCTTGGCTTGTTTCTTCTCTTCCCTGGGGTCTGTGGATTGCCTATGGTCTTGGAGTTCTGTTCTCTTTCTTTTGTTTGGTTGCAGATTGTTGTGTTGGTTTTTCTGATTGTTTCTGGCGCCTGTTGCTGTCATAGTGGTGGATGTGCATCTGAAACATTCCACTTATCCCCAGACTGTAGTTCAAGTTCTACCTGAGCTTGGAGAAGGTCCCCCATACAATTCTTTCCTAATCCAAGGAGGATACCATCACATTCTGAGTATTATTGATCCTGAGTTGCACCAAGTTTTCAAGCATATTTCCTGATTCCCTTCCACATTCCCAACCCTCCAATCCTGCAATCTTCATAATTTAAACCTTGTGCATCCATTCTCTGCCTCTCCAACACCATTTTTTGGACCTCATTTCCCTGATTCTCATTCCTACACTTCTGCAAATGGTATCCCCCCCCTCCTTAATCTCAAACGCATCCCCCCCTACCTACACTATCATTTTCTTTGATCTTTTTCCACTCAAGAGTTCACAGACCACAAGGGAAGCACTCTAGCGCTTCACCCTCACCGCACTGCCTATGGTCTGATAGTATTGCATTGCCCCAATAAAACAAGTCAAAAGAATTTTCTTTGTTTCAAACCTGAACTGGAAGCTTGGTGTTTTGGAAGGCAGGGAAAATGTGGGACTCAATTTTTCCCGCCTTTCTGGAGAAGAACCATCCAACCAAAAAAACACAACAAAAGTCCTGGATGCCAAGGGCAGCTACCTTCTGGCGACAAAAATGTGATGATAGGATCATAGGGACAAATTGAGATATATTTTTGGTTTATATTCTGGAAGAAATTTTAAGGAAAACGGCAAAAATAGGAGGGGCCTGACATAGCAGGGGTGGTTTTGATCCCTCCGGAGAATGGCGCTGGGGTGCGATTATACCTTGTGTTTTTGGAAATTGGCCCCAACATTTGACTTTTGTATTCCCTTGAGCCCACCATCCGAGACCTATCATTCCAGAGTTTACTGTATCACAAAAGCTACTGAGCTTGCCTATAAGCGAACGCCGGGGTTCCACCGAGCAGAAACCGATGGAATCGATAATGCACCGAATGATCCGAGTGGCTGCGAGAATCCATGAATCGGTTGGCCAATCTCGAGGGAGTAGAACAGGGCAACCAAGGCGGTCTGTCCCAAACCAAGCAAGAAGATAGGGCGCCTTGAGGACGAAGTTGAAGAAGAAGAAATGCTGGTCAAACTTGAAGCGTTCTCATGAGTTGCTATGGTCTCCATGCCCAAGTTTCCTTGGCGAGGCTCGAGCTTCTTCTCTGACTCCTGTTCTTTGAAGTTAGATGTTGTAGCACCAGGGCAATGATGCGGGATTGATGCCCTATGTGGGATAGATTTCTTCGACCTCTGTAACAGAGAAAGAGAAATTAGTATCAAACCTGCTACTCCGAGGCTCTGGCTATTGGGTATAATTGCCTACACCGAGTACATGTCGGTGTTGATTTCATTTTCGGGCAAATCAGTCGATAAGAGCATATTAGCATGAATCCATGTCACCTTAAATTCTGGAGTATCAAGTCACAAATCTCAAATTATTTCTAACAATCAGATTGTAGGATCTTGAAACATTTCAAACTTTGAATTAAGAAGCTGGCATTGGTGGCGCTTCGAATATTTTTTACTGGGCTATACGTGTTGCATGTCGCTATACTCATCATAAAATGTATTGGCATGGATGTGTACGGTTGGGTTTTTTTTGGTTATCTGCTAAGAAGTCTGCAAATGCGCAGAATCTGACGCAGATGAAGTATTCCTATCCTGGCTCCAGAAGTCCGCGGCGGCCATGGCAGAAGTTACGAGACAAACTTCACATTCAACTAGAGTAGTCAAGTTTGACCAACTGGCTGAGCCGGAAGATGGGAGACATCGTTCCAGTTGAACAAGTTTCCTTGCAGCTTCTGCCATGGCCGCCACGGATTTCTAGTAGTCCGAGCAAGCTCGAAATTCACCGATGACTTCAGCAGTAAGCTTAATGGACTCAAGTCTAGCCTCTCTTGAGAATATAATAACCTGCTGCCACTGAGTTCCTCTCGTCCTGATCTTCTTCAGTCTTCAGTATCCAAACCGGCTCCTTAATCTTAGTTCACAGTATTTATCATCTGTTCCTACTTATTCGTCTTCAACTTTATCCATCTAAATTTTTTATCGAGCCTGGTGCTCTTTGCTACTCCAAATTAATATTTACTCCGCAATAATGGCTCGTTCAATCAGCATCTTGGCCGCTTCCCTAGCTCTCTTGATCGGAAACATCCACGGACAGGTGGCAATGACTTTCATGTACGGCCAAACAAATGGACTGACGGGCAAAGGCTTTGGTACCATGGATGGTGCTCCACGCGACATATCTACGTTCGTTCCTCAATAAGGGCCTGTACCATAGCCGGTCAAAAAACAGTTTTTCCCCCAGAAATTAATTTTTTGGCAAAAAAACTGTTTTCACCAAAAAATGCGTACCACAGCGCCTGTTTTTTGACATATCCAGAAAATAGTTTTCCTCAAAAATGGGTGCTTTTCAAAAACAGGTCTGACCCTGTTTTTTGACCTCTATTTTTCCGCACCCTTTGCAGATGCCAAAGTCCATCACTCTCGATCTCATTGATCCAGTTGTCCTTAAGGACACCATCCCACCACAACTCTCATCAGAACTCAGATCTCCAAACTCGCCACCAACACCGGCTCCAATGTCCAAATCCACAGTCCAGCCCCAACAGAATTCTGATCCCAAGAAGGCAACTCAAAAAGCGAAGACCCCAAAGAAGAAGTCAGCTGAACCCAAAAAAGACAACAAAAGTGATTCGAAAACTCCCAACCATATTTGGACCACCGATCAGAAGATGTGCCTTCTCGAGTCCATTGCTACACAATATGCGGCCGGCCATGAAACTGACAACGGCAACTTGAAGAAAGAAGCATGGTCTGTTGTCCGAGATGCGTTGAATAAAAAGTATAGCCTCACTCTCAGTCTTGATCAAATCAAGAACCAAAAAAATGCGCTCCGAACACTATACCTTGACTACAAATTCCTTCGAGATCAAAGCGGATTCGGTTGGGACGAAGCTCGAGGCACTGTCACTGCGGACGAAACCGTGTGGGAAGAGTTGATAACGGCTCATCCACGTCGAAACTTTGGAAAACTCAAGGACAAACCTTTTCTGGTGTATGATCTCGCCGATAGTATTTTTTCGGGCAAGGCTGCAACTGGAGAAATAGCGACTTCCGAGCTTTTTCCGACTACCACTGAAGCCGTAAAACTCACTGAAGCCGCAAAACTCACTTACCGCTGGCTTTCAGCTCAACAGGATCACCAAGAACCCAATTACTCGTGACGCAAATCTTTTCGATGATGCCATGTCGAAAATGTCACGTGAGTATAGTTGGATTTAGATTTTCTGCTGTCATTGAACCAGTTGCTGATGCTGACTTCTTTTGCCGCACTCTTCACTCACTCAATAGCCAAAGATTTGCAAGCTCTTACATCCCCACCTGGTAAGTCACATCCTTCTTCTCTGATTGATTTCACAAGTCATTTGAACTAAACCAAATTTTCTTAAAGCCAAAGGCAAAAGACGCTCTCTTCTCCAGCTCCGCAGATAAGATTGCATCCATAGATATTGGAGTTGGTTTCAGCTATCTTCCAGCATTTTTCTGGGTGCCTTGTATTCTGAAATTCATACCTTACATCCACTTGACAATGAATTTTGGAGATAACTTGCAAAGATTGGGTCACACATTGGTACTTTGAACCTAGCACAGTCATCCGTTTTTGGATATTTGATTGGACTACTGGAAAATGATTGTCTGAGTCGCGCTAACATCAATCCCGTGACTCTGATCAACGACAGGACACCCTCCCTATCGGTCAATTTGATTGAGACAATCAGTCCTTGAGTTGAGACTACCAATTACATAGTTAGCCAAAGATTCCTTCCCCAAGGCTGAGTGAATTGCGACGAGCTGCGGAAAGCGCAGCGGCTTTGGCGGCCGCTGCGCTGCGCTGAAAGTAGCGGCCGCGCCCGCTGCACTATCACTCCTTGGGTTGTGGAACAAGCGGGGGGGGGGGGGACCCCTATTTTCAGGGATAGGGCTGAGGGCAGCGATAATCCCGCTTCCCTACCGCTATTTCTGCTGTCTGTGTAGCGGTCCCCCGCTGCGCTGCGCCAAATGACCGCTTTTTTCAGCGAAGCGCAGCGGTTACAACATTCCAATGGCCCCAATTCAGGCTATTGGGATAAATGGACCCAATTTTTATAAATCCGCACTGGTCTTTTGTTAGGATTTCATAGCTTCTGATGTGTTTGCCCCTCATCATCCAATGTTTGAGTTTGTCAGGCCAATTTCAGGAGATCTCCATTTGGCTAGTAATGGTCTTTCAAGCCGTACCCACCAGGAAAAAAAAATAGTCACTTGATGACAAGTGACATCATGCCAGCTCCAGCGGGCTACACACCATCTGCCCACCATCTACCCATCATCTACCCAACATCTACCCACCATCTAACCACTTTCAGAATTTCCACAGGAGATCCTCAGTTTTCACTGGGCACCACTGATCCCCATTTCTGGTCAGCTGATACTCAGCTTTAGCTCCAAGCTTATGCTCAGCTTTTTTGCCCAGCTCATGCTCAGCTTTGTTGCCCAGATCAGAACCAGTCCTGGCCCAGCTGCGTTTCAGCTTTATTCCACTCATGGCTCATCTTAGACTCATACTAAGACTATCATTGGCCCAGCCAATGCTCAGCTTTGGACCAGTATTGGCTCAGCTGATTTTCAGCTTTGGATAAATCTTGGCCCAGCCAATGCTCAGATTCTGAGTCTGACCACTCCTGTAACAGCTTATGCTCATCTGTGGACCAGCCTTGGCTCAGCTGATGCTCAGCTGTGGACCAACCTTGGCTAAGACAATGCTCAGCTGTGGACCAGCCTTGTCTCAGCTGATGCTCAGCTGTGGACCAGCCTTGGCTCAGCTGATGCTCAGCTGTGGACCAGACTTGGCTCAGCTGATGCTCAGCTGTGGAACAGCCTTGGCTCAGGTGGTATTAATCTTTTGAATAGTCTCAAAACATCTGATACTCAGCTTTAGAACAGCCTTGGCTCAGCCAATGCTCAGCTTTGTACCAGCATTGGCTCAGCTGATGCTCAGCTTTTGAAAAGTTTTGGCCCAGCTGGTGTTAATCTTTGGAACAGTATTGTCCCAGCTGATCCTAAGCTCTGCACAAGCCTTTTCCAAGATGATGCTCAGCTTTGGACCATTGTTGGCTAAGCTGATGCTCAGATTTGGAATATTCTTGGTCCATCTGACACTTGGATTTGTATCAGGCTTGGAATATCCAATGCTCAGCTGTGGCCCAGGCTCAGCCAATGCGCAGCTTTGGCCCAGGCTCAGTCAATGCCTACTGCTCAGCTTATGATGAGCATCAGCTGTTCCTGGGAAAAAACTAGGATCAGCTGACTGTGCCACATTGAGTGCTCTGGTGCAGTCCTGCAAGCTCTACAAGTGCTGGTGGAGCAGACTTGGAGCAGCGCTGGAGTAGCTCTGGAGCAGAAACCAAAGCTGCATCATGTCACTTGCCATCAAGTGACTATTTTTTTTTCCTGGTGACCCGCACGAGTGAGCTGATACTTACTGGAGAAACAATTTTGAAGCAACGTGGAACAGGGCCAGGTCAAATGACAATGACACTGGCGACACAGATCACGACCGGCTGCATCCTAAGCTGGTCTTAGCAAGTAGTATATGTGTAATGCTGAATTTTGCAAAAAAAGGAAGAATTGCCACCCAAGATGGTGCTTACTAAACCAATAAACATTTAGTTTTTTTACCTTTCAGAAGTTGAAAGGGGGAAGATAAATTTTGTTGACAAGGAGAGATTCCTCCCGATCAGCAAGACACTTGCGTTGACCGGGAGGGCCTGGTCAACAATAGGGGGTATCAAATATGACCAAATCCACCATTATGTAATTGACTGCTTTGAAAAAACCCACCATTTTTAAAACATGCTGGTCCTTCTTCTACCCCATTTTGAGATCCACTGGTGAACAATTTCATTTTTGGCTAATTGACTGGTTTCTAATCGTGGATTTCTCATATTTGATACCCCCTAATTCACACAAGTTCCTTTCGGTCAACGACTTTGTAATGTCTTGTGCCACGACTTCGTATTGTCTTCTTGACTGGTGTGGTGATTTATATAGGCGAGCGCGGTAGAATGTCCACGCGGGGATAGCGCGGGTGGGGAATGCACAAAGCCGCTCAGGCAGAGTGCATTCCGGTGACATAAGCACTGAGGATGAGGTCAGGAAAGCACGCTAGGAAAGCTTACAGAAAGTCACGCGCGGATTGGAATGCACGGATCGCGGATTGCGGAACGCGGATTTCGGATCGGGTATTCGGATTGGAGCGGAAAAGACAGGGCTGGACTGCGGCGGGACTACACACGTGGACTGGTAGCAGCGGCGCGTCAGCGGGTGAGCCATGACAGCCAGAGCGGGTTCCACCAGCGGGTGGAACCAGGGTGAAGCCGGTGGTGAGAGAACGACTGACAAGGGCTAGACAGAGGACAGTGGGAGGACAAGCTTTGGAGAGGAGCGGAGTCTGGGAGAGTGACGAGCGGGATAGCGGGCGGAGCTGGAGGACTAGTGCGGGAAAGTGTCAGGCGTGCGGGATTGGGTGGGAACGGTGACACGCGTGGAGGGAAGGATGGGGGGGGGCTCATGGTTTTCTGGGGTCAGGATCCTATTATTATCCCATGATCCTTATCCTATCATCTGAGGAGATTACTCATCATTGTACTTACAACTACGGACGTACAAGAGTTATTGGGAGATTATTGGTGTTCTTATTCTTATTGGAGAGTTACTTGCGGATTTTTGCGCTTACGAAGTGCGGAGCTTTATTCACTTGCGGATTATTACGCTAAGGGTGTTCAAAGTTGAAATCATAAAATTTTCAATGCATAAAATCATAAAATTATAAAACTTTTAAGTGATGATTTCATATGTACCATTCTAGAAATGTTGCTCTAATTTGAGTCCTTGGGTGCAACATATTTTTTTCAGCTTAGAATTTTATGATTTTATGGTGTTATGATTTTATGCAAGTCAACTTTGAACACCCTAGCTATAGATCAGGCTCAGTAGAGGAGCGCTGAAGGCTAGCGGAAAGTAGCAGTGCGGAGCCGAGTTACCGACAATCACACAGCCCGGACATCAATATTCTTGAAGAAGGCGGTCAGAGGACATTCTTCACCAGCTAACCAGCTTACTTTCTCACAAGTGGGGGTCTGGCCGGGAACCCAACTTTGTGTCGTTATTGGATACTTGGGAACTAGAATTGCGCGGAAACATTGAATGAACCCTTTGGAAGGCGAATTCTTTACTCCAGGTGACAAAGAATCTCAGATCGGATCAGGCGGCTTGGACAGCGGAGACACAGTAATGGCTGAAAACGGAGAAGGTTCTTCTTCAAGACCAGCCGAAAGACAATCGTGGTTGGGATTAGCGGGAGGACCAAAACTAGGACAAATATCTTTTTCGTCGACGCTGTGAGAACTCCTTTGGGATGGGTGGCAGTTCTGCAAGGGGGAGATAACAAATATGATATTTGCAGTTAAGCAATATTTATGTTACGGGTGGTTTGAAGGACCTGCCCCTCTATTGTACTACACAAGGATTCTGACAACAAAATTTATTTATTTGTTGTGGCAAAACCTTGATAGAGATTACTTTGTGTAGTAGGCTCTATCAGACTTAGATCAAACAATGCAGATGATGTGCAATGACACAAGCTATTTAAGAACCTGATTATGATCACAGGTGTTGGGTGAGTGGATGTTTGAGATCACACTGTTAAATGAATGAGTGACTGGTTGGTTGGTGGCTGCTTTTCACATGCTGAATTCAAATGAGGGGGGAGGAAGGGCTCCTTATATAGTCTATCTACAAGGCGGGCAACTTGTGGTTCTAGCCCTAAGTCTAATTGAATATGCATAAAAATATGGCCAACTTGTGGTTCTAGCCCTAACTCTAATTGAATTTGCACAAAAAATATGACCCAGTTGTGGTTGGCTCTAATACCATATTATGTACTACCAATATACTACTATACTATGTACTTATGTTGGATGAAAAACCATTTAACCAAAATAACTTTTGACTGAGTGGAGCTATCCTAGTGGTTCAAGTGAGTGACTAGGGGTTAAATGACCTTCAGAATCTAATTATGCAATAATAAATCTAAGAATATATCTCTTTCTCATGTATTCAACCATCACTTTATGTAATTTGATACTTGAAACAGATTTGGCACACCACAACGCGGAGTCAGTTTTCACCTAATCAGTCAATTGCAGCGAGGAGGCGACAGTTGTACCAGCGGGGCACCCTGAACGATCGACCAGCGGTGCCAGCGGGAGGAACGACGAGCGGAACTTACGGAGTTCAACCAGAGGAGACAGAAGACAAGACCATGGAAGAAGCGCTAGGTGGACAACAACCTGCGGCTCCTGCGCCAAGCGGAGCGAAGATACGGCCCAGGGATTATCCGCACCTTAAGTTTTCAGAGGCAGAGGTGGAGCGTTTTATCAACCGGTTCGAAAGAGCGGCTCTGCAAGAAGGTCTGACGGATGCGGATAAAGCGTACCAGGTGGTCAACTTCTTTCTGGAAGGCAAGGACTTGTGGGAAGTGGAGGACATGAAGGGGTTCGAGAGTAAGGATTGGACCAAGCTCAAGGAGGAGATACTTGAGAGGTGGGAAGATCGTGGACCCAGGTATCGGGAGAGTGACTTGGAGAAAGTGGCTTTGGAGTGTGCGGAAAAGGGCGGTGTGCGGACAAGAGCGGAGTATGTGTCCTACATTACCAGTTTCGACCAGGTTCTGCGGTATCTGGAGCGGAACGAGATCGTGACGGCCAATATGGGTACAACGAAGCGGACTTTCTTGAAGGGATTCGACCGGACCTTCACTGAGAAGGTGCTTCGGGGACTTAACAAGCGAGGACTGATGGTCAAACCACGACTAGGTGGGCCAAAACTGCTGCCCAGCATGAAGGAGCTGCGCTCCGCTGTCAAGGCGGAACTTGAAGTGTTGGAGCTCATGAACAACAGCCAAGGAGATGCAGTTGCGAGGGCAGAACCGGCTCCGCAGGTGCCGGTTACGGTCAAGGACGTGAGTGACCTGGCGGATACGCTGAAAGAATTGAAGCTGTTTATGCAGAGAGCGGTGCACAAGCAACCAAAGGAACAACAGACGGTCGTGCCACCAGCAGCCGCTCCCGCGGCTCCTCAAACAGACGATGCTCCGCAGGCTGGCGGGATGCCGCTGTGGAGGCGAGGACCTCCGGTGTGTGACTACTGCAAGGAAACTGGCCATATGCAGAATCAGTGCAAGTGCTTCAAGACGGATCGGGCTGCGGGAAAAGTTTCCTCGTGGGGGAGCGCTTTCTTTTGGCCGGATCGTACGCCAGTGGATGGACCGGTTCCGAGGGACGTGGTGTGGGCCGGGCAACCTTTGGCGAAAGGAAAAGAGGTGGAAGGGAAAGTGAATATTGGGATGGTCAAGGGCATGGTGTGGAAGCCGCCGGCAGTGGCCAGCAGTGTGAAGTGCGCGCAAACGGGGGAAGTCTTCTTGGGGGAGCGTTTGGATCCCGTTCCCGCTCCTAGGGCCAGACCGGAGCCGGTCAAGCAGCTTCCGGTAGCTCCGGTGGCGGGGGGCAATAAGAAAAAGGCGGCAGAAGTTGCACGGCAAGCAATGGGCGCGGAAACCACGGTAGCCCTTACCTTGAGGGAGCTGGCGGCAATTTCCCCGGTGATGGCGGACGAGATGATCAGCGTGTTGAAAGAGGCGTCAGGTGAAAGGAAGCCAGCGGCGACGGCTGTCACCACTAATGCGGAAACTGCGTAGGTTAAGTGTGCGGAGTTTGGACACTCGCTGGATTCAATTCCCGTTCTACCATCTACGGCCGTGTCCTGTCCACTGGGATACGTGAGTATGAGGGTAGGAAACGTCACGAAATGGGATATGATCGACACAGGGTCCATGATCAACATTCTCCCGGCGGATTTGGCGTTGGAGGCTAACTTGGTGTTGCGGAAGACTCACATAAAAATCCGCACGATGGGCGGGTTTACTTGTGAAGTGGACGGGATAGCGGAGGCGGAGACCGTGGAGGTGGCAAAAGTGGTCAAGAATTTATTGTTCTTGGTAACTAGGTCTCACGAGATCATCCTTGGTCGACCAGCACTGTTTGCTTTCCGAGCGCAACTGCGTTTCTGTCCTGCAAGGCAAGAGGAAGTGATGCGGGTGGAAGGGACTCACGGGAAGCAGTACAAGACGATCATCTGCCAGCCTCAAAGCGGAGATTGGGTGACGGAGGTGGGCGATGGGGCACTGCATCACTGTGCGGAGCCTCCCGCGGAGGATTTTTAGTTGTTGGCCGAGCTATCCGGGCGGAGGAAGCTTTGACTCAGCCTGGACGGTCGACATTTAAGAAGCAGGAGGGTATTGGCGAAGGTACGGCGAGGCAGTTTAATACCAAAGTGAGCTTTCCATTGTGTGCATCTCTGAGTGTGGAAGGATCAAAGCACTACCACAGCGCCACTGTGGTGAGCCGTTACTCTGCGACAGGGACGAGTGACGAGTGGAAAGCGGGAATGGACAAGAGCTGAAATCGGGAACTGCGCGGCGGAGGCGAGCAGTGTACAAGTAAGTCCTCCCAAGTATGCACTTCCAAGTCGGCTTTCTACAAAATCCTACCATTGTGCCACGGTCGTGAGCAAAATGAGACGTCCGCGCAGGGGTTTGATTGTGGCTAGGATGATTGGCGGCGACTGTGAAGCAAGAATGGGCCGAGTCAACGGTGGGAGGTATAAACCGGTGGCAAAGAAGGTCCGGCCGCGGAATGTGGCGATGCCGCAGGAGCTCAACCCGCCATTGAGGGAGATTAAGTGGAGCCGGGATCCGTTCAAGACACCTCTGCATCGGGTTCCGCCAAGGTTCAAGCCGACGAAGCGGATTACGGCGGAACGGATGGCCAGTCTCAACTTTGGGCCACCGAAATGGCTCTACAAGGAGGAGTTCCACTTATTGGCCAAAGCCATCACGTTGCGGGAGAAGGCGTTGTCATTTGGACCGGAAGATCAGGGCTTACTCAAGCGGAGTATTGGGGATCCTTATTGAATACCCACGGTTCCGCATGAGCCATGGTAGATATGGCCCATCCCTATACCAGCGGTGATTCGGGGAGAGATGACGGAGCTGGTGCGGGAACGGTTGCGGACGGGGTTGTATGAGCAATCATGCTCCAGCTATTCTAGTCCAATCTTTGCGGTAATTAAGCAGGACAAGAAGAGTCTGCGGATCGTGCACGACTTGCAACGGCTTAATTCGGTCACTATACGGGACGCTGGGTTGCCGCCACGCATAGAGGAGTTCATTGACACTATGGCAGGGCGGGTTTGCTATGGTCTGGTGGACGTAATGGGCGGATATGACCAGCGGGAATTGCATACGGAGTCAAGGCCGCTGACGGTGTTCAAGAAGCAATTGGGGCGCTTGCAGCTTACTCGGCTTCCCGAGGGGGCTACAAATTCGGTGGCGGTGTATCAGGCGCAGATGTCCTGGATCCTTCAGGATGAGTTACCTCATACGGCGCAGATATTTATCAACAATGCGGCCATGAAAGGACCAAGGAGTGACTACGGCGGAGCGACTTTGGCGGAGAATCACCAAGGAGTGACTACGGCGGAGCGACTTTGGTGGAGAATCCTAATATTCGTCGGTTTATCTGGGAATACGTGGTGGCTCTGGAGCGGGTTTTGTTTTGGATCGAGGAAGCGGGCCTTACGGTTTCAGGAAAGAAGTTTGCGGTTTGTGTACCGGCGCTGGAGGTCCTAGGGCACGAGGTTTCTAAAGACGGACGGCGGGTCGCGGAACCTAAGCGGAACAAGATACTGGATTGGCTGAAACCAGGCACGGCGTCTCATATCCTGCAGTTCCTTGGGTTATGTAGTTTCGTGCGCATGTTTATCAAGAGGTTTGCGGAAATTGCAAGTCCGATGCAGAGATTGACACGCAAGAATGCGGAATGGAACTGGACCCAAGAGTGTGACGAGGCGTTCGCAATGCTGAAGGACATAGTAGGCCGAAAGATCTTGTTAAAGGAACTCGACTACAATAACGGCGGAATTTGTTTGGCAGTGGACTCAAGTGAGTTTGGTGCGGGCGGAGTACTCACCCAGGAAGAGGACGGGAAGGATCGGCCTGTGCTGTATGAATTGGTGAGGTTTACAGATGTGGAGTCGCGGTATTCTCAGCCGAAGTTGGAGCTGTGCGGAGTGGCAAAAATCATGCAGAGATTGCAACACATATTGTGGGGCGTCTATTTCAAATTACTGGTCAATGCGGAGGCGTTGGTGCGGATGATCAACTATCCATCATTGCCTAATGCCCCTATGACGCGGTGGGTGGCATTCTTGCAGCTGTTTTCTTTAGAAGTGGTGCACGTGTCGGGCAAGGCGTTCACGTTTCCGGACGCACTTTCCCGCATTCCCCTGGGTGACGATGAGGATTGATTCGCGCTGGCGGAACAGCTGGATGTGGAGCAGCGGATTCTTGATGTGCGAATGGCGAAGGACGCGGCCGTGAAGGGGGGCGGAGGCTTGCCAGTGACTCAGACGCCGAGGTACGAGTACTTGGTGGTGTTCCTGACGACTCTCTGCTATCCTGCGGGAATTGGGCCAACAGTTCAGCGCTGGATCAAGCGTAAAGCGGCGAACTTCTTTGTGCATGAGGGTCAACTATGGCTTTGGAGCGCACCGGTGCACTTGGTGGTAGTGACGCGGCGCATTGATCAGGAAGCTGTCCTGCGGAGTTTGCACAAGGAGCTGGGTCATCGACGCGAAGCGGAAACTAGACGGCGAGTGCAGTCGCGGTTTTGGTGGCCGGGTGTTACGAGGAGTGTGCGGAGTTGCAAGCAATGCCAGAGGCGTAGTCAGTGTCTGCCTAAATAAATTGGGAAGCCTACGGAAACGGACACACTATTCAGTAGGATATCTATGGATGCGGTGCACATTAAGGCAGGGAAATTCAAGTACCTGATTGTGGCGCGAGATGATCTTTCCGGTTGGGTGGAGGCGCGACCTCTGGTTCATCTTACAGCGGCGAAAGTCAAGCAGTTTTTGGAAGAGGACTGGTTTGCGCGGTTTGGGAGTGTGCGACTTATCACGGTGGACGGCGGTGCGGAATTTCGTGGCGGCTTGCGGAAATTGGTGGAGTCGTGTGGCGCTAAGTTCGGTAGAGTGACGGAGTACTACCCAGAAGGTGCAGGAATGATTGAGCGTGGCCATCAGCCAATCAAGAGCGCTCTGGCGAAACTGTGTGGCGAGGACGGTAAGAAGTGGCAGCAGTATCTGCCCGCCGTTTTGTTCGCCGATCAGATTTCCACTAAGCGGATGACAGAGTATTTGCCGTACAAGATGTTGTTTGGGTGTCAGCCGGTCTTGCTGGTAGATATAGAGATGTTCACGTATCTGGCGGTAGACTGGTGGAAAGTTAAATCGGCGGACGACTTGCTTTTGGCGCGAGTGGAGCAGCTGTTGCGGCGGGATTCAGTTATTGCAAAGGCGGCGGCGCGCCTTAAGGAGAGTCGTGCTAAGGCGGTCCGGTATTGGGACCGTTGGTGTTCTCATTGCTTGCGGGATTCTCTCCGCAAGGGGGAATTGGTTCTCCTTTACAATCGTAGCCTTGAGTCTCAGTGGGGTAAGCTGTTTGCTAACCAATGGAATGGTCCTTATCGCATTGTGTCACAATTTCCTGGTGGAAGTTATGAGCTGGAGGAACTGGACGGGACACTTCTGAAGGGGCGGGCGGCGGCGACGCATGTCAAGCGGTTTTATGCACGGGGTTCTATGGATTTCAACCAGACCGCGGAATCTGATGATTCTGAGGAGGAGGTTCAGGTCCCTGAGGAAGTCTTGTCTTCGGCGAGCTCAGATGCTGCATCTAGCAATGAGGATTCTGGTTTGGAAGCGTTGTCGGAAGAGGACGGTGCGGATCAGGCACCTCTGCCATTGCAACGGAGTCGGCGTTTGCGGACCGCTGGGGACAGCGGTAAGAAGGCTGGGGCAGGGAAAGCCGTGGCAGGCAAAAGCCACAAGTGATTATTGGTGAGGGGGTGCGCTATCTGGTCTACAGCCAGGTTACATAGCCACCCCAGAATGTTTGTTATCTTATAGATTTCGGTTTCACTCTTGTTATACGTTTCACTGGCTTGTTGTCTATCTGTATTTCTAGGTGCGGGGTACGGGGATTTTGTGCGGAAAAATCCTTCTGGGGCGGACCAGGTACCTTGCGGAATTTTTCTCTTGTGGATTGCGGTTTCTTTCTGGATTGTGTTACGGTAAAAGGGTGGTGGATAAAAAAAAAAAAAAAAAAAAAAAAAAGAAGGATAAAAATGGAAAACGTAGTGCGGGGACTAAAGTGGTTCTCATTCTGGGGCGGTCCAGGCACTTATAAAAATATTTTTTTTGGGATGGCGGACCTTTTTGCTCACTTTGCTGTGGATTCTCAGTAGTTTTCTCTCTCTAGGTGGAAATTATCCAGGTGCAGAGCTCAGGATGCGCGTGTATTTCGAGCATTGTTTCCGCAGGATAGGACTATATACAAGGGGGGAGACGACAACAGAGAAGGAGAAGAGAAAGCGGAAAAAGGGAAGCTAGGGAAGTCAGGAGTCAGAGGAGCGGCGGGTACGCTCCGTACAAATGTGCTCCGCAGGGATAGGAGCGTCATAGTCCGCAATGGTAGGTTGTGTGGGGTGCGGTTTGTTCCATAGCGCGTCCTCCATGTTCTGTCAAGCTCAAAGAGTACGTTTGTTGGCGGGAACGACAATGGCTAGCTCGAGTCGTTCGACGAGCTGGTTGATGCCGACGAGGAAGAATGCGTACCTACGGCGGCGTTGTGTGGGCGTTATTGCGGAGATGTGAAGCAGGGCGCGGTACATATCCCGGAAGGCGCCTACAAAGTCGAGTACAGCGGCGGCGGGGAACATGGCTTGCTCCCAGAGGGGGTTGTCGGTGTGGTGCTCCATTCCAAACCATAAGTAGTATTTTATTGCTTTTCTTTACATATATTCATCATTACATTTCCCATCTCCCCATATCATTATTATTGCATATTCAGATTCTACGCCAGATTTTACCTATAGTCACTCATACATAGTACCCCCTTATCTTCAATGGTTCAGTAGTTATAGAGGATATAAGACTTACAGACAACCTACAGTCTTCATTAGTTACAATAATCATTTCATTAGTAACTTACTTGAATCATTACATTACATTCCTTTTACATATATATTCTCACATACTAAACCCTTTACATACATTACTCATTATGTACTATACCTATTGTAGATATTACATCATTAGATCTGTGCTTACCCCTTTCAGTAGTGCTCATCATTATAAGTTGTTACTATTTTCACATCACTTTCCCCATTTGTACAATCATTTATTCCCATAGCCAGAATGCCCCCACTGTCTGTGCTCATCCCTCCTTTCATATAAGAACTGTCCTTCCCTCCTCACTTGTACCTTATGCAGAGAACTATATGCAGATTATTAGATACAGAAATTATAGTGCCCAAATCTCATCAACCCATTGCCAGTGAATCATTGCCATTGCTTCCCCCTTCAACCATTGCCCCAACCCTCTCATCCTCAGTAGTCAGTAGTCAGCTCATAGTACTAGCTCCTAAGATCAAGTAGAAATCAGCCACACCTTTTCTTCTTTTTCTTAGTGTTACTCTCATCCCCTCAGCATTAGTCAGGAAGGCAGCCTCATCAGCACCCTTGCATAGCTTACATTAGTACTAGTGTTGCTATCCATTTCCCTTCCAAGCTCTATTCTCCCCTTTGAGTAGTTCCACATCGGGGAAGGTGTCGCGTAGGTCGCGGGAGATTTCCGCGAGTTGGCGATTTAGCAACCCAGCTTTGGTGTCCGCGGCAGGCTCGGCAGGCGGCGGTAGATGGATAGGTACCGACAAGGCTCGAGGGCGTGGAGTCGGAGAGTCACGAGACGCGGCTCGAACAGTAGCGGCTGGCGGGGCAAGGAGTCAAGGGGCCTTTGGAGTGGTATCAGCCGGCGGAGAAGGCGGGTCCGTGGACTCCAACGTGTGGATCGAGGCGGCGCGGGCGGTTCTGGCTTGCGGGATCTCGGCGTGCGGCATGGACTGTGGGGAACTGGGCGGTGAGCCGGAAGGAGTATGGGACGGGTCTTCAGGTGCCATCTCGGTGTCCTTTGCTGGGGTGGCAGGAGCGGAAAAAGCGGTCAATGATTAGCGGTGAAGCAACAAGTAGAAGCGGAAAGATTACCTACCGGGAGCATGGGGGAACGTGGGCTCTGGGGAAAGAACGCTAGGTGTTGGGTCACGCGGACGAGCGGAAAAACGGGCTGCGAGACCTAGAGTCTGCGAACCGGATGGGCATGGACGCTTAGAGGACCAATCCGTAGAATCCGCCAAGGGGCGCTTCAAACCAGTAGTGGGAGAAGGCCTGGCAGCCGATGAAGGTCCAGCAGCGGGGGTTGATGCGGGTCCTTGAGGACGTTTGAGACGCTCGTTGACTAAAGGCCTGTTGACGCCGTGTTTACGGGCCCATGCCTGGGCTTGTTGGACGTATTTTTTGGCGCTGGAGCAGTCGGCACGATTGGGTGGCGGCGTCATAAGGTCTTCACCGTGTGCGGAGGGCGACTTGGTGCGGGAACTGACCGAGATAACAGACAGGGAACGTTCCGCACGAGAGCTTTGGGATCCAGACGGCGGTGGACAGTTTTGTGATTCGCAGTTTCTGCGGGAGCTGTCGGATTTGTAAAGGCGGAGCAGCGGCGTTTCGAATCTCTACAGCTGTTACATGCGCGACCAGCGCGGGAGTAGACGCAGGGGAGTCCGAGTCGAGTGCAGCGATTGCAAGCTACCATATTGAACGGGAGGAGATGTGTGGGAAAGGAGGTTGAGGTGTATGGGGTATGTGTGACGAGTGTGGGAGCGGGCAAATGTGTGGGAAGATCCTGGGGGCAGGACTTCAAAAACTGGGGCGGATGTGGTGATTTATATAGGTGAGCGCGGTAGAATGTCCACGCGGGGATAGTGCGGGGGGGAATGCACAAAGACGCTCAGGCAGAGTGCATTCCGGTGACATAAGCACTGAGGATGAGGTCAGGAAAGCACGCTAGGAAAGCTTACGGAAAGTCACGCGCGGATTGGAATGCACGGATTGCGGATTGCGGAACGCGGATTTCGGATTGGGTATTTGGATTGGAGCGGAAAAGACAGGGCTGGACTGCGGCGGGACTACACACGTGGACTGGTAGCAGCGGCGCGTCAGCGGGTGAGCCATGACAGCCGGAGCGGGTGGAACCGGGGTGAAGGCGGTGGCGAGAGAACGACTGACAGGACGGTGGGAGGACAAGCGTCGGAGAGGAGCGGAGTCTGGGAGAGTGACGAGCGGGATAGCGGGCGGAGCTGGAGGACTAGTGCGGGAAAGTGTCAGGCGTGCGGGATTGGGTGGGAACGGTGACACGCGTTGTGGAACTCCTACCGTGCCAGGCGGTAGGCAGAGCGTTGAGGGGATGGGTGCTGTTGAGGCTGCCCTTGAGGTGGTCCGGCAAATGAGATGTGGATCAAAAAGTGATAGCGTTGGGGGGGATTTTTGAGAGACGACGGGGATGGAATACCGTCGGCGGTGGTTGGTTTGTTGAGGATCAGATGATGATGATGGATCAGGATCAGGGATAAAGAATCAGGAATAGTGCTGGGGATACTGCCAGCGGATCAGAAAAGGGTGATGGAATTTCTCTTGGATCAGAGCAAGTCCCATGCCGTCCCATCCTCCAAGTTCGAACTCGAACTTGGACTCTGGGGAGTGACATGTCACAGGACATGTCATCACATCCCTAACTACAAAACAAAACCACAAGGAAAGAAAACAAAACAAAACCCAACAAACAACAAGCAGAAGAAAAGAATAAACAAAGCTTAAAGAGGAAACCAAACAGGATAAAGTGAAGAAATAAAACATCATAATAAACCCACATAGTACATGTGTTAGGACCAAGAAACAGGAAGAGGACTAAATAATAATGAAAAGAAAAGGGATGGGGATGGAAATCTAGAGAATGAATCTTGAGGATCTTGAAGAGCTGAAAATGGCTGATCTTGAGGGGTGGAATCTTGAAGTTGACGATCTTGATGACTTGTTGATTTGGACAGTCTTGAGGCCCTGTACCAATTTGAACACCACATCCACCCACCACTTGCAGTCTGTCCCCAGACTGCTCTTCATCTGTCTTGAGTCTTGAGGATGTAGAGGAAAACCTGGAGTAATAAAGAAAACAAACAAAAGTCCCGCCAGGCGCTCACGAGTGTGGCATGATGTAGAGCTATGACAAATTTAAGAGCATCACGCCCGGAGGTGCATGATTGGGAGGAACTTACTTCCACTCTTCCAAACCTCCACGGCAAACTGATATCCTCCTCATCCGCCCTATCCATTAAATCTAAGGACAGTAGTTTATCCTCATTGCGGAGACAACCTTCGGATGTGAGGAGTTGATCGGGGCCTACTCCAGTTCGCCTCTCCGCGAAAGGAACATCCGCCAGGCCGAAGAACACACTGGGATTGACGCGCACAACGGAACCAATGTGAGGATTGAGAAATTCACCACGAGACAAAATGTCAAGGAGGATTAAGATCTTGTTTTCGCCTCTTTTGATTTTTGAAAACTTCTGTTCATCGTTCCTTTGAGATGATGATAAGGCGTGGTTTGGATAGGGCTGAAAGCCTAAATCTTGAGTTGGAATGAATCTAGGGGATGAGATGAGGGGAATTCGACAATCTGGAGTCTTGATTTGGAGCTCGGTAGGACCTGGGGGGAGGATTATCTCCCCAACATCAGCGGTATCTAATGCTTGCTTGACTGATGAAGTCATTATCAACGATTCGGGGTCCAAAGGATTCACCACTTGGAGATCAGAAAGAATTTGAGGTTTGCTATCCGAATTCGCGGCCGACAGGCTTGGATTGGGTACGGGGACCTCGGCAAGACTAAACTCAATAGGCGATTGATCAGAGGGATCTGGGGACGACGTTGACTGGGCGCCTTCAAGATGACTGAACTCTTCAGTTGATTGCTCGAACAGCTCGGAACTAGCACTTGTTTCCTCTTCTACGGGATTGAGGGCCGTACGTGTGGGTTCCTTAAGAGGGCTTAGACCGGGGGGATAAGACGCAGAACAAATATTGGAAGTGTTTAGCTTTCCATGCCGCCTTCGGGAGGGATCGGACTGAAAGGTTTTGGCAAGAAGCGGTGATGCGAACGGGCTAAAAGCGATGGAAAGAGGCTCAAAAGACTCAGGATCTTCATCCCGTCTTCGGGCGGGATCAGATGGAGACCCTTCAGCAAGAAATGGCGAGTCGCAACGCTGAGACGGCGAGATCCGGTCGGTCAACGAACCTCCGGCTTGGCTAGGATCTTTGATTGAGTGATCTAAAAGTTCCGGCTCGATGACTCGGTCTTCTTCTTCCGGACTGGGGACCACAGATTTAGACTGAAACTGAATAGAGGCTTGTGAGGGCTGGAAAGAAGTGACAACCCAACGAATAGGTCAACTTGAGTCAAAAGCAATAATCGTGCCGTTTGGAAGCAGGAAATCACGTCCACGCTGTTGGACTAGGTTATCATCTTTATCCTTCTGGAGATCTCGACAACGGGCCGTAACGTGCTTTTCTTGGTGACAATAATAACAAATCAAGGGTGGCTCTGTTGTTGATGGAATGACTTGCGAGGGCTGAACGCTAAATTTCTTCTCCAGCCGCTGTTCAAAGGACTTAATCATCTCGGAGATCCCGTCTATTGATTGAATGGGCTCGTTGCTGAGTACACTAGAAACGATCGGGTCCCAAGATCGACGAAATTCTTCATAATCCTGAGCAGAAAAGGTGCCCTCCTTCGCCATCCATGACTGAAGTAAATCGGCAAGATCTCGAAGAGTGAACTGGGGAACTTCGACTGGGCCCCAGTACGTTAAGATTGATGCTTTTAGCCTCGTCCAGTCGTTCGATTCAAAGCCGTCCAGCGTCTGAGCAATGTCACAAACATCGTGTGATCCAATAAAGAAGCAAAATTGATAGGCCATGTCGAAATCTGATGCGCCGTCTTCTTTGGCTGCTGTTTCATATTCCTTGAGAAACATTTCCACGTTTGTTCCGTCAAATATGAGTTCCCGATCTTCATTGTCTATTTTGATCATCCGAGGTGGCCGCCGAACATCAGACATGACGAGTTTGATCGGCTAAGAACTAGAAGAGAAAGTAGGAGATCCGAGTGGCTCACAGAGTGGCTAGAGTGATGCTTTGACGGTATGTAGAAGGGCCCTCGGAGGTGCAACTATGGAGAGAACTTACTTGTATCTCTCCAAAACCTCCGCGAAACAAAGACTCCAAGCGCCAACAACAACAACAACGGTCGTCCGAAAAAGAAAACCAGATCCGCAAAAACCAGGGGAAATTTGCAAAAAGATTGATTCCAAAGAGAGAGCGCCTCAAAACCGCCGATCGTCTTAAAATCCGTAAGGGTGAGACTGTAAATCTTGAGGTCGCTGGTTCGATCCCGGCTCGGGGGACCAAATGTGGAACTCCTACCGTGCCAGGCGGTAGGCAGTTAGCTGGAGGGGAATGGGGAAAAGAGTTTTATGTGCCCTCCGGGTGATGGTTGGGATGAGCGATGAGGATCGGTTGAGCGTTGAGGTTTTTGGGGGGGGGAAAGATTTACGACGGCGTTGAGCGCGCGTCGGCAGTTTGTTTTTTTTCAGGGAAGAAGAAAACTGGGATCAAAGAAGAAGCTCTCAAGATAAATAGGATTCAGTATGGCGCTCTGGAGGACGCCGGATGATGATCAATAAGATTCTGATGGATTCCTAATTGGGATCAGCTAGGTTCCATGCCCCCCTTCCTCTGAGTTTGTGGGCGAACTCAGACTCCAGGAAGCACCGCGCACTGCAGACCTATCATCACGCCCCGCACACGCGCACAAAACAAACACAACCAAAACAAAAGACAAAACAAAACTCCAAATCCAAAAAAAAAAAAAACCAACCCTCCACTCTGAAACCTACCAACGCGCGCAGAAAGAGACAAGAGAACAAAAAGGAGCAAGTGAAGAAAAGAAAAAAAACTAATAAGAACCGTGAACTTCAACAAAACACAAGCAAAGAAATGAAATTCCTGAGACGTCTTGAGATCCACCCGCGCGCCACGCCATGATTTGAGCTGGAAAGCCGCCTGTACCATGCAGCGCACCACAGCGTGGAGGGAAGGATGGGGGGGGGGCTCATGGTTTTCTGGGGTCGGGATCCTATTATTATCCCATGATCCTTATCCTATCATCTGAGGAGATTACTCATCATTGTACTTACAACTACGGACGTACAAGAGTTATTGGGAGATTATTGGTGTTCTTATTCTTATTGGAGAGTTACTTGCGGATTTTTGCGCTTACGAAGTGCGGAGCTTTATTCACTTGCGGATTATTACGCTATAGATCAGGCTCAGTAGAGGAGCGCTGAAGGCTAGCGGAAAGTAGCAGTGCGGAGCCGAGTTACCAACAATCACACAGCCCAGACATCAATATTCTTGAAGAAGGCGGTCAGAGGACATTCTTCACCAGCTAACCAGCTTACTTTCTCACACCGGGAGGGATTTCTCCCGATCAAACACTCTGTACCGTTTTCTCAAGCGGGAGTGATTCCTCCCGGTCAACAACTTTGCACATTCTTGTCAACCAAAAGTTATCCCTCCCAGCCTACAAGGATGTACAATCTTGTCGACCGGCAGGGTACCACCTCGCCGACTGAGAGGAATATCTCCCAATCGACAACACCGTACAAGTGTAACCTCACTCAGTTAACAAGATGGCGTTGACATGATGATGGAGGAATCCCTCCCGCTTGGAGAGACTGCACCATTGACCAGGAGGAATTCCTCCCGGCCGACAAGAAAGTATCAAGTTGTTGACCGTAAGGAAGTCCTCCCACCAACTCTGTCCGACAACTTGTGAAGTTTAGCATAGTATAAATGCTATGGATGACTTCGAAGGTTACTCGATGTCGGATGCTTTATCAGGCTCGCGACATGGGCTTACATTTGACCTTCATCGACATCGAGCTTAACTAAGCCACTCGTGGTGAGCGGGTCTGGGCAGGAGGCTGCCTTATGTTAAGTTCGTATCGACATGTGGCAACCGACTCGGGTTGCCATTAGCTTCCTATCGCCAGGCATTAAATTACATACACTACATCAATTATGTTGCACTGCTCATGCGTCTCTCGAGTCTCGATACAAGACTTACGTATCATAATACTTATTCTGTCTGGAAACTTTGGCAACACCGTGTTCCTCCATAGAGCAATTACATTTCTGGATCTCTCGGCGCAAAAGTAGCTGTCTCATTATTCCTCGGTCCACTTTCCTCAATCACCAATATTCTAATCATAATATATAATTCCTCGAAAGAAGTCATTATAGTGTAGTTGAATTACGATAAATCCTTTAGACTGATTACGTTAAAACGTCTGCGACTGTGATGAAGCGAGTTTGGGAGCGAGAGTAGGAACAACATCGGCAAGCACAGCTTTGAGCATACGCAAAATTAAACATTCAGAAATGAACTGTCGAAATTGGGCATATATTAGTGCCTTGCTTCTGGCATTTGTTCAACTCGCATACTCGTCAATTGGTACCCAGCGGATAACGCGGATAGGCAAGTACCTCTACGATGCGAATGGAAATCGTTTCTATATCAAAGGAGTCGCCTTCCAGGCTACAAAGCTCCCGATTACAAAGCGTGGTGGGCTCAACCAAGCCGACTCGATTGGTAAAGTTAATTCTTCTCTCAGAAAGCTTTTAAATCAACACTTCAGAATCGATATTCATTCATGTGGGGAACATTTTCGGATGAAAAACCTAGATCCATTGGCAGACATCAACGCCTGTAATCAGGCCATTAAGAACTTCAAAAGGGTAAGTCATACTCTGTTCTCGCTGCTCGGTGTGATCAAAAAATGCTGAAGCTCTGTTTATCTGCATAGCTGAAGATCAACACAATAAGAGTTTACTCTTATGATCCCGAGATAAATCATTCCGCTTGTATGAATGCGTTAGAAAAATCTGGAATATATGTTATAGCGGACATAAACCCTTCCTTGGGTGTAGCCTCATGGGATGTTGACATGCTTACACAAAGTATCAATAGAATTGATTCTCTCCGATCTTTTCCTAACCTTTTGGCTTTTAACATTGGGAATGAGATGATCACAAACATTGTATGTCGCAAAACAGTTCATCCTGCATTCAAGCCAGTAGCTTACACTTCTTTTCGGGTGGGCTTCCAATCCATCGCAGGAGAATTTAGAGGCGGGACCTTACATCAAGGCACGCGCTAGGGACGTAAAATTATATCTGAAATCCGTAAACTCGACGGCATTAGTGTCTTACGCCTCAGCAGATGGAAAAAAGCTTCCAGCAGAGCTTGCCAGATTTTTTTCATGTCACTCTAGTGGTCCATCAGCAGAAATTGACCTGTTTGGTGAGAATTGTTCATATCTATTTGATCCTAAACCATGCATCACTTCACTAGATAGTTAATCAATCTATCCTGAACACGGCAGGAGTTAACAACTACAGATGGTGTGGTGAGAGCAACTTCGAATCGGCATATGAAGAGCTTACATTGGAGTTTCAAGGATTGTCAATTCCTGCATTCTTATCGGAGTTTGGATGCCTAAACCCAGGAAAAAATCGGGGTTGGGGTGAGGTTTCTGCCCTCTTTTCAACATTAATGTCCGACGTGTGGTCGGGCGGGATAGCATATAACTATTACCCAACTGCACAGGGATATGGTAAGCAGTTGATGCGTTCCGAGCCTTCAGCATAATGAATAGCCTTGGTGATGATTATTTGTACAATCAACATTGTCATAGGTCTTTTGGATCATTCCGAGGGGAAATTGCTGAGAAACAAAGACTTTGAGATCCTGTCTGAGCGGTATCAACAAGTCAAGCCTCCCAATATGCCCAAGTTGACATCCTTAGCTGTCCCAAGGCAAAAATGTGTGTCGACGAATACCGGCAGCTTCGCAATCACAAGTGTTCTCCCCCCTCAGCCAAACGCGGAAGCATGTAGTTGTGTAGATCAGACCGCATTTTCCTGTCAGGTCCGGAAGGATGCTTCTCCTATCGTAATTTCTGAGCTTCTGGATACCGTTTGCAAGGCCTTAGGAAATTCGATCCCTCCGTCTGGATCGGTGGAAGGCTGTGCTTCAATCTCATCATCACCAAGCAAAGGAACTTATGGAATTTTGTCAGCTTGTTCAACCACCACCAGGCTCAATTATGCCATGACTCGCTACCTCATCAACTCTGGACTTGATAAGAAAGCCTGCGACTTTTCGGGGAACGCTACTTATCTGAATCTAATCAAGATGAAATCAGTTGCAGAAGTTGATAAAGAAGTTGGAAGATGCTTCCAGATTAATGCAAATAAGATCCCTCGTAGTAAGGCAATTGCAGCATCACAAAACGCACCTGCCCAGATAAGCTCGAATGCCTACAAAAACTCCATTTCGGGAGCACGGGGCAAAGCAGGAGCTACTTCTTCAGCAATTTCCTCTAGATCAAGTAAGCCAACCACTTGCCTCTTTTTCAAAGGAGGGAAAATTGCAATTTCTGATAAAAAAATATTGATGCTTCATCCTTGAAATAGATTTGAAATCTGGTATTACACTGCAGTTTTGGCCATTGTGCATCATGATATTCTATTCTAGCCTTTTAGATCTACATATCAATGTATAAAACACCATCCCTTATCATTACTCTTTTAGACATACACTCATCTCCAACACATTTCCACAGAAATGGATCAATAATTAATCATCCCCATAATGTATTATATTTGATGTTAGATTGATACAGGCTGGTCCATGTTTTTATAGATTCAGATACACACTGATCTGCTTGATTTTTCACTCATTAAACTCATCCAATTATTTACATGCTTGGAGTTGATGTAATTAACTGCTTACTTGACTTTGGAATAAATGGATGCTCAAATCTCAGTCTTTGATCTTCATTACTACTGGAATTGATTCCTCATGGATAATCAAAAAGCAGTCATGTTGTGTTTTTTGGTTTCATACACCAGGGGAGACTTTGACGCACTCTCCAGAGAGTGCCTGATTGTAATTTTATGTTGTTCTGGGTCTGACGTCAGTCAGATGTGTATTAGGAAATTATTGATAACTTATTCAGAAGTCAATGGGAAGTCTGTTATAATTTATGACCAACCTGCATCTCAAGGCAATTTTCAGGAAGATTTGGCACATTGATCTTAGTGAGGAATTCCTTGGGCAAAGCTTTTTTTGAAGAATTGGTCATCTGATCCATAGCAACTGATATATGGAGCTCCAAAGGCAAGACTCTGAGGTACTATTTATTAATTTACTCAAAAGCTGGGGGAGAAAATTGTCAAAGGGTATCTGAAAAGGGGGATATGTATAGGCCCACTGCGTATGTACCATCTAGAGCCAGGAGGAACGATTGAGTGGACTCTGGAGTGATTTAAATGTGGTAATTATTGCATGATTCTTGTAGTATTCTCTCAGAAACCTTTCAGAAAAGTTTGGGTCCTGGCAATTCAAATCTCTGTAGATGAACTTGATCATATCTGAGCTGAGCAGATGGATTGAGGTGTTCGTGCAAAAATTCACAAACCACAAAGGAATCTGGTTGATCAGATCCCTTTGAATGATGCCTTCACCAAGATTTAGCTGTAATTCATTGAATTCAACTGCACCTGGTTTGACTTAGTGATTGCCAGATCCTAACAGTCAGATGTATGCCACAGGTGAAACTTTGTTACGCTCTGCCATAGAGAAGAGTTTAAAATGAAAATTTCATTGGGCAATCAGGTCCCCCTTGAAAACTGGAAGTGTCTGACAAAAATCTCCAATGAATTATCACCTTGATGCCACCAAAAGGAATATTTTGATTCTTCAAGTCCCGAAAAAACCTATCTAAAGCTTTGACAGACAATAAATTCTGCATTGAGAGTTTGTCCCAATTCATCACTTCTAAATCCAACAATGCACCTCTTAGGGCTGTCACTGATTGTGGCTCCCAAACACAGGATGAGGATGAATCAATTTTCAAGGGGATTTTGAATATGGTGTGAGCTGTCATTGTGTTATGTAACACTAAGGAAGCAATGCCAGATGACACCACCACTGCTAGTCTGAGTCCTCTTGCAGTGAAATGATCAATTAGTGTGTTCAGACAAAGGTTTTGGCAGTTCTGCCAGGCCCAGCAATATACATCATCCAAGGACCCTGTTCCACTGGTCCGGAGTAAGCTTTGAGTATTTTTCATTTTGAAATTCAACAGGATCATAGCTCAGATCTGTTTCTATTGCTAAGACTTGTGAAAAATTGATCCATGAACTATGGTCTGCCATAGTTGAGCCAACATCTTCAAAAGACATAGAATTCTTCTTTAGCTGAGTTCAAATTCTGAGTTTGGTTAAGGCAATGCAATTTTCTGGTGTGGGTTCAATGCCTCCGGGAATGTTCCGTAAAGGGTACTTTGAATCATCACCCAATATACATATCAATGAATTTCTTGAGCAGACATTGCGGATTCAGTGGCGGGCTATGCACAAGCATCAGGTAGAACAGGGCTCTTAATCCGGCGGATAATATCCAAAATGACTCCTATTTGACTCTCAAATCTATGTTTTTGGTGGCGATGATGAAAAAGAGAGTAGTATGCCACGGCAAAAATGTGGGGGCCAAGTTGATTTCAATATCCTGAACCAGATCCAGAGATTCATCTCAACAAACCATTCCTACACTAAGTATTGTGGACATTTACATCTGTGTCAAAACGTCTTTCCTCAACTATCTTGTCCATGCAAGGACTCAACTATTGAGTCCTTCACTGTGCAGTACTCGGGACGCAGGAGGGGAGCAACTGGTCTCGCGGACAAGTCTGGTTCACAGGGCTGTTATTGCAGAGGGGGAACAAGCTAGCCGGGAGAGATATCAGTCGGGGGATCTCTGAGTAAGTACATGAACCAGTGGGAGAAGGAGAACAAACAAAGAAGAAAGGAAAAAGGAGAAGAAGGAGGAACAGGTTACCTAGCTGGGAGAGATATCAGTCGGGGGATCTCTGCCGGCTAGGAAGTGGGGAAGGACCGGAATATGTAGTCAGCTGGGAAAAGGGCCTGTGATCTCTCTTGTGAAACCTTGCGGTGCGCGGGGGCTTCACAGTCCACCACCAAGCCAACTTGAAGGCAGCCATGTACCGTGGATTAGCTGAATCAAGAGAGCAGAAAGAGGGAGAAAATTATGGGAATCCTTTGTGTTACTTCTGGCAATGTCGGTGATGTTAGCTGGTTCTGGCCATCATTGAGGCAAGTAACTGTGGTACATAGTGGTAGGAGTTGGTGCTGCCCGCTGCTTGGTTTGATCTACCACATAGGGCAAAATTGATGAGATGAGGGCACGGAACGCACAGCTCAGTTTAAGCAATCACCCAAAGCAGGGTGCCCAACGATTGAGTATATGTACATACTGTGCCTCGCTTGACCCGGTCTTTCATGTGAGGTGAAAGCGCAGCTCACAGGCCGACTGTGTTCACGTGAGCCGGAGTTCAATCCAGTTTCCAGAGCTCGGAAGTCTTGCATGTCAAGCCAGACTCTATCGAGCTAGACCAGCACACTCATGTGGATGCAGAGCTATGTTGCCAAGGAGCTCACACTATGTATTCATCCCTTACGGAAAATGAGGAAATGGTGTCAGATTGCCAGCAGTTCTGTTGTTTTTTGCAACGGGATAATCTTGAGGAGCTCACACTACGTATCTCTTACGGAAAATGAGGAAATTCTGTCAGATTGCCAGCAGTTCTGTTGTTTTTTGCAACGGGATAATCTCATCCCACATATGCGGTGGTTTCTTGGCACCAGGCCCAAACCAAGCAGCAGACTGATTGGAACGGCCAGCAGATTGGTCAAACCAAGCAAGCAACTTTTTCAGGCCAACCAACAGACTGCTTGGATTGGTGAAAGTTGCTGGGACCAAACAGGCAATTTTTTTCAGACAGGTGAGGAGACTGCTTGGACCAAGCAGGCAACTGACCGGTTCTAGGCAAAGGAGCAGACTGCTTGAACCAGCAGGCCTTTTTGTGGGAATACTGCTCGGATCAAGCAGGCAACTACTCGGATCAAGCAGGCAACTGCTTGGGCTGATGAAAGTTGATGAGACCGAGTAGGTTTCTTATTTTGGACTGGTCAGCATCATCCCATGTATTGTGTCACAAAATCCAAAGCCTACCTAATCGGAGAGCACAAGATAGAGGTTTAAAGACATGTTGAGAAAATTAACTGACCACAGGTCAGTAACGATAGAAATGAATAAGCACAAATTAAGTAGAAGCGGGTTTGTTTTGGATCGGATTAAGATAGTAATACAAGAGAGTGAATGTGGGGGCATGTTGAGCGAGGTAGCAACAATTTTGGAACAATGAATATGTGGAGGAGGGTTGCATTATGGAATAGGCAACTGAACTGTCCAGCGTCAGTGGCAAGATTGGTGCAGTTTAGGCGAGCAAAGCATAAAAGGCAAGGGTTTCGAGTTCAGTGCTAAGTACGCGAGGTAGAGGAGGGGAGATGAGATTGAGGGAAATGAAGTGTTCTTATTTTGGATTGAACAAAGAGTTGAGTTCCAGTAGGTTCTGGTCCTGGGATTGGCTTTTTTGTGAGAAAAGGGAGCAATAATCATTGAATTAGGCAGGGAAAGGAAGGAAATAGGGATACAGATTTAAGCTGAACAATAGGAGGATGTCCTGAGGAAACAAAGCAAGGTAAGTAGACAAAGGAAACAGATGAGACAAAAGATTCAGGCACCAGATTGAGGGAGAGATGAGCTTTTGGGGAGAGAGCAAAGGATATAAATAGAACGCCTCGGACAGCGGAGGAAAGTCAAGGCACCCGAGTTTCAGACTCACTATGGTAGCCTTCAGGAGGGGAAATGCTGGATTTTATTTTTCAAGAACTGGGAAATCTCTGTAGGAGATACAATGTATATGCTAGACAAAACAATACAATACATGCCATATACAAATACATGTATAGTATTTGTTGCACCGTTGTAGCTGGGGTCCTCTCAGGATCAGCCAACTACACATTTACACTGCAAGAAACACTCTAGAAACTGTCAACAGATGACATATGGCATATTATAGTGTAACTACCGTTTTAGCTCCACATAATTACATCATGCCCTTTCATGAACAGTCCTTGTGAAATGCGCACAGTGACTGTGCATTCTAGAGATGGCCAGTGGGTACCCGTTTGGCGGTACCCGGCACCCGTTGGCGGGCACCCGCCACTGCCAAGCCAAAACGGTGCGGAAGCGCCATGGCACCTCAGCTACCTGCGGTTGTAAGGGTCAGAACGGAAACCAGACATCCTCCTGATTGTAGGGCGTTGTACTCATATGGCCGTTATGTAGCCTTGGCGCATGGGTGTTCCTGGATGGTCGCCATCCAGGCGGGCACAGGGCGAGCCTCCCATTTACCCGCGCTCGACAGGGAGAGCGCCGGCCGGGCAGCGTTTCTCTAACAACTGTCTGAAAACAAAAAGTCTGTTCACTGTACTCAGGGGGCTTTCCAGGCGTATCGGGTCGTCTTTTCAACAAGATGTTCTCATTCGAGTCACCGCACAGTATCCAAACCCCTTCACCCAAGCCATGCCCAGCAACGTCCTACCACGGCGCAACTGTGAAGGGTCCAGTGGCAGGGTAGACCAGTTGGTACATATTTACATATGTGCTGGGATTCACAAGTCTTGATTTGTGAATATATAATCACGTTGCTCTTGAGCACTTTTCCCCCCATCCATTCCCCAATTTCCACCCCTCATTCCACCCCTCACCAGAACCAAACGCAATATCGCCGGTTACGTCAAATTTCACTCTGCGAACTCCATCCCGCCATGCACGTTTTCAAGCTCGCACTTCCTTTTTTTGCCGTGGTTTGCGGTTTCACACGCGGTGCCAGAATTATACGTGAGCCGCACGTGCTTTGCACGGGGAAACATCCCCGTTGCTTCTGCGCAGTGGACGCCAGAAATTTTGGGCCAACTGCAACATGGGCTGGTGAGTGGCACTTTAGGATATTGGTCACATTCAACCTCTTCACTTCAATTGATCATCCTGATCAATAATGTTTTTTTCTGTTGATGAATCAAATAGTTGTTGGTAAATGCAGACATTTGGGCGATAATAATTTTGTACCCTGTGATTACGAACCTGGATACCCCGGTTTCCCACCTCAGAATCTTTGTTGTGATGAAGATGTCATGGGACGTGGCGATCGAGCCGTGAGTACCATGTCATCATACCAGAACTCACCCGTAATTTTACCTGACTTTCGCTATATTCACCAGACCAAAGCGGTAAACGAACATTGCATAATGAGAGATCCTCGTTGATGAACCTCGAGCCTTGCTTTTGGAAGACAAACGGTACCCGTCTGCGCAAATAACGACACCCCGGACGGTCGACCAGCGTCGAAGTAAAAGGAAAAAACGGGGCATTTCTTTCCTATTGTCATGTGAACTTGAAGATTTCAGCGCATCTTGATTTTTACCGTTTCCTGTTTAGCTCTCTTGTAAAAAATCCCCTTATCCCTATTGCATTGCGGAGGCAGATACGTAAATTCCTAAAAAAAAAACTTGACTCTGCATGCATTCTCATCAAAAACACATAAAAAGACTTGATTCTCTTGTAAACCAATCCATACCTCTTTGTTTTCAGTTATGTAAAAAGATACTCCAGACGTAAATTCATGCTACTGATGAGCAGTTCCCTTGACCAAACGAAACCCTTCCAGAGATTAAGGTTTGTCATATTGCTTCGAGATTTGAATTTCTGCAAGCAGCATCGAGTGACAAAACCCCGTCAACTAAATTCTAATCATAGCGGGCCCATCGAGGAGGATGAGCTTTCTGTGTCCGCCAGTGAAGAGACAAACGGAGCAATGAATCAGATGAGCCCGACCGATCGAGCGGTGACGTCTGCTACGAGATAAAAACTATTCATCAGTCTGGTATACCTTCCGATTTTTGAAATCCCTCTAGGTCGATGAGTCTGCCGTATCTGAGGCCAAAAATTGGACATTAGTCCGAAGTCCCTCTTCGGTGGTCGCGCTTCGCGCCAGCCGGCCAGGCTGTACCCTAACTTATCACGAGTCCCTCGCTTCGGAGGGCCCGGGTGTAGCCTGGGCTGGCGCGAAGCGCCCCTCGCGCGAACCGCGAGTCTCCGAAGGAGGGACTTGTGACTAATGTCAAAAACATGAGCCTCCGAAGGAGGGACTTGTTAATGGACGACAAGCGGGAGGCAAACAACCTATGGCAGCGAGGATGCTGTGAGCTAACAGCAAACAGTCAGACGGGCTAATCATGTGGAGGCACACCTATGGCAGCAAGGATGCTGTGAGCTAACAGCAAACAGTCAGAGGGGCTAATCAGGTGGAGGCACACCTGCAAACCAAGTGATGAAGCTTGAGTGAGTTGGTTGGATAGACAAGTAATGAAGATGGATAAAGTACAACGGAATGAAAATGATATTGAACTAAGTACATTGACATTAGGGCTGTCCTGTCTCATCAACCTAAACTCAAACCTAACCGGTCCAAACCCGCAGCACGGTAAATGAGAGTGTTACCGTATTTGAGGTGCCTCAATACTTGTGACTAATGTCAAAAATTTGGCTTGAGAGCTTGAGACGCCTTGGCAGGGAAGAAATAAACTTTGAGAAAGGCTTGAGTATCACTTCAAGCTTCTTTTGAGCTTTTGCATAACGGCTGCTAGCAGTTTCTAGATTTTTTCTTACAGTTTTATTTGCTCCACAAATCCTGATCAACATAACTCAGTGATATATCTTTTTGAATAGCACCAGCACGCTTGGCTGCGCCACCAAGGTGGTTTGGAAAAACTTCTTGGTTGCAATGTGGTTTCTGGAATGGAATCTGGTGGAATCTGGGTTGGTAACCAATTCTCTCAGCAAAGAGGTTCTAAAAACTGTGTGGCAAGAGAAAGAGCATCCAAACAGTTTCCTCCAAGCCAATTTGATTTCAAAATATTGTTAAAGCCACCTCTGGTGGTTCCAAAAATATTTTAAAAATTTCTGTACAATTTAGTGATTCTGTGATTTTTTGCACTGATTGTAGTGTGCTGAAAAATGAGCCAAATAATTTAGTGCAAGCGCAAGAAGCTCACCACCATAGATCAGTGCAGCACAGCTGGGGGAGAATTGTGCTATGCTGCAGTTTTTTGAAGCGTAGTAATTTTACCTGGCCTGGTACTGTTGGTGCTTGCTTTGGGTACGTTTGCTACACGCCAGGCAGGCCATGTGCGGCACAATAGGGGTATTCAAAGTTGGTTGGGTCCAAATTGCATGGACATTTGCCAGCTGATTTTCAAGGCTTTTCTTCAACACCAACTTGCAAAAAACCATTCAAGAAGTGTTGAAGCTCTGAACTTAAGTCAAGGTTGAGAGGAAAGGGGGAAGGGCCTGAGGAACAAAAAGCTCAGAGATACTCTGAGTTAGACAACAAAAGGGGCCAAGGGAGCCCTCAAAGAGGGAAAAAAACTGCTAGCTTGCGTGGCGGAAAAGGGAACATGCTACAAGAGATTGTATCCAGTAGAGACTGTTGTGATATGAGCAATGGATAGATTGATAGTATTCCACCGGTTCCCAGTCAGAGGGGAAGTACCTTCTCCTCCGGGCTGAGCCGCAGCCAAGTAGGCTATGTGACATATGTCACAACACCCACCCCCTCGGAAAGGCTCAAAGAAACCTGACAGGGGGGTCCAACTACATACAAACATGACAGACAGTCACCACGGATGTTTGCTCAGCACTTGTGTGCAAGTGCCTTCACCCCTCTCTTTAGGAACTCTTCAAGATCTCTTGCAGAACTTGACACCAATTTATGTGTAATTTTGGATTGAATTTATGCTCAAGTGTGTCTGAACTGATGCTGAATCTTGTATGAATTCATGTTGGACATGGTTTCATATCAACCTGATATCCACCCCAACTGCACTATTTGAGTAATTGTATCTTTTCCAGAACCTGTGTTCAACTGTATTGCAAAGCAATCTCCATTTCTGAGCAGAAACCAGATTTTTCTTGATGTAATAATATACTTTCATTGATCATGTGCTTATTATGCCATCCACACCGCTCAAAATGTGTTTTCATATATGAAAAACAAAAATTTTGGCTTGGTAGATATACCTTTGTGATGAAAGTGCATAAATTCAATGAATCTTCTTTCTGTTTTTATCACTCAAGATATTCATAGACTTGTGGAAAAAAATTAACATAGTGGATACTTATATCTTTTGTATTGATTGATGCTATAAGCATCACATACTTTGAGAGAAAAGGTGATTTCCTTCTGAACTAAGCTAGCTTCACTCACTGGCTATCCCCTTGATGTTTTATTTTTGCATCAAATGATAAAAAATTGCTAACTGATCAATCACCATAACCACCTTGTGATCTTGCAGGTGGCAGATTGGCATCTCACATAATTGTTTTAGCAAATTTTATGATTTTTTTCACAAGAGAGTTGGAATTCTGGGCTAAGTTCAGGGGAGCCCCAGATTATCCAGGGTTTCTTAATCAATTCAGAAAGTCCCGACAAAAGAATGTGTGTACATATAGGTGAAAATATATATAACTCTTTTAAATATTTCATCTAATATTCCAGTGTTGCGTGGGCACTCAGCTCAGCATTGCTTGGCTGCGTGGTAATATAGGTGTCACACAAACGTACGGGCGTACAGTTGTGGGAAAACTCCTCCCAGCTAGCCCGTCAGAAAATTCACACTGAATTCAAACCAGATTAAAATCATGATTTAAGAAAAACTGGCATATTTTTGGCAAGGATAAGATACCTTCTCCATATTATACCTTGGCCCAAGGGGACCAAGTTCAAGCAGCATTGATAATTACTCTGTCACCTCACACACCTCACTTTGAATTCTGTGTGTGCTGAAAATTATAAGAAGAATGTTCCAGAGCAACCTGTAGGGTATGGGTTTACACAGAGGTTAAAAACCCTCATGGTCAAAAAATTCTTATCTTTGGTCAAAAAATTCTTATCTTTGGTCAAAAATATAGATTGAGTAAAACTGATCATACAGTTGGGCTGGGTTTCAACATAGTTATGGTGTACATTATACGGTTGCATTACACAAAACATCTGGCATGATTCCAGGTAACATCAGTATAGATTGTGCATTACATGACCTGGTCTTTGAACCAAGATCAGACCAACTTCAAACCGACTTCAAACCAGTAACTAACAAGGATCGGACCAAAACTTGGCATGAATTGTGTGAAGGCACTTGTACACAGGTGCTGAGCAAACATCCATGGTGAGTAGTTGGAAAAAGATCATGATAAAAAATAAAGAAAAATAAAGTGGAAACTAATAGTAATTTTCAGTGTTGTAGGTGTAGTCCATATCATTGCAAAAATCACTTCCACTATTGTCGTAATCACCAGATTCAGATTGTTGATAGTTGTATTGCTTGTTGGCCGGGGCATCTTGATGATTATTGAGATCAGAATTGTAATCTTGAGAGTGGTCAGAGTTATTGTCTTCATGATAGTGTTCAGGGTGATCTTGTTGAAGATTTTGATCAGAGTGATTGTTGACTACATCTGGATTTTCTGGTTGGGGAAGAGGTGGTGGTGGATAAAGATAGGGAAAAGGGTAGATTGGGATTGTGAAAGATAAAGCCGGAGGAACGTTTGGCTGGGATTCTGAGACATGCTGGTGTGAGATTTCAGTTGGCTGATAGATATTGTGATGATACAGGTGAGGAACTGGAGCATGCTGGTAGGGAATCAGCATGGGGTGAAATGGAATCGGAACAGGTTGAGAAGTCATTTCAGCTGGCTGGTACAGAATTGGATTCAACTGTATCATAGTTCCGGTGTTTGTAGTGACAGTGGTATCAATAAGATTGTAACAGTTGTTGTTGTTTATCTCATCTTGAGCACAATCTAAGGAGGTAGTTCCGGGGTCTTACAGTGTTGCTGGTGTGAGGTTTGGTTGAAAGTGAGTTTTATCAAAAAGTTCAGATTCATTGGTGTTGAAGCAAGCACTTTCATCTCAATTGGTAGCGCACAAAACAGAGAGTTCTTTGGCATCAGAAAGAGTGTTGTCAACAAGATTAGACTGGATATTGGCCTTGTTTTTTTTTTTTTAATACATGACTGAGCTGGATAGAATTTGAGTTCCATTGGTACCACAAACGTCAAGATTGGATTATCACTTGCTGGGCCTAGATCGACATCCAAATCTGACTGATCGTCCGGTTCTTGGTGATTTCCAAGCGCGGATGACAAATTAGTATCAATCAAGTCGCAGTTGTTATTGGCAACCAAGTTCTCAACATAATTTGCGCTACAATCTTTGTCCTGAGATTCCTCCGGCAAGCAATGGTCATGTTTGCAAGGGTCTTCAACAGCAGGATGTAGATCCTTTGACCACATGAGAATATTGTTCCGGTCAACATTTTTGTTCTTGAAAAATTGAGATTGGTCTCTGACAATAGCAGTTGATTGACAAATAGACAGAGGACAAGCAATACCATCAAGGCTATGATTGACATCAGGCTGACATTGCTTTACCAAGGGAGCGGACAGCAGGTTTGGACGAGTATTTTGGGATCTACAAGGACGGGTTTTTGAGTGTGTTTCCTTCCATGATTGTGAACAAAGAGTTGGTCGCTTGGGCAATGGCTGCTCATTGAAACCACCAAGGTGGAAATTTCCAGACATTGATCTTGCTTGATTGCAAGTTGGAGCGGGCCTGTAGGGGTACAGAGGTGTCAAACTTCCCAGAACACAATTCAGGTCGGCCATGAAAAGTCAAATCCAACCATAAGCGCCGTTAAAAAGCCGTTATTCTTTGTTGGGATTGAAATAAGAGGGTGAAAAAACTGGTATTCTTCTTTGGAAAGATTTTTTCTTCAGCTTCTGGCTGGTATTCAGGGGCAAGACACCTTTAAGGGCTCATAACCTGTTGTGATATGAGCAATGGATAGATTGATAGTATTCCACCGGTGCCCAGTCATAGGGGAAGTACCTTCTCCTCCGGGCTGAGCCGCAGCCGAGTAGGCTATGGGACATATGTCACAACAGAGACCTCAGGGAAATGCACGCAGAAGCAGATGGTGTTTTGATTATCCAGATGAGCAGACTTTGTAGCTATTACAACTGAGGGAAAAGTTGTGGGCAGAAGGTGAACAAGCATATTCATCTGGAGGGAGGAAAAAAGAGTGGAAGATGTGTGACAGGGAGAGAAACGGACCCTGGGAAGTTGCAGTTTCAACAAGAAGGCTTCTTGGGCAAAGCACAATGTGGCTTACACGCACTTTTGAAACTCTGTGTTCAAGATCTCAATTGAATGTCAACTTGCAAAACTGCATGCAAGTCACACCTGACCAAGTTTGAAACTCCTGAATGCCCCCAACATATGTCAGGTGTATCAAATATATGTCTTGGGCCAAGAAACAACCAGGTGCCTGCATCCACTGGGGCTGTCTCTAGCGTTGTCCCAGGCAGAGCTGAATTGAAGCTACAGCCATTAGGGGGGTGTGCAACCGCTGCACTGCGGAAAGTGCAGGCTGCAGCGCAGCGGTTTTGGTGTCTGCTTTGCCGCGCTGAAAGTAGCAGCCCCACCCACTGGGCTACCGCTTCTTTGGCTGGAGAAGACGCAGAACAGCAGTGGTCCTGCTGTGCCACTGCTTTTCGGGCTGGCCCCATGGCAGTCCCCCACTGCGCTAAAAGGTGGCTTTTTTCTAGCGCAGCACAGCGGTTGCACCCTTGGTTCACAATTGAACTTGACTAAACTTTGGAGCTCAGTTTAAGGCCTTTATGTGCAAAAATTCAAAATTTTGGTAAAATCCACAATAGCAAGTGATACTGATCAATCAGTCCAATTTATCATTTTATTTTTTTAAAAAAAAAAACTTCATATTCACCTTAAAATTTGTCCTAAAGTTTTGTAACTTTCAATGGTGAACCTCCCCTATTAAAGCTGCAGGATACCACTTCAGTGATTGTTATTTTTTCCTGGTGCTGAGCAGTCAATTTTTGGAGTGGTATATGGCCGGGGTGTGGGCAGGCTTGGAAGGATTTAGGCAACAAATCCAATGATGGGGTGTGAAAAGAAGGAATAATCGGACATGGTCCCCAGCTGCCAGCTAAAGTATTATCAAAGACTTAGACAGTCTTCAACTCTGTTTAAGGCTGATTCCGAACCAAATACTTCTAGCTCTGCTCAGCTGCTGTAGATCAAGAAGGGAAATGGGAAGTTATGTATGTACATGTGCTGAAAACATCTGGAGGAAAGAATGTGCATGCATGGCATTATCATCACGAAGGGCGGTTCAGCTTGCTTTTCTCGAGGAGAATGGGGGTTTGTCAGCCGGCGGTTGGAAGTTGGCCCAGCGTCGTCAGCAGGCTGAGGTAATCGCCAGATTAGAGTTCGAGCTCAGCCCAGAAGGTTCAGTGCCCACCACCGACGACCATCCACCATGCCCCAGCCGAGCCCGCCCGCGCCTCCAGCAGACCAGCCACCGCCCGCGGGAGCCAGCAGCAGCAGCAGCACCACCATGCACCCGTTCCCGATCAGCACGCCCCAGCTGTACACGCCCGCGGGTGCCAAGCCGGGCGAAGCGCCCCGGAGCGCGTTGGCGCCGCTGAAGGACCCGAGCAACCGGCTGGAGCCGACGCAGCACCCGGCCGGCCACCCGGCCGGCCAGCCCAAGCCCTTCCCGCCCCCCACGGCCGAACCCACCATGTCCGAGCTCCTCGCCGCCTCCGCCGCCCTCCCCGGCATCCCCGCCTTCAACCACGACGCCAGCGGATTCATGAGCGACGTCCGAGGCGACAACGGCCTCGTGAGCTGGCGCAAGGGCCAGGGCTTCCGCGCCTGGGAATCCGCTATCCTCGCGAACCCCGAGGTCCAGCGAAAAGCGAACGTCGCCCAGCTCTACTTCTACGACCATTGTCAGTCCTTCCCCCCCCCCCCCCCCCCCCCCCCCCCCCCCCCCCCCCTTTCTCTATGTCTTAAGCTGATCCTGACTGGGGCCTATCCAGATTTCGATCTGTTGACTTACTTGAACGGCCGCAAGAAGCGCTTGGCGCTGTTCCGCGAGTCGGCGACCCGCCCGGAGGTCGATCCGGCGCAAGCGGGGATGGAGTGGCGGTCGTACTGCGGCCGCGAGCGGGCGCTGTTGCGGAAGCGACGGACGAAGCTGAAGCTGGACTCGTTCCACATCATCGTCCAGGTGGGCCAGGGCGGGTACGGCGAGGTGTATCTGGCGCGACACAAGCTCTCGAAGGAGGTGGTAGCGCTGAAGAAGATGAAGAAGAAGACGCTGCTGAAGATGGACGAGGTGCGGCACGTGCTGACGGAGCGGGACATCCTGACGGCGACGAGCAAGTCGGACTGGCTGGTCAAGCTGCTGTACGCCTTCCAGGACCCGGACTACATCTATCTGGCGATGGAGTTCGTGCCGGGGGGGGATGTGCGGACGCTGCTGAACAACTCGGGGGTGCTCAAGGAGGAGCATGCCAAGTTCTATGCGACGGAGATGTTCGTGGCCGTCGACTCGCTCCATCGGCTCGGCTACATCCATCGCGACCTCAAGCCCGAGAACTTCCTCATCGACCGCTCCGGCCACATCAAGCTCACCGACTTCGGCCTCGCCGCCGGCGCCATCAACCCCGGCAAGATCCAGTCCCTCAAACATAGACTCGACGAGGCCAAGGACGAGAACCTCCAGCTCGGGCGCTCCACCGTCGAGATGAAGACGATCTACAAGACGCTCAGACTCCAGGAGCCCAGGTATGCCGACTCGATCGTCGGCTCGCCCGACTACATGGCCATCGAAGTCTTGCGGGGCCAAAGCTACAGCTTCTCAGTCGACTAGTTGAGTCGCTTCCCCCCTCCAGCACACACACACACACACACACACACGCACAAGGAGACTGATCCCCCCCCAAAAAAACACACCCACAGCTGGTCATTAGGATGCATCCTGTTCGAGTTCCTCTCCGGATACGCGCCCTTTGCGGGCTCGAGCCCGGAAGAGACGTGGGCGAACCTCAAGAACTGGGCCCGGGTCCTGCGCCGGCCGCACTACGACAAGCCGGAGGACCAGATCTTCAACCTGTCCGACGAGGCCTGGCTGGCCATCGTCGGGCTCATCAACGCCAAGGAGAAGCGCTGCTCGTCGCTCGACCACGTCCAGCGTCTCGCCTTCTTCGCCCACATGCAATGGGACAACATGCGCCGCGTCGTCCCGCCCTTCATCCCCTCCCTGGACTCCGAAATCGAGTACGTCTCCCTCCCCCCCCCCCCCCCCCCCCCCCTACCTCCTCCAAAACACTTATCTCTGTGTGTGTGTGTGGACAGTGCGGGGTATTTCGACGACTTCGGCAACCCCGAGGAGATGAAGAAGTACGGCGAGGTGTTCGAGAAGGCGCGTGCGGTCGAGCTCGTCCAAGAGCGCGACGCCCCCGGCGCCGCGAACAACTGCCGCGGGGTCTGGGTCGGGTTCACGTTCAAGGGCGGCAAGACCGCCGAGCTCCTCCGCGGCGCCGTGCCCGCCGACGACCCCCGTCTGCCGACCAATCAGGCCCGCCATCCCTTGCTCGAGTTCGGCGACGACGACGTGCTGGAATGCATGTTCTGAGTTGCCGCTCTCTTCCTCCTGCATCTTCTCTCTCTCTCTCCTCTCGTTCCTCGTCTTCCTCCCCGCCTCCCCCCTGGCCAGCCTTTTGGCTGCAGGATGGCTGTATACATGTCGGCCCATCCTTGCTTCATCCAGGCAGAGAAGTCTTCCATCCACACCATCTCTCTTCCCTCGTCCGCCGTTTTGTAATGGCTCCCGAAGTAGCTTTTCTTCCTCTTCTTATAATTATCTATGTTCATGTCCGCAGAAAAACACAATAGATTCCTCTCGTCTCTCATCTAATCAACACGAGAAGAAGAAACCAAACACGAACTTTTTCATTTTTTTCTCTTAGTTACGTAATCATCGGTCGCTCACGCTGTTATCAACACTTGTCTTTTTTTGATGTGCATAGTTGCGTGCATGTTCTCTGGTTTTGTAAATTCATCTCTTTTTTTTTCTCTAGTCTTTGAATACAGAAATATATAATTCTAATTATACTTGTTCGGACTTGGTATTATGACGCAAAGCTCACGGTACGGTTGTGGTGGCAGGCCATCGGTCATGCTGTACCCGGGGGCAGTTTTTAAACGCGATGGGCTGTCGGTCGAGATCAGCCAGGGGTTTTTCTGGGCAGGAGTTGGTCGATGCGCAAGGCCAAGCGGAAGTCTCGGGGGGTGAGTGCGTTGCAGGAGTGGGTGCAGAGGGAGAGCGTGAGGTGATTGAAGTTGGAGATGGAGATGTCTGGATGATGCTAGACAGAGGCGGGCAAGGAGGCGGGGCGCAGGGTCAGCAGGAGCGCAGCGGCAGGCGGATTGGAGGGGGCAAGGGGGACTGACGTCGAGCTCGGCGGCGAGTGGGCGGAGATGGTCGTGGAGCCAGGCGAGGACGGCGTCCCAGGAGCCGAACGGCTGGCGCGGGGGGAAGTGTTTGCGGAGGACGACGCCGGGCGGGTGGGCCCGGGAGTGGGCGTGCCATCCGGAGGCGCGCAGGGCGGCGTACCGGGGCGTGTGGAGGGCGTCCTGGACGGCGTCGAGGGTGGTGTACATGCGCGGGAGCTGGGTGCCGGGCGCTGCCAGCCCGGGCCTCGGCTCGTGGTCGCTGCCGTTGCCGTTGCCGGAGGAGGAGGAGGAGTGCGCCCGTGCGGTCGTCCTGCCAGCCCGGGCGGGCCTGGTGCTCAGCGCCGCCAGTGGGGTGCTCAGGCGGCCTGCCATGCGCGAGGTGTGATGCGAATGGGGCGTGGCTGGTGCTCGCTCGCTGGGTGCGCTCGGGCCGTCGCTGTCGTCAGGCGCAGGAGGTCGTCGTCCGGCAGCCTGTGCGGAACCTGCTGAGGCGGTGGTGGTTGGGGGCAAGGAGCCCACGCCCCGCCCCCCCTGAGCCCCGGCCCCCCCGTGAACGCCCCTCCGCCCTGCCACTCCCCCCTTCAGCCAGAGGACCGCGCGTCGCGTCGCCCATATAAACTGCTCCCTCTCCCCCCCCCTGCCTTCCCTCCGCCTCATCCGCTTCACCACGTCGAGTTCTGTCCCCCCACCCCAGAAAGTTCTGTCTCCACCACCACCACCCTTCGTTGCTCTCCACATCCTCCCCATGGCCCGCACCAAGCAAACCGCGCGAAAGTCCACCGGCGGCAAGGCCCCCCGCAAGCAGCTTGCGGCCAAGGCCGCCCGCAAGTCTGCCCCCGCCACCGGCGGCGTCAAGAAGCCCCACCGCTACCGGTCCGTCGCTGCTCTTCCCTACCCCCCGCACCCTGTCCCCAGCACTGACCCCTTCCTCATCCACCAGTCCTGGCACCGTCGCCCTCCGCGAAATCAGACGCTACCAGAAATCCACCGAGCTCCTCATCCGCAAGCTGCCGTCAGTCGTCCCCCGTCCCCCTCCCCCCTGATCCCCCCTCTCTGACCCCCCCCCCCCCCCCCCCCCTTGCTCGCTGCAGGTTCCAGCGCCTCGTCCGCGAGATCGCCCAGGACTTCAAGACCGACCTCCGCTTCCAGTCCTCGGCCGTCATGGCCCTCCAGGAGTCCGCAGAGGCCTACCTCGTCGGGTCCGTCCCCCGCTCCTCGTACCCCCCTGTCCTCCCACTGACCCCCATCCTCCCCCTTTTTATGTGCCCACAGACTGTTCGAGGACACCAATCTCGCCGCCATCCACGCTAAGCGCGTCACCATCCAGCCTAAGGACATCCAGCTCGCCCGTCGTCTCCGCGGCGAACGATGATCCCTCCCCCCCCCCCCCCCTACATCCCTCTCTCCTCCGTGTCACTCCACCCCCGGACTTATGTGTGACGAAAGAGAGCGACAATTAAGAGAAAAACCCATTCAGTAGTCCTTGTCATGTTGTAGTCCTGTAACCCCATCCGCCCGAAGTACCGCTCCCGATCACATTGAAATCCTATGCGTCCGTTTGAATCCTCTGCTGCGCCCTGGTGTATCTGACCGCTGGTGCAAGGCCTCAATGGTCTCCCCCATTTGGGCTCTCATACGGGAGCGCATGACAACTTGGCCCGAATGGATACCCTTCTAAATGATGTCCCGCATTGCTTTCTTGATTATGCAGGCGTTGCAAAGGAGTGATCCGCCGGAACTCCTGCATAGCAGCCGCATCGCATGCCAGTTTTCCAAAGCAAGAGATGACGAATAGATGGCTAGATGCGCAGCACGCCAAGCCATCAGGCCCTCAGACCCCCAAAGATCTACACTTCAGTACACTTTTACAGCGGGTGTGTGGAGTGACAAACCCCAGTTTTTTGGGGTCAAAATCCCACAGGATCCAATTCCGCACCCAGCCTCAGACTGTGGGCACAAGCCGCTCTGTGCGACAGAGGCCCTGCCGGGCTGCCCCCAAACCTACCCAAGTCCCTCTCTGGCCCGAGGCTTTGCCAGAGGGACTTAGATAATACCAACGCTTCTGGCCCATAGTTCCCTCGTGCCAACCTTCAAACACCCAGAGACATTTTTCTAATGCTTGTCCTTGCATAATTGTGCTGCTCCTGCTATCCTGAGGCCAATGAGTTTGAGCGGTCTGGATACAGCAGGTCCACAGTGCGGACTTCATAATTAAAAGCCAGTGCTACTTAAGCATCTGTATGTGATAAGAGCAATCAGCAGATTTTTTTTTTTGAACCATGCACATGGAAATAAAGGTACAAATGCCCCAAATAGGAGAATTTTTGTGGAAATCATTTGGGGAAAAGATGTGAAGATGGTCAGAATTCTGGCCACCTTGTCCGCTCACATCCTTCCTGTTTGACCCAGTGGTATTTCATCTTCCTGTCCTGTCTGGCCATGTGGCCTTTGTCCTGTTGTGAGCCTGAGTCTCTTGTGTGACAACAGGACACAAGAAGGGGGACACTGATTGAATTTCTTGGGATAAAGAAATACAAGCAGTGGAGAGAAGAGGAAGAGAAGAGAGAAACTGAGAAGAGGGAAACTGAGAAGAGAGAAACTGAGAAGAGAGAAACTGAGAAGAGAGAAACTTGATCTGTTTGAGTTATGATTTAATATGGACCAAGCTCTACTGGGAAAAGTAGGCTGCCAACTGTGCTAGAGATGCAACAGTCTCCACTCACACCAAGGAAACGGTGGTGGGAATCAGAAGTAGGATGACTACTCTGCTCTGGTTTTAAAGGTCTTAACAAGAGATAACCTGTGGATCTTTTGATGCAGAAGAGAGAAACAGAAGCAGAGAGAGAGCAGTCAAGAGCAACAGAGTTTCCTCTGAGATAAACAAGGTCAGTAGAAGAGGGTACTTACTGTCAATATCCTGTGGTGATACTGGGAGTGAAGTGGCCTCTGGTTAGTGATCCTGGGTGTCTCTGGGGTATGGTTCTGGTGTGCTGAAGTCTGTATACCTGACTTGAAAAATTTTCAGAGTTTGCTTACATAATTACATATGTACAAGTGGTTGGCGCGCCTGGTAGCGCTGCCACGTCACAACTGCGCATGCACGCCATAACTCAAGAACTCAGGGAAGGAGTAGAGTTACAAAGAAATGGTAGGTTGTAACTAGGGTTAAAATTGCATGGGAAAGCAGAATATGAAGTCCAATGAAAAAGATATGAATTAATTCATATGTAAAAAGGTAGAAAAGGCAGCTTTTAGGTCAGCTGTGTTGGCTCTAAGGCTGACACCTGTCCTGTCTGACCAAGTGGTCAAATCCTGTCCTGTCCTGTTTGAACAAGTGCTCCATCTGTCCTGTTCCCTCTCCCTGTCCCCTGTCCCCTGTCCCCTTTTCCTGTCACCTGCCCTGTCCCCTGCTATTGTGGTTAGGCCCCCCTTTGGAACTTGCTGGGGGGCCCTCGAGTTGTCTGGTTAAAGTCCGCTCCTTGGACATGAAATAAAAATCATCGAGTCTGAGCACTTTTCATCTGGAACCACCCTGGTCCAACGCTCCTCGGTCCAATCTTGATCACTGCAAGATTGTCCTCCCTTCATCGCCACCTTCTCTTTAGCTGAAATCTTGAAAAAGATGGTCAATCTGCAAGACAAAAGGTGTTACCCACACTGGGATGTGCATGAAAATTTAAGAAGAACTGCTCACCGTGGAGTTCTCAGACCCGCTGTTGAAGTGTTTCTCCAGCTGGTTCCAGGAGCAAGGGAATATTGGTGTGCCTGTCAATATCCATGAATATACCCCCCTTTCCATTTAGAAGCTTTGTTTTGGCCTCTAGGCCAGGCATTTTCCAGTCAGTTGTAGGTAAAGTTTCAGAAATTGTACCAAGTGTAGTCATGTGCTAGGCAAGGTGTAAATTCCGAAATGAACAGCTATTCACACTTCCAAATTGAAAATTATTTGATGGCTCATACCTTGGTAAAAATGGTAAGGAAAAACAAATCTGGTATCTTCACATTTCATATTGCTTGGAGTACAAGTCCACATTACGCAGGTCTTCCTAGCTTTGACACTGTTTGATACTTGAAGAATACAAATTGATTTCAAGCTACTTTATGCCCAATTTGAGATGGGAATTGGCATGACATAAATATGCTCAAAGAATTCATCTGGCAGCTGGCTGATCCTCTGAAGTTTCTATATTTTAAAGGAACTTTTCATAATTTGATGTTATGTTTGTTTTGAATGAAAAAATTATGCAATGCAAAATATTCCCTGTAACTTGGCTGATTATATATTTGAGCCTAAGTATAGGTAAATTATTGGCTAAAATTGTGTGCCTTGAAGCTCAATTCCACACTTGTGATCATGATGAACCCAGCACAAAACTTCAGCAGAGAGATATTCATGTGTTGGAATTGTGTGAAATATTATTCCAAAACAACTTTAACTAAAGTTACGCCTGTGTTGGGAATAAAGTGAACAAAGAGTCAAAGTCAACATTGAACTCACATCAGACCTAATGCAAAATGTAATTACGGCTTGGCACTCTCTAGAGAGTGCAACACATCCCCCCTTGTGATTATCACTTGCAGGAGTGAAGGGGCATCTGTATCTGAGTCTATAATCATTTCTTTCAGCATATTTAGGCCATGTTATCAAGTAGTGGGGGGCTCTAGCACTATCCTCCTTTTCATTCAAAAGCTATGTCTATTTCACACTACTATCTACAATCATGGGATATACAAAAAAATACAGTTGAAAGGGGAGAACAAGAAAGGAAAAAAAAAAACTCAGCATTCATAGCAAATGATTTAAAGAGAAATTCTTTGGTGATTTACAAGGGGGAGCTTCTGGAAAGAAATTTCTGTGGTCTATTGGTAAAAAATACAACATTGTTAGGCAGGTGAATAGTAATCTTATTTGGGGTATCCAAAGGTGCTTTGTAGATTCATGAATCACATGTGGGAAGTCTTTTGTAAACATACTTCTACATAATCTTCCTACCAAATTCAAAACTAACTGCACCCGCTGCAGGCTGGTTGTTTCAAGAAGGTGTGTCATTCAATGTCAGTTTGTGAGTTATAAATTAATGGTGAGATAAGATGTACTCACTTGCTCTTTGAGCATTATCATCACTTGGAGTGCTGAAAGGGCATCTGTAGGTGAGCTTATCCTCTCTACTTTGAACATCTGCATGCCATGTTAAAATGTTAGGTAGTTGCACAAGCACATATCAATGAAATTAGTTTTTACAATCACCCACCAACATATCCCTTTACATTATTAGCGCGATAGAATAATGCTGTGAGAGTTTCGCGGACAGGTTTAGTAGGGTCTAGGTCCGGTGAGTTCGGAGGGCTGCTCTTGTAAGGTGAGCATTTCTTGAATGTAAATTTGTCCCCTGATATTAAGTATTGATACATTTGTATTGTGGAATCAAATCATCAATGTAATTAGATTTCCAAAAATTCACTGACACACCATAGTAAAAAATATGAAAAACAAAATGAAAGCTCACAGGGAATGTTTTTGATTGTGCAAGTAGAGAGGCTGCACGCGTATTTCTTGTTTGCCTTGTCGGCGCAACCTATTAGTAGCGTACATGTATTTCAAAAGGTTTAAAGGTTTTATAAACCGGTTTGACATATAAGTTATATATCTATGCTTACTAGTTGAGTCAGCAGCACTAGCCCGAGGATCCGTATTAATCCTGGGGTTGAAAAATCTATCGCATGTTTGAGTTGTTGCTTGGGCACTAACAAAAAGCAATTCCGGATGGAGCGTGATGATAAGAGCGAGGACTAGAAGGGTGCTATGCAATGTCGGCAAAAAATTCATCAGGGACATTGTTGGTTGATTGGACACGATGGCTCAACGATGATACCGTGAAATTTTTTGGATTATTTGTTAGGTTGAAGGGTGGGTGGGCTTTGTCTATGCTAAGATTCTTGTTGAATTTATAAGGTTCTTTTAAGGTCAAAGGGTGGGTGGAGTTTGTCCATGCTGGGGTTACCGTTCTTATAGACATTCAGGGGGAGCGAGCTTGACACCAAAACCGGTTCCCCACATGTGCTTCGGTCTCCAACCTAATCAGTGCTGCTCGGACTCGGTAGCGCTATCAATTTCCAAGAAACACAAAAGTGGCGGTCCACTCCTGCAACAACCACCTCGATCTTCATGATATCCAATTAATGGAGGAAATAGAAGCAACCGAGAAGCGGGGGTCAGGCAACATATTTGGAAACCGACACTCGTGTCCTAAGACGCAAGAGTCACCAAGTATATATGAAGAGCTTTGCAGGGCATGTGTCTGTCACTGAACATCAGTACCTCAAGACTTCGGGCCCCGTGGATGTTGAAGGGCTGCAACGTAGTGCAGCAACTTGGTAGCCAAGCCGTCAGCGGTACTGTTCATTTTTCTCAACAAATTGAGAGTCCTCTACCGACTTGTTGAAGGACTACAACATAGTGCAGTAGGGTGCCGACTTGGTATCTAAGCGGCCGGCGCGCACTAGCCATTGGATGACTTCCCGTCATCATTTAGAGAGCTCTAGATGCCTCTCTAAATCTTAAATTAAGACACCTATCAAAAACTCAACCAGTGCACATGAGAGTAATGAACTGTAGGGCTAGGAAAACATTTCCCTTTTTGTCAAAAATTAAGAATTTGGGTGTGTAAATTGAGATCTGGGAGGCTCCCAGACTCGACGGGAAGTCCTCCATTTCTCTCTACAAGGGTAGGCTGAACTCGCGAAGCAAGCCACCGTCAGGAGGGACTTTTCCGCATCACCCCAACTGGCCCGGCAACATTAAATTGTGATTATTTTTCATTGAAAGTACCCTGGATGAACAGGAATGTGTGGGTTCGCGACGTAGGTTGTTTTGGACAGATTGAAGGACCCGTTGAGGTGGGCAGATGTTGGGCTGAAGTTTGGTGTGGGTGATGAGATGAGGTAGATGTGCTTCAGGGATAATGTGCACGTGTGCCGTGCTAGCTTACTCAGATCATGAGGTATGTTGTACCTTTGGGAAGTGGAGGAGGCATGTAAGGATGGTTCACATTTGAAATTCTTCAGCAACACAAACTTTTTAAACCAGCAATGCATTTTGCATGAATTCAAAAGACCAATAGTTTATTTCATCAGGTCCTTTGACATGAGAGACGGACACATATATATAGACAAAGAAAAGAAAGTGGGTGACATCCTGTCAAGATCTGCGGGCCTCCCAGAAGTGATCTAGAGACCAAAATTCCCTGCAGAGATCTAAACTTTCTGGGTCTAAACCAACATACGCAGGGGTCCCGGATTGCAGAGCAAGTCATCCAGTGATCTCTGGTTTGTATGTACCTAAGAGCAGGATTGTGAACGTGACAAGGAATAGGACAGTAAACAAGAGGGAAATGATAATATGGACAATGAAGATTGTAAAGGTCTTTGTAGCAATGGAAAGGAAGTGAAATGGACAAAGGAGAATAATCAAAGTATTGGGAAGATGGTGCTGATGTGTTGAAGTGAACAAGTATCTGATTTGAGATAGAGGTAAAGCTCTGTTGATGGAATGGGTATGGGTGAGAAAACATTGGTTGCCGTCAAGATAGGATGAGATTCAGAGTGGAAATGTGGTGTGGTAATTGGATAGCCTTAGGAGAACTGTGACAAGGAAAATGACAGATGATTGAAGTGCTCCTTTCATAGGATTTTAGAGGAGGATGAAGAGCACTCTTATTATAATAGGGTGGGAAGTTATCCAGATGAAAATCTGTCTGCAGCTGAATGTAAAAAGCTGTAGAGAGTGGCAATAGAGTTGGTATTGTATCTTTGTGTTGCTTGATAGTCCTCCTAACATATATTCATTTTATTTACATATTGGCTCACTGGCTGCTTCTTAATCATTAAATATAGGTCAAAAATTCAGTTATCCGTGACTATTTGCTTGGATAACTAATTTCAGGTTTCTTAAAGCCTATGTCTCCAAATTTGAAAAAATGATTCATTATAACCAAATGAAGCTTTTTTTATTTGAATTGCCAATAAACAAAGATATAGGCCACCAAAATCTAATGTACAGAGAAAATTAATGGATGATTTGATAAAGTAACTGCCCACCCTGAGTCTTAATGAGGTTTGAGAAGAACTGATAGTTTTGTGTGGCACTGGCCGTTCAGGTTAGGTGTGTTGTCAATGTCTTGACTGGACTGGTTGTAGACATCCTACACGTGCACATGGTCTGGATAACGGTAGATGAGGGTGACAAGGAAGGCTGGTTAGTGGCTGAGCCCTTGAGAATTCAGGCTGTACTGATTTGGATGGAATACTTACCTGTGGATTCAAGAGTTTGGTTTTATGCCAACTGTTGGAGATATCAGTGCAAGGCACACTTACAGCCTAATCTGAGCTGTCACATGAATTATCAAACATTTAAGGTTTTGATACAATCTCAAGCCAATTTGGCTGAGAGCATCCACATCTGTGGCTAAGTTAGCCCGGATTGGGGCACTTAGTCCACCCCGGCATCCGCATCAGCTTGGATCAACTTGGGATCAACTTGACCCAGAGCTCTGTTTAGAGCTAGTGGGGTCTACATGTATACCCCAATAGTCCTTGTACTAAATACAAAATGCATATTAATCATGCTCCAAAGCATGAACTCTATGTGTTTAGGTGCCAGGCACCTAAACACATAATCTCCAGTTGGTGCTTACAGATCAATCAAGCTAGAAAGCCTGATTCTTGCACAAAGTTTCCAAAAATTTCTAAAACATTTAAATACATATTTATCATGATTAAATAAATTTTTTAGATTCTTTCGTCCCGTGGGAACATGGATTCCAGGTCCCCACACCAGGGGAGAGTTTGACGCACTCTCCAGAGAGTGCCATACTATACCCCTTTTCTGTAACTGTGCTGGATGCCTTTGATGAAAGAAGTGTAAGAATTAATGAACAATTCTGGAACTAATCTACAAATAATCTGAGACTGATCCTGGATTCATGCATAAATCATCCAGAAGTCATGCAGAATTCAACTGAAATGCAACTGGAACACAGTTGAAACCACTAAGACACAATGGCCACAATCAAATCATAATTCAATTTGAACTGTTTGTTGATTGAGATGTCTTCTTGGGGTTGGTTTCATATTATTCACATGCACATGAAGGTGGTCATTGCTTTCACTTTGCTACAGTAACCCTCATGTGCATGCGTACAAGGTTGTTACCAATCACAGGCTGGGCCTCCTGCAGAACAACAAAGTTTACACCCCTGTTAGAATGATATCAAAGGCCCATCTGAATTGGCATATTTCCCTAAAAAAGGCCGGTATCATCTAGAATTGAGCCAAAAAAGGATGAAAGCAGGGTGAAAATATGAGTCAAGTCAAGCTTAGAGGTGTGTGGTACCAGAGTTCAGCTAGAAATCCTGGCTTCTCAACAGATATAAGCTTGTGAGTTGTTTTTGTGTTTGTTTTCCACTGTATCCATGCACATGCATGTGAACTGTTTTCCACTTCAACAATGTCAACTTTGTGTACACGCGTACATGAGGGTGACAGATCACTAGAGGGGCCTTTCAAAGCTCCTTTACAAGTACAAACTGGTCAGAAAGCCATCAAAGCCCCTGTGAGTCACATTTACGTTGTGTGAACCCCCTTGCACATAGAGAAATTTATCAACAGAAATTGACTATAAATGATTAATAATTGGGCATTGAGTAACTATCATTTCATTACAGGTTATGATTAAGGCCCCGTTTGGTACTGATATAAATATAGGTGATATAATTGCTGATCCTTGTAGGTTTCACTTGAAAAAATCCAAAGAAATAAGATAGATTTCTTTATCAGATTTGTACTACAACTTATTTAAAGCTTTGAGACTGATAAGAAACAAAGAATCTAAATAGAAAGAGAATTACCTAAGAGTAGGAACAAGGGCCTCTCTCTACTGAGAAATAAAGAGAACTTGAGAGTTTAAATTTTTAGGAAACAAGGTTGAGTTTGATACGCCACTCAATCTTATTTAAAGTAAAACATTATTGTTCAATAAGTTCTTGATTGCACTCTTTTCACTCCTTGGGGATTAGATTCTCCTTACGTGATTTGGTCTTTTGACCTAGGAATTCCCTCACGTAGCTTCTGTGAAACAACTTAGGAGTGATGCAACACTGTCTGATTACAGAAAATTATTGCATCAGTCACTGACTTTTGTTATTGCTCAATGAGGCTAAGGACACAATACTCACCAATAGTTTCACAGGCTCTTTGAGCGGTTTTGGTTTGATAGGTCTGGTTGTTCTCAACGGTTCTGTCTAAAGAAGAATAATACCACGTTAGTGTCTATCTTGTCAGCTCTTGAGTTCACTGCAGTCGCTTACCTTTGGTGCTAACTGTGATTCTCTCTATGAGTGATTGTGGGCCAGGATTTTCCTTGAGCCTAATCTGTCTGCTCACATTTGTCAGAACTGTAAAAATCAAATGATGATTTTAGTTTCACAACTCCTGCGGCTTCTGATTTGGACTGCAGAAGTGGTTTGCGTTTGCTTACCATTTTCCGCGCTGGTTTGGTTTGCGGCACCTTTCTCAATTTATGAGAACGGCCCCGCTTTCCTGAGCTGGAATTCTCACATCATTTGCCTCAGTTGTTTTATTTAGCTGTACATTTTTCAGAGGGTGTGCGCTTTGGGTTATCACTTGCGCTATCACTCTCCTAGGGAAGCCCAAACCCCCTTTTCGGGGGGTTCCAGGTTTCCCGGTGTATGGGTCAACTGCGTGAAGAGCCCTCCTCTACTGGAGCAAGCCGTAAGACTTTGTCCAGCACACCCACGCGTGCTGAGTGCTTGGGGCGCCTAGAGGGTTCTCCTTCCGCAAGAAAGCTCTTGAGCACCTAGCAGCAGGCTTCTTAGGAGGGCCTAATGTGAGCCCCCAACCTCCTAACCTAGTCTTGCAATGTAATCTTACTTCCTTTCTTTCTTCCTTTTCTTCTCTCTCTTCTTCCTGTGCCTCTCTTGTCATCTCCTTCCCTTTTCCCTTTCCTCTCCCTTTCCTTCTGCCACTTCAACCCAGCTTTGAAGGGAGGGCGGGATGACAAAAGATTTGTAGCGGCGACACACTTGAAAACGGAATGAATGGAGTGGGATACAGACTGGAGGGCAAACCTACCAAGATCAGAGGTTTAAGCACCTGTTGGTTTAGGCCTTGGTCCTCATCCTTTGCTGTAGGCGACTGGGTCCTTTGAGCAATGGTGGGTAGTTATGTTACCAATAATGGCAACATAACGGTTTTTAAGCCGTTATTGTTACAGTTACTCGTAATGGTGGTGCGCTACGTCACGCACCATTGCTTGGACCATTTTTTTCTGTTTGTTACGTTATCCAGGCCCACGGCGCGCCAGATAACGAGCTGATTTCAGCGCCAAACCGGCCCTTGAGGGTTTGTTATTGCATTATCCAAGCAATAACGTAGCATAACGGTATTGGAAAAAGACCCGTCACACTATCCATATGCCACTCAAACGGCCCGTTACTCGCAATGTAATGGGGCGCGGTGGATAACACAGGTAGTCATGTTACGCAAATAGCGCAGATAATGCTGTTAAGTTTCACACAACTAAGAGTGTATCATTTCATATGAGCTAAGTTCTATCCAACAAACTTGGAGACAGAGAAATGAGGGTGGAAAACAATGTGTACCTAAGAGCAGATCCGCTCGGTACTGAGAGATAAATAAGAAAGAAGAAATCTTCTATTGCCGCTGTGCAGCTGAGTGAAACCACGGATTCTGTCGTCTAACAAGATTTGGCTCGGGGTTCTTGTAAGTCAAGAATCACCAATACGAGCTGATAGAGAGAAACCGCAGTTGTCTGTCGCAATACGTACGGACAACTGTCAGGCTAGGGTCAATGATGACTAGAGCTCAACAGCGATGGACTCACCTCCGTGGTTGGGGCTGGAGATCCTATTGCTGAGGCTTGAACCGGATCGGTCTGGTCTGGCGTCGGATGTCGAAGTGCTGCACGAGCATACAGAGGCTCTAGTCAGCTCCATCAATCCTAGCTGAGGCTATCCCAACAGACGCACTTACCTGGTAGGTTGTTTGTCTTGTTTGGGTCGCTTGGGCGCTTTGTTGGTTGCTGACGTGGCTAGAAGGTTTGGAGCGGAGGAATTAGCTTTAGCACATTCCTTCCGCCTGAGGGCGGCATGCATATTGCATGCGCCTGAAGGTTGCGCCGGCTCACCTTGGTCCCTTGTAGGGTTAGGTTTAGCAGCCTTGCGCTTCCTCTGATTCGGGGATGTACCCGAATCCTGACATCCCGCCATGCTTCGAGCCGGTAGGCTGGAAGCAGATTGCAGTGAGGACTTGATGCCGATGAGTTCCAGCGCTCTGCGGATGATGACTCGACCGACTGGCTTGGTGAGAAAGTCAGCCGCGTTGGCTTTGGACCGAATGTAGCTGAGTTGAATGAGCTTTCGAATCACGAGTTCCCGAACGAAGTTTAGGCGAATAGACATATGTTTGGTTCTGAAGCTATTCTGTGAAGTTTTGCTTTTCGCCAAGTCGATAGCCCCTTTGTTGTCCACTAGGACTTGGATTTGCTGAACTTCAGGACGTGTTTTCACTTCAGAGATTAAATTTGACAACCAAGCGAGTTCGCGTCCAAGGTCGGATAGCGCTTTGTACTCGGCCTCTGTTGTTGACAAAGGGACAGTTGCCTGCTTGGACGACTTCCAGGCCAGCAGGTGAGTACCGGACATAATCGCGAAACCGGTAGAAGAGCGACGAGTGTTGGGACAATTACCCCAGTCTGCGTCAACGTAGGCCTTCAGAGCGTTGTTTTCATTCTTGATGTAGGTGAGACCTAAGTCTTGAGTGCCCGAGAGATAACGGTACACCTGAACTGCTGCTTGATAATGCAACATCCCTGGCGATTCCAGATACTGAGACAACGAGCTGACCGCATAGGCGATATCTGGACGGGTCAACACGCTTAAGTAGTTAAGGGATCCGATGAGAGCGCGATAGTTGACTCCTGTCTTGCGAAAGTCGGCAATTTCTTGCTGAGTTGCTTTCCTGAGGTACGCTTTAGGATTGAGAGGACAGGTGGCTGGGTGAAGCTTGTCGAAACCAAATTCTTCCAGCTTTCGGTCAATGAATTGAGATTGATTGATTTGAATGGCGCCGGCGGATCGCTTGATGTTCATGCCCAACAAAAATTCAGCTTCTCCCATATATTTGATTTTGAATTCTGCCTCCATCTCTTCTTTGAATTTCAGAGGATTCTTGCTGACAAAGACCAAGTCGTCGACGTGAGCAAAGACATATGTGTCTTCTCGACCTGGAACTCCACGCCGGTAGAATACACAGGGGTTGGCAATTGAAATCGTGAAGCCGATGGACTTCAGGTACGTTGATAGGCGATTGTACCATACTAAAGGCGCTTGTCGAAGACCATAAATCGCCTTCTTCAGTTCTAGAACAGTGTTCGGCGGAAAGTCAAGCCCTGGAGGTGGTAATAGAGTCACCTTGTCTTCAAGGGGGCACGTGAGAAATGCGCTCCGCACGTCGAGTTGATGGATTGCGAGATCGTTATCCACCGCAAAAGAGATAAATAAGCGAAGCGCGCATGGGCGGCCAGTTGGGGCAAATCGCGATTCAAAGTTAACTCCGTGAGTCTGTCGAAAGCCCTGCGCACAGATTCGCGCCTTAAACTCCGTGACTTGATTATCTGGGCCGAGTTTCTTTCGAAACGCCCACATTGCAGGAATGGGGTTGTCGGCAGGCTCCCGAAGTCGTTGAAGCCATACGTCATGTTGAATCATATTGGCGGCCTCCTTGAGCTCAGCCTCCTTCCAGCTAAGCGACTCGTCTGAGCGCATGGCCTGCTTGTGGTTGGCCGGATCAGTCGACACAGTGGTGTGAAACAATTGTCGACGGCTGTAGTTACGTATGTTAGCTGGATCAATATCGCTTGTGATTTGCGTTGGGTGCCTAGGGCCAATGACCTTGATGCGCCTGGATTGACGGGTCTGAAGCAAAGAATCTTTGTCTTGAGGGCTTGCGAACTCTTCATCATCCGAGAGACGATCTTGTTCTTCTAGCCGTTGACCGGGAGCGAGTTCATCCAGGATACGATTGATGTCATCAGCCTCATCACGCTCGTCCTCTTCGGCTTGTAGCTGGTCTTCCAGTTCTTGTTCCTCAGAGAAGGGCAGAGGTTCAGACGAGATGAAGGAAGGAAGCTTATTAATACCGTAGGCGTTATGACTCTTGTTCAAGGCTGTGCATTCCGGAAACGTCGATTCATCAAAATAGACTTGCTTTGAGGTGACAATACTTCGATCTTTGGGTCGATATATTCGGTAGGAGGAGAAGTCATTATCGTAACCTAACATTACCCCGTCCCATGCTATGGGGCCAAACTTTTGGCCTCTATTTTGCTTGGGCTTGACGATCCAAGCACGGCACCCAAACGGTCTAAAGAACTTAAGGTTAGGCTTCGTTTGAAACATGATCTCAATTGGCGATGCTCGACTTCTGGACAAGGAGGGCAGACTGTTGGTTGTTGCCGTCGCCGCTTTTACCGCCTCACCCCACCATTCTGGGGCCATATTGGCCTGCATCATCTGTGTCCGCGTCATTTTGATGACCGTGCGATTGGCCCTTTCAGCAAATCCGTTGTGCTGAGGAGTATAGGGTGGCAAGACGTGATGCTGTATACCGGCCTCTTTCAGAATCTCACTGAGTTGCTTGCTGACGAATTCACCTCCACCGTCGGTGATTAGGCGCTTGACTGTCTGGCCGGTTTGATTCTCGAAGAACTTTTTGAACTCGAGAATGGCTGACATAGCACCGCTCTTTTCTTTCAAAACTTCCGTATGGATGTAGCCGGAGTATTGGTCGACGATAGTCAAGAAGTAGCGGGCCCCGCTGTTGGTGGCCGGAGAGATTGGACCCACCAGGTCGGCGTGAACAGTGTCGAGAGGTGCAGGAGCTGCCTTGAAGTGACTGTTGAAAGGCAGCCGCGTGATTTTCCCTTTCATGCAGGCGTCACATGCTTTCGTCACCTCGGATGGTAAGGACTTGCCTAGCATCGTTTCGATGCGCTTTCTGCTCGCATGTCCCATGCGACGGTGCCAGAGTTCAAACTCGCTCATCTTTGAGGCGGATTTGACCTCGGTGAGATTCGCCATTGGCTGCTCTTGAAGTTCACGAAGGCCGACTATTTCGAAGATGGAGTTTGAGGTGTCGACCATGTGGCAGCTTAGATTATCTATCTTGACTTCGAAGCCGCTCGGGGAAGGCGTGATTGCAGCTTGGTTCTCCAGTAACTGTGCGAAGGATATGAGGCTCCGCGTCAGATTCGGGACGTATAGAGCATCCTTCAGCACAATGGTTGCGCCATTAGTGAACCGTAGAGTTGCATTCCCTTTTGCAACCACAAAGAGCTCCTTTTGATCCCATTTGTTGCCCGTGGCAATGCTGACTCGAACCGGCGATGACGTGTCGAAGAGCTCATACGAGTTAAGCATATGATGACTAGCTCCTGAATCAAGAACCATTCGCAATCGCTCGCCGTCGCCTTCTGCTCCGGTCAGGTAGCCAAAAGCAGGACGCACAATGTTGACCGACGAGCTCGCCTCAGTTTCAGCCGTAGTTACAAGACCGGTTGGAGGGTTTTGGCGTGATTTCTTGTACAGGCCAGGGTGGAGCGTCCAGCACTCCTCTTCAGGGTGACCAGAGAGTGGGTTGTGCTTGTGGTCACGGCACGCGTTTGGGTTTGGACGACGTTTTCTTGTGTTGTTGCCCCGGTTTGCAAATTGGGAGGCCTGAGTAGCCAGAGCCGTAGTTGAGCTTCCAAGGCTAGCGTCGCCTCGATCGAGAGTTGCTGTGACTGCATCGTGGTGCGCTATATCCCTCAGCTTAGCAATGATGTGCTTCGGGTTGGCCAGGAGTTCAGCGTTGCTAATAAGAGTCTCCATTAGCGAGGGCCTTTTTCTTGAGATTCGAGCAATAATCGTGCAACTAAGTATAGTAGCTGGCACGTCAAGGCCCATGGCAGCGAATTCGGCGAGCATGGCTTCAAGTCGAGTGATATACCGATTGATGTCGTTATCATATTGGATGTCCTCCCATTTTCGCCAAGCGTGATAGATGGCGAGGACCGAGGAGGAAGCGTACTCATTCTTGAGCTCTTTCCAGATGGCGAAAGCGTCATGGATGTTCGCATCGGTGATGATATGATTGTAGATGTCATCCTCGACGTGACCGCTGAGAATTGCTGCCGCTCGAACGTACTCCTGCTTCTGCTCTTGCATCGCATTTGCTGGTAGCGGCTGCTCGATGCATTTCATCAAGCTCTTGACTGCTAAATAGGTTTTCACCTTCCTCTGCCAAATCGGGAAGTTGTTGCCGTCGAAGATCGGGCATTTGAACAAATCCCGTTCCTCGCTAGTACTAGTGTTGGCAACAGCGGAAGTGGCGTTGGAGGAGGAAGCAGCTGGAGTTTGTCGCGTGCCTGCCATAGCGGTCTGCTCCTAGTTGCGGTAGAGATCGTTGATTCGAGCGATCGAGACTGTAAATCTGTTAAGTTTCACACAACTAAGAGTGTATCATTTCATATGAGCTAAGGTCTATCCAACAAACTTGGAGACAGAGAAATGAGGGTGGAAAAAAATGTGTACCTAAGAGCAGATCCGCTCGGTACTGAGAGATAAATAAGAAAGAAGAAATCTTCTATTGCCGCTGTGCAGCTGAGTGAAACCACGGATTCTGTCGTCTAACAAGATTTGGCTCGGGGTTCTTGTAAGTCAAGAATCACCAATACGAGCTGATAGAGAGAAACCGCAGTTGTCTGTCGCAATACGTACGGACAACTGTCAGGCTAGGGTCAATGATGACTAGAGCTCAACAGCGATGGACTCACCTCCGTGGTTGGGGCTGGAGATCCTATCGCTGAGGCTTGAACCGGATCGGTCTGGTCTGGCGTCGGATGTCGAAGTGCTGCACGAGCATACAGAGGCTCTAGTCAGCTCCATCGATCCTAGCTGAGGCTATCCCAACAGACGCACTTACCTGGTAGGTTGTTTGTCTTGTTTGGGTCGCTTGGGCGCTTCGTCGGTTGCTGACGTGGCTAGAAGGTTTGGAGCGGAGGAATTAGCTTTAGCACATTCCTTCCGCCTGAGGGCGGCATGCATATTGCATGCGCCTGAAGGTTGCGCCGGCTCACCTTGGTCCCTTGTAGGGTTAGGTTTAGCAGCCTTGCGCTTCCTCTGATTCGGGGATGTACCCGAATCCTGACAAATGCAACACAACATAACTACCCACCGCTGCTTTGAGGGACCATCCCTAGCCCTGGGTTGGCTCTAGTGGGTTTGCCTATTGTATTTCCAAGTCCGTTGTGAGCGCACATATCTCTAAGACTCTCTTGCTTCTTTTGCAGAGGCAGGGACCTTAGGATACCCTTTGGTTACCTCTGCAGTCAGAGGCGAGTTCCTATCATGGACCTTAGCCACCTCTGCTGTGCTACAGTAACTCCCAATTAATTCAATAAAAAATAAACAATTCAACATAGAGATGGCCTCTCGCACCCGGGTACCCACTGCGGGTGCGGGTACCCGCCTGAAATTTTGTAAAATCTCAACACCCGCACCCGCCGGCGTGTGCTCGGCGGGTATACTGGGTGCCTGCTGGCGGGTGCCGGGTGCAGGGGCGGGTACCCGCTCTGATATACTCACTGCCGGTGAGAAATCCCTCCCGGTCAGCAATACATACACTCGCTGACCAGGAGGGATTACCACAGTCAGCAAGCTCATCGCGATGGCAGGGAGGGAGTCCTCCCAGCCATCAAGCCATTGATTATATTGATGACTGGGAGGGAGTCCTCCCAGCCATCAGTTATATTGATGACCGGGAGGGAGGACTTCCTCCCAGTCATCGCAGCGAGTATATTGATGACCGGGAGGAAGTCCTCCCAGCCATCAATTATATCGATGACCGGGAGGAAGTCCTCCCAGCCATCAATTATATTGATGACCGGGAGGAAGTCCTCCCAGCCATTGATTATATTGATGACCGGGAGGGAGTCCTCCCAGCCATTGATTATTTATTGATGACTGGGAGGAAGTCCTCCCAGCCATCAATTATATCGATGACCGGGAGGAAGTCCTCCCAGCCATTGATTATATTGATGACCGGGAGGGAGTCCTCCCAGCCATTGATTATTTATTGATGACCGGGAGGAAGTCCTCCCAGCCATCAATTATATCGATGACCAGGAGGAAGTCCTCCCAGCCATTGATTATATCAATGACCGGGAGGAAGTCCTCCCAGCCATTGATTATATTAATGACCGGGAGGAAGTCCTCCCAGCCATTGATTATATTGATGACCGGGAGGAAGTCCTCCCAGCCATTGATTATATTGATGACCGGGAGGGAATCCTCCCGGTCATCAATATAGGGAATCCTCCCGGTCATCAATATGGGAATCCTCCCGGTCATCAATATACTTGCTGACCCGGGGATTCCTCCCGGAGTCCCGGGGGTATAGTACCTCCTTGACCGGAGGGATGCCTCCAGTCAAAGAGGTGCACAAGCTTTTTGATCGGAGGGACTCATCCGGTCAAGGAGTCCCTCCGGTTGATCCGATCCATCTGGCCCACCAAGATGGATGGGTACCCGTTTTTTTCCTGCCCAAAAACTGAACACCCGCACCCGCACCCGACACCCGCCGGCGGGTGCTGAGTGGGTGTTCCGGGTACCTGCTGGCGGGTGCCGGGTACCCAAGTGCCATCTCTAATTCAACACAAAGCCTCCAAAAATTTATTGTAGGCAACCTGGAGTGCTTGTCTCTTCAACTGATTCAGCCATCTTTGGCACCATAATACCATCATATTGCTTTTGACCAATATGAAGCAATATAATGGTATTATGGTGCTGAAGATGGCTGAATCAGTTAAATCCAAGTTATCAGTTGAAGAGATCAGCACTGTAGGTTGCCTACAAAAAGGATTTGGAGGATTTATGTTGAATTTTGTATTTTCTATTGAATTAATTGGTGATTATATCACCTATATTTACGGACCTATTTTGCAGAGCAGCAAAAAACTCTTTGCGCACAGAATCAACCGTCCCCCAACGTTGAGCCCGCTGTGCGCGCAAGTGGAGAAATACTTTGCACACAGCAACTTCCCCCAAAAGAAGGACGGGATTTCTCCAATTTTTTTTTGATGTATCAAAAGAGGGGGTCTTCACTGCCCTCTCCAAAAAATATTGGATTTTTTGGAGGTGTCCTTCTCATGCAAAAAAAATCATAATATTAATCCAAAAAAGGCACCCGCTACCCCAATAGCCCACCCCAGGGACTTTTCACCACCAAGACTTCAGGAGTCAGGTACCCAGTGTCAGCTGGCTACTATGGCAGAGCCACCGTGACGATACACAAACAAAAATATAAAAAGTAGTTTTACATATGAAAGAGACATTATTACTCTTACATGTGTAAAACTACGCAAAAACATTAAATATATATATAAATAATTAATTACTCAGCTTTATGTAATAAATAAGTAAAATATTATGGAAGATTCTTATTCTACGGGTAAAATAACCTAGGATACCTCACTTACACACACCCTTAATTATTATCCCTTCCTTGTGTAAACTAACTTCAAATTTTACGCAAGTGCATCACACCCCGCGTGGATGCACTTGTATGCACATATATATATAGGTACATATATTTACACCCATTTTCAGTGACGTAACTGAGGTGTTGTGTACAGTTTAAAAGATGGCTTTATTTGTTGCGTGGCGCACCCAAGCCTGCGTGCTCTGTTGCCTAGAGCTCAAGCCCGCGCCCATAGTGTACATATATGCATAATGCATAAACTAGCCCGCAATCAAAGCGCTCAGGCTACCAGTAAGTAAGAATGGGCCAGAATACGCCCCAATAACAATATTACATGTGTTATATGTCTTGTACACATGTAATTAATCACCAAACAAGATGTAATTACCACTTAGATTGAAAAGAGCTCTTGCAGCGTGCACAGGAGACACTAGAAAGCGCCCCAGCTTCTCCCAAGCCTCACTACATGTAAATTACAACTGTATTAAATATGTAGAAGGGGTCAAATGAACTGGAGCACTTAATAAGCGCCTCCAGAACATGTATAAAGCACTGCTTGCATGTGTACAAGTGCACAGAAGCCAGTTCTAGTACCTTCTGTGGCACATTTCCACGGAGATGAGCGTCACAGAATCCCCAAACCAGCCCCCATGACGTGTAAGGCATGTGCAAAATCACGCAGAACCTCTGTAAATGGTCCTTGGAAACCCTTGTATCCAAGCCCCAAGGTTCCACAACCCACAGCACCTTCTAGCGCAACCAAATTGCCTCAGAATGCGCCCACAAGTGTCCCCCTGTCCCCTGGGCGCCCCTGGAGGCCTGCCTAGGCTATAAAAAGGGCCCTTTCTCCGCCCAAAAGGAGATTCCCCAGCTTTACATTACCCATTAGAATTTTACCCGCCTTCAACAGCCTCATTAGCCTGTGATTTGCCAGGTAAAATACCTACTTTCGTGATTTTTAGCCCTAATTTCCGCCCTGAAGCTGTCCAGTAATCACCCTGCCCTCAAGATTACCTCCTCTGAGCGCCTCCAACTGCCCAACTTCATGCCTGAAGAACCTCAAGTGACTCTAGGGTCTTATACTAGTAAGTTTAAGCCCCTTCTCTTGAGATTCTCCGCCATTTCTTTCTGGGATTTGAAACACCCCTGTTTACAGGCCCCATTCTTCATTCTAGAGGGATTAAACACCCCTGATTTATCAGGCCCCTCTTAAAATTAATTATATCAATTTTATTATGTCTAATTGGCTCAAATTGCCCTATTTTTACGCCATAATTCCCAACATTTACGTTGGAATTAGCCCTTATACCTTTGTCTTAGAGTTTTACAACTCTAATTTCTTGCTTTGCACCACGTGTAGCTAGAAGGATAATATCCTTGGCATCACATAGGCTGACACCCAGCCCCTCCAAAAGAAAATTTGAGGGGCAGCAGCCGGGATGGCAATTGGGCAGGTTCAGGCCGCCAGCAGGCGGACCCAAGCCGGGCCGCAATATTAGTGGGCGGGTCAGGCTGGGTCATTTTTACTGAAATGGCTGCCCGACCTGAGCCTGTTTATTAGTCGGGTCGCCTGTGGGCCGCCAACGGGCCCCAGCCAGAAATGATATAATAAAAAAATCTTGCATTTTGGTAGGGGGAAGGGTTGATGCAGTGGTTTCTACACCATATGAATCACAGTAATATACAAAGGAATTGATAAAAAGGAAATATAGGGAGCGCATTCAATAGTGGTCAAGGACCCGCCCACCCGTAGGGAATGCCGATTCAGAAGCAACCAAGGTAGTTGGGATCATCCAAGGCTCAGGTATTTCTTCATTCCTTTCCAGGTCGGTACTAGGAGGAACCTCAATGTTGTCCTTGTTCTGAGAGGTTTGCCGCGCCACAGTCAGAGTCTCCGTGGTTGTTGGCGGTTGCACAGAGTCAGATATCCGGCCAATCGGACTGACTTGCTAGTACATATATACAATATCTGCTCCGGGAGATCCCGGTGGGCGGGGATACGGGGGGGCGCCCGTTGGGCTACCCAGACCTGTCCAATTTCTGCTGCGGGTCAAATTTTGAATATTCCCCAAAATGCCGGCCCACGCCCGGCTCAAACCCGGCCGGGTTTGGGCCACCCATCGCCGGGCCCGCTTGATTGCTATCCCTAGGCAGCAGCTCTGGGCCCGGCTCGCCGTGCCAATGGCCGGCACAGGCCATTGTGCGGAGTTACACACTCCCCCAATGACCGGCCAGCACATGTGTGCATGTGGCACAAATTGCCGGTCATCGAGGAGGTGTTCACTCCTCTCGACAACCGGAGCAACCAGGTCACCAAGAGGAGTACGTACTCCTCTCAAGAATGCCCGGGACGTTCCGGTCATTGAGAGGAGTACACACTCCCCTCAACGACTCCATTGCTCCGGTTGTCGAGAGGAGTGAACACCCCCTCAATGACCGGCAATTTGTGCCACATGCACACATGTGCTGGCCGGTCATCCGGGGAGTGTGTAACTCCGCACAATGGCCTGTGCCGGCCATCGGCATGGCGAGCCGGGCCCGGAGCTGCTGCCCCTTGAACTTTCTTTTTGAGGGGCTGGGTACCCGACCGCTGAAGTCTTAGCGGTGAAAAGTCCCCGGGGTGGGCTATCGGGGTAGCGGGTGCCTTTTTTTGGATTAATATTATGACTAGCAATGTACCCTGCAGAAGAACCATACCAGTTACACGCCAGCCGCAAGCGAAATGGGCTCCTCGGGTATGGGTACTGACTCGTATGCTAGTGGAGCAGGCATGTATGGAAATAATAGCACAGGATCAAATGGCTCTCCCAACGTAAGCCAAATCTTGAATCACCAGTAACAGATAGGCAAAATCCTACTTTTTTAGGCCCCGTTTGGCACCAATATAATCAGTGAAATAATCACGAGCAATATAATATGTGACATGCTGATTATTACACCCAAAATAAAAATCCAAGTTTATTAAAGACAGAGAAACACAGAAACAAAGATCAAGGGTTTCCCCTACAAGTTAACCAAATCACAAAAAAAAAATGCAAGGGTTCCCCCTTTCAAAAAAAACAAATCACAGAAAGCCTTCTTAACACAAAATTCAAACACCACAAACTGGACCCACTATCCATCCCTGTCTAGCAGGGTTTAAAATAGTGGGTGGATGACCCCCAGCGCGCCGCATTGAAGGCATTATGCAAAGGGGGGCCACCGAGTATCCCCCCCTCAAACTGCGCAAGTGCAACAGCGGAGAGGGTGAGGACGAACCGCACACTGGAATTACAGCGGCAGAGGACGTCCTGGCGGACACAAACCAGCAAGCTGAAGCTTATTTTATAGACAATCCAGCACTAAGGCTCTCGAGCTTAACTAAGCCACTCGTGGTGAGCGGGTCTGGGCGGCAGCCCAGTCTCACCAGAGAGGCTTACGTGCAAGAACACAAAGCTCGCGTGAGACGAGCGTGATATAGAGCCCTGTTTTAACCATTTCTCTTCTCACGTCTATGCCACTCACCCCAGTTTCTTGTTGTTTTGTTTTTCTGACTGTTTGCCATGTCAGTTATTTTTTCATATTTTTTTTATTGTTGTTTTTAAATCTCTTCATTTTTGAAACCGGCTTCCAAGAAATACAAAGAAATTCTTGGATTTAATTAAGATGGCAGATTATTATGAAGGACATCACATCATATCAATCATTAATGATAATTAATGAAACAACAGAGTGAGTTAGAGAACATTAAAAAATCATTAATAACAATTAGATAGATTAGCAAGTCCAACTCGGTAAACACATTGATCAAAAGCAAGACCAAGAACAACTCCCAAGAACCACTCACGATTGCGATGGTCAATACACAGGTCAATCCACCCTCTTGTGGCGATGATTGGCCAGACATGTTCCCATCAACGTTACCAGAAGATGCGATTGGTAGCACGGAAGACCCCTTACCCTTCGAAAATGTAGTGGAACACCACCCTGAAGAATTATTCTCGGGAGGATCCGGCCGAGTGATCAAGAACAAACCAGGCCAGCTTACCTTGAACAAGAATATCACTGAGATGACCCAAGACCAGCAAATCGAAATGTTGAAGAATCGATGGGCAAAAGTTTACGGACCCCAGGCGCCAAAACAAGTACAACTAGAATCGGTCATTGATTTGATTTACCGCCGTGATACCTTTGTCCTTGCCGGAACTGGAGTTGGAAAGAGTCGGATTGCTGAGATGTACTGGGACTTATTTCCCAAATATAAGAAGCCGATTTTTCTGGTCTTGAATCCTCTGGACTCGCTTGGCGATAATCAGGTATGTGCTGCGTTGCTGAACTAATACATAAATCTTAGTAACTCAACCAAGCTGCATTTGTAGGTAGAAGAGAAAAGAAGCCTTGGAATATCAGCAATCAATCTCACAAAGATGAATTTGAACGAGACGGTCGAAAAAGATATATTGAAAGGAATTTATTCTTTTATCTACCTGGTAAGTAAGCCCACAACTAACCTTAGCGTTAAGAATTTGAGCTGACAGCTTCACAGAGCCCTGAAGTGTTGTTGAACAACGCAATATTCAGTCGAATCTTTCACAATGAGATGTTCCAGGAGCGTGTTTCGTTGGTGGTGGTAGACAAAGCGCACATGATTTATGTGTGGGGCTTGGTGGCTAGTGGGAAGTCAAAGAAACTGTTCTTGCATGGCCGTCATCAGGATCGGGCAGTTTTTCGACCATTGTACGGAGACATTGCGGCGCGACTTTTGGGTATTAATGCTCCTTTGCTCCTTCTGTCAGCCACCTGCCGGCCACAAGCAATCAAAGGGATACTTGAGAGCCTGAAGATAACTGAAGATAATATATCTTACAAACATGCCGACCAGAGATTCAAATCATCCGGGTACCAATGAAGTCCTTGCTCAAATCTTGTGATGATCTCCTGAGACTGTATGGGCCCCGTACCTGCATCCCGGACGAAGAGATAATACCTGCCTTGATCTACTGCCCAACTCGGAACCTGACTATGCAAGCTTCAAAGGTGATCCACGAAGCTAGACGGATTCCGGGTGGACACACAGATTGCAACAGCTCCTTCGCTAGGAGGTTCCATGCTTGTTCGGGTGATGTTAGCAAACAAGAGACCACAAAGAACTTTGCAGCAGGCAAATTCCCAGTAATCTCGTGTACAATGGCACTGGGCCTGGGCCAGAACTGGAAACGGGTCCGATCAGTCGTTCATGCAGGACGAGGAGATCCGGCATCCATCTGCCAGATGATCGGGCGCTGTGGTAGAGGAGGAACGAATGGATTAGCAATTTTGTTTGTTGAGCCAAATCGTCGATCGGGTAAGAACAGCGTTGAGGAATTCACCACACAAACTCAACAGACCGACGACGAGAGGATGGATGCTCTAGCCATCACACCAGTCTGCTTGCAAATCTGTTTTGCCATAGATAACAAGTAAGACAACTTACCTGGATGGGTGTCGGTTTTGGAGGAGATAAAACTTACAATGCTGCTGTTTTTTTAGGGTTGGATATATCCCGCTATCAAATGATGACCCCAACGTGATCCAAGAACGTGCCCGCCAAGTGGAGATGCTGTTCCCCAGATGTTTGTGTTCTAACTGCGGGCCGGAGAAAGTCTCCAGCGTGCTAGATAACTATTGGAAATTCAGAACATCCAACTTTGATCAGTACATGACGACAGGGGATGATTTGCCGGAGGACCCTCTGAACACAACTTACACAAGAGCGTCACAACGGCCGACTTGCCGGCTTGGATCAACAAAAAACCCACTTGCTCCTGCGCTGGAAGTACTGGCCAATTGAATTGTTGAGGAATTTGGTCGGCTGTTCGAAGAGACTTTTGACCCAGAAACGGCGGAAGTACATGTCGAACAGATGGTTGAAATCCAACAAGCCAGAGCGTTTGCCCTGGCGGTCAAAAGGGGCCTGCCGCTGACGGAGATAACTCGGATCATTGGAGGCGAGATGATCAACGGCCAGATTGAACATTTGCAAAAAAAGGTGGTGGATGTTTATTGCGAGAGTAGTACTTACCAAGAATTTATTGAGGGAAACAACAGCAACACACGGAAAAGGAAACATATAGAAGTGGACGCCTTGAAATCAAAAAGACCTCCGACAAAAGCCAAGGTGGAGAGGGAAAGGAAGTGATTGAAATGGCTCGATGATCGAGTAGTTTTAGAACAGTACAAAAAGGATAATGAGGAAAGAATGCGGGAGAAGAATACTTTACGCATACCGGGGGCAATGGGACCAACGAAAACCTCAGCAAACCCTGGGCCCAAACCACCCAACGCACCTGAACCTCTTCCAGACAAAAGTCAAGCCACCGCATTGCCCTCTTCGTTGAAAAACGCATCAAACCCTGGGCCCAAACCACCCGACGCTCCAGACAAAACTCAAGCCACGGGATTGTCTTCTTCGTCGTGAACTTGCCCTTCATCATTGATTTCCTCCGTGTCATCAATGGTTTCCACGTGGAGGGTTGTCGCGGGGCGGAGCCGGTTCATCTTGGCACTTCCCTTCTTTACATCTGTTTGCATAACCTTGAATCCGTTGCTATACACGTTGAGAACCTCCGTTTTGTTTGTCCGGTTTGATCTTGGCGAGACACCGCATATGTCGTACTGATTCGCCATATTCATGAAGTTGAGCATCGACGGCATCGAAATCGTGTGTTTGTGTGATTGATAAATATGTTCTCGTCCACATTGGTCGTTAAGCGAATCAAGGAGCTCACGTAGCTGTTGAATATGGATGTTGTAACTTGTTAATCCGCTATCATTTCACCAAGCAACATACAAATAATGTTGAAACCCTTACAACTGGAATGGCCAGAGAGTATTCATCTTTCAGCCGATTGATCTTCGTACCCATGCCGGTGTTGTTGTAAAAGTACTTCAAAAAGAAGTTTTGATTTTCTAAGTAGAAATCCTTGGCCACAAAATGATTGGGCCTTCCCGTCGGAGAAATAAGAAGCAAATGTTTGAGCACTAATCGAAGTCCTGGGGGAAGTACTGTTGTGAGTAGTAGATACATTCGCGGTAAGTCAATCACATAGTTATTAAGACCTTGGATTCCCATTGCCATCACCGCCCATCTCTTCCAGATATTCATCACACACCCAATATCACCCGCTTTCATAGCACGATTACATTCGACAATCGTAGAGAAATTGCGCAGGCGGAGGAGCATATTTGCCAGACATGTAGCTTTTGCATCCTTTGCTTTCAAGAGAGCTCAGGGAGAGAGAAATCGTTCGTAGACGGTGTCGACAATCTTATTGATTTCATCAGCTTTCATGGAAAGCTTGACTTTGGGGAAAGAGTCAGTCTGCTTCCCCATAATAAATCTAAGGCAAAATCAAATTAAAGGAAGTATGTGTTAACAAGCTCCTGGATAAACACCGCAAAGAAACAAATGAAGGAAGCTTACAGTATAAGATAAGCTATAGTGGCCTCATGAACCTTTTGTATTTGGACAAGCATCAACGAGAAGTCTTTCTTGTTGAGAACTTGGTTTGATTTGACTCCTAGCGCCTCAAGAAAGTGCCAGCACCCGAGGTCCCGTGAATCAGAGCTGTCGCCAAAATGCAGAGAAAGAAGCGCCTGCGCAATGTTCCAGAGAGTATGCGCCCCGCCTAGTAAGGTGAAAATGTTTTCCAGACTTTCCTCGGGGCGATTGTTGGGTTTACGCTGGGCTCGCAAGCTACTCAGATTGAGACAGGTGCCTAGATCACCCTCGACGATCATGAGTCTAGACGCAAATTTCGAAGGTGTCAGTCCACTTTGTCGTGCAAGTCCTTCAAGAACTTCGCCAACGCCTTCGGAGCTGTTGTCGGATGCAATCATCAGCTTCAGCATGGTGATGTCGGGCTTCTGAGCGTCTAGTACTTCGATAGGGGGTGGTTTCAGTGGGATAGTTGGTGTCTTGTCCTTTGTCTCCGCGATTTAACTCATGAGTACGCTTGCTACTTGACTTTTCAGGACTGATCGGTAGTGTGAGCTCTCTTCCTTGTTCAAGAAAAATTTAGCCGGTGAAATGATTTCGTCCGCCGAATTCGCTATGGCAGTCTTGTACGCTTCAAGGGTTAGGTCGGTGGGATTGACGCTAGCTAGTAATTTACGGCTGGGCTGATGGAGGTAACCCCAAGTCCCGTGAAACATGCTGCTTTGGTTATCGACTGATTTGACGTGGACGGCTTCTTGGAAATCCAGGTTGTCGATGCAGATTAGAGGGCAGAAGTTCGGAGACAAAGCTGGACCTAGGTTCATGCGGTTGTTGATTTTTTGTTCGGCTTTCTTCCCGAGGGTGCGCAATGCCAAATGGGCAGTCTGACGAGACGAGCATAAACCAATATAATTAAGGTATTTGTTGACCCGATCGGAGATCCCACAGGCTACAAAGGTGATCGAGTTTTCCAGCTGCATGGCATTTTTGCGCCGGTTTGATGCAAACGTGACCATTGAACACATGGTTTTAGCTATCTGGATAGATCCAAAATTGAGATGTATTAACAACGAATTTACAACAAATACCAGAGGATTGGGACCAGAGGGACAAGAAATTGACATACTACATGGGCTCGATGGTTCCTAGCTGCAACCTTACCGTCCGCATCAATCTCGACAGGCTCATCAAAGGGACCCCGTAGTGAGTCGGTGTTGTCTTTGTCATTGCTTTCGCCGTCTGATTCTTCATCTGGAGTAGCAGATTGGTGAAGTATTTTCGATTTGAGGAGCCTGTAGAGAAAAGGATGTTCCTCGTCCGTCATTTGCTTGTCCCTTGCCACCCTGTTTTCGCCGCTGAAAAAATCGGCCTTGATCTTGGTGGAGTTGTAATACAATCCTCGAGCTCTTTCACGCTGCTTGTCAACCTTGAGAATCTTCTGGGCCTGACAAGAAAAAAATAAATGAGGCTTTTGATGAGTCCATAAACCAGGAGATCCAGATAAAATCCAAACACATACTTGGCCAAGGATGAAACCACTCCAGTTCGTTTGGCCAGGTTCGCCGGAGCAGATCATCGTTCCAATCGCATCCAGAAGTATCTTTGTGGAGTCCCACCGTTCATCTGACCAGAGCCGACGTCTACTAACTATGCTCATATGGTCTTGCTCCACGAAAGCGAGGAAAAATTTCTTTGGGTTCATGTCGATGGAGTTCATCACCTCGCATATGTATGAAACCTTCGATGCCTGGGTTTTCAGATCGGCGGGTCGGTCGGGGGGTGGTAACATCTTCAATTATAGGAGGGCTGCCTATTGCGGAGTCGGACTAGCTAAGAAGAACTGCGAAACACAACGCAATCAATAAACCGCCCCGGCCGCACACCACGGCACGGCATAGTTCGACCAGAAGAAACTCCACTCACCGGTTTTTTTCTTGCGCAGGTGAGTTTATGGATGGATGGCTGGTGGGTAGTCTGGTCCGGCTGGGTTGGTTAGGCTTGGGTCCGGTTGGCTGGCCGTATTTTGATTGAGCAATCGAAGTTGGATGGAGGTGATCGGGAAAGGGGATGTATGCGGATTTGCAGAATTTACCGTGTGATGTGGGATTTTTGGTAGCTTCATCACCGATGTCCCCAATAAGCATAAATATCCTTGTAGAGTGACTGCGCTTGGTCCTTGTCATACAAGTCTCAAGAACTAAATTTCAAAATCTTGTATTTCAACATTTTTTTTTCCATAGATGCAGGCAAGATTGGGCGGTAAAAAAAATATAGAAAATTCGAGAACATGTAGATGTACCACTGATATAAACCTAGAAAGAATTTGTCCAGGATTGAAGGTGTGGTGATGGAAACTATGCCGCTCCCAGCCAAACCTGGGAATCGTCTCACGCGAGAATTGTGCGCTAAGACGCAAGTCCCTCCCTCCGGTCGGGGTCGCTTCGCGACCAGCCAAATGCTGCACAGCCCGCAACGGAGCCTGGGACTTGTGTTAAGTTCGTAAGGCTCTCAAGACCCACCAACTCGACTGCCACAATAATCAAGCCCTGACAACTACGCCACCGCCACGCCCCTCCGGTACCTCTGACCTGTACAGTGGTGTTTTGACCTAACTTATCAAAGTCCCTCCCCATGCGGGAGGTCGGAGTTCAGAGATTGGGTGTTGGTACGGGGGGTAGCTCATTTGGGTGGAGCTTAAGTTTGGGTGGTGGCGAAGCCACCCCTCCCGCAGGGAGGGACTTACGGGCTATCGCACCATTTGGGTGGGAGGCCATCCACCAAAAAGTGATGAAAATCCACACTTTGAATTTTCCAGCCTGCAGCTTCAACGCTGTCCCTCCCATTATCGGGAGTTAAGGTGATACAGATGTTGCACATTTTTTAAGCTCATCAACTTATCATCAAACCATCAAGTGATTTTTTGATGGATTTTTGAAAAAGGTTGCAGGCCTCAAGGCCACCTCTTCTTGGGCGGTGCCTGGCCCCGCAGGTCCGAGCGGGGAAAGTTTCTTTCCTCTTTATTCTCCTTCTCTTTTCTGTTCGAGTGACTCTCTTCAAAAACGGAGTCAATAGAAAGACAGACAGGATGCATTCGCATCCATCCATGGTTGGAACCTTATATGTAGCTCGCAAAACGAGTGAGCTACAAGCCTTTGAACGCCAACGAGAGTTTCCGAGATGCTCTCAGGCGAGCACCCCGACATAAGTCGTAAGTCCCTCCCTGCGGTTGGTGGCACTCTGCTCCCCACTCAGCCCCGCAGAGGAGGGACTTTGTTAAGTTAGTGTTTTGACTGGCTAGGCGTTGTCTAGGTTTTGGGCTGTGCATGACAACAACAACAAGAGTCCCCGCCAATAATATCCAGAAACCACCAAGCAACCCAAGCCCCATCACCAGCCTCAGGGCCAAGATTTGAACTCAAATCCACGCCACCAGCCCTTGAGCTCCGACTCAACCTTCCCCTTGACTAGAGTCTAGCAACACCTTCCGTTTGTGGCTCTTGGGCCCTGATAGGTGTCGCCTGCCCCATCCGCACCCTCAACTGCCACACCGTCTGTCAAGCACTAGCACAGGAAGCAATATACAAGCTGATCCAGAAAGAGGTGGGCTTTGACAAGATCTGCAAGATCCTCTTGCAGGTGTTTCGCCAGGAGCTTGAGCCGCTGATTGGTGTGTGGGTGGCAGCAATCATCTTTGCAAACATTGAGGAGATCATGCTGTTTGGGACAACATTCGTGAGCGCACTGGACTCCTGGAGGGCAGGCCCAGACAGCCGGCGCCCAGGTTCAGGTCAACAGCAACATCGTGCTTGACTACATCCAGGGCGTGATCAAGGTATTCAGAAACTGCTGCAGAAACTCGGCTAAAGCCTCCCCATCCTTGCCAACTTGATGCTCCAACACTCCATTGCTGACCGGCTCAATGGGCTCAAAGTCAAGGGCCTCAACCTCAAGCATTACTTTCTCCAGCCTATGCAACTGTTGATCGCCCAGGTGAGCAATCTCCTACTCCATCCAATACCCGGCAAGGATGGCAATGCCAAACGGATGCTTCCAAATCGGTAAGCACTGCTCCCCTCACTAATCCTTGGCTCACTGCTTACCCGGAATCACCCAATCTGACATAACATTCGTCTTCTTCAGGTGCCAAATTCTGGGAGGTGGTCTCCGACGAACACGGTATCGCTACTGATGGGAAGTACGTCGATCTTTCTTGAGCTTAGCTCCCCACCATATATGATCGAGACCGCTGATCAGAACCACTCGATCCATCATCCAGATACAAGGGTACCACCGATCTCAACTTTGTGTTTGGACAGTCCGGTGCCGGTAACAACTGGGCCAAGGGACATTACACTCAGGGTGCCAAATTAGTCGACTCAGTGCTAGACGTCGTCCGCAAGGAAGCCGAGGGATGCGACTGCCTCCAAGGTTTTCAGATCACCCACTCCCTTGGTGGTGGAACCGGTGCTGGAATGGGAACCTTGCTGATCTCCAAAATCCGAGAAGAATTCCCCGACCGTATGATGGCCACCTTCTCCGTCGTCCCCTCGCCCAAGGTCTCTGATACCGTCGTTGAGCCCTACAACGCGACCTTGTCGGTCCACCAACTGGTCGAAAACTCTGACGAGACCTTCTGTATCAACAACGAGGCCCTCTACGACATCTGTTTCCGCACCCTGAAGTTGGCCACACCCACCTACGGTGACCTCAACCACTTGGTCTCGATCGTCATGAGTGGTATCACCACCTGTCTCCGATTCCCCGGTCAGCTGAACTCCGACTTGCGTAAACTGGCCGTCAACATGGTCCCCTTCCCCCGATTGCATTTCTTCATGGTCGGATTTGCTCCACTTACCGCCCGTGGGAGCCAGCAGTACCGTGCCATCACCGTGCCTGAGTTGACCTCGCATATGTTCGATGCCAAGAACATGATGGCTGCCTCAGACCCGAGACACGGCCGATACTTGACTGTCGCCGCCTACTTCCGTGGTAAGGTTTCGATGAAAGAAGTCGAAGAAAACATGCTGTCAGTCCAAAGCAAGAACTCGAACTACTTTGTTGAGTGGAGTAAGTCATATTTTGCGCAGATGACTATCCCTTTACGCCTCTTGGTGTACTCTACTAATCACGGTCCTCTCTTTATCTCATGGCAGTTCCAAACAACGTCCAAACCGCTCATTGTGACATCGCACCTTGTGCACACAAGATGTCTGTGACATTTATCGGTAACTCGACTGCCATCCAAGATTTGTTCAAGCGGGTGGCCAATCAATTCACGGCCATGTTCAGACGTAAAGCTTTCCTGCATTGGTACACTGGAGAAGGGTACGTCTAGGCATTCCTCAGATGTTTTATATGTCAACGAGTTGCTCATCTCTCTCTCTCTTGGCGCTCGTTCCCTCATCAGAATGGACGAGATGGAATTCACGGAAGCAGAATCCAACATGCAGGATCTGGTTGCTGAGTACCAGCAGTACCAAGAGGCTCATATGTAGTCCCGGATCCTCCACCCCCTACCTAGCCTGGCAAACATCCTTCTCTCCACGCTAGGTAAGTCGCCTTCTTTCCTCCTTCTCTCTCTTCTCTCTCTTCATCCAAAAGTTGTAGATACTAAGAGAGATCATTCTCTCCACACTAGGTTCTTCCTCCCTTCATCTTAAATGTTAGTGACTTGGGCCCTGAATCTCACAAGACAAGTTCTCAGCACCCCCCATTTGATCCTTTCAGTGAAGAGTCCCAGTTGGACTCTTACACTATGATTTTATTTTCATCTTTCTTGCAGGAAAATTATTCCTCTGAATATGTACATAGCTTTCCTGATCAAGACTCTGTGGGCTTCCTTATACCAACAGTGGACCATATCTCCCCTGACTATTTAATAAATCTTGCAGTATAATTGAAGAAAACATTTGACATGTTAAGTCTACCTTGTTATGGTGCTCAATGCTTTGACAATTAGCATATTTCAAAGAAGATTAAGACCTTCTTTTCAGGGAATGCAAAATATCTGCATATATTATCTGTTTATTTCCCTGCAAAAGGTGATTAAATTAGCAGTATTCCCCAATGTGAGAGGTTTTATGCTTTTAACATTGAGAATCCCAAGTAACAAAAACAACACATTCAGATTAATTGCATGAAATTTTTGTTGAGGAGTAGAAATTGAGTTGTTTCATGCAACAACGTAACATAAGTTATGCAGCTAAAATACAAAGCAAGCTATGAAAACAAGCTCTGGGGGGTTGCAGCAGCGCAGCCGCCTTGGACTCTAGTTAAATTAATATATTGCTAGCGTTTGTCAGTACATGCGGAATAATTATTATGTACACTTCACCCCGGTCCAACGCAGATTGTACACCTTTGGAATGAACATTCCAAAAAGTCATCCCTGCCAGGAACTTCTCCCTCTCAATGACCGCTCAACCGGTTGTCAAAAACAAAAACAGGAAACTTGACCTCTTTAAACTGGTCTCTGGTGGATTTCACCCTTTTGATGACCGGTCAACCGGTCATCAGAAGGTTGAAGTCCTCTTGATCGATCTCGATGACCGGTCAACAAGATCAACCGGTCAATCTCTGTGACCGGTCAAACAAGCCATCAAGAGGCTTTGGGATGGTCTGTTTGAACGGTCATCCAGAGGAACCCAACCTCTTGATGACCAGTTGACTGGTCATCAAGAAGGAATATACAACACCTGGATGACTTGTGTGACCCGTCATCTATTAGAAGGTGTATGTATCCTCCTTCTAAATGACCGGTTGACTGGTCATCAAGATCATCAAGAGGTGGTGTACACATTGAGCACCGGTCAATCCTCTCCATGACCCGTGGAGAGGGTGTATGATATGTATGTGTGTGCCGGGTCTGAGCTGACGATATATCAAGGGGTAGTAATGTAATTACAGGAAATTGGATATATCACTCCGCCAAACACCATCGGTATTTCAGCGATATAATCTGTGAAATATATCACTGATTATATTGGTGCCAAACAGGGCCTTAGCATCTGACATAATCTGCAACGGTTTTTCTTCTTGTTTACAGAAACATACTCCTGGGACTGGAAATGCGGTTCCAACTGGATCATCTAGTTTACAGGTCTCAGTAGCTATTTGATTGAAGTTATGGGGGTAGCAATCGCTTTTGTTTTGTTTGCTTAGATTTTTTGTACAAGCAGCATGGATGATGGTGTCAAATTCTGAACGGAATACAATAAAGTCTGTGTATTTCAACATAGAATAACAATTTTATGAATCTCAATGAATAATTTATAGCAAAAAAAAACATTGTTTGGATATTCTCTACAATATGATGAGAATTGTAAGCAGTTTGGGATTTCATCTCAGTACATTCAATTCACGACCAACATCCAGGCTTTTCTGTTAACTATTCTGCAAATTTTTCGGTTCACCTTTGCTATAAATGACAAGCTTGGGTTAATCCCAAGTGATATTCAAGTGTCCATGAATCTGCTGCCCTTCAACCAAGACATCTATTCTTCAGCAGTCAATTTTTCTTCTGTCCCATAAATTAATAGGAAAAAACGAAGATTCTCCCTCCTGGTTTTCCTTCTCTTGGAGAACTTAAACCGTATAATGTTGCAGACAATCCCATAATTTTTGCACGGGATAGGTTCGGAAATCTTGACCTTCCCGCAGCGGCAGAGCAGGTAGGGCTCCCTAGCTTGACGAGGGCTCAGGAAGTCACGGGCGGAATATTGATGGAAAAAAGATTGGTGTGTCAGTTTGCCAAGGACCACTCCGACTGGGCCGACTACCCAGTACAGACAAGGCGCGAAAGGTATTCAAGTAAACTGCATTTTATTGCAAGAGAAAGTAAGTAAGGAATGGTTGTTGTACAAGTTTCGTGACTAAAAGTATCGAAAAAACTCATGATAACAGCAGTTACAAAATGGTACAAGTACAAGATCCATGAGAAGTTTCCAGGAAAAAAGGAAAAGGTTGGAGCTAATTCATCTAGGTCCAATTTGGCCTTTGGCGTCCGAATGTGGAAGAGAAGGAGTGCCGAAATTGCGAAGGGCAGGATCCGCTTGCATCCGCAAGATCACAAGCCTGGGGTGGTCGACTGAAGTTTGCGGAGAAAATTGGTTCGCAGCCAGTACTTTCAAGGAAACCATTTTGGCCTCAGTGTTGATGTAGAGGTCTTTCTTTGACTCATCGCGAAGATAAAGTTGGTAGGCTGGAGTTTTTGAGGCAATCTCGTGAACCATAATCATGCCTTAAAATTTGTAAGTGAGCACAAATTTGGGTAAGAATGCGGGAAACATCTGATAGTCGTTGGAACGAAAGATAAATGCTGACGGTAGATATTGGACGCGTCAGATCGAGTAGAATCCGACATATCGCAAGATTTCACTGGAGATATTATTTAGGCAATTCTGGAAGGTTATCAGACATCGAGGATCATATTCAGTCAGCTTTAGACCTGGTATGTGAGATTTTTGGGGAAAGAGAAGACAAAAAACTTGCTTACCTCGAGCCTTGGAGGGGGGGGGGGGGCTGAGGGGAGGGGATGAGTATACTGGAGTAGTTGGGCGGTGAGGGGAATCAGAGGAAGGGCGGAGTCTGGCCTATTTATAAGTCTTCATCTTATGCTGAGCCTAACTACTGCTGCTTCCCAATTATCGATGCTGCTCCGCCATTGAATGTCCAATGCTGAACCACAAAGGGGCTGGACGAGACTGCCGCCCACGTGTATTACAGTGAAAAGGCTCAGCAATTCAGGTTTGGGACACCATAACCTTAGGCTGTTGGATCCAGCTTCAAAGCATTTTCATCAGCGCGTTCAGCCATGGACACGATTACAAGCCAGCTTCTGCTGCAACTAATTTCAAATGTCAGGCCTCCTCAATGTTTTTACAGTCATATGTCGGGGACTGATAGTCAGATAACTGGCGCCAAACGTGAGCAAAAAATATGCAAAGAAGAGTTCAATAGTGGACTAAATCATTTGGGATCTAGAGGAAGTTGTGTAAAGCGAAGGCGAATAACAAGCGATTGATACCCACGACGGGCATCGCAGTAAGCAGGTCATCATGACATCTCAAATCATTTTGAATATTTATCTTGAAAATTGCAAGCTTAGCACTACTTAGCATATGATCCGCTCCAAGGGCTCGCATGAAAAGATCGGCAGACAAAGAGTAACGGGGTCATATTTGACAAATCCCATGAAGAACAACTTTCAGCATACTCGCCAGTAAACACATCATTCATCCTGCCAACTGGGTGTATCGTTTAACCGGGATGTCGCCAGGCGCGCCGGGGCACCCGGCACCTTGCGCAAGCGGCCATCGCGAAGAGACAAAGGGTGATGATTAATGCAGAAGAGCCGAGGATACTCACGTCAAAGCGAACTTCGAGATGAAAGTCCGTCGGGACTTCGGGCTGCCGGAGGCTTGCTTCGCCAGATCACAGCCTCCGGAGTCCGCAGCAGCGACGGACTGACTGGGTGGAATTCAACGTCAAAGCTGCCCCCACCAGGGCACTGGGACGAGCTACAGAGAGCCTGAGGCTGTGACACCAACGGTGGGCCGCTACGCTAAACTATCCGTAGCGTGCGCTATCTGCTAGTTTAGCGTTGCGTAGTTCCTGACACATTGCCGTTAGTTGTAGCGCCCGCTACGGGCCGCTACGCTACGCTAACGGGCGCTAACAGCGCTATCAGCTTTTTTAGCGTTTGAATAGCACTGCTAGCGCTGATAGCGGAGATAGAGGCCCTGTAGTTTCAAGGGGTGCCTGTTAGCGGTAGCGGGCAATCACTGCCCGCTAACGGAAAACCCTGTCATTTGTAGTTTAGGTCCGCTACGCTGCGCTGAACTACGGACTAAATGTAGCGTAGCGGCCCACCGTTGGTGACACACAAGACAACACATATGCCACAACAAGATGCTCACATGAAATAGGGAGCAGTCAAGCTCTCAAAGCACTTTAGTGGCATAGGTTGGTTTTTCTAGATGACAACTTGTCACAGGCCGTGTTTTGCCTTTTGCAACTGACAGTCGTCAACTTCCCATGAGTCAAGAATACTATGGTGAAAAATTGAAGGATTCCATGTGCATTGATTGTAGGTTCATCAGTTGTATTACAATGCCTTTGTATCTGTAATAAGGGTGTTCAAAATTGAAATCATGAAATTTTCAAATCATAAAATCATAACACTTTTAAGTAATGATTTTTTATGTACCATTTTGGCATAATTGCTCTACTTTGACTGTTTGGGTGATGAAAATTTTGTTCAGCTTGGAGTTTTATAATTTTATGGACATACTTTGGGCACTCCAAAAAACTCTTTGCACACTGTGCAACGCGCACACTTCCAAACATTTCGCGCACTGCGGGTGAAAGAAGGAACTTTTTCAAGAGAGCCACACTAGTTACAAGCTCAATAGGAATAGGACCATTGGGTGAGCTATTCTCTCTCCAACTGGAAATTGAGTCCATCCAGCTCTTTGCAAAAGACATGAAACACACATGCTTGTGTCTAACTTAACACAAGTCCCCCCTGGTGGGAGCGCTGTGGCTGGCGGCGAAGCCGCCCCTCCCGCAGGGAGGGACTTGTGCATTATCCCAAATTTTACGCGGGAGCAGAAAGTTCATTTGGCTGAGAGGTTTTTAAAAATTTTATAGCTCCTCCCCCAGCCTCTCCACCAATATGCCCTATCTGTACCCTATGCTACTTTTCTTTCTCTACATTTTGGTCTACTCAGATTTTTTTCTATCTCAATCTGTTGACCTTTTCAAAAGATCAAAAATGCACAAGTCTTCCAAATGAGGCTCCACTTGTTTGGGACTCCAGGAGTTGTTTTTCTGGCTACAAGATAGATAAGTGGCTCAAATTCCTTGCAAGAACAGAACCTACAGCTCTGTGTATTCAGTTTTTCTATATTGGTTGGGATTTTTAGTGTAGCAGATCCTTTCTGCTCCTGCTTAAATCAAGACATAACTCATAAGCCTCTCCTGCGGAGAGCCCTCCGGGCGGGGTTCCCCGGACCCTCCGTTCAAGAGGCTTAGCTAAGCTAGTGAAAGTGTGAGGGTTTTTTTTACCCTTTTCTGAATCAATTCAGAAGGCATGCCCAAAAAAGGGAACTAGATCAAAATTTGATTTTTAAATTGGTGTTTTCATACAGTTCAACCCAGGACAGATTTAATGTAAGAAGTAACTAATCTTTGGAAAATAATCAACAAGTTCATTGAAGAAGAAGTTTGAGAGCTCACAGCTATTTTGATATAGTTTTACTGCACAATATTGCACTAGAGTCCACAGGCGGCGAAGCCGCCTATATGCTCTCTACTTGTTGCTTTCTACCATCAAAATCCCACAACCAATTTATGTTTTATTCAAATAATCTACGCACTAAATTAAAATAAAACTCCATGGAAATATGATGTACAGCTTTAACATTAGGGGTGTTCAAAGTTGACTGCATAAAATTATAACACATAAATTCATAAAATTTTAATCTGAAAAAAATGTGTAACACCCAATCACTCAAAAAAGAGCAACAATTCTAAAATGGTACATAAAGAATGATCACTCAAAAGTGTTATGATTTTATGATTTGAAAAAAATATGATTTCAACTTTGAACACCCTTATTAACAAATTCTATAAAAATGAAGATTTATTCACAACACTTACAAATGTCTCTTGTGGTTCATCTGCCAGCTGTATTACCAACAAATTCCCCACATCTCAGACACAAGAAAGAGCAATTTACAGTTGACCATGAGCAAATATGTGATTTTGTAAGACCAATGCCATATGTCTCATACTTTGACCTTGACACTTATTTATGGTAGTTGGGCTCAACCTTGGATGCACAAGGTCTGACAACCAAGCGGCCACCTACGCCAAATTCACAGCGGCGTTCAGAAGCATGTTTTACAACACTGAAAAACAAACCAAGGCTGAAAGCTCCCTGCAAAACTTGAAGCAGAGGAAGACAGTAGGCCAATACACCCATCAATTCATCCTCTATGCTCACAAAACGGGATGGGAACCAAGAACACTAGTTGGCCTCTACACCCAGGGCCTCAAGAAAGAAGTCCGCGTGGCCCTGGTGCTGTCCCGCGCTCAGTTTATCACCTTGGCCGCGGTCTTGAACATGGCGCTGAAGATCGCCAACGAATTGAACGGAGTCAAGTCCAACAACGTACCCCCAACCTCAGCAACAAACTCGGATGCTATGGACATATCAGCAATGCGAGGTCAATTGTTGGAATCCGAGAGAAGCCAAATGATGCGGGAGGGGTTATGTTTTTGGTGCGGGAAACAAGGCCATCAATCACGCGAGTGCCCGGACAAGGGCAAGGGGAAGGGGGTGGCACGCGTAGCTGAGATGGAGGAACTGGACCAGTGGAGGAGCGGAGCAAAGAGTTTTGGGGAGGAGGGCGCCGCGGAGGGGTCAAAAAAGGCAGAGCTTGGGACTGATGGTTATGCCCCTCCCGAGCTCAAACAAGGAGTTGTTAGTTAGTGTTCGCGTTAGCGATTTGGTTGATAGTAATGCATTCAACCCCCAACTGTTCCTTTCTCTTAACATCGCCCTGCACACCCTCCTTGAGCATACCACGACCACCACTCCTCATCCAACCAGATTCCTAGTGGATTTGGGAGCTACACATAATGTGCCGAGCCTCTCCTTTGCGACTAAAACTGGGCTGTTGTCCCTGGCATCGTTGTGAACAAGGACGATCGCAGGATTTGATGGATTGACAAAGAAATTGTTGTACGAGCTGGAACTTAAGCTTGATAGGATGGCCCAACCGTCGAGGTTCATCGTCACCCAACTAAAGGATGCCTATGCCGGAATATTGGGAATGCCGTTGATCAAATTGTTTGGACACCTTATCAATTGAAAAACACGCTCACTTTGACAGGAGGATGGCTGCATTGCGACCGCAGAGGCAGTGTTGTCTTATCTGACAAAAGCTTTGTCAGACGGGGAGGAGCCCGCGAGGCAAGAAAGGATAATTGACAAGGGGGTGTGTGATTTGTGCATGTTGGCACTCCTGCAATGTAAGCTCAATTTCTCTCCCCTCCATACCCCATGTCAGCTGGCTACTATGTCAGAGCCACCAGGACATAATATCAAAAGCAAACATGAAATATCATTACATAAGAAAGAGACATTATTACTACCATTACTTATACTTACACATATAAAACCCGGAATATTATTCCATATTCTTAATCTAAGCCTAATTTAACCTAGGGTACCTCACTTCAAGGTACCCTTAATTGTTATTCCTTCCTTGTGTAAATTGACTTCAAAGTTTAACAGGTGCACCACGTCCTGTGTGAATGCACCTGTATGCTTATATACATATGTACATATGCTTATAACACTTCAATAACCACAAAACTGAAGTGTTATGTTTAGTTTAGAAGATAGCCCAACTCAGGTTGAGTTAACTCTAAACCCGCAGGCTGCGCGCTACGTCTAAAGACAGCGCAGAGCCCTAAAAGTGAATGAAACCCTAAGAGGGGCTACCTGTACATTACAGCACGCCCACCAGGGAAGTAATGACATCAATTCTGCCCCTCCACGTGAAACACTACACACATTACATAAGCTGTACATATGTAATGATGTCACATGGATGCAAACAGAATATTCCTGGCGCATTAAAACAATTCAATACCTAATGCATACACAGTACAGACCAATTGGGAAGCACTGTGGCCCATTTGAATAAATATGAGACACGTAACAGCTCATCTGCCTGGATGAGGGAATCCTGAACTGTAGGCGCCCACAAATGGCCAGTACATATTCCCAAAAGAAGACTAGCTTCTATGGCGCCATCAGCCAGGCTGGAAATCCGCCTGAAGGCGCCCCAAATAGGCTAGTACATCTTCCCAAAGAAGAATTAGCCCTTGTAGCATCAACAGCCTGGCCAAAAAGCGCCCACAAGTTGGCCAGTGGCCCTGTAGCTCCCCCAGGCGCCCCAGAGAGCTGCCACGGGTATTTAAAGGGCCCTCTGGCCGCCCCAAAAGGCCTTTCCTCACGCTTTTACATACCTACTTGAATTTACCCGCCTTCAACACGTGCTCAATAGCCTGTTTCTAGCCTGGTAAGTCCCTTAGTAGTTGTTTTTAGCCTCATTTTGCTGCCAGAAAGTGCCCAGTGTCCACCAAGCCTTCAGAATCAACCTCTTCAAGCGCTTTCAACTGCCCAGTTTCTACCCTGAAGAACCTCAAGACTTTAAGGGCTTTTTACTAGTAAGTTCAAACCCCTTTCTCTTGAGATTCTTCGCCATTCCTTGCTGGGATTTAAACCACACCTGTTTACAGGCCCCAGTGTTTGCTTTTGAGGGATTAAACACCCCTGATTTTATCAGGCCCCTCTTCATTTAATTATATTAATTTTATTAATATAATTACGCCATTTTTTCATATATTTTACGCCATAATTACCAATATATCATTGGAATTATCCCTTGGATTTTTGTCCCAGAGTTTTATACTCTTTTATACTAGTTTTGCACCACGTGTAGCTAGAAGGAGTAGTCCTTGGCATCACGGAGGCTGACACCCCAATAGAATTGACTGGCAAGCAGGGTCCTCTCAACAGTGGGCCAGCTACGCTAACCGTAGCGTAGCTGAATTCCGCTAACTTTTAGCGTAGCGTTAGCGGAATTGCGCCGTCTCCGCGCTAACGCTACGTGCACAGGGTGCGCAGCTAATTTAGCTGTTAGCGTAGCGTTAGCGCAGATGCGAGCAATTTCGCTAACGCTACACACAGAGGGTTCCAAAGAGCGCGCGCTACGCTGCGCTACAGCGCTTTTAGCAGAAAAAGGGGCTGTTTTTCCGCTAAAAGCGCTGTAGCGCAGCGTAGCGTAGCTTAGCGACTGTAGCGGCGCGCTAACACTAACAAAAAATTGGCGCGCTGTTAGCGCCGCTGAAAATTAGCGCAGCTACGCTGCGCTAACAGCGCGCTAACACTATTCAAAATTGGCGGGAGCTTTTTGCCGCTACACTAACACGTAGCGCTGAAATAGCGTAGTGTAGCGTAGCGGACCACCGTTGGTCCTCTTCTAGGACGCCAACCCCACAGGACATTGATGGACTCTTTACGACAGGACGAAGGCTGTGTTGCGACCGCGGTTGCAGTGTTGTCTTATCCGACAAAAGCCTCATCAGACGGGGAGGAGTCCTTGAGGCGAGCAAGGATAATTGACAAGGGAGTGTGTGCTTCGTGCACGTTAGCACTCCCGCAATGTAAGCTTGATTTACCCTCCCTTGACATTCCGAAAGAATCAACTGGAAAGCAGGATCCTCTCCTAGAAAGCCATAATGACAGGACACCGATGGACCGCACTGCCACCTTGGGCGGGACGGACCGGGCCGGGAGCATTGCAGTTGCTGGCGTGACGTTGTCTTATCGGACAAAAGCCTCATTAGATGGGGGGGAGCCCGTGAGGCAAGCGAGGATAATTGACGAGGGGGTGCGCACTTTTAGTGGGATAAAGCCCCCGCAATGTGAGTCCCCAGCACACCACTCCCTTGACCTCACTGAAGAAGCTGGCAAGGCTTTGTCCATGTTAGGACATACAACGGAGGCAATCGTCCACACAGCCAAGACATCGTGGTCCACATTGGCCAGATTGGCAGCTGAAGCACAAAGAGCAGGGCCAACGAGGACAGTGGAGGAGATGGTCCCACGGGTCTACCATAGGTAACTTCACTTGTTCCAGAAAATTGGGGCCTAGAGACCGCCACCAAGGCGCCAATATAACTTCTGGGTAGATCTACTACCAGGTGCCACCCCACAGGCCAGCAGGATCATTCCTTTATCACCCGCGGAGAATGAGGCAATGGACACACTGATTCAAGAGGGCCTGCAACACGCAACAATGGGAAGTTACGTTATCCGTAACAAAAAGTAACGGATAACGTAACTGAATTGGTGCCGTTATTGTTGCGCTAACGGCAGCGTTGTTTTAGTTACGTTATTTTTTGAATTTCTTTTCTGTTTTATTAGACCCGTTACGTTATCCCCCGCAATCTGAGGAGGATAACACGGGTTTTTTGCCAAGTTTACGGTGCTTTTACGCCAGATAACGCGGTTAGCGCGTTATCAGCGTTATTTTTTGCGGCATCAATGCGGAAAGTCCCCTCCGTTATGTTATCCAAACAAGCGCAGGAACATTTCACCAGATAAAAATAACGCGTTATCTGGTAACGGTGGGAAGTTACGTTACAAAAATACCGCTGGATAACGTAACGTAAGTAACTTCCCATTGTTGCAACACGGAACCATCAGACAGACAACATCTCCGTGGGCGGCTCCTGTGTTTTTCACTGGAAAAAAGAATGGTAACCTCAGACCTTGTTTTAAATTTGACTATTGAAAGCTTAACGCGGTTACCGTTGAAAATAAGTACCCGCTTCTGTTGACCATGGATCTTGTCAACAGTCTCCTAGACGCGGACCAATTCACTAAGCTTGACCTATGGAACGCGTACGGCAACTTGCGTGTTGCCAAGGGAGATGAGGACAAACTCACATTTGTGTGAAAGGCCGGACATTTTGCGCCGTTGACTGTGCTGTTTGGCCCGACTGGGGCGCTGGGATTCTTCCAATTTTTTATTCAGGACATACTCCTTGGACGCATTGGGAAGGACTTGGCGGCTTACCTGGATGATATCATGATTTACACCCAGAAGGGATCCAACCATGAAGAGGCGGTCCATGGAGTGCTGGATACATTAGGCAAGCATCATTTGTGGCTCAAACCCAAGAAGTGTGAATTTGGAAAAGAAAAAGTTGAATACTTGGGGCTACTTATTTCATGCAATCAACTGCGCATGGACCCGGGGCAAAGGTCACTGCTGTAACCAACTGGCCAGCACCCACCAAAGCCACCAAACTTCAGCAATTCATTGGGTTTGCCAATTTCTACAGGCGGTTCATCAATCATTTCTTGGGAACTACAAGGCTTTTGCACGACTTGACAAAGGGAGATCGGACCTTCCAGTGGGACTCCAGGTGCCAACGGGCGTTTGAGCGCTTAAAGACAGCCTTTACTACGGCACCGGTGTTGAAGATTGCCAACCCATACCGTTTATACTCGAATGCGACTGTTTGGAAGGAGCCGTGTTGTCGCAAGTGTGGTCAAAGGACCGCGAGCTACACCCAGTAGCGCTCCTCTCCAGGTCCTTGATCCAGGCTGAGCGTAATTACAAAATTTTGATAAAGAGTTACTGGCAATAGTGGCATCATTTAAAGAATGGAGGCACTATCTGGAAGGCAACCCGCACAGACTGGAGGCAATAGTGTACACCGACCACCACAATCTGGAGAGTTTCATGAATACAAAGAAACTCACTAGACGACAGGCTTGGTGGGCAGAGACACTTGGATGTTTTGATTTTGAGATCATTTTTAGACCCTGCAGACAGGCCGCCAAACCATACGCGCTGTCCAGACGCCCGGATCTTGCTCCGGCAAAGGAGGACAAGTTGTTGTTTGGCCAACTGCTTTGACCAGAAAACATCACACCTAACATGTTTGTGGAGGTTGCGGAATTTGATTGTTGTTTTGTGGATGAGTTGTTCAAGGCTGAGGATGCGGCAAGGTGGTTCAAAATTGAAGTGCTAGGGGTCAAAGAACTGGAAAAACTGAAGGAGCATTTGACACAGAATTGCTACCCTCAAGGATCCATGATTAGCGGGACTAATAGATGATGTGATGGACCGTCTGGATCGCTGTGAATTCACAATGGTGGAGGGCCTGGTATATTGTCAAGGAGGAATTGAAGTACCAGGGGATTATGGAATCAAAACCGCAATACTACAAAGCCAGAACAACAGTCTACTGGCAGGCCATCCTGGGAGGGCCAAGACACTAGCGCTGGTCAGACTCTGCTTCAACTGGCCGTTTTTGAAGTGATTTGTGAATCACCAGGTGGACGGATGTAGCTCATGCCAGCGTGTGAAGCCGTATGGGACCCTAGAACCTTTACCCATACCCGTGGGCCCGTGGACCGACATTTCTTACAACCGATCACAGATCTACCGGAATCAAAAGGCAACAACTGTATTTTCTCAGTAGTCAATCAATTGACTAAGATGGCGCATTTCATCACGTGCAAGAAGTCAACATCAGCAATCCAACTGGCGGACCTCATGACTCAACACAACAGTGAAGCTGAAACTTTACAAGTATCAGTATTGTGTGTGTATTGTATTGAAATAGATGTATTTTGGATGTATTGGTTATCAGATACAATACATGGTTTTCCAAAACTGTGTATTTGAGTGCCCAATACAATACAATACAGCATGTATCAGGGGAAATGCATGCTGTATTGTATTGAAATACATGTATTTGTGATGTATCTGATATCAGATACAACACACACTTTTCCAAAACTATGTATTGCCAATACAGATACAAATACACGTATTGTATCAGTTCCACCGTTGCTCAACATGTATGGAAGTTGCACGGTACACCCAGAACAATTGTGTCCAACAGGGGGAGCATCTTTGTGTCCCAGATCATGAGAGAGCTCAACAGACGCCTAGGCATACGGCTTTGCCCATCCACAACCTATCACCCGCGAACCAATGGCCAGTCAGAGATAGTTAACAAGGTTGTGGAGCAGTATTTGCGGCACTTTTTCACCTATTGGCAGGACAACTGGGAGGGCCTACTGCCAACAGCTGAGTTCGCTTACAATAACAATGAACATGTGTCCATTGGAATGTCCCCTTCCAAAGCCAACTACGGATTCAAGCTGGCCTTTGTGGGGATACCTTCTCCTGAGCAATGCCTACCACAAGTGGAAACGCGACTGCGGGAACTGGCAAAGGTCCAGGACAAGCTAGCCGCCGGGTTGGAAAGCGCTCAGGAATCCATGAGGATTCAATTTCACCGGGGCGTCCTCAATACACAGCAGTGGAAGGTTGGAAATTCTGTGTGGCTCAACAGCCAGAATATCTCAACAACGCGACCTAGCCCAAAATTGGTTCACAGATGGCTATGCCCTTTTCCCATATTCAAGAAAATATTGTCAGCATTGTGTGAACTAACGCTAACCCCCTCAATGAGAGGGGTACACCCGGTGTTTCATGTCTCTGTCCTTAGGAAACAAGAACCTGAAAAAATTGTGGGCCAAAAAGTGGCACATCCGGCGCCAGTGGTAGTGGAATGCAAGGAGGAATGGGAGGTGGAAGAGATATTGGATTGCAGAAAAAAGGGAAAGAGACGGAAGTATCTAATTAGCTGGAAGGGATATGAGCTGCAACATAACTTGTGGGAACCGGAAGACCATCTGGAAAATTAAAAACGACTCTTGGACAAATTCAGCAAAAAAATTCCGCAAGCAGCGGTGCAACACAGGACAAGGAGGAGATTATGAGGGTTAAGCTTTTTAACCCATGAGGTTTTTTTAATTCTGCCCGGGGAAGAGAACACACAGCCGGGGGCTTGGGCGTGAAAGGCGGGATAGTGTTATGAGCTGCACGCGCGCTGTGCTCTATGTCATGCCTGGGACATGTTGTAGTTAGTACATGTCACAGCCCTTCACCTCAAGGGAGAGCGGAGGAGAGATCCCCAAACTCTCCTCATCTAGCAATCTACATAGTTTGCCACGCAAGACTCAACCCGGTCCTTCTTCCTTAGCTTGATCATAACAATACACTTCCCATTGACTTCTGAAGAATTCATCAATCATTTCCTAATCCACATCTGACTCACATCCAACCCAGAACAACATAAAATTAGACTCTGGCACTCTATGGAGAGTGCATCAAAGTCTCCCCTGGTGCCAATTTACAGTACTTGTTTTTTTTTCTTAGTGGGCTGGTTAAGCATACAAGGAAGCTTCAGAAAACTCCAAATAAATTCACAGATGACAAGAAAAAGCTTTTCTATTGATTGGTCAATTTTTTTTTTTTTTTTTGAAAAAGATGCTTCCTTCACCTGCATTGCACGAATTGTTTGAAAACTTTGCGCACTGCACAGTGCACAGTGCGCACAGACTCAGTAAGTACGCATTTTTATTGAATTATTGTTTTCTCAATAAAATGTTTAAAAACATTGAGCCAAGAAAAAGAAAATCTGAAAAAGCATGTGATGTATAAAAAGTTGGTCTTGTGAATGGTGGTTGAGAATTACATGATGTAGCAAAATGAGGACTGGATTATCCGGTTCTCTCATGCAAGAAATCCTGATAAGTCATCTGGCAAAGCCTCAGGCAGGGACTTAGTTAAGTTTGGGCTGCCCTGTGGGCTCTCATCAAGAGGCTTGTGTTAGGCTCGGGGGAAAGCCTCCTTTTCCTCCAGAGAGGCTTTGTCAAGCTTGGTTTGTGTTGGGCTGGCACTTAAGAGAAACTAGCCAGGCCCGCCCAATAACCTCACGGCCACCACGGGCCGGAGCTCGGGCGGCCCGAGCCCGCCCGGATGCTATCCCAATATAATTGTAACTTTCTCAGCACGTTCTCTGCAATGAAGCTCAGTGCTCCTACACCGGCATCTTTTGGCATCTGGTGCATTGCAATCAATGGGGATTGAGAATTGGTTAAGTAGCTTTCAAGGACGGGACTGGGAAAGCTGATTCAACTTTACTAGTTCACATTCATCTAATGAGGGCGAAGCTAGCAGGATGATATACTTGGTTTGCGAGTTCTCGGGCGAAAAACTTTTGAGGCTTTTAGAAACGTAGGTATATTGGCTATTTGTTGCCGGATGGTTTTTAGCGTCGACGGAAGAGAGTCCAAACCCACGCGCCGAGCACAGTAACAAGGCTGCCTACACCGGCACTTAGCGCCGTGCCGAATACGCCAAGACCAGCAGCTCCGATGCTCTGTGCGATCGCGCAGAGGCTGTACGCTCCAACCGAACCCCCGTAGCTCGCCATGAATTTAGCAGCAAGTGTTCCGGCAACAATGCCTGGTGCTTTAAACCCCGCGATGACAACGAGAACTTGAGCGAGAATTGGAAGGACTGCTCCTCCTATAACAGCGCTGGATGCTAACTTCTTGGTCATACCTGTGAGCAAATTTTCACACTCAGGTCAGGTTGCTTGATTGGCAGTGCCCCTCAACTTTTTCTCCGTGCTTACCGGTATCCATCACGAGATCCTTTTTTTCCGTTTTTTTGAAGATCGGCAGCGGCCGACGTGGAGTTCGGGGGTATCTGGTCAAATTTTCTGCTGTTATTTGCTGTATCACATTGGATTGTAAAATTCAAGCGTCGATTCATGAGCTCTCGGAGTTGGACGAGAAGGTTTAAATCAATGAAGAATGAAAAAAGTTGGAGAGTTACATGTTGGAAAGAAAGAAGTCAAGAGTAAGAGAGCAACAAACGCGAAGATCGTATTGTTAGTTTCTATGCGTGGTGCGGCTCACGGTGCGAATCAAGATGGGGCAGACGCTTCGCATTTGAGTAACTCGAGTGACGTCACGAGTGTCGAGTGCCGATACTTCAAATCGAGGGCTGCTGTCCATTTTACCTGATTTTATGATCTGATAGAAATTTATCAACCAACCAACCTGCGGGCAGTATGGATCAACATCGATATATGTCATTTTCGCTTCGCTCTGTTTGGTTTTTTTGAAGAAAGGGGTACATAGAAAGGGCATGTGACGCCCATCTGTAATGAAAGAGCTCAACAGTTTGACAAGGCTACGTATCCTACAAGTCGCAGGGCAAACTTCTCATCCTGGGACTCACTTCTAAGTTCTCCCGGCATGTAGGTACAGCTAGGTAGCCCTCGCCCACTTGCGTTGGCTAGAGGCTAGAGCTGATGGAGGGTCAGACTTGTCAGAAGCCCTGGAGGATTGAGAGATCTCGGAGGCTCTCGGAGGGCCTCTCCATATTATTATATTTAATTGACTTTCCTACTCCAGGGGCCAGCGGGTTCTGTCTATGTGTGGGTTATTGGCCACGGGTGCTGCGATCTTTCCAAACGCGCTTTGTCCTAACTTCGCTAATTCCCTCCTCGGGGGAGGGAAGCGACCTTCGATTCGGAGGGTCCCTGCGGAACGGCCTCCCTCCACATATGAGCGCTTTGCACTTGCCAAAGTCCCCTGGGCGATGTCGGCTCGGACCCCCCTGGGCTTCCGTACTTGGGCTCACCCGATGCGGGTGCTCTCCGAGGTTTTTTAACCCAAAACGATTGCGCAAGCCGTTTCAAAGCCAGAAACAAAGATAAAAAATCTCTCAGACGTTTTCTACAGTTTTCTGATTCTCCACCGGAGCCGATCTTTCAAACAAGTACCTAAAGGCGGGAAAGTTCTACACGTCACATAGTTTCCACATCCCATGAGCACCAGCTCGCCTCTCCAGTAAACCAGGAATGTTTTACCCCGGTAGCAAGAAGCCTTTCTTGCAGGCGTGCGGTGCGGCCAGAGCATGGAGGAGCTCCCGCCTACTTAAAGGCCCTTGGTACCGGGGAGAAGTCTTGAGAGCCTGAAAGAATTGACGATGGTCACTTTAGAGATGTAACCACTTCGGCCGCCGAGATGAGAAATTCATAAGGTCATGGGTCCCCCGTATCAATTCCTCAGAGGTGTTAGAGATTATGCAGAGTGAATACCGCATTAGTCCAAAGTCTCAGTCATCCAATTGGTGGTATGAAGTGCAAGAATTGGGGCACAGTCGTGTATTTTCACCCCGCTGCCACCTCCGGTTCCTCATCCCTCATCGACACCAGAGACCGGAAACCGACAGCACACATTCTAAGCCGATCAGCGACGCGCTTCTTAAACCGTCAGGTGAGTGTGAATGAATCAAGTTGGAGACCCGAGACTTAGCATATGTAGCTGAGCTGAACATGTGATCAGCGGCGTACTTCTTTACCCTCAGATTTGCTCTTTGTCAAACGCCATCATCTGATTGGACGACTTCGAACAAGTCCGACGCACAAGTTCAAATCGCGCGGAAGTCACCTCCATCATGAACTTGCGCTACATTGTTTTACTTCTTACGCTGGCTGCCACCCTACCTGGAATTGCCCGTGCCCACATAATTTGTAGCTGGTGTGAAAAGTACGGGGCGTATCGTTTTACACGCATCCCTCCACGGCAGAAGAAGTGCGGCTACGTCACAGTCAATACAGAGAATGGAGAGACCAAAGTTTGCGAAGCGGTGCGCACTAGCCTAGTCTATAGATGTGGGAAAAAGACCTGCGGCGGCTACACTGTCCAGAACAAAAAGACTCGCTTAACCGACCACTGCGCGCACATCAACAAGCGGCGTTTCTACGGGCTAGTACCACCTAGACCACGTCGGGGATCCACAAGTACTCAGTTTCCAGTAACACTCGGATCCACAAGTACTCAGTCTCCAGTAACACCCAGATCCACAAGTAATCAGTCTCCAGTAACACTCAATTTGTTCAATTCCTAATGGTTTACCACATAGTCATCAACAACATCTTCACTCCTCCTAGTGCTTGTGGCCAGTTGTTTTGGATTAAAGAACCTCAATACACCAACTGGAAGTGTTCAGGCTTGATCATGTGCTGTAAAGATGTTTTCAGAAAATGATTCCAGAAGCTCAAATATAAATTAGAGATCATTTTTAAATTTTACAAAACATATTTTAATCACAGACTTCCTTTGCAATTCCAAAATGTAAGGGCTGTTGACCCTAACGTTCTAACTCCCGTGTGTGTTTTGAAGAATTTTCTTTGTGCACTGCAGCAATTGCTGCCAGCCAGCAGAGGTGATTTGTCTTGCCTCCGCAAATTCCTTGAGTTTTCTGGAATCCTCTGCATGACACAAAATACAAAATTAAAGAAGGAGGATAAATACCAAGAATGGCTTGATTGTCTGAATCACAGGCTCCTGCCCGGGAATTTTTAGCCTGCCAAAACTTAATTGGCTGGGTAAATAACCCCTTGAGAAGAATTTCCAGGGGCATAAGCAATGTACATATCCAGTTACCATGCTGGTCAAGAAAGGACAGGTGCAGCCGGCTACCAATTTATCCTGGTACAGTTGCGCTAGTTATCTGTCAGTACCAACCCGCGGGCAAAATTTGACAACCAGACACAGACCTGACCTGAGAGTGTAGTAATATTATGGGCCCAAAACTCACATTGACCACATTTTTGGGCTTTTAGAGGCTGTAGATTCTTATTCTATGTGGGCTTGGTGATTTCTCCAGCCAAAAAAAGCTTCATTTTTTTGGTCCCTCTCAATTTTTGGGGCCCCTAAAATTTTTGAAAAATTCCGGGCTCCCCAATTAATGGGACCCCCAAAAGTTGGACCTGAGTCCTGACAGATGACTGGTTCAACTGTAGGTTTCCTTGCAGTTAATGAGGTGAAACCTATTTAACTAATTGATACAGATCAAAAGGGTAGCCATCTCTCAACCTTCCAGTAACAACACAACCCATCCAAAGGACCTCAATCTTTGCCATTTGCATCAAAAATGACCTCAGAATTTGGAATCAAAATGCTGGCTTTCACCAAAACTCATCAGATAAAAACTTGGAATTGGACAAATGAGTACTTATTGTTGCAACAATCACTGTCAAAATCTCAAAAAAACACCAATTTTTCCACTTTTCTTCTTTTATTCATGCCAGCCAATTCCCTCTGCATCTCATTCTGTTTATCCCATCTTCTTCAAAAAATTCTGGAAGGAGCTGAAAATTGACCAATTAGGCCCTATATTTTAGCATTGTTATATGGCAAGGGTTGTAATGAAAGTTTTTGTACAGCCTGATCAATTTTTAGTGGACTGGATTCAGATTGGGTGACATACAGGATGTGATTCAAAAGCTAAATTAAAACTTGCAATCTGAGGTTTCAAATTTAAAAATCAGGTTGCGCAGGTCCCAGGAATCAGGAAAAAAAATGGACCTGGAACCTCTCCTCCGGACCTGATTTCCTTCTTCAAAAAAGGATCCAGGAGATCAGGTCCAGGATCAGGAAAAAGGTTGAAACACCCCCTCAAGGGTGTTTTCACCCATCCCTGATCACACCCGCATACCAGTCATCAAGTGTGAGCCAGAACTGTCAGCCTGCTAGTATATTCAACATACCTTTCACAAGTTAGCTTTGAATTTACTACAGACTGCAATAGTTATCTTTAATTAAAACTATTTTTCACATTCATTTTCATTATTAACATATCTCATGCTTGAAGTAGAGCTTCTTAATCACCTTCTAGTTATAAGCTGTACTTATTTCTACGCTCCTCAGAAATTCAAGAAGAGACAATATTTCACCAAAAATTACATACCTCTTCATCTTAAGATAAATCACCACATCACTTTCTAAGATTGCTGTTCTCATCAAATCACCATATCACTGTTCAGAACATTGGCCTTGAACTTCTCACATTCATCATCTTTTGGGTGTAGGTTCCATTGGATCAAACCCATCTACGACTAGGAGCATCGGGACGACCAGTATAAATTCTATTGAGTGGACTCAATCCAACCTGGAGAGGCCCACAGCTGACAAGCACACACTACTACACACGCAACTCAATGACTGGTTGTGTCTGAACCGGCCATTGAGTGACACAACACTTGATGGCCATTTGGGTCTGAACCGGTCATAAAGTGACACAACACTCAATGGCCGGTGTAGGGACTCTTGTGGGACACTAAATGTTTATTTGGTGAAAATATCCTCTGAGGGGGAAATAAATTGCTAATAGGTTGAAAGGCTATTACAACTTACGGGTGGTTTGAAAGACCTGCCCCTCTAATGGTACTATGCAAATAACTAAGAGTCTTGTAATCAATATTTATAAAGATGTGGCTGATTCCAAGATAGATCTTACTTTTGTATAGTAATCTCTATCAGACCTAGATTCCTCAAATCACTATTCTTGCAGATCTGTTACAACTTCTGATGATGGGGGATAATATAATCCAGTGGGATTAATTATGTAAAATACAATTGTTGTTGATGTTGGGTTGTTGATGAGAAGGTTGGTAATGATCTCTTCCTTAAACAATCTCTTGATAAGGCACTTTAATCAATACTAGAGCTCCTGGTTGCTACTACACTACTACTACTTGTTATAATTGTTGTTGATGAAGTTGGTAATAATCTCTTCCTTAACAATCTCTTGATAAGGCACTTTAATTACTACTAGAGCTCCTGACTACTACTACTACTACTGACTCAAACTTAACACTACCACTACTACTACCACTACCACTAAACTACCACTAAACTACCACTGTAACTAAACTAACCACTGTGACCAAACCTTCCTAGGCTGATGGGGAAAAGTCTGATGAGGGGGGAAAGGGCCTCCTTGTATATTGAAGGGTGAGGGATTTTTGCTCCAGGGAAGCTCCTCATGAGGGATTATTGCTGCAGGGGATCTCAACTACACAGCCTCTCATGCATGTACTGCGCTGCATGTACAAACAACGAGGGGTTTATGCTGCAGGAGACACTCAACTACACAGCATCTGCATGCGTGTGCTGCACTGCCTTACAAACAATGAGGGATTTATGCTGCAGGAGACGCCTCCTGTACATCTTATCTACCTGCATATGATGTGCTTCATGTACAAACAATGAGAGATTTATGCTGCATGAGGCGCTTGAGCTACACAGCACTTTCATGCATGTACTGCGCTGCATGATGTCATGTGTTGCTATGCAACCAAGCCATCTTTCATCCTCTTCCACACACTCTGCATCCACTGTCTAACCTGTTCCATTCCCAATGTTGAGGGTCAAGGCCTCTCCTCCCATCTTGCTCCTTCTTCCCTTCTTCCCCCGCACTGTATTACACACTCCCTCTACTATAATACCTCTGCAATGGGCTTTTGGCATTGTCACACATATGGAACACCACATCCCCCCCCAACTTAATTCTGTCCACAGCATTCGTGACAAATGCCAAAGGAACCTGCTCAACTATTCACTGAAAATAATCCTCAAATGGTCGTGATTTCCGTTTGTCCCAATCCAATACGCCATGTTCCGTTTTCGTGCGTCCAACAGATGTCGTCCTAGTATACCCAAGTGCCAGTCGAAATAAAGAACTCCCAAATTACTGATTCATCTCCCCTCCCTACAAACTAGTTCCAATTCCAAGTGCCCATTGTCAACCTTCACCACTCAATCTCCACTGTAATCCCAGGTGTCATTCTCTGATGCCCATCCACGATCCAATGTGAGACAAAAAAACATTCCAAATTCAACCCCTCTTCTTATTCATTCTAATGACATTGTCCCAAGGAAAAAGCCGGTTTATTCCACAAAAGGTTGTTGAACATTAGTATTCAATAAGGTCTAGACTCCTTTGTCCTTTCCGCATGATACCCACCCAATCTGATTCTTCAGATAGTCCAATCCTGATGCCCGCAATTGATGAACCCCGCTAATCCGCAAATTCCTATCTTGTCCCGTTATTTGGCCTTACATTTCCAACGTCCATTCCACGCCATCCACATCGCCTGTTTGTATTGTCCTGTTCCAAATATCAATTCGTCCGTTCTCCTATCCCTTTAATCTCCTAATGACTGACTAATGCTGTGCTAAATTGCTTGTAATTTGTGTTAAATTGGCCCACCCTATTCCCTCAGCTAAACAAAGGAAACTGTTTGCCTACCAAATGCTTTCCAATATTCTAGATCATTATTGTAAAAGGAACCATATAATCCCACCAATCAGTAATATATATCCTACTGTACTGTCACAACACCTTATGAGTATGCATGTTTCCGCTAATACCGTCCATCCTTGTGATATTCCAATCCGCTCCGAGTCCATATTCACACGCCAAAAGATCCTCAATGCCCTATATCATCACACCAGTCTCAAATTTCTGCCCCATAGGATTACAGATTCATCTATCCTCCCTACTAGCTAGTCCCAGTCCCAGGCCCGTAATGCCCTCTGCATATCCACGCCTTATTCCGCTTCCTCTATATCCGCATCCGTCCAAAAGAAAAGGCTAGCCACCTGCCAGGTTGATTGGGGAAACAAACAAACATTCTTTATCTTCTACGTTTCCGGAATAATTTCATCCTTCACCCGTTGATCAATAACACTATACATTCTCCAAAACTAATCTTCTAGTATCCAATCTCCTAACGTCCACATTATGAATCCCGCTCGTCCTATGTCACACTGTTGGTCCTGTTGTCCCAATATATTACTTTAATAATCCTTCCACGTTGTCCACTTCTTCTGAGAGTTTCTTCCTATCCCAAAGTTGTCCTTCTTGTTGTACTCTAAGCATGGCTTCAAAGGTTGTGTCTCTTGATGTCTGATGTTGCCTTCCTTACTAGAATTCAAATCTGAAGTTTTGAAGTTTTCCAAGACCTGTCCGCTACGCTGTAACTCTTCTTTAGGTTTGAATATGTAATTCCCTAATCTGCCGTACTTTATACTGAGGAGCTAAAGAATGTGTAAACATAGCAGTTTTATCTCTTGCTGAGGAGACAAAAGCAGTTTCATCTCTTGCTGAGGAGAGCTAGGCAGTTTTAACTCTTGCCAAGGAGGCCTAGGCAGTTTTACCTCTTGCCAAGGAGGCCTAGGCAGTTTTACCTCTTGCCAAGGAGGCCTAGGCAGTTTTACCTCTTGCCAAGGAGGCCTAGGCAGTTTTACCTCTTGCCAAGGAGGCCTAGGTAAATGATGAAATCCATGCTCCACTATTGCCTGTCCAAATTTGTGATGTCCTGATATCCTTGCGCGCCATTGCGCGTCGCTTCCTTGAGCTTGCCTCGCTGCAACGCTTCCCTTAGGTTAATTCCGACCGGACCCATTCTTGATTACATAATCTGAACTCGCTTCTCGAGGTGCAATATCATAGTCGAGTCCGATCGTACCGGACCTTGCCGCACTAACCTGCACTAACCCACCTGCTCAACCTATCAACTCCTCACCCCTTTCATCCGCTTCCTTCGCCGCAGGTAAGAACATCATCCTCTATCTCTTACTATTGATATGATTTTAGCATTGCTGATCTGTTTGATTGATGTGTTTGTGTTTTTAAATTCTGATCTTATAGATGCCAACCGCGACTTGTTTAACGCCGGGCCGATTCCAAGGGTTGCTTTGCTGCTCCTTGATTGTGACATTCTCTTCTCCTTGAGATCACCTGACCTGTATAGTTATCAAGACGCTGCCTAGTCCACCGCCGCCGTGCTTTATATCGCTACCGACCACCTAATCTTCGTTTGTCCTGTTTGTTTTACTTGCCCACACGTGCCGTTGCTGACATGAATCTTTTCTCTTTTTCATATCAAAGTCAGTGCCGCTATCAATATTGCAAATGAATCAGCTCCACTGCTATCCGCTCGCCGATCTCCTTGTTTAACTACTCCACCAAATCATATTATCGTATTAGCCTGATCGTCTACTATTCTTGCTAGCTGCGCTGATGATCCCAAGCATCGCGCCATCTTACTATCGCCGTTACTCAGACTGATTCCATCTGTAAGCATCAAGCCCAATCGTCGTACGTATACATCCATCGTCCTTGCCACTCGCCCCCGGCCATTGTACCCGCCGATCTCCGTTCTGTTGTTCCTGTTAGCTCATTGTTGCTCTGTTCATCAATTCTGCGCCTTCCTATGCTACCGACCTGTCTTTTCTACCTCTCACTATCACATGAACCCCCTAAAACAGAAAGAAGCTTGAAATACAACAAACCATCATGATTTCTGGCCCTACTAGCTATTCCCCTACTAAAAACAAACTGAGAATAAGACAATGAATTAACTGAGGAAAGAACAAAATAACTAAGCACGGAAATCCCCACAGTGGGTAATTCTAGGCCCTTCTACTTTTACAAAGTCTAATGTGCAAGCAAACCAAACAAAGAACACATTAATATTTTTATCTTTACTTGTAACTTACATCCCTGATTTTTATGCATTTTTAGCTGTGTCTCTTTGTACAATCAATTATCTTTTTAGAAGAATCTCAGCAACCGCAAGCTAGATGCTCCCATGCCTTCCAAAAAGTGGCATATGATTTCCTGACTAGTTCTTGTTGCTCTTGTGTGGCCCACACCAATCCATATAATCTGAATATTCTCCACAATCCTACCATTCTGGATGCTGCTTTTGCTAAGATTTCACCTTTCTCCTTCTCATTAAGAGCATCCCATACCCTGTTGTATTTTCCATCATCTTCCCAGTGTAAATCCTCCTGGTTACCTTTCTGAATCAACCAATGACCTGGCCAGATAAACTCATTCTTCAGATAACCTTCCACCCCATCACCATTCAACAACATAATGAACCCAATTCGTCCGGCCGTATGCCCTGGAAGCTCTGCCCAATACCCGTTCGCCATTGAAGGAAGTGTTTCTGGGTATATTCGTAAAAATTCTTGGGTGGGAAACCCTTGATCTATATAATCCAATCCTAATGCACTGTTCACCTTGTAGTTGCGTATTCGTCCTGATGAAGTATATGTGGGGCAGTCTGTCCAACTGGTATCCCAATTCAGTACTTGGTCCAAGTTTTCCGTTATCCATCCGTCCTCAGGTTCCCCCTTAAGCTCGACTGCTGGAGGTGCCGTAGTACTGCTAGGTTCAAGGTCCCAGGTATTTTTCAGCTCTACCATTTCCACCGGCGTACCAAAATAATATGAAATCTCATCTGAAGGGGTGTTTGGAGGGCACATTGTTTGTTGTAAATCCTCTTTTGGCTCTTTTCTAATAGACCAGGTGGTACACAATTGATTATTCTCTCCACCATTTATCCCCTTATCCGCTCCATTATAGGTTACGCTATCCGCTCTGTTGTTGGTTATGCCGTCTTCTCCGTTGTCCGTCCCGCTCTCCAGTCCGCCATTGATTAAACTATCCGTTCCTCTGTCTGTTACACTACCCACTTGTTCGTCCGTTCCGCTATCCGCTCGTCCGTCCGTTCCTGAAGTCTGATACTGGCCCACTTGAATACTATGAGAACATTTATCAGCAATCCTTCTAGGCGGTCCCATCTCCCATCCTGGAACTTCTGGAGCACAGATGGGTATACACAACCTCTCTCCATCCCACAACTCATAACTCAGGATTTCTCCTCGTGACTTGGACAACTCCAGACGTACTTTGTGATCCGCCAAAAATGGTCTTCCCAACACTGTATACACTTTGCCTTGAACAATGAAGAAATTAGCCGCCTTGTTGTCCTCCAGGTCTATATGAAATGGAATAGATTCTGCTAAGCCAACAATGGGTGAAGAATGACCGCCAATACCCGTAATATTCATACTGATTTCCCTGGTGGGCAGTTGTAACTGCAGCGCAACCGTTTCTGGCATAATATTCAGTTCAGCTCCACTATCCACTAATGCCTTAATTTTTCGTCCTTGAATAGTTATGTTCACAAATCCCAACGGGCATGCGTAAGTCAAAGGTGCTGTTGGGTGAATTGGACGTCCTCTACAGTCAAATTCTTCCTCAAAGTCATTCCGGTTGCATCTTCCTGAATTCTGTTGTCGATTCGCCATCTTGACCTCTCCTGCCGGCAGATTATTCAAGTCTTGGAGAAATTTTGGTGCAATTAGCAAGAGTTCCTCCAAGGTGAGTGTGAAACTTTGCTTCAGTATTTTCTTCCTTAATCCCCCCCCAACTTTGACTCTATCCACATTCTTCTCCGTTGATTCTTTTGCTGATTCTTCCTCTTTGCTTTCCGCTTCTTTCTCCGGTAGTCGCTCCTGTTCCTGGTTCTCCTCGCCTTCGCTGCTTCCGTCCTCCGATGTTCCTTCCACCCATGCTCCTGGATAACTTGACCTCCTCTTACGTCCTGCTACTGGCTTTTTGTTGGCTTCTTGATTTGGCGCTGGGGGCTTAGGTATAGCTTCTTTGGGTTTTTCCACTTTCTCCGGTTTGGATTGAGTTGGCTGACTTTCTGTTTCTTTCTCCTTTTCTGCATTTCTAGGTGATCTTCTCAAGCCAAACCCAATCTGAATTTCCTCATCCTCCTTGCCGTAATGCATCTCTGGTGGACTCCACATCTCCCATCGGTTAGTCGAAATCATGGTTGCTGTTGGCTCATGCGATTTCTCCAATCCCGTGTTTCCTGCCGCCATATTAGCTCGTATTTCCTCTCCTTCCCTGCTTAACTCAACCCGCTCCGCATACCTCCGTACCAGTTCACGAATAGAGTCGCCTGTGTCGGACGGAATTGGTTCCTTGTTGGGATAATAATAGTTTGGTCCCGACTTGAAAACTGCCCGCTTGGTTATATCTTCGTTCAGGTGTGAACAAAACATAACTGTATGATCCATCTCCTTACAATAGAAACACTGAATTGGTGGCCGTGGGAACAGTGGTCCTCCTGGTCCCACTGGTCTAAATCCTGGTGCTGGCTGTCTTTGTGCTGCTAAATGAGGTGGGAAAGGTCTAGAATTTGGGTTAGTATTCAAGTTAGTATTCAAATCTGTACGTAATTTCTTAATTTCCTCCTCTAATGCCTTTACCTTATCATTGCCCGCCTCTGGCTGGGGTTTTGCTTGAACTTCCTTGTTGGTTTCTGAATCCTTGCTGACATTCTTACCTTTTGTAGTACCCACGTCCATATCCAATACCGCCAATGATGCCTCCACATATTCCTTCAACTGTTCCAACTTAGGTACCAGTGCCTTTCTGTCCTTGGTCTTGCGTAATTTCTTATTATGCGCCATATCACGTGCCACGTCTCGCCGTATCTCCGTTGAAATTGCCTTCCAAAGTGGTTCCCCACTCTCCGTGTTAACGTCCTCGTATCCCATCTTCTTCAAGTATGCCAGTATTTCCTCAAGATCACCTATAAACGACCGGTACTCCTCCTTTGTTTGGATGCCACCCTTGTCTGCATACTTTTCAACCAAGGTGCCTATTGAGCCCTCATTGAATCGCCTTTTTGGTGTTGCCCTTCCCCATTTTCGAATGAGTTCCCTCTTCAGCAACTCCCAATCCCGGTTCTCATGGCCCTCCATGTTCTCAATACATTCACTAATCTTCCGGTCCTTCACCAAGAATGGCAATTGTAAAGCCACATCTTGTCCACCAGCTTTTTGCATTGAAGCTATCTTTTCCACACGCTGAATGAACAACTCCACTTCAGTCCCATCAAAATGTAAGTTCATCTTCTTAGTATCTAGTAAAACACCCTTTTCCTTGTCCACTAACTTGATCTCTGCTCGTGATCTGAACTGACTAGAGTTTGGTGATGATCCAGGTGTTTCCCCCACGCTATCTGTAATTCCTTGAATGGTTGTGTCCATACCCACTGGTCTTGGAGTGAATGGAGTTGAAGTTGCGAATTGGAGTGACGGTCCTTGTTGAACTGGAGTTTCTGGTATAGGTATGTTTTCTGGTGCCTTCTTCTCTGCTAGCCATGCTGCCATCATTTCCTTTAGCTCCTTCATAGCTGCTCGCTGTTCTTGAATAATTGCAGACTGCTCTTGAATTATAGCTGACTGATCTTGAAGTGGTGGATCCATGATGGGTAATCGCTGATATCCAATCAGTTGCTCTTCCAAATCTTCTGACTTGATCACAGTATTCACTCAGAAATTCTCTCTCTTGCTCGGTCAAATCCCCGTATTCCCACTCCCTGGTGTTGTAATCCAGACTTAGATCCAAATCCCGCCACGTACGCCAAATCCTATCCCTTTGGTCACTTGCTGATGATATCCTATCCTCGTCTTGATCCTCGCCGTCCACTCCTGAAATCCTGTTCTTGCCGTTATCCGTTCCTGAAATCCTGTCTTGCCGCCGTCCAACTATCTTGATCCCCCATTAGTTGAAGTTACTGATGATCTGCTTAAATTGGTTGATGACTTGATGATCTTTCCAAAGGTAATCGGCCACTGTTGGGACACCAGATGTAGGGACTCTTGTGGGACACTAAATGTTTATTTGGTGAAAATATCCTCTGAGGGGGAAATAAATTGCTAATAGGTTGAAAGGCTATTACAACTTACGGGTGGTTTGAAAGACCTGCCCCTCTAATGGTACTATGCAAATAACTAAGAGTCTTGTAATCAATATTTATAAAGATGTGGCTGATTCCAAGATAGATCTTACTTTTGTATAGTAATCTCTATCAGACCTAGATTCCTCAAATCACTATTCTTGCAGATCTGTTACAACTTCTGATGATGGGGGATAATATAATCCAGTGGGATTAATTATGTAAAATACAATTGTTGTTGATGTTGGGTTGTTGATGAGAAGGTTGGTAATGATCTCTTCCTTAAACAATCTCTTGATAAGGCACTTTAATCAATACTAGAGCTCCTGGTTGCTACTACACTACTACTACTTGTTATAATTGTTGTTGATGAAGTTGGTAATAATCTCTTCCTTAACAATCTCTTGATAAGGCACTTTAATTACTACTAGAGCTCCTGACTACTACTACTACTACTGACTCAAACTTAACACTACCACTACTACTACCACTACCACTAAACTACCACTAAACTACCACTGTAACTAAACTAACCACTGTGACCAAACCTTCCTAGGCTGATGGGGAAAAGTCTGATGAGGGGGGAAAGGGCCTCCTTGTATATTGAAGGGTGAGGGATTTTTGCTCCAGGGAAGCTCCTCATGAGGGATTATTGCTGCAGGGGATCTCAACTACACAGCCTCTCATGCATGTACTGCGCTGCATGTACAAACAACGAGGGGTTTATGCTGCAGGAGACACTCAACTACACAGCATCTGCATGCGTGTGCTGCACTGCCTTACAAACAATGAGGGATTTATGCTGCAGGAGACGCCTCCTGTGCATCTTATCTACCTGCATATGATGTGCTTCATGTACAAACAATGAGAGATTTATGCTGCATGAGGCGCTTGAGCTACACAGCACTTTCATGCATGTACTGCGCTGCATGATGTCATGTGTTGCTATGCAACCAAGCCATCTTTCATCCTCTTCCACACACTCTGCATCCACTGTCTAACCTGTTCCATTCCCAATGTTGAGGGTCAAGGCCTCTCCTCCCATCTTGCTCCTTCTTCCCTTCTTCCCCCGCACTGTATTACACACTCCCTCTACTATAATACCTCTGCAATGGGCTTTTGGCATTGTCACACATATGGAACACCACACCGGGTGGGTTTGTACCGGCCATCAAGTGACACAACACCTGATGAGTGGTTGGGTTTGTACCGGCCATCAAGTGAAACAACACTCAATGGACAGTCAGGCCGGGACCGGCCTTACAAGGGCATTAATGAGTTTTATTTGAATGTGTCTCCAAGTTGGAGGAAGCTTGTCAACACACGGTGACAGTGACATGTGGTATTCCAACAAGGTTTCACAAGTGGAACTGGAAGGATCAAACTCCTTCCCAGACCCCGGTGGCAAGGGACAAAAGGCATTTGTGCCCAAATTCTTGCAGGTGGAGAACTCCTGGGTGCAAGATCAGGAGATTCTTGCATTTGGGGGTGTTCAAAGTAGACCCCCCAGGTTGGTGTTTTTGGCAGTGTTTTTTTCCCTGGAAATCAGACCTGATCAAGATCCTGTACAACCTAATTTCAACTTTGAAACCCCCTCATATATTGCCAACCAACAGTGCAGAAATACAATTGTGACTTCCTGTAAAAAGGAACCTGTCAGCTGGCTACTTGGTACAAGCCATTATGACAAATACCAACAAAAAAAAAATATAGCCTTGTCTGGAGCCAATATAATTGTTTGATATAATGTCAATTGTAGTGACATCTCATCAAGTTTTGGCAGGACCAATCAGATCTCACATAGGATGTCAGGCAAAAAAACTATTTCCTGGATCACATTGGCTCCCAACAAGGCCTAAGAAATAGAGAGATATTATCAAAAAAGGACTTAGAAAGGTCATGCAAGTCCTCAGCGCACAAATAAAGTGCTCAGAGACTGTCATAGCTGTTAGAAGTGTGCTAATAAATGCCTTTTTCACATCAGCACTGAGGGTTACCATTTTTTTTTGTAAATGGAAGGGGAAACCCTTCTTATTTTTATTGTGGTTGGTTAATCTAAGTTTGTTCAAGACAGACAATCACAGAAACAAACTTCAAGGGTTTCCCCTACAATATAATAAAAAAAAAAAGAAATAAAATCACACCGAACCCAAAGCCCAATCTCTACTAGAGAGATTGCAAGCATTGGGCAGATGACCCCCAGCGCGCCGCATTTAAGGCAATTGCAAAGGGGGGTCATCAAAAATTAACCCTCAAACTGTGCACGCGCAACAGCGGAGGGGGTTGAGTCGGCTCTCTGGCTGGAATTGCAGCGCAGCGAGTCGACTGGCGCTTCGTACCTGCCAGAGGTACCCCTACTTATAGGCACATTGTCTGATGTTAATCTGACCACATCCCAACCGTTCCCACCACAACCACAACACATCCTGCCTCTCCACACCTCACATCAATCTCGGTCAACACCATCGTAGGGCCCACTACGCCCCTCACAACGATTGCCCAAGCTCACACATCACCATGCCGCGTATCCAAGGTCATGCTACAGCCCAACTCTTTCAATCAATCTATCCCCATGACCCAAAAATCGCGGCCGGGAACCCCGCTCCAAGCCCCTCCGACGACCCACGCTCGCCCCTCCGCAGGTCCCGCCCCCATACACCACTGGCGAGCGTCGACGGCGATTGACAGACGACAACCATCTCCGCCGTGCCCGTATTTTGAATCTGGGTACTTTATTCCTTTGCCTCCAACACCTCCACCGCTTCATTTTCATCAACTCCTCAGCCTTCCCCCCTCGCACCAGCCCCGTCATTGTCCACCCTGGCCTTGACCCCGACCTCTCCGTGCCGCCCCACAACCTCTCCGACCACATCCTGGGCCCCGCTCGTCGGCTGGATAGTCATGGCCCCACTCTCAAGCGCTTCCAGCCCGTATGGATCACCCAATCCCCGCTCAGCTGCCGGCTCTCGCCCGAAACCGAGGCGCTTATTTGGATGCGGTTCCTGGACGGAGCCGGCAGGACGAAAGGCACGCTCAAGGTGATGATTGCGCTGAATCTGCATTCGTCGCAGCAGGTGCTGCCGGTGATCACCAATCCGATCCTGACCTCGCTGCGATACCTGGGGGCTGAGAACGTGTATGTGTTGGTGTGTACACCCCGGAAGGACTGGCCCATCTGGGCGCGGTGCTAAGCGGACTGGGCGTGCAACACCACATGCGGTGCGCCAAGGAGGAGACGATCTGGATGGGTGTGGACCGGATCAAGCTGCTCTTGGAGTACCGCAACCAGGCGCTGTTGGCCTTCGACAATGCTGACCGGGCCCTTGACGGGCTCTCCAACCTGGTCTTCATCGACGACGTCTTCCTCTGTGCCCAGGACATCCTTGAGCTGCTCTGGCAACGTCACTTCCAGGGGGCGGACTCGGCGTGCGGGACCGACTGGTGGGAGGCCAAGACGCTACGGGAACAGTACGGCTCGCAGACCCCTCGCCACCCGATGACGCCCGCTTGCATTCGGCGGTCTTCTACGACTCGTGGGTCACCCGCTTGTTGACAGGCAAGACGCTGCGCCCTCGGCTGCAGATCCTGACGGAGTACAAGGACGGCTACGCGGCAATCTGCGGGGCCAAGGAGTCGAAGGTCTTCCAGGCCCGCTTCCACAACGTACTCCCCGTGCCCGTGTATTTATGCTGGAACGACATCGTCGCCCTGGCCCCAGCGCCCTTCCGGGGCCCAAAGGGACTCACCTTCCGCGCCGCCGACCGCCTCACTAACGAGTGTCCGTCCTCCGAGTGCCAGCTCTTTGCATAAGACTTCTCATTAGGCTGCAATAAATGCCTCCTCGTCCCTAATGTCGCCGTCACCTACACCCGCATCATCTACTATGCTGACGGCGTTGTCCGCAGCTCCAATTGCGACAACTGCCCCACGTCCCGTCGACCCTTCCATGGGGCCCCTGATAGCCAATTCTTGGTCGAGAAAATTGACTGGAGCAGCTACCCCAAGCCTGAAATTGTCGTTTGTTGGCCTGTCAGTCTCTCTCTCCTCTTCGCCACACCCTTCATTCCTTGCACTGGATTTGACTCTCTCTCTTGGTTCTTTGTTGTGGTAGGACCCAACCCCACCCACCCACCTTTCATGTGATGCAACCTCTTCCTCATCCCTCTCAGTAGAACTCGATAGACCCGACTGTGTTTGTCCCTCCTTCATTTTGTTTTTTGATCTTTTGCACGTACTCGCTGACTCTTCCCTTCGAAATACAGGTGCAATGGCCCTGGACTTATGTATAACCCTAATCCCCTTTCCTGATCCGCTCAACCCATCTACAGGAAATATTTGTGTTTCTTGCCATGAGCACCCCACTTGTCTGTTCAAAGATGTACATTTACCAACATTTTTCAGATTGAATACAATAACTTGAAAGAAAGCTTATGGATTTGAAAAATAAAATTCTGTTGAGCAGCCTGGGGACACCCTTTTTATTTCTTTCACTGCACACATCCTTCCACCAAGACCTATCAGCCCTGCAGCATAGTCAAATTAGTGGTATGTGGCTGAAATTTCTACCAAATCACATGCTGAATTGAGGAATTGGAGGGAGTGAAATGAAAGCCATCAATGCATCTCTGAGTAAATTGTACAGTTATTTCAAGCTAAACCTTGGAAGTACAGCGGCGAAGCCGCCTTGGCCTCTAGTTTTGTAGAGGAAACCATGATGTTTTAATCCATATTTCACTGTGAATATGTTTGAACTTATACACATAAGGCCCCATTTGGACACCCCGTTATATGTCATAAATGGGCAAATTTATCACATGTCACCCAAAGTTTGCCACCTGTCTCCACCAAATTATTTGAACCCCCAGGGTCATGCGTGATAAATACACCCATTTATCACACATAACAGGACATCCAAATGGGATCATTCTACTAAGCGCAGAATATACCAAATGGGGTTATTCTATTAAGCGCAGAATACACCAAATCATAACACCCTAACCATGGCACCAAGCCAACCAACTTCACGTGTACACTTGCCCTCTGCACGTAATCCCAATGATTTTGAAGCTGGACTCTTTTCTCTTCTAACATGATCAAGCGGAAAGAGGGGGCTCCAATTCAACATATGTTTTCTGCTTGAATGATTACTTGTCAGTAGGAGGTGTATTGGTGCCGTGTTACATTGAGGAGACTATTTGAGGCTCGATGAGAAAAGCTGTTTGAGTCGCAGATATTCTCAAACCAACGTCAAATCTATACATAAGATTATAAGTCTATACATACACCGTTGTAAATGTGTTCAGTTTTTAAGCGGTAGTTCATCTTTGAAAGCTTCCAACTCCGAAGATATCAGCATTCGCTTATGATATTCTTTCGTTTTCAGGTTCTTTTCCAGCGCAGCAGTTGAATAATAATAAGCCACCAAGATCCCACTGCTAGAAAAGTTTTGAAAGTAGCAGGTAGAGGAGGAGAGTGAGGTTATTGGTTGTATAACTGTTCATGTATACGATTTCTGAAGCACAAATCAGAGTATTTGAAGGGATATTATCGGAAAATTGTAAGTGAATTGTTCCACTTACCTCAGTCCTATTAGCGAATAAATCTTGGGTTGTAGCTTGATGAATCGAGTGCTGATAGCCGTGGTTGCCAAGCCAGACGCGATCCCGGCCAGAGTGCCATCAATCTGAGCTTTCTTTATGAGACCATTCAAATCAATTAAACGATGGGTTTTTTTTGATAGGCAGAATTTTGTGTTAGTTGACCAAAAACAAGAAGTGTGGGTTGAAGGGACGGAAATTAACGAAAGCCAGACTACTGCGATCGGTCATGGGGGAAGAGAGGGCAAGCTTACTCTGGTACACTGAACGATCTCCTCTGTCGACAGAGTGTCACTAACCATCCTGACTTTCGACTATACTCAAAAATATGGCGATCGATGGGTTGATGATGAAGTGGGAACTCTTGTTTGAAGATTGCAAACTTGGTCGAAATCTTCCCATTTAAGGGCCCCGGGGCAAAGGGCCGGCGCCCCGTTTAATCCCACGGTGTATTTCTCTACCTACATAGGATGCCTGTGCTGAAGTTGGCAGAACATATTGATAGAACTGGACATGATCCTCCAATAACTCTGGGGTGAATCGTTGTGAAAAGCTCGACACTGTAAGCTCAGGCATAGCAATCAGGTGATGGGGAAACTGGACTGGTGCAGTTGCTCACAATGTACATCAACAGCCATCACCTTGCAAGGGACAAGTTTTAACAAACAGTGGGACCAATGTTCTTTTCCATGGACTAATTTTTTTCTCCTAGCTATACATTTAGAGACTCTAATGATGAACAATACACAGTTCTGGTCACATTACATCATACATACAAACACAAATACATCAACTGGACAATCAATGATTAAAGAGTGCCCGGGACCAACAAACCCAACGACTGGTACGGACTGTAGACACTAAAAAGAATACGGAAACCCCGTCGTCGAAGATGAAAAGCTAATCATTTTTGAAAGAAGCAGAGCGAAGACCAGGCAATTGGAAGAGCTCCCAGAAGCGCTCAGACACGGTCCCGAAGCCGACGGCGTGCTTCTGATCGTAGGCCGACTGGAACCCTCTGATCATCCCGACTACCGTCCCGTTCTCGTTCACTATCGGCCCGCCTGAGCTTCCGTGCCTGGGAACTGCACTCACTATCATCGTGTTCAATGGGTCATACGTTCCTGGCTTTTTTTATCATTACAAAAAAAAACAGGATAGAAAAAAAAAACAAGAGTCGTTAGATGCTGTTTTTGTTAGTTTGTTTTGTTTGTGGCATTTTAGAAAGATGCATTTATATATGTCGGAGGATCGCAAACGCACAGTGGCTTTGATTCCCATCGTATCTTTATATTCAATCACACGACCAAGTTCCCAATGGAACAAGGAGTCGCCGGCATCGGAATTGAGCAGTTGGGGGATGCAGACGGGGGATGAAAGAGGGGGAGGATAAGGGGAGACGGGGAGAGTTAAGAAGGACGCGAGCGTGTCGAGGGCACCATGGTGCTCGAGAGACATGGACGAGAAATCGACCAAGGAATCGACGAGGAAGGCATCGGTTTTTGCTTCTTCGAGGGCGAGTTGGTTCGGTGGTTGTAGATGTGGCGGGGTTGCGGGGAGTTTGATGAGTCTGAAAAAGAGCACGTCGGCAGATGCCAGTGCACTGATGACCTGGCTGACCATGAACGCGTTTCCGAGCTGGTCTCGAGCCAAACATCCCGACCGGACCGTCCGCTCACCATGAGACGTGGAAATGAGGCTTGCGTGTCGGAGTTCATTGGCCAAGATCGTGTTGCTCTGCCAGAGTGTATGCGCACAAGTGGCCAATATTCGCTCCTTCGAATCTTGGCATTCGATCAGAAATCCCGAGCAAGTTATCACATGTTCTTGAGGCGGCAGCTTGATATCGGCTAACTGATTTTCACTGCGTGTAAGGTCTTGGTCTATGGTGATGATGTATGACAAGGACAGTATCCCGGCTCCGTGTTCACGAACTCCTTGCTCTTGGTCGTTGGTCTTTGAGGCTGCAGTGATCCGATCATCGCGTTTGATTTCCGGGCCGGCTAGGAGTCCATCAGTCGGTCGTCCCACAGGATTCCAAGCACCCGTCCTTACTCTTCGAGAGCTTGGGGGATCGGCCTCATATCTCAACAACGCGTTCAACTGAAGGCCATCCGATGCGTCGGCTTGTTCGGAGAGACTTGCGATGGATGTGATCGGCGATGGATGGTCAGATAGGCGCTGGGAGTGGATCCAACCGAGCAGGCGAAAGTAGTCCACCAATCCGTTGACGGAGATCGGTCCGGCTGGGTTGGCGCATCGAGGTGAAGGCAAGCTAAAGTAACGCCGTCCGGAGCCACACTTCGGTCTACCACAACTCGATATTCCTGCACTGCTGTTGAGGAGTGGTGATGGTAATGGTAGTCGAACCAGCCCTTTCGAGGCCATCTGAGGGAATTGCGGATGATCTTTCCAGGTGTCCAGCTCCGTCGACTCCCCCTGCACATTCAATCCACAGATTAGAATACCCCAAGGTGTCCTGGCATCGATGGTCGCTTAGCTGTAAGTCTCTTCGGGCTGTCGGCTTTAAGTCCGTTTGGCCAATCGTTCGCCATTGTGAACAAATACACGCCCAAGATGGAAAGCTCCAAGCTTTATTAATCTTCCACATAAATATTCCCACCACGCTATGCTATCATGATCAAGACGAATGCAAATGGAGACCTATACCACCGTAGAGCTTTGAAGTAGCTGATGGAGAACTTTTCTTAGGGGATTGTCAACCCACTCTTATCCTCTTGACGACATTAGGCATTATATACCACAATTTAACGGGCTTCTTCATCCCCCGGTCTCCATAGCTCAGTGGTTTAGAGCGGCCGCCTGCAGTAAAATGGCATAGCGGCAGGTCACGTGTTCAAATCACGTTGGGGACTTGGCAAAGGAATTAACTTTTTCTCCATTGACCTTTCCCTCCAAAACCTGACCAAGTCCCTCGCTGCTGTGGGCGTGACCTCGCGAGCGTTCGACAGCCCTCGGAAGGAGGGATTTGCGCCCTATCACCCCTTTTTGCGGGCTAGATTCTAAATTTGGGTGGAAGGAGTTTTCAGATGTTTATAATTCCTTGCTTCCACAGTTTTCTCAAGATTAAGGCCCCGTTTGGAGCCAATAAAATATAGGCAATATAATCATTTGTAAATTCAATAAAAAATACAAAACTCAACATAAAGAATTCAATTTTTTTTTGTAGGAAACCTACAGTACTGGTCTCATCAACTATGAAGTCAGATTTAACTGATTCAGCCATCTTACTATGAAGTCAGATTTAACTGATTCAGCCATCTTCAGCACCATAATACCATTATATTGCTTTGTTTTGGTCAAAAGCAATATAATGGTACTACAGTACTGAATATGGCTGAATCAGTTGAATCTGACTTCATAATTGAAGAGACCAGTATTGTAGGTTGCCTAGAAAAAATATTTGGAGGTTTTAGTTGAATTTTGTAGTTTTCATTGAATTAACCAATGATTATATCACCTATATTTATATTGGCTCCAAACAAAGCCTAAAATTGCTGAGATTGAAGACTAGCTTGTGCATGTCCAACCTATAGGATCTGAAGGCATTCCTTCCATTCCAAATAAAAACATCAAATCCACCCAAGCTATGGATTTTGCACTGAGAGGGTCTGTGCTCACCAACTCTGTTTCCACTGTTGGCTCTTCACCAGAGCATTGAGGGGATCATTGGCAATATAAAAAATTGCACTATTTTCTGCAGCATCTTCTGATGAAAGTGAGCTAACAAGATAGGGTGGTAGGTGAGCTGTAGAAAAATTAAACTCAGGGGTAAGTCCCTCCTGACAGAGGCTTGCTTTGCAAGTTCACCCCCGAAGTCTTGAGGGACTTTGTCAAGTTTGTGCTGAGTTAGCCCTTGCATGCTGTGGTGCATCAGATACCCAGACAAGCGCATGGGCAGGCAATGCGGAAGCTGCACAGTGACTGCGGATGTACCTCAACAAACCCGTCTGGGTGTTGCAACACTGTTTGTGACAATTAACACTTCACCATGACACAGGGTGTCAGTGGAGGACTTCCTGTCAATCTGGAAAGTCAGATCTGAGCCAAAAGATTTCAGATTTCAAAAGGAAATCTAGGTCCCAAGGATCCCCAAAGTGATCCAGAGTTCCAAATTTCTGATTTCCCCCTGAAATCTGAAATTTCACATCTATTCAAAGTTTACAGGAAGTCTTCTAGTCCTCCAGTGAGGGACTTCTGGGACCTCAGCAGGTGTTGGTTGGTGGTCACTGGACGACTTCCTGCCAATCTGGAAACCCAGATTTTTCCAGATTTTGCAGGGAGGCAGATCTAGGATTTGGGTCAATCAAGCCCAGATTTCCCCGCAAAATCTGGAAAAATCTGAGTTCCCAGATTGACAGGAATTCCTACACTTCCTGTGAAGATCTGTGGGCCTCCCAAAAGTGGTCTAAAGCCCAAAAAGCTAGATTAGCCTGCAAAACGCTCAACTTTCACTGCAAAAAAAACTGTGTCAACTGTGAGCAGTTGACATGCGGCAACTCTGAGGAAGCTTGTGGTGTTACACCAGCCTTACTCAAGGTTTGACTCAACCAAAGCTTCAATGCACAGTCACTGTGCACCTTGCACAGTGACTGTGCCAACAAAGGCACTTCTGCATTCATGTGGAGTTACAATGGCAGCTTGGCTTGAGTATCCTGCATGTCAACTGCAAGCAGTTGACCAAGTTATTTTTGCAGTGTTTCTGGGTCCAAACCAACATACGCAGGCATAGCAGATTGCACGGGAAGTCCTCCACCTGTCTTGGCCTTCAGGGAAAGAGGAAGGCAAGGTGGGACAGCTGAACCACAAGAAGCCACAGACAGCTAGCGCTGGAACCCGTACACTGGCACAGCGAGTATACCTGGTTCCGTGGCAGTGGGTGCGGGTCACGGCAATACCCGTACCCAGGCAGGAATGTACCCGTACCCAGAGGGAATAAACCAGCCGGGCGGGGGCAGGGAAGTGATTCTGACTGAAGAATTTGTTCCTTGTGGTGAACTGTATATTCAGTTATATGATCTCCAGATTTTTATAGCATCAGTCCCTGTATTGAGATCATTTATTCAGATTCACTCTGCTTTTTTATTGCTCAAAAATCTGACTCTCATCTTATAATATAATGATTGATGGCTCTATCTTCTGCTCATTTTAAGAATTGAGATGGTCATAGTTCAAGGTGTCCACCAGGAAAAATCAATTGTCACCAGACATCAGGTGACATCAAGCAACAACAAATGTCACTTTTTTCCAGCTCTGGTGCTACCACAAATAGCCTACAATGGCCCCTTTGTTTCCTACAGGGGGCTGTCCATGCGGCCAACTGTGCAGCTGGTGGGTAGCTCAGTGGAATCAGGCTGATGTCACCTGTAGTCTAGTGACACTTTATTTTTCCTGGTGGTCTCTCCATCATATTTTATCACAATCTCAGGATTTTTGTCTATCAAATAATCTACAATTTTCTATCAAAATTACCCAGGGAGGACTAGATTCAAAATCTATGAGGAAAGGGGAACCTGAATTCAAGACAAGGTTAAAACTAAAATTTAAAAAATACATAGGATAAATGAGTTGAAAATGAATAATAAAGGCAGGATTTTGGCAACCTGCACTGGTTCTAAGGCTGATATTGGGCCATAAACATCTATTTAAGATCTATTTTTGATAGGGTTGACAATTGGGCCGGGTGTCCAACAGGCCGCCTGAACCCAGTCGGGTTTGGGCCGGGCGCGGACAGTGCTTTTGTGGAAATATTGAGCTTTGGCCCGGCCTGTTAAAGTTGCTAAACGGTGCGGGTTGGCGCGGGCTGCCCGTCTGCCGCCTGTGGGCTTTGCCTTGCTCATCTGGTGCGACCAGAAGCTCAGATGATAAGTGTGCCATCCCAGAATCCAAGACCCGGTCACAGGACCTTTGAGAAAATCTCCCTTTTCTGCATTTACTGAGTTGAACAAGGTTGAAAAAATCCATAGGAAATCCTGTGAAAATCTAATCTTCATGAACTATGTGCCCTTCACCTTGGCAGCTTGGTGTACAGACAGCAGCCAATCCAATGCACCGGGTGCCAAATTAGACCTCTACCTTGAGGAGAGGAATGTTGGCATAACCAGTGATGAACAGTTTGATCTCCTCAGCTGGTGGAAGATCAATGCCTCCCGCTTTCCAACCCTTTCAAAGCTCGCCAAGGTAATCTTGATGTCCCCGGCGACCTCTGTGGCATCAGAATCAGCCTTTTCAACTGGGGGGCGTGTCTTGGACAACTACCAAAGCCGCCTGAGCGACAAAACCACCAAAGCACTCTTATGCACTCAAGACTGGATTAAGAAGTAGCCTCTTTTCTTCTTTCTTGACTACTTTATTTTACATTCTTTTCTATAAATTTTTGCTTGTAGCTGCCCTAGTTACATAGTACATGTCTTCGAATTGTAAAATACATGTCTCCTCCTCCAAAACTACATTTTTTGAGGGTCCTTCTACCTGGCCCGTGGGCCCCCAGGGGGCTGCCTGTGGGCAGCCTGCCATTTGGCCCGACGAGGCGCCGCTGGACAGCCCGTGTCCGTTTCATTGCGGACACGGGTTTGGGCCAGACAGCAAAATCTGAGGTTTTGGCCCAGCCCGGCCTGTCCAATCAAGTCGCGGGCTGAGGCAAGCTAGCCCATGGGCGGCCCAAACCCGCCTAATTGTCAACCCTAATTTTTGAAGCCAAAATGGTGTGTGCATATTGACTGCCTTTGAAACAGGCACATGATTTTGTTTTGGGTGGCACAACTGATTTTGTTCCAGGCCCACTGTATCCTTCATCTCTGGTAACCCAGATCCACACATATGGTGTTGCAAGCCCACCTGGGCATGCACCAAAGTTTGGCCAAAAAAATGCCAAGCCCACATGGCCAACCTTAAAGCCCGCTTGGCCAAGCCCAAAGCTTGTGTGGCACAATACCGACTCCGCTTGGTACAGCCCAAAGTTGGCAATTTTGGGACAAAGCCTGGGCCAAGTTCAAGTGAGGGAGCCACACCACCAGAAGCTGGGCTGGCCATCAAGAAGAGAAGTTTCCCTCCTTGATAGTTGTTCTACAAACCAGACATCAAGAAGGGAAGAATCCCTTCTTGATGATTGATCAAAAGAGAAAATATTGGCCCTACGCTGGGAAAAAATAGCTATGATGATGATTACAAATAAGGAGAGAAGCCCTACACTGGGCAGTGAGAATTGATTGATAGAAGACTAGTACATTTTGTGAAAAGGGCTCATGACCTGATGTGGATTGCATCATGACAAACCCACACACACTCTAGTGTCTAGTGAGCCTCAGGGTGTAAATGAGTCAGGCCAACCCAAGAACCGTTGGGTTTTGGGTTGGGTTTGGGCATGTCCTTAAAGAAATGACATGACCCAACTATGAGGCCTTGAACAGTCAATTTGCGGCATAAAGATATAAACTGTAGTAAAATAGCACGTGAAATATAATGCAAAAGTGATGTGTCACAAGCCAAACTAGCCGCACCAGTAAGCCTGCTCTACCGGTCTATATTGATAAACCTGGATAGACAGCAGCATACCATTAAGCGCACTCTTCTCATTTTTGCCAGGTGCTAAACAACAAATATAACATATGGAGGATTTGAGGATAAAAAAAATAACCAGCAACCAAGAAACAACACACAAAGAGCTGGATTTGTGTGTGATGGGAGGAGAGAAGAGACCAGAAGTTTGATTACCCCAACAGCTATATCAAGGTCTAATAAAGAGAAAATTGGATGTTTTGCAACAACACTGAAACAAATACAATACATGGAGTGTATCTGGTAAACATTTTTCATTGAAGATGGAGACCTAAATGTCCTATTTTTTGTTTTCAGCCATCATATACATACAGACTTACTTTGCGCACTGCGGAAAACTCTTCGCGCACTGTGGGGGTCGTTGTCTCGACGTCCAGCCCACAGTGCGCGCTTCTGCCACGGCTCTTCGCGCACTGCATTTTCCGCCAAAAAAATGGCTTGCATTTCTTGAGATATTTTTTGATGAATCAATAGAATGGCTTTTTATGATCCCCCTAAAAAATAATCAAGTCATTTAGGGGTCTCCTTGAGCCTAGAGAAAATTGACATGAAAAAATCATATTTTAATGCGGCAGGGACCTGTAATACCGCTTCCTGTGCCCCAGTAGCCCCAAAAATTTCACAGTATCATGGAACATGTGCAAATTCATGACCTGATAATTTTCAGAATTTTTCCCAGAGATATAAGGGGTGCGCGGCAGGCTTAGTAGGTAAATTACTGCTAACTGTATAGCTTTTTTGTTACACACCCAAACATTCCCAAAATTTCAGAAATGTTTTCATTGTGGATATTCTCCGCGCCATAAATTTCTTGGCAATAGTGTGTCATGATAACATGAGATGTAGTGCGGCAGGCTTAGTTGGAAAATGACTGCTAACTTATCTCATGTTTTAATGACACACTATTGCTAAGAGCTTTATGGCGCGGAGAATATGCAAAATTGAAACATTCCTGAAAATTTCAGACTGTTTCAGTGTGTAACACAAAATCTATACATGTAGCCGCCATTTTCCTACTAAGCCCGCCGCGCACCCCTTATATCTCATGTTATCATGACACAATATTGCCAAGAAATTTATGGCGCGGAGAATATCCACAATGAAAACATTTCCGAAATTTTGGGACTGTTTGGGTGTGTAACAAAAAAGCTATACAGTTAGCAGTAATTTTCCTACTAAGCCTGCTGCGCACCCCTTATATCTCATTTTATAATGACACACTATTGCTAGGAATTTCAGGGAATTAATTTGAAGCATATTTCTCTGTGCTCTCAAAATTTTGTACATTTGTTGTGTGTAACAAAAAAGTTATACATATAAGCAAAATAATAAATGCAATACCTATTTGGGCTAAAGGAAAGCTGGTGAAAATTCTGAAAATTATCAGGTCATGAATTTGCACATGTTCCATGATACTGTGAAATTTTTGGGGCTACTGGGGCACAGGAAGCGGTATTACAGGTCCCTGCCGCGTTAAAATATGATTTTTTCATGTCAATTTTCTCTAGGCTCAAGGAGACCCCTAAATGACTTGATTATTTTTTAGGGGGATCATAAAAAGTCATTCTATTGATTCATCAAAAAAAAATCTCAAGAAATGCAAGCCGATTTTTGGGGGGAATGCACAGTGCGCAAAGAGCCGTGGCAAAAGCGCGCACTGGGGGCGGGACGTCGAGACGACGGCCCCCACAGTGCGCAAAGTAAGTCCGTATACATAATAAGGGCTAAAAACAAAAAGTAGGACATGTAGCTCTGCATCTTCAATGAAAAACGTTTACCAGATACACTCCATGTATTGTATTTGTTTCAGTGTTGTTTGCAAGCAAAAGAATAAATTTAGGGGGATGATAAATGTACCCGGGTATTTCCGCGTTTGTACCCGGTTTTTGCGTACCCCCTTTTCCGCGTGCGTACCCGGTTTTTTTCTACTCATTTCTACTCCACACAAATAATACCAAAATTCATATAAAATGATGAAAATAATTATCATGCAATCAGAATTGAAAAAAACTCAATTTCCCAATGATTAATTAGTTTGTACCTGGTTTTTTGCGTACCCGCGTTTCTGGGGTAAATACTAAGGGGATAATTTTTTTCTTAAATGCCCCAGCCGCAAAAGAAACTTCAGGGCACTTATAATTGTGAATATTCTACATTACCTGAGATTTTTAGGATTTTCTTGGAGTGCGCGGTGGGCTTAGTAGGAAAATTCCCGCTAACTGAATAACTTTTTTGTTAGATTTCCAAACAAGCTAAAAATTTCAGGAATATTTAAAATATGTATATTCTCCATGTCCTGAAATTTTCAGCAATGGGGTGGCATAAAAACATGAGATATAAGGGGTGTGTGGCAGTCTTAAGGGGAAAAATACAGCTAATTGAATAGCTTTTTTGCTACATATCACAGCAGTCTAAAAACTTGAGCGAACTTTCAAATATGCATCTTCTCCATGACCTTCAATTTTTAGCAATGTTGTGGCATCAGAACATGATTTATGTGGGGTGCGCAGTAGTAGGTATTATGACTACCGGGAATCCCTTACATCTCATGTTATAATGCCACAACATTGCTAAAAATGTCAGGCCACAGAGGATATTCATATTTGAAATTTCACTCAAGTTTTTAGACTGCTGTGATATGTAACAAAAAAGCTATTCAATTGGCTGGATTTTTCCCCTTAAGACTGCCGCACACCCCTTATATCTCATGTTTTTATGCCACCCCATTGCTTAAAATTTCAGGACACGAAGAATATACAGATTTTAAATATTCCTGGAATTTTTGGCTTGTTTGGAAATGTAACAAAAAAGTTATTCAGTTAGCGGGAATTTTCCTACTAAGCCCACTACGCACTCCCTGAAAATCCTATAAATTTCAGAGAATGCAAAATATTCACAATCATAAATGCCCTGAAATTTTTGTGCGTCTGTGACATGTAAAAAAAAAGTTATTCCCTAAGTATTGTCCTTTGTAGAAAGCTTGGACTCGAAGACCAGTTTGCTGTGCAAAAATATGGGCTTGTACGTTTCCCTTTTTTATCTGCTGGGCGGTTTTTGGCTTGTGGCATGAATGACTGATTTTCTCCACCATTCCCAATTTGGCCCCCCTACCCAGGAAATGATCTCCTCGGTGATCGTAGCGCCAACCTCCCAGGCTGCCAAAATTCCAGCCATCAAAAGTTTTGAAACAATTGGGATTTGAAAAAACCTCTAAATTCTTCAAACATTTTCGAAATGTCTTGGTTGGGGATTGATCTGTTTGGGAGGGAACACCCACCCCCGGGTTACCATTCCGCCTCCAAGCTCTACCGAATTTGCGGAATTGGTTCACCACCAGCAGTATTGACGGTAAGGAAGGCTAACTTTTATTCATTCCTGGACTAATTTCTAGATTAATCAATTTTTTCCAATAATTATTCCAGCCGCAGGTGATCAATTGCAGCACGAGTTTTTGGCTCTTTTACCCAATGTCTGCAAGAACCTCAGCCAAAAATACCTACGGGACAATCAAATCCGCGAAAAAGTTTATGATCCAGGTCTCTGCTACATTGACCCTTGAGGAGTTTTACAAGACCGTCGCACAAGCGTGCAACAAGCAGTTTGATGGTGCGGCGCAATTGATTCGTGATGCTCTCAAAACTGGCTACCCGCCTATGGATTGGAAGATTTCAATGAATCTTCCAGCTGCCAATGAATTCAAGGCGATTTCCAATTATCAAGTCAAAGACGCTGCGACCTTCACCCACTGGATGGCTACGGTCCTCTCCAACTGCAAGGACCATACAAAGGCAAGCCTGGATCTTGCAATGGTCAACCCAGAGGTTGTTGCCAAAGAAGCCAAGGCTGTTGTTGAAGTCAAGAGACACCTTGTGACCCAAAAGGCTGCTCAAACGGCCTCCTTGAATCCGGCAGATCCATCGATGAGGGCTTTGCCAGGTAATTTCAATGCAATCAACGTGATTGTCAATCAAATTTTTGCCGCCCACCCACCGAACCTGAAGTACAAACAAAAACTACCTGTCTACATTGATCCCACCAATCCAACCCAATACAGTCCTCTCACTTAGACCATTGTCCAAAAGTGGGTGCGAGCAATTGTGAGTACAAAATCTGACCTTTTATTCCATTTGGATAAATACTAAACACATTTTGTATCATGTGTTGTAGTTTGAAGGGCAGGACGGAGTGACAGTTGAGACCCCCCACCCATTTTGAAGTTTGAGATGCTTTCCGCCTGAAAGAAGCGCAAGCTCAGTGACAACTCAAGCAGCCAGATCGACAGCCTTGCCGTGGATTCCAATACCTCGTCAGTAGTCAATCTCAAAGAGAACCTCCTGGACGAATACCTTGAGTTTGTCAAGATTTGTGTTTGCAAGAGAGAGGGCATCGTTTGTATCCTTGTAGACAACAAGGCCAAAAACCCCAAGATATTCCAATCGAAGAATATCACCCAAGAAATCATGAAAGGCTGGGGTCTACACAATGTCTTCATCGCCCAGTTACGAGATCATGTGCAAAAGTTTTAAAAATTGAAGTTCTCTCAATAGTCTACTCACTAATCTGAAAATAATTACCCCTTCAAGCATGCTAGTTTAAAATACCCAACCATTTGTAGCCTTAAAAAGAAATTAGCTTGTTTTTTTATATATATCCGAGGGCATTAGTTCTAGCTTAAGACTTTAAACACCACTCTTGTGGAGAGCCTCACCTGTAACCAAACAGGTTACTAAGTCACTTGCAAAAAAAACCATGGTCGCGGGTGAGAAACCGGACGCTGAGGACTAGTGACGGGTGAGTTTTTTCCTCCTGGAGCAGAGAGAAACAGGTGCCGCCGGCATGGCAGCGGAGAAGATGGGAGCTAGCGCTACCTTCTTCCAAGAAGGGTGGGTGGGAGGAAAGAAAAAATTGCTGTCGGTAAGGGACAGCTGGAGATGTGGATGAGAAGAAACAAGGAAGGTGTGTGAGAGTTGGGGAGCAATGGCGAGGGAAGCAGCAGGAGATTCAGGAGCAAACAACTGAACATCTAGCTTGTATTTTTCATACATTTGCATAGCCTGACACATTTGTTAAATCCTTAACAAAAACTGTCAGTAATAGTAGCCTTAAAGAGATGAATTTGAGCCCCTTGGCTCAATAACTTGAGCATATCAAGTGGTTTGCATTCCACATTGTTTATGCAGCCCATCTAGTGTTTCAGTGTCCAATTTTAGGACCTGTTCCAGATGATGATGGAGAGAGGGATTGGAAGACGGAGCAGCCGGGTTTGGGGGCAGATGGTGGTCGATAGTTTCGCCCCGAAGGGGATGATTGACCGTGGATGCGCCGAGGATAGCCTCGGCTTTCTCGAGGATCACTTGGGTCCCGATCGTCAATCAAGCGCCCAGCTTGAGCACTTCTAGGGTTGTGTTCTTGGCAAACGAGCTCGTGCCTTTCTGGATCCCGCGACTCCCGGCCATCTTTCTTCTTCATCTCCTCCATTGGCAGGAGCACCAGATCCGCAATCCCCACCCCCAGATTCACCACCAATCGCACCGGCGCGATCCCTGAGATCACATCCGCTAATTGGTTCGCTTTCACATCCAGCGTCCAGATCTCTGGCAATAACTCTCCTATCTTACTAGCGCGTGAAATCTGGATCAATATGCCAGTAGGTAAATGACAATTCAAAAAACTAAACTTGTTCTGCGCCTCAAGCAGATTCACTCACCCCGGTCAAAGTGACATGTCTTAGAACCATATCAGAGCCTTTGAAGTGGAAGAAGTTCATCAACTCGATTGTTTTGCCTTCCTTGAGCGCCATATAATTCACGCGCTTTGGTTTATAATCCAGCTTGATGCAAATCGGGAGGATCTCCACACGCTCTGCAAAAAGAGGATGAGCCTGATTGAGAGCTTATCACGGATTACAACAAGCAAAACGAATACGGATCTCCGGCAAGCCCATTCCTTGATGGGCCATCCGGACGACGGCAATTTTTGTGGCGGGGGCGTAGGCACGGAAACCATTGGATCGGATCTTAGTGATGGCTAGTTGGAGGCGGCGTCGTCGAGGGAACCGGGACGGGATATCAATCAAAACCCGGCGGGATGGAGCGGGCTCTAACACAGCCTCAGGATATGACCATCCAACCGGGCTGGATGAATGACGTCATCATCCTGAGGCTGTGTGTCAAAAACGCCGGCACAAACCGCTGCACAGCTGCTCAACCACATAACTTTACCGGGTGCACTTTTCCGGGAAGACCAAGCTTTATTCAATTCACAATATATACCCCAGAAAAGGGGTTATGCAAAAAATAATTAATTAATTAAAATTTGGACCTACTTCGCACAGCAGCAAAAAACTCTTTGCGCACAGAATCGACCGTCCCCCAACGTCAAGCCTGCTATGCGCGCAAGCCAAAAAATACTTTGCACACAGTGACTTCCCCCAAAGGAAGGAGCAAAAAATATTGGATTTTTTGAAGGTGTCCTTGTGATGCAAAAAAAAAAAATCATAATGTTAATCCAAAAAAAAGGCACCCGCTACCCCAATAGCCCACCCTGGGGCCTTTGTACCTGCTCAAACTTAAGTGGTCGGGTACCCAGCCCCTCAAAAATAAAGTTCAAGTGGCAGCATCTCCGGGCCCGGCTATCCCCCAGCCGCTGTGCCAATGGCCGGAACAGGCCATCAAGCGGAGTTGCACACTCCCCCGATGACCAGCCAGCACATGCGTGCATGTGGCACAAATTACCGGTCATCAAGGGGATTATGTACTCCTCTTGATGGCCAATCTATCCCAGTCATTGAGTGGAGTACATACTTCCCTCAATGACCGGGTCTGTTCCGGTCATCAAGGGGAGTGCTCACTCCTCTCGATGACCGGAGCAATTGGGTCATTGAGGGGAGTATGTACTCCTCTTGATGACCGGGTCCATGCCGGTCATCGAGAGGAGTACATCCTTCCCTTGATGACCGGGTCCGTTCTGGTCATTGAGGGGAGTGTTCACTCCTCTTGATGACCGGAGCAATCGGGTCATCGAGGGGAGTATGTTCATCAAGAGGAATGTTCACTCCTCTTGACTACCGGAGTAATTGGGTCACCAAGGAGAGTGTACTCCTCTCAATGACCGGGTCCATGCCGGTCATTGAGAGGAGTACATCCTTCCCTTGATGACCGAGTCCGTTCCGGTCATCAAGGGGAGTGTTCACTCCTCTTGCCAACCGGAGTAACCAGGTCACCAAGATCCGGTCGTCGAGAGGAGTGAACATTCCTCTCAATGACCAGAATGGACCCGGTCATCAAGGGAAGGATGTACTCCTCTCAATGACCTGCATGGACCCGGTCATCAAGAGGAGTACATATTGTGATTCCGCTTAAGCTTGAACAATTCAAGATCTTCAGTGGGCTAAAGTTATGGCCTTTGAGCCACAGCACCAGTAAAAGTTTGGCTTTCTGACCAACACAGCTGCAAACTTGGCATGTCAGCCCCCTATTGTTGCCCAGCGGAAGGCTGAAAACCTGAACTTAAATGTCAGGATTCCATGATTTTGAGTCCACAGCTCAAAAATCTGTCCAAGCATTCCTGGAATCACAATACTCCCCTCGATGACCCAATTGCTCCGGTCATTGAGAGGAGTGAACACTCCCCTCAATGACCGGAACGGACCCGGTCATTGAGGGAAGTATGTACTCCACTTGATGACTGGGATAGATTGGCCATCAAGAGGAGTACATAATCCCCTTGATGATCGGTAATTTGTGCCCCATGCACGCATGTGCTGGCCGGTCATTGGGGGAGTGTGCAACTCCGCTCGATGGCCTGTGCCGGCCATCGGCATGGCGGCTGGGGGATAGCCGGGCCCGGAGCTGCTGCCCCTTGAACTTTATTTTTGAGGGGCTGGGTACCCGACCACTTAAGTTTGAGCAGGTACAAAGGCCCCGGGGTGGGCTATTGGGGTAGCAGGTGCCTTTTTTTTTTGGATATTAATCATGTTTTTTTTACATGACAAGGACACCTCCAAAAAATCCAATATTTTTTGGAGAGGGCAGTTAAGACCCCCTCTTTTGATTAATCAAAAAAAAAATTGAGAAAAATCCCCTCCTTTCAGGGGAAGTTGCTGTGTGCGAAGTATTTTTTGGCTTGCGCGCACAGCGGGCTTGACGTTGGGGGATGGTTGATTCTATGCGCGAAGAGTTTTTTGCTGCTGCGCAAAGTAGGTCCGTAATTAAAATTGGGGTTTTTGGTATTCTGATTGCATGATAATTTTGTTCATCATTTTAGACGAATTTTGATATTACTTGCGTCACGTAGAAATGAGTAGAAAAAAACCAGGTACGTACGCAGAAAAGGGGGTACGCAAAAACCGGGTACAAACGCGGAAAAACTGGGTATGTTTATTAACCCCCTAAATTTATATGTAATGAGGCAGATAGACAAAAATAATTACATAATGGCTTGCTAAACTTTTGAAGCCAATCTCTGTTTTGTTTTTAACAGAACAAAGAGCAAATGGAAGCAGGCCCAAGCAAGCCAATAAAAAAAAAGCAGACAAAAATGAGTAACAAAGCTGATTGAAAGACAGTTAATTAGTATTCCTCGTTGCATTGAGCTAAGAACAAGGTAATCGGGGGGAAGGGGGTAAAAAAGAGATGAGAGATAAGGAGGCACTACTGACTTGAATTTCTTGAGGAGTGAAGTGCAAGATGACGCCCAAGACTTTCACCAATGGGGCTGCGATCGCCACCGCCGTCGAAAAAAAAAAGTAAGGGCCCCTTTCCAAAAGACGGCATCTGTGGAGAGAGAGAGGAAGAGGACGTCCGCGCATTTCTTTGTGTTCGAGGAACTGGAGGAGTGTGTTTCGGAGATACTCGAAGTTGAATTGCGCTTCGTCATCGAGCGCCGGGTTGTCCAGACTGACAAACGACGAGGCAGGGTCGACAAGCGTCGAGGACTGGGGAAGAGGCGGCGTGATGGGAGGGATGTGGGAGGCATGGGGGGAGGGAGAGCAGGAGGGTGCGGAGGCGGGGTGTTGCTGATGGGTCGGACTGGGCAGCATCGAATCCAAGGGCCGGGCTCCTCGTCGTTGTGGGTGTGGCCGGTAGTTGAGACGAGCCGGTGGGCGGTTTCGGTGACAAATTGGCGAAGTAGCCGACGCCTTCTTTGCGCACGTTCTACTCGATGTTCCCGCGCATGAACAGGCCCTTCACCTCGTCCACCTTCCGGATCTCGTTCTCCCGCAGCGATTTGTTCTCCGCTCTCGTTCTGAACTCTCCTCCATCTCCATTCTCCTTCGTGCGAGCTCTTCCGTTGCTGTTTTCAGCTCGGTTTGCACCTCTTCCTGTCGTCGATTAAGGCATCGTCCGGGGGATTTTTTTAGGTTTCAGGAATGTGTTAGGGGAAGAAAGAGTGGGAGAAAGACACGCACCAGTGGTTGTTTTAAGCTGGCGATGGAGTCCGTCTGCGAGTCCCGAGCCAGAAGGGCGGCTTTGAGCTGCGTTTTGAGGGGATCGATTTGGGCGTCACTCTGCAAGATTTCCTGATTTCGTTTGAGACTACATATCGTGATATTCGATGGATGCAAGCCGGGCCTGGTTGCGCAGATGTCCGATCTGTTCGGGCCGTTCTTTCGAGCTTTCGCTGAGCTCGTTCTCGACATCAATCCGCTCCTTTTCGAGCTGCGCGATCCGGATCTCAATGAATTGGCTGGGTTGCTTGCATCACGAACCTTCAATCAGCCCAATTGATCATGTCGTTCTGAACTCGGACAACCGTCAACAGCATTCGCTCTTTGCTGGAGAGCAGACAGGGTGCAAACTGACCGACTGGGGAGTTGAGCAGTTGGCTGGTGGGGTCGGTCAGGGGGGTATCCGCTTTCTGCGCGAGTTCGCTGAGGGTCTGGTAGAGTGCCAGCAAGGTATTCTGGCCAGATAGGATGGGTAGCAGGGCCTGGATGATCGCACCCAGCGTTGGTGGTTCTGCTTCGATGTGCTGGTTTGTGTGCTGATGATGATGGTGAAGCTGGCGCGTCGGGCAGGGGGATATTCCCGGCCATCGTGGTTGGTGGTCGCCTGCCAACCTCGGCCCACCCTTCTTTCTCCAAACCGGACACGACGCTGCACGACGGCCGATATGGAACAGACCTCGAGCCTACCCAGTGGTATGTAGGTCTGCACTCTTGGCAGGGTTCCACGCATCAACTGGATGAACAGCTCATTTCTTTCTTTTTCCCACAGATTCGGCCCTACAGGCGCTGGAGGATCGGCTGCCAAAATACGACACCGGCCCCCCATCGGTCAAGCTAAAAGATGTGCTGACGCAGGATGAGCTGGACGAGAAAAACAAACTGTTGGATGAACTGGAGTCTCGCCTCCTACCTTCCATCCAAGAGCAACTCGGCCCTCTTGTGGCTTCATTGGGCCTACGATCCGATTCAAAACGAAACTTCGGATTGACTTATAACATCCTATCGACTCTTGAAGAAACTTGCTGGAATACTATACTGTGCATTGAGTCGGTTTCAGGCGACATGAAAATGATCAGCACCCACGACTATCACTTTAAACGATGCAAATTTTACAGATGTTGCGAGCTAATGTTTATCCCCTCAAATCTTTCAGACCATCTCCATCGGCTGTTCATGCACTCTATTGAACTCATCAAAGCATCAAAAGTCTCAAGTAACTACGCAGAAACCACTGAGTGTCAAAACCTGGAGAGGCGTATTCTCCGGGATGCAGCTGAGTTCAGTGATTTCACCCGTCAAACCATCAAGTGGCTTCAAGGATCCGATCTTTATATTATTCAAGAAGAGTGGCGAGAGAAAGAGGACCAGCTCGATGTCTTGCTCCAAGTTTTCACCGACTTGACTCATCCTACGTCGGTCAGGCAGCGCAACAACACAAGCGCTCTCAGGAAACATGTTAATGAGCTAGCCGAACTCACCATTCCTCTGGTCAAATTGACAAGAATATTCTCCAAAAAAGTATCGAATACGGCAACCACCAAGCTGCCGTTCACGTTGGATACCAATCTCAACTCCCGGACACTTTGCACTCTGCACGAACTTCCTGAGTCCATAGAGCGATATTTTTATCAACTCGTGAAGGCGTTCAGGGACGCTTATACCACCAACGAACTGGTTGATCGTCAAATTGTGATCGGGTACCCGCTCCGCCATATCTCACACATTCTTGAAACCACTTTGGTTCTGCTAGCCCTGTATCTCATCCCTCTGCCGACGACCGACACCAATCATGATTCGCCTGAAAGTATCTACAAGGCTTGGTTTTCTGCGTGGCAAGAGGCGTGGCACGGCGCCTTTAACAATATCTCCTGTGCCCTTCAAACATTTGAAGGTTGACATCAACAACTACCTGGACCGCAGCAATAACAAGAAACATGTGCGGTCAATCGCGAGGATCCTTGATATCAGAAACATGAGTCGCGATTCACATAGCGCATTGGTCACGAATCAATTATCCTTTTATCATCTTATGCTCACCCTTCTATTACTTGTCTTTATTTCATATTTATATTATTTTCTTTTTCAGGTGTGTGAGAATCAGAGTCGCCGTCTATTGCTGTTGTCATAAGAGTTGTCAGAGCTGTCATTAACATTTCATCTTCATCTTTAAGGTTAGCTATTGCTAACAAAATTTATGCGTTTACATTTCAATTGTGAAGAAGAGACTAATGGAAATCTCTCTGTGCGCATCCTTCACCCAAAATCTTCATCCTCACTTTCACTGCGTTTACGCAGGTGAGAATCAGAGTTCCTGTTTGGTGCTGTCTTCATAAGAGTTGTCACAAACATTTCATCCTCATCTTTAAGGTGTTGTTCTCATTTGGTTCCTGGTCAAATTATATCCAAAATTTACAAGGATGGCTTGTAAAATTCCCCAAAGGTAATCACATTGTTACTTTTAAAATGCTATTTTCACAGGTGGGTATGGGCGCTCAATGTTTAATGTAATATCCACTTCGTGGCCTATAACTGCCCCTAGTGGTTCTTTATCTGATGCAAATGCTGTCTTGTTCCTATACAGCATGTTGCGTAACTGTAATAGTTGATCTACACTCAGTTTATCATTAAAATTAGCTTCTGCTAGCTGTTCTCTTCCAAATCTTTCTTTTTCTTCATCCTGCATTTCTACTTGTTCCACAGGTAAAGGCTCTTTGGATTTAAATAGGAATTTCTTCTTTTTATTGTCATTCCCAATAGTGAAGTATCTTTCTCTGCTATTGGTTATGTCAAAGCCATAGATATTTAAGTAGTCATTTCCTAGGATGAAGTGTTTACTTACTGCATCCTCTATTACAATGAATTCTACTGTCATCCTGACTGATCCTGTTGGGTGAGGAATTATTATGGGGCATTCAAATACTCCTATTGGCTTCATGGTACTACTGGCACTGTTTATTCTTACTTTTCCTAGTGGTAGAAGAATATCCTTGTAGTCTGGGCATAATTTTCTCAAGTATGTCTCAGGTACTACTGAGCAATATGCACCACTGTCTAGTAACATTTCTGCTTCTCTACCATTAAACAGTATATGTGTAATGTTGGTTTTACCAGCTGTGTAGCCTTTCCCTCTTGTAGGTTTGGTTTTCATCAGTCTGGCTTCCTGGATATTTCCTATAGGTTGTCCAGGATGCCATGCTTGTGGTAAATTGTGCTCTGTTTCAGCTTCTGCCACTTCTATGTCTATGTTGATCATATTACAGGACCCTGATGATACTGATGACCCATCATCATGTGTTTCCTCTGTGTCTGATTGGGTCTTTTCTTCAGCTGTCTCTTCTGCCTCTATTTCGACATTATTAATGTTTTTCTTTGGTTGAGGGCAGTTTGGTGAAGTGTGGCCCATTTTACCACAGTTGTAGCACTTCTTATCCTTCTGATAACTCTGGTCTCTTGAAGAGGATGGTTTTTTCTCTTCAGTTTTGTCTCCTTGATATTTAGGCTTATATCTTCTGCCAATGCGTGTACGTGTAGTTATGTCCTCTAAAGTATTGACAATATCTTCAGTACTTGCATTGTAGGGTAGTCTACTTTTAATGGCATGCTCTAGATCTCCTCCACATTTTTTAAGGATTCTCAGGTGGACTTCATTGTCTGTTAAATTAGGCCAAATGGCTTTCAACCTATCTTTCTGAGATATTACCCATTTAAGTGGATTGTCTTTTTCAATATCAAATGTGCTCTCATCAAATTTATTTTCAATTTTGAAGCGCCATGCTGGGCTTCCCCATTTGCTATTGATCTGTTCTTTCCACCATTCCCAAGATTGTTTTCCATTTGCTGAGCGTAGGTCTGTGAACCAGCGCTTGGCACAACCTTTGAAGAGGCTGTTAAGTCTTCCAGTAATTGAGGAATCACTTAATTCAAAATATTCTTGATACAAATCAATTGTTTTGATGAAGTCCAAGTGATCATATTCTCCTTCACCTCTAAATGATGGCCAATCTTTAATTCTAGGTACATCTTTAGAGTTGTCTCTCATAGTTTGGATACTAGGATTATATGATTGTTCTTTGAAGAATGGTGTTGGTGGGACTGTGTACTCCTTTCTCAAGGGTGTTTCTTCCTCTGCCATTCTTCTGAAAGGATTACTAGATTGATGTGGTGGTACATCTTTCATTCCTTGTTTGTATGGTGTCTGAGTTTGAGGTTGCATTTGTGTATTGTGGCCAATTTTTTGTGCTATGTTATCCATGCTGGCCATGAGTTTACTCTGCATTTCATCAAACTTATTATTAATTTTGATGATTTCATCTGCCATACTGTCACTGTTGTGTATAATAAGTTGTTCTAGTTTATCAACTTTGTCCATTATCTCAAGTATATTTTCATCTTGGGTTTCACCGTTTTCTGACTCATGCTCACTATCTATTTTTAATTGGTCCAATTTACTGGTAATATCCAATCTGTTAATATCAGTATGTATCCCACTTTCTCAAATCCACAGAATCCTAGATCTCTAGATCTAAGTTTTGAGGTGTTTTTTTTCTCACAAAATGGGGCAAAAAATGCCCCATTATTCTCACTTGGCACGTTGAATATCCCCAAAGGCCCGAAGGCCCTATGGATGACCCTCCAGCTGTGCCGGAGCAACAAGCAAAAGAGGGCCGGTTGGTAAACTAGCCAGGGAGGGCCTAACCAAGCAGTTAGTGGCCTCCCAGGGAGGGGGCGGACGAAACCGAATCCCCTGGTGTTCAACCCACCCCACCCAACCTCTTTAAATACCCTCAGCTGCCCCACTGCCAACTACTCACCGCGCCTCCGTTGCCTGCACCACTGCCACCGTGGCCGCTTGACTCTTTCCCATGGCAACAGTCCCTGCTATGGCAGTGCCACCGCTTCAGTTTCTCAGGCCCAACTGCTCCAGGTGACAACCTGCACAACGTAAGTTTTTTTCGTCGCCTCTTCCACTACATGTGCCCGGACAACAATTAAACGCAAACCTTGATTGAATCTCAGAGCTCGTATCATATATTCAAAAGACCCTGCGTAGTAAGACCGGTGTGGTCGAGTCTATTCCCTCCCGGTTTGGCTGTACCGGGCCTCTCATTAATGGCTTATGTGATTCGCAGCCCGGCCAACAGCTAATCAGCACCAAGTTTCAAGCCAAACCATGCCAGCCAGACACAGGGACACCACCAGCTCAGGACGCGAGAACCACAGGATGAAGGGCACAGGCGCAGGACTACCTGAACACATCCAAACCAACAATGCGGCGGGAGGACCAACACCTTCTCAGACACTCGTCTTCCTGACCGTAAGCTTCTACCTGTTCGCCGCATTGGTCAACTTATGTCAACTCGTTCTTCTTATAATTTTCCTTGCCCCACCATGATTCTTAGTTTGCTCAGTAATACTCGTGCAAGTGATGATTGACAAAAGCTCAAGGTTTGCATCCACATCATCTTTGAAGAAGCGACCTAAAGATGATTTGATCGATTGGCACTCAGATACTGACACTTGAAATCTGACATCTCCAAAAATCAACCCAGAAAATTCAAAGTCCAGCAAGCATCAATTTCAGCGATGAGTGATTGTAAGAGCCCAAGATAGAGGGCTCTTCACTGGCTGGGAAAAAACGGGACAGACGGACGGGGCAGTGGTACGGGACAAGGCTCTGCCTTGGAGGGAGTTCTAGAACCACAGTTGCTTGAATTTCTAGCTCAGAGGGAGTGGTCAGTACATCCCTACTCTATACAATTGATGATAATGTGAAGGACAACGAGAGAAGAAGGAGAGTGCTCACCTAGCTCAGAGGGAGTGGTCAGTACATCCCTACTGAGCTAGGAGGGCGCGGCCGGTCGAGGTCTAAGAATCCTGCTGCAGGTGGATCTGTGATTTCTCTGTGACTGTTCTTGTGAGCTCGCGGGAGGCGGGCTCACATTCTCCCCCCCTATAAAAGATGGCGAGGGGGGGTCGCTAGTCGGCGCCGGATCATCGAGCTCGGATGCCTGAGGTAGGGCGGTAGCGTCCGGCGGGTTAGAGGAGGTGACGAGAGGTTTGACTTTCGAGATGTGAAAGACGGGGTGGCGACGGTCCCCAGGCGGAAGCAGTAGTTCAACGTTTTGTCCGTGATTGGTCGACTTGACAACACGGTAGGGACCCTCGTAGCGCTCCTTCAGTTTGTCAGTGCCGCCTTGGTGACGGCCTCGCCAATCCGCCGAGTCGAGGAAGGCCAGTGTGCCAGGTTGCAGTGGGGGTCGATCCTTCTGGCTGCGGTTATGATGAACCGCCTGTTTGACACGACTCGTCCAGAGGGCGTCCCGAGCGTCGGCCCAGCTCCCCTCTCGCAACCGAAGCCACGCGTCAAGAGAGGAAGGGCACCCAGCTGAAACGCTTGACGCGGTAGAGGGGAAAAGTCGGCCGGGGCGTCCAAAGACCAGTTCGAAAGGGCTTTTCCCAGTCGCTGCGTTTGTTGCCGAGTTGATTGCATACTCCACCGAGGGGATGGCCTCCAACCAGCGTCCTTGACGCTTGGAGGTCGTCGTCCGCAGAATCTGGCCGACCGTCTTGTTGGTGCGTTCGCTACGGCCATCAGCTTGCGGGTGGAAGGCGGACGTCATGTGGAATTTAATGTTCAGTTTCTCCATCAGCGACTTCCAGAACTTGGAGGTCCACGCTTTATCGCGATCGCTGAGGATAGTCCGGGGGGCACCAAAGGTCGCGATCCAGCCGGAAAAGAACCTGGAAGCTGTTTTCTCCGCCGAATCTGTCTGGAGAGCCGGTATGATCCGAGTGAATCCGGATAGGCGACAAGTACACGACAGTATCATGTCGTGGTTGCCTGATTGTTTGAGGGGGCCAACGAAGTCGATGGCCAAGTCGGAGAGGGGGAGACGGGGAACAGCCGGTGTAAGCATTTTCCCAGTCGGGGCCGTGGTCGGAGCTTTAGTCCGCTGACAGACTTCGCAGGCGGCAGTGAACTCCGCGACATCTGTGGCCATCCGTGGCCAAAAAAAATCAAGGCGGAGTTCGTCCAGGGTTTTCTGGTGGCCCAAATGTCCGAGGCGGTCGTGAGCTTCTCTGATAAGGGATTTGCGGATAGCACCCACCGATGGGATGAGAAGGCGACCGTCTATGAAGAGAAGCCCCTCCACCTCCACACAGTCGTCTCGTAGCGGGAGCACCTCCCGCGCCGAGATGCAGAACTGGTCGGTCGTGTATCCGATCATGATCTGGCGACGAAGTTCTTCAGAAAGGGTTGAGCCCATCTCGGTCAGGGAAGCGACACAGGCGATGTCGCTTGGGGTGATGTTTGAGTCTCCTTCCGGTATATCCTTCCTGGAGAGAGCATCGGCTACCGTGTTATCTTCACCGCGGATGTATTCGAAATGTAGGTCGAAGTCGGCCAGGAGTTCCGTCCACCGTGCTTGGCGTCGGCTGAGATTGCGTTGTCGGAGGAGATGGACCAGGGAGTGGTGATCTGTCATCACATTGATTTTCATGCCGAGGAGGAGCATCTTCCACTTCTGCAGTGCGTGTACTACAGCCAGAAGCTCCTGCTCGTGCACCGGGTAGTTTTGTTCCGCCGAGGTCATCTGGCGCGATTCATAAGCGATTGGGGAAGCGTGTTTCCATTCGGCTCCTTGGAAGAGCGCTGCTCCCAGCCCCGATCCGCTAGCGTCAGTGAAAATCCAGAGGGGGTCATCCGAGTCAAAGTCTACGTTCTTCAAAGCGGGTAGGCTGGTCATGATGCGCTTTATATTCTGAAAGGCCGCTTCTTCCGCTTCTCCCCACCGGAAGTTCTTTTGATCGAGTTTTGAACTGGTCAGGGGGGTCAGTGTGCCTACGTATTTTTGAAGGCCCCAGATGAATTTTTTCATCCACTGAACTGTGCCAAGGAATCGTTTGACCCCCTTGGCTGATTTCGGGGAGGGCCACTTCTGTATGGCTTCAACCTTGCTGTCGTCAGGTTTGATCCCATCAGCGGAGATCCAATGACCAAGGAATTTGATTTCCTTTCTGAAGAGTTGTGTTTTCTTGGGGCTACAGTAGAGATTTCCCGCCCGAAGCCGGTCGAGAACCATACGCAAGTGTTTCCCGTGAGTTTCGAAACAGTCTGAGAACACCACAATGTCGTCCAAATACACGACACAAATGTCGTTGAGTAGATCCCCTAGGGCCTCCTCAAGGCGGGCTTGGTGCGTGGCTGGCGCGTTTGTTAGCCCCATCGGCATCACCACCCACTCCATGAGTCCCCAGGGTGTCTTCACGGCGGTAAGTGGAATATCTTCCTCGCGCATCCGAGTCTGGAAGAACGCATTAGTTTGGTCCAAAATGGAGAAAACTTTCCCAGAAGCAACCATGCGTACCAACTCGTCAACATTTGGCAAGGGAGAGCGGTCGCGGACTGTGATGCTGTTCAGCTTGCGGTAGTCACAGACCCAGCGGGGAAGGGCCGTCGGATCCTTTTTTGGGATAATCAGGCTTGGGGAGGCATATTGACTTGTTGACCGCCTGATGCGGCCTGCGTTTAGATGTTGATAAAGAAGCGTTTTCCACGCTGCAAGGTGCTTCCGAGGGTAAGGGTACTGTTTTTCGTTTACAATAGCCGCCGGATCCGTCAGGATTATCTTGTGGCGGACTTTCGAGCTAGAGTCCTGGATCTTCTTTGGGAAAGCGCCGACTGTGAAGAGTCCGGCTTCCTCAGCTTCATCGGAGACCGCGGGAATGTCTGCGGGGAACAAATCTGCGAATTCGGTAAGGACCACGGCTTCAGAGGATTCGCAGGGGTAGGAGTCCACATCCGTTGTGGAGGCTACACCAACCGCGTTGCCCAGCCGATGGTCGAAGATTTCTAGGTCGTGTGACTCGAGGACGATACAGCGGTCCCTGATTGACACAAGGAGGCCAAAGCGGTACAAGAAGGGGGTGCCGAGTATGACCTCGTAATCCCCCAGGACGGGACCAATCCGTAGAGAGACGTCTGGGAAGTCGTGGCTAGATGTCGGGTCTGTCAGCGTGCCCACCACGTAATGGGATAGGGTCACAGCTTGGCTTGAGTCTGATTTCAAGGCCAGTTGCACGCGGGTAGGAGTGAGAAGCGGGATGCAGGGCAATCCGGTTGATTTAGCGGCGACCGCCGAGATAAGGTTGAGTTCCGACCCGCTGTCTACCATAGCTCTCACCGTCAGGTTTGAGATCCGGAGGGAAATGATGAGTCGAGGAGGTGGTCTGGCCGTGTTGCCAGGTGAAATTTCTGGGTTCCGAGAGGGCGGGGAGTTTGCGTGCGTCATTCTTCGATACAGAGGCGATAATTGGGGTGGTTCAAGAAAAAAAAAGTGTAAGAGCCCAAGATAGAGGGCTCTTCACTGGCTGGGAAAAAACGGGACAGACGGACGGGGCAGTGGTACGGGACAAGGCTCTGCCTTGGAGGGAGTTCTAGAACCACAGTTGCTTGAATTTCTAGCTCAGAGGGAGTGGTCAGTACATCCCTACTCTATACAATTGATGATAATGTGAAGGACAACGAGAGAAGAAGGAGAGTGCTCACCTAGCTCAGAGGGAGTGGTCAGTACATCCCTACTGAGCTAGGAGGGCGCGGCCGGTCGAGGTCTAAGAATCCTGCTGCAAGTGGATCCGTGATTTCTCTGTGACTGTTCTTGTGAGCTCGCGGGAGGCGGGCTCACAGTGATTCCTACGGCACAATCAGTAGGTATCGATGCAACTCGGCCAGCTTCTTGACACTCAAAAAAGACTCGTAGGGATGCGACGTTCAGCTCCAACTTACTGATCAAAGCCTACCTCAAGAACCCGGCGAACCCAGTACCGTTTCCGTTACTACTAATGAAGACGGGCCGGGGGACCAGCGTCCCAAGGAAGCTCGTCAGCGGGGGCACGTTGTCGACCCCAAAGCCAAGCCGGGCTGGGATGAATGTTTCTGAGCGCAGCTTGCCTCCTCGGCTCAACGGGCCTCTCCTGCGAATCCGCTCCAACGACAACCACGACTCCCGGCGAGTCGACTCCCTCTTTTATGGCCCCGTGGACCCTGTCCTGGTTGACCCTTCCGTCAATCATTATTACACCTTCCCCGCACTCGAAGAGGCCCTCATGGCCCCCCTAAATTGCTACGAATGCAAGCTTTTCGACCCTGTCATCCTTCAATCCTCTTCGTTCATCTAACCATCCTGTCTTGTCCACTCCTCCTCCTTCACAACCCTCCCAATTCTCTGCTCACTCCCTCGTTAAACTTAACTCTGAAGTCTTTCCTTGGGATGCTAAGAAAGGTATCGGCCTCCTCAACCCTTGCTGAACTTCAAATAACATCCCTCCCATCCTCTACATAGTTCTCTCCCTGCTTCTCAATTTAATTGTGCTCAAGCTTTTGAAAAGTAGTAATGTATGGTTGCTCAAATCATAGCCTATCCAGTCAGTTTTTTATTTTTCAGCAAACAACATATGAGAGAGAGATATAGTGACTGGATTACCACTCCCTATCAAGCAGCAAAAGAAACCTGTGTGGCCAATTGCTTACCGTGCCTCTTTCCTTCCTTGAACAAGCATTGCTCTGTTGCATGGGCGTTGTGATTTGCTGTTTTTTCATGGCTTTGCAAGTTATTTGTATCTATGAATGCAAGACACACATTATCTCATTGTCAATCTATTAAAGCTATTCTACTGAAATTTTCTCAATGAATTTGAGGTTTATATAGAGATGTGTATTGTTGGAGAAAATCATTGTGGTTGGGTCCAATCCCAACATCTTTTCTCACAAAATTTTAATTAATGGCCAACCAGTCACTGGGTTAGCACCAGGGCTGCCAATGAGGAATCAGGAACAAGGAGAAAGCTATAATAGCCAGGTTTTCCACTGGTGGGGGAAATGGGGTGATCTGTTGCTTGGGGCAAGATGCTAGCAATAGCATGTAGTGAGGTGGGAAAATCTCCCTGAAACAACGCTCAAACAAATGCAATACAAGAAATGTATATGGTGGGCTTAGTACAAAAATTCCTACTAACTGTATAACTTTTTTGTTACATCTTCAAACAGTCTAAAAGCTTCAGGGATTCTTAATCTTTGTATAATATTTGTGCCCTGAAATTTTTAGAAATGGGATGGCATCAAAACATGAGATATCAGGGGTGCGCGGCAGTCTTAATAAGAAAAATCTGGCTAACTCTATAACTTTTGTGTTACATTTTCAAACACTCTAAAAATTTCGGGGATTATTAAACTTTGTATATTTTCAGTGTCCTGAAATTTTCAGCAGTTGGATGGTATCAAAAAATGAGATATAGGGGATGTGCAGTAGTCATAACACCTCCTAGTGTACACCTCATATATCTCATGTTCTGATTCCATAGAGTTGCAAGAAATTTCAGGGCACAGAGAATATATAGATATTAACAATCCCTGGAGTTTTTATACTTTTTGGAAGTGTAACACAAGAGTTAAACAGTTAGCCAGCTTTTCCTTATTAAGACTGCCGCGCACCCCTTATACCTCATGTTTTGATGCCATCCCATTTCTAAAAATTTCAGGGCACAAATATTATAAAAAGATTAAGAATCCCTGAAGCTTTTAGACTGTTTGAAGATGTAACAAAAAAGTTATACAGTTAGTAGGAATTTTTGTACTAATCCCACCGCACACCCCCTCAATATTCCAAAAAACTCAGGAAAAGCAAAGAATGCACATGTGTAAGTGCCCTGAAATTTTTGTGGGGCTTGGATGTGTAACAAAAAAGTTATTCCCTTAGTACATACCCCAGAAAAGGGGGTATGCAAAAAATAATTAATTAATTAAGAGTTGGGTTTTTTGGAAGTTTGAATGCATGATAATTCTTTTCAGGATTTTAGATGAATTTTAAGCCTATTTGCGTCGCGTAGAAATGAGTAGAAAAAATCCGGGTGTGAATGCGGAAAAGGGGGTATAAAAAAACCGGGTACAAATGCGGAAAAACCGGGTATTTTTAGTAGCCCCCTAAAATAAAGTATAAAAACATCAAATGTTATTAATAATTCATTACTATTATTATATCAATATTTAAAGGGATAAAAGGAAGACTTTTGGACATGTAAACATGTCTCTAAGGCTGACATCAATAGGGGGTTTCAAACATGGTGCAGGTCCCATTTCAGGAACCCCAATTCAGGGAAACAAGGTTCCTGCAAAATGAATTTTCAAATTATTTAGGTATGTTTTTTGGGTAAAATTGGGTGGGTGTGTTTCAGGTGCCCTGATTTTGTGAATTGGGGGTTCCTGAAACAGGACCTGCACCATGTTTGAAACCCCCTAATGCTCACATCTGATGAGCAAGTGTTATCTTGTAGGGGTTGCGCCATACTCTGAGGGAAGGCTACACAAAATGTGCACGCTAGTAAATCAGTGCCACTTTCAAATTACCCCCTTCATGGAAATCCAGTGGATCCGGGATTTTTGGTGAATTTCTGTGGGTGGCAGTGTTAATATGAAACACCTCAAATTCTATAGGTTGGAAGAGACTACAAACTAAGATATTTTATTTAAACCCATGATAAGAGGGAAAGTAAATGTATAGCTTCAAAAATTCCTCCCACCAAAACTGAGAATCTTGGCCCTGCAAAACAGGGTGATAGCACCCAATTCCCTCCTGCCAAGGGCTGTTGGAGGCTTGGTTTGAAAGACACAAACCCGCAGCAGAGGGAATCTGTTAAGTTTGGGGTCAAGGAAGCACACAGAGAGATTTTGATCTACAGAATTGTAATGTGGAAAAATAGGAAAAATAATCTGATTGTTAGTTATTGGTCTTGATGTTGATGGTGTTGTTGTTGGTGATGATGAGTGAGGAGGAATTATTACTAGTCTCTTCTTCATGATTGTAAAAACATGAAGATGAAACTAGTACGTGGGGGTGAAACACATTGGAGTGAAGACAATCAAATTGAAGGCTTTGAGGTTGTTGTGAGGCAAGCCGCATGAACAAGGTTATGGAAGATAAGAAACAGAATTTGGGACACTGAGATAAAGAGAGATTTCAAGTGGTTTTTACAAGAAAGATGATAAATTTAAGGGTCAAGGGTTGATTGCTTGATCAGTAGAAGTTTTCAGGGTATCTTGAGAATTTGGCTGCTGGATAAAAATGATGGAGCCAACAAGCCTGAATAACCCTTTGGCATGAATCTCAGCTTTTTATAGACTCTTGGAATGGCCAGTACTCATTTCAGATTGTGAATGGCTAGGTCATGGCTCCAGCACGGTGTCTGAGGTGCTATCCAGGGTTTAAATCAGGTTTAAAAGTCCAGGTTAGCTATGTAAACTTGTAACAACAAAGGGTACTGGCAAGGTTTTATATCCGGTTCATGCTGCAGCAGGGAAATGGAATTTGACAAGTTTGTGGTGAATCCTGGGTGCTGGATCTCTTTGAAATCCCAGACCAACTTCTCCCAATAAAGCCCTAGGTAACCTGATTTGGCTGTACTTCAACCAGGACTTGCCATTGGTTATGCCCAGCCAGCCTTTCTTCTGATGTATAGCACTCAGTCTTGGTGGCCCCAGGCACCCTTGCAAACATTCCAGAGTTTTTCACAGAAGATTTAATGGAAGGTTGTGATCAAGAAGTCACATCAGTCCTCATCCTTGACCGCTTGTTTTCTGTCCTGAAAATTTGTGCAAAAAGCTTGTGGACATGTTTTGCCCAGAGGCTGTCAAATTGGATATACACCCAAAGGCATTCATTTCAAGAATATATTTAGGCCAGCAATGTATTCATGGAAGGTATGTTCCAGCTCATTTCCCTCTGCAGAATTCAGATTGAGGTGCAGGAGCAGACTGGATCTGACCTTCATGATTTTTGTAGGACCACATCTCACAGATTCTTCAGTACTTACATTTTTGCCTCAATTGAAACACAAGCATAGAGGCTTGACTTTCCAGTAGAACAGGACTCTGATGTCAAATTTTTACCCCAAAACATTTAATCAACCAGCCTCCTCAGCATATACGCTCACAAAATTGGCTAAACTAATCTGACTTCAGAGTCTGCAAATTTTACTTGATCTTGGTTGCTGTGGTGTTGAGAACCAACTTTTAGGTTAATTTCCATATGTAAGGGACAAAAATGCTTGGCCTAATGGTGCTCCTCTTGCCAGCCCGGGGCGTGCTGTCATCTGGCTTATTTATGTGTGTTGGCTTTTGGGGTTGGCAGTCAGGGGTTTAGTGTGATGGGCACCAAGGTTTGTTGTGTGTGTAATTAGCACCCTCTAATGTCAGCCAGATTGGGTGTTTTGTGTTACGCAACCTGTCCAGCAGAGAGGTAACAACCCTTAACAAACCTGCATGGGCACTGGACTTTTTTTTTTTAAAGTGCTATTGATTTCACATACCACACTATTAATCTAACTACTGGTACATATGTATATACAACTATAAGTTCTAAGATACTGGTGGAATAAGAGAATCTCCACCCAGGGAGGTAAACCGGGTTGCTATCCCACGTTTACCAACCCAAACCCAAAAACCACCACCCACCCAGGGTGGCAAATGAGTTTTTATCTTGCCTCCGGAGGTAAAAATCAACATTGGGTTGCTACATCTGGCAACCCGCTAGCAACTCAATAGGAACTCATCCCATGAGCTCATCCCCCCTCCAAACTCACCAACTTGAATAATACAACAACCCTAGAACAGCTACAACCCACCATCAAAACAGTCATTGAGAGCAATGCAAGTTATCAATGACTGGCTGTCCTACTTTAATATCTACCCAGTCATCAAGATAATCAAAAGCTATTGATGACCAGTTACATATACTAACCATCAAGAATATTGATGACCAGCTATACTGGTCATTGAGAGCTATCTCAATGCCTGGCTCACCGGTCATCAAGAGCTATCTCAATGACTGGCTCACCGTAGCTCTTGATGCCTGGCTTACCGGTCATCAAGAGCTCTCTTGATGACTGGAGCTCTTGATGACTGGCTGCAGTCATATACAGGTCATCAAGAGCTCCCTCAATGACTGGCTGCAGTCATATACCGGTCATCAAGAGCTCTCTCAATGATTGGCTACACCAGTCATTGAGAGCTCTCTTGATGACTGGCTACACTGGTCATCAACATTGAGAGCTCTCTTGATGACTGGCTACACCGGTCATCAAGAGCTCTCTCAATGACTGGCTAAACCTGTCATTGAGAGCTGTCTTGATGACTGGCTAAACCTGTCATTGAGAGCTGTCTTGATGACTGGCTAAACCGGTTATTGAGAGCTGTCTTGATGAGTCCAGATGACTGGCTACATTGGTCATCAATAGCTGTCTTGATGACTGGCTAAACCTGTCATCAAGAGCTGTCTCAATGACCTAACTTATCAAAGTCCCTCCCTATGCGGGAGGTCGGAGTTCGGAGCTTGGGTGGTGGTACGGGGGATATCTCATTTGGGTGGAGCTTAAGTTTGGCTGGTGGCAAAGGGAGGGACTTAGGGGTCTTGGCACATAGGCCACCCACCAAAAAGTGGCAGAAATGCAGCCTGTGGTTTCAACGCTGGCCATTCCAGCTACCGGAACTTAGATGCTCCTCTATGGCGCCAATTTTTAGAGCTCTCCCCCCATCAATCAACCCACCGGACTATTTTTGGTGGATTTATGAAATGAGTCAAGGCAAGCCAGGACAACCCTCATCTGGCGCGGTGCTTGAGTCCGGGGGTCCGAGCACATCCAGTCTTTTTTTGGCTTCTTCATTGTTTCTTTTTTGTTTGACGAGATGTACAGCAAAAGCGAAAAAGCTTGCGGTCCGGCAGGCCCAATTTTGGAATCTCAGCCACTGCCCTTCAAGCCTGTATAGGTCCTGTATGTCAAGCTGCATACAGGAATATCACTGGAAGAAAGATGCTATTTCCTTCATTATTGACATTAGGGTATTGAGGGTTGCACCATTGGAATCCTGGTGCAATTTTACCCCCATCGGCCCCTTCGTCAGGACTAAATACAGCAATACCAGAAAAGCTTGCCAAATTTTGTGGCTGAAATGATTTCTGCATTTCAGCCACAGGCCTGTACAGCTTCACTGTACAGGCAGACAAACCCCGTTTGGGCAGCTGATTTTGCTTGACATGGGTGCCGGGCCGGGCAAGGGGCGAGGGGGGCAGGGGCAGCGAAGGGCCGGAACGAAGTAAAATCACTCCAGGAATCCAATGGTGGGGCCCTCAAGGCCCCAAAGTGGAAAACAAAGAAACTAGGTTTTTTCTTCTGATGGCATTCCTGACGTACAGGAGCCATACAGGCTTTGAGGCTGAAATCAGCGGTCCAAAAGCTGGCCGCAAGCTTTCCTGGCATTGCTGTACCACACCCAACAGTTGGCCCAACACGCAACTCAAGCTCAACCAGTCGCCCGGAGGCGATGTGACATCCTGTACAGTGGAGCTGTACAGGTGTGTGGCTGAAATGCAGCAGGCAATTTTCAGCCTCCCGCACCCGCAAGCTTTTTCGCTTTTGCTGTATCAGAATTCTGAGCAAACAGAACCATAGCCAAGATGCCAGGGTATCTATCAATGCCCGGGACCTCATATGTAGCTTGCAAACCGAGTCAGCTACAGCCTGTGTAAGTTGAACCACCCATTCCCTCAACACAGCGGGTGTTTGGCAGGACGACTCAGGAGGAAATGTGTGTGGATTGCGTGATAGTCATGATAATCAATCGGGGTGGGGAGATACCCGAATAGGACAGTCAGGCTACAACATTTAAGATCGGATTCTGAGAGTGGAAAGGGCGAAGAGAAAGCGAGGGGGAGAGTGCATCAGTTTGACAGGTTCAGCGGGGCAGGAAACGGAAGCGGTTATCCTGTTTGATGTGGTGAGCAGTGTATCTTACTTGAGTTGACCCATGAAGGCAGACTTCTCGGCAGCAGTTTGGAATCTACCGTGGCCGAATTTGGACGAAGTATCGATGAATTTGAGGTTGATCTTCTCCAAGTCCCGACGGGAAGTGTGGGTCATGAGGGATTTTCGGAGCGTGATGACACGCTTCTTGACACCGGGTACCGATCCCTGTAGAAGTAAAAAAAGCCAAGATCAACACCCAATTCTCGCAGCCGTTGGAAGAGGGATAGGCAACGTACCTTGAGCATCAGGAAGTCGTTCTTCACAACACCATATCGGACGAAGCCACCCATGGGTGTGATGGCTTTTTGGGTGGTATCGAACTCAGTGGTGGCGTTGGCCTCATCACCACCCTTGCCAACTCGGAATACCTTCTTGTTGAGTCTGCAGAAAAACCAGAGAAATGAGCGAGAGGTTGGAGGGAAAATTAGGAGGGGGAGCAGGGACGAACTCAGTTCGGTGGTGGTAACCGTCCTGACCAGCACGGGCCACGGTGAACATGACCTTGGAAGGATGCCAAGCTCCAATACAGGCGACCTTTCGGAGACCTTTGTGGGTTTTTCGGGGGAGTTTCTTGGTACCCCAACGGTGAGTGACACCCTCGAAACCTTTACCCTTGGTGACGGCAATGACATCGATGTTCTCGTTCTGCTCGAAGACGGACGAGACGTCGAAGGTCTTCTCGAAGTGCGACTTGGCAAAGTCGACCTTGTCGGCAACGCTTCCACCGTTCACCTGGATCTCCATCAGGTGGGCCTTCTTCTGCTTCAGACCAGTCTTCCGGATCTGAGTGTGCGCCAACACTCGAACAACAGTACAGTACTTGCGAATTCGCTCCAGCTCTCGTGCAATAGAGCCAGTCGAAGACTCGGCGTGCTTCTTGGCGTATTTGGTGAACGCTTTCTTCTTCGATCGGTACCAGTTCTAAAGAAAACGTGCTGCACATCAGTTGGTGCTGTATGGAGGGCTGCTGGGAGTGGGTAACCAGTTCCTACCTTGTAGAAGCGACGTTTGACTTCGTCGGAGAGATGTTCGGCCCATACGGTGGTAAGGGATCGGAGACCTCTGGGAGTTTCGACGTAACCGACAACACCGACGATGACCATGGGTGGGGTCTCGACAATGGTGACGGCCTCGACGACCTCACGTTTGTGCATCTTGGATCCGGGTCGGTCAAGATCACGGAGCTAGCGGATTGCAAAAGTAAGGGGGATCAATTCAGTCAGCTTTGGGGCCGCGCGAGGATCACGTAGAGTGGACGGTTTTGACGTACAATGTGGGTCATACCAGCCTTGTAACCAAGCATGGCGGTGAGGTGGACGGGCTTGGTCTTGTCATCACGGGGGAAAGATTTAACTTTACCGCGGTGTCGGGCAGCCTAATGAGTGAGAGAAGTTGGGATCGCAGAAAGCGGATTGATGCCCGGGGGAGAGTGTTGAGTCAGATAAGTTGCTGAATTGAGTGCTGCGCATACCCTCACAAGGAGACAGAGGCGCATACCCTTTTCCTTGGCAAGAATCCGGTCGAACCGTGTCCTGTTAGCGAAAGCCATGCCAAGATCAGTCAGTGAGCTCTGGTGGGAAACCATCTACGGCGGCTACAAGAAACATACGAGGGTGTTCCCATTTCCGGTGAGACATCTTGAAGTAGGCGGTCGGGTCCTGGTCTGAGGGGGCAGGCGGGGGATGTTGGTCGGATGATGAGTATAGGGCGGCGAGTGTGGAAGGGGGTAAGGTGGTACTGACCTTCCGGGTCGGGTGTTCTTGAGGGATGGTGATCGAGAAAGATGGCCGGGGAACAGCGCCTGCCGGTTCTACTGGGCGTGGGCTGGTGAGACTCGCAATAATGGGCGGGGCTGATTAGGTTTCAGGTCCACTTGGTCCAGCTTTCGCTATAGGCATATCATATCCTTGTAATCCACCCGCAGCCGCACGCCGCGTGCTGCTTGTGTCGCACAACGCGCACGCGAGAACGACGCTGCTCCACGGGGTCCCCCGTCCCAGAGAACCCCTCGATTGCCAAACTGCCTTTCAATTCCAGTCGAATGCCATCATGCCTGGAATCGGATTGCCCGAAGGAATCACCCCGGACGGTCAGGGCTCGCTGGGTACCGAGGAACTGGACTACTTGACGTCATCGCTTGCGCTCGCAGCCGCCGACCCCGTAGGACTTGAGTCGAGCCGGCCGCCGCAAACCAATCCAGTCCTGAAAGAATCGACGACCAGCGATGACTTGATCCCTGCAGGAGACCCCTGTCACCATAACCTGAAGCTCCGCAACTTGTCGGTGCAGCTGTTGCAGCGGGTCACTGCTCGGACGATCCTCGGCTTCGTCCTGTCCCTGCTCGAGGGTGAAGACCTGGCACCTTTCCGCAACAACCAGCCCTCCGACCTCTCTTCTTCTACCTACTCCCTCACACGCGAATCAATCATCAAGTCCGTCCAGAAAAACCGCGACTCGTTCGCCAGACAGTCCCGCTCTGAGGCTCAGCTCATCATTGGTAACTGCGTACGCCTTACATCCTCTTCTTCACCCACATTGCATCATTAAACTTCCCCCAATAGATACTTACCAAATATCTACACCCTGGCATTTTCCCGGGTGACCTACTGTCGACGACAGTTACTAATCACTCGAGCAAAGATCCTGGACGACTTTGAAAACGACTTGACAGAATCCAATGATGATAACCGAAATGCAGCAGATGAACTAGAAGCGAAAGAAAAGGGAGATGCAAGAAAACTAGAAAGGAGATTGAACGAAGAAAGCGTGTCAAGGATAGTAGAAGAACAGTTGAAGGAATTGATCACGAATCAATTCACAGAGTATTCGCACCAGTTCCTCAATCCGGATGATGATCATTCGGCGTTCAGTAGATCGATCAGTTTGGTCGAGGCCTCGAACTTGATCAGCTTCTCCGGTCAAGTCTTTTACTGGAATCGATTCTTTGATCTTCTCTTTCTTAGCCCCAATCCACTGTAACTGTTGCTCTCATACAACTAACATGTATGCATATATATCATTTAAATTCTCTCTGCTGCATCGTTGCCCAATATCCAAGTTATCATTCCAAATCCAAGGACAGTTACATTTCTAATAATTCTGTAATAAAATGAGATACACCATTGCGACAAGTTGAAAGTCCGAAAAGGCTCTCCGGTAATACCAAGTCTGTATGCTTGTGTGTTCAGAGGGCATCCAAGTCAAGAGCGACCAATAGATTTGATTTGTCCCTCCATAGCATGTGACTTGATGATATCTAGCGTCAGTCCTTGCTTCTGACACAGGTCACGCAACAGTTTGATTACCTATCTGAATCAGTTTCTTTGCTCTCTGGATACGACTGAAATTTATTCATCCATTTTTGTATGGCCATCCCATCACGTAGTTTCAAAGCCCTCCGCACTCTACCAATCAAGTGAATATTGCGAGGTATGAAAAGACCACCGCCCACCAGAAAAATATCTATACAAATAAGAAGCCCCTTTTCTTCATATACCACACGGAAAGAGAAAAACCCCACGTGATCGGATCAGATGATCAATATTAAATCCAGTTGAACGTATGAATAAATGATAATTTCAAAGATTTTGAACAGTTTGAAAAACTTGTTGGTTCCATTCCTCTTCCCAGCAAGACCAAGACCTACAACCACTAGACTGAAGCCGATCGAGATCCTTGTCATTAGTTGAAAGAACCGCACCATACATCGCATTTTCTATGCCTGTTTGCAGGTCTTTCAGGGTACGACTGTTACTGTTTGATGACGCCAATTCTTTCATACTGCGTGCTGGATTGAATCCCGTTAGAAGTTCCTGGGTGTGCGTTTTTGAAGTAAGAGGGGCCCTGGCTCGTCAGTACTTGGGGTGGGAAGGAGCAGAGAAGGGCAAGATTGTATTTACCTTTAATTGCTCAGATAATTCGACAGCGGAATCGAAAACCAACCCGTTTTGGCCATGCTTTACCAACTCCGAGATGCTAAAGCCGTAAAACATAAACACAAGAAAAAAGATGAGAAGAGAGATGATATGTTTCTGCTCGAGAGAGCAAGAGGGAGAGAACGGACCAGTTGAAGTTCCTCGCACAGACGGGCAACCGACAGCCGAACATATCGACGACTTTCATGGGCAAGTCCAGGCCTGAGGAGCTTTGATGGAGACTGATCCCGAGGTCAGCGGCGCCCAACAACTGCCGATAGTGTTCAGGGTCGTCAAACCAGACGGATTGGCAGACGATCCCGAGCTCTTTCCATCCTTCCTCGCTCGACGTTCGCTCAATTATCTCGAGATAATGCGCTTTCAACGGCCCTTTTCCGGTGATCAAACAGAGGAGTTTCGGAATCGATTTTTGGCTCTTTTTGGATCGTGCATACATCGAAAGAGCATCGATTAGGACGCTGAAATCTTCGTCGATCGTCCAGGACGTCGACGATACCACCAGCGCTGGCCTATCCGCTTTCATCTTCGCAGTCTTGGTCTCTGGATCTTCGTACGATAGTATGGTTTCTTTCTCAAGTTCACCCCCGATAAACATCTGCTGTAAAACCGAATTATAGTTGAATGATGATTGACTAAGGAACTAGAAGGTGCGGAAAGCATGTTAGATCTATGCGCTTTAGATTCTGGTCAGATGAGCGTCTCTGAGAGCAGAAATTAGTGTTTGGAAAGAGATGGAACCAACAGAATGTATCTCCGGGACCGTCAACCGACAGAAGGACTTAGGCGGCCGATCATAAAAAACTTTTTTCGAACCTCTGATCCAAATAGACAATCAGCAAAAGCTCGAGATTGAAGGAATCAATTTCAAAGAGAAAATTAACCGTAAATTCCACATTTCAGATAAGGCTTGTTTCTCTGCTTCTGTCACAAAAAGATGGAGCGTGGCGTGTTTCCCAAACTTTGCTTCTATCCTGTCCGAAAGTCGATCAACGGTTCAATTCATTTTGGTATGCATGGGTAAGACGGGATGGACAGATACAAACCATTTGGCAAGACGGACCATCGGATGACGTTCTGTTCGGAACTTGAGAGCAAGAATCGAATATGCCGTGTTGTGCCAGTCAATTATCAGTTTGGAGCCTATCATCAATCTTGAAAGTTGGACGATCGGAAGGGTTGGAATCGCTGGTGGATTCTGTGTGTGTGTGAAACATCTTAGTGAGTTGTCATTGAGATCCGGACACGAGATAATGGGGCCGATTGTTTACCTGGACCATGATGTAGGAAGACTGGTTGGCTTTGAAGAGGAGAGCCCATGCCAAGCTTGCGCTGAGATAGAGCGCCTTGAGTGGACCGATGACGAGCACGAAGAATATTCGGGGCAAGAGGGAAGAGATCCGATCGGGAAATTCGGCCAAATTGACGAGTTTGATGTTAGGGTGTTGAAGGAGGGCATTGGGAGGCTTGGAATCTAGAAGGCCAGATGTCAAAGGAGGACCGAAAGCTCAGTTCGCTTGCGCGCGTAATGTTTTCCAGAGTGACTCTTTAAGCAGGATGAATGGCCGACCTGTGTAGGCAAATATGGATACGTACCACTGCTGGTCTGCAAACGAAAGCGCGTGTCGCATCATCCGGGGACTTCGGCCTACATCGCCGAGCACGACAATCGCAATCGACTCTTTCCCGGCTGTAGATTTCCTTCCATGGAGTCTATGAACCAGCGCGATCGTGGACAGAAGGAAGAGAGTGAGTGCCCCGCTGGTCTGGACGAGGCTGGACATTGTTCTCCGCTGGTGTGGTTTATTCAAAGCAAAACTCGCACTGATGATCACAGCGGGCCAACTTGCCAAGTCAAACCGGCCCGCCGCTCCGCCCCGCGGTTGACTGACATCATCGTCTCACTTCGGCATTGTCTCTTCTTCTGTATGTAGCTCAATAAACGCCCAGAAGGCTTGTCTTTACCAGCTTGTGACTTAGTCCACATTAACACCTTTTGTTACTTCACACTGTCCTCACTGAAACAAGCTCCATCTGGACACCTGGAGAATGCATGGGCTTTTTTCTGGATTTGTAAATGAAGGAACTTGGACATAATTTCAACGATTTACCTGAATACTTTGCTTGCTAGGCCTGTGACACCCTGTCATCTTGGCTGGGCAAAGCAGAAGCTGTAGGGGCTGACCCGACGGGCTGGGCAGTTTGCACTTCGGCGAGATGGAACTGGGCTGCATTGGGGTTGAGCAAGGAACAGCTCGGTCCGCTCGCTTGTCGAGAGGGATATATGATGTATATTACAAGTCTTTGAAATCTTCCGGTGATTAATTTAATATAAGTATTCAAGAAGCGACTCAAGGGGGGATAATTGAAGCTCAAGATCTATCCAAAAATAGTAGAGAAATGTTCGTCGCAGTCAATGGATAAACAAAGAAATAAGAAGAAAAAAAACATAGGATAAACAAAGAAATAAGAAGAAAAAAAACATAGGATGGTGATAACTAGATCAATAAGATAAAATTTTATACAATGAGAGCGAAATAGTGTCGACTGAGAAGGTATAGAAAATTTCCAGGATGAACCTGTTGCTCGTCCGTCGAGTTTATGCAGCATGTAAACGAAAAGCGAAAAAAGGGAAACGAGTCGAAGGATATCCAGATATTCACAGAAGCTAAAAGAATGGGCACACCACAAAGATATCTCAGTTAAATGACAAGCTGTTTGGGAGCCAAAAGCTAAGGGGTATAACATACCTGGTGGCGAGTCCTGCCTCCAAAGGAATTAGCAGTTGATTTAAGTGAAGTGAGGTACGATTTAATTTGAGAACAACCCCATTGCGGGAAAGGGACACTTCGGCAGAGAGATTTCCCAAGACTGGTAGTCGGTTTTCCTTGGAGGAGCAGAAGATTGAGGTTTGGTTGCTTTGGAGTTGCAGAGCCTAGAGATTTGAGGCTGCTTTGACCAGCTGGGAAGGGCATTGGGGTTACAGCCAAGGGAAGCAAATGCGGCAGGCTTGTCGAGTTGCGAATCATCAAGCCACTGCTTAGTTGTCGAGTTACTTGGGTTTGAGAAGCGACTGATCCGGACAGCATTCCAGCCGCTGTAAAAGGTGGTTTGGTGTAGCTCCATTCCTTCAGCATTCTTGTGAGCAAAGAAGGCCGATGATCTGGATGGGGATGTGGAGTGGACATCGAAGGTGTTCGCTTGGAATTGAGTCAGTCGGCCAGCTCCTTGACCTTCGGCAAGTGGACTGCTCTTGAACACGAAAGGTCGGCGGTTTGCTCTGCGTTTCCGGCCCGCCCTGAGCTTGTCAATACGGTTCATTTTGACATCTTCGACCCGTTTGGAGCTCAGGCCGTTCCCGGCCATAGAGGAAAATCTCCACATGGGTAGGGTCTGGGAGGAACAGCAGAGGCCCGACATAGACTTCTCGGTGTCTGGAAGGAAACGCGTTACGCGGAGGGTTTGAGGGGGCTGCGTTGCCGGCTGAGACAGAGTGTTGTGGGGAAAATCTTTGTAGTTGTCCTTCTTGGTCGATATCCAAGAGGCAGACGGATGGGCGTTGGCGATGATCGAGACAGTTGTATCAGTGTTGTGTTCCATCGTTGGGCTGAAATGGTAGGTAGTCTGCGCTACACCACTGATATTTGATGAATCCGGTCGATTGTTGGTGGGTAGGGAGGTCATCGGTATATGCACTAGTGTATTAATGAACCAAGTATTCTAGACGGTTACAAGCGCTCAGAAGATTGGCCGATAACGATGGTGAGGATTGGAGGTGGGAAACAAGGGCCTTGGTTGTAGGGGGATACTAAAAAAATGAAGTAAACTGGGCAGCTTGTTCGCGCGTTTCCACTGTGGGAAGCCTGGTAATAGTGGTGGTTGTCAAGTTCCGAAAGATGGGAGAGAGTTTTTTTCTTATGAGGTAGAAAATGAATGAACTGGCGGGATGGCGACCAAGTGGCAAAGCGCGTTTGGTTCGGTCTTTATCCACTTCAATCCGTGTCGCTCTTACGGTGCGAGGGGGGCCCAAGCGGTGCAGGGGGCCTGTTGGGCTTTTTGTCCCACGGACACTTAGTTCAATTATTCTCAGCAGGACTGAGAGCATCCGCATCCGTTGCTAAGTTAGTCTGGACTAACTAGCTCGGATTACGGTCGGACTGAGCTAATCCGAGTGGCCGACCGCATCGACGTAGATTGGGAGGTCCGAGGCTATCGGAGATTATGTGATTAGGTGCCTGTATGGTATGTGTTTGGCACCTAAACACACAGAGTTCATGCCATTGAGCATGATGCATATTCATTTTATAGGTTAGTCCGAGGACTAGTGGGGGCTAGATTTATACCCCACTAGCTCCAAACCAAGCTCCGGGTCAAGTTGATCCCCGGTTAATCCAACCCGATGCGGTTGCGGGGTCGAACTAAGTGCCCTAATCCGGGCTAACTTAGCGCCCGGTGCGGATGGTCTGAGGGGGTCGCCTTGCGATCGGGAGCGCGTAGCTATACAGCGTGGATCTCATTCGGCAAACATGATCGAACTTGACACAAGTCCCTTGTACCCAGTATGGCAGAGGGGCGCGAGGCGGCGTGTGCAACCCCACTACACACCCGGGGGACTGGTTCGTCAGTTCGGCGTCCTCCGCTGCGTCACTGTGACCAGCTGTGACCCCGCAACTGTTGGACGCCTTGGCTGCGTAGTTTGGGCGGACCCCTTCTGTGCGCCATGGCCATACGCCACCCTGGCTGGCGTGATGGCGCCATGGAGCCGCGCTCACGCGGGCCCGAGTGGGCGCATGCATGGCGTTCCGGCCATGATGGCGTCGTGGGTGGGCGGCGCTGTGGCGATGTGGCTGCGCATGACGGATGGGCAAAGGGGCGTGGGGGGGCCGCGGTCATTCTATATCCGAGGACGCAGTCGGGTCGGCCTTCATGACGGGCAGGGAAGCCTTTCGGGTACGTCGGGACGGTGAGGGTTGAGGTGTGTCATAAAACGTCACATGTGCCTCTTGTGAGACGATCGGAGGGTTCACCCTCGGTGGCGGTTAGGTGCGCCTCTGCTGTCTGGCTCTGGGCGCCTAGGCGGGGTATATCACCATGGCCCATGGTCGAGTCTCGGGCGCCATGTTGAGGTCCCACCCGCCGTGTCAATGACGGGGGTAACCTCGCAAGAGGGACGGCCGATGTGAGGCCTCTGATCGGTCCGTGTGGCAGGATCATATGGCATCCATCAGCACATCCAAGAATGATTTGAAACGCCGGGACTATGCAGGCGTCATTATGGCAGCGCCGCGACCGGCTTGGAGGTAGCCCTCACGCCTCTTTTTTAGGTTTTTTGTTTTTTATATTGGGGGTTTTTTGTTTTTGATTATTGCGCATTGTATAATATATTCATCTACCGGACAGACGTTTTCGCACAAGGCAATACAAGTGTAAATACAAGGGAGAAGTAATGGCGAGGATTCTGTTGAGAATTCAGTACATAAAAACAGGGTAGGAAACAAAAAAGGGGAAATGGAAAAAAGAAGAATGTAGGATAAAGTGAGAGGAGTAAAAGGACGCGAGCAGAGCCCGGGTACAAGAAAGTCAGGAAGATGTAAGGAGTCAATTTGCAAAGTGAAAACCAGATATCCTTCTGCTCATCAGTCATTAAACTGTCAAAAACAAAAGGGACTGCCTGTAATAAGATTTTGAAGTCGCGTCCGACCAAACTATTGATGTGCTTGATTAGATACCTTGGTTTGAAGGACTCAATGTTGAGGGAAGTACGGGTGAATGAAGCCAATCTACCAATCAACTGTTCTTTATTGGTGTCTGAAATATTTGCCACAAGGTCACGTGCCAGATATTTGACAGCCCCAAGGAGCACCACATGCAAAATCTCCACAGGTGTGTCTTTCACTCCGTCAAACCCTGACCACATTGCAGACCCATCATTAGGACCAGAAAAATTATATAAAATAGAAAGTATATGATGCAAACTCACCAATGAGTTCCAAGAATGGGCTGCATAGCTGGTGACGCATTGATTCGTTTAATGCCAAACTTTCCATTTTTGCTTTGAGAGTCTCATTTTTTCTTGAATCTATCAAAAACCTTGTTGTAATTGTATCTTTCAGACCAAATTGTTTCTCCTTGTTGATAAATTTGTTGAAGCTTTTGCCTGTTGCAATATCATACAACATGTGGCATCTCTTCTTGGTTTGCAACCACTTGCGGGCTTTTCTAGGCCTCTGAAAAGTTGACAAACAATCCGTCATTCATGATAAAATCAAAATCAGCTGCTGAAACATCTGCCAGGCTAGAAGGTGACCAATACCTCAGATCCAAATTCATCTCTCAGGCAGAAGTGGCGTATATATGTCTTGGTTCTTCTGAACTTCTTCATCCTGACTGACAAACTACACATTCTGCAAGGGTTGAGAGCTGAGCCAGGGTTGGGTGTGGATGTGATCTCTGCGTGCATGGGGGAGTCGCCCAAGAAACAAAATACAGATGAAGTCACCCATACCGGTTGAGAAATACTGTGATTGTACGCCTCAAAGCCAACTGTGGTCATATCACTGACCAAAAGCAAAGTCATAAGTCATGTAATGCAAGCCAGATAAACAAACTGGGGTAACATACTTTAATTCTTTTACAATATGTTGTGACATTTCACAAACACTAGCCAGGTTAGAAGTTGCCAAGAAATGGCAGTTATACTCCTGGTTTGAGATTTGTGGTGGAAGGCCTGATAGAGTAAAATAAAATGAAATGTGTTTATTCCATTGCTTGGAGACGTTTCCAGAGGTGTCATCGGCGTAAAGAGTAATTGGCACATTCCGAATGATCTTTTTACCGGACTTCTCCCTCCAAGGGTTTGGAAAGACAATGATTTCCTCAGCGCACCCATCAATTGCTGGTGGAATTGATATATTTATCAGCTTAATTCACATTACCTAGACATACAAAAACTCAGGTAACTTGCCATATAGTTTACCAGCGCAAGCCTCATCCAAATAACGGCCATCTTCCCAGCGAATGTGAGAGTAGTCAATGTTGAAGTTTTTTGTTGCGACTGATGACAAGCGAGGATCATGGAATTCTAAGTGCATCGGCAGTTTTATTTTCAGGTGGGTACTAGTTTTGCCGTCAATAGTGCTTGTAATATTTGAAACCTGGTCGTCGTGGACCTCCCAGCACTTTGCATGTAATTCAGATTGGTAATTAAACAAGAAAATAGGTATCACAACCGCACGAGAAATCAACTGCACTGGTTCGTAAATATAGAAATGTTTTCCCTTGACATCACACATCTGAGGCCGTTGGGCGCGCGATAAACCAGTCAACCACTTCCCTGATTGAGAGAATTTACTGATCATGAGGCCGTTGGTCCACTCGGGATAGTAGTCCAAGTGTTTGGAGACTTGTGGATTCGCCAAATCCTGCCAGCAACATATTGGGAAACTTATCAGTGATTTGAAGAGTGCATGCAGTGATAGATAGAGAAACAACTGACTTGACTCAAGATTTTCTTTGAACTCAGAGAGTAGCAAGGGACGTCAAATACTGAAACCAACGATTGAAGCTTGCTGCCCAGCAAATCCCTAATTCTTGCTCGGGACAGTCGAACAGTACCCCAATCCGGTAGTTTGATGTTGCAGAGGCGCAGGATTCCTTTTATCTTGTCGTAAAGAGTCCTGGAAACCATTGAATGGCTGTGCCCAATGATCAGTGAGGCAATGAGATCCTAGGAATTAGTGAATTCAAATGGTGTCAGTACAAAAGTGAGTTCACACAAGCCGTTCCACTTACCTCCTTGTTCCTGAATGGGTACCATTCACTAGTGTTCACCCGATCTGATCTGGTATCAGTCCTCAGAATAGGTCTTGTTTTGGCCGTGCTTGATTCGGCCCCCGGTTCCTCAGGCGGCTCATTATCCTTGTTGGCGCGGATGGCGGCCACTTCGGTATTCTTCAAGCGGATCCAGTCGGGTGGTTGGCTAGCGGGAATAGCGGAGCTGGGATCTTCTTGGAGGCCTCTGGCCTCGACATGCTCCACGTGATCAGCAAGTCGGCGACTGTCATCCTCACCAGATGTAAGAGCAGCATCCAGTACTTGCAATCTCTCGAGGCGCTCCCAAAAGTGCATTTCATGGGCATCATCCTCAGCGTGGTCAGTTTGAGGCAGGTCAATTTGAGGCATGGGTCTTGGCAAGGGCTCAGCTTTGGTGCGATTTGCTATCTGCAGGTCGTCCCTTTTTTTGATATTATCTTGGTGTGTTTTTGACTGGCAATGCCTGCGCCAGTTCTTCGCTCCGGTGGCCCGTGGACATGGGTTGCAATGGTAAACACCGCCGGTAAGTTCGTAGTCTAAACCAGACATCATAAAAGCTGTTAATTGCAGTGACGTGGTTGATGGAACATAGAGAAAGCCAGGAAGATCAAACCTTTTTCTTCTTTTTCTTCTTCTGGAGTCAGGTGGCGATGTGACATCCTGCCACCGAGGGGGAAGTTGGTGGTTGTTTGCAAGAACGGTATTGGTGATCAAAGTCACCCGTTTGGAGGGATGGCACGGGATAGAGCGTATGCCTCACAGGATTCGGAATAACGTGTAACCTTACTGTTATCTGAAACCATTGGAACGGGGGTTTCAGATGGCATCAATGTCTGGGTTTCAGACGGCATGGATGTCTGGGCTTCAGACGGCATGGTCTGGGCTTCAGATTGCATGATGGTCGGGCCGCGCCCAGACACATTCCCATCGGGGGGCAGAGGACTGCGCCGGCCCGGAAGACCAGAGGGCAAGAGATGGCTGGTGCCGCTTGGTCGATCGGCCCCAGCGAAGCCCGACGGTGGGACATATGTACACCGAGGCCACGAACTTATAGCGGCACCACGACGGCACCTGAGGGCGTCATCGGGTCTATTGAGTCACACGGCGTCCCCATGGCCCATGCACCTGAATGGCGCCATGGCCGCAACGACCACCCAGGGGAGTCCTCCGGGGCGGATCCATCCGCTGCGCCCAGATGACCGGGGCGGCATGCAAGCGCCCCTGGGCTGAGCGTCACAAGGACGCCCACAGCACGGCCCGGCTTTTATGGCGGCACCTCTTGGCGCCATTGGGACGAGGGGACCCACGACGCCCCAGAAGGGTACTCCAAGGCGCCGTAATATCTGGGGGCGCCCACAGGGGGCGCTTTGTGGCGCCTCTAGAACCTTCGGTCATGATGGCGCCCTGTACCGTCCCAGTGGCGCGAGGGTGATGGGTACGCCATATCGACACAGCGACATCAGCCGATTCCCCCGGCTGTGTACCATTGGTAGAGGGACTTGCGCGTAATCCCAGTTTCGTGGCTTGACAGCAGAAATCCAGTTTGGTGTAGAGCACACTCTTTTGGCACTACAGCAATATCGAGAAAGCTTGCGTTTCCAGCGGTCCGACTTTGGACCGCCAACTTGACTTCAGCCACAGCTGACTTCAGCCAACAGAAGAATACAGCTTCTGTATCTCTCTGTCCCCCTCCTCTCTCTCTCTCCTCTCTCCATGCCCCCCCCCCCCCCCCGAATCCGGTCAGCCGCTGTGCCTCCCCCCCCCCCCCCCCCCCCCCCCCCCAAGCCACCGACCCACATTCCGGCCGCCGGAGTTTTTATCCAGCAACCGCCGAGTTTTTTTTCCAGCAGCCCCCGCCCGCCTGCCGTCCATCAATCGGCCTCACTAATCGACCCAAAATCTTTTGACCGGCCGATCGTGAGCTCCATTTCTCTTCCCCCTCCCCCATTGGCATCCTCTCCAGACTATCAGATCTGACAGTCCCACATCTTCAATCCAGCCTAACCGTCTCCCACCAACCCAAGTTTTGGACCCGCCCGCCCCAAAATCCAGACCCGGCAAAGAAATCTATTGTATGTTTTTATTTTTCACACTTGTGTTCCCTGCGCCTTCACATGCTGATCCGGCCATGTTGTACACGGCAGGGACCCATGTATACCCACCAAAGCTCAACCATTCCGCCCCTCCCTTTCCCTAATGATCCGAATGGATCACAGGAATCCTACTTGGGGCCGTCCCTCGGCGATGTCGGCGACTCGCAATTGTATGTCTTGTTTGGGGATTCGCAAGCCCCCTCTCAGTCCCAGCCAAACCAACCCGTGCCTCAGTCCCAGCCAAACCAACCCGTACCAACTGCGCCAAAAAAGGTAGAAAATGTCAGAACGATCGCCCTTGAATGTGCGGTATTTTCCCCCGCGGTGGCTCATAAGGGAAAGGCGGCGGCGTCAACCCCGGAATGGTCCAAGTTGGGCCACAGCGCCACGGATCGGCCTACTTGGACGACCAGCATCACCTCGCATTCGTGGACCAACTTCAAGTCGGAGGTCATGAACCGCGTTGGTGGCGAACGCGCCTACGTTGCGTTGCACCTCCGTACTATGGAGGCACAAGGAGGTACCCTGCAGTGGAGGTGCATCATCCGCAACAACCGAGTTTTTGGTGTCAAGGCCAACGTGGCAATTTCGACCAAGAAGGAATTCGAGGCTTTTGTCGCCGAGGTAGTCCGCAACCCTTCAAACAATGTGGTCATTAGGATCACTATGGATGATCCCGGGGCCCAGCAGAAGCAAGCTGCAGCGGTTTGTCCCTGCGCCAACATATTTTTACTTTGATTGCTTCAAAGCTAATGTGTTTTTCGTTTTTCTTTTGGATTCTAGGCAAGAGCTCAGGATGAAAACCTGGCTCTGAATTATGCCCCAGAAGAGACCCGGTTAGCACTGCAACGCAAGGCCAATCGGTTGGTCATGAATGTATGTTTATTTTTACCTTTGGTTTGTTTTATTCTAACCTTCTCCGAAGCTGATATGTTTGGCCACACATTCAGCCCAAGTCAGACGTGGACTCGGCCAAAATTATCAAGCTTGTTGGGGCAATAACCGCACACATCGTGACGAAGTATGGCGCGAATGGCGAGACTAAATTCATCAAAGATCCGATGAATCCAACGCAAAACTTGATCGGGATATACACCAATAACCTCTGGATTTGGGCCCGAGCGCTCTATTTCTCGGCCCCCCACGTTGACATGGATACTCCCCCGGTGACCAAAGATTTCCCAACAACCAAAAAGCCAGTATATACCCTTGAAGAGCTCGCCAACCGGATGCCTATTAATGCACGCACGGCGAAGGGGGCCACAAATACCGGCCAGACGAACAAGCACCCTGTGAAGGTCACCCCCAAGAGGGTTTCATCTTCTGGTCGCATTTTGCCAACCCGTGTGATGCCTGCCAGTCACGCTGCAACACCCTCAGGTTCAGGAACTGACGCTCCACCCTTGGATCGACTCACCGCCGATGACTTGCCTTCCCTGAACACAAAGAGAGCGATGTGTGCCCCGCCTGCTTCGACTACTCATTGGGGCAAGCCTTACAGTGGAGATATGGCACCTATATCTCAACCACGGGTCCTCTCCTCGGGCCCCGTGGGGATCCCCCTGGCCTCACCCACATCCCTCGGCCGCGAAGATCTCCCTGAATTGGATCAACTTGTGCCTCCCCTCAATTCCCTCCCGGGCTCGCCACTCCCGTCGAAGGGCCCCTCCCTATCCGTCAGTGACATGTTCCCTGCGGATCTCGGCCCAGAACCCGATGAGCTCGAAAGCTCTCACTCCGCCTTGGCCTCGGGCCTGCGCTCTCAAGCGAGCACGGATATAGAATACATCTCAGGCGGTCAAGACCGATCACCTGTTCGCAAACTTCCGCGGAGCCCTGCCACAGACGGCATGGCACACACCATGAGCCGGCTCAAATTCAACAATCGCCGGTCCCCGCCTCGCCCCAGTGGCTTATCTCCGACTCGTAAAGCCCCTGGTTCAGGTTCTACCTCAGCGAAGCTGGCCGCCCCCCCGCCCGTGGCAATACGGCCGCACCAGTTGACTCTCTGGACGGCTGGGTATCTGATTCTAGTCCGCCAAGGGTGATTCGCAAGCACGGACCCGGACGACTTAATGCAGCCGGCCGCGCGCTTGGAATGGAGGAGTTCCTTGATCACTGCAACTTCAGCCGAACTAACCCCAACCCACATGGTTTAATCAACATCGCGCTGGTCAGCCACTGGAGTTTTTTTGCAGAGACCGACTTGCGCGAGTTGAGAACCATGAACTTCCCAATCCCGATTGCGCGACAGCTTCTATCTGGGGCTAAGACCTGATTCCTACTCACTACGACGAATGAGTCGGTATGAATAACTCACCGGGCATTTGTGAGCTGCTGAGTATCCCAAGGTTTTTTTTGGAGGCATGTGCCATTTTTTTCCTTGCGGATCAGCCCCATAGCAGCCACAACACACGCTCTTTCTTATATTTATCTTGATCCTATGATTGATTTCTTTTGATGCCTTGGAATTTTCTTGCTTCACTACTAGTAGTTTATCATATCTCGGATTGTTTTTGCTTAACAATGATTGACTTGTTTTTATATATTGATACCAATATCGGGAATACACGCATAATTCTCTCTTATGTTGTCATGCACTGCACCCGCGGAAGTTACGAGTGCATGTCTGCAAAACAGACAAGTCCCACACTCCCACATGCGGGCGAAAGCGAATTTGGGGTAAGTCCCGTGTTTTTGACTGGCAGACAGGCCCCTCATAAACAAGGCGAAAACGGACAAGTCCCTCACTCCCAAGGGGCCTGTCAAAAACGGACAAGTCCCTCACTCCCTCATGCGGGGGAAAGCAAATTCACATTGGTGCACTCATCACTTAGAGCTGGTTCACAGCGCCGTCGGCGCGGTCCAGGCCGCTGGGAAACAGGGTAAGAGTATGTGTTGAGAGTTCTGGCCCCTCGGGCCCGTGGATTACCAAATTTATTGAGACTAATGTGATAACTCAATGATATGGGATACAAGGCAATAATTGACCATTGAACAAGGGGGGTAGCAGATTAGGAAGCAAGCAAAGGAGGTGCAGTTCCCCGCGGTTGGGATCTAGGGTCAATACCCACTGCCCCTGAAGAGGTTGCTCATCATGCCAGGGTTCACCAGCGTGGGGAGGAACGCCTTGATGATGTCGGCGTCAATCTCGGTACCCGTGAGTAATCGCTGTCGTTTCAGTTGAGATTTGAGGGCCGAAAAAACCTTCTCAATCGGATTCATATCCGGAGAATAAGGCGGTAAGTACACCAACAACACCTGATTGTCCATACATATGTCGGCGATCCTACCCCGGTGATGGATCGCCGTGTTGTCCATGATAAGGACACTGTTGCGGCCGGGGAACGGATTCATGACAGGCATCTAAAACCCGAGAAATTGACAAATGTTTAGCTTGTGCGGATGCGCATAAGGGGACATTCGAATGATATGGCCTACCAGGACGTCCTCCAGGAAATATTCAATGTCTATTTGCCGCATGGACCCCTCTTGAGCCATCACACAGAGCATCCCATCAAGGGATACCGCAGGCAACACCGACATGCGCGTGGCATTGTGTTCTTGATGAATCTGACTTGTCCGACGTCCGTGGGTAGCCCACGCCTTGTTGCGGGAGTGTGTGCCAAGAGACACACCACACTCATCTGGGAACAAACAGGAATTTCAGCTGCGTTGGTGGGGAATATGTGAGCATCAGAAAATAACAGACGCACCGATGAAAACAAAGTAGTTTGACGGGTATGGGCTGATAGTGGCCGTAAATACCGCCCTTTTGTGAGGACATTGCTTCGGGTGAACCGTCCGGGCTACTTTCTTCGTAAAGTTGAGCCGGTTCCTCAATTCGTCCGATATAGAAGAAAGCGGGTGCAGTTCCCCGGTCATGGCTGCAAGGTGGGATTGGATCTCATCCAAGTACAGCGTTGGTTCTAAGTCCAGCGCGGCTAATATAAAATCTCTTTCCTCCGCGGTGAAAGATAGGGGACGGCCGCGGTCGGCGTATAAGGCGGGGTTGCGCACAACATCCTGGGTGGTCCGGTACAGCCGATTCCAACGCCCAAGCGAGTCTGGAGACACCTTGTGGTCGATGGTGCTGTTGATCTCGTCGAGCATGAGTCTTTGGAGGCTAAGCTTTACCACGATCACTTTGACGTCTCGCGAGTATTTCACAAATACCATTCTGGTTACTGCATTCAGCGGGTGTAGTTGGAGACTGGTCAGTATCCTTGGTGTTGCGGAAATGATATCTAATGAGTACTGGCCAACGGAGAACCCACAGGGGGGTTCCGTTGATTCTGTCGGGTAATCAAATGGCGGCTAGGTGTCGCGGCTCCTGTGATGGGAGAGGGGACTGTCAGATCTGATAGTCTGGAGAGGATGCCGATGGGGGAGGGGGAAGAGAAATGGAGCTCACGATCGGCCGGTCAAAAGATTTTGGGTCGATTAGTGAGGCCAATTGATGGACGGCAGGCGGGCGGGGGCTGCTGGAAAAAAAACTCGGCGGTTGCTGGATAAAAACTCCGGCGGCCGGAATGTGGGTTGGTGGCTTGGGGGGGGGGGGAGGCACAGCGGCTGACCGGATTCGGGGGGGGGGGGCATGGAGAGAGGAGAGAGAGAGAGGAGGGGGACAGAGAGATACAGAAGCTGTATTCTTCTGTTGGCTGAAGTCAGCTGTGGCTGAAGTCAAGTTGGCGGTCCAAAGTCGGACCGCTGGAAACGCAAGCTTTCTCAATATTGCTGTACACCCTACAAACTCCAAAAACCTTAATTTTTTTTTCACCTTGGATGATGGCCTTGATCTTGCCGTCATTCTAGTCTGTTCAGATTTTCAATTTTGAGCTTTAAGTATCTTATATATTAGGGGGTTTCAAACTTGAAATCAGGTTTCGCAGGACCTTGCGCAGGTCCAATTTCCAGGAAAAAATTTCACTGCCAAAAACAGCAACCTGGGGGCTCTAGTTTGAACGCCCCCAAACTGCAAAAAACTCCTGATCTTGCATCAGGAGTTTCCAACCTGGAGAATCTTTGGCAGAAATATTTTGTCCGGTTAACTCCAGGAGTCCGGACCGGTCCTTCCAGTGTGCGCACACAACCCAATGATTGGTATTTACCGGTCCTTCAGTGCGCGCACACAACCCAATGGCCGGTATGTACCGGTCATTGAGTGGGTACACAACTTAGGAATAATTTGATGACAGGTCTGTACTGGTCATCGAGTGTTGTGAGTCTCAATGACCAGTACAAACCTGACCAGCCCGCCATAGAGTGACACAACGTACATACCCAACCGGCCATTGAGTGTTGTGTCACTTGATGGCCGGTACAGACCCGACTGGCCATCGAGTGTTGTGTCACTCGATGGCTGGTACAGACCGACCCAACTGGCCATCGAGTGTTGTGTCACTCAATGGCTGGTACAGACCCGACCGGCCATCAAGTGTTGTGTCACTCCAGACCCGACTGGCCATCGAGTTGTGTTGCTCGATGGCCGGTACAAACCCGACCGGCCGTTGAGTGTTTTGTCACTTGATGGCCGGTATAGACCCAACTGGCCATCGAGTTGTTGTGTCACTCAATGGCCGGTATAGACCCGACTGGCCATTGAGTTGCGTGCGTAATCACGGGCCGGTTGAGTGGCCGGCTCACACTCGATGGCCGGTATGCGGGTGTGATTGGGGATAGGTGAAAACACCCTTGAGGGGGTGTTTCTGACCTTTTTCCTGCTCCTGGACCTGATCTCCTGGAGCGTTTTTCGAAGAAGGAAATCAGGTCCGCAGGAGAGGTTCCAGGTCCATTTTTTTTCCTGATTCCTGGGACCTGCGCGACCTGATTTTTAACTTTGAAACCCCCTATTTTTTTGAAAACTCCGGGTCTCAGAGATCTCTCTTCTCCAAACCCATGATCTGTAATTAAATCTTAAATTAATTTTCCTCTTTTTTTCCGATCACCCTTGATCAGTAAGCTACAGTCCTGCAGGCAAGGTCTACATACCGAGAATCAAAGGATCAATCTCGGCCCGACGGAACCCGCTCCATTGGCCACAACGGCTAATCTCGGCCAGACGGAACGGAACTCGCTCAATTCATCGGGATCTGGTTCCCTCAACGGGACCCGCTCACCTCATCGGCGACAGCAATTGATCTCGGTCCGACGAAACTTGCTCAATTCATCGGGATCTGGTTCCCGCACGGTAAGTCCATCTCATCACATCCCCTACCCAACCCCAAAAGTTCTGCGCGTGTGGTGCGCGGCCAATCAACTTGATCCTGCTGTCTCGGACAGCTTGATTTTTGAACAGTTTCTTGGCTAGACTTTTAGGGGACATCGGAGTTGCACTTGATGATCTTGAGGGAGAACTCAATGAAGAATTTGATGAAGAACTCGATGGAGAGCTTGATGATGCCCCCTTTGGTACTTTGATTGGTACTCTCGGCATGTCGGCGGTGGCTGTCTGTTGTTGATGTTCTGAGTTCCCCCTCATGGATTGTGACCAACAACTCCGCAAGACCGCGCCAAGGAGAGCTTACCAAGAGACTTACAGAATGTCCTGGGCCCTCATGTGAAAAGAGATATGGCTTTCATACTTTCACGGTCCGACGGCACAAATTCCTATCGGACATTGCAATGGAAAAAAAGAGGATTTGGAGGCAGTTTTCTTTTGTCAATAGAAAATCAGGTTGTCAACCTATGAGAAAGCTACATAGCACAAAAAATGCGCATCAAGACAAAAAAGAATTCTATCTATTGGAATTGTCAACTGAGGGCGTTGATTTTTTTTATATCTGTTTTAAAGAGGTAATTTGAGTAATTTGGCAATGCTGCCAGCCCCGCGATCCGACTTTGCGCATAAGCCTCTCTAAGAGAGTGTTGCCCCCGCAACACCCGCAGAGAGGCTGCTTAAGCTTGAAACATGATGTAATTCAATTGCTTTACTTTTTTTGGCTCTGGTTAGATTCCTGGAGCCTAGGCTAGCCTGGAAGGGCGAGTATACTGCTTCCCAAGCTAGCCAAGTGAGGGTTGGGGGTAAGGTGCCTCACTCTGGAAGACGTGTCCAGGACGTCAACTCGACCTCAAGACGAGGAAGGAGCTGCGTCGCTTGGCTTCGTGGCAGAGGGAGAGGAAACCTTTACAAAAACAAAAGATCTCGCCACAAGGGCGAGGGGGGTACGACCTCAGACCCAGGGTGGGCGGGTGGTGGCGGAAAAATAATAGGGGCTAATAACCCGATTGACGCTTGCTAGCGCGTGGAGAGACTACGGAGGACAGAGTTTGCTTCGGTGACTGAGCAATGGGGGAGATGGAAAGAGGGAACCTCTCTATTTATCTAAAGGTTTAGGCCCGGAGACTACCGGGGCCATAATGTAACAACTGAGCATTTTTTTGATTAATATTTAGACATCTTTCAGATTTACAGATAGAAGCGTTCATAATAGGGGGGTTCACGATTGGATTTTTGGCTTCTGGTGGCCACCTAAAATGTTTCTTGCTGGTGCGCATTTGGGCTTAATTTTAGGCTTAAATCACCGCCACAAAAACACACCAGAAGCCATAAACCGCTACTGGTCACCAATCAGGCAGCATAAAAATTTAGATCCACATATGTAAAGCGGTGATCTTGCCTCCCATATCAGACCCCCCTTACATCTGTCCCACACACCCAGCGGTGGGCAGATACGTTCTCCAAATGGATAACTCTGCCGGTAACGTAACCTTTACAGTTACGTTATCTGCTAGTTATAGATATCTAATTCGGAGTTACGATATCTCCTGCAGAAAATGGCCTCCAATCTATCTAGTTACGTTCCCTGGTTATTTTGAACAAAACCAGTTACGTTACATTTTTTCCCAGATTTGGGTAACTTTGGTGTAACTTTCTGGTAAAGGCCCTGATTTGTGGTTGTTTTTATCAATATAAGCAAGATGTTTGCTCAAGTTGACACTAAACAACCACATAAACTCAGTATGCTGCCAGGAAGCCACATTAAAAGTTGTTCAGAGTGAGGGTTGAACCCACAACTTCAAATGTCACTAACCTGAGAGAGGCAAGCCTTAACCAATAAGCTAAAGACATGATACCAACTTGCTCTTTTTTTCAATAATCTCAACCCCCTTTACAAAAAGCTCTATATCAAAAAAGTTACGTTACCAAAAACATAAAAAATCAGGTTGAAAAAACAGTACTTTACTGCAAGAATTTTGTACGTTACCAAAATGGCCAATTTGGATAACTAAAAAGATGTTACGTTATCCAATTTCACTGCTGTAACGTAAAGTAACGTATCTGCCCACCACTGACACACCCGATCCGAGTTCCCATCCACAACCGATCCAAGTTCCCATTCACACACGACCAAGCTCAGTTGACCCAGGCAACCGCTCCTGCTTCCTCTGAATCTGATTTGGGTTGGAACCCCCGGTAAGTTCCTCTCACATATTGCTTTTCACCTAACCCTTCCTCAATCATGATTCCGTTCATGGCTTTTATGGTGGACCCAATCAAGCATATGCGGATGGGAAAACATACAGGCAATTGCGGATGATTTACCAGAAGATGACATAGCCCAAAATGGAACTGTTGGCTGACATGTGCTCCAAACCGGCTCATAGGACATCGCACCGTGTGTCATTCAATCTGTCTCATATCAAGCAACAGCTTTTCTTGACTCTTTCGGACCCGGGGCCCCCAAAACCTCTTGTCTGACATCCCAAATGAGCATAATCAGTCAGGTACATCCATAATTCCTTCTGACACGGCACTGACCTCATTCTGTGTGTGCTTTGTATTGTGTTCAATCTGTATTGATGAGATTCATCCCCAGTTGGATCCCAGTCTGCTCAATTCCGCATCCAGCATACAAACAGACCAGTCCCTTCATATATCAGATCTCAACTTTGAGTCTGATTTGTCTAGTGCTTCGCTGAACCCAATGCCCAAATCCCCGACCTCGACCCCTGAGCCGGCAACCGGGAAGCCCAAACGACCCCGCTGAACAAAGGCCCAGATGATCGTTTATCGGGCGGAGCAGGCCAAAGCCGCAGTGGAGCAGGACAGACTCAAGAAGTTGAACGCAGCCGATAAGTACAAAGGCCAAAAGCCCAAGAATACCGGTCCGCGCGCTCGCAATCCGCCTTGGGCTTCCCAATTGTCCAAACGGGTTTCCACCCCCCAATTGACTCAGAGTATTTCTATCGGCTCGGCACCGGCTACCGTCACGGACGCTAACCCACAGTTTATTGCTGAAGATTATGAGAATGTCTGTGCTTACCTTGAGGACGAGGCTAACTACACCCGTCTCTATGTTGATGGGACAAAGACTGTGGTTGGAACGACTAAGGTTACCAAGTCGGCGGCCTACGACATGTTCACCATCTACATCAATGACAATTCCAACCACCGTCTGCGACTCACCGGGAGCCAGCTCCGCCAAAGGATTGATGGTTACACGGCGGCCTCCCCAATTTTTTATGTTAAGATGGAAGGAAAGGCTGATCAACCTTGTGTCGATTATTGGTTGCTAAATGGTATGACTATCAGGGATTCATATCCTCTTCCGGTTATCTCTCAGTTGCTAAATAACTTACATGGTTGTAGATTTCTTTCAAAAATTGATCTTAAAGCAGCGTTTAATCTTTTAAGGGTTGCCGAGGGTCACAAGTGGAAAACGGCTTTTCGTACCCCGTGGGGTTTATATGAATATCTCGTGATGCCTTTTGGGTTGGCCAATGCTCCCGCCACTTTTCAACGTTTCATACAACACGTCTTGCGTGAGTATTTAGACGTTTGCTGTTTTGTATACATTGATGACATTTTAATTTTTTCACGAACAGAAGAATCACATTTTGATGATTTACGCAAGGTATTAGGAAAATTGAGGGAATATTCTTTAAAGGCTTCTTTGTCTAAATGTGAGTTTTTTTGTCCTAAGGTTACGTTTTTAGGTTTTGATATTACGGCCAAAGGTTTAAAGATGAATAAACGCAAGTTAGAGACAATCCAAGATTGGCCTTATCCTTCTAATTTGAAGGGTTTGCGAAGATTTCTGGGATTTACTAATTTTTACAGGAAGTTTATTCCAAAATTTTCGCAGGTAGCGGGCCCTTTAACGACATTGACTCAAGAGAAAATTGGAAATAGTGTGGGTTTTAAGACGGACGACTTGTTAGCGGCTTTTGAAGAGCTGAAGAGGTTGTTCATGGAAGAACCTTTATTAAAGCATTTCGACTTTGATAAACCACGAATTGTTCATTGCGATGCATCAGGTTTTGCCATAGCAGCAGTTTTGAGTCAGAAGGATATTCACGGACAGATTTTTCCAGTGAGTTATTTTTCTCAAAAGCTAACTGATCGCGAACGTTCGTGGCCTATTTTCGACATTGAGCTTTTAGCAATAGTGGCTGCGTTTGAGGATTGGAGGGCTTGGTTAATGGGGACAATGGAACCGGTACAAGTTTTCTCTGATCATTCTAATCTTTTACATATCCGAACTGCTAAATATCTTTCTCCAAAGCAAGCGCGTTGGGCAGGGTTTTTAGATAACTTTCATATGTTAATTTACCATATTGCGGGTTCAAAAAATCCAGCGGACGGTCCAAGTCGAAGAGATGATTTTGTGGGTTCGCGGCAGGATATCTTAGAGTCTGAATCGTTATCAAAAAAGATGGTCAGTTGTGAAGAGTTGTTGGCTGAGGATACCAGTTCACGTGTCGGGTTTAACGGTGTTCATGACATGGGTTTCCAACGTCCTAACAAGCAATTGCTCTCTTTCTTTAAGCGCAACTATACGGATGCTGAGTTGAAGCTGAAGGGTGTGAGTCAAGGAGATGACGTTGTTTGGTTTAAGGATAGGGTTTTAGTCCCGGCATCTCTTCGAGTGCGAATATTGACCATGTATCATGATGCACCAACGGTGGGTCATCCAGGGGTGGCTAGGACACTTTCGACACTCACGCGCACCTTTTCTTGGCCGCAGGTAAAAGCTTTGGTGATTGATTATGTCAAATCTTGCGATTCTTCTCAACGAGTGAAAGCGCGGAGGCAGTTAAGTGATGGTCAGTTAGTATCGTCGGTCCCGGACGAAAAGCCTTGGAACACTATAGGTATGGATATGATAACTAAGCTTCCTCTTTCAGGGGGTTTTTATTCAATTTTGGTTGTTATTGATTTGTTAAGTAAATTGACGCATTTCATTCCTTGCAAAGAATCGTCTTCATCCGCGGTTTTGGCAAATTTATTCAGAAAGAATATTTTTCGTTTACACGGGTTGCCTGAAAGGATAGTTTCTGACAGGGGGGCAACGTTTGTAAGTGAGTTTTGGAAGTCATTGATGACAGCTTTAAGTATTAAGAGTTCTTTGTTGACGGCGTATCATCCGCAAACTGATGGACAAACAGAGCGTATGAATCAAGTATTAGAGGATTATTTACGTCATTTCTGTTCATATTATCAGGACAATTGGGATCGTGTTTTGGACATGGCCGAATTTTCAATTAACAATTTGGATTTGGCAAGTTTTAAAGTCTCTCCATTTTTCCTCACGTATGGCCATCATCCAAGATTTAATATTATAACTGAATCTTGTGGTCGCAAGGATTTGGACAATTTTATTATGGATTTGCAGTTAACACAGGAGACAGCGATGGAGTGTTTAGATTTAGCTAGAAAGAAACAAGCAAAGTATTATAATTTAAAGAAGAAACCGGCTCCAGTTTACAAGGAAGGTGAGTGGGTATTGTTATTACGGAAATTTATAAAAGCTAGACGTTTGAATTCTAAACTGGATTATAGATACATAGGCCCATTTCGAGTTGTTGAAATGGTAGGAACTAACGCAGTACAGTTAGATATTGAGAAGGAATATCCGAAATTACATCCTGTTTTCAATGTGTCTCTTATAGTGCAATACGTTGGTCCAAATGCTCTTGTCAACCGCGGTTTAGTTGAAGGTATTAAAGAAAAATATTATACGGATGAGGAAGTGGTGGATTGGGGTTTGCTGAAGTCGATTTTGGACGCGCAGATGGTAAAGAAGGGTAAGTATGAATATTTGCTTTTGTGGAGTAATTCTACTGTAGGTAATGATAAGTGGGTTGCGGAAGAAAATCTTCCAGAGAAGCTAAATTTACGCATAAAGAAATTTCAGGAAGTTCATGGTGAGTTGTTTGGGCTTGCGAAGAAAAAGAGAGGTAAAAAGGCGGCTGTAGCTTTGGGAGAGTCATAGGTATAAGGTAAGTCTTCTTTGTAACGACTGAGCATTTTGTTGATTAATATTTAGACATCTTTCAGATTTACAGATAGAAGCGTTCATAATATGTAAGTGTCATGCGCTTTAAACATTATGAAATGGTTATGCCAGTTTTGAGATAAATTATTGTTGTTTTTATTAGTTATTACCCAGTTGTTTTACAAATGTAACTCGTCATCATTCTTATATATTTTACCTTGTATTTGTTCTTTGTCCCCTTTTCTTTCTTTCTTCATCTCGTGATCTTTGTTCTTTATTTCTCATTCTTATTGGAAAATACTAAAGTAGCTATTCGACACAACAAACACCTCTTTCCATTATTGATAAAGCAATTCTCATTAGAGTTCTAAGAGAATTGTCTTTCCCCTCGGTCTTATGCTAGGCTATCTTGCCAATTGAGATAAGACTTGTAGGTGGGCCTTCACACATAAACTCCTTTGGTTTTCCCAGAGCGGGTTTGTCCCTCAAGGGGTCTCTATAAATAGAAGGGTTTCAGGATAGATCCTGCTTCTGGCCATGTATTGTTTTGGCTTATAACTTGATGGGGACTTTGCGTCCACATTGGTCGGTGGCGGTAGAAATCGTGACAATGACGCCACCGGCGCTTAGGGGGTGTCACACCTTCTGGTTCCACGGAACTAAACACTTCTCGCCACGCTTCCAGTAATGGACAATCCGTGTTGCTCTTACGGTGCGAGGGGGGCCCAAGCGGTGCAGGGGGCCTGTTGGGCTTTTTGTCCCACGGACACTTAGTTCAACTTATTCTCAGCAGGACTGAGGGGGTCGCCTTGCGCTCGGGAGCGCGTAGCTATACAGCGTGGATCTCATTCGGCAAACATGATGTAATTCAATTGCTTTACTTTTTTTGGCTCTGGTTAGATTCCTGGAGCCTAGGCTAGCCCGGAAGGGCGAGTACGCTGCTTCCCAAGCTAGCCAAGTGAGGGTCGGGGGTAAGGTGCCTCACTCCGGAAGACGTGTCCAGGACGTCAACTCGACCTCGAGACGAGGAAGGAGCTGCGTCGCTTGGCTTCGTGGCGGAGGGAGAGGAAACCTTTACAAAAACAAAAGATCTCGCCACAAGGGCGAGGGGGGTACGACCTCAGACCCAATTCTCGAGTAAGGCTCGAGCCTCAGGGAGTTCCCTTGTCAATTGTTTCTAATTCCCCGATGAGTAAATTTCAAGTAGGGTTCTATTTACTAGTTTGCTGTACTCGAGGAGGCAATGGCCCAACAACGGTCTAGATCTTCCATCAAGGATATCGCGTCGGCTTTTTCCTGTGAAGTGTAAGGCCGGATGTATAGCTTGTAGCACTCCGATACCCATCTTCCTAGGCGACAGATGTCTTTGACGTTCACACCCATTGCGTTCCGGAATGATGCTCCTCCTACTCGGAAAGAGTGTCCGGAGATGCCTTGGAAGTCTCCTTTCTTCCACACAGCGGTGAGAGTTTTGGTGACGTTGCTTTTGGTGAGGTGGCGACGGGTTCCGGAGGCGTCAAAGTACCCGAAGAGGGATGACTGCTGTCCTTTTGATTCCAGGAGACGACGTTTCACTGCTTCGACTGGACATAGCGCGTTGCCGATGGCCTTTAGGTCGATGTGTTGGACTTCCCCGGGTTTACAGGTTTTGGCGTACCGGAGAGTGTCAAGTGAGCTTTATCTTTGTCTTCCCAGCCGCCGTTACAAATTTCACATCTGAAGTCAACAGTGAGTCGGCGTGGTCTACGGTTCCAGAGTCTTTACTGTAGGTAAGTTCGCCAAGCCTGGCCATGCCCCAGAAGGCGGTGATAGCGAGGTCTAAGACTGCTTGCTCCATTGGTCCTTCCCGTTGTAATTGCTCGACAAGGTAAAGAAGGTGTTTGAGGTGGACGGCTCCTTTCTTAGGTTTTGCTGGGTGCGAGGCGTCTGCCTTGGCCGATGATTGGAGTAAGATTTTCACCATCTTGTCCATGGAGTCAGGGTAGCGTTTCCGGTGGTAGAGGTGCCACACCTTGATCCCATTCAGATACTTCTCGAGGGTACTCGCGGCAATAGCCTGCGTCTCGTCTTTCCCTTCGTCTCTTCCGGCCCAAAAGCAGAAGTCATAGACATTGTCTTCTGATATCGGTAGGCAATAGTCTCTGATTCCTTGGGCCGCTTTGAAGCGGGTGAATTTCTTGACAGCGGTGTTGAGCGTGAGGAGAGAGTTCAACTTGTAACTCCTTAGAAAATAAAGGTTTTGTGGCGTAGGAGTCTTCTCAACAGTCCTGTCCCGAAGGAAGGGTTTGATTTTGTCAAGTGGGAGCATTTCTCGGGGATACAGAAATATCTTTGGACACCCGTTTGGGGGGGGGGGGGGGGAAGGCGAACACTTGATTACTTATATGTTATCAGGGCTGGTAAATGAAACGCAATATGAAACATGAGGGAATCAGAATGGGAAGACATAGTAGGTGCGTCATCTCAACCAACTCGGGAAGGCTTAGTACAGGACTTGGAACATATATTGCTCTAAATCAGCAGAGAGGTGTATGGGGACTACCCGGTGCCACTCGTGTCCGTCTCTAACACCTCTGGAGAGTGCATCTGCCTTGTTCTCTGCCAAGGTCACCCTTTGCGCTTCGATATCAATTTGTAACTCGACTAGGGTGTCTTGAATGATTTTCCATTCTTCATTCACCCATTTGTCCTTGGATTTGCGCTTGCGGATCGCACCTTCTATTGTTGTATTATCTGTCCATACTATGAAGGTCTTGCCTTGTTTAATACCTAGAGATCCTAACATCAATAGGCCTAGGCGGATAGCGACAGTTTCCAACCAGGCAATGCCCTTCTCGTGGTTCGATTTTTCCTTCCAATCTTGTATCAATTGAAATTGGGCCCATCGGCGGCCTATCATTACACCAATGCCAAAACCCGTCGATGCGTCACCCACCCACCCTATTTCCGTTGGGGCGGGGTTTGGGATTTACCGGGTTTCCTTAAAAGTGACGAGCGTGTGGAACCAGCGGTCTAAGTCATCTTTTACGTCTTCTGGAAGTGTCCGTGATGCGGACTTTGTCACCCAGCTCTTAAGCCAGCGGTAGAAGCTACACAGATAGCATCTGAGCTGGGGTAACAGGTAGGAGACGTGATTAAGGCGTCCTACCATGACTTCGACGTTATTATAGGAGAAGGTTTGTTGAATCAAGAAGCCCTTGATTTGGTCAACACGTTCGAATAGTTTGCCTGTTGGTAAGCGGACAGTCTTGTTGACCCCGTTCCATAAGAAATCGATGTACTTTTGCTCTGGTGCAAACGCCGAGAATTTCTCGTCGTTTGTTTTGACACCCAAGACGTTCGAGAAGGCAACAATGTTGGTCATCTCCGTTGTGGACTTCACATATTTCACAAAGAGGTTGTCGTCAACCCAACGGAAAATGGAGATCAAATCGAATCAATGTAGCATGATCTGCTTCCAGGCATCCGCAGGGCGCCCAAAAGAGCCGCATCCTGCAACTCTGCCGAAGGTAATTCTGGTGTCTAACAGGAGATCACCATTGAAATCTTTCACCAGTAAGTACGGCCATTGATCCATAGCCGTTGGGATTTGGCAATAAGCCTTTTCCCAATCGAAGATAGCTAACCAGCATGGTTTCTCTCTTTGGCGTAAGAAGCTTGAAACTATGTTGAAATTGTCCCAGGTGGTGGCGAAATCATCCGGGTTAACAAAGGAGTTAACCGAGGGAGTCTCCGGTCTAGAGTGTGGGTAGGATAAGTTGTTCGTCGGGCGTAAAGAGCCGTCACCGTTGACTACCGCGCCGAGTGGGTTAGATCTAAAAAAGCCAAAATGCTTTGAGACCTCGGCATGTTTAAAGGGACCGAACATTCGACCACTCGAGAGTTCTTTCTAGAGTTTCTCTTCAATGGTGTCTTTGACTTGCCAAGCCAAAGCATGGTTGTCTGGGGTGAAGAAGGCTCTATTCGGGCCTAGCGAATGTTTTGGAATACCTTGATGGAAGCCGTTTCTGAAGCCGTCAAGGACGTCGGCGAACTCAGGTAAAAGGTCTGCCTCCAAGAGAGCAGCCTCCCAAGCGCCAATATTCATTTCACAAGATACTTTTGTGGGCCAGCGTGGAAGCAGGGCGTTATGTTGGTTGGGGTTGAAGGGGCCCGCCACAGTTTCATTTTTCGAGGCCTCTTGAGCGCATAGGAGCTGACGAGGGGGCTCGGATAAGGTCTGTTCAGGGTGTTCACTAAGCAGAGTATAGGGATGGTTTATTTCATTGGTTAGAAAAGGTAAATTCCCGTAAAGAAAGATAACAAGACTAGGGAAAAAGGAGCAACAGCGGAACTTGCGGAGCAAGACAACAACAAAAAAGGGAGTGATAGTGTTGTGTACCGCGAGAAGGGATGTTTCGGTGCCCATGTGGCTGACCCGAATTGGAAGAGGGGAGGGCAAAGGGATGATTTGTTTATCCAACGCTTAGGGGAAGGAAGAAAGGAATAGAGCCTACTGGGCAATCTTCGTCATCCCTTGGGCACTTTGTTTCGCAGCATGGTTGGGGTCAAAGTTGTTGCCTTTGTACCCGCTGCCCTTCGGGGCTCTGCTACCGGTGGGTTTCGCCGGGAGGGATGCCGAACCAGACGTACTAGCAACGTTAGAGGCTTTAGCGACAGCTTGCTTTTTCTCAGTCTTTGGAGCACCGGTCGTTGGGTCCCAATGAGCTCGAGTGCCATTTTCCGCATACGGATTGTCCGTGAAGTCGAGTTCATCGAACTTTCTGGCCGTGGCGTAGCACGAGTGGGCGATTTTGCTACGGAACACCAAGATATTTGCAACCGACTGAGAACCATCTGCCAACGCCACACAATGTGCAAAGGCGTTTGTTCTGACTTGAATGTCGTAACAGAGGGCAACCATGAAGCCGTCCTCGGCAAGAATTGCATCCGCATTTGCCTTATGGGCAAGGAGCCAGTTGGCCATGCGCTTGAAATTGTATTCGACCTTGAGGGTCGAATAGAAGTTTTGATGGTTGGAAGTCCAATCACTGAACAACTGGGTCCACTCGGACGGGTACGGATAGCCCGTGTAGCGGTTCCGGTCAGAGGATGAGTCTTCGAATTTCGACCTTTTTTCCGCATAGTAAAGTATTGCGCGGTTCTTCCAGGCTTCATTGAAGATTGTTAAGGGGATGGGTCCCTTGAGTTCTCTTATATTTTTATCGAAATAAGGGGTGAACCCCATTTCATCGTGTCTAGGTACAGCTTTGGTGTTGAATTGGATATCCCCAACAACGGATTCACCATCAGAATGGTTTTCTTTGTCTTCATGGTACTTTGGGATAAGTGCGTATTTGGCGTAAGGGTCAGGATGTTGAGTTGTCTGTTAGTCTGCTACCATGATGTATCACCACAGTATGGAGGGCTGTCGGATTGACCCTTGAGCACTACCAACCAACCACCCAGCTGGCAGCCACAAGCGTCTGTAGCCTAGTTGGTAAAGGCAGCACTCTAGTATGTGTCTCAGCATAGCTGAGGTCGTGAGTTCGACTCTCACCAGACACACTTCATTTTACAGTCTCTACAGGTTATGAGCCCAGAGCTACCTGAGCGCTACTCGCTTACAATAGAGACTTGATGAATTTGTGAATGCTTACTTGTAAGACCACGCAAACCCCTATAAGCCTACATCTAGATCACGGGTTCAATCCCTACGCTGATCATCATTCCTGGGTCTCATTCCCACTCTCTCTTGGGGTCAATCCCCACTTCCCATTATGTAGCAAGGGGGGGTGTTGAGTTGTCTGTTAGTCTGCTACCATGATGTATCACCACAGTATGGAGGGCTGTCGGATTGACCCATGAGCACTACCAACCAACCACCCAGCTGGCAGCCACAAGCGTCTGTAGCCTAGTTGGTAAAGGCAGCACTCTAGTATGTGTCTCAGCATAGCTGAGGTCGTGAGTTTGACTCTCACCAGACACACTTCATTTTACAGTCTCTACACAGGATTGACTGGCTTTTTAGGGCGCGTCTTACTGCTAAGGTCTTCGGCTGAGGCGGGCACAGGGTTTAAGGTCGCTTGCGACGGAGGTCTCGCCGACATCAGGGATTTGAACATCGCAAAATAGAGGTCTGAAGCTTTGTTGTCGCCAGCCTTCTCCGCGGCTAAGTCCTTTTCGACCAGGGTAGCAATGGTATCGTCGTTCCAGGCAGTACTCTTAAGGGTTGTAGCCGTGAGAGCGGCCTTGCCTGCGTCAAGCAAAGGAATGGGAGACGAGTCAATACTTTTCCTGGTAATCAACACCGTGTTAAAAACCAAACTAAGAAAGCACCTTTCGAAGAATCCTTGGGGGTAGGTTCTAAAACCTCTATCCCGGGCTCTGTACTTTCGTCGTTGGCTGCAACAAGCATACACGTTTTTTTTCTTTTTTTTTTTTTTAGTTTCTTGTTGACCTTAAGTGGCTGGGAGAGGGGGGGGGGCTTTAGACTTACTGTCGTTGGCCTCATATCTCTTGGATAAGTTTGTGCCTCCACTAATTCCCGTTGCCTTTGATGGGTTTGGGGTAGTGTCGGCAGGAGGCGCGTCTTTCCCCTGGGACTTGTGGGTTTTACTCTTCTTTGCCGCCGCATCACAAGGGATGGAAGGGGCTGGGTGGTGGAGAGTCGGGGTGGGCACCTCTACGGGATTGGCCGTGGCCGGGGTACGGGTAGTAGGGAGGCTAGTAGTAGAAGCGGAGTCTCTTGGCGCGAGAACATCAGGACTAGTGGTAGGATTCTTGGTTTTCCGGAAACCATCCGTTACAGCTTGGACTCTGTCAGACATAGTGCGTGGGTTCGCTGGATGGAAGTGAGAATCGGGACATCAGGTTATAGACTATTGGCGAAAAAATAATAGGGGCTAATAACCCGATTGATGCTTGCTACCGCATGGAGAGACTACGGAGGACGGAGTTCGCTTCGGTGACTGAGCGATGGGGGAGATGGAAAGAGGGAACCTCTCTATTTATCTAAAGGTTTAGGCCCGGAGACTACCGGGGCCATAAACTCCTTTGGTTTTCCCAGAGCGGGTTTGTCCCTCAAGGGGTCTCTATAAATAGAAGGGTTTCAGGATAGATCCTGCTTCTGGCCATGTATTGTTTCGGCTTATAACTTGATGGGGACTTTGCGTCCACATCGGTTGGTGGCGGTAGAAATCTTGACGATGACGCCACCGGCGCTTAGGGGGTGTCACACCTTCTGGTTCCACGGAACTAAACACTTCTCGCCACGCTTCCAGTAATGGACAAACATTGTTGGATTTCCCGCGCGGAATATCCGGTAGCGGTCACGTGATATCCGGTAAATACCCGGAATATCTGGTCGGATTCTCGGATTGGGCTCCCCACTCTCACGCCCATCGGGCCCTTTGTCTCACTCTCGTGGTTCGAGACAATTGCCTTAGAGCATCCTTACCGGTCGAGCTATGTTGGCGCGAGTTTTGACTCGCAGCTGTTGCAAACTAACTTAGCGACAGCGATTCAGCCGTATCGGTTCGGCTTGCGCGGGGTGGAGCTGAGTGGTGGGCGCGGGAAATGGCAGTTAGCTTCGAGCTAACCGTCACTAAATGTAGTGGCAGTTAGCTGAAATTCAAGCTTCCCACTAATTTAGCTTGGGCTTAGCTACACCCGGTGTGGTTGAGATTGGTGGCTAAAATAGCTAATTTCGAGCTAAACTAGTCACTGGTAAGGATGCTCTTACTCCCTAGCTTAACTAAGCCTCTCAAACGGAGGGTCCGGGGGACCCCGCCTGGAGGGCTCTCCGCAGGAGAGGCTTAGAGCATCTCCACCGCGCGGGACTATCTGAGGGACTAAATCCCCAGCTCGCACGACTGCGGCGCAGTTTTAGTCCTCCGCCCAAAGACTTTTTCACACCGCGGAGTCCCCAAAATAGCACCTCCAGGTTGTGAAAGGGGCTCCCCCGATTCCCCCCTGCTCCATGAACGGTCCTCAAAAGGAGACACCCCTATCGATAGCCGGTGCTGAGTCCTGACTGGACATTGTCATGCACCTCACCGGCCATCAATCGGTCCTCTCGATGGCCAATATTTCAGCCATCAATTGGTCCTCTCAATGGCCGATATCAATGTCCGTCAGTAGAAGTGCCCTCCTCTCAATCCAATACTTTGTATTGGACAAAGGAGAAAAACTAGGAACCCTCTGTCTTCTCCTCGGACCGATCTAGTTGTATCGGTTGGAGAGGAAGAAGGGGATTCCTTGGGGGATTTTGATGTCCGGTACCGGCCATCAAGAGGTATGTATTGATGACCGGTACCGGCCATTGAGAGGTACATATCAATGGCCGGTACCGGCCATCCAGAGGTACTTGTTGATGTCTGGTACCACCAGACATCAATGTGTATTATGTAGTCCTCTCGATGGCAGTGGAAGCCATTGAGAGTTGAGTTCAACCTCCGTTGACCGGAGTGTTATGTAGATACTGTAGCTCGGCCGGTAACGGCCGAGAATAGTGTACGTGCATGTTGAGGTTGGGGATATCGGGGTTTGTGTGCGGTGATGAGCGGAGTATCACAAGCCTATGGCTGTGTGATATGTGAGCCAGAGGGACTATGTGGGGAGCTATGCTGTCCTAGATTTGGGACTGGTATAGGGCCCCAATGGGTTTTTCCTATTTTAGGACCTCCTTTAGGGCCTCCGGTGGAGGGACTAAACTGGGTTTGGGGGACTAAATTTGGTATAGTCCCTGACTTAGGGCCCGCGGTGGAGATGCTCTTACGCCTAATGTCTGAAGTCTGGCAGGGAAAGGAAGGATATTCAACCCCAAAACCCCTAAATAATTATTCAAAAATCAGCAAAATATGTACAAAAAAAACTGAATCAACAGTTTCATTGGCAGTGCTGATGCGCACCCTCACCCAAAATTTTGAGCAAAAAGCTTCAAAACTGATTGAAGGAATCCGTTTTGAAGTTCAAAGGAACCCTGAAGGATGTTACATTGCTCTGAAGATCCATTTTCAGATTTTCTGATAATATGCACAATTGAGTTTCCTATATGCAACAAAATGCAACACTACATGTGTAGGATCTGCGGGTTTGCGGATCCAGGATCCACCAGGCATGATGGTTGCGCATCCTTAGTTTACATTTCTTCATGTTTTTTTATTTTTAAACCATTAGTACAGTGCAAATGGTTTGGATTGAGGAGATGAGACCTGTGCCAAATGAAAGCTGAGGTCCAGAAGTATCTTTTGGCTCTGGGGCAGGTCCACAGGACCTGAGGGAGAGGCTGGCTGAGGCTTAATATTTTCCCTCCAGCCATTTGTGATTTCTTTCCCAGCCAAAATTTTGACATTACGCGCAAGTCCCTCCCTGCGGGAGGGGCCGCTTCGCGGCCAGCCACAGCAAGCCTCCCACCAGGGGGGACTTGTGTTAAGTTAGCCTTACTCCCTAGTGAGTACGTGCTAAAGCTATTGGCCTCAATGCAGACCGCCGCTCCCGCCCCTCCTTTCTCTGGGTGAAACAACCCATCACTGAAAACCAACAATGTCCCCGGATCCAAAGCAAGAGACAAAACTAAAGACTTAACAGAGGATATTGGCTTGTCTTTCGACAACCCAAGATTCAAGTATTCCAGCCCCCTTGATGGGGTTCTCCCAAACTCAAAAGAGAGAGAGATGGTATCTGGATCCTTGGCCATCGCCTGATCCACCAAGTCCGCCGCCAAGCCATTTTGTGCCAAATCAGCAAATCTAGCCGTGGAATCAGCCCTGCTTGATAGGATGAATGTTTGGACCGTGTTGTTAGTTTTGACTGTGATCAATTTCCTATAAAAGAAGGAGAAGCTAGTCCTTATAGCCTCCTGTTGGAAACCTGGAGCTGTGGATCTCAATTGGATGAAAGCGTTTGATGTTGAGCAATAAAACCCCAACGTGAATATGGCTGCCAGGCTGTCCACTTTGGTAGCCAGGGCAGCTACCTTCCTTCTGTTTGGATCTGTGGCCCACAGCGCCGCTCCATAGGTCAACCTGGGAAAAAGAACGGTTTTTATCAGCGTCACACTGTCCACCTCCCTGGAACCCCATCTAGTATTTCCAAAAATCCTTAGCTGATTCATTGTTCTGTGAGCTTTCTCCTCCAAAGCCTTAAAATTTCTGTTGAAGAGCATCTTCCTGTCCAGCCAAACTCCAAGCCACTTGACTTTGGACATCAATGGTAGTCTTTGAGCACCAAAAACAAACTACCCCTTGGGTGGTTTACCTTTGGTCAACCACAAGAACTGTGCCTTGGCCTGGTCAAAGATTTCTCCGTGGGTTTCACCCCATTGGAGAGAGCAAAGACCCTCCATAGTCGCTGCCGCTGTCTGCGCCGCTACCAAATGCACGAGATTGTCTACATAGCCGATTGACACTGTGTCCAGGGAAGTGGAAAAACATTAATTCAGCAAAGAATTATTGTATAATATGTAGAGTATCACTGATAAAGGGGAACCCTGTGGTAAGCCAATCTGGATAGGGAACGCCTCCGACTTGAAGTCATCAAGTCTGATGGTGGTCAACCTGTCTTTCAAAAAGTCTGCAATGATCAGTACCAGGTATGTAGGGCATTTCATTTGGAAAAGATAATGGATGAGCCTCTTTGGGTGCACCAAGGGATAGGCGGACTTCACGTCCAGAAAAAGCCCAGCCACCACTTGGATTTAACCCAGTGCTTGAGTGCAAACAGAGCGTCCTCTGTCCCCAAGCCTTTCCTACCGCCAAAATGCCCTTCCGCCAGGACTCCCGACTTCTCCGCCCATGCAGTGATCCGCCTGGCCACAATCAGCTCAAATAGCTTCCCCATGGTGCTGAGCAGAGAGATTGGTCAATACGCCGAGGGATTGGTGTAATCAGGCTTGCCATGCTTCCTGATGATAGCTGTTACAGAAACCTTCCAGATTGTTGTAAATTTGCTCTTCATTAGTATATTGTTATACAGGCTTGTTAGGTTTCCCGCAATGTAGTTGGAGAGAGACTTAAGAAGTTCATTAGCAATGCCGTCTATGCCCAGCGCCTTCTTTGGTCTGATTCTCTGGTTCACCAAATGGATTTCCGCAACCGTCACCGGAGGGTAGCTGACAAAACTAACCAAGAGATTAAAATAAGCGTCTTCCAAGTCAATAGGTACATTAGTGACTGAAGTCCCTCTGAAGAGAAGCTCAGCTTGTTTTTCCTTATCACGGACAATAGAACCACCCAGGCCGCGGAGCGGTAGCACCTCTCCTCCTGCTGACTTGGTAGTGGAGCGCAGGACTCGGTACAAGTCGCCTTCCAAGGGATCCTGTAGCAACCTTCTCAAACCCTATTACGGAGTGTGCTTTGGCACACTCCTATTATGGAGTGTGCTTTGGCACACTCCTATTATGGAGTGTGCTTTGGCACACTCCTATTATGGAGTGTGCTTTGGCACACTCCTATTATGGAGTGTGCTTTGGCACACTCCTATTATGGAGTGTGCTTTGGCACACTCCTATTATGGAGTGTGCTTTGGCACACTCCTATTATGGAGTGTGCTTTGGCACACTCCTACACCGCGGGGCAAATTCAAAAAGGCTGTGGCGCCACGATCGCGCGGCCGTATTCTTCAGCCCCCACGACGCCACAAGGACCACAATTTGCGCCACCATGGCGAAGAGGTGACCCATGAGGAGGTGGCGCCACAACCCCGACGCCGACTGGCAAGAGGTGATGAACAACAAGCTTCACAATATCTTGTCGGCACCATGAGAGCCCCCTGAGGCCCGGGGAATATCCGGTTGGACCACAGAGTTTATGGGCTTGGCCATCCCCGGATATGCCAGCTGTTATCCGTGGTGCGGATAACAGCACGGATTGATATCTGGCGGGCTGGAGGTGTAGAACTTAGGGCTATGATGACAGAGACAATTACGGTAGCTGCGGATTGCACAGCCATAGCAAACCTAACCATCACAGGGTCTGTTAATCCGGATGAATGCACATCATTCCAGAAGGAACCCAGCCCCCCACGCCCCGTGAGCATGTTTGGCGCCGCAAAGTGAGTCCATCCACATCTCATCTCACCATCCTCCCACCAGCTGATGAACTCCTTGTGCATTCAATGTCCAGACCCAGATTCAACGCCTCGCTGCTGAGGCAATAATCAATCCAGACTTACAGGCAAATGCAAATGACAACCGAGAGGGCTCGTTGTTCCAGATGGTCATGGTAAGCTCACTTTCATTACCTACTCTTATGTTATCACATTGATGATGTGCTCTATCCCATAGGATGGAATACTGCGCCTTCCAGAAGAGGTGCGCAGGACAGATTTCCCCCCAGGTCTTGTCGAGGGTAATCACAAAGCCGAGCAGCATGTGCATTCTGCAGTGAAGACCCAACTCAAACAGATGCAATACAAGGTCAGATGCGTAATTCTCACCGGGTTTGCCGCTTCCGGCGGTGATTCCCTGCTCCCTAAAGTTGTCAGCTGGCTACTATGGCAGAGCCACTGTGACAAATAAAAATATAAAAAGTAGTTTTACATATGAAAGAGACATTATTACTCTTACATATGTAAAACTACGCAAAAACATTAAATACATATATAAATAATTAATTAATCAGCTTTATGTAATTAATATGTAAAATATTATAGAAGATTCTTATTCTACGGGTAAAATAACCTAGGGTACCTCACTTACAAGTACCCTTAATTATTATCCCTTCCTTGTGTAAACTAACTTCAAAGTTTGCGCAAGTGCATCACGCCCCGGGTGGATGCACTTGTATGCACATATATATATAAGTACATATATTTACACCCATTTTCAGTGACGTAACTGAGGTGTTGTGTATAGTTTAAAAGATGGCTTTGTTTGTTGCGTGGCGCACCCAAGCCCGCGTGCTCTGTTGCCTAGAGCTCAAGCCTGCGCTCCTAGTGTACATATATGCATAATGCATAAACTAGCCCGCAACCAAAGCGCTCAGGTTACCAGTAAGTAAGAATGGGCTAGAATACGCCCCAATAGCAATATTACATGTGTTATATGTCTTGTACACATGTAATTAATCACCAAACAAGATGTAATTACCACGTCATTCAATATCAAAACATTCTAGATGGAAAAAGGCTCTTGCAACGTGCACAGGTGACACTAGAAAGCGCCCCAGCTTCTCCCAAGCCTCACTACGTGTAAATTACAACTGTATTAAATATGTAGAAGGGGTCAAATGAACTGGAGCACTTAATAAGCGCCTCCAGAACATGTATGAAGCACTGCTTGCACGTGTACAAGTACACAGAAGCCAGTTCTAGTACCTTCTGTGGCACATTTCCACGGAAATGAGCGTCACAGAACCCCCAAACCAGCCCCCATGACGTGTAAGGCATGTGTAAAAACACGCAGAACCTCTGTAAAAGGCTCTTGGCAACCCTTGTATCCAAGCCCCAAGGTTCCACAACCTACAGCGCCTTCTAGCGCAACCAAATTGCCTCAGAATGCGCCCACAAGTGTCCCCCTGTCCCCTGGGCGCCCCTGGAGGCCTGCCTAGGCTATAAAAAGGGCCCTTTCTCCGTCCAAAAGGAGATTCCCCAGCTTTTACATTACTTACTAGAATTTTACCCGCCTTCAACAGCCTCATTAGCCTGTGATTTGCCAGGTAAAACACCTACTTTCGTGATTTTTAGCTCCAATTTCCGCCCTGAAGCTGTCCAGTAACCACCCTGCCCTCAAGATTACCTCTTCTGAGCGCCTCCAACTGCCCAACTTCACCCCTGAAGAACCTCAAGTGACTCTAGGGTCTTATACTGGTAAGTTTAAGCCCCTTCTCTTGAGATTCTCCGCCATTTCTTTCTGGGATTTGAAACACCCCTGTTTACAGGCCCCAGTTCTTCATTCTAGAGGGATTAAACACCCCTGATTTATCAGGCCCCTCTTAAAATTAATTATATTCATTTTATTACGTCAAATTGGCCCAAATTGCCTTATTCTTACGCCATAATTCCCAACAATTACGTTGGAATTAACCCTTATAACCTTGTCTTAGAGTTTTATAACTCTAATCTTCTGCTTTGCACCACGTGTAGCTAGAAGGATAATATCCTTGGCATCACGTAGGCTGACAAAAGTTCCCAATCTCGTGAACCTTGCCAGGCTGGTGTGGGCTAAGCTCAATCCTGGCACCACCACCCTAACCCCAACTCAAATTGATCGCCTATTTGGGCCCGCCGCCCAAATCCGCCTTGCGCACATCCGCCTGGCCACAATTATGAACGCATCCAACCCTCAAGACCAAAACATCTTGCAGTGGGATCAAATTGACACCACCCTCCATGCACACCGAGCCCTGACAGGCGAAATCACCAACCAGTAATGAAATCCCTCTGCCTAGTTTGACCCATCATGGTCCCCCCGCGGGCTGGACCTGCAGCACCATCTACCTCGGTGTTGTTTGAGCTGAGCCCCGCCAAAGTGGCCTGTTTCTAGGCCCCAATTGGCCTTATTAGTCGGCCCTGGGGTCGCAGCTATGTACGCCTACAAGCCTCCCTGGTAACGCCCCTCTGCCGCCGATTGGCGGTGAGCTACCCGGTTGTGGGGCCGTAATCCGAAGCGCCCATGGGTTGCATCTGGATGACCCACACATGGGTTGCATGTGACGCCTTCATCACATCTACCCCTGCGCCGCCGCTGACACCTCGGGCACAACCCCTCAACCACTTATGGGCCGCATATATACAACCCAGTTCCGTGCCCAAGGCGTTACCCTGCCGCGCAGCGGGGTGGCTGCCCCATCCCCCTCCCGTTGACCCAGGGCCGCCCAACAAGTCACACCTTCCACGGTCACCGGGCGTTGATAGGGCCGCCGACCGCGGCCAAAAAGCCCTCTGGTAGGCGTCAGGCGGCCGTCACGTCCACGCGTGCAGGGAAGATCCCGCCAACATCCCACCGGCCTGCCAGCACCAGGGGGCCGTCACGTTGACGCCCTCAGGGGAGGGGCCGGCCATGGGGCGTGGTGGGCATGTTTCCGAGGAAGCCCCTAGAGGGTATGGTCATAGCGCGGTGCTGAGGCGTCTTCTGACATGTGGGGTCCATGGGGCGTCACAGACGCCCCACTCGTCCCGTGGTGTATTATGGAGTGTGCTTTGGCACACTCCTATTACGGATTGTGCTTTGGCACACTCCTATTACGGATTGTGCTTTGGCACACTCCTATTACGGATTGTGCTTTGGCACACTCCTATTACGGAGTGTGCTTTGGCACACTCCTATTACGGAGTGTGCTTTGGCACACTCCTATTACGGAGTGTGCTTTGGCACACTCCTATTACGGAGTGTGCTTTGGCACACTCCTATTACGGAGTGTGCTTTGGCACACTCCTATTACGGAGTGTGCTTTGGCACACTCCTATTACGGAGTGTGCTTTGGCACACTCCTATTACGGAGTGTGCTTTGGCACACTCCTATTACGGAGTGTGCTTTGGCACACTCCTATTACGGAGTGTGCTTTGGCACACTCCTATTACGGAGTGTGCTTTGGCACACTCCTATTACGGAGTGTGCTTTGGCACACTCCTATTACGGAGTGTGCTTTGGCACACTCCTATTACGGAGTGTGCTTTGGCACACTCCTATTACGGAGTGTGCTTTGGCACACTCCTATTACGGAGTGTGCTTTGGCACACTCCTATTACGGAGTGTGCTTTGGCACACTCCTATTACGGAGTGTGCTTTGGCACACTCCTATTACGGAGTGTGCTTTGGCACACTCCTATTACGGAGTGTGCTTTGGCACACTCCTATTACGGAGTGTGCTTTGGCACACTCCTATTACGGAGTGTGCTTTGGCACACTCCTATTACGGAGTGTGCTTTGGCACACTCCTATTACGGAGTGTGCTTTGGCACACTCCTATTACGGAGTGTGCTTTGGCACACTCCTATTACGGAGTGTGCTTTGGCACACTCCTATTACGGAGTGTGCTTTGGGATACAGGGTATCCTGGATTTCTTACTGGATATCCCACTCAGGATATCTGGTAGTGGTTGAGGTGATCATTTGCTTCCTAGCCAACGCCCACCAATATCTTGACATACACGCTTTAGGGTCCGAGCTCATGCAGGCTTCTCCTCAATTGTACATTGATATCAAAATATGGATGTACATGAATCCATATGGCCCTTTGAACCGGGCGGTGGCAACCATCTGGTGCACGTTACCACGCTAAACGTGTATACAATTTTTGGAAGTAATTCTTCCAGGCTGTGGCTTGTTGAGTTGCGCGCGCTCGGTTGCATTTACCTGGTCACTGTCTTATCATACCCAGCCCTCACGTCACTCCAGTTCGACCGCTTAGGATCAGCTCTTCAGGCTAGCCTGCAGGGTTGACTCGTTGGGGAAGAAAAACCATGAACCGGGGACGCGAAGTCAGCATTGAATCTGACGTCCGGCGGTGACCCCGACACGGCAGTTGCGGGGCGCCGCCAAAAAAAGTGGAAGTTCGCAGCGGCCTTGGACCGTTCAAAAACAGACCTCCGGTCAGCCGGCAAATATGCCGTCAACAAAAGCAACCCCCCCCCCCCCCCACCCACGCGCATCGAGTCAAACATTGGGCAAACCTAAGCACCCCTGAGACCATCCGCACCAGGCGCTAAGTTAGCCCAGATTAGGGCATTTAGTTTGACCCCGCACCCGCATCGGGTTGGATCAACCGGGGATCAACTTAGCCCGGAGCTCTGTCGCCGGGGGTACTTCTTGCCGCGCGGCCGTGTGTATCCGACGGGTTGCATCAAATTTGGGAAACCCACGTGGAATTCAGGAATTGTGGGCACCCCGTCGGAACAGGACCGAGGTGTGGATTCCTCATCCATCCGATGGGAAAAATGCATGGATTCCACGCCAGGTCATGGACTCCCGGTGGAGTCCATGAGCGCACAGATCTGTGATTGTGGAAACCACACTTTCACTTATTTGCTATGTGCTTTCCTGAACTCAGCTAAGTCCCTCAATCGGAGGCGCGGGAGCGCTGTCGCGAAGCGACCCTCCGAAGGAGGGACTTATGCCCTACCTTGCAAACAATAGGCAGCAGACGTCTGTTTTCAGAGTTTTTTGCTTGTCCCTCCGCTGTAGCTACGCAAGGACAGCTGGGGCCAAGTCAGCTGCTTCAAGAGATAGCCAAGAAGCATGGCTATCTTCTGGTATCTTTCTTTTATCTGTAACAGTTGAACTGGATTTTTTAAAAAAAAATTAAGAGCTGCTAAGTTTTGACAGGCGTCAAAAGTATGGCTTTGACCAAGGCCTGTTTGAACAATGCCCTCCCAAAACCCATGAACTCCTTTTTGTTTCATTTGGGATTCAAGAGATTTTTTGGAGGGATCCAGCCTCAGGAAGGTGGCAGGTGCAAGTGCTGATGTAGGCAGACAAAACTGTTGAGTGTAATTCAGGACTAGTACATGTTGAATATGCATTATGGTACTCGCGCGGAACGTACTGGTGGTTCTAAGTTTCATCTCTGAAAATTTTTTCTTCACTCTGTTCGGTACCGCTCTCAAGTCGTCGGGATCAAGAACAATCAATACTTCAAGGAGTTGAGTCAAACAACATCAGAAGAATATCACGAGGTAAAAAGATCAACTATTGATAAATTAAAACGTGAATATCAACTTACACTTATCATCGATATTAACTCATCTAGTCAAGTCACCAGAAGGTCAACTTGTTCAGGAGGAGCTACTCAGCAATATACTCTAGGGTCACATTGTGTTTGTGGATTATCTTAGTGTGTTTGATTAGAGTAATTACTAAAACTTGTTTTCTCTTTAGTGTGTTCTTTTTCTAGTCTTGTTCTTATCTCAAGTGTCGTTGCGTTGTTCAGTTTGCAGCATAGATAGCATCTTTACTCATCCATTTATCTACTACTACTGGCTGAATATAAACACAAGATTCTAAACAAAGAGTGATTCGTATATCAACACATGGTAGCGAGAGTCAACTCTTGAATCTATTCAGCTCAGAGTTAGAGAAGGAGAGTTAAACGCCAACTGAACAGAGTACTCAAATGTCGGACAAGTCAGATTCCTCGAGCGATAATCATTCGTCACTTCGGGTCGAAAGACTAAAGTTTGGCACATGGGTACCGTGGAAATCTCGATTTACGCTATACCTTAAACGGCACAATCTTGAGGACTTACTCGATTGAAAATGGGTAAATGACAAAAAAACGCTTTGGCGTACAAGAAAAAGAACACAAGGGCTCTAGAGGCATTATATACGGCAGTCAGTAAAGAACTCCATAACGAGATCTTAGACAACGATACGTCTTTCTTGGATGCATGGGAAGCGCTAGCGTCGGCGTGTGGCCAAAATTCTGTCATCACAACGTGCGCTGCGTATAAAAAGGTTCATTTGATGCGGTACAATCCTGGTACCTTGCTCAAGAATCATATTACGGCATTCAAGACAGCATACACTAGACTGTCAGATATAACCGCTAATCACGTTCAAGAGTTCGGCGTTGTAACTTCATTTATGGCTGCTGCATTATTCCTGGATAGCCTGGAGAATGATTCGGAAATGTCGTCTTTGGTTCAAACGTGTTACGACATTAAACCTTTTACTCTTAAAGGTGTTACCGACCGAATTTTAATTGAAGCAATGCGCCGCGATAGCAGAAATGAAAGTCAAGACAATGTGATGTTTACCTCCTCAGCACAGTCTACTTCAAAGTCGAACAAAAAGAAATCAAAGCAGTCAAATGTGCCCAAGCCCAAAGCAGTCGCGCCTACGTTAAACAGTGGTCAGTCTTCTTCAGGAAAAGGAAAATCAACAAACAATTCGGCTCCGGTAAAGTCAAACTCATCGGACAACGTTGAAAATCGAATCCAGAAGATTGAACAGTCAGTCAGTGATCTTACTGATCTGATGAAGAAATTTGCTTCGTCGAATATGCTTGGTATGGTTCATAATCAACAAGTTTCAGAACCTTTGAAGGGACCGTTTGATGTGGACTCGGATCAATCAAATTTCTTCGTGGCCACCGTACAAAATGCTTCGAGAGAGTATTTTTCTCGGTTCCTTGTTTTTGACACTGGAGCAACACAATCATGTGTTATAAATCTCGAGTTACTCACCGATGTTCAGCCGCTCACCAATCACTTCATGAATACGTTTTCCTCGCCGATTGAAGCAACGCACGTGGGTACACTAAAAATGGGAGATTATTACATCAATCCTGTATTTCATGTTCCGAACGGATGCGCAAATATTGTGTCGGCCACTCAACTTATTGATCACGGACTCAAGCCGCATTTCAAGACCGATCAGTTCCTGATAAAAGGCGGTGAAAAAATTATTGCGACGTTTCCTAGGATTGGCAAATTATTTATGAGCCCTATCTCTGAATACGTGTGCGTGGTTAACATGAAAATTCCCGAAGATTTTGATTGGCATTACGGTCTAGGACACGCTTCCGATAAATATGTAGATCTTTTCTGCCGTCACAACAATTTGTCGTCAAGTATGTCAACTAAGTCAAAGGATTGTCCAATTTGCGAAAAAGGAAAAATTCATCGTTCTCCGCATTCTCGTAAATTGCCGTCTTCAAGTTTGCCGTTTCATCGACTGCACACGGATGTTCTTCAAATGTCTCCACTCTCAAAATCGGGTTTTCGGTACATCCTAGTGATTATTGATGATGCAACTCAATTTAATCACATATATTTGCTTAAAGCAAAATCGGAATCTGAGACCAAGTTGATATCATTTATTGAAGAACTCCGGAACAAGATTCAACAAGTACCGGCATATCTACACAGTGATCGCGGTGGTGAATTTAGCTCAACAAAATTTTTGGCGAAATTACAAGAGCTTGGTGTATCGATCGAGCGAGGCCCGGCAAATTGTCCTCAAACGAACGGTGTTGCGGAGCGGTTTAATGGGGTGTTGATTGAGAAGATGAGATGTATGTTACTTCAATCTCAGATACAACAGTCCATGTGGCATGAGGCGGCTATTCACGCATCAACATTACTCAACGTACTTCCGCATTCGTTGATAAACTGGGTCTCACCAACTTTGATGCTAGCCAAAGCAAATCAGTTGATCGAACCCAATAGAACAAACATGCCGCTTATTCCATTTGGGGCAAAAGTCGTTGTTCATTGTCCGGACTCACTCAAATTACAACCGCGAGGTATTGAGTTACAGTTCTTGGGTTTTGAACCATTTTTGGACGCTTCAAGGTTTTACGATTCTTTGGTTCATCGAGTGGTCATAAGTCGTGATTATACTGTACCGGCGTTTAAGGTGAAATCTGGTGAAATCTCAATTACAAAGGATTTGAAGTCTTTACCTCGTGTAGTCACCGAGTTTGAAAGCAAGTTGCCTCGTCTAGCACGTCTTCCAGGTAAATACAAATCTTTGAGTTCATCAGAATCCTCCGAGTCGTCAAATGAATCTAGATCTAGCCATGAGGAGGTCGATCGCAGAAACTCCAACAGTGAACGCAATTTGGATCGCTCGGTGGATAGTGATGAAGATTCTGATGTCTCGGTGAACACAAAAACAGCGTGGTTACAACGACGTCAGCAAATTCGTGATGAAAAGGCAAGACAGGAAATCCAAACCGGTGAAACTGTTCGCCCAAACTGTATTGGTGAATCGTCTGAATCTCGCCCAAACCAAGGACGACATTTTACCTTGTCCGAAAACGTGTTGGGTCGTCTGAGGCCAAGCTGGGAATGGAGTTTGAATCTCAAGCCGTCGAATGAAATTCGTGGGGATATCGATTCGTCTAACATTTTGTCGACGAAAAGGCGACGGGGTATTGCGGCGAACTCGGTGAACATTGATGAACAACCTGAAGTTGTGAACCTAGTCCAGGAAGTTACAATGGCTGAAGCTTTGAGCAGTCCAAAGGAAAAACCGCTGTGGATCGAAGCCATGACGAATGAGCACGCGTCACAACTAGCTCATATTACTGGTGATTTGGTCCCGCCTCCGGAAAATGAAAAGATTATTGGGGGAATGTGGGTGTTGTGTTGAAAACTTAACGAGGCTAATGAAGTTATTCGCTACAAGGCTCGTTGGGTTGGGTTCGGAAATCATCAAGAACCAAATAAACACTATTTTCTCACGTATGCTTCAGTCGGTTGAGTTGAAACGTTCAAGATTCTACTTTCGATTGCGGTCACATTTAAATGGAAAGTGTATCAATTTGATGTGGAAACAGCCTTTTTGCACGGTGAAATGGATGCCGACGTGTATGTTCGTCAGGTTTCGGGGTTTGAGGTCAAAGGCAAAGAAAATTGGGTGTGGAAGCTGAATAAATCGCTATATGGTATGAAGCAAGCTCCGCGTATGTGGAAAAATCACCTTACCAACACTTTGAAGTCCTTGGGTCTCACGCCGTCGATTATGGATGACGCTCTGTTCTACAATGCCGAACGTACTCTGTTTTTGCATATATATGTGGATGATGGCCTGATTGTAGGTCAAAGCACATCCCTAATAACTTCGTTTCTTTCTGAACTGTCGAAGGCTTATAAAATCAAAGTAAAAGAAAAGCCAAGTCAGCATCTTGGGTATACTCTCGAGTGGAAGGCTAACTCAGTTATTTTGCATCATCAGGCGTACGCTGAGAAGATCCTGAAGGCGTTCAATATGGAAGGTGCAAATGCGGTGAAGACTCCTTTGCCGACTAACGCGCTTCATCAAGTTGAACTTGAATCCACGCCGTTTGACGCTGCTGTGATGCAGAAGGCAATGGGGTACATAAACTATCTGGCGATGCATACTCGTCCAGATATTGCGTTTGCTACTAATCTCCTGTCGCGCTATTCGTCGAAACCTACTCAGCATCATTGGTCTTTGGCAAAACACCTTCTTTGGTACATCAAGGGCACGAAGAATCTCGGTATCGAAATAAAAGCTGGCGGAGCACCTCGTGAATTGATTGGATATGCGGATGCGGATTTTGCAATGTCTACAGCGGATAAAAAATCGACTACGGGTTTTGTGGTGATGTTTCAAGGAAATTTAATTTGCTGGAAATCGAAGAAGCAAACAATTGTGGCGCAATCAACGACTGAAGCCGAATTCATTGCGATCAATGTATGTGCTAAACAAATCCGATGGATGAAGAACTTGCTTGTCAATATGAAGGTTCCGGTTGGAGTTCCGGTCATCAAGAACAACAACTCTGGGGCTGTTATCATTAGCAAGGAACTTAGATTATCTGACAACTCAAAGCACATTGAAATTTGTTATCAGTATTTGAGAGATGTGGTTGCTAAGAATCAGTTGATCATTGAAGATATCTCAACGAATGACATGATTGCCGACATTTTGACTAAATTGCTAGGTTTCATCAAGGTGTCTTTGGCAATAAAGCAACTACAACTAGTCTCATCGAATTAAGGAGGAGTGTTGAGTGTAATTCAGGACTAGTACATGTTGAATATGCATTATGGTACTCGCGCGGAACGTACTGGTGGTTCTAAGTTTCATCTCTGAAAAATTTTTCTTCACTCTGTTCGGTACCGCTCTCAAGTCGTTGGGATCGAGAACAATCAATACTTCAAGGAGGCGAGTCAAACAACATCAGAAGAATATCACGAGGTAAAAAGATCAACTATCGATAAATTAAAACGTGAATATCAACTTACACTTATCATCGATATTAACTCATCTAGTCAAGTCACCAGAAGGTCAACTTGTTCAGGAGGAGCTACTCAGCAATATACTCTAGGGTCACATTGTGTTTGTGGATTATCTTAGTGTGTTTGATTAGAGTAATTACTAAAACTTGTTTTCTCTTTAGTGTGTTCTTTTTCTAGTCTTGTTCTTATCTCAAGTGTCGTTGCGTTGTTCAGTTTTCAGCATAGATAGCATCTTTACTCATCCATTTATCTACTACTACTGGCTGAATATAAACACAAGATTCTAAACAAAGAGTGATTCGTATATCAACACAAAAACTGTCTACTCAGAATTTCGATAGTCTTTAGCTGAGTCAAGATATAAAGAGTTGATAATTTTGAAAGTTTTCCCCAGCCAAATGGGATTTCTGCTGCCTACTCTTTTGCGAGGTATGTAGGGTGTAAGTCCCTCCTTCGGAGGTTCGCTTTGTGACAGCGCTCCCGCGCCTCCGATTGAGGGACTTAGCTAAGTTTGGTGCTTTCCACGGCTGCTCTGATTGGGCAGGATCATGCTTTTAAACATGCTTGTATGTGGTCATGACTGTTGATTGCTGGTCTCATCATGCCCCGCCCAGTTAGGTTTTCTTTGACTTCATATCCATCCAAAAGGCCAAGGTCCTCGATTTGCCTCCCGTCATCATAATGCAAGCTCCTCAAAGCCTGCCCTCCCCTCCTCCAAACTCCTCCAAACTCCTCCTGTCCAGTCTCTGCTCGACTCCATGCCTGATCAGAAAAAAAAAACCCCCCGCCGAGCCCGCATCCCAATACCAACACGCTCCTCTCAACCCGCGGTGAGCCCTTGTTGACCTTTCTCAACCACCTCCTGACTACGGACCCGGTAAGTTGCGCTCCGAGCCCCAGCTCTCTCCATAGAGCTTGAGAAAAACCAGGCAGCAATTGATCATGTGCATGCTTTACTCTCCAACAGTCTCAACAAAACAAGGTACATATCTCTCTTTGGACACATTATCCGAGCTTACAAACCCAAGGAAGTGTGTGTATGTTGATGACCAGTTGATCCTCAACCAGTTCGTCGCCCAACAAGATATTGAGGAGCATCTCCTGGGCATCCTTTCAAGCAGCTTGACTCCCAAGACCCTCGGCAGCATTGTCAGACTGCCCTCTCTCAAGATAACCAGCCATGCAAGAAGGAGCAGCAGCAGATGAATGGTCGGGCAAAGGATGCGGCGGATGGGGAGACTCCTCTATCTACTCGCCATCCTTTCCCTTGTATTTGTCCCCTGGCAGTGGCACCCATCCAGAGCTTCCCTTGATCACATCTATATCCGTCTCACATTACAATCCTTCATCTCATCCCCCCTCCCCTCTCCTCATTTTTTTTTCTCTTTTTTTCCTGTTGTAAAATTGTGTTTTTTGCTATTCTCATTTGTTTTTTTTTATCCATGATAATGCAGCATCTGCTACCCTGTGGGTGGCAGCTTTCATTTCAGCTACATAGTGCCAGCTGACCCAAGATTGTTGGGGAGTGACACAATGCTCCTGTCAGAAGACGGGGCATCCATGGCCCCCATAATGTTGTTTGTAAGACGAGGGAAGCTCGCCGCCTCCACGGAATTCCCGTGGCTTGTGTGGGATCCACGAGATGATCCCGGCGAGGCCACCCTCACGATTCTTGGTGGTGAGCACGTGGGTGTGTGGACTGACAGCCGCTGGTCCGCCCCCCGCAAGGGTCAGCCGTGGATTCCTCATCATTTCCGAGTCAGTCCCGCGTGGAGGTACTCCCCGGGTGTAGACCCCACTAATCCTGGGACTAATCCCAAAATGAATATGCATCATGCTTGTTAGCATGAACTTTATGTGTTTAGGTGCCAAACACACAACATATAGGCACCTAAACACATAACCTCTGACAGCCTTGGACAGGACCCAGGAAACCCCCTGTAAATGACCGTAACAAAGATGTATGAATTTTTTGGCAAGAACCCAAAATGGTAGGCACAAAAATGGTATGAATGGGCTTTTTTGGCCTCAATGGTTTCATTTGGTGGTGTTTTCAATTGAACCACCAAATATCAACCCTGACCATCCTCAACCTTCTAAGTTTTTGGTGGATGGTACACCTGCATCTGCCCCTCCTTCTGATACAATCTCAGACCCCCTCACCTGCATCTTCATCCTTATATTATTTTTCTTAAACATCCATTTCCTTGAAATTCTTGCAATTTCCACCAGATCAGATAATAATTGCCCGTGCGCCATCATCTCAAGGTCCATTCACTGATACAACGTTAAAAAAGCAGGTGCGTCTCTTTTTTCCACCAATCCTTGCTCCTTGGCCCCAATCATAGATTACTTAGTGCTGATAATCCACCTCCTCCACCGGTCAGAATCCTGGTTTCATTCCAACGCATACATCAAATCCAATTGCCTTGCCGCGCAAAAATGTGTCTGGAGAACCTACCCCGTCTTCTGCACTTGGAGGATAAACTGAAGTTTTTTGACAAGGTATTGCACACTTATTGGCTTTACCCAAAGAGGTTTTTGCAGTCTTATCTTACACATGAAGATCCAAAAATAAAGTCAAATTGTCGGTTGTGGGGAGCACCAATTGGATGGCCAACAACAATGGCCATTTTGAATGCAATCAAGGATCTTGTTTGGTTCACTTCTGAAGGAACATCTTGTTGGAATCAGTACATTCTATCCAAGGTGGGTCTCTCTCATCATTCTGTCTTGGATGGGTTCTCTTTGGATGACAAGGTTCTGACACATTTTTTTTTGGTTAAGCAGGCGCAAGCAATCCTTGACGCCGAAGGTGGAGCACGCGGACAAGGGAATTACTTTAATGCTAGAAAAATAACAGCGGAATTTCTCTTGGACAAATCAAAGGCCACTCGTGCGGAAAAACTGGTCACAGAGGATATGCCATTCCTCTACAATCTTGTCCTGCACAAAGTACAAAGGCACCTGGGTCTGCATTGTCTAGTGGGATGTATACTAGTCTGTGGACCAAGATAATTTCCAGTTAAAAACAGTGATTGTTGAATTGGATATGGTTCACAACAGTTGGACTCACAAGTTATCAAGGGAAATTGCAATGCAAAGGCATACTGGGGTGAGGAAAAATGCATCCATTTGATTGTTGTCCAATTGTTTCAGTGGAGTTTTAAAATCACTGATCTTATTTTTGCCTGACCTCCAGTTTGTCTCAACAAACATTATACCCAGACCAGGATTTCTTTTGCAGCAACAACACCTCCAAATCATCTGTCAGATAAAAGAAGGGTTGCCTTTGCCCACATGGACCACACACCTGATTGCAATGAATTGTGATACTGTTGTCATTGCAACATCCCTTCACCCGGCCTGGCAACTGATGCTATTTACTAAGCGCTTTGAAAGCCACTTGTATCAAATCAACAACCTCATTGAGGATACCTTTCATGCTTGCAATACCAAACTGAAAGCGTCCCAACCTCCAACAAGCACCCCAAAGGAATCTCAAACGCAAGGAGCTCCTTTAACATCAGATTCAGATGCCGATTCCAATGGCAAAGAGTTTGACTTCTACCCGGCCAACTCCGAAGCTCCCGAGGTGAACACCGAATTGGAACGTTACAACAAGGGCGACTTTCCTATGGATAGGAAAGGAAAAGTGCTGGATTGGTGGAAGGTAAGTCTCATTTTATATAAAAATTCTTGATATTTGTTGCCTAACAAGTATTGTGACTCTCTTGAATAGTTACACTGCAAGGACTTCCCCATCCTAGGATTGTTGGCTAGGGATTACCTGGCCTGTGCAGCGAGCTCGGCGACAGTCGAACGGACTTTCTCAGCTGCAGCCGATATATGCAGGTCAGGGCAATCGGGGCTTGCAATCCAAACAATCAAACGGTCTATTAGCAGCCATATGTGGCTCAGGAATAGTGTTAAGATGGGGGGGGATTTCAAGACTTCCAGGTGATTATTGGCGCAGCGGAGAACAACCCCAAACGTTGTATGAAGTAGTTTTATTCTGTTTTTTTGTTTGGCTGGTCCCCCCCTCCACCCAACCCAGACCCGTCATGAAACCCGCTATAGAGCGGACCAAGTAGTTTCTTTGCTGGATTCTTTGGCTGGCCTCCACCTCCGCCCCAGACCCACTATAAAACCCGCTATAAAGCGGACCAAGTAATATATGTAGCGCAAGTTTCACGCTATTTAGCCGCTAATGTAGCACATGCGCGCTGCGCTACCACTATAAAGTAGCAATTCAGTGCTACTTTGGCGCTAAAATATTGCGCTATAATTGTAAAAAAGAATTGTGCCAAGCCAGTTAGCTGAAGTGCAGCGGGAATAGCGCTATAAATTAGTGCAGTGCAGCGCACCCAAATCGCGCTGCGCTGCGCTTTTTGCAGCGCAGAGCTTTCACCCTTGCTACTGTTTTGCAAGGTAGGGCCTAAGTTCCTCCTTTGGAGGGTTGCTTTGCAAAAGCGCTCCTGCGACTCCGATTGAGGGACTTAGCTAAGTTGGGGAATTAGGGATGAAACCGGGTGGGTTTGGGTTGGAACACAGTGCCCAAACCCAACCCGGAATTTAGTGTGGGCTGGGTTGGGTCAGGTCAGATTTGAAAATATGCTGCCCAAACCCAACCCAATGTCTTACTGTTTTGGGTTGGGTTGGTTTCTGAACCAACAGGTCTTGGGTTGACCCAACCTATTAGGCGCCAAAAACCCCCAAATTTACTGTTGGAGGCGTTGTAGTTGGGTTGCAGGCCAACCCAATTAGAAAATAGGCTGCCCAAACCCAACCCAATGTCTTACTGTTTTGGGTTGGGTTGGTTTCTGACCCAACGGGTCTTGGGTTGACCCAACCTATTAGGCGCCAAAAATCCCCAAATTTACTGTTGGAGGCATTGTAGTTGGGTCGCAGGCCAACCCAATTAGAAAATAGGCTGCCCAAACCTGACCTGAAAATCTAGCGGGTCTGTGGCGAGTTGGGTCAAAACCCAGTTTTTGAGACAAAAGATGACCCAAACCCGGCCCCAGACCCAACACGGGCCAGGTACCCGCCGGGTTGACCCAACCCACTTTCATCCCTATTGGGAATAGCCTGTTCACAAAATTGCCCCAAATTCCTTGAGAAAATCTTTTTGGCCAAATTGACTGAACAAAAGGCCTGGTTTTTCTTCATCTTTCTGGGCTAGAACCAGGGGCTGTTTTGTCAGCCTTAGATTCAACTCAACTGACCTAAAGTCTGCCTTTTTCTACTTTTTACATATGAATTACTTCATATCTTTTTCATATTAAGAGATATCTTTTTTTTGACTTCATATTCTGTTTCCTCATGCAATTTTAACCCTAGTTAAAACTTACCAATTCTTTGTAACTCTACTCCTTCCCTGAGTTCTTGAGTTGTAGCGCGCATGCGCAGTTGTGATGTGTCAGCGCTACCAGGCGCGCCAAACCACATGTACATATGTAAATTACATAAGCAAACTGCGAAAAGTTTTGTATTCAGGATCCCCCTTGCCTGAGGCGGATCTACAGACTTCAGCACACCAGAACCACACCCCAGATAACCCCAGGATCACCACCAAAGAGATTACCATGCTCCCAGTATACCTACCGTCACAGGCGCCTAGGATATTGACCGTAAGTAACCTCTTTCACTGAACCTTGTTTATCTCAGAGGTAAAACTCTGTGTCTGCTTGATCTGCTCTTCTTTGCTGGCCTTTGCCTTATTCTTTGATCACAGGGCTGCCCCTGCTTAACTTCATTCTTTTTCTGTGGTTTTTACAAGAAACAAACCACATAGGTTTCCCTTTAAAGAACCTTGACTATCCAGAAGGAAGCTAAAAAATTGTGGCTGGATTAAACTTGTCTAATCCAGAATCCCTCCACGTTTCTTTGGTGAGAGGAGGCTGTAGCACTCTCTAGCACAGCTTGGCAGCAATCTTCTGAAGAGGTAGCATTGCCAGTGGATGTGCATTCCCACCAGAATAACCTTGAATATCTGCTTATCTTGAATCTGCTCAGTTTCTCTCTCTTTCTCTCTCTCTCTTATATTTTTATTTTCTTTATCCAAAGAAATCCAAATATTGCCCCCCATTTTCTTGTGTCTTTGTCACTATAGAGACTCAGGCTCACATGTTTACACCACGGATGCAAAACAACAAAGTGGCTTCAAAGTTCCTTTGAATGATAATTGAATGAAAATCAATTTAGTAGGGACGTCGCTGACCTTGGTCCACCTGAAATTTCACATATTTTTTGAACATGTCCCAAATAAAGTTTGAATATTATTTGAATGCTTGTTTAAAACTATTGAGCAATGCCCTCTAGAAGTACTTTCAAAGTGAAACCTTAATATTGCGTCCGTGGTTTACTTTTCCCTCAATAATTTATTGAAATTTGCTCCACAATCTTTCCTCTCTATGCCATATGCAAATATAGATCCTATATTTAAACAGTATCAAACACATAGATAAAGACACGGACTTACTTCGCGCACTGCGAAAAGCTCTTCGCGCACTGCGCGTGAAGGGCGCAACTTTTTCAAATTATTTTTTGACCAATCAATAGAAAAGCTTATCATTTTCCTCTGTGAATTTATTTGGAGTTTTTTGAAGCTTCTCTGTATGCTTAAAAATTCCACCAATAAAATGAACAAGTACAGTCACTTGGGGACCTGGAATCCATATTCCCACAAGCAAGAAAATCCAAATAATTTAGTGAATCATGATACATATGAATTCAAACTTTTTAGAATTTTTTGGCCACTTTGTGCAAGAATAAGGCTTTCAAAAATTAGAAAGTTCACCACTTACTGGCGCATTTTGGCATATCTTGAGAAAAAGTTACTGGTTTTTGAAAGCCTTGTCCTTGTACAAAGTGGCCAAAAAGCTCTAAAACTTTTAAATACATATTTAATATGATTCACTAAATTATTTGTATTTTTTGGCCTGTGGGAATATGAATTCCAGGTCCCCAAATGGCTGTACTTGTTTTTTCCATTGGTGGGATTTTTAAGCATACAAGGAAGCTTCAAAAAACTCCAAATAAATTCACAGAGGACAACAATAAGCTTGTCTATTGATTGGTCAAAAAATAATTTGAAAAAGTTGCGCCCTTCACGCGCAGTGCGCGAAGTGTTTGCAAACTTTGCGCACTGCACAGTGCGCGAAGAGCTTTTCGCAGTGCGCGAAGTAAGTCCGTAAAGATATAACCATACTGCCTGTTACTACTTGTTTCATAGATGATCAGGACCCCGGAGAGCCCCTAAAAAGCCACATCATGTAGCACGTATCCGGGGGGCATTTTTTTGCAAAATGCTCCTCATGTAAATCATAAAATACATATCCAAATTGACTTATTTGTCCAAGATGGTCCTAATGTAATTGGTATTTACTGGGGCTTGCCTTGAAATAAAGCCCTGATATTTAGGTCTTGGGTTCAATTCCCAACCATAAAAGGCACTTGTTTGTCCAATTTTGCCCCGCTGGGGCTTTCTCCCAAAAAATCCTCCTCATGTACTAAACCGGGTCCAATTGGGAAAAACCTGATTTCCCCACATATCCAAAACCCGGAATGAGCGGAATTTACATGAGGCGGCTTGGCTGGGGCTTTCCGGGGTCCTATGAACAGAGATGAACTGTGAAAATTGAACAAGGCACCAAATGCTCAATCTGTACAACCCATAGTGTAAGAGAAACCACTGATTATGGGACACCTGCAAAATCCAAGCTCCAAGCGAGACTCATCAACACCTGAGAGAAGGGATACCCATTCTTGGAAGTTTGTGAGAAAAATATATGCTTGCGAAGTTTACAACATGTTGGTTCGCCGGATGGTTTGGGAGCTATGAGTGCAATAGCCTCAGAGGGCCAAAAGAGCCATAAAATGCCCAAGCTCTCAGTCCACAGCTGGGACTAGGGATGATAATTGGGCGGGCTCGGGCCGCCGGCTAAGCCCAGGAAGTTAGTGGACGGGTTGGGCCAGGCCAGTTCCTTCCAAATGCCAACCCAACCCAAACCCGTTTATGACTCGGGCCGCCCACAGGCGGCCCATGGGCCGCCGGCGGGCCCCAGCCAAAAAAAAAGTAGTCCATTTTTTTTTATGACAAACATTTTTTTTGCATTTTACTACGTTTTAAATGTGTTCCTACCTTATTACAAGGGAAGGAAAACGCAATAACAATACAATAATACATAAATAATGAAAAAGGAGGCAAAAAAACAAATTTACCTACATGGCCGCCCGCTTAGCCGCCTTGATCCAGTCTTGAGTGCATATCAATGCCTCAACTGATTCTTCATTGAGGCGCATTCGATAGCCGTCCAGAACACGTCAACCAGTGGAGAAAGCCAACTTGGATGCTACTGATGTTGTTGGGATCATGAGTACTGTCCTGGCAATCTTCAAGAGTGATGGGAATCAAGCAGCATTCAATTTCCACCAGCCAAGCAGATCAAAATCCAAATCATCATTGTCGGAGATGATGAGGTTCTGTTCCTCGAGGTAGAGATCCAACTTGGCGGCCGGTGCGTTAGGTGATGCGTCGATGGTGCCAGCCATATATTGATGGAAGGCACTCAAATCCTTGTTGATGGCCTTCATTTTTGAGGAAGGTTGGACTTCACTGTTGGTCGGGCCCGTGACAGATGATGGCGCTGGAACTTACAGGTTCCAAAGTCCAAAGACAGCCGACTTTACTTTTCCAACAAATTCGCCGACATCTTCATCTGCAGCTGCGTGTTGCTCAAGGTTGAACCGGAGATATTGCATCTTATAACGGGGGTTGAGGATGAGTCCAACTGCAAGGAGTTCCTTTGCTGGCTCCCAGTATTTTTCAAACTTAGCCTTCATGGGATTGATCATTTCGTTGAGGTTTGTTAGATTGCTCGGTTTGGCCGCTATTTCCTTGAGTTGCCTCTTGATCGCTGTCATTGCCCGGTAAGCATAATTTATGGTTGGGTACTGTGTGCCACTCAAAAAAACAGTGGCTAAAAAAGAAACCAAGTCAGTCTAAAACCAATAAGCAAAGAAAAGAAAATAACAAACCTTTGTTAAATGGTTCTAGGAACCCTTCCATGGAAGCTAGCTCATCCCATTGAAGCTTGGTAGGGCAGTATTCAAAATTGTTGTCCAGAATGGCTAGTTCCTCAAAGGCTAACTTGCAGGGCAAGGATGCCTTGATCATCAGGTAAGTTGAGTTCCAACAAACAAGACCACCTTTGTCGGATATACATTTCCTCAAGTGTCGATGGAGATGGTTGGTTCCAGCGGTTGAGGCGCCTGTGAGCTTCAAATCGCAGTAGTTGTACTTGGCATTTTCTTTGCCATTGGAATCTAAAAATTCAGATGGCAAAGAAGAGGGAGTGAGTTCAGGTTGAATGGAAGTGATGGGAGATTCAGGAAATCACAAAAAAATTAACAATAACTTACCTATAATCTTGGAGAAGTGCTCCCAAACCTCACTGGTGAGTTTTTGCTTCTTTGATTGGCCGTCTTGTGATTCGCTTTGGCTTTCCGCCAGTACCAGAGTCTGACTTTGGGGGATATCATTATCTTTGGATTTGTTGGCTTGCAAATTTGGTCCGGCTGTCACCTGTATGTTGATTTCCTCGCCGGTAGACCCTGTCATGTCGTCGGACTCCAGCGGGTGGCTGCCAAGAAGGTGCGGTTGTACAGTAACAGGCCAAACCAAACTTAACCCAAGTCCCTTGCTGCTGCGGGCGTCTGGTCTTGCAAAGCAAGCCTCCAATAGCCCTTGGCAGGAGGGACTTGCGCGCTATTGCCCCTTTTTGGCGTGCCAAGATTCTGAGTTTGGCTGGGCAGTTTCTCCAAACCATCACAGTTTCTTGCCCTCAAAACTTAAAAGCCTAAAAATTTGCTTGGCACAAAGCCTTGCATCTTGTGTGTCATCCCACACAATCTGAGTTGTGTTACATCACCTCTTCAAGGTTAAATAAATTATCAAAGTAAATAGAATCTTGGAGCTTACTGAAGCCGAGTAACAGAAGGGATCTGTGCTGATCCGTGCTCAATGACTTGATACATACACATTTTTTTTGACTTACAGTCAACGTACAACGCCCTGGATGACCGGTATAGACCGTTCATTGAAGGGATGTGTACAACCTCTCGATGACCGGTCTGTGCCGGTCATTGAGGGGACTCGACAATCTTGGTGGCCGGGATCAACCGGTCATCAAGGGGATACAGCCCTCTCGATGACCGGCACAGACCGGTCATTGAGGAGACTCGATACTCTCAATGGCCAGTACAAACCGGCCATCGAGGGGACTCGACACTCTTGATGACCAAGATCAACCGGGCATTGAGGGGACTTGACACTCCCAATGACCGGTATGTACCGGTCATTGAGAGAGAGGACTCAACCCTCTCAATGACCGGTACTGTACCGTTCATCGAGAGGGTTTTATCCTCTTGATGACCGGCACATACGGTCATTGAGAGTGTTGAGTCCTCTCAATAACCGGCAGATACCGGACTAGCGAGCACGGTCCTCAAGCTAGCTGCGTGTCAAACACGCTATGTATTAATCAGAGAGTCCGTGCTCTCATTTTGTGATCGATTTCTGCAAGTCTGGGTTATAGACTTGTTAACAGTCTTAAAGTTTATTTGTCTGTTTAATTTTTCAAGACTTACCTCTATCAGTACATAGAGAAAAAAAAATACAAGGCTCAGCACTTGCATGTTGAGCTGATCTGTAGCAAAAAAAAAACAAAAGCTTATTATGGAATCAGGGAGGTACAAGGGGAAAGGTGAAAAGAGGGGTGAAAAACCCATTCTCCATGCGCCAGAATGGGGAGGTACGGTGCAAGTCCCTCCTGCCGAGGGCTATCGGAGGCTTGCTTCGCAAGACCAGACGCCCGCAGCAGCGAGGGACTTGGGTTAAGTTCGAGGCCAAACACCTTGGAACTCGCCGACTGCTGATCACATATCTGCTCGGGGGTTCCACCGGGTAATACGGGGGGGCCAATGGGCGCCCCGTGGGCTACCCGCCCCGGCCCGACTAATGGCGCGGGTCTGTCGGGCCGGGCCAACTTTGGAAAAATCCCCAAAATGCCAGCCCGAGGCCGGGCCGAGCCCGGCCGGGTTCGGGCGGCCCATCGGCCGCCCAGCCCGATTAACATCCCTAGCTGGGACTTTACTCACCAGCCCCTCTTTCAGGGCTCGCTTCGCGAGACGCCTTCGGCGCGCCCCCCCGGCCCCTGAAACGAGGGGATTGTGGTGAGCTTGTTGTAGGGATGCATGCAGGGGACGCATTGACGAGGGCGCCCCGGGACGCACAAGTGTACCGGGGGTGTAACTCGCGGATACGGACTTGGTCTAAGAGATGGACATGATTATTACATTTCACTCTTCGTCATCTTCATCTCCGCCGGACCTGAGTTGTTCAGCAATGTTGCTAGCAATACGGTCCAAGTCTCGCTGCCCATCTTGCGATACCCGTCGACCGCCTCTAGGGTCCTGATGAGAATTAAAAAATGCAAACATGAGATGCTATCGGATATTATGTGCTGCTTGATGTTCTAAGTCCTTACCTTCTCAAGCACTCCGATTTTCTCAAGGCCTTGCAGAATCTTCCTTTCAATTGATCGGGAGGCGTCCACGTGGTGGCTGGGTCGGTTTCCTCGGTTCTTGGCAGTTCCGTGAAGTTTGGCAAGGGCGCCAACTCCGACGTGTTTTCGAAGATAAATGTGACGAGCGACACCAGCTGTGCGAAAGATAGATGATGAGTAGTCGTGCGAGATCGATTTCAAAGACGCGGAGTTGACTTCAAAGACTAGACGCACCAGCTCGGACGTAGTACCAGTCAGGGTCGTATGGGGCAAGCTCCTTGCAGGGGCCGGTCTTGACAATATCCACCCATGTAGGCACTTCGATCTTGCCTGAGATGATAATTGAAATTAAAGGCTCATCCAGTCAGGAGAAGTTGGTTTTGCCGTTTTGGAGATTGGAGGGAGCCGTTCTCACCTGATCGTTTCAAGTGGCCGGCATATTCGCGGATGAAAGCATCGGCGGCGATGTCTCGGACGGAAGGCATGTTGACGGGCGGAAAATCGGTTCGATCGAGGTCTTCAGGGGAATCGTAGTCCTGGGGTGTGTCGTCCTGGTTGAGTTTGGTTAGGTTTCGATATCTGCCGTTACCCACAACCGCCCGGCTGACCCTTGCCTAGCCCTATCTCACCATTAGGTTTAGGGCTGGACCCCGCGGGCTACCCGGAAGCCGAGTTCACCGGGTGCCCATCCCCGGGGCTTACCCGTGACTCGGAAGGAACAGGGTACCCGCGGGGGTGATGAGCCTCGGGAATATCAGCGCGCGGCTATACCCGCAATCCGTCCCCGATTCCCGCGGGTATGGCCTCAAGCTTACTAAGCCTCTCCAATCTATGTAATGGTGGGAAGGGAGGAATGGCTGTGGTTTCCAAACTCCAAAGCTACTACACCTCCATCCTCTTTCTTTTCCTTCATAGATTTTCTCTGTTTTCTCTGTTTTCTCTTTTTCCTCTTTTCTTCTACTTTCTTCTTAAGATCCTGGCACCTACATTCCCTCTTGAGACCTTTCCTCTCTACACATGATACTACACGTCTCAGCAACGTTGTTTCCATCTGCATAACATTATTTTCATAGTCTTCCATATAGTATTAGTTGTATATACTTAACACTAAGCAGATAGATAGTGTGGAATGTCAAATCAATAGCACTTAAAAAAACAAAAAAAGCCTCTCCAATGTCACATCATTGGCCCTACAGACTTGAGTTTCTCTTGTCAAAAACAGTATATATTTTTTGGAAATGATTTGAAAAGTGTAATTTATGGTTTGAAAAAAAATTAGTAGACAGACTTGTAAGCTGCTATCTCAGCTTTCATTCCTTGTGTTTTTAGCTTACTGCCCCTCATAATTACTAGCCCAATCCACCTACTCTGTACTGGTCCTGAAGGGGTCTTCCAGGCATTTTTGAGCACAAAAGTTGAAATTCCCAGAGATAGGGGGAGATTTTGGGGGAAATGGGGGAGTGTGGCATCCTCCCTGTCATTTGTCTCAATCTTGTAGGGTGAGACATGCCACTTTATAAGCAATTCCCTCATTCAGAGGTTACTACGCTCCCCCAAGGAGGGGACAGTGGGTTATCTCATGATTTTGGCACCACATATTTCAATTCAGAAGCTCAGGTCACACACTTCAAGTCATGAGATTGGCTACAGGGGTGGAAAAGAAGTTCCCAAAAATGATTATGAAATAAAAAAAGTAAAAATTATAAAATTAAAAATGTGAAAATTATCCAATTTCTTGGAAATTCCTCAGAATGTTCATTACTGTCCAAACCAAGGAGGGAAAATTAGAGAGCACAGTATGGCATGCAACAAGAATGATAAAAAATGTAAAATATAAGACCCAGTTTTGGCATCAGAATCTCTGAGAGACTGTTGTCTCCCCTTGTGCCAACCCCATTTTCTCAGTGAAGATTGCCTGATCTTACAATATTATGTCTGTTGAAAACAACAGAGACAGTACATAGCTCCACTCAGCATCTTTTAATGGTGGAGGGAAGACTTCTGCTTGGCTCTTGAAGTCTTACTTTTGCCATTGCATTATTATGCGGGTTTGCTAAGTTGTTACCACACACTGGTCAAATTTTTCCACCAAACCTTAGGGGATTTTTACAAAATTTTCCCAGTCCAAAATTTTGGACACAGTTTAATATTTTACTCTAATATGATGTCTGCCACTGTACCTAGCTCAGTAGAAGATTCCTTTTCTTATATAACAAGCTAGGAAGGAGGAAGAGAGGTCAATACTAAGTAATCTGGTTGTGGTTGCTTATATAATCTTTGGTGATTGGTTTTTCAAAACTGCATTGAGTTTGGGCTTCAAACCTTTCTTCCCTTGATGGCCAGCTGTACAGGCTATGGGATAAATTGGAGTGCACAGTAGAGCACTCTCTTCCCAGCCAATCAAAGGCTCAAAACTGGAGTGCAGGAAAATGCACTCCTTTTTTGGAGTGCACATGGTATTTTTGGGTAATGTGTAAAGGCTAACCCCTGATTTATGCTTGGAGATTCCAAATAGAGTGTATAAATACTTTTGGATATGCATTATGTGTTGGTATGTCACTGTGCTGAATTATGCCTAAATAAATGTATTGGAGAAGTGAATCTGATAAAACTGCAATCACTTAATTTGGTTGATATGCACATGATATATAGATTCTCCATAAGAAAATAGGTTTTCAAAAAGGAAAAGAAATAGATAACAATTGAGAAGTATGCCATTTGAATAGCAACATGAACCCAGGTAATTCAATTTCCTTGCAAATTTTGTAAATAGTAGATTTTTATTTATTTGTATACAATAACAACAACATCACCTGTGATCATTGCAGGACTTATAGCCTATATTGGAGATTTAATACAGTTTAGGATTGGAAATCCAATCTCAGTGGAAATTTTTGCAGATTCCCAAGTGATAGTCTTGTTTGTCTCCTTAATTTTTATTTCTTTGGATGTAAGAAAGCTGATTTTCCTTATTGATCAGTCTCATGCAGACTTTGATGGCACTTAAGATTACTGGTTGTGTTGAAAGCTCTAAATTTGCAAATGGGTTATAATTACAGATTTGAACAAAAAAAAGCAGAATTAGATTGCTGTTACAAGCTGCCCATGAATGGACAATCAGTCTCACCTTCTGCAGACATGACAAACATATCTGCAATTTGATGCCAACAGAACAAAGGAAAAAAGCCCAGGCAAACATCAATTTCAGCAAAAGGAAAAGTAAGTATAGCATTACTTTCACTTGAACTAGATCAGGTAGCACTCACGGTCTTTCCCCAGTATGTATAAATTCATGTTGAGCCAGCGAAGAGGGCCTGTACATAATATCAAGTGTATGGAAGGAGAATAGCAATCAATCTACTGCACATAATACTATGGATCATTACAAAAATGTCCAGATTTGTATTTGTGATTGCCCTGTTTGGAAATGCGGGTGAAAACAAGACATTGACTCAAAAGAAACAGTAAAGAATGGAAATCTGAAAGGATAAACTAGGACAGTTTTCTGTAGATGCATAGTATGAATCAAAAGAAAATCACTAACCTTCCAAATCCCTTCCCGCAAGTTGGGCATCTATTTCAATTAGAGTTTTTCAGGAACATAAGTAAGTGAGAATGAATGAATCAAAAAGCAAAATAAACAAAAAAGAAAAAGAAAAAACCACTTCCAAGCGTTAAATTTCACTTGACTTACATATGGTTTCGTACAACCCCATGACTTGCACGTGAGTCAGAATTATGAGATGGGTTTGGACAGCTCATCCCAAGAGAACTGGATAGATAGCTATCATGGTGCAAACCAACGCTAGGATTGTCTCCCAAACTTTGTTGCAACATGGTATTGCTCGATGCCATAGGACTATATAAAGTGTCCAAAGACATTCCACTTGGTTGGGCAGAAGCATTTTGCGAAAGACCACCCGGGGCCAGTTCACTAGCGTATTGTGGTCGGCCGTATTGATCACGAGTGTTGGAGGCAAGGGAGCCGCCACCCACGTTTTGCGTTGGCAAGCCTTGACTGTAGCCGCCTGATGGGTTATACTCTGTTGGCAAGCCTTGACTGTAGCCGCCTGATGGGTTATACTGTGAATAAGAGTTAACATTCCCTCCAGGGTACTGCCCGTAAGATTGGTTGGCGCTCAAGTTGTTTAGTGAAGAAGGGTTCGCGGATGAACTTCCAGAGGTACGACGAGCATCTCCTGGGTACTGGGGAAATTGGTTGAATCCATAGTTACCCGACATGACGTGGTATGAATACAAGTGGTTTGGTCTCTGCGGTAGATTAGAAGAAAAATATCTTATCTGAGGAGGTTGCTTGCTGGTGTAGATATAAATTTATTGGTACAGTTATATGGATAAGAGAGACGACTGGTCGATGGAAAGGTGAGAGGAAGGAAGCTTCATTTATAGAAATTGGCACTCGCAGGAGCAGGATCCCACCGACTTGCAACTGATTGTCCGGCTGGTCACGTACTTGCGGCACTTCCGAGCCGGCACATCGCGGCTATCATTCATCATCATTATTACTTTGTTTTAAAAGAGTGATAGTCAGCTGACGCAATCTGGCAATGAGCCGCAAGGCAGAGAGCGAGCGGAGGATGTCAGAATGACTGATTGCAATTGTTTGAGATTTTCCAGCTCAAATAACGGTCAGTGAGTTTCGCGCTCTTAGCACAGTCTAATCAATAAAGCGGGGCAGCACGTTTTTAGGGATGGTGGCCGAACGTTCAAACACGCCCATAGCAAAATGCGTGCCGATCCCAAAAGCGAAGACAGACTGTTGTGAAGCAGAACTGGGTTTGTGGGACTCCGTACGTAATAGGAATCTATAATGCTTGAGCTGCTGCCCTGGTAACGGCACCTAAACCACGGAATCCCAGTAGAAACAGTCATGTTCACTGCCTGTGAGGTACATTTCGATACATACACACCCAGTCAATCCAGGAGTTTAAAAACCAACCAGCAAGACAGTCCAAGCACAGAAAGAAGATACCAGTACTTTTCAGCTCTATGCACCAAATCATAATACCAGTGACTTGATCATTGGGATCCCAGCCATCCTCTTTAAGTTGCATTTGTTTTGCGATTTTGGAAAAAAAATTGCAAATCAACTGCCCAACTGCTTGCCGAAGAAGCATCGATGCAGGAGCCTCCGAGGCTTGGCGCCGGATATCCCCCGATGGCGTTCAAGTTCGGCACAAGGCCAACGGTATTAAGATGCTCCACGATCTCCTTTATGCTCCAAGCAGAGCGAGTCAGAAAAATCATCACATAAGATGACATGATGAAATCCAGAATACGGGGCGGAGAGTGTGCTGATCTATATGTACTTCAGCCAAATTGGATCTCACCGCACTCTTCCCGTTGGACTCAAAAGTGATATTCAATGAGACTTTGGGGGATTAAACTTCACATTCGCTATTCTGGCTTGGATATCAAACTGAGACCGCAAGGTACCCCTGTCCAAATAGTTCTATCAAATCAACACCAAGCCTAACTCTTAATTACCCACAATTTGTGCGGAGTGATTCCGCGACGGGGAAAGCCGGGGAAAGGCTAAAGGGATTTCCCCTCTTAGTATCTCTGAATCGCGATAACAACTATGAAAACTAAATTCAAATGGGGGGCGGTGTGAGAATATAACCGATGAAACAAGCAGTCCGACCAATCATGTGTGGATGAATTCTTTTTCCGCAGGATTTGATACGCTCTTGAGAGGTAGGACCGTGTGTCGCCACAGTCAACTTAACTAAGTCGCTGGAGGGGGGACAATGTCCCGCAGGGGCCCTCCGAAGGATGGACTTGTGCCCTATGTCCAAGCTTTTCCTGGCAGCATTTTTTTTTTGTCATTTTTTTGTCTTTCCATTCTTATCCACTGGCACCCCCCAACAGTGGGTGGTGAAAACATGCGCTAGCATGTCCTGCGTCACGTACTCCCTTTGCATTTTCACTAAAACAGAGCAAATGAAAAATATGTTTGATTCCATCAAAAACTTGTCAAAATTCAGCCTTGTAATTGGCCTCAGTTTCTCAGATTTAAGGGCCTGTCAGGCTGTACCATAGCAACATTTTGAATTTTAATTTCAATTTCACTTTCTTCAAAATATGAAATTCACACACCCAGTATTCCTTAGGGATGAAACCTGGTTTGGCTTGGGTTGGAAAACAGTGCCCGAACCTGACTTGGAATTTAGTGCGGGTTGGGTCAGATTTGAAAATATGCTGCCCAGACCCAACCCAACCTCTTACTGTTTTGGGTCATGGGATGACCCAACGGGTCTTGGGTTGACCCAACCCATTAGGTGCCAAAAGCCCCCAAATTTACTGTTGGAGGCGTTGTAGTTGGGTTGCAGGCCAACCCAATTAGAAAATAGGCTGCCTGAACGTGACCCAAAGATCTAGCGGGTCTGTGGCGGGTTGGGTCAAAAACCAGTTTTTGAGACAAAAGCCAACCCAAACCCGGCCCCAGACCCAACACAGGCTGGGTACCCTTGGTTCAACCCAACCCACATTAAACCCTAGCATTGCTTCATGAAACCAGTGGTGATCATCTTCATAATGAGCAACACTTGGTACACCCTTTTTGAGAAAATTAAATCACATTTTAATTTGCAAAAATTGGTGTTTATGGAAGAAAGTGACATTGTAAACTTGAAGATAATCTAGAGTTCCAGGGAGATAGCCACAAGATGTTAAAGAAAATTTGAACCTGGTTGGCACAATGCAACCAAAGGTTTACTACTTCACAGGTAGAAGGGCAATAGGGGGGTTCACAATAGGATAAAAATCAAATTTTAGAGTCAATTTTAAGACCTTTTGTGAGAATTCCAGGTTGGGTGAACAGTGTCATACTCATAAATTGAGTAAGAAATTGGGACCTGTTTCAGCTGTGGAATCTGGTAAGCAAACACAAACCATTTCTGCAGTCCAAAATCAGTGCAGCAGAGTTGTGAAACTGAAATCATCTTTTTATGTTGCAGATCCAAACTAACAAAGGGTAGTTACGCTACGCGTAACGCGTAGATAACGGCAATGTAACGGAATTTTTGTCGTTATCTACGCGTTACGCGTAACGGCGGTGCAATTAGGTTATTGCACCACATTAAGCCGGTTTTTTTAATGCTTGTTGCGTTATCCGTGCGCGCGGAGCCCCTGAGAACGGGCAAAAAATGCGGCTAAAAAGCCTTAAATGGTCCGTTATTGCATTATCCGGGGGATAACGCGATAACGGGCCTCAAAAATGAGGCCTGTTATGTTACGCGCGGGGCCCAAAATGGCCCCGTTACTAGTAAAGTAACGGGGGGCCCCGGATAACGGGGATAGTTACGTTACCAAAATTGCGCAGATAACGCAACGTAATGTAACTACCCTTTGTTGAGTCACACCCGCAAGATTAGGCACATGGAAAATCACAGCCAGAAATCTCTCATTGAGAGAATTTCAGCTATCACCAAAGGTAAGCAGCTGAGTTCTCAGGATGACCTCATTAGATAGATGCTAATGCACTATCCCTTTTGACTCTTAGACAAAATGTCAAAGAGGATAAGACTGTCCACACTGATACAAATCAAAGAGCAGGAGAACATATTGGTAAGTGGTTCAAGTTAAAAAGCTAAGATTAAAATAAAATGCCAAGACTGATGCAACAGTGCTCTAATGTAGACAACATCACCAACGCAAACTGAGGACCATCTTGGGTTCAAATACCACTCCAAATTGAAAACTGTCAATTTCTTTATTTTCTTATATCAATCTTAACTCACTAGAGAGCAGCCATATACCTGCTTGTGAGCCTGTGTCTCTGAAGTGACAACAGGACACAAGGTTTTGGGTGGGTACTGATTGAATTTCTTGGGATAAAGAAATACAAGCAGTAGAGAGGAAGAGAAAGAGGAAATATATTTCAATTTGATTTAATATGGGTCAAGCTCTACTTGGAAAAGTAGGCTTTCAGCCTTAGAGTCAACACAGTCAGCCTAAAATTACTGCCTTTTATCTCCACTAGAGGCCAAGGCGGCTTCGCCGCTGTACTTCCAAGGTTTAGCTTGAAATAACTGTACAATTTACTCAGAGATGCATTGATGGCTTTCATTTCACTCCCTCCAATTCCTCAATTCAGCATGTGATTTGGTAGAAATTTCAGCCACATACCACTAATTTGACTATGCTGCAGGGCTGATAGGTCTTGGTGGAAGGATGTGTGCAGTGAAAGAAATAAAAAGGGTGTCCCCAGGCTGTTCAACAGAATTTTATTTTTCAAATCCATAAGCTTTCTTTCAAGTTATTGTTTTCAATCTGAAAAATGTTGGTAAATGTACATCTTTGAACAGACAAGTGGGGTGCTCATGGCAAGAAACACAAATATTTCCTGTAAATGGGTTGAGCGGATCAGGAAAGGGGATTAGGGTTATACATAAGTCCAGGGCCATTGCACCTGTATTTCGAAGGGAAGAGTCAGCGAGTACGTGCAAAAGATCAAAAAACAAAATGAAGGAGGGACAAACACAGTCGGGTCTATCGAGTTCTACTGAGAGGGATGAGGAAGAGGTTGCATCACATGGGAGGTGGGTGGGTGGGGTTGGGTCCTACCACAACAAAGAACCAAGAGAGAGAGTCAAATCCAGTGCAAGGAATAAAGGGTGTGGCGAAGAGGAGAGAGAGACTGACGGGCCAACAAACGACAATTTCGGGCTTGGGGTAGCTGCTCCAGTCAATTTTCTCGACCAAGAATTGGCTATCAGGGGCCCCATGGAAGGGTTGACGGGACGTGGGGCGGTTGTCGCAATTGGAGCCGCGGACAACGCCGTCAGCATAGTAGATGATGCGGGTGTAGGTGACGGCGACATTAGGGACGAGGAGGCATTTATTGAAGCCTAATGAGAAGTCTTATGCAAAGAGCTGGCACTCGGAGGACGGACACTCGTTAGTGAGGCGGTTGGCGGCGCGGAAGGTGAGTCCCTCTGGGCCCCGGAAGGGCGCTGGGGCCAGGGCGACGATGTCGTTCCAGCACAAATACACGGGCACGGGGAGTACGTTGTGGAAGCGGGCCTGGAAGACCTTCGACTCCTTGGCCCCGCAGATTGCCGCGTAGCCGTCCTTGTACTCCGTCAGGATCTGCAGCCAAGGGCGCAGCGTCTTGCCTGTCAACGAGCGGGTGACCCACGAGTTGTAGAAGACCACCGAATGCAAGCGGGCGTCGTCGGGTGGCGAGGGGTCTGCGAGCCGTACTGTTCCCGTAGCGTCTTGGCCTCCCACCAGTCGGTCCCGCACGCCGAGTCCGCCCCCTGGAAGTGACGTTGCCAGAGCAGCTCAAGGATGTCCTGGGCACAGAGGAAGACGTCGTCGATGAAGACCAGGTTGGAGAGCCCGTCAAGGGCCCGGTCAGCATTGTCGAAGGCCAACAGCGCCTGGTTGCGGTACTCCGAGAGCAGCTTGATCCGGTCCACACCCATCCAGATCGTCTCCTCCTTGGCACACCGCATGTGGTGTTGCACGCCCAGTCCGCTTAGCACCGCGCCCAGATGGGCCAGTCCTTCCGGGGTGTACACACCAACACATACACGTTCTCAGCCCCCAGGTATCGCAGCGAGGTCAGGATCGGATTGGTGATCACCGGCAGCACCTGCTGCGACGAATGCAGATTCAGCGCAATCATCACCTTGAGCGCGCCTTTCGTCCTGCCGGCTCCGTCCAGGAACCGCATCCAAATAAGCGCCTTGGTTTTGGGCGAGAGCCGGCAGCTGAGCGGGGATTGGGTGATCCATACGGGCTGGAAGCGCTTGAGAGTGGGGCCATGACTATCCAGCCGACGAGCGGGGCCCAGGATGTGGTCGGAGAGGTTGTGGGGCGGCACGGAGAGGTCGGGGTCAAGGCCAGGGTGGACAATGACGGGGCCGGTGCGAGGGGGGAAGGCTGAGGAGTTGATGAAAATGAAGCGGTGGAGGTGTTGGAGGCAAAGGAATAAAGTACCCAGATTCAAAATACAGGCACGGCGGAGATGGTTGTCGTCTGCCGATCGCCGTCAACGCTTGCCAGTGGTGTATGGGGGCGGAACCTGTGGAGGGGCAAGCGTGGGTCGTCGGAGGGGCTTGGAGCGGGGTTCCCGGCCGCGATTTTTGGGTCGTGGGGATAGATTGATTGAAAGAGTTGGGCTGTAGCATGACCTTGGATACGCGGCATGGTGATGTGTGAGCTTGGGCAATTGTTGTGAGGGGCGTAGCGGGCCCTACGATGGTGTTGACCAAGATTGATGTGAGGCGTGGAGAGGCAGGATGTGTTGTGGTTGTGGTGGGAACGGTTGGGATGTGTTCAGATTAACATCAGACAATGTGCCTATAAGTAGGGGTACCTCTGGCAGGTACGAAGCGCCAGTCGACTCGCTGCGCTGCAATTCCAGCCAGAGAGTCGACTCAACCCCCTCTGCTGTTGCGCGTGCACAGTTTGAGGGTTAATTTTTGATGACCCCCCTTTGCAATTGCCTTAAATGCGGCGCGCTGGGGGTCATCTGCCCAATGCTTGCAATCTCTCTAGTAGAGATTGGGCTTTGGGTTGGGTGTGATTTTATTTCTTTTTTTTTTTATTAAATTGTAGGGGAAACCCTTGAAGTTTGTTTCCGTGATTGTCTGTCTTTAACAAACTTAGATTTTACACCTAAATGTGTTTATATCTTTTTAACCTTAATACTTAAGGTTGTTTTTACTTAAGATTCTGATTTCTCATGCAATTTTGACCCTAGTTTTAACTGATCATGTTCCAATATCTCTACTCCTTCATAGAGTTTGTGGTTTGTGACACGCATGCGCAGCGGCCCGTGTGGTTGCGTCTGAGCGCTCCAAACCACATGTACATGTGTGATGATGTCATCCAACTTTGAAAATTTTCAAAGTCAGGATCCCCCATGCAGCTGGAGGATACACAGACTTCAGACAACCAGAACCACACCCCCAGATAACCCAGGATCACCACCAAAGGGGATACCACACTTGCAGTACCCCTACCGTCACAGGCGCCTAGGATATTGACAGTAAGTATCACTCTTTCACTGAACCTTGATTGTCTCAGAGGTAAACCTCTGTGTCTCTTTGATTTCTCTCTCTCCCTGCTTCTTTTTGCTCTTCTTTGATCACAGGTCTGCATATATCTTGACCTCATAACCAAAGGATCTTCATACTCTTATACTTCTTTTTCTGTGGTTTTTGTAAGAAACACACCACATAGGTTTCCCTTTAAAGAACCTTGACTATCCAGAGAGAAGTCAAATTGTGGCTGATTAGTCTTGTCTAATTCAGAGGCCCTCCACGTTTCTTTGGTGAGAGGAGGCTCTTGCACTCTCTAGCACAGCCTGGCAGCACTCCCTTAAGGATGTAGCATTGCCAGTGGAAGTTAGTACCCACCAGATTATCATTGAAATTCAGAATATCCTCTCTCAGATCTTATTCTCTTTCTCTCTCTCTCTCTCTCTCTCTCTCTCTCTCTCTCTACTATTTGTAATTTCTTTATCCCAAGGAATCCAAATAGTACCCAACCATTTCCTTGTGTCCTGCTTTCACTATAGAGACTCAGTCTCACACAGGCTACCATAGAATTGGTGAAACCACTGCGCTGCTTGGAAATGTAGGCTTCCATAGCATTGGTGAAACCACTGCCTATAGATGGCCCCGGCAAACCCGTTGCAGGTACCTGGAACCCGCTGGCAGGTACCCGCTGGCCTGCAGGCGGTACCTGCCAGCGGTTTCACTTACGGGTGCGGGTATTGGATTTTTTGAAGAGTTTGGCAAGCTACCCGGGTATCCCAAGCGGGTACTTGTGAGCATAAGCAAATACATATGCCTGGATGTCACACTCATATGGTTTTGCAAGCGCGTCTGGGCACTTACCCAACTCCCGCTTGGCCGAGTGCCTCCGGGGGTTGGGTATGTGCCCAGCGGGCTTGATTGGGCAGGTTGCGCGGGGGGCAGAGCTTGGCACACAGCCAAGTCCCGCTTGGCCGAGATCAAGCTCTGGGCTGATGGGATCTGTGACTTGGCATGCAACACGCTGGCCCTTGTCTCTGCCTCGAAAGCCAAGAACAATGTGCCCTCGAGGAGGGGAAATGTTCTCCCTTCTTGACATCGCACATCGGACATCAACAAGGGAGCTTTTCCTTCTTGATGGCTGGTCTGTAGGCTGGTCATTGGGGAGGAAAGACTCCCTTCGCGGTGATCAATACTTGTATTGATCATCAGGAAGGGAGTCTTCCCTTCTCGATGACCAGTTTGTAGACCGACCATCGAGGAGGGAAACTTCTCTCCTTGATGGCCGGCACAGCGTTTGGCGTGCATGGCACCCTCGCTTGAACTCGGCCTAGCGGGGCTTTGTTCCAAACCACCCCAACTTTGGACTGTGCCAAGCGGGGGTTGGACGTGTGCCACCCACGCTTTGGGATCGGCCAAGCTGGCTTTAGGGTTGGCCACGCGCACTTGGACTTTTTTCGGCCAAACTTTGGTGAGTGCCCAGACGCACTTGCAACACCATACCTAGGTTCTGTTTCCGTCAACTAGCTTCACCATTCATCCATGAACAATGTCAGCCTTAGAGATACATCAAGTATCCAAAAGACTGCAATAACTCAGTAAATAATAATAATTATTAAATTATTATTGCAGAATCAGATTCCTCATCATAAATTAAGGGGGGTCACCCACTTAAAGTACCCCCTTATTCCTATTCCTTCATGTACTAATTGTATAATTAAGAACTGGCCACAGAAAGCGCCCAAAAATAGTATTACATACAAAAAATTAGTAAAACAATTAAAGTACATAAAAATAAACTGTTGTACACTAATGAGTAATATTACTCGTGTAAAAATACCCCGTGAAAGTATTATGTAGACTTCTACTGAAGCTATTTCACATGACAATTGGTTATAAACATGTCATGTGACAGAGTCAGGGAAATTAGTCTATTTTAATACAATTGAAATACCCACAGCCAAGCCCTTTTCACGGCTACAGCCCTGGATACTCCCATAGGGAGAGAAGGACTCAGTGTTTACGCCCACTGAAGTCCCCTCTATAAATAGAGGCCTATTTGGCCCTCAGGAAAAGATCCCCCAGACCATTCAACGCCCATAAACTGTAAGTTTGCCGTGAATATTCTCCTCTGCTACATTTGTAGCCACTTTTCCTTATAAACCTTCCCCAGCACGTAAAATCCACTGGATTAAACCCTTTAAATCATCAAAAATCCCTTATTAGTATATTTAAAGCTTTATCCTTATAAGTAGTTGCAGTAAGACCACCGCCTCTGTCAAGCAGCCAATCAGTTTAAGCGCTTACCACCTACTTTTACGCTAAATTAATTCCCTGTAATTAATAATTACATATTATTAATTACATCATTAATTCCTCCTCTGTTACAGAGTGTTAAAACCCTTGTAGTGGCCATATTTGCCACGTAACAAGTTTGGTAATTTAAATTACCAGTGTTTACATCAGCACAGTTATAGTTGTCAGCCACTGAGACAATTGTCCATGTGTCTACAATGATAGTTACAAGTCATGCAACCCAATGGCTAAAGGCTGCCCTAATGGTGACCTAGATCTTGTGTAAGATCCTGTGTCCAAGTCCTCATGTTGTCTTATAATATTACTTTTGTTGCAATCATTAGTTTATATGTACTAAACTACATGATTTCACACTTATTATGTATTTACCTTGATTGAGAATAATACTGTACTAATGGAGTATATCTCTCTATGGATTTACCATACATAGAGAGATTACATAATTATTCATGTAATTCCTCCTCTGAATTCCGTGGACCTCTTCCCCCTCCTTGGAGTTAAGGATCCCTCTGGGGCCTTGACTCGAAGGAGGATCAGGTCCCTGTAATATAAAAGGGGGGGATCTTTCCTCTGGAGAGATCTTTCCCCCCAAGATTATTACACATACAAACCCGCAAACCTTACTATAAAACAATAGTGAGTGGGGTTTTCAATAATCAACTAACCCTATCTTTTCCTTTACAGCTCCTTCGACCTCAACTCGTGTAATTTCTAGGTACAGGTGATTGTTATCACACCTGTAACCTAGAAAATAACCTCTCTTTTGTTTGAAGCTACGGCGCCTGGCTTGAGTCATCGCCGCGTCCCCTTACTTTTGTAAGGGAGCTAGCCCCTCCGCTATTCAGCGTCAAGGTGTGGTTTATTCCCACTGGCTGTAATAGCTATAGTGCGGCCCTGTTTTCGCTGGCCGCTGCCCAAGCCGCTACAGCACGTAATCCAAAACCCATCAGCCCCTCGTCACATAAGAGACGGGAGCTGACAATAGTGCTAGGGCTAAAAACCCTTATTTTTGACGGGTTTTTGCCCTAAGCTTCATAAACAGAGCTGTCATTTGGGGGCCTCATTGTGTTTTTTACCCAGGTTACCTGTCAAGGATAAAACTGATTTTTTGCTGAGTTTTTTCCTTATTTTTAGCAATTATCCCCATAATTTTGCCGTCAGAACTCCAGTTTTTACACAAAAAACCAATTAAATCCACTAAACAAGTACAAATCTTTCCTTGTTTTTGACTTATTGCGCAATAGAGATAAAACCAATAAAATATACATAAAAAGTACATAAACTAAACCACCAAAAAACATATTTCTGCCCGTTTTATCCCTATATTTCGACTTTAGTGTCTGCTCCCGTGCCAGCCGCTAAACTCGTCAATAACTACCCGGATACTACCAAAGCCGCTGATCCAAAAACCGCGGCCGAGAAGAAACAGTCTAAACGCACCGAGTCTCTCCCGCCCGGCTTCTTCCTCAGCCCATACCAGGACAAGAAGAGACCGCACCCGGCGACGTTACCCGCTCGAATCATCGAGAAGCAATTCGACCCAAAAGCCGCAGCACTTAAATTACTCGAAGGTAAATTCTTTCAATTACCAAACCAAGACATAAACCAAAAACAACAACCAAACTAACTTAGTCCTCTCCCGAAATGGTCGATACCAGATCAGGAAAAGACCACTCAGCGAACCCTCCCCCCACCAAAAGAAGTCGAGGAAGGCGAGGCCGAGGAGGACGAGCTAGAAATAGTAACCGAGGAACCCCCTCGAGGTTAGTAGATACACCGTCTAAGTACACTAACGTTGAAGACTCCATACTAACATCCCTTGGCCCTAGTCCTCAACAAAGCGCAGGAAGACGCGATAGCGATCTTCAAAGCGACGAAGGCGGCCTACCTGAACGCCAAGAACTACGACGAGATGGACTTACTCAAAACGTATCACGAGCAAGTGATATAGTTGTTCCGGGTAGTACAGAAATTCCTTCCGTGGAAGGAGATACTGACGAAACACTCGGACGGATGGAACCCGTACACGGAGCGCAAACACATCAAGGTCCTCGAAAACAACAAGAAGGATACAAGGGTAAACAACGAGAACAAGAAAAAGAAACCTTACAAGATCCCGAAGGTCGACCGCTCCAACCCGAAAGCATCAGGCTCGAAACCATACGAACGAAAGCCAAAGAGCGGCGCAAACAAATGGAAGGAGACTTTCAAGATGGCGCGCGTACTGATGGAAGTCAAGGACGCCATCAAGGAGTAGACCAACACGCTAACCATCCTATTGCCTCGACATCCAATTCTTTTCATAACAACGAGCCTGTCGTATCGTCTGATCATGTCCTGTCGTCCGAGCCTATCTTACAAGCCAATCTAGTAGCATTGTCTAAACCTGTCTCAACCTCCGAACCAGCACTGCTATCTACTAAAGAGCCTGTCATTAAGTCCTATCCACACGAGAAGGAACAACATAATATTACTAGTAGTCAACCAAATGTTAAAGTTCGAGAAACCAATATTATTCCCAAACAAAAAACTAAAACAGTGCGCCAAGAAGTTCAACGCTTAAATAAGCAAGAACACAGTGAGAAACAACCCAAAGAAACAAAAGAAAACAACAAACAAAAACTAGAGGAGCTTATCAACCCAAATGAGCCTCTAGCACGAGTGGAAGATTTTTTTAATCAAATTTTGATTAAAAAAATTGAGCATATAGATAGTAAAATCAATGCAATCCACCTTAATGTACATGATAGCGCTTTTAAAATTAAAAACTTAGCAGAAAATGCGGTAGAAAGCGCTAAAGATATTAAAATTATTGTACCAGAGGTTAAGAAAACCACAGGAATCATACAACAAATAAGCAACATAAAATTAGGACTTGTAGACTATAATAATAAATTACAAAAAGTTACTACAGAAATACAGACAAATGCTAAAGAAACTACAGTAATTGCCAAATTAAATGCAATACATACTGATATTAACAGATTGGATATTACCAGTAAATTGGACCAATTAAAAATAGATAGTGAGCATGAGTCAGAAAACCGTGAAACCCAAGATGAAAATATACTTGAGATAATGGACAAAGTTGATAAACTAGAACAACTTATTATACACAACAGTGACAGTATGGCAGATGAAATCATCAAAATTAATAATAAGTTTGATGAAATGCAGAGTAAACTCATGGCCAGCATGGATAACATAGCACAAAAAATTGGCCACAATACACAAATGCAACCTCAAACTCAGACACCATACAAACAAGGAATGAAAGATGTACCCCCACATCAATCTAGTAATCCTTTCAGAAGAATGGCAGAGGAAGAAACACCCTTGAGAAAGGAGTACACAGTCCCACCAACACCATTCTTCAAAGAACAATCATATAATCCTAGTATCCAAACTATGAGAGACAACTCTAAAGATGTACCTAGAATTAAAGATTGGCCATCATTTAGAGGTGAAGGAGAATATGATCACTTGGACTTCATCAAAACAATTGATTTGTATCAAGAAGATTTTGAATTAAGTGATTCCTCAATTACTGGAAGACTTAACAGCCTCTTCAAAGGTTGTGCCAAGCGCTGGTTCACAGACCTACGCTCAGCAAATGGAAAACAATCTTGGGAATGGTGGAAAGAACAGATCAATAGCAAATGGGGAAGCCCAGCATGGCGCTTCAAAATTGAAAATAAATTTGATGAGAGCACATTTGATATTGAAAAAGACAATCCACTTAAATGGGTAATATCTCAGAAAGATAGGTTGAAAGCCATTTGGCCTAATTTAACAGACAATGAAGTCCACCTGAGAATCCTTAAAAAATGTGGAGGAGATCTAGAGCATGCCATTAAAAGTAGACTACCCTACAATGCAAGTACTGAAGATATTGTCAATACTTTAGAGGACATAACTACACGTACACGCATTGGCAGAAGATATAAGCCTAAATATCAAGGAGACAAAACTGAAGAGAAAAAACCATCCTCTTCAAGAGACCAGAGTTATCAGAAGGATAAGAAGTGCTACAACTGTGGTAAAATGGGCCACACTTCACCAAACTGCCCTCAACCAAAGAAAAACATTAATAATGTCGAAATAGAGGCAGAAGAGACAGCTGAAGAAAAGACCCAATCAGACACAGAGGAAACACATGACGATGGGTCATCAGTATCATCAGGGTCCTGTAATATGATCAACATAGACATAGAAGTGGCAGAAGCTGAAACAGAGCACAATTTACCACAAGCATGGCATCCTGGACAACCTATAGGAAATATCCAGGAAGCCAGACTGATGAAAACCAAACCTACAAGAGGGAAAGGCTACACAGCTGGTAAAACCAACATTACACATATACTGTTTAATGGTAGAGAAGCAGAAATGTTACTAGACAGTGGTGCATATTGCTCAGTAGTACCTGAGACATACTTGAGAAAATTATGCCCAGACTACAAGGATATTCTTCTACCACTAGGAAAAGTAAGAATAAACAGTGCCAGTAGTACCATGAAGCCAATAGGAGTATTTGAATGCCCCATAATAATTCCTCACCCAACAGGATCAGTCAGGATGACAGTAGAATTCATTGTAATAGAGGATGCAGTAAGTAAACACTTCATCCTAGGAAATGACTACTTAAATATCTATGGCTTTGACATAACCAATAGCAGAGAAAGATACTTCACTATTGGGAATGACAATAAAAAGAAGAAATTCCTATTTAAATCCAAAGAGCCTTTACCTGTGGAACAAGTAGAAATGCAGGATGAAGAAAAAGAAAGATTTGGAAGAGAACAGCTAGCAGAAGCTAATTTTAATGATAAGCTGAGTGTAGATCAACTATTACAGTTACGCAACATGCTGTATAGGAACAAGACAGCATTTGCATCAGATAAAGAACCACTAGGGGCAGTTATAGGCCACGAAGTGGATATTACATTAAACATTGAGCGCCCATACCCACCTTTGCTAAGGAGACCAGCTTACCCAGCAAGCCCTAGAGCAAGAGAAGAGCTTGCAAAACACCTGGATGAGTTAGTAGATCAATGTCCTTAGAAAAGTAGGGCATAATGAAGAGGTGGAAATAACTACACCAGTAATTATAACCTACCACAATAGTAAATCACGCATGGTTGGAAATTTCCGTGCATTGAACACCTACACAGTCCCAGATGAATATCCTATGCCAAGGATACAAGAGACACTGACAAATCTGGCCAAAGCAAAATACATTACAAGTATGGATGCTTTAAAAGGATTTCATCAGAATGTAGTAACAGAACGTGCAAGAAAATACCTGAGAATTATAACACATAAAGGTGTTTATGAATACCTCAGAATGCCTTTTGGAATTAAAAATGCCCCATCACATTTCCAAAGAATGATGAATACCATCTTCTGTGAAGAACTTGGATTGGGATGGCTAATTACATACATAGATGACATAATTATATGCTCTGAAACATGGGGAGACCATATGAGCAGAATAGAACTAGTTCTAACAAAAATAATAAATGTTAACATGAAAATTTCACTAAAGAAATGTGCATTTGGATTTGCAGAAATTAAAGCACTAGGACATGTAGTTTCAGGACTAGCATTATGCATAGACCAGAATAAAGTAGCAGCAGTGTTACAGAAGCCAGCACCAACAAACAAAAAAGAAATGCAAAGCTTTCTTGGGTTTGCCAGCTACTACAGACAGCACTTAGAAGGCTATGCAGCCATGGCTAGAAGCTTGTATGAGATAGCTTTCAATGATACTGCCTTTGAAATGACCACAGAAAGACACATGGCATTTAATAGGATAAGAGAACACCTGACTAGAGCACCTCTACTATTAATGCCAGATTTTAAGAAACCTTTTGTGTTATATGTTGATGCCTCAATGGAAGGACTAGGAGCAGCCCTCCATCAATTACAAATCATCAATGATAAACCAGTGGAAGGTCCCATTTGTTTCATATCCAGACAACTCAAGAAAACTGAAGCAAGATATGGAGCAAGCCAACTAGAATGCTTATGTTTAGTCTGGGCCCTAGAGAAACTCCACTACTATCTAGATGGAAGTGTATTTGATGTCATCACAGACTGTATTGCACTAAAATCACTCATCCATATGAAAACCTCTAACAGACATATGCTTAGATGGCAGATATCCATCCAAGTGTACAGAGGTAACATGACAATAATTCATAAAGAAGGGAGATTGCATAAAAATGCAGATGGACTCTCTAGATGGTCCCTACCAAACACACCAGATAATCCAGCCTGGGCACCTGAAGACCCAGAGGAACTACCAATTATGGGAATTAGCATTACTGAACTAGAAGATGAATTCTTTGACAAAATCAGAAATAGTTACAAACAAGACAAGAACTGTACATTACTAGTACAAATATTGTCCAAAACAGATTCAAAGGATGATGACCTGATTGCAGCACTAGATACAGCATGGAAGAAATCATACCAAGAAGGAAGATTTCACCTATTTGACGGTATCATCTACCATAGATCCAAACACACATGTGTACTAACAGTAATGGACAGAGTATTGATCAATACACTACTACATGAATGTCATGACAGTACATCATCTGGCCATCTATCTTCAGACAGAACAGAAGACAGAGTAAGAAACCTAGCATGGTGGCCAACATGGCAACAAGATGTGGAAACATACTGCACCACATGTGAGAGATGCCAGAGAGCAAACAAAGCAACAGGCAAAAGGTTTGGGCACATGATAAAAATAGAAAAACCCACTAGACCATGGGAAACAGTTAACATGGACTGGGTCACAGGATTACCACCTGCAGGCTGGAGGAAAGAAAAACTATAATGCATGTCTAGTTATTGTAGACAGATTTAGTAAAACACCTATATTCTTGCCATGTCACAAAGATGATAGGGCTATGGACACAGCCATAATGATTTGGCAACAAGTGATTTCATGGACAGGTTTGTTCAAAAACATCATCAGTGACAGGGATCCTAAATTTACATCAGATCTATGGAGAGGGCTGTACCGCCTATTTGGCACTAAACTCTCTTTCTCAACAGCATACCATCCACAAACAGATGGGCTAGCAGAGAGAATGATCCAAACACTGGAAGACATGCTAAGGAGATTCTGTGCCTATGGATTAGAATTTAAAGACTCTGATGGATTTACTCATGACTGGGTTACACTATTACCAGCCCTAGAACTAGCCTACAGAACATCAACCCATGCATCAACAGGAAAAACACCAGCTATTCTAGAGAAAGGATGGAACCCCAGACTACCACAAGACAGCTTGAAAAAGGACTTGGTAGAAGTACATCCCACAGCAGCAAGCTTCAAGAACATGCTGGACAAAGCCAGAAAACACGCCCAACAAAGCATGGATAATGCATTTGAATACAGCAAAGAAAAATGGGACAAAAAGCACAAAGTACCCAGCTTCAAAATAGGAGATTTAGTATTAATATCAACTACAAACTTTACTAATATTAAAGGACCTAAGAAGCTTAGGAATGCATTTGTTGGCCCATTTGTAGTCAAGGCATTACATGGACCAAATGCAGTAGAAGTGGAACTATATGGAGAATTAGAAAAGAAACATCCTACATTCCCAGTAAGCTTACTCAAACACTATAATGAATCAGATGCTGAATTATTCCCTTTACGCAAGGAAATACCTGAAGCAGAAGTACCTCCGCTTGAAGAGTCAGAGGAGAAGAAAATTCATAAAATCTTGAAAGACAAGAAGATCAGAGGAGAGAAAGATAAATTATATCTTGTAAGATACAGGAACCCAATTCATGAAGATGAATGGCTACCAGAAAAAGACATTAAAGATGCGGATAAATATCTAAGAAGATTCAAGAACTCTAAAAACAAAGATTAAATTATTTCAGAATTTAACCTTTTTAGAGGGGGTGAGTGTCAGCCTTAGAGATACATCAAGTATCCAAAAGACTGCAATAACTCAGTAAATAATAATAATTATTAAATTATTATTGCAGAATCAGATTCCTCATCATAAATTAAGGGGGGTCACCCACTTAAAGTACCCCCTTATTCCTATTCCTTCATGTACTAATTGTATAATTAAGAACTGGCCACAGAAAGCGCCCAAAAATAGTATTACATACAAAAAATTAGTAAAACAATTAAAGTACATAAAAATAAACTGTTGTACAATAATGAGTAATATTACTCGTGTAAAAATACCCCGTGAAAGTATTATGTAGACTTCTACTGAAGCTATTTCACATGACAATTGGTTATAAACATGTCATGTGACAGAGTCAGGGAAATTAGTCTATTTTAATACAATTGAAATACCCACAGCCAAGCCCTTTTCACGGCTACAGCCCTGGATACTCCCATAGGGAGAGAAGGACTCAGTGTTTACGCCCACTGAAGTCCCCTCTATAAATAGAGGCCTATTTGGCCCTCAGGAAAAGATCCCCCAGACCATTCAACGCCCATAAACTGTAAGTTTGCCGTGAATATTCTCCTCTGCTACATTTGTAGCCACTTTTCCTTATAAACCTTCCCCAGCACGTAAAATCCACTGGATTAAACCCTTTAAATCATCAAAAATCCCTTATTAGTATATTTAAAGCTTTATCCTTATAAGTAGTTGCAGTAAGACCACCGCCTCTGTCAAGCAGCCAATCAGTTTAAGCGCTTACCACCTACTTTTACGCTAAATTAATTCCCTGTAATTAATAATTACATATTATTAATTACATCATTAATTCCTCCTCTGTTACAGAGTGTTAAAACCCTTGTAGTGGCCATATTTGCCACGTAACAAGTTTGGTAATTTAAATTACCAGTGTTTACATCAGCACAGTTATAGTGCTAGGGCTAAAAACCCTTATTTTTGACGGGTTTTTGCCCTAAGCTTCATAAACAGAGCTGTCAAACAACCACAAAATCATGGCTCAAAACCGGAAGAGGCGCAATCCAGCACAAACCAATGAAACTGAAGGACCAATGTTCAATTCCACCAATGAACCAGATGATATCAACTCAACTGCTGTGAGAATGAAAGCTGGTTAGTCAGTGGAAATGTCCGCTGACTGCCTCCTTCAAGAATATTAGTGTCCGGGCTGTGTGATTGTTGGTAACTCGGCTCCGCACTGCTACTATCCGCTAGCCTTCAGCGCTCCTCTCTGAGCCTGATCTATAGCGTAATAATCCGCAAGTGAATAAATCTTTGCACTTTGTAGGCACAGAATCCGCAAATACTTGTGAGAGTAAGATAAGGTCACAAATAGTCTCTTAATAACTCTAGTACGTCCGCAAGTGTAAGCACAATAATGAGTAATCCCCAAGATGATAGGATAATTGGATCCTCCCCCTTTTTCCCGTCCTTCCCTCCACACACATTGCCCTTCCCACCCGATCCCGCACGTCTGACACTTTCCCGCACTAGTCCCCCCAGCTCCGCCCGCTATTCCACACTTCACTTTCCCAGACTCCGCTCCTCTCCAACGCTTGATCTCTCACCGTCCTCTGTCTAGCCCCCGCCAGTTGGTCTCTTGTCACCGCCTCCACCCCGGTTCCACCCGCTTTGGCTGTTGTGGCTCACCCGCTGACGTGCCGCTGCTACCAGTCCAAGTGTGTAATCCGCCGCAGTCCAGCCCTGTCTTTTCTGCTCCAATCTGAATACCCGATTTGAAATCCGCGATCCGCAATCTGTGCATTTCCGGTCCGCGTGTGACTTTCTGTAAGCTTTTTTAGCGCTTTCATGACATCATCCTCAGTGCTTATGTCACCGGAATGCACTCTGCCTGAGCCGCTCTGTGCATTCCCGCCCGCGCTATCCCCAAGTACTATGCTTGCCTATATAAATCAACCACCCCAAGTACTCAGACCCATAATGGGGCTCAAGCCAAATCAACCAACAAGGAGAGACTAGGTCAGCTTCTCAACACTATTAGATGTGAGTATGTGAACCTCTTACTGAGATTTCTCATTGTCAAATGTAGAGCACACACAAAAGCTTTCCCAAAATCAGGTCAGCACAGCCTATGCTTCTTATAAGTCACCAGTTCTATCCAGCCAGTTGGACAAATTTGGTCACCGCATGATTGCCTGGATATCTAAGACATGAGTATTCATTCTACTTGTGTTTCTCAAATAAAAAATCAATCTAAATCTTTGATTTTCTTTACAGGTGCGGTAAAACATTCAATAGCTCATGCAGTAATCTGATCACACATGCCAATTGTTGCCTTAGGAAGCAATAGAGATGGCCCCACCGCACCTGGGTACCCGCACCTTTTTTGGCAAAATCGGACACCCGCACCCGCGGAGTGGGTCAGAGCGGGTAGCTGCCCCTCAAAATCAACTGGAAGGATTCCTTCCAGTTGAAGAGGTTAAGAAAACTCTTTAACCAAAGGGATTCCTTCTGGTCAAAGGGGTTCTGTGGCCTCTTTGACTGGAAGGAATCCTTCCGGTTGAAGAGGTTTTGTAACCTCTTTGACTGGAAGGAATCCTTCCAGTCAGAGAGGTTCCTAGAGATGGCCCCAACAAACCCGTCGCGGGTACCTGCTATCCGCTGGCGGGTACCCACCAGCGTGTGCGTTTTCAGGTGTGGATGCTGGATTTCTGTGAGAAATCAATCGGGTACCCGGGTATTCTAGCGGGTACCTGCTCTTGTTTGGGTAGGAGACGTCTGCCACAACGACCGCAAGGACTGGGAAGGCCTTCCTTCCAGTCAAAGAGGTTCTGTAACCCCTTTGACCAGAAGGATTCCTTCCAGTCAAAGAGGTTACAAAACCTCTTCAACCGGAAGGATTCCTTCCAGTCAAAGAGGCCACAGAACCCCTTTGACCAGAAGGAATCCCTTTGGTTAAAGAGTTTTCTTAACCTCTTCAACTGGAAGGAATCCTTCCAGTTGATTTTGAGGGGCAGGTACCCGCTCTGACCCACTCCGCAGGTGCAGGTGCGGGTGCGGGTGTCCAATTTTGCCAAAAGGCGCGGGTATGTACCCAGGTGCGGCGGGGCCATCTCTATTGCTTCCTGAAGATTGCATATTTTTCATATCCAGTCCAAGTTTTGAGTTGACAGGTGTCAGACGCAGCCCAGAACTCAAAGCCATCATCCTCTGGAAGATGGTCTTGAAGCAGGATTTAAAAAGATTACAAGCAACTGAAAGTTTTATTTCTTTATTTTAATCTCTTGTATCTACAATTGTTATTTAAAATAAGGAATAAACTTGGAGGAATCTTTTTACCTGAAAGCAGCACAAGTGGGTGCTGTGCTTTGGCAGGGTTGATTCCTGTTGCTGTGCTTGGTTAAGGAGGATTTTAAGAGCTAAGGGTTTATCTGCAATGGCGATCTCCGTTAGCTGTTGTTCTTTCCTCTCTTGGTTCTTGGTCTGGGTCTACGCTTTGGCTTACCGATGCAGGTGCTGTTCAGATTATGATCCGCGTTTTGTCCTGCCTGTATCGGTGCGCTGATTCTGAATCTGCTTGTCGAACGGAGTTCGAGTCAAGTCAGTTAGGCTCGACTCTATTCCGGGTCTGAGGAATAGGGCTGCTTACCACTTCTGGCGCTGTCTGCAATCCTAGCTAGCAAGGATGCTTTCGTCTTGGTGCCGATACGGTTTGCAAGAGGTCTTAGAGCGTAGTTTTGGTCAGCTTTGTCTTAACTGCAATTCTGGCTCTGCTCGGGTACGTACTTAGGTACTGAGTCTAATCTTCCTTGTTCCCTCACGGTTCCCGTTAAGGTTGCCGTATCTGCACGTGCGCGAGCGGGGCTCGTCAGCTCTGTGAGTTGGGTTAGGGTTATAGGCTTGGACTGCAGAGGGGGGCTTACCTCTTTGTGCAGCTGGGGTTTCTGGGTTTCTGTCTAACCGCGCGAGCTTCCTTTTAGGTTGCTGCGGGTGGTCTAATCCTGTATTCCTACAGGATTCAGCAAAAACCGAGTTCAGATTCTGAACCGGAGCTCATTGTTGACCCAGCCGACCCATCTCCACTGCGAACAGGGCCAGCCCTCCGCCCCAACGGAGGGGCCGATCGAGAACCGGGCCCGTTACACAAGCTGTAAGGGATATGAGGGTGGTGGAATACTTCAGCCAGAAGTTAATCGGGCCACTTGGAATAAATGCATAAAATCAAAAACAAAAAACCGTCTCGTTCCAAGCTTTTTGGAAAACACAATAGGTTTGAAGGCCAGATGCAGGGCTTCAATTTGGCACCTGGGCGGCCCATTTGGCTCACGGGATGCTATGTGGTGTGGTGTTGAAGTTTGACACCAGCCAAATGGGTTGAGGCGGTCCTCAGCGCTCATGCTGAATTTCCCGGCTTACTTTCGCGCAAGGGGCGCCAGCCTGCCAACTCAGAAGGAAGGACTGACTAAGTTCGCTTTGCAACCGGCTGCCAGGTTTGCAGTGTTATGTCGGGCCTTGCCGCCGCGAGTGCCTCCAATATCTCAAGTGCCCGGAGCAAAGCCGATCCAGATGGTTGCATACGAACCGGCGACTGATGAGGGGGGCTTGTTCCTTTCGGACCAGCTCAGTCGATTCCCCGAACCGACAGGTACGCCATCCTGATCCTCCCCGCTGTTTTTCCGGCTGGACGGCCCTGAAAGATGGCGTGCGCATGGGAGATTGCGAATTGGTCTGCCGGCCGGCAGGAGCCGGCAGGTGGAATCTGTGTTTTTTGGACCTGCTCGATGAATTAGCTTGAATTGAAATGCTGACCGGCACGCCATCTGGTCCCGCTCCGGTCACCTCACCCGTAAGTGGCTGTACTCGAAAGTAGACTGGCCTAACCGGGTCAGACCCTCCGTTCCGCTGGTGCAGCAGGCCGGCCCGAATCAGAATACGCTTGGTGGGCCGGCAGATCCTGGCCACCACGCTCTATAAAAGAGCACCTACTTTCCCCCCTCGTCCCATTTCCCCCATCCCATTCCCACCCCACCACATTCCACCCCCTGCCACCGCAAATTTTCCAAAACCCCAAAAACATTCCACCCCGCAAAAAAACTTACCCTTTCTACCCAAACCTCCCGCGCTTGCTAACCCCATCCCTACCTCTCATCGTTATCCTTGTTTCTCTTTTCCGTGATGTCTGCAGCCAGAATTTACTCGATCAATGATTTTTCGCTATACCTGATGCCCAAGCAAGCACCCCCCATCTGCCCACCTTGCCAATCAGATGTTCTCCACTCGGCCTTCGAAGACGACGCCGAGGATGTTGAGATTCGGAGAGAAATCACCATGCTCTCTCGAGTCAATCAAGTGTCTCAAAAGATGATTTTTCTTCGAGCTAAGCTTCCTAAAAAGGCTTTTTCTAAATTCCTCTGTCTTCGTTCTTTGACTTTATCTCGTCGAAGCTTGAAATCCTCCCTAATCAGTCCATGCTCCAGCAACTTAGATTAGTTTTTCTCTTTCATCTTTCTCGACCGCAAAAGATTAGTAAAAGTATATAGAAGTCTGTCTTTCCTCCTTTTTCCTCTGGTTTTTCTCTTTCCCCTATTCTTGGCCCGGTAATTAGTTTGGGCCGTTATTTTCTAGTTTTTCTGCATTCCTTAACATCATTCCTCATTCAGAGCTTGCTTTATTCCTTCATCAGTTCCTTCTTTTCTTGCCTTGGGTCTTTTTTGTTCCTCCCAACGGCCAAGTGGCTCGTCCCCATGAGAGTCACGCTGATCAGTCCGCCAGGACAAACAGGTGGAACAGCCTATTCCCTTGGATCCACATTCTTTCGCAAGCACAGTGAGTGGCTCCCCGCGAAGAATAATGGTCTCTGGTGAGCAGATGTTCCTCCTGGCCTGCGTGTTCGAGTGTATGTGTACATGAGCTGCGGGCGGCAGTGCTGGATTTTGAGGTCACCTCACCAGCGGAGGTGCTGTGCCCGCCGGTGAAGATTTCTCACCGGTGAAGAGGAGACTGTTCACATGAAACGGAACTTTTCATCTGCGAGTTACCTTGGTATCCTGATTAGGGGGCCCTTTTCCCGGCTAGCAGACAATACGTGCTGTCTGTGAAGTCTTCTTCGCTGTCTAGAAGTCGCTTCCTGGCCGCTCGGAAAGTCTTCCTCGGCGATCCAGCTGGCAGCGCGCCTCTTCGAAAAGTAGATACACACCTTCGACCCGGGGCCGCCGTGCATTATGAAAAAGGCGAGAAAAGAATACATTACCTACCAAGTACTAGTGAGGGGTATGGATCAGATATCCACACGGTGGAACTCTGGCTTGTTAAGCCTACGTGGATCAGGGCTCTTTCGAGTCGCGAGCTGGACCGAGCGAGCTTCCACTCCGCTCCAACAAAAGGCAGCCTACCTGGATTTGAAATCCGACCGGTTAGGCAGCGTGAGCGCCGACCGCCGAAGTACCGAAATCATCTGATTTACGTGGCAGTCCCTGTCGTTCCAAATCAGAATAAGCATTCAAAAACGGTCCGGGTATATATTGCAAAAGACGCGATGACGGTCATGCGACTCCATGGCGCAATGGTAGCGCGTTCGACTCCAGTCATCCGTGACGCGGTCATCGAAAGGTTGCGTGTTCAAGTCACGTTGGGGTCATTTGTTTTTCCACCGTTGCAGCTGGATCACCCAGACGATTTTGCGTTAAAAGTTGAATCAAGGCACCGCAATGAGATGCCTTGTCTTCATTCTTGCTTCTAAACGGAGTTGCATATCTCCCCCGGGACATCTCAGGGCCCAATGATAGACGATGTTTGGATTTTTTTTGGTATTTATTGCCAAGGCTGCCAGTTGCCGTGTCCAGTTCCACCGGGACAACAGCCCGACCTCAAACCCCAATGATCCCCCCACCCCTCGACCCCACAGAGGCCCACAGTTGTGCAGCGTCTTGACCTCAGCAACACGAAGCATCTGCATCTGCGTGCGCCAGGATTGCTTGAAGAGGGTTTCTTTCCCTCTTGGCAAGCTGGTTGCACAGATGTACATAGATATGTGCCAGCGTGCTGAGGATGTCTCCCGATGAGCGGGATATGCAGATACGGTCCATGTCCACGACCGATCCCCCCCATCTCTGGCCAGCTTGTGGGGAGACATCTTCCGCGAGCTGGTGGATGCACCCGAGCTGGACAGCTTGTGGGAGACCTCCTCAAGCCATCCCCAGCAAGCTTGCAAGCTTTGGCGGGAGGCTGCACAGACGCGTGGCGCCGCCGTTTTTCGTGCCCTCCAATCATCCAACATGGCTGTTCTCCAAGACCCGAGATAAGCAAAGCTTGATGCTTGCAGGCAAGCATCCAGACAGCCCCAGCGGGTGATGCGTGCCCATGTGCTGCGCCTTCGGACAAGGCGCCAGGGCCGGCCCCATCGGCGCGTGGGGCCCCCCTTCCACACATCTCGCTATCCACACGAGGCGCACGACCCAAGAGGCCCGCTATGGGCCGCGGGAAGCGCGACAGGGTAAGCAGTATAATTCAAGTCCGAGGAACAACGCCAAAAACACAGGATGATAAGCGCGCCAACGCGTGTGGATCCACAACGAAAACAAAAACAACAAAGGAGATATGATACGGTAAAGAGAGAAAAGAGAGAGAGGGGAGGGACCCAAAGAAGGGATGAAAGGAGGGAAGGGTGGGGGACGGGAATTTTTATGGGGCGGTGGTCGTTTGTCCCCCCCCCCTCCATCGGATGGCAGTGGGAGAGGAAAGATTGGATAGAAAGGAACGGGGAGGGAGCGGAATGACAAATGAATGGATACTCGGATGTGTGTGTGTGTGAATTATAACCAAGCGGAAAGATAAAGGAGGGCGTCGAGAGGCGAGAGCAGCAGAGAAGGGAGACGAAAGGAAGATGTGTACGGAAGGGAGAAAGTGAAAGCATATCGATGTCTAAGATATCCATATATTGTTTTCAAAACAAAATCCTTCTTACACACACACACACATGCCACATGCATGGCGACAACAAAAAAGGCAAAGACAACACAAACCTGGGTACCAAAACGTGAAAGGAGAAGAAACAAAAACAAATCGACCTGGTGCTTTGGAGACTCGATGGGGTTATATTCATGTGTGTGTGTATGTAGGGCAAAGCAGAAGGCGGCGGGGGCGGGGTAGAGGAGTGGCGGGGGCCCAGGGTTGGTGGTGATCACTTGGTCTCTGTCGGCGGCGAGAGGATGCGCCCTGCTAGTCGAGCCCAGCGAGATATGCTTGGCTCCAAGACCCACTCACTGGCGGTGTCGAATGAACCAGTCAGCCTCTCCTCCAATCTCTCGAGAAAAGGGGAGGTGGCGCAGAGGGAGAAGACGTACGACGAAGAAGTGGGTGTGGACCCTGGAAGCGTAATGGACTTCCATTTCTTCCATTTTGAAAGCGTTGATTTCCTCCTGCAAGACGAGACCCATACCTGTTATGAGCAACACAGAGAGGTGAAGAAGAGAGAAGAGACGGACCTTGATGCGCTGAGCAAGGGTGGGAGTGAGCCTGTTACAGGTGGCCAGTTCGCCCCGACGGTCGTAGATAGCGGGCGGCCAAGTAGTGTGGACGGAGAGATGCTGAGCGAACGTGGCTCGGCGGTCCTTGGAGACCTCTGTGCCCGCGATGGCCAGACTGAGGTTGGGCCCGGCGCTGCCGAAGTCAATCGCCGCGCCGACGCCCTGGCCCGGCTTGCCCAGCTGGGGCAGCAGCCCCCCCGTCGCCGCCGTCGCCGGGTCCTCCGCGAGCGCCCGCGGCTGGGGCGAGTCCGGCGTCGTGGCCGCACTGATCGGCTTCGATTGGAACGAGCCCGGAGACAGGTGCTGCTCTTGCGAGAAGTTTTGCGCGTCTAGAAAACGAGCGCAAGTGGCGTGCAATGAGCATGCTGGGGCAGGAAGGAAGCACGGCAGGAAAGAGGCGCTTACTTTTCAAGATGCCTTTCTTGGGCACGGCTTCCTTGGAAGGACGGGGTCTCAAGCCAGCGCGACGGGACGAAGAGCCTTCGGTAGAGGGGGCGTTTCCGAAGAGGGACTCCATGTCGTATTCGTCCAGCGCTTCGGGATCGTCGTCGTCGCCGCGCAATTCTTCGACAGACTTGAGAGGATTGCCGATGCAGGAGTCGATCAAGCCCTCAATGTTAGCGCCCCGGACGGTGTTCTCGTCCCAGTCCTCGTTATCCTCGACGTCAGACGCATGCTGGTGCTCCGCAGGCCGACGGAGATCCTCGACTGACGGCGAGACCGGGAGGTCTTCCGAGGAAGTCCCGCTACCGCCAAGACCCGCAAAGCCCCACTTCCTCGATTTTTTACTTTTGATTTTCTCCTTCTCCTTCTCGATCATCTTCTTCCGCGCCTCCGAGGCGCTCCCCGGGGTCATCGAGCTAGCGCTTCCAATCGAGCCAGCCCGGCCTTTGGATCGGACACTGTCGGGGACCCGAGCTTGGTTTTCGGCCGCAGAGGCTGCAGCGGCCGCGGCAGCTGCTTCCTGTTCGGCGTACTGTTGCTTCTGCTTGTGGATGAACGCAGCTGCAGGTGTCATTCCTGGAAATTCGACCGAGAGCGATCGGTCGACTTCGGCCTGGACTTGTGCGACTGATGTGGAAGCCAGGTTCTTATGCTGGTTGGGGGAGGAGGTCTTCTTGAAGCGGTCTTGCTTGGTACTGAAGCCGTTACCGTCGTCTGGGGTCGACTCTCCCGCGGCGGCGGCTTCGCTCTTGTCTCTGAAGATTTTGGTCAGACCCATGACGCCTTTGGTGCGAGCAGATTTACCGAGGTTACCCAGCTTGCGAATCATGACACTGGCCGAACTGACGGTGGACGAGATGGAGAGATTATCGGTCGAAGAGTTGGACTTGGAGTTGAGGAAACCAAAGCGTCGACTCGAACCTGACTGACGGCCAGCCTTGACCTTGGTGGTGATGCTAGGACTGAGGGGTACACCAGCTATCGAGGCTGAGGAGCTCTTCAGTCTCTCGTGGCCGATGACGGGGCCGAGTTCAGGAATCGACTCGTGAATCATGTTTTCGTGTAGGGCGTTGATGCTGAGGGCGCGCCGGAGCTTGTTGCTGAGACTGTGTTTCGAATGCTTGTGAGGGGTGCGGTCAGGAAAGGCGGGGGAACCGGTGGCGGAGGAAGCGTCTTCAGGCTGAGTGAAATTGGATGTCGAGCTGTCGACGCTAGTGCCAGGGGTGGATCTGTGACCAGGTGGACGATGATCGACATCGGAAGTCGTGTCTGAGTCTTCCTCGACCTCTTCGTCGTGTTGATTGGGTCCAGCAACGGTGATGCTGGCAGGAATGACGGGCGGAGGGGCGGAGGTGATGGTGACAGTTGAGGCGGACGAGTTGCGGTAGGAGGCAGAGGAGGAGTAGGAATTGTTGGTAGTCGTGGGGGTAGTAGTAGTAGTAGTGGTGGTGGGCTGACGGGGTGCTGGATCTGCTGGGGCCGGTTGAGGGGTGGAGGGGTGGTGGGAGAGGTTCGACTGAGCCAGCGGACTGGATCGACGGACCATGTTATTACCAACAGGGGGGTTGGGCGAGCTGAAAGAATGAGTGGAGGGTGAGGAGGGACGACCCTGGATGGAACCAGAGGGGGGTATGGATGAAGATGATAAGTTAGTGGTGGCAGTCGCGCTGCGAGCAGTGGGAGGAGATGAATGGTTGAAAGTGAACTGGGGCTCGTTGAGCGAGCCGAGAGGTTTTACGAGGGCTGCGCTCGGGCCGCTGGAGAATCCGTGCGAGGTGGTCGAGTGGTTACTGTCGGTTCTCAAACGATGGGCGTTGGTGGTGCTGAGGGACTTTTGGGCGGGGCCATGATGGGACACTGGCCTGGAACGATCACTTTGGGTGCTTTGAGTGCGCGGTCTGGGTAGGGGAAGTCCACTTGAGCCGTTGGCGATGCGTGGGGAGGGCGAGGGAGACGCAGACGAGGCTGGATCGCTGTGTGCTCCAGGCGAGGGGCGGGGGGCGTACATCGGGTGGTGGCTGGGCGACGAATGGTGGATCTGGCTGCAGAGCGCGCTGGACGCGAGGGTTGTTGGGGCGGGTGCGGCGGATGTGCTGGTGCTGGTCGAGCCCGGGTTGGAGAGCGAGCGGGACTGGGAGCGATGGTGATGGGAGGGATGGAGGGAGGGGGAAGGATGACGATGATGAGCAGAGGAGACTGCTGTGGCCGAGCCAGGGGTGAAGTGGTCGGAATGGGCTGATCGGGTGAGAGGGGGGGCCGAGGGGGGGCCCAGGATGGGGCTTGACGAGTTGAGGCTGCGATTGGGAGGTCCGGAGTACATCGCGAGTGGCGGGTGGGCCAGGTCGGGGAAGGAGGCGCCGGCGTGGAGGAAGAACTGCTGCTGGTGGTGGTGGTGGTGGTGGTGGTGCTGTTGGCTGGCCAGCTGCTGGTTGAAGGCATAGACAGTGGGGATCATCAGCGAGTGGGGGATGAGGCCGGCGGGGTGGATGAGGCCATAGCCGGGCAGGGAGGACTGGAGCGCAGCAGAGCTTGGACGGGGCGGCTGAGGGCGGTGGGGGGGCGGGTGAGAGTGGGTGAGGGTAGGAGGATTCTGCTGAGAGTAGGACCGGGGACGGGACTGCTCGGCTATCATGGTAATAGCCCTGGAGAGGAATGCACGCGGAGTATGGAGCAGCGGCGGCCAAGGGCAGGTTCAGAGCAGAGGACTGAGGAAGGAGCTGGAGGAGGAGGAGCAGGGGGGCGAGGGGCTGTTCAGGATGGCTGTATCTGGTGTAGTGTGTGGCATTGTTTTTACAGTGATAGAGTCAAAGCAATCAGGATTATGATTGAAGAGTTTAAAGACATATTAAGGGTGTATTGCCATTCCTGGGCCATGTCTGGGTGCTTGTACAAACAGATGTGTATGGACAAGGTTGAGGGAAGAGGGAGAGGTGTTTGACTGACGCAGAAGATCAAAAATATTCAGCGTTAGACCGGGCTTGGGGATGGGTGGTTGCTGACTGTTGCTGGCTGGCTGGAGCTTGAATTCGTGCGGCTTCGGAGACGTGTTTGGGCTGCTGGTGCTTGCTTGCTGAGTTTTCTTGCTTTCTTTGGGTGTTTCTGAGGAGGGGGATGGCGTAATCGATCGATCGACCGACTGAAGACCGAGCGAGCTGCGAGAGAGGGAGAAGAGGGTGGCGACGGTCGGAGTCAGACGAGAAGCTTGATATCACCCTTTCTTTGCCCCCCCTTAAAGAGTTATGTAGGAGAGAGATGTTGGTCAAGAGAAAGGAGACTGCAGTGTTAATCAAGAAGTGTGAAGAAAAAAAAATGAAGAACAACAAGAACAACAACAAGAACAAGAACAGGTTCCCAAGACGAGCGAGTCACACACCGGCTGGAAGGCTGCTTGAATGGAAAACAAGGATGGGAAGCAGAGCAGACGAGCGGAGGCTGCAGACGCTGGGAGGAGGTTCGGAGAGGGAAACGTCGAAACTGGTCAGAGGGGCGGGGGGGGAGACGAAGATCTCGAAGTGTACACTCTTGGGAGTTCTCGAGACACCACAAACAACAACAAATTTTAAACGGCCAATTGGATTTCAACGAGCCTAAATCGATACGTTATATGTCCCCATATCACGGCTTATGTACCGACTGTACAGCCAACTGCCAAGACAGTTATAACTCAAAGAACAGATGGCCAATATCATGGCACACATGACTCCGAGTCTCAAACATCGTCGCACTCGCGCAAAGGATGTCCATGTGGGGGCCAGAGCTCATCAAGTTCTGGCTGCCATATGCCTGCCTCAGTCATGGGGTGCCATCCCAGCCACTCTCGTCTTTTCTCAGACACTGGAAAATGGGCGTCCATAGGAGTACCTTACAGTAGGATTGTTCTGGACTTGATCAAGACTCCCGTTTATTAGCCCCCAGAAACAACATTGCAAGGATGGCCAGATTTGCAGAACAACATGCAAATGATGGGAGCAGCAGTCCCGAAGCTGTCGTCGACTGCGGCGCAACGTCATTCTGCAAACCCCTGCGACAGACGACTGTTCACACCTTGCCCACTTCACACATCAATCCATCGGACACACTCTCTCCCTGTTTCATGAGGTGGCCATTTTTGCAGGCCAATGCTGGATTCATGTCAGCCGGGGTTCGGGGATCAACTCCATTCCCTTCCCTCACACTTCTGTTGGATGGCTTTTCTCTTCATGAAGACTCAGCTTGCTCACAAAGAGAACCCCCCCAAAAAAAGCAACACTTTTGCATCTATGTATCTTTGGGTCCAGCACAGGACTTTGACACCGCAAAAACATGGTAAATAGGTGCGCAAGCCAAAATGAAAACACCAAGCATATTGCAGTCTACCATGTATGAATATGAATTATGTGTCAATGGGGGAATTCTACCTATCCATCAAGCCTAAGATCCACATGAATGTGATTCAAGCATGCACTTTGTTGCCCCCATAGTATACTTATCTTATAATTTCACAATGTGGAAGCACCAGCTGGAAGCAGTATGAAGCTTATTTTTCATCAGGCTGCAGCCATTCTGGTACCCATCTTGCCATTTTTCTCAGTAGGGAAAAATCATTTTCAGTGCAAATTTGCCGGATAATATTATAAATATTACAGCTTGGCAAGACTTCAAATTAAAAGACGGTTGCAAATTTGCCCCTTGAAAGAGTAAGATGTGTGCACTGTCTACACTTTTAAAAGTGGTGATTGTTCCAATTATGAGCTGTAGATTCAGACTCTATATTGTGATATACAGACCACTAAACTATGACAGGAATTCCTCCATGACAAAAATTAGAAGGTTTGTGCACATTCAAGCTAGTTGTGAGATGTCTCGGGATTTGCATGTATCCTTTCATTGGCTTGTTTGCCACATTCGTTACAATATTATAAATGAACATGAAGAAAAGTGACGTGGACAAGGCAGCATACATTCAGACTCAAACCCGTGAAACCACATTCTTGTATATTTATGTTGAAAGAAAACGAAGAGGAAAATACTAGTGCAGGGATAAATATTAATTATGGACCAACATAGACATCAACAGCAGGCTCAAATCAAAATGTTCACTTCTGAACCAAGAATTTCTTGTAAGATAAAATGAGATCGATGGATGGAGGTGTGAAAATAAGCAAACGAAGCAGGGAGCACATAGGAAATAGCGATTTCTGGCAGTCTTGATTCAATCGTCTTGGGGTAATGTTTTTGTAGTTGAAGTACTGGTATTGGGAGAAAGTGTGTGAATCGGAAAAAAGAGAGCATGTGTGTCGAATCATTTTTGAATCTTCTTGGAATCGAGGGGACCGTGAACCGTCAATTCTATCGTCGGGGATCCAGATTCACTTTCTTCTTTCTTGGGGAATGGTAGTGGTACCACCTCGAACAGGCGAAAAGCGTTTGGTGGACGCTCGTCAATCAAAATAATATCTCTCATAATATGTTTCCATATTTGGTTGTCTACCTTGGCTTCTGGATGGCTGGTTACTATAATGTAATAATCATCCTCAAAGTCTGGTCGGAAGGTTTGGCCTTGGGGTTTCTTGAGGAAACATCGGAAAACATGCTGGTTTCCGGGGGGTATTTGCATATCATCCTTTTGGGGAGCAAAACCAGTTGTAACGTAGATGGCTCGCGCTGAAGTATTTGCAACCGCGCAATACTTTCCGAATGGGTTGGACTTGGGGTCACTGGTGTACACTTTGAACGGAATAATCTTTGATATCGCCTGTTCTGGAGGGGTGAGCTGATGACCGAGAGTGATGAGAAAGTACTCGTGTTCGGTGACGGTGTTCCTGATCTTCCGTAGGACTGCATCAACCCAAGCCACAAGAAGTAGGGTGCTTATGAGCCAGCGTCGAATAATCGACCGCATTTTCGTTTATTCCTCCGCCCCGATATCGTTGAACGAAGAATCGAAGTCGACTCTTGTGTTGATGTGAGCAAAGGAATCAGCAGCTCCGGTCGACGAGGTATGTTTGAGCCAGCTTCCACGCACGGAAGCCTTGGACCGGCACCAATCGCGCCAGCAGGAGCCAGCTATTTCTGACTTCGGATTCGGTTTCTGACAAAGTGTTTCAGCTGTAGTGTCTAAAGATCCTGGTTTGACCTCCCAACCTCATGGTATCGGTACAAATTCCTCTTGACGCATGTTTGCCACAAAGTTGATGGACATGCATAGCTTCGGGGCAAAGTTCTTTGGCCGTGCTTGTCATGGCCCGCCCACCACATCATTCCACATTGACTGCTCGGACACGCAAATATTTGAGCATCCGCCACTCATAGGAAGGAGGCATATGGACACGCTGCTCCGCAGCCGGCTTGTGATCTGCGCCACCATCATTCTGCTCTGCAGCCTGGATCGTGATGCTGGCGAACTTGTGGAAGTCTCTCCAGCAGTGCCGTCTCGGAGCCTCAGATCAGGCTTCCGCCTATGTAGTCAAGCTTGGGATGGAGCAGTCGGAGGAATCTGTCCGACCATTAGTATCCGAAGCACTGAACTATGGCCAAGCCCCCGGCCTCTGTTCCCTTTGAGGGTAATGGCCTCCGGCCATCTCCTTACTCGCACTTTCTTGAACCACTCTCTTTTAGTCTTATTCCGACCTTGGCTTCTTGCCCTCCTTTATAAGCTACTCTCGGCTAGGTCATATTTATCTCTCTCGCCGCTCTCACCGCCCTCAGCCAATATCTCATGTGTATGTGCTAAGAAAAATATGCACGGATGCCAGGATGGGAGGTCCAGCCAGCATCTTCGGATACTAACTTAACAAAGTCCCTCTATTTGAGGGGGGACACTGTCCCGCAGGGACCCTCCGAAGGAGGGGGAGGCGCAATGCGACCAGTGTTTTACCACTCCACCTGTAGGAGGGTGAGACTTAGTTAAGTTAGCTTCGGATACTAGAGCTGACTGTCAGAAACCAAATCCGAAGTCAGAAATTGCTGGTGCGATTGGTGTCGGTCCAGGGCCTCCGTTTCTAACGTAAAAAGAAAGACTTCCAGTTGAATTCCTCGGCAATTGTCACTGATTATTTTGCGCACCGGGAGTAGGGAGTTTATTGAATGGGGTAATGAATCAACACTAATACTGATGTAAATTTTTCTGGAAGGAAATGAGAGACCCCGGAAGAAATGGAGCTCTATATGCCTATCACACTTGTGGTGATTGTTCCTCCAAAGGAACTTCAGTCAAGACGTGTCGCAACAATTGGACGGTACAGCTATCCTAACAGAAGACCCCACTGGAAAGAACTGGACAACAGGACAGTATTACACACATGCGGTGGGTTTACACAGAACAGACAACTGTCAACCGAGTTTCAGAGGATCACAGCTGACCGGACGGAAGGTACATAAGAGTACAATTGTGTCACCCTATCTTCATTTTCAAAAACGGATTTTTGCATTATGCCAATCATGATACATACACCACCAATTGTTAGAATATCGTGTTTCAAGAATCAAGAAGACATGATTGAATGCTCTTTTACCTTATGGCCGAAATGATTGACGTCTGTGACTCCAAGGGTGGGCCGCTCCATTGTTTTCACAAGAGCCCTAGCGTCGCGGCGCTTTTTCAAGCCTGTGACGCAGCGTAGCGGCTGGATCCTGCGCTTCGCGTGCGAGCCAAGCCGGGTTTGCCGGTAGCTGGTGACAGCACCTGCGGGCAGTACACCACAGGAGCAGCCAGACTTGCCAGAGCCTGGATGTTAATCAAAGGTTTTGTTTCCCCCTGCAGTCCAACAATCCCACGTGGTTAGTGTATAATTCTATCTTTTGTGACCCCAATTGATTTTGAGAATTATGGTTTGATGAGGGATGTTTGTTTGACTGCCATTTTCATAAGCAGCCACTCACCAGCATGAGCCAACTTCCAAAATGGCTGCATCTCTACACCACAGTTGAACTGGACAACACTTGGATAGAAATGTGTACAGCCTTCCTGCTGGTTTCTGTTGGCTTGGCAAGCACCATCCAATGGATGGGAAATTGAAGACCTGGTTTTGGATGATTTACCCAAAGCATCCAAAGTGAGTGTTAGTTAAGGCTGCAAGTGCAACCCAAACCCATGCCTTGAGGCTTCAACCCCAGGAATCAGGGTTCAAGATGTCCCCAAACCCCAAAAAATTGTATTCTCATGAATAAATCATGTAGGACAGGTGCTTGGGTGATTTTTTAATCAATCTTTGACTGCTTGTGGTCTCACACAGGAATGGCCATATGCTTTCTCACAGATTTGTTTTTTATCTGGAGAGCAAAAAGTAAAATTCATTTGCCTAAAAAGCAGCCTGGACAGAAGAAAGCTAAGATTAAAATTTTCCATTAAATTCAGCAGGTTGCCTTGCCTAATCAAAGAGAGGGGGTGGCCTTGGTGGCCTTTGACTCATCAATTGTATGATTTTAGGGTAGCTCTGAGGGCTCCAGGCTATTGGGCCTGGAGCTGGCCCCTAGTACCTATTAGCAGTTACTAGGCACCCGTTGGAGTGTGCAGGTACCCGCCGGCAGGTGCGGGTGTCCAGTTTGAGGGGAAATTCAGGCAGGTACCTGCACCTGCCACAGGTACCCAGGTACAAAGTGTTGAAATTCCATCTTCTCCGGTCTCTCTGTCCCTTTCCCTTCACTGTCACTCCTTTCCCTCCCTCCAGATTGCATATTCATAGTTCACCTTCTGTCACACAATTTGGCCCCTCCATTTGCAATAGCTTACATATCCCTGGCTTAGACAGAAATAAAAAATCATCTGCTTTCTGTGCACATTTCCGAGGTCTCTACAGCATACAACCTCTTGTAGCATGAGCACTTTTCCACCACGCAAGCTAGCAGCTTTTTGCCCTGCTTTAGGGCTTCCTTGGCCCCCTTTGTTCTTTCCCTCAGAGTCTCTCTGGGTTGTTTTTTCTTTGGTTCCTTCCTCATCTCCTTGACCTCTGGTCCCAGCTTCAACACAAAGTGCCAGCTCTAGGGCCAGATCTGTATTTACAAAATAGTGATGTCCAGGGGCTTGGTTTAGCTGAAAATCATGCCCTGAGCCAACGGTGGGTAGTTACCGTTACAGTAACGCGTAAAGTAGCGTTAAAGTAACGATTTTAGGTCCGTTACTGCTGTCGTTAGCAGTAACAGACCACAGTTACGGTATCCCCTCCGGATAGCTTTTTTTCTTTCTGTAAGGTACTTTATCTTGCGAGATAGCGAGTTATATATTTCTGCAGTTACGATATCGCACAGCTATTGCGTTAACTGTTACATGTAACGGAAGAAAATGAGAAAATGACATAATATTAATTAAGAAGTGAAAATGGATGTGTGGCTATTTTTTTCGGGGAATTAATGCATTGAAAGCTTCCCCGGCTGCTGCAAAATCGCCTGTCAGTGGTACTTCCTCCCGGAGCCACATGAGGCTACTGACACAGCGAGCCATGGTTGAGGGGATGAGGCGACCACGGTTGCTGCTACACACATCGGCCGCTGCAGATAATAATCGCTCAACTGCACACAAGCTTCCAGTTGATCCTAGATAGGCACGTGCCAAAATTGCCAGTGTTGGGTAAGTGGCATGATTAGCCTGAATAGTTTGAATGTTGTCAATGTTGGAGCATACACGGTGAAAAATAACAAGATGTGAATTACCTTCCACCATTTCAAAGGTGTGCTCTTGTGATCTATTTCACCATCCTTGAAGGACAGCTCGGCTGAAAGGTAGGCTTCAATCTCTTGCGCCTGAGGACTCAGAGTGGGTTTGGCCATCCTTGAGGCCAGCCGGGCCCTAAGTGAGTTTGTTGGGTGAGACAGAGTCGATTGAGGGCTGTCAAGGACCTCCGCAGAAGTATCCGCTGTTCTGGTTGATTCAGTTTTTTTCTTGGCGATTTTGAATTTGACTTGAAGCAGCTTGAGACATCGGGCAACCTCAGGACTTTCTGAACCAAACGCTAGCTCGAAGAGATGCATCCTGTAGCAGGGATCCATTATTGTAGCTATTATCAGAGTATCACATTCCATGGCTTCGTCCAAGTACTTGTTCACACGAGTGAACATTGCTTGATACATAGGGTAGAGCGCATCGGTCTCCTGAGATTTGTCAATCTTATCATCAAGAGATTCCTTCAGCTCCAAGTACTTTGGTAGGACGTGGGCACCTGTGGAGGAGTTCCCTTCCATTTCCGAAGTAAGTTCAACAAAAACCTACACAAAAAAACCAATGTCTTAATAATTTCAGAAAGCCAACACCTCAATGTTGTGCGATGCAAAAACTGACCTCAAGATCCCGGTTGAGACTGTCCAGTTCCTTCCAATCTTTTGGGAGGAAGTGTGCATCGCCAAAAATGTCTGATACTTCATCCATCTGATCGTCTTTGAGCAAGCGGTTAATCACATCACGGGCGTCAATAGCTTTTTGGTAACTCTGACAGCCAATATGCCACCGGATTCCGTATCCCGCAATCAAAGGCGCCACATTTATTCCCAGCTTTTGAGCAGTTAGATCAAAGTTTGAGCGCTGCGCTGCTGAGCGAGTGATCTGTTTAATAACCAAATCAAGCTTTTGAAAAAATTCAAATGGAATTGAGTTTCTTGATTCAACTTTGGAGATGTACATGGATAAGAAATTGTACCTTCTCAATAAGTTCATGAAGCTTCTTGGTGCTTGAGTGTATCAAACTAGCCGCATTCTCTTGATCGGGGTCAATGTCATCGGGATCAGGACCTCCAGTTGGTGTGATTTCTTCACCTGCGTTCCCATAGTCACTGTCTGAGTCAAAAGCAAGATTGATCTGATTTGGGACTTTCTTTCTAGCGCGCCCAACCGCTTCTGGTTCGCCAGGGGGTGGTTCAAACCCAGGCTCATCCTCATTGTGTTCCGTCAGCATACCAAGGACCGGGAAGAATCCCAAAACCGATTCCTTGGCTTTCCTTGGCGGGAGCGTCTTGAGAGACAGGGCTCGAAGCCCAGCATTAAAAATCAAGGCCAGCTTGTGGCAAAAACACCGAATGTGCATGGTTGAGGGATCCCACGAGTCTGGTTCAATTCCCTGTTGGTCATCGTTAAACAGCTCATACATGCGACTGGCCATTGTATTATTGTTAGATCCAGAGTCCGTGGTCTGGGCCAACATGTATAAAACCACTTTACACAATAAGCACTTGAACTGGTGTTGATTCTACAGATGCAAAGAAAGGACTTATCTTTTTGTAAAGCTTCTTTTTCTTCAGAACCTCGGCTATTGGCCGCGCAAGGAGCTGTCCACGGTGTTTCCAAGGTATCATCTTGAGGCACAAGTGGCGCACAACATACTCCCAATTGGAGTCGATGTAAGCAACCGCCGCACCAACAAAAGCAAAACGATTCCCCTTTGTTGTCCAAACATCGTGTATGAGGGTGAATTTGGTGTCCAAATTCTGCGGGTTTGGGTAAGTGATCATGAGTTCAAACACAAATTCATTTGAGGTACAGGTTCAAACTCACATTCAACTCGGTGAAGACATGTAACTTCAGCATACTGTACAGTTTTTTTGATTCATCAGCCGACCATCGTCAACCATAGAGCACGGCTTTGAGATTTGTGTAGAGGAATGCGGCCCAAAGATGGGGATCTTGCAACCGTGACCATGGAAGGGCTTGACGCACTTGCCAAATCATCAGCATCTGATTGAGTACCCGGTTGACAAATGTTGGTTTGACTTCGAGAAAGCCCGCAATTCCAGATTGTTTAGCTTCGCCAGGTTTGAGCTGAGAATCCACGAGTTTTTTCTCAGCAACAGAAGGCGGTAATTTGGCGCCTAACTTTTTAGCCAGGTTGCGGTTGATGCAGCCTTTTGCATTCTTACCCGCTTGCGTGGAGCCGTCGCGATGGGCCCACAAGTTACCTTTAGTTGTCTCATGTGCTCGATAGTTTCCCTTACACCATTTGCACTTGTAGTTGATTGGCTCTGTGGACTTGTCTGTTGGCTTTGAGGTTGGGGCCTCGAAGAAATCCAGGATGTTGTCAAACTCGTCCTTCTTGGCAATCCTTGCTTGCCGCTTAATCTCAATCGATTCGTTTTCGCTAATCTGGTCGTAGTCATGGCCTTCTTCCTCACCCTGTAGAAAATAATATTTCACCAATCAGAATTTATACATGATCCAGAAATGATATTATATTCTCATTCCTGCTTACTTCGGATGGTACATCGTTGGGGGCGCTGGACTTCTTCTTTTTCTTGATGGGCTTGCTTCCAGATGGTTTATTCTTTGCGGATGACTCTCCGGAGGTGGAAATCCTGGGCTGACTTGACTTCTTTGCGTTCTTCTTGCCTTTTGATTTTGCTTGGCTTTGAACGTTTGATTGGCCGGACTCCGAAGAAGCAACAGCCGGGCGCTTTTTATTGGGAGCTCGGTTAATGCTAACACGAGAATCTGACGATGGCCTCACCATATTGGGTGCGATCGCAATTGATGAGGCGCGGCTGGAACGGCGAAGCTGCGACTGTTGAGAGTGATCGGTCGCGTATTCGTAATCCTCATCCTCCTCAGAATCTCGATTTTCTGCTGCTGGGGGCATTTCAGGTGCTGGTGAGAAAGTAAGCTAGAAAAGGGAGGCGTTAGTGCCTTTACAAAGGAGAGCAAATGGGTGAAACTGAGGGGGGGACTCGTACTTCTGACAGTACAACTCAACAAAATTGACTGGTTGGCGTGCAACCCCTGTCACTGACACCCCAATAAAAATGTGTGTCTAGGGATGGCCTCTGGTGCCCGTTCGCGGGTACTAGGCACCCGTTTGCGGGTACCCATGCCTGTGTCCTACTAGTAGCACAGTCGTACTGTCGGATTTCACGAAATCCAACAGTACAACTCAACAGTAGCACAGTCGTACTGTCGGATTACGCGTAATCCGACAGTACGAGCTCTGCGAGCGCTGAGTAGGCAAATATTCCCGCGGAGTGCGCACTGCAGGATTTCGTGAAATCCGCAGCCCCGCCCAGTGGCAGAAACAGGCGGGTACCTGGGCTGGATATTGATTTTTAACGATATCCAGCGTTATCCAGCGCGAAATTCAGTTACTATATCCATTTCCAGCTGAAAAATATATAATTACACGTTACAATACTTGAGCGGGCAAAATTTAAACGTTACTGTTAGCGATAACGATGGCAATAGTAACGGCGGGTAGTTACTATACAAAAATCCATCAGATATCGTAAAGTAAAGTAACTACCCACCGTTGCCTGAGCCAAATCCCAGGTTAAAGCCTTATGATCAGTTGGATGGACACAAGACCATTTGACTAGGAATCCAAATGGTGGATTTGGGGTATTCAGCAGGAGTAAAAATTGGTACAGCAGGCAAGGATCAAAAATCTGGTCATTCCAGTCTGAGGCATCAGCAAGACACCAGTCACACACTACAGCCCTTGTCTGATACACTATCTAGGCTGTTTCTTGTAAGTAACTCCCAGAGAAAGTATATAGATCATCAAATTGCCCCCTCACACCACCACACTGTCTGAGAGAATTCTCTCAACACTTCTCATGAGCAACTGCAACCCAGTACCCTTTCTTTCAACTGACAGAAACAATTGGAAACTTTTGATGGAGAGTGTAAAATAGATAGTAACCATTTTGCAACAAAATGACTTTTTGGAAACCAACCACCACTTGGATGCTTCCAACAGAGTCCAACTGATTCTTGGTACACCATGGCGTCTGTTGGATGGCATTTTTTGGAGACTTGGAGTTCAAAAGCATCCATTGGATAGGTTGGTTTCACAGAAACGCGCCCATGGTGTATCACAGCATACTGAGCCACTCTTGGCCTTCCCCTAAGCAGCAACCAGTCCAAGCTGCTTGGAAAGATATTTGGGTATTGGCAGCTTTCTTGCAATTAATTATTAAATCTCACTATTGATTTTGCAATTTAACTTTTGTGCATTCCATCCTAGTTCCAGACCAATAGTAATGTAGCTTTGGATCATGATGATCGAGCCCTCAACTTTGAATAAAAAATGGGCTTGGTACACTGTGCTATTCCCTGTAAACTTTGGCCCCGTTTGGCACCAATATAATCAGTGATATATTTCACAATTATATTGGTAAAATGCCGATGACATTTGGCAAACCAATATATTCAAAATATGAAATAATTTGTAATTACAGTTCCTACATGTCTGTCAGCCTTAGAGTCAACACAGCTGACCAAAAAGCTGCCTTTTCTACCTTTGTTACATATGAATTACATTATATCTTTTTAATCTTAAGATATAACCTTGTTTTGACTTCATATTCTGTTTCTGCATGCAATTGTAAACTTAGTTACAGCTTACCATTTCTCTGTAACTCTACTCCTTCCCTGAGTTCTTGAGTTGTGGCGCGCATGCGCAGTTGTGACGTGTACACGCTACCAGGCGCGCCAAACCACATGTACATATGTAATTACATAAGCAAACTGTGAAATTTTTTGTAGTCAGGATCCTCCTTGCCTGAGGAGGATCTACAGACTCCAGCACACCAGAACCACACCCTAGATAACCCCAGGATCACCACCAAGGAGATTACCACACTCCCAGTATACCTACCGTCACAGGCGCCTAGGATATTGACAGTAAGTAACCTCTTTCACTGAACCTTGTTTATCTCAGAGGTAAAACTCTGTGTCTGCTTGATTGGTCTTCTTTTGCTGGCCTTTGCCCCTTATTTGATCACAGGTCTGCACCTGCTTTACATTCTTCTTTTTCTGTGGTTTTTGTAAGAAACAAACCACATAGGTTTCCCTTTAAAGAACCTTGAATATCCAGAAGGAAGCTAAAAAATTGTGTCTGGATTAAACTTGTCTAATCCAGAAGCCCTCTACGTTTCTTTGGTGAGAGGAGGCTGTTGCACTCTCTAGCACAGCTTGGCAGCACTCTTGTGAAGAGGTAGCATTGCCAGTGGACGTGCATTCCCACCAGAATAACCTTGAATATCTGCTCAATCTTGAATCTGCTCAGTATCTTTCTCTCTTTCTCTCTCTCTCTTATATTTGTATTTTCTTTATCCAAAGAAATCCAAATATTGCTCCCCTTTTTCCTTGTGTCCTGCTGTCACTATAGAGACTCAGGCTCACAATGTCAATATATTGGCAGCTAAATTCAGACCCACCCCTTGCAACTCCCAACCTCCACAATTTACCTCATCAAGTGGATACAACACTCCACTAGCTTGCTGACCCTCAATGACCAACTGGGTCATTGAGTGGACTAATATATCCACTCAATGGCCTGGTTGGTCATTGAGTGGATGCATCAAGTGGATACAACAATCCACTAGCTCAATGAACCTTGATGAACAACTGGGTCATTGAATGGACTTATCCACTCAATGGCCTGGTTGTTCATCAAATGGATAAATACTCCACTCAGTGGCCCGTTTGGTCATCAAGTGGAGTAGGTATCCACTCAGTGACCCATTTGGTTTTCAAGTGGAACATACTCCACTCAATGACCAACCGGGCCATTGAGTGGATATAATACCACTTGATGACTGTCCTGTTCATCGGGTGGACTACAAGACATCCACTTGATGGCCTCCTGGGTCATTTAGTGGGGTCATAGCCACTTGGAGTGGATATATAAGTCCACTTGATGACCAACCAAGTATGTTATCCACTCAATGGCCCGGTTGGTCATTGATATGTATCCACTCAATGGCCGTCCACATCATTGGGTGGACTAAAATACATCCACTCAACGGCTGACTGGGTCATCAAGTGGGTGAGGTGGGTCATAGCCACTTGATGACTGGGCGGGTGGTCATCAAGTGGAGGGCGAGTTCATCCATTTGCTTTCTTGGTTGATCAAGTAAGGTGGGTGGTTGGCTGGCTGGGTATATTTTGATGTACTGACAAACGCCAGTGATATATTGAATTACAATTTATTTTGGGTGAAATAATCAAAATGTCAGGGATTATTTCACCAATTTTATTGGTGCCAAACGGGGCCTTAGTTTTCTCAGTTATTTTTTATTTTTTTGCCTTGGAAATTTTATCACCATAAGAACTGCTTCTAGTTTATCTATAAAATGCAGTTTAAATCCTCCTTGAATCTAACTCTTTTCTTTCATCCATTTTTCTATCATCATAACTTCCAAGCATATCTTGTGAATATAGTCAGAGCTTGTCCACTCCCCCAGTTTCTTTTGATTTCTCTGACTGAGTCTATGTAAAAGTGGGCTGATACATTCACTTTATTGTTAGTTTTGTTTATTTTTTCAAGGTCAATAATACCTAAATCCCATTCTTATCAGTGTTATCTGTATTATTTATGAGAAAGAATTTGATGTCTGTTAGTGTATCTCTGTTATTAATAATCAATATATACTGTTTGTATTGATATTGTTGGTAATGAAGCTGGGTTTGAGTTTCAAAAAAAAAAAAAAAATCTAGGACACAAGTTTTCCAAAATAATTTTGAAGAGGCTAGAATCCATGAAATAGCAGATATGCACTGCCAAGCAGGTTGTATTGGTTACAGCCTCCTGCAATAGGGTCAACCCGGGGAAACTGATGCAATATTGGTCTCCCAGATTGATAATACATTGGCAGGGTGCACCAATACATTATACCTTTGTTTTAATGTATCAGTGCCTGCCAACATAGGATTGGTTGTGGAGACCAATATTATATTGAGTGCCTCTGGTCAACCTTACCGCAAGGAGGTTGCAACCAATCCAACCCCCTTTGCAGTGATGTTATGGTAGCACATTCTTATCCTAACTCAGATAAAATAACTGTTGGCTACCTGGTGGTGTATTCTGGATAACAGTACCCAAGATATCCAAGGCAAAAAATTTTTTAAACCAAATATCTTAAAAAATAAGGCCAAACGCCTAGGAATGATGAGGGATGAGTTGGAAAGACCATTTTAAGCCCCAAAGTTGTTGGGGTTTCACATGAAGGTCCACAGGATTGTGACCCTCACACAGAGAAGTAGAGATACTTGGTTAACTCCTTTCCTATTCCAGCAGAGAGCTTCCTCTCTCCCAGCTAGGTGAGCCCTTTTCCTTTTCATTTTCATTCTCTTTCCTTCATGTCTAGTTTTACTTCCAGATAGAGCTTCCTCTCTCCCAGCTAACCCCTTTGCAATTTAAGCCCACCTTTTGGAACTAAAAATGTTCCTCAGGCTCCGGTCCCACCCTTGTCTGTTTTATCTTTTGTCTCCAGTGAGGGTCCACCAGAAACCTACGGATCAAGAGCACCAAATGCTCAGAAGCTCAGAACAAATTTGAAGAAGTCTCAAAAGAGCAGGTCTCATATATGTGGGCTCAGAACTAAGTGAGGGATGTAAGTGAGGGATGTATTTCATGAGTGTGACAAGTGATATAATTCTACAGAAAGGGTCCTGAGTTGGGATAGTGAGGAACAGGAAAGAACAGAACGGGAAAATGGGAGATAAGTATTAAGCCCTCTCTGGGGCATGTGGAAGAAATATTACAACATTTAGTGTATTGGGCTGATATTGTAGATAAGAATGCCCCATTTTTCTTGCAAAATAAGCACATATTCACTAACAGATATTTGCATGTAGTGTAGCTGCATAGAGGCCAATTGTTGGTCTGTGTGTTACAGGTAATTCACTACAAGAAGAACTCTAGAAACTGCCAGCAGTTGTCAATAGGCATTATCCAGTGTAACTGCCATTGTAACTCCAAATAATTAAATCATTTCTTTTCATGCACAGTCACTGTGCATTCAACCTTGGTTTAAATAAACTTTGAGGAAGGCTTGAGTATCACCTCAAGCTTCCTTTGAGCTCCTGCATCTCAGCTGCTAGCAGTTTCTAGAGTTTTTCTTGTGGTTTATAATTACTATCACCACGGACGTTTGCTCAGCACCTGTTTACAAGTGCCTTCGCACAATTCATGCCAAGGTTTGGTCCGATCCTTGTTAGTTACTGGTTTGAAGTTGGTCTGATCTTGGTTTGAAGACCAGGTCATGTAATGCACCATCTATACTGATATTACCTGGAATCATGCCAGATGTTTTGTGTAATATAACTGTATAATGTACACCATAACTATGTTGAAACCCAGCCCAACTTTATGATCAGTTTTACTCAATCTATAATTTTGACCAAAGATAAGAATTTTTTGACCATGGTGATTTTTAACCTCTGTGTAAACCCATACCCTACAGGTTGCTCTGGAACATTCTTTTTATAATTTTCAGTGCACACAGAATTCAAAAGGAGGTGTGTGAGGTGACAGAGTAATTATCAATGCTGCTTGAACTTGGTCCCCTTGGGCCAAGGTATAATATGGAGAAGGTATCTTATCCTTGCCAAAAATATGCCAGTTTTTCTTAAATCATGATTTTAATCTGGTTTGAATTTGGTGTGCATTTTCTGAGGGGCTAGCTGGAAGGATTTGTCACCCAACTGTACGCCCGTACGTTTGTGTGACACCTATATTACCACACAGCCAAGCAATGCTGAGCTGAGTGCTCACGCAACACCGGAATATTAAATGAAATATTTAAAAGAATTATATATATTTTCACCTATATGTACACACATTCTTTTGTTCGGATTTTCTGAAGTGATCAAGAAACCCTGGATAATCTGGGTCTCCCCTGAACTTAGCCCAGACTTCCAACTCTCTTGTGAAAAAAAAATCATAAAATTTGCTAAAAACATTATGTGAGAATGCTTGCAGCCCAGATGCCTATCTGCCACCTGCAAGATCACAAGGTGGCTATGGTGATTGATTAGTAAGCAATTTTTAATCATTTGATGCAAAAATAAAACATCAAGGGGATAGCCAGTGAGTGAAGCTAGCTCAGTTCAGAAGGAAATCACCTTTTCTCTCAAAGTATGTGATGCTTACAGCATCAATCAATACAAAAGATACAAGTATCCACTATGTTAATTTTTTTCCACAAGTCTATAAATATCTTGAGTGATAAAAACAGAAAGAAGTTTCATTGAATTTATGCACTTTCATCACAAAGGTATATCTACCAAGCCAAAAGTTGTGTTTTTCATATATGAAAACACATTTTGAGCGGTGTGGATGGCATAATAAGCACATGATCAATGAAAGTATATTATTACATCAAGAAAAATCTGGTTTCTGCCCAGAAATGGAGATTGCTTTGCAATACAGTTGAACACAGGTTCTGGAAAAGATACAATTACTCAAACAGTCCAGTTGGGGTGGATATCAGGTTGATATGAAACCATGTCCAACATGAATTCATACAAGATTCAGCATCAATTCAGACACACTTGAGCATAAATTCAATCCAAAATTACACATAAATTGGTGTCAAGTTCTGCAAGAGATCTTAAAGTATTCCTAAAGAGAGGGGTGAAGGCACTTGCACGCAAGTGCTGAGCAAACATCCATGGTGTATTTGTTTGAATTAGGACTGAGAGCATCTCCAATGATCATGCTTCCAATGATCATGCTGTTGTGCAAAATGGACAAACTTGAGCAGCCAAAATTTAATTTTTTGGCCCCCAGCAGAGTATTGAGAGTAGATTGTCTGCTCAGTTGCAGTGTACCACAATGCCAATGTTAAATGCACTTAGTTTGCAACCTCTCACATATTATTTGTGTCATCACCTCAAACTCATTTCCATGCAATGTGTACTTAGCTCAACGGTTAGAGCATCACTCATGAATGCTGAGTATGTGACACAGCGGGCAATCGGGTGTCGCACGCAGCCCACAGCGACAACCGCGTAAAGGGGGTCCCCTTGGCTCGGGTGTTGCTGCAGGCTGCGTGTGACATCCAATTGCCCGCTGTGTGAGTTTGACTCTCACAGTACACAAGGTTGTGGGTTCAATACCCACTTCACTCAGACCATACTTTTCACAAGTTCAATACAGAGCAGCAACCAGATCTGCCAAAGATCAGGGGGGTGGACCAACTTTGGAGATGGTCTACTTGAAACACAGGCTTAGTATACATATGCATACTTTGATCTGCAGTTAGGGGAGATTCCTGTAATCTCCTCATTTTGTCGGTTGTAGGCAAGTATCCTGGGCTGCATTCTCACAGTACACTCCTAACAGTTGGCCCTGGGTATTTTTCAGCTTGAGGGGATTAGTCTTTAGTTTTATACTTTAGAGTGACATATGTCTGCCTTACTTGCTGCAAAAAAGTTGCACAAATGCCACCAGTTGACATGCGGGAACACTGAGGCAGCTAGTGGTGGTAATTGAACTTTTCTCAAAGGCTATGCACAGAGTTGTATCAGTTGAGAAACTTTTTATTGCAGTGGCTATGAAAGTAATTCCCCCATTACAAGAATAATAAATTGATTTCACAGTCAATTCATCCTTTGGTGAGATTTCTGGTAAATCAGCCATTCCTGGCCTTAATCAATTAATAAACTTCCTTGAAATATTTCTGATCTATATGAGAATGTGGAAATCTACAGTTCTGGATAAACCAACATATCTTGAAATAAATACGAGGATAGAAGACTAGTGTAGAGGTAAATATGAAGAAAAAACATACATATGAACATGGCAAAACCAGACACAAATCAAGACTTTCACTTTGCAACCAAAGAATGGAGGACTTTGCTTTCTAAATTGGCCAGAAGTCCTCCCATTCTGATAAAATAAAAATATGTGAAATGAGCAAACAGAAAAAGGAATATTGGTCTTGGGAGGCCTTGCTTTACTTATTTTAATGTTTTTTTAGGTAGACTCATCTTGGCAAAAAATTTGTTGCACAAAAAATATAGACTATATGTATAACATCATTTTAAAGAGGAAAAAGAAAAAAAATTGCACGATTGCAGTTTCTAACCCAACGCTACCACCCGATCAAGCGTGTGGCAGAAACTATTATATGTGGTCCCAATATCGGTGACAGCCCGTTCTTTATTCTCCAGAAGCACATTGCTTGTAATGTGATTCCACGTTTCGACGTCTACCTTAGCTCCTTCACAACGAGTTACTATAATGTATCTTGCATCAGATCCAAAGCCTTGCTTGAAGTTTTGACCTGGGGCTGCAATTGGCGGACGGACCCAAAATTCTTCAAAATTCTTGGGGGGAACCCCAGGTTTATGATCGCGATCATAACCAGTCCCAACGTAGATGGGCTCCCCTGAAGTATTTTCAACAATGCATGACTTGCTAAATGGATTTTGGCCGGTACAGTATTTGCTTAAGAACCTGAACGGCACGTATAAATTTTGGACAACTGTGAATTGATGATCAATACTGCAGAGAAAGTAGGTGTGGTCGTTGTGCTCCACCTCTAGTAGTACTGCGTTAATCCAGGCCCCAGAAAGTAAGGTGCTTATGAGTAAGAGATGAATAATCGATCGCATTTTTTTTACTCCTGCGCTCCAATACTGTTGAGCAAAGAATCGCAGTGAGGAAAGGATTCAGCAGATGTGGTCTGCGATGTACGTTTAAGGTTGTAAATGGAAACAAGTAAAACCAGAACTCAGCAACCTTCACCGATTTTACTTGTTTGGCTAGAGTTGATGACTGAAAAACAATCCTGGTGTATAATAATTTGTGTGGGGAAACTACCAAAATATTCAAAGAAAATTCAGCCAGCTGTATTAACGAGTGATAGATAATGGCTTCAGAAAAGAAGATATTGAAAAAGGCAAAACCAAAGTCATTGGAGAAGGGACCCTTCCATCCACAATCACGGTTGTCACACTTTCGCGGTGGTCCATCCAACGGAGTTTCAATCAAGACGTGTCGCGTCCAGGGCTTGATTAGACAATTTGGACGGTAGATATATCTTGACAACGTTTCAACTCGACCAACATATCAGTATAGGAAAAAGAGGGTTTTCACGAGCCGACTGTGAACCCAATGTCGAAGGCTCACCCGCCGAGTGAGGCTGTCCCAGCGGTGGTGTGTTGATAGTTGATCAGAACAATTCTGTTCAAGAGCCTGTTTCAGGGAAGCGCCGATACGGCTCGGCAGACACGTGTATGTATCAGAAGATGAATTGGTTGGAGGCTAACTTATATCAAAGCCTCTTGAGCGGCGTCTCGGCAAGAAGTCTGATGATAACATAAATATATCGATGACGGTGAAAGAGGAAAATGAAGTCAGTTACACGAACGTAGGGCCCGGTCGGACGCGCGGGCCCTTGTTTGGAGGACTTGCCGCGGTGGGCTACACCACGGAGCGCCCCCAACCGCGGTTTGACGTGGGACGCGATGTGGAGACAACCCCTGCGACCCCGCCCTGAAGTTCTGGTGTCACCCGGAGCGGGAGTGATCGCCACCCGCGGTCGGCGCGACCTGCCACGTGATTCCCACGTGCGGGGCCCGCGGTCGGCAAATTCCTCAGGTTGGCCTGCCGTGGGCGCCGCGGTCGGGGTCCGGTGAGCGGGTAGCAAAAATGTGAGTTGCTACCCGGGGTCGGACCGTTGGAGGACCGACAAGATACGCTCGCTTGTGAGAAGCACCACCCTAGCCGACTAGGGCATCGCACATTTCTATAATGTTGGGCGGTTTATTGTGTGATATTGACCCCATTCCTCCAAATTTTGTCAGAGAAAGTCTGCGGATTTGGACAAGACTCTTTTTTTTTTTTTTTTTGTAATTTCTCACATATGTAGCCTTTTTCCAAACATGGAAAGAGGCTCACAAAAAAAAAATCATTTCTTGGTTGGCCTAACGCGGGCTCAACCAGAGTACAACGTTGGCGCGCTGCTCAGCGCCAGCCATGATTGCGTTGGCCCACCCGCTGAGTAAAGCTGGTTGGGCTCTTGTCATGCCCAACCAGCTTCCCCCGTGGGCACGCGGATCAGAGCCGGCATGGGTTGGCTGCGTTAGACACGGCCGACCCATCCGACCGCCCGCGGTGCTGGATGGGTCGGGTCAAGGGGGGTCCAACCAATCTTCGACACAATCCGATCCCGCGGTCGAAGTCTGGGCGGGCAGGTTGGCGCCCACCCGGGCCAACCTTGCGCCGACCGCGCCGTTGGGCCCACGTCAACCCAAGCTCGAATTCGAGTGGTGGTGTATAATTATGGTGTTCAAAGTTGGTTTGCATAATTTTATGCATGCATAAATCATAAAATCATAAAAATATTTTGGTGTGGAAATTTTGTGTTACATAATCAGATAGTCATATTCCCTGCAGAAAAGATTTTATGATTTTATGATTTATGCATGCATAAAATTATGCAAACCAACTTTGAACACCATAAATGGGGGACTTCCTGTGCAATCTGGGACCCCCGCAGATGCTGGTTTAGACCCAAAAAGTCTATATTTTTGGAGGGAAATCTAGCTTTTTGGGCTCTAGACTTCTGGGAGACCCGCAGATCTCAATGGGAAGTCACCCATTCTTGATCTCGAGGGAAAGGCTAAACCTTACTGGCTGGTGAAAGTTGATTATGATTGAGTTTTCACCAGCAACCAAGGTTTAGCAGGCCCCTCTAATTCAAGCCATTTATATGGGACCTCACTTCTGTGCTAGGCCCCTGGTGGTGGTCTGAGCTTGGAAAATTTCAAGTCCTTGAAACTCCTGGGGTTAGGGGGGATTAGAAGATATTGGAGGACTTCCTGTTGCCTAAAAGGCTTGATTTAGAGGAGGCCACTAAACCTTGTTTGCTGGTGAAAACTTGATATCAATCAATTTTCACCAGCCAGTAAGGTTTAGCCTGTCCCTCTAGATTAATCATTTTAGCCAACAGGAAGTCCTCCATTGGGGGGTCAACCGGGGAGAAAATCTGAAGCTTGAGGGCAGATTTCATTCCTCAGCTTCTAAAATGGCTTCAATGACAGAAACTCAAAGAGCTCAGATTGATAGACAACAACAAGAGTCTCCACCTCAAAAAAAAAACCATCACTGCAAGAAAAAGTCAAGCAACTGCAAGCAGTTGACATGCAAGAAACCCAGGCAAGCTTGTGGTATTACACAAGCCTTTGTCAAGGCTTATCACCAGGGGAGACTTTGACGCAATCTCCAGAGAGTGCCAGAGTCTAATTTTATGTTGTTCTGGGTCTGATGTGAGTCAGATGTGTATTAGGAAATGATTGATAAATTCTTCCAAAGTCAATGGGAAGTGTGTCAGAAGTGATGCAGAATTGTCACAGGACCTTGCACAATGCTGTATAGAACCATTTAATTTTCTAAGGATAACTTAATTACAACCTGTGATGGAATTATAGTAACTCAATGCCCAATTACTAATCATTTATGGCAAATTTCTGTTGATAGATTTCTCTATGTCAAAGGAGTTTCTCACAACATAAATGTGACTTGCAGGGGCTTTAATGGCTTTTGGCCCAGTTTGTACTTGTAATAGGGGGGTTCACAATACGATAAAAATAAAACTTCAGAGCCAATTTTAAGGCCTTTACAGACAATTTTTTAAAAAATGAAGAACACCCTCTGATTGCCAGGGGACACCTAATCCTGTACATCCTGCCATATTTTTAAAAAGTTGTTGATAAAGGCCTTAAAATTGACTCTAAAGTTTTATTTTTATCCTATTGTGAACCCCCCTAATGGAGCTATGAAAAGCCCCTCCAGTGATCTATCACCCTAATGTACGCGCGTACACAAAGGTGAAACTGGCGAAGTGGAAAAAAGCTGACATGCATGTGCATGGAGACATTGAAAAAAAAAACACAAGAAAAACTCACAAGCTTATATTTGTTAAGAAGCCAGGATGTCTAGCTGAAATCTGGTACCACACACCTCCAAGCTTGACTTGACTCATATTTTCACCCTACTTTCATCCTTTTTTGGCTCAATTCTAGATGATACTGGCATTCTGTAGGGAAATATGCCAATTCAGATGGGCCTTTCACATCATTCTAACAGGGGTGTACATATCTGCGGGAGGCCCAACCTGTGATTGGTAACAACCTTGCACGCGCCAAAATGAGTGTTAAATTAGCAAAGTAAAAACAATGACCACCTTCATGCACATGTAATTGAACCCCAAGAATCCATCTAAATTAACAAACAGTTCAAATTGAATTATGATTTGATTGTGGCCATTGTGTCTTAGTGGTTTCAACTGCATTCCAGTTGGGTTCCAGTTGACTTCTGCATGACTTCTGGATGATTTATGCATTAATCCAGGATCAGTTTCATATCATTTGTGGATTAGTTCTGTGATTTTTCATTACTTCTTACACTCCTTTCATGAAAGGCATCCAGCACAGTTACAGAAAAATGGTACAGTATGACACTCTCTGGAGAGTGCGTCAAAATCTCCCCTGGTGTATTGTTGACCAAGCTTCAATGCACACAGCAGCCCGCATGTCAACTGCTAGCAGTTGAGTGAGTTTTTCTTGTAGTGCATTGCACTTACATGCTCCAAATTACACTGAAAATGCATATTATACTTAGAAAATATTATATATGCATAATGCACCCCCCTAGTGCCATACTAGAGAATGTTGACGGGTACCTGTTTGGCGGTACCCAGCACCCTTGAGTGGGTACTGCCTGCACCCGCCAGGCAGTGCTGGATGTGGAGCCGGGTGCCTGTTTTTTGGCAAAAAGCGGTGTGGTACCCGGGTACCGCCCATCCCCGGTTGGGGGACTGGGTAGCCCGGCCCAGGGCCACCTTTGGCCGGCCATCAAAAGTGTGTTCAGAACCAAAAAAGTCTCTTGATGGCCGGTCATTTGGCCATTGAGAGCAGCTTGGATGGTCACTGATAAAGCAGGCCATTGCAAGAGGTGTATATACTTCTCTCAACAACCGGTCAAAGCCGGTTGTTGAGAGGAGTAACTCGCTAGAGAGTATATAGGACCCCGGAAAGCCCCAACCAAGCCGCCTCATGTAAATTTTTCTAATTCCGGGTTTTGGATACGTGGGAAAATTGGGCTTTTCCCACTTGGACCTGGTTTGGATACATACGTAGTACATGAGGAGGACGTTTTGGGAGAAAGCCCCACCGGGGCAAAATTAGACAAAAAATAGCCTTTTTTTGGCTGGGAATAGAACCCAAGACCTCAAAAGTTGGTTTTTCTTTCCAGGCAAGCCCGAAATGTACTAATTACATCAGGAACATCTTGGAAAAACAAACCAATTTAGATTTGTATCCAGTGATTTACATGAGGAGCATTTTGCAAAAAAATGTCACCTGGATACGTGTTACATGAGGCGGCTTGGTAGGGGCTCTCCGGGGTCCTGAGTACATGCTCCTCTCTAGCTGGTCGCCAAGAGGAAATGTGTAATCCTCTCAATGAACAGCTAGAGAGGAGTAATGGACTCCCCTCTAGCTGGTCGTCGAGAGGACTACATGCATACTCCTCTATAGCTGGTCGTTGGGAGGATTACATGTTCCTCTTGATGACCAGCTAGAGACAAGTAAATATTTAGATGCTCCTCTCTAGCTGGTCATCAAGAGGACACTCCTCTGATGGCACCCTTGACAACCGGTCACATCAGTCATTGAGAGGAGCTGGCAGTCTTACCGGCTATCCAAGCATACACTGCTCTTGATATCCGGCACTGACTGGCCATCAAGGGACTGTGTGAATGTCCTCTTGATGACCGGTCTTTGCAGTCCATCAAGAGAGGGGCTTGGGAGTGAGTTTTGATGAAAAAAAAACCAACGGGTACCGCTGGTACCCGCCAAAAAGACCGCTGGTACCCGCCAGGCGGTGCCAGGTGCCTGGCATTAGAAGAAAACACGCAGGTACTGGCGGTGTGAATTATACCCCGGTCCGTTTTGACATTCTCTAGTATTGGCCAATACAAATCCCGTATTGTATTGTTTCACCGTTGCCCCAACCCATTTACACCCTAAGGCTGGGGAACTTATTGGTGTGCAAACAGGCTGGCCTTGATATTTTTATAGCTCAAGCCCCTAAAATTGACTGCCCAGACCTGAATTTTAGGGATTTAAGACTTCTCAATCCCATCTTTGAGATAGATTCCTTCATGAACAAAAAGAACCATTCATTTTTAATGCTTTTTTTGAAACAGACAAATGTTCATTCTTCCTCAATTTCCAGACCCAAACTACCTGTTGAGAGCACAAGATACAGGAAAACAAGTATGTATATTCACATTTTCATTTATTTTTTCTGTTTCCTTGAAAAAAAGTAATTTTTAAATTTATGGACCAATGTCAAGTATTGAAAGCCCCTTCCACTCTTATAAGCAATTGGGACTGAATTGTGAAGTATTCCCTGCCTTGTGGTGAGTTTTAATTGTTGTCCTAAGTAAGTCCAATTTGTAAATTAGCCATTTATATGTGACTTTGACATATTCATAAGGGAAATTACTTTACTCTTATCCTCCTGGTTTATTTTTAGTCTTGGTTAGGTTTGTCACAACTGTTTAGGTAGTCTGAACAAGATGTAATCATGATCATACTTAGTTGTTGTTTTCTTTAATTCAAAAGTCAATGCTTTACTGACTACTCTGGGGGGAAGTGTGTAATGCATTTGAGTGATCTGAGTCGATTAAGCTCATCTGCAGAAAAGCTATCAAAAATGAAGTTACACAATTAATAATTGATTGGATCTAAATCCAACTGGAGTATCAGCCCTGTTCATATTGGTGAATCCAACACCAATTTTATAACTTCACAATAAAATTTTCAAGTGCTGACTTGCGGAGACATTTCAGATTTAGATGCTTAGAAATTTTATGAAATTTTACATATATGTAAATGTAATAAGATTGGTGTTAAAGTCACCAATGTGAACGGGCTGTTGTAAAACTTACAAGTTTGGTGGTTGTTTACCACTTGAGCTGGAAATATTGATGTCACTCTTGAACTGACAAGTAATTTGCTTATGAACTGTGTCAGATAAGTTCAAACCTGTCACAGAATACATGTTGCATCCTCAGTTGGGTGATTTCAATTTCTTGGAGGATTAGAGTTTTTTCTCTAAATAAAGTTTTGGAAAGAGATATTATTCCTACCAATCCCACTCATTTCAACATCATGTGCTGTATCCTTGAGAAGCTCAAGACTTGTAATCTGATTCCACGTTTCAACGTCTACCTTAGCACCTTCATCGCGAGTTACTATGATGTATAGTGCATCAGGTTTGAAGCCTGGCTTGAAGGTTTTACCCGGGGCTACCTTTGGCAAACAGAACCAGTACTTTTCTTTGGACTTCGCGGGGAGGACATTCAGCTTGTTTTTTTCAGGATAACCAGTTCCCACGTAGATGGGCTGTTCTGAGGTATTTTTAACCGAGCATGACTTTCCATATGGGTTTTTGAGAGGATGCCAATAGTTCCTCAGTTCAAACGGTAGAATCTTTTTTTCAACACATGTGAATTTGTGATCAATACTGCAGAGGATGTAATCGTGGTTTTTGTACCTGACCGGCAGCAGGACTGCATTAATCCAATCCGCAGCAAGTAGGGTGCTTATAAGTAAGGACTGAATGATCGATTGCATCTTTCTAATTCTTCCACACAAATATGCTTGAAGAAAGAACCGCAGTCTACTACTTCTGATGTGATGTGAGAAAATGAATAAAGAGATTTGGTCGTTGAAGTATGTGTGTTGAAATTGAGGTAGTTTCAGGGGCAAATTAAAAGAATTAGATCCACAGTCCTCAGCAATCGTCACTAGTTATCGAAAACCAGGGGAAAATTCAGCTAAGTTGCGTCCGGGCTGTATCCAGGAGGTAAAAATGAATTGTTGAAGAAATAAAAGATGCAGGACGGAATTAAGTGAATGGAGGAGATATTTTGTCGCCATCACACTTTGCGTGGGTGTTCATGCAACGCAGTCTGAGTCAAGACGTGCTCCATCGAACGCTTCGTATGACAATTTTGACTATACAGCGATCCAAACAGCAGTCCCAACCCGCCTAAAAGAGCAGTGAAAGCAAGTACTGGCAGCACGGTGGATTTGTGTCACAAGAGCCAACTATCAACTAGGTGTTGGAGGATCACAAACCACCGAGGGTGGCTATTTGTTGCAGCGGTGGAGTGATAATAGTAGACCAGAGATATTTGCCGCAGTGAACCTCAAGCGTCGATATGTCTCGGCAGGCACCTGTGTATGTGTCAACAGATCAAGCACTTGAATGAAGGCCTGGGTGGTGCATCACCGATGGAAATCACGTGCGAAATGTTGCGCAGGGCTGTGATTGTCGAATAGTTTTACATTTCAGCGTGGTCAACTGTAGAGGGGATCCGCCAATCCGACCGAAACCGACACCAGCCAATGACCCTTAGCCTTCTCGTCATCTGACCTGTTCAAGGGCTGCCCGTTATTATCACATTTTGCGCAATCTAAAGGAGCGCTGCTTTTTGGCTACTACCTTGAAATGGTCTCTACTGCGTAAATAGGAAATTCAATCCTGCCATACTTGTAATTTTGATGAGCATCTCTAGTTTGAGGCGACGCGGTACTTATTGTGTGTCTACTACAAGCATTTGATGGATGTCTCTCCTGCTTCTTGTTTTAGATCTACTGTTTGAAAGGGAATACATGTTTGTCTCCGTGATAAATTGCTTGAAAAGTGACAAAACAAAAATGATAAATAGATTAAGGATATGAAGTATGAGATCAAATGGAAGAAAGTTTAGTGAGGATATCGAGAGCAGACAAAACTGGTACTATGTAGAGACATGCGCCTGGGAGTCGAGGGCACGGATGCTGCAAGTCGACGAAGTGTTCTTGAATGCAGTGCCCTCAATCGAACGGTCGCGGGGAGTTGGACGGTGGGCAAGAGATTGCAACACCTGCGCGACATTGTTCTCCGCTGACCTTAAAGGGTGTGAACTTCCTGGTCCTTCTCTGTGTCCGAACGATACACAAAATGTCAATGAGTTTGCTTAAATGAACGGCTTAAATATCACTGACCAATAATCTTGACGAGTGGGTCTTTCTTGAGTGCCTGAACCTGAGACGGCTTGATAGATACGGCGAACCCTTTGATAATCGAGTATTCGTACTTGATGACGGCCCCTGAGGTGAGAAAGGAGAAGAATTAGTTACGAGCATTCGCGCAGTGCGGAACGGTAGTTCAACCCACCTTGCTTGATCAATTTTTGCTTGAAAGCGTTGAATTGTGCTAAATTTTACCGGTAGAAGAACGCGTAGAGCAGATAATTATGATAATCAGTCCAACCGAAACCTCAATTCAGAAAGGAGGGGTCAAACCTTCAGTAGTATTGTCTTTCAAAGTGACTGGCGACGTTCAAAACATGTCAATATATACAAATCAGCCAATGGGTCTACTAATTAGTGGTGTTAGACAAATTGGACTGAACTGATGTAGACGCTCATAGGCTCTTTTGCTGAGTATCCCGAGTTCTGAGAGGCGGTCCTGGCTTCCTCGCCATTTTGGAGACCCTTGGAGGTAACTAACCCAGATAGCAGGCGTGTAGGTAAGTGCGGGTTGATATCTCTTACATATCACTTCCTGTGCGGAGTAAGAGTTAGTGTCCTGAGTTGCGCAGACTAACCTGACTGAGTTTGGCCCTGGCTTGAGACCGAATGATCTCCGGAAGAGACGTTCGCACTGGCCAGGTTGGGAAGAGTTAGACCAACAATGGCAATCAAGAGGATGATGAGAGAGGAGGCGGAGAGTCTGTGGGGAGTCATTTTGCGTGGATAGTAATTGCAGCTTGATGGTTTGTTTTATTTGGGACGGGTGCTTGCCCTTGCTTAAGACCTGGGCCAAGTTCGTTTTATAGTGTTTTGTTTCCCCTTTGCTCGCAGTTCATGAAACGTACTTGGTGTGTTTTGGTTTGCCATGGAAGTCCGGAGCTTGAGAGGTGCCAAGCTGTTGAGCTCGCACGTTGAGAACAGCAAACAGGTCTTTTGACTTCGTCTGTCGGTAGTATAAACTGCCTCTGGATGGTGCTCCCAGTCTGGGTTCTGAATCCTCACTAGTGAAGAGGCCCAGGACCACAAGTAGTGGGGTTCGGGGAGGAGGTCCGGGAACAGACAAGGCTTAAAAAAAGCCTGTGAAGCCGCATACTGTTAAAGAGCTCAACACAGACACAGCCTTCCCTCAGCGCTGGCGTCGTCTGCATCGTTGTGACCCGACAAACGAAAATTGATTATGCGAACAAGCATGGTAATCAACAGGGCTACAGCCCTCAATCAAGATTATGGTGTAAGATACAGATGGAGCCTGATGGAGGGAAAGGGCTGAGGAGACGAGCAAACAAAGCAAAGCAAAAAGGCCGTAGTGATCCTTATAATTCTTGGTTGTCTTGGGGTAAGGTTTTTCTAGTAGAACTCTATTGGAAGGGAATGAGAAGCGGAAAAGAGGGCCTAGAGGGTATCTGTATACATAGCATCATTTCAGGATCATTTAGGAATCGGAAACCATTAATCCCATGTTCGTCGGAATCTTTTCGATTTCAGTTTCTAGCCCAAGGTTACCTCAGGCACCAGCAACTGGTAGAGACTTCATTCTTGAGGAGCTCATTACTTAAAATTCGGTTCCACGTCTTGGCGTCTACCTCAGCTTTTGGATCGCTAGTTACTATAATGTAGCGTTCGAGAGATTCTTTTTGAAAGCGTTTTCTGAAGGTTTTCCCCGCGGGTACCTTTGGGCAAGTGCACCAGATCATCGCTTCAGAACGTGCGGGGACAATTTGTTTGTTTTCGCCAGAATGGCCAGTTCCGACGTAGATGGGTGCATATGAATCGTTTTGAACCTTGCATGACTTTCCGAATGGAGCGCTTTGGAAGACCAAGTGGAAGGGCGATCCTAATCGCGTGTTTTCTGCCTAGGTGAACTTGTGATCGAGATTGCAGAGAAATTACTCGTGGTTCTTGTGCTTGACCTTCAGCAGGACTGTATTAACCGAAGCCACAGCAAATAGGGTGCTCATGAGTAAGAGTTGAATAATCGAGCGCATCTTATTTTTTATTCCTCCGTTCCAGTCTCGCTGAGCAAGGGATCACAGTGCTTTGATTGATGGAAAGGAATCGGCGGATCCGGTCGGCGATGGATGCTGAAGCTGCACAGGTGTAAATGTAAAGAAATACAAATTCCTCAGCAATCATTACTTTAGTAATCATTTTGCACGGCGTAGGGAGTGATAAATTCTTGGCTAGACTTAATGACCCAACACCAATAACCACTTCTTTGTGTGGGGCGGATTGTTTAAAGGAAATCAAGTTACCTTATGTTTCGGCCGTGTTAAGAATAGGCAGATGACGTTTTGAGGAAGTAGGAGATTTCGGAAGGGAGAAGGCAATGGAGAAAGAGCCCTTTTAACATAATCCTTACATTTCCCGGTTCCACGGCGCTGCAGTCAAGACGTGTCGCGCGGTACAGTAATCAGTTACATATCCTAACAAATGTTCCAACTCGAATAAGAAGCGCCAGAACTTGAAGAGACGCCGGAGGATTTGTATAGGCCGACCGGAGCACTACTCTATGGAAGAGCTGAAGAAATATACAAAAGCACAGAACTCTAAGGCAAATATTACAAGAAAGTCATAGCCTACCCTTCGGAGAATCCCTTTGCTAACCTGATTCGCTTATTAATCGGAGGGGAGTCCTAGTTCAGTTGGGTTTTGGGACATGACTATGAGGATCCCTCCATTTAAGAGGCAGTTTATGCTAGGTTTGTGAAGAGAGTGGAGGACTTCCTGTCCGCATTTAGACACCTCTGGATGCCCTTCCAAGTCCTGAATGAACATATCAAAAACACAAGCAATGCACATCAAAATAAAATAAAATTAGAATTGAGCATGTGGACATAAATTTAATTGCGGAAGGGTTGCGCGGGAAGGGGCACTTCCCATGCAATCTGGTACCCTTGCAGATTTTAGACCCAAAAAGTCCAAAAAAATTCAGGCAAATCTAGCTTTTAGGGGCTCTTTTCTGGGATGCAGCCCATGCAGACCGCAAGAGTATCACGCACTATTTGTGAGGGATGTCACAGGAAGACCCGCCCCACTCGACTCTCCATCTTCGTGCTCCAACGATCACCAGCGCCGACGCCCAAGACCTCTCGACAGATCCAGACACGTTGGCATTGAAGAGAATCAGCCACAGCCATGGGAGATGTACGTGAGTCGAACCCAGCGCGAGTATGAGCGACGCAGGGGCGGGGGGCTGATCGGCGAGATTTTCATTACTGGCATGAGGGGGGACTTACATTGGCTTCTTCGTTCCGTGGGTGGCGCAGACGACCTGGACCACATCAAGCTCGATCTCAACGACCATCCCGCGTCCTCCTCGTCGGCCGCGCCGGCCAAGCCGGCCCAGAACCCGGCAAGCCGGATCCAGACGGCCAAGATCAACCATAAGCTGGAGTACTATCTCGCCCTCGTCGGCGCCTCCAAGGGCGTCGCGCTCACCAAGCTCGTCGAGGACCTGTTGGGCTCCGCTGGGATCTATGTCTTTGGAGAAATCCTCGAGACCAAACCTATCCAAGAGGTCTCTCTCTCTCTCTATCCTCTCCTCGAAATCATCTGTCCTGACTTTGTTGGTCCTCTTCCTTCCTAGTTGGCCTCCCATCCAACGGACGCATCCTACCACGAGCTGCTCGAAATATTCGCCTACGGAACGTGGAAGGACTACCGACGTAGGTCCCGGCCAGGCTTTCCCTCCAACCGTCTTCCGTGTCTTCTGACCTGCTGCTCCCCTTCCGATGATTGGCCGTGCCGGATACATGGCGGCACAGAGCGACAAGCCCACTTGCCCAAGCTGAACGACCAGCAACTCGCCAAGCTGAAACTGCTATCAATCCTCACCCGAGCCTCGCATTCCAGAGTAAGCCCCTCCGCCCCAAGCAACAGACCGTGTCCATAACAAGAGCATCTGTGGGATTGACTGGGGTGGTGTGTGGCAGATCATTCCGTACAGCGAGCTAATGGAAGAGCTCGAGATCGGCGAGACCCAGGCGCTAGAGGAGCTGATCATGGACGGGATATACAGCGGGCTGCTCGGGGGGCGTCTGGACCAGAAGTATTCGCGGCTGGAGGTGGAGACGAGTGTGGGGCGGGACGTGAAGCTGCGGCCGCTGGGCGCCTCCTCCGCTCTACCCAAGAGCACGCAGGACGGCGACGTGGACATGGACGCCGCCGACGCCCCCGGAGTCTCGCACGACAACACGCTGGCCAAGCTGCACGCTCAACTCGCCGATTGGCGCGACTGCTCCGCCAGAGTCATCGAGCAATTGGACGCCCAGATCAGCCTCATTCGCCAGAAAGAGTCCGCACCGCTCCTCCTCCCCCCTCTCCCCAACGAAATCCCGAAGCCAAACTAACCACTTTTCTTCTGTTGCGAAACCCAAACAAACCCAAAGCCAAGCGAAGCTGGAGCACCAGGCAGCCCACAGCGCGACGGTCGAGGCGCTCTCCCACTCCGTGTATTCCTCGGTCATGTCGTCCTCTTTGTCTGGCCATCACAAGTTCGGCCGCAAAGGGAAAGACAAAGACGCCGTCGACGCGCCCCTTTCGAGCGACCATCAGATGGACATCGACGAGCACGATGCCGGGTCAGTCGTCTCTCTCGCTCTCTTTCCCCTCCCCACTTCATCTTCAACCTTCTTCCTCTCTCTCCCTTTTTTGACTGCTGTTGAATTGGCTCTCGGCGTCGCCTCTTCTCTCGTCTCTTCGGCCCTCGTTTTCTAGCATTGTCTGGGAGAAATCCTCCCTCTCTCTCTGATGACCTGAAGCCTCCCAATCTGATTGCCTCCTGCGTGCTTTTTCTCGGCATGAACAGGACGATCAGCAAGACTCGAAAACGAACTAGACCTTGATTCTCTCTTCATCCCAGCTCCCTCTAGAGAAATGATATCCATGAAAAAAACACCTATTTATCACAGATGTGGATTAACAACCCCCATGTGAAAAAAAGAAACTTAGAGAGGCCTCTTTGCAATCTGCACCATGCTTCGGCCCTCGCTTCGCCTATGACTACGTCATCACAGCGATGTCTAGCACCCCTTATTCGTTTTATTTGGAAAGGACGTTACCTCCCTCTTAAAAAGGTTGTCGTCTGTCTATGTAGATTCTCTCGTTCATTGCTCGCCCCTCCACTCATGTACATTTCTTCCAAACCCATTTGTTGTGTTCTAACTGTGTGAGAAAAAACAATGAAACATAAGGTGGGTTGTTGGTTTAATGGAGACAGATCTGGTACAAGCAGCTGGACAAAGGGAGGACTTTCCCGTCGAATAAATGGCTTGATCTGGAGGGGTCTGCTAAACCTTGTTTGCTGCCAGCCATTCAAGTTTAGCCCGTCCCTCTAGATCCAGCATTTTATCCGACGGGAAGTCCTCCAATGTGTGCTCTGAGGCTGTGCCCGATCATGAACTCCCAGATTAGTGTGTGTGGTTTCCCGGCGGAAGAGTGCTGATTCTGGCGGGAGGGTGCCGATCGGAGCATCCTCCATCAGTCGCCGCCCAGCCCAGCCCCAACCACACCATCCACCCTGCACTCCCCAGAATGGCATCGATGACACCCGCACCCTCGACGACGCCCCACCCGGCGATCCTGTATGTCCTGCCGAAGGAGCAGGTCGCCCGGGCGCTCGGCGACTTGGTGCTCAAGGCCCAGGAGGAGGCGCTCTCCAAACGCTCCCAGTTCACGCTTGCCGTCTCCGGCGGCTCGTTGGCCAAGACGCTCGTCGACGGGCTCACTGGTCGGGCCGAGGTCAAGTGGGGCAAATGGTCAGTCCCTCTCCCTCTCTCTGCGCCGTCCGAAAACCACGCCTCGGCTCATCGCTTCCTCCTTCGTCCGCTGCGTCCATACAATCGTCTTCCTCGCCGACGAGCGGGTCGTCCCCCTCGACCACGAAGACTCCATCGTCCATGAGGGCCTGTTCAGCCAGGTGCCCTTCCCCACCGAAAACATCCATCCCATCTCCACCGAGCCCCTCGACGACCCCGAGGAAGTCGCTCACGACTACGAGAAACAGTTGATGAACAAATTCGCAGGCAAGTATCATCCATCACCCCTCATCATCCTAGTTTGAGACTCGAACTAGGTATACCCCTGCTTGATCTTGTCCAGCCCAAACAAACATAACCAATATTGATGTGTGTGTGTGTGGGATTTATTAGGCAAGAATGCGGTGGCGTTTCCCCGCTTCGATCTGATTCTGTTAGGCGCGGGGCCAGACGGCGGCCACACATGTTTGCTGTTCCCGGGCACGAGTTGTTGAAGGAAGACTCGGCCTGGGTGTCCTGGCTGACCGACTCGCCCAAGCCGCCCGCGACCCGGATCACGCTCACCTACCCCGTCCTCAACCATGCCCACAAGGTGGCCTTCGTCGTCGGCGCCGCCAAGAAGGACGTCATCCAGAACGTCCTCGACTCGCCCCAGCTCGGCCTGCCCTCCTCCCTCGTCAAACCTACCCCCCCCGGCCAGGTCTTTTGGTCAGCCCCCACCCCCCCATCTCCTCTCGTCCTCTGAGCTCCAGCTGATCTCTCGCTTCTTCCGCTAGGTTCGTCGACGAGGCTGCTGCCTCGCAGACCCAATACGTCAAGACCGACCTTAAGCTCTAACTCCTCCCCTCTCCCCCAAAAAAACACTAAAAAAAGAATACAGCTGCTGTCGTTTGTTGAGTGCATAGTATGTATTCGATTCTTTGAACAAATACATACATATTATATATAGAGTAAATTTATGGACTGTGTAGAGGTGCATGTGTGTTGTGATTCCCCCACGAAACCTTTTAAAATAACATGGATTGAAAGGAACAGATCAGTGGGTGATGCTCCGTCCATTTGTCAGTGCTTCCGAGCTGTGTATTGGAGTGTATTTTTTCTGTGGGCCAAGCATGCACGACTCTGTGCACTCCAGAAGATCAAACAAGCCTGGAGGTTCATGCGATCCTCCGCTGCCGCCGCCGCGCAACCCTGGATGTGCCAACCGGGTCTGTTCCTCGTGGGCCATTGGTAGCTTGATGCCAGATGGGATGGGGGGATGCCTGCATGTGAAGGTGTGACCCGCCTCGCCGGAGGCCGGGCGGGCTCGGGCGGGGCGTGCGGAGTCTGTTGGCCCGCGAGGCGGTGCAATGCCAACATGTAAGAGGCGATAATTGTGCCTGTTTGCCGTCATAAACTTGACCCCTGGGACCGCCGGTCCATACCCACAATATGCCCCGGCGCTGGTCCAGCGCTAGGTTCTCCCCATGAGTTCAATTTCCTCGGGCTGGGTCACAGCCCATGATATCAGATTCGATGGTGTGCGGCATACCGAGGTTGCATCGGGGTGCACTTAACCAGTTTAGATTGGTTGTTCCCCACCAAGTCTTGCTGGGCTGCCGTTCACCCAGCCTGCCATTGAGAAGCAGACTCGTACGGTTGAAGTCGGACTCTTTTTAGCGGCCTGAAGAAGCCAGCCGCTGGTGATCTCTTGCTGACTTGGCGCAGAGGTCTGTGTTTTTTGCCTTGTAAGCTGAATGCAATCCATGGATGGTGGGACCCAAGAGTGATACCATTGTCAGACAGCCTCCAATCTCAATTACCTACATAATTCTCTTCATTGATGCTTTTACCTTTGGATCTGTTCCATACCCCACTTTTCAAGCTCAATGGCCCAGCCCGGTGTGATTCCTGCCCCCAGCCAGCCTTCCCCCGTCAACTGGACCAGGCTGGTTGTCAACGGAGTCAAGCTAGTATTTTGTGAGTTTCCCATTTCTGACTCCAACTCCGAGTTTCATTTCCTCTACCTCCTTGTGCCTTCACAGAAAACATCTCCGCAAGCCAAATTAATAGCACAGCAACTTTTGTGTCTGAACACGTTGCTCTGACAAATCCCAGTGAGTTTCTCATCACCATTGCAACTCAAATAACACAATGTTTGCTAACATTCTTCTTTCCTTCTCCCTCTGCAGATACAATGTTGATTGTCATCACATTTTTAGCGGTTTGGGTGTCAATCAGTGAGTTTTTTTTTTTTTTGACAAACCACCATTAATACTAATCAAATCAACCAACAGTTTTCATGCTCTGCCGCCACAATCCCATCTCTAACAATCAGGAATTGGCTCTGGGTATTGCTAAATTAGAGACTAAATTTGAGGCGCTTGAGCGTTGTAAGTTGTTGTACTCTTACTTGAATTCAAATTCCCTTTGCTGATAGTTGTTTTCCATGTTGTAGAACATCAAGAACTCCTGGCACTGCTCAAACCACGCCTTGCTGGTCAAGCAGGACAGTCTTGACATTGCCAGCTTTGGTTCCGATCTTCTATCCCTTTTCTTGTTTGGACTTGTCTTTCCTCTTATGTACAAACTATTCCACATCCTTTTTCTTTATTTCTCTCCCCCTGGCCGCCTGTCAACCAGAAACCATTGTATGTACATATTTATTTAATCTTGTTCTGATCTCCAGCTGAGCTGCACATGCATTAAGGGTGTTCAAAGTTGAAATCATAAAATTTCCAATGCATAAAATCATAAAATTATAAAACTTTCAAGTGATGATTTCATATGTACCATTCTAGAAATGTTGCTCTAATTTGAGTGCTTGGGTGCAACATATTTTTTTCAGCTTAGAATTTTATGATTTCATGGTGTTATGATTTTATGCAAGTCAACTTTGAACACCCTAATTGATGAGCTTTTTTGAGCTCTGGCATTTCTCTGTTGGATATGAGTTGAGTTGCAAGAGCGCGCGCTGGCTGAGTCTCCGCAGATATCTGCCAGCAACAATGTAGCCATTACAATACATGTATTAGGGGGGTTCACGTTGCAAAAAAAGCAATGCTGATTTCGTCTGCTCATGCACCTGTGAGTAAGGTTTATGCCTTGCAGATTGCTTCCAAAGGGGAGCTGCCCAGCCAAACCTTTTTGCTTTCTCACGATTTTCAAAAGCTGCATCTGCTGGTTTGGGTTGCTGATTTTTGAAATCAGCCTTGTGTGAACCCCCCTATTGTAGTGGCATATACAGTGTATCGTAAGTGCAATGACTAAAGTCCCTGAGAGTGCCAATGGAAAAGAGACTCAGTCAATATTGGCAATTACCCAATGCCCACATCTTTTTTGTCTCGAATGTTCTTGGGACCGCTGGTGTTCCGGCCTGCAAGTGCCCAATGAAAGTGCGCAAGAAGCGGCAGACTGTCTGGTTTGCGCGCAGCAGCTTATGATGAGTAGCAACATTGCCCCGGTCTCAGCGGACAAGCGCGAGATGAATCTGTTATGGCCTGGTGTTATACCTCTCTGGGGGAGAGTTGATGCCCGCTACAATTGTGTAGTCGGGTGGTACCTTTTCTTCCTTCCCCGGGGTTTTTACAGGTTATGAGCCCAGCGTTGCCTCTGTTGCGTGTTCAATTCCCATTGCCTGCATGTCACATCTCCCCAGCTTGTAACCCTCACATAACATGACATAACTGTGTTAGCTACTCCTAGTCTCACATATAAGCATATTATTGATTATTGGTTTAGGAGTGTGGTTGCCTTAAAATAGTTTCACGGTTCATGGGTGCCAAAAAGTCCCATTTTAAGATAAATCATAGTATAGTCTTTAAAAATAGCATTAGTATAGTAGCCAGTATGCGTGAAAGTTGACAGTTAACAAGTCTGTTGGGGAGTAACACTTAGATTTGTATGTAGTTTCACACCAGCCCATTTGGTGTCCAATCCGATATCACCTCTGTTATCAGTGATATTGGCTTGCGGGGGAGTGTTATGGCCTGGTGTTATACCTCTCCGGGGGAGAGTTGATGCCCGCTACAATCGTGTGGTCGGGTGGTACCTTTTCTTCCTTCCCCGGGGTTTTTACAGAATCTCCGCTTAGAAGAGCTGCACATCGAGGACCCCGGGAGCCGGCCATCAGGTCCGGCTCCGCGCGGAGCTCCTGAGGGCTGCTCGCGGAAGTCTGAATCGGCCCAGAAGATGTAATCTTATATATAGGGTCAAGTTATGGACTGTGTAGAGGTGCATGTGTGTATGATTCCCCCACGAAACCTTTTAAAATAACATGGATTGAAAGGAACAGGTCAGTGGGTCATGCTCGGTGCTGCTGAGCTGTCTATTGCAATTTGAAGTGTATTTTTCTTTGTGCCAAGCATGCACGACTCTGTGCACTCGTATCGAGAAGATCAAACAAGCCTTGGATGACGGATGTTCATGCGATCCTCCGCTGCCGCCGCCGCGCCGCCCTGGATGTGCCAACGGGGTTTGTTCTGAGTGGGCCTTGGTGGCGTGATGGGGGGCCGTGGCTGGGGGGAAGCCTGTGCAGGCGTCTCTGCGTGTCCAGCGGGGCCGGCGAGTGTCCTCGGAGAGACCCGTCTCGGCAGAGCCCGGAGCCCGGGCCTGCGGAGTCAGTCGGCCCGCGAGGCGGTGCACACATGCTGTGCTGTGCTGTACATGTACATACCCACCCCAGATCTGCTGATCGCCCAACCATCTCCCTCGACCGAAAAAAACCAACCACCACCACCACCACCAGAAAACCGCCAAAACCGCCCGCAAGCACACATCCGTAAGTGCCCACCCTCGCACGCCCCGATGCCGACCAAGCCTGACCCTCGTGTCGCCAGCGTCCATCTCCTCCTCGTCGTCCTCCTCCTCCTGATCCTCGTACCCGCCGCCCCGCAGGACCACTCGTGGCCCAAGATGACTTCCGGTAAGCGCGGCCCCACTCTCTCTCTTTGGCGGAGGACACTGATGGGTGGTGAGCCAGGCTCCGAGGACGAGCGCGCCGGCGCGGACGTGCGTCCGGCCCCTGCGGCCTCTCCTCCCCCCGTCGACCCCGCCACCGTCGACCCTCCGCACCAGGCCGAGAGCCTGGTTCTGGCCGACAAACAGGCCGACGAACAGGCGCGCCCGTCGCCGAGCCCGGAGCCGGCGGAGCCGCCGGCGGACTACATCAGTCGAGTCCTCTCTCTGCTTCTGTCCCCCGCCGAGACTGACCGGGCGCGCTTGAGCAGTCACGTTGCGCCAGGACACGACTAAAGGTGCGTCCCTCTGCCCCTGTCGGTGTCGCGGCCGCGCTGACGGCTGTGGCTGTGTGTGTGCAGAGCAATGGGAGCAGTACAAGCTGCAGCTGGTCGGCCAAGGTGTGTCCCCCCCTGCTCCTGGGAAAGGGGGCCGCAGAGCTGATGTGGTGGGTGGATAGGCGCGGAGATCAGACACGAGTACTTCTCGCTCATCCTCAAGGGCTTCGCCGTCGCCCTCCGGCCCTCCAAGCTGCAGGCCTTCCAGCAGGACCCGCTCGTCAAACACGTCGGTCAGTCCCCTCCCCCCCCCGTCTGCCCCTGGCGGTGCGTCTGCTGATGGCTCGTGTGTTCGGGCGCGGCAGAGGCCGACCAGAAGGTGCACATCTGACGCCGCCCCCGGCCTCGCGCTTGCTTCCCGCCGCTCTCTCTCTCTCTCTCTCTCGATGCATGGGTCTGTTTGTGTGATGATGTCCCTGCCCATGTATGCTATGTCAGCCGTAGCCAAAGCGAGCTTACTCTGACGCCCCACTGGGTTGTCTGGAGTGTGTGTGTGTTACATAGATCTGGGCCAGAGCGTCGGTGGCGGTGCCGAGCCTGTCGGGCTGGTCTCCGGCGTCGCAGCGCCTTTGTCCCTCGTCTGAACTACTGAAAAAAAAGACCCACATAGATATACATATATGTAATTGTATGTATGTACATACATGCAGATGTGAGATGATGGCGATGGAGGCATACACTTGGGGGAGCTGATGACGCGGCGGGCAAGCGAGTGCTGCAGGAGGCAGGATCGGCAGAGTCTCAGCGTCGATACATACATACATGCTCGGCCGCAGGACACACAGGGTGCTGGAGCTCTTGAGTGTCGCCCCTGCTGGGCATGCCCGCTGGTGAGCTGAGGACGTTCCCTCTTTGTTCTACTGTTTCTTTGAATGGGTCATATACCCTACGTACTCTCTGTTCTCTGGGAGGCCATGGTATGTAGTGCTGCTCGGCGCGCAGTGGGCTGGGGCAGGGGGCAAGAGAGAATGGTGTTGAACTGTGGCGATTGCAGTTGAGTAAGTAAGTATGTGTTTGTGAGAGTGTATGTATGTGTTTAGGCTGTCCTTGAGTTGATCACTATTTTATCAGCAGTCGTCTCGCTCAGCATCTTCTGCGATCTTCCCTGAAAACAAAACCCAGCCCCTTCAAAACCATCCCCATCCCTCCTTCCCTCCTTCCCTCCCTCCCTCCTTCCCTCCCGATCAGAGAAAGAGGAAGCGAAAGAGAAAGCGAAAGAGAAAGCGAAAGAGAAAGCGAAAGAGAAAGCGAAAGAGAAAGCGATGGCTGCCCACCACCACCATCCGACTGCTGGCCAAGCAGCCTACAACCACCCACAGCAACAACAGCAACAGCAGCAACATCACCAACACCGATCATCCATCTCAGCCACCAACAACCACCATCCACCCCCCCCAGCCTACCATCACCCCTTCCACCCCAAGGAATACCACAGAGAACAGCCGATCATCCAGCACAGGGAACCCACCCGCTCACACTCACACTCACACCCCAGCGAACAACCAGCCGCCCCGCAGCAGCAACAGCTTACCCGGGACAGGGACAGGGACAGGGACAGGGAACCCCATCCCCACCACCACCACCCCCACCCGCAACAGGCCCTCTCGCCCCACGCCGTCGCCATGCGCTCCCACCAGCCCGCCGGCGGCCATCCAGCAGGCCCGCACCACCACCACCCGCCCCACTCCAACGGCCACGCCGCTGCCTCGTCCGCTCCCGTCCTGCCCCCCGCTCTGCCCGCAGGAGGAGGAGGCGCAGCGACAGCAGCAGCAGCAGCAGGCGCAGGAGGCCCCTCCAACCGCCAACTCGCCCAGCCCCCGCCACACCCTACCGCTAACGGAACGCCCACTAACGGCGTGCCCAGGAACGACGCCGCTACCGTTAACGCTATCCTCAGAGAGGGCGAAATCAGCTTCCAGAAAACGGTCGGCGACTGGCGCCCCTCGGCCAACCCGCTCATCGAGAACCTCGTCCGGGGCACCGAGCTCACATGGATCGCTGCCGGTCAGTCTCTCTTCTCTCCTCTTCTTACTGAAAACAACAAAAAACCTGATTCCTGATGGATGAGGACAGGCTCGGCATCGGAGTCGTTGGGCGACTACGCCCGGGCGCTCGACTGCTTCGAGCGCGCCCTCAAACACAACCCGCTCTCCGTCCCCGCACTCACCAAGGCCGCCGGCATCCATCGCCACCAGGAGAACTTCCGCGACGCCGCGGACTACTTCAGCAGGCTGCTCAAGATCCACGAGGGCAGCGGGGAGATCTGGGGCGCCCTGGGTAAGCAGATCGGTGTGTACGAGATGAGAGCAGGATGAGGGAGGGACTGACTTGCATGCACATAGGCCATTGTTACTTGATGCTCGAGGAGCTCCCCAAGGCCTACACCTCCTACCAGCAGGCCCTCCACCACTTCCCCACCCCCAAGTCGGAGCCCAAGCTGTGGTACGGCATCGGCATCCTCTACGATCGCTATGGCAGTCTCGACCATGCCGAGGAGGCCTTCAGCAGCGTCATCATGATGGATCCTCGTCCGTCCCTCTCCCCCAGACTGTGCTCCCTCCAGAAAAACACTGATAGATCTCTTCGGTGGGGTGGTTTTTGTAGATTTTGAAAAGGCTAATGAGATCTATTTCCGGCTCGGGATCATCTACAAGCAACAGCGCAAGGCCGAGCTCAGTCTCGAAGTACGTCTCAGCGGCTCTCTTTTGTGTATATGTGTGTGTGTGCTGATAGTCTGGCCGGGAAAAAAAAAACAGTGCTTTCAGTGGATTCTTGATAAGCCGCCCTCCCCCCTCACCGAGATCGATATCTGGTTCCAGATCGGCCATGTGCATGAGCAGCAGGGCAACGTGAGCCCCCCTTTCATCACACCCCTCCTGGAATCCCGCGGTGACTGGAACATCTTTTTTTTTATGCAGTTCGATCAAGCTAAGGAGGCCTATGAACGCGTGTTGGCGGAGAACCCGACCCATGCGAAGGTCCTTCAGCAGTTGGGCGGACTGTACTGTCGGGAAGGAAGCAGCTTTTACCACCCGCAGGAGGCCGCCCATATCCTGACTCGTAGCCTGAGTGTTGGTGAGTGCAGCACGGCATGGTTTTTATGATGGCCCCACTCTTACGATCTTCTATCTTTCAGATCCCGGCGATCCGTTCAGCTGGTACCTTCTAGCACGGGTGTACATGACCCTTCAAGATTACACAAAGGCGTATGAATCGTACCAGCAAGCGGTCTACCGTGATGGGAAGAACCCGGCCTTTTGGTGCTCGATCGGCGTGCTCTACTATGCGATTTCGCAATACCACGATTCCCTGGACGCCTACTCGCGCGCGATCCGGATCAACCCTTACCTCTCAGAAGTCTGGTTCAACCTCGGCGCCCTGTACGAGTCTTGCAACGACCAAATGCCCGACGCGGTGGATGCCTACCAACGCGCCTGCCAACTCGATCCCAATAATCTGCACATCCATCGACGGCTCGAGGAGATCAAAGCCAGCCAGGACACCGGCGCCCCGCTCGGCCCTCCCCCATCCCCCCGGGACATGAACCATTCCTCGCCGAATTGGCCCTTCCCGAACACCCTGAATGCCTCGGCTGAAGCCGGCTTCAGCCACTCCCAACCCGCGCCTCACGAGGAGCCCCCGAAGCCCGGCCCGGTCTCCCACTCTCCCGTGACCGCCAGACCGATCTCGCCCGTCGTGCCCTCGGCCCGGGCCAGACCGGGCACTTCGAGCAGTGCATCAGGCTTACGGCCCCAATCCGCCGGGCCATTCGCCCATGGGCCGCCTCCCAACTCACACCATCCGGGCCACGCCGGCCATCCAGCAGCCCACCCATCAGCGCAGCAGCAGCAGCAGCAGCATCCGGCCCCGCCTGCGTCTCTGAACCGGCGTCAATCGGGCGGACATGGGCCCCTGGCACCCATGGAATTCGACTCCTCTCCCCGCATGGGCACCCGGGGGCCGCCCTCGGCCCAGCACAACCTGCCCCACATTCGCTCGGTCGTCGATTCCCAGTCCCGCGGGCCCTCGCCAGTCCAGCCTGCCCCGGAGCCCCTGCGCCGGCCCATGTCGATCTCGGCCTCCGGCTCGACAGCCCGGGAGGTCCTCTCCCCCCGCACCTCCCCCGTCATCCGCTCCAACCCTCCGCCGCCGCAGCCGCCGCCGGCCGACCGGACCTCCTCCCAGTACGCCAACCCCGGCAGACCGCATCCCCACCCGTCGGTCTATCCCCGATACCCCCCGACGGCCATCCCCGTCGACGAGCCTAGGGAGCGCGCCGAACGGCCGATGCGCGAGTCGATCCGCATCCGGCCCCATTCCCCCGAGTACCGCACCGGCTCGGTCGACCGTGACCATCGCCCGGCTCCTCCTCCCCCGGCGCCGCCTGGATCGGTGTATGGCCATCGCGGGGGAAGCGACTTCGGATACCCTCCTGCGCCCCCGCAGCACCAGTCGCCATACGACCCTCGCCACCCCTCTCCCGGGGTCCGGGCCGGCCCCCGCTTCTCGCCCGACCATCCCCCCGTCCACTCTCCCTCGTGGCCCGCTGGCCCGCCCGGCCCCGCCGCCCCGCCGCTGTCGCCCGACGCCCGCCGGCCGGGCTCCCAGGCCGGCTACCCGCCTCATTACCCCCCGCCTCCCCAGCAACAACCCTCGCGGCGCTACGATCCCAGATTCGACGAGCCCACTGGGCCCCCGCCTCCGCTCGTGCACCAGCACAGACAGAGCCTCTCCTCCCACGACCCCCAGGCGCCCTCCCCGAGACCGCGATCGGCCGTCCAACGCCTCCCGCCGCCGCCTCCCCCTTCGGTGTACAACAACGAGCAGGATATGGAGAGAATGAAGCCCGCGCCCGCTCCCCAATCCGAGGGCGCCGCCAACGCTACGCTCCCCAGGAGGACCGCGCGCACTAAGCTGGCCACCCTTAAGGACGACGACGGCCCCCCACCGCCCCCGCAGCCCGCGGCGGCCCCGGGCCCGGGCCTTGCGCGCAGACGCAAGCTCCCGTTCTCCAGAGCCGTCGCTGCGGCCCCTCCCCCCACTACTACCATGGCCAGCCCCGCCACCCAGCCCGCCCTGCCCCCCGCCCATCCACCTCCGCCGACCCTGCCCGCTCCCGCCCCGGCTGCTACTTCTGGTGGGACACAGAAGAAGGAGAAGAAGAAGATCGCGAACACGAAGCTTCGTGGGGCCGGGCCGCCTACGTCGACGAGTTCGACGAGTTCGAAGAATAAGCGGCAGTCGCCCGACCCTGCGGCCCCTGCCCGGCCTTCGCCGCCTGTCACTCGGCCCGTAGGAGGGTCGCCCGGCATGACGGGGGCCCCGGATCGGAGGGTCGACGAGGAGTTCTCGGAGTACGACGAGGTCGCGGACGCGTTGTTGAGCTTTGCGGGCCAGCCGCCCCGGAGGACGATTCTCCCTTCTCCTCCCCCTCCCCCTCCTGCTGCTGGGAAACCGACGAGTTCGAGCCGGACGAGGGCGGAGAGAAACGCGAAGGAGGACGAGTTCCATCGTCCGCATGCGCCGCAAGACGACCCGCCGGCTGGCCCGCTCAGCTCGTCCCCTGATGCGGCGCTCGCCGGGAAGACTTATCGGCCTCCGGACGCGCCGACCTCTCGGCCTGGCCCTTCTGGACCTGGATCTGGACCTGGATCGGCCGGTGGGGGGGTCTCGAAACGGGCGCGCGGGGAAGACGGCGCGGCGGTGGGCCAAGGGGACGCGAGTGGCGGCCCGCCGGAGCCCAAACGGCCCCGCGGACTTCCTCGGTCGCCGTCTGTCGGCGGAGGCCCAGGTGGAGGCGCGGGGCCGGGGAAGAGCGGGGGCTTGGGCGCTGGCGGCGCGCGTGGAGGGGGGCGGGGGGAGGGCGAACGGGGTGGGGAGCCATGTTCTCCTTCGACCATGGCCGCGACTGTACCAGCTTCGGCTACACCGACGACGGGGATGACGGGGACGGGGATGATGGCGGGGATGATGGGGACGGGGCGGAGGGGCAAGAAAGGGGCGCTCGAGGACGGCTCCCCCGTTCTCGCCCATGACGACAGCCGCGACGAGATGCCGGGCGTGCTGGTGCAGGGCGGCCATGAGCTGCAGCACCAGGAACACCAGGAGCATCGGCCACACCGGCACCAGGAGCAGCAAGAGCACCAGGACCAGCAAGAGCGCCAGGACCAGCAAGAGCACGAGGACCAGCAAGAGTACGAGGACCAGCAAGAGTACGAGGACCAGCAAGAGGAGCGGGAAGAGGAGCGAGAAGAGGAGCGGGAAGAGGAGCAGCAGCACGAGCAAGAGGACGAGGATGAGGAGGAAGAAGAGGACGGCGAGCTCCGCGACCACGTCCACTCCGCTCGCGACCGCCCTAGGGCCGTCCCCGCAGCCCCCGACCGCCCCGCCCCGAGGAGCGATCTCGCTCAGCCGGCGCCCGGCCCTGGCACCGCTGGGCCTCCGTCTTCGCAGCCGCCCAGAAACGGAGCGGCGCAGGACGCGGCTGTGGACGCGGCTGTGGACCCGGCTGTGGACCCGGCTGGGAGCGGGGCGTGAACATGCCTTCTGCCCGTTCGGAGCCGCTCTTGGCCGCGCTTGCCTTCCTTAGCCTTTCTTCTTGCCTTCTCTTTCTTTCCTCTTTCCTTGTCTTTCTTTCTTCTTTCCTTGTCTTTTCTTGTTTCTTTCCTTCCTTGTCTTTTCTTTCCTTCCTTTCTTCCTTCCTTTCTTCCTTCCTTCCTTCCTTCCCTCCTTCCTTGTCTTTTCATTCCTTCATTCCTTGTCCTCCCCTCCTTTTCTTGCCGCCCCTGCCTCCCTCCTCTCGCCCATCTTTTCCTGGTTTTTGGGGTATATCTGTAAGTGAATGCGAATGCGTGTGGGTCTGCTGAACGAGCCGGGTGGGCCTTTGGTCCTCTGCCGTAGCGAGTCGTCAGAGCTGGAGGAGAGTGTGTCCGGGGGCGTTGGAACGGCTCTTGCATTTAGGAGAGGGGGCCCATAATGAAGAGCAGAGATATCAGGAACCTGTGAGGATGAGATGAGAAACTCCCCCAAGGGGAAATGTATGTCATAGGCATCACTATTTATGGGCCAAAAGTATGTACATCATTGGGTTGGTGAGAAACCAAACCCCATAAAAAGCGTGTGAAATATGTGAAATGGATGACACATGAAATCATGTGTCATAACACAGATGACTTGCTGTCTATGTTCTGTCATTTCTTGGACGCTTGTTCTGTCATGGGGATGGCAATTCTTGCCTGCAGGCTGTGAGCCTCTGTGGGCATTGATCCCCTAACTTATCAAAGCCCCGGAGGGCATGGGAGGGACTTTTGGTGATTTAGGACTGAGAGCAAAGGCCAGAAACACCATTTTTGATGAATGTTCCCCTTGCTCCTTCACCTCCAAGGATTCCAGCAATTTCTTTGGATCAGATGAAATACCAACATCTTGTATGATTTTTGATGTGTTGATATCATCATAAGTCCTCCTGCCTTGCTCACAATGACCCATCAAGCCTGGTGGATGGCAACTGGAGATTGTCAAAGCAGCATTTTTAGTGCAAGTCCACACACTTGCCTCAAGGAAGAAAAGGGACATCTTGCTGCTCTGACAGATCTGAGAATGCCAAAAAGCTGCAGGATGGGTGTGGGAACATGCATTGTTGGCTGTCCACTCCAAATCCCAAGGGAGCCTGGTCCATGTCTGTTCTAGCCAGTACAAGTTTTTTTGCGTTTACATTCCTTGGATCTCAAGTTTGGGGAGGAGAGAAATACACCGGAAGGGGGCTGGAGATAGCCACGCTTCTGGTGAGTCTTAGCGTCAATGTACGGGGTGATTGCACAAAGGCTGCACCGTTCAGGGTCCTTAGCACTAAAAGGCATGGATTTTGGGGATGACTCTCTGGCCAAAATCACCTGTAATAAGTCTCTCCCAGGGGAGGCCCTGGGAGGGACTCAGGGAAGTCACATTGGTCACTCTCCTCCACAATACGCCGCTTGGACACAGGTGCTTCTGTGCCCCCGCCCCCCCCCCCCCCCCCCCCCCCCAGGGGACAGGCTTTGGGATACTTTTCTGCTGGCTTGCAGCCAGATCAGGGGGGTTCAGGTGGGCAAAAATCCACTTCTGATTTCGTCTGCTCATGCAGCCTTCAGTAAGGCTTATGTGCATGGTGAAATATTGCTTGCATTAAAGGGGAGCTGGCTGCCAGAACATTGCCACTTTCTCAGGATAAGCGGAAGCTGCTGGGGATTTTTTGGTGACTGCTTTCAAAATCAGCTGGATGTTAGCCCCTTTCTTAGGAAGGATCTCTTCCACCCCAAACAGCGCCAAATACACTGCTGAAAACTCAGCAGAACCTCCTCAAGGGAAATCTGAATAGACAACTTGTGTTGATGGTGCTGTGGGAAAACCCTAACCCTGGATGTTTTGTTGCGGCCCATGAATCTCTGGCTTTGAGGGGGGCAATCTGATCTCAAGGGCGCAGGAATCCTGCAGGATGTTTGGTTGCTCTGGAGATTGATTTGTGGATTTTCTGAGAATTTTTCCATGAGTGGATGTCCTATCTAGTGACACAGGATTTACAAAAATGTGTGGCTGTACTGATGGAGGATCTGCTGATACTTATTGTCTGGTTTTACTGAATTTAATGAAACTGCTTCCAAGTACTTGGGGGTAAGTAAAATCAATGTGTAAAAATTTTAGTGCATCAAGTACTACTTGGACTGGAGGAGAAGACACTCAGCTAGCCCAGAACAAGTAAGCGTAAAAAGGTCAAATAACTTTGTACAGGTATTTGGAATCTGTAATTGTATGTGTGCCTTCCTAGACATTTAGCTGAGTGTCTTCCTCAAGTCCAAATGGTAATTCATGAGATAGAAGTGTTACATATTGATGTTCTTTTATCACAAACAATTGCAAGCAGGTTCATCAAAGCCTGACAAAGAGGTACTTGTGAATCCAAGATGCGCAAGGCATGGCAGTTTTAGATGTCTGGTTTAGAGTTCTGCACTTTTTTTATTAAGATGAGAGTACAAGGAGAATGGCTGGGATTGAGAAGATGAGAGCAGTTGTCAGCCTACGTGATGCAAAGGATATTATCCTTCTAGCTACACGTGGTGCAAAGCAAAAGATCAGAGTTGTAAAACTCTAAGACAAAGGTATGAGGGATAATTCCAACGTACAAGTTGGGAATTATGGCGTAAAAATAAGGCAATTAGGGCCAATTAGACGTAAGAAAATTGAAATAATTAATTTTAAGAGGGGCCTGATAAATCAGGGGTGTTTAATTCCTCAAGAGTAAGAACTGGGGACTGTAAACAGGGGTGTTTCAAATCCCAGGAAGAAATGGTGGAGAATCTCAAGAGGAGGGGCTTAAACTTACTAGTATAGGACCCTGGAGTCACTTGAGGTTCTTCAGGCGTGAAGTGGGGCAGTTGGAGGCGCTCAGAGGAGGTAATATTGAGGGCAGGGTGGTTACTGGACAGGTTTTTACCTGGCAAATCACAGGCTATTGAGGCTGTTGAAGGCGGGTAAACATTCTAATATGTAATGTAAATCTGGGGAATCTCCTTTTGGGCGGAGAAAGAGCCCTTTTTATAGCCTAGGCAGGCCTCCAGGGGCGTCCAGGGGACAGGGGGACACTTGTGGGCGCATTCTGAGGCAATTTGGTTGCGCTAGAAGGCGCTGTTGGTCGTGGAACCTTGGGGCTTGGAGGCTTGGATACAAGGGTTGCCAAGGACCATTTCCAGAGGTTCTGCGTGTTTTTACACATGCTTTACAGGTCATAGGGGCTGTTTTGGGGGTTCTGTGACACTTATTTCCGTGGAAATGTCCCACAGAAGGTGCTAGAACCAGCTTCTGTGCGCTTTTACATGTGTAAGCAGTGCTTTATAAATGTTCTGGGGGCGCTTATTGAATGCTCCAGTTCATTTAACCCCTTCTACATATTTACTATAGTTGTAATTTACATGTAGTGAGGCTTGGGAGAAGCTGGGGCGCTTTCTAGTCTCTCCTGCGCACGCTGCAAGTGTCCTTTTCAGTCTAGAATGTTTTTAAATTGGATGACGTGGTAATTAAATCTTATTTGGTGATTAATTACATGTGTACAAGATATATAACACATGTAATATTGCTATAGAGGCGTATTCTGGCCCATTCTCACTTACTAGTAGCCCAAGCGCTTTGGTTGCGGGCTAGTTTATGCATTATGCATATATGTACACCAGGTGCACGGGCTTGAGCTCTAGGCAACAGAGCACGCGGGCTTGGGTGCGCCACACAACAAATAAAGCCATCTTCTAAGCTATACACAACACCTCAGTTACGTCACTGAAACTGGGTGTATACATATGTACTTAGATATGTAAGCATACAAGTGCATTCACACGGGGCGTGATGCACTTGCTTAAACTTTGAAGTTAGTTTACACAAGGAAGGGATAATAATTAAGCGTACGTGTAAGTGAGGTGCCCTAGGTTATTTTACCCATAGAATCAGAATCTTCTATAATATTTTAATTATTAATTACACAAAGCTAAGTAATTGATTACTTATATATGTATTTAATGTTTTTGCGTAGTTTTACATATGTAAGAGGAATAATGTCTCTTTCATGTGTAACACTACGTGTTATATTTTATTTGTATACATTTTTTATGTCACTGTGGCTCTGCCATAGTAGCCAGCTGACAGCAGTGCCCAATGGAAGCTGAGGGCCAGAGGTATCATTTGGCTCTGGGACAGATCCTCAGGAGCTAAGAGCATCTCCACCCAGGGAGGTAAAAGCGAGTTGCTAAAACCGCAGGATGGCAACTCAATTTTTGCATATAGCAACCTGTGTGGCTCTGGCACACACCCATGGTTGCTATAATCCAGAAGCACTCCAAGATGACCAAGTCATTAAATGGAGTTACAACGAACCTAATGAACAACACAGCCAGTTACCGATTGGTGATAGCTTGCAAAGGTCCCTAGGACTGGTATAGCTGGTCATCAATGGCTTGCCAAGCTCTCAATGACTGGTATAGCCGGTTGTCAATGGCTTGCCGCAAAGCTCTTGATGACCGGAATACATCGCCAGTCATTGATAGCTTCCAAAGCTTGAGCTTTCAAGGCTCTTGATTGGTATAGCCAATTGAGAGTGCTTGATGACTGTATATCCAGTCATCAAGAGAGCTCTCGATGAACGGTATAGTCAGTCATCAAGAGCTCTCCCGATGAACGGTATAGTCAGTCATCGAGAACACTCTTGATGACCGGTGTAGCCAGTCATCAAGAGAGCTCTTGATGACCGGTGTAGCCAGTCATCAAGAGAGCTCTTGATGACCGGTGTAGCCAGTCATCAAGAGAGCTCTTGATGACCGGTGTAGCCAGTCATTGAGAGAGCTCTTGATGACCGGTATATACCAATTGAGAGAGCTCTTGATGACCAGTCATTGAGAGGGCTCTCAATGACCGGTATACCCAGTCATTGAGAGGGCCAGTCATCAAGAGAGCTCTCGATGAACGGTATAGTCAGTCATCAAGAGCTCTCTCGATGAATGGTATAGTCAGTCATTGAGAACACTCTTGATGACCGGTGTAGCCAGTCATCAAGAGAGCTCTTGATGACCGGTGTAGCCAGTCATCAAGAGAGCTCTTGATGACCGGTGTAGCCAGTCATTGAGAGAGCTCTTGATGACCGGTATATACCAATTGAGAGAGCTCTTGATGACCAGTCATTGAGAGGGCTCTCAATGACCGGTATACCCAGTCATTGAGAGAGCTCTTGATCACCAGTATAGCCAGTCATCAAGAGCTTGCAATATTCTCGATGGTTAGTTATATGTGTAGCCGGTCATTGATTGCTTCTGATGCTCTCAATGACCGGGCAGACAGTTAGCAGGACAGCCAGTCATTGATAGCTTGCAGTGCTCTCAATGACCAGTTTGGTGGAGGGTACATATTTGTAGTTGTTCTAGGGTAGGTGTAGGCACTTCTGATGGTGGGTAGGGAGGGGGGGATGGGCTTGGGGAAGTTGCTATCAAGTTGCTAGTGGGCTGCCATACATAGCAACCTGATCAAGATTTTTAGATCCCAAGCCAAAATAGAAACTCGTTTGGCACCCCAGGTGGGTGGTGTTTTTTGGGTTTGGGTTGGTAAACACAGGATAGCAACCCGGTTTACCACCCTGGGTGGAGAAGCTCTAAGGGGGGAAGGCTGGCCCAGGTTTCCCTCCAGCCATTTGTGATTTCTTTCTCAGCAAAAAATCCTGGCTTTCTGCACACACAAGCCCCTCCCTGCAAGAGGAATGTGCTAAGTTGGAACCAGGCTCTGGGCTCTGTACGGTTGTGGTGTTCAAAGCTGGTATTTATGTGTGCATGAATTAAATGTGTAAATCTTAAATTCATAAAACTTTTCTTGCAGAGGATCTCATGACCAATCTGCTTATCTAATCTTTGGCTTTCCCAGCCAACAAAGCTTTATGAATCTATGTTTACACATTTATGCCTGAATAATTTACAACTTTGAACACCATAGGTGCATGTTGTGGAATACAGGAGGAAGGGGCCCATGAGAAGTCAAAGTGAGTTGAGGGCTTCTCAAGTCCTTAAAAATCACAGAAAATTATCCAATTGTTCTCCAAAATCATGTGTACAGGCTGTTCCCCCAAACCATAATCACCTCAAGACTTGTGTTAGGTTGGAGACCCCCCCTGTGAAGGGCTTAAAAGAAAATGGACAACTGAAGTATATTTGATTGCTTTAGAGATGGACTACAAGTGCCTAATGATCAGAGACAATAGGAAAAAGACTGAGGTGTACCTGAAGGCAGAGCAGGATTTGCCTGCTGGCTTTGTAGCTAGTTTGAGTTGAGAGAAGCAGTCCAGGAAGGGCTGCACTAGGGTCTTTGTGCTTGCTGTGGATCTGTTCTCTCTGCACTGGTCATCACAGCTTTAGCTTCCTATTCCCTATTCTCTTTTTATATTTTCTAGCCTGACTCACAAGTATAAAACCGGTTATCTAAGTAACTTGGTTCTATCCTGACAGAACTGTTCCACTGAGTCCCAAGCTGCTTAGCAAACAAAGTTTGTCTAGGTTAGTTTGGTGCTTTGCTTTCTGTCTGTCTTTGTTTTAGAAACTGGCTGTGCTTACGGGTTGCTTTTGCTTCTGTAATCCTGTTGAGCAGATCTGCTTTGGTCTGGAGTCTGAGTTGTTGTGCAAGTGTTCTGTGACAGAAGAAGGTTTGGTCAGTCTTGAATTAAGGGCTGCCATCACCAGGATTCAGGTACTTACAAGGTTTTAAGGCTTGATTGTTCTTGTTGCTTGGCTTTGACCATTAAGGTTCTTGCTGATGGTTCTGCTTGCGTAATCAACGGAGCAATACATTTTAGCTTAGGGCTTGGGTGCTTTTGGGTCTGGGTCAAAGAAAGGGGCTTACCTTTCTTTGGGGGTGGGGGTTTGTGTCTGTTTAGCCGCGCTAGCTTCCTTGCGGGTTGATGCGGGTGGTCTGGGTCTATATTCCTACAGGGCTTTGTGAAGCTCCTGCGCTTATCATAAAGCCTTACAATATTTCCAGTTGTGTGTCTCTGTATGCTGACACTGTCAATATTTACATCATCTTACAATTTTTTACATCATAAAATTACTTGCAGTCCAGTGACTGATCAGTGATCCTCATTTTTTTTTTTTGATAAACAAGGTGATGATAATCAATTAGTAAGGGTTTGAAAAGGTGGCTCAAGTCAAGCTTGTGTGGTTATATTTTGGTGTCAATGCATATTTCCAATATCTTGACATTTTTGTGCGCAAGACTCAAAATGCAATGTGTGTAGGTTGTTACATTGCGACTGTGGTGGACGGGTGTATCAATGGGAAGACATCTTGAGTGGAGCCTAAGGTATGATGACTAATTGGGAGGGGTCATTTCGAACAGTGGGAGTGTCACATCGTTGCTTGGGGACTCTCGTGGTACGTCTAACTTGATGTTCGGATGTATACATTGTAAGTTTGTTGCTGTCTGTTTTGCGTTCTGCGCCCAGGTCCTGTCGCATTTTTTACAATAATAGACATTGACGATGACCCAGGTTGGGCATATAACATCCTTATTATCTTCTGTGGTCACTGCGCCACACACTTGACGCACCCCACGAAAATCCTGTACCTTCTCGGCTCGATGTGACCGATTCCAAATACATAAGATGGCGCGGGCACTTTCAGGTAGGATGGCAGCCGCCGTAATGATCAAGACGATGGAGCGCAGTTTAATGGTGGAGGTGGTTTGGCGCGATTCGAATTTGTTTGAAGCGTTGGATTTGGGGAACCACGCAGACAATGGTGTTACTTCGTGCAAGTCTGTAAAGGAGTGCGTTGCTCATGGTCAGCTTCCATTTATTTAAGCTCGGTCTCCGGTTTATAATACCTATAAGCTGCTACCCGCTCACCCGACGATAAGAAGCGTGTGGCTGATCAGCTCAGGTCTCTGGCCAATATCGATATCGATCTTGATGTCGCTGTCGATGAGGGATGAGAAGCGGGCCGAGCAGCGGCAGCGGGGTGCCTTAAATAGACGACCATGCGCCCTAGTACTATGATTCTCGCTCTGTATACGACGAGTTTGATGACTGAGACGAAAGCTTTTAACGGTTTAGAAACTGTTTAAAAGACCGTTTCCTGCTATATTGAAACAGCTTGTCGCGTCTGACCCTGCAAGGGCGCTGGCACCGCCGCCCGGGCAGAAGTTTTGAGAGTCTGGAAGAACTAACGGGTTCCAAACTTACATACACGTTGAGCTGTAAACATGTTCAGAGCAGTTCCCAAGAAGGTGAGGGTTGATTCGTCGCCATGCCGGGTCTGAGGGGTCACTTGTTTCATTCTCTATGTATTTGATTCGGACTTGTTTAGGTCTGCCTCGGACCTGATACGCGCACAAAATTAACTATGTAGGCAATAGTCTTTCAGGTGGCTTCCAAACAGGACCCCAGAAAGCCCCGACCAAGCTGACTCATGCAGCACGTATCTGGGGAACATTTTTTTTTGCAAAATGCTCCTGATGTATATCACCGGATACCTATCCATTTTTTTTCCAAGATGTTCCTAATGTGGGTAGTATCCTATTGGGTTTTCCTGAAAAAACCCCCCAAATATTTAGGTCTTGGTATCAATTCCCACCCAGAAAGGCTTTTTTCTGTCCAATTTTCCTCCCATAAGAAGTATCAAAGACAAAGTCTCCTTATGTACTACATATCTAAACTGTTGTGACTCAGGTGGCTCAGTGACAATAATAGGGGGTTTCAAACCACCTCCAGGAATCCTTCCAGGTAGGGGTGTAAATGGGTCGGGTCGACCCGCAAAGACCCGTGACCCGATGGGTTTTGGGTCGGGTTTGGGCAGCCTTCTGGCCTCCCTTTGAGAAACCGACCCGACCCGCTGAGACCCGATTGTATAATTGGGTCGGGTTTGGGCAGGGCTTTTTGCATTCGGGTCGGCCCGTGAACCCGACAAAGACCCGATTAGGAAAGGTCCCTGACTCCTGAGGAGGCTGTTGCTCTGCGATCCCGAGTCCCCGCTTTGAGAGTCTCACCGCCACACCTCCAATTACTCAATCACGAATGGCGCAATCCACCAAGCAAGCGAATAAGAATGTCATTCCCTCATCATCCAACGAATCCGACGACATTCAAGTTCATGTTCCGGAATCCGATTCTGCCTTGACTCAGAACAACCTAGCGACTCCAGGAACATCCCAGACTCCAAAGAACCCAAGAGATAGCGAGCCTACCAATCAAAATGCGGAATCTGATCCGGCCGTAAGGAAGCGCAAGGCCACCAGTGATATCTGGACGCATTTTAAGAAAAAGGCACATGGTATGTTTTTTTTTTTTCAAATTTACAAAACAGAAATTTATTGATTTATACTCGGCTGCGCCCCAGGAAAACACGTGAAGGCAAAATGTGCCTATTGTCTATCTGAGTTGGATGGGAAAAGCACAAACGGTACGAAGCACCTTTGGCGCCACCTAGAACGATGTAGCTCCTATGCTACAAAGAGCAAACAGTCTCTGCTGAAGCTTGCGGACGGATCGGTGTCTTCTTCGTCAACGTGGAATTTTTCTCAAGAGAAATCTCGTGATCTACTTATCAAGTTGATAATTGCACACGAACATCCGTTCACTCTAGTCGAGCAGCCGCTATTCCGAGCGTTTGTGAACTCCTTGCAACCGCGATTCACACTCTTCAGCCGTGGCACTGCGACAACTGAGGTCCTCAAATTATATCAGTCAATGAAAGCCCAGCTTGTGAAAGATATTAGCAAAGTCAACCAGATTTCCCTGACAACCGACGTCTGGACCTCATCAAACCAGACACCCTACATGGTAATAACTTGCCATTTCATCGATTCCGATTGGAACCTCCGCAAACGAATCCTTAGTTTTAGGGAGTTTCCAACTCCTCATACTGGTATAGCAATTGCTGAACAGTTACTTACGACTATTGCGGAATGGAAGATTTACAACAAGGTCGGCTTTATAACGGTGGACAATGCACTAGCAAACAATACAGGCCTAGCTTGAGTGTGCTCAGTTCTGAAAGATCAAAGCACCAATCCGCCAGATATGAATGGAAAGTTTTTCCATGTTCGTTGTGCTGCTCACGTCATTAATCTTATTGTTAAGGATGGCCTCAAGCATGTCTCCTATGCCATCAACAAGATCCGGGATGGTGTCTGATATACTAGAAGCACTCCCTCTCGCAAACAGCTCTTCAAGGAGGCCATCAACCTAGCTAACATGAAAGAAGGACAAGCTCTCCCCTCGCTCAATGTTTCGACTCGCTGGAACTCGACATATCTAATGTTGAAATCGGCAATTCCGTACAAGGAAGCATTCAATAACTTGGCCTTGCAAGATGCCAACTTCACTAACTGCCCGACCGACGCCGAGTGGCACGAGATATCTGCTATGAAGGAATTTTTGGCCATTTTTGATGCAGGTGAGTATTTTTTCAAGTCGGTTTTTGTTTCACTGAATGTTCATATCATTATCTGAGCAGTTTATCTCTTTTACTGCCTGCTAGCTACAAACAAACTGGCCATGACACACTATCCAACAGCGCATGTCATCTACAAATACATGAAAACTATCGACACACAACTCAAAGCGCGCGCAAACAACCTCAAGGATGGCCAAGCAGACCTGAGCGACTTAATTACACCGATGCAAGATAAATTTGACAAGTACTGGGAGAAGATGAAGGACTTTGCGGCGATCAACCTCATCTTTGATCCTCGCTGCAAACTGGCGATGATGGAATTTCTTCTTGCTGACGATCTCGGTACGGACGAAGCAGCAATTAGTGTCACCGCTAAAAAAAAAACACTCTCTACCTGGTTTAACGAGCTGTTGTCAAAGCAAACTAACTCGCATGTGGATCAAGAATCCACAGCTAGTCAACCACTTCAACAAAAATCGACTCAAGACAACGATGATGTTGACATGCGCTTCAAGAAATACATCACAGAGATCCACTCCACCCAAGCTGTATCAACCACTGCCGAGCTCGATCTGTACCTCCAAGAACCACCTGTTGTGTCTGAATCTCGGCAATTTTCAGTTCTTTCCTGGTGGAGCACCCACCAGGGAAGATTTCCAAACCTCTCAAAGCTGGCAAAAACTTTGCTGATGGTTCCGATGACCTCGATTGCTTCGGAATCTGCCTTCTCAACCGGTGGGAGAGTGCTCAGTGACTACCGAACAAGGATGAAGCCCGAAACACTCGAGGCCCTCGTATGTGCGCAAGACTGGATCCGCGGCCATGAAGGCCTATACCCGGACTCTCTGGAAACAGAAGAACTCACAGATGACTAAACATTTCATTGTTTTTATATCTTGTCATCTATTCTACAGCAATACACAGAATTTTTCATTTATTTCTTATGCTTACAAACTGTGCACTCATTTCTGAGATTTGCTCAGCATAAAATGTCGGGTTGACCCGAGACCCGACCCGGACCCGACCCGGACCCGACTCCTTGTAACGTGGGTCGGGTTTGGGCAGTCAATATTCACTTTTGTCCCGACCCGACCCGACCCAGGGTTCACGTTGGGTCGGGTTTGGGCACCATTTTTTGACCCAAACCCGACCCGTTTACACCCCTACTTCCAGGTCGGGATTTCCAGGAAAAAATTCCCCTGCCAAAAAAAAAACTCCTGGGACCTGGAGTTTGAGTCCCCCCCATGGGTCAAGTACAGGAGATCAGGCCCAGGAATCACTCCTGGTGTGGTGCTCCATTGGTGCAACAATGCCAAAAGCACATTCCAGAGGTATTGGGACAGCATAGATACAGCTATCATTCATTATAAGAGGAGGAAGTTATATATAATACAAGCAGTGTATGTGTACATGGGAGGGATGGAGTCATTACAGACGGATGGATGATGGATGCTGTTATCACTGATGGAACGGCAGACTAGGATTATGTAGGATGGACAGCGTGATCAGGGATGGAATTGAGGACCATGACTAGGTAAGATGGCAGGGAGGTGGAGGTATGTTATCAATAGAAGAGGTAGAAGGTATTGGGAGCACATGTCTCAACCAGGAATGGAAGGGAGGATGGTGTGGTGTATCAATAGAAGAGGTGGAAGGTATTGGGAGCACATGTCTCAACCAGGAATGGAAGGAAGGATGGTGTGGTGTATAAAGTAAGGCAGTGTTATAAGGGTATATTAACTGTATAAGGGTATATTATCTTTATAAAGGTGGTATATTACTTTATAAGGGTCTAGGATTCAGTATGATGGGATATGGATGGAAGTATTGATTAGTACCAGAGGGAAATCTGTGGCACTCTCCAGGGAGTGCCAAACTGTATGTTTCTTGAGTAACCCAGAATGATGTCAACTGCTGGAGCATGTGCAACTCAAGCTTGAACCCACATGGATGTGATTTTCAACTAAAGCTGATCTGATCTGTAACTGAACATGGTGGAAAAACAGATTGTCACCTTTGCCAATTCAAGACTCCAGTGCAAATCAACTTGAATTTTATTTGAAGTCTTAGTAGGCTCTGGGCTTGTGTCATGGGCTACTGTCACAAATTGCGGATACTAGATAGGACAACCATGATTCTTCTGCCAAATCCCGTGAGGTAAGATCCCAAAGTATAGCCAGATAAGTCCTGCAGTAGACTGAAATTTGGACCAGTGCATATATTAGAATTTCAGGGAGGTTGAATTGAACCTCACAGAGCCCAATGTTTAATAATTTCTATTTAATGGCATCTCAAGACCTCCTGTGTGGTTGGGGTAGGCCCAATGGGGAATTCTGCCTGGAGCCAGGTTGATCTGTGAAGTATGATGGTGGAAGCTTGTGGCTGTGGGCCCTGGAGTATGGACATGTAATATTCTCACTTGAGTCCTTGCTCTCTCACCAGTCCCTTTGTGCCATGATCAAACAGGTGCTGAATCTGGTACCAACTGCTCATACATAGTCCAGGTTAGCCTGGGGCTTGGAGCGCACTGTGCTCAGTCCGCTTGTCACTGGGGAGGAGTGCTGGAGTAACACAGCCTGCAAGGGCTGTTAAGGGGCATCATTTCCCTTTCACTTGTGTGACATGTCTCCCCTGATGTTCTGCCAAACATTAGAGTGGACACAATGGTCCGTTGCAAACTGGTGTACACCCTGATGCTTGGCCGAACATCAGGGGAGACATGACCTTGTAATAATCACACCTGGTCATCAAGGGGAATAAAAAATCTTGATGACCAGCTGTAAAGGCAATAAAAAGGCCAGTACAGGTGCTAGTTATCAAGAGGGTAGCTCCTCTCGAGGACCAGTACTGGTGCTGGTCATCAAGCGGAGTGGCAGCTCCTCTCAATGACGGGTTGGTACCGTTCATCAAGGGGAGTTAGAACTCATCCCAATGAGCGGTAAAGTGGGTCATTGAGAGGAGGTGTTACCCCCCTCAATGACTAGTACAGCTGGACATCGAGAGGAGCTGCCACTCTGCTCAATGACCAGAACCAACCGGTCATCAAGAGGAGCTGTTACTCTTCTTGACAACCGGCACCAATTGGTCATCAAGAAGATGTGTAACTCCCCAATGACCAGTACTGGATTTCATTGAAGTGAGTTGCAAGTCCTCTTGATGATGGTCATCCGGAAGAGTTGTAACTCCCCTCGATCAACTCCTGTACTGGTTATTGAAGGGAGTAGCAACTCCTCTCAATTAACAACCATACTGGTCATTGGGATGAGTTGTAACTCCCCTCGATGACCGGCACAGTAGGTCATTGAGAGGATGTACAGCTCCTCCTGATGACTGATCTGTACTGGTAATCGGGAGTAGTTGTTACTCCCCTCAATGACCAGCACAGACTGGTTGTTGAGAAGGTTTGAACCTTGCCTTGATAACCGGTCTGTCTGGTCATTGAGAGGAGCTGCAAGACTTACAAGGGCCAGCTGAGACCGGTCATCAAGGGGAGGTGTAACTCCCCTCAATGACCAAGATGGACATTGAAGGGAGTCACCACTCCTTGATGACCAGATAGGAGGTGCAACTTCCCCTTGATAGGTCAGTACTGGTCATCAAGGGGAGTTACATTACCCCTGATGACCTTCCCCTTGATGGCCGGTCATACTGGTCACCAAGGGGAGTTACATTAACCCTGATGGATGACAGATACAAACCAGTCATCAGGAGGATTTGTCACTCCAAGTCTCCCCTCAATGACCACCTGTACCGGTCATCAAGGGGAGTTACAACTCCTCCCAAAGACTGGTACAGACCAGTCATCAGGAGGAGTTTTTACTCCCCTCAATGACCAACTGTAACAGTCATCAAGGGGAGTGACAACTCCAGCGGGTACTAAGAGTATTTCCACCGCGGGTGGTATTGTCGGGGCGCTAAAATTTGATCTCTGCAAGTGCGCAGCCAGTTTTAGCGCCCCAAACTGCTGCGGCATACACCACGAGAGTCTCTAAAAAGTCATGAAAGGCATATGTTGCCCCCGGTCCACTCCCCTGTCAATCATATGAAAGGCATCCACCCGGTTATTGAGGGGAGCTCTCTTTTGATGATCGGAACAAACCGGGTCATTCCGGTCATTGTGGTGAGTATACACTCCTCTCAATAACTGGAATGAACCGGCCATTGAGGGGAGTATTTACCCCCCTCGATGAGGTCGGAACAAACCTGGTTGTTCCGGTCATTGTGGGGAGTATATACTCCTCAATAACTGGAACAAACCGGCCATTGAGGGGAGTACAATGTACTCCCCTCGATGATCAGAACAGACTGGTTTGTTCCGGTCATCATGGGGAGTACTATTCCTCTCGATGACCAGAAGGAACCGGACATCAAGGGGAGTATGTACTCCTCTCAATGACCGGAAGGAACCAGACATCGAGGGGAGTATGTATTCCTCTTGATGACCAGAACAAATGGGCCATCAAGGGGAGTAAGTACCTCTTGATGGCGGGCCTGCCTTGGCCATCAAGTGAGTGTATGTTGTGTTTGGGGGTGTGACCGATGGGGTGAGCTGTAGTTTCATGAGACGTTTGTTCCGTGAAAGGGAGTTGAGGTGGGGATGGATGGGTCCCTAGTGAGTCCCTCGCAGTCCCTACATGTAGGGACTCGGGGTCAATATTTAGGGACAGCCGTAAATTTTTGACGCAAATAGCACCCGCGGTGGGTTGGGTTGAGGTGGTAAATTCCTGAAAATTCCAACTAGGGCCCCAATTTAGGGCCCGCGGTGGAAATGCTCTAACAGGTCTTCCAGAGGAGTTTTTACTCCCCTCAAAAAACCGGGATAAAAGAATCATTGGCAGGAGCTGTACTTCCCAATATGCTGGTTCCTGTGCCTCCAACTAAACATAGACTATGCAGCAAAATTGTTGGACAAAGCCAACCCTGCCAGAAAAAAGAAGATAAGAGACTATTGTTACTTGCAGATAAAACTGTATATACACTTCATCTCAAAATGGCTTGGATGAGTGATCACCAGTTGGCTTAAAAACACAACATACCCATTTGAACATAATTATCACAGCTGCTCTTGGTTGACAGAAAAAACTCAATGCTTATGGAGAGGGAATTTAACCTCATTCCTTGCCATGCTCTGCCAAATCACAATATGAAAGATAATGAAATCTAGACTTATGAGTAACATAGACTACAGTTGAACAACACTTCATGAGGAGTGAATTGTGAGTTCAAACTATTCAACATATCAAATCATCATACTAACATGAAATGGTTTCTAATGAGTTATAAAAACAATCAAACAAAAGTTGCACACTGACATTGAAATGAATTCAGACCATTTGACTGATAAAGTTACAGCCTGGCACTCATTGAAAAGTGCCACAGATTCCTACCTGGTTTAGGTGAGGAGGAAGAAGGAAGGAAGGAGCAAGGTGGGAGGAGAGGCTTTGACCCCCAATATTCTGGATGGAAGCAGGCAACAGCTGGACATGCAGGCATATGGTAGGTTACGGAAGGTTGTTTGGGTCACCTAGCAACCATGATATCATGCAGTCCAGGATATGCAGGCAGATAAGGTGTTCAAGGAGTTTTCCTGCAGAATCCATTACCTCATTGTTTGGCAGGCAGTGCAACACATGCATATCTTGCTGTGCAACTGATATCCCCTGCAGGAAATAGCCCTCACAAGGAGGTCCCCTGGAGCTAAATTCCCTTGCCCTTCAATATATAAGGAGGCCTCTTTCCCCCCTCATCAGATCTTTTTCCCCATCAGCCTAGAGAGGTTTGGTCACAGTGGCTAGTTTATTTAGTGGTAGTGGTAGTGTTAGGTTTGAGTCAGTAGTATTAGTAGTAGTAGTCAGGAGCTCTAGTAGTAATTAAAGTGCCTTATCAAGAGATTGTTAAGGAAGAGTTTATTACCAACTTCATCATCAACAATTATAAAAAACAGTAGTTGTACAGGAGCTCTAGTATTGATTAAGATGCCTTATCAAGAGATTGTTTAAGGAAGAGATCATTACCAACCTTCTCATCAACAACCCATCATCAACAACAATTGTATCTTACATAATCAATCCCACTGGATTATATTATCCCCCATCATCAGAAGTTGTAACAGATCTGCAAGAATAGTGATTTGAGGAATCTAGGTCTGATAGAGATTACTATACAAAATTAATGTATATCTTTGAATCAGCCACATCTTTATAAATATTGATTACAAGACTCTTAGTTATTTTCCTAGTACCATTAGAGGGGCAGGTCTTTCAAACCACCTGTAAGTTGTAACAGCCTTTCAACCTATTAGCAATTTATTTCCCCCTCAGAGGATATTTCACCAAATAAACATTTAGTGTCCCACGCAAGTCCCTACACCGGGAAATGGGAGAGGTTTTGTTGGAGTAAAATCCTGTTGCGCCCGGGGTCCCGGTGATCAGGAGGGATGGCCAGTAAAGACCATTCATTGAGGGGACTCCCCACTCTCAATGAGTGGTATAGACCAGTCATCAAGAGGTCTCAGCACTCTTGATGACCAGGACTGACCAATCATGGAGAGGACTCAACCCTCTTGATGGCCAGGACTGTTCTAGTCATTGAGGGCAATCAAACCCCTTAATGGCCAGCGCAAAATGGTCATTGAGAGGACTCAACCCTCTCAATGGCTGGCACAGATTGGTCATTGAGAGGACTCAACCCTCTCAATGACTGGTCTGTACCAGTCATCAATAATTTTGGATCCTCTTGATTACCTTATGTTGGTCATTCAGAGGACTTAACCCTCTTGATGATGGTACGGACCGTCCTGTACCAGTCATCAAGAGGATTCAGTCCTCTCAACGACCAGTCTTTGCCAGCCATTGAGAGGTTTGATTCCTTTTGATGACCGGTACATTCCTGGTCATGGAGAGGTTTGAGTCCTCTCCATGACTGGTCAGTCCTGGTGATTGAGAGTGCTGAGACCTCTTGATGACCGGTCTATACCAATCATTGAGAGTGGGGAGTCCCCTCAATGACCGGTGTGTACCGGTCATCGGGAGGGTCCTGCATGTTTGTACTCGCTTGGGGAGTGATTGAAGTGCCAGGCTGTCACTCCAAACCAACCTGTAGTTCAGGGGTGAGCACTCGAACAGATACTGTGTCTTGGATTGAACTAAATATGTAGTGTTCACTCCAATGGGAAAAAAACCTGCCGGGGGTTCAGTTCTGTTTGGGGCTGTGGTCAAGGGTTGATTTGTTTCTTTGTTTTGGGCTGGTTTTTCCTGATTTCCTGGACCTCCTGGAGGGTCTTGCCGGTCAGGAATCCAGGTCTGCAGGAGACATTCCAGGAGGTGTTTTTTTCCTGGAAAGTCAGACCTGGAGGGCTTCCAAGAGGTGGTTTGAAACCCCCTAATGTATGGATTCACAGTGTCTCAGCCTCGACTCACGTCTGGGATGAGGAAGATCCTGCAACTGCAGCAAGGCCCAGAGTGCGTAGCCCATTTGGGCCACAACATAAACCAGGTCCAAATAGGAAAACTCCAATTTTTCCATATATCCAAAACCTGGCCAATTCCTGGAATTTACATGAGTTGGCTTGGTTGGGGCTTTCCAGGGTCCTTTCCAAACTGCCAACTGTGAAAAATTCTTGGAACCATTCCGTAATCAAAGTATGACTTCCATAACGCTTTACAGGCCTGATTAGTTGAACTTAACCAAGTCCCTCTGTTGCAGGAGTGCGTTTTGCAAAGCAAGCCTCCAACAGCCCTTGGCAGGAGGGATTTGAAGTTGTGTTTTTGGTGAGCAATGATCTCAATATTATTCCTTGCCCCAACAACTTCTTTTGGAATAAAATTGCTCATGTCAAAGGCTAGAATATGCCTGTTCAACCTACATAATTTGATTCATTTCACAAAACTCCTTCTGCTCTGGAAGAAATCCTTAAAAACATTGAAACATTGGATTTTGCACTGAATGGGCCTGTGCTTCCCAACTCAGCTTTCATAGTTATCTCTACACTTAAACATGTGGGATATCATTTGAAATGGAAAAAATATTGATGTTTTCTCCTGCATCTCCTTCTCCCAAAAAATCATAATTGCACAGAATTTTGCAGGAGATGATCAGAAGAATTGATGTGCATAGCGCACCCAAACCCCAATATTGCTGTTCAAGTTTGGGGAGGTAGGTTGTAAGTCCCTCCTGACAGAGGCTTGCTTTGTGAGTTCCGCACCAAAATCTCAGGGACCTATGTAGTTAATTAGAGGTAAGTTTGCTGATTTTTAAGCCCAAAATGTTTTCCCCACATCATCTAAAATAGGCTAGAAGTGTAATTTCTTGCAGTCTTGGTGTACGCCTTGAGGAGGCGTTGTGGCCAACCCAAGGGTGGTTGGCACCTGCAAGTGGGTATAATTTTGGAGAGCCTTTAAGAATTGCCACATGGATATGTAACTGCTTTGACCACCAGGCGCAGCGCAAGAAGTTGGCAAGATGATCGTGTGAGAGTCACTTAGGGCACAATAAGAATTCCCACTTCATGAAGCACAAAATATGCTTATTCATGGGTGACATACTTGCTTAGAATTTGGCGTGAATTTCAGCAAGAAATCACCCCAAGCAACCTCATAACAATACTTGCAAGTGCTCCTTCCCAGGTTTACTTATTGTGAAACTCCCTATATATCCGCATTTAAATAAAGTCCAGTCCCTGTGTGGGGATGCAGCATTTTTCTGGTTGTAATGAAACCCTGACCGGAGGGGGAACTTGAATATTGCGTGAGCCAAACCCAAGGTTTTGGTGGGAGCTGTGTGGAGATTCCATTGTGGATATTACTTCCTTTGACTTTACTTTTACTTTCACTTCCAGATTCTGCGGAATTTTACAGATGTTCCGGAGTTTTTGTGTGGATAGCTACCTCTCTCCTTTATAGCTTTATTGTTAATTTCTCTATGGTGTCTGCATGGCAGAGATTATATGTTACTTCCAAAGGATTTTATACTATTTTGGCTCTGACTTGTCTATACCTTTTTCTCAGAGGTCCTCCCAGCGAGCTGGTCACATATCCAGCTCGCCGAGTGGAATCACCTCTTTAACCGGAGGCATTCCTCTGGTCATCAAGGTTTACATAATTTCAACAAGAGGGATTGATTCATCCATTCAGAGGTGTGTACACCTCCTTGACCGCAGGGATTCCTCTGCTTGAAGAGGTGTATATAAATCCAACAGGAGGAATGGACTCCTGCGGTCAGAGGTATTTACAATGGTTTCATGAGAGGGCTGTGCTGCGCTGAAAATCAGCTGGGCAAGCGCTGCGCTAACCACTGATTATTTTCACCGCAAAAAACGTCAGGTTCCAGCGCCACTGAATCAGTGGTCAATCAGCGATCCAGAATGACCGCTGAATGACCGCTTGTTCAGTGTCAGAGCACTAAATTTGTGGTGCCCCAACATGGTCATAAGGACCAGGTGAGGCCCAATGGGGGGCAAACAGGTGGTGGGGTCCTGGGGAGGTTGATTGAGTGAATGAAACTATGTAGGTGTCAGACACTGAGACACTAAGTCCATGTGTCTACAACTGAGAAGTATATGTCTTATAACCCACACTGCCAGCAAACAGCTGACGTAAACCGAATTTTGTTGCGCTGACAAAATCCAAACTCAATTTCAAACTCGCGCCCTGGGTGTGTTGTCACCTGTTGTGGATTTTGTCACCTGCCATTCTCAGTGGCAGGTGCAAGAGAGCACGACTCCCTTGATGGCCGGTGCTAACTGGTCATCAAGGGGACATACACACCTAGCTCCCTTGATGGCCTGTCTGTACCAGTCATCAAGAGGAACACCCTAGACCCTCTCCATGGCTGGTCAGTACCGGCCAGCAAGAGTAAAGCACTATTTATACTCTCAATGGCAGCTACTGAACGGCCATCAAGAGGTGATACACAAACCCCTCAATGGCGTGTCAGTACACCGGCCATTGAGAAAAAACACTAAACTCTTGATGGCCCATACTGGCCGGTCATTGAGAGCAAAACTATCTTGGTGATGTGTATACACATCACCCTTGATGACCAGTCAGTACCAGCCATTGAGAGGAACATAATACACTCTTGATGGCCTGGACTGATTGGCCATTGAGAGGACATGCACATCTCTCACAGTGACCCAACTGGTCATTGAGAGCAAAGCGCTTCACTCTTGATGGCCAGTCAGCGCAGGCCATCAAGAGTGTAGTATATTACTCTTGATGGCCAGTACTGACGGGCCATTGAGTGGGGTGTGTATGTCCTCTCAATGGCCAATCAGTCCAGGCCATCGAGAGTGTATTATGTTCCTCTCAACTGACTGGTCATCAAGGGTGATGTGTATACACATCACGCAGAGAGTTTTGCACTCAATGACCGGCCAGTACGGGCCATCAAGAGTTTAGTGTTTTTGTCTTGATGGCCGGTGTACTGAAACGCCATCAAGGGGTATGTGTATCACCTCTTGATGGCCGATCAGTAGCGGCCATTGAGAGTATAAATAGTGCTTTACTCTTGCTGGCCGGTACTGACCGGCCATTGAGAGGGTGTAGGGTGTTCCTCTTGATGGCCGGTACAGACGGGCCATCAAGGGAGCTAGGTGTGTATGTCCCCTTGATGACCAGTTAGCACCGGCCATCAAGGGAGTCGTGCTCTCTTGCACCTGCCACTGAGAATGGCAGGTGACAACACACCCGGGGCGCGATTTTGAAATTGAGTTTGGATTTTGTCAGTGCGACAAAATCCGGTTTACGTCAGCCGTTTGCTGGCGGTGCCAATGTGCAAAGACTCCATTAGTAATTGACTCATGTACATAGAGTAAGGTTCTGATCTGGCCCTGCAGATCCGGAGGAATCCGGAAACCCCGCAGGCCAGATCAGGGTTTGGGATTGAGCTCAAGAGATCCATAATCCGGTCAGATAGTGAAAAGCGCTCCAAAAGCGAGATTTATGCGGGTAAACCCCAGAAAACACCCAAAAATAGGGTCTTTTCTCAAGGAATACCCGTCAAACCCGCATGAATTGGGCACTCTACCGGGGAATCCCCAGCATACCCAATCAAATTGGTACTTTTTTGGGAAATGCCCCTTGCTTTCAGATCCAGGAAAATCCGGCCGGATTCCGGATAGGACAAGGGTCAGGGTGCGGGATGGGTGATATCCGGCTCTGGGGCACCGGATTGGAACCTTAACATAGAGTCATGAGCTTCATTCCCTTTCATTACATTCATATTGTACCTTTTATTACAATGTACTATTATTATGTATTTAACTACATATTTCACACTCTTTTGAGTATGTAATTAACCTTATTTAACATTCACTACATATTGTACATACAGAGAGAGATAAGATTATCTCTCTATGTATTTATCCTTATTGAGAGCAATTTATATAAAAATAGAGAAATCACATAACTATTTATGTAAATCCCTCTCCTGAATTCCGTGATCCCCTCCCTCTCCTTGGAGTTAAGGATCCCTCTGGGACCTTGACTTGAAGGAGGATCAGGATCCCTCTGGGACCTTGACTCAAAGGAGGATCAGGATCATGTAATATAAAAGGGGGGGTCTTTCCTCTGGAGAGATCTTCCCCCTAAGATTATTACCATACAAACCCGTGCACCTTACTGAAATCCTAAGTGAGTGAGGTTTCCAATAATATAAATAACCCTTTTTTACTTTACAGCTCTTCCTCTCTTTGTGTATCTTTCCCCTAGGTACAGGTGTTGTTATCACACCTGTAACCTAGAAGATGAGTGATTTAATACTTATACACAACGGCGCTTGGCTGATTTTTTTCGCTTCCCCTTATATACGTAAGGGTGCCAGTCCCTCCGCCTCCAGGCGTTGAGTAGGCCGCAGTGGTGGGGAAAACAAACACTTCATTGGGCGGAGCATTGGGGAATTGATCCCAGAGGTTTTTGGCAATGACTTGTTGCAAGGCTGTGAGGTCCGCTGTCAAAGAACTCTGTGTTTTGTGCAAGGAAAAGGACATGTTAGTCAAACAGTTTGGCGGCGGAGGAGGAACCAAGTTGGTGCAAGGGCTAGAGCCAGAGTCTGAGTCGGCAGAAATTGGCGGAACTGAGTTCGTAGGAGTGCTAGCCGGCAGTTTGGTGATCTTGGCAACTTCCGGAGTTTTGACTTTGGATCAAGCGGCCTTGGGAGAAGGTAGCGCGCTGGAACGCGGAGGAGGCGGAAATCCGGTTGTGGTGTGTGAAGGGCTGGTGTCCTCCATTGTCAAATCAACCGCAGGTGCTATGAATAAGTTCACTTTTAGTCTCCACAAAACAATAAGGGAGTCTAGGAGGAGTACTTACGTTCTGGACTGAAGCGGCGGCGCGGAGGGGAACAAGCTCAATAGCTGTGGTTGTCAGAATCAAAGCAATGACATGGCAGAGAGCGGGACTGGAGTTCCTGACTGGGATGGTGCAGTCGGAGAGTGCGTGGAGCCGTGGGATTTGTGGCTTGAGGACGGTCAGTTGGAGCCACAGGGCCCGGTGCCATGCAGGGAATCCGGAGATCCATGACTTTTGGAGTTTTCAGACGGAATTGGGTCAGAGATGTGACTAGTAGACGGCGATTGGTGTAGAGGGGAGCTATCTGTGGTGGAGATTTGAGGACCAGCGGGACCAGAAGTGGGAGGACATGGAAGTTGGTTGTTGGTTAGCGGGTCTTGGACCCTATGCTTGACGCTCCAAGCCCAGAATGTTTTGGCAAATTCTTGGAACAAGGAGAGGGCGGTGTGGACGGGGAGTGGAGACGGTTTGAGAGGTGCACTGGGCCAAGGGAGTATGATACGGGACGTAAATGTACTCCAAGTTCTGACCACAACAGCAGCGACTACCTCAATCAGGACTACATATCCAAACAAGAGCATAAGCATGTGTGCTTATCTGTCTCATATTTGGACTGAGTGGAACCTTGAATGTACTGCTTAGAAAGCACACGGAAAGTTGGCAAACACAGGGACAAGGGAACCGGGTTTGAGCCACACTCCGGACGCGCGGACTTAGCAGAACGGTCAGAGTAGGACTTTGGTGGGACCCACGGACGGACTGGCCCCAGGTGAACTGGGGCAGCGGAAGCGGATGACATTGGGGCAGACGCGCCAGGTAGAGACTGGAGTTGGAGGCTAGTCAGAAGGTGCAGGAGAACAAGCGTCAGAGAGGTGCTAGGCTGGTAAGTGATGCATGTGGAGTTTGGCAAGTGCGGGAAAGGAAGGACGTGAGCAACGCCGGCTGGGAGCGGAGTTATGGACATGACACCCCAATCAGGACAAACTACGACAACAGGAAAATGTCTATGGGTGTTATGAGCTGCTCCTGTGCGCGCCATGACCTACGTCAGGGACATGTCACACTTGTACATACATGTCATGGCTCTGCCTCAAAGGAGAGCTGGGGGAAGATCCTCACTTCTTCTCAATCTAGCAATCAACCTACAAGAGCTAGAAGACCCAAGACCAGTCCCCCTCCCCAAACAGAACCTTAACAATGGGCCTTAGACAGTTTCCCATTGTTGTAGCTGATTTACGAGGTGGTGAATGCCTTGATCACCCTCTGCTAAGCAACTGCAAGGATGTGACAGGTTATCATATTCAAGCAGAATCTGCCACATTTCTTTTTTGCTTAAGCAGACATGTTTGTACCTGTAACTGTTTCAACAGTAAATTGCACTGGTTCAGTTGACAGGAAGTGCACTGAAGATTGCATCTACCAACAACAAGTTTCTGTACACTTGATGCAGAAAAGAAAATTAAACCAGCATTGCTAAGCCAAAATGCCTTTTCAATGGGGTAAGGCTAAGCCAAGGAACCTTGCATCACAATGAAAACATAACTTCTCAGGATGTACATACACTCATAATGATGACTTTTGCTTTAAGAATGAGATAGATTTGGGTCACACAAATCACTTTCATCTTCCCAGTTGCATTTCACTTTTGGATCAACCATCAGCAAGTATCTTAACATCTTCCCAGTTGCATTTCCATTCATACCTATGTGGAACTTCTCACGATGGGGGAGAATGAGCTTGGAGGTGAATAAGGTGCTTGAAAGGCTGCCCTCCTATAACTCTGGGAGAAATACACAAAGAAATTAAGAGATGTGGCTTTATCTAATATTTCTTGGTGCAACTACTTCAAAATACCTTTTGATCAAGGAGCTCTGGAGGCAAAACTCAACCAGGAATGAGGTTAAGGGGTTAAATTTCACTTTGTCTTTTATTTTATCAGTTAAACTATCAGCCACCTGTCACCGCATGGCACCCCTGTGTGGGGATAGTTTTTTGGGGGGAGCTGGTGGTGCACACAGAGGGGGGCCCAATGTCATGTGACATCAGCCCCCCCCCCGTGCGCAACGAGTTTCCCTCTGTGCGTGAATTAAATCCGTATATAATTGTGAGCACACAAGCTTGACTACATAGACATTAAGCCACCTTTTCCTCTAACTTAACTAAGTCCCTCTCTTTGTGGAGGGAGGACGCCGCCCCGCAGGGACCCTCCAAAGGAGGGACTTGTACACTAAGTGGACGCTGCAGCCTGAGAGAATCAGAAACTTGGCCTTTTTCAATGCCGTGTAGCTTCATCACATCACATTATGTGATTGAGTTGTAGGGGAACAAGATATGCAGAACATCAAGGAGAATGTTTCCACCTATTGTCCTAATTTTAGGGATATGTAATGACATTCAAATGTCTTTTGTTGCAACTTCATTCGTTGGCTATATCCCGTATCACACATGTTGCACTGTACAAAATCTGGAATCCATGATGTTACAACTCTGATTACAGCTCAACAAGAGGTGTTGAGGATGGGAAAGAATAGTAGAAAGATAGGGACAGCTTGGGCCGTCCCAGAAATGTAAACAATTTACAAAATGGTGCAGAGGCTCATGACGGAGATTGATTCTAACAAAATGCCCCACCAAAAGTCATAATTCTCTCAGGCTGCGGGGTCCACATAGCGCGCAAGTCCCTCCTTCAGAGGTTGCTTCGCTCCCCCCAGGAGGGAATTAGCCAAGTTAGCCTGTTCCTAGACTTACCAATACCAGCAGCTCATTTACAGATTCTTTCGAGGATGCCACTGCAAGACACGTTGTGATGTGCCCGTTGTTACATCAAAATATGTCTTTATTTCTAAATCCATATTTTCACATGTTGTCAGTTTGTTTGGTCTCACATATTTTCTATATCTATAGCTTATTATGTGTTTGGTTTCTCATCAACCCAAGTATGTATTTACAAATCATATATATAGCCTACTCTTTCTTCAAAATATATTTCCCTTGGGGGAGTTTTCTTCATCCTACTCAGATATTAGGATTCATAGCTCTACAGGTTATGAGCCCGCGCTGTGACCAGCGGGATATCTTTCAGTTTTAAAGTTCCACCCTTCTGTGGACAAGCTTGTGGATCTTTCTTTCATCCTTCCGTGAAACATCCCTTCCCCCTCTGTCAAATCATCCACCCTTCCGTGGCTCATCGACAAGGATATTTATGGTTAACACGCGATCCGACCGGCCTGACCTTATTCATCCGGATTTCTCCGCTAGAGTTACACCACCCCGTAGAACCCTCAATTCCATTCCTGAAGAGTCTTTTGACTCGAACCCTTTTGTATTGGCCGATTCCTTGCTCTCTTCCGCATCATCCAATACCATGTCAGGCGAACGGTCCAACGTTCCTTTCCCCTCATCTTCCGCCGACCACACCATCTCCGACCAGGCCCTCGCCAAGAACTCAAACCAGATAGCCGGTGATCCTCAGCCTCCAGAATCTTTAGATGCGATCATCGCTTGAGAATTGGAAAAGACGGGTCTATCTGGGATTGATGACAATCTTCTCAAGGTGCTTCTCATCCGAAATCTGTCCAACAACAATCAGACGATGGCCGCCGCCTCAAACTCTTTGGTCTCCAGTCAGCTTCAATGGCACCAACTCGGGCAACAAATCTCTCCTCAGCTCACTTTGGACGGAACGAATTTCCCGTTATGGTTGGCAGCGGTTATCAACACCGTCAGAAGCATCACTCAGAACGTCAAGTTTTTCGACACCGACTCATCGGCAACCAATCCAGCAACGTCAAATGGAGTCCTGGCCCTTCTTCAACATTCGATTGACCCGGCGCTACGCTCCTCCCTCAACGGGTTGACTGCGTATGGGGCCTACCAATCTTTGAAAGGGCGTTTCGCAGGTACTTCCTGGTCTCTCATCCTGAGTCGATGGTCCGACATCGCACAGGCCCCAGATGCATCGGACTCGCTATCGTCCAGCTATGAGGCTCTGAAGCGGAGCTGGATTGATCTGGATGAGAGACTGGGGGGTTTGACAGTAGATAAGTGTCTAGCTGTCTCCTTCCATTCCGTCGCACATCGATACCAGCAGACCATGGCTGATTGCGTCGATTCCCGGATTGCAATCAAACCGGATCACATCGTCACCTCGGAGGAAATTTTGCACATGGCGACTCGGCTGCATCAGTCGGCTTTGGTTTCAGGGACGGCATCGGCAATGGCCATCTCGTCAACTCATGGTCGCGGTTCTCACTCCGGGCCACATCGTGGCGGGCGCGGTCGAGGAGGTTTCCGTGGATCTCGCGGTTTGTCTTGACAACAGTCTCAACGAAGTCATGACCCCCACAACTCGACCACTCCGCCCCCAGACAATTGGGCGACGCAATATCTCACGGCCGAGTTTCCATGTCACTTCTGCTGGGAATGGGGACACTGGACCCCAGACTGCCCTCGAGTCAAGAACCGTCTTCCGCCGCTGGAGGATCCAAGAAAGAAGAACCCGTCATGGCGACCAACCAAGTCAAGCGTTCTATCTGGTCGACTTGTGTCTAAGTCTGCAGAACTGGCGTCTATCTCAGCTCCTCCCGAGAACCCTGACGATCCTCTTTGCAACACTGGGGCCACCCATCATGTAACGTCCCACGCATCTTTTTTTACCAATCTTTGGCCCGCTAATCTGCGGTTGCGTGTTGCCTCTCAAGACCGCATTTCCGTAGACGGTATTGGCGACGCAGTTGTCCCGACTTGTTTTGGGGACCTGCATTTAAAGGACGTGTTGCTTGTGCCGAAAATTTGTGGGACAGTGACATCAATTGGGTATTTCGACAAATGGGACGGTCATATCGACTTCGACGGCGGTGTTTTCATTCTCAATCAGCAAGATACTTGTTTCTATACGTACATGAATCACTACAGATGGTTTCTTCCTTCCCCAACCTCCTCGGCTTCCCTGAAGTCCTGTTATTTTTCTCCTCAGCTATCTTCTCTGTCTGCATCCAACCTTTGGCATGATCGGCTAGGCCATATCGCCGTCCGTTTTTTCAACCAAACAATAAATCGGCAATGTGTACATGGGATTCCTCTGAAAAAATTGTCTCTCCCAAAGTCAAAATGTCATTCCTGTTCTCTTGCGAAAAGCACTCATACACCTGTCCAGTCCCCTTCGCGCGAGGTCGCTGATGCCCCCGGCAATATCATTGCCATTGATCTTTTTGGTCCATTTCCTGAGGCCCTTGACGGGAGCACATACGGTTTGGTATTACACGACGTTTTTTCTCGCATGACCTCGGTTGTTGGCCTGAAAAGCAAGGCTGCGGCAGGCAAGGCGGTATCTGATTGGATCCTTGATTTTAACCGGCTAACCCCTCATCGTGTGAAGACCATCCAATCCGACAATGCGGGAGAATTGACTTCAATCAAGTTTAACAAGTTTCTTAAGGAGCATGACATCGGCCACGAATTGAGCGTTCCCTATGAACATCACCAGAACGGCAGTGTTGAACGGACCAATCGCACTCTCCTGGACATGGCACAAACTTTCATCATTCACGCTAAGTTACCAAATTCTCTATGGTTCCTGGCAATGAAACAGGCTGCTTACATTTTCAATCGCGTGGTTCACACTGGAGCCAAGAAGTCTCCCTACGAGCTTTCTATGGGAAAGCAGCCCTTGTTGGACATGGTTCGTGTTTTTGGTTGTCGAGCTTATCTCCACGATATCAATTACCCAGAGCAGTTTGTCCCGAGGTCGACGGCTCTGATCCATATAGGCGTACTAGATGACTCGCACGGATGGCTGCTCTGGAACCCAAATTCCAAAAAGCTTGAGCGTGGCGCCTCGGTCATTTTTCATGAGGACGACCTACCCTTGCAATTAACCAATTCTGGATCGGTAAATGCCATCCTCAACTCTATCCGTGTCGACCGTCTTGGAGATTTCAGTCAGCTACGCGAGCTCGATTTCCAGGATGCGTGTTTAGAATCAGTGGTCTCTGAGTCCCCTTTTCTCTCCGACGCGCTGTGAGCCTGAGTCTCTATAGTGACAGCAGGACACAAGAAATGGGGGACAACAGTTTGATTTCTTGGGATAAAGAAAATACAACTGTAAGAGAAAAAGAGAAAGAGAGAGAAAGAAACCAAGCAGGATAAGATAGAAGAGAAGTACTAGGTTATTCTAGTGGGAATGCACGTCCACTGGCAATGCTACTCTTCAGAAGAGTGCTGCTACTCTGTGCTAGAAGTGCTACAGCTTCCTCTCAGGAGGGTATCTGGATTAGATAAGTTTAATCCAGCCACAGTTTTTTAGACTTCTCTCTGGACAGTCAAGGTTCTTAATGGGAAACCTGAGGGACAGCCCTGCAACCTAGATTTTGAGGCAAAGGCCAAGTGATTATAAGGGACAGCCCTGTGATCAAGATAGAGGCAAAGGCCTGTAGAATTGAAGGGACAGTCCTGTGATCAAGATAGAGGCAAAGGCCTGTAGAATTGGAGGGACAGCCCTGTGATCAAGGAGGAGGCAAAGCAAGAAGAAAAGGCAGATCAAGCAAGACACAGAGTTGTACCTCTGAGATAATCAAGGTTCAGTGAAAGAGGTTACTTACTGTCAATATCCTAGGCGCCTGTGACGGTAGGTATACTGGGAGTAGAGTAGGCTCTTTGGTGGTGATCCTGGGGTTATCTGGGTGGTGGTTCTGGTGTGCTGAAGTCTGTGGATCCGCCTCAGGCAAGGGGGATTCTGACTACGAAAATTTTCACAGTTTGCTTATGTAATTTACATATGTACATGTGGTTTGGCGCGCCAGGTAGTGCTGACACGTCACAACTGCGCAAGCGCGCCACAACTCAGTAACTCAGGGAAGGAGTATAGTTACAATGAATTGATAAGTTGTAACTAGGGTCAAAATTGCATGAGGAAACAGAATCTGAAGTCAAAACAAGGTTATCTCTTAAGATGAAAAAGATATAAAGTAATTTATATGTAACAAAGGTAGAACAGGCAGCTTTTAGGTCAGCTGTGATGACTCTAAGGCTGACACGCGCCTTACACATATCATCAAGCAATCAACTCGACTCTTCGAGCCGAATGGAAAGCTGCGATAGATGCAGAAGTTGGTATGATGGTCGATCTCCGAGTCTGGGAGGAGGTTCCCGAGTCTGAGGCGAGGGACATACTTACGTGCAGATGGGTTTTCGCATTGAAACAAACCCAGGAAGGCGAGATATCGAAATTCAAGGCGCGCATTGTAGCTCAGGGTTTCAAGCAAATTCACGGCCGCAATTTCGGCGAGACATTTGCTCCTACTCCAACATTCCCGACGTTCAGGATTCTCCTAGCGATGGCATCCCGTTTGGGATGGCCGGTAGCTTCTTTTGATGTCAAGAGCGCATTTTTACACAGCAACATTGACCATGATGTTTTCATCCAACCTCCACCAGGTGTTTCAGCGAAACCTGGATGCGTCCTCAAGCTCCGCAAGGCACTATACGGAACACGCCAAGCCGCTTGTTGTTGGTGGCTCCACTTGAAGACGCAGCTTGAAAAAGTCGGTTTCTTTCCAACCATGGAAGATCAGTCAACCTATGTGTACCGCTCAGGGAGCGACATGGCTTTCCTGTGGGTTCACGTTGATGATGGCCTTTTCACGGCAAGCTTGAAACCTCTTCTGGAGACGCTCAAGTCCCGGTTATCTTCAGTTCTCAACCTCAAATGGGACGCATCTCTTTCAAGCATTGTTGGTCTTCGCGTGCGAGAAGTCGCCGGGGGTTTCACCATCGATCAGCCCATGCTGGTTGACAAAATCATCAATTTTCAGCTTTCCGCCATATGCACCCGCACTCCTATTTCTTCGACTGATCTGGAATCCAACCCGTCCAACGGATCAATGGACATTGACTATCTGTCCAGAATTGGCTGTCTCATTTATCTTGCAATGGGCTCCCGACCCGACATCGCATTTGCCGTAAATTTCTTGGCGCGGTTCTCTATGGCCCCGGATTCTTCTCACTGGGCAGCGCTAGACCATCTGATCTCCTATGTTTGTTACAGTGCCAAGTTGGCGCTACCGATAGTGGCCTCCAAGCCTTTCTCTGACGGTGTTGTTACCTACGTTGACGCAAACTGGGGAGGCGAGGCTTCCCGGTCCGTACATGGTTTCATCTCTACGGTCTGGGGCGCGCCGGTTTCCTGGTCATCCAAACGACAGACATGTGTGGCACGTTCTACGTGTCAGGCCGAGTACATGGCGCTATCTTTCGCCTCTAAAGATGCTTGCACTATCTCGGCCACTCTATCTCATTTTTTTGAGCTGCCGCCCCCACTCGTACTCTGTGACAACAAAGCCGCCGTCCAAATCAGCTTGGATTGCCAAACCAGAAAGGAACATTGGCACGTCGACCGTGAATTCCACGTCATCAACGAACTCCTCTACACCAAGAAAGTCCGCCTTGAGTGGATCTCAACAAATGATCAACTAGCTGATATCTTCACCAAGGCGCTTGGGTGGCGAAAGGTGTCTGAGTTTCTGGCAGGAGTAGGATTGCGTGGGCAATCCAAAATGATGGCAAGTACAGGGGGGACAGTATGCGCTGGCGGCAATGAACATGCGCCCCCCGCATCTGTTCGTCTCCCTCCACGAATCCCACACAATAATCCCGGATGATTGGTTCTACGGATGCTAACCATTAATACTTTATGTCACACAGTTTTCCATCTCGATGGCGATTTTTCAAGACTTAATTCCACCATTCCCATTGACTTTCTTCCTTGTCTCTTCTTTTTCTCATTGTTTCTTTTTCATTTTCTATTCTACCCCAATTTCTTGTTCTACGTTAATTAATTATTGTCATTGTTTCTGTTCTTTTCCTTTATTTTCTTTCTTTTTTTTTTTTTGGTTTTTGGTTGCTGAGGGGGGGAGTGTTACATCAAAATATGTCTTTATTTCTAAATCCATATTTTCACATGTTGTCAGTTTGTTTGGTCTCACATATTTTCTATATCTATAGCTTATTATGTGTTTGGTTTCTCATCAACCCAAGTATGTATTTACAAATCATATATATAGCCTACTCTTTCTTCGAAATATATTTCCCTTGGGGGAGTTTTCTTCATCCTACTCAGATATTAGGATTCATAGCTCTACACCCGTAAGAGCATCCGCATCGGTGCGGGTGTAACTCGAGGAGTAACAGATCTGCTTACTCCCGGATTAGCGCTAGTCCCGGCTGGCAACCGCATTGGTGCGGGATAAAAAGCTGTGTAAGTACGTGGTATGCACCTACAGCTTATGTAAGCTGTGTTTGGTGCATACTTTTGGGTGGGGAGCAGTGTCTGCATGCATGTGAATATGCATGCAGCACTTACTCCCAGGATTAGCGAGGAGTAACTTTACTCCCGCTTGCTCCAAATCGTACTCCCGGGAGGAGTTTAGTCCGATTAAATCGGACCCGATGCGGTTGCCGAGGAGGATTAGTTACGCTAATCTTCCCTTAATCCGCAACCAATGCGGATGCTCTAAGGTGTTGCTGGTTGCACAGAGGCACATGCAGTGTAACTGAGTTGTGTACACGCGAGAGCTTAATAAAGCCCTTCAAACGGAGGGGGTGGGACATGTTGGCAATTCCGAGTTCCCTCGTGTCCCTCGAGCTCCTCCGAGGGCCAGATCTGCCTCTATTTTCCATCTCGGCCCAGCCCAGACACGCAGGGGTTTACAGAGGGATGGGCGATGGCCAAGACAAGTGGGAGGGACCGCCGACTAGAGCAGAGCGTCGGCCGGCGGTTTCGACTGCGCTCGGCTTGAGGATGGCGGGTTTCTGCCAGGCCGCAAGCTGGTGTGCAGATTTATGTACTGCTTACGTAACGAGGTGTATTTAGTCTTTTTTAAGTTTGAGAGTGTCTGGCTTTTTCTAGGATTCCAGCCCCAGCCTCCTCTCTCTCTCTCTCTGCCCACCAACCTCGTTCCTTTATTACCTCCACGAAAAAGAAGCCCCGCCAACCAAAAAAAAAAACACCACAGCCCAGCCAGCATGACCAGCACCGCCGACCCCACATCGCCAGCAGCAGCAGCCGAAAGCACGACCAACGAACCATCAGCCGAGGTAAGCGACCCGCCGAACACCCACTGGCTGGCTGGCCCACTGACTTGTGACTCTGACTCCGCTGCCCAGGCCATCGCTGCCCTCATCACCCAGAGCGCACCCCCACCCGACACGCTCAAGCGGACGCCCTCAGCGAACGCCGACCCGCCCCAGCCATCGCCAGCCGCCGCCGACGGACACGCCGCCCGGGCCCACCCACACGCCACGGCCGTCCCCGAGGAGCCGGCGACGGCCAGCCGGGAAGGCACCTACCATACCATCGCCACCACCGCCGACCAGACACTCGTCGACACCAACGACTCCTCCACCCACGTCGCTTCCGATCACCTCAAGCCGCTCGCCGCCCCTCCAGCCGACCCTCTGCTCGTCCCCACATCCTCTGACCCAATGAGCCACACAACCACGCCCACCGATACGACCCCAGCGGCCTCCAAGCCCAGCGCTCCGGCCACAACCACCACTACCACCCCCACTAGTCCATCTCCACGTCCGGCCCCCGCCTCCAACCCGCCCGTCTCCCAAGCGGGGCCATCCGCAACAGCCCCGCCACCAGCCGGCCGCCAGGCCAAGACGCCCACACGCAAGAAGCTGATCCGATTCCTCTTGCCCTGTTTCCATCCCACCGCGCACGATGAGCACTCGACAACGGTCTCCAAATTCGCCCGGCGTCCGAGCCAGGAGGCTCCCGCGCGGGAGATGGCCGAGCGCGCAGGAGCGTCGGCGGCAGCAGCGGGGACGAGCGGCTCGTTGCAGCCGTCCTCAGGCACGACGACCCGACGGTCGCCGATCGTGCTTGCGAAGCAACATTTGCGCAAGGGGAAGCCCGCCAACGCGAGTCCGCGCAGCTCGACGAACCTAGCGCGCCGGAGTCCGTCGAGCCAATGCATGCCGACGCCGGTCTCGGACACGGTGACTCCAGCGGGCGCGGCGGCGGCGACGTCGGCGGCGAATGCGCATGGCGGGGCGGGAGTCCAAGTGCCGATGGCGGAGACGGAGGGCATGCTGAGCGGGGCGGTGGTCCCGCCTGGCAAGGACACCGTCGCGCTCCGGAAGTCCGCCTCGGCGCTCAGACTCGGCGCCCGCAACCAGGCCGAGCCGCTCGTCTCCTCCTCGGCCCCCCTGCTTCCCGCCGACAAGACCGAGTCCGACGAGGCTAGCATGGGCCCTGACGATCCCCAAGGCTACCAGGACATCGAGGACTCGGAGGACGACGAGGAGGACCGGATCGTCGCTATGGGCGGCATGGGCATCCCCCGCGCCCCCAACGGCTCGCCCAGACCGCTCCTTGCCCCGCTCGACGCTAGTCTGCTCGGACGGAAGTGTCTGGTGCTCGACCTGGACGAAACGCTGGTCCATTCGAGCTTCAAAGTCAGCCCCTCAGCCCTCCCGTCCCTCTCCACCGATCTATTCACACATTTTTTTTTTTTTTTTATGCAGGTGATCCCTCAGTCGGACTTCGTCGTCCCCGTCGAGATCGAAAACTCGGTCCATAACGTCCATGTCATCAAGAGGCCAGGGGTGGACGAGTTCATGCGCAAGATGGGCGAGATCTACGAGGTGGTCGTCTTCACGGCCTCGTTGTCCAAGTACGCCGACCCGGTCTTGGACATGCTCGACATCCACCATGTCGTCAAACACCGGCTCTTCCGTGAGAGCTGCTACAACCACAAGGGCAACTACGTCAAGGTCCGTCTTCCTTCCTTCCTCCGCCCCCTTCCTCATCTGATCCTCATCATCGTCCTCTTTTTTTCGTGTAGGACTTGTCGCAACTCGGAAGACCGATCGCAGATACCATCATCATCGACAACTCTCCCGCCTCTTACGTCTTCCATCCGAACAACGCCGTCCCTGTATCCTCATGGTTCAACGACCCCCACGATACCGAGTCTGTCCCCCATCCATCCTCTTTCCTGTTCAACTCACACTCATGCTGACTTCTTCACGCTTGCGTAGGTTGACTGACTTGGCCGCTTTCTTGACCGACATCGCTAACGTTCCTGACGTCCGTGGAATCCTTGATCCTAGACTTTGAGATCACTTTTCCTGCCCTCTCTCTTTCTCTTCGTCTTCTCCCACATTTTCCTCTCGCTCTCCCGCTTTCTCTCTCTCTCTCTCTCTCTCTCCAGCGAACGAATCCCTTGTCTTTTGCTTTTTTGTCGTTTGCCTATTATTTGAAATATAGTTATAGTATATTTATTATTTTGCGATTTTGTGTGTTTTTGTTTATTGGAATTGCATCCCTCTTTGTCTTCTCTCTCTCTCTCTCTTGATCCTACTCCTCTTTCTTCTCCCGCTCTCTACATTATCTCTACTAGTAGTAGTTCGTAGTCATCCTCATCAATCAATCAATAAATCAAATAAACATTCAATCCAATCAACCGATCAATCGTCTTTATCTATCTTTCTTGACCTTCTTTGATCCCGATCTCTCTCTCGTTACCCACCTTCCTTTTACTTCTTGCTTCACAATAATCTGATCGCCGATTAATTCCATCTTTTTTTATGAATAGTAATCGTATTTGTCTCCTCTCTGACACATCCATACACGCACTACTCTCCCTCGACTAATCTACTCTCCTCTCTCTCTCTGAATCTTGTTTTCATTGCTTCTCTCACATTCATGTTCGTCATAATCTCCGTTTTTTGGCCGGTTTGTTTTTCTCAGTCTCTCGTTCATTCTACTACTGCTTGGTCCTGCTTTCTTCTTTTTTGAAACAATAAAAAGCCTCCTTCACCCCCCTCTTAATAAATACAAAACAAAATTACTGACTCCCACAACTCCTTCCCAAGAGAAAACATAATCATGCAAAACAATGTGTAGTTAGAGGAAACATCAAACTGAAGATGAAGATTGAGTATGTAGACACCATCTGGATTCCATGCCTTTCTTTGTGCGGATACATAGCAGATCCACTCATAACTTTTTCTCTGAATGCTTTCTAAACCAGAGACGTCTTGGTTGTAACCCAGGTGCTACATACGGACTTACACGTCGCCACAACATGTCTGCATGTCCCTGCATGTCCTCATCCAGGAACACGTGCGGGATTCATTCTCACCGCAATCTAAAATTACCATCTCCGACCGGCCATACTCCAACACGTCTCATCTTGCAGCCGTGGAGCGTTGAGGAGGCGCCGTTGGTAATGATGTGAGAAGTTTTGAGAGCCCGGAAGAATCGACGAATTGCACTTGGAGCTGTACAAGCTTATCGATCGTAACTTCGACCGCCGGGCATGAGACGCTCACACGATCATGTGGAGAGGGTCGATTTGATTACCAGTCTCAAGGGGAGACTTGTCCCAACTCTTCATGGGGTTTGTCTCAATCCTCTTGGCCCTTCATGATACACTGGATTTATACGCCCTACATAAATATGTACCTCAACTGTGGTACAGGTTTATAATGGGTACAATTACGTCTGGTGTCATCAGACTTGTCGCGGAACCAGAATCAAGTTAATGGGTCGCATATGTGGTCGCCAGAGTCGTCTACATACACCACGGCTGCAACCTAACGTTTTGAAGAAAGCCACTTCAAAACTTTTGGAACTCAATTGCAGACGACGTGCAGTCATAGGTTTTTTGAAACGTACTTGAAAACGCTCCGTGAGAAACCCGAGACCAATTTATTTACCTTAAAAAGTTTCCAAAACCATGCTTTAACCTGGAAACGTTACAACTTGGCCTCAAGAAACTTTTCTTGCAGCCATGGTGTATTTATAGTCGCCCCGCTGCCACTCTTCATCCCTCATCAGCATCGACATCTGAGACTGATCAGACGCGCTTCTTAATCATCAGGTGAGTGTGTTATCAGCATTAGAGACCGGAGACCGAGAGTATGCACCTATTCCAAGCTGATATGGGCAACGCACTTCTTTATCCTCAGCGTTGCCATTAGTCAAACGCCCTCGTCTGCTTGGTTGAGCTCCATTCATCAGTTCAAAAAGTGCGATACACCAGTCCAAGTCGCGTCGAAGTCACTGCTACCATGAACCTGCGCTGCGTTGCCTTGATCCTTACGATGGCCGCTATCCTACCAGAAATGGCCCGCGCCACCTTAAGTGAATGTCCCACTTGTCACCTACCAGTGTTAACCCCTCCCACAATTGAGAAGGCTGGCGGCGAAACAACCCACATCACAGTTGAACGATACTATGAAGGGAGATTGCGCCGGGAAAAAATTATACATACGGGTGCTCCACGCAACAAGCAGGGTCACGGCGAAACAACAAATAGCAAATCCACAACTAATACTCCTGAGACGCCCGATTCGTCCAAGCAATAGGTTACCACATCGTCATTATACCTTCACTCAAGATGGGTTGCCAGCAAAACACCCGTTCACGTTAATCGCAATGTACATACAAGTTACAACGCCCTCCACACAACACATCTTGTTTCTTAATTCTTGCGTGCACGACATGTTAAGATCTTGCCAGTATTTGAACCAATAATGTGACCACACAAGTTTTGCTTTGAAGAGCTGAGATATCAGGATATGGCAAGAATGAGATGGTACCTCCCCCAGGGGGAAATATACTTTGTTATGTAGACATCACTGTTTACAGGCCAAATACATGTACATATTCTGGTTGGTCAGAAACCAAAACCCATAAGAAGCATGTGAAATGTGTGAAATCAATGGCACATGAAATTGTGTGTCATAACACACTTGAGCTGCATCTTCTGACCCTTACCACTGGCAGTCACTATGGCGTTGCTTGTTTTCTTCACCAAGATGGTTGGACCGGGTCAATTTTTTTTGGTAGATCCAGGCAAATCACATATATTTTGTGCCTATCAGTTCACAGGTGTCAGAGACCACTCAAAGACATCATCCTCCAGAAAATGGTTTGGAGTAGACTTCAGCAAAAACCAAGTTCAGATTCTGAACCAGAGCTGGTTGTTGACACCTCTGGCACATCTCTGTGGTGAATGGAGGCTGCCCTCTGCCCAAACAAAGGGGCCAACCAAGTACCCAATTTTTACACAAGCTGTAGGGAACATGAAGGCTGTGGGATAACCCAGCCAGAATTTAAGCTTGCAAGTTAGAATAAATCCATAAAGCAAAATAATCAAAATGGTCAAGACAATAAAAATCTTGAGGATCACTGATCACACCTGATGGGGCTACATATTAGAGCATATTTACTCCTTGAAGGCACACTTGCGGGAGACATTCTTCAGGAGTGTGTTTCAGCCAGATATTAGGGGGTTACATGATAAGGAAACCTGGGAAGGAGTTCAAGCGCTTGCAATTATTGTTATGTATGAGGTTTCTTGGGGCAATTTCTTGCTTGAATTGAGGCTAAATTATAAGCCAGTACGTCCCCCGCAAGTAAGCAAATTTTGTGCCGCAGGAAGTGGGAATTCTGATGCTGAAGCCTCCTATTGACATTGAAACATGCCAAACATGTGCCCGCACAGCCAATCCTCACGCAACTTCAAGCTCAGATTTTGACAAAGTCACAATTTGTTGCCACTTCTCCTCTCAATCACCCCCTCAGAGCATCCATATTGTTTGCAGATTAAGGGAGGATGGGCACTACTAATCCTCCTTGGCAACCACATTGGTTCCAATTTAATCAGACTAAATAGTAAACTCCTCCTGGGAGTACAATTGGAACTAAGTCGGAGTAATTGCCAATCCTGGGGTTAAGTGTTGCATGCATCCAGATACTCATCCCCACCCAAAAGTATGGACCAAAAACATCTTAAATAAGCTGTAGGTGCCATATTTAGCCATCCTTTTAGCCCAAAACAATGCGGACGCCCTCAGCACTTTAGGTCCTGTGTGGATATTTAAAAGAAATTTTGTTGTTGAACGGAGTTGATCAAAGTTGTTTGACTTTTTTGAAATCAACTGAAGTCGTTTGAATTTTTTGAATTCAATCATCTCTTAAATGGCTTCCAGAATGAAATTTTTGGCATGTTGATAGTTGGCTGACACACCCTTGAAGGATGTGACCCACAAGTGCGGTGACTATTCCTGTGTTTGCAGAAGGAAAAATTCAAACTAATTTTATGTTTACTTAAAAAACAGCTCAAGATAAAGTAAAATAGACATCATAAATGAAATTAAAAGGCCAAAACAACCGCTAGTCACTCACTGGAACCACCCTCATATATCTAATGGATCAGAAGATAAACAAATCACATATTTCACGCACCAGTGTGGAACAGTTTCACACACAAACTCAACTCTTGGCTAACATACTTGGCATATTGGATATGATACATAAACTACTTTGGTTCTTTTATTTACCTGCTTTTAATTCTCCACCCCCTATTTTCCACATGCATATATTTGATTCTGGTAAATCCTTGTATGGATATATATGATTCTGTTTTGCATATCAAATGGACACATTGGAGATAGTCCAGCCAAATTCCCTCATTCCTAGTTCCCCACCAGAAAATATGCCTCAAAGCCTGTTCCCCTGGAGCTAAATTCCCTCACCATTTTCTATAGAAGGAGGCCTCTGCCTGCCAGTTGTATCCCCTCATCCCATCAGGGGACATTCTCCTTCAGATCATACCACTCAGCAGTCTACAGTCTATCATCACATATCACATTGTATCATACTATACAAAACGGTGTAACAGCTATTAGTCCACATCACCACTCAGTCACACATCACTTTCACACTTCATTGCAATACATATCACCACTCAGTTCACATATCCTTCACTAATAACCCAGTCCCCAGTTCCACTCCTGGTTGAGCTTAGCTCCTTCTCTCTCACACAACCTCTCAATTTTGAAACTTATATACCCCTGGCTCCAGGAAATATGTTCAAGGTGCACAAAGCAGATTTTTCAAAGCTTTCACTGGGGCCATGATGTTGGGTCAACAAACCCTGCAGTTCCTAAGAAGAAAACCATTTTATGTGGCAGGGATATACTCTTAATTGTGTGCAGAAGATAACAGAATGTAGATGGATTGGACTATGTATATTTTTTTTTCCTCTTCTAACCTATGGGGGCAGTATATGCTGATTTTTAAATTGCAAGTGAAAATGTTGTTAGAATGATCTTTTCTTGGAAAGTTCCCCTCAAGAAAAAAATTGAACTTTTCCAAAATCATGCATAAGAAACCAAAGCTTGGTGAGTATACCCTGCAGCAGGGCAGGTATACTCACCAGGGCCCCTGCTATTTCTGAAATGGGTTATTCCTCATCTGAGACAATCAGTTACTTTATTGAACCTTATCAGTTGATTAATCCAGAAGTAGGTGCAGTACCCCATGGAAAATGTTTGCCAAGGATGATTCCTTACCAGAAAGTCCAAGCTTTGAATCCCTGCGCTTCCAGGCTATTTCTTTTCTGAAAACAACTTGAAAGCAATCCATACATTTGAAAATAAAATCACATATAGACCCACAGCTAATAATCTTTGTTGGTAGTAACATGCCATTGTAACAGGGTCTTTTTTTGAGGTGCTTAATCTCAAGTACAATGTCATCACTTACATAACACAATAACAAGAAATCAAAGGCTGTTTTAGCCCTAAAATTTAAAATTTATCTGATGCTCCTTGTGCTCCAATAAAAAAACAAAAATAGGAAAAAATACAATACATTAGTGCAATAGTTATTAAATCAATATTAAGAGTAACATTAACATTAAAAACTAAGAGCATTCACATTTGTTGGGTCAACTTGCCATTTTCTGGCAACACACAGAATTATTAATCAGATTGGTGCAGGCTAACTCTGGGTCAGCAAACCTCAGGCTTGATATTAGGCTAAGGTCAGCTAAGTATAGATAGCCTTAGCCTGCAATCCAACCTCAGGTTAACTTAACCTGAAAATTTAGCCAAAAAATGTGAATTCTCTAAGCCTTTTTTGGCACCTATATAATCCACACAGTGATATATGAGGATTGATGATGTATCACCATAGATCTGACACTGCCTCTGCTGGTAAAAGATGATTTAACTACTCCAGAAATGTTTTTATTTACTTGTACCTGTGCCTGCCAGAAGTAATCCCCCCCCCGGAGTTGTTTTATCTTGATGCAGAAAGATAAGTTGGAATGTCATATTTGTTGGATCAGTGAGCCTGGAATTTGTCGAGTATTTTGAAGAATTCTGCAATAATTGATGTTTTACTATATTCCGGCCGCTGCAGCGTCCTGTTAAACCAATTTCCAGGGGACCTGTATCCCGTCACCACCTGGAAAACTGGTTTGGCACAAACTAAATCTGGATCTACAGAGGTTGCAGAATCCACTGGAAATCCTCCAGATTATTGCTGTGAGTTTTGAGTCTGCAGATGTGTGTACAAATATGCAAGAAATGCAAGTCGGGTCCTGGATGTGAGGGATCAATTGGTTAGGTTCTGAAACTCGGGATTGCAATGCCAGCTCACGTCATCTTGGCCTTTGAATGCTGGCCCCATCTTTTTCAAATTTCTCTGTAGGTCATGGGCACTACAAAAATGCCTTTCAAATTCAGCTAATAGACGTCTCATTTTCACATCCTGACAGAAGTTATCCAAGTCACACCCGCTGGCGAAGCCGCCCCGCGCGGTGCCCAGACCATCGAGGGCTTAATTACTTTGCCCGAGCCATGACCAAGCTGCTGACCGCCGGTACAATGCATTTGTAAAACACCAACCCAGCCTCCGCTGTAAAAAATTCACCTGCCATCAATTACAATCAACATCTGCCCATCGTAACCGGGAAATCCAAACGATGTCGCAGGAGAAACGCAAGATTTGCCGCGGAAGAAAGGAAGTCACAAGAGTTTCATATCACTAAGACCAAAAGATATGAAACTCACCTCAGTTTATCTTCCCTAGACGAATCAGCATGTTACTCAGGTAGGGAGCGCGCCGAAGCCACGCGAACCGGATAACCCAGGGCTGAGATCGATCGTGACTATTTGAGGAGCAGCAATTGTCAGCCAGAACCAGGGAACCAGGATAACAGTCAGCAGTGCTCAACCAGCTCCATCGCCCACGAGCCACATGATCACATCATCACCATTAGCCACTCACCTCAGTCAAAAGAACCTCGTGTCAGTCCTCTCAGGTGCCAGCTGATGAGATGCAAGACACATACTGATCTAGCAATATGTTGTGCCAACGGACACCCAAGCAGCCAGTGTAATTAAGACAAGTGGACTCTTCTCTGACCCAGAAGTGCATAACTGTTCACTTTCAGAGAAGCCTGTGGTGTGAGTGACACACCCTCAACATACATAATTTGGATCAACCTCGTCTCTATTATGATTCTAGATCTCAGATCTCCATCTCCTTTTCTATTTGTCACACTCAAATCAGCGCAGTCTCATCAGCCCGGCGACTTGCACACTGATAGCCCCGCTTTCAGGTAAAACTCAGTTTCTACCTGTTAGAATTATGTTGCCTTGTATTGTGAATATTCTTCTCTTTAAAAGAAAATACTGATGGTTGAATCTCTTTGTTGCTTCAAAATTTACATCAATTAGTCATTCACCTCTTTCCTGCTTTCGAATCCCATTTGGCCATGCCGGAATTCCCAAGAGTCTTCCACCACAAAAACCACAGAGGACGTAGACTAACCCTAACCAAAAATACGGCAGTCAAGATGCTCCTTTTGACGCTCGCCTCGCTCATCTACCTCGTACCTGTCTGCCTATCGGTGTATTCAAGTTCGATTACAATCGAAGCTCCCGCGACCTGTGTGGTATGCGGCTCACAAGCAACAACATACAAATTTGAACAGTCATGCGGAGTACGCTTGATATGCACCCACGGGTTGGAGCTTCGTGCTACCTGTGCAAACAAAAAAGTTCGATATGCCGTCTTCTGCAAGAATCCAAGATGTTCTTGGTTTTGGGAGTATCCTCCGGTGGAGAAATGTACAAACGAACTTCACCTTGGCTTCTGTGAAAAAAGTCAAATAAATCAACACAATGGATGAGGGCACTCCCCAACCGCCCATATGTCATCTAGCTAACAACGTTGGAATTTTGTTGTGGCCTCTCTTTACCCTTATTCATGTCATTTTTCTATCTTGTGGTACTCTTTAATTTCACAATGCCACTTATCATATATTCATTCAAACTCTGCCCTCAGAACCTGCTCAACTTATGTTTAGACTATTTAAGATGCTCCTGTTTAACATTGGTTCAACCTGAGCTGAACAAATGAAGTATAAATGGAGGCAATTACTTTGTATTTATATTTGATTGGTTCCACTCAACCCTTGTATTGATATGTCATTGGTCAGCTTACCCAACCCAAGCCTTTTAAAACCAGTTTTTCACCAACAAATATCACTTGTTTTTACCCTGTGCCAAAAAAATGGGGACCCAATGTATATTTTCCTACATATGCTTATGTTTTTTTTTTTTGGATTACGGAGCCTAACTAACTTATGTGCCTTGTTCAGGTTTTGTAGGGTTTAAAGCATGATTCTGACAGCAAAATTTGAATGCAAGGAGAATCATAAGCAGTGAGAATGTTTGAAGAAGCAACCCCATCTGTGAAGTTTCAAGCAGGTGTAGAGTGAGGCAATCAACTGGCTTGTAGTGGAAAAGGAAGTAAAAACATACTTAAATTGACTCTTGACCTGGAGACTGAGTGTTGAATCAGTTTGATGTATATCTTTTCATCTCTTGCAGACCAAACACTCTAGCTTAACAAAGCCACTGAACAGAGGCTCCAGGAGACCCACAGGGAGATTTCTCTATAGGAGAGGCTTATGAGTTATCATTAAATTTGACCAGTAGCAGAAAGTAACAGCAAATGATAAAAAATGGAATAGACAGAATTGCAAGTTCTGTCCTTGTGAAGCATTCTAGCCACTCATCTTTCTATAAGCTGTAGCAAGAAGAATGAATCCTGGATTCACAACCTGGTAGATCCTCATTTGGAAAACTTAAACATTATTCATTTTTGGAAAAAAATGTTGCAGGTAAACTGATGGTGCAAATTGTAGGGACAGTGCTGCAGCATGAGGTACACCTGAAGGGGACCTGTGGAGAGGCTGTGGGATAAACTATATAAAACTTGAAAACACCCAGTCAAACAAAATTTCTGCCCACATGAAATTTGCAATAATAACCAAGTACCTCCCTGTATGAGGGGGGACTTCACCACTAACCACAGCAGGCCTCCCACCAGGGGGAACTTGTATTTAGAGATGGCACTTGGGTTATGGGTACCCCTTTGCGGGTACCCGGCACCCACCAGCAGGTACCCGGTATACCTGCCCACCACATGCCAGCAGGTGCCCCAGCACAGTGCGGGTGCGGTGTCAAATAGAAAGTGGGATGTATAGGTAAAGTTGAGTGTCCGCCTTCCTTCTAGAATAGTTCCGGGCTTGTTTGGTAGTTGGCACTGAAACTCCACAAGGTACAAATCCCTTCAGCACTCCTCCATGAGTCTGATAAGATCTGCCTAGTCTACGAAGGGTTCAGCTGCTCCGCTTCCGCACGCAAGAACTCCGCAAAGGTATGATTTTTTAGGGTAGGTAAGAACTCTCCGCACGCTTGCAATCCGTAAAGCAACATGCACACTGTCACAAGAAAACAGCTACTATAATGTTGGTACCGTAAGAGTAGTAAGTAGAATGCTAGAATAGTGAGAGAAAAGCCATTCCCTAAAGTCCCATATCTCCAACTCTCTCCACCCCGCAGTCCTCCATTCCCACACAAGGTTGTCCGCATTCCCCCTTTCCCGCACTATTAAACCCCGCCTGCATTGCCTCTCAGCCTAGCACATCTCCAACACCTGTTCTCCCGCACCCCGCAACTAGCCTCCGGAGTTAGTCTCTACCCAGCGCTTCCACCCCAATGTCATCTGCTGATGATGTCCGCCTCCGCTGCCCTGCTTCACCTAACTCTGCGCCGCTACCAGTCCATCCGTGCGCTTGATACGCTGCAGTCCTACTCCGACTCCCAGCTAAATCTCCGTCTAGGCCGTGGCTTGAACCCCGGTTCCCCGCACCCGTGTCGGTCCCCCGGTCCGCGCCTGCCTCCGCCCATCAACTTTCTGCATGCTTTTGTTTGGTCGTACATTCAAGGTTCCCTCAGCAGCATATAAGAACGCGTGGAATGCACAAGCTTTCCAACAAGCTCAGCCGCCCGCGCTTTCCGGCCATGCTGCTTCATGGGCATTCTCTGACGGACCACCTATTTATACCACCACAGCGGGTGTCAAAAATTTGCAAAATTTCAGGCGGGTACCCAAGTGCCAGACACCATCTCAAGTTGTATTAAGCTAGCCAAACACTATATCTTCAAATTTTTATTTCTTAGAGCAACCCCACCGCAGGTGTTATCTGACATTTATCTCTCACAATAACAAAATCAAAGGCGACTTGGGAGCTCAGGTGGTGCCAAAAATAGCAAAACCTGAGTTCCCCAATAGCTCTTGTGACACCTCAATTTCTGTTGACATCTCACCACCTCCAAACACCCAGCCACTAACTCTACCCTGTTCATGTTGGGGCTTGGTGAAAGCCAAGTTTAGCCAGGATACCTCCTGTGCAGTGGATGCCACAGCAGGCCGCATCAGCTCTGGAGCTAAACATGGCCAAATTTCAGCACCAGTGGATCTACTGTTATTCTTTTCTGGGAAGTATTGAAACTTTCCAAAAAAATTCAATAGTTTTTTTGCAATTTTGACAAAACACTTTTCATGTTTTGGTATGCAGAAATTAGATTCATTCTTTGAAACCCATTTTATACCACTTAACAAGGCTACAAGCCTCACAACTTCAAATCATCATCATCCAGTACTATTGGGGGACTTCAAATGGTGCATCCTTTACCAACTGTGCATTGATGTTGGTATACCACAGCACTATGTATGTGTGTCTTGTTTTGAGACATACTCTTTAGTGGTCACTCACTGACAGAGATATGTATTTGAGTATCAGTCCTCTGAGTCTGACAGAGCCTAGATGAAAGAAGTAATACAGTTCACTCTGCTCTAACCATCAAATCATTACTTGTATTGACCCATAATCTCCAAAGCCATGTGAAAACGGCCCACCAAATCACTCATACTCTCCACTAACCCATAGGGCTTTGTGTCCACCCAAGGCTAGTGGTTTATGCAGAGTTGGCTGTAGACACTTGTGAATCAAACTAGTCTTCTGATTGCTTTGATCGCAGTAAAATGTATGAATCGAAGAATTACAAAAGCATTTATGTATGAAAAGATTTTTTTTAAAAAAAGCAAACACCAAAGTAAAATAAACCCAGACAATCCAAAATGAAGATGTGTATGTTATGTGTTGTGTAAGAGGGCAGAAAGATGAATGAGGTAGTTGGGGAAAGCAATGGATCAAGATTACTGAAAGCTGTCAACAAAAGGATGTATTTTTGATGATACACACAAACACACGCAGAATGAGATCAACAAGCAGGACCATAAGATTATTACTGGACGGTTATATGGAGTGGTAAGCAGAAGAAAAAAGAGGACCTTGAAATCAAATTGGCTGATTGAAACCTTGCATTGAAGTAGTTGAGTGAAAGACAAACGGGGACAGAGAAGAGAAAGGAGAAGGAAGTTATAACAAAGCCACACAACAAAGCCGCCCATACCAGGTCGCTTGTCTAAGGCCACCCCAAAAAAACGACCTCAACAACCGCATCCATAGCTCTGTTGGCCTTCGGAATTCAACATGATGGGGTCGGGATAATCGGCGAAACTACAGACCCAATAGCGAAAGACAAAATTCTGATTAATATCTTTTCTCAAAGAACTGAGGGGGAGGTCGGCCATGGAAGAAGATGATGGTACTGACCCGTCATCCATCGAGTCTCCAACACTTAATGCGTTTCGACAGGCAGCGATGAACGATTGCTCGACATTCATCGACTCCTTTGCTGACGTCTCGAAGTACGGTATGTTGCCCTTGGATTGGCACCAACTCATCGCTCGTTTTTGTGATACCTGATTATATTCAAGATAATTAATATGAAAAGCCGGGAAAAAATTTATAAGTCATTTTTGCTACATGGGAATTGATTGAGAGTCTTTTTAGAAAGGGTTTTTAATTTTGTTCGGTCGATTTGACTGACCTGTCTTTTATTTTCTTCTACATCGATCTTGTTACCCAATACGACAAAAGGGAAGTTATCTGGATCCCGGGGAGAAGCCTAGAAAACAAGATGAAATTCAGAGCGCCATCAACTAATTGTTCTTCTTGTGTTGATGAGTAAGTTGAGAGAGGGACCAGACCTGGATAAGAAATTCGTCCCTCCAACTATCAAGTGTTTCGAAGCTTTTCGAGCTATTGACATCGAAAACTAGTACACAACAATCTGCCCCACGATAGAACGCCACTCCAAGCGATTGAAATCGCTCTTGACCGGCTGTATCCCATAGCTACGATTCATGACGAAGACCCGAGTTTCCAATTGATCCCATGCATGGGCGATGTAGCAAAAGAAAATGTTAAGTAGGATGCAACAATCTTTGTCAGCTCTCCATTTAGTGGGGATCCTTTGTGTGCATGTTTATATTCTCTTTGGTTGGAGATTGGATGCATACTTACTTGCATGGTGACGACTCGATCCGAGCCGTTATTTGTGTTGGTGGTCAAAGCAGAACCGGAGGGTGGTTGTTGAGGGTCACTTGAAGCCTGAGTGGGGTCTGGTGATTCGATATACACTTCTTTGGTCAAGAAATCCGCGCCAATCGTAGCCTATTGAATAGCAGACCACAGGAAATAAAAAGAATCAGGAAGGGTAGATTGTCAGCATACTTTCGTTGTGCAATAAATCGGGCAGATGAAAGGAGGGAGAGAGATAATTAGCTGTGAAGCTCACCTTGTATTGAGTCGAGAATCGTTTGTTGACGTATTGGTTCATCAAGGACGTCTTGCCAACTCCTGAATCACCAAGGATGATGACTTTCAGAAGTACCTTCTTTCGCGAGGACATTGTGAGAGATTTTCGGGTGAGGTTTTTCAAGATGTTCTTGTTGAAGCTGCTGTGAGCTGAGTCGTTGGCGTTGGAGTGGTTGTCGGGGTCGGTTTGGATGTCTTGAGGATGGGTTGGAGTCGAGACGAGTAGATCAAGAGGAGTATGCACTTCTTGGCGGGGTTGATTAGGTAAGCAAGCATCCCCCTTACCGGGCGATTTAAAGTTTGAATGTTCCCCCGCGTTGACATCACTCGGACATCATGTATTTCATTGTATACAAGAACACCTCCCGAGTCCCATTGAAACTGGGCTCTCAGCACTCAAAACAGGTCTGCTCAAAGGGCGCCATCCCCCTTGTGTGAATGAGGCCGCTGACTCCCACAATCATATCTATACCCTACACAGGCTGCCAGACAGTACATGAACAATTTTGTAATGCTTTTTGAAGGAAATGATATTTCACTTGTTTGGGTAATGGAAGCACTGAGGCAGTTCATGTTCCAGCTATATGTTTTCTGGTTTCTAGCCTCAGTATTCTCATGCATAATTTTTTGCTTAAAGCCCACTGGGTACTGATAGCACATCACAAAGGCACCCAACTGCTGAATTTGGTGCTTGCTGCAAAATCAGAAAAGTTTTCATTAACAAGGTGTCAGCTGGAGTTCCCATGTAGAGAACAGACTGAAGGTATAGGAGTTTAATATATAAATTACTATATGTGCTATACATAAGTATAATAGAGATAAGAAGAAAGAAGAGGATAATTTCAATTTGGTTATTTCTTTCCTTGGAAGCAGAATGATTGTCTAGTTGTGAGCAACTGATTGAGCCAGCAAGACCTGGCCTCTCCAGATAAGAAATCTATTGCAGGTTTGATCAAAGATATGTTTAAGATCATATTGGCTTCTTTGTGGCTGGATTATAATAGCAAAATGGGGATATTGGTATTGCTAATGACCTGTACACACCAGGAAAATAAAATAGTCAGTTGATGACAAGTGACATCACACCAGCTCCAGCCAGCTACCCACCATCTATCCAATATCTATCCACTATCTGCCCCAATCTCCCACCCATCTCCTCAACTTCCAAAATTTGCCAAGGAGGTCCTGTTCAGTTTTTGATGAGCCCAACTAATACTCAGTTCTGTCCAGCTGATACTCAGCTTTGGTACCCAGCTCATAATCAGCTTTTTTGCCACTCATAATTACTCAGCTTTTTTGCGCAGGTCACTCTCAGAATTGGAATAAAGCCTTTTGACCAGTCATTGCCAAGGTGATGCTCAGCTTTGTACTATTCCTGGCGCAGCTGATGCTCAGCTTTGTAAGAGTCTTTGCTCAGCCTTTTCCTAGTCCTGTCCCAGCTGACGCTCAGCTTTGACCCAGTCCTGGGCCAGCTGGCCAGCTGCTGCTCAGCTTGCTGAGTATCAGCTGAGCTAGGCCAGGGAAAAAGATGGGAATCAGCTTGGACAGGATCAGAGCTGAAAATCAGCTAGGCTAGGGCCAAAGATGAGCATCAGCTGAGCCACAGCCAAGGCTGAGCATCAGCTGTGCCAGGGCCAAAGATGATCATCAGGTGGCCAGTTCCAAAGCTGAGCATCAGCTGGGCCAGGGGAAAAACTGTGCATCAGCTGAGCCAGGGTAAAAGCTGAGAATCAGCTGGGCCAGGGCCAAAGCTGAGCATCATCTGGTTTTTTCACATTGAGTGCTTTGATCCTGACACCTATCATTTGAGCCCTAGATGTGTTGGTGCAGAGGAGCAGCATTGGAGAAGTGTTGGAGCTGGGAACAAAGCTGTGTCATGTCACTTGCCATCAAGTGACTACTTTTTTTTCCTGGTGTGTATTAATGATTTTAAAGTGTTTGTTCCATATGATGTAAGAATCAAGATATTCATAGGTGATAGAGATGTATATAAATGAAAAGGGGTAATAGGATTGAAAATGAGAACAAAATCCCAGAATTTGAAAGATATTAAGGCCCGTTTGGAGCCAACATAATCTTGCAATATAATATGGATTGTTGTGACATCTGATCAAGTTTTGGCCAGCCTGATCAGATGTCACATAAGATGTCAGACAAAAAAACTCATATATTGCCCAGATTATATTGGCTCCAAACAATGCCTAAATATATACAAGGAGAACAACCTTTAGTTACCCATTCCTTGATTCAAAAACTATGGGATAAGATTAAGTAGCAGATTATTGGATACTAGTTGGATAAGTATGGGACTTGAGTACTCCATGGGAGTAGCAATGGTGGGTCAATGCAATGTGTTACACATGGGCCGATTTGCGTAATGCATTGGCCGTTATTTTTATGAACTTACTCTGCGCACTGGGCGTGAAGGAAGCAACAAATTTTTCAATTTTTTTTGACCAATCAATAGAAAAAGCTTATTATTGTCCTCTGTGAATTTATTTGGAGTTTTTTGAAGCTTCCTTGCATGCTTTAAAATCCCCCTAAGAAAAAAACAAGTACATTCATTTGGGGACCTGGGATCCATATTCCCACAGGCCAAAAAATCCAAATAATTTAGTGAATAATGATAAATATGTATTTAAATGTTTTGGAACTTTTTGGCCACTTTGTGCAAGAATAAGGCTTTCAAAATCTAGGAAAGTTCACCATGTACTGGCACATTTTGGCATATTTTGAGAAACAGTTACTGATTTTTTAAAGCCTTTTCTTTGTACACAGTGGCCAAGAAGTTCTAAAACATTTGACTACATATTTATCATGATTCGCTAAATTGTTTGGATTTTTTGGCCTGTGGGAATATGGATTCCAGGTCCCCAAATGACTGTACTTGTTTTTTTTCTTAGTGGGATTTTAAAGCATGCAAGGAAGCTTCAAAAAACTCCAAATAAATCCACAGAGGACAATAATAAGCTTGTCTATTGATTTGTCAAAAAGAAAAATTGAAAAAGTTGCGTCCTTCATGCGCAGTGCGCAAAGTGTTTGCAAACTGCGCGCACTGCACAGTGCGCAAAGTGTTTGCAAACTGCGCGCACTGCACAGTGCGCAAAAAGCTTTTTGCAGTGCGCATAGTAATTCCGTATTTTTGAGGAAAAAATGTTAATTTTACGGACTTACTTCGCGCACTGCGAAAAGCTCTTCGCGCACTGTGCAGTGCGCGAAGTTTGCAAACACTTCGCGCACTGCGCGTGAAGGGCGCAACTTTTTCAAATTATTTTTTGACCAATCAATAGAAAAGCCTATTATTGTCCTCTGTGAATTTATTTGGAGTTTTTTGAAGCTTCCTTGTATGCTTAAAAATCCCACCAATAAAAAAAACAAGTACAGCCATTTGGGGACCTGGAATTCATATTCCCACCAGTCAAAAAATCCAAATAATTTAGTGAATAATGATACATATGAATTCAAACTTTTTAGAATTTTTTGGCCACTTTGTGCAAGAATAAGGCTTTCAAAAATTAGGAAAGTTCACCACTTACTGGCGCATTTTGGCATATCTTGAGAAACAGTTACTGGTTTTTGAAAGCCTTGTCCTTGTACAAAGTGGCCAAAAAGTTCTAAAACTTTTAAATACATGTTTAATATGATTCAATAAATTAATTGGATTTTTTGGCCTGTGGGAATATGAATTCCAGGTCCCCAAATGGCTGTACTTTTTTTTTTATTGGTGGGATTTTTAAGCATACAAGGAAGCTTCAAAAAACTCCAAATAAATTCACAGAGGACAATAATAAGCTTGTCTATTGATTGGTCAAAAAATAATTTGAAAAAGTTGCGCCCTTCACGCGCAGTGTGCGAAGTGTTTGCAAACTTCGCGCACTGCACAGTGCGCGAAGAGCTTTTCGCAGTGCGCGAAGTAAGTCTGTAATTTTAACAAAAAAATATCAAATTTTCAATAATTCACAATAGATTACAATACATTTTTGGCTGTATCAACAAAAAATGGCATGTATTGGCTGTTATCAAGGGTATTTTGGGTGATTTACTAAGCCCTCAACATTATAGTTAACTTTGTTGTTGAAATCAATAACCATATTTCCTGTATTGTAAATTATTTTTTGATACTTTACAATACTTTACGTTAACAGGTTGAGGTAATGGTAACAGCCCACTGTTGGTAGTAGCGTGGAGTTAATACTAATTAGTACTTGTACTTTTTATAGGACATTTATTTGGATGTTGCATAAAATTCATCAAAGATTTTTGCTGGGGAGGGAGGACAGGTTCTCTTGTCTGTGGCTAGAGGAAATGTATGTTCTCTCTTTGTGTAATTTGGCAAGGATCCCATCATTAGGGGGTTTCAAATTTGGCCAGATGCAACTTGCATGCACTTTTGCAAGTCTGTGTTCAAGGTCATTCTTGAACCCCAAGTTGCAAAAGTGCATGCAAGCCACACTGTACTACACCCCCTATGCCTGCTTGAATGTTTTTTTTTTTTTTTTTTTTTTGAAATTTGGTGTTCAATAAAAGCTTGGAACACCTACTTGCAAAAGTGCATGCAAGTTGTGCATGGCCAACTTTGAATCCCCCTATTTTGCATGTCTTAATTGCTTCTCAAGATTCTCTAAATTTTTTATTATTGCTTGATTGTACTTCTCAATCACTTGAGGTTTTACATTGTTCATTATGCATCTCTATGCAACCCTTTTGTAAATATCAAATTTCTCAAGGGTTGACACAAGGCTTGATTGCTAATTTTTTTAAACCAGTAGTTTAAGCTTGGGTGTAGACTTGAAATGCATATTCAGGAGAGACAATCCAAGATCAGAAGTCAGAATAAGGGCAAATTATGGTGTTCAAAATTTGTAAGTGATTTTTGAAAGGGAGATTTCATCTGCACACATAAAACTTAAGTTGTTTTGAACACCATATATACCTGAGTAAAAATGAGAAATGGATGAGTGCCATAAGACAGAAAAAAAATGTGTACACATGAACAAGAGAAAAGAGAGACCACAACAAAGATTGAGCAATTTCAGCTACATATTTACCATATGCGGTTGGGGTGTCTATTCATGTGTGTTTATTTGGGACATATTTCACATAAGCCCAGGTGAAGTTTGTTTTCACATTCTTCTGCCAGAGTAGATTCCATAAACCGAGCACATCTTTGATTCTTGCAGATGGTAGCATACCGAACGACTGTGTTCCCACAGGTAGCGCGGAGTTCCAACCCGTGGGTGCATGTCAAGTGCTCTCCACATGGGTGAAACACTATGAATGCCTGTATATGTGAATCACACAATCCACAGATCCCAATATCTCGGGTTGCAATTGGAAGCATGAATAGCCGGACGGCGGGCACGAGGTAGATGAGCGAGGCAAACGTCAAAAGATGCATTTTGACCCCCGTGTTTTCGGTTCGGGTGAGTCTGTGTCCTATGTGGTTTTTGTCGTGGAAGGCTCTTGGAAATTACGGAATGACCCAGAAAGGAGGAGAGAGGGGGATGGCTTATTGATCTAAAGTTTCAAGTAACAAATAGATTCAATAATCAGCATTGGTTTCCGAAGATAAGAGCATTTAAAATTTAAGGGTATGAGATACGAAATACAATTATGCTAGTTAGGAACTGAATTTTACCTCGGAGCAGTGCTGTGGTCGCGCAAGTGGCTGGGCTGATAAGACTACGGCGGTTTGAGTGTGACGAATAACAAAGGAGATAGAGGTCTCAGATCTGGAATGAGAAAAGGGAGATGGGGTTGAGCTTTGAGGGGCCGGTCCGATCTTCAAAAGAGGAACACTTTCAATGTTAAGACTTGAACAACTGCTGGCGTCTGTGAAGGTGAAAGGTGGTTACTCCCTTTTGTGTCAGACAAGTCTATTGTTCCGCTTGTCTTAATAAGACTGGCTTGTTGACGAGTCAGATAAGTGTCTGTTGGCACATCTTGGAAGACTTACTCGATTGTCTTTTGAATGCAAGTAGCTAACGGCGGTGATGTGATCCTTGGGGCGATGGAGTTGGTTGAGTGAGCGATGCTGATTGTTAGCCGGGTTCCCTGGTTCAGGCGGACAAACGCTGCTCCTCAAACACTTACTACCTCGCCCCTTGCAGTTTATTGTTATCTGGTTTGCGTGGTAGGACACTCGTTCCTCTAAGAAAGATGGACTGAAGGTTAGTTTCATATTTTTTGATCATAGTGATATGAAACTCTTATGGCTTACTGCTCAGTGCTTTGCACGACAAATCTTGCATCTCCCCCGCGACACCAGTTGGCTGTCTTGATTCAAATGTGGAGATCTTGACAAGTGCAGGCGAATTCTCGAGACCGGCGGAGAGCTGGAGGCTGGGAGAGGCTGGGTTAGTCGATGACTTCCCGTGCAATCTGGGACCCTCGGAGATGTTGCTTTGGACCGGCCCGAAAAGTCTATGTAGATTTTTGCAGGAAAATCTAGCTTTTGAGTTTGTAAATCAATTCTAGGGGGCCCACAAATCTTGATGAGAAGTCTTAGTCGACTAGTGTTTTATTTAGTGACCTTCTTTGCTTTGTACCTTTGTTTTCATTGCAGTTCATGACAAATAAGATCAATCAACTTGTTACGCTGTGAAATGTTGAGGCTGTGGAGAGCTGATGAGGTCAAGAATATTGACCTAGGCTATTCACCTAGGAGTTTAAAAAAGAACCAGGCATTCAGAGGGCCCATGGAGGCCTTGCCATGCAATCTGGAACCTCCGCAGATGCCAAGACCTGAAAAGTGACCTAGCTTTTTGAACTCTAGATCACTTCTGGGAGGCTCTCAGGTCTCAACTGAAAGTCATCCTTTCCATCATGTGTCAACACCAAGTTTCGGAGTTTATCCTGTTCCTTTTATAAAAATGCGTACACATCTGCTGACCCCAGACTTACGAGTCACACGGACTTCCCGCCGGGACGCATGTAGGACTTCCGTTGGGATCTGCGGCCTTCAGACACACAGCAATTATTGTTAATCAGAATGGCAAAACTTCAATCATATGTATCAGAAGCTACCCGAAGTTTTGGAAGCACTTGAGAAAAAAAAGACTTGCTGATTCAACATTGCGTAAATATATCATTTGAAATTATGCTCCTGCTGCTGTGACAAGATATAGAAGGTGGACTTGCTTGCAGCAGGATGAGGGTGGCAGATTTAATCATCCCTGAACAGCAAACACAGTGCCACCTCTCTGGTGAATAGTCTTTATTGGCATCATTAACATACCACAGCCACAACACTAACAAACTTCACTAAGTCTGAGGGTGGAGGCGCAATGCACCTCCCACTGAGGGACTTACACAATATTGTTGATTTACAACTGAGACCAAGCAATGTCTCATTAAAGCACGTTTTCCAAGGATTTTTGCCATAGCTCTGGAACCACCAAATATTTCACCTGAATTTTTACGTAATCAGAAAGCTCTACATCTTGGATAATTTTTGCTGCCCTTTGATCATCATAAACCTTATCTGGCTCAATTCTTAATGAATTTCAAAAGCCACACTACTTGAGCCATCATGGATTTTGTTGATATGACATTCATCACATCATATTAGGCATGGCAATTGGGCAGGTAAGCCGGCATGCCGCCCTAACCTGGCCGGCTTCAGGTTAGGTTTTTGGGGGAAGTTGAGAAGTCAGCCCAACCCAACTGTTGCAACAGACCCGTAACTGAAGCCGGGCAGGTTTGGGTATCCCGCCGGGTGCCCGTCAGCAACACTGCAAGAGCTACGCTTTGCTACAAAAAGTAGTGCTTTTCCATAGCATAATTGTTTTTGCTTTTGCTATTTTTTAGCGCAGCCAAAGTGGTACTATTTTCCGCTATCAGCGGCAAAATACTAGTGCAAATAGTGCAGCGTTGTGGTGGTAAATCTGGTAGTCAAATCAGTTTTTCAGTTCTCAATATCACCACTGCCATCCTCAACATCCAAACCTAAAGATTCCAAATTCAAGATCTTCAAGCCATCAAGATTCCCACTCTCAATTCCTCCTCATTTTTCACTCTTCCCCTTCAGCCCTTTACCATTCTAATTTCCCCCTCTCTTCCACTCTTTTCAGTTTCTTGGTCCTAACACAGCTTGTGCTGTGATTTTATTCCTTGTTTTTTTTGCTTCCATTGGTTTTTTTGCTTTTTTCTTGTCTTTGTTTGTTTTTATTTCTCAAGATTTTGTTTGTCTCTCACCATGGGAGTTTCCTTGGCACTTGTGTGCAAGTTCCATCTCTGAACTCAGTCATAGATTTGGTTGGATCTCATTTAGATGCTGGTTGGATGGCAATTTCATGTCTGCCACAAAGTAAGTTTATAAGAACTGGAATCATACCAAATGTGTTGTGCAATGTCTGTGTAAAATTTAGGGTCAGCCTTTATGCACACCTAATAAATACCACATGCACACCATTTTTGGTGTGCATTAGTGTGCACTCCAAAAAATTGGCGTGCACACCCATGCACTCCAAAAAATTTGAGTGCACACCCATGCACTCCAAAAAATTGGAGTGCACACCCATGCACTCCAAAAATTGGAGTGCACACCCATGCACTCCAAAAATTGGAGTGCACACCCATGCACTCCAAAAAATTGGAGTGCACACCCATCACCAGGAAAAAAGAATGATCACTTTCCAACAAGTGACATAGCAAAGTAGAAAGGGGCCTTTGTACTTTTTCATGTCACTTGCAGACAAGTGATCATTGTTTTTTCCTGGTGCATGCACTCCAAAAATTGGAGTGCACACCCATGCACTCCAAAAATTGGAGTGCACACCCATGCACTCCAAAAATTGGAGTGCACACCCATGCACTCCCAAAAATTGGAGTGCTCAATCATGCACTACAAAAAATTTCAGTTCATACTCATTCACTTGCAAAAATTGGAGTGCACACTCCTGCACTCCCAAAAATTGGAGTGCACACCCAATCACTTGAAAAAAGTGGAGTGAAGCCATGTGAAATCAATACAGCCAGGATTTAAAAAAGAGGCAGAAATCACCAAGCTGAGAGAAGGGACTAACTTGAGCAATTACATCCTGGTGAGACTAATATCCAATTTTAGGAACAACAGTGTTCCAGCTAAGCTAACCAAAGTGTTGGTGTGGTGTAGATTTGCAGGATTCCACTAAATTTTATTGTAGAATTGGGGGAATTGCATCTTCTCTGCTCTTATTCAACTTGTACAGGTCGTAGAAAATCCTTCTACACTTTTTAAAGCTCTTTGGAGTGGGTTTTTGGCCTTTTTTGATGCTAAAAGCTCTTTAGTGTTGCGGCAGTAGCGGCGACTTACAACCACAGGCAAAAGGGCTGCTGTTAGCACAGCTTGGCTAACACCAAGTTGCCCCCAAGTGTAGTGTAGCATAGAATTTCTATGCTAGACTTGGTGGTCTTCTACTAGAAGCCTACCATTGGTGGGAGTAAAGAGAAATCCACTACCAATCAGACAGTGCATGAGTGTGCACACCATGTTTTTTGGAGTGCATGGGTGTGCACTCCAATTTTTTGGAGTGCATGAGTGTGCACACCATTTTTTTGGAGTGCATGGGTTTGCACTCCAATTTCTTGGAGTGCACACTAATACACACCAAAAATGGTGTGCATGTTGTATTTATTTGGTGTGCATAAAGGCTGACCCAAAATGTATGCCATAACACCATGGGAGTTTCTCAGCACTTGCGTGCAAGTGCCATCTCTTATCTCAGCCATAGATTTTGTTGGATCTCACTTAGATGCTGGTTTGAAGGCAAGTTTCATGTCTGCCACAAAATATCCTGAAATGACCTGGAACAATACTTGATGTATTGTATAATGTATTTGTAAAATGTATGCTACACCTATGCCACAAACAAGGCCATTTTAATGATAATTTTTACTTGATCCTCAAGCTTGACCAAAGCTCCTCATATTTCAATTATCATGATTTTTGACCTCTTTGGAAACCCATACCCAGTAGGTTTCTCTGAAACCATTTTTGCATTTATTTTCAGGGCACACACCAAAAATCTGCCAGTTCTTTTTAATTTTTTTCTATTACACATGGGGAAAACTTTGGATGGAGTGTAGTGATACTGTGGGAGGTAGAGCTGGTACCTAGTACCCATGGAAGTGTGCAGGTATCCGCCAGGTGCGGCTGCGGGTGTCCAGTCTGGGTCCAAATTCAGGCAGGTACCCACACCTGCCACGGGTACCCGGGTGCAAAGTGTCAGCTCTAGTAAGAGGTCTGATTTTGCTCTGGTACTACGGTTTGAATTTGGCGCTGTGGGGCCAGATGTCACAAAACCATGTAACCTGTGCAGGTTTCTGTGACACATTGTGTCACACAAACGTACGCGCGCGTGTTTGTGTGACACGTAGACCATCGCCCAGCCATGTCATGCCAAGATGAGTGCCCACAATCCCAGGGGAGAATTAGCTGAATCCTTTAAGAATTGTATCTGATTTTCATCCATCAGTACAGAAATAATGTTGAGGAGATTTTCTGAATTCATTCACAAACCCTGGGTAATCTGAGGCTCCCCTGGACTTGTCCCAGAATTCTAACTCCCTTGGGACAAAATTTAGCAGCTGAAGAATGTGTGACACAAATTTACACATGTGTGCTGGTGTGTCACATTTTTCATCACTGAGCCAAGTGATGCCAGCCTGAGTGCTCATGCAGAGCCAGGGGCTTAGGTGGACCATTCAAAAATTGTTTGCAACGTTCAGCCATATGTACACAAATGATTTTGGGGATATTTTCTGAAGTCACACACAACTCCTGAGTAATATGAGGTTTTTTCCGCTGGAATTTTCCCAGAAATTGAAACATTTTGTGAAAAAATTCAGCAACTAAAGAATGTGTCACACAAACTTACACGTATATCTTTTTTTGTACCTATCTCGAGCTTTTTGGGATTTATGATAAACACGTGATAGAATGAAATATATAGAGCTGCCACTTTGCACCCGGGTACCCCCAGCGCTGCAGGTACCTTCCTGAATTTTGACCCAGAATGGACACCTGCACCTGCTGGCTGTTACCTGTGTTCTTTGACGGGTACCCACCCACAAGTACCTAGTACCCGCCAATGGGCACTAGGGGCAAGCGGAGCTTTGCAGGATGGTGATTTGTGCGCAGGTAACTGCCTGAATTTGGACCCAGACTGGACACCCGCACCCCCAGCGGATACCTGCGCACTTCCCCAGATACCCGCCTGCGGGTGCCAAGTAACTGCCAACAGATGATAGGGGCCATCTCTAGAAATATATGATTCCCATGGTAAATACCTTGTTTCTGCCAAGTATTTGATATTGCTTTGCAAGGTAGTTGAAAATGTGTTCTAAAATAGTTCCAGTAATAACTAGAGTCATGTTGGATCTGGTTTTCAATTGAATTCAACTACTTTCCAAAGTGCATTTAGCTCAATTGAGCATAAGTTAACCATAAATTCATCATGAATTCAGCATAAATTGTGGCTCAAGTCCCAGGATATATCTAACAGGGTTTCTAAACAATATTGTGCAATGGCACTTGCACACAAGTGCCAAGCAAACTCCCATGGTGTCTGTTTATGTTTTCAGGCCCTGTTTGGCTGCCGCGTTATACATCATAAATGGCTGAATTTATGACGCACAACCCAAAGTTTGCCCCCCATTGCCACCAAAACTTTGAGACCCCCAGGGGTCACGCGTCATAAATTCAACCATTGATTAATTATAACAAAGCAGCCAAACTTTTGTTTTCTTTTTTCTCTCTTTTTTTCCTTCTCTTCTGTTTTCTTGTTGTGTTTTGTTGTGTTTTGTTGTGTGTGCGCGTAGCGCGCAAGGAGATGATGAAATGCATGTGACAGGTCCTCCCCTGGATTCCAAGTTTTCCAAACTTGGAGGATGGGGGAGGCATGCCATTCTGATCCAAGAATAAGGGCATCACCTTTTTGAAATCATCAGGACTCCAGAATCCAGAGTCCCATCCAATCCAGTTTCTTCCAGAATCCTCACACATCCAAACCAACAACCACCATTGAGAATCTACAACCTGAAAAAACCTCAAAACCTCTTCCCCCCAACGCTATCACCTCAAATCCCTATGACTCTTTTCCAGACCATCCATGAGGGCAGTCACACAGCATCTTTTCCCCTCCCATGTTGCTGATAGCAACAAAGTAGCTCACTGTAAAAAAAACTCAAGAAACTGCTGTCAGTTGACATGCAATATTACAAAGGACCCATTGCATGTCAACTGGCAGCAGTTTCTTGGGTTTATCACAGTGGCTATTACTGGCAAGAGCGCAGCAGGATGATGCACTTTACAGCGCCGTGTCAGTCAGCTACTTATCAGAGCTAACTGATAAGAAAGAAATAAAATATAAAACATAACAAAAATCTAAGTATAAAGTAAAAAAGAAGAGCATCCTTTGCTTAATAGGTGCACAGATGGGCAGCAACATAGAGACCCCGGATAAAAAATCTAAGCATAAAGTAAAAAAGAAGAGCATCCTTTGCTTAATAGGTGCGCTGATGCGCAGAAATGTAGAAACCTTGGATGAAAAGAAGCTTGATGTCCACTGAAAATAGTGTGTAAGTGCAGTGTTAGAATTTGAGACCCAATGTTAATTTCCTTCCAAGGATGAGAGGAGAGAATCTTTAAGGAGGATCTGGGGACTTGAATATCTTTATGACTTCTTGTGGGTGGTCAACAGAATAATGTGCTCTGACTCAATGATTTAATTACAATGATGTCAGAAAAGACTATAAACCAAGCTCACCTGTCACACTTATGACAGATGAATACAACAACTTGAGAAGAGAAATACATGTCTCTACTACCAACAAAGGGTATTTATGTTATGTTGTGTTATCCGCGCAATTTTGGTAACGTAACTACCCCCATTATCCGGGGCCCCCCGTTACTTTACTAGTAATGGGGTCATTTCAGGCCCCGCGCGTAACGTAACGGGCCTCATTTTTGAGGCCCGTTATTGCCTTATCCCCCAGATAACGCAATAACAAACCATTCAAGGCTTTTTTAGCCTCATTTTTTGCCTGTTCTCAGGGGCTCCGCGCGCCCGGATAACGCAACAAGCATAAAAAAACGGCTTAATGTGGTGCAATGACTTAATGGCACTGCCATTACGCGTAACACGTAGATAACAACGAAAATTCCGTTAAATTACTGTTATCTACGCGTTACGCGTAGTGTGACTACCCTTTGTTGCTACTACAGGATAAAATTTAGAATCTACATGTCTCAATAACAGGACAATGATTTTGGAGCTACACGTACACGTCTAAAATAAAGATAAATATCTAGAACTACATGTCTAGATTGATAAAATTAAGAGCTACATGTCTTAATAATGATACTTTTCAGGGTGTAAATGGGTTGGGCCAACCCAAAACTAACCCAAGACCCGTTGGGTTTTGGGTTGGGTTTGGGCACGTTCTTAAAGAAAATGGCATGACCCAAACCCAACCCAACCCGTCTTGTAAAATCGTTGGGTTGGGTCTGGGCAGCCTATTTCCTAATCAGGTCAGCCTGCAACCCGACTATAGCGCCTCCAACAGTCAAGTTGGGGGGTTTTGGCGCCTAATAGGTCGGGTCAACCCAAGACTTGAACCGACCTGACCCAAAAAAGTATGACATTGGGTTGGGTTCAGGCAGCATGTTTTAAAATCTGCCCCGACCCAAACCAACCCGCGCCAAATGTAGGGTTGGGTCTGGGCGCTGTTTTTTGACCCAAACCCAACCCATTTACACCCTGAGATACTTTTATGCTAATAATAATTTTGCTTGATGATAAATTCACTAAGAGACTGACAGTGAGACTAGAAATCTAACACGCAGCACCGACTCTGCGCGCTGATGCGCTAATACATGTACCTAAGTGTAGGAATACAGACCAAATCCCACAGCAACCGTTGAGGAAGCTTGCGCGGCTAAACCAAGGCGCAAGCCCCAGCCCAGCTGCAAAGAAAGGTAAGCCCTTTCGCAGTCCAGACAACAAACCCAAGCCCCAATCGCGGCAAAATACCCAAGCCCCAAAAGCCCTAACCACGGCAAAAGCTAACGCAAAGTATTGCCTGCCAATTACAGAAGCAAGCCAGGCGAGAACCTTAACGGTCAAAGCCCAAAGACAAGAACAGACCTGGCACAGCACCTTGTACATCCCAAGATTATGTGAGAATTCACGTCTAGGTGAAAGGAATTGATCTCATAAAATGAGAAAGATGCCGGGATCCGAAACAGCTGAGGAGAATGGTAAGCAAAAGCAAACCACATCCGCAGTCCAAACTAGTGCCGCGGGATCTTAAACTGAAAACATCTTTTGATGCATGCAGGTCCGATCACCATGAGCAACAAGATTCAGCTCAAGGGAAATCCCAAAGTGCAACCACTGTTTGAGAGGATCACCACTGCTACCAAAGGTATGTAGTTTGATCTAAATCAAAGACAGATGGGTAGATAGTTGCTAATGCACTATCCAATGTTCTTCAGGCAACGCCAAAGACAGAGGAACCAAACACACCAATTCCGCTCAAAGAGCCGGAAAAAAACTCGGTAAGTGTTTGTGTTAGAAGCAGTGAAAGGAAACAAAAGACTAAGAAGGTGACATGTATCTACAGATAACGTTGTAACTCTTTGCAGTTGTTTTGCGGAAACAAATTGAGCTTTGGAACCTGCCTGGTCTCTGGCTGGGTTAATGTAAGGAGCAAAAGAGTTCTATAGAAAAAAGAAGAAGAAAAGAGGACTGATAACGTGTCTGCTAAAGCAGAACAGATCAAATCAGCCTTTGAACCGTTGAGGTTCCATTTTCTATTCTCACTCTTATCTCATCAGTAGAACACGGTCTAGTGTCTGCTCTTAGGTAAAACCTAAATTTATCATTGCTCTCATCATTAATTGTACCTAGAGTAATGGCAAGTCTAACTGGAATACATTCTTAGTTCTCTGAATTCTTTCAGATTAAACAGAAAGCAGACTTAAACTTTAAGACTGACTTTACTGTGTTCCTCCATAGAACTCTTGCAGAACAACTTGGACCCAAGCAACAATCAGACCTACTAGCCAGATTATCAGAAGCTCCAGATACCCGTAAGCCAAGACCAGAAAGCACAGAACACAGCAGAAAGATGTGATTAAGCTAACAGACAGGAACCTACGCTTATACATTCAGTACAAGACGTTATAGAACCCTTCAGACAGGATAAGACAAAGCTACTACGGTAACTTGGCTTATACCCCCGGCGCACGGTATTCACTACTTCACAACCAATTACGGCTTGCAAAGACAGTGCAAAAGCCAATTCTTCTTTTTCTTTCCTCAGACAAACCAAGACCCCAGGCTTATCCTGCCCTGCTTTCAGGTGCATACCCGGAATAACTTCTCTACTCATTCTAATTCAAACACACACTTAGCTTTGTACATAATAGAAATCTAACAAAGCAATAAAATCTTTCAGTTACTCCTATTCTTTTACTAAGAAATATGCGACTATGACTGTGAATGAAAGAAATATGTATTAGAACTACAGTACATGCAACTACAACTGTAAATGAAAAACAAGCTCTCATCCTTGTAAAATCAATAATAGTCAAAACGCTCATCCTTGACAAAGTAATGTGTAGAGAATTTCTCGCTGTCAATGATGAGCTCTCTATGCGTAGATTTACCCTAGTAAAAAAGTACTAAGCTAGAAAATAAGAGCTAGACAAATCCTCTATAAAATAGAGCTAATTTTGTGTCTCCCAAGAATCCCCAACTTAATCCAACCCAACACCCAAAGCAGTACCTGCTAGAGACAGTTATTCGGTACCCGCGGCGGGTACCTAGTACCGCTTGGCGGGTACCCCCTTGCACCCGCCTCGCACCCGCGCAGCGGCGCCGGGTGCGGTACTAGGTACCGGGTTTTGGCCGGAAAGCGGTGCGGTACCCGGGTACCGCCTACAAGTACCTCCCACCCCCCGGGGGATTGAGAGCCTGGACTTGGTAGATCCAGCTCGGCGAAGGCCTCCCAGTAAGCTGGGAGGATTCCTCTCGGCGTTTCCAGCTCGCCAAGGGGACTCCTCCCGCGGAGCTGGTGTATCCAGCTCGCGCTCGCGGACGCCGAAGAACCTCTTGATGATCTGGAGAGGAGTCGCTCGCCGAGAGGAATATTCGAAGGGAACTGAATGTGTCCAGCTCGCCGTGAGACTTCGCTAGCCGAGCTGGATATTGTGTATCCATCTTGGTGAGGGATGAGTCATCTCGGCAAGCTGGATACATATATGTATCCAGCTTGGCAAGAGATGTCCACCGGGCGAGCTGGATGCATATCCAGCTCGCTGGGTGGACTTGCCTCTTTGACCGGAGCCATTCCTCCGGTCGAAGAGGTGTACATGCCTTCAATCGGATGGATCAATTCCTCCGGTCAGAGGTGTGCATTCCTTCTCAACCGCAGGGATTCCTCCGGTCAAAGAGGAGAGCCAGTGCTTGCCGGGAGGAGTCCCTCCCGGCGAACAGTGGTCTTTTTGCCCTCCAGCTTGTCGCAAAGGGCGGCAACAAACTGGATGGAGCAAGCAGGACAGCAGGACGCTGCCACACCAAAAAATATCACGGGTGGTACCCGCGGTACCCGTGGTAACTCCCAGGCGGTGCCGGGTGCGGTACTAGGTACCTGAAATAGGCCGAAAAGCGGTGCAGTACCCGGGTACCGCTTGGTACCCGGGTCCCAAATGACTATCTCTAGTACCTGCATCTTTTCCAATACTTTCATTGACAAAGTTGCCACAGTTCCAGTGCCTGATTCAGATCAAAGTTCAATTTCCCAATTCTTTTCCTGCGCGCCCTTTCTGATGTGTCTTCTCTCAAACTACAAGGCTAAGAACTCTAGACTAAAAGTGAGTTCCTTCTCTTTAGTTATTATCTGGAATCTTCCTAGATTTCCGGAGGGGTTAACCCAGCAAACTACACCTGTACTCCAGGCCCCCTCTGTGTCAGGCATCCTAAACACCCCTACCCAGCAGGCCCTGAACTCTAAAGGAGGGCACTTAAATACCCTTGACTCTCAGATTTAAGCCCCTCCATAAAAAATCTTCTCAATCATATTTTTTATTTCCTAGTTGGTATTCTAGACCTAGAAACTGTGCTACTACTGTAGCATCAGCTTGCAGCTGGTGCAGCTAGAAGAGCGTAGCTCTTGGTATCACTGCAACTGACACGCCAGGACTTCCACACACACACACATCCTACACAGGAAAAACTTGTAGTACATAGATAGAAATCCCAGATGCCCAAGATACTGAGTTTAATTTTTTCATCTAAGTTTATTAAAACCACAGTTTCACCAAAAAAAAATTCAAGGGTTTCCCCTATATACAAGCAATCACAAAAAAATAAAAATAAAATACAAGCTAAATTAATAAACAAACAAACCATACAAATCACAATTGAGTAATATATTTATGTACAAAAAAAGCAAAGGATTTAACGAACTCCCAGCCTGTGACATGCCACAGGTGAAAAGAGACCGGTCTTAACCCGCTCAGCCTGGCGCAAGTGCGTGGGGCAAAAGTCGGCGCTGGAAACCCCTCAGCCAATTGCAAGTGCAATTGGGGAGGGTGAGGATTGCCACCAGTTCTCTGCAAATGCAAGAGGAGGGAGGATCACCTGGGGCAGAAAACTTGGTGCAGGAGATGCCCCCTTTATATCAAGTTGTCATGATTTCGAGTGCTTCATTCTCAGTTTGGCCCAGGATGGCCCAGCCAGAAAGCCACAAGCTGCCACTGTGACCGTTGCCATGTGATGGCTGCCAGTGCGATGTTACATATGTACAACTATTCCGATTTTTGGCTTGGTACAGGCTTACAGCCACTCTACCCCTGAAGCCTACCAACCCAAGCCAGCGCATGGCAATCCGGCAGGGAGTCGAACACATTGGGGCACAGGGCACACAAAGCGCCACCTGTGGGTTCCCCCAGATGTACCGCCTTAGGGTACTTGTCAGGGGCGTCGTGGATCCCCACTTCCCAATGGGGCCAAGTGGGGCCACCACAAAAACCATGCCGCTGTGTGGGCGCCCTTGTGACGCTGATCTCAAGGGCGCTTGCATGTCGCCCCGGTCATCTGGGCTCAAAGGATTGATCCGCCACGGAAGAGTCCGCTGGGCGTTCGGTGAGGCCATGGCGCCATTCGGGCGCAGGCCTGGTGACGCCGTGTGACCTCGTGTGACTCAAGAGACCCGAGGACGCCGTCAGCAGTCGTCATTGAGTCGCTAAAACGCTTGAGGCCACGGTGTATGTCCCACCGTCAGGCTTGGCTGGGGCCGATTGACCGAGCGGCACCAGCCATCTCTTGCCTCTGCTCTTTGTGGCCGGCGCAGTTCTCTGCCCCCCGATGGGAATGTGTTCAAATTGTGTCTGGTAGCGGCCCGACCATAATGCAATCTGAAGCCCAGACATCCATGCCGTCTGAAACCCAGACATTGATGCCATCTGAAACCCTCGTTCAAATGGTTTCAGGTAACAGCAAGTTTACATACGTACATAGCAGGTTATTCCTGTGAGGCATGAGCTCCATCCCGTGTCATCCCTCCAAGCGGGTGACTTCGATCTCCGATATCATTCTTTCCAACAATCACCCACTCCCCCTTTGTGGCAGGATATCGCCTCCCGACTTCAGAAGGGTGCAATATGTATTCCTGCCTTTCTGTATGCGCCATCAACCTCAAGGTGTTCCAATTGCGCCCACACGCCGTCCAGCCATGGCGCCCAGAAGTGATCCGCCCAAACTACGCTGCCATGGCGCCCAACTCCTGCGGGGTCACGGTGACGCAGCGGAGGACACCGATCTGACGAACCACCCCCCCGGGCGTGTAGTCATGCCAACTCCCTCTTTGTCAATGTCTGCTAATACGCCGGGCATTTTTGGCCGCCCATCTAACAACGCCTACCTCTGCAATGCAAGCCGCGCCCGCGACCAATGCCTCTCTGCCAACTCAACCCATCCCGAGTTCTTGTCAAGATCTCTCCCCGGGTAATTCTTAGCGCTCCATTGACCACCTGCTAGGTATCCCAACCAAAAACCCACCCGGCCCATGGATATGGCTTCCGCTTGTCTGCCATGGGTTTGGCCCCCACTGAGGAGGACATCAATGTTCCCTTGGCTGCACAAAGTTTGTGTGGGGTCTGCCCGTCCCTATGGACAACATGCTGCCCTGAAATTTGCTGCAAAAAACGGAGCCCAGGCTATTGCCAGTAATTTCACAGGTCAGTATCCATGGGACTTTCCTCCCGCCCTCAAAGTCTAGCTCATTGAAACCGGGAAGGACAGCTGCCCAAGCCACCCAAAAAGCCTCATACGTGAACTTTTCCTTGATTGTGACCAAAACCAAACTATGTATCACCCTTGAATTGGCCATTGAAGTTCCCATCACATCCACCCCCAAATCAAACCCACCCCCAAAATAATCTTCACTTTGGAGTCACCAGAAGTCTTGACACTAATGCTCTTGCAGACTCAATCACGCGGGGTTTAATAAAGACTGGGATTTCAGGTGAAAACAGCTTAACTAAAAGGGGCAACATTTGAAGGTATAAAAGCCAGGTACATAGTTGCCCTTCAACTGCTTGGCTTGGAATCTTTTGCGCTAGATTAAGACTTGTCTCTCCTGCAAGTGCCACAAAGCCGCTGAACTTCTTGCTATCTGAGATGACCAGCATAATTGCCATCACAACACCTGTCGCAGCTGCTGAAGACAAACCAACAGCAGGCGCGGTGTCTCTTGTGGCAACCCCACCAATAGTGCCATTTTGGCCCTGAGCAGTCACACAGCAGCAGGGATGAGCCTTGAAATATCTTGCTCACCTAGCATCAAGAGCTATTGTCCCCCTATGTTTTGTTGTTCCTGCTGAGGCAGATGACCCACCACCAATGGGCGCGGTATGTCTGCCGGTCAAAGTGGTGGAAGTGGTGTCTGAGGCGGACACAGGCGCCAATACTCCTGCCGAATTTGAGGATCACGTAAGATAGACAAGACATCTATCTGATCTACCATCTGAGCCGCCACCAACTGCCTCAGAACCCATCATAGGTCAATCTTGTCCCAAGGTCAGCGTGGCTTTCTCCTCAAATCTCACCCAACCCACAACTTTCAAGTTGCAACCCACCACCCGCAGTTGGCCCCTGCTGACACCCTTCCCAGTTCTGCAAAATCTATCCGCACTCAATACTTCACTGCAGCTCCCACATGCAATTGGACCAAGTGGGGCAAGCCTATTTGAGATCCGTGTTTGATGATGCTTTATGGAGGTTGCATCTCTCACCAAAGGGACCACATTGCCATGTACAAGCTTTCCAAAACTACATCCAGTACCAGCCAAGGCTAAAAAGAACTGCTGCCATTTCTTATCTTCTCTTCTCTCCAGGTAAGCAATCTGATGACATGCTATACACAAACTAGCCCTTTGAGACAATCCCTTGTTTTTTTAACTGTTTTGTAATTGTTTTGAAAGTAGCCAAATAACAAATACACATATGGATAAATGGCCCTGGGAGCTTGAAGGTGCAGCGGCGTAGCCGCCTTAAACTCTAGTTGAAAAATTAAATCCCACTTTATAGCAACCAAAAGTTGCTCTATAGCGCCCAATAGTTGCTTAATAGCGCCCCATAATTGCTGTATAGCGCCAGAAAGACCACTATAGAAGTGCCGAAGTAACCGCTCAAGCAGTGTTTTTTGCTGCTATGTACTTTAGCAAACAGCGTAGCGACTTTCCGCTACTTCAGAGAAAAGCGAAGCGGAATGCTGCTACAAGCCGCTGAAAGTAGCTGGTGAAAAGAAAAAAAAAACCTCTTTAAAATGATTAGCAGAAAGCAAAGCACCCAGCCTGCTACCAAAAGTGCAGCGCAGTGGGGCCCAAAAGCGCTACTCTTTTTCTAAGCTACCACTGTGGAAAAAACTCAAGAAACTGCTGCCAGTTGACATGCAATATTACAAAGGCGCCTTTGTAATATTGCACTAGAGGCCAAGGCGGCTGCGCAGCTGCAGAGCCCACATTTCCAGCTCCGCTATTATTCAGCCAGAAATAGTACTTTTTGTACTTAGCAACAGTAATTTTTGTACTCAGAAGCCGTAGTTTTTTTAATCAGCAGTGACATTTTATGTGTTCATGTTTTTGAATGCTAAATGCACACATTTGTTTAGGTGATATGTTGTAATCTCACAGTTTAATTTTTCTGTTGGGAAAAAAGAATGCCTTGGAAAGTATTTGAAGTGATAAATTGTACAAAACACTCCACCACCTGGATAGGGTTATGTATACCCCCAACCAAGAACCCCACTGGCCTCATAATTTCATCAGCTTGAGCCTATATAGATTGTGTGACCCACCAAGGAGGATATTCAGATTTTTTAGATTACAGGAAGCAGATCTATCTGAATGATACTGAATCCATTTACCCACCTTTTCAGGGTAATTTTTTTTGTTGAATTTAATTTTTATTCAGATCCACATACAATTTTAATGATAGAAAGGAAGGCACTGATCATCTTTGGGACTCTGTCACTGAAAACAACAGCAAAGGCAGATAGATTTAATGGGTACTTGTCTGGGTTGGGCAACCACTTGATAGGGCCAAGGGATGCTTAGGAAGTTGAGCTTGGCAGCCCGGAACCTCTGGCAAGGCCAGGGAGGGAGCAGGAAGCGCTTGATAGCCAGCATCAGTGTCTCCACAGTAGGTTATGACATTTTTACTTGTGGTAGGCTTTGGAACAGCGAACTGATGCCCATTCATGAAATCCCTGATTAGAGATGAAGGAAATTCCTTGATGAAAACTGAAAGGGTCAATTTTTGCACATATTTTGTACAGCAGAACCATTATGGGATTGAGGGAATGTTGAACAACCGGTTTCAAGTGAAAGATTTTGTTGGGGTTATCTGTTTTTGGCTAATTGTGAGGTAATTGGGCGGGGGAATTGCCAACCAGAAGTGTGGCTTCCTTTGAGGTGCTTGTTCCTTTCTTCTTGAATCACTTCACACGCTTGTTTTTCTGCTGCTTTGGTGCCGCAGTCAAAAAATTGCATTTCTTGAGGCCTGTAGAATCTAGGTATACTCAAGTGTCAGGAAACAAGTTGAAGTTAATTTTCAGAAATTAGTTTACCATAAAGCTGGAAGGAAAAATAAGTCATGCTGATTTTGAATGCAAATACAGGAGCAAACATGTCACTATGAAAGTTTCAATGTTGGAATCAATCTAATGATAAGTATGTTAGTGATAATATTACATGGCTTACATTCCTAAACTGATTGGTAGCGGCATACCAGAGCTGAACAAGAAGATCATGTTAGCTAACCCACTTGGGTGACTCATGATGAAATGATTGAGATGATCTACGGAATGGCTTGAGTCAATACACGCTTGCGTGTTTTTCTAAGCAAAACACCTATATCGTTGATTAATTCATCAGAATTTGGCTGATACCTCCTGTCTTGATCCTTGGCTTCTACTTCATCAAGAGTCCAACTCTATACTTGAGGACCCAGCATTAACTGAGCGTGAAGTAGAACAATGGTTGGATCTGAAATGACAACTCAAGCAGACTCCCTGATTGTACTCCCCCAAGAAAAACAAGGCTGGTCGTGAGTAATGACTGTTGTATTCAAGCTTGACCATAGGCGCTGGAGCGCGGCGGGGTTACCGCTTGTGAGCAGTTGTTTGTGGTGGTCGGTCCAAGAGGGGCAGGGCTGGCCTATGCAAGAGTGGGTTAGCCAACGCATTTGGCACTACAGGGGACTTGCTGGCAGACCCCAGAGTCGGCCTGTGCGGGTGTCTGGACAATGGTTGGGAAGGAGGAGTGGTAGTTGAACATGCGGCGCGAGGCGCTGAGGTTGACAGGGTTGTAGAAGTCGGATTCTCAGTCAAGTTGTATGTAGAGTTCTATAAGAAGAGGTCTTCATGAAGCTTCATGTCCCTCAGGCGATTCCTTGAGCTACATTTCCAGCCAGGGGTCTTCTCACCCCCGTCCGCTGTTGCACTTGTGCAGTTTGGTGGGGCGCTACTCGTGGACCCCCCTGTGCTTAAGGGCTGGGGGTCTTCCTCCCACCGGTTTTTAACCCTGCTAGACAGGGATGGGTGGTGAGCCACGGTGCATCAGCTTGCTGATGCTGGGTGGCAGAATGTGGGCTTGGGTTTTTGTTAATGTTTGGTGGCCTGTTTTTTTCTTATTGTTTTTTATTTGTAAGGGTGCCCTCTGATTTTTTCTGTCTGTTTTGGTGGAGGGGAAACCCTTGATTTTTTTTTGTGTTTGGTCATTTTGTAGGGGGAACCCTTGAATTTTTCCTTGTACAATCCTCAGAATTTAATATACTTGGATGTCAACTGGCAGCAGTTTCTTTAGTTTTTTTTTATAGTATACCGCTTTGCGTAGCTTAGCTCCTGCACCATTGCCTTTGGTAAAACCCCTTTTTGCCCCGGCATCCCCCCCTTCAGGGTTCAGCCATGAAGGGATGAGTTTTTGAACCTGTAGCACCCTCTGGCATCCACAATTTGACTTCAACATCTTTCAGGGCCTGTGGAAAGGTCACATTCCAACCCTGGGGATATTGGCATTGATATTAATCCTTAAATATTTTAGTTTATTATTTAACTGCAACCGGTGGGCTGCCCGCAGGATAATTGGTCTCAGAGGCCTGCCGGCTGCCCACAAGCTAAATGGGTTTGGGGTGGCAATTTGAGACAAGTTGACCCAGCCTGACCCCCCTGTTTATTCTGTGGCCCAAACCCACCCAATTTTTATGCCTAAATCATATGATTGGGTGAGAGAAAAAGCCAGAAGATGGAAGAAAATAGCCAAGCTTCTGATCAGGCTAATTCTGAATGTAGAGGGATTTACATAAATACAGAAGTGCAAAAGGACCTCAAAATTTGATGTATGGTGTTGCAAGTCCATCTGGGCAAATACCCAACTCCCGCTTGGCCAATTGCCACAATGCAGGCCCGTCAAAAATTGCCCAAAAAATGTGACCCCATGTTGTTTACTCAGGTTGACACATTTTTGTTTCTTAGCTGAGCATAGGCATTCTAGACCAAGGCTACTCTCTCAATGGGCCCAGTGGGCTTTGTGGGGGTCATGTGGGCCTCATGCAGGCCTGCCAAGAAAATCTCCCCATAAATGTGCCCCCATGTTTTTTACTCAGTTTGACCCATTTCATATTTTAGCTGAGGATGGGAATTCTGAGAGAATTAGGAGAACTAGAAGGTTTATTTCATTAGACAGTAGTTTGAGTCATAGTAACAATCCTAACATAAGAACATGAGAAAAATAGAAATAAATATTTACCTAGAAGCAGACTATAGGGCCGCTATCTAGGTTTGAGTGAAGAAGAAGGAATATTGCTGTTCTGCAAGGTTGCCGCTGATCTATTGATGTTGTGTATCAGCGTCAGTCTTTGACCGTCTTCTTCCCTTGTGGAGTTAGGTAAGGTTTTCTTACTTGGGCTGAGGTTGATCCTCTTTTGCCGCCTTGGCTTAGGGTTACGCTTGGTCTGGGCTGCCAACAATATCTGCTTTAACAGAATTGTTGTTTCAGTCCTCTGCCTCAGCTTCTTTTCCTAGCTTATGGAACTCGGCTGCTTACCTTTTGCGTTGCCTATTTGGCTTGAGTTCTTCCTTTGGGCTGTTTGCCTGTTTGGAGGGGAAGAGCTGTCAGCTGCTTCCTTGTCGGTTATCAGGGCGGGAACTCTATTACTCACCAGAGGTGGTAGACAAGATCCGTTCCAGTAACGACAATCGGCAAGGTTTGCTTGCTTTGTCAATCTTGCTGCTGTCGTGGTTGGTACCTGCATTCATCAAGAAGATGCTCTCAGTTTTCCCAACCCCGCGGGCAGCTTGGACTGCGGAGAAGGGTTCGCTTGGCTTACCTTCTTCCGCAGCTATTGTGGTTCGCGGTACCCTCCTCGCCTTGGGCGAGTGGGCCTGTTCCCCTTGGCATGTATTCTTACAAATCCCACACAAATAATAATTTTTCAATGGGCCCAATGGGCTTGGTTGGGGCCCATACAGGCCTCACACAGGCCCATCCAAAAAAAGTTCCCCAAAAATGTGCCCCATTGTTTTTTACTCAGTCTGACACATTTTTATTTTTTTGGCTGAGCACGCTCAGTTAGCATTTTTTTTAGTAGATGATTTTTTTCAATGATTTTCACAACCTCAAACTTTAAGTAATTTTTTGGGGGAATTCAATTATACTTGAAGTGTTGGCTGGTCTCAAGAATGATATCACGGTTCAGGACTTTCAGCCTGAAAGTGACCTTGTAGCCAACTTCCCCCTACTACCTAGGTTCACTGATTTGCATAAATAGCAGCCTTGTTCCCACCATGGAGTCCTTGCAACCATGGTCCTCAAATATTTAGCTAGGCGCATTGGCGCTCAGGCTCACTTGAAATACAAACAAACACCAAAATTACCCGCATTGGGGAATTGGGGCATCAGCCCAACATCCTTGTTTACTGTGGCATCAGCCCAGTTTCTTTGTCAGATCATCAGCTCCCCACCGGGCAGCTCTGCTGCCAACCGCGGCTTCGCTGTGGCCCAATTTCTTGGCGAGTGGAAAAAACCTGCAAGAATTCGGTAGTTGTGGTGGGGTGCCGTACATATGGCGTGCATTGATTTTAGCCGTGTGGTATATGAGCCCGAACTTAACACAAGGTCCGACTCCCAGCCTCCTGCGGGCCGTGCAGCATTTGGCTGGTCGCGAAGCGACCCCTCCCTCTCTGGTGAGACTGGGCTGCCGCCCAGACCCGCTCACCACGAGTGTTGGCTTAGTTAAGCTCGATATGAGCCACTGTACGTTGGCAGTCTGGTCTGGCTGCCCTGTTTGGTGGACGTGCTACAAGCAACTGACTAACGTCGGCTGCTTCCGTCTGGTGACGTGGGATTCGGCCGGCGGATTGCACGAGGGGGTCGAAGACGGCTTCATGAATGGCACGGGGCCTGTATCTTGGCCGTTTGTTGTTGCGGGTGAGGTCCTGTCGTGAGACGTGAGGATCAGCCCGTCCGGACGTTCTAGTGCGCCCGGGGTGTAATTATCGCCTCGTATCTCGTACTCGCGAGGACCTTGCTTGCCGTAATTGAGGGCAGGTCCGGCCTCAGGATACTTCGTCTTTCCTTCGGGTTTGGTCATGGACCTTGGCCACCTCTACTGCGCGCCGGTAACCTCCAATTAATTACAAACCAGGGCTATTGGCCCACCAGAGGTTGTTTAGTGGCCGTTAAGTTAAGCAAGCGCTAACCAACTTCTGGTTTGCCCATCGCTGCCCACTCAGGCTAGGTCTGCGACAGCGTTCCTCATCCATATATAGAGGTTAGTTGATAGGATGCGATTGTACCTCAGCTTCCGTACCTTCCCCTACCTTCATAGGCTAGTGGATGTGACAAGTCACCATAGTCATGTTTGATCGTTGAAACCAAGGTGCAATTGTTATTAGCTTCAAACAAGTGGAATTAATGTTATGAGCTTCAAACAAGGAGAACACATGATGTCTATCAGAGCTCATGGAAGTCATCCGCGGTCAGACTACTTGCTCCAACAGGCTTCCGTCTACACATCCGTCCCAACGTCACCCAATATCCGCAATCATCGCACTTTTCCTCGACACTCCTTTAGCACCGCAGATGCGATTCCCCAAGTTTCTCGCCTTATGTCTCGCCACTTTCATCTGCCGACTGACAGACCGCGCCCAAGCTATGTATGCTGCTAGCAAGACAGGCCGCGCTGTCGGTGCGACGAGCAGCTCCTCGGGGTTAGAAAGGGCTTCCTCCACAGTCGCTGCAGCGGATCAATGGATACCCCCAGCAGTAAACCCCCAGGTCGAGCAATGGGTCCAAACCTACCAAAAAAATTGTGCCGCTTTTGAAGGTGTGTTACATAACCCTACTACTATTACTTCTTCCACAAATTCTTCTTCGCATTATGATAAGTTCTTCAATGTCTTACAAAACAAGAACTGAGTCTGGTTTTTCTTAGACCAAATATCTCCAGTAAATCAACCACCAGGTATGCCTTGAGATTGTTCAACACCTCACGCCAATACCTACTGATTCTCATAGCTTCCCGCAATCTCTCTCTAGCATTGCAAACTCCAATTGGTGAAGATGTGGAGACACGTGAGTACTCGCCCATAGCTTCGGATCTGCACATGCGGTATGTGATTGAGAGCAGGAAACAATTGCTGAGATATTTCGACCACCCTGTTCTCCTCAATTTTCCTCGTCGGCACGTTTGGCTTATGTTCCCCGGTAGTCTCTGGGCACTATTGCAAAGGTAAGTGAACTCCTTCCAACATATTAGAGCTCCTAGAATTAATCTTAGTGCCCATCATGCCGAGAGCTAATGTTTTATAATTGGTTCAGTCACAATGCAGTCGGCAAAATTGAATGAATTGGCCGAACACGACTCACGCATGGTATTCATCCGTAATATTTTGGAGCGTGATGACCGTCCGGTTGAATATCAAACTCGCATAATACAATTTGAGTTTAAAAAAATTATGGAACGGCAAGATGACACAGATGCACCAATCAAGGAATGGCTTACAATTCTTGCCTATGCTCTGCGCAAACATAAAGAGCAACTTTTTAAACGTGCATTTGCCACAGTAAACTTGGCTGCGCCTGCTTTGTATGGACTCTATATCCTTCGGTTGAGGTATTCGAAACTTTATAGGCAGGATCTTCTCAACCACATTGTTGGAATGACCAAATATGTCGAAAGTATTAGCATGCGCGCACGTATTCATCAGAAATGTCTTTTAAGATGGGAACAAGGTTTGTTTCACCATTGAATTCTCCGTGGTACAGCATCACACTCACAGTACCTTTTGACTGAACTTTCTTTCCCAAATTAGAATTATATATACCAAGAACTGGATTTGGACCAGATATAGGTTTGTGGAATGAGTTATCTACAACAATCTAACACCTGAAGCCATTGATATTGACTTTCTGCTATCATTTAAATCTTCCTGCCCAGTCAATGAATCCACGTTTGCGCAAATTATCAAGAATGATGACGACCTTCGCGTAGCCATGTCCTCATCCATGCCCAAAAATTGGGGAAGCCTCTGGGGCCTCTGTCTAAAGTTTGACTCTTCATCGGCTTATAAGCGAGTGGCGACCCTGGCTATCTTCTATCATAAGTTGAAACAGTATTGGCGGGACGTACAATTCTCGGGTGGTCTGTTTGAAGACTTTGTTGGCTCCGTTGTTTTTCTGGAACACGAGTTAGGTCTCATAAAATTCATTCGCCAAACTTTCAACCTTCCTGAATTGAAATAATCTCCCATCAAGCCCATAATACCAGCTATTGACACCATGAATACCTTATTGAAAGAAATGGAGCAACTGAAATTGGATTGCTTTATCTTAATTTCTCTTGTATTTACAAAGTAATAAGAAGAAAGCAGATTATGAGAGAAGAAGCTTTACCTGAAAGCAGCACAAGGTTAAGCTGGGTTCTAGGTTAAAAGACTTCCTGGTTGCTTGTGCTTTTGCTTTGCTGAAGTAAGACGAGTCTGACGAGTCTAATGCGATGAACAGCGCATTTTTCAGATCAGTCTTTGGCTAGTCTAGTAGAGGTGGTTCTGTTTCTCTGACTCACCGGTGCAGGGACCAGTTATATGAATAACTTGGTCTTATCCTGTCTGTACGGATGAGCAGTGGCTGGATCTATATTGGCAAACAAGGTTTGCTTTGCTTTAGTGCTAGTGTTCTGCTTGCTTGATCTTGAGTTAAAGATCTGCTCACCTTGGTCGGTGCTGGCCGTAATCCTGGCTAGGAGTGAGTCTTGCGCCTGGTTCCAGATACGCTTGGCGAGGGTTCTGTTGAGAGTAAAGTTGGTCAGCATGATGTGCGTATCAACTTTATCTCTGCTCGGCTACATACCCGGAGGCTTGGTCTGATCTACCTTTTTCCTTTGCGGTAGCCGTTGCGAGTGCCGTGTCTACAAAGGACCGTGCGACTCTTGTCAGCTACACCAGGGGAGTCCTTCGACAAGGATATCTCAAGGAATCCTCTTGGATTCCCCGTAGTGCCCCTGCGCGAGGTTGGACCAGCGGCTGCTGGTCCACACGTTCACGTGCTCTCCACCAAATGGATCACGGGGGCTCCTTGTGATGATAATCCGAGGATACCAATTCCGCCCGCCGTGAAATCCACGTGGAGCATGGTACCAAGCTGGTGAAAAAAGGCCTGCCCAACAAAATGATGCAGTTGGGATTCAAACCCAATCTGCGTGGCAGGGCATACACAACAGCGTTGCTTGGCAGCTACGCTATTCCAGATTGCAGAACATTCCTTTTTTTCAAATATTTCACCCACTCAGGAAGCCGTTTGCAAGTCGATTTTCCATCAAAGTTTTTTTTTCTTCCTTTCAATTACTTATTTTCTCAAAGTTTCAACACTTCAGGACCAGCCTGAGCTAGTCCTGGTTGGAAGTGAAAAAAAAAAAAATTGTGGTGGTGGAACGGACATGAGCAACAAGCCAACGTGGTCTCCACAAGTTACAGGAGTGTGCTTTGTGGAACCAATGGGGAAAAGTGACAAACCCGTTGGTTCCACGGGGAAAATGATGTTCTGTGGAACCAACGAGCTTACCAAGCACTTACCAAGCTGATCCTCGTCGGTTCCACGGAGCAAAAGCTCCTTGTTGGATCCACAAACCTGCTCGCGAGGAAGTACCCCCAGCGTGTATAGCTTGGGTTTAGGGTTTGGCTGGACTGCTAGAGGGGCTTACCTCTTTGTGCAGCTGGGGCTTGGTTTGGGTCTGTCCATGCAAGCTCTCTGGAGGATTGCTGCAGGTGGGTCTGGTCTAACCGCGCTAGCTTCCAAGGAGGTTGCTGCGGGTCTGGGGCTATATTCTCACACTTATCACTCAGATCTTGCTCTTTTCATGATTAAACAATTGTTTACTTGCCTCTGGATCACCTGTCCCTCCAAAGTTCCAAACTCACATATAGCTTACCACTTTCCTTTTCACTTACCATAACCGTACATCTCTGGGCCCTGGCCTAGATATTTTGATAAAATGTAAATAATGTTTTTCAAGGGCTCAATCATTTAAGCTCTCAGGTTGGCCATTCTGGGAAAGCTTTGATTTTCCTAGAGGAACTTCCACCTGGAATTCCCAACTCTTGTGTATCCAACATCAAATTTGCACACATGGATTTCCATCCCTGCAAGTGTAATTGCTTACCAGTCAAGCTGTTTTGTGGCAAATATAATGCCAGTCACTGGGGAGACCAGCACTATGGTACCCACTAACCAGTGTAGGAACTAAAGGCAGAAAGCATTTGCTATGCTTGTTGTGTTATGAAAACAGCAACAAAGGCCAAGAGAAAAAATGTCTCTTTATACTGATTCAAAGATTGCTATTAATAGCAACACAAATGTTATATTGTCAAAGTCTGCTCTCATTTGAACTTGAAGTTGATAGAAGTCTTTCAAGAGGGGTTTGATCTAATTGCTACTTTGGATCAAATGAAGAGCTTTGGTGGAAAATTGTGGTCAAAAAATCTCAGATTCATAGGCTTGATTGATTGCAAAGAGCTGATCAATTTGAAGAAGAAACCAGAATTTGTTAGGTTCTGCTTCCATCTTTATTATTAAGATCATTGTACTCATCTTGAGTTTGATGATTTTTTGATCATAGTCATCAGGAGTAATGTTGTCATTTATCTCACTGCTTGATAGACAAGCAGCTTGCCAATCAGCTGTTCAAATCTAGAACCAATTAGGTCTTGGGCTCTAGTACTCTACAAGGCTCCCCTTACAAAGGCTTTGGAGTTATTCTTCTATAGCAAAGGCTTAGTTCCATTGGGGTTACTTCTCTGTCACAATGACTTTCAGCTCTCCTCTATTGAGGGCATTGGATGGGAATGAGATTCAAACACCAGGGTGTGTGTGACTTATTCAGATTTTATTTTGGAGATCCCAATCCCTATCAATGATTACACATTCATAACCTAATGCAACAGACATAAACAGATACATCCCAAAACCAAAACAAAAAAAGGAGATGACCATCTAACTAAAGGAGGTTTGAATCTATTTACATATGAAAGATTGAACAGAAAGAGTTGTAAAAATTATCTGGCAAATGAAAATACAACAGAAAAGGAAGTGAGTCATTGTGATATTAATTGGCTTTAACACGAGAAGAGTTTTGATGATGGAGAGCAGGAAGATGGTCGTTCTGATGACGCTGAGTATGATGATGATGAGAGAATTTAGAGGTGAGATTAGGAGATGAAGAAGGGACAGACACCCCATTTGAAGTTTTCTCAGACGATGATGGAGCAGTCGCAGTTTTAGTCATTGCAGGTGTAGGAGTGGACGAAGTGCAAGAGGGTTTCGAGTCGGAGAGCATCGACTTATTAGCTTTTGTTTTCTTTTTCCCTTTTGGAGATGGGTTGGGGAACTCATGATGAGGAGGAAGATCTCTGCCGGAGAGTCTATTTAGATCATGATGCTCGGAAACAGTCGGCTTGGCCGGGATCTGGTTAGCTTTCTTTTCTTTGTGAGCGGGTTTCCGGGGTGGCTTGTTAGGGCGATGATGAGCGGCCGGAGGGATCTGCTGAAGCCTCTGGCTTTCCTCCTCGAACCACTTCAGGAACTGCTCCTCCTGCCTCTTCTCCTTCAGTCGACGGTTCTCTTCTTCCTGGATCTCCGCCAACTTGGGCTTCTGTTTCCCAGGGCCATACAACGCCCAGCTCTCCTTAGCTTGAAGCTCTTGGATCGTCGAAAAGTTCGTCGTCGTCGGTCTCCCTTGGCTCGAAGTCCTCGGCGTCACTCGGCCAGTGCCGGAAGTGTTCTCGATCCCACTGCTGCTGCCAAGTAGATGAGTGTTACTATCTTCAAGTTTGTTGTCTTCGTGAGAACCAACAACCAGGTTTGATGATGGATCTAGTGGTCCAGAGGAGGTCCCAGGGATCACGAAATGTGTAGACGTAGAGACATAGTTGGTCCACGGCGTATCTTGGCCGGCCAAGGCGCGTCGGGAAGAGTTGCTAGCTCCGATTCCATTGGCAGCTCGAGTAGGAGTGATGACGGATGCGCCAACGGCGGAGGCAGGGTCGTTTGGTTCGAGATTCCTCGGCACGGCTCCCTGGACCCGTGGACCAATCGGCTGGACAGTTTTGGATGGTCCAGCGGGTGTTTGGGACGAGCTGGGCGAGCAAGAGAGAGACATATTGTTCATCAAGGCCGGCAGCCCTGGCCCGCTAGGCCCGAAAATCTTCCGATCACTGCCGCTGCTGATCGACCTCCACGCAGGCGCCTTGCTCTGGCTGTTATGAGTAGCTGCGGTCGATAATGAGTCTACTTTGGATTTAGAAGCTTCCGCTGACTGGCGCCTCTTTTCTCGTTGAGAGAGTTTCTGATTGGGCGTCAGATCAGAAGGCAATCGAGGAGGTGTGAGGGCGTCTAGGTGGGGGTGAGAGGGCCCGACCGGGGCGCGGTTTTTTCCCAAGGACATCACCGTCCGGAGATCGATAGGCGTTACTTTGTTGATCGGAGTCGCCCATACCGGACAGTCATTGGGGAAGGATGAGTGGGCTAGTTTCTGCTTGCTAGCTCCCCTGGGCGTCGAGTGGGTCGCGTTATCAAGTTCATCCATCACGAACGGTGCATCGTCATCTATGTCAATGGCTTTCGAAGGAGTTCCATCCAATCCTGGGTAGGACTCTATCGCGCTTAGATCTGGATTAGTCACTTGAATCGTTTTAACAGGTACGGATGGTGGCGAGGGGAAACCGCCGTTCGGACTGCCAGTCATTAGCTGATGAGGACCAATCTCAACCGACCCCTTCGAGATCCTTTGATTGAAAGATACCTCAACATCTGGGAGCGCTTGAGAGCTTTGATGAGTAAAGGATTTGTGCAAAGATTTCCAGTGACGTGTCGTCAAAGTAAGTTTGGATTTAGGCAGATCCAAGTCAACTAAAAACTGAGAATTCCGAGCCATCAAGTCGTCGATGATCCGTGTCGATCGAGAGACTGGGAATACATCCGCCTGGACCCGCTTCAAATACGTAGAGATTGCTGAGAGTAATTCATCGGGGATCTTGATTAATCCTTTATCTTCAAAAAGTGCTTCTAAGTTGTGAATCATGTAATTCATGCATGTTTCTTTCAGCGAATCCGCGCGATAAAAATCGGCTTCAGCCGCAATCGCAGTCACGTTCAATAGATTTACTATACGAAACAAAGGGGAAAACAATTTGTTAAGCAAATCAAAACGGCCAGGGTTTTTCATCCATGAGAAGTATTGGAGTGATCACAACATACCGCAACGTCTAAGAACCACACTACAGATATACTTCAGCTTGTCCATCATCAACTCATTCGCTACCGACATGACATCAAAGACAAAGTCGATATAATCATTCAATGAAAGGAAGTCTTGATCGAGAAAAAGGCCATGGATCCCGATTAGCATCCCGAGAAACATGAGCAATCCGAGATAACTGAGAGGACCTCACCTTTGGCCAGGAATAAATCATCGGCATCGTCGGTGTAGATGTGGCGCAAAACGACCTGCATGACCTTCTTCGACAAATGGCCCATGTCGATTCGAATCAAGTCGGTGTTTCCCGCAGCCTTGGCTCGTCTGCGACCGGTCACCCAGACATCTTGGTCGTACATCAACCGAAAGAACGGACATTGAGCGCGCATCAAGATCGAGTGACAGGCAAGGATCTCGCCATCTTGGAGTTCCAGCTCCATGTCCGGACTCAAGTTGCTGGATTGAGGATTCGGGACGAGATCGTCGCCAGGGAGAACTTGAAGGGCTTCCCCCTTGACAGTACCCTTGACGTCGGATAAGTGACTTTTCGGCAAGCCCAGCGTGGGTAAGATCGTCCGAAAGTGGTCAGAGAGGAGAGACTCAGGGGTGGCCTTGCCGAGTCGTACAAGAGAGAGCTCCAGGGCAGGAAAATTGAGACTTTTGGCAAGGCTCTTGAGGCCCTCTTTGGCTTCGTTGAGCAGATGGATGATGTCATATCTAGTTTTCCCGGGCAAACTAGTGTTTGAAAGAAACTCTTGGTGTGCATGTTCGATCTGTGGCCACACCCGGTTGTCCCAGATAGATGGAAAAGTGTCTGTGTAGATGTAATGGATGAAAAGCAACAGAGTTAAGAGTACATGGTGGTCGAAGCGTAGCGTGGGCAGTCTGATGGACCCTTCAAGATCATCCTCTTCTCCAGTATCACCCGGATGGTAACTGATGCCATCGATATGGGCGAGATTATTCAGGATTCGGTCCAAGATTGGCGATCTCGAACACAATATGAACCGATGCACCAAGATCCTTTCTCCAGTGTTGGCGGCCAAATAAATATCCCCACTGTCCAAGGTGGGGAGATGATCAGTCCAGTTCAAGGACAAGCCAAATAGCGCCGATCCGACTCGAGAATCCCAGACGAGATCCTCGCGATCATTTTCTTCTTCTTCAACGATATTCTCATCTACGTCTAAATGCACTTCGGAGCTGGGTGAAATAGTCCCAGAGCCGAAATAGCCCCTTGAGGAGGCATCGGATGACGACACCTTGGATGAGGATGTGGCTGAAGGCACTATGTGGAGTTCGGGCACTGAGCTGGCATACTTCTTGAGATGCGGAAGCATACTCGCAAGCCTTGAAGAGAGTGATATTTTCTCCTCGGGTAAGCTTTGCTGGATCTCCCTCAATTGAACATCCTTTCGGATAGCCGCATACGAGCCAGTCGGACTTGCGGCTACATGAGAAACTCGCTGGAGACATTGAACCCTCTGAAACTTGTAATTCTTCTTCGCACTTATCATGGTAGACGGTTCGGTCGAGCGACTGTCCAGGCTTTTGAGAGGCCCATTGACTGCTGATCGCCTGTAGCTAATATAAACATGCCCAGGCATCGTGGTAATGATCACATCTCCATCCAGCCCCACGCCGACTTGTTTAGCCGCATCGGTCGATTTGGTCGAACACCATATCCGTCGGGGTTTGAATGGAGGATTCGACGGGATCGTCGAGGCGCTGTATCGATGTGGACTGGAAGACATTGTAGAATAATTGATAGGGTTCTCCAACGGATTTGGATTTTCCAAGTCGACTATGTACACGTCCCCCATACTTGATACTGCGGCCAAGGTTTGATCGGAGCTATCGAGCTGGATGATTCGTGTGGTTGGGGTATGTCCTCGATGAGTGCTGGGCATGCCAGAAACTTGGATATCGGAGGGAAAACGGTCGAATGGTGAGAAGGAAACTCTGAGCGTCTGCTCAGACTTCAAAACGTACACATCACTGGAGTTTTCGCAGAGATAGACAGTCTCATAGCTTGTGCAGCTTAGTTGGATGATAGATGTTTGAGCAATGGCCACCTTCCTAGGTGTGATTTGGATCGAGGCCAAGGAGTTGTGAGGGTGAGGGTTGTGGTAGCCCAGTTGACCTCGATTGGCTCCCCAGGTGAAGAGTGAATCTGAGCTGAAGACGGCAGTATGCCAGCGGGAGGCAGCCGCTCCAATCACATCGACCTTCTTGAGCAAACCAAGTACGCGTTTCGGCTCGACTTGAATCATATTCTCGAGAGAGGCTCCTGGGGACTCGGGGCCGTATCCCAGTTGACCGAACCTGTTCATCCCAAATGTGTAAACCTGTCCTGAATTTGTGATCACCACAGTGTGGTCTTGACCTAAGGCAACAAATTTGACTTTTTGCTGAGCCAAGCCGCCTCCTTTGACGGGGGCAAAGGTGAATTGGGTCTCGGCCGAAATCGAGGCAGTCGGTCGATGATCTTGAGTATTACTCCTTGAGTTTGTCGGCAATCCTAGCCTTCCGCCAGATCCGAATCCACATACTCGTAGCTCGCCTTCTGAGGTGATGAGGGCGGTATGGAGTCGACCGATGGCGACAAAGTCTATAGGATTGGATATGAATTGGTTTGCTGGAGCTGGACGGGCAGCTGGAGGAGGGTGTTGACTATGAGAAGAGCTACTAGACCGTTTGAGGTGAATTCGTTCGGGATGATGCCTATCTCCATCGTCGTGAATGCCAAGGACAAAGTTTCGGTTGGAACCCCAAGTAAAAAGATCTGTGTGGTGATCCTTGGGTTCGATTGATAGTTTTGAGTCCATCAAGTTTATGGGGCCACCAATTGTCGTGTGGTACAGGTCAAATGCTGATAAGCCTGTAGTTGGAAAGGAAAGATAGTCAGACAGGGATGACTATACAGGATGAGTTTAGCTCCAAAGCTGACCTTCATTATCCTTGGTATTCAGATCACATTCTAGCTGGTCTATTAGCACTTTTGCAAATCTTAGATTGCCATGATAGAGTGCCCGATGGAGAGGCGTCCAACCGGATTCGAGGTCTGGAATGTTGAGCTGGAGGAAATGGTTTTGAGCGAGGAGTTGGAGCCATTCTATTGATGCTGATTCGGCTCTTGAGGCAGCAAGCTTATGGAGGAGCGTCCGGCCTGATTGGTCTCTTCTGTTGAGCGTCGTGCTGATCAGCGAGGCTTTCTTGGTGCTTTCGATCGTATTCAGGAATTTTCGCAGACAGTTGATGTCCCCGGACTGGTAGACATCGTGAATGTTGATATCCAAGACGAGCTGGTTGTGCGATTGGTTTGGTTTCATATAAACAAGTGTCCGCTCGATGGATGTGTCGTGTATGTATGTATCGATGGATGTGGTCTGATGTGGTGGTATGGGTTGGAAAGTGGTTGACCAGATGGTCTGCTCCTGATCGGATTCGGAGTACATATGTGCGCATATACCCAGGGCAGAAACTGGTCAAATCCGGGCAGAATCACGCAACATATCCCAGACAAAAGCCAAGGGAGGACACCGCACCAGACCAAGAACCACAAGAGCATCGTCATCCACAAACCATGGCCAACGTGGATCGTGAGTCGATCGACATATTTTTACATACTTGGCTCTATTGCACTCAGTGTACTGACATGGTTTTACTAATTGCAGTGCTGTGCATCGTCAATGAAGAACGCAAAAAGTTCGGTCTCAGGGACTCAGACTTCCATCGATACAGGTCAGTCAGCAACCGACAGGGTGGGGATTCCAATCGAATGCTGATAGGATATACATGAATTGTCAGGATCCATTGTACTCACAAGCTGAAGACGCTCAGAAAATCAACTGGCTTGCAACAATCTTATAACCCGAAGACCAAACAGTTTATCAAACGCTCAGCAGAAAGTCTCGACGGCACCAATGAGCATAATCTCAAGTAAGTTAAACCATCTGGGGAAGAAAAAAATATTATTCTAACCGGTCCTACTTCGATCCGTTTCAGACATTTTTTGATCAATCTATTCCAAGTCGAACACGCCTGGGCATCCTCAAGAGAATTAAAAGAGGAGGTACAATCGATCCTGAAAAAGCACGCCCAGCAGAAGACAGATCAGGCGACTAGAACCGGCGCCAGCAGGGTCCGACATCATGCCAATAATCGGCTGACCAAAGCTATCCAGCACTCCGATCGATTCCTCGACTTGTGCCATTCCTCGAATTCCTTCTCGATCAGAACTCTAGCCCAGGTGCACGTGCACAGACTCTACATGAGAGGACTGCTCGAATTCGAGCTCGCCCGATGGGACACCGCTCTCGACCACTTTGCACTCTCCTGCGTAATCCTCAAAGCCTTGGCCAGTTCGACCGACCAAACCGACCACAAGAAACGGGCCATCTTCGACGAGTCCAGCGATGAGTTGGCCCCCATGATCCGCTATTGCGCCTACAAATCCGGCGCAAATGCTCTCGAGATCGAATCCTTCAGTGAGCAAAGACTCGAAAAAAATCCGGTCGGTGATAAGCTGGCCGGAAAGGATTGGCCGGAAATCGAAAGCTTGGTCAAATCCTCTCGAAAAATCGTCCAACAGACAATCGAATTAAAGTGGCTTGATCAACTGATCCCGATCCGCAATCCAGAACTGGTCGACCTGATCACCAGTGTCCAAACGGCCGATCGAGTCCTACTCTCCAACCTCAAATCATCTCCTCTTGAACCCACCTCACCCGATCAATCCCAGGCCGAGGAGCATCTCAGCAGGAAGCAGAAGCGACAGAGATTCTTACAAGCCAAGAATCCGAAGATGAGCCAGAAAAATCCGATCAGTCCGACGGCCGCATTTGACCAAGCATTATCGACATACGTCAATGTCGAGACCGCCTTACAGGCTCTCATCGAGTCCAACAATCGCGCACTAGAATTGAACTCGACTATCCAACGATTTGACCAACAATCGGCGGTCCTTGCGACAATCCACAGCATCGTCGGTTTCCGTTTGCTTTCGACCAGAGTCAATCGGGATCTCGAACTGGTTCACAAACTTGAACAGAAGTGGCGCAAAGTGGAGACCAAAGTCGACAATCGCATCAACGGAAATCCGAAGAACTATCATCAGATCAATCGCCTGGTCTTGGCTAAGCACCGACAACCGACTTCGAAAACTGTCTCCAACTTCAACCATCAACGGCCATCTTCTAAATACACTTATGAAACCGATCTCATCAAGTCCCTGCTCATCCAACGTCGCCAAGCTAAGATCTTCCCTTCATTACTTAAATTATTCGATGATATCCTCTTCAACCTCGAGCGAATTAAACAGCTAAAGCTGATCGAAGACGATCATGAACTGGGTTTGAAAATCGAATCTAAAATTTCGTTTTTCAAAGCTTACAGGTAACCATTCTTGCTTGCTTTCTTTTGTTGGGGTCCAGGAACTGATGTAGCGCTCCTTTTCTTTTCTCTAGGAGTTTGATACAATCAAAGTCATGGCTAATAGTAGAAAAGTTTCTAGAGAGTTACGTGTTACAACAAAAGTCGAATTTCTATCTCCGACAGACCAAGATGAACCTAGAAGAGATGAACTCGGAAGAAGAAGCTCTAGACGGAGAAAACGCGTTGTCGAAGCGAGAGATCAGCGATTTAAACGCGGAGTTCTTCAGGTTTGAACGCGTTCTTTTGGAGGCGGTAAGCGATGAAGTGCAAGAACATATGAGGCAAGAGATCGCAAACAAATGGTGGAAGAGTACGAATGGGAAAGAGGAGCCGCAGGTTGTTGAAGGAGGGGCGGAGGGTCTAAGCCGAGTGAAGCTGGAGAAGCTTTCGTTAAACGATGTCGCCGAGGGAGCGTCAGGAAAGCCAGCCGCACAAGTCTTCGATCTCGCGTTCAACTACGCCACCCAATTCGAGTGGGATCAGCTCGACCCCAACCCCCACTCCCCGCACGCTTCCAAGACTCAAACGGCCTCTAAACCAGGCCCTCAATCTTCTTCCGGCACCTACATTACCACAGCAGCCGCTCCTCAAGATCCTCCGGCACATATTTCTCCTCCTCAGGACCAGGAACCCGGCGCGCCGGCCCCTGCCAAAAAATCTGGCGGGCTGTGGAGCTTCTTTTCTCGTAGTTAGACACACACTCCCCACTTCTCTACAATCAAGAAAAAGCAACAATGAAAATTTCTTCATTTCTCATCCCTTGCCAAAACAAAACCCCAGTACCCGTTTTCTTTTTGTTGTATGTAATGACTTTCTCTCTGCTAGACAAAAAAAGTGCTTCGAAGTATCCAGTGCGCGAATAGTATACATATCTGATATATTGTTAAAGCAGTCGATCCATTTATTTCATGTCTGATACCGTATAACCTCTCAATCAATTACACACAGATATGAATAGTGACAGACCAACAAGTCACTGTCCATATCGCCATCAAGCAATCAAGAATCGTGCGAAGTGTTGTTGAGTGGGTTCTTTTGGTTAGACCCGCCAAGACTAATCGATGCGCGCAAAGATTGTCTGGTTGCTTCCCTGATGGCAGCGCTCTCCGAGAGATTTAGTCACGGACGATGATTGGTGCAGATGGCCGGCTCGTGTATTGAGCTGACCAGACTTCAGAACACGCTTTTGGAGAGAGAAAGAATCCCGAGTCCTTGACGCTCTATCAAGAGAGAGGAGGTAGGGATGCTTAGGGCTCTTTGACTGTTGTCTTGATCACCGCTTACTGGGTCAAGCTCATCTATATGTATGCAGTGGACCCGAGAAATATTCAATAGTTGTGGATGGGTTGAGCCTTGAGGGACGGGTATGTGTCATTTGCCTAGTCTCCACAAGCGGAATCGGTGCTTGTTGGACTATCAATTTTCCACCCATCCTAGGACAAATACCTCGACGATTTTCTGTATTTTCGAAAGTAGAGTCTGTTTGAGACTCGCAGAGATCACGAGTGAAAAGGGGATGAGGTGAGATTTCTTGTATACGGGCACGTTTTTAATCCAAAGAATAATGCGGGGGGTTAACTAAGGTTAGGATCGGAAGAAGAAGCAATCTTTTCACGCCAAGGAATGACGGGTGGGTGACGATGGGTGAGGGGTAATGGTGTATGGGACGGTAATTTGACCCGGTTTGCGTATGGCTTAGGCTCTTTCCCGTATCGAGGTTCGTGGATTTCTGCAGGGCACCAAACAAGAACAGTTTAATATCTCCACAGACAAAGAACTTTGACATGGAGACAAAGTGGTAGGATGAGTGAGGAAAAGACGTACGTAATTCGTCCCTATAGATCGAGCTGATCGCCTCAGCATCTCGAGCATGCCATTGACTAATCCAAGCCATCACGCCGGCCGGTTTCAGGTCAAGTTGGCGACTGAATCGGCGTAATGAGAACCCAGCACGGTTGAGTAGCTCCGGATCGGCACTCAAATTGATCGGGCCGGCTTGCTCAAACATCATGATCGTGTACCGGTGGCTCCCGGAGCCTTGCGCCGGATGTGGCCCCACATACTCCACCTCTTCTTCTGCTCCTTTCTCCGTTGTTAGGTCTATCTCGCCATTGGTTGTTGCCGAAATCGAAACATTCGCTCTGTCATTGTTCCCCGTTTGATTTTTTTTTGTTATTTTGGATTCAGGTTTTTTGTGGGATAGTGGTTGTCGGCAGTATTTCATCAGACATCTCCCCAATAATCATTGTCAATACATTTTGTTTCGGTGTTCGAGAAACTATATCTTACCTGACCCAATGAAGGAAAGTAGTGAACGATCGATTTCGAGGGTCGGGAACATCTACACGTGTACAAAAGATAAGATTCAGTGTCCTTTCCTGCTAGTGGCAATAAGAATCAACGAAGTTTTGAAAAAAAAGAGGTAAAGGAGTCTGACCGGGATCGACCATAACGAGCGTGTATAGTTTTGGCTCGGGATGGAAGACTTGGGCTTGGATGACTGGTGGCTTCGTGGACTGAACAAATTAACAACAGGAAAAAAATAGATAGTTGTTGAATTGTTAAACAAGCTTTATCGTTATCAATGTTCGAAGAGGTAGTGGAGACTTGGCTTACTTTTGAGCTTGGAACAAAGTTGCCGATGTTGATCAATCGGTTAGTGTTTGATAGATAGTTGTCTTGGAACTTAATTTTCAGGTTGACGGTCGGATCGATCGACGGAAACAAATCGGGAAAGATCCTTAGTCGATGGATTGTTTCCATCTTCACAAAGAGAGGAAGAAGGTAAAAAAATCAAGCTCAATTATATGTAATCAATAGTCTTCGATGAGTGTGATGGAAAAATCCTCACGAGACGACCGAGTTGACCTTCTTTCCTCCATCGTTGTTGTTCTAAAAATCGGTATATCGGCTTTGACATATCTACCCCAACGCCAAGGTTGTGGTTCTTCCGAACTTGCACATCATTAATTTCGCTCAATATTTCAAGCCGTTCGATATCTTGTTGTGATTGAGGTGAGTTTTGAGAAGTTTGGAGTTCTCTTATCTTATGCTGGAGTCGTTCGGCGTCTTGCTGAAGATATTTCATGGATTCCAGGAATGCTTTTTGGACCGAAGGGCTAGTAGAAGGTTGATTCTTCGATCCATGTCCAACGACGGTATGGTCATGTGGTTTATTCTCGTCAGTCGTCGCTCTTGCTGTTGATAAATTGTTTTGAGGTTGCTTGCTTAATCTGTGGAGGGTGGTCGATTGGGTTTGTGAGACCGGGACAATCGATCTAGTCAGTCGCGATGATCGATTGATCATTTTGGTCGTTGGTATCAACTCTTGTTTTTTTTTACCGTCCTAAAGTGAGGAATAATGTCAGGATAGATGAAACTTGACAAGGGCGAAGAACTCACGCCGTTCCTGTATCCGTTCCTCGAGGAAGATATATCGAGAAGACACAACCGGCACAATGGGAAATTCAGTGAGAAAAATCACGCGGGCTCATAGCTTCATTTCCACTTCACCAAACCACATGCTGGAATCCACCACTCCTGACCAATGAACTCCAAATCACTGTCTAAAAATGTCTAGAAGTTTCTAGTGGAGCTTGATTATCGTCCAATCTATCCCTTCAAATTTCAGTGAAGGATGAAAACGAAGCCAGGCTCCTTACAAACAGGGATCACAGTTTTCCCAAGGCTTTCAATCAAGAGAGGAATGTGAATGTATCACATGCATGTCTTTTGCAGTGAGCTAATCTCTTGGTCAACAAACAAATGAGGACCTCGAAACAGTACCTAAGAAAATGCTGATAAAAGATTGGGCCGTGAGCAGAGTGCCCAGCGAATTCGACACATGATTTCTGATCATCATGAAGTGGCCTGCCGTAGACAATGCTATTGGGACAGATTGCGCACGGAATCAACCGTTGCAAACAGATTGTGTCTCGGAAACAGTATGGTTGAGCCAGACAGCTCATCCATGGTGTAGGAAGACTTCTCACGGACCTCTGAAACAAAAAATGTCTCATTCACACCCTCTAGACAGTTTAACGAGGGAGAAATATGAAAGGACCAGGCATAGATGAAGAGATGGGTGGATGTGAAAATGAATCATTCCTTCAAGCAAAAGAAAAAATATCTCACTGTCTCTCCACCATAAAAAAGGCGAGAACGGAATAATAATAAAAACGGAGCAAAAAAGTGATTTTTTTATGTGGTGCGAGTGTGTATTGACATGTTTGTATCTTTATTCTAGTGTTGAGAATTTTCTGATGTTGCTGAAGTTGGTTATGGGTTACAAGAGTTGTGATGATGGGGGCTTGTAGGGGTCAATTAACATCTTCGAAAAACTTGATACATTGACAGCAAAGAGAAGACAATATCAGTCATATCAATCAAGATCAAGAGACGCTTCCAGTAAAAAAAATACTAACCTTTTGATTTTTTCCCCACCCCTCACCTCTTCAGTTAGTAAGGGCATCTTGACAACATGGAATTCTTCGATATAGAGGTCGTTGATTTCTGCTAAATATTTTCTTTCTGTATACGCATGGATAATTGGAAGAAATGGAGGTAGCCTGAGTGAGTTTTAGCGGTTGAACGAGTGTCAAAAAAGCATGTGCACGAACGCATTTTGTATCGGGTGTTACATTGATCGCAGTCGCTGTTGGCTTTAGGGAATAGGAGTTGGTTGACAACAATGCAGTGAGTGTCGATCCCGTATTGGCTCAGCTCTTGGATCAACCTTTCGGTCTCGTAAAGTGACAAAAATTCAGATATGCAGACGCAAATGAACGTCGTCAGGTCCTGAATACATATGAGCAACGAGGGACATATCAAATGTTAATTACTCCCAGAGTTTCAACCAGCGAGAAGTATGGGGATAGACGATATAAGTACGCACAGGGTTCTTGAACTGGTTGTTAACTTCAGTGATAACGGATTTCATGTCTTCCAGCTTCCCGAACATGTCTTCAGTATTTGTATTGACACCCATCATCGAGCCAAATTGTTGCATCATCGGCCCGAATCGACCGCCCAGCATGGATAGCTTCCCAAGGGCCTTTTCAAGTACGGCCGGGAAGGACAAGAAGCGCAGGGTGTGGCCTGTAGGTGCTGTGTCGAATACGATCACGGAGTACTTCATTGATTTCACGTGTCTAATGTTTCGAAAAAAAAAAAAGATCAATATCATATTTTTGTGCAAAGAGGATAATCAATTGTCATCTGACTAACTTCATAATTTCGGCAAATCCCATAGCCTCGTCCACTCCAGGAATAGCGAATGCCAGGTCTTGCATCATGCCACCCATTCCGCCTCCGCCCTGCGACTCAGCTATCCGATGCAAAAACAATCAGGTATCGATTGGAATGCAATTTTTCAATGTCAGACTGGCTTGTGTAATCTCAAGGTAGAGAACTTGGAAAGAGGGAATCATTTTCACACTGTTCGACCATCTCTTGCAAGCTAGAATTCGGATCGATTTCCATCGCGTATAGGTTCTCAAATCCGTTGACCAGTGTCGCATCTTTGCCGAATTTTTGACAGAACGCATCCGATAAATTGTGTGCTGGATCGGTCGAGATCAACAGAACCGATTCTCGACAGGAGGCTAGTTGGACTGCTAAAGAGCACGACGTTGTTGTTTTACCTACAGGGTGTTATTTTGAGGTTACTCAGCATCCTTTTCTCGTAGTGACTCGAGGTGAAATTGGGTGACTAACCTACACCTCCCTTCCCACCTTTCTCATTGAAATTTGATGGAATTGAAGGCAATGATTGAGTGAATTTTTAGAGGCACTTTTCAGCTAGGCAATAATTAAAAGCTTACCACAAAATATCCATTTCAAGGCTGATGGATATCAAGGCAGTCAGTAGAGGGTTTTGATTTGGTTGGGGGTATCTTGTGCTTACATTTCTGATCGAGAATGTTTTGAAGAGAGGGTTCGTTAACAGAGACTTCTTCGTCTGACATGATGGATGATTTGCTTAGGCTTTGAGTTACTGTAATGTGCTTGTCTGCTGCAATTGTGGTGGCTTTGCCGAGCTATGTACGAGTGACACGTCGATTGAGAGAGCAAAACTTCCTGTTTTGAATGCCTCAAACACCCCGGGGTTTCAAAGCTGGCAGATCCCCGAACTTAGCTCAAGACTTCGGGCCCCCGGGGGGTAGGCTGAACACTGATTGGTTGTGTTTTGCACCAAACTTAACACACAAGTCCCTTTCCTTCCGAGGAGGCGCGAACTAACTTAGCTAATTCCCTCCTCGGGGAGGTACTTATGACCCTGCGGCAGTAGAGAATTAGGCATTTTGTCTGCCAAATGAGTTTCTGAACCTTTTTTGCTCTAATTTACATTTCTGGGATGGCTTAAGCTGTCCCCTTCTTTCTACTATTTTTTCCCATCTTCAACTCCTCTGGTTGAGCTGCAATCATAGTTGTAACATTATCAATTTCAGATTCTGTACAGTGCAAAATGTGGAATGCACAATGAAGTGGACACTTGTCAGTTACAAACAAGGACTTCATGGGCCACCCAAGGCCCCAAAAAATTTGTAAAATATGTACAAAGGAACTCCATGATGTTGTGCACATTTTGCTCCCCCAAAAATTTATGACCTGTGTGAGCCCGCCCCCACAAGGACAATCACGGGAATGTCACAGATCCAGTCCCGGCAGGACCCTTAGACCTTGACCGCCCGCACCCTCCTAGCTCAGTAGGGAAGTACTAACCACTTCCCCTGAGCTAGGTGAGCCTTCAGCCATTTCTCTGCTATATCATTGTTCTTTCATTCTCATCTCCAGTTGTACATAGTTGGGAAGTACTAACCACTTCCCCTGAGCTAGCAATTCAGAAAGTGGTTCTAGAATCCCTCCAAGGCAGACCTGCCTTGCCCCAGCCCCATCCCCGTCCAGTCCTTGAACCCAGACCCAGAAAGACCCCCCAGACCCAGACCAGTGAAGAGGACCTTGACAGCCTCTTACAACCTGGTGACAAATGGCACTATAGGAAAGGATTGAAAAACATCATTTTTCTAATTTTCTACTGCCACGGGGTTGACATAGCGCATAAATCTCTCCTTTGGAGGGTCCCTGCAGGATCCCCCCCCCACCCCCCCCCCCCTCAAATAGAGGGACTTAGTTAAGTTAGAGGCGCAAAGCACCTCCAAAGGAGGGACTTGAATATAATGTCCCAATTCCCGCGTGAGGGCAACCAGCCATTTGGCTGGGAAGGTCATTACAACCTCAAAATCCCCCACAACCACCCAGATTCCTGTCACGCCTCCTAGACCATTGAAAAGCCGGCCTTTTTTGGTATGTGTACGGCACTCAAAAGTCCACATACCCATGGCAGTTGGCAACTAGGGGGATGGATAAGTATTACATCTTGGAACAATCTGCTGTGGTGATCCAGATCTGTTGCGCGCAACAAAACTGCCAAAACCTGAACTCACAGCCTGAAATACTTGCATATGATAGAATATTATTAGAGAAATCAAATTTAACCCTAGTCACTCACTTCAACTACCCAGCTAGCTCTTTTAGTTTAGAAGTTATTTACAATTATAGGTTTAGTACAGGCCATACCTAGGTAGAAATTCATACAAATAATAAAAGGCATGTATATATATAAGAGCATAGTTAGATTTACTAGTTAGGCAGGCCTCCACTATTAGCTACAGATCACCTCACGCAACCTGCACATTGGAAACTGCAGCAACTAGGCCTCCACTCAACAACTCAACAGATTTGCACAGACCTTACATTGATGCATGCGGTCAGAAAGCCTCCATTTTGGCAGTGCAACAAACCTAGGCGGCCCTTGCCTTAAAAGGTACAAAGCACACATTGTCATGTGGAACATTCAGTTCAAGTTATGCACCCCTTGCAGAAGGCAGTGCAATCCACAGGGTCACCACCAGCAGAAATGCCTTGAGTGCAGCCCTCACCAGCAAAAATGACTCAGAAAAAGGCCCTTCTCCCATCATTTTGCCATCATCACCCAGGCACCCCAGCTCAGTGGTCAACAGTCATCATTTCGCCATCATCACGGAGACACAGTCATCAGACATCAACATAGAAATATTATATCACACTCCATCACTTCACTCTGCTAAAACCATAAAACCCCAAAAAAACATATTCTCAATTGATTATATTCTTTGCCCAGCTTGCCATATAGAGGTTGTATAAGCATCTTATACTTGATAAAAACTGATCTAGGTCTGATAGAGACTACTACATACAAGTTTTCTCTGTCATAAAGTCATGCCACAACAATAGATAAATTTGTTGTCAGAATTCTGTGTAGTATAATAGAGGGCAGGTCTTTTAAACCACCCGTAACAGTAGTATTACTTAGCTGGAATATCATATTTTTATTTCCCCCTCAGAGGACTGCCAACCCATCTCAAAGGAGTTCTCACATCACTAACAATCAAGCCAATCCAACCACTCCCGGAGACAAGACAGCAATCATAAACCAGAGAATTCCCGGCGGCTGGCAGAAAGCAAGGCCAGCAACACCTCAAAACCGGTTCTACCCAGATCTACCACAACTTCCGCCATCCGGGAAGCCAGATACAGAACCAATCTTCACTGAAAAACACTTTGTCCCGCTACCCCAATCCACTTTTTGTGCACCTCTTTTTCCCTCTCCTCCCTTTCTCCCACCATTTTTTCTTCCAACAAGAACCAATCCTTTTCAAATATCACTATTCCCCCTTCTCTACCCTCTCCTAACCATCCGCCTCCCCCTTCTTTTCACCAACCATCCCCTACATCAACTCTGCTATTACCTGCCAACCCGTTGAATATCTTGGACAGAAAACCCTCACCCACATTCTCTGAATTGCCCATCAACAACCACAGTCCTTCTCAACTGCACATATCACATCCGCCACCCTCTCACGCCCCAATGCCCCTCCCACCAACAATCATGGAATGGCCACCACATCTCACTGCGGCTCAACGTGCAGCAGATCTGGCGGAGGCCAAAGCCCAACTTGAGGAGTCCAAGATTGTTGGACAAGCGATTCATGCGGCTACAACAAAAGTTCCCAACAAGGCTGTCCTCTCTCCTAAGGCTTGAATTTTCCGGTTTAAAATTGAGAACTCGCTGAGAAAGGTGGTATCCACCTCAACAAAAAAAAATTTCTTTGTTACAAAGAACACCAACTCAGTCCTCAAAAAAATTGGTTGCACAATCTTCTTGGCTACAATGCATGATTGCCTCAAATCAAACGTACACAATGCTGGATCTTGTATTGACATGCACAATAGGATGTTCAAGAAATTCAAATCAATCAGTCGGTTGGCTCAGTTGGAAGTCTTTTACCAATTAATTGAATTCAAGAACTCTGAGAGCCCAAAATCTGCTGGGGTGGCTTCGCGTCTCAAAGATCTAGCAACGGAATGGCGCAACCTCAAAGTGCACCTCACAGATGATGTATTCATGGGCTTCATCCTCCAGAGCAGCATTGGCAGGGACACTTCACTCAGGCAGGATTTTGATTGTCAAGTTGAGCTTGAACTTCAAAACTCAGCTGACAGCATTACCCCCACTTTTGATTGGATGGTACAACTCCTGTCAGCATGCAAGCTTCAAGACAACCATACTCGACCTGGAGGACACCAAAAGTCAAGTGGCAGTCATTCACCAGCGGTCCTGCAATTGGCTGCTGAGTTGCCACCTTTCAATTGCAGAGCTTTTCTTGCTGATATCCCCAAGATCAAGTGGAACAATGCTCTTCACTTCTACAGCGTGACAGCTAATCAATGCTGGAGCTGCAGAGACGCAACACACTAGCTCCGGGACTGTCCCTCTCAATCCCAATCTCAACCTGTCAACAGGAAACAACATGGACATGGAGCTCTTTATTATTGGCCGGTCACTCTTCCTTCCCGTCAGCAGCATCAACCTCCTTTCCTGCCCATGATTGGAGCGGTCTATCCACCTCCTGGCATACCTTTTGGGCACGGTTCTTTCAGAGAACCTTTCGCCAAATTGCAAGGAAAACAGCAGTATAACTTGATGTTGTATTTCCCTCAGCACTCCAATCCCTACCCCCCCATGTTGCTCCACCAGCAGCCTGCCTTTCAGCAAAACAGATTGGCACCGTACCGCCCTGCGGACTCTTACCAACCACAGCAAAACCAGACCCATCCCAACCAAACCAGCAACCAACCTTGCTTCAACAATCAACGGGGGGGGGGGGGGGGTGGCGCGTATGCCAAAGAGGCAACGGTGGAGGAGCTCCCAGATGGGATTGCAGAGGCAGAGTTTGGGGAAATGACTGCTGAAATTGATGTGAGTACCCCAGCTCTTGGATTCTGGTGCTACGCACAACTTGACAGGCAACCTAAGCCTGCTGCACAACTTCCGTAAGCTCAAGCAGAATATTGCTTTGAATGTAGCAACTTCAGGCTCTGGAGCCTTCATATCAGGCTTTGGGGACCTGTTTTTACGGGTGCCAATAGGCGCAATCATACCCATAAAAGGGGTGTTGTTTTGTGAGCATGCTTGTTCTACCCTCATCTCTTTTGCAGCCCTCCGGAAAGCTAACTGGAACTTCCAGTTCAACAGGTTCTCAGATGCTTTTGAGATGTATGACCAGTCCGGTAGTTTGACATTCAGCTGAAATTTTGAACAACAAAAGAATCAATGGTGCTTGCCATACCCCATGCTCCGGAATTGACCTATTTCCTCTTCCTCAATCTCTCCTTCTCTTCCTCTGTTGTGTACTCCATCACATTCCTCTCCTACCAACTCGTTGTTGGCAACATCTTCTATGCCTCCCTCAAGATCATCTATCCCCGTTTCTGTTGTTCCTGTTTCATATGACCATGAGAATGCCAATCAAGTTTCTTTGCCTCTAAAAGAACGTGGCAGTGATTTTATTGCATCATCACCAAATGACCCCTTTGTCACGCCATTTGAAAGGATATATCTGTTGTCATGGAAACCAGAATTGCTCACTGATGCTGAGAAAGTCTTACTTTTCTGGCATCAGATTTTTGGGCATGTTAGCCTCCGGAAGATTAGATCTCTCATCAAACAACGCTTAGGTTTTGGCCTGCCATCTGATCTCCCTCCCGGGAAAATTCACTGTCCTATATGTACAATTACCAAGAGCACTTGTCTCAATCCCCTCACCAGTACCATGAGGGCGCCAGATTGACTGGAAATATTATGTACGGACCTGATGGGTCCTTTCCCAGTAGAGGTCGTAGATGGGGCCAAATACCTGTTAACCTTGCGGGAAGTTGCAACTGGCTACTCTTACGTGAAGAGTCTGAAAGCAACATCTGAGGCAAACAACGTACTCATGGAAATAATCCGCAAGTTGGAGAAGCAGACCGGAGATGTAGTGAAGATTCTGGAAAGGGATAATATTAATGGAGGGGAATTTGCTGATAAGGTGTTCAATGATTTTCTGAAAGGGAAGGGAATAATAGCAGAATGGTCCCTACCGTATCATCACTATCAGAAAGGTGTGGTGGAACGGTTCAACAGAACTGTTGCCAATATGGATTGCACAGTTCTGAGCAACAGTCAACTGCCCAGGAATTTCTGGAGCTATGCTTTCCTGTGGGTAAACCATGTCCTGAATCAAATTCCAAACAAGTCCAGTAAAGGCAAAACTCTGTATGAAGCCCTATTTGGCAGACCACCAACTTTTGACACCTTCAGGATTTTTGGTTTGAAGGCTTTCATCCACGTACCCGTCAAGAAGCGCAACAAGCTTGACAAAAGAGCTTATGAAGCGTATGTTGTAGCGCATTTGGAGAGTAGTAAAGGCTGGCTGTTTTATATACCGGATAGCAACAAGTTTGTCTCTTTGGCTATGGTCCGTTTTGTTGATAGTGTACCTTGAATTACACTTCCTCAGCTTCCAACAAATTCCCTGGTTGCCCCATTGCCTCAGAATAAGATATCTCTTGAGTTTATTGCCCGGCAAATAGAACTGGGCAATTTTGTCAACAAGGTTGAATTCAACAATCAAGAGATGCTCATTGAAGCAGTCCTCCAGTTGTGTGCTTTCTATGGCGTTGATATCCTTAAGACCTATAAGCAGGCAATGAAATCATCTGATCAGGCTTCATGGGCAAATGCAATCTCTGAAGAGTTGTCCAACTTACTTCAGACGGATGTGTGGGTTTCAAAACTGATGCTGAAGGATGTCTGCCTGCTTGATGGCAGGTGGGTATTTGCAAAGAAGTCCGGAGACAATGGCAGTACTAAGCGCTACAAAGCACACTATGTTCACTATGAAAAAAACTCAAGAAACTGCTGCCAGTTGACATCCAGCATACTCAAGTTAATCCTCAATTAGAACAAGGATCATACCCATGAATCCCAAATTCTTTCTACCCTGCAATCTTTGTGCATTGCCTAATTTATGCCAGACTGAGTTGAGACCTATGCAAATTTCCTTTCATGTTCACATACCCCTGTAATGGGCACCTAACCCTTTCATGTACACATATCCCTTTCATGTGCATGAACCCCTTTCATCATGCATGCATCACCCTTTCATGTTTACATGCTCATTTGATGTGTAAATACCCCTTACATGTGTAAATACCCCTTTCATGTGTAAATAACCCTTTCATGTGTAAATAACCCTTTCATGTGTAAATACCCCTTCCATGTGTAAATACCCCTTTCATTTTTCCATACCCCTTTGATGTGAACATATCCCTTTCATGTGTAAATACCCCTTTCATCCTGTGTACATAACCCTTTCATGTTTACAGATTCCTTTGATGTGGAAATATCCCTTTCATGTGTAAATACCCCTTACATGTGCACCTACCCCTTTTATGCATACATACCCCTTTCATCATGTGGAAATTTCCCTTTTATATATGTAACAATACCTTTTCACATTCCCCTTTCATGTTCACATATGCTTTTCATGTGTGCATACTTTTTTGATGTTATTCCTTTCATGTGTAAATTCCCCTTTCATGTGAGCATACCCTGTTCATGTTAGCATGCACTACACCTGAAGATGAAGGAATGAACCTGGCAAAATACCAATAAGGGCCAAAGTATCAACCTGGATGAACTTGGGTAAAGATCAAATTATGAACCTGGTTCTTGCATGTCAACTGACAGCGTTTCTTGAGTTTTTTTCATAGTGGTTGCAAAAGGTTTTTGTCAGATCGCCGGAAAAGATTTTATTGAAACGTTTGCGCCTACTGCAACATTTGTTTTGATGCGCTGACTCCTGAAAATTGCAGCACGGTTTGACTGGCCTGTGCACAGCTTTGATTTTGTTGCTGCCTATTTCAATTCCCCAATTGAGGAGGAAGTGTGGGTGAAGGCGCCAGAAGGTGTTCAGCTTCCCAAAGGCCATGCTTTTCTCCTTAAGAAAGCTCTGTATGGCACCTGGCAAGCTGTGCAATGCTGGTGGCTTCATCTATGTGGCATACTAGACAAGCTTGGATATTCCCCGTCACAATACAACAACAGTCTCTTTTGAGGCATGAATCAGAAACCAGTGTCATATGGATCCATTTTGATGACAGCATTGTGACTGCATCAAATATAAAGCTTCTGCAGAAACTGGAGCTCAATCTCAAAGATGTGCTTAAAATTAAGTGGTCCAACTGTCAGCCTTAGAGTCATCACAGCTGACCTAAAAGCTGCCTGTTCTACCTTTGTTACATATAAATTACTTTATATCTTTTTCATCTTAAGAGATAACCTTGTTTTGACTTCATATTCTGTTTCCTCATGCAATTTTAACCCTAGTTACAACTTATCAATTCCTTGTAACTATACTCCTTCCCTGAGTTACTGAGTTATGGCGCCCTTGCGCAGTTGTGACGTGTCAGCGCTACCAGGCGCGCCAAACCACATGTACATATGTAAATTACATAAGCAAACTGTGAAAATTTTCGTAGTCAGGATCCCCCTTGCCTGAGGCGGATCTACAGACTTCAGCACACCAGAACCACCACCCAGATAACCCCAGGATCACCACCAAAGAGCCTACTCTACTCCCAGTATACCTACCGTCACAGGCGCCTAGGATATTGACAGTAAGTAACCTCTTTCACTGAACCTTGATTATCTCAGAGGTACAACTCTGTGTCTTGCTTGATCTGCCTCTTCTTCTTGCTTTGCTTCCTCCTTGATCACAGGGCTGTCCCTCCAAAACTATAGGCCTTTGCCTCCATCTTGATTACAGGGCTGTCCCTTCTTATCATCAGGTCTTTGCCTCAAAATCTAGGTTCAGGGCTGTCCCTCAGGTTTCCCTCTAAGAACCTTGACTGTCCAGAGAGAAGTCTAAAAAACTGTGGCTGGATTAAGACTTATCTAATCCAGATACCCTCCTGAGAGGAAGCTGTAGCACTTCTTGCACAGATTAGCAGCACTCTTCTGAAGAGTAGCATTGCCAGTGGACGTGCATTCCCACTAGAATAACCTAGTACTTCTCTTCCTTCTTATCCTGCTTGGTTTCTCTCTCTCTTTCTCTTTTTTTCTTTTATAGTTGTAATTTCTTTATCCCAAGAAATCCAACTATTGCCCCCCCATTTCTTGTGTCCTGCTGTCACTATAGAGACTCAGGCTCACACCAACCAACTGGATTCAATAGTTGGACTTCGTATTGAGAGAACTTCTGATGGTTTCATATTCTCCCAATCAAAGCTCATTATAAAGTCCCTGTTGGATGAGGAATGGGATGGCGTGCAAGTCACAAAAATGCTGTTGCCCCCAAATTTCAATGCTCCAAGGAAGAGGGCAATGCTTTGACTTCGTCGCAATATATTCACCTTCTGGGCATTTTGAGTTATCTAGTGGTTGGGACGCAACCAGACATAGCTTTCTCTGTCAATTAACTGGCAAGGTTCTCCGCGCAACCAAGTGTTCTTCACTGGAAGGGTGTGAGAAATCTCATCAGTTACATAGCAGGTAGTACTGATCAATGTCTCTGGTTGTTCCCAAATAAAGAACCTAGGGCACTGCAAACATCCGGTGATGCGTCATGGGGCGGAGAATTTTCTTGTTCTTTGTATGGCATTCTGATTCTGTTTTTAGGGTGTCCCATCCTATGGGTTGCGCGGCGTCAGGCATCAGTTGCGTCTTCAACCTGCCATGCAGAATACATGGCACTTGGCGCAGCAACAAGGCACACTTTCTGGATCCATAATCTATTGAAGGATGTCCTTGAAGAGGATTTTGTGGGCCATCTACATTGCAACAATCAATCCGCAGTGAGGGTAGGAACTGAAGATTCCTCAAAAAAGAGAACATGTCACACCAACGTGATTTCTACATTACTAATTATGAATCTCTCTACAGGAAAATGACCTCACTGACGTGGGTACCAACCACAGGCCAAAAGGCAGATGATGTGTTTACAAAAATTATGCCACCAGAAATGTTCCACTGCATGCACCAGGGGAGATATTTTCCCACTCCCCAGGCAATGCAAGAAAAACTCTAGAAACTGCTTGCAGTTGAGATGCAGTAAGCTTGAATCAAGCCTCAGCTCAAGCTGCAGTCAAGTACCCAAATTCCATGCTGGTGCACCTTGAGTGTGTACCTTTTTCAGCATCCCAATGCTGAACATACTGTAAGGCTCATGCAGTAGGCTGAGTAAAATGTTCAACCTTGAAAATGAGAATCCCCCTGAGCACCCTTTCATTTTCTTTTAGTAAACACTCCATGTGTCATTGAATCCAGCCAGAATAACATAAAAAGGGTTTGTACACATCAAAGGGATATGTACATATGAAAGGAATATGTAAGCATGAAAGGGGAATGTGAGAAGGTGTATTAACACATAAAAGGGATATTTAAACATGATGAAAGGGGTATGTACACATTGTGAAAGTGATACATGCACATGAAAAAGGGATACACACACCTGAAAGGGGTATGTGCACATAAAGGGGCATGGACACATTATGAAAAGGGTGAATGCACTCCCGGTAACACCACAGTAAATTCCTCGATCAGTGGCCAGCCGAGTTAACCTCGGCCGCCACCAACCAAGCAATGGAAGCTCGGTTGACAGCTCAAGCGAGCTTTCATCTGATATGAAAGCTCGGTTACGGACCCACCGAGTAAAATGAACATTGGTGGGTCAATCACCGAGGATTTCAAATGATCGGTGGGTAAATCACCATCATCGGTGGGTAAATCACCGATGATTTCGAATCATCGGTGGGTAAATCACCGATGATTTCGAATCATCGGTGAGTCAACAGCCGATGATTTTGAATCATCGGCTGTTCCACCCTCCTTGGAGAACTTTCCCGGGGAGGATTCCTCCGGCAGTTAGCACGTCGAGCCACAGTGGCCGGAGCAGTCTGCTCGCTGGTCCAAGAACTCGACTCGCCGGTCCAAGCAGACTGCTCAGACTAGCGAGCAGTGCTGCCCGATCACGTACAGGTACTATACCCGCATCGCCAGCAGGTTAACCTGTCAAGCTGCTGGCCGAGCAGGTCAACCTGCAGGCCAAGCAGGTTCAGGTACCTGGCCAGCGAGCAGGTCAACCTGCTGGCCAAGCAGGTAACAGTACCTGGTCGGCGAGCAGGCTGACCTACTCGCCGAGCAGGTAAAAGCTTGTCGAGCAGGTACTTTTACCTGCTCGGCCATTAGGATAACCTGCTTGTCGAGCATGTACGGTTACAGGTACTTGCTCCGACTCGGCCAGCAGGTCAACCTGCTGGCCAGGAAATAGTACCTGCTCGGCGAGCAGGTTGACCTACTCGCCGAGCAGGTAAAAGCTCGCCGAGCAGGTATTTCTACCTGCTCGGCCATCAACCTGGTCGCCGGGCAGGTACAGTTACAGGTACCTGCTCCGGCTCGGCCAGCGGGTCATCCTGCTGGCCAAGTAGGTAACAGTACCTGCTCGGCGAGCAGGTTGACCTACTTGCCGAGCAGGTAAAAGCTCGTCGAGCAGGTACTTTTACCTGCTCGGCCATCGGGATGACCTGCTCGCTGAGCAGGTACAGTTACAGGTACCTGCTCCGGCTCGGCCAGCGGGTCATCCTACTGGCCAAGCAGGTAACAGCTCGCCGAGCAGGTATTTTTACCTGCTCGGCCATCAACCTGGTCGCCGGGCAGGTACAGTTACACGTACCTTCTCCGGCTCGGCCAGCGGGTCATCCTGCTGGCCAAGCAGGTAACAGTACCTGCTTGGTGAGCTTTTCCCTGCTCGCCGAGTAGGTCAACCTGCTCGACGAGCAGGTATTTTTACCTGCTCGGCCATCAGGATGACCTGCCCGCCGAGCAGGTGCTTTTACCTGCTTGGTAAGCAGGTTGACCTGATCTTCAAGCAGATACCTGTAGCCGCTTCGAAGCGGGAACAAGTACCTGCTCGCCCAGCAGGTACTGTTACCTGCTTGGCCAGTTGACCTGCTGGCCGCGGCGGAGCAGGTACCTGTAACTGTACCTGCTCAGCGAGCAGGTCATCCCGATGGCCGAGCAGGTAAAAGTACCTGCTTGGCAAGCTTTTACCTGCTCGGCAACTATGTAGGTCATAACCTGCCAGTGCTAGCCAATTCCTGAGGGCAAATCTCCGCAGGCAAACTGCTAAAACTGCTAAAGCAATTTTTCCTGGGAGCAAAACTCCACAGGCAAACTGCTAAAGCAGTTTTCCTGGGAGCAAAACTCCACAGGCAAACTGCTAAAGCAGTTTTCCTGGGAGCAAAACTCCACAGGCAAACTGCTAAAGCAGTTTTCCTGGGAGCAAAACTCCACAGGCAAACTGCTAAAGCAGTTTTCCTGGGAGCAAAACTCCACAGGCAAACTGCTAAAGCAGTTTTCCTGGGAGCAAAACTCCACAGGCAAACTGCTAAAGCAGTTTTCCTGGGAGCAAAACTCCACAGGCAAACTGCTAAAGCAGTTTTCCTGGGAGCAAAACTCCACAGGCAAACTGCTAAAGCAGTTTTCCTGGGAGCAAAACTCCACAGGCAAACTGCTAAAGCAGTTTTCCTGGGAGCAAAACTCCACAGGCAAACTGCTAAAGCAGTTTTCCTGGGAGCAAAACTCCACAGGCAAACTGCTAAAGCAGTTTTCCTGGGAGCAAAACTCCACAGGCAAACTGCTAAAGCAGTTTTCCTGGGAGCAAAACTCCACAGGCAAACTGCTAAAGCAGTTTTCCTGGGAGCAAAACTCCACAGGCAAACTGCTAAAGCAGTTTTCCTGGGAGCAAAACTCCACAGGCAAACTGCTAAAGCAGTTTTCCTGGGAGCAAAACTCCACAGGCAAACTGCTAAAGCAGTTTTCCTGGGAGCAAAACTCCACAGGCAAACTGCTAAAGCAGTTTTCCTGGGAGCAAAACTCCACAGGCAAACTGCTAAAGCAGTTTTCCTGGGAGCAAAACTCCACAGGCAAACTGCTAAAGCAGTTTTCCTGGGAGCAAAACTCCACAGGCAAACTGCTAAAGCAGTTTTCCTGGGAGCAAAACTCCACAGGCAAACTGCTAAAGCAGTTTTCCTGGGAGCAAAACTCCACAGGCAAACTGCTAAAGCAGTTTTCCTGGGAGCAAAACTCCACAGGCAAACTGCTAAAGCAGTTTTCCTGGGAGCAAAACTCCACAGGCAAACTGCTAAAGCAGTTTTCCTGGGAGCAAAACTCCACAGGCAAACTGCTAAAGCAGTTTTCCTGGGAGCAAAACTCCACAGGCAAACTGCTAAAGCAGTTTTCCTGGGAGCAAAACTCCACAGGCAAACTGCTAAAGCAGTTTTCCTGGGAGCAAAACTCCACAGGCAAACTGCTAAAGCAGTTTTCCTGGGAGCAAAACTCCACAGGCAAACTGCTAAAGCAGTTTTCCTGGGAGCAAAACTCCACAGGCAAACTGCTAAAGCAGTCTTCCTGGGAGCAAAACTCCACAGGCAAACTGCTAAAGCAGTCTTCCTGGGAGCAAAACTCCACAGGCAAACTGCTAAAGCAGTCTTCCTGGGAGCAAAACTCCACAGGCAAACTGCTAAAGCAGTCTTCCTGGGAGCAAAACTCCACAGGCAAACTGCTAAAGCAGTCTTCCTGGGAGCAAAACTCCACAGGCAAACTGCTAAAGCAGTTTTCCTGGGAGCAAAACTCCACAGGCAAACTGCTAAAGCAGTTTTCCTGGGAGCAAAACTCCACAGGCAAACTGCTAAAGCAGTCTTCCTGGGAGCAAAACTCCACAGGCAAACTGCTAAAGCAGTCTTCCTGGGAGCAAAACTCCACAGGCAAACTGCTAAAGCAGTCTTCCTGGGAGCAAAACTCCACAGGAAAACCGCTAAAGCAGTCTTCCTGGGAGCAAAACTCCACAGGCAAACCGCTAAAGCAGTCTTCCTGGGAGCAAAACTCCACAGGCAAACCGCTAAAGCAGTCTTCCTGGGAGCAAAACTCCACAGGCAAACTGAAAAAATAGGAGCAACTGAAAATAATATTTTTAATTAAAAACTCCACCAGCTAATGACAATCTTTGAGGATTAAGAGAAATGTCTGAATAGAGAATAGAAATCACCTGAAAGCAGGAACGCACTAGCTTTGTCTTTTGCCTAACAGCTGGATAGAGTGAAGAAAGAAAGCTTTGATCTGAGAATTGAGAGAAGAGAAGGCTACAAACGCAGGATCACGCTACTTCCTCACTTTGATCAATCAACACACGGGGTTTATCAGCATCACTCTTCCCAAGAAGGAATCCGATGCCACCACTGCAATTCTGGACTTTCAAAAATTCTTTGAGCGCCAGACTGGCCAAGTCATCATCAAGAAGATGATCACCAACAGGGGCGGGAAATTTTGTAATCACTCTCTTTTGGGTATCCTTCACCAAAGCGGAATTCAACACAACGCCTTGCCTCCCTACACCCCGCAGCACAATGGTGTAGCTGAGCAAGCCAACAAAACCATCATCAACATGGACAGATGTATGATGGTGCAGTCTGAGCTTGCCAAGGAATGGTGGGGCAAAGCCGTTCTCACTGCAATGGCGACCACTAACTGCCTCCCTTCTCTCAGAAAAAGCAAGATCAGCCCAATCCAACAACTCTTTGGCAAGGTTCCCAACATGAAGTTCTTCTGACCCTTTGGCTGCAAAATGTGGGTGATCAAGCCCAACCAACTCCGCACATCCAAATTTGACGCCATCTCGTGGGATGGCATTCTCATTGGGTACACCAATGACTATTCTTCTTATAGGATCATCAGGAACTCAGACAAGAAAATCATCGAGACGAGAAATGCATACTTTGATGAGTCACAATTCCCTTCATTCTCCGCGCTTAATCCTAGTCTTGATCTATCCCCTCTTGATCCACTACCTGACTTCTCCAGACAACCACCTCTCCCACTCATCAATTTTGACAGCAATGAAGAGGAGGATCCTTGACAGGACCTTGATCCTGAAGATCACTTGGACTCTGATGTTTCCTCCTCGTCGGACATGTCAGTGGGTAGCGACCTTGACCAACAGGGGCCTCCCCGGCCTGCTCAACGCCTCATCCTCCGCCTTGGTCCTCACCCGACTTGAGTCAATGGTGATGTTGACCCATCCAATATTATCAACCATCCTTGGCGGTCCGCTGTCATGGTTAATAAACCATCAGCACCACGTGAAGGTCCCGGGCTGAACTGATTGAAATCTTGAAGTATCCAAGACCAAAAATCATCTATCTTTTGGTTATTAGACCGGATAGCATCTTCCGAAATCCTAACCCAGCTTTTTGACAGCTGCTCGTCTTCCTCCGTGGTGAAATTGGGTCCTCGGCGTTTGGTTGTATTTGTTGCCGCAGCAGGGGAGTTTGTGGCAGGGGCCGGTGATGGGGCTGAAGCATTCTGGGCCGTTGCGGCAGGCATGGGATGGCAGTCTGGGGCGGCTGTTGATGTGGAGATGGGGCAATAGGTGGGTGTACCACGGTTGAGATGGCTACATGGCGCTGCTCTGGCTTAATCCAGGTGTTTTGCATATTCAAGTTGCTCTTAATCCCAGAAGCAACGGTGGGTAGTTACAATAACAGTTACTATCAGTTTTTTTTGTCCTTTGGTCTTTAATTTAAAATTCAGATCCACATAATGATTTCTTTCAGCTAGATCAAGAAGTCATAGCTCTACTCTAATAACTGGTGAAATAATTTCCCATTTTTGTAAATAGACTGACTGTATATACTTGATTACACTTCCAGTTTTTATTTACTGGTTTTAGTTACTAGTAAATGCAAAATTTGACACAGAATAAGGGATATCAATTCATTCTTTCTACAAAAATGGAAAAATCTTTCACCAATTTTTGAGGAGAGCTCTGACTTCTTGATCTAGCTGACAGAATATATTATTTGGTTCCTAATTTTGAGTTGAAGACCAAAGAAGAGGATTTATGGTTATCGTAACTACCCACCGTTGCCAGGAGTAGCAAGGAGTAAAGTTACTCCTGCTTACTCCAAATCGTACTCCGAGGAGGAGTTGAGTCCGACTAAATCGGACCCGATGTGGATGCAATGCCTGGCAATGCCTGGCAATGCCAGGCATTGCCAGGCATTTGCCAGGAATTGCCAGGAATTGCCAGGCATTTGCCAGGAATTGCCAGGCATTTGCCAGGAATTGCCAGGAATTGCCAGGCATTTGACAGGCATTGCCAGGCATTTGCCAGGCATTGCCGGGCACTTGCCAGGCATTTGCCAGGCATTGCCGGGCACTTGCCAGGCATTTGCCAGGCATTGCCGGGCACTTGCCAGGCATTTGCCAGGCATTTCCAGGCATTTGCCAGGCATTGCCAGGCATGTCAGCTCCAGTCTCTTTGGTGACACGGAGTCGATAGGGTTGTGAGTTCGCGCTGTAGCGGCTAGGATAGCGGCCAGCGGAATTAGGGCCACACTATAACCTTTTCAGGCCAATGGGAATAAACCACACCTCGACGCTGAATAGCGGAGGGGCTAGCTCCCTTACAAAAGTAAGGGGACGCGGCGATGACTCAAGCCAGGTGCCGTAGCTTAGAACAAATAAGGGTTATTTTCTAAGTTACAGGTGTGATACAGCCAAAACCGAAAAGCTTGCGGGTCCGGCAGCCTGAAAATCCAACCAACAAAATTTTCCATTTAAGCCACCTGCCCTGTATCCTTCCAAAAATTCTCATCTTTGCACTCCTTCCCTCTCTCCATCTCTCCCATACCCCCTACCCCCTCCCCATTGAAAATGGCCCCCGACTCTCCTCGCCCCCCCTCCCCCCCGCTCATTCGGACCCACCCACAGCCCAGCCGCCAGAAACGCCCACCAGCCAGCCGGAACCATCCACCCGCCAGCCCAACTGGAACCCAAACCGCCTCAAATCCGCCAATACCAATACCGGTGAGTACCTCACCACCCTCTCCATTCGCTCCAAGCCTTCCCCCCCTCTTCCCTGCTCTCCATTCACCCGGACAGCTGACCCAATCATTTTTTCTTCTCCCCCCCAGTCGGTACCATCCGCCAAACAGCCCATTCAGATCCCCGACTCCAAAAATCACCTTTTCCAATACCGGTGAGTGTTTCTCCCTTCCCGCCCCTCTTACCTGCCGTCCAATCACCTCGAGAGCTGATTGGATTGATCCCCCCCCTCTGGGATTTAGGAATCCCCATCTTCCTTCTTGTCACCCACCGGTTCCTGGCCAGCTGCACAGTTGCAACCATGGTATGTACATACCTTTGCTTCCATCATACTGTACCCTGCACATTTGGGCAACAGCTGAAGGTTTTTTTGTGTTTTTGGCATCAGTCCAACAAAAACAAAGTAACCGACAAATTCTTTATGCTCACCAGCCGGATGGATCCGCTGCCTTTCGCCAATGCGCATGGCGAGCCACAAGAGTCGTACCTCGGACCCAGTCAGCCCCCAGACTCTCAGGCCGATGCCTGCAAGATGTTTTATGAACAGTCAATCCCGAACCAAGACGATCCCAAGAGCATAGGTCCCAGGCCCAACACGACTCGCCGCGCCCCTCCCCGCCAGGCAGCTGTGGCTCCAGTATCGGACTCCAGGCGCCCGCCGGCCCCGCGGATCATCAACCTCGATCACCACGTGTACCGGTTGTCCGCGGCAGGCCAGATTGCCCAAGTTAATCCTTGGAACACGACCGCGGCCAGTGCAAAACATTGGGAGCGGGTGGTCAGCGATGACAAGGCGGTCTTGAAGACGATCCTGCAGCACATGACTTGGCCCAAAGTCATCGAGGACTGTATTGACAGACTCGACAAGATAGTCTCGCTCCTGGGGGCTCATCTCCGTCAGATGGAGAAGGAGAAGCTACTCAAGTGGCAGTTCATCATACCAAAAAACGAGAAATTCGCAAAGGGGAAAAACGTTATGGTCTCCTCTGCAGCCCAATTGGCGGAGTTTGTTGAGCAAGCGCTGGCCAGCCTGACCGCCCAACTGACAATCAAGGTAGTCATGCAGGACCCACAGAAAAAAGCGAAGGCTGAACAGGCGGTGAGTGCTGCAATTTCATTTCCCATTGACCCCGGTACATGGCAAACGTGCCTGTCTCCTCAGGCAAGGGCCCAGAAGGACGCTCTGGCAATGAGTTATGGCCCTGATGACACGCAATTGGCCCTGGAACGCTCCCAGGCTCGGGTGGCGGTCAATGTAAGACATTATTCGTGGATGTGGAGCCTCAGGTGCTTGGTTAGGCCATACTGACCAGGTAGATCGTCCCTCCCATCCGACAGCCGCTCGCCGATGTCAATGAACAAGAGCGCATCCGGATTGCGGCTGATCTCCATGTGTACATCACTGGGAAGTACGGCGTGAACACCGAGTCAATGAGAATCAAAGACCCAAAAAACCCAGGCGCCTCAATCCGCGTGACTCGTGACGGGTTAACAAAGTGGAGTCGCTGTATGCTTCATAAAATCCCCGGGATAGACCAGGACAGCCCCCCAACATCCCTGAATTCACAAGAGATAAGCGTCCCGTGTTCACCCTTGCTGAGCTGGCGGTTAAACAAGACGCGCGCCTCAGCAAGCACAAGTCTGCTGCCTCCCCTGCCAAATCGCAAGCTGCCCGGGCGTCGGAAACCCCAGGCCAGGCAACGTCTCACTCAAAGTCTGCCGCCCATCCCATGGGACCCCCGCCGAATCGTTATCATCCAGGAAGGTGTCAGCGTTGTCTGCTCCGGCTGCGGGGCCAAAAACCGAGAAGGCAGGCCTAGTGTTTACTCCAGTGCGAGTCTCGTCTGCAGGCCGTGTCCTCCCTGGCCGTTGGGTCCCTGCCTTGGAGTATAAGTCGGCGGCTAGCGCGCCTTCCCCTGGCGCTCAATTGCTAACTGGCGCAGGTTCCCTTGCACGTGCGGAGTCCCCGGCAAAGCGGTCCCTTGGGGCAAGTGCGGGGCCTGCCCTCCGGTATGACTTGACCGGTTTTGAGGACCTTGGGGGCTATCCTGAGGCGAGCTTAACCAAGCCTCTCTGCGGGGAGAGCCCCGCAGGGTCTCTGTCTCACAGAGAGGCTTGCCCCCAAGCGGCGAAATCTGGCGTGAGAGCTGAGAGACCGTAGTCCCGGCCAGCACCCAATTTTCACTAAATCAATGCCTACACATTTTTCCCCCAACATATGAGGTCATGAGTAGCACGGCCTTGTAGCCTGGCTTCTTGCGCAGCCATCCATCCATCCATCATCTAACCATTCCCCCAGAGCAGTGCTAGCCATCCTTTCAAAAAGACACGATGAGCTGTTTTCCAAAAGTCAAACTCTTGTTTTTTTTTTACTCCTGTACACTCCACTTTCCAATAAATTTGGTGTATCCTTCCTGTACCGCGACAAACACATAGTATAGAAGCCACCATAACTGTACATCTTGATAGCAGTGCGATTGTTATTCAGTCATGATGACCAAATAACAGCGTCTAGTACAAGGTTATTTGGCCTTGAAAACACCCTCACAAGTGAGGAAAATATTATTCAAGTAAGCGGAGCCAAGTGACTGTTTACTTATCTTGAATTGCCCCATCACTTGATATCTTGGCCATAAGCCCTGATCATATGCCCCGCCATCTGGCTGCTCCGGCCATTTCCAACCCAAAAGGTTCCGGTAACCGTATTGAACTGCTGAAGAAGATTTCCAATAGAAATGATGAAGGCTTGAAGTCAGCCATTGGTCAAACAGCTCTTGATCGATACGGCCAACCGGCGAAGGACTTACAAATTGAGACGGTTTTCCATCTAGCACGCGGTAAAAACACTTTCCTCCTTGCCGGCACAAGGTTTGGGAAGTCCAGAATCCCTGAGATATATTACTATCTGCTCCCAATCACGGCTAAAGGTGTCATCTTAGTGTTGAATCCTCTTGACGCATTAGGGGACAACCAGGTGCTTGAAAAAACGAAAGCAGGATTCATGGCAATCAATCTAACCAAAATCACCTTCAACACGATCGAGGCTAACAACATTGCAAATGGATTCTACAATTTTGTTTATCTCAGCCCTGAGATATTCCTGAATAGCAAGCTCTGGGACCAAGTCTACTTCTGTGCAAATTTTCAGAACCGTCTTGCATTAGTAGTTTTTGACAAGGCTCACATTATACATCAGTGGGGCCTTGTCGAATCTAGCAGCGGGAAGGACAAGGCGATAGCAATAGGTCGGATCGAGGATCTGGCGATATTCCGGCCGTGTTATGGGAAAACGGGTGGTCGACTGCTTACCCGGAACAACAAGCCTATTCTTCTGATGTCAGCTACTTGTCGGCCGTTTGCAATTGATGGAATCAAGAAGAGCCTCAAACTCGAAGACCACAACGTTTCGATTGTGAGAGGAGAGCTTACCTGCCCGGAATTGCGCATTATCTGTGTCCCAATCACATCGTCCATGGAAAAAAGCACCGTGCTGTCAGAGTACTTCCCATCTCAATCAGACGTGCCGGATGCATCAGTTGTGCCAACTCTAATATATAGCTCCACTCGTAATCGGACCTTAAACGCTATGAAAGCGGTGGACATTGCTCGCGGGACCCCCAATAATTCAATGAGACCAAATTCAAGCCTCGTTTGACGGTTCCACTCGTGCACTGGTCAGAAGGATAAGGTCCGGTTGGTCGAAGATTTTTTGGATCACCCCTTTCCAATCATTTCCTGTACAATGGCCTTAGGCATGGGGCAAAACTGGTCCAGGGTCCGATGCGTTATTCAACTGGGTCGTGCCGAGCCCTCGGCTATCTGTCAAATGATTGGTAGATGCGGGCGAGATGGCCGCCGAGGTCTTGCAATCATCTTTGTGGAGAAGAGTCGGAAAGGCGGCAAAAATTCGGTGTCCGCTTTTGATTCAAGTATTGCTCAGGGAGATAACGACCGCATGGATGCACTGGCCGTCACCCCATGTTGTCTACGAATTGCTTTCGCAATTGATAATGCGTTGGTCTACTCCTTCATGGTGTGCAATTCATAAGAACATGTTGTAGATTCTGATTTTTACTTTGATCATTCTTAGGCTTGGATACATACCTTTTTCGCTTGATGACCCATCTTACATCAGGGAGAAGGCGTGCGAACAATTAAACCTATTTGAGATATGCGATTGCTCTAATTGCAAGCCTGAGGCGGCGCGTGGACTGATGAACAATATGAAGCACATGACAGCAGAGAACATGAATGACATGATGACAACCAATTGGCCAGAACAAAATGAGAAGAAAAGAAAAACCCAGAAGATGACCAATCCCAAAGACGAGTCCGCCACCAAACGCATCAAGCTTATGTCTCCGCTGTCCGAGATGTTGACCGCTGAGCTCTGATCATCGTTTGGTGCTTTATTTAAACGCACATACCCGAACCCTTCACTCTTCACACCCGAAGACCTGTTTGGCAAGGTTGAAATGGAAGGAATTTTGGAACGGTTCGGCTTGATTGATTTGGTCGCGACCCTGAGGAAGACAATAGGAGGGGATACAATCACAGGCCAACTCAAGGTTCTCCAGGAAATCATTGATAGATTTGCAACTAAGTTTTTAGCAAATGAGAATCAACAGGAAGCGGAATTGCGGGAAGTTGAGGAGAGGGCGGTGGCGGTCAGAAGGCGAGAGCAGGAGGAAAAACGAGCAAGAGAACTGGAGGCTGAAAGGATTGCCAAAGAAATCGAGGACAACCACAAACGTGCCGAGCAAGAACAAAAACGTGGGGAAGCGGCTTGGAAGGCGGAGCAGGCAGTGCATATGGCAATGCTTGTCAAGTTAGCGGGCGAAGATGCTGAGAGACAAGGGGTTGAAAGCATCCATCGGGGACAATGAATATCACTGAGAATTTCATTCCGAGGGGGGGACGGGTGAGTTGTTGGCTTGTTGTATATCGTTATGTTCCATGCTGACATTGCCATCATCATCCAAATCACCTTCTGGTTCCGGAACTTGTTCGTCAAAGGGCAGGTGCATGGTAAACCTATGTAATTCACTCTGAGTATCCTTCAGTTCAGCTTGTAGTATTTTTAAGCCGTCCAAGTATGTGTCTGGCTGCAATATGACCTTACTTGTTGAACATTCAATCGGATCCGAATTTAAGATGTCCTTGGAGATGACCATTTGGTTGAACCTTTCTAAGGCGCGCAATGTGAGCTCAACTTTGTGGCTCTGTTGAATATGTTTGGCCCCACTGTCAGTCCGCAACGAGTCAAACATCGACTTGAGCTAGATTACATTAGGTACATCATTAGTCAGAGGAAAGATTTTTTCTAGTTGCATGTGTCACACACCAATGGGATGTTGGATGAGATCAATGTTTTTAACCGCTTGATTTGTGTGCCTGCGCCACCACAGGTGTATATGAACTTGAGCCAATAGTTGTGAGATTCTAGGAGAAAATCTTTGGCAACAAAATGGTCTTCCCGTCCGCGAGGTGACACCAGTAAGGTTTGCCGGATTAATTTGGCCAAATCGGGGGGAAGAATCACCGTGACTAGCAATATGAGTTTGGGGAGATATGCCGAGTAGTGTGTAAGACCTGGAAGCGATTGGGTCATCAATGACCACATCTTCCAGATGTTGATCAGGCGGCCAACATCTCCAGCTTTCATTGATTGTCTTGCCTCAATCACAGTGGAGAAGTCTTGCATCCGATTTAGGAGGTTAAAGAGCTGGGGCGCAGATTTTGCCTGGCGGCGTGCGTCATGCGTGCAAAAACGAAGATAACATTGTTCAACAATTTCGTTCCATTTGGCCGTGGGAATCACGGGCAGTTCCTCATTGATCACTTTGCCGTGCTTGCCCATGACCTCCCTGCCCAAAATTATATGAGTAGATAGAATGAGCAGAGCAGGAGGAGGACCCAATGTTAAATGCACATAAATAACGGCTAACCTAAGACAGTACCAAATGGTGGCTTCATGAACTTGCTCCATGTAGTCAAGCATCTTTGTAAAATCCTTCTTTTGGATAACTTTCTCGGGGGGAATTCCCAGGGCCTCAAGGTAACGCCACACACCCAAGTCGTCCATCGCATTTGAGTTTCCAAAATGATGAGTAAGGATTGTGTGAGCTATATTCCTTAACGTGTGAGCAGCACCCAGCAACATCGAAATGTTGTTTAGGCTATGTTCACAGTGCTCACTGGGGATACGGAGCATTCTGATAGCATTGAATATTTGACATGTCCCAAGGTCAGCATCCATCAGTTGCAATCAACCAAAGAACTCTTCAGGTTCAAGGCCAGATTGTCGTTGGAGGGACTCCATCACTTGTCCAATCCCTTCGGCTGAGTTATCGGATTCGTCCATCAGTCTCAACATTTGTATAACGGGCTTTTTAGGGCTGATTGGCTCGATAGATGGAGGGTTTAAAGGCACCATAGACCTTTTTTTCTGTCAGGGTTGCCACATATTTATGCATAACCCGAGCAATTTGGCTTTTCCACACAAGCGCGTAGTTGTCGGATGGGCAAGATGTTGGTAAAAACATCTGGGGGTTGATATCCAGCGAGGCCACTTGTCGGAGTGCGTGATGAAATGCATCTAGAGTGAGTTCATCAGGGTTGAGGGACTTCAACAGATCATTGTTGGGTATATGGAGGTACCCCCATGTCCCATGGAATGTACGGGTTTGCTTTCCAACACTGGCAAGTTGGATCCGTTCTTCCATGTCAAGGTTGTCAATACACAAGATTGGAGCCATACTTTTTGATAAGGCCATCAAATTTACTACCCGATCCATTGCCTCACTCAAAAGTGAGCTTAATGCTTCAATGGCCGTTTTTCGATGGGATGTCAATCCCATGTAGTGGAAGTACTTGTTGACTGTCTCCGATACGCCGCACGCATAGAACCAAATAGAGTTCTCAAGTTGGAGGCCGTTATAGCGCTGATTGAGGGTAAACTTCAGCATAGAACAAATGACGGCCGCAATCTGATTTTGATATCCGTGAGTAGAGTGGAGCCATCAGGTTATTTTCATGATAGCGGGCAATGGACAAGTGCACTTACGTGACTATGTTGTAGATCTTTTGCTTGTTGACTTGTATCAGGTGGTGAGTACTCAAATCCACCATACTCTGCTAACCCCGCTTCCACAAAATCCTGATTTGAAGTCTCATTGACCGGAGTCGCCACATCTTGAGCCCCTTTGTCCGGAGTCTTTTCAGATGTGTTGGCCGGAGTCTTTTTGGTTGCAGTAGCTTGAGTGTTTTTAGAAGTATTGTCTGGAGTCTTTGTTTTTGCACTTCCCAGAGGCTTTGTGTTCACGTTGTGGTGTGCCAAATCTGTTTCAAGTATCAAATTACATAAAGTGATGGTTGAATACATGAGAAGGAGGCATATTCTTGGATGTATTATTGCATTATTAGATTCTAAAGGTCATTTAACCCCTAGTCACTCACTTGAACCACTAGGCTAGCTCCACTCAATCAAAAGTTATTTGGATTAAACTGTTTGTGACAGAACATAATCAAATACTATAGAATTATATTTGGTAGTACATAGTATAGAATCAGGTACAAGTACATAGTTAGGGTGTAGTTTATACAGGTGCACACACGTACCCCTGTATGGTCGCATGACATCATCAGTCACATGTTGGATCACACGTTTATCAGAAGGCTCACTAGCTAAAATACCTCAATGGAAGCTTCCATGCAGCAAAAATCCCTCACAGGAGAAGTCACACCAGCATAAATACCTCACCTGACTTCCCCACCAGCAAAAATCCCTCACATTTTACTATATAAGGAGCATGTTTTCCCTCCTCAGTTGGAGCATGCCACTCAGGCAATCCTAATCAGAACACACATCTCACTCAGAGGCTTCAAGCAAAAATCAACATAAATCCACTAGTGTGATCTCAATCAAGTTGCCCATCAACATCTTTCATACCTCAGAAGATATATAAGTAGTCAAGTAGCAAGCATCACCACTTGTGCCCTTAACAAGTCAAAGTGATCTTAACCCATTGTACTCTTAACTGAAGGTTAAGGAGGAGGGCAAAGACACTTTGAATAGTTCACATCTGCCATTAGTCTTTTTTTTTGCTCTCAACATTCTATATCTCCGCACATACTTCTCTCACTCAATAAACATATAAACCATATAAAACATATCTTACGTTCCTACTGATTTCCACCACCAACTCCATTTCCCCGTATCCACTCAACATTTCCACTGAATTCAAGTTTGATCTAGGTTTGATTAGAGACTGCTACATATAGTTATCTCTATCATTAGTTTGCCACAACAATAAAATAAATTTGTTGTGATAACTCTTGTGTAGTATTATAGAGGGGCAGGTCTTTCAAACCACCCGTAACAGTTGTAAAAGCTTCATACATACTTGAAATATTATAACTGCTATTTCCCCCTCAAAGAACTGCCACCCGTCCCAAAGGAGTTCTCACAACGTTGCCTGGAGTTGTTGTGCTCGTGTCTCCCGGAGTCTTTTTGCTTGCGCTGTCCGGAGTCTTTGCAGACACATCATCTGCGATCTTGTCTCTGCATGTCCTCTTGTTTGGAGGAGGCCCAGGTTTCTTAGCAGACTTGTTTGTGTCATCTTGGTCTGGTGACATAATGCCACAGATGATGTTGTAGAGCATAGGGGTGTCAGCCGTTGTCAATTTTTGTATTCTTGCATTCTTGGCCTCCGGTCCAAAAAATTCATGTGTCACTGATTTTGAGCTTTGGAAAGATGCTGGAGTATCCCTAGTACATTCCCACCGACATAGTTTTATATATAGCCTGTGGTTTGTGTCAGTAATCACCCTTCACATTATAAGTAGCATCTAACATGGAAAATGTGCCAACCTCTGCCTGAATAAATTTTTTCCAACCTTCAATATAAGAGTCTTTCTTATGAAAGATTCTTGCTATCTCTGTAACCAATTCAAGCGTTGATTTTGCACCATTATATGTTCCCCAGGAATGTCAACGGTATACGAGTTTATTGTGCTTTTTTCTGAGTAGGCCAGTGATGAATTCTTTTGGTGACATCTTCAATTGTGTTAGATGGTCACAAATTTCAAGGATTTTTTGTTCATCTGAGAGAGTTGTGTCAGGGACAGTGTCTGGAGTCGCATCTTGCAAAGGCATCTTGGGAGGGAAAATTTGAGTCACCAATGGAAAGACAGCAAAAGAGGCGGAGTGACTCGGTTACACTGGGTGATGTCCGGTGATGTTAACTCGGAAGGTTTCAAAAATCATAGTATGTGCAAGAGATTGATAATATGCACTTTGGCATGTGTATTCAGCTCTCATGTACTTGCCTTGCATGTACAAATGTACGGTCAATCCAAGCATCTTGGTAAGATGATGTTACAAGCTTTGTAACTTCAAGACCGTTCGATTTAATGACATGAGACCTATGTAGGATCAAAGGCAAGATCCAGGCCTTCAATCTGGCACCAGGGCGGCCTGATTGGCCCGCAGGACGCAATTTTAGTGTGGTGTCAAAGTTTGACACCAGCCAAATGGGTTGAGGTGGTCCTCAGCGCTCATGCCAAATTTCCCCGCTTACTCCCAAGTCCCTCCTTTGGAGGCTCGCGCTTCGCGCGAGGGGCGCCAGCCTGCCAACTCAGAAGGGAGGACTGATTAAGTTTGATCCTGAGGATTGGGAGACGTCCAGTTCGGAATCCGAGTACCCTGCTGCAGTCTTGGCCACCCATTCAGTCCCGTCAAATCCTTCTACCCGTCAAACTCGTGACGCAAGCTCAGATGTAGAAGTCATGCAACCCTCAGATATCAACTCTGGGATCCATCGGTCACCCGCTCGCAAGATGCCTCGCAGCCCCGCCGCGGAAGGCATAGCGCAGACCGTGAGTCGGCTCAACTTTGGGCGAGACCGTTCGCCGCCAAGGTTCGCACGCAGCCGCAAGGTCCCGACGCCCAGATCGCCATTGGCTAGTTCTTGGATCAGCATGACAACCCCGAGCTCCCATCTGCGAATGAATGAAGCCGGCAGACGTTTAGAGTTGGAGGAATTCCTCCAAATGTGCAATGTCCCGAATGACGACCCACTCCCGCGGGGCTTAATCAAGCTGCACCACATCGGTCGCTGGGATTTTTTCCTGGACACCTCTACGATCGCCCTAGCCAAGCTCAACTTTCCCGCGCCCCTGGCGTCCCAATTGATGAAGGGGGCCAGATGGTTAATCCCCACTCACACACTGCCCGCTCATGACGCTGTGACCCCACGCGCAATCCCCCAGGACCGAGTCAACGTCGGCACTCCAAGCGCCCTGGACCAGGTCAGCGGGGCCACTCCAGGCACTCACGCACTGCCGGGGGCCCAGGACCGCGCTGGGACAACCGCGACGGCTGTCTCTGGCCTGCAATCCACCGCTGGCGGCCGACCTGCGGCCTTCTGCCACCCCACCTCTTCAACCACGCCGTCGGCCAAGGAATCCTTCAGAAAAGCGGCTGTGGAGGCTGGCGGCCGACCTGCGGCCTTCTGCCACCCCACCTCTTCAAACACGCCGTCGGCCGAGGAATCCTTCAGAAAAGCGGCTGCAGAGGATGACATGACCGACGATTTGTCAGACAACTCCGATGAAGAGTCTGAGCCCTCGCCTTTGGCTGTGTTGCGCTCCAAGGTCGCGCCCACTCAGGAGATCTGAGCAAATTTCCAGGCAAATTGGCACGATTGCCGTGGTAAGTAGCACCATGCGTGCAATATCTTCTTTCACATACTTCCTAATATGGCACTTGGTCCCTAGTTGTATCTCACTCGAGTTAGGCCCAGATCCTTTATGCAATTCATCATAAAGTTCTGGTTGACTCATGCATTTAATTGCTCACCAGATAGAGCCTAATAACCCATGTCCAAAAATCATGGTCTCGTAGATTCAACAGCGAGATCCACTGAGTGATTCAAATTACAGCTAAGTCCCCGCACTGTGGAGCCGCAGGCTTGTCGATTCAACTGCGAGATCCAGATTGGAGGCCTGCTCAAAGTGTGTGCAGGGGTCTCCCCAGGCGCACCGCGGGAGCTCCTTGTCTTCCCCTTCTCCAAACAACCAATGATGTGTCTGTGATCTGACTCCGTGCAACCAGGAAATAATGTATATTGTTATTGTATTTATATCTATTGAGGGTAACATAGAGTGAAAACTCTAACATAGACACACATGAGGGACCCAGCGCGTGCTGTCAACATACAAAATAGGAGGAGGTGTAACACTATGAAATCATATAGTGGAGGGAGGAAGAAATCATGTAGTGGAGGGAGGAGCCACCAGGAAGTACCTGAGTTCAATCCCCGCCTGAGTAACCAGTTCCCAAGAAGATTCTTCTCATCACATCCGGCGTGACAATCGTGGGCAAAAACTCCTTGATTATCTCCGCATCCGCGCGGGTTCCAGTGAGAATCTGCGCTCGCTTCAATTGCGACTTGAGGACGGAGAATACCTTTTCGATTGGGTTGTAGTCGGGAGAGTAGGTTGGAAGGTACATGAGTAATACCCCTGCATCTGCACAAATCTGCGCAACCCGACCGCCGTGGTGGATCCAAGCATTATCCATCACCAGGATGCTGTTTCGACCTGGGAACAGATTCATTGCAGGCATCTGGGGGTACATACCAGAGTCAGGCTATTTGGACCGAAGAAACCGAGCTGAGGGATAAGGAAGTTGGACTTACCAGTACAGTCTCAATGAAATATTCCATGTCCAGGCGGCACATGGATCCCACCTGGGCTATGGTCCCAAGCAGACCGTCCAACGATACCCCGGGCATTACAGTGACTCGGTTGGCTTGAAGCGCCTTTGGGATCCTAGTTGTGCGGCGGCCTTGCAGTGCCCACGCAGTGTTGCGAGCATGCGTGCCAAGCAAAACCCCACATTTGTCTGGAGGAGTAAGACCAATTTAGACCTCAAACACAGAACCAGCGCGGACTCACCTAGAAACACCAAATACTCCGCAGGGAAATGGCCAATGCGGTCAGTGAATCGGAATCGAGCCGCCTCGTCTTGATTGGTGTTATAGGTTCGGGCCACCTTTTTGGTTAAGAGGAGCCGGGTTCTCAACTCCGCCGAAATGGTGCTGATTGGATGGCGAGTGCCGGTAATCGCCTGGATGTGACTCTGAATTTCATCCAAGTATAGCGTTGGCTCAGCCTCGAGTGCCGTCAATACAAACTCGGCCTCCTCACGAGAAAATGCTAAAGGGCGGCCACGCTCCAGATAGAGGGCCGGATCGACATTCCTGGTGCGGCGGTATAAATCGTTCCAACGGCTGAGGGAGTTGGGCAAAACGTTGTAGCCAATTGTTGCATTGATCTCAGCGAGCCGCATACCACCCTGGCTGAGTCTGACAACAATTGCCTTGACCTCTGGGTCATACTTAACATATACCATAACGTGCTGAAGTGGAATTTATCGGGGCAAGAATAACCAATGAGCTTCCCGGTGATTGGACGGCAAGGAAGAGGTGGGGATGGATTGGAGGGAAGGGAGAGAGTGGCGGCGACTGAATCACCGGTAATGGATTGCTATATCCTTGCGGTCGGGGTTCTGGAAGGGCTTGTTGGCGGATAACGTTGGGTAGGGTTTTTTTTGTGGTCGGGCTTCCAGATGGGACCGGCTGGGGGGGGAGAAGAAAAAATGATCGGGTCAGCTGTCCGGGTGAGTGGAGAGCTGGGAACAGGGGGGGAAGGCTTGGAGCGAAGGGAGGGGGTGGTGAGGTACTCACTGGTGTTGGTATCTGCGGATGTGAGGCGGTTTGGGTTCCGGTTGGGCTGGCAGGTGGATGGTTCCGGCTGGCTGGTGGGCGTTTCCGGCGGCTGGGCTGTGGGTGGGTCCGGATGAGCGGGGGGGGGGCGAGGAGAGTCGGGGGGCATTTTCGATGGGGAGGGGGTAGGGGGTATGGGAGAGATGGAGAGAGGGAAGGAGTGCAAAGATGAGAATGTTTGGAAGGATACAGGGCAGGTGGCTTAAATGGAAAATTTTGTTGGTCGGATTTTCAGGCTGCCGGACCCGCAAGCTTTTTGGTTTTGGCTGTAACAATCACCTGTAACTAGAAAATACACGAGTTGAGGTTGAAAAAGCTGTAAGGGAAAGAGAAAGTTAGTTGATTATTGTAAAACCCACTCACTATTGATTTTTAGTAAGGTTGGCGGGTTTTTTATGTGTAATAATCTTGGGGGAAAGATCTCTCCAGAGGAAAGATCCCCCCCTTTTATATTACAGGGACCTGATCCTCCTTCGAGTCAAGGCCCCAGAGGGATCCTTAACTCCAAGGAGGGGGAAGAGGTCCACGGAATTACATGAATAATTATGTAATCTCTCTATGTATGGTAAATCCATAGAGAGATATACTCCATTAGTAAATTATTATTCTCAATCAAGGTAAATACATAAGTGTGAAATCATACAGTTTAGTACATATAAAGTGATGATTTCAACAAAAGTAGTATTATAAGACAACAGGAGGACTTGAACACAGGATCTTACACAAGATCAAGGTCAATCTTAAGATAGCTTTTAGCCATTGGGTTACATGACTTGTAATTATCATTGTAGACACATGGATGATTGTCTCAGTGGCTGACAAGGCATTTGCCAGGCATTGCCAGGCATTTGCCAGGCATTTTCTGTGCACTTACCGGGAGGTGGGTTGAGTCCAGGAGTGCTAATGGGAGAGGTGGCACCCTGCGCAAAACCGATTGACATTTCGTCGAAGTCTTGAGTTCGACGGGTGATTGCAGGGACCGGGACCGGTACTTTAAAACCTGAAATGGATGGGAGGTTGGATGGTGTGAGGGGGGTTGGTGAGGGATGTCTGTACCCTTGTGGATGGGGTGGCCAGTGATTTGGCGGTAGTGGCTGTCTGGGTGGTAGTTGGGCTTGATTGCTCGGTGTTCTCCCCTCTTGGTTTCCCGCCAAGACCGGTGCTGATTTGGTAGAAAACTTCTGCCTGACCCAACTTTCCCTCTGCTTCTGCCGCCATCCCTTTCTTGAATGCTTCTAGCATTGCCACTTTGATGTCCATCTTCCCAAGCCACTGTCCTGCCAAACCTGCCTCCACTCTCCCCGCTACTCCTACTGGATTCTCTGTTGGACAGTGCAAGTTTCGCAGAAAATCTCAGCATCATGGCCCCTTTTCCGTATATGGATCTGTTTTGAGTTCGCTGAGGTTACCTGCCAAGGGTTTGGTTCCTTTCGTCCCTTGCTCTCCTTCACCTCCTATTTCTTCCCATATCTCCTCTACCCCCTTTGATCCTTCTTTCCCTAACCCATCAAACCCCTCCTCTATCTCTCCTTCCTTGCCATCTGGAGCCCGCGATGTCAATCTGGTCCGGATTCTCCTCGTTGAGGCTTTGATGGTGACCTTCTTCGGTCTTTTGGAAGGCGGGGCTGGAATTTTTGGGTGGGTAGGTCCTTCCACTTCTATTTTTTCCTGCTGGTCTTGCACCTGCGTGGACGACTCTCGAGTCAGCCTTGGCTACGTTGTATCCCTCTGTTCTTGTGTATCCGCCTGAGTGTTGCTGATGCCGGCGATCTGTTTCACAGTTGCCGTCGCTGCTGCTATCAAATTTGACATACTGTTAGTGTCCTGATCCACCTAACATTTGAAATGTTTCCTGATCGGCGAGGGTCCTAAGTTTTCCTTAGTTGGCGAAAAAAGTTTTCCTGATCAGCGGGGTTGATAGGTAAGCTAAGATCGGCTGAATCCAATGGAGTCGTGGTTCCGGGTCGGCTGCTTCAGGCCGGTACCGGTTGCTCCTCAACCAACTAGGTTTCAGCGCTTGACCACTGCGAACTCAGTTGCGGGGTGCTGCGCCTCCCCCAGGGGAGGCGCTGCTGATCAACCTCTGCCTGCGCTCTTTGGCCCTACCTGACCGGAACACCGGTCCTCTTCAACGACGCCGCAATCCCAACCAATGACAATCTAGGATTTACGCCGTTTTTCGAGAGGAACCTCCTCGCTTTCAGGGCGCCACTCCCGCTGACCATTTTCAACAAGGTCTGGCAGGATCGGGCGCTAGCTTATCAAGCCAAAAAGAGGATGAAGTCAGACAACGGGGACAAAGACCGCTACAACGGGTACCCATACCCATGCAAATACCTCCAGACCTACCAAGAATGGTCAGTGAACCATCAGGTTTTTTTTGAAGCAGTAGTGAAAATACCCAGCCAAGCCAACCTTGCAGTCTGGCTACCACTCCACAAGAAAAATTGTGATCAAATCATCAAAAGAGAAGGATTTATGACAACGCTACCCTATGATATCCACGTACAGACTAACGCGCTTACGCACCGGGTGACAATGCCGGATGGGTCCTTGTTGGTGGCAAACATTTCAAATTACCAGAAGGAGATTGTATCCACAGTACACTCAAAAGTGCTCCAATTTGAAGAGGATGAGTTCAAAGATAACCCTTACGCCGTAGGGGGTTGCAGGTTTGGTTGGGACCCAATCACAGGCCAACCAACGGCCAAGAAAGACAACCAGTCAAGCAAGATTCCTCTCCACCTTCAACAAATTACGCCGAAAGGGGGAGCTCTTTCTACGCGACCAGGATTAGATATCCCAAAGGGACCAAGCGGGTCCAAAGATCAACACTCTAAACAAGGCGGTTTCAAAAGCAATTGTTTGGGGCTCAGCATCAACGATTGAGACAAAGGAGGGGCGCAAGGCAATGGCGGACACGGGGGGGAAGCGGGAATCATGGTGGGACCGGGAATGGGGGAGGTAATGCAGGAAGGGTTTACAATAAGGGGAAATCTTATTAGTTAGCGGGTTCATTTTGATTTTTTATTCAATTAAAACTCATGGCTTCAGGGGGGTTGTCAATAGACACCTCACCACCCAGTGGTACATTTAACTCGGCAATTTAAGATTAAGTCTTAGTAGCAATGAACATGTTAAGCAATTTCTGACTAATCTCAAAAATGTGTCCCATACAGTAAGAGCGCCCCACATGTGAGAAAAATTGGGAGCACGTACAGGAAGAAAACGCAGAAGACCAATTAGGTGACTGGCCCATGTCCATATCACGCAAGATGAACATCGGAGTGTGGGAAACAGCCTTGGAAACGGCAGGCTTGTTACCAGAGTTTCAGGACGTGCTAGAAGGATTCCGGTCTGGTTTTGACCAGGGCATCCCGGTACACAGGTTGGCAGGAAACATAACATACTGCACACCTTCGCCTTGCTAGCAAAAGCAAAGATCAAAGAGTAAATCCACAAAGAACTAAAAGCCAGAAGGATGTTTGGACCGTTTACCTATGACCAAGTAGCCAAACGGTTCCCATTCTTCCGTACAAACCCTCTAGGGGCCGTAATAAACGGCAACGGGTCTCTGAGGCCAATAAATGACCTATCTTTTCCGCACGGTAGGGAGGAGATCCTGTCGGTCAACTCTTTCATGGACGCCTGTGACTTTAAGACAACGTGGGATGACTTCAACACTGTGGCGAACTTCCTCAAAGACTTAAAGGAGCCAGTGCTCTTGGCACTTTTTGATTGGGAAAAGGCATACTGCCAAATCCCCACGGCCCCTGATCAATGGCCTTACCTCATGGTAAGGGACTTTGACGATAAACTGCTATTGGATACAAGAATAACGTTTGGCGGTGTCGCAGGCTGCGGCTCCTTTGGCAGACCCCCGGACGCCTGGAAAATAGTGATGCTAGCAGAATTTGATGTGATGAACATTTTCCGTTGGGTAGATGACAACCTCTTTGTGAAGAGGGTCAATTCCCAGACCCTGATGACGGATGTCGTGAAAAGGTTGGACAAACTTGGGGTGAAAACTAGTACAACAAAATACTCCCTGTTCCTGCTTGAACAGAAGTACATTGGTTTCAATATTTGGAATGGCTCCAACAAAACTGTCCGACTCCCTGACGAAAAACTAGCAAAAAACATCAGGCAAGTCCAACACTTCCTGGAGATCAGCGCAAGTTTCTCATACAACGAGGTAGAAGTCATTGCAGGACGCCTCAACCACGTGTCATACATTCTACCACAACTCAGGTGCTTCCTCTGTGGAATCTATCAATGGCTAATGGAGTGGGTCCATAAGAGGCGGCCAATTTTGAAAGGCTCCAAGGAGGACCTCCATGAGTGGCTGACAACTCTCAAGAAATTCACTCCCACCAGACTGATCCTGCGCCAAGAACCCACCAAAATAGGATGGATAGACAACACCTCAACTAGCTACGGAATTGGGGTAATAGTAGGGAAACGCTGGGCACAATTCCGGTTGAGATCAATGGACGCTCTTGACCAGGGGATTGAAGGGGACAAAGAAGAGGAACAAATTGCCCGACTAGAGACAGTCACGGTTAGATTAGGCCTCCTGATGCTCCTGAAACTTGGCGCAAGAGGAGGGAAAACCTGTTGACATTCGTGTGACATCCCTCTAGGACTCTAGCGGTCTCACTTCTCCTGATGACCTCATCAAGACGCTTGCACCTCAATGACATCATGTTCAATGCTCAGATCCCTCAAATCTCTCCCAGCAAGATTCTCCGCTGGAACCTCTCCATCCATATATAAACTCTTCCTTCCATTGTCTTCGTTTCCTTCCCTTGGGGAACCTGCAGTATCACATTCTGCCTATCATTATAAAATCTTATCTTTTCTTATCTAAGCTGTTCCTCTACTCTTGACATCATCATTGGTCAACACCATCATCATCAACCTACTTTCTACGTTATCATATCATACTATCTCCTGTGCGCTCAAGTCCTCTTTGTTCAATTCCTTCGTCAAGACCCTCAGACTTGCATCCGGATCATTGATTAATCTCAGTCCTTGGCTTTCCCTTCTTTCCAACAAATTGGCTGATCTTCTTTGCCAATCTCCATTTGCACTCATACGACTTGTAGGTTCTTAACGGCTCATTGGACTCATCCCGGTCAACATCATTGACTCTTTCTTTTTGTTCCCAGTTTGTTGTCCTCCTGTGTCCTTTGTCCTTGTTCTTATTGTGTCTCTTTAAATTGTCCCCTTTGCCTTTAGGTACATTTTCTATTTTTATATTTTTATTTCATCACATATATTCCCTTGTCAGAATTGCTTACCAGAAATACATGCTTTAGTTTGTTGATTAACAAAACCTTCATTGTGTGGACAGACAGCACCACGACGGAGGGCGCAATCCTCAAACGGAAATCAAAGGACCACCTCGTCAACAACGAGTGGAAGAAGATCCAGAAGATCTTGATTGAACATCAGATCAACCTGGTAGCAAAGCGGGTGGTCTCCGCCAAAAATCGGGCAGACACGTTATCTAGGGGAGTGCGGCAAGGCCACCAAAACAGGGACCAATTGCGGATTGAAGTCCCAAGGGACCTGGAAGAGTTAATCGCACAGGTCACCAAGACGGATTAGGTTAGGAATTGAGTGCATTGCACAGTAATACCATAACAAGCAGAACTAGATGTCAGTTAGATAAGAGCCTGGAGTTAGGGCTAGCCTCAGACAAGGCAGTTAGAGGGGATAGGGGTTGGTTAGGTCTGAGCTGGCTCCAGGCCCCTGGAGTTGTGGGACGGGCTCAGACCTTTCCGCTAAAGAGCTCCTAAGGGGGAGCTGTATCACACTACCCATTGAGGGAGGCGTGAGGACACTCTACCACTCCCTACAACCCCTCCCAAATCCCAAGAGGCCCTATAGGGCTGAGAAGGGAAAAAGGGGGAGGGTGAGGGAGAAAATAGGCTCTTCCCTTATCCCATACCCAGGTGGCTTGGGGAGGAAGGATAGAAACTTCCGGGTCACCTGAATCACAGTGGAATCCCACATGAATTCAGCACACGCTGAGCAAAATAAACAGTACCAACAGAGGCCATGGGTTTATCCCTGGCCCACGTAGACACCTAGGGAGTGTCAGCAGACTGGATGTGCGCTTACTGGCAGCGCAGCAGTAGGTGGGTCAAGCCCAGGAGCGCTAACGGGAGAGGTGGCACCCTGCGCAAAGGCGCACCAAAGAGCGCAGGCGGAGGTTGATCAGCAGCGCCTCCCCCGGGGGAGGCGCGGCACCCCGCAAATGAGTTCGCAGCGGTCAAGCGCTGAAACCTAGTTGGTCAAGGAGCAACCGGTACTGGCCTGCAGCAGCCAACCCGGAACCACGACTCCACCAGATTTAGCCGATCTCAGCTTACCTATCAACCCCGCCAATCAGGAAACCTTTTTTCACCCCGCCCCAGTTAGGCCTTACAGTACATGTGAAATGTGTACCAGACAAGGTATCACTCATTAGAACCTTGTAACGCCCTTATTTCCCTTTACATGTGAAAATTCTGATTCATACACGTACCACAGGCTGGCCAAAGCAGTGAGGTAATGTGTATGAAGTTTTTCTATTCAGTGGAGACTGAATGGAATGAAAGTAATCAACAAAGATCTGTTATTATACAATAATACAGATACTACTGATCTAGTGGGAGACCAGTAGCTCGCTTACTGATCATTACACTGCACAGATCATTTGTATTACTGATCCTTCAGAGGATCTGTCCTCTGAAGCTCTCTCAGTTCCCCACTGGTCATTGGGAGCTTCCATTCTTTCCTCCCTGGACACTCTTCAATATATAAACAGCCCCTCATGGACTGTTTATTGCTTAGAATATTTTATAGCAAGTTTTAACATACTAACAGTTAAACAGCGGCTTCATTCTCAACCATCATTTAATTCAGGAAACTCCATAGATTCTTGATTACCCTTTACCTTTTGTAGGTAAAACCCACAAACCGAAGTGAGTTATTCCTTGGATGCCTGTTAGCACCTTGTGTTGATCTGGATGCGCCTTCATTGAGCAAGCCTCTCAGTACCAAGTGTACTGATTGAGTGTTATCTTTTACAGATATCATCACTTCACCTTGGCCCATCCTTGGTACTTTACACCATCAAACTGCTAGTAACAACCTCATTTTACACGGTTAGTTACCTACAGGCTGACAAGTATCATATATATGCAATATGAAAACAGTGGCCAACTTGTGGTTGAGTATAATAAAAGGAATTCAATAAAAGAAACAAAGAAATTCATATGCCATATTCAATATCCTATGCAAAGTATCCTAGAGCTGAGTTGTGTGTGCAGCTGTGTGTGAAATCCTTTGTGAACTGTCACAGACTGGCATGTGAAAGGTGTAATTTGTGTATCTTCTGATCCAGTAGAGATATGAGGATGGTAACAGCGGGTGACTAATGTTTATTTTGGCTATAGATTCCATAATTTCTGACACCCGTTTGGTGGAATATTGAGACTTATAGTGAGTACAAATAAAACTGTGAATTTTTCCACCTGCAAACACAGGAATAACAGCTAAACTGGGTGTGTTACCGGTTGTCAGTTTTTGATGAAAAAATGACCTGGTGGGTGCCCACCCCAAACTTGGGCGGCCAGGCCGGCAGTAGAGAGAGGAAATGGACTCTACCTGGTTCTGGCTCAAAGGAGAGGCCCTGGGTGGGTGTATTTGCTCTCTCAATTGGCAGTACTCACCAGTGAGAGAGTGTTTGTGTCTCTCAATTGTCAGCACCTGAAATATCAATGTTTGCAGCACCCTGGTTGAGCTCCTTGCCCTCCTGGAACATCTCCTCCGCCACCAGCAGATCTGGCTCTCCCAATGGGAGCGGGTACACCACCCAAATACCGCCGTTAATCAGGTGGCTACCGGTGCAGTAACCAGTGTCTGATTTGAGGCAGAAAAACAACCTGGTACCCGGACCCACGGCGGGTATCCGGGTCCCAAATGCCATCTCTACCCCAAGATTCCACAGAGTTTGTGCATGACAACTGTTTGAAGTTGCACAACATTTTATTGCATTCCATGAACTCCTGTAGCTCCAATGAGACTGCTTTGCGGCACTGCAAACCCAGAACCCCCCATTGAAAACTTGACGCCCCGCGCCGGATTCAATGCTACATGGCTTTGCTGCACAAATTTAAAGCACTAGGCCGCTGGTGCTTGCGCTTGGGTGTTGATAAACGCTGTGGAACTTCACTCTACGGGGATTTAGGAGCTTGGAAGGGAAATGTAAGTTGTCACGGATATTGACAAGATAAACTGGTGCCTGAAGGGCTGCCTTCCTTGAATAAGCTCTGGGAGTTTTACACTAAGAATATTTAGTGTGGCGCAATCTTTTAGAATTATTCTTAGGCATTGCCAGGCATTGCCTGGCATTGCCTGGCTAATGCCTGGCAAATGGCTGGCAATGCCTGGCAATGCCTGGCAAATGCCTGGCAATGCCTGGCAAATGCCTGGCAATGCCTGGCAAATGCCTGGCAATGCCTGGCAAATGCCTGGCAATGCCTGGCAAATGCCTGGCAATGCCTGGCTAATGCATGGCAAATGCCTGGCAATGCCTGGCAAATGCCTGGCAATGCCGGGTGTTGACAAACACACGCCCACCAACACGCCCCGTTTTTTTGGCGTGTGGGAGCCGCACGCCAGGGTTTATTGGTGTGTTTGGCCGCACGCCAAACGGCAAGCAAGCCCTTGCTTGCCTTTGGTGTGTGCCTCCCACACGCCAAAATAATTTGCGTGCGGCTCGCACACGCCAAAATAATTTGCGTGCGGCTCGCACACGCCAAAATAATTTGCGTGCGGCTCGCACACGCCAAAATAATTGGCGTGTGTAAGCCGCACGCCAAAAGGCAAGCAAGGGATGTACATAGGCTATGTGTATACAGGCCAAGTCCCAGCAGACATGGCCTGTATACACCCATCCAGCTCGCCGCGAAGGGAGACAACGAGCTGGATGGAGGGCATGTCCCTCCCGACAAGGACTAGGGCGAGCGCCAGCCGATACAGCCCGCCAAGTGGGCTGGATTGGCTGGCCTTTCCCGTCCGACCTTGTCGGACGGGACCCAGGTACATATGTTTTTTTTTTTTTTTTCTTTTTAAGTGTAGTTTGGCTTTTAGCATTGCGCACTGTAGTGTATACCTAAAAGTTGAAGTATATCAAAAAGAGGACTACAAGGCTAAAAAATTGACAACTCTACATTTGACAAGTGCCTATAACGTTTTCATCTTTAGATTAAACTAGTTTTGAGAGAGGAACATGGAGAAAGAGGGGACTAGTAAGGAAATCAAGGGTTCCATTGGCGCCTCCGGCAATTCAGAATTTCTTGTTCCATTGATGGGCAATCTGTTGACCAAGGTGAATGAGCAAACTTCATATTGAGTTTATTGATTGTCTTGTTGGATGAAGACTGTTCATGTAGAAGGCAAACACAGCAGGATTGTGCGGATGGTGAAGCAGTATTGCATGTCTTAGAGTTGTGGCTACCGTGGCATTTACTACAGAGTGGATTGTTTTTACACCATTTAGCGGTATGGCCAATCCTCCAACATCAAAAGCATTGCGGGATTGATTGGGTGTAGTGAGCCCGTCGATAAAGTTTGTGCTGAAGAAAAAGTCCGTTGTGGTGGCCTAGCCGGTGCGCGTTTCAGGATCAAGTAATACGGCCGGCGCATGACTCTCAGACTTCAAGATTCAAGCTTCAAGATTTTAACCTTCAAGACGCTCAAGGCTCAAGATTTTTCCCAGATCCTCTTTTTTCCCTTTTCCCCACTCTCCTCATTCTCACTTCCCCTTCCTTCCCCTCTTCTCTTTCTTGGTCCTAACACAGATCTGTCTGTGGGTTTATTCCTAGTTTTTTTTTTTTTTCTTTTTTCTTTTTTCTGGTTGTTGTTCTTGTCTTTTGTCATGCTTATCTCCATTTCTCCTGGTTCCTCTCTTATTTCTTATGGTTCTTGTTGGTTTCATGTTTTATCTCTTTGTTCTATTTCTCTGCTTCTTTTCCTCTTTGTGTTTTTTGTTTCTTTTCTTTTCTCCTTTGTCTGTGTTGTGTGCGCACGCATGGCGCGCGAGGAGATGATGACATGTCTGTGACAGGCCTCCAGGAATCCAATTTCCCAGCAAACTTGGAGGATGGGAGGCCATAGCATCTGCTCTGATTCAAGGCGGCTATCAAGAAATTTATTCGATCCTCGATCTTTTTCCAATCCATTTCCCAATTTCATTGCGCAATACAACTTCCAACAACAACCGCCAACGAAGATCCAACCTTTGTTGTTCCCTCCAAAACCACTTCCCAGCTATCAATTTTGATCACACTTGTCTCACATTGACAGGACCATTCTCGAGGGCAGCCCCCAAGGCACTTTTTCCCCTCCCAGCACTGCCGTCGGCCTAGCACCGGACGGAGCTCCATATTTGGTCCCCCGAGCCGGGATTGAACCAGCGACCTCAAGATTTACAGTCTCGCACTGTGGTTTTGAGGCCTTTGGCGGTTATCAGTATTCTTTTCTTTTGATCCTTTCTCTCAATTTTCTTATCCATCCAAATCCACAAGGATTCCAGCTGAACGGAGTCCGGTTCTTTTCTCTTGACTATGGCCCGCACATCCACGGCCACAAACAATCTCAAGCAATCGATCGTGCGGGCCTCTCTCTCCCCAAGTGGATTCCTTTGAGGCGCCAACGGTGCCTCAGAGCAATTCCCTCTCAGCATCCCATCCATTCAATCATCACGTACAAGATCAAGTCGTTTCAGGCTCCAAACACTCCTATTTTTATTTTTCTTCTTTCTGGTGTTCAGCGGCGGGGCATTAGGGGTACAAAAGTAAGTCCCCTCCACTTAGTAGCACCTCCGAAGCTTCTACATTGTCAAAGCATCATTGCCACTCTGTGAGCCGCCTTCGGTTTCTGCTTTCTCTTCCTCTCAGAATTCCTTGCAATGGCCAAATCCTCGACAGCCGGCGGCAAGATGAAGAAGATCAAGCCCCAGAATCGAACCTGGATCTTCGATGGAAAGGACGTGGAGGAGTTTCTGGAGTTCTACGAGCTGTCCGCAGAGATAGACAACGCTTCGGACTACGATTGAGCTCGTCAAGCTGGCTGCTTTGTCACTCCTGAGATCTTCAAGATCATCGTCACCCTTGATGGCTACAAGCCTCCGGACTGGGCCAAGCTGAAGGCCTCCATGCTTTCCTACTGGGGAAGGCTCGATAAGGCGCTCTACACAGAGCGCGATTTGGGGACTCTTGTATCAACGTGGCAAGCAAAGGGAGGTGTGTCGTCAGTCGCCGACTACCAGGAGTCCCAGAAGACGTGGGGGCCTCTGCAGTCCTACCTGGTTTCCAAGAAGCACATCGACTCGGTCGAGGAAATCAGGAAGGACTTTTATCAGGCCTTTTCTCCTGGGCTTCAGGAGCGTATTAGGGATCAGCTGATTAAGGACAAGTCCTTGATAATCACTCTTGACAACCGACGGCGTCTCCCGGAGTTTAAGGTTCTGAAGGCAGCGGTTGATGAGGTTATGGACGGGCAGGTGGCCCTTACTTTTGAAGATTCTCGGTCGACTGCCCCGGTGGCCTCCCCTTTTCAGGCCTCAAACGAAATCATGAAGCAGATGGGGAAGGAACGGAAGCCAGTGCCAGCTAAAGCGACGTCGGCACCGCCTCCTTCCATGGACGAGCTAACGCGGATGTTTCAGTCCTTGGAGCAGTACCTGAAGAATAACCCATCTCAGAACACAACGGACAGGCCCCCTTTGGTTTGTTTCTACTGTCACCGCAAGCGGCACGGTACATCTCGATGTCTGGAGCTTCAAAAAGACAAGGACAAGGGTCTAGTCGAGCAACGAGGGACCAATTTTTTCCTTCCTAATGGCGCACTCATTCCGTTCGATCGCAGTCGCCCAATCAGACACGTGGTGGCCTCATTCCAAGGACCCACTTCTTCCAACCCGCCGCATCCGTCGACGCCCACCCGGCAATCGGCCCACGCGGCCTCTGCGGAGTACAAAGGGAGTTGTGGATCTTTGGAACCGATGTGGTACCCACCTGCGGTCTCTTCCCAGTCGTTTGCCGGTACTTATGAAGCTGATCCGGCGGGCAGGAAGCGCCATGAAGAGTCTAGACCCTTTAAGGCGCCATTGACCCCTGCCTCGCAGGCGAGACGGCCTATCCGAAAGCCCTCCCAAGAGGAGGTGGAGCCCAGCCAGAGCAAACCGGCGGAAGAGCCTGAGTTGTTCGATGGGATCATGAACGGGCCCGACCCCGACGTACCTGCCGCTAAGGGCGCTCCTAGCCGACCTGCTACCCCGCCCAAAGCTTCAGGATCCCATCCTAAGGTTTGGTTTGAACGGGACGTTTTGAGAGAGCAGCCTGAGGTGGTCGACGAGCTGCTTCGGACGATCGGTGATTTGGAGGTGCCTCGTGTGACTGTTTCCAAGCTGTGCGCCGCCTCTCCCGCAATCGCGGAAGGCGTGAAGAAGTGGGTATCCCGTCGTCGTGTGGAGGTCGGAGCTGAGGATTTGAAGGTCAACTCGGGTACGCTCGCTGAGGGAATTGATCCGGACGGCGAGTTCAACCCTATTCTCTATTCCTGCCCTCTTGGGTATCTCAACTGTTGCGTGGGCGAGGGGGAAGCAATCTCGTCGCCGCTGGTAGACTCGGGTTCTCAACTTAATCTTATTTTGGATACCATGGCAGTTAAGCTCAACCTTACGCCACGGGTCAATTTCAGCTCGGCCGTGTATGGGATCAACAATCAGGCTTGTGAGCTGATTGGCGTTGCCGAAGAAGTACCTATACGGGTTGGTCGTTCGATAGTGGGCTCCTGCCACTTCTGGATCACACGGGCGGACAGGCCCTTCATCTTGGGAAGGCCCTTTCTGATGGATTTCAAGGCGACATTGACATTTTCCTCGACGTCGGGGGAGAAGCTCATACTTCTGGATCCAGGCGGGCGCAATATTGAAGTGACACTTTGTCCGGTCAATAAGGGGCGTTGGGAGCGCGAGTTTCCAGCCTACAGCCGAAAGGGAGTGCTAGCGCATTGCGGCCGCATCCGCGAGGACTCCTCGGAGGACTCGACTTTTTTATGAAGTCCGTCGGTCCGGCACTTGGCAGAGTTAATCAAGGGCCTCAAGCTCTGTTCAAGGGATCGACTTCTCCCTTCGAGGCCCGCCTTCCTTCTCTAGAATCTTCTCTTCCGGCGCGTTCAGCCTCCTCCTGTTCATCTCAGTTTCCCGGAAAATATCAAAATCAAAAACATCAAAATCCCAAAAACATCGCCTCAGCTTCCTTCAAGTCCCCGTTTCCTCGGTTTTCTCAGTTTTTCTCTCCTCACTCCTCAAGAACAACCCATCCGCCTTTCTGGACTAGCGCAAAGGAGGACATGCAGCATGGGAGTACCGCGGGGGCATTAAGACCAAAAGTAAGTCCCCTCCATGTGTATGCACCTCGGGTAGATACTACCGCATCAGCAAAAACTCTACCTTGCGCCACACTCGTGAGCAGTCTGCAACCTCTTGGTTCTTTTCCCAGTCTCTTTGTGGCGCAGCCTTCCGACTCTTGTCTCCGCGACAAGAATAAACTAGCTTCCGACTCTCGTCTCCGCAATGAGATTAAACTAGTTTTGTCTTTCAAGACCCTCTGCGATGAGGTTAAACTAGGCTTGTCTGCAGAGACCCTCCGCAATGAGGCTAAACTTCTGAGCCTCCGCGACGAGGAGAAACTAAAGATCCTCCGAGATGAGGTGAAACTATTTTCTTGGAAACTAACTTGCGATGTGGGAATGGTGGAGTACGGTCCGCCGTGGAGGCAATTTGGGGTAAAAGTAAGTTCCTCCCAAAAGTGCACCTCCGGGCTGGATGCTCCGCAATTTTTGAAAACCCTACCACGCGCCACATTTGTGAGCCACGAACCCGCCCATTATTCTTCTCTCTCAGAAAAGGTGGCGTTTGAAGACCGCGATGAGCATTGGACCCATTGTCTTTTGGATTGCGGCCTCAGTCACACGGCTCAGCTTGCTCTCGCGGACTCTTGGCGAAAGGGCGGAGCACTTTCCTTCGCGGCGAAATATAAGCCAGTGGCTTGTAAGGTCAAGCCCGTCAACCAGCCTATGCCACAGGATCTCAATCCCCCGCTCCAGCGGCCGCCTCTGTCTAGGGATCCCTACTGCGGTCTACCGCGGTCGCTAGCGGGCCCCTTTGTTCCCTTGGGCCGCGTCATAGAAGAGAGGCTGTCAGTGGTAAATTTTGGACCGCCCGGTTGGCTGTACCCTAACGAGCTCAACCTTATCAAGAACGTCCTGTCCCTCCGAAACCGGTCAATTGCCTTTCAAGAATCAGAGCGGGGGTTACTCAAGGAATCCTACGGGCTGCCCTACATTATCCCGGTGGTGGAGCATGAGCCATGGCAAAAGCGGAAGATCCCAATACCGGCAGCCAAAATGGACGAGTATATCCAACTGATCAGAGAACGTATCAGCACTGGACTATACGAACAGTCCACGTCGAGCTACAGCAGCCCAGTTTTCTGCGTAGTCAAGAGTAATGGGAAGCTGCGGATTGTTCATGACCTCCAGCCCCTCAATAAGGTCACGGTTAGGGACGCGGGCATTCCGCCGGCCACTGAATAGTTCGTGGAGTCGTTTTCCGGACAAGCTTGCTATGGCCTTGGGGATATCATGGGCGGCTACAACAAGCGCGCCTTGCATCCTATTTCCCGGCCTCTGACAACTTTCGACACTCCTCTTGGAAGATTCCAGCTGACGCGGCTTCCACAAGGAGCCACAAATTCGGTTGCTGTGTACCAGGTGCAAATGGTCTGGATCCTTCAAGACGAGATCCCGGATCACGCGGGCATTTTCATAGATGACGGCGGGATTAAGGGCCCGGCCTCCGACTACGGTAACGCGTGCGTAGATTGGCATCCGGGAATCCGCCGTTTCATCTGGGAGTACGCGGAGACTTTGGAGCGGATCTTGTTTTGGATTGAAGAGTCAGCCCTCACGGTTTCAGCCTCGAAACTTGCGGCGTGTGTGCCTGCCTTGGAAATTGTGGGGCACGTTGTTTGCAAGGAGGGTCGACGCATGGCGCAAACTAAGGTCAACAAGATTCATTCGTGGCCAACGCCGGTTAATGCGACGGAGGTGCGCGTGTTTCTAGGGGTGGTAGTGTATGTCCGGATTTTTATCCCTTGCCTGTCTCAGATTTGTCTCCCTCTGCGACGTCTGACGCGTAAGGATGCGGATTTCTTTTGGACCGCGGATTGCAAGGAGGCCTTTGATACTTTGAAGCGGCTTGTTGGGCAGGACATTGTCCTCGTCAAGATCGACTACGGGCCCGACGGTGGCAAAATTAGTCTGGCTGTCGATTCCAGCTTTTGTGCTGTGGGAGCGGTTCTAACGCAAGAGGATTCTAGCGGATTGGATCGGCCGGCGTTGTAAGAGTTGCTTTTGTTCTCGGAGGTCAAGTCACGGTATTTGCAGGCAAAGCTCGAGCTATGCGGCGTCGCTCGAATCCTCAAGAAACTCCAGACCCTGCTATGGGGCCAGCATTTTGAGTTGCAAGTGGACGTGCAGTCCTTGATCCAAATGATCAATGCGCCTAGCCTCCCCAATGCCCCCATGACTTGTTGGGTGGCCTTCATCCAACTGCTCTCTTTTGACATTGTTCATTGCCCCGGCAAAATTTTACTATGCCGGACGGTCTCTCTCGACGGCCTCAGGGTGAAGAGGAATCCGACCCACCTTCTTCTGACTTTGACAAGGATGCTCCGGCTGTCCGCCACCTACACGTGTTCTCTGTTGACGTCAACGCGGGCTATTCAGGGTACCAGGAAGGGTTCTGGCGCCAGATGGAGGTTTTCTTGGCAACTCTGGTCAGGCCTCACGGGCTGAGTGATCAGGAATTTTGAGCTATGAAACACCGATCCGTTGATTTTTTCTTACAATCGAGCCGGCTAATGAAGCGAGCAAGCCCCCTTCCCAGGATTGTTGTCACCATTCCGGAACGTCAAGACTTGATTCTAGAGAAGCTCCACAAAGATCTCGGACATTGCGGTCTGGCTGAGACCTACCGGCGCGTCTCCGAGCGTTTCTGGTGGCTGTCCCTCAAGCAGAGCGTTGCTCAATGGTGCCAAAGTTGCAAAGCATGCCAGAAAAGGGATTTGCGGCGCCCTCAGGAGTTGCGCTATCCCACTGGAGAGGTCACCATCTTTGGTAGAGTGGCGATGGATGCCGTGCACCTGAAAGCCAGCGGGGCCAAGTACTTGATTGTCGCTCGGGACGACTTCTCCGGTTGGGTAGAAGCTAAGATTCTCAACAGTTTGACATCGGAGGCAGTGGCCACGTTCCTGCAAGAGAACTGGACAATGCGCTACGGCCTTGCGCGCTCTTACTCCACGGATGGGGGGTCAGAATTCGGAGGTGCCTTGGCGGAGATGTTGCGATTGTTACCGGGTCAGCATGGAGTTTCTACACCTTACTATCCAGAGGGGCAGGGAATGGTTGAGCGTGGCCACGGGCCCCTCAAGTCAGAGCTGGTGAAGTTAGCCGGAGAGAGCGGTAAGAATTGTCGGAAGTACCTGCCCTTAGTTCTTTTCTCGGACCGAATCTCCACCAAAAGGACTACCGGTTATTCTCCCTACGAGCTGGTCTTTGGCCAGAGAGCAGCGCTCCCTATCGACCTCAACATCAAATCCTATCTGGGTGTCGATTGGGAGGAAGTCCGCGATACCTTGGATCTTCTGGTAGCGCGGTCTAGACAGCTGGAGCGGAGTGAAGACACGCAAAGGGTGGCTCATGAACGAATGATGAAATCTTGGGCGGATTCAATCCGCTACTGGGAAGACAAGCAGGGCAACCGGCTCAGAGACCCTCTGTCACCTGGCGACCTCGTCCTTGCGTACAACCGCTCTTTGGAGGTTCAATGGGGCCAACTCTTTGCTCACAAGTGGAACGGCCCATACCGTGTCATCAAGCAAGTCCAAGGCGGTTCGTACGTGCTAGCGGAACTTGACGGCACCGAGCTCAAGCGTTGGTTTGCAGCGGACCAGGTCAAGCGGTATTATCCGCGCGGAGGCATTGCTGACCAAAAGTAAGTCCTCCCATAGTATGCACCTGCCGGGTAGTCACTACCGTTTGTCGTAAGCCCTACTCTATGCCACACTTGTGAGCCGTTCACGGGACCCTTTTTTTTTTTTTCCTTTCTTTTCTGGCGCAGGGATTTCCGGATTTCTTTGGCAAGCAGCGCGGCGCAGTCTAGGGACAGACTGCAAGTGGGTGGTGGATGTGGTGGCCTAGCCGGTGCGCGTTTCAGGATCAAGTAATACGGCCGGCGCATGACTCTCAGACTTCAAGATTCAAGCTTCAAGATTTTAACCTTCAAGACGCTCAAGGCTCAAGATTTTTCCCAGATCCTCTTTTTTCCCTTTTCCCCACTCTCCTCATTCTCACTTCCCCTTCCTTCCCCTCTTCTCTTTCTTGGTCCTAACACAGATCTGTCTGTGGGTTTATTCCTAGTTTTTTTTTTTTTTCTTTTTTCTTTTTTCTGGTTGTTGTTCTTGTCTTTTGTCATGCTTATCTCCATTTCTCCTGGTTCCTCTCTTATTTCTTATGGTTCTTGTTGGTTTCATGTTTTATCTCTTTGTTCTATTTCTCTGCTTCTTTTCCTCTTTGTGTTTTCTGTTTCTTTTCTTTTCTCCTTTGTCTGTGTTGTGTGCGCGCGCATGGCGCGCAAGCAGATGATGACATGTCTGTGACAGGCCTCGAGGAATCCAAGTTCCCGGCAAACTTGGAGGATGGGAGGCCATAGCATCTGCTCTGATCCAAGGCGGCTATCAAGAAATTTATTCGATCCTCGATCTTTTTCCGATCCATTTCCCAATTTCATTGCGCAATACAACTTCCAACAACAACCGCCAACAAAGATCCAACCTTTGTTGTTCCCTCCAAAACCACTTCCCAGCTATCAATTTCGATCACACTTGTCTCACATCAGGACCATTCTCAAGGGCAGCCCCCAAGGCACTTTTTCCCCTCCCAGCGCTGCCGTCAGCCTCGCACCGGACGGAGCTCCATACCGTATTTTTTGATTTTGAGTGCAATTTTCTTGTCAATGATTTGTAGAACAATTGAACCATTCTTTTTCCCGTTTTCTGCCGGCTTGTTCAACCAACATGCTGATTGGATTAGAGCTGGATTGATTTGATTTTGGGTACCAAGGGCTTCCAAATGGCTTCTGTTGTTGGGGTCAAAATGTGCCGGTATGGCGTGTAAGAGTACCGGATATCTGTTTGGAAATGTGGCAAGGCTAGGGCAAAAAAGGCCTGTCCAGTGATGTTTGTTATCAAGGATCCAACAGGCCTTGATTCTAGATGAGGTGTATATCTTGAGATCCTTGGATGGGAGAACCGCAATACCAGTCGCTTCAATTGGGACAGAGTCAATGTTGGCATTGATGGATGCCAGAGTCTTATTTATGCTGGTTGTAATGTTGGTAGCTGAGGCTGTGTCAAGTGCGTTGAAGCCAGGCGGTGTGTGAATAACACAACTGGAGGGTTTGAATTCGTTAAGCTCCGCATTGGATGGTATCGGTGCCGTTGTAAGACTCAAAAGGTGTCGTGAGACCCTTTTGCTGAATGGCGAAAGGTATGGATGAGGTGCAAACTCTGCCTTTCTGGATATCAGAAAACAAGACCACCAAGCTAAACTTGGCAGTTTTATTCAGTGATGAGGATATTTTCAGAGATGAAGAGTATAGTTGGATTGTATTGTGGAAAGTTCTGAGTGTCTAAGAAACAGATGAGGTGTCTGAAATGGGCAGAAAATACTGATGACTTGGATGGGGCTTGAACCCAGGTCTGTGAGCAGAGGGTATATAAAGTGAAAAAGAGAAGGTCAAGGTTTGAAAGCTATGCTTCCACCAGGATTGGAACCCAGTACCTTGAGAGGCTTGTGAAAGGTTTGTGAAATCAACTATGAGTGTGAATTGCAAGTAACTGTGATATGTATGTGTAATAAATAACTGTGACAGGTAAGTAGATGGATGATGGGAGCCAGATGGCATGAGGGAGGAAACAACTGGCAGGCAGAGGCCTCCTTATATAGTAAACTGAGAAGGGGTCTAACTTCTAGGGGGTTACATGAGTTTCATATGTATGCAATATCAAAACAGTGGCCAACTTGTGGTTGAGTGGAATCAAAGGAAGGAAATAAAAGAAACAAAGGAATTCAATATCCTATGCAAAGTATCTTAGAGCTGAGTTGTGTGTGAAATCATATGTGAAATACTCTGTGAACTGTCCCGGACTAGCATGTGAAAGGTGTGATCCGTGCATCTTCTGATCCAGTAGAGATATGAAAGTGGTTCCAGTTGGTGACTAGGGGTTATTTTGGCCGTAGATTCCATTTCTGCAGTCAATTTGTTGCTATCTTGAGGCGTTTAGAGACTAAAAATAAAAGTTTTAATTTTTTCTCCTACAAACACAGGAATAACGACTGCACCGTGATGCGTTCCGTTGGCCGAGTTCCCTTGTTAGTGTTTGGACCTTTCTGTTTGTCAGCAGCAACCAAAGCCCAAGTCAGACGAAACGGGATAGGAGCTGGGATGGGTTGTCTTTTGATACAATCTAAACGGTCTAGGATTTTCTGCAGGGTGTTTGTGTCTGTTGTTGCTGAGTTGCTGTTGCCGATGATAGCTGATCTCAGTTTGGCAAGGGAGATGATTAGATTGATGATTTGGCCTTGATTGAGGGATTGAGTTGGGTTTTTGTCTGAAATTGCATCCGTCAGGAATCTTGTGATGCTATCTAGAATTGGAACGGGTGTCTCCGGTTTTTGTCTTGTTGATAGAGGAGGGGGATCCGGGAGAGGTGGAGGAGACATGAGAAGTGCTGAGTTTGTCGAGTTGAGTGTATTTTGAAAAATTTGTAGTGGTTGTGATTCAATCTCCTGCCAAGAACTTGCGGGTACATATGGTGCTTTAAGATTTTTGCAATTCACAAAACTCTTACATAAGCCCCATGTATCTACATAGCTGTACATGGGCTATGTAGATACATGGGATATATTACAAGTTGTACGTAAGAGTTTTGCAAATCGCAAAACTCTTACGTCATCGAGTTCCCATACATACCTCTTCAACCGGAGGAATGCCTCCGGTTGAGGAGGTATGGACTCCTTGACTGGAGGAAGGCCTCCGGTCAAATACCTCTTTGACCGGAGGAACCCCTCCGGTCGAGGAGGTATGTACACTCAACCGGAGGAATGCCTCTGGTCAAGGAGGTATACATACCTCTTTGACCGGAGGCATTCCTCTGGTTGAGGAGGTATACATAGAACCACTCCGGTCGAGGAGGTATGTACACCTCTTTGACCGGAGGAATTCCTCCGGTCAAGGAGTACATACCTCCTCAACTGGAGGAATGCCTCCGGTCCAATACCTCTTTGACCGGAGGAACCTCTCCGGTTGAGGAGGTATGTACACTTGACCGGAGGAATGCCTCCAGTCTCGGAGGTATGTACTCCTTGATTAGAGGAATGCCTCCGGTCGAATACCTCTTTGACCGGAGGAACCTCTCTGGTCAAGGAGGTATGTACACTCAACCGGAGGAATGCCTCCGGTTGAGGAGGTATGTACTCCTCAACCGGAGGAATGCCTCCGGTTGAGGAGGTATGTACTCCTCAACCGGAGGAATGCCTCCGGTTGAGGAGGTATGTACTCCTCAACCGGAGGAATGCCTCCGGTTGAGGAGGTATGTACTCCTCAACCGGAGGAATGCCTCCAGTTGAGGAGGTATACATACCTCTTCGACCGGAGGCATTCCTTTGGTTGTGGATTTGCCTAGCAATGCCTGGCAAATGCCTGGCAATGCCTGGCAATGCCTGGCAATGCCTGGCAAATGCCTGGAAATGCCTGGCAATGCCTGGCAAATGCCTGGCAATGCCTGGCAATGCCTGGCAAATGCCTGGCAATGCCTGGCAATGCCTGGCAAATGCCTGGCAATGCCTGGCAAATGCCTGGCAATGCCTGGCAATGCCTGGCAAATGCCTGGCAATGCCTGGCAATGCCTGGCAAATGCCTGGCAATGCCTGGCAATGCCTGGCAAATGCCTGGCAATGCCTGGCAATGCCTGGCAAATGCCTGGCAATGCCTGGCAATGCCTGGCAAATGCCTGGCAATGCCTGGCAAATGCCTGGCAATGCCTGGCAATGCCTGGCAATGCCTGGCAATGCCTGGCAAATGCCTGGCAATGCCTGGCAATGCCTGGCAATGCCTGGCAAATGCCTGGCAATGCCTGGCAAATGCCTGGCAATGCCTGGCAATGCCTGGCAAATGCCTGGCAATGCCTGGCAAATGCCTGGCAATGCCTGGCAAATGCCTGGCAATGCCTGGCAAATGCCTGGCAATGCCTGGCAAATGCCTGGCAATGCCTGGCAATGCCTGGCAATGCCTGGCAAATGCCTGGCAATGCCTGGCAATGCCTGGCAATGCCTGGCAAATGCCTGGCAATGCCTGGCAAATGCCTGGCAATGCCTGGCAATGCCTGGCAAATGCCTGGCAATGCCTGGCAAATGCCTGGCAATGCCTGGCAATGCCTGGCAAATGCCTGGCAATGCCTGGCAATGCCTGGCAAATGCCTGGCAATGCCTGGCAATGCCTGGCAAATGCCTGGCAATGCCTGGCAATGCCTGGCAAATGCCTGGCAATGCCTGGCAAATGCCTGGCAATGCCTGGCAAATGCCTGGCAATGCCTGGCAAATGCCTCACAAATGTCATAATGACATGTTGCAACATTTATCCAAGAACGCACAGTGGTTATTTCTACCAAAGGTAGCAGATCAAAGGAAGACTGGCAGTTGCCAGTGTGAGATAAATAAGAAATCCTTTACCAAGGATGTGAGCAAAGTAAACAACTTCAAACAGCAATTAAGCAACTTAACTCTGTGGTTGAGAGTAAAGATCATAAGCTGGTCCATGTAGTACAAACCCTGGACGCCAAAATTGAGAGTTTGGCGGCGGAGATATCCATTTTTGTAAGACAGACCGGAGGATAAACTGCAACCAGATCAGAAGGATCAGAATGTATTAGCAAGCAAAAGGGAACCTAAAGATAGCAAAGTCATGCTCAAGAGATTAAGAACCTCACTGTGGCAATCCAGTCTAAAAACAAAGACACAACCGCAGCAAAGGAAGTTAAAGGAATTTTATAAGAATTAGATGAAGCCCATCTCCGGGACATAAGTGCAATAAGCCCTAAACTGGACAGAATCCTCAGCCAATTCAGAGAGGATGGAGCGGAAGTGCAAGCAAAAGTGCAGGAGATTAACCAACGCCTTGATGAGGCATTGGTTGGATCAGAGACCTTGTCAAGACAACACTCCCCTAGGAGAGGAAGGCCTCAACCACCAAGTCCGGAGGTAATAGACTTGCCACAAGAAAGAAGACAGCCGGAACATCATATCACACACCATACAGGCGGGATGTCTGAGATGCAGAAACAGCTGTGGGGAGCAATTAACAAGATGGACTGGCCCAAACTCTCTGGGCAAGGAGAATACGACCACTCTGAATTTGTCAAGTGGATTGATACTTGCCGTGCAGAAACATCAGTACCTGACAAATACATACAGGTTAAACTCCTATCATGCCTTACGGGAGTAGCTGGATTGTGGTAAAAATCCATTAGAAAAAATTACCAAGATAAGAAGTGGGACTTCTGGAAAGAAGCCATTACAGCTCAGTACGGAACATCTAATTGGATGTGTAAAAAGCAAGAGGCCTTTGATAAAGACTGCTTCTCAGCGGGAGAAACTCAGGTTTCAGCATGGGTTACGGGGCAATATAAGAGACTTCGTGCGTTTGAACAGCAACTGTCCCAACAGTCCATTAACTTTGGACTATTGTGTTTAATGAACAGGGAAGTTGAGTACACAGCCAAGAAGGCAATGAATTTGACAAGACATGATATGAGCTCTTTAATCAATGTACTTGAGGACATTGCAGACAAGACCTGTCTAGGCCGTAGAAAATTCACGCCTAAACCACTTTTATCCAAAAAGTTGGCCACTAAAGCAACAGATGGGAAGGATAAGGGCTAGTCGGGAGTAGGGGAAATTAAATGTTATACTTGTCAAAAAACAGGGCACACCTCAAGGAGCTTCCCTAAGAAAATTAATAATGTAGGGGAAATAGATGAGCCTTTAGAAGAAGAGTCACAAGAAAGCAAAGTAGATGATGATAATGATTTGGTTATTGGTTCTAAACCTTCCTGTGCAGTCATAGCACCCAAAGGGAAAAATAATCTAGTTATTATGTCTTGCGCGGGGAGTACCTGTACTGTTTTGCTCAACAGTGGAGCAGTCAAATCAGTGGTTAGCAAAAAGTACCTAGAGTAGAGCGGTTTTGCAGACTGGAGGAAATATATTCTCCCGGAAAAACCGGGCAAATTTCATAGCTGCACCGGGGCGCTGAAACTGCTAGGAATAGTTAAGGTAAATCTATGCTTTGATTCATTTGAGTTTACCATCAGATTTGTGGTGATGGATAATATGCCTGTTAGGTATTTTATTCTAGGCAATGACTACTTATCACATTATAATACATCACTTCTTGAAAACGTAGGCAGAAAATTCTACATGAAGGGGAAGACCTTTGAGTTTGATAACTCTATCAACTCCATTTTAGCAGTCAGAAAAGAAGCACAAACATTTAGGAGAATATTAGATCTCCTCTGGGTTTTTTAGCAAAACAAACCTGGAAACAGTCCCCCGCTGCTTCAGGCACCCTAAAGTAAACACCCCTGCTCCGCAGGCCCTGGAAACTTACCGGAGGGCAATTAAACACCCTTGGCTCCTAGAGTTAAGCCCCTCCGTGAATTAAATAAATATACCTTTTATCTTTGCCAGTGTTCTAATCCAGAAACCGCGCCACTGTTCCTTCCCCATCAGCCAGTGTAGCTAGAAGAGCGCGGCTCTTAGTATCACCACGGCTGACAGAATTCCTGCTTGGAATGAATATCCGGCGCTTCTCCGATGTAAGACTCAAAAGTGGTTGTGGAACCCTTTTGCTGAATGTAGGAAGGTATGGATGAGGTGCAAACTCTGCCTTTCTATGTATCAGAAAACAAGACCACCAAGGTAAGCTTGACAATTTTATTTAGTGATAAGGATGTGTTCGGAGATGAAAGGTATAGTTGGATGATATATGATATGTTGACTGGTCAGAAAAGACTTGATGACTTAGGTGGGGCTTGAACCCAGGTCCTTGGGCTGAGGGTATATAAGGCTGAAAAGATGAAGCCAAGGTTTGAGAGCTGTGCTTTGGCTAGGATTGGAACAGAGGGCTTTAGAACTTGTGAAAGGTTTGTGAAACTAAGTATGACTGTGAATTGCAAGTAAATACCTGTGATATGTATGTGTAATAAATAACTGTGACAGGTGGATAAAAAATATGTGGGTGCCAGATGGCATGAGGGAGGAAACAACTGGCAGGCAGAGGCCTCCTTATATAGTAAACTGAGAAGGGGTCTAACTTCTAGGGGGTTACATGAGTTTCATATGTATGCAATATCAAAACAATGGCCAACTTGTGGTTGAGTGAAATAAGAGGAAGGAAATAAAAGAAACAAAGGAATTCAATATGAGGTATTCAATATCCTATGCAATGTATCCTAGAGCTGAGTTGTGTGTGAAACCATGTGTGAAATACTATGTGAACTGTCCCAGATTGGTGCGTGAAAGGTGTGATCCGTGTATCTTCTGATCCAGTAGAGATATGGTGGTGGTCTGAGTTGGTGACTAAGGGTTGTTTTGGCCGTAGATTCCATTTATGCAGTCCATGTGGTGATATCTTGAGGCATTTAGAGAGTACAAATAAAAGTTTGAATTTTTCACCTGCAAACACAGGAATAACGACTACACCAATGGCCTTCAAATCAATCAGACGCAATACATTGAATGTAAGACTTAACCCCAGAGAGCCACTCAAGAAAGCCACTGCTCCCGAAATCAACCTGTTCAGCAAACTTGACATTAATTATTGAGCGCTAGTGGGATCCCAAAACTACCTCAGTATCCTGACACGTCCGGACATATTCTTTGCAGTCAGCTCCCTATCACAGTATCTTGAAAGCCCCAGAATCAAACATTATCAAGCAGCAGTTCAAGTCTTTCAATACTTGTTGGGTACTAGGCACGTCGGATTGACCTTCAACAGGTCAGAGAAGGCTCAACTTCATGCATTTGCCAATGCCGACTGGGGCAATTGTCTGGACACTAGATGTTCCACCTCTGGCTTCCTAGTGGCGACCTATTAAACTGGAAGTCATGCAGACAGCCAACTGTCTCGCTATCGACGGCGGAGGCCAAATACAAGGCAATGTTGGACTTGGGGCGGGATCTTGCCTGGTTCGCAAGCCTCATCACCAAAGTTCAGCTGCAGAAATCTGTCAGCAACATAGCAGTATTGGTCGACAATCAGGGCGCAATCAATCTAGCAAACAGAGAAATGACACAGAATAGCTTCAGAACAAAGCATATGAACATTTGTCTTCACTTTGTGCGCGAGCTAATCACACTCCGCCTCATCAAGCTTCATTATGTCAAGACCAAATCAAACACGGCCGACTTCCTCACCAAGGCGCTTAGAAGATCAATCATTCGGCGCTCCCTCAGCCAACTAGGAGTCATCCAAGTCTCAGAAGCTGCTTCTAATCTTACGACTAGAAGCATGCCAGGCTGTAAGAATACAGCTCCAGACCCCCCAGACCACCCGCAGCATTCAACTAGAAAGCGTGCGAGGTTAAGCCAAGCTGCGCAAATAGGTATGTCCATTTGCTGCAGTCCAGACCAGAAACCTAACCCAAGTCGTTGCTGATGTATCGCATGCTGTTTACAGAAGCAAATGCAGAAGATCAAACCTTAGTGGTCAACGCGCGGGAATCGGAATCAACAGACTCAGACAGAACCTTGTGTGTACCAAGTGATGATAAAGTCTGCCTTCAACAAAGCTGACTGATTTGCAATTCTTAACAGAATCCTCACAGAGCGCCTCGGCCCCAAGACAACTAGCAAACTGCTAAGCAGGATCACTGAAGACTTTGACATTTGTGGGTCTTCAGGTCCTAGAAACCACAGACCAAAACAACAAGCTAACAGATATTTGATTCTCATTTGTCATTCAGAACCAGACCTTGCTGATTTATTCAGGCAAGATAAAACAAAGCTATTCAAATAGCATTTGTATATTTTTGCAAGTCCCAGACAGTCAAAGCAACAGAGCCAGATCAGACAGAACTAACAAACACCTTGTGTCATAGTTCTCAAAGTAGTCACATTGACTATAGCGCCAAACGCTTAATCAATTCGCAGCGCAAAAGCAAAGTAAGGGAGAGCTAGTCCTGTGAGACAGATAGAAGCACGACTGACCCCGATTGTGCAGATTCTTCTCTTCTCTCAATTCTCAGATCAAAGCTTTCTTTCTTCTCTCTATCCAGCCGTTAGGCGAAAGACAAAGCTAGCGCGTTCCTGCTTTCAGGTGATTTCTATTCACTATTCAGAAGTTTCTCTTCATCATCAAAGGTTGTCATTAGCTAGCGGAGTCTTTAATTAGAAATGCTATTTTCAGTTGCTCCTATTTTTTCAGTTTGCCTGTGGAGTTTTGCTCCCAGGAAAACTGCTTTAGCAGTTTGCCTGTGGAGTTTTGCTCCCGGGAAAACTGCTTTAGCAGTTTGCCTGTGGAGTTTCGCTCCCAGGAAAACTGCTTTAGCAGTTTGCCTGTGGAGTTTTGCTCCCAGGAAAACTGCTTTAGCAGTTTGCCTGTGGAGTTTTGCTCCCAGGAAAAATTGCTTTAGCAGTTTTAGCAGTTTGCCTGCGGAGATTTGCCCTCAGGAATTGGCTAGTACTGGCAGGTTATGACCTACATAGTTGCCGAGCAGGTAAAAGCTTGCCAAGCAGGTACTTTTACCTGCTCGGCCATCGGGATGACCTGCTCGCTGAGCAGGTACAGTTACAGGTACCTGCTCCGGCGCGGCAGCAGGTCAACTGGCCAAGCAGTTAACAGTACCTGCTGGGCAAGCAGGTAACAGTACCTGCTGGGCAAGCAGGTAACAGTACCTGCTGGGCAAGCAGGTAACAGTACCTGCTGGGCAAGCAGGTAACAGTACCTGCTGGGCAAGCAGGTACTTGTTCCCGCTTCGAAGCGGCTACAGGTATCTGCTTGAAGATCAGGTCAACCTGCTTACCAAGCAGGTAAAAGCACCTGCTTGGCGGGCAGGTCATCCTGATGGCCGAGCAGGTAAAAGTAAAAATACCTGCTCGGCAAGCAGGTTGACCTACTCGGCGAGCAGGGAAAAGCTCACCAAGCAGGTACTGTTACCTGCTAGGCCAGCAGGATGACCCGCTGGCCGAGCCGGAGAAGGTACGTGTAACTGTACCTGCCCGGCGACCAGGTTGATGGCCGAGTAGGTAAAAATACCTGCTCGGCGAGCTGTTACCTGCTTGGCCAGTAGGATGACCCGCTGGCCAAGCCATAGCAGGTACCTGTAACTGTACCTGCTCAGCGAGCAGGTCATCCCGATGGCCGAGCAGGTAAAAGTACCTGCTTGACGAGCTTTTACCTGCTCGGCAAGTAGGTCAACCTGCTTGCCGAGCAGGTACTGTTACCTACTTGGCCAGCAGGATGACCCGCTGGCCGAGCCAGAGCAGGTACCTGTAACTGTAACTGCCCGGCGACCAGGTTGATGGCCGAGCAGGTAGAAATACCTGCTCGGCGAGCTTTTACCTGCTTGGCGAGTAGGTCAACCTGCTCGCCAAGCAGGTACTATTTCCTGGCCAGCAGGTTGACCTGCTGGCCGAGTCGGAGCAAGTACCTGTAACCGTACATGCTCGACAAGCAGGTTATCCTAATGGCCGAGCAGGTAAAAGTACCTGCTCGACAAGCTTTTACCTGCTCGGCGAGTAGGTCAGCCTGCTCGCCGACCAGGTACTGTTACCTGCTTGGCCAGCAGGTTGACCTGCTTGCTGGCCAGGTACCTGAACCTGCTTGGCCTGCAGGTTGACCTGCTCGGCCAGCAGCTTGACAGGTTAACTTGCTGGCGAAGCGGGTATAGTACCTGTACGTGATCGGGCAGCACTGCTCGCTAGTCTGAGCAGTCTGCTTGGACCGGCAAGTCAAGTTCTTGGACCAGCGAGCAGACTGCTCCGGCCACTGTGGCTCGACGTGCTAACTGCCGGAGGGCTCCTCCCCGGGAAAGTTCTCCGAGGAGGGTGGAACAGCCAATGATTCAAAATCATCGGCTGTTGACCCACCGATGATTCGAAATCATTGGTGATTTACCCACCGATGATTCGAAATCATCGGTGATTTACCCACCGATCATTTGAAATCCTTGGTGATTGACCCACCAATGTTCATTTTACTCGGTGGGTCCGTAACCGAGCTTTCATATCAGATGAAAGCTCGCTTGAGCTGTCAACTGAGCTTCCATTGCTTGGTTGGTGGCGGCCAAGGTTAACTTGGCTGGCCACTGATCAAGGAATTTACTTCGTCAGTCAGACAGCCTGCCGATTTTGGCTTGGCCGCGGACCAGCCGAGTTTGAATCGGGTGGCAAAACCCTCGGGTTACTGTCCCCTGATGTCAACTCGGATGCGGATTGCATCGGATACGCGCAACCAATGTTAAATCGGTTGCATGCATCCCAGATTAAAGGGGATGCGCGCATCCGAGGCTTAAATGCTGGCAGTGTGTGCTGGAGGCCTTTGGTAAATAAAAATTGGATAGGTATGAAAAGGACTGGAAGTCAGCTGTAGAAATCAGTTGTAAATCATCCTGAAATAAACCATATCTTGCCAAGAAATCATGCAGAACTCATCTTGAATTCATCCAGTATAGGCCTTTCTTGGCTCCATGACCAGGGTTTCCTTTTCATGGAGATGTGAAGGGCCCAGCCTGTGATATTGTCCCCCTGATGTACTCACTTACATCAGGGGGAAACTTGGTGTCTCAACACAAAGGTTTTACTTTTCATGTGTCTGTGAAAGGACCATCCTGTGATATTTCCACATCAACGTACGCGCGTACATCAGGGTGACTATTAGCAAAGTGCAAACAAGTTCACTTGCATGTGCACATGTGAATTTTGAAAAGCAACAAAAAAGCAAAATTCACAAGATCATTTTTGTGAGAAGGCAAGGATATCAGGCCAAACTGGAGTGGCACAGCAGTCCAAGCCGTCTCCACTCGTCCGTCTCTGCACACGTTTCCGGGATGACCTTTGCCGCAGCCGCAGCCGTAGCAGTAAATGGTCTTCCTGTAGGCCTCAGTGGTCCCTTCCTGTTGGTCGGTTTTCACTGGGGCCGGTGTCCGGGTCTCGAGTGTACTAAAAACTCACTACCTGTGGGGCGTCGCAACCTGCTAGGAAGGAGCCCCTAGGTGGGTAGTGACGCAACTCAACGACCCTCCTTCTGAAGCAAAGAGGAAAGAGTGGGAGTGGCTGCCCTTGGCCAAAGTGGAGAGGGGTTCGGGCTATGCCTTTAACTCAGGGAGAAGCCTGAGCCTGCTGAACCCCCAAACTTTGACCCTCAATCCTCCCGGAACACCAGATTGGTACTCAAGAAGAGAACAATGAGTCCCATTACGTGATTACTTCTGCATGTCTAAAGATTCTAAAGCTGCAAGAGACCTGGCTAGGTTTTTTGCCAAGTAGGGCCAAATGTAAAGCTTGTAACAAGTTGATTCCCATTGGCCCAGCACGCAGATGGTCGCAATGTCCACACCAAGCACGTTCCTAATCGAGGCACCTCCAACCCTGAAAGAATGCCCTGAAATTCTGACCCGGCCTAGTTTTGCCCATACCTGAGTTAGGCGGGCCACGGTCGCATTCTTGGTCAGGTTGATCCTACCGGACGCTGACTGGAAACCAAACAGGGATTCGTCGTCCAATTTTCCCGTGGCCAGCCGCCTCTTGACCGCCTCTAGTGGGCAAAGCAGATTTGCTGTTGCCATCAACCGTAAGTGTTGAACCTCTCGTGGGCCGGATGTCTTTGTAAAGCGTAGGGAAATATCCACCGTCAATCCGTCTGCCGCAAAGATTACATCTGACTTCCTTATCCCTCCGTCCAGTGTTGGCGCTCCCGATCTTGCAGGGTATGTGACTTCGCCTAGCCTTGCTAGGCCCCAGAAGGCCACTAAACAGAGATCCAAAAGTGCCTTGTTGAATTTGTCTCCTGTCGAGAGTTCTTTGGCTAACCCGATAAGGTTGTAGATCATTACTGCCTTCTTTTTCTTCTGTTCAGCGCGGAGGACGTCACGTTTTGCCAAGCTTTTCAGAATCAGCTTCATCTTCTTCTCGCAAACCGGTGGGTACACTGCGTCGTGGTAAAGGTGCCAAGCTTTTAAGCCATGAAGGTACTTCTCCAGCATTGCCGAGCAGATCTCGTGAGTGTTGGTGGTAGCCACCTTCTTCCCTGCCCACACGCAGAATTGGTAGATGTCTGTCTCAGTAGCCGGAAGTTCAAAGTGCTTGACGCTGGTCTCCCTCTTGAAGGAGAGAAACTTTCTAACTGCCAATTAATAGCTGCGGAGGGTATTTTTCTCCCAACCTTGCAGTACTAGGACATCTAATTCCGAGGGTTCTTGAAGTGTATGTCCGAAGGAAGTGAAATCAGTAAAAAGAAATGAAGTTGCTTTCATCGCGGGAGAAGCACAAGCAGGTGAGGGAATACATGGGAATACAGGCAGGACAGCGGTGATATTTAAATCAAAAAGACCATCTGTGACAACAAGTGTTTCAGGTCACCCGGAATAGGGACAATCAGCTTGTGTTTCACCGCCTGGCCTGACCGCACCCCTTGCAACAAGGTGTCCGCTTTATTATCTTTTGATGATACTCTCCTTGCAACTAGTTCCACCCCCTCCTTAATCAGGATCTTTTGAATCATGATCCACTCCCCATTCAAGGGTATGTCTTGTGATTTGCTATTATTGATTCCGTTTTCAGTTGTTGTATTATTGGTCCATACTACTAAGGATTTACCCCGCTGGTTGCGCAGTTGCAGGACCATCAGGAGCCCAAGGCAAATCACGACTGTTTCCCGATACGATATTCGAGTCACACCGTCACCAGGGTTGTGGAGCTTGAATTGCGCCCAGTGCTTCCCCACCAGTACACCGATCCCAAAGGACGTCAAAGCATCGCCTACCCACCCAATATCGAGAGGAGGTCCGTAATTGATTATCCTAGTGTGCTCAAAGCTTTGTAAAGTTGACCTCCATACCTCCAAGTCGGCGCGGACGTCCGGTGGGGTATTGCGGAGCGCTCTCCTGTATTGCCAAGACATCAGCCACCTGTACAGAGAGTTCAGGTGGCATCGTAAATCGTGTAAGATGTAAGACACATGATTAAGTCGCCCAACCAGAACTTCAACGTCTTTGTAGTTGAACTGTCCCCCTCTCACTAAGTATGGCTCAATCTGGTCTAGGCACTTTTTGATCTTCCCATCCGGTAGGCATACCGTCTTTTCCACTCCATTCCAAACAAAGCCAATGAATCTTTGCTCATCGCTGAACGGCGAATATTTAGTTTTATTTGTCAGGACACCAAGTTTGGAGGATTTTTCAACAACTTCCTCCATCGTTACGCCACCTCCTTGAACTTTGACAAACAAATTATCGTCAACCCAACAAAAGATCGTTACTAGCTCAAAGTGATTCATCATCACATGCTTCCAAGCGTCTGCCGGTTGACCAAAGGATCCGCACCCTGCTACTCCACCAAAGGTGATCCGTGTGTTGACCAGAAAATTCCCATCAAAGTCCTTTACCGTCAAATACATCCATTGCTGTATCTTCGTTGGAATCTGCCAGTAAGCTTTTTCCCAATCAAAAAGTGTTGTGACATGTATTTAGTACTCAACAGCGTTAACTGTCACAGATATTTTGTAGATAGTTTTACTCTGATTTTATTAGATAGCAATAAAATCATCATTCCTGCAAGCTACCACTCCAACAGGTTAAGAGCCTATCTCACTAAGAGTAGCTTGTTTTTTTTTTTCCTTATCATCATCAGTAACCGGCAAGAAGACAAAGAACCAATACCGTAGTCCATCAACTGGACGAGCCCCGTAGTCTAACCCTGACGAGCATCAATCGTCTGCTGGCAAGCGTTTTTTTTTCCCTTTTCTCTCTGCTGCTCCTCTATCTTCCTTTCCCTGAATATCCGGATCGTCAACCTCAAACCAAATCACACTTCCTATCAACACAATCGACTATAAACAGGTGCCGTAATCACCGTTCAGGAGTTTTGAGTTTGAGCCAGAGCTAGAAGATCTGAATCCTGTATTGTGCGGCGAACACCCTGCAAGTGTTTATGCTGGTTTGATCAACCATAACCGCACAAACAGGGTAAAGTTCAACAAAACTCTAAGCTTAACAATAAAGACTGAAGAATCGGCTGGGGCCTGTTTATCCATCAAGACCCCAATCTCGACGATCAACCCCACCAAAATTTCATCTCCACGCTCTCTCTCTCTCTCTCTCTCTCTCTCTTTCCTTGTCCTGTTATTTCCCACGCTCCGGATTCCATTTTTTTTATTTATCCTCTATTCACCTTCCACCACATTTCCTTTTCCTGACACTCTTGACCCGCCCACCCTTGATGTCCAACAATAAACCTCCTTCCAGTCGTTTCATACCTCAACCTTCCAACCGTCCCATCCCTGGCCTTCAAACACTGGACTGGACAACTCCAACCATGAAATCGGTCCTTGGACCGCAAATCTCGACCAACAATTACTTCAAACGAAGACTATTGCGAGCACCTGCGGGACCCAGTTACAACAAAGGCCCGTCCTCCTTTTTTGGTCTAGACAAAGGCAAGGGGCGCGAACTCTCCGAGGATCTGCCCAAAGAAACCACCTTTCAACCTCGACTCACCGGCCGTACCATTGGCTTGTCAGCGGCTAATTGGCGACGTACTGAACCAGCCCCCCACGTCACCTTGTTCGCCAACAGCCAGTCCTCAGCATCGGAGAACGGTGCTAACAAGTCTCAACCAGGTGGACATTTAGACCTCACCAGTCTCATCAACGAACTCCGCCTACAACGTCAATCAGATGAGGCCAGGCGACAAGACAACCGCGCCCGTAGGGAGGCCGAGGAGGCGCGTACTCAAGCACGATGGCATCTTGATGAAGACTCCAAGATTTTGTCCATTGTATCCGCGGCAGTCAAGGAGTTTGCCGCAGAAGACTTTCTCAAGCCCGATGGATCCAACATTCAGCGATGGGAGCAAGCACTCCGCGCTACCGCAGCCAAACGCTTCCGCAACACCGATTTCTTCACCCCGGGAGAAGACAAAGTTGTGGTTCCCTACCACGAAAAGATTGCACTTGGTATCATCCAATCCTTGGTTCACAGTGAGCTGTCATCCGATTTACTGGATTTCAACACCTCAGCCGATGTTTTCGATCACCTGGTATCAAAATTCCGCATCGTCAATCAGGCCAGACAGCTACAGGCGTGGGAAAAGCTGAATCCTTGTCCGACTATAACAGCGCCGCAGAAGTCCTAGCCAAATTCGATCAATGTGCGCGGACTTTTGTCAAACAAGGGATTGATCTCACATGGGACACAATCCGAAGTTTTGTCCTTCAAGGCAATCTTCACGACCATCTTTGACCGGTCGTCAATCAGAAAGTCGACCTATTCATGGAAACTCACGACTCAATGGCACCAGGCCCCGTGGACGTCCTCCGCTATTGGGATGCTGCACGCACTGAACACCAACTAGCGGAGGAGACAGGAAGAAGCTCGACATCAACGCTGAACGTGACCCTAGCTAGCCAAGCAGACACTAGCGTTTCAGGACCCGTCTCAGGAGCTAGCTCACCTCAAGATACGCCTGGCGTCTCAGCGATGGCAGTCAACAAGATTCCCCGCTGCTACATATGCAAGAAGATCGGCAACATGTCTTCCAGCTGTCCGACAAGCAGGAAGAACAATCCTGACACCCGGCAAACTTCCCAACGTCCGGTCCCGGCCCCTAGCTTCCCACCATGTTCTGTAACCTACAATTTCGACAGGTTACCTTATATCAAACCAATACAACCCGACCCCAGGCCTACCGTTGCATCAACAGGACCATATCGCCCACCGCACTTGCCCCAACCAAAAACCGGCAATCCAACCCAACCCAACAAACAAGTCAACGCCAGACAAATCAATGCCGACTTGTTTGCGGAAGAGGATGAAGATGTTGAATATGTGTTTGAAAACAAAAATCTGTCCGCCAAACCCTCAGGTCACCGCTTCAACCTTTGCAAATTGGCCGTTGACCGGGAAGGCCAGGAAGTCATATGGGACTCCGGCGCCTCAGATAACGTGACCGGTGATAGGTATGTGCTATTTGACTTCAAACCTCTAGAGCAACCTATTGCCGTCAAAGTGGCGACTGACACCGCGTGCGATTTCATCACAGGCACGGGTACTTTGAGATTCTGCGGGATGAACGGGGTGACGGTCGCTGTTCAGAATGTCTACTATTGTGAGCGAGCTAGATAGACTCTCCTGTCAATCGCAGCCTTCAAACAAGCAGGCGCGCGTTTCAGAGTCAACGGAAATTTTGACGCCATTGATTTAATTTCTAGCGACGGCCGCCTCCTTCTTCACAGCAAGTTTGACTCCCAAAAGAACACATGGACCTTACATAGACCAAAAAGAGCGCTTGTTGCACCGACCCCTTGTGTTGATACCAGTTGTTTTTCTCACTCATCAGTTGAAATAAAAGCAAATACCATCTTTAAATCACCAGCTGTAGTTGAGCACAGCCAGTTCACCTGGTGCTCTGAGGATCTCACGGCTGATGAAAAGACACTGCTTTTCTGGCACCGCCTCTTGGGCCATGCAAGCCTTCGGAAAATACGCAGGTTAGTGAAGCTGCAACTGGGATACGGTCTGCCCGCCTCGATGCCTACAGGTTCAATAAAATGCCCGGTATGTTCCATCTGCAAGGCAACCAGAACCTCCGCACTAGGGCCATCCAAACAGGTACTAGCAAGGTTATCTGTGGTCTGTATTGATCTGATGGGACCATTTGATACTGCAACCCTGACTGGTGGTAAATATGCGCTCACAATCCGCAATATTTTTACGTCTTACAGTGAAGTCAAGATACTGAAGAGCAAGGCGGACGCGGCGGCGGTCCTAATGGAGACTATCACTTGTTGGGAGACTCAAACCAGTGCAAAGTTAAAGATCCTCAGATCAGACAACGGTGGAGAGTTTGACTCAAAGGTCCTGGGAAAATTCCTTGCCGACAAGGGCATTATTGCCGAACACTCACTACCTTATCACCACTTCCAGAACGGAGCGGCTGAACGGTAAAACCGGACGGTCTCAGACATGGGCCGAAGCGTTCTACATGACAGCGAACTTGGCCGTGAATTCTGGGGCTACGCGTTCCTCTGGGCAGCCTGGACGATCAACAGAATTCCAAATCGTGTGACAAAAGACAAGACGCCCTACAAATGTTTTTTCGGTGAGAAACCCCAACTAGACAGGACTCGAGTTTCCGGATCCAAAGCCTATGTCCTTGTTGCACCTGAAAAAAGGAAGAAACTCGACAATTGAGCGGTTGAAGGTCTCGTGGTTGGCCATCTACCAGAATCCAAAGGTTGGACATTCTGGTTACCTGCCTCAAAAAAGCTCGTATCATCCGCTTGGGCTGATTTTGGGCAGAATGCGCTACCGTCTGTGAAAATGGACAATTTGGCTGCTACTGCTCCAAAACCTCCTGATGAGAACAAGGTCTCAGAATCCCGCCAGCTACAACTGAACAACTTCAAGGAAGAAATCAAAGTGACCGAGCAAGAGGCAGCAGTTGACAAGGCCAAAGAGAGCTACACGGATGATTCTCTCTCAGTACCAGCAACTTTTAAAGCCGCCATGCGCTCGAAGGAAGCTGAGTTTTGGAAGAAAGCAGTTGACACCGAGCTAGAGAATCTCCGGCGAAAAAAAGTGTGGACGGTCCGCAAACTGCCGAAGCAACGCTGTAAGCTTGGCGCCCGCTGGGTCTTCGCCAAGAAGACGAACAATGACGGTTCAATCAAGTATAAGGCTAGATACGTAGCGAAAGGTTTTAATCAAAAGGAGGGCACAGATTTCGCCCACACTTTCGCACCTACCGCCACTTTCACCTTGATGAGAGTCCTGCTCACCATTGCCGCTAAGAATAACTGGCCCATTTACAACTTCAATTTTGTGGCTGCATATGTCAACGCACCCATCAACAAGGAAGTATGGGTGCAGGCACCAGAAGGCCTTGACGTCAACGTCGGAGAAGCTTGTCCTTTGCAACGGGCACTATACGGCACAAAACAAGCGGCCCGGTGCTGGTGGAAACATTTCAGCAAAACTCTAGCGGATCTTGGTTACACGTCTAGCTACTACGACTCCAGCGTGTACACTTTGGGCAATAAGACTGATCGATCTATCATCTGGGTCCACGTGGATGATGGGATTGTTACCGGGTCATCCGATGAGGCTTTGAAATTACTAGAACTGCAATTGAAGGGTTCTCTGGAGATTAAATGGGAAGAAGGTCTTACAAGCATGGTCGGAGTCAAAATCAAGCGGACTCATGACGGTTTTGAACTGACCCAACCGAATCTGATAGAGAAGATACTGAGAGATAGATGGGATGGCACTACAACTTACTCCAACCCACTACCTGAAGGCTACACCGCCAACACTGACAACAACAACAAAGGTTTGAACAGCACGGAGTATTTCTTGACTATTGGCAGCCTGAGCTATGTAGCAGTAGGTACATGCCCTGACATCGCGTGCAGTGTCAACTACTTGGCTCGATTTTCAACCAAACCCTCCGCGCTTCACTGGAAAGGTTTGCGGCATCTCCTCGGATACCTAGCGCGCACAAAAGACACACCTCTACTGATCAACCCAACGGGCAATGACAAGGCGCCAGTGGACTGTTTTGTTGACGCTAACTGGGGCGGCCCCAACTCAAGATCTTCCTACGGCGTTCTCATGCGCCTGTACGGCGCGCCCATCATGTGGGTTTCACGATGTTTGGTTGCTGTGGCAAACTCAACTTGTCAAGCTGAATACATGGCGTTAGGCCATGCTACACGCCATGCACTGTGGATAAGGAACCTACTATGCAACATCATTGGAGCGGAATTCAGAATGCGTATCCTATGCGACAACCAATCAGCGGTCAAGATCGGCTGTGAGGATGCTTCCAACAAATGGACGCACCACATATTCTATGTAACAAACCAGGCCCTTTTCAAAAAGAAGACATCACTGGAATGGATCCCCGGTAAGGATCAGGTGGCAGATGTGTTAACCAAGGCACTGGGGAAATCAGCGCATGAGAAATGCAGTAAGATAATCTTAGGTTTCTGCAGCTGACTTATTTTATTTTTTTTCTCTCTCTTTCTTTCTTTCTTTCTTTCCTTTCACTGTTTGCCAGTTTCTTGTTGAGGGGGGGGATGTTGTGACATGTATTTAGTACTTGACAGCGTTAACTGTCACAGATATTTTGTAGATAGTTTTACTCTGATTTTATTACATAGCAATAAAATCATCATTCCTGCGAGCTACCACTCCAACAAAAAGCGCCAACTGTAGCGGACAAGATTCTTGTGCAAAAAAATTTGACACCCGATTAAAGTCGTCCCACGTGGTTTCAAAATCCGCTTTGTTTACAAACGAGTTTACGGACGGAACTAGCGGGTCGTTCCTAGGGTAAGATAAGTTGTTAATCGGATAAATTGCTCCGTCACTGTTCACCACTGCTCTTAAGGGATTAGATCTGAAAAAACCAAAAGCATTTATCATTTGTTCTTTAGTGAAGGGGCCAAACATTTGTTCGGCCTTTAATTCTTTAGCAATGGATTCCTCAATTTTAGGTCTTGCTTTCTCGGAAGATGCGTGATTATTGGGCGTAAAGCAATCTAGTGCACCTAAATCATGATCTGGGATACCTTGATCAAACCCAGAAGCAAAGCCTTGTAGCACGTCTTTGTATTCTGGGAGCAAATGATTATTGTTTAATGTGATTTCCCACTCGGCAAATTCATCTCACACCTGATTTTAGTTGGCAAGATTGCTGCGTTGGGAAATTGTGACACACACCCAGCACTGGTTTCTGAAGTGTACGTTAAGGATTGGGTCCTTGATGAGCTAAAATTACGCAGATGCAAGTTCACAAAAATGAACATTCATAAAATAAAGAAAATGAAGTGAAAAGCATAATAGTTAGGACCTTATGTCATTAGTTGACCATAACATCTTCTTGAAAAGAATGAAAGTAACCGGATCTGAATTGTTTTCACAAAGACAAGCAGATCTCAAGGCCAAAGAAACAGGGAAAGAAAGCCCACTAAGTTTCCTTCTCTTTAGCTGAAGAGGAGTTATCCTTCTTCTTAAAGCCCCACGAGGGACCTTGGTCTCTATAGCCACCTCTCTCTTGATTGTGACCACCTTGATGACCTCCGTAATTGCCGCCCCTCTGATACTGATTGTCTGAGTATCCGTGATCTCTTTGTCGCTTATAATCATTGTTGTAGCCGCAATAGCCGCCGTAATCTGAATTTCTCCTGTCCTGGCCTCATCTCTTGCCTCTTCCTCTATAGCCCCCTCTACCGCGTCCTGAACTAGACTCCGGTTTTGCTTGATCATCAACTGCTTTATTTGCTTTCACACGCTGCTTGCCCGTATTCGGATCGTAACCAAATTTCTTGCCACCAATAGCATAAGGGTTATCGGTCTCTTTGTTTTCACCTAGCGTTAAAGTGATTCTCCACGCTTCACGTTTAACTTCTTCTCTAAAAATCAAAATATCAACCGCTGAGATCTCGCCTGATTTAGTCGTGACCTGATAGGAAAACGCATTCTGGCGGACAATCATATCATATCTGAAAGCCGTCATGAATCCTTCTTCGCCAACAATCTTATCAATGTTTTCCTTATGCAACAAGATCCAGTTGGCGAACTCGGTATAGCCATACATATCCTTAAAAGTTATGTAGAAGTTACGATGATTGGTTGTCCACTTGCTGAAGGTTTGCGTCCATTCATTCGGATACTCGAACCCAATGTAATTTCCATTTTTTTCGTCACCTCTAGTTCTTCTATTAGTGTAGTAGTGAATTGCATCACGTTGCCAGTTTTTGTCAAAAATGGTCAACGGAATTGGACCTCTGAATTCTCTGATATTTCGGTTGAAGCATGGAGTAAAACCTACATCAAAATGGTTAGGCAGGTACCCCTTGATGAACACTATGGTTGTTTTATCTGCCGGTCTTTTAGCTACGTTAACAGCCGGGTTTATTGCGTTGCTCAAAGAGGATCTAAGGATGTCCGGCTTGTCCGGTGCCGACAGAGATGTTGCGTCGCCCATCTTTCCATAGAGCCTTAAAAAGAAGTCCGTTGATTTCTTATCACCCCTCTCAAAGGCCTCCGTTGCTCTGTCCCAGACCTCCTGACGATTGGTTTTGTCTTGAAGAGATTTATCTGAGATTGAACCTGATACATTGACGGTCTTGGAAGCCTCTAATATCGTCCCAGTACCCCCAGTAACATCGGTTTCCTTAGGAGGCTCCGTAACTGTAACTGCTCCTGGTTCGACAATCAATGGCAAGTTTGATAAGATGGATCTGTATCTGGAAGCCGTGTCTCAATCTTGACCGTCTTTTAACGGGTTAGGGATTTCTAGATGCAATCAAGCAAATTACTATTCATCAAGCAAATTATGATCCAATATTTTATCAACATCATATCGAACAATTTACAATTGATTATGCATATGATAGACCATCTCAGCAACTTTGAGAGCGGCTAACCTTTGAAGCTATCTTCACTGTCTGTGTCATGTGAAAACGCGGTCTCTTTCCCGACGGGTGCTTCTCCTTAAATAACGCAATGAATGCCGTAGAATAGTCTGTGTCATGTGACAACGCGGTCTCTTTTCCGACGGGTGCTTCTCCTTAAATAACGCAATGAATGCCATAGAATAAAAACGTATGTATCAGCGCTAACCATCCACTTAGGTTGCATGAATATTCTCTAGGAGAACTAACGACTCAAGTTCTCCTGTACTATGATGAACGGCTTGCGTATCCCCTCATTGGTAGGTATTGGTAAGCCTTGCTCTTCAGACATTTCAGCTCCGCCGGTAATTGGTCCTGCTATTGCGGCCTCAGGTGTCCTGTTGATTATCTTGTTTGTTTGTTTGACCATTTCTTCTACCATGTCTTTCTATGGTAACTTTTGAATTCAAATGTGATAACTGAGAAAAATCAAAGATAGTAGTGTTTTTTGGAAAGGAAACTGCCGGTGCAGAGCCAATGAGTTTCAGAGAGATGATGGAGAGAGCTTGGGAGGAGTCTTCGTGCGGGGACAGGCGAGTCTCAAGGAGCTAGATTATGAAGGTTGTTGTGACTGGCGCATGGGCCCGGTCTGTTGAAGGGAACAAGGGATGAATACTGAAGTTCACAGACAAACAGTCTTGTGACACTCAGGAGTGAGAGAAAGATATGGTTCTGATTCACTAGGGGAAGAAACTCCTAGAACAACTCAGTATAGACTATATACAAGTTGTTAGTGTTATGGATTGAAGCATACTACATAATGGATATAAGCATATCTCAACACGGTCTTGAACCTAATCACTCATAATCTAGCCTCAACTCCCCCGGCCTGGCCCGGGCACCCTCCTTTGCGTGCTTGGACCTAGGAGACCTCCCCCTGCGGGTCCGGTCTCTGTCCATCCAACTGACTTAACTCAGAGTTTCACCCTATTAAAAAGCAGGCAGGAGAATTTTACAAAGTACCTTTTGCAAGGGTTAAGCTTTGGAATGTCAATGCTTTGTAAAAATACATGGCAACTGGGGAATAATTGAAATTTAAAAGGCTTCTCCTACAAGGTATGCCTTGGAAACCAAAGCCTTGTAAATACTGCTGGGGAATATTCCCCCTCAGGAGAAACATTCTGCAGTTTCACTAGGGTGTATGTATTTACATCCTTTGCAACACAACAGAGTAATAAAACACGTCTCCGTGTTTTAATTGAAAATTCCAATGGATCCTTAAAACACGGCTTACCTTGGTATTTGAAGAACATAGCAAAAATGCATGTTGTGGGCAAGAATTTTCCCCCGCTTCCTCATGGTCACTTTTGTGCCCTTCAGTGATCTCCTTCTTGCGTTCCATTTCCGGCCCACTGTAAGACCCAGCTCACAATATTTGACCTTCCTTCCTTCAAACATGTCCACCGCAGAATCCAACAAGGACAGTGACTACAATGATCATGACGTCAAAACCCAAGAATCAGATTGTTCTGACGCTTTTGGACTACCTACCAGCTAACACTAGAAGGCTTGGTTCAAGGAACGATTGCTTCAGCAAAAGTCACACTTTTCCAGCACACCAATAACTTACACCCCCACTGCCAGCATATAAGCCTTGGATGTGTGCATCCCCGTTAATCTGGGATGCACACAACCAATTTAACATTGGTTGCGTGCATCCAATGCAATCTGCATCCGATTTGACATTGGGGGACAGTAACCCAAGGGTTTTGCCACCCAATTGAAACTTGGCTGCTCCGCGGCCGAGCCAAAATTGGCAGGCTGTCTGGCTGAGGAATTAAATTCCTCAATCAGTGGCCAGCCAAGTTAACCTTGGCCGCCACCAATTGAGCAATGGAAGCTTGGTTGACAGTTCAACCAAGCTTTCATATGATTGGTCATTCATAACCGATCATATGAAAGCTTGGTTGCGGACCCACCGAGCAAAATTGTGAGAATGACAAGACTTTAAGGTTTTATTTCATCTTTAAGTCAGAAAACTATTTTACATGTAAAGATGAACGAGACATAGAGGTAGAAAATGGGAAAGGAGAAATATACCTTTAAGGGCAGGTTTCTAGGCTGTCAGTGGAACGTGACGAGGAAGGAATAGGAGAAGAACAAGGTCTTATTCTGATGACAGGGAATAGTAAGAAAAAGGAAATAGGGATGGCAATGGTGCAGAGTGAGGTCGTCGCACTAAGGCTGATGATAACGATGAGAGAAAAAAGGAGAACAATTGAGACAGTGAGGTTGAGTATTGGGTTCTGAGTGAAGGAGGTTCTGGGCTATGATCTGAAAGGAAGCGGATGAAGAGGAAAACAAAAGTGGGAGATTTAGCACTCCTTTTATAGAGTTTTTCGTGCAGAACAGGTGAATTGCTGTTGCTACGTACCAGGGCTTGGTTGTGACTACATCAAGCCTGTCCGGGTAAACAGGGACGTGATCGCGGCGGTTTGGTCTCGACGGGTTTGGGTTTTCTCCTTCATGTTCTCGTGATCTGTACAACAAAGTAATCAGGAAGGGTTGTTTTATTAGTATCTTGACTGGATCATCAGGGTCGGTTGTATTTCTTGACCTGGTTCAGTTTGTTGTGAGGGATCTCTTACTTACCGTTGGAGGGATGTTCCAAGGCTTCTGTGTGGCTGTTGGTGGGATCGATGAGGCTGCTTGGTTCCACTGGGCCAGGCTGAACTGGGCCTGCGCCTGATTCGGGCGGGCCCGGGCCTAGAATCTGACAAAAATGAATATTGGCTGTTAACTCACCGATGATTTCAAATCATCGGTGGGTCAACAGCCAATGATTTTGAATCATCGGTTGTTAGCTCATCCGAAAAAATCAAACTGGTCAAGAAAGCCTCTCCGGGGAGAAGTTACCCTCCTTGGATAACTTTCTCAGGGAGGAGCCCTCCGGCAGTTAGCACGTCGAACCACAGTGGACGGAGCCTGCTTGCTGGTCCAAGACGTCGACTTGCTGGTCCAAGCAGACTGCTCAGACTGGCGAGCAGTGCTGGCCGATCACTTAGAGGTACCTCCTTGGCGAGCAGGTCAGCCTGCTTGCCAAGCAGGTACTCATACCTGCTTCGCCAGTAGGTCAACCTGCCAAGCTGCTGGCTGAGCAGGTTCAGGTATCTGGTCCACAAGCAGGTCAACCTGCTGGCCAGGCAGGTAACAGTACCTGGTCGCCAGGCACCTGAGCACCTGCTTGGCGAGCAGGTTGACCTACTCACCAAGCCGGTAAAAGCTTGCCAAGAGGGTACTTTTACCTGCTTGTCCATCAGGATGACCTGCTCGCTGAGCAGGTACAGTTACAGGTAACTGCTCTGGCTTGGCCAGAAGGTCATCCTGCTGGCCAGGCAGGTAACAGTACCTGCTCGGCGAGTAGGTTGACCTACTTGCCAAGCAGGTAAAAGCTTGCCAAGAGGGTACTTTTACCTTCTCGGCCATCAGGATGACCTGCATGACAAGCAGGTACAGTTACAGGTACCTGCTCCGGCTTGGCCGGCAGGTCATCCTGCTGGCCAAGCAGGTAAAATCTTGCTGAGAGGGTACTTTTACCTGCTCTGACATCAGGATGACGAGGTCGCCGAGCAGGTAAATTGCTGCTCCGGCTCGGCCAGCAGGTTGACCTACTCGCCAAGAAGGTAAAAGCTTGCCAAAAAGGTACCTCTACCTGCTTGGCCATCAGGATGACCTGCTTGCCAAGCAGGTGCTTTTACCTGCTTGGTAAGCAGGTTTACCTGCTTGGTAAGCAGGTTTACCTGCTTGGTAAGCAGGTTTACCTGCTTGTCAAGCAGATACCTGTAGCCGCTGCAAAGCGGGAACAAGTACCTGTTTGCCAAGCAGGTACAGGGATGTGCTGCTTGCCGAGCAGCAACGATGAAACCATTGTGAGGGGCTTGGGAGTGAGGTTTGATCAAAAAAACCCCGGCGGGTACCGCTGGTACCCTCCCGGCGGTGCCGGGTACCTAATTTTGGTAAAAAAGACGCGGGTACTGGCGGTGTCAACCCTTGAGACATTTAGAACGTCCAAGAGGGTTGCAAAATATTATAACTACTAATATAATATAAAATTGTATAAGATGCGCAGGCGCAGAGATTCAACTGTTCTAATTAAATGTGAAGGCAGAGCACAGAGCGTAGAGCTAAAGAATGTGTAATGATAAGCTATGTGATAGTGCAGTGCTATGGAGCGCAAGAGCTGCAGGCAAGAAAACAGAATAATGCATATATGCTTAAGGTAAGAACAACCATAAGCTGTAGGAATGATAATCAAGAATTAACAAACCAAGAAAGCAAATAGTGAAGAAAAACTTTGACATGCATGTTGGTGAGAAGATCACAACCAAAGCCAGAGAAGAGAGAATAGTTTTCTCTTTGAAATAGTTGGAGAGATTTTCTGCTCCCCATCAGAGTAAAAACAGATCAATAATTTTACTCAACCTCCTACCCAAAATCGTAAACAAAAAGTAACATACTACTTAGGATGACTCTGTACTAGACTGCTGAATTTTAGTACTCACACATCAGACTCTTTTATCTAGTATCTTCCTTACTCTACATTAGCGATTGGAAGAGGAGAATTATTGATATGAATATCTTGTGACCATTTTCTCAGATCCATTAGAACTTGTTAAGCCATTGTACTCAATAGAGATATTGCTACCAGGTACTTCCTCTGTAAGTTCAAACTCTCTACCCTTACAAAAGGTTATAGGATACTCCTCTCTTATAAATATCCTTTCCAAATCCCTTTCCATTTTTACTATCCATAATAAATATTCCTACAAACACAAATACTATATTTCGTCATTCTCTATGCCTTAATGACTGTCTGGCTCCGTTCATCAATGATCAAGGTGGCCTTGATGACCTGCTAGCTCTGTTCATGGCAATGCCTGGCAAATGCCTGGCAATGCCTGGCAAATGCCTGGCAATGCCTGGCAAATGCCTGGCAATGCCTGGCAAATGCCTGGCAATGCCTGGCAAATGCCTGGCAATGCCTGGCAAATGCCTGGCAATGCCTGGCAAATGCCTGGCAATGCCTGGCAATGCCTGGCAATGCCTAACAAACGCCTGGCAATGCCTAACAAACACCTGGCAATGCCTAACAAACGCCTGGAAATGCCTAACAAACGCCTGGCAATGCCTTGCAAACGCCTGGCAATGCCTGTAAAATGCATGTCAAATGCCTGGAAATGCCTGGAAATGCCTGGCAAATTCCTGGAAAATGCCTGGTCTCTGCCGCACTAGGAAGGAGCAGGAGGAGACAAGTCTAAGTACTTGTGGCAAGTTGGGGATGATGTAAGCGGGTTACAGGACTTGTGAAACCCCACAAGGGGTGGGGGTTTACAAAAAGTTTGAAATTTATTCAGTCTTGGGGGAAGAAGATGAACTGATCAGTTTCAGCCACCAACTGCTTCTACTAGCTCAGTCAAATTTGATCCTGTATGATGAGTATTTTATTCATCTGGCAAGGCTGGGCCACTAAGCTGTGAGAATAAAAGCTGGTTAGTTGGTGGAAAATGTCCGCTGACCGCCTTCTTCAAGATTGTTAGTGTCAGGGCTGTGTGATTGTTGGTTACTCGGCTCCGCACTGCTACTATCCGCTAGCCTTCAGCGCTCCTCTCTGAGCCTGATCTATAGTGTAATAATCCGCAAGTGAATACAGCTCCGTACTCTGTAAGCACAGAATCCGCAAGTAGCTCTGAAAGTAAAGATAAGGTCACAAATATATCTCCTAATAACTCTAGTACATCCGTAAGTTGTAAGTACAATAATGAGTAATCCCTAAGATGATAGGATAATCGCATAAAGATAGAAGAGAAAATCCATGAGCCCCCTTTTCCCGTCCTTCCCTCCACGCGCATTGCTGTTCCCACCCAATCCCACATGTCCAACACTTTACCGCACTAGTCCTCCAGCTCTGCCCACTCTTCCGCACGTCACTCTCCCAGACTCCGCTCATCTCCAACGCTTGACCTCCCACCGTCCTCTGTCTAGCCCCCGCCAGTCATTCCCTCACCACTGCCTCTGTAAACCCCCCTCCTCCCTTGGGGTTCACAAGAGGTTACCAAGTGTTGGAATTTTGCCATTTCCTCTTACTTACACCTCTAAAACATTGTTTCATGTCATTCTCAAAAGCATTGCCAGTATCCTTGTTAGTACAGATTTTATCACACCAAGTAGTCATTGAACCGGGAGTAGTAGATAATATCTTGTCATACTTGTTATCACGCATAGTCTCAGAGATAGTATAGATGAAACTTGTCTTGATCAAACATTTTTCATTATTCTATTGTTTTCCAACCAATTGTTGGCCGCTTGTTTTTAGTCTATTTAAAGCCAGCCTACAACAAGAAATTACACTCATCGGTTCTCCTCATTCTTTCTCCGCGCCCCGCTGAGCCGCATCCGGTGAGAGAGTCATACTCACTGCCCCAATTCTTGAGTTATTATCAACACTCATTTTAGCCCTCTTATTTCTCGTGTCTGAAAGTTTTAATTCTAACACCAAGCCCTGTCACAAGCTTGTACTTAGTCTGAGCTCTTCCCCTTCCCTGATTCAGTAGAGAACTGACTTCTCTCTGGATCAGGTAAGCTCACTCCCTCAACTTGTCATTCTCTCTTCTTGTTCTCTCTGTTTCCCTCACAGAGAGAACTGACTTCTCTCTGGATTAGTTGCAATCAAAACCCAGAGTTTGGTCCTAGAAGTCTCTCTCCGCGCTCCGTGTCCCTGCTCCTTTGTTGTTGGCTCTAGTGAAGGGATTGAACCCTTAAAGCCTCCACCCCTGTTCCACCCGCTGGTGGAGCCCTCTTTGGCTGTTGTGGCTCACCCGCTGACGCGCCGCTGCTACCAGTCCACGTGTGTGGTCCGCCGTGATAAGATTTGGCTAAATAGAAATTGAATTTTTAGTAAAACAATGGAAAACATGAAAATAAGAATAAGAAGAACAACGAGAAGAGATTCACCTAAATAGAACAGGAACAAATCCTGATGAGAACAATAAAGACAAAATAAAATATCCACCACAATCACAAACACTAGGACTGGGGCTAAGTAAATGAATAAATAGGGTTAGACTTTCTGAAACAATGATTAACAAGACAAAAAAGAAGGGGAAACATGAGGATAAGAACTTAGTGATTAGCTGGCCTAGATTGGTGACCTCAACAAAGGATCCGCGGATTAAGATCAAAGATGAAAAGTTGATGAGCCGCAGGAATCGATGGAGTTGTTGAGATGAGGAAAAGAACTTGGATGAACGGTCAACAGCTCCAGAAGAGGGATGGTCAACAGCTCCAAGAATGGAGTATTGACACTGGAGACCTTGACGTCATGGCGCACGCCCTCGTTGCAAAAAAGAAATACCGCAAGGTAAACCGCTAGAATTCAACACACCCCCATGCACCAAGCCCGTTAGGGAGGGGGCATACCAGCTCTTAACACTTGGAGTACCTTGAAAATTGATGACTGTCCAACTGATTTTGTTAGGAAGTCGGCTAAAATCAAGTGTGTTCTTTTGAACACTAGACTAATTGTTTCGGCTATGATCTCTGTGCGCACAAAATGATAGTGTCAATTCATGTGCTTTGTTTTGAAGGCGGAGTGATTGGCTTTGTTGTTTGCCAGCATAATTGCCCCTTGATTATCTTTGAAGATTTCAAAAGGTGAGGTGATTCAAATTTTCAAAGCAGAGTTGACGACCATTTTCAACCAAAGTAATTCTTTTGTGACTTCTGTGATGGCAATATATTCAGCTTTGGTTTAAGATAGTGAAATTGTCGACTGTTTCTTAGAGCGCCATGAGATAAGATTATTGTTCCATAGAATTAAGTACCCGGTAGTTGATTTACCGGTAATTTGACAGCTTGCCCAGCTGGCATCGACTTAAGAAATAAAACTGGATTGATTGATTGGTGTCTTTTGAAGAGTTATACCAAAATCTTTGGAGCCCTTCAGGTATTGTAAACAGTGTATTGCGGCATTCCAATGGAGGATTCCAGGTGACTTTAAAAACTGAGAGAGACATCCAACAGTGAATGTTATGTTGGGCCGAGTAGTCACACTTAAGTAATTTAGTGCTCCAACAAGACCGCGGTATCAAACATTCAGTTTGTTGAGCTCTTCAATTTCAAACTTTGAAGCCTTCACAAGACACAAATTCGGTTTCATTGGAGTGGCCAACGGAACAAGAGTCTCACAACCATATTTCATTAGAGTTTCTTCTATGTAGTGAGTTTGCGTTAGATGAAAGGATTCTGGCAATTGAGTGACCTTCATGCCCAATAGATGCATAGCACTACCAAGATCTTTAATCTTGAAAAATTTACAAATGAGATCTTTGAAGATTTCTGGTTCTTGACTAAAAATAGCGATATCATCGACATGCACGTAGAGCCATGTATTAGCTGACCAGAAAACGCAAGGCTCGGCATAACTTCGGTTGAATCCGACAGACAAAAGCCACAAGGAAAGCGTTAGATGAAATTCCTTGGGAGCTTTTTTAAGTCCATAAAGCGCCTTCTTCAACAATAAAATTTTGCCGGGTGGTACATCAAATCCCTGAGGAGGATTAAGTGTGATCCGTTCTTGTATAGGAGCATTGAGAAAAGCACATTTCGCATCAATCTGGTGGAACTGAAGATTGTTTTGAAGAGCAAAATTGATGAGCACTGGTAATGAGACTAGTTTCCCCGTTGGTGCAAAGGTGAAGCAATAGTCTTTACCAAAAACTTCTTTAAAGCCTTGGACGCAGAGTCTTGCTTTATATTCCTCAGACTGATTCGAGGATTCTGGTTTGATTTTAAAAACCCAGGTGCAATTTAAAGGTTTATCTTCAGAGCTTTTATTGATCACATCCCAAAAATCATAAATCTCCATGTTTGTCTTTTCTTTGTAGAGAGCCATCATCCATTTTTCTTTGTCCGCTCTTTCCATAACTTCATCGTAGGATAATGTCTCATTTTTGGAAGAGACTTTGGCGTTATTTGTTGTTACCCCCCTCCGACGATGAGACAAAATATTTTCAGATGATATATCTCCGACGATTTCATTTGAAGGACAAACGTCATCTTCAGGAGTTGAGCGCAAGACTTCTTGATCTGGATAAGGCTCAAAGATTTCTTCAGTTTCTTCATCCAAATCTGGAATGATTTCAAAAGGATTGAAGAAGAAACTGGACTGATCCAGACTTTCTTTTGCCAGCAAAGGGAAAACAGTTTTGTCTAACAATACATTTCTACTAGTGCAAAAGGTTCTTGATTTTATTCTGACAAAACAATAGGTCAAGAAGTCGTTTGCGTAACCTAAAAAGATAGCTTTCTCTGATCTAGGATTGAGTTTATTGACACGCAAGGCCTCAGGAATCAATAGGTATCCCAAACACCCGAATGGACGAAGTCTAGAGAGATCTGGCTTCTTATTTAAGAAGGACTCGTACGGTATTTTGAAGTCCCGTGTGCTTGAAGGTAATAGGTTACATAGGTCCGTAGCTGTTATTACGGCTTCTGCCCAAAAGCAAGGGGATAGGTTTGCCTGAGCAAAGAGACACCTTGATTTATCTAGGATTGCACGATTAGAACGTTTGGCAACCCCGTTATTTTCAGGTGTGTAGGCAGGTGCAAAGTGTTGACTAATGCCACGGTTTTGGTAGAATTCTTCAAGGAAAATATTCCTGAATTTGCCGCCGTTATCAGAAACAATGCGCTTGACTGTCTTGCCCGTTTGATTTTTGGCCCAAAGAACAAATTCTTTGAACTTATTTAGGGTTTCAGACTTATGTTTTAAGAGCTTGATACTCTTAAATCCAGATTGTTGGTCGACAATTGTCAGGAAGTATTGAGCACCGGCAACTGACCGAGTTTGGAATGGTCCAACCAAATCTAGGTGTATAGCTTCCAGAATCTTGGATGTAGGAGTAAAGGAGCCCTTGAACGGCTTCTTCACTCCTTTACACATCTTGCAAGTCTTGCAATTGGTATCCTCACAAGACGGTATGATCCGTTTAAGGTAAGAGAAACTGGGATGTCCAAGTCTTGCATGCCAGTCAAGTGGTTTGACGGCCAAGTTGTATTAAGAAACAGACGATTTCATTTCAAAGGGATTCGATAACTCTAAGATGTTGTTGTTAATGGTACCGGAGAAACTAAATTTCTCATTGAAGTTAATTTTAAAGCTACTCGAATCTTTAGAGAGAGAAGTAATTTATTAAATAGTTGATTCATAGAAATTAATGGTCTATGAAGAGTGGGGGCGTAGAGAACGTTGTTGAGCTTAACACAAGCTCCAGAGTCATCCAAAATTATAACCTCACCAAGAGCAATAGCGTTCACTCAATGGTTTTGATTACCCGTGTAAATTTTTACATCAACGTCCTTGAGTTTCGTAAACATGGTCAAATCATTGACCATGTGGTGAGATGCCCCCAAATCAAGAACGGGAGAGGAGCCACTGTTTGACAAATTATTGATAAACGCCAACGCCTCGATTACATTGTACTCATTATCAATATAATTGTCGTCAGAAGCCTCAGTCAAAACCAAATGAGCTTCTGGATTGGCCGGTCTTAATGTGTCTTGCTCGGCAGCTGACAAGTTGAAACATTGCCAAGCGGGATAATACGCCAATGGGTTATGCTTCCCGGGAGAGCACGGATGAGCGGGTTTTGGTCTTTTGGATTTATTGGCAGCTTTGGACTTATAGGCAGAAACCAAATCCTTATTGACCTTTGAGTTTGTATTGGTTTTAGAGGTGGAAGTAGTAGCAACAGCTTGAGTCTCTTTCATGTAGACAAGTTCTTGTAATTTTTGAAGAGTACGGCTAGGAAAGAAAATTACCGACTCATTCATGATGATATTGTCGACTACATTCCAATAGTCTCTGGATAATTTTGCAAGGACCGAGATTGAGATAATATTTTCTGGGATTCCAAGTTGAACTACGGCGAAATCTCAAATCATTTTCTGGCAATCAAGAAGATAGTCCTTAAGATTTCCGCCATATTCGTAGCGCATGAATTTCAACCAAATATGAGCTTTATTGTTCACCAACAAAGAAGCGTAACAATCAACAATAGCATTCCAGATTTCTTTTGGTTTCTCTTCATTTTTGATTGTCACGACAGCCTGTAATGCAGCTTTGCTAAGGTGACTGACCAAGATATTCGCGGTGGTCTTAATCTTTTTCTTGCTCGGAGAGTTGGTTCCCTCGCCCGTGACGACTTCCCAGAGGTCCTTACTTTTAAGATAGGTTCTCATTCTTATTGACCACAACGGAAAGTTGAGTTCATCGAGTTTCCCAATTGAAGATCGGCTTGATTTGTCTTCAACGTCAATGTCCAACATTTTTGTGGTTTGTTCCTGTTCTTCAGAGCTACCGTACTGATAATGTGATAAGATTTGGCTAAATAGAAATTGAATTTTTAGTAAACACTATAAACATGGATGAATTTGGGAAGGCATATATTGATCAATATGGCATATATTGATCAAATTATATTGATCATTTTTTTTCTTCTTTTTTTTTGAAATTTCTCTTTAATTTTTTTCCTTCCTGCAACATCATAACCCTTCTATCCTCTCTCTTTCTCTTGATTTCCCCCTGTCTTAGTTTTCAACCATAGTAAAAGCTTCATTTTGTTGCCAGATCAAATAGGTCATTTTTACATACTCATATGAATTATTCCTGGGAAACAATAGCCTGTTAAGTCAGGCAGGGAGGGGGAGGGGGGGTAAGAGCAATGTGTATATATGACTCATCATATCCAATATCCAGAATTTCTACTAGGCCTGAGATTGATTTAACGTTTGTGCCAGATTTGAGTAAGGTGTCTTTTTCTTCTGTTGTTCAATTAAAGGCTAATGGGAGGTGTTTCCCCAATATATTCAATGGGTAAACTGATGTTATCTCAGAATCTGAGGTTCAAAATTTTTTGAATCTAAAGAAATTGATTGAGTCTGGTTGGTTTGAAACTATCCCCTAAAATTATCAGGCAGCGTTTTTTGTGCTTCTGCCACTGTGTCTCAACCAGGGCTAGGATTTATTTCATGATATTGGAACCATGAGGATCAGCAATATCTGAACAATAATTTGAGAAATTTTTGGTCTATGAAAGTCCCAAAATGTTGCAGTTACAGTCTGATCAGTGTGAAATATTGCCTAATTGGTTGGTTTTGTTGTGTTTCTACAACTATATCTCAACAAGCAATGGGGATGACTTCATGATATTGGTACCATAATGATGTGAACATTTGAAAGATTAATTTGGGAAAGCTTTTTGCCAATGAAAATCTCCCAATGTAGCAGCCCCATTTAATCAGTCACAAACTATTGCCTCATTTTTTGTGTTTCTGCCACTATATCTCAACCAGGGATGATGATCATTTCATGATATTGGTAACAGAATATTGATAAATTTCCAAAGATTATTTTGGTAGAGAGTTCATGGATTGAAATCCCAAAAAGGAGCTGCTATAGTCTAATTGGTCTCAAAATATTGCCTAACTGGGTATTTTGTGGGGTTTCTGCCACTGTATCTGAAATGGGGCTAACATTTATATCATGATTTTGATACCATTATAATGTGACATGTTGAGAGATGAAATAGGGTCAGCTCTTGACCATGAAAATCCCAAAATGAGGCAGCTACAGTCTCATGAGTCTCAAAATATCACCAAATTGGGCTTTTCTTTCTGTTTCTGCAACCATATCTGAACCGGGCATGGTGATTATTTCATGATATTGGTACCAGATTATTCATCCATTTTGACAGATTATTTTGGTATAGCTTTCATGTATGTAAATGCCCGACAGGAGCTGCTATAGTCTGATTAGCCTGAAAATATTGCCTAATTGGGTATTTTTTGGGTGTTTCTGCCACTGTATCTCAACCCGCAATGGGAATGATTTCATGATATTGATACCATTATGATAAGAGACTTTGAGAGATTAATTTGGATCAGCTGTTGCCCATGAAAAACCCAAAATGTGGCAGCTACAGTCTCATGAGTGTCAAAATATCACCAAATTGGGCTTTTCTTTCTGTTTCTGCCACCATATCTCGACCGGGAATGGTGATTATTTCATTATATTGGTACCAGAATATTCATCCATTTTCAAAGATTATTTTGGTACAGCTTTCATGTAAGGACATGCTCAAAAGCAGCTGCTATAGTCTGATTAGTCTCAAAATATTGCCTAATTGGGTATTTTTTGGTGTTTCTGTCACTGTATCTCAACCCGCAATGGGAATGATTTCATGATATTGATACCAATATGATAAGAGACTTTGAGAGATTAATTTGGGTCAGCTGTTGCCCATGAAAAACCTATAATGTGGCAGCTACAGTCTCATGGGTCTCAAACAATCACCAAATTAGGTTTTTCTTTGTGTTTCTGTCAGCCACAGAGTACATGTCACAGTACCTTACACGTACCAAGTACCTGCAATTGTTCACATTACTTATAGTACATTCCTTTACAACTTTATTACATATGTATATCATTAGACACAAGCTTAAGAATGTACTCTTGTTATACATCACATTACAGATAACCACAGTTAAATACAGTTACCATAATGTACTGTTGTTATAAGAGTTAAGTTACGTGCAAACAGTAAGATTACAATACATTGTATAATAATACTGCACACATGAAATACCCCAAGACAGGTATCACTCATTTATCCCCTTTTACGCCTCAGTCCCTATCCACATAACATATTGGTTATGATATGAATACATAAAAATACATGATGTAATCCAATTCAAAGAGCACTGAATGGAATCAATGATTGGTTATGATCAGCTAGTGTGCACTGCTACTGATCTAGAATCAGTACTGATCATTACACTGCCTTGATCATTTCCAATGTTGATCCCCATGAGGATCTGCTTCCCTTGAGCGCTTCCAGTTTCCCCCAGGTCCTGAAGGGCCTCCAAGCGCCTCATGTTCCCTCCTGCTCTTTCCCCTCTATATAAACACGCCCCCCAGGACTGTTTATCCATCAGAATATTATTATAGTAAGGTTTAACACATACATAGTTAAACAGTGCCTTCATTCTCACCCATCTTTCACTTCAAGAATAACATCACCTCTTAATTACCATTACCTTTCTGTAGGTAAAACCACAAACCCAAGTTGAGTTATTCCTTGGATGCCTATTAACACCCTGTGTTGATCTGGATGCGCCTTAATTAGGCAAGCCTCTCAGTCAAGATGACTGATAGAGTGAAACCTTTTACAGGTCTTACCACGAACCCATTGGCCCATCCCTGGCATCTTACACTATCATCTTGCTAGTAAGAGCATCCACCACCGTCTAGGTAAATCTTTAGGTAGCCAGCGAGTCCCGCGAGGCTTGGTTGCTTAGCTAAAGAAAAAACTCACCCTCATCGCTAGGTAGCGGCTCGGTAGACAACACCAATTTAGATAAAGACACCACCGCCACCCTGGTGTCTACATACAGAAATATGTACACCCCTCTTTAAGCAACACACACAATGGTCATCCTATTGATCATGACCTGTCATCCTACTGGTCACATCGGTGACCGGTCATCCTATCAGTCGCATCAATGACCGGTCATTGTATCGACAGTCACATTGATGACCAGTCATCCTATTGGTCACATCAATGACCGGTCATCCTATCGGTCGCATTGATGACCGGTCATTGTATCGGTCACAGCAATGACCGGTCATTGTATTGGTCACATCAATGACTGGTCATTGTATTGGTCACATCAATGACCGGTCATTGTATCGGTCACATCAATGACCGGTCATTGTATCAGTCACATCAATGACCGGTCATCCTGTATTGAACAACATGACGGTCATCCAATCGGATGCCTGGTCATCCTATTGATCACCGGTCACATCGATGACCGGTCATCCTAGTTTTGTTATGACTGGTCATCGTATTGATGCCCGGTCTATCAATGACCGGGCATCCTATTAATACCCGGTCTATCGATTACCAGTCGGTCTGACCAATATATTGATGACCGGTTGTTGTATCAATGACCGTTATGTTATGAGCGGTCTATCAATGACTGGTCATCGTATTGACGCCCTGGCATCCTATTGATGCCCGGTCTTTCAATGGCCGGTCCTCCTGTTGATAGTTGTTATGTACATGCCGGTCTATCAATGACAGGTCATCCAAGTTTTTTTTTGTTGGTGGAGGCCCGGAGGGGGGGAGGTGGGTAAGGGTTATACACATGCAGCTATGTAGGATTATGTAGGCTCTGCAAAATCTTCCTTACGGAGTCTCTTTAGCGGTGGGTAAATCTAGCGAGCCTTAAAGATTTACCGAACAACCATTTAGCTAAAGAGCCCTAAAGAGGGCACGGGGGTGTAAAATCCCTTACATACTCTGTAAATCTGCCTTACCGAGCGGGTTTACAGAGACGGTGGCGGATGCTCTAACAACCCTCTCAGACACGGTTAGTTACCTACAGGCTGACGGTTTCTGCCACTATATCTCAACCAGGAATGGTGATCATTTCATGATGTTGGTACCAGAATATTGATAAATTTCCAAAGATTATTTTGGTATAGAGTTCATGGATTGAAATCCCAAAAAGGAGCTGCTATAGTCTGATTAGTCTCAAAATATTGCCTATTTGGGTATTTTTTGGTGTTTCTGCCACTGTATCTGAAATGGGGCTAACAATTATTTCATGATATTGATACCATTATAATACGAGATGTTGAGGGAGTAATTTGGGTCAGCTCTTGACCGTAGAAATCCCACAATGTGGCAGCTACAGTCTCATGAGTGTCAAAATATCACCAAATTGGGCTTTTCTTTCTGTTTCTGCCACCATATCTCAACCGGGAATGGTGATTGTTTCATGATATTGGTACCAGAATATTCATCCATTTCTACAGATTATGTTGGTATAGCTTTCATGTATGTAAATGCCCAGAAGGAGCTGCTATAGTTTGATTAGCCTCAAAATATTGCCTAATTTGGTATTTTTTGGTGTTTCTGCCACTGTATTTCAACCCGCAATGGGAATGATTTCATGATATTGATACCATTATGATAAGAGACTTTGAGAGATTAATTTGTATCAGCTGTTGCCCATGAAAAACCCAAAATGTGGCAGCTACAGTCTCATGGGTCTCAAAAGATCACCAAATTAGGTTTTTCTTTCTGTTACTACCACCATATCTCAACCGGGAATGGTGATTATTTCATGATATTGGTACCAGAATATTCATCCATTTCCAAATATTATTTTGGTATAGCTTTCATGCATGGAAATGCCCAAGAGGAGCTGCTATAGTCTGATTGGTCTCAAAATATTGCCTAATTTGGTATTTTTTGGTGTTTCTGCCACTGTATTTCAACCCACAATGGGAATGATTTCATGATATTGATAGAATTGTATGTTGAGGGATCAATTTGGGTAAGATCTTGCCCATGAAAAACCCAAAATGTGGCAGCTACAGTCACATGGGTCTCAAACAATCACCAAATTAGGTTTTTCTTTGTGTTTCTGCCACTATATCTCAACTGGGAATGGTGATTATTTCATGATATTGGTACCAGAATATTCATCCATTTCCAAAGATTTTTTTGGTATAGCTTTCATGTATGGAAATGCCCAAAAGGGGCTTCTATAGTCTGATTAGTCTCAAAATGTTGCCTAATTGGGTATTTTTTGATGTTTCTGTCACTGTATCTCAACATGCAATGGGAACAATTTCATGATATTGATACCAATATGATAAGAGACTTTAAGATATTAATTTGGGTCAGCTCTTGCCCATGAAAAACCCATGATGTGGCAGCTACAGTCTCATGGGTCTTAAACAATCACCAAAGTAGGTTTTTCTTTGTGTTTCTGCCACTATAGATCAACCAGGAATAGTGATCATTTCATGATATTGGGACCAGAATATTGAAAAGGTGCCAAAGGTTATTTTGTTATAGAGTTCATTGATTGAAATCCCAAAAAGGAGCTGCTATAGTCTAATAAGTCTCAAAATATTGCCTATTTGGGTATTTTATGGTGTTTGTGCCACGGTATCTGAACCGGGGCTAACATTTATCTCTTGATGTTGAAGTCATTATAATAAGACATGTTGAGAGATTAATTTGGGTCAGCTCTTGACAATGAAAATCCCAAAATGAGGCAGCTACAGTCTCATAAGTCTCAAAATATTACCAAATTGGGGTTTTCTTCGTGTTTCTGCCACTATATCTCAACCAGGAATGGTGATCATTTCATGATATTTGTACGAGAACATTGATAAATTTCCAAAGATTATTTTGGTATAGAGTTCATGGATTGAAATCCCAAAAAGGAGCTGCTATAGTCTAATTAGTCTCAAAATATTGCCTGATTGGGTATTTTATGGTGTTTCTGCCACTGTATCTGAAACGGGGCTAAATTTTTTTTCATGATATTGATACCATTATGATAAGACATATTGAGAAATTAATTTGGGTCAGCGCTTGACCATGAAAAACCCAAAATGAGGCAGCTACGGTCTCATGAGTCTCAAAATATCACCAAATTGGGCTTTTCTTTCTGTTTCTGCCACCATATCTCAACCTGGAATGGTGATTATTTCATGATATTTGTACCAGAATTTTCGTCCATTTCCAAAGATTATTTTGGTATAGCTTTCATGTATGGAAATGCTCAAAAGGAGCTGCTATAGTATGATTGGTCTCAAAATATTGCCTAATTGGGTGTTTTTTGGTGTTTCTGCCATTGTATTTGAACCAGGGCTAACAATTATTTCATGATATTGATATCATTATAATAGTAGATGTTGAGGGAGTAGTTTGGGTCAGCTCTTGACCATAGAAATCCCACAATGTGGCAGCTACAGTCTCATGAGTATCAAAATATGACCAAATTGGGCTTTCCTTTCTGTTTCTGCCAACATATCTCAACTGGTGTGGAACTCCTACCGTGCCAGGCGGTAGGCAGAGCGTTGAGGGGATGGGTGCTGTTGAGGCTGCCCTTGTAGTGGTCCGGCAAATGAGATGAGGATCAGAAAGTGATAGCGTTGGGGGGGGGATTTTTGAGAGACAACGGTGCAAGACTCAAAAGAGGTTGTGAAACCCTTTTGCTGAATGGAGAAGGGGATGAAGGCGTTGCAAGCTCTGCCCTTCTATACTACCAGCTACAAGACCCACCAAGCTCCGCTTGGCAAGTTTCAATAAGGTGATAGGAGTGGATGCTCAAGATGAGTTTGTTTGATGAACCGTATAAAGAGTTGTTATTGATATATAAGGGTTGTTATGAGTATAGTTGTAAGTTGTAAGTGTCAAGAGTACAAGGTGGTGAGTGAATCACTGATGAGTAATAAACTCCAGAACAAAAATGGGGGGGGGGGGGGGAGAGAGAGCTCCTTATATAGACAAATGTGAGAGATTTTTGCTCCAGGGGGGCTGTGCCAATACAGGAGTGGCTGTTTACAATTTATGCAAGGGGTGCGTGCATGAGTGAGGCTGTGCTTAATTTATGCAAGGAGGTGCATAAATGAGGCGGGGAACAATGGGGTTGCAGGGCACAGCCCGCAGGGGCAGTGCTACATGATGTAATGTAGATGGCAAACAAATAAAAAATAATATATGCAGTGGAGCTAGAGTGGAGCGGGGAACATATGGGTGTGTATGTGTATAGTGAGGGAAAGGTGACTTGAGATGTGTGACAGGGGTTTGATGGGATGCTACAGGTTGTTCAAAGGGCTAACTTCCAGTGTAGTGGGGCTCTGGTTACGCTTCCAGTGGGGACTAGGGGGTACTTTGGCCGTAGATTCCTTTTCTGGGGTCCATATGGTTGTACCTTGAGGCATTCTATGACTAATTACGCAAATGAGAGAAAAACTTTTGATTTTTCCCATTTTGTATACCACATCCTCCCCCAACTTATTGTCTGTCCTCAGACAATTTACCACGTCTACTTCTGTATCTTGAGGTTTGAAAGCTGAATTTTGAGCAGTTTCAGCCGGAATTCCTCAGATTTCTAAATAGCTGGCCACCAGATGTCCATGCACGCCGCTGCGGAGTGGTTGAGCGGGGTCAACAATTTTGATCCAAAATTGGCTTTTGTCATCATTGGATTTTCTTGAGGAAAAAGTTTCTCTGTTGTTGAGGAGCCGTGGCGCTGCGCGCAGTCCGCAGTTGCGCAGCAGTCGACGTTGTGTCTTTGTATTGTCTGTAGCTGTTGCGCTGGACCGCTAGAGAGCGCACGCCTGGAGCCGCAAGCCTCGGTTGACAAGTATTGATTGGGGACCCGTACCAAGTAATCGGGCCCTGGGCCCGGGTGCTCTGCGCTGATTGCGCCCGCCTGTTCTGTCGGAATCCGACCGGGTATGCATATTGGCCATACCTCATGGGGGTTATGTACATATGTATGTACCCCTTCTTCCGCTCAGTTCTCGATCCCAATGACCTCGAACAAGTAGCCGACTTTACCAACCGCCTCCTCCATCTCCCGGGGCGGATTCCTTTGAGGCGCCCTTGGTGCCTCAGAGCCGATCCATTGATTTTGCCGCCAGACTGATCCCAACAAACCGGCACCTGAGCTCGCTTCTGCAGCCTTGAGCTGCATGGGCCCAAACTTCCCAATCTTCCGCCAACTTCTCAATCCAAACGACCTCGACCCACACTACATAGACGACTTAACGGACCACCTCTACCATCTCCGGGGGGCGGATTCCTTTGAGGTTCCCGCAGTGCCTCAGAGCCAATCCGCCGAAATCACCACCTCCTTCCACCAGTCTGATTCCAACAAATCCGAACCAAACAACTGACTTCTTCTGCTGAAAATCCCAAACATTCGGAGCCGGGTGCACCACAACGTACGTATTTATCTGTTTATATTGCTTATTTGCTTGTTCAACCCTGCTGATTTTCCCTTTCATAGTCCCTATGTCCAGGTTGATTTGTCAAGGTCATGCCCTGCTTAACTGCAGAGGCATTTGGCTTTATTACCTCAAAACTACCACGCCTCTTCAAGATCAAAGGTCCAGATTGCGGGGCCTGCAGCCCTTTGTTGTCGCCAAACAGCCCTTTGTCGTTGACATGCTGCTGGGTGAGTTGTGTTTCTGCTTTGTGGTGTGTGCTCAAGGGGCTGGCTTATAAAAAGGCCTCTTTTCCTGGGAAGCAGAGCAGCTCATCATCCTTTGTTCATTCGCAGCAGTATTCAACACTGCCTCCGCATCAAAGTCTTCACTAGCAGTCATTTTTTCTCTTCCAGACCATGTGTCTCATCCTTATAGTTTGCGCCCTTGTGCGAGTTCCGTTACGACTAGAGTACATTGTTTATTCAACCAACTTGTTGATTGATGCTGAGGTGCTCTTCCTGCTCATAGACTGCTTGCCCGTCCATCAATCCCCTTGGTTTTGATTGCAATTTACTTAATCATCATCCATTAGGGCAGCCGTTCCCTGGGGTAAGTTGTTCATGTTTTGTTATTGTTTTTAGAGAGAAAAAACTGATAATGATCTCTCTTCTCCCAGGATGCTGATGCTACCCCCGTTGAGCAAGCAGCTCACGCATCGTCTGGCCGTATGAACTGGACCCAAGAGCGTTGTGACTACCTCACCCAGTCGCTGGTGATGTCCAATATTTGCTCCAATTCCCCAGAGGCTCTTTGCGAGATCATTGTTGGCGATGCAACAATGGATACCTTGAAGAGAGTAAGTTCCACCTTACTTCTGTTTATGATTTTGGGTGCTGATTTTGTTTCTTCAGGTTGTGAACTCAGGTCAAGATGTCCCTGCTCCCTCAAGCAATGAAAGGGTGCTTCACCCCTCTCCTTCCTCAGAGTTTGACGGCTTGGCAATACCGCCCGGCCTTGTTGGCCTTCATCCTTGATACCGAACGCCAACCCCATATCCTGCCATCTCTGCGGATACAACCGCTTCCATGTGGGAGTCCCCCACTTATCAACCTCAAACTTCCGGTCGTCGTTCTTCTGCTGATTCTCCGGTCTATCGAGCCCAGGTCTTGGACAGTCCTGCTGTCCCAGTAAGTAGAATTTTTATTGCTTGCGGTTTGACTGCAGAATGTGATGCTTATTTGTTGATTTCTTTCCTTCTCCAGGATTTTTTGTCTAACAGGATTGTTTTCGACGATTCTTGGACCCAATTGCCAGGCTGGATGTCCAAACCAACGGCTCCTCACGAGTCTGAGCCTGCCAATCATCAGCCAATCCAGGTTGATGATCAGCCTGACCTTCCTCAGAGCAGTAAAGAGGCTGCTCCGACTAGTTCCGATCAAGAGCATGACAAGTTATCGGAAGATGGTTACCGTAGTAACCCAGAGTACCCTCGCATTCCTTTGCCGGCAGTTTGTGGTGATTACGGTATCACCGAGTTCGCTTTTCTTTGCCCTCACCAGATTGAGGCCCTTCTCAACCGTTGCCACGATCCTGTTCCCGCGTCTCCCATCACCGTTGAGCCGGCTGTACTCTTTCATTTCTATACCGGGCTAGTCAAGGACTTCATCGCATATTCAAACCGCAGCCCATCTCCCAACGATTTCGATTGCATGGAGCGTATTTGTTTGTTCCAGGCCTGGGCCGATTGATACCTTTCCGCTGATCACTACGTTTGTCAATGACTGATGACAATAGGTGAATCTTTTATTTTTTTATTTTATTTATGTCTTCTTCTTTATGCTAATTTTTTTTTTTTTTTTTTTTTTGCTTCTTTGAACGCCTATGCTGTGTCTTTCCTGGGGTAAAAATTGTCACAAAATCTAAAAAAATCAATAGATAATAGAAAAAAAAAAAACAATAATAAAAAACTTATATGAGGTAAAACCAAAAAAAATGTATTATTCTTTTCTTTTTATCTCTTGTAAAGTAGGCTTTTTTTTTTTTTTTTTTCTTTTCTTTTTTTTTTTTTTATTCTCTTCTTATTATTAGCCTGAAATATATATACCAACACCCCTCCCCCAACTTAAACAGGTTGTCCTCACCCTTGCTTGAGAAGTGAGCTTTTAATGTTCTGAATGACTTCAAAATAAAGAAAATGTGTTGTCCAAGGATAATCCAAAGAGAAAAATTTCAAATTTAAATATAATACTTGTGCTAGGGAGAGTGTTAAAACATGCTTAAATAGAATGTTGTTTTCTCCCCCAACTTTGAGATGGGCACCAATTCAGATTGTTGTCCAGTTCTTCATCAGAATCTTCATGCAAATTTTCACCTGTGTTGTCCTCATCCAACAAATCAGCAGGTTGATCTGGATCCTTGTCTTGTTGAATCTCCTCAAGTTCACGTCCATGTGGGTAAAAGCGTTTGATATGAGAAGCTGCGTAAGCCCTTTTAAGTTCTACACCATTCAATTCCTCCAAGATATACAACCCCTTTGGTACTTGCTTAGTGATTCTAAAAGGACCATTCCATTGATTAAGAAAAAGCTTTCCCCATTGGTCCTCCAAGCTTTTATTGTAAATTAAAACTAGTTCGCCCGGTTCAAGAGGATTTCAAAGCCTTGCCGCCATTTTCCGGTCCCAGTACCTGACAGAGGATTCTCTGACTTTCATCAGTTTCTTGTAAGCTATTGCCAAAATATTGTCCCGTCGTTCCAACTGCTTTGTTTGAGCTTCCAAGAGCTCTTCTGTAGTTTTGATTGTTGTCCAATCAATTCCTAGATAGGTGTCCATTTCTAGATCCACAGGTAGCACTGCTTTTTGTCCAAAAACAAGTTCAAATGGTGAGAAACCTGTTGTACGTTTTGTCAAAATCCTGTCTGAAAAAAGCACTAAAGGTAGATATTCTCTACATTTTCCTCCAGACTTGCCGCACATCTTGATCAATGTGTCTTTAATTAGTCGGTGTCCTCTTTCTATCATGCCGTTGGCCTCCGGGTAATAAGGTTTAGGTGGTTTAGAAGTTGCACCAATCTTTTCCACAGCTTTGATAAATTCATTTTTGAATTTGGGTCCATCGTCTGCCGTAACCGTCTTGATGACCCCGTACCAATAAACCCATTCCTCCAAGAGAAATTTTCCAATTGTTGCCGCTGTGAGTTTGACCAAAGGAGCTGCCTCTACCCATCCTGATAAGTCATCTTGAGCCACAAGTAAATATTTATATCTTCCTGCCTTGATGTGACAGACGTCCAACGCTACTCGTCCGAATAAAGTGTTTTCACCAGTTGGGTTTCGAATTTCCCTAGGTACTAGTGGGTCCCGTTTTTGACACGGTTCACAGCTTTGTACCCATAAGCGAACTTTTTTCTTTAGACTTGGCCACCAAAATCGGCAGACTAGGTGTTGGTATGTTTCTTCAAGTTCTCAATGACCGAGTTCCTTTTCAACCTTCCGTAAGAGCTTACTTTGGTACGAGATGTTAGAGATTACTAGTTGCGCCATTGGAGAGTGCCAGAGCATCAGTCGTCCATCCTGAATAAAATAATTTGCTGATTTTTGTTTGAGTTTCTGAAATTCTTCAGGATCCAATCCTTGTGGTTTACGCAGGGTTTGTAAATAGTCTTTCAGATCTTTCCAAAATCCAGGTCGTTCCCACTCCAGAATATTTGTGGAGATTGAGAATGTTCTAAATTGTGAGCAGACTTTAATCAGTGGTTCCTCTTCATCAAAGTCATCTGAATCATTATAAAATTCGTCCTCGTCATCGCTTATTGGCCGTCTTGATAAGGCATCCGGTAAAGTAAACGTCTTCCCTGGCTTATGTACCATATCAAATGAGAATAGCTGAATAAAAGCCACCCATCTGGTCATAGGTGCATTGGGAAGCAAAGGAGAGTTGATCATTTGGATTAGGGATTGGGCGTCCACTTGTAACTCAAAGTGTTGGCCCCAAAGAAGTGTCTGTAATTTCTTGAGGATCCTGGCTACGCCACAGAGCTCTAACTTAGGCTGGGAATATTTTGATTCCACTGGTGAGAAGACAACTGATTTTTAAAGCACTGGTCGGATAAGTCCTGTCTCTAGTTCTTGCTGAGAAAGTACTCCTCTGGCCGCAATAAAACTTGAATCCACGGCTAAGACGATCAGACCTGAATCTTTAGAGTAGTCGAGGTTTTTTAGAGTAATGTCTTCTCTGATAATTTCTTTAAGGCGGTTGAATGCTTGATCACAGTCCTTGTCCCAGGCCCACTCAGTATCCTTTTGTGTGATTCTTCTGAGAGGCGCAGCAATTTCTGACAGATTCTTAATGAAAATTCTGACATAGGTCACTTTTCCCATGAAACCTCGGAGTTCAGTGACATTGTTCGGAGTAGGCCATGTTGAGATTTTGTTTCTCTTCTGAGATGATACCCTTTGTCCTTCTCTGCAGACCACGTGCACAACAATGTCCAGAGCTGGTACACAGCACGCAAACTTTTTGCCAGAGATGGTAAGTCCAGCTTCTTCAATCCAAAATAAAACTCTTTCCAGAGTTTAAGCGTACTCCCAAATAAACCGCCGTATTCCGGGATTTTCTTCTAGCACTTCATTGTTGTATGTTGAAACCGGTCCTTTGATTCCACCATTGTCAATAAATACACCTACATGTTCCGGTATCTCGTCCTGAAGGATCCACATCATCTGAGCTTGGTAAACAGCCACAGAGTTTGTAGCTCCCTGGGGAAGTCTTGTAAGTTGAAATCTTCCTAGTGGTGTATCAAAGGTGGTCAGAGGTCTTGATTCTGGAGCTAATTCTTGTTTGTCATAGCCACCCATGATATCGCCTAGTCCGTAACAAGCACACCCCGCAAAGGATTCCACAAATTCTTCTGTTGCAGGAGGTAGCCCAGCATCCTTGATGGTAACCTTGTTCATTTCTTGTAAGTCGTGAACTATTCTTAATTATCCATCATGCTTGAGGACACAGAAAACTGGACTAGAATAGCTGGATGTTGATTGTTTGTAAAGTTTGTTTTGTATACGTTCCCGTACTTGTTCCACGTATTCGTCCTTAATTGCTGCAGGTATTGGAATTGGCTTCTTCTGCCAAGGTTGGTGATCCACTACTGGTATAATATAAGGTAAACCATAGGAATGCTTCAAAAGTCCTCTCTCTTCTGGTGTGAATGCTATAGCCTTCTCTTGGATTATGATTAGGTGCTTGAAGAGTTTCAATTCTTCTTCCCAAAGCCATCCGTCTGGTCCAAAGCTGACTACCTTCAGACGTTCCTCCGTAATCCTGGCCGTTGGCTGAAATTCCGGAGGATTAGGTGTGAGTGGTGTTTTATAAGGATTTCGTGAAAGTGGTGGTCGTTGAAGAGGCGGGTTTAGCATTTGTGGAATGGGTTGGTTGATGGGTCGGATTTTCTTTGCCACAGGCTTGTACTTGGTCATGCACCATAGGCTTCCATCTTTCCATGTCTGACATAATTTGGTTTGAACAGTTAATCCTAGGCCTTTCGCAAATAGACCTCCCATCTCTTGGTAGCTAATTGGTTTTGTTGGTGGAGATAATTTTACAGTATTGATAGATGAAATCGGTCTAGAGAGCTTGCAAGTTTGAATTTTTTTATTGTGTTTTATTGTTTTTGTATTGGTAAGTTGAGTAATGCTGGTTTTACAGGTTTTTAATAGTTCCAGGAAAATAATCAATATGTTCTTTTTCAATAGCATCAATTTGAAGAAATATTTTTTAGTTTGTTTTGGTAGTTTTTTGAATAAGTCAAGAACAAAAGTTTTGAGCCAGTCTAGGAAGCCCGGCGTTCGTGATATAACCCGCTCAACTAGCTTTAGTGAGTTATTCCCTAAGTGAACACCGGTGGTCATAAAAAATGCTGAATAGATTTCTTTGTAAACATTTGATGTTCTTCATTATCCACCTGGTTAGGAGTCGATTGAGTAAATGGCCTTATTACATTGGCACTAAGGTCCTTGCGGTTGTCCCAGCCTCTTCCTTGTCCAGTTCTGGCTAAAGGCACAGAGATTCTCCTGCCTTTGGTTCCCTGGAAGGAGAGAGTTTCACCAGTTTCGTGATACTCCAAAGTGCAATTGTAGTCAAACAAAAAAGGTCGTCCTAGAATACAGTCCTGTGCTTTTGGCGAAACAAAAAGATGAGCTGGCCCAGAAAATCGTCCAATTCCTACTGGACAGTTTTTGGCTACACCGGTTATATCACACCTAGCTCCGCCAACCCCTTTCATTGGTATGTTGACTGATACTATCTCTAGGTCCAAGTCATCCGCTACTGTCTGAGGCATGACATTAACCATGGATCCTGAATCAACCATAAACTCCCTTAGCTCCTCCAATTTTGGTTGATACGTATCCTAAGGCGCAGCTGTAGTAGCAAGGGTCTGACGGATCTTCTTCCTGTGGGGAATTGGCCATTGCTGCGGCAACCTTGGTAGTTTCCGTAGCCATGTAAGTTGTGTTTTTCTTGCCTTGGAGGTGTCCCTGTAGTTTAGCAATGACCTGCTCCGTGTAAGACGGTGAAATTGCCGTGAGTTGAGCAAATGTTGTTGGGATTTTCACATGATCTAAGTCTTGTAGCAAGGCGTCTTCTGGGTGAATCCTTCTTGATAACAGGTGGAGTGTGGGCTTGACTCCAAACTTTCTCTGGCGCTCTTCTAGGAGTTTCATTTTGAGTGAGGTGGGCTATCTCATCTTCCTGATCAACATCCGTATCATCTTTGTCTGGTTCCTGAATCCTGACGTTACGACAACCCTTCTGGGCTTCCGATCAAGTAATTGCGTGAGTTTTCAAATAGTTCTCAGCCCCAATTTGTGGTGGTTGCCAGTCAATGGTCTGTGCTGAGCTTTGCATTACTGGAGTACTTCCTGCTGCGGTGTTTCCATTTTGTCTGGATTCCACCAAATTCTTCATTGCATCTTGCATTTGGGGATCTGCCGAAGCTGTTGCAACTACTGATTGTATAGGTCGGGAGGATACCCAAGGTATCTGTTGCCCGTTTGGCAGGTAATAGTCCTTCCCCCTGCGAGCAACTAAACCCTGACTTTCGTCCTTGGCTAAATCTGGGCATTTGTAGGTCAGATGTCCATCCCGAAGGCAATAAAAGCAAGTCTTGCTCTTGTATAACGGTTTTGCTGGTTGAGTGTTTCCACGAGCAAATTTGGGTTTGTCAGAAGGTCCGGATCAATTATACAAGACCGGTAATACACTCTTTAGTTGTTGCTTCAGTATAGCAAGCTCTTGCATAACTTCATCCATTTTGTTGTCTACCACCTTTGCAGTGGGAGCTTCCGCAACCATTCAATCTTGTCGTTGACTATTGCCTTTCTTTGTGTCCAGAGACTTCTGCATTATTTGGTTTGATTCGGAAAAGCTTGAGAAGTTAAAATAGCCTTCGTCAATGTGGATTTTGGTTTCTGCCGCTGCTACAAGGTCTTCCCATTTGGGTGCCTTGTTGCTTCCGTCCTTGGCTTTCGGGAGTTGCCCTTTGTTGACTAGGGTTCGTTTAATGCTTCTTTGACTTTTTTTTGAAAAGGCACTCAGGAATAACAGGGCCGCGTCCTCCTCCTTGCTAATATGATCATTCTTGACAAGGTACTTGAGGATTAAGGTAAATTTTCCAAGGTAAGATTTGTAGTCTCGGTAGTTTGTAATCCCGCTCTTGGCTTGTTGTTTAGTCAATTTGATTAGGTCGTTGGTGGTGTACATAATGGTATTATCTAAGTCCCCCCACGTTTTGACCATTTCTTTTCGTAATTTTTTCCAGTCGCAGTCGTCGTATCCGTCCATCTCCTCAAGTTCGCTCTTGAGTTCCTCCGTCCGCACAAATCGTCCAATTTGAAGTGCCTTATCGTAATCCGTTGCTTGGAAAGCATTGGCCGTTCTTTCAAAACGTTTTAAGAACTTCATGAATTGGTTGCCATCATAGAAGAGACCAGGTTCCTTAATAATGACCGGTTTGACTTGTTGGACCGCTGGTGGTTGGTATTACTGCGGATAAAAAGCTTGTGGATGCTGAAACAGTTGGGGTGGGACTGGTTGATGTCGTTGTTGAAATTGAGGTTGATACATAGGTTCTCGAATATTTTCCGTGTTGTGGATTCCGTACCCGGATATAGGTTGATGTGGAGTATTGTTACGTTGCGGTAAGTAAGTGTTTTGAGGGCTTTCATCTGAATCTGACAATTCATCTTCATATTGGTCTCTGAGTTGAAGGTCGATTCCCTTTCCTTTGTCTTTTCTGGGTGGTGCAGGTGGATTTGTTGTATCCGTATTCCAATTCAAAGCTGAAGTTCCAGCCGCAGGTCTGTTCCTAAAAGGGGTCAATGGAGGAGAAAATCCATTTTTCAAATCTGGTGCGCTGAACGGTAAACTCATGTTGTCTTGTTGATTCCTAGTTTTGTAATATCACCATCTGTTGATAACTGGTTTTACTGTGCTCTGAAAAAGAAACAATAATATCTGGTATCTGGTTTCTTTACCAGGGCAAATTGAGGGATTTCTTTCTTTAAATATCAAAATTTACTTAACACTATAGGAAGTACTTTTCAACGGTTCACCATTTTATCAAGAAGGTAGGGTCTCTTTCCCGTCTTCTCAAAAATAAATCAAGCTGTACCTCAAGTAGTTCCAGAGTTCTCTTCAACAGACCCCTAACTTATCCAGATTCCTAAGGTCGTTCTGCCTGTCTCCTGGTTTAATAAGTTATGCTGCTTCTTCAAGATTCTCGTCTCAGAGTGGTTGTAACGTTTCCTTTCAGAGGTTCGTAATTTGTTTTTGTAAGATGGTGTCTATTATTTGGCTAGTTGTCCAACAGAATAACTGAATATGCCGTCAAGTTTGTAGATTTTGTCAATGAATTTGATCCTTTCGCCGTTGTAAGTCGTTTTCCTTTGACGTTACTTTGAGTCGTTGAAATTGGTAATACGCTGTTGATCAAACAAGTTATCCTATCACGTTGGGGACTCCCTTGTAAGACTCAAAAGAGGTTGTGAAACCCTTTTGCTGAATGGAGAAGGGGAAGAAGGAGTTGCAAGCTCTGCCCTTCTATACTACCAGCTACAAGACCCACCAAGCTCCGCTTGGCAAGTTTCAATAAGGTGATAGGAGTGGATGCTCAAGATGAGTTTGTTTGATGAACCGTATAAAGAGTTGTTATTGATATATAAGGGTTGTTATGAGTATAGTTGTAAGTTGTAAGTGTCAAGAGTACAAGGTGGTGAGTGAATCACTGATGAGTAATAAACTCCGGGGGGGGGGGGGGGGGAGAGAGAGCTCCTTATATAGACAAATGTGAGGGATTTTTGCTCCAGGGGGGCTGTGCCAATACAGGAGTGGCTGTGTACAATTTATGCAAGGGGTGCGTGCATGAGTGAGGCTGTGCTTAATTTATGCAAGGAGGTGCATAAATGAGGCGGGGAACAATGGGGTTGCAGGGCACAGCCCGCAGGGGCAGTGCTACATGATGTAATGTAGATGGCAAACAAATACAAAATAATATATGCAGTGGAGCTAGAGTGGAGCGGGGAACATATGGGTGTGTATGTGTATAGTGAGGGAAAGGTGACTTGAGATGTGTGACAGGGGTTTGATGGGATGCTACAGGTTGTTCAAAGGGCTAACTTCCAGTGTAGTGGGGCTCTGGTTACGCTTCCAGTGGGGACTAGGGGGTACTTTGGCCGTAGATTCCTTTTCTGGGGTCCATATGGTTGTACCTTGAGGCATTCTATGACTAATTACGCAAATGAGAGAAAAACTTTTGATTTTTCCCATTTTGTATACCACAACGGGGATGGAATACCGTGGGCGGTGGTTGGTTTGTTGAGGATCAGATGAAAATAAGGGATCAGGATCAGGGATAAAGGATCAAGAATAGTGCTGGGGATACTGCCAGCGGATCAGAAAAGGGTGATGGAATTTCTCTTGGATCAGAGCAAGTCCCATGCCGCCCCATCCTCTGAGTTTGGGCTGAACTCAGAGTCTGGGGTTTGTGACATCTAGCGGACCTGTCATGATGCCCGCAAAGATAAAACAAAACAAAACAAAACAAAACAAAACAAAACAAAACAAAACAAAACAAAACAAAACAAAACAAAACAAAACAAAACAAAACAAAACAAAACAAAACAAAACAAAACAAAACAAAACAAAACAAAACAAAACAAAACAAAACAAAACAAAACAAAACAAAACAAAACAAAACAAAACAAAACAAAACAAAACAAAACAAAACAAAACAAAACAAAACAAAACAAAACAAAACAAAACAAAACAAAACAAAACAAAACAAAACAAAACAAAACAAAACAAAACAAAACAAAACAAAACAAAACAAAACAAAACAAAACAAAACAAAACAAAACAAAACAAAACAAAACAAAACAAAACAAAACAAAACAAAACAAAACAAAACAAAACAAAACAAAACAAAACAAAACAAAACAAACAAAACAAACAAAACAAACAAAACAAACAAAACACAAAACAAAACCAACCCTCCACTCTGAACCCTACCAACGCGCGCAAGAGGAGAAATAAACAAGCAAACAGGGGAGGACAGGAGAAAATAAAACTGAGAAAGGAAACAAAGAACAACAACCAGGAAAAAGAAGAAAGAAGGGAGGGAGGAAAGGATCTTGAAGAGAGAGCAGTTTGAGGATGAGAAGGAATGAGGGAAATCTTGAGATTGAGATGTCTTGAGGAGTGAATTCTTGAAGCCTTCAGGATGAAATCTTGAGGGTCTATAAGATGAAACTTTGAGGATCTTGAGGAATGAGTGAGGATCTTGGGTCTTGAGGTGTGAAGTCTTGAATCTTGAAAATCTTGAAGGGTGAGAATGAATCTGAGACTTGCTGATCTTGCTTGCAGCAGCAGCAAGAATGCTTCTGACCAGCGGTCAACCAAATGGGCCACCACACCGGGAAAGGTGATTGTTTCATGATATTGGTACCAGAATATTCATCCATTTTGACAGATTATTTTGGTATAGCTTTCATGTATGTAAATGCCCAAAAGGAGCTGCTATAGTCTGATTAGCCTTGAAATATTGCCTAATTGGTTTTTTTTTTGGTGTTTCTGCCACTGTATCTCAACCCGCAATGGGAATGATTTCATGATATTGATACCATTATGATAGGAGATGCCGAGAGATTACTTGGGGCCAGCTCTTGACAATCAAAATCACAAAATGTGGCAGCTACAGTCCGATGTGCCTCAAAATATCATCAAAATGGGGTTACCTTGCTGTTTCTGCCACTATATATCTAGTGGGAATGGTGATTATTTCATGATATTGGTACCAGAATATTCATCCATTTCCAAAGATTATTTTTGTATAGCGTTCATGGATTGAAATGTCCAAAAGGAGCTGCTACAGTCTGATTAATCTCAAAAAATTGCCTAATTGGGTATTTTTTGGTGTTTCTGCCACTGTATCTCAACCCGCAATGGGAATGATTTTGTGATATTGATACCTTTATGATAACAGATTTTGAGAGATTGATTTGGGTCAGCCCTTGCCCATGAAAAACCCAAAATGTGGCAGCTACATTCTCATGGGTCTCAAGATATCACCAAATTGGGCTTTTCTTTCTGTTTCTGCCACCATATCTCAACCAGTAATGGTGATCATTTCATGATAATGGTACCAGAATATTGATACATGTCCAAAGAATATTTTGGTATAGAGTTCATGGATTGAAATCCCAAAAAGGAGCTGCTATAGTCTAATTAGTCTCAAAATATTGCCTAATTGGTATTTTATGGTGTTTCTGCCACTGTGTCTGAACCGGGGCTAAAATATATACCATTATAAGAAGACATGTTGAGAGATCAATTTGGTTCAGCTCTTGACCATGAAAATCCTAAAAGGAGGCAGCCACAGTCTCATGAGTCTCAAAATATCACCAAATTGGGCTTTTCTTTTTGTGTCTGCCACCATATCTCAACCAGGAATGGTGATTATTTCATGATATTGGTACCATAATATACATCCATTTCAAAAGATTATTTTGGTAAAGCTTTCATGTATGGAAATGCCCAAAAGGAGCTGCTATAGTCTGATTGGTCTCAAAATATCACCTAATTGGGTATCTTTTGGTGTTTCTGCCACTGTATCTCAACCGCAATGCAAATTCTTTCATGATATTGATACAACTAGAGGCCAAGGCGGCTGTGCCGCTGCAGAGCTTAAGAAAACTGGTTGTCTTGCTGCACCGGTATCTAATTGGCGAAACCATCGGAAAATCAATAATACCTCCTGAATCAGCACAATTGATGAAATTTCTTTCCCCATATTACTTGCTTCTTTATGGAAAAATGTATCCAGTTGGCAGTCATTTGCCCAATGAGCCCTCTGCCCGCCCCTTAAATTTCATTCTCTGGTGAAAAAAAATCATTGCCTAGTTTCACAGCTCAAATAATATGCAACATTGAAGAATTACTGAGAGTTTTGGACTGTTTGGGTGTGTAAAACATTGTTCATACATCTTAGCAGTCATTTTCCTTCTAATCCTACAGCATATCACTTATAATTCAATTCTTCTCCTGTTATAAGATAAAAAAAATCATCAATTCTACAGTACTTCACAATACCTTACAATGTGTTTCAGGCTGTGTTTGAAGAAACCAACCTGTAACTGCTGTTGGCAAGGGTATTCTTTTATCCCTCAAGTCTACCATTAGCTGACTATTTTATTTTATATGATTTTATGATATGTTAAAGTCATGGGTAAATGTAACAGACCTGTGTTGTAGAGCGCAATTACCTCCTGCCAAGGGCTGTCATGGGCTTGCTTGGGAAGATCACATGCCCACTGCAGAGAGGGGCTTTGTTGAGTTCAAATCTGCTCATGATGATTCATTGGTTTGGCTCAGGAGTTAAGCAATACAGAAAAATTCAGGGAGAAACTGACTAAAAATATCCAAACTTGGCTGGAAAAAGTGAATTTCTTGTAATTTGAAATGAGCAAAAGTCACATCCAAAGCTCTCAGATTAATTGGCCCGGCCTTTCAATTCCAAGCTCTGGACTCACAAGTGTTGTGAGGGTTTTGAGTAAGCTATTGATACGGTCACCGGTGTTCCCAACCACTGTAGCGAAGGCGTATTTCAAGTCATTGTTGAGGCTCCCAAGTTGGCCGCCTAGAACAGCTGTTTGTGAGGCAAGATTATTTCATATTAGTTCATGGTTTTTGCACTGACAGAGATGAGGGAAGTACCTAGTTGGTTGCAATATGATTCTATGACAAGGGGATGGGCCTTGATTCAGTATACACTCCTTGGGATAAGATGCTCAGATATCCCACTTACTGTCAATATTGGCCCAACTTGCGGTTCTTCTGCTCATGAGAGCATTGAGAGCAATGCCAAAGGCGCTGTAATCACCAAAAATCAAGCTTGGAAAGGAATGAAGCAAAATGAAGGTGGGTTAAGTCCGCCCTGGTGGTTTTGCGCTGTGTCAAGGGTGAAAGCGCTGCGCTTCAAAAAGCGCTGCGCTTCAAAAAGCGCTGCGCTTCAAAAAGCGCTGCGCTTCAAAAAGCGCAGCGCAGCGGTTTTGGTGGCCGCTGCACTGCGCTGAAAGTAGCGGCCCCGCCCGCTGCGCTACCGCTTTTTGGGTCTGGCAAGAAGCAGGGACCCGCTACTTTCAGCGGGAGGGCAGCGGAACCATTGCTGCGCTACCGCTTTTTGAGCTGGCCGCGTAGCGCTCCCCCGCTGCCAGCCGAAAAAGTGCAGCGCAGCGCAAAGTGCAGCTGTTTGGGAGGCCGCTGCGCGGTGCTGAAAGGAGTGGCCCCGCCGGCTGCGCTACCGCTTTTTGGGTTGGGAAAAAAGCGGGACCCCGCTATTTTCAGCGGTAGGGCAGCGGGACTGGCGTTGCGCTACCGCTTTTTGGGCTGACTGCGCAGCGGTTCCCCGCTGCGCTGCGCTAAAAGACCGCTTTTTTGTAGCGCAGCGCAGCGTTTCAGCCTTGGCTGTGTGAGCGGGCTTAAAAATGATCAGCAATATGTTCAGCTCCACAAATATCCTCAACAGCTATGTTGCTCGCGCCATCCAATGCTGAGATTGGCTGGTGCAGAGATAAAGCAAGCGGTTTGATTGCTGGAAAAGGGTAGCAGCACGGTTCAAGACAATTCACTCATTGAGGGGCACAAGGCCGGCGTGTTGGTCAATGAACTGGAAAGCGTGTCTTGGATGGGGCCGGGTCTGGGGAAGCGCGCCGGGCTTCAAGGCCAGTCTGGAGATGCACAAGTCGTAGCAATAGAAGTATGCGCCCGGGTCTGCGAGGATCTTCTGGAGCTGTACGGGCAGGAGCGCTGCCGGATCCGGAGCCTGATGGCGAGGGGTGTGGGAGTCATGAGTGGGAAAAGACGGCCTGGAGAAGTGGGTGTTGGAGGCCGTCGTTGTCCCCAATCAGGCTCTCCTCTTTGCCCTTGAGATCCTTGATTATGCACATCTTCCAGATACAGGTTTCGAGCAAGCTGGGCAGCGGTGACGTCAACTTATTGTTGACTGGGACAAGCGTCCTGGCGGGCAGGGCAAAGTAAAAGACGCCCCGGGACTGCAAGAACCATTGGAACTGGCGGTTGTCCGCCGTCATCATCATGTTCGGGACAAAGAAGGTGGCAACAAGAGGGGGGCTTGAGCCAGGGATTTCTGTTCAGGAACAGCTTGCAATCAACAAGTTGGAGGATTGAGGCGGGCAGGAACTCAAGCCGGTTGTACGCCAGCTTGAGGACCCTCAAGATCTGCAGATTGCCAATCTCGGACGGCAGTTTGGTGAGCTGGTTCGAGCGGAGACTGAGATTCTGCAGGCCTTGGAAATAGCAGATCCGGCCGAGCTGGGCAAACGCGCTCGAGGTCAGCTATCATAACCCCGGATGGAAATAGAGACGTGCAAAAGAAGAAGCAAGGAGACACTGACTCAAGATCAAGACACATATTGCCGCGGTTGACCACCCGCAAGAAGGCGGATAAGAAGCGAAGGTGGCTGTCCGCGCTCAGCATGGTCTCAGTCTTGTCCTTGTGTCAAACACAATGAATGGTGTGAGTCAGGTCTTCAGATTGGGTTTGCTTGGCGGTAAGCGTGTCCAAGCTCCTCGGGGGAGAAAAGAAGATCCCGCCTCGACAAGGTGGGGTGGAGAATGGAGCAGCAAAGGGGTCCGGTTGCGTCATCTCCATCCCAAACCGACTGTTGTTTTCTTCTGGATCACCTTCTTCTTCTTGGGTATCTCTGATCATGGTATTGTCCACCTCGACCGCCAGCCTCTTTGAAGTTGACGGCATTAATGGTGTTGAAGAGGAGGTAATTGAGAGCAAAGCAAGGAGCAGGCTCTTGGGATTGCTGAGCATTTGTTTGCGCACTCCTCTGTCCCTTTCGCAGGCAAGAGAGGGAGAATAGTCGTTGGTGCGAGAGCCCTTGCAACACAGATGTAGCTAATGCCTTGCGGGTCAAATACAGTGGTGGCGTGGCGGAGGATTTTTTGTCAAGGATACATGCAGTAGGATTCAAGGGGAAGGCTTGAGGCAAGCTTGGCACTGCTGGTTGATGGTGTATAAAAGGGGGGGTGCTCTTGTGTTTGGATAATCCCCCAGGCGTCCTCTGCCACTGTACTTCCAGTGTGCAGTTTGTCCTCACCCCCTCCGCTGTTGCACTTGTGCAGTTTGAGGGGTCAAACTTGTTGGCCCCCCTTTGCATAATGCCTTAAATGCGGCGCGCTGAGGGTCATCCTCTCACCGTTTTTTAACCCTGCTAGACAGGGATGGACGGTGTGCCACGGTGCATCAGCTTGCTGATGTTAAGTGGCTGGTTGCAGGTTGTTGTAAAATTGTGTTTTTTTTTTTTGTTGATTTTGGCATTTGTAGAGGGAAAACCCTTCATGTCTTTTGCTGGAAGTTGTAGAGGGGAAACCCTGCAATTTTTTGTGATTTTTGGAGATTTATAGGGGAAAACCTTGAAGTTTTGTTTTGTGATTCAGAGGCTTTAATAAACTTGGATTACCAGAGGCCAAGGCGGCTTTGCCGCTGCAAATTGGGGGTGAAATGTGCAATAATAGGAAGAAGCAAAATAAAGTGAACCAAATCCATGAGCACAGTTTCAAGTGTTTTTATGCCCCTCACATCCACTTTTGTGAGTTTTTGTTGAAGTTGTTTTTGTTGAAGTTTTTTCTGAAACACCAAGTGTCAAAGGCACATGCAAGCCACATTGCACTGCATCCTCTGGTCAGCATGATTTGTTTTGGCCAACAACTTTCTTGAAAACCAATCTGCAAAATTAGATGTACATCTGCACAAGAGGAATTACAGCACATTTTTGCGCTTCTGTTATGTTTTCTAAGGCATGGTCCAACTGCCTCCATAGTAATACCCAGCACTGCAACGAAAACTCTAGAAACTGCTTGCAGTTGAGATGCAAGAGCTCAAGGCAAGCTGTGCCTCATGCAAGAATCAAGCACTGGTTGACTCAATTTCCATGCACATTGCATAATTTACGCAAGAGGGAGTCTAAGGTACAAAAAACTGAGTACAGGCTCCAAAATACGGAGTTGATACCTGTGCAAATTCTCCTTTCATGTGAAAATTCCCCTTTCATGTGCACATACCCCTTTCATGTGCACATACCCCTTTCATGTGCATATATCCCTTTTGTATGTATTGACCCCTTTCATAATGTGTACATGTGCACATACCCCTATCATGTGCGTGTATCCCTTTCATATGTGTGTATCCCTTTCATGTGCGTGTATCCCTATCATGTGCTTGTATCCCTTTCATGTGCGTGTATCCCTTTCACAATGTGTACATACCCCTTTCATCATGCTTTCATGACCCTTTCATGTTTACATGTCCCCTTTGAGTTTCTTACATCCTTTTCAACCCTTTCATCATTCAGGTTTACAAACCACTTTGATGTTTACATATCCCTTTCATGTGCAAATACCCCTCACTGCACATACCCCTTTCATGCATACATACCCCTTTCATGAATACATACCCCTTTCATGCATACATCCCCCTTTCATCATGTGTACATATCCCTTCTATGTGTTAATGCATCTTTTCAAATTCCCCTTTCATGTGTACATATTCCTTTCATATGTACATATCCCTTTCATGTGTACATACCCTTTTTATGTTATTCTGGCTGAATTCAATGGCACATGGAGTGTTTTCTAAAATAAAATAAAAGGGTGCTCAGGGGGATGCTCATTTACAAGGTTGAACATTTGTCTCAGCCTACTGCATGAGCTCTACAGCATGTTAAGCATTGAGATGCTGAACAAGACCAGCATGGAATTTGGGTGCTTGACTCCAGCTTGAGCTGAGGCTTGATTCAAGCTTGCTGCATCTTCTAGAGTTTTTCTTGCAGTGCAGGGCCCAATTCACCACACAACAAGCCATTTTGATACAATCTGTTCTCATCAAATGATTTTTTGTGCATTCTTTCTTGACACATTGGTACTCCAAGTCACACATCATATGTAACTAATAAGGGATGAGATAGGATAAATTGTAATTCAATTCAACTCAAAAAAAATTGCTTGATGGAAAACAACAAGATTGCAAACAATTAGATCAATGAGGATGTTTACTAACCTGCTTGTTACTCAAGATATTTACCAATGAAAGCAGCCTTTTGATAATCCAGATATTGATGAATGTACAAATGTTTTTCTCTTAATTCCTTTTGAGAAACAGACAGCTGACTCTATTTGTGGCCATCACACCACAGGCATCAATCTCATATCAAAAGAGTTCTATTTTTAGTGAATCTTATTGTCTTTATTAATTTCAAACAAACTTGGTTTGACAGATATGGTTCAGGATATTGTGGATCACAAGTTCAACATGTTTACCCATGATTTCATTGAAGAGCTCAAGGATACAGCTGCAGTCAGCATTTTCAATTTTTGTCATTGTTGGTTGTCCATTTGAGGAATGTTGTGGACTTGGTGGGCCTGTTTCTGGGGATCAGGGGGATGACAAAGCCGGTGCACTGATGGCTGACCATCTCATGTGGTCTGCTGGAGTTGATGGCAACAATGGAAAGCCAACAGGACATGGCCTCTTGGAGTCCAATGAAAAGATGCTTATTGGAGGCGGCTGCTGAGAAGCTGGGTTGAGCGCTTGCGCGAGCATCAGCTCATGCTCATGGGATAAGCTCAGTAGGAACAGCACCTCCGGCGCATTCCGCATGTTTGATTGCTCCGCTGAGAGTTTCAGGTGGACTGGAATTCGGGCTGCTCACCTGAAGCCCTCTGAGTACTGGTGTTGTAGAATGCAAGGCTCAGCCCAGGACCTTTCAAGTCAGAAAGATCAAGCAGCAGCCCGGTTTAGTAGGGTTTAGTCTCTCTCTCTGTCTGTCGGAGCAAGCAGGGAGGACAGATATTGGGCAGCTTGCCTTCCTGTACTGCTTTCAAAGCATTGTTGTCAGCAGGTTCTGCTTTGCCCGGTGCCACTCGAGGATTGCTAGCAATTTTTGCTCTTAGATTAGGACCAACTGTGACGACCACAAGCGGCGCATTGGCGCTGGCGGCCTTCAGGTTGTTTACCAGCGGGAACACCTGGCCCAAACAGGAGCGATCGGGTTTGCCACATCTTGGCCCTGTCAATCCCACAGCTTCAGTCGGCCGGAGACGGGTCAGACGCAGTTAAATGCCGCCGGGCTTACCATGATGTCCTTGGCTACGTGCCAACAACCTGGCTCAAATAACGCAAACTCCCGGCGTTGTTTGCCCCCGGAACAATCCCTGGTCATTGGACAAGAGCCGCACCAATGTTGGCAACAATAGCTCCATACCTGGGGAACATCATAAGAAAAAAAGATTGTAAGTGTGTTGGTGGACGTAAGTGGGAGAGAGGGAGAGCGTAGGAGGGACAAACAGGTTGGGCATGACCATGACGTCGAACTGTTGGGGTTTAGCGACGAATTGCATGGAGGCATTTTTGACAATCATGTCACTGAAATTGATTCCGGAGCGCTCGTATTCCTTGGCGACTTGACGACAAGTCTCGAGGAAGAGGCCGTCAGCGAGCTTCATAATGTTAGCCTTGTGGACACAGGTGACGTGTTTGCAGTGGTTCTTGAGGGCAAAGTCAAAGGCAAAGCGGGTGATCCGCTTGCACTTCTTCCCGGTGATGATCTTTAACGACTCAACTACGTCTGGGACCAATGATTGCTCTAGCCTGGAATACTTGCCCTCCGTTCCTACTCACCATCTGATTCATTGCCTGGATTGAGCCTATCTTTGTTCATCCACACAAAACATGCTCCATCTTTATTGACAGTGATCACCCGGGGCTCATTGGTTGGGTCTGTGAGGTTGCCAATGAGCCAGTTTTTAAGGACGGTATTGTTGTGGCCAGTAGCCCTTGACCAGATTGGAAATTTACATCCTCACCTTGTCTAGACGGTTGTCAGGAGATAATTTGAGCGAGGCAACCAGGATAGTGAGACGGTATCATCATAGTGCCCAGTATAAGTTTGATGCGAGGGTTTTGGTTGGGTGGAACTGGGTGGCGTGGCGTTGGCAAGGATACGGTGGCCATGCCGCTGGATGCTGCTAGAGTCACAACTCATCGCCTGGCGCCTATGGATGGGCTGAGCTTGAATATTTAAGGAGGGAGGGGCTGGTGTCTATTGTCCCCCCAGGGGATCTGGTTTCCTTCGCCCTCTCCCTGGAAGCCCCCTAGTTGCTTGATTAGGCCCCTCCTTGACAGCTCTTTCACAGATTTTCTCACAACTGGCCCTTTTTTGCTTGTTGCTCTGGCACAGCTGGAGGTTCATCCATAGGGCCTTTGGGTCTTTGGGGATATTTTCAACTGCTGTGTGTATTGTCTAAATTGTGTGCTCTTCTTTTGGGTTATTTTTAAATTAGAAATATGCCAAAAGTTTCCACGTTTGTGTGGATTTAAGAAACTCGGATGATAGGACATGTTGAGAGATTAATTTGGGTCAGCTCTTGACCATGAAAATCCCAAAATGAGGGAGTTACAGTGTCATGAGTCTCAAAATATTACCAAATTGGGGTTTTCTTTCTGTTTCTGCCACCATATCTCAACCAGGAATGGTGATTATTTCATGAAAATAGTACCAGAATACTCATCCATTTCCAGAAATTATTTTGGCATAGCTTTCATGTATGGAAATGCCCAAAAGGAGCTGCTATAGTCTGATTAGTCTCAAAATATCACCTAATTGGATATACTTTGGTGTTTCTGCCACTGTATCTCAACCCGCAATGGGAATGATTTCTTGATATTGATACCATTATAATAATAAATGTTGAGGGATTAAATTGGGTCAGCTCTTGCCCATGAAAAACCTAAATTTTGACAGCTACAGTCTCATGGGTCTCAAAATATCACCAAATTGGGGGTTTCTTTGTGTTTCTGCCACTGTATGTCAACCGGGAATGGTGATTATTTCATGATATTGGGACCAGAATATTCATGCATTTCCAAAGATTATTTTGGTATAGGTTTCATGTATGGAAATGCCCAAAAGGAGCTGCTATAGGCTGATTAGTCTCAAGATATTGCCTAATTGGGTATTCTGTGGTGTTTCTGCCACTGTATCTGAACCAAGGCTAACATTTTTTTCATGATATTGATACCATTATAATAGGAAATATTGAGAGATCAATTTGGGTCATTTCTTGACCATGAAATTCCCACAATGAGGCAGCTACAGTCTCATGGGTCTCAAAATACCACCAAATTGGGGTTTACTTTGTGTTTCTGCCACTATATCTCAACAGGGAATGGTGATTATTTCATGATATTGGGCCCAGAATATTCATCCATTTCCAAAGATTATCTTGGTATAGCTTTCATGTATGGAAATGCCCAAAAGGAGCTGCTATAGTCAGATTAGTCTTAAAATATTGCCTAATTGGGTATTATTTGGTGTTTCTGCCACTGTATCACAACCTGCAATAGGGGGGTTCATAATAGGATAAAAGTAAAATTTTACAGTCCATTTTAAGGTCTTTATCAACAAATTTTTAAAAATCTGGCAAGGTGTACAAGACTGGATATCCCCTGAGAATCAGAGCAACATCTTTATTTTTTAAAAAGTTGTTCATAAAGGCCTTAAAATTAGCTCTAAAGTTTTATTTTTATCCTATTGTGAACCCCCCTAATGGGAATGATTTCATGATATTGATACCATTATAATAAGAAATTTTGAGAGATTAATTTGGGTCAGCTATTGACCATGAAAAACCTAAAATGTGGCAGCTACAGTCTCATGGGAAATTAGGTTTTTCTTTGTTTTTCTGCCATTATATCTCAACCAGGAATGTTGATCATTTCATGATATTGGTACTAGAATATTGATAAATGTCCAAAATATCTTTGGGTATAGAGTTCATGGATTGAAATCCCAAAAAGGAGCTGCTACAGTCTAATTAGTCTCAAAATATTGCCTACTTGGGTATTTTATGGTGTTTCTGCAACTGTATCTGAACCGGGGCTAACATTCATTTTATGATATTGCAACCATCATAATAAGACATGTTGATAGATTAATTTGGGTCAGCTCTTGACCATGGAATTCCCCAAATGAGGCAGCTACAGCCTCATGAGTCTCAAAATATCACCAAATTGGGCTTTTCTTTCTGTTTCTGCCACCATATCTCAACCAGGAATGGTGATTATTTCATGATATTGGTACCAGAATATTCATACATTTCCAAAGATTATTATGGTATAGTGTTTTGATCAATATCATGAGATCATTCCCATTGCAGTTCAAGATACACTGGCAGAAACACCAAAAGATACTCAATTAGGCAATATTTTGAGACCAATCAGACTATTGCACCTCCTTTTGGGCATTTCCATACATGAAAGCTATACCAAAATAATCTTTGGAAATGGATGAATATTCTGGTCCCAATATCATAAAATAATTAGCATTCCCAGTTGAGATATAGTGGCAGAAACACAAATGCAACCCCAATTTGGTGATATTTTGAGACTCATGAGAATGTAGCTCCCAAATTTTGGGGTTTTCATGGTCAAGAGCTGATCCAAATTGATATCTCAACATGTCTTATCATAATGGTATAAACATGAAGAATCATTCCCATTGCAGGTTTGAGATACAGTGGCAGAAACACAAAAAAATATCCAATTAGGTGATATGTTGAGACTAATCAGACCAAGGGTGGGCCGCTAAGCTGCACTACGCTACAGGGCCACTTAGCGTTAGCGTCGCGGCAAAAAGGGCCCGCCCATTTTGAGTCGTGTTAGCGCGCTGTTAGCGCTGCTACGCTGCGCTACGTTTCATTGGCGCTAACAGCGCGCCAATTGTTTGTTAGTGTTAGCGCGCCGCTACAGTCACTACGCTATGCTACGCTGCGCTACAGCAATTTTAGCGGGAAAAAAGGCCTTTTTTTCAGCTAAAAGCACTGTGGCGCACCGTAGCGCGCGCTCTTTTGCGCCCTGTGTGTGTAGCGTTAGCCCAATTGCGCGCATCTGCGCTAACACTACGCTAACAGCTAGATTAGCTGCGCACCCTTTGCGCGTAGCGTTAGCGCAGAGAAGGCGCAATTCCGCTAACGCTACGCAAAAATTCAGCGGAATTCCGTTACGCTACGTCACGCTAACGTTATGGTTAGCGTAGCTGGCCCACCGTTGATTGGACTATAGCAGCTCCTTTTGGGCATTTCCACAGAGATATGGTGGCAGAAACAGAAAGAAAAGCCCAATTTGGTGATATTTTGAGACTCATGAGACTGTAGCTGCCTAATTTTGGGATCTTCATGGTCAAGAGCTGACCCAACTTAATCTCTCAACATTTATTATTATAATGGTATCAATATAATGAATTAATTTGCATTGCAGTTTGAGATACAGTGGTAGAAAAATCAAAAATTACCCAATTAGGCAATATTTTGAGACTAATCAGACTATAGCAGCTCCACTTGAGCATTTCCATACATGGAAGCTATACCAAAATGATCTTTGGGAATGGATGAATATTCTGGTACCAATATCATAAAATGATCACCATTCCGGGTTGGGATATAGTGGCAGAAACACAAACAAAAACCTAATTTGGTGATTGTTTGAGACCCATGAGACTGTAGCTGCCACATTTTGGGTTTTTCATGGGAAAGATCTGACCAAAATTAATCTCTCAAAATCTCTGATGATGATGATATCAATATCATGAAATCATTCCCATTCCGGGTTGAGATACAGTGGCAGAAACATCAAAAATTACTCAATTAGGCAACATCTTGAGACTAATCAGACTATAGCAGCTCCTTTTGGGCATTTTCTTACATGAAAGCTATGCCAAAATAATCATTGGCTATGGATTAATATTCTGCTCCCAATATCATGAAACAATCACCATTCCCGGTTGAGATATGGTGGCAGAAACAGAAAGGAAAGCCCAATTTGGTAATATTTTGAGACTCAGAGGCCGTAGCTGCCACATTTTGGGTTTTTCATGGGCAAGAGCTGACCAAAATTTATCCCTCAACATTTCTTATTATAATGATTTCAATATCATGAAATCATTCCCATTTTGAGTTGAGATACAGTGGCAGAAACAACAACAAAAAACCAATTAGGCAATATTTTGAGACGAATCAGACTATAGCAGCTCCTTTTGGGCATTTAAATACATGAAAGCTATACCAAAATAATCTTTCAAAATGGATGAATATTCTGGTACCAATATCATGAAATAATCACCATCCCAGCTAAGATATGGTGGCAGAAACAGAAAGAAAAGCCCAATTTGGTGATATTTTGACACTCATGAGACTGTAGCTGCCACATTTTGGGATTTCTATAGTCAAAAGCTGACCCAAATTACTCCCTCAACATCTTGTATTATTTTGGTATCAACATCATGAAATAATTGATAGCCCTGGCTCAGATACAGTGGCAGAAACACACACTAAATACCCAATTAGGCAATATTTTGAGACTAATCAGACTATAGCAGTTCCTTTTGGGCATTTCCATACATGGAAGCTATACCAAAATAATGTTTGGAAATGGATGAATATTCTGGTTCCAATATCATGAAATAATCACCATTCCCGGTTGAGATATAGTGGCAGAATCACAAAGAAAACCCCAATTTAGTGATATTTTGAGACTCATGAGAATGTAGCTGCCATATTTTGGGATTTTCATGGTCAAGAGCTGACCCAAATTGATCTTTCAAAATCTCTTATCATAATGGTATCGATATCATGAAATAATTCCCATTGCAGTCTGAGATACAGTGGCAGAAACACCAAAAAAAAACCCAATTAGGTGATATTTTGAGACCAATCAGACTACAGCAGCTCCTTTTGGGCATTTCCATACATGAAAGCTATACCAAAATAATCTTTGGAAATGGATGAATATTCTGGTTCCAATATCATGAAATAATCACCATTCCTGGTTGAGATATAGTGGTAGAAACACAAAGAAAACCCCAATTTAGTGATATTCTGAGACTCATGAGAGTGTAGCTGCCATATTTTGGGATTTTCATGGTCAAGAGCTGACTAAAATAATTCCTCAACATGACTTATCATAATGGTATCAATCCAAGTTCATTAAATCCACACAAACGTGAAAGCCCAGATCTAAGTTTTGGCGTATTTTTAATTTATAAAGAACACAACAGAAGAGCACACAATTTGGACAATACACACAGAAGTTGAAAATATCCCCAAAGACCCAAAGGCCCTATGGATGACCCTTCAGCTGTGCCAGAGCAACAAGCAAAAAAGGGCCGGTTGTAAAAGACTCTGCAAAAGAGCCATCAAGGAGGGGCCTAATCAAGCAACTAGGGGGCTTCCAGGGAGGGGGCGGACGAAACCGGAACCCCTGGGGGACATTCTTGCTTGACATGGTGGCCTCACTATATATCCACTCAAGCTCTTGCCACGTTATTGTTCCAGCCCCAGTAGTAAGTACTGGTAACCACAGCTATGCTGTTTCCAGCTCAGTTCAACACCACTGACCAAACCAGCCACCACGCACAGTCTCCGCCGCCTCCTGAGCGTAACAAAGCCCACGGCACTGCCAAGCCGGCTGCAGTGGGGATGAGGGCTTAGATACGTTTGGCCGCCTCGGCCATTCTTCTTTGATCAAGCAGTTGGCTTCTCAACTGTCACTGGCATCCAGGCAAGATGAAGAAAGCCCCAGCCAACTCTACATAGCCACATGCAGCGCCATGTCAGCTGGCTATATTCGCCCCCCAGCCAGTCAGCAGGAGCAGTCTCAACAGTCTTGGACCGGCAAGCCCGCGCCCCGACCAGCAAAAATCTGCCCACAAACACCCTCCTGTCCACCGTCAGGACCGTCACCCTCTCCACACTCAATCCTCTCCTCCTTGGCTCAGGACAACCCTAATGGTCGGATCTACTCCAAGAAAATCCGCCGGGTGAACAACATCTTCACCTAAAATAATGGCACCAGAAGCTCGAGACCATCCAGTCCCCCTCCGCTGCCGTTCATCCCTCCATCAAAGCTGGGCTCAGTCATTGCAAGTGACTCGGCAAAGGTCCCTTCATCTTCTACCCAAACATTTCCCATAAAATTATCAATCAGTTCTGGAATATCGACCAGCTCAAAAATGCTACCATCCTCCTCTGGTATGCAAGTATGTATGTCTTCTCTTATCTAAGTATTCTCCCAGTCCCACCAGAAAACTCATTCTTTTATTTTTTGGACGTGTGTCTTGAGGCTATCCCATCCTCATTGAAAAACCTATCAAATTGAAGAATGTCAGGAAATTGATTGTGAGTGAAGAAAAACCCAAGTACTGCATACATAATTAATGTATTCTGTCAGTCAGTTTCTCCCTTTCTTCATGCCACATTCTCAAAGACATCAACCCCACCCATCCCCTACCGTCACACTTGTCATCACTGCCTGGAGCCGGCCCAATCCTGCCCAACCAACGCTGGCTTGCGCTCGATATCGCTGAGCTTGTCTGTCTCTCCTCTCTGCCCCACGACATCATCATCGACCAGGCCGAGAGGCGCAGTGGCCAGCCCTCCCTCCTGCGGGAGTCAGGCAGCAAGCTAGCCGTCCTCGCCGGCAACTTCATGCTTGCAAGAGCCTCCATCTCCCTCTCCAGACTTGCCAACTTGTACTGGGCAGTTATGACTTCAACCTTGCGAGCAATCACCAGCTCAATTGCTTTGTTTTGGAGCTTGGCTTTTTGATCCTTACTGATTGCCTTTTGTTGTCTGGCAACGATCTTTGTGCGCGGCGCCTGATGATGATGAGTGTCTCCTGACCTAAGAGTTTATGAACCAGAACCTGTGGTCTCCAGAGACGCAATGAGATGCCACTTGCACAACTTTACTTGTGTTATGTGGTTGACTTGCAGGTGCTACAATGGCTTGCTTGCATGGGGAAAGAGTATTCACAATCCTGATACCAATGTTGGTGAACTGCTTTATGCAGAATTGAGAGGAAACACAGATGGATTAACGGGGCTGTACTGATAGACTGATCACTCATCAATGTGCTTTGGCTGAAATATTTTCAAAAAAACTGTTTTCCACACACACAGGCAAGCTAACCACTCCCTGCACATTGATTATACATATCCAAACGCCATAGATTAAGCCCAATACTCTTTTTGTTACCTTTCTACATTTGTCCACTAGGTTTCTTATTGTTTATCTTTGTATTTTATTGCAGGTTTAATAGCATGAAGCTCATCTTCTAATCTGGAGGGAAGTACTCCAATCTTTAAATAATGGGTTCAATTATATAATTGAATTTTACAAAACTTTGCAGTTGAGTTAAAGGCCTTCATGGAAAATCTGAAAAAAGTGTGAAATTTTGGAATGTCCCCCACGATTGAGTATTTCCAATGAATCTATGCAGCTTATTGACTTAAAATAATGTTCATAAACAGCTCAAAATGGGTCCTAAATTTAATGATGAACCTCTCAAATGGGCAAATGATAGATAATGAAATTTTTTGATGGTCAAGGTATTGGTTTTTGCACCACATACAAATTCTCCATGATGATATTTATCTTGAAACCTTCTATAAATTCAGAATTTAAAAACATGAACACATGAACTACTGCCCCAGAGTAAAAGAGTTGAGCTGCACCCCTGATTCCTGCAGCCGTGGAGCCGCTTTTTCCTCTAGTATCATTGAATCATTACCCTTGCAGGTTGAGATACAGTGGCAGAAACACCAAACAATACCCAATTAGGCAATATTTTGGGACTAATCAGACTATAGCAGCTCCTTTTGGGCATTTCCATACATGAAAGCTATACCAAAATAATCTTTGGAAATGTATGAATAATCTGGTACCAATATCATGAAATGATCACCATTCCAGGTTGAGATATGGTGGCAGAAACAGAAAGAAAAGCCCAATTTGGTGATATTTTGACACTTGTGAGACTGTAGCTGCCACATTCTGGGATTTCTATGGTCAAGAGCTGACCCAAATTACTCCCTCAACATGTCTCATTATGATGGTATCAATATCATGAAATTAATGTTAGCCCCAGTTCAATTACAGTGGCAGAAACACCAAAAAATACCCAATTAGGCAATATTTTGAGACTAATCAGACTATAGCGGCTCCTGTTGGGCATTTCCATACATGAAAGCTATACCAAAATAATCTTTGGAAATGGATGAATATTCTGGTACCAATATCATTAAATAATCACCATTCCAGGTTGAGATATGGTGGCAGAAACAGAAAGAAAAGCCCAATTTGGTGATATTTTGACACTCATGAGACTGTAGCTGCCACATTGTGGGATTTCTATGGTCAATAGCTGACCCAAATTACTCCCTCAACATCTCCTATTATAATGGTATCAATATCATGAAATAATTGTTAGCCCCATTTCACATACAGTCGCAGAAACACCACAAAATGCCCAGTTAAGCAATATTTTGAGACCAATTAGACTAATATAGCAGCTCCTTTGTGGGATTTCAATCCATGAACTCTCTACCAAAATAATCTTTGGAAATTTATCAATATTCTGGTACCAATATCATGAAATGATCATCATTCCTGGTTGAGATATAGTGGCAGAAACACAAAAAATGAGGCAATAGTTTGTGACTGATCAAATGGGGCTGCTACATTGGGAGATTTTCATTAGCAAAAAGCTTTCCTAAATTAATCTTTCAAATGTTCACATCATTATGGTACCAATATCATGAAGTCATCCCCATTGTTTGTTGAGATATAGTTGTAGAAACACAACAAAACCAACCAATTAGGCAATATTTCACACTGATCAGACTGTAACTGCAACATTTTGGGACTTTCATAGACCAAAAATTTCTCAAATTATTGTTCAGATATTGCTGATCCTCATGGTTCCAATATCATGAAATAAATTCTAGCCCTGGTTGAGACACAGTGACAGAAGCACAAAAAACACTGCCTGATAATTTTAGGGGATAGTTTCAAACCAACCAGACTCAATCAATCTCTTTAGATTCAAAAAATTTTGACCCTCAGATTCTGAGATAAAATCAGTTTACTCATTGAATATATTGGGGAAACACATTCCATTAGTCTTTAATTGAACAACAGAAGCACAAGACACCTTACTCAAATCTGGTACAAACGTTAAATCAATCTCAGGCCTAGTAGAAATTCTGGATATTGGATCTGATGAGTCATATATACACCTTGCTCTTGCCCCCCCTCCCCCTCCCTGCCTGACTTAACAGGCTATTTTTTCCCAGGAATAATTCATATGAGTATGTAAAAATGACCTATTTGATCTGGCAACAAAATGAAGCTTTTACTATGGTTGAAAACTAAGACAGGGGGAAATCAAGAGAAAGAGAGGGGATAGAAGGGTGATGATGTTGCAGGAAGGAAAAAAATTAAGGTGAAATTTCAAAAAAAAAAAAAAAAAATGATCAATATAATTTGATCAATATATGCCATATTGATCAATATATGCCTTCCCAAATTCATCCATGTTTGTAGTGAAAACAATGGAAAACATGAAAATAAGAATAAGAAGAACAACAAAAAGAGATTCACCTAAATAGAACAGGAACAAATCCTGATGAGAACAATAAAGAAAAAATAAAATATCCACCACAATCACAAACACTAGGACTGGGGCTAAGTAAATGAATAAATAGGGTTAGACTTTCTGAAACAATGATCAACAAGACAAAAAAGAAAGGGAAACATGAGGATAAGAACCTAGTGATTAGCCAGCCTAGATTGGTGACCTCAACAAAGGATCCGCGGATTAAGATCAAAGATGAAAAGTTGATGAGCCGCAGGAATTGATGGAGTTGTTGAGATGAGGAAAAGAACTTGGATGAACGGTGTGGAACTACTATTTGGGGGAATAGAGTTTAGAGAGGGATGAGTGCGTGAAAAGCTGCCTCTCAGGTTGGGAGAGTAATATGGGACAAGAATAAGAGTATGGACTCTTAAAGAAAAGTGTGGCTGATGAAGTATTGAGAATAGTGCTTTCTAGACGAAATCAAGGGGGAAAATATACTGTAAAATATGTGGTAAAATAGGCTACGTAATTCTTATTCTGTGACCAGGGATGCAAAGTGACAATCTGATGGGGGACAAACAGAATGGGCCAAAAAGGCTCTACATTTATAGTGAGGGGACAACAGGTGGTTCTGAGACAAAGAGAAAGATGGGAACAGAGTACAAAAAGCCTCCAACAAGGTGACAAGGCAACAAACCAACAAGGCATCTACTACATGGCTTGGGATGACATAAGAGGAAAACAATAACCATGGCGCATCAGCCGCCATGCATCTGAGAAAGAGTTACGCCTTGCTGGAATATAGAGGAGTTAATTCTAGTGAACACTCAGGGTCCTTCCTAATAGTCTGGCTCTGTTTGATGGTGGACTTTCTCCCACTTTGAACCTGATTTTGTACATATTTTATTACCCATTGTGGAGGGCCATCCATGAAAGTGAATACTGAGAAGTTGAGGCGCCTTGTAGAGATGATTCTAGGCTATTATAAAGTGTCTGTGGGCGTGGATTACATGTACCAGAGTGATTTCTAGAGGGCGTTGGGCGGTGATCCCTTCCTGGTGAGTGTCTGAGTGATGTAATAAGGTTTTGATTAGGCTCACCACAACGGTCAACAGCTCCAGAAGAGGGATGGTCAACAGCTCCAAGAATGAAGTATTGACACTGGAGACCTTGACGTCATGGCGCACACTCTCATTGCGAAAAAGAAATACCGCAAGGTAAACCGCTAGAATTCAACACGCCGCAGTCCAGCCCTGTCTTTTTCCGTTCAGATCCAAATACCCAATCCGAAATCCGCAATACACAATTCGTGCATTCTGGTCTGCGCGTGACTTTCCGTAAGCTTTCCTAGTGTGCTTTTCCTGACATCATCCACAGTGCTTATGTCACCGGAATGCACTCTACCTGAGCCGCTCTGTGCATTCCCGCCCGCGTTATCCCAGAGTGAACATTCTACCACACTTGCCTATATAAATCACCACAACGCTACAGGGCCGCTACGCGTTAGCGTAGAGCAATCCTTTTTGAGCAAAAACTTGCAGCATTAGTGGGATTCTACACTGCTAAACTAATCACGTAGTGTAACTTGTTTTTTCCGTGCTAACACTTTTTCAGCGTTAGCACAGAAAAAACATTGCAACACTAACTGTTAGCGTAGCGGATTCACCGCTAACAGATTATTTCCCCTCAGTATTGTAGCAGATTAACTGCTAACATATTTTTCCCCCCCAGGTGTGGTAGATGAAAATGAGAAAAATCAAAAGTTTTTCTCTCATTTGCGTAATTAGTCATAGAAGGCCTCACAGTAAAGCCATATGGACCCCAGAAATGGAATCTAAGGCCAAACTCACCCCTATTCACCACTGGGAGCACAACCAGAGCCACTACACTGGAAGTTAGCCCTTTTGGACAATCTGTAGCATCCTGTCAAACCCCTGTCATGCATCTCAATCCACCTTTCCCGCACTTACACATACATTCCCATATATTCTCCGCTCCACTCTAGCTCCACTGCATATATTAGTTTGTATTTGTTTGCCATCTGCATTACATCATGTAGCACTGCCCCTGCAGGCTGTGCCCCGCAACCCCATTGTTCCCCGCCTCATTTATGCACCTCCTTGCATAAATTAAGCACAGCCTCACTCATGCACGCACTCCTTGCATAAATTGTACACAGCCACTCCTGTATTTGAACAGCCCCCCCTGGAGCAAAACTCCCTCACATTTGTCTATATAAGGAGCTCTCCCCCCCCCCCCCCCCATTTTTGTTCCCCAGTGTACTACTCATCAGTGATTTACTCACTGCTTGTACTCACAATACTTACAACCTACTACTACACTCATAACAACCCTTACATAGCAATATATCATTATAATATGTCTTGAACAGACTCATCTTGAGCATTCAACTCCTACAAGGGTGAAAGCGCAGCGGTTTTGGTGGCCGCTGCGCTGCGCTGAAAGTAGCGGCCCCGCCCGCTGCGCTACCGCTTTTTGGGTCTCGCAAGAAGCAGAGACCCGCTATTTTCAGCGGTAGCGCAGCAAAACCATTGCTGCGCTACCGCTCTTTGACCTGGCCGCATACACCAGGAAAAAAAAATGATCACTTGTCTGCAGGTGACACAGCAAAGTAAAAAGGGCCCTTTTCACTATTTCATGTCACTTGTAGGCAAGTGATCATTTTTTTTTCCTGGTGATAGCGCTCCCCCGCTGCCAGCCAAAAAAGTGCAGCGCAGCGCAAAGCGCAACTGTTTTGGTGGCCGCTGCGCGGTGCTGAAAGGAGAGGCCCTGTCCGCTGCGCTACCGCTTTTTGGGTTGGGGAAAAAGCGGGCCCCCGCTATTTTCAGCGGTAGCGCAGCGGGACTGGCGCTGCGCTACCGCTTTTTGGGCTGACTGCGCAGCGGTTCCCCGCTGCGCTGCGCTAAAAGACCGCTTTTTTGTAGCGCAGCGCAGAGTTTCAGCCTTGACTCCTATCACCTTTTTGAAACATGCCCTTGGTGGATCTTGTAGCTGGTATTATAGAAGGGCAGAGTTTTCACCTCCGTCATCCCCTTCTCCATTCAGCAAAAGTGTTTCACAACCACTTTTGAGTCTCACAACGCTGAATTCAGCGGTTTGCCATGGATGCCTGCTGTCAATCAGCATTAGCGCAGCGCCACTGAAGGGCGCTAACAATGAAAATCAGTGCAGCGCAGCAGAATGACTGCTGAATGGCCGCTGACCTCTTTTTCAGCATCAGCGCGCTGATTTTTCCACACCCTGTTGGTAATTGAACATGGCTGCAGTGACAGCGGCGCTGCCAGCGCACTCACTACAGAGTTTCATCCACACAATCAACCTTCCCACCACCCCTTTGCCCCCCATGGGACCTCAATTGGTCCTTATGACCATGTTGGAGCGCCTCAAAATCAGCGCTCTGATGCTGAAAAAGCAGTCAGCGGCTGTCAAAGGTCAATGTATGACCACTGATTTATCAGTTTTTTCCCTTGAACTTAATCAGCATTTAGCGCAGCGCTTTCCCCGCTGAATTTCAGCGCAGCGGGGCGCTCCTAAAAAAACCGCAGTGGTTTTATCCAAGTATATTAAATCCACGCTTTTGCGGAAATTGCAATCAAGGGTTTCCCCTGCATTTTTCTCAAAAAGCCAAAAAATTGAGATTGGTTATCAAGAGTCCAATCCCCAAACTCCATGCCCACATTTTTTCAGGTATGAGTACGTTTGACTTTCTACCACAAAAAAATTATGAAGTCCCCAAACATAAATGCCTTGGACTGACCCTCCAGTCCATGAATCATGGATGAAAAAGAGCCGGAATCAACCCCCTTGGGCCTGTTGCAAGTGCGAGAGCTCAAAGGGAGGCAAAAATTGCCACTTGGCAGAAGTTCAACCATTCAATAAAGTACAGTAGTTTCAACCTGCACAACTGCGACGGGGGAGTTGAGGGTGTCCAAACACCGCAATTGCAAAGTGGGGACTTTCAGCCTGCGCAACCGCAACAGGGCTTGGATACTTTGTGGGTGAAGCCCCTCGGGCTTACTGCAAGTGCAGGAGCGGAGGGGCCGCAACAGACTTGCTCAACTTTTGCAACCGCAAAGGGGATTTCAAGCCGTGAGGCCCGACCAAGCGGTCAGCTCCCTTCTATTTATGATTCCAGGTCACCCCCTACTTGGGAAATTGATATTGTGGCGCTTCATGATGTTGCGACGTTACTGACCGGTACGGCCGCGTTGTTTCCCTTTTTATCAGGCTACAGTTTATCTCACTATGCGTGGATAGTTTGGGCTCCATCAACTCTCAGTTCAGACTTGTTTCGGTCAGTCCAGTCAACTCTCAGTTCAGACTCGTTTCAGCCAGTTCTGTTCGCCGCGTATTGGGGAGATCAACCTTTTTACTTTTTGTTGTGTTGTTGAATCAGTGTCCGAAATTGGACGCCTTTTTTTCCCATTGAGATGGCTAGAGTTTGTGACGCTTGTGTTTTATGCTCCATCTCCTTTGAGCTTTCCACACTCAATACATGATCAGCTACTGACACTGTTTTGACTTGTTGACATGTTGTTGAGTTACTCACCGAATCCGGAGCTCTTTTTTCCCAATCCGCAGGCTACACTTTGTCTGACTTACCATGTATGTCTCCCTCTCCGTCAATATCAACCTTGCACTTTGAAGCCCGCCCGTTGCTCATACATGGTTATATATTCCAACTCTGAGGCAACCCTGTGTCATTTTTGGCAGTCTCGACGCCATGTGCACTTTGCCTTGGGACTTTTAGACGCGCCGCATGACAAATGTTTCTGTTCTTGTGTTGGCGGAAATCTTGCTTTGCTGAAACATGGGATCAAGCCCATCCTCTGGGCATTGGCATCACTAGGGTCAGTTTCCTCTTGCCCAGGAGTTTCCCCTGCTTTAGATACTGATGGTTGTTTGTGCCGAGGCCTTTCTGCTTCCAGGGTCAAATAAAGTTGTCATGGCACAGGGTCGACTCAGCCCCAGCAACATCTTCTTGGGGCAACTCTTTGCATTCTCTCCCCAGAAGTTGAAGGCTGCTGGACGTGCTTAAAAGCAGGTAGGCTCTCCCTGTCAGCTGGCTACTATGTCAGAGCCACCGTGACATAATATCACAGAAAAATAATAAATTGTTACATATGTTAGAGACATTATTACTAATCTCCTACATATGTAACACTATAAAAAGTATAAATATTACCTATGAAAGAGACATTATTACGCACTCTTACATATGTAAATTGTAGAATATTACTTCAGATTCCTAATCTACGCCTAAAATAAACTAGGGTACCTCACTGCAACGTACCCTAAACTCTTACTCCTTCCCTGTGTAAATTACACATGAAAATATACCCAGTTACCACGGATAAGGTAGCGCTCATGCTTATATGCTCATGTACATATGCTTGTAAGCGCCACAGACACCCAAAAAGGCCGTGATCACGCCATACTATGAAGATATGACACCTTCTGAGTCCCATGAGCGCCTAGAATGTTCCATTACATATGTAATGATGTAAATAAAACATTCTTGACGCACAAAGATAAGAAGTACCAACCAATTGGTACATGTGATGTCATTATGTAGACCAAAGCAGAACAATTGGCCACACGTGACAGTCTGCATGTCCCAAACAGTAATTACTATTATGTAACCTGTAAATTAGCCTGAAACAATTACCATGTGTTTCAGACTAATTATGATACAGGAGCATCATAAGTGGCCCAATCTAGAAGATAGGACACACGTAACAACCCCTACTAGTTAGAAGTGTTTTAGACTAGTCCTGATACGGCCAAATATTACTTTTGCAGCCATTTGCACGCCCCAAAAAGGAATAGTCCTCCTGTAGCGTTGCCAAATTGGTCTAAAATCACGCCCACAAGTTGGCCAACCGCCAAATTGAGCCAGAATTACGCCCACAAGTTGGCCAGCAGCTATATGGCTCCCTGAGCGCTCCCTGAGGGCTTTCATGACTATTTAAAGGGCCCTCTGTGCGCTCCAAAGACCCTCTCTCATGCTATTACACCTACTCTGATCATTACCCGCTTCCAACACGTGCTCAACACCTGTTCTCTGCCTGGTAAGATCCTTAGTTGCTGACTTTAGCTCAATTCCTTCGTCTGAATCTGCTCAGATTCTCCCCTGAAGAACCTCAAGACTTTAAGGGCTTAATTCTAGTAAGTTTAACCCCTTTCTCTTGAGATTCTCCGCTTCATTCTTGCTGGGATCTAAACCACCCCTGCTTGCAGGCCCCAGTACTAACAGGTACCTAAATCTTCTGCTTTTGCACGATACCTTAGAGGGATCTAAACCACCCCTGCTTGCAGGCCCCTCTTATTTTAATTATATTAATTTTATTAATATAATTAAACTACTATTTCTCTATTTTTTACGCCACACAACCTCTCCAAAGCCTTGGGTATCATCCCCAGAGTCCTTAAAACTCTAGTATTTCACTTTGCAGCTCGTGTAGCTAGAAGGATTATTGTCCTTGGCATCACGCAGGCTGACACTCCCATTCGGCGGAATACCTCCATCAGCACCAACCCATTGTTCACATTCCATTATAACTTGTTATCATTCAACAGGTTCAATCGCTCCACTACTCTCCCAATTTTTCCATTATCGTCCGACAGCGTCCACTACCAATGGTGTCAAACCGTAACCCCAACCATCCAGTTCACATGATGAGCCTCTACGAGCAGCTCAAGGAAGTGTGTTGTCATGCTGTTGCTTGACTCTCCCTTTTGCTTACATTATTGTCCTTATTTCCATTGCAGTTGGTTCCGGAAAATGTGCGTGCCAATCAGTACGGCAATTTCACAACTGCCTTGTTTGTTCAGTGCGCCGGGCTTGATAGCAGTGCCCGGCGGGACTTTGAGGTCACCCTTACGACGAACACAGCCCTCAGGAATATTTTGTTGGTTAACACGGTCTACTCAATGGCCAGCAAGATGATCGCCAAAAACGACGGCAAGAATCCCGTCATAACATACAATCAACACTCCGTAGCCCGCGTTTGGGACATTGGGGATGAAGCCTTTGAATTCTACAACAAATCTGCGATCATAGGCCTTGGCATTGTCATTGGTCGTGAAGAAGTCACAGTAGGAAATGAGAGCCAACTTGAAGTCACCATGGAACACAGTGATTGGGACTCTCAAGTGAGCATTAATCTTAGACACGCAGCCGGACAAATGTACTAAGCTTTTTTTGACTCTTTTTTAGGAGCGTTGCCACAAAATATTCAAGGTGAAGTACGTGATCCCAGGATCAAAGAACTTCATAAAAACCTACTCCCTCTATGTTATTGGGAGGGAGTGCAAGATCAGTGGTGTGCTTGCTGATTTTGAGCTTGATAAAAAGATGGCTGTTGTCCTTGTAAGCCGTCCTCAATTGATATTGATAATTTGTTGCTCACTTTACTTTATTATTTAGGTGAACGACTGCAGCATCACCAGTGGGCACCAGATGAGCCGCACCAGTGGTTCGACTTCACCAGCCAAGTTTGGCTCTAACGGCAAGGGAAGAAATATGTGAGCCATCCTCCTTTGGTTGAAGATCAATCAGCAGACCTTCCCACTGAGTTGACGGTTTGATTGCATCAATTGAAATTGGGCTCAGAGGAGCTCTGCTCGCCAATGACTACGCCAACTGTCTCTCCCGCCAAGAGAACTTTCACAAAAATGTCACCCGCGGTCCCCAAGCAGGGGTGCTCCAACCCAAAGGGCAAAAAGAAAGCCGTCGAAGAAGACGGATCCGCCGAAGAAGCTGGGGATAACGAGGAAGTTGAGTCGGAGGGAGAAGAGAAAGATGAAGAAGTGAGAGCTAAGCCTGCCCGCGGTAGACCTTGTAAGGCAATCCTTAAGGACGCGGCAAAGCAGCTCAAGAAACTTTGAATTTTCTGTAAGTCTGTCCGCTTTGATTCCAGCGCGTAGAATCTTACCTTGTCTCACATTGGGTCTCCCGGTGCCTCCGTGGTCATTATGACAGGGAAGTGAGTTGTTGGGCATCTTCAGAGCTTGTGTGGCCCCTGGTATCAATAGCTTTGAGGCGGTTCAGCTACATCCCCACAGCAACCACAACGGGTGTTTTGGCAAAGCGTTCTTCAAAATGTTGCATCGCTCAAACTGCAAGTTCCTTTTTGTCTTGTCTCCTTTTTTCAATTTCTCCCTGATTTTCATTGTGAATACTTGGAACATTGGTTCCATTTTTGAGAGATTGTTTGTCAAAATTTAATCATTGTGGGAAATTGATCTTGTTACAAAATGTCTCATATTCTGATTTGCGGCCTTCAGGCCCAAAGAGCTGCACAATTGAGCATTGACCAGATCAAAGGACACGCGCGAACCCCTTGCGTGATTCAAAACGGGCACTCCATGTGACAAAAGCGGCACCATGCAGGGTCTCATGTGTGACAACCTCTGGTAAGTTGAGGGATGCGTTACTTCTTTGCTCCTTTAAGAGGTTAAATAGGTACTCAAGCCGCTACTCCCTTATAGTTTTTATGGGCGGCAGTGGCTGGTTGAGTTGAACTCGAGCAATTGTCTTGCATCCCGCTTAGTTTCTGCACGCCATTTTGGGTTGATGGGACAAACAAAAACTTGGTGACAATGATTTGGCCGCTTTGACAGTTCTGCACCAGTTGGTTTTAATTGTTCGTATTTATGTTCTCTTCTTGACTGCGCTAGGGGGGATCGGTTGAACTATGACAGTTCAAACCAAGTTAGTTCCTGCTTAGATATATTTTAAAACTGACTGTCCAGGATCAGTCTTAACTGGTACTCACGCTTGAGACACTCAGGTCAGTGGGTTTGTGAGTTTCTTTGCTATAATAGAAGAGATTAATACCCCTCATCAAGTCCGACTTCAATCAAACACTCAAAACATTATCACTTCCGGTTTGCCTCAATCGCAATGGTGGAGTTGATCAAGGTAAAGCAATTGACAATCCCTCGAAGAACTGCAAGAAGAAAATTCTTGCTTTTGATTTTGTCAGTATTCCGTATAACATTGAGCAGTGCAATCGGCTGTGCGCTTCTTGCAGGGCATTACATTGGGCAGGTAAGTGTGCCGTTGCCGACAAGCATAAACCGGCAATAGATTATACGATGTGCTGCGGTAAGAACAAAGTGAGGCTTCCGATATTTGACAAAAGTGCAAAGTGCTACCCTAAAGTTCTTCAGAACTTGTTTACACTCTCCACAACAGGTGAGTACCTCCTCAATTTGTTGAACTGATTTATTTTTCTGACACAAGAACTTGAAAGCTGCCCGCAATTTCCAAAAGCTGACGCAAATGTACAACAACGCCGTCTCATTCACCTTGCTCCGGGCCAACGTCAACGCTTCTGTTCAGGGACCATTGGGTGTAAACTTCTTCCGGATGAGCAGTGGCCTTGCGCATTTGATGTCAAGCATTGAGCCTGTCAGGCCGGCAGACCCAGGCTTTGCCCAAATTTTTGTCCTGGGGGATCACGGGACCAACAAGGCGGGGGGGGGGGGGGGGGGGGGGTCAGCCTCAGTAATGGGAAAATTCTGCCATCAACTGTGTCGACCATCATGACCTATATGTATGAACATAACCCCTACGCAAAACTTTTCAAATTGGCCCGTGGAATTTTGGAAGAAAGGAACGCAAAAACGCTAAAGCTTAAAGGGATCTTGCGGCCAGGGGCGGATCCAAAACGTTACAATGATCCCACTCTCAGAAAAGTTGCGGCAGTTGTCGCGGGTGACGGAGAAATTCTTGAAGAAAGAGACATTTTGCTCCACTGAAAGGATGAAAAGTTGATTTCAATTTTGGACACACATTTGTCATAATTCCCCCTTCGTTATCCGCTGTTCTTTCCGAGGGGTGAACAGCAGTGGCATAAATTGTACAGATGCTTGACGGAAAGGGGTGAGAGACCTCTTTGTCAATGTGATATTTCCCAGCTGACATCATTTAAAGTCAAAAACAGGAAGGTTGGTTCTCTCAAATGGTACGCGCACCTACTGTTTGAGCGGCTGGGCCGTTTCTCCCCAATTCTCCGCGGAAGGTCATTGCTTCAGGAATTTGTCCTTGATATGTACATCTGCTTTGAACGTCAGAGGCTGCAGTTTATCAGAGACAACCAGGTGAAGATGAAAGCAAGCCAATATAGCCAGTTAATCAAAGGGCTCAAAAATCAAAAGGCTTACACAGGTCGGAGGGTTATCTTGCCCGCCACTTTCATCGTAAGCCCTTGTGGAATGAGCCAGCTTTACTACGACTCTATGGCAATCTGCAATAAATACGGACCGGCTTTGCTCTTTATAACTATGACGGCCAACCCCGATTGGGTCGCCATAGCAGCCATGATTCCAGAGGGAGAGAAGGCATTTGATCATCCTACAATTGTTGCTTGAGTATTCCAATTGAAATTCAAAGGCCTCATCCACAAAATTGTGAAAATGGGTCGTCTTGGCCGCGTTGTTGCTTATGTATACACAATTGAATTCCAAAAAAGAGGCCTTCCACATGCGCACTTGATGGTAACCCTGGACAAGAAAGACAAACCAACCACACCGGAAAAGATTGATCTCCTTGTGTCGGCGGAAATCCCAGACAAAACAGAAGAACCTAAGCTTGACGCACTTGTTTCACAGTTCATGCTGCATGGGCCGTGTAAGCCCCCTCCTTTGGGGTCTCACAAAGCTTTCACAAAGAGTATCACAGAATCCAGTATTTAGCCCATGCCTCCTTCCACATCCTAGCCGGTAGAGATCTTTCCCCCTACATCTCTCCCGGCTAGGTAAGCATTCCTCCTCTATTTCTAGTTGTACTTACCACAGAGATCTTGCCCCCTACATCTCTCCCGGCTAGCCTTCTGCAATCCAAAGCCCCACCGGTTGGAACTAGAAGCTCAGAAGGCTCCGGCCTCGTCCCACTCGCCCGCTTTCCTCATTGTCTCCAGTGAGGGTCCACCGGACCCTTACACTTTTTTTTCTAGTCCCAAACTCCCTGCTTTTTTTACCATTCCGCCTGCCCAATAACCCTCCGCCCGCCTGATTCTGTCCCGTTCCGCCTGCCCGCCTGTTTGGTTCCATTCCGGAAACTTCCGTCCAAATCCGTCCATTCTGTTCCGAATCCGTCCAAATCCCTAGAAATTTCTCTCCTCTCTCCAAAACCATCACCATCATCGCATCGCATCAACCGGCCGCGAATTCAACATGAGGCAATCCCAGCGTTCTTCTTCCTCGGGGGGGTCAATGGGGTCCCCCTGGAAAGAAGGGTCCCGCTCCGACAGGCCCATTAACCATCCAACTAACAGCTACGAAGCGCGCATCAGGCATCTCAAGGACATCGTACGCCTTTTGATGGCTAGAACCAAACTGTTCACCACCCACACATCTCCGCTCGTCTCCACGATTCCCCGTGTCGGATCGTTCCAATACTCAAAGGATCGGGGTCTGGTACCAGTACTCCCCAAAGCAACAGCGGACTCTATGGAGGACAACTGGCAAGGAATCAGGCTGAAAATCCCACCAAAGGTCCCGGCTGGTCGTCATGCTTTATCTGTGGTCAATCTACCGCCCACCACTCTCCATCCAGCTACCAAAACCGACCCCTTTGACAACAGAGTCGCTGATACCCTTGGCCCGAAGCCTTCTCCATCTCCTACATGCGCCGCTTGCCGTTCCATTCCGGTCTCTCCTGGCCGTCCTGTTCCTGACAGCCCATCCAAAGTGTTGTCCGCAGCTCCGACAACCCCTGCCAGCACCCTGCCCAGCTTTTGGCCGCAATCCCCAGCCTTACCGCCGCGGTCGGCCCCATCCCCCAACTCACTGCCCTCGGTTCGTTTACCGCCGGGGCCAACACCGCTTTCTGCAGTGCTTCCTGAGCGTCCGGTGCCGCCCTTGTCGCCTCCATTGGTGCCGTTGCTCTCGGACGTCACCCATCCCCTGCTAGCCTCTCATGCAGCCCCGGCGTCGACACTAGGACATGTATCCATCGAACTCGGCCCGCTGGCCGCGCTCATCCCTGCCTCGCTCCTTCCCTCCGACCTGCCCGTCCTCCCAGCCTCGTCATCGACGCCGTCCCGCCTAGCCAGTAACCCCCTCTTCTCCCGCCCCTCTCCGCGCTCCTCCGCCCCTCAAGACTCACCACCTTCTCCGTTCGCCTCTGCGGCCGCGTCCTGCACCTCCAACCACCCGGCGCCTGCTCGTAACCGCCATCGACACCCTCCTGTCCCTCCATCTCCACGCCAGCACAATCAGAGAATCCTCCCTGCTCAGACAGCCTTGCAACAACCTGCGCGCAGCCCCTCTGGCCGCCGAACTCCTCCTTTTCACCCTTGCCTTTGTCAAGGTACTCATCGCCCTCGCCCAGCTCCCTGTCTTTAAGCAGGCCTTCTCGGCCCTTGTTACCACTCCCATCAACATCCTCATTGGCACCATCTGCACGATCTGGTTTGCTTTCCCGCTCAGCGCCCTCACCGCCTCCAACTCCAAAACCCAAGCCCGCCCTCGCCAAACGGCCATCTTCCGTCTCTACCCCTAGCTCGTCAAACCGCACGGCTACCTGCTCACCGCCTTTGGACCACCCACCGCCTACCGTATCGCCCTCGCCAATTTTGCCTTGCTCCTTATCATCTCCGCCACAATCCGCTCCATCACCCAAATCGCCCCCGATCTCTCCAAAAATATCTTCTTTGTCGCCCGCTCCTTCTCAAACTTCTTATCTGGAGACAGTTGCCATGGGAGGCATATCCATAGTGGATGATGATGATATTTCACCAGTTGGAATTGAAAAATCTGAAGATGCAAGGACAATCCGCTTCTACAAGGACAACATCGCTGAGTATCTCAAACTCCTCAAAGAGTATAATGCTGAAGAGTTATGCTATGAAGAAGTCGACAAAGAAATGTTGAAAATTTGCACTGCCAACATCCCCACTTCCCCACCTGCCAGTACCACAAACACTTCAAAGAAAAAAAAGAAGAAGAAGAAGAAGAAGTCACCTAACACTACTTCAACTCCCAACAACCCGGTTTTATTTTATGTTTGATACCGTCATCCTCTGTCCCCCACACCTACCCCACTACCAACCTCACCCTTGACCTTATCCTTGACCTCAACCTCAACCTCAACCTCAGCCTCACACCTTATCAATTGTGACATCTCGACTTCATCAACTCTTGCCTCCCTTCCCTATCTTCAGTTATGATTCCCCCTCTCTTAAGCTCTTTTCTTTTATAGGAGGGGAGAGTGTAAGCCCCCTCCTTTGGGGTCTCACAAAGCTTTCACAAAGAGTATCACAGAATCCAGTATTTAGCCCACGCCTCCTTCCACATCCTAGCTGGTAGAGATCTTGCCCCCTACATCTCTCCCGGCTAGGTAAGCATTCCTCCTTTTCCTCCTTTTCTCCTCTATTTCTAGTTGTACTTACCACAGAGATCTTTCCCCCTACATCTCTCCTGGCTAGCCTTCTGCAATCCAAAGCCCCACCGGTTGGAACTAGAAGCTCAAAAGGCTCCGGCCTCGTCCCACTCGCCCGCTTTCCTCATTGTCTCCAGTGAGGGTCCACCGGACCCTTACAGGCTGTGCAAGGGAAAAAGTTGCTACTGAGAGAATGGTTGTAAGCTGGGGTACCCAAAACCTTTTTCTCCGAGGACGGTGACCGTTGATGGGGCTTATCCAGTTTACTTGCGTCAAGACGATGGACGATTTGTGCAAAAGCAAGCATCTAGGTTCAACAACGGTTCAGTTGTTCCGTTCAACAAGTTCCTGACACTCATGTTCCAGTGTCATATCAATGTTGAAATACCGGTAAATACAACTGCAATCAAATATCTGTACAAGTATATTACAAAGGGCCACAACAGAAGTTACATGGCGTTGGACGTTGATGATGAGACAAGGTCAGACATTGATGCCAGATACATATCTCCTCCGGAAGGTGTGAGCCCATTCAATTTTATTTCTCCAATATCACAACTGACATCCACTGCAGCTGCCTGGCGGCTATTCAAATTTCCCCTCTCTGACAGGTCACCTGCGGTGACTCAGTTAGCAATTCACAAGGAGAAAAAGAACGTTGTTTACTTTAACGAAGACAAAGGGGCCAAGGGCCAAGTCAAAAGCGGAAAGGCCGCCCGCACATGCTTGATGGGATTTTTGGAACTCAATCGGACCAATGCCGTTGGAGCGGAGGGGAGACAGGCAAGATCACTCCTCTACAGCGACATACCAATTTTCTTTTGGTGGGACAAAGGGGAGAAAGAATGGAAGCCTTGAAAATCTAGGACAGAATGTGTTGGCCGGATTTACGCTGTGTCTTACCTAGCGGGGGAAAAGTTCTATCTCCGTCTTTTACTCCTACATGTGAAGGGGGCGCAGAACTTCAACAATTTCCGGCGAGTCAAAGGGAATCTGTTGGAAAGCTACCAGGACGCGTGCAACGCCCGGGGTCTTCTTGCAAACAACACTCTATACAACATTGCGTTGGCTGAGGCTGGTTTGGTTAAGTCAGGTTACCAGTTGACTCAGATGTTTGCCATTATGTGTGTTCATTCACCTCCATTGGATCTAAAATCTCTGTTTGACAAACATCTCAAAGCTCTCACAGACAATCTGCTTAGAGTTGATATGGAACAAAAAAGTAGCCGCCAGTTGACCTTTGAGGAGAAGCGTGTTATTTGTGACGCACAAAACGCGCAAGGGGTGTTGCGCGTTGCAGGCGGGCGGAACCTTTGGCTTTTTAGGTCCCGTTTCTGCTGGGGGCTTGCTTGGTGGGGGCCTTTTTGATGAGGCAGCATAGAATATCCGTCGAAGATTGTCGGATTCAGCTGACTGAGGAATTTAAGGCTCTTTATTTTCAATGTTGTATGCGGAGTAAAATTTGAAACTCTCAATCAACAGTGGAAATAGAAGAAGAGGGAAGACACAGCACATCCATTTTATGTCTCAAATGTTGACAAGGGAGACAGGTGATCTGAATTTCCTTATCTAGCTCGTTTCAGGAGTCTAAGTACATGATGATAAACTTGCGGTGGTTGCTCTTTGTACGTTCCTCCCGGGAGTTGCGGCGGCTTAGCCGCCTTGGGCTCTAGTATTACCTAATTTGATGGTGACTCCTTCTGCAATTCCAAGGATTTCACTCTTATGGCCTCCAATTCCTTCTAAGTTCATGTTCCTTTGGGCGACTATTAATCCCATTCTTGCTGCAAGATTCCTGGGAAGTAAGTTGACTTGTGATCCATTATCCAAGAGGTCCTGAAAGTTTTTTCCATTTATAGTGGCATCTACATATCCAAGAGGGCAAGCATAGTGGGGTGATTCTGGCTCCAGTTCTTCTTCTTGGTCCTGGTCTTCTTCTACATCTCTAGAGGTGGTTGTCTTGGCAGGATTTTCCAGAGGTATCCTTCTAGGGCTGATCTTCTTCTTTAAGACATCCACAGCTCCAGGGGAAATGGCCAAAAGTTCAGCATACAATAATTCCAATGTGCCATCAGTGAGCATCCTGCCAACTACCCTTTCTTCTGCCTCAGGGTATTCCTTAGCTAATAGTTTCTCTACATAGGTCTTCCTAGTTGGTTTTTCCTTGGGAGTTTGGGAGTCTTTCTGGACTTTCTTGGCTGAGTTTTTTCCTTGGGAGGTTGGAAGAGTAGGAAGGGGAATGGGGTCCCTTTTGGCATATTCCAGAGGTTGGTCCATGTCTAAGTCCATGTGGTCTTCCTTTTCCTTCCTGACCTTCTTGTTGGTAACTACCTCTTCTGGGTATTCCTTACCACTTCTAGTACTTTTCCCAATGTCATAGTCATAGGTGGATAGGTCTTCAGTTGGGTCTATTTCTTCCAGTTGTCCAAAGGAGGCTTGAGGCTCAGTAGAGTTGCCAGCTTTGAGGGTTCCAGCAGGTAAGTTTAGTATCCCAGGTTGTTTCTGTTCCTGGTGGTATTGGTCTACAGCAAACTTGTAAGCTCTGTTCCTTTCCCAGGAGACTATATTTTCATCAGGCAGTCTTACATTATTACCTTCTTTCTTGAATTTTCCATTCAGTTCATCCAGATTGGCCAGGTTGCACCTAGAAAAAGAGTGGCCCATTTGGTGGCAGTAATTGCACTTGACAGTTGTCCACTCCTTATCCTGCTGGGCTGGTTTGTATGGTACATGACTTTTCATGAAGAAGGGGGAAGGTTTCTGGGTATGCCAGCTAGATAGGGTTTTAGTGAGTTCCTCAACTTCTTTTTCCTGTGTTTTGTATTTGGGAGAAGCATTGTTAGTAGTAGGAGTGACATAGTCAATGCCCTTTCCAAACCTTCCTCCTAGACATTACTGATTTCTGATGGACTTCCTTATGGATATATGAGAGCAGAACTTCAGTTTCAGGCAGAATGTCACCACCATCCCTGGAGGTAAGGGTCATATTGTTTCTGACCAGCTCCTTTGTGACAGCTTGCCCTATTTCCTCACTAAGGGCTTCTAGCAGGTTATCTCTGAATTCCTCAATACTGGAACTGTACCCCATTCTTACCAGGTAGTTAGTGATTGCTGCAAACTTGGTCCTAAAAATTTTAAAGTGTTCAGTAGTACTAATACCCCCTCCCTTAATGGCAGAGTGTACTAGGTCCTTAAGATCATGTCTGGTATATCTGACTAAAGGAAGTTAAGATCCAAACCTGTTGAGTAACTCCTTTTTTAGCAATTCCCAGTCTTGATCCTCATAGCCAGTCATTTCTTCAACTTCATCCTTCAGATCCATGCCTTTGATAAAAGGAGAAATTTGGGTGACCAGGTCTAAGTGAGTGGCTCCATCAGTTCTTCCAGCTGCTTCATATCTTCTGATAAATTTTTTCTATGGGCATGTTGGATCCATCAAAGCAAAGATCCTTATCCAGTGGTTGAATTTTGATTGCTTTGTGATTTCCCCCGGAGTACCTTGGCATAGCAGGTTCTCCTTCCAGGTAATGACTAGTAGTAGGTATAGCTGATCTACGATAAGATGGTTGATTTATGGGAGTTGATTCGGAGTGTCTGGGCAAGAAAAGATCAGGAAGAGGATCCAAAGCAGGGCTTCCAGTAGTAGAGGGACTTCCAGTTCTCATAGGTCCAGGGTTTGCAGGTATGTTGTTTCCTCCAAAGTGTGTGGGATTAGGATGATTGAAAAATCCTCCAGTATGGGCTTCAGGTTGTTGAGTTGGTCCGAAGTTTTGAGGTAAGTTGTTTCCTCCAAAGTGGGTGGGATTGGGCTGATTGAAGACTCCTCCAGTATTGGATTCCAAGTCAGGTCCAGGTTGTTGACTTTTTATTCTAAATGGAGGGATGATCATTTCTTCCAGGGTCTTGATGATTAATCCAGTGTGGGAGCTACTTCTGGCAGGTTTAGGCATGGTTAAGGGTTGATTGTTAAGTGAGTGGATAGAAGGAGTTGGGGAGTTGTTCTGTAAGCTGATGATATGGTTGTTAAAAGTAGATAGCCTGATGTATTGTTCTGAAGAAGTTGATGAAGTTGATTTGTTAAAAGTGGTAGGTTTATTTAAGTTTATTAAAGACAGACAAACACAAAAACAAAAATCCAGGGTTTCCCCCTATGAATAACCCAAACAAAAAAACAAAAAAAAACCAACACCAAAAAGAAACTACCAAAGTAGTGATATTTGGGAACTGATCAGACTGTAGCTGCTACAATTGGGGGTTTTGTGGTTGGTGAAGGTACATATGAAAACTTTGGGGACCTGTAAACATTTTGGTAACCATATGGCAGAAGGATTCCAACGCTGGGATGAGATATAGTGGCAGAAACACCAAGAAACTACCAAAGTAGTGATATTTGGGAACTGATCAGACTGTAGCTGCTACATTTGGGGGTTTTGGGGTTGTTAAAGGTACATAATGAATCTTGGGGGGCTTGTAAACATTTTGGTAACCAAATGGCAGAAGGATTCCCACACAAGAATGAGATATAGTGGCAGAAACACCCAGAAACTACCAAAGCAGTGATGTTTGTAAACTGATCACACTGTAGCTGCTACATTTGGGGGTTTTGTGATCATTAAGGGTACATTATGAATCTTTGGGGGCCTTTAAACATTTTGGTAACCATATGGCAGAAGGATTCCCACGCTGGGATGAGATATAGTGGCAGAAACACCAAGAAACTACCAAAGTAGCAATATTTGGAAACTGACCAGACTGTAGCTTTTACATTTGGGGTTTTTGTACTGGTCATTAAGGGTATGTAATGAATCCTTGGGGGCCTGTAAACATTTTGGTAACCATGTGGCAGAAGGATTCCCACGCTGGGATGAGATATAGTGGCAGAAACACCAAGAAACTACCAAAGTAGCAATATTTGGGAACTGATCAGACTGTAGCTTCTACATTTGGGGGTTTTGTGGTCATTGAAGGTACACAATGAATCTTTGGGGGCTTATCAACATTTTGGTAAACATATGGCAGAAGGATTTACACTCTAGGATGAGATATAGTGGCAGAAACACCAAGAAACTACCAAAGTAGTGATATTTGGAAGCTGATCACACTGTAGACCAGGAAAATAAAATATTCAGTTGATGACAAGTGACATCACACCAGCTCCAGCCAGCCACCCAACATCTATCCAATATCTATCCACTATCTACCCCAATCTCCCAACTGTCTCCTTAACTTCCAAAATTTACCAAGAAGGTCCTGTTCAGCTTTTGATGAGCCCAACTGATCCTCAGTTCTATCCAGCTGATATTGAGCTTTGGTACCCAGATCATACTCAGCTTTTTTGCTCAGTTCATACTCAGCTTTTTCACTCAGCTCACTCTCAGAATTGGAATAAAACATTTTTACCAGTCCTTGCCTAGCTGATGCTCAGCTTTGTACTAGTCCTGGCACAGCTGATGCTCAGCTTTGTACCAGTCCTTGCTCAGCCTTTTCCTGGTTCTGTCCCAGCTGATGCTCAGCTTTAATCCAATCCTGGGCCAGTTGGCCAGCTGCTGCTCAGCTTGCTGATTGTCAGCTGAGCCAGGCCAGGGAAAAACATGGGAATTAGCTTGGACAGGAACAGAGCTGAAAATCAGCCAGGCTAGGGGCAAAGCTGAGCATCAGCTGAGCCACGTCCAAGGCTGAGAATCAGCTGTGCCAGGGTCAAAGATGATCATCAGGTGGCTGGTGCCAAAGCTGAGCATCAGCTGGGCCAGGGCAAAAACTGAGCATAAGCTGAGCCAGGGTTAAAGCTGAGCATCAGCTGAGCCAGGGTTAAAGCTGAGCATCAGCTGGGCCAGGGCCAAAGCTGAGCATCATCTGGTTTTGTCACATTGAGTGCTTTGATCCTGACACCTGTCATGCAAGCCCTAGATGTTCTGTTGGAGAGGAGCAGCATTGGAGCAGTGTTGGAGCTGAAAACAAAGCTGTCTCATGTCACTTGCCATCAAGTGACTACTTTTTTTTCCTGGTGGTAGCTGCTACATTTGGGGGTTTTGTGGTCATAAAAGTACATAATGAATATTTTGGGGACGTCAAATATTTTGGTAGCCATATGGCAGAAGGATTCCCACGCTGGGATGAGATATAGTGGCAGAAACACCAAGAAACTACCAAAGTAGTGATATTTGGGAACTGATCAGACTTTAGCTTCTACATTTGGGGTTTTTGTGGTCATTAAAGGTACATAATGAATCTTTGGGGGTCTATAAGAATTTTGGTAACCATATGGCAGCTGAATTCCCACGCTGTGATGAGATATAGTGGCAAAAACACCAAGAAACTACCAAAGTAGTGATATTTGGCAACTGATCAGATTGTAGCTGCTGCATGATGGATGTGACCCCAAACACAATATTTATGGGTTTTATATGAAGAACAATTTTCCCAAGAAATTTTATGTGGAAATATTCCCCATTAATCTGTGGTTGACAACAAAAGTAGATAAAAAAAAACCCTGACAAAAATATGCTAAACCATGGTAAACTAATTCCAAAAAGGCCTCCTATGCATTTAGCACTTCAAGTATGATGTGCAATATCTTCAGGAAGTTTGACCAACAAAATTAAAAATGTGTGCAGGATGGTATCATGAGAGAGGTCAGGGGTCAATGTTTTTCCTTTTTTGAAAAAAAGTAGATTTGGAGACTCCTGATAACATCAAGTGTTGAAGTAAAAAAAAAAGAAAAAAAAATTGAGACCCCTCAGCCACTCTGGATTAATCCTAAAACTTGCAATGTCTTTTTTTCATGAAGAATTGAATGGTGTATGTAAAAATTTATGAATTTTATCAGACAAAAAAAAATTCCTGTGGCTTGAAGCAAATACAGGGGGAAGGAGAGAGATTATAGAAGATTATTAAGGAGACATGGAGCACAGACAAAGGTATCAAGAGGAATAACAAAGAAAATTGATCAATATAAATTGATCAATATACGCTATATTGATTAATATACGATATCGCAAATTCATCCATCTTGGTAGTGAATCCTTGGCTGTTACTTACCTGAACAAAAGATGTATACTAACTCCGCTCAACCGCAACGTACGGAAGATCAACGCCGAAATATTAGGAATGTGCCGCGGACAGTCTATTTTCATCAAGTTGTTGGATACCCCGGATCCTGATTTGTTCAGCACACTCCCCAAAGAGTGCCTGAACAAAATTTCAATATCCGGTGTTCCAGAACATGAAATAGAAATAAAACTTGGGATGCCTTTGTTTGTCATCCGAAACATGGCAATCAAGAAGGGGCTGTGTAATGGGTCAAGGATAGTTGTTGACAACGTAAGACAATTGTACATCATAGGCAGGCTGATGACCGGCCCGTTTTCCGATAACGTTGTGACTTTGCCGCGGACAAAATTGCACAACAAGGCAGGCGGTCGGTTGGGATTATCATTCTACAGGTACCAATTTCCAGTCGCCCCCGCCTATGCAATGTTGGTGAATAAAAGTCAAGGGCAGACCTCGAGGAGAGTTAGGGTCTATCTCAAGACCAACGTTTTCTCCCACGGCCAGCTGTACGTTGCCGTATTGCAAGTGACAAATGTTGATGACCTGCTTGTTGTCAAGCCAGCAAATTGGTCAGGCATAATCAATGTTGTGCATGAGTCTATTTTTGAGTCTTAATTGTAGTGAGTGGTTTGTCATAAACTAATGTGCCTCCCAATGCGCTCTCAAAATTGAATCTGATAATTTATGGGAAGACAGGCCGTGAGCAGCTTGAGTCCCACTTGAAGTTTGTGGGTGACAACGAATAGGCAAGATATCCCAACCGTCTTATTCCTTTGCATGTTGCTGAGCCAATATTGCCTTAAGTGTTGTCCAGTTTACGGTTTAGAATGAGCCGTAGTCTTTGTTTTAAGGTTTTGGTTAGCATTCTTGTTGTGCTTACACCCTGGATCAAAATCAATGGTCTTAATTATTGTTAGAAGTCACATAAATTTCATGAGGCGTCTGGCGGGCGAGCACTTATTGTCTAAATGACATAATTCATAGCACGGGGCTTGGCTTGTGTAATTAATGTACATTGGGACAACAATGATGATCTGCCTGAGATTAAATTGTAAAGTGGATATTACAAGAAGCTGAATACAGGTGAGGAGATATTTTTGAAAATGTGGCTTGCGGCTTAGCCTTGTCGTACCTGTTCATGAGTCAGGATCTAATGGATTGGCGGTCAGTTGTCTTGTTGGTTTATTCAAAGTCCAAATCTGCATGGTGATGCGTACCTCAACTCGCATCATGCCTTCGTCACTTTGACTATTTGTGAGATAGCCGCAAAATCAAATGTGAACGCCTGGGGCAAAGCCTCCTCTCAAACCAGTTGGCGCAATGGAAGGATGCATAACGACTTGCACATTCATTCCTAACGGGGAGTTCTACATTGGTGGTTGTCAGCAGTTGTGTATTATGTCGCTTGTGAAGATAACTCACGTCATATGATATGTTCACGGTAACTTTGTGTTGGAAGATGATTCCTTTAGTCTTGTCGCATAACTCAAAGACATCTGTGACAAGTCCCGCACCGTCAATGATCACCCTGTTTACTGAATAATCAGAGATAACCGGGGATCGCAAGGGAGCTAGCAACAGGTTGATCTGCCAAGTGACTCCAGTAAAATGATCATTGTCCACTGTACCTCTTATAATATAGGTCTTACCAGCCTCTAAGTGATGGCCAAATTCCTTGAGACATGGAGCAATTAATTCAATGGGAACCTTTTCCCAAGCGCCAGATGCCCCAACATAAAGATCGCGTATAGTCGGTGGCAATTTTACATCCACAAGATAATGCTTTTCCAGAAAGCCCTCCCATGAATAACTATCACACTAATATTGGGTTGGTTAGCTACATAAACCAGGTATGACCGTAATGTTTGATAATTATGATGCTTACGGCGTCCGTGAGTTTGAGTGCGCCTTCAAATCAAAGCTTGTGACTAGGTAGGTTATCAATGGTCAAGACAAAACTTTTTTGAGCAGTTTGTGAATACATTATTTTGGGGTGAGAGGTGGGGATGATTTATGGTTTGTACTTATGATTATTGGGCAATAAGGACGTGTTGGTCCTTTTATGGTCGGCCCAGTGTTGCAGTCATGAGTCCCAAATGAGGCTAAGGCTTGAGTGGTTGGACTGGGTTGGTTCTTCTGACAGGCCAAGATTGATATCAGTTGTATTCCTGTTGGTTGTTGCGTGTGACCTGGGTTAGGCTGAAGCTCTGTGGCACCTGTGTTGAAACTCGCGGTCAACTCATCTTGCCCGGCGCTTTCCGCACTTCGTGCTTCGTGCGCTCCATGCAGTTCATGCTCGCGCAAATCTGATCTCATCTTCTTGAACCTAATCATCAATAACTTGTATTGGCTCTCCGGCTCTTGCTATCACCTCACTGGATCACCACCCAATTCCTTGACTCCTTAGGGAACTCATATCTCCGGTCAACGCTCCTCAGAATTGCATCAAGATCAAGACTAACTCATCAAGGCTCACCTCTACCTGCTCATGCCTTCGTCAACAAGTCCGCAAAGCATTAACTCAGACCGCCTTTCTTGCTTCCAACTTGGTGAGAAATTCATCAACGCATTTCCGACTCATTCCCCAATTGATCATCAAACTAACTCAGTCTCCTTCTTTAGTCCTAGTCTGCCTGATCTCTCTTTGCTCATCTTCTTATCCTGTCATAGTGTTACCTATTACATATAGGGTTTTTCTACTTCATCTTTTTTCTTATTCTTATCCTTGTGTCCTTGAGCTAATCCTCACTCTCATTCAGTTATCCCATCTTGTGTCCAATCCTTATCCCAAGTTGTTTATTTACATTATCTATCAGATCATATTGGGTGAGCTTTCTTTTATCTCTGTTATTTCCTTTCAAACTTCTTATTGATTGTTGTTTATTTTTCAGTTCTGGTTTTGTTTTCAGTAATCTCAAATCTTAGGTTCTTTAACCTGGAACCAGTCTATATAACCAGTGATCTTGCGTAAGAGTTCCGCCCTTTGGTTAATATTGTAATGGAATTTATGGAAGCTAAAAGTTACTCTCAAATTTTTGATAACTATCATGCTGGGGGTTGTGGCTTCCTCATGGGCAATTAATTTCTATGGGCTGGGTTAGGGTCAGACTTGGCTCAATTATATTGTGGGAGTGGTGACGGTTGAGGCATTGTGCCACCTTATATTGGTGCTAACTCCTTCGCTCAGCGGTGTCAGCGAGCTATAACACCTATCACAATTGGAGTCTTGTCTTGGCGCGCTGAGTGCGGAGCTCCTCCCCAAATTGGAGATTCCGGCGCACCTCACAGGCTCCCCAATTAGATGGTGCAACACCCGCGGCTGAGACCAACATTGCTGCGAACAATTGCCTTGTATTCCCGCGTCGAGCTATCCAATTCTTTGAGTCCAAAACTGTGGCTGCTGGTAAAGTAGAGTCTCATTGTGGCAGGTGTGTTTGCAACGGCGCTGGGTTAACATAGGGTTGGTGTTGCTGAGTAAAAAAACTTTGACTTGGGTGTGGCAAAGTCTCATGTGGTCAGAGGGTAGTAAGGCTGTCCCCCTGGGTTTGCAGCGGCGCAGCCGCATTAGCCTCTAGTAAGATGCTAAAAGTATGTAGTTTAAGGTAAGTAATTTGTTGATTATAAAGTTTTTATGAGTTCACTAGCTAATCCTGTAACTATATTAGATGAGGAAATAAAAGTAAGGACTGAAACCTGAAGATCTTCAGGCCACTGTTGGGACAACACTTGTGGAACTACTCTGAGGGAAGAATAGAGCTTGAAAGGGATTTGGTGCTTGAAGGGCTGCCTCTCAGGGGAACAAGAAAAAGAATATAAGAGTATGGACTCTTAAGGAAAGGTGTGGCTATGGAGATTCTTGAGGTATGTCTAAGGGTTTGCTTTCTACTAATCTAATAGCAAGGTAAAGGCAATGTAAAGTCTGTCCAACCTGATATATTTGGCATAGACTTATCAAGCTTGTCCACTCTGATTTGATGGCATAAGCTAGGCTAGTGAATGGTGACCAGTGATCTGAATTGCTGGGACAGGATCTGATGGGGAACAAAAGGTGGGGCCAAAGAGGGCAGACTATCTACAAAATATTACGGGGCTGAGTTGTGGTTGGAAGAAGAGATGAAACAGTGAAAAATCTCAATCAAGGGGCTGAAGCTGATAATGCTATGGGGATGGAAAGTTCTGGAATTAGGCTGGAATGTGGAGATAAAATGAAACATCAGAAGAAAGGGATTACATATCATATGAGAGTCTGAAAAGGGAAGGGCTGAAACCAAAGGGTACAAGGGGTAACCAAGATGGGATCTCCATGGTTATTACATGTGTGGCTAATGCCAAGATGAGGTTGTTATGCTGGATTGGGAAGAGAGAAAAAGATGATGAACATCCAGGGTCTTTCCTAATTAGGAAAGACCCTGGATATTCATCATCTTTTTCTTATATTATAATAGTCTGGCTCTGTCTGATGGGTGACTTTCTCCCACTTGTGCCTAGCTGGGTGCTTGAGAAATATTGAGTTGGTGTAGGTGGGTATCCAGAAGGTGGGGAAAAAGGGTGAAGAGAGAATGGGGGGCCTGTTGATGGGTATGAGTTGTCCTAGCCTTGATCCTTAAGGGAGGTGGATGCTTGAGTATTCCAGAGAGGGTTATATTGAGGGGAAAAGACTTTGATTTTGGTGCCATATTCAGGATTGGCTTACCACACCATTTGGGATTTGATGGATCCACATCCCAAGCGGCGTATGAGATTGACCTGACCCTGAATGAAGAACCCCGCCCATCAAAATTCATCATCACCCAACTGAAAGACACGTGCAACAGCATCCTTGGGATTCCATGGATCTGCAAACACAGACACCGGATTGACTGGACCACCTGCACCCTCTGCCCTGACCACTCCAACATTGCAACTGCCTCCGCAGTTTTTCAACTCCAAAAACATCCTCAACAGAGGGCCAGGGGCCAAAGATGGGGAAAGCTAGGATTTTTGACAAGGGGGTGTGTGCTTTACCGCCCCCGCAATGTGAGTTTGATAGACTACCCTCATCCATACTCCCTGAAACGGCTGGCAAGCTTGTCTTCCACGTAGATAGCACTCCACACCCTGACTGGAATCCCACCCCTCTGCAACCTGAATGGAACCCTGCCAACCCTGCCAACAATTTTGCTACCACTTTGGCGGTATTTTCCACTCCGCAAACATCCTCAACAGAGGGCCAGGAGCCCATGATGGGGAAAGCTAGGATTTGTGACAAGGTGGTGTGTGTTTTACTGCCCCTGCAATGTGAGTCCAATAAACGTTTTCCGGGATCATTCTCCAAAGCAGCTTGCAAGCCCCTCCCTCTCCTAGAACATTACCCTGCAGAGATCAGCACCGCCAAGACATTGTGGTTCACCTCCGCCCGGCTAGCGGCAGCAGGAAAGGCCGCTATTGCAGCGCGGACTGCCAAAGAACTAGTCCTGCAGTGCTACCATTGATTCATCAACATGTTCCGGAAATCCAGCGCCAAGAGCTTACCGCCACGGAGAAAATATGACTGTTTGGAAGGACTAGCCAGTGGAACAATCCGGAGAACCAAATCACAATGGGCGGCCCCAGTTCTGTTCACCGGGAAGAAGGACGGAAACCTCCACCCCTGTTCTGACTACCAAAAACTCAACGCGCTGACAGTGAAGAATTGTTATCCCCTTCTGCTGACCATGGACCTAGTTGACAGCTTGCTACACGCCGAAACCTTTAAAAAACTGGACCTCTGCAATGCCTACGGAAAACTCCGTGTGGCGGAGGGCAATGAGGATAATCTAGCTTTCATTTGTATGGTGGGGCAATTTGCTCCACTCACTATGCCATTTGGACCCACAAGAGAGCCGGGATACTTGCAATACTTCATGCAAGACATCCTCCTTGGGAGAATTGGAAAGGACACCGCCGCCTACCTGGATGACATGATGGTGTACACACATAAAGGCGCAAATCACACCGTGGCGGTCAACAGAATTCTGCAGACACTGAGCAACACCGCAAGAGCTACGCTGACTAAAGCCGACAGCGCAGCGGAAGCGTAGCAAATTACCTGCCACTTCGCTAAGCTTTTCGAAGCGGTCTTAGCGCTTTGCTTTCCACTAATTGATCTGATGATATTTTTTTCTAAATTTTAGCGCACTATTCTTAGCGTAAAAAAGCGGCGTGCCGCTACGCTTGACGCTTTAATAGCAGTAAAATCGCTATTGTAGCGAGTTTATTCCGCTAAAAAAGCGAATGAAAACCACTATTATAGCGAGGAGATTGTTTGCTCTTCCGGCGGCAAAAAGTCATGATTTGAATCCTTGGTATGTCAGCATGTAGACTTATTCAAGATTGAGATTGTGTATCATCTAGTATGTATTTCATTTTTGTATTGGTCCATTCAACTACTCGTGTATCTAGTATGTGTAGTAAATATGTATTCATTTTTTTATCTGAGCTATTGGTCGTGTATCAAGTTAGTCGCGAGAATAGTGATATAATGTATTCAATTGGATAGGATAATAAAGGAACAGGAAGTGGTGAGATTCAGAAGTCGTTAAATCTCGCTGCTGAACTTCGGAGATTTTTTGGCTGCATCAAGAATTGCATGACAATCATTGAATTGTCCTTTAGCTCTGACTCCACTGCAAAGCCAAAGATGACTACTGATGCATCTTTCAATCGTTCGAGGTGCAAGGGAACTACGAACTGTGGTACAAATATCGGAAGCTGCAGAGAATGTTCTCTCGACACATGCCGAGCTGCTTGCACATGACAAGTAGTCTTGGGCCAGGGAAGACAGGACAGGGAACGATGCTGATTGAGTCTGAATCCCAGATGTGGAAAGGGATGAAGTGGTCAGTGCTGTGCGATACAGGGAACAAACAATCATGCAGCAAGACTTACCTTCCACCACAGGAGGACATTGCCTTTTATACCTAACGAAAAGTGGGTTGCATGATAACGATTCAACTCATCTTCGCTGTCGTCCAGCCCAGCTTGTGTTGGAAAGAAGTTGTACTCAGAGTCGAGTTCTTCAGGATCTGTAGTTGTCTGTGACTTCTCTTCAGATGGAGGTGGAGTCGATGGTTTGAGGGCAGCCTGACGGTCCTTGAATTTTTCAAGAAGGAGAGATTGTGCTTCACGGTGATGCATTGGGTATTTGTTTGAAAACAGGAGGAGCCTCCACGCTGGATGCAACATTGTTGCCATGAGGATCGGTTCGCATTTGAGCGCAAGATCTTGATACTTGGTTGCCTTTTCGATCATCGAATCAAACATTGCCTCTAAGACAGTTCCACTGTTTTCCTGTTTCATTTGAGAGAGGTTGTCAATCAGTTGGCTATATTCATATAGCACCATTGAGCAAGATGGGCCTTCGCCCTCCATTCGCTTTGTTAAATCGAGGAACCCCTAAGACTCAAGAGCAAGACAGAGTTGTCAGATCAGCCGACGAATCAAAAACAACGTCCTGATATCAGCAAAAAGGACGACCTGATATCAGTACCGTACCTTCAGAACCCTATTGAGGACTTTGATGTTGTCCCATTCTTTCGATGTGAACTCATAGCCACTGAAATGGTTACCCTTTCCGTTTTTGGTTTCGTTGACAAGAAGTTGATTAACAACCTGTGAACAAGAACAAAATAAATCACCGAGACTACCATTAGTGTCAATGATAGTCGATTTCAAACCTTTTACTCACCTTTCGTGCATTATATGCTCAATTCCAACTGTCATATGCAATATTCCATCGTATTCCGTATCCCCCTATGATTCCGGGGCCCTCATACCCCAGCTTCTCAGCCCAGACTTTAAACTCGGCCTGCTTTGCCGGAGAGCTGCAGATGCGACGGCATACGTAATCAATCTGTTGTACGAGGAGAGCACTCAAGAAAGTCAGAATAATGTGCCAAAAAAGACCTAGAAATTGCTGACCTTCTTTAATGTAAAGCCGATCCCACTATCACTGTACTTCCCTTTAGCTTTCTTCTTGCTAGGCACCCCTTGAGCAATGACATTGTCTTTGGGTTTACCATCTGAATCGGAATCGGAGACATCATCCGGATCGACCTCTTCCTTGTCTTCAGACTGCTCGAGTCCGTCTTCAATCATCTCACCTTCCTCGGTGATTGTTGCAAGTGTTGGAAAAGATTCGGGTTTTTTTGGGGCTGGTCCCTCGGCATTTGATAGATTGATTGCGGCTAGGCCGGCTCCTAGGATCAGCAATAGTACATGACAGAAACAACGTTGATGGTTGACTTCTTGATCCCAGAACGTCCCATTGTGATTGCGGATGATTTTGGATAGCTCTTTAGTCATGGTGAAGTTGTTTGATCCCAAGTCGGTTGTTTTGGCTAGGATGTAATTAAGAGTCAAAAGGACAAGCCAGGCAAAAAGTAAGATCACTGATTCATTGACCGGTTCATATTGAAACAAAAAAATACTTATCTCATTGTGAAGACCACTCTTGATCAGAACTTGAGCAAAAGGGAGAGCAAGATACTTTCCCTTGTGATGCCAGGATATGTACTTCATCGATAGGTGCTGGCATTGATATTCCCAGTTCTTTGTGATGTAACACACCAATATGCCAAGAAAGGCCTTGTGCCCACCTTTAGTCGTCCAAACTGATTTTAGATTCAGAAGCCTAATCAAACACATCAGACATTTCAAACTCCGGAACTAATTTTGTGAATTTTAACATACACACAAAGGAAAGAACTTTACCTTGATATCATCCAATACACTAAACCGAAGAGCTAGATAGAGATTTTGCGCGGTAGTTGCTGCCCAAGTACGTGAGTATATCTTGGTGCGCATCTCCACGTAATCAAACGTGATCCGAAGGATTGCGTCTTCAAAGCGAGCCCAAGGTAGCAAGTGTCATACAAGCCAAAATACCAAGAGCTTGTTGAAGGTGGTGTTGTCGAAGCGCCCTTTGGTCACATATGAGGCGACAGTATTGCTGGGTTTTTTATCCAACTCAGAGTTCTCTTGAGCATCGGCTTGAGCTTGCTGAGCAGCCGTGAGGGGCAATTTTGCACCAGCACTAATAGCTTTCGGCCTACCTGGACATGCTGCTCAAATCGTTCCTTTAATGTTTGATCCGTCGCAATGTATCTTGAGGTTGTAGTAGGAGGAGGTTGAGGCTTTGACAAGTTTTGGGCACCAGAGACAACTATAAGATAAAGTGGATTCAATCTGGTCAAAAAATAACAGGATACTATCAGTTCCGTCCTTGCGAGGTGCTACCTTCTTATCGGCCTTTGATTTCAACGTGCGGGCGACGGCCTTCTTGTTTTCTTCATCAGAATCTTGTGTCATATTGTAGATTTCCTCAGGACCAGATGGATTGTTGGTTTCTTGGGAAGAAACAAGTTTCTGACAAAAATAAACACCCAGACCAATGGCCAAAGGCCAACTCAATATAAAAGAATTCAAATACTTATTTCTTCGGCCGTGGAACCAAGAACTACATATTTAGCTAATAGAACACATCACAACTCACCGGGGTAGTGCTAGTCTGACCTGAACTTGGAGTATTCCCATTTTCTCCGATTGCAGGACGTTTGGACTTATTGGCTGCATGCGATGAGGATGACTGCGGGTTAAGGGCTCTCCGGGAGTCTGATTGCGTCAGAACAAAGCCAGGGGTCAAAACTTGGGTTTTCTTGCGCGCAGATTGTCTTATTGTTGGTTGGGCAGCAGGTGGAGCATTGGAAGGGGTAGTATCACCCGTGATTGGTGCTTTCGGTAAATTTCCTGGAGTAATTTCTCGAGACATATCAATGCAAGGAGAGATGAGGAGCTCTAAATTCTGGGGGATTGGTATGTATGGGGACCAGGTACACAACAGGAATTGATCAGATGCAAAATTTACGCTTGCTGGTGAATGCTAAGCATGTCCTAAGTAATCACGCTTCACCTGGTGAGCCTGTGGGTGGCAAAGCGCAGAACCGCTGCGCTATCTGCAGATAAGCCACTACGCTGCGCCTAACCACTACGCTGCGGGCGCTCCTTTTCCGCTGGTAGCGCATAGAAGCGGCCTCAAGCCGCTTTTACGCTGACGCTCCGCTAAACTGTAGCGAAAGCGAAAAAAAGTCGCTGCGCTTCGCGCTGATCACATCTGGCGTAGCGAAATTTCCGCTGCGCTAGCGCTATCAATAGTGATTTTGCGCTATCGCTATCGCTTTTTGTAAATTAAAAAAGCGGCCACCCGCTTCGCTGCGCTAAAACGCCGCTTTTCTGAGCGTAGCGTAGCTCTTGCGGTGTTGCACTGAGCAAGCATCAATCATGGCTAAAACCGGAGAAATGTGAATTTTCCAAAACTGGAGGTGTCTTGCACTCTTAATTGTGTGTAACTGGATTTGAATGGACCCAGAAAAAGTGAAGGCGGTGACAGAGTGGCCCACACCGCAGAACATTACGGAACTCCAGTGGTTCATTGGATTTTCAACTTTTACCATTGGTTTATTGACCACTTCTTGGGGAAGACCATAAAGAATGTCAAAGTAGACCCTGGTACCATTTGGCACCAGGGTACCCCTGCACTTTTCCACCAAAGTTGGTACCTCACACCACACCCCGCACCCCCTGGCAGGTACCAGCGGTACCTATGGGGGGTACCAGGGGTACTGCCAGTGCTATTTTCTGACTTTTGCTCCACAAACATACATTCTTCATTCTCCTCACTTTTCAGGAATTTAGAACTAGTAATTTACTAACTATCTTGTTTATAATATCAGCCATAATAATATCAACTTGTAATCTAGCCATGACAAATGTTTGTTTAACTAAAGCAACTATGTATTTGTTCTTGCAGTTCAATCTTCATCTAAAACAATCACTTTTCTTTTGGACTTCTTCTCAGTCTTCTTGGCATCATCAATTCCCTCTTTCCACGAGGCCAGGACTCCTTCTTTTATCATCTTTTTCTTTGAATAGAAGGCCACGGTCATTCCCTGGATTATTGAAATGGGTTTAAGTCTGTGTTGCTTTGACAAAACGTAATCACGGCCAAATCTAAATGCTTGCTCAACATCAACAGATGTTGCTGTGGCATCAATTAAAAGGGAAATCAGATTCAGAAATACAAGAAAGAAGCCCACAAATATTTAACTCACCTGGACAACTGAGAACATCCAGCGCCATGCATGTTGCCCAAACGCTTTTGTGTGATCCACTAATTCAGAGGATTCACTGGCTCATTGCCATTGAGTACAAGTCAACCGGCAAGCCAGATATCAAACGTGTCGTTTGGGCGGTTGCCTCCTCCTGCAGTAGCAGTGTTTCCTAGGCCAGCAAGCATACTGGTCATGGGCTGTAAATAGACACGAAAAAAGCCATAAGATTTATTTTGGTGTTCTTTTAGATCCAAACATGTGACCTACCTTTGAGGTGGGTGTTGGGGCAGTTAGAGGAGGAGTTGGCGCTTGCGGCTTGTAAAACAATGTCCACATGTCTTGGGCCAGACGTATTGCTTTGGTGATACATCCTGGCTCCCATTTCACCAGCTTGAAGTACTTGTCCTTAAACAACGGGTGCAACACTGTTAATGAAGCGGTGTGGTAAGCCAATCCTGAATATGGCACCAAAATCAAAGTCTTTTCCCCTCAATATAACCCTCTCTGGAATACTCAAGCAGCCACCTCCCTTAAGGATCAAGGCTAGGACAACTCTTACTCATCAACAGGCCCCCCATTCTCTCTTCACCCTTTTTCCCCACCTTCTGGATACCCACCTACACCAACTCAATATTTCTCAAGCACCCAGCTAGGCACAAGTGGAAGAAAGTCACCTATCAGACAGAGCCAGACTATTAGGAAAGACCCTGGATATTCATCATCTTTTTCTCTCTTCCCAATCCAGAATAACAACCCCATCTTGGCATTAGCAACACATGTAATAACCATGGAGATCCCATCTTGGTTACCCCTTGTGCCCTTTGGTTTCAGCACTTCCCTTTTCAGACTCTCATATGATATGCAATCCCTTTCTTCTGATGTTTCATTGTCTCTCCACATTCCAGCCTCATTCCAGAACTTTCCATCCCTATAGCATTTTCAGCCTTGGCCCCTTGATTGAGAATTTTCACTGTTTCATCTTTTCTTCCAACCACAACTCAGCCCCATAATATTTTGTATATAGTCTGCCCTCTTTGGCCCTACCTTTTGTTCCCCATCAGATCCTGCCCCAGAAATTCAGATAACTGGTCACCATTCACTAGCCTAGCTTATGCCATCAAATCAGAGTGGACAAGCTTGATAAGTCTATGCCAAATATATCAGGTTGGACAGACTTTACATTACCTTTACCTTGCTATCAGATTAGTAGAAAGCAAACCCTTAGACATACCTCAAGAATCTCCATAGCCACACCTTTCCTTAAGAGTCCATACTCTTATATCTTCTTTTTCTTGTTCCCCTGAGAGGCAGCCCTTCAAGCACCAAATCCCTTTCAAGCTCTATTCTTCCCTCAGAGTAGTTCCACAAGTGGTGTCCCAACAGTGGCCTGAAGATCTTTAGTTTTCAGTCCTTACTTTTATTTCCTAGTCTAATATATTTAAAGGATTAGCTAGTGAACTCATAAAAACTTTATACTTAACAAATTACTTACCTTGAAACTACATACTTTTAACACCTTATAAACCTACCACTTTCAACAAAATACCTTCATCAACTTCTTCAGAACAATCCTTTAGGCTATCTACTTTTGAAAACCATATCATCAGCTTACAGAATAACTCCCCAACTCCTTCTATCCACTTACTTAACAATCAACCCTTAACCATGCCTAGACCTGTCAGAAGTAGCTCCCACACTGGATTAATCATCAATACTTTGGAAAAAATGGTCATTGCTCCATTTAGACCAAAAACTCAACAACCTGGACCTGACTTGGAATCCAATACTGGAGGAGTCTTCAATCAGCCCAACCCCACCCACTTTGGAGGAAACAACTTACCTACAAACTTTGGAACAAATACTATGGAACCTAGAGGACAACCCAACCTTGGACCAACTCAACAACCTGAAGCCCATACTGGAGGATTTTTCAATCAGCCTAATCCCACAAAATTTGGAGGAAACAACATGCCTGCAAACCCTGGACCTATGAGAAATGGAAGTCCCTCTACTACTGGAAGCCCTGCTTTGGATCCTCTTCCTGAACCCTTCATGTCCAGACACTCAGAATCAGCTCCCATAAATGAACCATCTTATCCTACATCAGCTATACCTACTACTACTCATTACCTGGAAGGAGAACCTGCTATGCCAAGGTACTCCGGGGGAATCACAGAGCAATCAAAATTAAACCACTGGATAAGGATCTTTGCTTTGATGGATCCAACATGCCCATAGAAATATTTATCAGAAGATATGGAGCAGCTGGAAGAACTGATGGAGCACTCACTTAGACCTGGTCACCCAAATTTCTCCTTTTATCAAAGGCATGGATCTGAAGGATGAAATTGAAGAAATGACTGGCTATGAGGATCAAGACTGGGAATTGCTAAAAAAGGAGTTACTCAACAGGTTTGGATCTTCACTTCCTTTAGTCAGATATACCAGACATGATCTTAAGGACCTAGTACACTCTGTCATTAAGGGAGGGGGTATTAGTACTACTGAACACTTTAAAATTTTTAGGACCAAGTTTGCAGCAATCACTAACTACCTGGTAAGAATAGGGTACAGTTCCAGTATTGAGGAATTCAGAGATAACCTGCTAGAAGCCCTTAGTGAGGAAATAGAGCAAGCTGTCACAAATGAGCTGGTCAGAAACAATATGATCCTTACCTCCAAGGATGGTGGTGACATTCTGCCTGAAACTGAAGTTCTATTCTCATATATCCATAAAGAAGTCCATCAGAAATCAGTAATGTCTAGGAGAAAGGTTTGGAAGGGCATTGACTATGTCACTCCTACTACTCAAAATGCTTCTCCCAAATACAAAACACAGGAAAAGGAAGTTGAGGAACTCACTAAAACCCTATCTAGCTGGCATACCCAGAAACCTTCCCCCTTCTTCATGAAAAGTCATGTACCATACAAACCAGCCCAGCAGGATAAGGAGTGGACAACTGTCAAGTGCAATTACTGCCACCAAATGGGCCACTCTTTTTCTAGGTGCAACCTGGCCAATCTGGATGAACTGAATGGAAAATTCAGGAAAGAAGGTAATAATGTAAGACTACCTGATGGAAATATAGTCCCCTGGGAAAGGAACAGAGCTTACAAGTTTGCTGTAGACCAATACCACTAGGAACAGAAACAACCTGGAATACTAAACTTACCTGCTGGAACCCTCAAAACTGGCAACTCTACTGAACCTCAAGCCTCCTTTGGACAACTGGAAGAAATAGACCCAACTGAAGACTTATCCACCTATGACTGTGACATTGGAAAAAGGACTAGAAGTGGTATGGAATACCCAGAAGAGGTAGTTACCAACAAGAAGGTCAGAAAGGAAAAGGAAGATCACATGGATATGGACCAACCTCTGGAATATGCCAAAAAGGACTCCATCCCCCTTCCCACTCTTCCAAACTCTCAAGGAAAATCCCCAGCCAAGAAAGTCCAGATCCAAACCCCTGAAGACCCCCAAACTCCCAAGGAAAAACCAACTAGGAAGACCTATGTAGAGAAACCATTAGCTAAGGAATACCCTGAGGCAGAAGAAAGGGTAGTTAGCAGGATGCTCACTGATGGCAGATTGGAATTATCCTATGCTGAACTTTTGGCCATTTCCCCTGAAGCTGTGGATGTCTTAAAGAAGAAGATCAGCCCTAGAAGGATACCTCTGGAAACCCCTTCCAAAACAACCAACTCTGGAGATGTAGAAGAAGATCAGGACCAAGAAGAAGAACTGGAGCCAGAATCACCCCACTATGCTTGCCCTCTTGGATATGTAGACGCCACTATCAATGGAAAAAACTTTCAGGCCCTCTTGGATAATGGATCACAAGTCAACTTACTTCCCAGGAATCTTGCAGCAAGAATGGGATTAATAGTCACCCAAAGGAACATGAACTTAAAAGGAATTGGAGGCCATAAGAGTGAAATCCTTGTAATTGCAGAAGGAGTCACCATTAAATTAGGTAATATGTCAATGAACACTCACTTTTATGTTTCAGCAGCAGATGTCCAGCCAATTTTAGGAACACCTTGGCTCAAAGATGTATCAGCAACCATCAGATTCAACAGGGAAGGATCAGAAAGTCTTTCAATTATGAAAGCAGGTAAGACTTACTTGGTTCCCATAGCTCATCCAGAACATCAGAAATGGGAGAAAGATTTCCCAACCCATACAGCCATCACCCAAAGTCATTTTTTAGGCTCTGGCACCTCCCAAGAGTAAGTTCATGGGAGGTGCTTAATCAAAACAATCAAACTCAGGATAAGTTAGTATGTGCATCAAAGTATAAATCCACTACAAAAAAAATCAAACCAGTAAATGAACCCATGCCCCAAAACCTCAACCCACCTCTCTCTAATGCTCCTCTCTCCAGAAATCCTTATCAAACTCCCATAACTCCTTTTCCCCCAGAATTTTCTCCCACTCCTAAAATCACAGCAGAAAGATTAGAGGTAATTAACTTTGGCCCTCCTGGATGGCTCTGGCCAGAAGAACTCAAACTTTTTCAGCATATTATAGTACTCAGACAAGGTGGACTGGCTTTCTGTGCTGAAGAAAGAGGACTACTCAAACACACCTATGGACAACCCTACAGAATCCCAGTCATCAAACACGAACCCTGGCAACAAAAACCAATCCCCATCCCTGCAGCAATTAAGGACCAATTTGTGGAATTAGTAAGAGAAAGAGTTAAAACTGGCCTCTATGAACAATCCTGCTCCAGTTACTCCTCCCCAGTCTTCTGTGTCAAAAAGCATGATGGAAAACTCAGAGTTGTTCATGACTTACAAAGACTTAACAAGTTTACCATCAAAGACTCTGGAATCCCACCAAATCCTGAAGAACTCATTGAATCTTTCACTGGAAGGGCCTGCTATGGCCTGGGTGATATAATGGGAGGATATGATGAGAGGGAGTTAGCCATGGAATCAAGACCCTTAACGACCTTTGAAACCCCCCTTGGAAGATTCCAACTCACCAGACTACCCCAAGGAGCCACCAATTCTGTTGCAGTCTACCAGGCCCAGATGATGTGGATCCTCCAGGATGAAATACCAGAGAATGTAGGAATATTTATTGATGATGGTGGAATCAAAGGCCCTGTCTCAGACTATAATCAAGAAAACCTGGAAGAAAACCCTGGCATCAGAAGATTTATCTGGGAGTATGCAATTACTCTGGAAAGAATACTCTTTAGGATAGAAGAAGATGGACTCACCATCTCTGGAAAGAAATTTGCTTGCTGTGTTCCTGCCTTGGATCTTGTTGGTCATGTGGTTTGCAAGGAAGGAAGGAAAATAGCCAAAAAAACAACTCAACAAAGTAGAAACCTGGCCAAAACCTGACAATCCAACTGAAGTCAGGGGGTTTCTTGGAATTTGTGTTTATGTCAGAATGTTTATCCCAGGACTATCAGAACTTGCAGCACCCCTCAGAAAACTCACTCACAAAGGAACAGAATGGAAATGGACTCAGAAATGCCAGGAAGCCTTTGAAAAATTAAAGTAACTCATTGGATATGACATAACCCTCAAGAAGCTGGATTACTCTGAAGAAGCAGGACAAATTAAATTAGCTGTGGATTCTAGTTACATAGCAGCTGGAGCAGTACTTACTCAGGAACATGAAGGCTTGGAAAGACCAGTCCTCTATGAATCAGTAGTTTTCTCTCCAACTGAATCCAAATATTCCCAATCCAAACTAGAACTCTGTGGTGTCACCAAAATCCTCAAGAAACTTCAAACTCAACTTTGGGGACAACATTTTGAGTTACTAGTGGATGCCAAAAGCCTGATAGAAATGATCAACACACCTGACCTCCCAAATGGCCCCATGACTAGATGGGTATCTTTTATCCAACTCTTTTCCTTCACTATGAAACATGTTCCTGGAAAAACTTTCACTATGCCAGATGGATTATCAAGAAGACTCCCAGACCCTGGAGAAATTGGAGAAGACTTTGATGAAGAAGAAAAATGGATCAAACCTCACCCTGGATTTGGAGTCAAGCAGATCAATGCAACCACCTTGGAACCTACAGAGAATGATCAAATTGGAGTTTGGAAGGATTTACAATATTATCTGGAAACTCTCAATAGACCACCTAACTGCACTGCAAAAGACTGGACAACAATCAAGCACAAATCAGTCATGTTCTTTATGTCTGAAGGCCAACTTAAAAGAAGAAACAAACCTTTTCCCCAAGTAGTGGTAACCTCTCCAGAACTTCAAAAATATATTCTAAACTCCCTTCATGAAGAATTAGGCCACAGAGGAATGGATGAAACTTACAGAAGAACCAGGATCAGATTTTGGTGGCCAAACATGGAAAGGTCTGTCAAAAAATGGGTCCAATCTTGCCTTGCCTGTCAAAAAAGAAGCTCAGCCAAACACCTGGAAGCAAAGAAGGCTACTGGAAAATCTACTATCTTTGGAAGAGTCAGCCTGGATACCATTCACATCAAAGCTGGAAAATGGAAATACCTTGTAGTTGCCAGGGATGATCTTTCTGGATTGGTAGAAGCAGTTGGACTAGAACACATCAAAGCCAAGAAAATTGCAGATTGGTTCCTGGAGCACTGGATTCACAGGTATGGTGTACCCCTTACTGTTGTTGTGGATGGTGGCCCAGAATTTGGCCAAGAATTTCAGAAAGCTCTCTCTCAAGCTGGATCAAAATTTAAAGTCACTACCCCCTACTACCCTGAGGCCAATGGAATGATTGAAAGAGGCCACCAACCCCTCAAAGATACTCTAGTCAAGCTGTGTGCAATAGATGGAAAGAAGTGGAGACATTACCTCCCTCTGGTCTTGTTTGCTGACAGAATCTCAACCAAAAGGACAACTGGATACTTCCCATATGAATTACTTTTTGGACAACCTGCTATTTTACCTGTGGACCTGGAACTGGAAAAATATCTTGGAACCAACTGGGAAGATATTAAAACAACAGAAGAATTATTATTAGCAAGGGTACACCAACTGGAAAGAAGAGAGGAAATTTTACAGGAAGCTTACAAGAAATTAAAGGAGTCCAGATTCCAATCTCTGGAAAGTCAGAATCAAAAGAAGAACCTCAGGAAACCTCTTGGAGTTGGCCAACTTGTCCTTGTTTATAAAAAAAGCTTGGTTTCTCAGCATGGGAAGTTGTTTGAAAACAAATGGAATGGCCCATATAGAATTACCAAACAGGAAGAAGGAGGCTCATACAACCTGGAAGAATTGGATGGTACAACTTTAAAAAGGAGATTTGCTGCTTCACATATTAAACCTTTTCCAAGGCCAATGACATACAGGAAAAGTATTTTTTTTAAAAAAAAGGGAGACAATCACATCTCTGCTAATCTTGGTCTGGATCTTCATTATCTATTATTTCCATTCAAAAAAAAAAAAAAAAAAAAAAAAAAAAAAAAAAAAAGAAGTAGAAGTGGGGAGTTAGCTCACTATTAAAATTCTTTTGTTATTTTCTGCTCTAATTCTATGGATAAAATCTCACCCCTGTCTGTATATTCTATTTGTGCCTCCTCTGAACCAGCCAGCACTTCTTCTACCTCCCCCATAATCTTGCTATATAACCATCTTCTTGCTATACAACAACGCTCCCCAGACGGTGCGCTAGGCAACATAGGCTCTTGGTCGAGGACGTTGAAGTATGCATGGAAGCGTTGCTTGATGCAGCGTCAAAGAGTCCGAATGGTTTGCGTTTTGACAATATTGGACATAACTTGGTACAAATCAAAAGCCACAGGTTCGTCTTTGGCGTCAGGGAGAGGCGTGTCAATTTGGATAGGAGATTCAACGGTCCCACTACCTGGGAGGTTGGAAAACGAGCAAACAGACGGCGAACAAAGACCACCAGACAATGTTCCATATATGTATTGTTCAAGGATAGGCTTAGGCGGTGATTTGAGCTTGGGTTCATCAACTGGAAGAGCAGGACTGACGGGCGCAGGAGAGGATAAAGAGGAGACGGTGGCGTATTTGCCATAGCCGCTTATGGCTATCTGGATTCCAGAAATCATTGGAGTCATAGCTACAATCGGACAACATGACTGTGGATAGAATGGGATGAAGATGCTAGTATGTTCAAAGGTCAGGATGAATGAAGCACAATGACAGAAGGATGGCGTACTATCCACTCCTCAGACCCCCACCTCTTATAAACTCAATGGCGCAGAGTCTATTGCTAAGGCTCAGCGATTTAGGACGGTGTTGTCTAACCCAAGACCAAGGCCTAAGCAATCCGGACGTGTCAGAATCCCTTATCTCTAAAACCTAGCCATGGCCGGCTACAACGCGTGACATCAGAAAATCTTGGACCTATTGAACTAAGCAATTTCAGACCCGTCTTGGCTGCATTTTGTCAAACTGGGAGCGGGTTCATTTCCGGACAGTACTACCCTTATCTACAGCAGGGAAAAGCTGCCAAATTACAAGGACGCTTGGCTTCTGTAGCCAATAACAAGAAAAAAATATTCTTGACAGAGTGGGGTGTTCCAAACAATTTAAAGGCAAAGGGGGGGACCGCTACTCAGCACCCCTCGTACTCCCTTACAACAAAAGCAACCTGAGATGTATAATCCTTTCTTTCCTATTTCTATAAGCAACCTCGGCAATGGCACTACTGCAGCCAATCTCACCGCCGTGCTGTCTCAGATAGGGCATATTAAGCACTGCTTTATTCCGGCTCCCCTCTCGGCTTTTAACCTTACTGCCTTGGTGGTCTTCACCACACTCAAAGAATGCAACCACGCGGTCAAGGAACTCAATGGAGCGCTTGCGGACCAACGGAAGCTGGTCGTTCAAAAGCTTTTGCAACTAGGAATAATAAAACTTGATCTTTTGCAACGCGTATCTTAGGAAACCCAGAACTTTACTCTTTTTCTTTTTCTTCTCTGATTTTCACTAAGTAGCTTTATTTTTGATATCTTACAAACCCAGCATAATTCACCCAAGTTGGGGGTGAAGAAGATCACATAAATATAGCTAAAAAAATTCAGAAAACCATTAAACTACTAAAAACATACATAGATAAATAGGAAAATCTATAGACAAGTCACACTAAAAGCACAAAAAACATTAATAAAATTAGTTAAACATTCCCTTATCTCAAAAACAATTTCCTCCCCTCAATTTGTTGAATTTTTCTGCTTTATTTTTTTGCTTCATTTTCTGCTACATATTCCTTTTTTTTTTTCTTCTTCTTTAATTTTTCCTCCCATATATATCCAGTTTGGCTTTTTGTTTGGCTTAGATGATGGGGACATCATCAAAGTTGGGGGTGGATGTGGTAAGCCAATCCTGAATATGGCACCAAAATCAAAGTCTTTTCCCCTCAATATAACCCTCTCTGGAATACTCAAGCATCCACCTCCCTTAAGGATCAAGGCTAGGACAACTCTTACTCATCAACAGGCCCCCCATTCTCTCTTCACCATTTTTCCCCACCTTCTGGATACCCACCTAAACCAACTCAATATTTCTCAAGCACCCAGCTAGGCACAAGTGGAAGAAAGTCACCTATCAGACAGAGCCAGACTATTAGGAAAGACCCTGGATATTCATCATCTTTTTCTCTCTTCCCAATCCAGAATAACAACCCCATCTTGGCATTAGCCACACATGTAATAACCATGGAGATCCCATCTTGGTTAACCCTTGTACCCTTTGGTTTCAGCCCTTCCCTTTTCAGACTCTCATATGATATGTAATCCCTTTCTTCTGATGTTTTATTGTCTCTCCACATTCCAGCCTCATTCTAGAACTTTCCATCCCCATAGCATTTTTCAGCCTCGGCCCCTTGATTGATAATTTTCACTGTTTCATCTTTTCTTCCAACCACAACTCAGTCCCATAATATTTTGTATATAGTCTGCCCTCTTTGGCCCTACCTTTTGTTCCCCATCAGATCCTGCCCCAGAAATCCAGATAACTGGTCACCATTCACTAGCCTAGCTTATGCCATTAAATCAGAGTGGACAAGCTTGATAAGTCTATGCCAAATATATCAGGTTGGACAGACTTTACATTACCTTTACCTTGCTATTAGATTAGTAGAAAGTAAACCCTTAGACATACCTCAAGAATCTCCATAGCCACACCTTTCCTTAAGAGTCCATACTCTTATATTCTTTTTCTTGTTCCCCTGAGAGGCAGCCCTTCAAGCACCAAATCCCTCTCAAGCTCTATTCTTCCCTCAGAGTAGTTCCACAGCGGGTTAGTAAGAGTAAAGACAGTTGAAAAATGTATAAAAATATGTACAAATTGAGATTCTATAGAGCAGGGAAGAGCCTGTTAAGCTATAGTATTTATTGGTTATCTTTAATCCAAATTGGCAGGCGTTCCTCAGAGCTGGAGGGTATTTTGGATCACTGATAACTGTTGAAAGGTGCTCTGTGATTTGGTCAATGTAACGATGTTAGATAGGCAAGACGATCCTGCAGTAGATACTTTGAGTGTTAACTCCTGGAAAATTCACAGGACGTGGACCAAATTGTGTGCTAAGTGAAAATTGCTCTGATCCAAGTAATATTTGCGCTTGATACCATGTTGCTTGAGACACTGCCACTCAAGACTAAAAAATTTGATATAATCAATTGAATGAAGCCTTTGTAATTTACCACCAAATCAGAAGGAGGACTTACATGGCGGGCTTGCACCAAATAATGCTCTGGAGTTGAGAGAATGTTGAATTCCATTGAGTCCGTACATCCCTTTCAACGCTATGTGGAGTCTCACACTTCTTCTCCTGACAAATCTCCACAAACTCGGCCTTTGAATTTGGTGAGTACTGTAACTTCTTTGCAATTGCCCAAAACTGTTGCAAAAACATAGCAAGTTGGATTCAAGTAGTTTAAGAAAGATGTTGAGAAATGAATTACTGAACTTTGCCAGGGTTAATTTGCAAGTATCAGTTGTATAGATATCAATGTCATCTTCTTCACTAGCTTTTTCAATTTCGGCCTCACTGAGTGAATTGTCATCTTCTGATCCGCCAAGGGATTCCTTCTTGGTATCTTCACCTGGTATATTGCTCGAATCATCCCTTTGGCCCCGGGAAAGACTAGAGTAGCATCCCAGGAAATTGAGTGGATATTAGATTGACAGTAGGAGGAACAAAAGTCAGACTTACACTTTCATTTGCTGTGCAGCGTCATCCTCTCCATTTTGTGACTCATCCGAGTCAGAATCAGCATCACTATGGTTTGAATCTCTGTTTTGCTTCTTATTTCCAAATGGTTGGAGGATCACCTGGACTATTAAGTTAAGGATATGCCCAAAACAGCGTATCCATTCTGGCTCACCCCTAAAACAAGGCCACTGCAGCTTCTTGAGCTCCTTCACCATTACTTCGTTGTTTTTGAGATTGTCTCTCACAAGACCACATATCTAAATATCATACCTGTTGAATTATCAGCTGTCAATCCGCCATTCTTGGTCCGGTGCAACTCGCAGCAAGCAAGATTGAGGTTAGGTTAGGCTTCAGAAACCTAATCTAACTGATCCCGGTCCCTTTAGCGCCTGGCATCTGGTTTCCATTTTCATCATCGATCTCTCTCATCCTTCCTCCCTTGGAACTCTCCTCGAAATCCATCGATCAATCACCAACTCACCTCAACATCAGTCAGCCCACTCAGTCCGACTCTTTCTTTGACTAACTCGAAGAACTCACTTGGACAGCTGATCAGGCTTCCAACTTGGTGAGAAATGCCTTGCATTTCCAGATCAATCTTCATCTTGGCATCACTCCCTCCTTCCCCAATCTTCATCACTAACTCTCTTTTTTTCCGTTCAGCTTTCCAGCCTCTTTGACCATTGTCTATCTTCTCCGATTTCCTTATTATCTTTTATCACCTATTAAATAGGGTTTGTTATTTTTTTGTCTTTCAATCACTCATGTTCTTTGTCAACTAATCTTTCTCAATCATATCTCAGTTCTTGGCCGCTCTTATAATCTCCAGATCATATTCTATTCTGTCCATCTTTCTAATTAGCACAGTTACATTCGGGTTGGTTTATTCTTTTTTCTTATTGATCTTATCTTGTTCTGTCTCAATGTTCTTACCGTGTTTTTTTGTCAGTTCTGGTTTTGGTTCTTTGAAATCTAGTCTAAGCTTCTTTAATACCGTCTTGTCAGCATCAAAGAAAGCAAGCAATAAAATCACGGCAAAAACTCAAGAAAACTTCACACCTTGTCCCAAATTCCAAATTTATCTGCAATTAAAGCAACTGTCTTGGCCAAGTACTCACCAGTGTGGCTATGAGACAGCCAAAAAAAGTCCAGAGGCATACAACAGGAAAAAAAAATAGTCACTTGATGACAAGTGACATCATGCCAGCTCCAGCGGGCTACCCACCATCTACCCACCATCTACCCATCATCTACCCACCATCTACCCACCATCTAACCAGTTTACGAATTTCCACAGGAGATCCTCAGTTTTTGCTGGGCACCACTGATCCCCATTTCTGGTCAGCTGATACTCAGCTTTAGCTCCCAGCTTATGCTCAGCTTTGGTGCCCAGCTCATGCTCAGCTTTGTTGCCCAGATCAGAACCAGTCCTGGCCCAGCTTATTTTCAGCTTTATTCCAGTCATGGCTCAGCTTAGACTCAGATTAGGACTATCATTGGCCCTGCCAATGCTCAGCTTTGGACCAGTATTGGCTCAGCTGATTTTCAGCTTTGGATAAATCTTGGCCCAGCCAATGCTCAGATTCTGAGTCTGACCACTCCTGTAACAGCTTATGCTCATCTGTGGACCAGCCTCGGCTCAGCTGATGCTCAGCTGTGGACCAACCTTGGCCAAGACAATGCTCAGCTGTGGACCAACCTTGGCTCAGCTGATGCTCAGCTGTGGAACAGCCTTGGCTCAGGTGATATTAATCTTTTGAATAGTCTCAAAGAATCTGATACTCAGCTTTGGAACAGCCTTGGCTCAGCCAATGCTCAGCTTTGTACCAGCATTGGCTCTGACAATGCTCAGCTTTTGAAAAATTTTGGCCCAGCTGGTGTTAATCTTTGGAACATTATTGTCCTAGCTGATCCTAAGCTCTGCACAAGCCTTTTCCAAAATGATGCTCAGCTTTGGACCATTGTTGGCTAAGCTGATGCTCAGATTTGGAAGATTCTTGGTCCAGCTGACAATTGGATTTGTTTCAGGCTTGGAATATCCAATGCTCAGCTGTGGCCCAGGCTCAACCAATGCTCAGCTTTGGCCCAGGCTCAGTCAATGCCTACTGCTCAGCTTATGATGAGCATCAGCTGTTCCTGGGAAAAAATTAGGATCAGCTGACTGTGCCACATTGAGTGCTCTGGTGCAGTCCTGCAAGCTCTACAAGTGCTGGTGGAGCAGACTTGGAGCAGTGCTGGAGTAGCTCTGGAGCAGAAACCAAAGCTGCATCATGTCACTTGCCATCAAGCGACTATTTTTTTTTCCTGGTGATAGCCTCTAATTTCATATCACCAGCGCTGCCTTCTACTAATTGGTAGATCACCGTGCCCAGGATATCAAATCCATTTGGTGATTACCACGCTTCAACTACAAGATATAAGGCTCCTTTGTGACCCTACAGATCATTTTATAACAATTGAGAATAAGTGATTGCACAAATTTCCTGTGATAGAACAATTGGGTAAACTCATGTTCAAAGAAGTACAGTAATTGTGTTGTATTGCCGAGTAAAGCAAGTGGATATCCTCCAAAGCATCATGTGGTTTTGGTAGATGTTTTATGACCATTGGATGGAGGATTGCTTTGTGGCTAGCATTCACAAGTGCCAAAAACGGTCTAGCGGATTCGGCACACCTAATTGCACATAGTTGGGGAACCTGGGATTTTAAATGGTCACTTTTATGATCTCAAAAAAGAAACTGTGAGCTTACCTCCTTTGGAATGATTTCCCCGGTGCCTTTAATTCCTAAAGCCGCCAACAAATTCATGGATTTAGTTTCCTGGTGTTTGCGTAGGCAGATCAATGTGTGTTTGTTCAGATTGCTGCAAGAAGAGTCAAGGTTGGATGATTGATCTTGATTCCGCATCTGAAGCTCAAATTCAGTTAGTTAAGGATGAAACAAGCTGAGATGGATATGAACAGCTTACAGCTTGCAAGGATAGGCAATCATACATTGGCCATGCTTGTCCAATTGATTGGGAAGCTTGGGGATGTCATACTGAGCATAGCTTGGGCTAGTGGACTTTGAAAAAATATGTTTAGCTCGTCCTACATGTAAAGGATCATTGTTCAGAATGGGTTAGGATATAATCTAAATTATTGACTGCACTCACGTAACTCGTCCTCGTCAGTGATTATTTGACTTTCAACAGATGGCCGCTGGGTGCTGGATGGAGCTTTGGTAATGTCTTCTTTGTTAGAAACTTGACTTAGATTTCCTTTGTCTGTCAGATTATTGGTCAGATTATCTTGAGGTGAAGATGCACGAGATGATGGGGTTTTGTGTCTTTTGCGGGTTGAAGCCATGGTTATTGGTGATTAGTCAAGCAGCATGGGTGGGCCAAGCAAAAGCGGTTTGTGGACTAGTTCTGGAAATCTGGTCCTGCTTTGGTGACATTTTCATGTCTGTAAAATGTCACAGGCTACCCAGCTGCGGGACCATCATAGGCAATGGGTGGTACTTGTGGGAGGTACCCAGTTACCTCCCTGCTTTTTGGCCAAAACCATGTACCTAGTACCGCACCCCGCACCTCCCTGCGGGTGCGCCGCGGGTGTGTGCGGTACCCCCCAAGGGTACCAATTGACATTCTTTAAATCCTTGAAAACCTCCGCGGGAAACCGGACCAGATAGGTGGAGGCAGACGGCATTTTGTACAACAAAAGACGGATAGTCATACCTGCGGACAGAGATATTGAAGAGTGAGTGGGTACGTAAGTGTTTTGGGTGATGGGTGAGTATAAAACTTGATGAGTAATAAACTGAGGAACTACAAATGGGGGGGGGGGGGGGAGAGCTCCTTATATAGACAGATGTGGGGGATTTTGGCTCCAAAGCAGCCCCTGATTGAGGTATTTTAGATGGCCTGGGCTGTACAACATGAGGGAGTTAAGAGGGAGTGGCTGTGTACAATTTATGCAAGGGGTGCATACATGAGGAGGGGCTGTGCCAGATGATGTCATAATTTATGCAAGGGGTGCATAAGCTGTGCAGGGAATGATCAGGTGATGTAATAAGACCAAACAAAGTGGAGTTAGAAGGAACTAGAATGTGGGGAACCATTAAGTTGAAGGGGCAATGCCACATGATGTCATATACATAACAAACAAATCCAAACCAATATATGTAGTGGGGATAGAATGGTGCGGGGAAATGTGACTTGAGGCGCCTGACAGGTGGTTGACTGGGTGCTACAGGTTGTCCAAAGGGCCTAACTTCCAGTGAGCCTTCCAGTGGGTAATAGGGGTTAATTTAGCCGTGGAGTCCATTTATAGTGTCCAATGAATGGTATCAGGAGGCCTTCTGTATGTACATGAGAAAAACTTTTGATTTTTCATATTTTTGCGTACCACAACGGACATCAGCTATGATCTCATCAGAGACCTTTCTGAATCCCACTCCTACAACAGCATACTGACTGCAGTTGACTGCCTGACAAAGATAGTGCACTTTATCCCCTGCAGGAAGTCCATGAATGCGGAGCAGTTAGAAGACCTGATGGCAGAGCACGTTTGGAAACTCCACAGCACTCCAAAGACTATTGTCTCTGACTAAGGGAGCATCTTTGTGTCCCAAATCACCCGCAACTCGGACAACCAACTTGGCATCCGCCTCCAACCATCTACAGTGTACCACCCAAGGACAGGTGGACAGTTGTAAATCGCAAAAAAAGCAGTGGAGCAATACCTCTGCCACGTTGTGAGCTACCAACAGGATGATTAGGCTCCGCTACCGGCTGCGGTGGAGTTTGCGTACAACAACAACAACCACACGTTGATAGGGGTGTCCACATTCAAGGCAAATTACGGATTCAACCCATTGTACAGCAGAGCAGTGCATACCAGCAGTGGCGGAGCGACACCGCCAGCTTGCGGAGATACAGGAAGAGAGCACTGTCTGGAGGCGGCGCAAGAGGCCATGAAAATCTGGTTCAACAGCGGAGTGCAGAAAACACTGGAATGGAATAGCGGAGACAAGGTTTGGCTAGATGAAGGCAATATCTCAACAACCGTCCCCAGCCCCAAATTGGAACACTGCTGGCTTGGTCCATTTCCAATGGCTAGCAGAATTTCAAACTGCACTTACAAACAGACCCTTCTGCTCTCCATGCAAGGAGTCCATCCAGTTTTCCACGTGTCAGTACTCCGCAAACACAAGCCCAACAAAAATTACCCACCAACAGCAGCGGACCCCAGAACTGGTAACAGTCAACGGCAGAGACAAGTGGGAGGTTAAAGGCATACTGGACAGCCAGCGGAGAGGGCGGACAACTCAATACCTTGTCAGCTGGCGCAGATTTGGACCGGCGGAGAATTTGTGGCAACCGGAGGCAAACCTGAAGAACAGCAGAGACATATTGGCGGAGTTCAACTCAAAATTTCCGGAGGCGGCAGCCAGGAATTGGAGGACGTGGAGAAGAAAGTGAGAGGGCAAGTTTTTGCCACTGGTTTTTTAATGCTGCCAAGGGACAGAATGCAGAGCCAAAAGAGGAGGAATTTATTTCATTTAATTTTTCATTAATCAACCAGAAAAGGGGGCGGCTTGGGTATCAAAGGTAGGATAATGTTATGAGCCATAGTACGGGCTCTGCAGCGCAGACTCACATGTACATAGACTACACGTACATGTCACGGACCATACTCAAGGTTTAAGAGGCTGGAGATTCAAGCCTCTTCCTCATCCTGCAATCTACCATATTGGATCCAGAACCCCCAGATGTCATCTTCCTCTCCATAGAACAGACCATAACAGTGTGGCAACAAAAATCCTTGAGTTATTCACAATAGGTTGATCAATAATAGACAGCAATTCAATGACGCCCAACTGATATTATTCCAAGCAGTTAAGGGGGCTATTAACAATAAGAAAAGCAATTGTTCTATCTTGACGGACCAGGAGGCACGGGTAAAACCTTTCTCTTGAACACTATCATAGATATGGCGCACCTCAATAATCAACGGACTATTGTTGTTGCAGCGCTACTCCTCAAGAACGGACAAACTGCCCACTCGGCATTCAAGATCCTGATCGATGTACTGGAACGCCTCAAATTTCCAATTGAACCTGACACAATGTTGGGGGAGCAAATTATCAACACTCAGATTATCATATGGGACAAAATTGTGACTATCCACAAAAATGCTGTCAAAGCCGTTAGCAAAACCCTGAAACAATTATGCAATTCTGACCTTGAATTTGGGGGAAAGCTTGTGATTTTTGCTGGTGGCTTCTGGGAAATCTTACCAGTAGTCAAGTATAATGAGTTCCCGCCGTCATATCAATCAACAATAAAGTCTTCCAGCATCTGGTTGCATGTAGATGGATTCTCTCTGACTAAGAACATGCGCCTGGCGTCCACGGTTCATGGGCCACATAAGGATAAAAATGTTGCCTTCAGAAAATATTTGCTTGCCTTAGGTGAAGGTTGAGATCAAGCTAACAATTTCAGCGTTGTGGATTTGAGTTGCATTAATGTTATGTCAATCAATAACAAACAAGAGATGCGGTCCAACTTGATTGACTTTGTCTACAAAGACATTCGGACCATTCACAAGGAAGGACTCAATTGTTGTGTATCATATTTCAGTGAACAATGTGTCTTGTCACCATTAAACTGCAACGTGAAATTATTAAACAATGAAATTCTGGCAAAGCTCCCAGGGCTGTTGGTAATTGTCAAGTCGCTGGACACACCCAATCCTGACGCCTTTGGCCAAAATTTTGATTTCAGGTTTTCTGGACCACGTCCTCGAAATAAAAGTTGGCATGCCTCTTGTTGTGATAAGGAACATGGCAATTGAGAAGGGAGTCTGCAATGGCTCAAGGATTGTTGTCCATGATGTAGCTGGAGGATACATCATCAAAAGTCTGATTTCTGGTCCTTTTGCCGGGAATACAGTTACATTACCTTGATTAAAGCTTCAGAATAAAGGAGATGTGAAGTCTGGACTTTCATTCTTCCGACACCAATTCCCTGTTGCGCTCGCATACACAATTTCAATAAACAAGAGCCAAGAACAAACCCTAAGACGTGTTGGTGTGTTCCTTGAAACAGACGTATTCTCTCATGGTCAACTGTATGTGTCAGTATCACAGGTGTTGGATGTTGACGTTGCGCCAAATAATTTTTCAGTCAGGTTTTGATGAAGTTAGTCTGCAAGAAAAGAGAGAACGCGGGGGATGATTGGTGCTATAAAACTGGATTAAACTCTACACAAGGTGGATTTCAATGAATCATGTACAATTGTCAGGGCATTGGATATTTTAAGTGTGCCTTGAGGTTGGGTGCAATCATAGAAATAATTTCAAGTTAGAATTGGGGGTCCACCCGCTGTCACAAGACTTGTTGTTGTGGCGGATCTCATCACAAAATGGAGTGACTTGACCCTTATGAGATTGGACATCAACACTTGCCAAGCCCATAACTTTCAATTGGTTAGTCATCTTGGGGTTATCTCAACTCAAGAGGACTGTGGTAGGAGGCCCAGGCGCAAGGAGGTTTTGATTCTTAAACAATGAGCTCTACATTACATCTTGTTGAGTTGAGATATTTCTCAGCGTGATGTATTGTGAAATATGTTATACGATGTATTTTAGTAGCTAATTGGACTTGAGGGATTGAAGGTATAAAGGCAGACAACCAGGTTCATTATTATTGAGGTGCAACATGGATAGTAAGAAATATTGGATGAATACTGGGGCACAACAGGAAGTTTAGGCTATTGCATCAGAGCGTCTTGATTACACCTGTGAATTAACATTGTCGGGTTTTGAGCACGTTTTAACTTGCCAAACCACAATTGCTTGATCACAAGGATTTGTTGCCTCTTGATAGGTCTCTCCATGGCTGTGTAAGATGAAATTGTAGTATACAAACTTTGACACGGGTACGGTTGTTGTCAATCCATCATAGGAAGAGTTGTGTTGAACAATGGTCAAGTCGGACAGTGATGAGTGTTGTGGTTAATCTTGTATTTTGGGTTGACAATGAACTTTAGTCGGATTCAATTGCGCTCAAGACGCGGCCTGATACAACCTGAGGGAGACTAAGGTTAATGGCTATGCATTCATGTTACACAAGGTTAAAAATATGACTCACTTTAACCAAACACCGTCCAGTGCCAAGATGGACACCTACTAGGAGTCCGGAAACCCATGCTTGGCAGCCTAATAAATTTGAATTTAACCCAATAATTGTGTATAGGGCGGGGGAGATAACAAAGTTCACAATAATCAGGTGAAATTGGAGCTATTATTGTGTTTAGTTTCTGTTGTACTGGCATTAAATAGTGATTGGATCTACTTGGTGTGTTAATGTAATTGAATATTGCGGTCCAAGACCACGGTTGTCACCAGAAGTCATAGATAGTTCAATGATGGTGCCGACGGCATTAACAATGAGATGTTGAGATCCTGACTCAGGTGTTATATTGTGCATTTTGGAAAGGATTGCTGATGTGAAGATGAGTTCAAGTGCGCATTGCAACTAAATTCAGATATTGAGCCTTTCATCAAATATGTGTGGCCAGGTGCTATGTTGGTCCCACTGAAAACAGTTGCGCTTAGGTTGATGGGAAAGAAAGGCATTGCACCAAGCAACCCTGACCTGAGAGAGGCCCAAAGGAGGTTATTCTCATCAATATCTTGGTCATCAACATGTTCTGAAACCAGTTCAATATAATTAGTACCAACAAGGCAAGATGGAGGAAACTTAGGTCATCCTCAACAAAAACTTTGCCTTGGAAGTTGAGTCAGTCCATCATGCTGAGTGAGTGTTTTGTCAATTTGAGGGCGCTGTTGATTTTGTTGTGGATGGGGACGGCTAGGGTTTGATAATATGCAGAGATCAATATGGATGGGAATGTCAAGATCTTGATGCATGTGGTTGGGAAATCAAGGCCAGATAGTTGACTTTCAAGGGTCAATTGATGTAACACCATTTTGCCGTCCTTGATGACTGGTTGAATTATTTGGGGGTGTTGTGATGGCAATAATTCAGCTCAAACTGGATGGAAGACAAATTGTGGTTGATAACCAAGGTGGCAGGGACAGGTTTAGGTGTTAATCTTACCTGCAATGTGGTACGCCTGGGTTCGTTGGCGCATGTTGTGCGAATGCAATTGTTGGAGTTGTGGTTTAGCAGATTTGTGTTGAGACAGACAATTAGATTAACCAAATGTTGAGCGTGGTGTGGTGGTGGCTATAACTGAAGCGTCCGGCGGCCGCTGGGTTGTGGGGTGGTCTGATAGCGCAAGTTGGTTGTTGTGCCTGGGGGGTGACATGAGGTTTTTCATGAGACTTGACCGGTCAAAACGGAAAATCGGCTTGTCATCAGGTAACTCACCTGCTTGTTGTTAAGGTCTGGGTCTGGGGGAGAAGGATTGGAACCGGGCTCTCTAGCTAAGTAAGTTGATTGCTAGATGAGGAAAGCCTAATGATCTTCCCACCAGCTCTCCCTAAGCCTGGAGAGCTGTGACATGTATCTACAAGTGTGTGACATGTCCTTGGAGTAGGCCATGGCGCGCGCTGGAGCGGCTCATAACACTACTCCCCCCTTAACGCCCAAGCCCCCGGCTCTGCGCTCTCTCCACGGGTGGCATTAAAAAACCCTTTGGGTAAAAAAGCCAACCCTTGTCATCACCAAAACCTCCTTTGCCGTTTGTGCCTCCACGCCGCGTCCAGAAATTTTTTGTTGAATTTGTCCTTCAGTTCTTGACAATGCTTGAGGTTGTCCGCTGGTTCCCACAAATTTTCCTCCGCGCCGTATCCGTTCCATGCCACGAGATACTCCATCTTCCTTTTTTGTTGCCTGCAGTCCAAGATTTCCCCCACTTCCCACTCAATTTCTCCTTCTACCTCCACCGGTCCCGGGGTTGCCGCTATCCTTCCCGCTATTGTATCCATTGCGTGCTTTCTAAGGACAGACACGTGAAATACAAGATGCACCCCTTTCATAGAAAGGGGCAGTGTCAGCTTATATACGTAATTTGAGATTTTAGCTAGTATGGGGAAAGGTCCTAGCCATCTGTGTCCTAATTTTGGGCACGGTCGGGTTGTTGCAATGTTCTTGCTATCCAACCACACCATATTGCCGACGTCCCAATTCGGGGTATTCCTCACTCCACGGTTAAACTGGGTCTTCATTGATGATTGCGCCAGTTCCAGTTCTGCTGCCAGCTCCTCCTGTACGCGGGCTATTTGCTGGATGCGCGCCTCTACCGACAGAAGGCAGTGATTGCTAGACGGGAACCCTCCAAATGCCGGTTCAAAGCCGTAGTTGGCCTTGAACGGGGACATGCCAGTGGACATGTGGTGGCTGTTGTTGTGGGAGAACTCCGCCATTGGTAACAAAGGTTCCCAGTCGTCTTGATGGTACCCCAGTGTCTTGGCCCACCAGGCTTGGTGTCGAGTTAGAGATTTTGTAGTCATAGAACTCTCTAAATTTTGGTGGTCCGTGTACACGATTGCTGTGAGTCGATTTGGGTTTCCCTCCAAATATTGCCGCCATTCCTTGAACGCTGCCACAATGGCCAAGAGCTCCTTGTCGAATATTTCGTAGTTGCGTTCTGCCTGTATGAGGGAACACAAGAGATACACCACCAGATGAAGTGCCTGATCCTTTGTGCATATTTGAGATAGCACTGCTCCTTACGCAAAGTCCAAACAATCGCACTCCAGCACAAAGGCTAGGTACGGGTCGGCTATCTTGAGTACTGGTGCCGTTGTAAAGGACGTCTTCAGGGATTCAAAGGCCTCTTGGCATCTGGCGTTCCACAGGAATTTTGAATTGCCCTTGGTGAGGTCGTGCAGAGGCCGTGTTGTCTTGGAGAAATGGTGTATGAACCTGCAATAGAAATTTGCAAAACCAATGAAACGTTGTAGCTCCGTTACATTGTGCGGGGCGGGCCAATCCGTGACGGCCGTAACTTTAGCAGAGTCCATCCGGACTCTATTGCACGAAATCAACAGGCCCAAGTATTCCACCTTGCTCCTCAAGAACTCACACTTCTCTGGCTTTAGCCATAGCTGGTGTTTGCGGAGGATGTTGAGGATACTACTGATGGCCTCTTTGTGGTCGGACCCCTCCTTGGTTGAGATCATGATGTCGTCCAAATAGGCGGCTGCGTTCTTCCTGATGCGTCCAAGCAGAATATCCTGCATGAAATACTGAAAGAACCCCAGTGCTCCCGTTGGTTCAAAGGGCATTGTAAGCGGGGCGAACTGGCCTGCTTTACAGGTGAACACCAATTTTTCCTCATCCCCCTTGGCAACTCTCAGGTTTCCATATGCGTTCCTGAGGTCCAGCTTGGTGAATAAATTTGCGTTGAGTAGAGAGTCCACCAGATCCATAGTTAGAGGTAATGGATACTTATTTTTTACGGTGACCGCGTTGAGCTTGCAGTAGTCAAAGTAAGGCCGCAGTTTCCCGTCCTTCTTTCCTGTAAAGAGCACCGGGGCGGCCCAAGGCAATGTCGTCTGCCTGATGGTGCCGTACTCCAACCCCTCTCTGATGAGGGTGTCTAGGGCTTTGGTCTCTGCCGGTGACAAGGGGATGATGCGGCTTGCTTGGGGGGTAGCGCCTGGAACCAACTCTACCCAGAAATTGTATTGTCTCCACGGCGGCAATTTTTGGGCCCTGGATTTGCAAAACATGTCCAGAAATTGGTGGTAGTGGGCCGAGACTAGGTCTTCAGTGGTCTTTGCGGGTCCGTCCCTCTGGGCCACCTGGGCCGCTAGCCGAGCAGATGTACTCCATGACGCCTTTGCCGTTGCCACGGTGGCGGATTTCTTGGCCTCCTGTATTTGTTCTACAGGACCTATCCGCATGCCAGTGGCTCTTAAAGGGCACGGTGGGTAGGGGGGGCTGTGGGACTCACATTGCGGGGGTGTTATCGCACATAACGTGCGCACCCCCTTGTCAAATTGCCTTGCTGGCCTCACGGGCTCCTCCCTGTCTGTCGAGGCTGGTTGCGGCAATGACAAAACTGCTGGTGCGGTCGCGGGAGGGTCCTGGGAACTGGTTCCTGGTGTTGTCAAGGATGCCTGCGGGACCTGTTCTAAGAGAGATACCCGCTTGCCAGATGCTCCTATTGCTGTCTTAGTGGGTAATGAAGGGGTGGGGGACTCACATCACAGGGGTTTTATTGCACAAAAAGTGTGCACCCCCTCGTCACATTGCCTCACGGGCTCCTCCCTGTCTATCAAGGCTGTTTTTTGCAAAGACAAAGCTACCAACGCAGCTGCGATGGGTCCTTGGTTTGGTGCAGTCGCAGGAGGATCCTGGGAATGGGTTCCTGGTGTAGTCAAGAGTGTCTGCGGGACCTGTTTTAAGAGAGGTACCCACTTTCCAGATGCTCCTATCTCTGTTGAAGTGGGGAATGAAGGGGTGGGGGACTCACATCGCAGGGGTGTTATTGCACATAAAGTGCGCACCCCCTCATCACATTGCCTCGCTGGCCTCACGGGCTCCTCCCTGTCTGTCAAGGCTGTTTTCGGCAAGGACAAAGCTACAGACGCAGCTGCAATGGGTCCTGGGATGGTGGCGGTCTTGTCTCCACTGGTTCTGATCCGGCGTTGACACCATTCAATCAAGTGCCCAAATCGGCCAATCCACGGCATCCCCAGGATGTTGTCATAAGAGTCCTTTAGTCTGGTCACGATAAAAGTGGTCGGGTGGTCATTGCCTATGAGGCGCAGTCGGATCTCACGGGAAGTGCGGCTCTTCAAGCCATCAAACCCGGATATAGTTCTCTCGGACAAATTGGGCGTGCACTGCAGGCCTACCCTGTTGACAAATCTGTTGCTCATGACGTTGTGGGTCGCCCCCAAGTTGATGAGAAAGGTAGCGGGGAAGGTTGTGGCTAAATGAGAGAGTATAGGCTGTATTTCAATGTGGATGAAAACACGGGGGTCGGTAGTATGCGGATAACTAAAACTACTGGCCCCAATTTCAGCTAGTACAAACTCATTACTGCTCAGGTGCGGCACAACTGTCACTCCTGAGCGGCGCCATTTTTTGACTGATTGGCGCGTCCTGCCTCTCCCCCTGTCCCCGCCTCCGCCGTGAGTTGTCGTACCTGCTCCTCCAACTCCAATATTCGAATTGCCGCCTTCACCTTTCCCTTTGGTGGTTTGGTTGGACATTCACGTGCCAGGTGGCCTTGCTCCCCGCAGCGGAAACAGAGGCCTGCTTTCATCATCCTGCTCTTCTCCCTGGCCAACAGTTGTCCGCGCATTGCCAACAAGTCCATAGCGTTAGGGTCAGATGGGGTTGCCGCGGGGGTTGAGTTGCCGTTGAAGCCGTTGATCTCGTTGTTGATCTGCAGCGCCATGTTGGCCACGTCGGCCAACGTTGCAAACTGGGTAGGTGAGATCACCAAAGCCAGTCGGACCTCTCTCTTGAGTCCTTGACCATACTGGCTGATTAGCGTGGGCGCCTCCCAGCCCGTGTCGTGGGCGCAAAGCGTGAAATGGTGAGTGTAGTCAGCTACCAATTGGGTCTGGTGTAGAAGGCAAAGGGCTTTCTTGGTGTTGGCCTTCTTCTCCGTATCATAAAACATGGCCTCAACTTGTCGCGCCGCTTTGCCTGTCGTTGCAACTCCTGTTCCTCGTTTACTACCGCCATGAGGTCTGCCAATTGCTGTTGTAGTGCGGCGGGGTCCATCTTGGTTTCCTACACTACAAACATGGATGAATTTGGGAAGGCATATATTGATCAATATGGCATATATTGATCAAATTATATTGATCTTTTTTTTTTTTTCAAAATTTCTCTTTAATTTTTTTCCTTCCTGAAACATCATAACCCTTATATCATCCCTCTTCCTCTTGATTTCCCCCTGTCTTAGTTTTTGACCATAGTAAAAGCTTCATTTTGTTGCCAGATCAAATGAGTCATTTTTACATACTCATATGAATTATTCCTGAGAAAAAATAGTCTGTTAAGTCAGGCAGGGAGGGGGAGGGGTGAGGAGGAATGGGGAGGCATGAATTATTGTCTCTTGAAACTTGCAGAAGTGTTGAAATCTACTTTCCAAAAAAAAAAAAAAAAAAACCAATCAGTCTCAATTTATCATGCTACATCAATTTTGTTCAAATTTAATGGCTTGTATATATCACTCATCATATCCAATATCCTAAATTTCTACTAGACCTGAGATTGATTTAACATTTGTACCAAATTTGAGTAAGGTGTCTTTTGCTTCTGTTGTTCAATCAAAGACTAATGGGAGGTGTTTCCCCAATATATTCAATGGGTCAACTGATGTTATCTCAGAATCTGAGGTTCAACATTTTTGAATGTAAAGATATTGATTGAGTCTGGTTGGCTTGAAACTATCCCCTAAAATTATCAGGCAGTGTTTTTTGTGCTTCTGCCATTGTGTCTCAACCAGGGGTAAGATTTATTTCATGATATTGGTACCATGAGGTCCTTGAAGATCAGCAATATCTGAACAATAAGTTGAGAAATGTTTGGTCTATGGAAGTCCCAAAATGTTGCAGTTACAGTCTGATCAGTGTGAAATATTGCCTGATTGGTTGGTTTTGTTGTTTTTGTACAACTATATCTCAACTTGCAATGGGGATGAATTCATGATATTGGTACCATAATGATGGGAAAATTTGAAAGATTAATTTAGGAAGGCTTTTTTACAATGAAAATCTCCCAATGTAGCAGCCCCATTTAATCAGTCAGGAACTATTGCCTCTTTTTTTGTGTTTCTGCCATTATATCTCAACTAGGAATGTTGATTATTCCATGATATTGGTACCAGAATGTTCATCCATTTGCAAAGAGTATTTTGGTGTAGCTTTCATGGATTAAAATCCCAAAAACGAGCGGCTAATTTCTGATTAGTTTCAAAATATTGCTTAATTGGGTGTTTTTTTGGTGTTTCTGCCACTGTATCTGAACCAGGGCTAACATTTATTTCATGATATTGATACTATTATAATAAGAGATTTTGAGAGAGTAATTTGGGTCAGCTCTTGACCATGAAAATCCCAAAATGTGGCAGCTAAAGTCTCATGAGTCTCAAAATATCACCAAATTGGGCTTTTCTTTCTGTTTCTGCCACTATATCTAAACCTGGAATGGTGATTATTTCATGATATTGAGACCAGAATATTCCTCCATCTCCAAAAATTATTTTGGCATAGCTTTCATGTATGGGAATTGCCCAAAAAGAGCTGCTAAAGTCTGATTAGTCTCAAAATATTGCCTAATTGGGTATTTTTTGGTGTTTCTGCCACTGTATCTCAACCTGCAATGCAAACGATTTCATGATATTTCTACCATTATGATGAGACATGTGAAGAGGTTACTTTGGGTCAGCTCTTGACCATGAAAAACTCAAAATGTGGCAGCTAAATTCTCATGAGTCTCAAAGTATCACCAAATTGGGCTGTTCTTTCTGTTTCTGCCACCATATCTCAACCAGGAATGGTGATTAATTCATGATATGGGTACCAGAATATTCATCCATTTCCAAAGATGATTTTGGTATAGCTTTTATGTATGGAAATGCCCCAAAGGAGCTGCTATAGTCTGATTAGTCTCAAAATATTGCCTAATTGGGTATTTTTTGGTGTTTCTGCCACTGTATCTGCACTGGGGCTAACATTTATTTCGTGATATTGATACCATTATAATAACTAGAGGCCAAGGCGGCTTCTCCGCTGCACACACAAGTTTCAGCCCTGCACCCCCTTCCCACTCCTATTCAGCTAGTGTGAGGCATTCAGCTTCTGCTGGAGCCAGTATGTAACTGCTAATCAGAACAGATCAAGTATTTGATTGAACAGCAGAATGGACCTCCTGTAGTATAGATGCTACCCCAAGCAGTAAGGAATATGGCATGTAAAAACCATCCTTTCATTTCAAGGAAGGCAAGCAAATCTCATCTCTGAGGTTTGAAGCGAGTGCCACAAAGAAGGGAAAGTTTCACAATATTGGAGTGAAGATTGCATAGTGAGAGCAGGAAGGAGGAGAAATAGATGATAGTCCAACCAGGATGGTAAAAAAAAACTCTTGAAATTCTATGTGCTTGATCACACACACCATTAGGGGCTACCATGTAAAACCCAATTCAACACTTGAAAGGGAATACACCCAGGAAGTGTTTTTGTTGAAAGAAACCTTGTAGTCTTTGAGAATTTCTGATAATAAATGGTGGCAATTAGGGGCACCACACAGTTACTCAATGATGGTCTTTCAGGGGATTTGTGCAGCAGAATCCATCACTGCAATTCATGGCACAAGGAAAGAATTATATTTTTCAAACTGAAGAGATTTCCCTACTCCAGGCAACTTGATAAAAAACTGGTAGTGTAATGCTGACCAGAAGAGGGTCCCTACAGGGCCATCTGACTCTCACCCATCCAATTACCAGAGGGCCTTAATTAAGTTGAGTAAAACTTGCTTGTGAATCAACCTTGAATCAAGGGAGACATGGTGGATGTTTTCGCCAGTGTATAAGTCTTTGGCCTATGCAAAATATCCTTTTGCAAATCAATCACAGCTGAATGAATCCACAGCTCTCATACCTGCATTTTGCTGCTCACACAAGATTTTGCTGTTTTGACAAAAGGAATCCTGATAAGTGCATCCAGCAAAGCCTCAGGCAAGGTTGCTTGGTTAAGTTTGAACAACAATCATCAGGAATTAGGAGGGATCCATCCATCTACATATTCACAGTTCCCTTGCCACACACTCAGGGTACAATCCACACACTGATAATCACATTGTGCCATCAAAAATTCATTGAGCCAGAATATAAAATATTGTCAGGTTGTGGTTCTGCTACTCTTAGCTTTATCATACCTGCTGGTGTCACTCATTCATGACCTGTCATTTACGGGTCATCCCCTCAATTAGGGATCTTCATGTGACACCAGTGGATGTTCATTGACCCACCTGCAGCTATTCATATCCAAGCGTCCTTAGTACAGTGGTTAGTACACTTGACATGGATATAAGAGACATGGGTTCAACTCCCATAGGACACATAATATTTTATGGAGTTTCACAAATATGGGGAGTGAGGAAAAGAACTGAACAAGAAAAAATATAAACACTACAATTACACAAATACATACTTACATTGATGGGTGTCAAGTACACAGAGAGGAAGAAGATTACAACAAGCCAAATCCGGGTGTTTGGAAAGTGAATTCAGGGGAAGGGGGGGAAGTGCTCAAGTGGAGAACAACTTGTGTTCATATTTCACCAACTTTTGGAGGGCAAATGTGACACTGAGGTTATATCATGGGGGAAAGCAGGGCGAAATCGGCAGCGGTCTATTTTTGGGGGAGGGAGGCGGTGCGGCTGCCGGTTTGATTGGCGCTGGGTCTGCGGGCATAATCGGCTGCTCGGAGGAGGCGCCAAGCAAGACCCGCAAGCTTGCATGTGAGTGGATCGGAATCATTGGCGCCGGCTGTAAGGAATTCCAACGCTGAGAAGAGAGGGCTGAGTTCCTGTAACTCAACCTGCGCAGAGCTTCCTTCAAACTTTTTGGTGAGCAGTACCTGCTCAGTCCTGGTTGTAACAGCACCAGTGTCCGGCAGCGTGTGGCGCGGCATCAAGATAATCATGTTCTGGATTGTCTTGATGTCCCTCGCTGGGGATAGACACCCTCAGAGGAAGAGCACCAACTTCTAATTATCTGCTATTTGTCATAAAATCAAATTGGATGACAAGCGGCGGAGGTGTAACAGGGACAAAGACACCAGGCTGCATATAATCTGATACTGATCCAAGTAGATCAGCTCGTACACAAAAACTTAGGCAAATGTAGAGTGGACACCTTAGGGGCGTGAGTTTGCTGTAAAACTCTAGAGAAAAAAGGAACCTTTGAGGCGTGGCGGGATGAAATCTCAGGCAGGGCGGGTAAATTAGGGAGGGCCCTGAGGGCAAGAGGGGTGAAAAATTGCATGGGGTAGATCTCCCAATCCAACACTGAAACAAAGGACCGTCCCCCGTCGGGAAGCTCAACAAGAGGAGGTGAGATACATAGATGTGCTCGAATAGCCGTCCCCGCATCAAGAGACGTGGTCTGCCTCAGCCAAAAGGGATTCTGGGAAACAGTACATATGCTTGGCTGGGACTCCGCGACAATGAGTACAAAGCGAATGTATGATGGATGTGGAAGCAATGGAGGTAGAACCTGCCAAGATATGTACCTTGCCACCGCCACAAAATCTACGGGGTCACCAGGCCCGTTGACAGGGATAAACCAGACCCTGCGCAACACAACTAAGCAGGGCAACTTTGCCGGGAAAGTCGCGAGGAGCAGGTTTCCTCACCCAAACCTGTAAACACCAAGTTGGTCAATACCTGTCAATACGCGGCCAAGCAGATCAGACATACCTACGGGGGATCGTGGCGGTGGCGGTGGCCGTAGTCAATAAGGCATTGGGGACTCAAGGCAAGACATGGCTGCTGGTGGATGTCCGACCTTGTACACATAAAAGGTAGGCTTTTTTGTTTGCTTTACCCCCAGGGCGTCCTCTGCCGCTGTACTTCCAGCGTGTGGTTCGTCCTCAACACCCTCCGCTGTTGCACTTGCACAGTTTGAGGGGCTGAAGAGTGCCCCCCCCCCCCCCCCCCCCCCAGGTTCTGCAGCCTTTGCTGCGGGATGGGGGCCTTCAACACCCTTCCTTTTTGACCCGTGCGCTTGACGCGGGCTGGAGGTTGGCTCAGACGCAACAGCCATTGCTGTTCACAACACCTTTGGTGTTGTTTGGGGGCATTTGAGATTTCATTTTTTTCCAGCTCTGTTGTATATAGATTAAACCTTGTAGTTTTTTTTGTGTGTTTTATAATAAGGGGAAGCCCTTGATGTTTTTTTTGCTGTTTTTATGTATTTACAGGGGGAACCCTTCAACTTTTTTTTTTCAGTTGTGGAAAAGCTGTGTCTTTAATAGACTTGGATAAATAGTGAGAGATTAATTTGGGTCAGCTCTTGACCATGATATTCCCAAAATGGGGCAGCCACAGTCTCATGAGTCTAAAAATATCACCAAATTGGGCTTTTCTTTCTGTTGCCGCCACCATATCTCAACCAGGAATGGTGATTATTTCATGATATTGGTACCAGAATATTAATCCATTTCCAAAGATTATTTTGGTTTAGCTTTCATGTATGGAAATGCCCAAAAGAAGCTGCTATAGTCTGATTAGTCTCAAAATATTGCCTAATTGGGTATTTTCTGGTGTTTCTGCCACTTTATCTCAACCCGCAATGCGAATGATTTCATGATATTGATAACATTATGATAAGACATGTTGAGAGATTAATTTGGGTCAGCTCTTGACCATGAAAATCCCAAAATGAGGCAGCTACAGTCTCATGAGTCTCAAAATATCACCAAATTGGGCTTTTCTTTCTGTCTCCGCCACCATATCTCAACCAGGAATGGTGATTATTTCATAATATTGGTACCAGAATATTAATCCATTTCCAAAGATTGTTTTGGTATAGCTTTCATGTATGAAAATGCCCAAAAGGAGCTGCTGTAGTCTGATTAGTCTTGAAACATTGCCTAATTGGATATTTTTTGGTGTTTCTGCCACTGTATCTCAACCCGCAATGCAAATTATTTCATCATATTGATACCATTATGATAAGACATGTTGAGGGGTTACTTTGGGTCAGCTCTTGCCCAGGAAAAACCCAAAATGTGGCAGCTACAGTCTCATGGGTTTCAAAGAATCACCAAGCACCAGGAAAAATCAATTGTCACCAGACATCAGGTGACATCAAGCAACAATGACTGTCACTTTGTTCCAGCTCTGGTGCTACCACAACTAGGCTACAATGGCCCCTTTGTTTCCTACAGGGGCTGTCCATGTGGCCAACTGTGCAGCTGGTGGGTAGCTCAGTGGACTTAGGCTGATGTCACCTGTAGTCTAGTGACAGTTTATTTTTCCTGGTGAAGCTAGGTTTTTCTTTGTGCTTCTGCCACTATATCTCAACCAGGAATGGTGATCATTTCATGATATTGGGAACAGAACTTTCATCCATTTCTAAAAATTATTTTGGTATAGCTTTCATGTATGGAAATGCGCAAAAGGAGCTGCTATAGTCCGATTAGTCTCAAAATATCAAATTTTATCGTGTTTCTGTCACTGTATCTCAACCTGCAATGGGAATGATTTCATGATATTGATACCATTATGATAAGACATATTGAGAGATTAATTTGGGTCAGCTCTTGCCCATGAAATTCCCAAAATGAGGCAGCTACAGTCTCATGAGTCTCAAAATATCACCAAATTGGTCTTTTCTTTCTGTTTCTGCCAACATATCTCAACCGGAAGTGGTGAATATTTCATGATATTGGTACCAGAATATTCATCCATTTCCAAAAAATATTTTGGTATAGCTTTCATGTATGGAAATGCCCAAAAGGAGCGGCTATAGTCTGATTAGTCTCAAAATATTGCCTAATTGGGTATTTTTTTGGTGTTTCTGCCACTGTATCTCAACCCGCAATGCAAATTATTTTATCATATTGATACCATTATGATAAGACATGTTGAGGGTTACTATGTGTCAGATCTTGACCATGATAATCCCAAAATGAGGCAGCTACAGTCTCATGAGTCTCAAAATATTACCAAATTGGGGTTTTCTTTTCTGCCACTATATCTCAACCAGGAATGGTGATCATTTCATGATATTGGTACGAGAATATTGATAAATTTCCAAAGATTATTTTGGTATAGAGTTCATGGATTGAAATCCCAAAAAGGGGCTGCTATAGTCTAATTAGTCTCAAAATATTGCCTGATTGGGTATTTTATGGTGTTTCTGCCACTGTATCTGAAACGGGGCTAACATTTACTTCATGGCTTTGATACCATTATAATAAGACATATTGAGAGATCAATTTGGGTCAGCTCTTGCCCATGAAATTCCCAAAATGAGGCAGCTACAGTCTCATGAGTCTCAAAATATCACCAAATTGGTCTTTTCTTTCTGTTTCTGCCAACATATCTCAACCGGAAGTGGTGAATATTTCATGATATTGGTACCAGAATATTCATCCATTTGCAAGGATTATTTTGGTATAGCTTTCATGTATGGAAATGCCCAAAAGGAGCTGCTATAGTCAGATTTGTCTCAAGATATTGCCTAATTGGGTATCCTTTGTTGTTTCTGCCACTTTATCTCAACCTGCAATGGGAATGATTTTATGCTATTGATACCATTATAATGAGGGATGTTGAGAGAGTAACGTGGGTCAGGTCTTGACCATGAAAATCTCAAAATGTGGCACCTACAGTCTCATTTGGTGATATTTCAAGACTCATGAGACTGTAGCTGCCTCATTTTGGGATTTTCATCGTCAAGAGCTGACCCAAATTAATCTCTCAACATGTCTTCTTATAATGACTTCAACATCACGAAATAAATGTTAGCCCTGGTTCAGATACCGTGGCAGAAACACCACAATATACCCAATTAGGCAATATTTTGAGACTAATTAGACTATAGCAGGTCTTTTTTGGGATTTCAATCCATGAACTCTAAACCAAAAGAATCCTTGGACATTTATCAATATTTTGGTACCAATAGCATGGAATGATCACCATTCCTGGTTTAGATATAGTGGCAGAAACACAAAGAAAAATCTAATTTGGTGATTGTTTGAGACTCATGAGACTGTAGCTGCCTCATTTTGGGATTTTCATCGTCAAGAGCTGACCCAAATTAATCTCTCCACATTTCTTATTATAATGGTATCAATATCATGAAATCACTCCCATTGCGGGTTGAGATACAGTGGCAGAAACACCAAAAAAACCCAATTAGGAAATATTTTGAGACTAATCAGACTATACTAGCTGCTTTTGGGCATTTATATCCATTAAAGCTATACCAAAATAATCTTTGGAAATGGATGAATATTCTGGTCCCAATATCATGAAATAATCACCATTCCCGGTTGAGATATAGTGGCAGAAACGCAAAGAAAACCCCAATTTGGTGATATTTTGAGACTCATGAGAATGTAGCTGCCACATTTTGGGATTTCCAGGGTCAGGAGCTGACCCAAAGTAATCCCTCAACATATCTTATCATATTGGTATCAACATCATGAAATCATTCCCATTGCGGGGTTGAGATACAGTGGCAGAAACACCAAAAAAGTCCCAATTGAGTGATATTTTGAGACTAATCAGACCATAGCATCTCCTTTTGGGCATTTCCATACATGAAAGCTATACCAAAATAATCTTTGGAAATTTATCAATATTTTGGTACCAATATCATGAAATAATCAGCATTCCCGGTTGAGATATAGTGGCAGAGACACAAAGAAAACCCCAATTTGGTAATATTTTGAGACTCATGAGACTGTAGCTGCTTCATTTTGGGATTTTCATGGTCAAGAGCTGACCCAAATTAATCCCTCAGCATTTATTATTATAATGGTATCAATATTATGAAATAAATCTTAGCCCCAGTTCAGATACAGTGGCAGAAACACCAAAAATACCCTATTAGGCAATATTTTGAGACTAATCAGGCTATAGCAGCTCCTTTTGGGCATTTCCATACATGAAAGCTATACCAAAATAATCTTTGCAAATGGATGAATATTCTGGTGCCAATATCATGAAATAAGCACCATTCCAGGTTGAGATATAGTGGCAGAAACACAAAGAAAACCCCAATTTGGTGATATTTTGAGACTCACAAGAATGTAGCTGCCACATTTTGCAATTTTCATGGTGACAAGCTGACCCAAATTAATCTCTCAATATGTTTTATCATAATGGTATCAATATCAAGAAATCATTCCCATTGCGGGTTGAGATACATTGGCAGAAACACCAAAAAATACCCAATTAGGCAATATTTTGAGACTAATCAGACTATAGGAGCCCCTTTTGGGCATTTACATACATGAAAGCTATACCTATTTACTTTTTGGAAATGGAGGAATATTCTGGTACCAATATCATGAAATAATCACCATTCTCAATTGAGATATAGTGGCAGAAACAGAAAGAAAAGCCCAATTTGGTGATATTTTGAGACTCATGAGACTGTAGCTGCCTCATTTTGCGATTTTCATGGTCAAAATCTGACCCAAATTAATCTCTCAACATCTCTTATTATAATAGTATCAATATCATGAAATAAATGTTAGCCCTGGTTCAGATACAGTACCAAAAAATACCCAATTAGGCAATATTTTGAAACTAATCAGACTTTAGCCGCTCGTTTTTGGGATTTTAATCCATGAAAGCTACACCAAAATACTCTTTGCAAATGGATGAACATTCTGGTACCAATATCATGGAATAATCAACATTCCTAGTTGAGATATAATGGCAGAAACACAAAAAAAGAGGCAATAGTTCCTGACTGATTAAATGGGGCTGCTACATTGGGAGATTTTCATTGTAAAAAAGCCTTCCTAAATTAATATTTCAAAATTTCCCATCATTACGGTACCAATATCATGAATTCATCCCCATTGCTAGTTGAGATGTAGTTGTAGAAACACAACAAAACCAACCAATTAGGCAATATTTCACACTGATCAGACTGTAACTGCAACATTTTGAGACTTTCATAGACCAAAAATTTCTCACATTATTGTTCAGATATTGCTGATCCTCATGGTACCAATATCCCACTTTCTTAAATCCACAGAATTCTAGACCTGTAGATCTAAGTTTTGGGGTGTTTCCTTTTCACAAAATGGGGCAAAAAATTCCCCATTATTCTCACTTGGCACGTTGAATATCCCCAAAGGCCCAAAGGCCCTATGGATGACCCTCCAGCTGTGCCGGAGCAACAAGCAAAAGAGGGCCGGTTGGTAAACTGTCCAGGGAGGGCCTAACCAAGCAGTTAGGGGGCTCCCAGGGAGGGGGCGGACAAAACCGAATCCCCTGCGGATCAATCAATCCCAAATCCCTCCTTATATACCCGCAGGCACCATCTCACCGCACCGCCCGCTTACCCAGACCATGGCCACGTACGCTATTGTAACCGCCTTGGTGGCGCCTCTACCCTCGACGCACCACTTCACACGCCACACCCTTCAACCCACCCTCCACACAACGGGCCGTTGTTGCCACGGGGCACAATAACTCATCCCAGGCCCAACAGGATACCAACGCCACGACAACGACGCCATGGAACCAATACACAAAAGAATGCCACTACCACAGATAGCTGACAACAGTGCCGCTTTGACACCGCTGGTGTGGTGATATGTATGTACAGTTTTCTTCCCTATTCATTTAACCATCCCTGATGATCTGAAAGCCACGCTGAAACCTCTATCATGACTCCCTTCTTTCTGCACTCCCTCCGTTATTCCCCTGTCAGCAACTTCTATCAAGACTCAGCAGCTTCCAGACCCGGGCCAAACAGCTGTACTGCCGCCAGATGAAAACGGTGAATTCCCGACCCATTTAGGCAACCGGCTGGCCCGGAGCAGCTCACCAAACACCTGGACGGCCCCGAAGGACTTGGTGAACGCATTCAAGGTCCGGATTGCAGCCAACTTGGATGCCAGGTAGACTACTAACATGGTCAAGACCATGGAAGTGAGTTTACTTTTGGCCACCTTTTTCCTGATCATCGCACACAAGCTCTAAAACTTTCTTTTCTTTGGGCCGGCAGATCAACCAGAAAGCTAACCAAGCCCTTGCCGACTTTGGCGCTCATGTTTTCCTTGGATAGTGCGGGAATCTGGCCAAGTTGGGGGGCGATCTGGATCTACATAAGAAGAGCAAATTAGGCTGCGTGGCTGTTGAGTCGGGCTCTACCAAGAGCAGCTGCGGCTGAGACTGTCGCCAATTGAGACGCCGACGGGGGAGCTTTCTGTCTGTGCACGCGGGCTTGCATTGCTCCAGATCTCCTCCGCCTGCCCCGTTGCCATCCCGCAAAAAGATTACCCGGCCTTCCAGAAGTGCCTGTTTGTGATTGGTGATTGTGTCAACGGCTTCGACGCCATCAAGGCTGGTGATTGGAACATGGCCAGGTTGTCCCGTCGCCAATCTTGAACATCTTCTTCAATTCTGCTCTAGAGGCCGGGCACTCAAGCTCAAACAGTATGTCTGCGGTTCACCCATGATCAAGTTCACCGTCGGCCTCATGAGTCGCTGCCTATATTTTCCTCTGCACATCGGCTTCCTCTTCGGCAGAACCAGGTCTTCACCCAGCTGCGCCCCTCCAAAGAACCCGCTCAGGTTGCTGCCAGCGAGAAAACTGTTGTTTCTGACACCAAAAGTGCCAACGGGCAAGGCGACGGACGGACAACCACCTCAAGAGAGATGTGGAGGCGCTATGAACTTTGATGAGGATAAGATCTTTGGTGGTCAAAACTAAAAACCAGGTTTGCAATGTTGTTATAGAATGCATACCATTTCATTGAATTTTACCCTTGCACCTTTACTAAAATCAGGGTCACACTGCTCAACAACAAAACATATTCTTGCACCTGAGAGTGCCTGAATGATGAATCACTTGAGACCACCAAGTTTTAATGAGCTTATGAATGAGGTGGAAAGAAATGTCTCATTGTCATCAGCTCAATTGAAACTTTGTAATAATCATATTCTCAGCTCTCTATTTAAGGATGAACAATGTGTTAAAGTTACGATATCTTCCAAAACATATAAATGATAAAAACACTGAGATGGGCTGAATTAACTAAGCCTCCTGGGACTGGTGGTGCAGATCAACTAAATTTGAAGCATCTCCCATCTCCAATGGGAGCCTTATGAGTTATTGGGATTCTTCTGCACAAGAGCTTTGGGAAATTCATGGCTTCTGGCCAATTTTTTTGAATCCAAGTGACATTGAAGGCAGCAGGAGCAGGACCATCAAATCCATCATTTTGAGAAGAATGGGAATGAAAGATGAATATTACATATTGGGGAGTTCTACCCACTGCATTTGGGACTAAAACTATGTTTATGAAGAGTGCAGAAATTTGAGGACTTTGAATTGATATGAAATCTGGATTGATAAAGTGCTCCAAAGAGAATGATATCAAGGAATTAAAGCCATTTAAATTGGATTTGCAGCGGCAAAGCCGCCTTGGCCTCTAGTCATGAAATAAATTATAGCCCTGGTTGAGACACAGTGGCAGAAGCACAAAAAACACTGCCTGATAATTTTAGGGGATAGTTTCAAACCAACCAGACTCAATCAATCTCTTTACATTCAAAAAATGTTGAACCTCAGATATTGAGATAACATCAGTTGAACCATTGAATATATTGGGGAAACACCTCCTATTTGTCTTTGATTGAACAAAAGACGCAAAAGACACCTTACTCAAACCTGGTACAAACGTTAAATCAATCTCAGGCCTAGTAGAAATTTAGGATATTGGATATGATGAGTGATATATACAAGCCATTAAATTTGAACAAAATTGATGTAGCATGATATATTGAGACTGATTGGTTTTTCTTTTTTTTTCCTTTTTTTTGGAAAGTAGATTTCAACACTTCTGCAAGGTTCAAGTGACAATAGTTCATGTCTCCCCATTCCTCCTCTCCCCCCCCCCTCCCTGCCTGAGTTAACAGACTATTTTTCTCAGGAATAATTAATATGAGTATGTAAAAATGACCTAGTTGATCTGGCAACAAAATGAAGCTTTTACTTTGGTCAAAAACTAAGACAGGGGGAAATCAAGAGAAAGAGAGATGATAGAAGGGTTATGATGTTGCGGGAAGGAAAAAAATTAAAGAGAAATTTCAAAAAAAAAAAAAAGATCAATATAATTTGATCAATATTTGCCATATTGATCAATATATGCCTTCCCAAATTTATCCATGTTTGTAGTGCTAGAAATTTGGTTTCTGTGATTTCTTTTTGTGTTTGTCTTCCGGTTCCGGTTTCTTTTCTGTTCTGAATTGTTCATTTTCTGATTTTCCTCTGTTCTGTTCTGTATTTCCGCTTGCTCCTTGTCCCCAATGATGTTGATCTAGCAATATGTTAAGGTCTGGGTCTGGGGGAGAAGGGTTGGAACCGGGCTGTCTAGCTAAGTAAGTTGATTGCTAGATGAGGAAAGCCTGATGATCTTCCCTCCAGCTCTCCCTAAGCCTGGAGAGCTGTGACATGTATCTACAAGTGTGTGACATGTCGTTGGAGTAGGCCATGGCGTGCACTGGAGCGGCTCATAACACTTGTAACAGATGTTGGTGAGATGAGCTGTTGGATAATGTGGAGGTGAGGCGTGTTGTAGGTGCTCAAGGGTTGAGTATTTGCGCAGACTTAACAGAGATCCTTCTTCTTGAGCCTTCAACCCCGCAGCGGCGCAGCCGCTGTTTTCCCAATTGTTGGGAGTCATTTCCCCAAGCCTCTTTAATCGGCTGCATAATTCAAAATATAATGAAAATTTTAAGCAGTATTAAAATTTTCCTAGCTTTTGGATCATGAAAATAGGTCTACTGTAGCCCCAACTAGCTTGTGGTCTTCAATAAATTGCATGTGATTTATTTGAAAGTGTACACTTTGTACTAAACACTAGCTAGTTGGGGTTCAAGCAAAAAATAATTATATGATTCCAAAGTGGAGAATATTTTTGGGCCCGGCTGAATGCACGTCAAAATTCTCCTGCATGCACGCCAGGAAATTGGTGTGACACAGGGGCCACGCCAAGTATTTGGCGTCAAATTGAGGTGACGCCAACAGGTTGGCGTATTTGTCAGTCCAAACCAAGAAATAGGTGTGGCCCTTGATGTTACCTCAAAGTTTTGGCTTTGCTTCATGATCACAATGCCAAAGTTTTGGTGTTGCTTGATCATAATGCCAAAGTTATTTGGTGTACCCTGGATGTCAAGCCAAAATTGTCCTAATATTGGTGTGTCAGGCAAAACAAGCCAAAAAACGGGGTGTGCTGTGCCCAACACACCAAGAATTATCCGCACCAACCCACGTACATTAGGGGGGTTCACAATAGGATAAAAATAAAACTTTAGAGCTAATTTTAAGGCCTTTATGAACAATTTTTCAAAAAATGAAGAACTTGCTCTGTTTCTCAGGGGACACCCAGTCCTGTACATCTTGCCAGATATTTAAAAATTTGTTGATAAAGGCCTTAAAATTGACTCTGAAGTTTTATTTTTATCCTATTGTGAACCCCCCTATTGTTCTCACACCCACTTTTCCGTCTGACTAGTTAGTTTTAGTCATCGTTGTATCTTTGAATTTCTGCATCTTGTATATCTTTATTTTGCAAAGCTGGCATACATAGTATGCAGAAGATAAAAAAAATGAGAGAAAAGAAAAAGAAAACTACTTGTTCATATATCTTTTATTAGGGGGTATCAAATATGACCAAATCCACCATTATGTAATTGACTGGTTTGAAAAACCCCATCATTTTTAAAAATGCTGGTCCTTCTTCTATCCCATTTTGGGATCCACTGGTGAACAATTTCATTTTTGGCTAATTGAGTGGTTTCTAATTGTGGATTTCTCATATTTGATACCCCCTATTGTAGAGAAGTAGACCATCTTGAATCCATACAAGGCATTTTTTAGAAGAATCTTCAGGGGACCAAGTGAACATTGGGGCTCAGCCCTATTTGGGGTCTCCAAATTTGCAAGAACCCAGTGGTTCTTGTTGATGAGTAGCATATAAACTGGCTGAGGATCTGGTGACTGATCAGGGCCTCATTGGAGAGGAAGGAATATGCTACAGGATTTGTTGGAGAGGAGGATAATCTGTGGATATAGACTTCAGCAAAGGCCTGACCAAGCAAGAGTTTGCTGAACCATTTATTGGTACCCAGAGGTCAAGTTTAATCCTTTATATCCATGTGAAGCCCTTTGAGAATCACAACAATTGTGTCTTCTCTACACTGTAACTTCGAGTAAATCTCTCTGTTATCAGTGATCTCTTTGATCAGCTCCTTCTTTACTTGGTCACTTCCACCTCCATGGACCTTGTGCTTGGAGCTGTATCCAACTGCTCTGGAAATAGCTCATAACCCACAGTTGCTGTTGCCAGGAGGGTTGAAGATACCGGTGATAAACTCATGGAAAAATGGGGGACACTCTTGTTTGTGTGGCTGTTGATGAAAAAGGAAGCCAAAATGTCAGCAAAACATCAATCAAAGAATAAATGAGCCAAAAATCACCTCGAACACTGAGAAGTCGGACCCATGAGATTCAATTTTGGATTGGATTTATTTTGATTTTTGTTGTAGAGGGTTTCACCTCTTGGGTTCATCAGCTTTCTCATCAAGATTGGATTCTTTGGACCCAGAAGGCCTTTTGATTCTTTTGGAATTTTGTTGGGGGGCTTTCAAGACTCTTTCCTTTTTTTTCTGAGCCAAATCAGCTTTGACGATTTCAAAAGCTGACAGATCTTTTTTGGTTGATTTGGATTGGTTTTGCTTGATGGTTGGCCTTCCTTTGTTTTGGTTTTCACAGCTGGTGCATGAATTGGAACGGCTACGTGAGTGCTGGAGGCAATCTTCTTCATTTGGTTGAGGATATTTGTGAGCGCTTGTGGCTTTTTGTCTGACAGGGCGGCCATTAAGAGCTTACATTCATCTTCCAAGTCAATCTCTGGCGGCTCATTTGTCTGTAGTAGACACATCAATTCTAATTGAGATTGCACAGAACCAAAATTTGAGATGATCAAGTGAGAGATTAACTTACGGCAATCTCAGGGTTGTACTTGAGATTCCATTGTGGGTGAAAATCTGTTGGCTCCAAACAATTGGCAGCTTCCATGATTTCAATGATCTTGTGTGCACATGGTATACCTATCCCGGTGGTGAGTGTTTGTGAACAAGGATCAGTCGGATCAAGGTTGACAATACGTTCAAATTGCCCCATGCATTCCTTGATTGCAAAACTGGAGATCTGCCCAAGGACAGGAATGAAAACCTTTGGAACTCTCACAAGAGTCTCAGCTGTATAATGAGCAATCAACTTGTGGACTTGGTTGAGTTGTAAATTGATCACATGGGCTAAGCAGTTGAAAACGGTGAGCAGGTCACCATTGAGGTTACAACAAATGTTTTGAGATAAGCATGACCAGACTCAACCCTTGAGGTGTTGAGATTTTGGAGATGAGGGAACTGGCAAGCCCATGCCACAACAAAGAGCTCCTTCTCCGCAAGAATCTACTTCTCAATGTAACTGATGACAGCAGGTTTATTCAAAAGGAAAGTCTTCAATGTTGCTGGTTGGTTGTCATAGAGATTGATAGTTTTTGCGCAGGTGACATTCTGCCAAAGGGACATGAATTCATCCCATGGATTTTTGGGTTGATCTTCTTTAGTTTTTTTTTTAGTATTTTTACCTTTAGGTTCTTTTGGTGGAGCCGGGAAATATTTTTTGCAGTTTGTAGTGATGTTTTTGTTGATGTGTCACGTGCAGAAGTTTGCTTGTGAGTTGGGGAAGACATGAGCCAAGGCATTTTGTAGAGCCACTTCCCTGTTGGTGATAAATACCTTTGGGACTCTTTTGGGATGCCATACATGCTTCTCAAGGGTTTCTATAGCCCACAAGTAGTGATTGTCATCCTCAAAAGCCATAAAGCAAAAACCAATTGAGAATGATTGGTTAGATGCCGCCTGACCCATGATGTGGAGCAGTGGCAAGTTGAATTGGTCATGTTTGATCCAAGCCAAGTGAAGGGAACCAGGATGACAGAAGAATACAATGAGCAAGAGCGGGCAGAGAGCTAAGAGCAGCAGGCACCATGCGGGCGGTGTTCGAGGATCCTGGAAGGATAATCATAATGACATGTTAGACTGGAGCATGAGAAAGACAGAAAGAGAAAGAGAACAAGCAGAAAGAAAAGTGACAAGACTGGAACCTACCTGAGAACAGCAGGCACAATGTGGGTGGTGTTCAAGGTTCATGGAAGGATAATGAAAGGAGTCCTTCCACACCTGCTGCCTCAGGTAGACTACATTCAACATGTAACATCAGTGTGAACTTTAGAGGTATGAGTGAAATGTGAGTGAGAAGCAGATAAAACAGAAAACAAAACCTGAGTGTAACTCAACAGAAGAGATTGAGAATAGATCCCTGTGAGTTAACCTTGACATTGGAAACCCAGTTGGATTCCTTGAGAGCCTCCATTCAGGCTTTGGTTGGCTCCCAACCCTCCAGATCCTCCAGTCTTATTTTTTGGAGCGCATTAGTTATAGTCTTGTTAGTTGTGTACGTTTCTTTGTTGGACTTTTGTAGTTGAAGGAGGATTTGTGCTTGCTTCAGATTTGCTTTTTAAATTTTTTGAATCTGTTCAAACTGCTCCAGGAGCAGTTGTCAGTGAGCTGCATGCAAGAAAGGGCCTGGCAATGGTTTGTGGTTGTGATTGCCGCTCTATATCCCCAAGGACCAAACTTTGTCAGCTGGTTTCTTTGTTGGTACCAATCCTTTGATGGAAAAGGGACAGTTGATCTTTGAAGTCGCTGTTTTTCTTCCACTTGTGTTGATGACTGAGACACTAAACTCCCCCAATTGATCACAGCGCATGTAGAGATTCTTTCCAGCGTGAGAGTTTAAGTTGTTGACCAATAGGAACCTTTCTAAAGTAAGAGAATCCAAAGGATTTAAGATATCAGCAGGTTTGAATGGGCTGTCAGTTACAAGCCTAATCAACCAAAAATTAGTGAAATACTTACTGTCAGAGTGAAAGTTATAGTCATTGATGCAGTAATCAAAACGCAATTACTGGAAGTATCAACTTGAGAACTGTCATCTGATTTTCCATGATTGTTTGGGGCTGGATTGCTTTTTGGCGGACTGGTTGGATCAATCAATGCAGGTCAACTTTTGGAATCAATGAAGCCGGGTCTATTTGGAGCTGTTTGAGATTCCTGTTCTGGTTTAGACGGGATACGTTGAGCTGGCAGAGCCTTGGAAGAAGGCAGCAACAAGGCTGCTGGGGAGGGTGCGGCCACTGGTGGAGCTGAGAGGGCTGGGAATAAGGCCAACAACTGTTGCATTTGAGTCCATTTTGCCGGCGGGCTGTCACACTGGCTCCTGATGGGGTTGATTGGCCAGTGTCAGACGGTGTTTGCAAAATTTGGTTGATTGGGATAGTGTTGTGATGGTGTTGTGATCTGAACTTGGGGAGGGAGGCCATTGATCAAGGGTGATGGTGGTTATTGGTTGGTACTGATAGATGGCGGAATGGTGGACTTGTTTGAAATCTGCTGGAGCCAGAGGCCTGCAGGACCTGACCACGCCATCAAAAGTGGTGTGCCATCCCATCCACGCCAGGATCATGGGGCAAAACTGGTGTGAACGCCAGAGCCCTAAAAATAGGCATGTCTCAGACTGTACACCATTTACGTGGCGCACACTCCAAAATGGCATGCGTGCAGAATGGTTTTGGTGTGCATTTAGCCGGGCCCAATATTTTTCATACTGCTTATGAAAACTATTCCTGTAGTTGCAATCATCCAACTATCTCTACTTTTGACCAACTGACTCGTGGTCAGTATTACATTTATACACTTTTTGGAATCCATGTAATTTTTTTGAAGACAACAAGCCAGTGGAGACTGCAGTAGAACTATTTAATTGATTTAAAAGGTGAGAATAATTTCCAGGCTACTTATAAAACATATTAACATATTTGCAATCATCTGATTATGTCAACTGTAGCTCCAATTGGCTTGTTGTTTTCAATAAGGCCCGTCTGGAGCCAATATGATTGCGCAATATAATCTGGAATTTTGTGACATCTGATCAAGTTTTTGCGGACCTGATCAGATGTCACATACAATTTCAGGCAAAAAAAATCATATATCACATGGATTATATTGGCTCCAAACGGGGCCTGAATGACTTGCACTGCCAATGCTATTTATCAGATGGGTACTTCTGCACTTACATTGGAGGTTTTGAACCAATTTTACATTGGTGAAAGTATCTGACGCAACAATATTGCAGCAATGTTACATTGGTAATGGCAGATGTTACATTGCTGTCCTCCAATTTGAAAAGGCCGGTGGGCAATATAAGATTGCCAGGCACCCCACCAATGTAACCCTTGGTTGATGTTGCGTTGACCAGATTGCAAACCAACTCAAAGGCCCACCTACGCAACATCAGCCCCAAGCAACATTGCATCGGCCATCAGCAAAGCAATGGTTGACTCAATATCAGCTGATGCTGCTTTTGGATTGGTGGTGGCAATACTCCACCGGTATTTCACAATGCAACCTCACCCTTGGCCAACACAATAGCACTCTTGCTTGACACAATATTGCTTTTGCCAGATGCAAACCCCCTCCCGGTGGACACAATGTTGATCTCCACCAATGCATTCTTGGCCTTGCCAATGCAATCTCAGTCAGAGGACCCAATACAATCATCTAATAGCACACCCAAAGCTCCTGGCTTTCTTGGCTAGCCCTTAGCTTTATCAATCATTCTTAGTAGATGTTTGCAGAGGCGCCTTGACCTTCTGGTGTCAGATATAATTTTTAATATTGAAAATTCTTGACACCAGTCATCATACTGATTCACTCAAGTCTTGATTTAACTACAGATCAAATTTTCATTGAGAAAATCATGGAAATAAATATTGTGAGTTACAGGGGAAAAGTTTATTATGGTGTGGCTCATTCTCCCCATCTCAATCTTATTCATATTGTAATTCTGGCTGAACCCTGTGGCCTAGTTATGAAAGGAAGGCAAGATAGCTGAATAATTAAAAACCTAGAATTGTCAGTTTTTCATTGGTCTTTTGCAGGGCAGCACTGACCATGTGCCATTCAACTGAGTGATCCAAATTATGTATGTACTAGAGTCCAAGGCAGCTACACCGCTGAACATGAAGGGCCTCCCCACCATGCTGCAACCATCATCCAATTTAACAGGGGCAATTCACATCCAAGTTGTTGCTACTGGCTGGTAAGTTCTGTGTTTCATCTTGACAGAAGAATACACAGGAAGGGAGGTACAAAAAAACTTGGCTTCACTTAAAATTGCACAGGTGTTAAGGTGAAAGTTTCAGGTGTTTTAAAAATTATTTTTGAGTCAAAATTAACTCAAATGCAAGGATTTTCCACTCTAGGGGATTCTTGTCCCAATGTGTTTTGCCACTGTTACACTGAATGTTAGGCCTTGTTTGGTGCCAATACAATCTTGGAAAGATCTGCCTGATATCCTGGGTGAAATCTCATCAGTTTGCCAAAACTTGATCAGATGTCACAACAATCTGCATTACCAATTTTGATCAGAAGGAAATGGTTGTAGAGGCTAAAATCTCTTCCCGCAGCAGCATTGCTATACTCTCCAACATTCCCTCTGCTCAAATCCCTGTGTGGTAAAATCCAGGAGAATATTTGGTGCTTGATCTTAGCTCAAGCAGCAATCTTCCTTGAGACAGGATGGGGGGAAGGTACATATGAGCAGGGTGAAGAGGTCAAGAAAGCACAGTGCATTGAGTGTTCTTGATGATCTTGAGAGAAGCATTGAGTAGACAGGTCAGCAGAGGTGGAGCATGTTGCAAGTGCAATGTAATGGAGCTGATTTGCCTTTGTTTGTTGGTGGGGACACGGGATCAATGACAAGGGAGATTGTTCTATCTTCCTGCTACTCTTTGAAGAGCAACGGGTTGTGCACAACCATTGTGCTGTTGCTCCCCCAGATAGGTTCAGTCCTGAAAAGCATGTTGTTGTATGGGGAGAGAAGGGGAACCTTCCAAAGAGCACAAATGTGTGTGCAGTCTTTGGGGGCCCCGTTAGCAGCAGTCAAGTTTGCAAGTGCAATTTTTTGGTGGTCTGGGTACCACAAAACCACCAGCGCCTCACTGTATTTGAGATATACACACAGACATTTTAGAGTCTGCAGGAAAGTGGGGGGCTACATACTTACTGGTCTGGAGGGCAGAGACGGCAGTGTTAAACAGGTTGCTGTTGTTCAAGAGACATAATATATTGCCCACCCAAGCAGCCTTGGACAGCTCAATTAGCAGCAACTCCAACAAGCCAGGACCTTTGAGTTTCATTTGCACTGGCTGAAGGTTGAGCTTGCCATCAGCCCCCCTCTTTCCCCTCACTTGGGCCAGGCCAGAGGGGGTTAAGCCTAGCCCCTTTTTGCCCGTGTTTGTCATGGGCTGGGGGGTCAGTGCGAGGCATTTATGTTTGGGGGCTATTCTTTCCACACATTCTTGGCTGGTTTAACATCCCTGATTATAAAAAAATTGTATTTTAGGAGCACTTGTATCATTTATATTTGCCAGAATTGTAGAGGGGAAACCCTTGATCTTTGTTTTTAGTAACATTCCTGTATTTCCTTCTTTTCAAAGATGTACAGGGGAAAACCTTGATCTAAATTTCCACAAAAGTGTGGATTTATTATACTCAGATGTACAATAAGGTCATCAGTGATTTTTTCATCAGCGGTTTGTTGAGGATCTGCCAAGCCTGTGCAAGAATCCTAACAACCCTAGGTTTTATCAGCTTCCACTGCTGTGTGGGCCCCTGGGCCTCACAACATTGCGCAAAAGATCCATTGATCCGCACCAGGACTTGGATTGTGCAAGGGGTTTTGTCAAGGCCGGGCTTTGGATCCATGCTTCTTTCTCTCCGTCACCTGTCCACTGCTAGTCCACACAAGAGCCTAACATCCACTATGGTTGACTACGTACCCTCCACTTCTGGGCCACCCTCCAAGAACCTCCCAAATGCAACTGTAGTCAATTTTTACCTTGCATATCTTCTATGTCTCTCTGGTTGCTGGCAAGGCACAGCTGCGGTTTGCCCTCCAGAGCCTGCCCCTCAACTCCCCTCTTCCAATACAGCTGTCAGGAACTGATTTCAATCTTCTGAGAAGCCTTGGATGCTTTTTAGTTGGCTGAGCTAGGTTTTTTGATAGAAATCTATTGCTTCTGACCTCAGGCCAAACGTAATCACCTCACCCGCTGCCCCCGTTTCCGCTCCAGATTCAGCTCAATTCAGTTTTTTCTCTTGTATATCTTCTATGTCTCTCTGGTTGCTGGCAAGGCACAGCTGTGGTCTGCCCTCCAGAGCTCACCCCCCAACTCCCCTTGTCTGCTACAGCTCTTGGGAACTGACATCAATCTTCCAAGAAGCCTCTTGAATCCTGTTTAGTTGGCCAAGCTAGGTTTTTTGATAGAACTCATATTGCTTCTGACCTCAGGCCGCTCAAACATAGTCACCTCTCTGCTGTCCCTGTTTCCGCATTAATTGGCAACTTAGAACCTCAGATGCGGACACCCCAGCCTGATGGTACCACTTCTTTCAAGAGAAAAAAAATTCAACCAGCTGGTCAGTACTCCCCCTCAGAGTTTCAAAACATCTTCTTATCTAATCAGACTTCTACGCCTGAATTCCAGGGATGGATGCCCCACCCAGAAGCCAAGGCCATCCCCTGAGTGCCGCCAATCAAGCCCATTCTCCAAGGTTTTGACCAACAAGCTAGCCCAGCCGACTGCAAAGAACAGCCCAAGCCACCCTCCTCAGTCATCCCCCTGTTCCATTCCCAGCCCCGTCTGAGCAAGCCGCTTGCAACCTCATTGTAAATTTGGAAAATCCGTTGTCAGTTTGCTACCAGTCGCAGGTTATGTCTTTCTTGAGCGTCTTGACAACTCACAGAGCTAGCCAAGCAAGCCAGGAGCTGTGGGCATGCTATTAGATGATTGTATTGGGTCCTCTGACCAAGATTGCATTGACAAGGCCAAGAATCAACACTGAAACAGATACAATACATGGAGCGTATCTGGTAAACGTTTTTCATTGAAGATCCAGACCAACAAGCCCTATTTTTTGTCTTTATCCCTGATTATGTATAGGATGGCTGAAAAGCAAAAATAGGACATGTAGGTCTCAGGGACCATTGGAGATGCTTGAAGTCCCTCCTGAAGGAGGCTCTCTTTGGGAGTTCAGCCTACTCCCCAGGGGCCCAAAGTCTTGAGGGACTTAGTTAAGTTTGACTTCATCTAGGCTGATGGCATCCCAATGATCCAGCTTTCCTGAGTGACTCCATGGAACAGTCCACCATTTTGGTTCAGGAAGACAATCCTGATGGGTTACAAGACTTTTGCCAGCCTGCTGGTGGCTATATAATATCCGCATTAATTTTTAGGATCTGACCATCCTTAGTCTCTGAAAGAATGATGAGGATCAGCAGAGGACCCACGCAGAAGCTTCAATGGTTTTCTTCTTCCTTTTACCAGCAGAGCCGTACTTCTCCCGGTCAAGATAGTTGGCATAGAAGACCATTGATTGGTTGGGCTTGTGTGCTGAGCTTTTCTAAGGCTTCTATGGGCTTCAAGTTTTTGGCGGGCTAGGAAGAGCTGTTGGTTGAGAGTCTTGGTGTCTGTGATCCTAATTCCATCAATGTAAATACATAATCTGGTGCAACGCCAGCGTCTTCAGCACCAGCCGTGGATGCATAGCATTGAGAAACAGGCTCAAGCCAGTGAGAAATGATCAAGATGATGTCATAATTTCTCTGGAGTCTGGGTCATGAAGGTCAATGGTTAAACACTTCTACCTGTGTAGAATCCAAAATACCTCAATACCTAGCCTTACCTCTTTACTTCAATCACACATCTCTGAGCTTCCAATCTCAACCAGCAGACATATTCACATCTCTGAACCCAAATACTGAAGGCCAAAGATTATCCCAAGGCTAGGTTTTATACCAATGTAGATGCCTTACAAGAGTTGGTAATTGTCATTCAGCTTTTGCCTCCAAACGGTAATCATACATTGATCTGCTCCTTCAACCTGTGAAAAATCTTGATTCAACAATCAGGGCATTTTGGGCCAAGATACAAAGAACCTGAAAGATGGCAGATTTGCTACCATCAAGGCTGTCAGAATTTCAGCTTGGAAAGCGCGCCCGCGCGCGTTGTTCTGTCGCAGCAAGCGCTGCGGACCCCTTGTATCTCAGACGGACCCGCACCCACTGAACCTTTTGTCATCTCGTCCGGAACCACCAGCATCCGATACACACCAGCAAACGATTTCAATTCCCTAAATCAGTCTCAATCGTTGTTGCTACGAGGTCACCTGTATCCTGGATCAAGAGTGGTGGTAACTCTTCTTCTCTCTTTCCTGTTGTGTCCTGTCTTCTCTTGTACTGACTTTTTGTTCTCAGTCTCTTGTCCTTGTTGTTTGTTTGTTTTGTTTTTCCTTGTTCCTTGTCTTGTGCTTACCACGCGGTCCTTTAGGTATTCTTCATTTCAGTTCCTTTATGTTCTTATTCTATTCTTGTTCTTCATCTCACTGGAATTCAACCTTTAGTTTTGCCTCATGACTTCTTAGATTTACAGTCTCGCAGCGACGAAACATCTAAAGGATCGCAATGGCGGACAACAACAGCAATCCGGCTAAAACCAACATCCCGGTTCTCACAGAGACCAACTTCCTCCAATGGTCAATGCGAATGACAGCTTTTCTTTGCCATAAGACTTTTCTCAAGTATGTCCTTGAGCCACCGGTTGATCTCGCAGGAGCAGCAGCAGCAGCAGTAGCGATCAAACACGCCAAGGTTGTTCACATTCTCATGAGTCACATCAGCAAGCCCGTATTCAAAACTGTGATCACGCCTGAAATCGCCAAGTCTCCCTTCAGCATCTGGACCAGCATCAAGACTCGCTACGCCTCCGCCTCCGTCAACAACAAAGGCCGTTTTTGGCTCCGCTTCATGCAATACGAGTACCGTGGGGTCCTGTCTGATTTCATCGCGGACATGAGAAAAATGCTCAATGAAATACGGATGGTCAGTCTTGGCGTTCCCAACAACATCCTTAGCTTTTCCATTCTGGCCAAACTATCCAAGGATCTTTACCACCTCGTCGACAACATTATCATGAACGAGGTCATATGTGAAAATCCGATTGCCGTCCTAGCCAAGCTCCAAGAGATGGTTCATCTCAACGTATCGCAACAAACCAAACCGGTCCTCAAGTCAACATCCAAACCAGCCAACGAAGGTGCCGCATCTGCTCTGATGCACGAGTCATCCAAGGGAGGCAAGGGCAAAGGTCGAAGACCTCCGGCAAAGATCAAATGCGAACCCGGAAAACATAACCCAGCTGCCACCTCCCACGACGAGGCCCACTGCTATCAGTTGCATCCGGGCCAGCGCCCACCATCATGGGGAGCCCCTGCTCCTACTACCTCTACTCCGGCCACTCAGCTCGTCGAAGTCAATGAGGGTCATCAATCCGAGGTTTCTGCACTTCTAGTCGAGGCACCAGCCAAGCCAATTGTCATGGACACCGGAGCCACTCATCACATGGTCAACGACCCCGACGTCTTCTCTCACCATTCCAACACCAACATCCGAATTGCAACCGGAGGACACAAGAACTTTCTCCATGCAAAGGCAATCGGAACGGCGACATTGGTCAATCAGAACGGACAGAAACTCACCCTTGACAACGTGCTCTTGGTGCCGGAACTCAACAGATCGCTGCTGTCAGTCCCGAGACTTTTTGAGTCAAACTTGACAATGAACAAAATTGGCGATGATGGCGTGGATGTGGTCATTGATGGGAGCTTTCATATCAATGGAACTGTCAAGCATAATCTCTTAGAGCTTCCCTCATCTCACTTTGCCGCAATGAACTCCCATTCCTGTTATCTTACAAGTCCAGTCTCACCAGACTGGCATGTGCGCCTGGTTCATCCCAATCCAAGGTATCAGAAGATCCTTGTACCCAACTCCACTATCACCGACTGTGAGGTGTGTAAGATGTGCAAGCTTAAAGCACTGCCGTTCGACAGCAAGTTCAAGGAGGTCTCTGCGGTCCTGGAGGTAGTGCATTTGGATCTGGTTGGGCCATTTTCAACTCGTTCACGATCCGGCTATCTCTACTTCATGACCGTGATTGATCAGTACAGCGGATTCAAGTCCGTCAAGTTTCTGCGCTCCAAGGACGAGGCTTTTGAAAAATTCATTGAATTTCGATCCCTTGCCGAGTCACAAACCGGTTCAAAACTTAAGGCAATCCTCTCTGACGGTGGAGGGGAATTCGTAAATGCCTCCTTCCAGGAATTTTGTGCAAGTGAAGGCATACAACATCATGTGTCACCCGCCTACAACCCGCAGAACAACAGGATGGCTGAAAGAACCAATCAGACCATCATCACCAAGGCCAGGTGCTTACTTGTTCAATCCCGGCTGCCCAAATCATTCTGGGCAGAGGCAGTTAACACCGCTGCACAACTGTCAAATCTCAATCCCTCCGCTGCGAGAAACTTTGTGATTCCTTACAAAGTCTGGACTGGCCGATCTGTAAATCTTGACGTCCTTCGACCGTTTGGCTGTTCAACTTACTCCTTGATTCCTAAAGAACGGAGTACCTTCAAGCTTCTACCAACTGCTGAGAGGGGAATTTTGTTAATATACGAGAACGATTTCTCATCCTACCGGGTTTATCAGCTGATGTCCGGAAAAATCTTTTGGGTTCGGAACGTCAAATTTGATGAGACAGCGTTTCCAGGCTTGAAGGACCAGTCACCTGAATCCAACAACAAAATGTTTGACCTGACGGAAGAACTTCAGGCGGAGCCCGTGGCTCAACGTGAGAATGTGATCTCCTCCTCTCAGTTGACTACGGCTATGCCTACCCAGCCTGAAACCATATGGCCGTCTGACGTGGGCGATCCCACTGTTGAAAAAGCTCCGAGAGACATCAGCAGCACCATCACAACAGACAACATCTTGTCAGTAGATAGGCGGGGAAAGTCCATACTGGTGTACCTTGCCGAGAACGCTGAAGATGATATGCCCTCGTCCTACATCCAAGCTATCAACTCTCCCAATTCGACGCTGTGGAAAGGGGCAATTGAGAAAGAGATCACTAACATGAACGACCATGACGTATGGATAGCGGTGAAAAAGGAGGACAATCAAAAAAGGATCAACTGCACTTGGGTCTTCAAGGTCAAAAAGGACCACCTCAATGTACCGTTGGAGTACAAGGCCGGTCTCTGCGCGAAAGGCTTCCAACAAAAAGAAGGACAGGATTACTTTGATACCTATGCCCCAACTGGGAAGATGGTCTTGCTTTGAATGCTAATCATATTCGCCTTAAAACACGGTCTGTTTTTTCATCAGATTGACATCAAGAGTGCCTTCCTCAACGCACCGCTCCAGGAAGACATTTATCTCAATCCACCTCCCGGTGTAGTGGTCCCTGCGAATCATGTCTTGAAGCTACAAAAGGCCATGTACGGTCTAAAGCAAGCTCCGAATGCGTGGCATCATACCCTCACCTCCTGGCTGTTTCAGATTGGATTTAGGCGATGCGACGCTGAACCATGTGTCTTTTGGCGAAAAGGGACGTTCCTGTATCTGCATGTTGACGATCTTACGATCTTCAGCAGGAATCCAGAGTTTCAAGCAGGAAGTCAGATCTAGATTCCAAATCAAGGACTTGGGCGAATCCAGTGTCCTCTTGGGAATGAACGTAGCTCAAGAGCCCGGTTCAGTCACGCTCTCCCAGCGGCACTATATCGACTCTCAGTGAGAACAGTTCGGGCTGTCTGGCCTGTTTCCGGCGTCGACTCCAATGAAGCCCAGTGGTCATCTGGTTCCGGCATCTAATGCCGAGAGAGTTGCTCATCTCAAGTCAGGAAACAACTACCGCTCTCTTGTTGGGGCCCTCAACTACCTCAGTGTCACCACACGGCCTGACATTACGTTCGCCGTAAGCTCCTTCTCTCAATACCTCAACAAACCAGGGACACTCCACTGGGAAGCAGGCGTTCAGGTCTTCCAATATCTAAAAGGGACCAGAGACATGGGCCTCAAACTGATAAAACCAACGACTGACCAGAATGAACTGATAGGATATGCGGACGCAGACTGGGCTTCTTGTCCAAGTTCTCAACGCTCAAGAATATATTCAAAATCAAGATTCCGGGACCAACTCAAATATACGACAACAACCAGGGAGCTATTGCGCTGGCAAAAGACCTCAGCAACCACTCCAACTACAAGACCAAACACATGGATCTGCGACATCATTTCATTTGCCGGGAGATCAAGCTGAAAGCAATTTCCATTCAATATGTTCCCTCAAGCATGATGCTGGCCGACTTTCTCACAAAGTCAGTTGGGAAAACCTCCATCAAAAGGGCGCTCCAAGGCCTTCAGCTTCTGTGCTCATCGCCTGTCTGACAATGAGCATGTGGGAGTGTCAGAATTTCAGCTTGGAAAGCGCGCGCGCGTTGTTCTGTCGCAGCAAGCGCTGCGGACCCCTTGTATCTCAGACGGACCCGCACCCACTGAACCTTTCCTCATCTTGTCCGGAACCACCAGCACCCGATACACACCAGCAAACGATTTCAATTCCCTAAATCAGTCTCAATCGTTGTTGCTACAAGGTCACCTGTATCCTGGATCAAGAGTGGTGGTAACTCTTCTTCTCTCTTTCCTGTTGTGTCCTGTCTTCTCTTGTACTGACTTTTTGTTCTCAGTCTCTTGTCCTTGTTGTTTGTTTGTTTTGTTTTTCCTTGTTCCTTGTCTTGTGCTTACCACGCGGTCCTTTAGGTATTCTTCATTTCAGTTCCTTTATATTCTTGTTCTATTCTTGTTCTTCATCTCACTGAAATTCAACCTTTAGTTTTGCCTCATAACTTCTTAAAGGCTTTGTTGACTGCATGCCAAAATCAGCTTAAAGCCTTAAGGTTCTTTGCCCTGTTGCCCACCAGATACAAGTGATAATTGACAATCTTGTCATTACCTATTGTTTACAGGGTATTAGTGAACTAAAAGGCAAAAAAATTAAGGATTCAACATTAAAATTAGGGGCAGGCTAAATCCACACCAAAAAATTACTAAATCCACTCCAAAAATGGAGTGAACAATGTTATGTTTTAGGTGTTTACTTTTTATTAGCATATTGTTGTTAGTGATGCTTTTATTGTGTTTTCCTTCTTACTCTAAAAGACTCCTCCCTGGGATGCCGGTGAACCTTCTTTTCCTCACTCTCTTTGCTTGTTTCTCACCGACATCCCAGGTAAGCTCTATTGTTCTACTCTCATCTCTTCCTTTGTTCTCTTTCTTCTTTCTTTTCTCTCTCATAGATTGAAATTTATACTCTCTTTGCTTGTTTCTCACCGACATCCCAGGCCAGAGCATTAGAAACAATAGTTCACTCCAACTTTCATTGGAGTGAACCATAGTCTACTCCAAATTTTGTTGGAGTGAACAAAATCACACTCCAAAAAAGCCTGTTTTTTGGAGTGTACCCATGATACACTTCAAAAATTTTGGATTAAACCTAATTCCACTCCAAAAATATTCTTTCCAAAGTAAAATGATTCATTTTTTTGGAGTGCCCAGACGTTCACTCCAAATTTGTTGGAGTGGTTTTCCACAATAATTTAGTAAAAGAATCCAGGGTTCTCAAAGAGCAATGAAACCTTATGTCAGCATCATATTTGTATTTATATAGATTCAAAATTGCATTTTTTCAAATTTGAGAAATCTTAATCCACTCCAATAAATTTGGAGTGAACATCTGTGCACTCCAGAAAAAAATGCAAAAATCTCCTTTGGAAAAACTATTTTTGGAGTGGAATTGGGTTTGCTCCAAAATTTTTGGAGTGCATCATAGGTACACTCCAAAAGCCAGGCCTTTATGGAGTGTAATTGTTTTCACTCCAACAAAATTTGGAGTAGACTATGGTTCACTCCAATGAAAGTTGGAGTGGACTATTTTTCACTCCATTTTTGGAGTGGATTTAGTAATTTTTTGGTGTGGATTTAGCCTGCCCCTAAAATTCTTGGGACCATAATTTAGATTAGGTCAGTGATTCAAGAAATTCAACAAGCTTCTTACAATCCAAGGGCAAGAGGAAAAGAGAAAACCTCTGACCAACAAATGTAACATGAAATAAAACATGATTTATTTGTTATGACCCGGCTCTAATGTACTGGTAGACCAAAAAAAACTAGTAACCTTATCACCAGGCAGCAAAGCTTTTGATGCAATCCTTGGTGGTGGGATTCAAAGCCTATCAATTACTGAAGGTTCTCTTTTCTCCCTCTGCCAATTCTTCAATTCAACCGCGTGAAAACAATACAGATGAAACTAACTGGAGAAACAAAATTGCACCAGTTTAGGGAGAATTCTGGTGAGTGCTGATAACTTAGTTCATACCAGTGCAGTCAAAGAAAGAGGTCTTACAACACCCGTTCTTTTCAAATGTTTCAGCGCATGGATTGATCAATCTATTTGTTCTCTTTTTTTGGTCACAAGTTGTGGAAAAACTCAAATATGTCACACACTCTGTGTCACTTCGCAGCTTTCACCAGAAATGGGTGGTGGAGGAGGAGAAGTAATATCCAAAACTTTGACCTCCTCAAAGAATTTGCTTACTGTGTTTAAAAGAAAAAAATTGACCAAGTCGAGGTTTGTTGATTGACCTTTTTTCTATGGGCGGCTTACATTGATACCAAGGGTACTTTTTGGCCCAAACAAATTTGTGCAATTGCTTATAGATTTGGAATGGATCCGGACAGGGCTTTGGATAACTTAGCAATTGGACAAGCTGCTAACAATAGGGAACATTGTAAGCTAATTAATGATTAAAATGTTTTATGACCTGCATGACAAATGCCTAATTTGCCTCAATTGGGAATCAAAATCTGTTCCTCACAGAAATGGAGTTGATTGTTCATCTTGCTGCCACATTTGCCAAGAATGGCACATTCCAACTGCTGGTGAGGCCGCTTGGGATATCTACTCATCTTCAGTACCAAGCATGTTGTTCATGGGCCTGGCTCTTATGGGTGTGGATGCAGATTGTTGACTAAATCATGGCTTTATTTTGAGCCAAATTTTCCGGAAGAGGAGAAATTGCAGAGCAACAACAAAAATTGAATCAGATGCTTGCCAGATTGATTTGCATCTTGGAAGAATTCAACTTATTGTCTTTTTACAAAAGCTTGGACTTCTCAATGGTTTTGTGATGACAAGGTTATAGGGTTTGGGGCACAGTACCCCTTTAAATCCAAGGTTTCTGCCAGGCACAGCTTGCTGGCTGTGACCACCTGAATGCAGCTGTGTGGTCAGGAGGCAGGAACAGCTATTGATCCCACTCAAACCCACCCGCCAGGAAGAAATTGGACAGGTGAGCCAGCGGCCAATTCTCTAGACAACCCATCAGCCCACAAGAACAACCAACCAGCTTCTTTGCTGCCGGCAGGTGGATTGACTTTGACATCTTCAAGTGTGACTTCTTCCTCTGATTGAATATATTTTATTACAGTCATTTTTTAGCATCCTGACCCCGTTTTCTGTTGACAGGACAGGCAAATTTCCGGGTTTCTATCATGGTTTATCAGCCCTACGCCCCCAAAATCAAGGCCGCCGTGGTCCGCCTGGCGCAACAAGGGCATTTGTTGGCCAACATCTGCCGGTTATTGGAGGTTACGGTGTCTCCGCAGTCGCTCCGTTGGTGGATCCACCTCTTCCAAGAAACACCATGTGTTATCAAGGATCAAAACTTGTATGAGCGGCGGGGCCGACCGGCAAGCCTGACTCCAGTTGAGTGTGATTTCATGATCCAACTGGTCCGGTCCAAACCGTCTATTTCTGCACAAGATCGAGGAGCGTCTCTATGATTTGTCTGGTATTCTGCTCAGCACCAAGGCTGTTCACCAAAACCTTGTTGAACAATTGTCAATAACCTTGAAGAAACCTGAGACAAAGAACATTTGAAAGTCACTCACTGCCAAATACTCCTAGATGGAGAAGATGGAGTTCTTCCCAGCTGATTTTATTGTCTTTACCGGTAAGTTTTTCTTTTTCTTATTTCTCATTTGAAAGACTGAACTGACTCTTTTCAATTCCTGCAGATGAGAGCTTGCTTTGTGCCAACAATCTATTGCAAACATTTGCAAGGTTGGAAATAGGGACCCCTGCTGACCACCATGTTGTCAATCAGAACACGGAGTGCCTCAGTCTCCTACCTGCAATATCCATTGATGGACTCTTGGCCATTACAATGATCTTGGAAACTTACACCGCTTGCAAGTTTGACTTGAAAGTTGCACAAATCTACCCATTTAGACTTTGTAGCAATACTAATGCGCTACTTAACAGCTTCCCAGGATGAACCAATATCCTGATTCAAACTCTGTTCTTGTCTGTGACAATGCGGCAATCACGTTCAAGAGCTTTGTAGTGAGGCGGGAGTTAGGATCTTCTACCTTCCGCCGTACTGTCCCAAACTCAACCCAATTGAACTCAGCTTTGCAACTATAAAAGAAAAGTTGAGATCATCTGAAGAACTCAACTTTTCTCTGGATCCTGAAGGCTCAATCCATTGCATCACTGGAGAGGTTTTGCCCGCGCAGATGGCCTACAATGCCTACAAACATTTTGGCTACTGCATTCCAAACAACTGATCTTCTGCTTGTATGATCTTTTAACCCTCCAATCAAATTTTCATTTTAACCATATTAAATTGTATAACCAAGCTTGTAGTTCTTCTTACCAAAAAATCAGCCGCCGGGGTTTAAATCAAATCAAACAGTTACAACATCTTGAGCCATCTCAGTGAGCATGAGTGAGTCCAGGTGATTTCTAGTGAGCTCTACTGAATCTTTAGTGGATCCTAGCAAGTGTGAGCAAGACTTGTCTGAATTGCCTGCCATAGTTGGGCCAATTGTTCAAAGGAGTCTTGGCCCTTTGTTTGATGGGTACCACTCGTCAAGACCCTTTTTTTTTGGAAGCTTGTCAAATCAATGCGCTCAGGATCAGGTAGAAAAAACCAACAAGATGCCTAAAACTGATTAGGATTGCTATTCTGAATGCGGGCTTGTGTAGGCTATTACAATTCAGCCAAAATCAGACAAGCAAGGTAAAATTTAGAGCTACAAAAGTCAACCTTGTGAACAATCAAGATGAAAATCATTGCCGCGATTGGATGGAATTCATATTGGGTTATTTGAGCTAAAGCAAGATTTGAAGTTGTTAAGCTAGTGTTTATAAGGCGTAGGGTAAAGAGTAGTTGGGTTATTTGGGCTAAAACAATATTGGAAGCCGGTAAGCTAGTGTGAATAAGGGGTAAAGGAGAAAGTAGGCTCCAACAATCAAAAAAGTGCGCTATTGAGAGGCCAAATGTTTCTCAAACTTTGAGACATTTTCTTTTAATTGATATATTATCTCCTCACTTAAACCCCATTGAAGCATCTTCTTGTCGGTAATTCGCTTGGACTTGAAAAACTTTGAATGGGTGATGTCTTTTCCATTGAGGATTTCAAAAACTTCTTCTTGTTTGCTGGGACAAATTAGGACAAATTCAATGTAATCACAAAGTAACTGAGCATCCGGGGTTACTACTGCAGAGTTGGCGGATGGACTTTGCTGGTGAGGTTTGGCGGTGTCACTGTGGACAACTTTTCTTTGTTTTGAAGACAAATTCACGTACTTCAAGTCAGGCGGAGGAGAGTAGAGCAAGATCCCAGCAAAAGTAAAGAAATTCAATGTTTTTAAAAAAACACAAGTATCAGTATCATTTGACTTACCAGGTCTGTGGCCCATCTTTGGACAATTGCTGTAGTCAAGGGGATAAAGCAATTGGGATTGGTCATATGTATAAAGATTGGTAACTTCTTGTGGTATTTCGAGTTTGGTGGGTGAGTCAAGTAGATGAGATTCATCTGGATATTGATTGGGCTAAAGCAATCAGCAGTGATGACATTGGCTGGATGATCTGGAGCTGGGCGGGCCAAAGAAGCCTGTTGAGCAGCCTCCACAGCCATAATGTGGTTCTTGACCTCGATGATAGCTTTGGTATTCTTGACTTTGACATCCAGGTTGATCATTTCAAACAGGAAAAAAGCTTTGGTTCAATCCCTCCCAAGCTTGATTATAGTATTCATCCAACAATCAAAGGACAGCACATCATTGATCTTGTAGTTCTTTGATGCGGAAAACTCTGGAGCTGTTTTGGGTTGCATTGAAAATCTCCAAGCAAGACAGGGGGATCCTTTCTTGAGAGCATTTTGAATCAGGTCACCCGCATTGTCACATTCAGAAGCCATGGCTTTTTGAATTGAAACTTGGCAAGGGGAGTCAGTCCGGCCTTGATCAAGACCTCAAAACTTCCGCCAAACATAGACGAGTTGACGGGCTGCCATTGAGTGTTACCACTTTGGGCAAATGAGCTTGAAGCTGGTGCTGCAAACGATGATCTGCGGCTGCATGCAGAACAAACAGAACCGCAAACAAAAATCAGAATCAAGTGGATTGACATGGACAAGAATAGGAAAACTCACCAGCAAGGTATTTGAGGGCTCTTTTGAGGGTGAATGCGGTGGTATTCACTATTGAGAAAATAACTGCAAGGTGGGACATCCCTGTTCAAAAGATCAAGACCAAAGTGAGACATTTGGATATAACAAATACAATATTGGTGAGCAGTTGACGGGTAAGATGAGGAGGAAATGGACTGATGCTCACCTGTTGACCATCCGGACAATCGAGGCACAGGAATTGTACATGGTGGCTGTGGCGGCTGTGATTAGTGATGGGCTGTGACAAGGGATCATGGGTTTTGAGGCAAGGTGAAGAACTAACAACCTAAAATTCATGATTGATGATTTTTGTGAACCTTGCTGCAAATCAGATCAAGTGTTCATAAAAACACAATATGTGAGTCATCCTCATATAAGGGAATGAAAAGCTCCTGATTTAAAATTTGTTCACCAAAATACAAGCCCTGATTGCCCTCTTTTGTGCTTTAATGAACAGGCATTTTCCTTACCAACCAGGTTCAAGCTGATCTGGGAGCCGCAAGCATTTTTGCCGGTGCCAATAAAAAGCCTATTGGGCATGTATTGGCTCATGCCACCTTGACCAGAATTTTTTTTGCATGAGGGTTGGGGAGATGAGAGGTTAGCTAAGCTATGCCGTATATAGCCCTGATAATTAGTTTCACACCCTTCCTCTATTTTGTTGCCTCTTTCTCATCCACTCAGAAAAGGACCCCTTATATCAATTACCTTATCTCCAAGTGCCTGAGTGAGAAGCTAGTTTCAAGGTAGCAACTGGCGGAATTGAAAACTGTTAAAAAGTGATAAGTATTAACACAGTAGGTAATCAGACTGCAAAGGCAGCCAGCAACTAGCTTAACTAAATAACGACCTCTCTCCCCCCCATTTTTGTTCCATATTTTATTACTCACCACCTTGTACAACTTACGACTATACTCATAACAACCCTTACATATCAATAACAACTCTCTATATGGTGTCTCAAACAAACTCATCTTGAGCATACCACTCCTATCACCCTATTCAATAAAACTTGCCAAGCTGAACTTGGTGGGTCTTGTAGCTGGTAGTATGGAAGGACAGAACTTGCAACTCCTTTATCCCCTTCTCCATTCAGCAAAAGGTTTTAACAACCACCTCATTCCTTCTTGGATGTGCCCTTGAACCAAAAAAATTCAAAAGAAAATAAACATAAACAAGAAACACAAGGCAAAGATTCCAAAAGCTTTAGATGTGTTTACAAACTTGCCATTGTCTGCCGGAGGCCATCTCTTGTTTGGGATTTCAAACTCAATCCTGCACGGGATCTGGTCCCAAACGTTAGTATTTTCTTGGCGGTAGCGCAGTGGGAGGTGGGTCTAGTCCAAGACACGCTAATGGGAGAGGCGGCACACTGCGCTAAGACGCGGCAAGGGAGAGCGGCAAACACCACACTCCGCAGACTGAGTTGCAGCAGCATGTTGAAACCTATTTGGTTGCAGGGAAACCAGTACCAGCTAGCAGCATCTGACCCAGAACCATGAAATAGTCAAACCTTGCGAATCACAACTTGCAGCTAACATATCACCAAAAATAGATGAAAATTTGCCCCACCCCACTCACCCAGTTAGGGGCCCTGCCTGCCGTTGGGCTCAGACCTTCCTGCAAGGAGTTCCTGCAGATGAGACGTGCCACGCTTCCTGCTAGGGATACATGCATGCACCTCTCCACTCCCCCTACTTTTTCATATTGTTCCTGGCCACCTCCAGAGGAGGACCATAAGAGATGGAATAAGTAAAATAAAGGAGGGGGACTCCTTTTTCTCTTATCCTAAACTCTGGATGGCTTGGGGAGTTAAGGAATAACTCCCGGGCCACCCTACGCACTAGAGAAATAGAAACATAACCATTTCCAAGGTGCTGAAAGAGTAAACAATAGTGGGCCAGATACAACCTACAGCCCACCAAGGCACCTAGTAAGTGTCTGCAGAGTTGAAGAAGATGAAGCTGTTGGGAAACAGTATGTGAATGATTGCAAACAATTGAACATTGATCCTGTCCTGAAAAAGTCACTTTTAACTGGCGCCAACCAATTAAAGCGGCTAGATCAATTTTTAACAATCCATCATAGTTTTTTTCCTTTTGTGCATGGTTGTGTGACCAGTTTTGATAGGAAGAATAACAACCTTGAGAAGCAAATTTTGGGACATCAAAGAGATGAAGGGATCAGTTCCAAAAAAAATTGGGAAGATAAATATCTTCCTGTCTTTTCTTCAAACCTCAAAGAAATTTGTTTGGTGGGTTGGATCAAAACGACCACTACAAACATTATGTACTTTGCATGCATGTATAGCGGTTCAAAGTCATGGTATAATGGTTTGACATGTAGCGGTTGCATTTTTTTTAGAGTACTCCAGGTTGCATTATTGGATTGAAGAAGCAATTGACTTGGTATGGTTTCAAATTTACATCTTCATGTCAAAATGTGTCTTTGAAAATGGCCCATTAGGAAGAGTTTGCACCATTATCTGGAATATAAGTTGGTTTGCATCAGTGTGTAATGCCACAATCAGTGAGAAGAGTATTTTTTATGGAAGATTATTCAATTGAGAACATTTGGGCACCATTTAATTTACAGTTGTTTCCACACCAATGTGCATGCTTGCAGCCTAAATATCATGATTTTCACCCGCTTTTGCTGTTTTACACCAGTGTGTAATGCCACAATCAGTGAGAAGAGTATTTATTATGGGCAATTATTCAATGAAGAACATTTGCGCACCATTCAATTTATATTTGCACCATTTTTTCACACCAATGTGCAACCTTGATGAGGAAAAATACTACTACTGGGCCATTTTCAAAGATGCTTTATGACATGAAGATATAAATTTAAAACTATACAAAGTCAATTACTTCTTCAATTTCATAATACAATCTGGATTACTTTAAAGAAAAAGCAACCACTATATGTCAAACCGCTATATCATGACTTTGAACTGCTATACATGCATGCAAAGTACGTAATGTTTGTAGTGGACACTTGTGTGCTGGTGACATGCAGGCTATATGTTGGAGGAAGAGTTACATAGAAATTAAAAGTGTTAGTCAGTATCTCAACATGGACTTCCTTAGCAAAAATCTAGACAAACTCCTTGAACACATTGGACAAGCCCAAAAAAATATCCAATAATTGGTGGGATCTATTCTAGCCAATAGCAAATGTTGCGACTCAAAAAAAACCATGATGAAGAACAACATCCCTTCTTTTGCTGATGCCACAATACCAAATGATGTGTTTGATCTAAGACTAAACCCTTTGACCATGTGATTCCAATTGGCAATCTGATCCCAAACTTGCAAGCAAGAACACTGATTCCAAGCCTCTTAACGAAGAGCCCAATAAGAAGGGCTTCTCCAGCAATCTGGCCTTTACCTCTGATGGCTCCTTCAACCATCCTCACAAAGGCTCAAGGCATGTTGACCCTTAACAAATCCAAAAGGGGGTCAAGGAGGCAAAAACAAACAAAACATCTCACATGAGATGGAAGGACAGATAGACACATATTAAAGAAACATTCTCATGTGAAAGACTTTGTAACTTAACAATGGAAAGGGAACATACACATCACAAGCTTGTGATGGAAAGCATCAATAAGTAATTGATGGAAATTTAGAATTCATCACACACTGTGATGCAAAATGATAGTTTGGAAGGGGGGTTGAGCATCACTAATCAGTGATGGAAAAGAGACTGGGGCATTTGAGCAAAGAAGATGTACCAGAATTCTGACATTAAGAAGGCTTGGAATGTGTGTAGGAAGTTTGTTCAAAAGAAAGGGCTGGTGGATTGGAGTTATAGTCAAATCTGAGTGGAATCTGGTTGTTTGTATGAACACTGTCATATCCAAGGGTGTTGAGGAGTGTATGAAGAGCACCAGCAGTGCAATAAGAGGGAATTGAGGAACTACCATAAGCGTGATCAAAACTGAATCAACCAATAAAATCAAAAGAGTACTAAAAGGTTGTCCCAGATTTCCAGTGATGATCTTATGAACAATTTGATGGATTCTTTGTGCTTGAGTGCTATTCATGCCCCTTGCCTGCCAAGATTGATCTGTAACTATGAGGCCCCCGTTGTCATTGGTTTTACACAAAAAACAGCCTCACATTCTCTCATGGATACACAAATTTCTATTTTCATTTCCCCTCTTCTTATCTTTCCCTATTTATTTCTAGCTTGCCCTCACAAAGAGAGTGACTTCAGTTTCTCTTCTGGCTAGCCCTTGAAGTATAAAAGCCACATTTTGGGACTAAGAAGTTCCTGAAGGCTCAGGTCTTGTTGCTTGTCCATGTTGTCTACAGTAAGGGTTCATTAAAGCCTCACACAGGGCTCTTATGGGTTACCAATGAGCTAAGGACCCGAAATAGATAACCATACATGTGTATCTCTTTGGTGATGATCAAATACAAAATCAATCAAAAGTCAGGTTCTATTTGTACATACAGATGGAATATTAAGTGAAATGGCATAGATAGTGTGAAGTACATTGATTTGTTTATGCCGCACTGAAGGCATGATCACAGACAATGAAAGTGATACCTATAAATATAAAAGACTGAAATTGCTCAAGCTTCAGGTTCAGGCCATGTTGTAAGAATATATTAATGAGGTCTCAAACATGTATTAATGTCTTGAGCCTTGAGGTTCCTTGTGTCAATGGAATGATATGAATGTACAAATAGCATGGTGCCATACATGCCATGCACAGCGGCTGACTTGGCAATTGTGTACTATGCGTGTTGGGTTTTTTTGGAACTCATTCCTGCACAAGGTTTCATTGACTTCTGAGGAATAGGTCCGCCTCATTTTGCATACCACAGGAGTCAATCTCTTTTACTCAACACTGGTCTATTGCATTCACATCACCCCTCGCTTCTGCCAGCCACCTTGGAGAGTATATATTCTACTTGATGACCAGTGTTGGGTGGTTATCAAGTGTAGCACAATTGACAACTAGTAAACACCAGTAGTTGAGTGTACATATACCTCTCAATGACTTGTCAACACTGGCGTGGAACTACATTTGGGGTGGGATAGAGCTTGAGAAGGATAGATGCTTCAAAGCAAGTTAGGAAAAAAACAAGAGTATGAAGTCTTGAAAATTTTGGCTCAGAGGCTTTCTAGAGGCATGTCTTGAGGGCTTCCTGTTTGTTTCTAATCCAATGCAGATCTATACATAGATGTATATTACATTGAATTCTGCATTATCCAACTGAGACATGGTACCACCATGGAGGTGGCACTAGGACCAGTTGGGAACAGCATGCTTGAATCAGAATCTACAAGGAGAAAAGAGGAAGGAAGATGTAAGGGTTTTGCCAAGGCTCCACCCTTAGATAAGCTGTGTTGTAATAGAAGCATTGCTATCCATGCCTATACATAGTATTACCGCTTTTATAGTTTTTATCCCATCTCTCCTCTGCTCCCCCAAGCTGGTCTTCACCTTACTTCTCCTTTCATTGGCTGATCTCAGGAATTACATTATTTTTTATAGACTTCTGGCCTTTGGCCCTCTGTCCCACCAGTGAGGATTCACAGAACCCTTACAGAGGAAAATACAGTGGATGTGCAGGGTCTTTCCTCATAAGTAAGTAGTCTGGCTACGCGTTCTTCCACTTGTGGCTGTTTTTGTGAAATGATCATATTGTGTGGGTGAGTACCCAGAAAGTGTTATACCTCTCCGGGGGAGAGTTGATGCCCGCTACAATTGTACAGTCGGGTGGTACCTTTCCTTCCTTCCCCAGGGTTTTTACAGGTTATGAGCCCAGTGTTGCCTCTGTTGCGTGTTTAATTCCCATTGCCTGCATCTCACACATGTCACATCTCCCCAGCTTTTAACCCTCACATAACATGACATAACTGTGTTAGCTACTCCTAGTCTCATATATAAGCATATTATTGATTATTGGTTTAGGAGTGTGGTTGCCTTATAATATTTCCACGGTTCATGGGTGCCAAAAGTCCCATCTTAAGATAAAAATAGTATAGTCTTTAAAAATAGCATTAGTATAGTAGCCAGTATGTGTGAAAACTGACAGTTAACAAGTCTGTCGGGGAGTAACACTTAGATTTGTATGTAGTTTCACACCAGCCCATTTGGTGTCCAATCCAATATCACCTCTGTTATCAGTGATATTGGCTTGCGGGGGAGTGTTATGGCCTGGTGTTATGCCTCTCCGGGGGGAGAGTTGATGCCGGCTACAATCCTGTAGTTGGGTGGTACCTTTTCTTCCTTCCCCGGGGTTTTTACAGAAAGTTGGGGGAAGGGGGATAGAAATGGTGAGGGCATATCCTTGCCTTGATTCTTGAGGGAGGTGGGGGTTTGAGTAGTCCAGGTAATCTTGAGTAGAAAAAGCATTTATTTTGTGGGCCATATTTGGGATTGGCTTACCACACCGGTCATTGGATGGAGTGTGCATACATGTATCACTCAATGGCCATTCAACAACAAGGTTGATTATGTGGCTTTCCAAGCCCCATATCCTCTTCCCTGCTTTCCCACTGCCTTTTCTTGAGACTTGTTGCTCAACTATCTTGTTCTTTCTGCACCTACCATTAATGACCTTCAACTTGAGGGTCAGATGTGGGGGCAAAGCCCATTTGCCTTCCTTTTTCCCCCCAATAACTCCTGAAACCCTCAATCAAAATAAGCTGCCTTGTGCAGCTTGGCATTCAAGACTGTAGGCACTATGGATCCTTTTTTAGTTTCATATGTACCACCCACTGTTATGTGCTTTAGCCCTTGGCTTCCCCTGTTTACCTTGAAGAGGAGTGGATCAACAGGATCTTTATCAGGAGGCTACAGTGAACATGTTTCAGGCAGTTATGAAATCAGCAGAAAACCCTTATTGTGACATATGGTTTTTGCATTAACAGTGCAGTACTGAATGCTTCTTGATATCTTTTCTGTGTATTCAGACCACATACTGTTGGCCCCCCAACCTTTCAGGCATTTGTGACACAAGCAAATCAAATATGAAGCTTCAAGCCAAGGCAGTCAAAGAACAAGCAAAAGCAGCCCCCTGGGAAGCCTGGTCATATTGCTTCCAACATCACTTCCCTTTCAGTTTCTCTTTGTTTTTCCTCTGTGATGCCTGAAATATTTAACCCTTGTTTGCTTTCTTCTCACTGATATCCCCAAAGAGTGCAATAGATAGGTTATGAGCCACATTCTTGCTAAAAAGATCATGGTGCTATTTTATGAGGAATACCACTGAAAACAGTCCTGGATAATACTTTTTGAATTAGAGACAGCACTTGTGCACCCTGGTGCTTGCTGGCCTTTTTTGGCCAAAGTGTTGGGAAACAGAAGAAATTCCATGCGGTAAAATGTATGACTTTGACTACAAGCAGGCAGCCCTTCTGGTCGCAATATGAGCTCTGCAACCAGGAGGATTTGGTTGCATATATTGTATATGTAGGCTCTGCAAGCAGGAGGATTTCATTTTGGTTGCAAAGTTTGTATATGTATAACCCCTATAACCAGGAGGATTGTCTGTTGGATGCCAAGTTTGGCTACATAACCTCAGCAACCAGGGGGATTTTCTTCTGGTTGACAAGACACAGCCCTGGCAATCAGAAGGAATCCCTCCTACTTGTAGAGGTTGTATGACCTTAATGGCAACAAGGTGAGGTTTTCTGGCTTTCAAGGCTGTGCAAGCTTTTGTAACCAGAGGGAAACAAAGTTTGTGGTATGAGACTCCTTCTGTCCTAGGCGGGAAAGGGAGAAGAAATGCTGTTTATGCAGCCCTCTGTGTTGGTCCAGATGATGAGGCGGAGGTATAGAAAGGGATAGCTTTGTGGGATTTCATAGGATACACCAAGGTTGGGATTTTGGTGGCGGTTTGAATGGTTGTCATGGATAGGAAATGGCAGAACAGACTCAGCAATACTCAGAAATATGAAAATTGATCAAAAACTATGATGGTTATGATGGTTCTTCTGTGGATCAGAAACATCTCATTCCAAGCCAGCCTACAAGTGTGTAATACCACTTCAACTCCATGTGGGACAAACACAGCATGTCTCATCCTTTCTTCATGCATGACAAGCGCACAAACCATATAGAAACTTCAATGCACAGCATGACAGAACCCAAAGGAAAGAAAATAACAGACAGAGAGGAGCAACATTTGTGCAGCAAACCTTGAATTTCAACTATACCTCTGGTGGACCTTGTGAAGCAACCTCTACCTGAAGCTTAAGGCAGAACCTTGAATATTCAGCACCCTTCCACATTTTGAAGCATTCATAATTGTGACTTGGCACTGGTGTAAACACCACACCTGCTGACAAATAATGTGTATTTAACTACTTGGGTACCCACCGGTGTTTCTCCAGGATTTCAGACAGCCGCACCTGCTGGTAGGTATCATGGCCTGGGCCAGTACTGTGGAACTACTCAAATGGGAGAATAGAGCTGGGAAGGGAAATGTATAACTACACTAGCACTAATGGGAAGTATGATGAGCATAATGTAACAAGGTCTGAAGATGAGCAATGATGAAATGCAGTGAAGAAATGAAATGAAGGAATGATGAGCACTAGTAATGTTTATGTATGATGAATGAGATATGTAATAATGGGTTCTTATGTGGACTATGAAGACTACTGATGATGAAAGCTATGCTATATAGGTATGTATGGTGTTGCAAGCGCGTCTGGGCACATACCCAACTCCCGCTTGGCCGAGTGCCTTCGGAGGTTGGGTATGTGCCCAGCGGGCTTGATTGGGCAGCTTGCGCGGGGGCAGAGCTTGGCACACAGCCAAGTCCCGCTTGGCCGAGATCAATCTCTGGGCCGATGGCAACACGCCAGCTCTCGTCTCTGCCTCAAAAGGCAAGAACAATGTGCCCTCGAGGAGGGGAAACGTTCTCCCTGCTTGACATTGCACATTGGACATCAACAAGGGAGCTTTGCCTTCTCAATGGTTGGTCTGTAGGGTGGTCATCGGGGAGGAAAGACTTCCTTTGCGGTGGGTGATACTTGTATTGATCATCAGGAAGGGAGTCTTCCCCTCTTGATGACCGGTTTGTAGACCGACCATCAAGGAGGGAAACTTTTCTCCTTGATGGCCGGCACAGCGTTTGGCGTGCGTGTCACCCTTGCTTGAAATCGGCCCAGCAGGGCTTTGTGCCAAACCCCGCCCACTTTGCAATATGCCAAGCGGGGGTTGCAAGTGTGCCAGGTGGGCTTGAGGATTGGCCAAGTGGGCTTTAGCGTTGGCCATGCGCGTTTGGCCTTTTTTCGGCCAAACTTTGGTGAGTGCCTAGACGGGCTTGCAACACCATAATATATGTAGCTATGGTATTCTGTTCCAAAGGCAATTTCAGGGTGGTATGAGTGAGTGTCTATGGATGAAATGAGGTTAAGAATCTGAATTTGGAATGATAATGATGGATATGTAAAGGATATGTATGATATGAGTGGGAACAGGTTATCACAGTACCCACCAGTGGACAGCAAGCACCCAGTACAACAGGTGCAAATTTACCATCTGTATTTTGAATAAATCGATTCTTCTCTGATAGATCATGTGTTATAATCATGATTCTAGTTGATTAAACCAAATCATTGGCATCAATGCAGAAAGCTAATGTGCTGGTTGCTTATGAAAATGCAACAGACACTTCCCAAATCTCTCAATCAAATGACGATTATCTTTTCAACTGCAGGTTTGAGCCATCAAAAAACCGCTGATGGATGATGCCCTACCCTAAGATAGGGGCCAAGAAAGACATTATCAAGCCAAGCCAAGGATGTGACATCCTTTTTTCACATGTCTCTAACAAAGTTCCTTAAATCAACTTCCACCTTATCTTCCTCAACACCGTCCATGCCTGTCCACCCTGATTTTGAATGGCCTGCTACTGGAGGACTTCCCGCCAATCTGGAAACCCAGATTTTCCCATATTTTTCAGCAAAATCTAGGCAGATCTGGCATTCATTTGAGACAATTGAGCCCAGATTTCCCCGCAAAATCTGGAAAAAAACTGAGTTCCCAGATTGACAGGAAGTCCTCTACTGCCTCCTTCTCTTATCAAACATCTCCTTTTTCTCCTCCGTCAAGTAATATGAAGTCTTTGTCTGATCATCACAGCAATGATATTACAGTGTTTGCCTCCAAAGCCAAAGTGCCACATACAAAGGATATCTTGTGCAAGCCAATATGCAAAGCTTCCAACTATAAATGGAAGGCAGAGGCGTTAACAAAAGATGAAATAAAGTTGCTTTACTATCACAGGACTTTTGGCCATGCCAGCCTGCGACATGTCAGGAGAATCATCAAACACCAGATGGCAATTGGACTGCCTGATGAACTTCTGGCCAGGAAAATACATTGCCCTGGGTGCTATCAGTAAGAGCACCCAAGTGAGCCCTTGGGGCCGACTTCACAAAGTAGACCGGCTAGATTTAATGTCTGTTGATCTGATGGGTCTGTTCCAAGAAGATTCAGATGAAGGGGGAAAATATCACCTTAAAATGTGCCATGTTGCATCAGGTTATGTGTTTGCAAAGGTTTTGAAGGCTAAGTCAGAAGCTAATGTGCATTTCAAATCAATCATTACACCGTGGAGCAAATGACTGGCAAGCGTTTGGGAACCCGTAGGAGTGATAACGCCGGGGAATTTGCTAACAAACAGCTTTTTGAGTTCAAAAGGAATAGTGGCAGAACAGACTATACTTTATCACCACCATCAGAACGGGATGATCAAGCGTTTCAATAGGACCATTGTGGACATGGGTTGGAGAATTCTTATAAGAGAATTTTGGAGCTATGCTTTTGCTTGGCTGCGGAGCAGCCGACTTTGAATCCGGAAGCAACACCCTTGGGGTGTTGTCCCCCAACGTTGACTTGGGTGCAGATTGACTTGGATGCACTCAAGCAATTTCAAATTGGTTGCGCGCAGCCCAGATGAATGGGGATGCACCCACCCAAGGCTTAATATATGCTGGCAGTGGACCTGTCAATTGTGGAATCATAGTCCAATATCAAAAATGTTGATTGATGTTGTCTCTTCATGAAAGTCAACAATAGCCAAATTGTGACAATGAGGAAAGAAAGATAAGACCACACAAGCTCAACAAAATAAGAGCGGTAGTTTCTGGGGGACAATACTGATGGGCACCAGTTGCAACTAAGGAGTGCAACTGAGTAGCTGGACTTTGGAGTGGTGGATTCAGGCCCTCCACCGGGGCCCCCTAAGATGGTGGTGGTTCATGGTGGGCCAGTATTGCTCCGTCTGGGCTCCAATGGCCATTGCAAGTGGCCTTTGGTTTTCTCTTTCCCACCCTTGTGGGCCTCCGACAAGGCAAGTTGTGCGGTCTCAAGACGGTTCTTACCCTTGGGGGTAGATCAGTGGCAGGCAGAATTGTATTTGAGACAGGTTTGCCGTTGATACTGCCAATCATATCACTTTTGGCATGTGGAGGGTGTGTAGAGTATAGAAGGAGGGAAAAGTAGAGGAAAAAATCAAATCCAGAATGACCTACAGTTTTGTTTGAAGGGCTAGAGAGACAAACCAAATCTGGTTCAAAGCTGTCAGACGAGCTTGTTGTAGATTTCCTATCCCATCAAGAGCCGGTCGGATGATGGGCAGGCCGGTGAAGCACGGCTTTTGAAACAATCACCATCTAGTAAATGATCAGGCTGCGCTTGAGGCCTGGCACCGACATGTGTAGAATTTCAATCAGCTGGCTGCTGGCAATTGATGTGGCAAGTTGGGGGAATTGGGGCTGGGGTAAATTGAGAAGGCCGCAGGTATAGGCGCAGAGAGAAGGTTACATATGAGGAGTCAACCTGGGGGGATGTGACTCTGGATTGGGGGCTGGTGTGATGTGAGATGAGCCAGTGGTCAGGAATGTATGAGCAGTGATATCACCAGGTGGATGACCGGCATGGCTCAGAGGTTGGGATTGGGGAGATTTTTGTGGGAGTCCCAAAGGCAGGTTTTTTATCCTGGGGTTCCCAGGGTTTTTATTTTGCCTGCCAGAAAGACTGCAGTGACTTATTATGGGTTCTGAGTCACTGCATACAATGGAGTTTAGAGGTTCCCACAGGTGAATTTGTCATATCATGGACACAGATTTTGTCAAAGGAAGATCACCTACTCCCTAGCAGCTTGATCTTGACACCTCCTGATGATTTCAAAGCTGACCACATTAGGATTTGTGCTGACATCCGTTGCCATACAAATAGATAGACCCGCTAGACTTGTCACTCTTGATAATGCTACACACAGCTTCCCGTGTCCAAAAACTGGTTGGAGGAGGTAAACTGATACTTGGAAGAGGGATTGACCTTGAGCTTTATTGATTGTTAAAGCAAAGGCAATTGCTACGGGAAGCTGATGTCTGGAGAATGTGACAGCATATACTTTGTCTGGCTTGTAGATAAGGGTTAACTGGAATGGCCACATTGTTGCCTGCGCAACTGCCTGTTAGATCTTTGCAGCGTAGGGCATCTGTTCTGATGGCAAGCACTAATAATCTGGTTCTGTTTGAAAGGCCCCGCTTGAAATCAATATTACAAAGCAGTATGACCGGCATCACCACCTTTTACTGTATATCTGCTTCCGGAAAGCCGGGGATGGAGAAAGTGCGGAGCACCTCTTCAGGAATTGATATTGCCAGATGTGGCCGTGCCATTAAAGTGAGCGGTTGGATTGGAAGATTGTGCGATATTGCTATTGGAAGGTCCGCTCCTGCTAGGTTGATCATAGGCGCTCTTATAGCCACCAATTGTCATTCTTTTGATTGCGTCTAGAAATTTGTCAAGCTCAATGGTATCCTTTGGTTTCAGCTCCCAATAGGCAATGGGGCCTAACGTATTCAGGTAACGCCTGGTTATAACAATCAATCAGAAGTTTTTTCAGAGCTTCTATCGGTTCTTCAAAGCCAGCGGGTTTGAGCTTATCAGCACTTCAACATAGGAGATTGGCCAGATTTCTTTTCCTCTTCACATTTTTTTGGAGTTGTTTCACAGCTTTGTCCAGCTGAGACAAAACCTGGGTAAATACTTAGCTTTGCCAGTGAGGAATAATTTGGGGGTGCGGTTGCGTCGGATCCTCGTTGTTGTCCTCATAGTCAGAACCGGTTTGATAGTTTTGGATGAGGACTGTGAACTTGGGATTTTTTGGAAAGATTGTGGTCGCTGCATGATGCCAATGGTCACAAATCTGCCCAGCATGAACAATTTTTCAGTTATTTGAAAGGGCCCAAGCCAAAAATTTGTTCAACTCACTTTCTTTCAAGTCTTCATTGATTTAGACGGAACTGCTTTCTTCTTGCATGTCAATTCTTCCGGGTCACCGTTTACAGATTGTATCTGCTTTGAGTAGCTCGCTCGCATGTTCTTGAGCCATTGTTCAACTATACCCATTATATTTTCTTGCAGATCTTTCTGATCTTCTGTTTGTGTTTTATACCATTGGCTTCAGTCTTCTATCAAAATTGTAGCCGTTGCCGCATTCCACTGCAACACAGAGAGTGATTGCGCGCGGTCCATTCAAATGTAATACGGGAAAATCCTAAAGTTGAAATCTTGCCTGATGGGGAAGTGGAGCAGATTTAGTGATCTTCAATATCTGCTTGGTCTCCTCAGACACTTTCTTCTTTTTGCGAGCAGCAGTGGATTCTAAAACTGCCACGTCAACATCACTCAAAGCTGAAAGACAACTAGATTAAACAATCAACTCCGTTGTTAAGTAGCATTCTGACTGTGATTGATGACAGAGTATAAAGCACCTACAGTCAGCATCATCAAACAGGGAACTGGCCGGCAAGTCATCTGGGCTGGTGTCTGTTTCCATTGCTTCAGGGTTTGTTGCCATTTTGATAGCGGAACTGGCGATGTTGAAATGGGACTCTTCAAGGGGATGTGTAAAAATTACACGTCCTGGAAAGTGCTATTTATGTATGTACAACTTCACAGCTGCAAATCATTCCTTTGTCCATTGCTGTGTGCCTGGGACCGTACAGCTTTGTAGCCCCCTTGCCAAAACTACAATCAATACTCTCATTTTCCTGGTCATGTCTTCCTTCCCTCTGTCTCCCTTGTTGAGCGACTCAGATCATCCAGGGCCTGGACAAAAAGCCATGACAAGATCAAAAAACACCAATGATAAGAAAGCGCCCAGGAAGACTCCGACAACCAGGCCGACTTCTTGAAGAGGTAAAAAAAATGGTATACATGATGCGCTCTACTTGGCTTCCTTGTGTTTTCCGTTTCCTCTGGTAGTCGCCGCTCAGAAAAAAAAGGTTGTGGAGTCTGATCAGTTTGATGATGTTCCCTCAAGACACAAACTGGCAGTTTGGACTGTTGTTGGTGTTGACCAGGAGGGATTCCTCCCAATGGACTGTTTTACTATGCTGTTGACCAAGAGGGATTCCTCCCGGTCAATACTGTGGTGTATGGTGTTGACCAGGAGGGATTCCTCCCAATGGGCTGTTGTACTATGCTGTCAGCCAAGAGGGATTCCTCCCTATTGACAAAGGCTGGTCAACATGTGCGCGTATGTATGACCTTGCTGCGCGGGAGGGAATCCTCTTATTCAACATGGGCGCGTGTTCTTGCCTACATGGAGGGAATCCTCCTGGGCACCAAGGGTGTGTGCCTATGGGCTGGTGTGCCTAGCTACCCAGCTGAGCATTTGCCTCAGGACTTGGTCTGTGCACCTCAGACAGCAGTTTTCTGGTCCTCGGTCTAGTGCATTGTGCACTACAGACCAAAGCTGAGGAACTTCCAAACATGCCAGGGTGTACAACCTGGGATTCAATTGTATGAGCTTGGTATCAACAAGGGATGAACTTGAGTATGCTGCATGTCAACTGACAGCAGTTTCTCAAGTTTTTTTTACAGTGCCCTGGCAGGATGTGCCAAAAGGTCAAGACCAAATTCCAAATCAAGGAAGACCAGTTGGCCTCCAGTTATTGCAACATTCTCTCCTGCCTTTGGTGGTTGATAGGTTTCTTTGGACACTGGAATGTCCAAAAGCAAATTTGGCAATATCTTCAGCATCCTCCATGTGGTTTGTTCAAGAAACCATCCATGGTGAATGTCAAGTTAGGAGCACAATTCTCTGGATGAACTGGAGCATCAAATAATGTTGTTGAGCCTCTTGAGCTCAGGGTTCTCTTCAAAAACAACATTGACTGGTTTTTGTAGGAGTTTGCCAAGGATCTCTGAGATTGTTGATGAAGACTGCATCAATGTATTGTATTCTGCAAGTGAATTTTGGATGGCCTCTTTGTTGGTAATTACATCCCATGAGTTGAAAAGCTTCCATACATTTTCTTGGCCAGCCAATGGCAAACATCACACCAAACCACATTCTTGATTCTTTCCCAGCAGCATGAACAAACTTCTTGGATTCAGAAAGGAAAGATATGACTTATTTTAGATCATCACACTGAGCTTGTTCAAGATTGGTTAGCTTGATAAATTCAACAATAGCAACTATTTTTGACTTGAATCAACAATCCATAATGACGACCTTTCCTTTGATAAAGTAATAAAACAAGGCAGCTATCTTTTGAGCTGTTTTGATTTTGGATTTTGTAGGTGGTCTCTTGTGGAGAATAGAGATGGACCACTTTGAATTTGCGCCAGCTCCATGTTATTCTTTCCTCCTTGTCTGGTTTTTTGGCTTCTGGTATTGCAGCAGGATTGTGGACAGTGAGTGCTGGCTCAGAATGCCTTTCAGTTGCTTGCCAATTGCATTGGGTTTTGTTTTTGCTTTGCTAGGTATGTTTTTCTTGGGCAGACATGATTATTTCAGATTATAGAAGTTATCTAAGTCATAGCAATGAGGCAAGTTGGTCAATAGAATGAACAAAAAGTGCAATAGCTTTCATTTTTGTAAGAATAGAAAGTCTAATGTGTAATTGAAGTACAAAATTCAAGAAGTAACAACAAAATTGTCTATTGCATGCATCTTGTTGACTTTAGGTAATATAAAAAATTCTAGTTGTAACACAAATATACTATCAAGAAGTAGCAGCAAAATCATCTATTGCATGCATCTTGATAAATATTGGATACTTCTTTGCTCATATTAAGGAGTAAAAACAAAATTGTCTACCACATGCATCTTTATATTTTTTATATTTAGAAAAAAGAAAGCAATATAATGAAGTGTTGAAGTGGAAATGTGAATGGGACGTACCACTGCAAAAAAATCTTGGTCAACTGCTTGCAGTTGACATGCAGGATACTCAAGCCAAGCTGCCATTGTTACTCCACCTGAATGCACAAGTGTCTTTGTTGGCACAGTCACTGTGCAAGGTGCACAGTGACTGTGCATTGAAGCGTGGGTTGAGTCAAACCTTGAGTAAGGCTGGTGTAACACCACAAGCTTCCTCAGAGTTACCGCATGTCAACTGCTCACAGTTGACACAGTTTTTTTTGCAGTTTACTGGATAAAAAAGCAGCAGTGGTCTGTTTGATCAATCAACCTCCAACAAGTCATGATTATCTTCAGCAACATCTGTATTGATTTCAATAGACTCCTCCAAGCACTTCATTGACTGTGGCTTTGTCCTCTATTGAAATTCCAAACCTGAATAAGATCAAGTGCTATTTCACCTGATTTGCAATGTGTATTAGTGGAAAATGGTGAGGTGTTCTTGAAAAGAAAAACTATCTTACCAGTTTTCTTGTGAATATTGACTAGGAATAGAAAAGCCTTCTTCAAAACATCCTTGTCCTTGTGTGGGCAATTTGAGAGTTAATTCATTGTCAAGGCCAGATTGGAAGTGATATCTGTATCATGTTGCTCCTCCTCCAATCAACGGTGGCAGAATGCTGGGAGTTTTAGTTTTGAGAAAATAGTTCTCACACCTTGAACTGCAGGATTGGAAATTGAAAGAAAAAAATCAAAGATGATGTCACCAGCAAGAAAGCCTATCATATCAAAATAGCCTGCAACATCCTTGCAAAAAATCTTGAGACAATCAAGGTAACATCCAGCCACTTCACCCTCCGTCTGGCTTTTATGCCATCCAATGGTCCACATGCAACCGGAAAAGATTTTTGGAAGACTAATAATAACTGCAAGAAGAAGGACCTTGACTTGATCAAGATGAAGTTAAGAAGCCAGGGTTGTTTTTTTGCTCCTGAGAGAAGTCTTCAGGTGGGGTAAATTGAGTTTTGGCTGCCAAATTTTACCATTTCAAATAGAAGATGTGTTCCCTCTTCCATTTAGAATGAAAAGGATGCAGAGCTGGTTGCACCCAGCTCAGCCAGCTCAATCCACTGTGCCGAAACCCAGCTCCGCCAGCTCATATGGTCAATGATCAGCTCCATGGCAAACTACACCTCAGCACACCAAGCTCAATGTGTCACTTGACTTCAGAATCACCAGCTCAACCAGCTCTTTGGCTCACTTTCAGCCAGCTCAAACAGCTCCTTGACTTCTCCTTGCCAGCTCAACCAGCTCCTTGGCTCACTCCCAGCCAGCTCAACCAGCTGGTTGGCTTACTCTCAGCCAGCTCAATCAGCTCTGTGGCTCCCTGCCAGCCTGTTGGGCCAGTCTCTTCCTTTAATGACATTGCTGCACAAAGTGTGAGCTGTGTGAAAATGCAGAACAAGTTTTATGAAGTGTGTGAATGAAGTTTGTATTATTTACATTAAAGATCAGCATTGATTTGGGGAACTTCATATTGAAGAACATTTTGAAATAATCTTCCTTGTAAAAAAACAGTGGAACTTGAAACTGTTGCCATTTTTTGACTTGAAAAAAGAAATTGATATTAATCTGGATGGGATGAAAAATTAAATAGTATGGGCTAATTTTATACATCATTATCATCATCATCACCATCATCACTCAAAATCTCCTCTATTGTGACTGATTTGCCAGTTAGTTTTTCCCACAAACTCCTATTCTTTGTGATTGATTGCTCTCATTCACCTTGAATTTCCACATCATTGGCAGGGAAATTTCTCCATTTTTGACTCTAGTTCCACTTGAATACAGCAAGTGTTCCACATCATCCATAGTTGGCAATGATGCTTCGCAAGGCTTGAGGGACCAATAATAAACAATTATTCAAATTTTATTCAACAAAAATCAAAGTTCATTCAAAACGTTTTCTATCTAACTTTTTCTCATGTACTTTTTTTTCAAAAATAGCACAAATTACCTCAAGGAGGTCATTTGAGACCAAAGATTTTCAACAATCTGTTATCCAAACAGATTACAGGTGTACAGTGCATTCATTGGACACTGTACTGCTCTAGTACAACGGTACAACTCAGTTTGTACTTCAATAAGCAATACACAGCTGCATGCAGATTTTTGGCAACAGTCACCATTACCAAACAGCTACCATCCCCCCATACAACAAGACCCAATCCAATCAACTCACCAGAAACCCCATCTAACGGCCGGCCATGAACCCCACAAACAGTCCACCCCACCAAACCAGCCTAGCGGACTATCAGTACCAGCAGGCTTGCGGATATGTGCCCACTGCCCCCAAGCAGCCCTCAGCCACATACCTTGCCTGGGCCCTCAGTACCCACATGTTGATAATCACCTTGGCCACCAATTGATGCCGCCTCCACAACCAAGCGGCCAATACACTAACCACTTGGGGCTGAATCAGTACATTCCAAACCTCCAGCTTCTGAGCCCCAGGCCCCGGTAACTACTTGGCTGGCCATCCTCAACCACAGGGCAACCAGCAAGGCCAAAGTTACTCCCAAATCTCTGCTCACCAGCATTCACAGGGCAACTACCTGCCAACAAACCTTGGCGCACTGAATCAACACATCCCCCGCCTTGCAACCCCCTTGCCGGCTAGTCTCCCAAACCCGCTGGCCCTACTTCCTCTAGCAACACCAGTATCACCAACAGCAACTGCATCAGGTTCCCTGGCCACCAGAGCCAAGAAAGCAGGCAGGGCCCCAACGCGCAAGGGCAAACTAACACCGCAGCAAATGGCGCACAATGAGGACGCAGCAGCCCTAACCCCTGTCAACAGGGTGAAGAAGGCAGCAAACAAGGCCACCACTGCACAGGAAAAAGTTGTTGCAAAGCAGACAAAGGCACTCCATTGCCTGGACAAATCATCCACTATTGTCCCTTGCTTGGTATAGGGGGACACTAACTCTCTCAAGCTACTGGCCTTCTTCCAATCTGCCAGCACATGCCAGGTGCTTGGGTGAGCCGCGGATAATTCCTTGGCCCTCTTTCATTTTTACTTGTTCAACAATATAGTAAATTCTATCTGCTTTACTTCTTATTGTCTAGGATGACCTGAGAGCTACCCTTGTAGCTCCCCAAGTCACCCAAGCATGGGATAAAGGGAGAAGATCTCTTTTCTCCTCTTCATCTTTTCCCTCCCGTGCTTTAGTCTCCGTGAAGTAGGACATAACACAAGACAAGGAGTAGGAAGATTGAGGACATATGCCTCTGCTACTTGGGGGTAGCTTTCCGCAACCTTTGAGGGATCTTCTAGAACCAAGGTCTCAGCCCAACCTGTAACTCCAGGGGCCTGGAGCCTGCTCAGACCCGGATTGCCCTTATCCTCCATGGACTCGTCAGAGATTTGCCATCACTCTAGGTGCCTTGGAGTTTGTGGGGTCCAGCAAAGGGACCCCTGGTGCATGTTTTCCATATGGACGTAAAGGTTGAATTGCATTACTGTGATTACTGCAATACCACTCCCCTAGTCATCCTCCATAGTTTGAGTGATCAACTCCTCCAGGTCTTTTGGGACTTCTATTTGCAGTTGGTTTCTCCTCTGGTGCCCCAGTCTGATTCCTCTAGAGAGCGTGTTGGCCCGGTTTTCTGCCAATGTCACCCTCTTTGCCACCAGATTTATCTCAAATTCAATCAGCAATTTTTTAATTTTCTTCCATTCTTCATTCACAAATTGGTCTTTCAATCTCTGCTTCAGAACCACACTTTCAGTGGTTGTGTTATCTGTCCACACTACAAAGTTTTTGCCCTTCACCGCGCCAAGCTTCAATAAAATCACAAGGCCAAGTTGTACTGCAACCGTCTCAAGTCTTGATATCCTCTCTTCTCCTAGTTTCCCCTAGATATCTCTGTCAAGTTCTTCAATGGACCATAGGCGGAATTGGGCCCACCGTTGTCCTATTAGTACCCCTATTCTGTAGCTGGTTGAAGCGTCCCCTTCCAACCAATTTCCGTTGGATCCTGGCGCGCTATGCGTCTTGTAGGGCTGAAGTTGTTAAGCGTTGTCAGCCACATGTGTAAATCTTCTTCTGCATCTTTTGGGATTGGGCGTTTTTGTTCTCTGTGGACTCAATCCTTCAGCCATCAATATAAACTGCATAAATTGCACCTCAGCTGTGGCAACATGTATGAAACATGATTTAAACTTCCCGTGATAGTCTCCACTTCTTCATACGTAAACAACACCCCAATCTCTAGAAAGGATTGGACCTGCCTGATACGCTTTGCTAGTTTTTCTTCAGGCAGGCGTACCATCTTGTTGGTGCCATTAATACAGATGAAGCCAACATACTTCTGCTCTTTGAGAAACGGTGAGTATTTTTCCTTGTTTGTTTTTAACCCTTGCTTGTCTGATCTCGCCACCACTTCCTTCATGAGGGTTGGTGTGTATTGTTGTACCGGAACTGGGAAACTCCCCCAAGGGGAAAATAGTATTGACTTTGATGTAAGGTATTTATAGTATTTACAAGTGTATATTTGGGTTGGTGAGATAGTAAATAAGGGAATATTCTAGAACTTGTAAGTGAATAGTATGTGAGTATGTGTTATGGCAGTAAGAAATATGTAAAAATCTATAAAGCCATAATCCCGCCACAACATGTATGCTTTCTTGACAAAGAGATTGTTGTCTACCCATTGGAAAATGTTTATCACATTGATTCCACCAGCATTATCTTCTTCCAAGTGTCTGCTGGCCTCCCAAACAACCCACATCCTGCAACCCCTCCAAAGGTTATTTAAATAACCTTTAGATACACAAATTTGTGTATCTAGCAGGAGCCCTCTGTTGAAGTCTTTCACCATCAGATACGACCATTGGGATCTGGCAATATGCTTTTTCCCAGTCAAACAGAGCTAAGAGCACGGGCTCTTTTTGATTCTTGAGGAAATTCACAACTGTGTCAAAGTCATCCCCAGTTGTTGCAAAATCATCTGCATTTACAAAGGAATTCACGGATGGGATTCCCACGTGGCCATGCGGGAAGGAAAGATCATTTATTGGCTGTAGCAATCCATCCCTGTTCACGGCTGCTCCCAGTGGATTTGCTCACCACTTGGTTGTAACTGAAAGGACCAAAAATCCCCTTAGATAGAGTCTAATTCCTTCTGTATTGACTGTTCAATCTTCTCTTTTGCAAACAGCGCGGACAAGTGATTTGGGGGGGAGGGGGTGAAGAAAGGCACATCACCTGGTAATCAATGGTCTGGGATTCCCTGGTTGAAACCGTACCAGAAACCTTTGATTACATTTTGATATCCAGTCAGCAAGCTGGCCTTTGTAAGTGCTTCCTCCCATGCCTCTACATTCATTTCACATGTCACCGTGGTAGGCCATTCCAAGTTGTTCCGCTTGGCTGAAGATCTCTGTTCTCCTGATTTCTTACTCTCACTGTCTTTGGACTCAAGTGGGTTCTTCCCTTTCTCACTGCTCAAAAGCCCACACAGATCATGTGTACATGTCAATGTCAGGTTACTTGTGTTTCCAATTTAAACTTTCTCATTTTGTACTAAAATTACAATAGGTGAATTATAACAAGAATTATTAAAAGACCAGCTAGCTAGTAGTTTTGTGACCTGTTATACCCTCCACTACCTCCTCCTCCTCCTCTGCCCCCACCTCCTCTGCCGCCGGTTTGAGATCCGCCTCCCTCTTGGTCTCCTTGCTCTGAGCTCCATCTACTACCTTTGTTATAACTACTTTGCTTCTGTGGTTCAGTGCCTCTGCTGGGACCTTTTGGTGTATCCGGTCCCGGTTCTGGGCTGCCTTTGGCCAGTTGATGTTGAAGGTGTAGCGGTGTCTTTGCCAGATCATCTTTCTTTGTTGGAGGTTGACCATTGGCCGTGTCCCATCCAAAACGGCATGCCCCAGCAGCATATGGATTGTCCAGAAATCCAGTTTCCCCAAATATGATTGCTTTGGTGTGAACAGTGAGAAGGATTTTTTTCCAGAGGACACAATAAGGTCCCATTTGGCAGAGGTAGTCTGTGGTTCAGTGCATTGTTTTGCTTGTGAATGTTGTACCACAGAGCTGTCATGAACCCCTCCCTTTGAACTATCCTGAGGTGTTTTGCTTGTAGGCAACCAACCACGCAGCCAAATTTGCGTGTGTCGGGTTTTTCCGGACTGCTGCTAGGGACCTTGGTGGTTTACTGACCATTCTTGGTATTTCTGCAGATATTCACTTGGATATGGATATCCGGTGTAACAGTCTACATCCGCGTTCTCTGACTTTGCCCTCTTCTCCGCGGTGTACAGGATTGCTTTATCTTGCCAACCCTTGTTGAAGATTGTCAAAGGAAGAGGGGCCCAAAACTCAACCAGCCTTCTCTCAAAGAACGGAGTGAAGCCAAGATCATCATTGGTGGGAATGGCTGAGTCGTCAAAAATTACTGCTGTCTCCGGTTGCTGGGAAACCTTAGCCATCTCATTGTAAACTCTCACCTGCAAAGGCTTGCTTGGTACCGGGGTGGGAACTCTAAAGCCAAGAGTAGGATTCAGAGGTGCCTCTTCCTGGTGGGTTGGGGAGGGAGTGAGGGGGACACTCTGGTTATTGGGGCAAGGTTGAGGTTGGGAAGGCGGGGATTGTTGGTTATGGTGTCAGCTGAGTTGGAGATATGTCTGTCAATGACCGTGCCTCCTAGCCCCGCGCAGATCTGATAGAATATCATGGCTTGTCCTGCTTTCCCTTTTGCCATTCTGATCATCTTGAGCATTGCACCTTGTGGGTTGGGTGCCGCTTGCCCTCTCTGGGAATCTCTGCCTGACCCATCTTTCCTTTCTACTGGATTGTCTGCAGAACGTGGTAAGTGTTGCATACAATCTCAGTTCCTCCCCCCTTTCCTAGGTAGCCCTCCAAGGATAGCTGCTTACCTGCTCCAGACCTTTGCATCTCCTCTCCCCATCTCTGCTAACCTTAGCTCCAGCACTTCTTCCACGTCCTGTTCCCCCCTTGCTCATTCTTTTTCTTTTCCGCTCCCTCCTTCTTTGCCCTCCAAAGCCTTGGACGACAAACGGGTTGCAATCTTCCTGGTTGATGCCTTGGCAATGGTCACCTTCTTTGCTTTCTTTGGCGGTACCGGTTGGGTTTCTTCTTGAATGGGGTTTGGTACGGTGGTCCCGTCAAGCTGGCCCCCTTGTTCAATGTGCAGGTCCTGAGACTGCATCACACTATTTGATCCCCCTGTCTCCTGCAAGTCAGTTAGCAATTGTTCTAAACCTGCGGCTTGTTTCACTTTGGCTGTGGTTTGTTGTGATATGTGAGAGGAACAACAGCAAAGCTCAGAATTGCATGTAGAGAAAGAGGATACTGGTCTATATACATGCAATCTAGGGGGTCTAGGTGATCCCTAACTGTAACCCAGAAGGGGGTTACAACACTCCCCCCTCACCAAGACACTTGTCATGATTCTCCCCCTTAACCAGCCATGATTCTTGGCCTAAACATCTCAAAGAGTTCCCTGCCAAGTGCCTTAGTCAAAATATCAGCCTTTAGTAGGGACCCACACTAGCTCTGTTTTCTTCTTGTGTAGCAATTGGTTGGTCAGGTAGAATTCACGCTCAACATGTCTGACTCTCTTGTTGGCAGAGTCATCAGTGCTGACTCGTATTGCCGCTTGATTGTTGCAGTATAGTGTGCCTGTTAAAGTTGTCTTAAGGATGTCAGTTAGCAAATGTCTCACCCAGAGTACTTGACACATTCCTGTTCTGAATGCCATGTATCCTGCTTGGCATGTAGATGCCACTATGGTCGCAAAGCGGCGCAAAGTCCAGAGTATCGGGCAGCTATAGAAAGAAATGAAAATGCCATAGGTTGATTTAGCAAATTCACCACCCCAAAATGCATCACAGAAACATTTGAGAGGTTTTGATGCATTGTCAGGGTAAAGATCCAGAGACAGATGTTGTGAATCTGCCACGTAGCCAATGAGGTGCCTGATTGCCTTCCAGTGTGAGGGACCCGGGCTCGCTGAGAAACGGGCAAGGAGATCGACGGTAAAGCAGATGTCTGGCCGAGTGCCAACAGCCAGGTAGCTAAAACCGCCTACTAAAGACAAGTAAGCCATTGACGTGCTGGGGTCTCCACTCTTGTCAGTTAACAGATCTAAGGAGGTAGGAAGGGGTGTCTTAGTGTGAAATACTCCGTCCCAGTGACTGTCAAGCAAATTCTTTATGAGTTTCGGCTGCCTCAGTTGAAAACCTGCTGCTGTCCTCTTCATGTCGATTCCTACAATAGAATCTAGCCCATCAGTCCACTTAATTTTCAGCAGACCTTTCAGTCCTTCTTCAAGTCGCTGGAGGAGCGCATCAGAGGATTCTGTTACAATGCCGTCATCCACGTGGATCCATATGATACCATGCTTGTCTTTGTGTTTCACCGTGTAGAGGCTATTGTTGTACTGGCTTGCCTCAAAACCTAAGTTGTTCAGAACCCCTTGTAAATGGAGCCACCAGCACCTGGCAGCCTGCTTTTTGCCATACAGGGCCTTGCCTGGTTTGACGTTTATACCCTTGGGTGCCTCAACCCAAAATTCTTTGTCTATTGGTGCGTTTAGATAGGCGGCTACAAAATTGAATGAATAGACTTTCCAATTGAACTTTGCTGCAAGTGCCAGTATCAATCTCATTGAAACAAAAGTTGCCAGGTAGTCAAGTCCAATTACTTGCGTGAAGCCCTTTGCTATGTACCGTGCTTTATACCTGATTGTATTTCCTCTCTCATCAGTTTTCTCAGCAAAAACCCATCGCCCTTTTAACGGATTCCTGCCTTGCAGAACTCCTTTCACCAACCAAACTTTCATTGCTGCCAGGTTCCCTAGTTCTTTGTCAATCGCCGCTTTCCAAGCCACCCAATTAGGTGATTTTGCGCCTGCTTGAAAGTCTTTGGCACATTTGTGGCAAAAAAGGTGCACTCCAGTAGAACTCTGTCTACTATTAGTTCTTGTTCCACAAATTTGTTTTCATCAGTAAACACACCGAGTTCCATCATGTTGGCAATAGAGGAGATGGCTGTTTTCTGCTCCACTTGCGCAGACGGGACGGTCTCGGTAGAAGGCTGTTCTTTTGCTGGTTCTGGAGGTACACCGCTTGGTGCAACTACAGGTTGTAAGACGTCTTTGGTCGGGACTATGGGGTCAGTTAACTTTGCTTGCTGTGGTGGTTTCTCTGTCCAATCAACTAGCGCTGACGCCACCAGCTGGTTTGATTGTTCAAGGATAAATACCCACCCCTTGCTGTTGTTGCAGTGGGCTACCACTCGGCCAGGGAGAGCTCTGTCATCCAGCTTCTTGCAACGCTCCTTTGGAACGTGGACAAAAGCTTACTGTCCAAAGAGCCACAATCTGTCGCACAAGGGCTTGTTTCCATAAAAGGCCTCAAAAGGAGTGATTAGTCCGCTTCTTTTGTTGGGGATCATATTGAGGAGGTCACAGGCCCAAATAAACGCAAAACCCCAGAATGGTTTACCCATGCCACTGTTGATCAATATGGTCCGCCCCATATTTGCCACCGTCCTGTTGAAACGTTTGATTACCCCATTCTGGTAATGATGGTACGGCAGCGCCCTTTCTGCTTTGATTCTGCAAAGCTTCAAGAACTCAGTCAGCTCATTTCTTGAAAACTATCCCCCATTATCTGTCCGTAGGATCTTTACTTTGCAGGCTGTTTGTCGTTCACAGCGAGTGATCGTCTCTGTGATGTGGCAACAGGCATGATCCTTGCCGGTAAGTACTTTGGCCTCACTAAAACCAGTAAACATATCTTGGATAGTTAGCAGAAATTTTCCCTTGTTGAATGTGTCTACTTCAAACGGGCCAATGATATCTGCTGTAACAACGCTTAGTTTGCTTACATCCCTGTCCGAGCTTGCCAATCTGTTCTTGTTGAGGCTCTTGCTCCGCGCGCAGATGTCACATTGCACCTCACCCCTTGGAAGGTTTACCGGGAGACTGTCGCACAGCTTCTCCTGCACAATCTGGCGCACTGGTCTCATGCTGGCGTGTCCAAAAAGTCTGTGGTAGTAAAGAAGCACTTGTTTGTCTTAGTCAAGACTGTTAGTAGCTACGGCAGATTTCTCAACTTGATCTATGTCAAGGGGCGTCACAAAAGGTTGCTGTCTCATTTTCACTCGTGTGTCAGTCAACACAGGGCAGAAATTAGGTTCAGATTTGGGCATAGAATTGCAAGAGGGGGCATGGTTTGACAAAAGAGAGATTGGCGCAGAACGGGGAATTATAGGGCTTGGGAAAGTCCAGCAATTCTGAGAGGGAATGAAAGGAAACCTAAAAACCAGAATATTCTGCTTTGAATATATGTTAAAGCAATCCTGTTTGACGTCATACGCAAAATAAGCGTCAGCCTTGCAGAGGGCGGCAAGGGAAATCAGAATCAAGTGTGCTAGCTCACAATAAAGGACTCCATGAATTGTCACCTGCTGATTATCCACCCCATTGAAGGTAAGGTCGCCTTCGCCTGTGATAAAGGCATTATTGGCCAAAGTGGCTACTTTTAAGGGAATCGGTTTTGAAAAACAACAAAAATTAGAAAGCAGGTTGAATTCACCACAAAGATGGTGGGCACCTGAGTCAACTATTGGGACGCTGTCAGATTCATCCGGCAGCACATGATTGAACTGAAGGTTTGCCAGGTCTTCCGCAACGTCTCCCAGTTCTACCATTCTGGCCAAGGATTCCGGGAGAGAAGAAACACCGGACACCTCATTTGCTGAGGGACAAGGTTGTTGGCTGGAGCTCTCAGGCGTCTGGCTGACTTGTTGGAGCCAATATTGAGGTCGGTAGTTGTCTGCCGGCCTGGTGACTTGAGGGGAGCTGAAATTTGACAGAACTGGGGGGCGGGAGTTCTGAGCCGGGCCTTGAGGTTGTGGGTAGATACCGACGAAACCAGGTGGTGCCACAATTGGGTAGAATGGTTGGAAACCAGTTGGAGCTGGTGGCGGGAAATTTTGTTGGGTAGTTGTTGGCGGCGGGCGAGGTTGAAAACATTGTTGTGTGGTCTGAGGGCGTTGACGTAGTGGGCATTCACAGAGCAAATGATCGGGCAACCGGCACTGCCAAAACAGTCCTGCTTGCATGGCCATGAAGTCAAACACATCAGGCACATTGTTGGGATGAACCATCTGATTGCCGGACGGCTGTTGGAACTGCTGGTTGTTGGTCTGCGGGAAAACCGGCAGTGCTTCTGTTTGCATGGCTGGAGGGGCAGGGTTTTGGCTGGTTGACTGGTTGTCAGCTTGGATGTTGAGTTGAGTCCGGACTATGTCAATGAGGGTGACCATGCCATCAAAACCCATAGGTGGGCCTTCCGGTGTAGCACTTTGATAGTCAATTTCAAGGCAGCAATCAAGCTCCTCTTGGATAGCCAAAACAGAGCGGAGGGCATCTTGGAGGAAGAGGCCTGCCCATACGTTGCGTGTATAGGGTACACCCATATCGTTGACGTCGTTGAAGATTTCGGAGATTTCGGCGGCGATCTCAGGAGTGGAGGCCGTTTCCAAGACTGTGAATGATTTTAAAAGGCAAAAAAGGTTAAGCATGGAAGCTCGGCTGAGCGTGTGGAACCGCGAACGCAACGTCTGATACATTTGGTGGGAGTTGGCAACATGCTGGAGGGAACATTGCAAGCTGCAGACAAGGGAGTTCAGCATAACAGATCTGCCGATGCGCTCGTGGAGGCGGTTGGTGGCCGGATGATGGAAGAAGTAAGTAACACCCGTAGCATCCCTCATCCTAGTGTTGATAAAATCAATCCACTCATTCCAATTCAATCCGTCAGCGCGCAAGCAATCCTTGTCTCAAACCTGGCTGTTGACCGAGTTGATGATGGAAACCGCAATTTGGTCAATTTCTGCTTGGTTGCAACAAGAGGATGAGTCAGCTTGTTGCAACGCAGGAGGATTTGCGTCCGCAAGAGATGGGTCGACAGGGGATTGTTTGTGAGGTGTTTGATCTCAACCACGGCGGCTGTGAGGCTGGGGAGCACCGGGCATAGGTGCTATGTCTTGTGACAATTGATTGTTGGGGGTGGGAGTATTGGTGACGGTGGGGGAAGACATTTCAGAGTTGGAGGGAAAGCGGGAACAGAACAGAAGGAAATTTCAGAGTTGGAGGGAAAGCGGGGACAGAACGTGAAGGAAGGAGGAAAAAAAAAACGGGAAAGATATTCAGGATGAGACGGTGTTTGCAAGAGTAGATGATGAAATTGCAGAGATTTTGAGGAGATGAGGTGCGTGGTATTTGGTTTCTTAGACTAGCGAATGGAGCAATGTTTTCAGGGGGGGGGGAAGAAAAGAGTGCAAAGAAGAAGAAAGGAAAGAAAAAACGGTCTGGGTTTGAAGCCAAGGTGGTCGAGTCTACTCTTGACCCTCAACGCCTGTTCAGCCCCAGCACCTAGCATCCTAGGTGAGGATTGCTATTGGGTAGCTAGTCCGTAGCAGCTAATCAGCAGTTAGAGGTTCAATTTTGGGCTGGAGATATTGGGTTTGGCAATTGGAGAAACAGGGTTGGGATGATAAGGTGAAGGCAATATAGATCCGATATAAGAGGAGAGAAAAAAAAAAAAAAACAGGCCAATTACACCCAACACAGGGTTACCCAGAGTATCAAAAAAGGAAATAGTAGGTCAATTACGCCCTACGCTGGTCTACCTTGGGTTGATTTTGAGAGGAAATTTGCAAGAACTTTAGGCGCTACCTGTTTGTTATGAGCCCACACGCGGGCCATGACTTGTCCCAAGACATGTTACATATTGTATTTACATGTCACGGTCTCTAGAACTAAGAAACCGGAGGGGGAAGAGCCACATGCTTTCCCCATCTAGCAATTTACCAATTAGCTAGTCAAGACCCACGCCAGAACCAAGAACCCCTCCTCCCCCCCCCCCAGAAACAGTCTAACATATTGCTAGATCATCCTATTGGGGACAAGGGAAAACCAGAAACCAACCAGAACCAAACCAACATTGAAATCCAGAACAGCGCAGATCCAAAACCAAAACCAAACCAACACTGAAGCCCAGAACAGTGCGAACCCAAAATTCCAAGACTGATGGCCGAGGACATAAATAACCTTTGTCAGCGGGTCGAGGAACTATCTGCCTTGATTCAGGAAGAAAGAACCCACCGTCAAAGGGCCGAGGCCAACCTAGAATCAATTCAAGCCTGAATGGTAGCCCCGGCTGTTGTCCCCATTCTCCCACCCCAGCAGCCAGGTCAACAGCAGCCTCCGGGCAACGTCGTAGTGAAAGGCCCCAAGATTGGATTGCCGGATAAATACAATGGAACCAAAGGGGCAAAGGCCAAGGTCTATGTGACCCAAATTGGCCTCTATATCATTTCCAACCCGCAGATGTTTCCGGATGATCAAAGCAAGGTGATCTTCTTGATCTCGTACCTTACGGGCCAGGCGAGCGCATGGGCGCAACCGTTCACAACCAGATTATTCGCCGGGCAGGCGGTCACCTACGAGTCGTTCTCTACCGCATTCTAAATGATGTACTACGACACGGAGAAGAGATCCCGGGCCAAGAAGGCGTTGCGGCAGCTGAAGCAAACAAAGTTGGTCGCCCATTATACGTTTCAGTTCAATCAACACGCGGCCTACGCGGGCTGGGAGATGCGGACATTGGTAAGCCAGTACCAACAAGGCCTTAAGAAAGATATTTGACTGGCTTTGGTCCTTGCTTGGATTGAATTCAAGGAACTCACCGACCTCAGCAACCTGGCGCTAAAGATTGATAATGAAATCAACGGCGCTGACCTCACTCCGACAGACGTAGCACAGCCCGACCCCAATGCCATGGATCTTTCGGCGGTACGGGGCCAGCTATCAGGAAAGGAGAAAGCTGAGATGATGCGGGCCGGTTGTTGTTTCTACTGCGGCGGAAAGGGCCACGTGATTTGGGATTGCCCAGAGAAGAAGGCAAAAGGAAAAGGGAAGGCGTCGGGAGCGGCAGTCAGGATTGCCGAATTGGAAGAAGAAGTTCGCCGTTTGACCGTGGGACCAGGGCCAAGCGGTGAGGGTGGGCGTGCAGATCAATCAAAAAATGGCGAAGCTTGGGAGTGAAGGTTGTGCCTCCCCCAAGCGTGGAGGGAAATTTTGTAGTTAGATTAGGAACGTGTACAATGACATCCATCAATCCAATTGAACCCTGATTGTTCATCTCAGTATCATTTAATCAACTTAATTTTTCCCCAGCCACAACCAAAATTGCTACATTCCTAATTGACTCTGGGGCGACCCACGCCATCCTGAGCCTCTCAACCACGGTGCAAGAAGAACTCCAGTTGAGGGAGTCCCAATACAAAAGAACTATATCCGGGTTCGACGGGTCTAAGAGCCATGCGTCTCAGGAAGTCGAATTGATTTTGGACTCAGACCCGGCCCCACGCAGCTTTGTAGTTGCAACACTCAAGGACGCCTACGACGGCATTCTGGGGATGCCGTGGATCCGCCAACATGGTAATCTAATAGACTGGCGAACCCGTTGCTTTGGGACGAAATCTTCAAACATCGCCACTGCTGAGGTGTCGTTGTGTCCGAAAAAAACCTCACAGGACAGGGAGGAGCCCGGGGTGAGGCCAGTGAGGAACATTGACAAGGGGGCGCACGTTTTACGTGCAATGAGGCCTTTGCAATGTGAGTCATCTTTATTATATTCTACCAAGCATGTCATAAGACCATCTGGCAAGCGGGTACACTCCTTAGAAAGCAGGCACCCCAATACACCGACGATGGTCACCACACCTAAGGCCAAACCAATCCCCAAGTCATCCATTCAGCCACCTGACCGTTACATCCCCTCGAATGAGGGGGTTCCATCTGAGGATCATATTGCAGCCGCTGAGGCGGTTTTGTCTATGCCGAAAAAACCCTCACAGGACGGGGAGGAGCCCGGGGTGAGGCAAGCAAGGTTATATGACGAGGGGGTGCGCGCTTCAAGCGGAACAACGCCCCCGCGATGTGAGTCCCATACCATTTTTCCGCCCTTTTTTTCCAATACACCCTATGTAAGAGCATTTGGCAAGCAGATACAATTTCCAAAACTTGCAATACAAGAGCAGGGGGCGGCGGAGGCGCTCATCTCAACGGCTAAGACGTCTTGGTCTACTTTGGCCAGACTAGCGGCAGATAACATGAAGAATGCGCCTGTGACCTGGCCGGTGGAGGATCTAGTCCCGCGACGGTACCATTGGTATTTAGACATGTTCAAGAAATCAGGGGCACAACGGCTCCCGCCACGCCGGAAGTATGACTCCAGAGTGAACCTAATACCTGGCGCCACACCACAGGCAGGGCGTATCATCCCCTTGTTGCCGGCGGAAAATGAAGCGCTTGACAAGATGATCCGTGAGGGACTGGAGAACAGGACTATACAAAGGACCACGTAGCCGTGGGCAGCCCCGGTACTATTCACTGGCAAGAAAGACGGTAATCTTAGGCCGTGCTTTGACTATTGGAAGTTGAACGCCGTCACCGAGAAGAATAAATACCCTTTACCACTCACCATGGATCTTGTGGACAGTCTGCTCAATGCGGACACTTTCACCAAGTTGGACTTGCGTAACGCATACAGTAATTTGCGGGTAGCCAAAGGAGACAAGGACAAACTCGCGTTTATCTGTCGAGCTGGACAGTTTGCACCGTTGACCATGCCATTTGGGCCCACGGGAGCGCCCGGATTCTTTCAATTCTTTATCCAGAACATCTTACTTGGCCAAATTGCAAAGGACACGGCAGCTTATTTGGATGACATTATGATCTATACGACGCCGGGGCATGATCACGAAGAAGCGGTCATTAGTGTACTCAAGACATTGAGCAAACACCAATTGTGGTTAAAGCCTGAAAAATGCGAGTTCTCAAGAAAGGAAGTGGAATACCTTGGTCTGTTAATCTCCCGGAATTGGGTACGCATGGATCCTACAAAAGTCCGTGCGGTGACCGATTGGCCGACACCCACCAATGTCACAGAAGTCCAGCGGTTCATCGGGTTTTCCAACTTTTATAGGAGGTTCATTCAACAGTTCTTGCGGACAACAAGACCCCTTCACAACCTCACCAAGGCCTCAACACAATTTGTGTGGGACAACCATTGCCAGCGGGCTTTTGAGTCATTGAAGACTGCGTTTACCACAGCACCGGTCCTCAAGATTGCCGACCCTTACCAACCATTCCTACTAGAATGTGATTGCTCAGATTTTGCGCTGGGCGTGGTGTTGTCGCAAATAAGCAAGGAGGACGGCGAGCTTCATCCGGTGGCATTCCTGTCCAGATCCCTGATTCAAGCCGAGCACAATTACAAAATCTTTGACAAGGAGCTGCTTGCTATCGTCGCGGCCTTCAAAGAATGGCGTCAGTACCTTGAGGGAAACCCCAACCGTCTAAAAGCTATTGTTTATACTGACCATCGTAATTTGGAAGCCTTCATGACAACAAAAAAAGTTGACAAGACACCAGGCACGGTGGGCGGAGACACTCGGGTGCTTTGACTTTGAGATCATCTTTAGGCCAGGTTGTCATTCCAATAAGCCAGACGCAATGTTGGTTAGACCAGACTTGGCCCCAACGGGGGACAATAAGCTCACTTTTGGCCAGTTACTCAGACCGGAAAACATCACGCCGGAAACGTTTGCAGAAGTAGCAGAATTCGAGGAATGGTCGCTTGATGTGGACAATTTCTTTATGGATGAATCTGTTGACTTGGACAATGCGATGCACTGGTTTGACGTGGACATATTAGGTGTAGAAGACGTGGAGAAGGGGGTTTCAAGATCTATCCTCAACAATGAGGAGTTGATCAACTTGATTCGCAAGGCCACACTGTTGGACTCTTGACTGCAATTATTGATGTCGGAGGCCGGTCGAGGGACAAATCCGTACTCAGTGGTGGACGGGGTTGTTTACAATCAGGAACGGATTGAGGTGCCAAAGGACGACACTCTAAAAGCAGCCATCACGCAAAGTCGACATGATTGTTGCGCTGCGGGCCACCCAGGTAGAGCCAAAACATTAGGCCTCGCACAACGGAGTTTCACGTGGCCGTCAATGAAACGGTTCATTAACCGTTACGTGGACAGATGTGGATTGTGCCAAAGGGTGAAGCCGTCAACTCAGAAACTGTTTGGCACACTTGAACCCCTTCCCATACCAGCAGGCCCGTGGACAGATATCTCCTACAACTTGATTACCAATCTCCCCGAATCCAACAATTGCAACAGTGTATTGACGGTTGTGGACCAGTTTACCAAGATGGCACACCTAATCCCTTGCCACAAAACAATGACAGCCAAAGGACTGGCAGACTTGATGATGCGGCACGTGTGGAAGCTGCATGGAACACCCAAATCCATAGTTTTGGACAGGGGCAGTATATTTATTTCTCAAATCACCAAGGAGTTGGCTAAGTACTTAGGTGTCCATCTCTGCCCATTGACAGCATACCACCCGGCCAGGACGGACGGACAATCCGAAATTGTCAACAAGGCAGTCAAGCAATTTTTACAACACTTCGTCAATTACCGCCAGGACAACTGGGAACCGTTGCTAGCAATGGCAGAATTTTCTTACAATAACAGGGATCACGCGGCAACCGGCATGTTGCTGTTTAAAGCTAACTATGGGTTTGATCTGACGATCAGCGGGATCCCACCATCCAATCAGTGCCTCCCTCCAGTAGACACAATACTGAGAGTGTTTGAGGAGGTGAAAGAAGAACTCAGGGCGGGACTCGAGGCAACTCAACAGTCAATGAAGACTCAATTCAACGGGAAAGTGAGGGAGACTCCGCGATGGAATGTAGGGGACGCGGTTTGGCTCAACGGGAAAAATATTTCAACCACCAGACCTAGCCCTAAGCTGAGTCATAGATGGCTGGGACCGTTTCCAATATCCAAACAAATCTCCCCCTCCGCGTATCAGCTAACTTTGCCGCTCTCCATGCGGGGAGTTCACCCGAATTTTCATGTTTCAGTATTGCGGAAGCACAATCCAGATTCAATTGAGGGGCGGACACCGGATGAACCTGGCGCAATGGTTGTGGATGGCAAAGAAGAATGGGAGGTGGAAGAAATATTGGACTGCAGAAGACGAGGAAAGAAGATTCAATACCTGGTGGCTTGGAAGGGGTACGGACCAGAAGCCAACTTGTGGGAACCAGACATCAATCTCACCAATTGCAAGCTAGGAGCTTGTGGAAGGATTCAACTCAAAATTCCGCGACGCCGCAGGACGACATCAAAGGAGAAGGAGGTTTAAATGAGGGTGGGCTTTTTTACCCAAGAGGTTTTTTATTGCCGCCCGTGGGAGGAGCGCAGAGCCGGAGGCTTGGGCGTTAGAGGCGGAATAGTGTTATGAGCCCACACGCGGGCCATGACTTGTCCCAAGACATGTTACATATTGTATTTACATGTCACGGTCTCTAGAACTAAGAGACCGGAGGGGGAAGAGCCACATGCTTTCCCCATCTAGCAATTTACCAATTAGCCAGTCAAGACCCGCGCCAGAACCAAGAACCCCTTTCCCCCCCCCCAGAACCAGTCATAACACTGTTGTGATGTGTGAGAGGAACAACAGCAAAGCTCAGAATTGCATGTAGAGAAACAGGATACTGGTTTATATTCATGCAATCTAGGGGGTCTAGGTGAGCCCTAACTGTAACCCAGAAGGGGGTTACAACAAGGGTGTAACAGCTGCGCTAAGCGCTTTTTTCTGTATCTCTGAAAATAGATGGCAAGATGTCAGAAGTACACAGATTATTTTGGATATTCAGAATTCTCCTGCTCCCAGGAATCCAAAGCGCATCTTTGTACTCTTGGAACTGGGATTATGTGGCTTTAAGTCCATGAAGCAGGTGAATTTGAAAGCTCAAAACAGCTGCGCTGAAAAAGCGCCCAAATGACACTGCTTCATAGTTTCAAAGGAGTACCACTTCAATAAAGAAAATTGAAAAAAGCGTTTTTGATTCATGGATGTGGGAGAATTCAGAATATCCAAAAATATTTCTGTACTTATGAAATCTTGCCATCTATTTTTGGAGATACAGAAAAAAGCGCGTAGCGCAGCTGTTACACCCTTGGTTACAACATGGTTTGTGCAATGAGGTTGAACATGGTGTTAACTATTTGACTCTAACAGATAAGGCAAACAAATTCCTATCATGACATAAACACCATTCCCTGTTAAGATGTAGCGGCAGAAACACAAACAAAAACCAATTTGGTGATATTTTGAGACCTATCAGACTGTAGCTACAACATTTTGAGATTTTAATGGGCAAAAGCTGACCCAAATTACTCTCTCAACATTGGTTATCTTGATGGTAACAATATCATGAAACAAATGTTAGCCCCAGTTGAGATACAGTGGCAGAAACACCAAAAGCTACCCAATTAGGCAATATTTTGAGACTAAGCAGACTATACCAGCTCCTTTTTTGGATTTTCATCCCTGGAAGGCATACCAAAATCATAATTTGTAATTGATTACCTTTGGTACCAATATCATGAAATAATCACCTATTGCTAATGAAATATGGTGGCAGAAACACAAAAAAAAACAATTTGGTGATATCTTGAAACACATCAGACTGTAGCTGCCATATTTTGGGATTTTCATGGGCAAAAGCTGACCCAAATTACTCTCTGAACATTGCTTATCTTCATGGTTCAAATATCATGAAACAAATGTTAGCCCCAGTTGAGATACAGTGGCAGAAACACCAAAAAACTACCCAATTGGGCAATGTTTTGAGACTAATCAGACTATACCAGCTCCTTTTTGCAATTTATCATCCATGAAAAGTAGAACAAAGTCCTCTTTGGTGATTGATGAGAATTCTGCTACCAATATCCTGAAATAATCACCACTTGTGGTTGAGATATAGTGGCAGAAACACAAAAGAAACCAATTTGGTGGTATTTTGAGACCTATCAAAATGTAGCTGCCATATTTTGGGATTTTAATGGGCAAAAGCTGCCCCTGATTACTCTCTCAATGATACCAATATCATGAAAGAAATGTTGGCCCCAGTTGAGATAGAGTGGTAGAAACACAAAACAAAACCAATTTGGTGGTATTTTGAGACCTATCAGACTGTAGTTGCCACATTTAAGGATTTTTGTGGGCAAAAGCTGACCCAAATTACTCTATCAACATTGCTTATTTTAATGGTACCAATAGCATGAAACAAACGTAAGCCCCAGTCACCATGGGAGTTTCCTCAGCACTTGCGTGCAAGTGCCATCTCCTAACTCAGTCATAGATTTGGTCGGATCTCACTTAGATGCTAGTTTGAAGGCAAGGTTCATGTCTGCCACAAAATATATTGAAACGACCTGGAACAATACTTGATGTATTGTGTAATGTACAGTGCCCAGAAGAAAGTTTTCATGACATTTCTTTTGAATAGGAGACTTACAAACCATGCCTCTTAAGTTCTGAGTTATTGGGAGGATGGACAGAAAGGTTTCAAAAGAATGAATATAAGTAATGTTTTTGGAAAAAATAAGTGCATAATAGCTGAAAATATTCTTTCATGAAATGATAATTTTGGAAAATCTTTAATACTGTTCCAAAAAAAAAAAAGAAAAATCAGAATCAGTAAACTGACATCCAACATGAATGATAATAAATGAAAAAAATGATTACCAAAATAAATTTCAAATTTTGAGTGGCAGTGAAAGCACATCAAAAATTCCAAATTTGCACTGCAGGTAACAAAAAAACAGTATTTAATGTGTTTTCACTGCCACCCAAAATTTGAAATTTATTTTGGTACTCATTTTTTTCATTTATTATCATTCATGTTGGATGTCAGTTTACTGATTCTGATTTTTTTTTTTTTTTTTTGGAACAGTATTAAAGATTTTCCAAAATTATCATTTCATGAAAGAATATTTTCAGCTATTATGCACTTATTTTTTCCAAAAACATTACTTATATTCATTCTTTTGAAACCTTTCTGTCCATCCTCCCAATAACTCAGAACTTAAGAGGCATGGTTTGTAAGTCTCCTATTCAAAAGAAATGTCATGAAAACTTTCTTCCGGGCACTGTATGTGTAAAATGTATGCTATACCTATGCCAAAAACAAGGCCATTTTAATGATAAGTTTTACTTGATCAAAGTTCCTCATATTTCAATTATGATGATTTTTGACCTCTTTGGAAACCCATACCCAGTAGGGTTTTCTGAAATGGTTTTTGTATTTGTTTTCAGGGTACACACCAAAAAGCTGCCAGTTCTTTTTAAGTTGTTCCTATTACACATGGTGAAAAATTTGGATGGAGTGTAGTGATACTGTGGGAGGTAGAGTTGGTCCCTAGTACCTGTTGGTGGGTACCCGTGGAAGTGCGCAGGTATCTTCCGGTTGCAGGTGTCCAGTCTGGGTCCAAATTCAGGCAGGTACCCACACCCGCTGCAGGTACCCGGGTGAAAAGTCTCAGCTCTAGTGCGAGGTCTGATTTTGCTCTGGTACTACGGTTTGACTTTGGCGCTGTGGGGCCCACTGTCACAAACCCATATAACCTGTGTGGGTTTCTGTGACACATTGTATCACACAAACGTACACGCGCCCGTTTGTGTGACACGTGGACCATCACCCAGCTATATCATGCCAAGATGAGTGCCCCGTGGACCCAGGGGCAAATTAGCTGAATCCTTTAATAATTGTATCTGATTTTCATCCATCAGTACAGAAATCCTGTTGAGGAGATTTTCTGAATTCATTCACAAACCCTGGGTAATCTGAGGCTCCCCTGGACTTTTCCCAGAATTCTAACTCCCTTTGGACAACATTTAGCAGCTGAAGAATGTGTCACACAAATTTACACATGTGTGCTGGTGTGTCACATTTTTCATCACTAAGCCAAGTGATGCCAGCCTGAGTGCTCATGCGGAGCCAGGGGCTTAGGTGGACCCTTCAAAAATTGTTTATAACTTTCAGCCATATGTACACAAATGATTTTGGGGATATTTTCTGAAGTCATACACAGCTTCTGATTAATATGAGGGTTTTTTCCACAGGACTTTTCCCAGAACTTCAAATATTTTGTGAAAAACTTCAGCAACTAAAGAATGTGTCACACAAACTTACATGTGTATCTTTTTGTGTACCACTAACATATCTCAAGCTTTTTGGGATTTATGATAAAAACATGATAGAATGAAATATGTAGAGCTGGCACTTTGCACCCGGGTACCTGCAGCGGGTGCAGGTACCTTCCTGAATTTTGACCCAGAATGGATACCCGCACCCATACCTGGCACCCCCTGGCTTTTACCTGCATACTTCCTCGGGTACCCGCCAATTGGCACTAGGGGCAAGCAGAGCTGTGCAGAATGGCAATTTGTGCGCAATTACCTGCCTGAATTTGGACCCAGACTAGACACCCGCACCCGCCGGAGGATACCTGTGCACTGCCACAGGTACCTGCCCCCAGGTGCCAAGTACCCACCAACGGATGATAGGGGCCAGCTCTAGAAATATATGATTCCTGTGGTAAATACCTTGTTTCTGCCAAGTATTAGATATTGCTTTGCAAGGTAGTTGAAAATGTGTTCTAAAATAGTTCCAGTAATAACTAGATTCAAGTTGTAGCTGGTTTTCAATTGAATTCAACTCCTTTCCAAAGTGCCATGAGCTCAATTGAGCATAAATTAAACATAAATTCATCAAGCATTCAGCATAAATTGAGGCTCAAGTTCCAGGTTATATCTAACAGGTTTCTTAATTAAGAAACCTGTTAAACATCATATGCTGTAAAAAAAAACTGGATATGCTGTTTTTTTTTTTTGTTCATCTGAGAAGTGCCAATTGTGCTGGCCTTGCCTCCCGGGCAAGACAAAGGAGCGTGGGTTATATTTCAGAGCATAGACAGACATAAAAACAAAGTAAATGAATGGAAACATGGTAACACGTGAGTGGCAGACTTGAATCTCCAGATGCGTTCCTGTCAAGCACATCAGCTTTGAGAGTGACAATCAATGCAAAAAAGAACACAGTGTGTACAAATCAAAAGAGTGTAGTGTGGAAAAGATGGTAAACAAAACAACAAATTGTGGTGTGAGGATGGCATGCTTCATTTCTTGCGCTTGCCCACAAACTGGCAGCAAGCAAAGAGTTGGCAATTGGTGAGGAACCGGCAGCAGAAGGCAAGGCATTGGCAGGCTGCGGGGATTTTGTGTGGTGGGTTTCATCATGAACATTGCCAAGGCTGTTTTCTATCACATCAGCCTTCAAATCCTTTTCCACAGACTTGGCGGGAGGGCAGTTGGTGGTGGGTGGGCAGACGATGGCCGCCGGTGGTTTGGTTTTGAGCTCCCCATTGGCAATGGGTGAGAGTGCTTGAGAAGAGGTGCAGGATGGGCAGAGGAAATGAATATGTTGCAAGGAGGATGAGAAATTACATGATTGAGATGAAAGCTTACAAGCAATGTTGGCCTTGAGCTCTTCAGTGACAGCCTTGATGGCTGGGGCAGGTGAGTAGTTGTCATTGGCTAAAGAGCCATCAGCAGGTGAGGAGTTGGCAGCAAGAAAGGAGTTGGCAGCAGGCAAGGCGTTGGCAGCAAGCAAGGAGTTGGCAGCAGGCAAGGTGTTGGCAGCGGGCAAGGCATCAGCAGTGGGAAAAGAGTTGGCAGCGGGCAAGGCGTCAGCAGTGGGAAAAGATTTGGCAGTAGGCAAGGAGTCAGCAGGTGGCGGGTTCCTTCATGAAAATTGCCAAGGATGCTTTCCAGCACATTGGCCTTGAGTGCCTTGTCCACGGGCTTGGCAAGAGCGCAGTTGGCGGTGGGTGGGCTGACAATGGCCGCCGGTGGGTTGGGCTTGAGCTCCTCACTGACGGTGGGTGAGATTGCTTGAGAAGAGGGGTGGGCAGAGGAAATGAATAAGCTGTGAGGAAGATGAAAATGGACATGATTGAGATGAAAACTTACAAACAAAATCAGTCTTGAGCTCCTTGGTGAAGACTTCTGCGGGGGAGGCGTCATCAGCAGGCAAGGAGTTGTCATTGGCCAACGAGTCAGTAGCAGGTGAGGAGTTGGCAGCAAGCAAAGAGTTGTCAGCAGGCGAGGTGCCAGCAGTGGGCAAAAAGTCGGCAGTGGGCAAGGAGTTGGCAGGCGGCGGGGAGTATGCGTGGTGGGTTCCTTCATGAACATCATGGGGGCTGCTTTCCAGCACATCATCCTTGAGCGCCTCGTCCACGGGCTTGGCAAGACCGCAGTCAGCAGTGGGTGGGCTGACAATGGCCGCCAGTGGGTTGGGCTTGAGCTCCTCATTGGCGGTGGGTGAGATTGCTTGAGAAGAGGTGTAGGGTGGGCAGAGGAAATGAATAAGTTGCAAGGAAGATAAAAGATGACAAGGTTGAGATAAAAACTTACAAACAACATTGGCCTTGAGCTCCTTGGGGACAAATTCAGCGGCTGGGGCGTTTGTGAAGTTGTCATTAGCCAGGCAGTCTGCAGCAGGCAGAAAGTTGGCATTAGGCAAAGAGTCATCAGGCGGCGGGGAGTTTGCGTGGTGAGGTTCATCGTGAACATTGCAAAAGCTGCCGTCCAGCACATTGGCCTTCAGCTCCATGTACAAAGGCTTGGCAAGAGCGCAGTTGGCGGTGGGTGTGCTGTCAGTGGCCGCCGGCGGGTCGGGCTTCAGCTCCTCATTCACTACCAAGATGGATGAATTTGCAATATTGTATATTGATCAATATAGCGTATATTGATCAATTTATATTGATCTTTTTTTTTTATTCCTCTTGATATCTTTTTTTGTGTTCCATGTTTCCTTAATACTCTTCTATAATCTCTCTCCTTCCCCCGGTGTTAGCTTCAAGCCACAGGAAACTTTTTTTTTTTTTTGGCTGATAACATTCATAAATTTCTACATACATCATTCAATTCTTCATGAAAAAAGACATTGCAAGCTTTAGGATTAATCCAGGTCTCAATTTTTTTTTTTTTTTTTTTTTTTTTTTACTTCAACAATTGATGCTATCAGAAGTCTCTAAATCTACTTTTTTTCAAAAAAGAAAAACATTGACCCCTGCCCTCTCTCATGACACCATCCTGCACACATTGTTCATTTGGTTGATTGAATTTCCTGAAGATATTGCACATCATACTTGAAGTGCTACATGCAAAGAAGACCTTTTTGAGATTAGTTTGCCATGGTTTAGCATATTTTTGTCAGGTTCTTTTTTTATCTACTTTTGTTATCAACCATAGATTAATGAGGAATATTTCCATATAAAATTTTATTGGTCAATTTTTCTGCATATGAACCCCAGGAATTTTGTGTTTTGGGTCAAATCCATTGTGCAGCAGCTACAATGTAAATATCACTACTTTGGTAGTTTCTTGGTGTTTCTGCCACTATATCTTTTCCCATCATGGGAATTCTTCCAAGATATTGTTACCAAAATGTTGAAAAGCCCCCAAAGTTTCATTATGTACTTTTACTGACCACAAAACCCACAAATGTAGCAGCTACAGTCTGATCAGTTTTCAAAAATCACTACTTTGGTAGTTTCTTGGTGTTTGTGCCACTATATCTCATCCCAGTGTGGGGATCCTTCTGCCATATGGTTACCAAAATATTGACAGGCCCCCAAAGATTGATTTTGTACCTTTAATGACCACAAAACTCCCAAATGTAGCAGCTACAGTCTGATCAGTTCCCACATAATACCACTTTGGTACTTTCTTGGTGTTTCTGCAACTATAACTCATCCCAGTGTGGGAATTCTTCTGCTGTATGTTCACCAAAATGTTGAAAAGGCCCCAAAGCTTCATTAGGTACCTTCACTGACCACAAAACCTCCAAATGTAGCAGCTACAGTCTGATCAGTTCCCAAATATCACAACTTTGGTAGTTTCTTGGTGTTTCTGCCACTATATCTCATCCCAGCATGGGAATCCTTCTGCCAGATGGCAAAAAAAATGTTTAAAAGTCCCCAAAACTTCATTATGTACCTTTACTGACCACAAAACCCCCAATGTAGCAGCTACAGTCTGCTCAGTTCCCAAATATCACTACTTTTGTAGTTTCTTGGTGTTTCTGCCACTATATCTCATCCCAGCATGGGAATCCTCCTGCCATATGGTTATCAAAATGTTGAAAAGTCCCCAAAGATTTATTCTATACCTTTACTGACCACGAAACCCCCAAATGTAGCAGCTACAGCCTGATCAGTTCCCAAATATCACTACTTTGGTAGTTTCTTGGTGTTTCAATTCTGCCACTATATCTCATCCCAGTGTGGGAATCCTTCTGCCATACGGTTACCAAAATGTTGAAAAGTTTCCAAAGATTCATTTTGTGCCTTTACTGACCACAAAACCCCCAAATGTAGCAGTTACAGTCTGATCAGTCCCCAAATATCACTAAATGGTAGTTTCTTGGTGTTTCTGCAACTATATCTAATCCTAGCATAGGAATGCTTCTGCCAGATGGTGACCCAAATGTTAACAAGCCCCCAAAGATTCATTATGTACCTTTCCTGACCACAAAACCCCCAAATGTAGCAGCTACAGTCTGATCAGTTCCCAAATATCACTACTTTGGTAGTTTGTTGGTGTTTCTGCCACTATATCCCATCCCAGGGTGGAAATTCTTCCGCCATATGCTCACCAAAATGTTAAAAAGCCCCAAAAGTCTCATTCTGTACCTTTACTGACCACAAAACCTCCAAATGCAGCAGCTACAGTCTGATCAGTTCCCAAATATCACTACTTTGGTAGTTCCACAGTCTGATCAGTTCCCAAATATCACTACTTTGGTAGTTTGTTGGTGTTTCTGCCACTATATCCCATCCCAGGGTGGAAATTCTTCCGCCATATTCTCACCAAAATGTCAAAAAGCCCCAAAAGTCTCTTTGTGTACCTTTACTGACCAAAAAACCTCCAAATGTAGCAGCTACAGTCTGATCAGTTTCCAAATATTACTACTTTGGTAGTTTCTTGTTGGTTCTGCCACTATATCTCATCCCAGCATGGGAATCGTTCTGCCATATGGTTACCAAAATGTTAACAAGCCACCAAAGTTTCATTATGTACCTTTACTGACCACAAAACCCCCAAATGTAGCAGATACAGTCTGATCAGAGCCCAAATATCACTAAGTTGGTAGTTTCTTGGTGTTTCTGCCACTATATCCCATCCTGGCGTGGAAATTCTTCTGCCATGTGCTTACCAAAATGTTACAAAGCCCTCAAAGTCTCATCATGTAACTTTACTGACCACAAAACCCCCAAATGTAGCAGCTACAGTCTGATCAGTTCCCAAATATCACTACTTTGGTAGTTTGTTGGTGTTTCTGCCACTATATCTCATCTCAGTGTGGGAATCCTTTTGCCATACAGTTACCAAAATGTTGAAAAGTTCCCAAAGATTCATTATGTGCCTTTACTGACCACAAAACCCCCAAATGTAGCAGTTACAGTCTGATCAGTCCCCAAATATCACTACTTTGGTAGTTTCTTGGTGTTTCTGCCACTATATCCCATCCCAGGGTGGGAATTCTCATACCATATGGTCACTAAAATGTTGACAGGCTCTCAAAGGTTATTATGTAGCTTTACTGATCACAAAACCCCCAAATGTAGCAGCTGCAGTCTGATCAGAGCCCAAATATTACTAAGTTGGTAGTTTCTGGGTGTTTCTGCCACTATATCTCATCCCAGCATGGGAATACTTCCGCCATATGGTTACCAAAATGCTTACAAGCCCCCAAAATTTCAACGTGTACCTTTACTGACCACAAAACCCCCAAATGTAGCAGCTACAGTCTGATCAGTTCCCAAATATCATTACTTTGGTAGTTTCTTGGTGTTTCTGCCACTATATGTCAGCCACAGAGTACATGTCACAGTACCTTACACGTACCAAGTACCTGCAATTGTTCACATTACATATAGTACATTACCTTTTACGCCTTTATTACATATGTATATCATTAGATACAACCTTAAGAATGTACTCCTGTTATACATTACATTACAGATAACCATAGTTAAATACAGTTACCATAATGTACTGCTGTTATGAGAGTTAAGTTACGTGCAACAGTAAGATTACAATACATTGTAATATTACTGTACACGTGAAATACACCAGGACAGGTATCACTCATTTATCCCCTGTTACGCCTCAGTACCTATACACATAACATATTGGTTATGATATAAATACATAAAAAATACATGATGTAATCCAATTCAAAGAGCACTGAATGGAATCAATGATTGGTTATGATCAGCTAGTGTACACAGCTACTGATCCAGGATCAGTACTGATCATTACACTGCCCTGATCATTTCCAATGTTGATCCTCATGAGGATCTGCTTCCCTTGAGCGCTTCCAGTTCCCCCCTGGTCCTGAAGCGCCTCCAAGCGCCTCATGTTCCCTCCTGCTCATTCCCTTCTATATAAACACGCCCCCCAGGACTGTTTATCCCTCAGAATATTATTACAGCAAAGTTTAACCCATACTATAGTTAAACAGTGCTTTCATTCTCACCCATCATTCAATTCAGGAATACTCTCAACTCTTGATTACCCTTACCTTTCTGTAGGTAAAACCACGAACCCAAGTTGAGTTATTCCTTGGATGCCTATTAACACTCTGTGTTGATCTGGATGCGCCTTAATTGAGCAAGCCTCTCAGTCAAGATTACTGATAGAGTGAAACCTTTTACAGGTCTTACCACAAACCCATTGGCCCATCCTTGGCATCTTACACCATCATCTTGATAGTAACAACCCTCTCAGACACGGTTAGTTACATACAGGCTGACACTATATCTCATCCCAGCGTGGGAACACTTCTGCCAGATGGTGACCAAAATATTTACAAGCCCCCAAAGTTTCATTATGTACCTTTACTGACCACAAATCGCCCAATGTAGCAGCTACAGTCTGATCAGTTCGCAAATATCACTACTTTGGTAGTTTCAATAATGGGCCTTTACTTTACGGATATTGTTATAGTTGTCAGAATTTCAGCTTGGAGAGCGCGCGCGCGAGTTGTTCTGTTGCAGCAAGCGCTGTGGACCCCTTGTATCTCAGACGGACCCACACTCACTGAACCTTCCCTCATCTGGTCTGGAACCACCAGCATCCGATACACACCAGCAAACAATTTTGATTCCCTAAATCAGTCTCAATTGTCGTTGCTACGAGGTCACCTGCATCTTGGATCAAGAGTGGTGGTAACTCTTCTTTCCTCTTTCCTGTTGTGTCCTGTCTTCTCTTGTACTGACTTTTTGCTCTCAGTCTCTTGTCCTTGTTGTTTGTTTGTTTTTTTTTTTTCCTTGTTCCTTGTCTCGTGCTTACCACGTGGTCCTTTAGGTATTCTTCATTTCAGTTCCTTTATAGTCTTTTTCTATTCTTGTTCTTCATCTCACTGAAATTCAACCTCTAGTTTTGCCTCATATTTTCTTAATAGTATTGTTATCTTATTTTTTTGGTCCAATCACAGTACTGTTATTTTCATTTTTGGTATTGGATTTTCAATACTATATCCAATGACATGAGGATTTTTTTTTTTTTTTTTTGGAAAATACTATATCCAAATGAAGGAAGAACCAAAAAAAATAACAATACTATACTGGCCAGATGTGGCCAGTACCAATACTTAGTAGGGATGAAAATCTATCCATTCCTTAGGCTTGGGGATCAGAGCACCCAAAGCCTTTCCAGCCTCAGCAAACTCCTCTGAGAGGGGAACATCCTCACGACTGACGGATCGTGACATAGTCAAAGGGAGCAAACGACCAAGCCTGGAGCTACACACATCTGCAGCCGCAGAGATATCAGATTCTCTTTCAGCTCCAGGTACTTTGGTATCACATGGGCGCCTGTAGCCGAGTTGCGTTCCATCTCAGAGGTCAACTTCACAAACACCTGTAAAAAAACATAATCAGGACATAGCCCCTTGTTGTGTTAATACAGGCCTGGTGGGAATATCTCGAGTAACTTGCCTCCAGCTTAGCATTCAGATTGTCAATTGCCTTCCACTCCTTTGGGGCAAAGAGCACATCAGAAAAGTGTCCGGCACCATTTGGCTCTTGATCCTGTTTAAGGATCTGGTCAATGACCTCGCGAGTGTCAAGGGCTTTCTGGTAGCTCTGGTATCTGATGTTTCATCGGATACCATAACCAGCAATCAGCAGGGCAACTTTTAAATTCAGTTCTGCGGCAGTTCAATCAAAATTTGACTGTTGAGCAGCCAAACAAGTGATTTGCTTAATAACAACATCAAGCTTCAAAAACAATGCAGTTGTTAGATTGAACCAATACCCTCAAGTGATTTAACCAGCAAGGAATTACCTTCTGAGTAAGAGTTAGCAGTTTAGTCAAATTGGCATGCTTTTTGGAAGCTGCAGTCTTCTTTGATTTCCTTTTTGCCTGCTCAGTTTCCTTGTTGCTATCTCCATCAGGGATGGTTTCATCATTGCTATTGGCACAATGGATGGCTTCAGACTCCAAAAAACTGGCATCAGCGTTGCCGTAGTCGCTCCCCCAGTCTGCATTCTCCTCACTCAGTGGCAAGGCTGCCACCTTGACAGAAGGTGCTGTCTCAGGCTCTTCAGGTTCAAGTTCTTTGGTGAGTTTTCTAAGAACTGGAAAAAACCCTAGGATAGATTCCTTTGATTTCACAGGCAGAAGGGTGTTGAGCAAAAGTGCCTTTAGGCCCGCATTCACAATAAGCGCCAGTTTGTGGCAAAAGCAGCAAGCATGCATTGTTGATGGGTCCCACAACCACTCGGTCCCTTTGGCGCCTGTAACTTTAGAGAAAAGCTTATACATTGCCGTTGCCATTGTGTTATTGTTTGAACCTGAGTCCGTGGTCTGAGCCAACATGTAAAACATAGATTAGAGTAGTTAGAACATGAAAGCTGTTAAAAGATGATGCGGTAATTTTCAACTAATCTTTTTAACAAGGTTTTGCTTTTTGAGGAGCGCAGCAATTGGCCGGGTTAATAAGTGACCCTCATGCTTCCAGGGGATCATCTTCAGCGCTAAATGTTGAACAACGTATCTCCAATCTGCATTGATGTACGCAACCGCTGCGCCAATGAATGCAAAACATCTACCCTTTGTTGTAGAGATGGCCATTTTGCACCCGCTGGCGGGTACCTGCCACCTTTCAGGATGCAACTGTGTGCCCTGGCAGGTACCCAGGGCTGCTGTGGAGTGAATTCCTTAAATTTTTACTAGGATTGAACATCCCACACCGCCATGGGTACCTGCAAGTGCACGCAGTTGCCTTCTGAAAGGTGGCGGGTACCCGCCAGCGGGTGCAAAATGGCCATCTCTACTTTGTTGTCCAGACATTGTGGACAAGGGTAAATTTGGTATTGAGATTCTGTGGTGCATGTGATAGAATTTAAATTTCAGCTGCAATAAATGGTAAGAGAGTTTTATTGCAGATAAAGCTCACTTTCAACTTGGAAAAAACATGTGTCCTCAGCATTGAGTACAGCTTCTTGGATTCTTGAGCCAACCACTTTCAACCGTAAAGAGTTGCTTTTGAATTTGCATACTGGAATGCTGCACAAAGATACGGGTCCTCAATGCGTGTCCAGGGCAGGGCTTGTTGAATTTGCCAAATCATTATCAGCTGGTTCAACACGCTAGAGATGGCACTTGGCACCCGCCGGTGGGTACCTGTCACACTTCAGCACATAATTCTATGTGCCTGCAGGCGCCAGGGGTTCCATTTTAGTAAGAATACATGCAGGGAGCTGCACGCGCGCAATGGGTACCTTCAAGCACATAGAATTATGTGCTGAAGTGTGGCGGGTACCCGCCGGCGGGTGCAAAGTGCCATCTCTACAACACGCGGTTGACAAAGAGGGGCTGGATTTTCATGAACTGAGAGATTGCCTTCTGCTTGGAATTGCCGCTAAGACCTTCTAGCTTCCTTTGTTTGGCAACAGAAGGAGGGAGCTTAACCCCTGTCTGCTTAGCCTTTTCGCGGTTCACACATCCACAGTCATTCTTACCCGCCTGTGTGTATCCATCACAATGAAATACAACATTTCCAAGGGTGTTCTGATTGCCGTGATAAATGGAGTTGCACCACCTGCATTTATAGTTAAGATTTACTCCTTTCTTTCCACGTCAGGGGATAGAAGAAATCTTAAACTTTTGCAAACTCTTTGTCTTTCTTTGCCTTTTTGGCGCGCAGACCATCTCAGGATCCTTTGTTGCTGTCCTGGTTGTAATCATAAGCTGGTTTTTTCTCAGTTGCCTTGAAGGGAAAAAATACAAAATGAACAGCAATGTTGTAAATTATCAAATCAACATAACTCTTTTACATAGGTCATGTTACTGACGGGGTTCTTCTCTTTCTTTTAACGACTGGTGGGTGCTACTGCCTTTTTCTTTGCAGGAGTTTCTATTGGGCGGGGTTTCTTTTTTTGTGGCTTTGATTTTGGTTGCGTTGCCGCTGTATCAGTATAAGCAGATTGGTTTGCTGAATTGGGATTGATCTTGTCAATTGACTCTTGACCTAATGAAGGTTCTGACACTGCTGGTCGTTTCTGAGTCACTGGCCTTTCTATTCTAACTCGGGAGTCTGATGATAGGGGCACCATATTTGGTGCAACAACAAGTGAGGAGGCTCTTGAGGAACGGCGGCAAGGCTGAGACTGATCAGTAGCATAGCCGCAATGATCTTTGTCCCCGGCGATGGAGGGTTCTTTTGGTGGCTGGAGAGCCATTTTGGTTGGTGATGAATGTTTGGCAGTGCCAAAACGTGTCCAAGGATGAGAGTGGGTGCTGGCACCCACAGGAACCCACAGGTCGCCTTATGTTTACACCTGTTTAAGTGCGTTATGGCGCTAACCAGGGGAAATACATGTTACTATACCTCTTTTTTTGGTTTCAGGAAAAAAAAACAGAATACTATACCGAAAACTTGCAGCAAGGGCCAATACTAGTACCAATATTAGTATAGGGTGGTACACCCAGCCCTGTACAATAACCAAAAGGCCCTGTTATTGTAGAGTATAGTAATATAGGCCCATTGTTGGTAGTTTTTTGGTGTTTCTGACACTATATCTCATCCCAGCGTGGGTATCCTTCTGCCAGATGGTGACCAAAGTGTTGAAAAGCCCCCAAAGTTTCATTTGTTACCTTTACTGACCACAAAACCTCCAAATGTAGCAGCTACAGCCTGGTCAGTTCCCAAACATCACTACTTTGGTAGTTTCTTGGTGTTTCTGCCACTATATCTCAACCCAGTGTGGGAATCCTTCCACCAGATGGTTACCAAAATGTTTACAAGCCCCCAAAGATTCATTGGCTACCTTTACTGACCACAAAACCTCCAAATGTAGCAGCTACGGTCTGGTCAGTTTCCAAATATCACTACTTTGGTAGTTTCTTGGTGTTTCTGCCACTATATCTCATCCCAGCGTGGGAATCATTCTGGCATATGGTCACCAAAATGTTGGAAAGCCCCCAAAGTTTCATTATGCACCTTTACAGACCACAAAACCTCCAAATGTAGCAGCTACAGTCTGATCAGTTCCCAAATATCACTACTTTGGTAGTGACTGGGTGTTTCTGCCACTATATCTGATCCCAGGGTGGTAATTCTTCTGCCTTATGGTTACAAAAATGCTTGAAAGCCCTCAAAGTTTCATTTTGTACTCTTGCTGACCACAAAAGCCCTAAATGTAGCAGCTACAGTCTGATCAGTTCCCAAATATCACTAAGTTGGTAGTTTCTTGGTGTTTTTGCGACTATATCTCATCCCGGCGTGGAAATTTTTCTGCCATATGCTCACCAAAATGTTGAGAAACCCTCAAAGTTTCATTGGGTACTTTTACTGACCACAACACCTTCAAATGTAGGCAGTACAGTCTGATCAGTTCCCAAATATCATTACTTTGGTAGTTTCTTGGTGTTTCTGCCAATATATCTCATCCCAGCGTGGGAACACTTCTGCCAGATGGTGACCAAAATGTTTACGAGCCCCCAAAGTTTCATTATGTACCTTTACTGACCATGAAGCCCCCAATGTAGCAGCTACAGTCTGATCAGTTCCCAAATATCAATACTTTGGAAGTTTCTTGGTGTTTCTGCCACTATATCTCATCCCAGCGTGGGTATCATTCTGCCATATGGTCACCAAAATATTGAAAAGCCCCCAAAGTTTCATTATGCACCTTTACTGACCACAAAACCTCCAAATGTAGCAGCTGCAGTCTGATCAGTTCCCAAATATCACTACTTTGGTAGTTTCTTGGTGTTTCTGCCACTATATCTCATCCCAGCCTGGGAATCCTGCTGCCATATGGTTACCAAAATGTTACGAAGCCCCCAAAGTTTCATTATGTACCTTTACTGACCACAAAACCCCTGATTTAGCAGCTACAGTCTGATCAGTTCCAAAATATCAATGCTTTGGCAGTTTCTTGGTGGTTCTGCCACTATATCTCATCCCAGCGTGGGAATCTTTCTGCCAGATGGTGACCAAAATGTTTAAAATCCCCCAAAGATTCATTAGGAACCTTTACTGATCACACAGCCTCCGTATGTAGGAGCTACAGTCTGATCAGTTCCCAAATATCACTACTTTGGTAGTTTCTGGGTGTTTCTGCCCGTATATCTCAACCCGGTGGGAGAATTCTTTTGCCATATGGTTACCAAAATGTTGAGAGGCCCCCTAAGTTTTATTATCTACCTTTCCTGACCACAAAAACTCCAAATGTAGCAGCTACAGTCTGATCAGTTCCCAAATATCATCAATTTGGTAGTTTCTTGGTGTTTCTGCCACTATATCTCATCCCAGCCTGGGAATCCTTCTGCCATATAGATACCAAAATGTTAAGAAGCACCCAAAGGTTCATAATGTATCTTTCCTGACCACAAAGCCCCCAAATGTAGCAGCTACAGTCCGATCAGAGCCCAAATATCACTACTTTGGTAGTTGCTTGGTTTTTCTGCAATTATATCTCATCCCAGCGTGGGAATCCTTCTGCCATATGGTTACCAAAATTTTGTGGAGCCCCCAAAGGTTCTCAAACTGGTTTGAAAATCCTTCTGCCACATGGTTACCAAAATGTTCAAAAGCCCTTGAAGTTGCATTGTGTACCTTGATTAACCACAAATCCCCTAATATAGCAGCTACAGTCTGTCAGTTTCCAAATATCACTACTATGGTAGTTTCTTGGTATTTCTACCCCTATATCTTATCCCAGCGTGGGAATCCTTCTGCCAGAAGGTGGCCAAAATGCTTACAAGCCCCCAAAGTTTCATTGAGTACCTTTACTGACCACAAAACCTCCAAATGTAGGAGCTACAGTCTGATCAGTTCCCAAATATTGGAGGGTTTGCGGTCTGTAAAGGTACGTGATGAAACTTTGGGGGCTTTTCAACAATTTGGTAACCATATGGCACAAGGATTCCCACTTTGGGATGAGATATAATGGCAGAAAAACCAAGAAACTACCAAAGTAGTGATATTTGGGAACTGATCAGACTGTAGCTGCTACATTTGGGGGTTTTGTGGTCAATAAAGGTACACAATGCAACTTCCAGGGCTTTTCAAAATTTTGGTAACCATATTGCAGAAGAATTTTCACACCGGGTTGAGATATAGTGGCAGAAACACCAAGAAACTACCAAATTAGTGATATTTGGGAACTGATCAGACTGTAGCTTCCACATTTTGGGGTTTTGTGGTCAGTAAAGGTACATAATATTACTTTGGGGGCTTGAAAAACATTTGATAATAATATTGCAGAAGAATTCCCACGCTGGGATGAGATACAGTGGCAGAAATGCCAAGAAGCTACCAAAGTAGTGATATTTGGAAACTGATCAGACTGTAGCTGCTACATTTGGGGGTTTTGTGGTTGGTAAAGGTACATAATAAAACTTTGGTGGCTTTTCAAAGTTTGGGTAACAATATCTTGGAAGAATTCACACGCTGGGATGAGATATAGTGGCAGATACACCAAGAAACTCCCAAAGTAGTGATATTTGGCAACTGATCAGTTTTCAGCTGTTGCATGATGGATGTGACCCCAAACACAATATTTCTGGGTTTTATATGCAGAACATTTGTCCAATGAAATTTTATGTTGAACTATTCCTCATTCATCTGTGGTTGATAACAAAAGTAGATAAAAAAAAGAACCTGACAAAAATAAACTAAACCATGGTAAACTAATCTCAAAAAGGCCTTCTATGCATGTAGCACTTCAAGTGTGATGTGCAATATCTTCGGGAAGTTCAACCAACCAAATTTATACTAGAGCTCAACTTGGACAATGGGTGAATTTTTGGAATCCTCACAACAATCTTCAGTCTTTATTTTCATTGGTAACAATTGCCAAAATTTTACTTCATCTTATGTTTGCACCCAAGCCACCAGTACTTCAATTTTATTGTATAATTCCCACTGCAGGTCATTGAGTTAATTTCTTGTTCAATCTTCAACAGAGATGGCCCCTGTGAACCCGGGTACCTGTTCAGATGTGGGTACCCGCCAGCTTTTTTGCCAAAAGTTTAACACCCGCACCGCCTGGGGCAGTCAGAGCAGGTACCTGCCCCTCAAAATCAATTGGAGGATTCCTTCTAGTCAAAGAGGTTACAAAACCTCTTTGACTGGAGGGATTTCTCCTGGTCAAAGGGGTTCTGTAGTCTCTTCAACTGGAAGGAATCCTTCCGGTCAAAGAGGTTTTGTAACCTCTTCAACTTGAAGGAATCTTTCCAGTCAAAGGGATTACAGAACCTGTTGAAGAGGTTACAAAACCTCTTCAACCAGAAGGAATCCTTCTGCTCATAGAGGTTTTGTAACCTCTTTGACTGGAAGGAATCCTTCTGGTTGAAGAGGTTTTGTAACCTTTTCAACTGGACGGCTTTCCTTCCAATTGAGTCAAAGAGGTTCTGTAACCCCTTTGACCAGAAAGATTCCTTCCAGTCAAAGAGGTTACAAAACCTCTTTGACCGGAAGGAAGGCCTTCCCAGTCCTTCCGGTCTTTGTGGCAGCCGCCACCTGCCCAAACAAGAGCAGGTACCCACTAGAATTCCCGGGTACCAGCTTGATTTCTCCCAGAAATCCAGCATCCACACCCAAACATGCACACGCTAGCGGGTACCCGCCAGCAGATAGCAGGTACCCGCGACGGATTTGTCGGGGCCATCTCTAATCTTCAACCATAAACTTCACATTGTAACATATTGCCATTATTCTTAAACTTGTATTTAGATATAAATAAACAATAAAGGTTTTATGATTCCCACTGGCACTGATGATAAAGTATTGGCAAGGCACTTTAATGATCTTCAGAGAACTACAAGCATTTGTTATTTCCGCATAGGAGAACGGTTTTACAGGACTATCAATCACTTAAAACATAGTTGAGCTAATTGCACGGTTAGACTGCCAACCTGACCAATCTTAAAATGACAGATCCCTTGCAGATTGGATTGTTGGCAACCAGACAACAGCTTCCATTCTTGCTAGGATCACAGCCTGTGATCCTAGCAAGTCTCTGTTCTGTCCATTTGTGTGCAAACGGACAGGGTGCCAATGTTTGTCCTGTTGGTTTGCGTGCAAACGGACAGGACAGAGGTGTTGGGTCAGTCCTGTCCGTTTGCACGCAAACAGACAGGGCATTGACGTTTTCTCCTGTCATTTTGCGTGCAAACGGACAGGACAGACCCAATGTTCTGTCCTGTCTGTTTGCGTGCAAGCGGACAGGACAGAGCCAGTAAGTTGTCCTGTCTGTTTGCGTGCAAACGGACAGGACAGAGCGGATGTTTTGTCCTGTCTGTTTGCGTGCAAACGGACAGGAAAGAGCAGATGTTTTGTCCTGTCTGTTTGCATGCAAACAGACAGGACAGAGCCAATGTTTTTTCTTGTCCGTTTGCGTCCAAACAAACAGGATGGAGTAGTTGTTTGGGCTGTTGTGTCCACTGTGGTGTGCCAAATGTGTTTCAAGTATCAAATCACATAAAGTCCCAGTTTATTATTGGGAAGGAGACATATTTCTAGATGTATTATTGCATAATTGAATTCTACAGGTCATTTAACCCCTAGTAACTCACTGGAACCACTAGGCTAGCTGCACTCAGTCCAAATTTACTAGTATTATACTGTGTTCATAAGCATAATTACATACTGTAGAGATATTTTGATAGTACATAGTATGGAATTAGACTCAAGGACATATTTATGGTGTATGTAGTGGCATGGTTTGGCTCTGCCCATAGCATGGTTCCCCCTGTGGACAACTCCATGGTTGTTGTTTGGCTCCACCCACACACCATGGCATGGTTCCACCTGTGGAAAAATCTATGATTGTTGTTTGGCTTCACCCATGCACCACGGCATGGTTCCATCTGTGGACACTTCCATAATTGTGTAGGCTCCATGGACACCACCACGTGGACACCACATAGACACCACCACCACAACCACGTGGACACCATATGGGCACCACCACCACAACCACGTGGATACCATCACCACATGGACACCTGTATGGTGGTCACACCAGCAAAAATCCCTCACAAGGATGCCCACCAGCAAAAATCCCTCACATTTTACTATAAAAGGAGGATGTTTCCCTTCCTCAGTTTTAGCATGCCACTCAGGCAATCCTAACCAGAACACACATCTCACGCAGAGTTACAAGTCACATCCACATAAAATCCAGTAGTGTGATCTCAATCAAGTTGCCCATCAACATCTTTCATGCTTCAGATTAGTTCTAAGTAGTCAAGTAGCTAGTATCACCACTTGTGCTCTTAACCCAATTTTGCTCTTAACTGAAGGTTAAGGAAGAGGGCAAAGACACTTTGAATAGTTCACATATAACATCAGTTCTTTCAGAAGTCTTGTATCAGTTTATCTCCACTTTCATATCACAAACATATAAAACCATATAAAACATATCTGACGTTAAGACTCATTTCCATTATCTGACTCAAGGCTGCTGTAAACCACTCAAACTTCATTTCCCATACAAAATCCACTTTCCACTGAATTCAAGTTTTGATCTAGGTCTGACAAGAGACTGCTGCACATAGTTTTCTCTGTCATTAGTTTGCCATAACAATAAATAAATTTGTTGTGATAGCTCTTGTGTAGTATCATAGAGGGGCAGGTCTTTCAAACCACCCGTAACAGTTGTAATAGCTTCTTACATCTTTGAGATATTATAGCTAGAATTTCCCCCTCGCAGAACTGCCACCTGTCCCAAAGGAGTCCTCACACCGCGTTTGCAGGCAAAAGTACAGGAAAGACATTTGTTTCCTGTCCGTTTGCATGCAAACAAACAGGACAAGACATTGGTGTCCACACAAACGGACAGGACAAGACATTGGTCTCCACGCTGTCAAAAGAACAAGGTTTCTATACCCTCTATGGACGGAAATGCTCAAAGATATCCAGGCATTCTTTGCAGGCTAATTACCAAAAAAGACAAATGTAAGCCGTTCTTTTACTTGCAAGCTTAAACACATCTGAGCTTTTTATTGAATCTTCCAATAAAGGCTCTACAGATTTCCAACAGCTCACAAGAATGTATAAAAATGCACAATCTTTCACATCATTGGGAGCCAATATCAATCATTCAGTAGCCGGCCCAATGGAGGTAAATATCTTCAAAATATCTGGTGCTTTAACTCACTGGATCTCAAGCTTGGAACCCGCATTGGACAACCCAGGCTTCTGTCAAATTTATGTTGTTGGCAATAGGGGGATTGAGGAAGCCCAATTCCGCATATCCCAAGCTCAAGGGAGAGGAGGAAACATAGGAGCTGCAGCAAGGATGGACCCAGATCTTGTCCTTCAGCTCATGAACCTCTTGACAAAAATTAACCTGTATGCTCAACAATTCCAAACTGCAATTGATATTCTGGAACGGACGGGAGTGAGAACTTTCAAGCTTCAAGGCGTTTCAACCCCTGGAGCCAATCTGAAACAGTATAATTGTCCAACAATAGACAAGGTTGCCATTTTTGTCCAAGGTAACGGGGATATTATAAGCAAACAACAAATGCTCCTACACTGGCACAAAAACGGATTTCAATTTATCTCAAATTTACATTCATCATACTTACCGCTACGGTATCCAATATTTTTCCCATGAGGGGAATAACAGTGGGACAATTTATATTGAGCTAACACATCTTAAGGTACGTCCCGCATCCACATAAATAATTCAATTGTTGCAGGTTTTGGGACTACTACAATTGCTCCACAGTTGTCAATCGGAAAGTTGGATCACTAGAGTAGTTTTCTTTTATGCTCTTCCATTGTTGCAATTTTTTTTTGAAAATTCTTGCGGGGAGGTTGCTCTTACAAGAAATCTTAGTCAAAATGTATGCTTGTGTTGAAAATCAACAGACCTCATTCATCACAAACAATCAAGTAAAGCTGAAGCCTATAAGTTGATAACTTCCCTTGAAAATGAAAGAACTCCGTCTGGACGGACTGTCATATTGCCATCATTGTTCATCAGGAGCCCGTGTTGTATGCAACAACTATACCACAATGCAATGGCTCTCTGCTTCAAGTTTGGTCCACCCTCTTCTTTCATAACCATGACAGCTAATCCAAATTGGCAAGATATTCTTGACAAGACCCCCATTGACGCAAAATCATTCAACCACCCAAACATCCTTGCTTGTGTTTTCTACCTCAAGATGAAGGAATTTATCGTCCAACTCGTGAAGCTTGAACAATTTTGTTGAGTCGTAGCATATGTGTGAACGGTGGAATTTCAGAAGCGTGGCCTGCCAGACTTACACTTAATGATAACAGTCAACAAGAAAGATCAACCAACTAGCCCAGAAGAAATTGATAAAATGATCTTGGCTGAACTTCCTGATCCCGTAACATCACCTGTTTTACACTGATTGGTCTGCAAGTTCATGCTGCACGGGCTGTGCAAAACTTGGCTGTGTTGGAACAGAAATGTCTGCAGATCTGGTTTCCCCAAACCTTTTTGCAATATAGGACAATCAACATTGATGGCGGCTATCCAGTATATCTCCGTAGGAACAACGGCTGTATTGTAAAAAAGCACAGATCTAATTTTGATAATGGTTCAGTTGTTCTGTACTGACCTTACTTGACCGGAATGTTCAAATGTCATATCAATGTAGAGGTTCCAGTCAACACAATGGGGATAAAATATCTTTATAACACTGCCAGAATAATTGGCTGGGTTGAGGTTATCCCAGTTAAACTGGGATGTACTCAACCAATTTAAACTTGGGTGTTCTCAACTGATGGAATATAAATCCCAGGTACCCCCCTTGGGTTTATGTTAAATTGGTTGAGATCAACCAAGTTTAAATTGGTTGAGTGCATCCCAGTTAAAATGGGATGACTTCAACCCAGCCAAATATGCTGGCAGTGTAAATATACAACTGAAGGAAATGATAGATTGTCCCTTGCAATTGAATCCAATGACAAGTTAAAATCCTTCATGGAAGGCAGATATATTGGACCATGTGAAGGTCTGGTAATTTTGGAGGGTTAATAAAGGTACCTGGTTTTTCCATGTCTGTACCCGGTTTTTGTGTACCCCCTTTTCCGCGTACGTACCCGGTTTTTTTCTACTCATTTCTACGCAACACAAATAGGCTTAAAATTCATCGAAAATCCTGAAAAGAATTATGATGCATTCAAAATTCCAAAAAAGGAACTTTCAATTAATTTTTTGCATACCCCCTTTTCCCAAGTGTGTACTAAGAGAATATCTTGTTTGTTACAGGTACCAGGGTTCCAAAAAATTGAGGGAACATTTAAACATGCATTTGAAGCTTCTTTTGAAATTTTTGAGAGAAAAAAATGTGAAACTCCATAAAATGTTATGTGTCCTATGGGAGTTGAACCCATGTCTCTTATATCCATGTCAAGTGTACTAACACAGCAGGCAATCGGATGTTGCACACAGCCCGCAGCAACAACCCAGCCAAGGGGACCCCCTTTACGCAGGTGTTGCTGAGGGCTGCGTGCAACACCCAATTGCCTGCTGTGTAACCACTGTACTAAGGACGCTTGGATATGAATGACTGCAGGTGGGTGAATGAACATCCACTGGTGTCACATGAAGATCCCTAATTGAGGGTAAGACCTGTAAATGACAGGTCATGAATGAGTGACACCAGTAGGTACAATAAAGCTAAGAGTAGCAGAACCACAACCTGACAAAAAATAGGTACGTGGTGGGTACGTGTTGTGCTTAGTAGAAAAATGACTGCTACCTGTATAAAATTTTTGTAACACATTTAAAGACTCTAAAAATTTCAGAAATGTTTCTATGGTGTATATTCTGTGCTCCATTAAATTTATAGCAATGGGGTAAACACCAAACATGAGATGTAGGAGGGACAGGCAGCCTTAATAGGAACAATCTGGCTAATTGAATATATTTTTTGATAAATTTTCCAGAAGTCTAAGGACTGCAAGGGCTATATAATGATGCATATTCTCCGCGCTCTGAAACCTTTGGCAATATTGTTACCTCAGAACATCAGATATAAGGGGTGTACAGTAAGGCAATATGACTACCACACACCCCTTATATTTCATGTTCTGAGGTAGCAATATTGCCAAAAGTTTCAGAGCGCAGAGAATATGCATCATTATATAAACCCTTAAGTCTTTAGACTTCTGGGAAATTTATCAAAAAAAATATTCAATTAGCCAGATTGTTCCTATTAAGGCTGCCCGACCCCCCTATATCTCATGTTTGGTGTTTACCCCATTTCTATGAATTTAATGGCGCACAGAATATTCATCATAGAAACATTTCTGAAATTTTCAGATTTTTTAAATGTGTAACAAAAAAGTTATACAGGTAGCAGTCATTTTTCTACTAAGCACACCACGTACCGGCCACGTACCTTTTTTTTTCTCTCAAAAATTTCAAAAAAAGCTTCAAATTAATGTTTAAATGTTCCCTCAATTTTTTGAAACCCTGGTACCTGTAACAAACAAGATATTCTCTTAGTACACACTTGGGAAGAGGGGGCATGCAAAAAATTAATTAAATCATTTAAAGTTGCTTTTTTGGAATTTTGAATGCATCATGATTCTTTTCAGGATTTTGAATGAATTTTAAGCCTATTTGTGTTGCGTAGAAATAAGTAGAAAAAAACCGGGTACGTACGCGGAAAAGGGGGTACGCAAAAACCGGGTACAAATGCGGAAATACCCGGGTACATTCATTAACCCCCTAATTTTAATCATTTTGTAACTCATAATACTAACTTCTGCTTTCCCAGCCACCTGGAGACTCTTCAAGATGCCTTTATCTGCCCGCTGGCCATCTGTTACCCGGTTGGGCATCCACGATGAAGGGGAACAGCTTGTCTATTTCAAGAACCAAGAGGGTCTTGAGGGCCAAATCAACAATGGCAAGGCTACACAAACGATGTTGACTGGATTCATGCTGCTAAATTTCAAGGATGCTATTGGTGCAGATGGCCAGCATGCTTGCAATCTGTTTTACAAAGACATTCCCACGTACTTCTGGTGGAACAAAACTGAGAAGGTGTAGGTTGCACGGCAAACAAGGGAAAAGTGTGTTGGAAGGATATTTTCAGTATTGTATTTGGCAGGCAAGAAGTTTTACCTGAGGGTTTTACTCATTCATTGAAAAGCATTTACAACTTTTGCTGAACTCTGGACGGTTAATGGAGAACTTTGTGATAATTATCAAGATACATGCAATCTCCTTGGACTTCTTGTCAACAACTTCCTCTACAACAAAGCTCTCCATGAGGCAGCGATCGTGCAAACTGGATATCACCTTGCTCAAATGTTTGCTATCATATGTGTTCATTCACCTCCATTGGATCCACTGAAGCTATTGGATACCCATTATTTATCATTTACTGATGACCAATCTAGGATTGACATGCAAAAACGTTATAGCAACCGATTGAACAACGCTGAGCAACGAGTCATGGCATTATATTGCCTTGAAGGGATTTTGCAGGGTATGGGAAACTCCTTACAATCATACGGACTTAATCCTTCCAAGAGGGAGGCAAGGATGATGGTTGGAATGAAGTCAAATGAAGATGACATAGAAGAAACCTCTGTAACTGCTGCTTGGTTAGTCAAGCACAAAAAACTCTTCAATCAACGCCAGAATTGCTTCTACATGAAAATCAAGTACGCCCTGATTAGAGGCCAAAACGGCCTTTTCTATTTGGACGGACTGGGTGGGACTGGAAAGACATTCATCCTGAATAGTCTTATTGATCTAGCTTCTATCAACGGTTATGAGAAAGTAGTTGTAGCGTCTTCTGGTGTTGCTCCTCAAGTTTGGCCAAAATGCGCATTGAGCTTTCAAGATTCCAATAGATGTTGCCAATGGGTTTGAGTGCCCTATTGACAAAGACACCTCTCTTGCGGCAAAGCTCCAAAAAGCACAACTCATCATCTGGGATGAAGTTGTCACAATTCATAAAAACTCAATTGAAGCTGTCAACCAAACTTTGAAAGGTATTTGTAGCTCAGATGAAGACTTTGGAGGAAATGCAGTTGTGTTTTTGGGTGACTTCCAACAGATATTGCCGGTTGTTAAATATAACAAATTTCCTCCTTCATATGCCTCTACAATAAAGTCGTCTTTGATTTGGGATAACATTGCACAATTCAGCTTAGACACTAACATGCGCTTTGCACAAGCAATAGCATCCATGGAAAGTCAGAAGAACATTGAATTTGCGTTGTTGTTGCTTTTATTGGGTGAATGAAAAAGACAAAAAAGTGATTTTGCCGTCATCAAACTCCGCCACATAACCATCAAGTCATTCAAATCTTGCAATGAGATGAGAACATCATTGATCTGGTTTGTTTACGGTGATTTGCCTGAGGTAGCGTCAGGCAACGCGGCAACTAATTATCTCCTCCAGCGCTGTATCCTTGCTCCTCTACATAAAGATGTCAAGAAGATAAACAATGAGGTTCTGGATAAGTTGCCAGGTGATGTGGTCACGTTAACATCAATCAATACGCCGGATCCTGATTCTATATTGAGCTTACCCAAGGAGTGCTTAAACAAGTTATCCTTTTCAGGGTTCCCAGAACACAAGATTGCAATCAAGTTAGGGATGCTGCTGGTAATAATGCGGAATTAGTTGATTGGGGTGGGGGTATGCAACGATTCCCGCATAAGAGTAGTCAATTTTGGCCTTGGTTTTATTTGAGGAATTCTCATTTCAGGCCCTTTGGAGGGAGATGAGGTCACTCTCCTGAGGATCAAGCTTCAAAACAAGTCAAATGCCCAATTGGACCTTTCATTCTTCTGGTATCAATTTCCTGTGGCACCTGCGTATGCAATGTCTGTAAACAAAAGCCAAGGCCAAACCTTGAACAGAGTAGCTGTTTACCTTGAATCAGACATCTTCTCACATGGTCAACTTTATGTTGCACTATCAAGAGTATTGGATGTTAATAACTTACTTATTATCAAACTGGATTCTAAGACAGGTTTAGTCAACATTGTCCATAAGAAAATCTTCAAACGTGTTGCAAAAAGGCATGCCTGACTTATATGATTGCTAAATTTATCTTGACGCTAATCCCTTTTTTGTCTTAAAGTCATTCAATAGTTCATAGCAATGCAGTGCTTCTCCATGAGAGAATGCAAGGGTGAATACAGTGATTATTTACGCTACATGTGTTATGCAAAGTGCATGGTTAGAAGTTGAGTTACTGCAATGGATGGACTCAGGGAGCTCTCCTTGTGAATATCCATACCTGGTTTAATTAAATTTCATGTGTTTTTCTCCTGGCTCTGCAAGTAAGATCCATATTTGGCCAATTGAAATCCAAGATGCAGGGTTGAATTTTGGGTGGAAGCGCATCTTCTATATTAGGAGGTTTGTTATGGGTCAAACTCAGTAGGCATAGGAATGTTTGACATGCTCAATTTTGAGATCTTCTAAGAATATGATAGACATTTTTCTAAATCAATGATGTGCAAGAACTTCACAACAAACATAGCAGTCAGGAAATCAATTTAAATATTTTGGAAGTTTGTGTGTGCATCAAAGATAAGTCTTATTTCCATAATAAGTAATGAGGATGAGTGATAAATCATGTCATTTATAATTTTGTCATGGACCAAAAATTCTCCCTGACACAACCTGGGTAATCGGGAACATATCAGTTTTACATTATCTTTGCCTTTCAAGGGAACTTGAGTCTCACCCGGACAAGGCAACGGCGGCTGCTAACAAAAACGCCCGACAAGACCCCGTAGAATCATGTGCACTTACCCAACAGGTTCTCATTGAGCTGAATTGTGGTGTTCAACCCAGGCGGAATAGTGAATTCCGCAACTGAGTCTCTGCCTCCACTCTATGTTGTCATTTGAATGATTGATAATCCTGATATACAATTGAATCAAACTCACTGACTGAGTGTTATAGTGTAAGTAGGGTCAATGCTGTTTTCATCAGGCATGACTATTGATATGTCAATTATTGTACCAACTGCATTAATAATTAGAGGTTTTTTGGGGCACCCGCACTTGGAATCTTGCTTGCAGCTTGGCAATGAGGATGAAAACTTAATCTTGAGTGCTCCATCATGACTGAAGCCGTCAAGATATCCTTTCATTAAATGTCTCTCGCGCGCCGCAATGTGGACCCTGAGGAATCCCTCTGACCGCAAGTTTATGGCAAATTAACGCGGTCCAGCTCCTTGTCAAGATCGCAACCATGCCCAGAGGAGGTTATTTTCCGCTATTCCATTATCAATGAATATGGTTGAGACCTAATAGACCATTGTAGTATGGTTCAAGTTGAAGATTGGATAAGTGCTCACATCAGTGTGGACATAGATGTCTCCCTGAAAGCTTGATCAATCAACCAACGTCAATGGATGGCTTGTCCATTTGAGTGAGTGATTTCCCTATTTCATTAAGATTAAGGCAATTAGATTATAAGTCAGTAGTGATCTATTGGACTAATTGTAACTAGCGTTTTACCATAGCCATTATCCTAGGTTGCTTATTTTAGCTGGTAATTATACTTGATTGGCGTGTAACTTATGATTCACAGAAATTGATATGACAAATCAGATTTTATACTCTTGACCTTATCAAGCGGCTTCAATGAGAACTTGTGTTGATCATTTTTGCCCACCGTCAGACAGGCTGTTGCATCAATGCAATGACGGAGGCAATGAAGAATCATTACCAGACTGGTTATTCTGGTGAAATACAACGACTAAAACTGTTTCATCTGAAGTTGAATGTAAATTGTGGCAATTTTGAGTAACTGGTTGGCTGAAGTTAGTTGGGCCAGATTGGACGTTGTCCAAGCATGACGCCCGGGGCAGTCAAATTTCAGCATTCAGCCCGGAGTGGCGAATGCATATGTTGGGTCTGTTTAACTTAATTTTCAGGTGATGCTTAGATAATTTCAATTGATTAGCAAGGGATAATGTTATATTGTGTGAAAATTAATTGCATATGGCCGCACCAGGGAATATGTTATTTAACAGACGTCAAGGTTGAGGATATGTTATGCTGGGGTTTAACATTGGGTCTGCCTTTTTGCACACCAAAAAATTACCCCGCACACACCAAAAAAGGTGTGCACTCCAAGGTTTTTTTGTTAGGAGTCAACTATTTTCACTCCAAGAAATGCTGGGTGCGCAGAAGCACACTCCAAAAAACATTGGAATGCACCCTGTTGTACTCCGGGATTGACGGCCGCCGCAGACCAGCCATCAAGGGTAGACCGGTCATCAGGAGGAAAAAACCCTCTCCATGGCCGGTGCTGGTCATCAAGATCCTCCCAATGACCAGCACCAGTCATTGAGATCCTCCCAATGACCAGCACCAGTCATTGAGATCCTCCCAATGACCAGCACCAGTCATTGAGATCCTCCCAATGACCAGCACCAGTCATTGAGATCCTCCCAATGACCAGCACCAGTAATCAAGAGGACTCACCCCTTTTTTGGAGTGCACAGGTGTGCACTCCAGCATTTCTTGGAGTGAAAATAGTTCACTCCTAAAAGATGTGGTTTTTGGAGTGAAGTATTTTGATCACTCCAGGAAATGCTGGGTGCGCAGAAGCACACTCCAAAAAACATTGGAGTGCACCCTGTTGTACTCCGGGATTGACGGCCGCCGCAGACCAGCCATCAAGGGTAGACCGGTCATCAGGAGGAAAAAAACCTCTCCATGGCCGGTGCTGGTCATCAAGATCCTCCCAATGACCAGCACCAGTCATTGAGATCCTCCCAATGACCAGCTCCAGTCATCAAGAGGACTCACCCCTCTCAATGACCGATACAGATTGGTCATTAGGAGGAATGTTAGGAGTCAACTATTTTCACTCCAAGAAATGCTGGGTGCGCAGAAGAACACTCCAAAAAACATTGGAATGCACCCTGTTGTACTCCGGGATTGACGGCCGCCGCAGACCAGCCATCAAGGGTAGACCGGTCATCAGGAGGAAAAAAACCTCTCCATGGCCGGTGCTGGTCATCAAGATCCTCCCAATGACCAGCACCAGTCATTGAGATCCTCCCAATGACCAGCTCCAGTCATCAAGAGGACTCACCCCTCTCAATGACCGATACAGATTGGTCATTAGGAGGAAACAACTCTCTTGATGACCGGTCTATACCAGTCATTGAGAGGGATGAGTCCTCACAATGACCAGCACCAGTCATCAAGAGGACTCATCCCTCTTGATGACCGGTAAAGATTGGTCATTGGGAGGAAGAAACCCTCTCAATGACCGTTCTGTCCCGGTGTAGGGACGCTTGTGGGACACTGAATGTTTTATTTGGTGAAAATATCCTCTGAGGGGGAAATAAATTGCTAATAGGTTGAAAGGCTATTACAACTTACGAGTGGTTTGAAAGACCTGCCCCTTCAATGGTACTATGCAAATAACTAAGACTCTTGTAATCAATATTTACAAAGATGTGGCTGATTCCAAGATAGATCTCACTTTTCTATAGTAATCTCTATCAGACCTAGATACCTCAAATCACTAATCTTGCAGATCTGTTACAACTTCTGATGATGGGGGATAATATAATCCAGTGGGATTAATTATGTAAGATAAATTTTTTGTTGATGATGGGTTGTTGATGAGAAGGTTGGTAATGATCTCTTCCTTAAAAAATCTCTTGATAAGGTGCTTTAATCAATACTAGAGCTCCTGGTTGCTACTACACTACTACTACTACTTGTTATAATTGTTGTTGATGAAGTGGGTAATAATCTCTTCCTTAACAATCTCTTGATAAGGCACTTTCATTACTACTCAAGCTCCTGACTTCTACTACTACTACTGACTCTAACTTGAAACTACCACTACCACTCACCACCCCAAAAAGGGAGGCAACATGTGCACATTGTCATGCTGAAAAATTTATATAAAAATAGTTGTAAATTGATCAAATAAAACTGAAACATGCCTTGTATATGTTTCTTAAATGTTTCCTATATGTTTCTTACATGTTTCCTATATGTTTCTTACATGTTTCTCATGCAATTTTTATATTATCCTTACATTTTCATTATGTATTCCTAATCTTTCCCCACCCAGAAATGTGACATGGATACTTCTAGTGTAGCACAAAAAACCACATCAAAAGTGTGCAATTTATGTCGAAATGCCTTCTTTTTTTGTTTGAGGAAGTAGATATGTTGCATGATTTTTTTTTCAATTTACCCTCCTACATCACCTCACCTGGTTCCTCAATGGAAACTATCCAGGCAGGGCATCAGATGTCACTGGATTCAGTTTGGGCTGTCCATCTCCACAAAGATGCATGGGCCTCATAATGTCCATTTTGTTATATTCTGGCCCCAGAGCTCATGTTGTTTTAAACATGCTATGTGATTTGCTAAAGATTTTAATACTACTTGAGAATGTTTCACCAAAAATGAGTAAAATTGGCACAAGCAACAGCAGGAATTCATTAATATTGATTAACCAAGCATTTTTGGCAGGCACAAGTACTTTGTCAGGAAATTATGTTTCAATTCAGAAGCATGAAGAGGCATCCATGAAATTTCCAGATAGTGAAAATCCACATTTCAAAAGACATGAGCATAACAGACAAAAAATAAATTTGACATTTGGTGTTTTTCTATTTTTATATTTTGGAAAGTAACATAATTTAAAAAGGAAAAGAATCTTATACTGGAAGAGCATATTGGTGAGCAAGAAAAAACAAATCATTTGGCAGTAATGCTGCGAGGGAGTTCAAATTTATTCGCCGGGAATTGGTTTTGAAGGCAAACTAGGAAGTTGGCTGTAATTGCTTTGGCAATTTGAAGCATTTGTGGACGGCAGAAATTGAATAGGCAGTTGGGGGTGAGGAAAGATTCAATGGAAAGTCCATCAATATAGGAGCCAAGCCTTTTCCAAACAGGTTCCAAAGCCTTGCGCTGAGGAACATTTCTTTTTTAAGAGGAGTTCCACAGCGCTCAGGAAACCCAAAGTTGATTGCACCAGAGGCAAACTGCCGGTTGTTAGGAGCCAACATAAGACCACAAACACCAGCAACAAGCTAAAGGCAGAAAGGGATATAATTATGTCTTGAGCAATATTTTTCAAGGTCCTTCTTTTGCAGCACAAGTTCCTGACTATCTGCAGAATTTGCCTTGGGTTCCACATTGGCGGCAGCAGAACCTCGGATGATTTCGTAGGTGATGAAAACATCAATTATCAAGTCATGCAACTGATTCAAGGGTTTAAGTGCCATGTCATTGCGCACGGTTCCATTGTCTGCATTTGAGTTTGATGTAGAAGTCTTGCAGCTAGTCAGATATTCAAGAATGCGCAAATGCGACCCAAGGTTGTTGCTTTCCAAGTTGGCTAATGGCAGCGGCTTAACGGAGAATCCCTGTACAGTCAACTGGATTGAGGTGGCAATGCAGTTGGACCATCAAGACAACTGGAGCTTTGAAGGCTTTTGGATTTCCCAAAGCAACAGGGCAAAGCTGAATTTGACATGGCTACTTGCCTTCAAGTACTTGAGGTTTGCCGACTGGATTTGTGAGATATCAATCAATTCAGGCGCAAACCAAGGCTCATTGTTTCCGGGTAATAAAATTGTTCCCACTGAATTGAAACAAAAGAAGAGGGTGAATTATGAAGGAGATAAAGCAATTTATTATGAAAATAATATTCCACCAAACAGTCAGACTTACAATGCTTTTGAATCTCTTTCAACCATGATTTATGGGTAGATTCCGCCTGAACCAAGCTGAACTGAGGTAAATCGGGTGGCAGGGTCCTCTTGTGCATAGATTTTTCTTGACAGTCAAGGAAGGAATGGACAGAATTGTGTGCAGCCGTGAACTTTTGATGGTTGATATTGCCCTGGAAATTCTTCAGGATGACATGCACCTTGCTTCTGATAGATTTGTCTTTGATGAAACTGATAGGACTCGGCTGGCTGGTAGATGTAGAAGGAGCGTGTGTTTGATCTGAAGGAGAAGGATGTGCTGAGCCTGTGTTTGCGGCCAATGAGAGAAGAGTGATCATGGGGGCAGGTGGTGCTTTAAGGAGAGGAGAATTGGTGGGATTGGCCGGTGAAGGAGTTGGTAAGCTATCATGAGGCAAATTGGGGTTGACTTGAGGCCCAGTAGCGGGTGGTAAGGCCGGATTGTTGGTAGAAGCCGGACCAGTCAATTTTGCTGAGGAAGATTCACTTGCACCTGCTCGTCAGTCGAGTTGGCTGGTGTCTGAGTCTTAGCAAGATCTGGCTGAGTTGAGTTGAGTGTGGTGGTGGCCGCAGGGGCAGCAATTTCAGGAAGGGTACCGGTGGTATGTGAGAGGGTCTGAGATGCAGCGTCTGGATGATCTTACAAAAAAGCCACATTTAGATTTTGAACAATGAAGGGGAAGGCAAATAAAAACTTACCTATTTTTCCATGTAACGGGGCATCATGAGCATCCTCGGCGGGACAAAGATGATCTGGCTTGTATTGGCCAACCAATGGGGAAGAATGGGGGGATTCTGGGCAAGGGGACTCATTTTTTTGCACGGTAATTTGTTGTCCTCTAAGCACTTACGTTTGGGGAGTGATTTGGACGCTGAGGTTACTTGCGTAGATTTATCAAAATCTTCATTGTTGCTCTCGTTTGTAAGGTCTATCAAATCCTCTGGAGGGATTGGCTTCCCTGTCTGAAACAAGTTGGGGAGTTAGCGTTGTACCATGCAGCCAGTAGTCACGTAGGCATGACTCACCTTGCTTTCTCTTTTGGCACTCCTCTTGAATGTCTCTGATCCCGGAAATGATTTGGGCCGGAGGGACAGGAAGAGACTCTGAAATACCCAAAGCCTGCTCCAATATTTCCTCAAGCCCGGTGCAACTTGTGACATACTCCTTTTTTCCAGCTTGCCTTCTCTCACTGCGAAGGAGAGTAGGTTGTGAGATTGCCTTGTAATTTGCGCAGGCTTTGAGCAAAGGGGCCGGCCCCCTGAGTGTATCTAAAGCTACAAAAGCATAATTTGAAGTTGGTAAATGCTTGGAGGAGATAGGGAAGTGTTAGATGTACATACCAGAAGACAAGACCACATTTTCTGCATTGCTGTGGACATCCAGAGCAGGCGCGTTTGGTAGGAGGGCTGGATTTGGGAGCAGGGAGGCATCAGAAGCAGGATCCATAGAGATAAGGCCTGGGGAGAGTAAAAGTGGGAGGGGAGTGCACTAGTGTGACAGAATGAATAGATAGATTTTTTTGAGAGTTAACAAGGATGAAACTGGCTGGCTTGACAAGTGAAGATTGATAGAGGGGGGGAAAGACAACACCAAGGAACAAAGACAAGACTGAGAACCTTACATGGCAGACTATTTTGGGGGAGGGACAAATTGTTGAAGGTAGTGGGAAGAAAGCTTGAAAATTGTAGAAAAGCTGACCTACGGACAGATGATGACGGACCACCTGAGCCATTCATGATTGTTTGGATTGTTGACAGAAAGCTCAAAGGAAGGCAGCTGCTATTAAAATACGAAAGGGATTAAGTTTATGATCTAATCTTCAAGTCTGCAAAGAGATAGGGCTGTGAGCAAAGGAAGGCATTGAGCTCAAACATATGCAAAAGCTTGAAGGGAGATGAGGCTTACATAGAATTCTGAAGCTAGAAAAGCGCTGAAAATTGATGAGCTCATAAGACGTCAGCAGAAGGTATAGAGGAACAACAAGGGCCAGAGTGTCGATGTTGATGTTCCTAAACTGTGAGTAGGTGAACCTTTCCAAAAGAGCAAGATAAGATGTTTCTTAGAATGTACACAGCGTGGAAAGTGAAGGGGAGGTGAAAGAAGTTGAGCGCTCACTTGTGGGGTGATTGATTGCAGCTATATGTACGTCCGGAGTCATGTACATTTTCATTTTCATGTTTCAGGCTCACTAATGTTTGATGATCATACATACCTACGCAGGTGCATACATCTAATGTTGCGCCATGTCAAAATTGTTTGGACTTGTGCAAATGTATGTACATAATAGGCCGCAATGGCATAGAGGGCACCTAACTGCTACAACCTAAGTGAATAATAGGAGTAGATATGTATGTGTGTGGGATGTCCGCAAATTGTCTGAAATTCCGCCATAGAGAGACTCTATCATTCTGGTGGAAAATGGAGTTGTAGACAAATGTCCACAATGATATCCATCCCAGCTACTCCGCTTGGATGATTGGAAAATTGTCCAACTTGAACAATTGTCCAGGTGCAGGATAGTCATCCAGGTCAGATCACAATCTGGATCAATCGAGATTGTGATTCAAGATGGACAATTGTCCAAGTTGGAAATTTGGTCAAGTTGGAAAATCATGCAAGTCTGAACTTGTCTGGGAATTGGGATGGCAGTTTGGAGGGTTTTGCATTGGGCAAGGGCCAAATCAATGGAAACCTTTACCTACTACTTCAATTTGCTTTGAGAGGTGGAAGGCCTTATCATTCAACAATAAATTTGTAAGGGTATGGGAACATGCATGTCCAAGCACCCATCATTGTTTCTTGATTGTGCTTGTGTTGGACGATTGGCCAAAGTCCAAGCGGCCGGGCACACCTTACTGAAGACAATAGGGTGCAGGCTATATATGAATTGCATCAAGACAGTTGCGGGGATTGCCTGATTGTGAAGGCCAATACCTTATCCTGCACACCTTTATTGATGCTTTTCCCTGATGTCAGAACTTAAAGCTACTTGGGACCACTCTTGCTCCCTCTCAACGAACAAAACAAATGTGCCTAAGTCTTAATTGGCTGATCCGAGCCACACAAAAGCCAAATATATATCTAGATTTGCAAGGTAACAGGTGATCGGTCAAGGAGCTCCTTGTGCTTGGGGTTGGCTTTCTGGTTATACATTGAGAATCATATCTCCTGGAGCCAACCACCGCCACCAACATGGGACAACCTGTGATTTTGAGTACATAATAAGGCAGTGTGATCCATTGGGGTGGGGAATACCTTACACAAACAAATGCAGATACATAAGATAACACAAACAATGGTAGACAGGCAGTTTGCTCTGGTGGAATGTAACTTCCATGCAGCCAATTGAATTCAAGAAGTTCATTGGAAGTTGTGCGGGCTTTGCGTCCCCCTTTCAGTGATGATTTGGAGTATTTTGATTGCCGGGTCAAGCCACAAAAATGAGCATGTGCCTGTGTTGACCTGGTAGTTGATTAGCTGTAGTGTATCCATCAAGTACAATCTCCGGTAGTCTCAACACCATCTCAACTTCTCACCCGTTACCTGTCTAGCCTTTACTAGTTGGATCTCCGCCCCCGGATTGCAAGCGTTGCGGTTTTTTGTCATGGATATTGATGACATCTTCTTTATGGAGGCGGCTGTGGATCCTGGTTTGACTGAAAGAGCGGTTGGAGGTAATTGCTGTTTCTCTCTAAGTAACAATGTGTGCTAAATCTGATGACTAATGAGTTTTGCTTTTATATTATGTTTACAGATTTCCCGCTGGAAACCCTAGCTGAACGCAGCAGCCGTCGCTGAAAGGCCACCAAGGCCCGCACTCAGGACTGACAAACCAATCAGGACTTGTCTAGGATCATTACGCGGGCAGCTGATGAGAAGCCTCATCATCAGGACAAAGTTCTACGGAGTCTTCAAAAATTCACTCGGGCCATGATGGGGCTACAAACCAATGCAAAGCCACAAGATCTTCCGACTTCTGTAACTGTAGAGGAACTTGCAAATTGGGACACCTGGAGAGAGCGCCAAAAGGAAGCCTTTAGTCAGCAATTGGAAGAAGCAACAAAGAAGAACCCGCAAGCAAATGAACAGGAGATCAAACTCATCCAGAAGACTGAGATGGAATTGCTTAAAACTTGCCTTGTACCTGTGACTTTCCAAGCTTCCCCTGTTAACACGACCTCGGCTGTCTTGATCCATGTGAAGAGGGAGGTGGGGGCCGATCTAGCCAAGCATGGGTTTCCCTGCGCTCACCTTTGACTGGAATGCACCGTTTGTATGGGATTGCTTATGGAACACAGTTACGGCAGACATTATGGTTTGGCACTGGCTACCATGGGCAAAACGCATCAATGTTGAAGTTCTTGAGTCAACAATTCCCGGAATCAAAACAGGATTTTTTGAATGGGTCAGCAACCAAGGGTTGACTAGATTAAAGGCTCAGGTCACCCCAGCTTTTGTGGTCGCACAGGGGAAGCGCACCCAGAATTTTTGATCTACAAAGAGAAAGGTAAGATAGGTGCATTCCGTTTGTCCTCATGACCCGCTTGGAACAACATGATTAATTGAAAGAATGTGGCTTTAATTATATCAGATTGCCAACCTCTGCGCGGACACCTTACTATCCCTCTACCCCACAAAGAAGATTCTGGGTCATTTACTTTGTGATCCAGATGCAGTCTTGGACTTTGAAGAAAACAATGTGAACTCCTTGCCCCGACAAATCACAGCATACTGGCGGAGCGCGCAAATGGAAAAAATAATTTGCTGTATTGACCATGCTGCATTGCAGCGTTCCAAAACCCCTCAAAAGTAGATGTTGGTAAAAGGCCTGTTGGACCGCAAAGACACCCAAAGCCCTACCGCTGAAGAACGGACCAGGCAAACTGTACCCAATCGCTACCCCCGCGACGCATATGGGGATAACTATTTACAAGAAGTTGGCAAATTCCACGCAGAACATATCGCAAGCAAACGCATGGACTTCAACAAGCTGGCAAATGAGATGTTGGAAAAATCATCTGGTGCATCAAATCACCGCCCCCCGGTCCAGGGAAGCAGTTGTTCAACCGGGCCGCAACAGGCAGCACCAGCGGCCAGCAACCAGGCAGGCTCCTCAGGTTGAGTGCTGGAAAATTGGAAGACACTTGGTTGCACAAAGTGTCATAGTGTTTTCCACGATGCTGCAGGAGGCTTTGTTGATGAGCAGCCAGGATATTTAGTGTCATTCCTCATCATCTTTTGGTTCATACAAAGTATCTAACTGAGAATTATTCTGTGGAACTTGCAGCTATGGCGTGCAGGGATTCAAAATAATCTACTGCACTCTTTTTGACATTTTCCACAGGACTCATTCTGGTACAACTACTTTGTTGGCAGCACCTCTCTCTATTAAATATGTATTGCAAAAGGTTTTGGTACCAGAAACTGCTTGCGGCTTGATTGCCAAAGACATGGGCAAGCACATAAATCATCCGGACGTTCAGCAAACCTTGGAAGAAGAAAGTCACAATTATGGTGCAGCTATGTTTCCCAATGAGGATATATACAAGTAGAAATGTGAAATCTTTGTAATTAGGATCTCCATTTAGAAGTGATATGATCCACCACTCTCTCGGAAAGCCAGCGCCTGAGCAAGAACTTCATTTTTCCTTTTGTTTCTTGTGGGGTTATCTGGCTTGTTACCATGTGAGTTGCCGGTGGGATCATCAGGCTTGGCTTCTGGGGTGAAGTTATCAAATTCAAAATCTGAGCCTTGATTGATCAGATAGTTGTGTAATACTACACATGCCTGAGAAAAGATTTAGCGCACATTGAGTGCCAAGTAAAGAAAAAATGTCAGATGATGCTTAACATGATCCACGCGTTCACACGGATAATGTCCTGTTTGCATGATAACCGCAAACGCAACCCTTTTAAGCTTTGGAACCTGTTCCTCAGCAGTCCAATACAGGTCTCTATCCCAACCCTGACTGCCAAAAGATGGCGATTGAAATTGTGTTGTTGGTCTGTTAGAGGCTGGTTCCTGTGTCTTTTGAAAGCTGGAACAACATTTTTTGTGGGGACAAAGGTCGAGTTGGCCAAGAGATACTCATCATTGGAGAAAAAGTTACTTGGTTATTTGTTGAGTCCACAGTTGGACATCAGTCTTTGGTCATGCAAGAAACCAGGCCAACAGGTATAGACATAATTTATATTTTTTGTTCATCACAAACAAGGAGTGTGACAACTCCGTAAAATCCTTTCCGCAAGTTGTAATCAGGACCTTCCATCTCCGGGCAGTTCTTTAGAATCACCAGAGTTCCATCAATCAGGCCAACACAGCCTTTGAATCCCACATCTTTGAAGGCATTGGAGATTTCTTGACGCGCAGAATGGTTAGGCCATGATAAGAGTTTGGATTGGAGATCAAGGATGGCCATGATTGTCAGCCTAGGTGATGCCAAGGATATTATCCTTCTAGCTAAACGTGGTGCAAAACAAAATATTAGAGTTGTAAAACTCTAAGACAAAGGTATAAGGGATAATTCCAACATAAATGTTGGGAATTATGGCGTAAAAATAGGGCAATTTGGTCCAATTTGACATAATAGAATTGATATAACTAATTTTAAGAGGGGCCTGATGAATCAGGGGTGTTTAATCCTTCTAGAATGAAGAACTGGGGCCTGTAAACAGGGGTGTTTCAAATCCCAGAAAGAAATGACAGAGAATCTCAAGAGAAGGGGCTTGAACTTACTAGTATAAGACCCTAGAGTCACTTGAGGTTCTTCAGGCGTGAAGTTGGGCAGTTAAAGGCGCTCAGAGGAGGTAATCTTGAGGGCAGGGTGGTTACTGGGCAGCTTCAAGGCGGAAATTGGGGCTAAAAATCACAAAAGTAGGTATTTTACCTGGCAAATCACAGGCTATTGAGGCTGTTGAAGGCAAGTAAAATTCTAATAGGTAATGTAAATCTGGGGAATTTCCTTTTGGGCGGAGAAAGGGCCCTTTTTATAGCCTAGGCAGTCCTCCAGGGGCGCCCAGGGGACAGGGGCACACTTGTGGGCGCATTCTGAGGCAATTTGGTTGCGCTAGAAGGCGCTGTGGGTCGTGAAACCTTGGGGCTTGGATACAAGGGTTGCCAAAGACCATTTACAGAGGTTCTGCGTGTTTTTACACATGCCTTACACGTCATAGGGGCTGGTTTGGGGGTTCTGTGACACTCATTTCCGTGGAAATGTGCCACAGAAGGTACTAGAACTAGCTTCTGTGCACTTGTACACGTGCAAGCAGTGCTTCATACATGTTCTGGAGGCGCTTATTAAGTGCTCCAGTTCATTTGAACCCTTCTCCATATTTACTACAGTTCTAATTTACGTGTAGTGAGGCTTGGGAGAAGCTGGGGTGCTTTCTAGTGTCTCCTGTGCACGCTGCAAGAGCCCTTTTAAATCTAGAATGTATTTATATTGAATGACGTGGTAATTACATCTTGTTTGGTGATTAATTGCATATGTACAAGGCATGTAACACATGTAATATTGCTATTGGGGCGTATTCTGGTCCATTCTTACTTACTGGTAGCCTGAGCGCTTTGGTTGCGGGCTAGTTTATGCATTATGCATATATGTACACCATGCGCGCGGGCTTGAGCTCTAGGCAACAGAGCACGCGGGCTTGGGTGCGCCACGCAACAAATAAAGCCATCCTTTAAACTATACACAACACCTCAGTTACGTCACTGAAATTGAGTGTAAACATATGTACTTATATATATATATGCATACAAGTGCATCCACGCGGGGCGTGATGCACTTGCGTAATCTTTGAAGTTAGTTTACACAAGGAAGGGATAATAGTTAAGGGTACGTGTAAGTGAGGTACCCTAGGTTATTTTACCCATAGAATAAGAATCTTCTATAATATTTTACTTATTAATTACATAAAGCTAAGTAATCAATTGTTTATATATGTATTTTAATGTTTTTACATAGTTTTACATATGTAAGAGTAATAATGTCTCTTTCATATGTAAAAATTCTTTTTATATTTTTATTTGTATATTTTCACGGTGGCTCTGCCATATTAGCCAGCTGACAATGATACATCTGTTGGTGTAGAGCTCAACGGTTCCTTCACCTATTTGGAAGAATGTAGCAATTGTTGCGACCAAAGTTGAATTTCCAAAGTGGCCTAATCAATACAAAGTTACCATCATTTGTTCCAGTACCAGGCGCTGAGGACAGTTGGATGAGTTTTGAAACACAGTGTTGTTCTGCACTTTATTGCAGAGCATCATGAAAGATTATTGGGACATTTGGAAGAAGTGCTGGAATCTCTTGCCTTCGGGCCTGTTCAAGAGAAAGTCGCTAATGACTGGTGCTTTCTCAATTGGCTGACAACTTCCAAGGTAGCAGTGGAATTGGATCGCCACAAGAGCACTGATTTTGACCTCCACAGAGGCCATCTTGAGCTCTTGTTCTTCCCAGTCAGAATTATTGTCTGATGATGACGGATTGTCTTTGGCAAGGAGGGTCTCCACGACCAATGAAAGGAAATCATTCTTTATTGAATCTTAAAGGCTTTTTATTAGCAGCCTCCGGTGTGGTGTGCGCACCATCTTGTATTTTCTTGTCTGTTGGTGTCAAAAATAGGCAATAGAACTTCAGTATGTTTTGCCGTGATGGAACTAATGCTTTCTTGTCTTACATACTTTCTTATTTGGCTGCAGCCAATCTACTCCAGTCTCCTTTTTGGCCAAGTAAGACAAAAGATTTCAGATGTGTTGAGAGTTTGAAGTACCAATTATTTGGGTACACCCACTAGCATGCTGCGGATCCCGCATTGTGACTCTCTTTCTCCTTGCTTCCTCATTGCCTCAAGTGCAAGCAGGGCTCAAGTGCAAGCAGGGAAATTTCTTTTTGGAGCACTTTGCAAGTAGGTTGCCGGAACAACTGCAAAGCACGGACTAAAAACAGACAAGTAAGGTTTAATTATTCTGTGGGGCAAATGGGTCAGTGACCAAGGGCACATCAGAATCCATTGCCGCTGCCATGATGCAGTGGAGGCAAGTGTAGTGCAAGCAAACCATGTACACATAAGCTGTAAGATCAATCATGATGTCAATTATTTACTTTCTATTTCAAATAGGCATCCGCGCCTTACCTTTGACTTTGGTCTGCATTTGATCAGGTAAAACCTCTTGGATATATTGACCAGGATTTTTTTGGATGTTGTGCGCTGACTTATAGGTCAGCTCAAGTAACAAGATCTTGAAAGATATGTCTGTGGTATAGAAAAAAAAACTATTAAAAATGATGCATAAATATGGGTGGATGGAACTGTGTAGCTTAATATGTGCAGTTCAATGGGTTACACCTTTATTGTTCATCTTGGCCAATATCTCAGCACAAAGCAATGCCTTCAACTGCGCGGTCCGCCAGCGGTCGTAATTGTTATTGGCCTCAAGCCAGTCCAGCAACACAGATGTGTCTGTTGGGAGACCAGAGTCCCCATTGCGGTCCCAAGGAGTGACACAAATTTGCATTGGCTGTAGAGGTCTGTGGGGAATGGTTGTGGAGTGCAGTGAGGGAGACAGGCAGTGCAGCAAGGTTGCACAAGGTGGTGCAAAATTTTGAGCCTCAATGGCACTTTGGGACCCCGGCCGCAACAGGATTTTACTCAGATAAAACCACTTCCATTTCCTGGGAGTAATTCCTGGGTCCCATTTCCTGGACTTGACCCAATGGGGGGACTCAAACTCCAGGTCCCAGGAGTTTTCTTTTGGTGGGGGGAAATTTTCCTGGAAAGTCCTACCTTGACAACTTTCTGGAGGTGGTTTGAAACCCCCTAATATGCATCCCCTCAACTTCTGGATAGAGTCAAGGAGAGATTGACAGAGCTCCTGCCGCAGGAATTGGCCGGAGAAGGAACGTAGCTATGTTCAAAACCCGTTCTCAGGCCAAGAGAACGGGTTGCCAAAATTTCTTGAGCCAATATAACTGGTTGCCAGAGAATCTCCTTTTCTCTTGTAATAAGGATTAACAATCAAACAGATCAATTGGAAATGGCCGGGGGAGAATAGCAACAAAGTAAACTACTTATTCTCCCCCGACCAAAGGTTCACATTCAAGAACAGACACCACAAACATAACTCTTCCTTGGACTGAGGAAGAGCCCCACTTTTCCTGGAGAAAGATGAACAGGAGTGGTGCAAGTAATAGAACACTCGATCATTCCTGTCTGAAGTAGTCTTTTCCAAGGCCAAGAAGCCACAAGGAATTTGCAAACAGAACAGCAACCCTACCGGTTGCAGCAAGATTATATAAAGGGAGCCTTTTGAGCAAGTAATAGCCTCCCCAGATTCATACCAACCACCTCGTCGCCCAGTCAGCCCAGCCGTTGTCTTCCAGACCAGATTGCCCACCTGCCCGTGCTCTGACTTTGGTTTGTTGAGTTTTCTTGTTGTTTTTTTGTGCGGAATTCCTTGCAAGTAAGTTGGCTGTTTTTTGTCTTCTATTGGGATTTTCTATCCCAAAAATCCATCCTGGGGACCCTTCAACGTCCAAATACCCCCTTAACCGGGACCCAGAAGTCACAGTTCTTAAAAACCTCTGCGCACCCTTGGGCAGACCCTGGAAGAACCTTGGAAAGCACTTAAACACCCCAGGGGCTCCTGGCCTCTCTGTTAAACCCCTTTTTTTGGTATATTAGAAATAACTTATCCAAGTTATTTTGCATTTCTCTTGCGCGCGGCAAATTGCTGTACATGGTCCCCTGCAAAAGTTGGACTGCTTGCGCGAGCTGACATGAGACCCCCGACTGAGGTCCCTGAAACCCAACAACCACATTTTTGGTGTGCCTGGGGTGAGGGCTCTTCAGAACTATTGCGGCAAAGCAATCTGCCCAGTAGTAGTTTTTTTTTTGTACTCCATCATCCGGACATATGGCTTTAGGCCGCATAATTATGGTCTTAGGATTAATATAAACCCATAATCATGGGATATGTCAGCCCTTGGCTAGCCCCGACAGCGCCAAGGCTAACACTGCGCGCGCCACAGAAGAACTGTGTGTGCATAGTGCCGCTTCAGGCACCGCACAAGCCAAATGCAACAAGTGCGCCCGCTAGCACGCTGAGTAGAGATTCAACAACGTGTGAATACCTGCCTTTAGGTGTCATACCCAGCAGAGTAACACTCACAGGTTTTTGAGCTCAAGTGAGCACAATCCACGCAAATGTTCCACGTGTGGATATTAGTTCAGAACATAGTGACAACACGAAGTCCAAATTGTTGCCTCCATGTTGGCTATAACAGACCTGGGGCCTCCGCCCCACAAAAGGTTTGCTAGATTTATATAGATTACTACGTCCGTCTTTCTTCTTTGATACAAAAAAACTGGGACTTTATATTCAAGTTATATTTCAACCTTTTCCATCCTCAAGACTCCTTCACCTCAACACTCCCGCCTCCGCTAACCCTTCTACCTTCATTGCCAACTCTCCACCCCTTCCAATTTCTCTGCACTCGCTACCTTCTTAGGTAAGCTTGAGTTTTCCTTTACAAACCTCTTCAGGTTCAGGTACGACTTGGCTCTACCAGCCCCTCCACCGGAGGCACGGCTTTCTCCTCCTGCCCCGCGGTCGAAGTCAAGCGTGTTTTCCTTTTTAGGAACTCACAAATTGTTCTTTTTCATTCAGGGTGTTGCCACTTTAGAGACGCACCCTGACAGGATAAGCACACAGCCATGTACTCCAAGCCCATACTTATGGGCTCCAATGACAAACTAAGCATGTATATGTAGGAAGCAGGAGATATGTAGTGAGAAAGGAACAGATAACCAAGGCCAATCTAAGGAGGAAACAAGATACCAAAGAGAGCTGTGAAGAAGAACACATTTACTAGTTTACAATCATATCAATTCTCATTCCGGCCTGTCAAGGGATACAGCAATGAGACCTATACTTCTTCATTAATATAACACTCTGAGGACCATTGTAGTTTTGCTGATAAACTGAGATTTGTTGATCAGTCCAAAGGAAGTATTTCTGGATAGTTGTGATTGAACAAGCTTGCCAAACTCTGTTTAAATGAGTTTTGCAATTGGCAAAGGTTTTGTGTCAGTGGGCTTCCTTGCAATATGCTTTGGTAAACAGAAGAATGTCAATAGGACTTTGGCAATCAATTCTAACCTTGAATAGAAGCTGAGGACACACCTGTTTTGATATAAGACCAGAACAGCTTGATTGGATTGAGCTCGCAGTGAAACTTTTGCAGAAATAGGCAAATGTGCACTGCGTCTTTGATGATTGATTGCAGCAGCGGGCGCTTGTTGAGAAAGTCTGATTGGAGCAAAAGAATCTTGGACCAGCATTGCCGTATCAAACGCTACGATTGATTGATCAAATCCTTGCCAATTCCCAAAGTAACACGCCACCAGGTACATCATAGCCTCAGGATACCGGCGGGGATCCCCGTACCCCGGGGGAATTTTCAAAAAAAATCCGGGCCTCAACCATCCGGACATCTCAAAATCGTGTAAAGTGATTTGCTGCGCACAACTGTACCACCACACTCCTGCGCATTCACCGGTCAAGCTAGAAGAGTATTACTCTTGGAATCACCGCGCCTGAAATTATATACACCTGGCGTACCAACAAGGAGGAGGTATTTGTTCAGGGGGGCACATCAGACCTTAAAGCTCTCCACTCCAAGGTCTTAAAAGACAACCACAGTTGCCCAAATACATATTCCCAACTAGGGATGGCAAATGGTACCCGGGTACCTGTTTTGGGCACGGGTACCCCCTGAAATTTCACCAATTTTGAGACACTTGTTGTGGAACTACTCAAAGGGGAGAATAGAGCTTGGAAGGGAAATGGATAGCAACACTAGTACTAATGTAAGCTATGCAAGGGTGCTGATGAGGCTGCCTTCCTGACTAATGCTGAGGGGATGAGAGTAACACTGAGAAAAAGAAGAAAAGGTGTGGCTGATTTCTACTTGATATTAGGAGCTAGTACTATGAGCTGACTACTGACTACTGAGGGTGAGAGGGTTGGAGCAGTGATGAGAGAGGGGAATGCAATGGCAAGGTTCAATAGCAATTGTTTCAGGAGCAACAGCACTGATATCAATGGATGATGAGTAATTTCTACTATAATTTCTGCATCTAAAATTCTGCATAAGGTAAAAGTGAGGGGGAAGGGACAGTTCTTATATCCAAGCCGTCTTTGCTGTTTCTCTCCTGCACACTTTTCCGGACAGGACCCTGCCGTGAGGGGGCGAGGGGGTCCTGACCGTAGACCCGGTGGTCTCTACTAGTGTGTAGGTTTTCACCAGGATCGGTGTTTGGGTCTCAGAAAAGAGCTCCTTTGGAACCTCTTGGGATCCATCAATCACTAGGAGTGACCCGGCCATGAGTTATCTTCTTGGGCCTGGGTTCTGTGATCCAAAAAGTCTCTCCTCCTGGGGCAGAGAGGAAAACAAAAGGGACCGCTGTCATTGCAGCGGCAAGATGGGGGGATAGTGCTATACCACCCCCTGTCTGCCCTAGACAGTGCAATGGGCGTGTGGGCGGGCAAAAAATTTTTTGGAGCTTCGGGAGAGAAATTGTGATGTGGAGCTGTTGATGGGCTTCCAATGGGTGACAATAGGTGGCGAGGAGGGAGAGGCTTAAGGTTACACCTTAAGCTGATTTGTGTGAGGTGTTGTGCATGTATGTATATCACGGGCCTTGTCTCAGACTCCTTCCTGCGTACTCCCCGGTTTGGCCTGCTCCACCTGCTTGCATGCTTGGACCTAGGTGACCTCCCCTAGCGGTCCGGTCCCTGTCTATCCAAGCCGTCTTTGCTGTTTCTCCCCTGCACATTTTTCCGGACAGGACCCTGCCGTGAGGGGGCGAGGGGGTCCTGACCGTAAACCCGGTGGTCTCTACTAGTGTGTAGGTTTTCACCAGGATCGGTGTTTGGGTCTCAGAAAAGAGCTCCTTTGGAACCTCTTAGGATCCATCAATCACTAGGAGTGACCCGGCCATGATTTATCTTCTTGGACCTGGGTTCTGTGATCCAAAAAGTCTCTCCTCCTGGGGCAGAGAGGAAAACAAAAGGGGCCGCTGTCATTGCCGCGGCAAGATGGGGGGATAGTGCTATACCACTAACTCAGGGAGAAGCCTGAGCCTATGCAATCCCCCTATCTTCAACCTTTAGTTTCCTCTAGACCGTGAGTATCCCAATAAAAACACATGTTATTTTCTACCACAACGTCAAGCTATGTCTGTCCGTCAAGCAATGTCCGTCTGTCACAAAAGCTTAGTAAAATTATATTACAAAAACCACTTGGTCTAGGAGCAACACCAAATCTTCCGGGATGTCCACGCGTAGTTGGTGCCTAACGTCTTGGCCTGATCTGATTCCCCTTGACAGGGAGTCTGCCGTGTTGTTCTTTGACGACACCCTTCTCGCCACGAGGTTGATATTCTCTTTGATAAAAATGGATTGAATCTTCATCCATTCTGCGTTTGCCTGGGTGTCTCTGGACCGTTTGTTGTTGATACCATTCTCTGTTGTTGTGTTATCTGTCCATACGGCTAAGGTCTTCCTGCGTTGTGACCGCATCTTCAAAAGCATGAGCAAGCCAAGGCGAACCACAACCGTCTCTAGATAAGATATTCTTTGCGGGCGGCATCTCGGGTTGTGAAGCTTAAATTGAGCCCAGGTCTTGCCTATCAATACTCCTATGCCAAAAGAAGTTGACGCATCACCCACCCAGCCAATGTCAATTGGTGGGCCATAGTTAATGATGCGCGTTGGTTTGAAATTTTCTAAGGTGTCCTTCCATACTGCCAGGTCTGCGAGGACGTCTTTGGGGGAATGGCGTGTTGCTTATCAATACTGCCACGACATCAACCATTGATAGAGGGAGTTCAGGCGGCACTTTAGATGCGGTAGGATGTAGGCCACATGATTGAGCCTTCCTGCAAGTATCTCAACTTGCTCGTATTTGAATTTTTCCTTCTCATTGAGAAAAGGTGAAAGTTGGGAGATACGCTTCTCAATCTTCCCATCTGGCAGGCGGACTGTTTTCTCAAGTCCGTTCCACACAAAGCCAATGAATTTTTGTTCCGCCAAGAAAGGCAAGAACTTCTTTTCATTTGTCTGAACACCTAACTTCTTTGACTGTGCTACTACGTCCTTCATGTCTGTATCGCCGCCTCGCACCCTGACAAAGAGGTTGTTGTCAACCCACCTAAAAATGCTGACCAGATTGAAATGAGCCTTCATGATCAACTTCCAAGCATCTGCAGGCCTGCCAAAAGAACCGCAGCCTGCCACACCTCCAAAAGTTATTTGAGTATCTAAAAGGAATCTTCCTTCAAAATCTTTGACTAGCAAATACCTCCACTGGTCCATCCTGGTGGGGATTTGCCGGTAGGCCTTTTACCAGTCAAACAGTGCAAGTTTCACGTCCCTCTCCTCTTCCGCAAAAAAATTCAATACCATATTGAAATCGTCCCAAGTGGTATTGAAATCTCTCTTGTTGACAAATGAGTTCACGGATTTTATATTTGCGTTGTTCCTTGGATAAGAGAGGTCATTTATTGGACGAATCGCCCCATCGTTGTTCACTACCGCGCCTAGCGGGTTTGACCTGAAAAAACCAAATTTGTTTATAACCTCTTCACGGGAGAAAGGTCCGTACATCCAACCTGCCAACAGTTCTTTCTTAATCAAATCTTCTATTTTGTCCTTCACTGTCCCCGCCGACTTATGATTTTCAGGCGTAAAATATTGTAACCCCTCTATAACATGCTTGGGGATACCCTGATCAAAAACAGCCAATGCATCGCTATACTCTTTGAGCAGACCATACTTGGTCAAAAAATGCTTCCACTTGACCAAATTCATCTCACAAGGCACCCTTGAAGGCCAAACTGTAGGAGCTGAAGTCACTACCATATTGTCATTTTGCAGAGGTTGAGACCTATAAACACTGGAAAAATGACAATGTTGAAGAAAAAGAAACACAATGTCTCAGACAAATGAAAAAATGATTGATGACATAACAAGCCCTTCCAGCGTCCAAGACGTAAAAAAGAAGAATACATTGATAATAACAACTTAGATCAACATGTGTAAAAAAGAAAAACAACACCAGAGAGGTTTTGCTAAACCTTCTAAAAAATGGGCATGAATTCAAAAGAAAAGCCTACTGAGGGTCTTTATCTTTCAAAGTGTTCTTACCACTGGCATCCCTCTTGCCTGCGTATTTGGACGGTCCATGATCTTTGTCAAAATTCCCGCACCCTCTGCCCGAAAAATCTTTATGAGATTCATAATAATCTTTGTGAGAATCATCGAAACAATCCCTGTTTTGCTTCCCATATCCATCATCTTGCAAGTGCTTGTAACCACTAAATTTGCTCCTCCTATTGCCACCGTGACGATCTCCAAAACCACAGCCAAAAGAACCTCCTTGTCCACGGCCCCTGTTGTCATACCTTCCAGAATAATCCTCGTTCAATCTGGCCTTTGACTCCTTTGCTCTGCCCATCTTTGGGTCACATCCAAACTTCTTCCCGCCATACGCGTACAGATTGTTGGTGAAATCAAGTTCATTGATGTCCTTTGTCACATTATAAGCTCTCAGTCTGATGTCTTCTCTAAAGACAGATATATCGACCGCTGAGACTACTCCATCTTCCACTGGAACTTGATATGAAAATGCGTTTTGCCTGACAATCATATCATAGCAAAAACCTGTCAAGAATTTATGTTCTTCAATTATGTAATTAACGTTCGCTTTATGTTGTAAAGTCCAGTCTGCAAATTCAGGGAAAGTATAAAGATATTTATAAGTCCTATAAAAAATGCACTGGTTCAAAGTCCATTTTGCAATAGTTTGAGTCCACTCGTTTGGATATTCATATCCAGTATAGTTTCCATCTTTTTTATCTGATCTAGAACGCTTGTTTGTATGAGCTTGGATTGCATCTTCTTGCCAATCTTTGTCAAAGATTGTTAGCAGAAGTGGACCTCTGAATTCACAGAAGTTCTTGTCAAAATACGGAGTGAACCCAACGTCAGAATTTTTTGGAAGGGATCCTTTTATAAAGACTATAGTAGTCTTATCAATTGATCTTTTAGCAACATTAGAAGAGGGAGTGTTGCCTTCCGCAGATTTAGCCCTCCCAATGCTTGGTTTCATGACATTCAAATGACCTGTCACTATTTCTGCCGATTGATTGGTATTCAAAGAAATCAATTTGTTCAATGGCTTAGCCAGCTTCTTTTACATCCAAAAAAAGAAGTCCGCACCTTCTTTATTGCCTTTAGCTACCGCTTCTGACACTTTCTCCCACATGACGTCTTTGTCTGATTTGGCTGGGACCAAATCGGTGTTCGCTTGAGCTTGAGATGCTTCTTCTTCATCTATAACAATTGCCAGAAACGCGGGCAATTTGGCGGGATTATCCTTTGTCACACAGACTTCATTGGCTCCTAATTCCACTTGTGGAACGCTAAAAAAAATTGCTTTGTATTTAGCGGTAATCACATCAACAGAGTTTCTAGGGTCTGTGGGATCTTAAAGACACATTTTTGATCAGTTAAACTGTCACACTACCAAGATGGATGAATTTGCAATGTCATATATTGATCAATATAGCATATATTGATCAATTTATATTGATAATTTTTTTTATTCCTCTTGATAACTTTGTCTGTGTTCCATGTCTACTTAATAGTCTTCTATGAACTCTCTCCTTCCCCCTGTGTTAGCTTCAAGCCACAGGTATATTTTCTTTTATTTGCCGCATAACATTCATAAATTTCTGAGTACACCATTCAATCCTTCATGAAAAAAAGAAATTGCAATTTTCAGGTAGGATTAATCCAGGGAGGCTGAGGGGTCTCAATTTTTTTTTTGCTTTTTTTTTTACTTCAACAATTGATGTTATCAGAATTCTCAAAATCTACTTTTTTTCAAAAAAGGAAAAACATTGACCCCTGACCGCTCTCATGATATCATCCTGCACACATTTTTAATTTGGTTGGTTGAACTTCCTGAAGATATTGCACAAAATACTTGAAGTGCCACATGCATAGAAGGCCTTTTTGAAATGAGTTTACCACGGTTTAGCATATTTTTCGTAGGTTCTTTTTTTTATCTACTTTTGTTATCAATCACAGATTGATGAGGAATATTTCAACATAAAAGTTCATTGGAAAATTGTTCTGCATATAAAACCCAGAATTATTGTGTTTTGGGTCACATCCATTATGCAGCAGCTACAATCTAATCAGTTGCCAAAGATCACTACTTTGGTGGTTTCTTGGTCTTTCTACCACTAAATCTCTTCCCAGCGTGGGAATCCTTCTGCCAGACGGTGACCAAAATGTTTACAAGCCCCCAAAGCTTCATTATGTACCTTTACTGACCACGAAACCCCCAAATGTAGCAGCTGCAGTCTGATCAGTTCCCAAATATCACTACCTTGGTAGTTTCTTGGTGTTTCTGCCACTATATCCCATTGCAGTGTGGGAATTCTTCTGCCTTAAGGTTACGAAAATGTTAACAAGCGCCCAAAGTTTGATTATGTACCTTTAATGACCACAAAACCCCCAAATGCAGCAGCTACAGTCTGATCAGTTCCCAAATATCACTACTTTGTTAGTTTCTTGGTGTTTCTACCACTGTATCTCATCCCAGCAGGGCAATTCTTCTGCCATATGGTTTCTAAAATATTAACAAGCCGGCGAACCTTAATTATGTACCTTTACTGACCACAAAACCTCCAAATGTAGCAGCTACAGTCTGATCAGTTTCCAAATATCACTACTTTGGTAGTTTCTTGGTGTTTCTGCCACTATATCTCATCCCAGCGTGGGAATACTTTTGCCAGATGGTGACCAAAATTTTTACAAGCTGCCAAAGATTCATTAGGTACCTTTACTGACCACAAAACCCCCAAATGTAGCAGCTACATTATGATCAGTTCCCAAATATCACAACTATGGTAGTTTCTTGGTGTTTCTGCCACTACATCTCATCCCAGCGTGGGAATTCTTTTGCCAGATGGTGACCAAAATGTTAAAAAGCTGCCAAAGATTCATTAGGTACCTTTACTGACCACAAAACCCCCAAATGTAGCAGCTACAATCTGATCAGTTCCCAAATATCACTACTTTGGTAGTTTCTTGGTGTTTCTGCCACTATATCTTATCCCAGCGTGGAAATCCTTTTGCCAGGTGGTGACCAAAATGTTGAAAAGCTGCCAAAGATTCATTGGGTACCTTTACTGATCACAAAACCCCCAAATGTAGCAGCTACAGTCTGATCAGTTCCCAAATATCACAACTTTGGTAGTTTCTTGGTGTTTCTGCCACTATATCTCATCCCAGTGTGGGAATTCTTTTGCCAGATGGTGACCAAAATGTTAAAAAGCTGCCAAAGATTCATTAGGTACCTTTACTGACCACAAAACCCCCAAATGTAGCAGCTACAATCTGATCAGTTCCCAAATATCACTACTTTGGTAGTTTCTTGGTGTTTCTGCCACTATATCTTATCCCAGCGTGGAAATCCTTTTGCCAGGTGGTGACCAAAATGTTGAAAAGCTGCCAAAGATTCATTGGGTACCTTTACTGATCACAAAACCCCCAAATGTAGCAGCTACAGTCTGATCAGTTCCCAAATATCACAACTTTGGTAGTTTCTTGGTGTTTCTGCCACTATATCTCATCCCAGCGTGGGAATTCTTTTGCCAGATGGTGACCAAAATCTTTACAAGCTGCCAAAGATTCATTAGGTACCTTTACTGACCACAAAACCCCCAAATGTACAGCTACAATCTGATCAGTTCCCAAATATCACTACTTTTGTAGTTTCTTGGTGTTTCTGCCACTATATCTCATCCCAGCGTGGGAATACTTTTGCCAGATGGTGACCAAAATTTTTACAAGCTACCAAAGATTCATTAGGTACCTTTACTGACCACAAAACCCCCAAATGTAGCAGCTACAGTATGATCAGTTCCCAAATATCACAACTATGGTAGTTTCTTGGTGTTTCTGCCACTTCATCTCATCCCAGCGTGGGAATCCTTTTGCCAGGTGGTGACCAAAATGTTAAAACGCTGCCAAAGATTCATTAGGTACCTTTACTGATCACAAAACCCCCAAATGTAGCAGCTACAGTCTGATCAGTTCCCAAATATCACAACTTTGGTAGTTTCTTGGTGTTTCTGCCACTATATCTCATCCCAGCGTGAGAATCCTTTTGCCAGATGGTGACCAAAATGTTTAAAAGCTGCCGAAGATTCATTAGGTACCTTTACTGACCACAAAACCCCCAAATGTGGCAGACACAGTCTGATCAGTTTCCAAATATCACTACTTTGGTAGTTTCTTGGTGTTTCTACCACTATATTGATGAGCAAGACAGGGGCTGAGGACAGCGGGCACGAGGCGCCGGTGAGTGAGGATGATGTGGAAGGATTGATTGCATATCAGACAAGATGAAAGGAAGAGAGAAACAGAAAGAAAGAAAAGAAAGAAAAGAGAAGTGATAAATATACCTGAGGACAGCGGGCACGAGGCGCCGGTGAGTGAGGATGATGTGGAAGGATGAGGAAAGAAGTACTTCCACACCCGCTGCCTCAGGTAGACTAACTACAATCTGTCAGCCACAGAGTACATGTCACAGTACCTTACACGTACCAAGTACCTGCAATTGTTCACATTACATATAGTACATTCCTTTTTACGCCTTTATTACATATGTATATCATTAGATACAAGCTTAAGAATGTACTCCTGTTATACATTACATTACAGATAACCATAGTTAAATACAGTTACCATAATGTACTGCTGTTATGAGAGTTAAGTTACGTGCAACAGTAAGATTACAATACATTGTAATATTACTGTACACGTGAAATACACCAAGACAGGTATCACTCATTTATCCCCTGTTACGCCTCAGTACCTATTTACATAACATATTGGTTATGATATAAATACATAAACAATACATGATGTAATCCAATTCAAAGAGCACTGAATGGAATCAATGATTGGTTATGATCAGCTAGTGTACACAGCTACTGATCCAGGATCAGTACTGATCATTACACTGCCCTGATCTTTTCCAATGTTGATCCTCATGAGGATCTGCTTCCCTTGAGCGCTTCCAGTTCCCCCCTGGTCCTGAAGCGCCTCCAAGCGCCTCATGTTCCCTCCTGCTCATTCCCTTCTATATATAAACACGCCCCCCAGGACTGTTTATCCCTCAGAATATTATTATAGCAAGGTTTAACACATACATAGTTAAACAGTGCCTTCATTCTCAACCATCATTCAATTCAGGAATACCCTCAACTCTTGATTACCCTTACCTTTCTGTAGGTAAAACCACGAACCCAAGTTGAGTTATTCCTTGGATGCCTATTAACACCCTGTGTTGATCTGGATGCGCCTTAATTGAGCAAGCCTCTCAGTCAAGATTACTGATAGAGTGAAACCTTTTACAGGTCTTACCACGAACCCATTGGCCCATCCTTGGCAAATTACACTATCATCTTGCTAGTAACAACCCTCTCAGACACGGTTAGTTACCTACAGGCTGACAATTGGGGGTCTGGCCTATTATTTATCCGTGATTCTCACTCCCAAACCGTGATAATCATACTAACATACCTATTTCCTTACCAATTTTACGCCAAAATGTCTTGTTAAAAGACAAATGACCACCATTATCTGTGATTTCAAACCCAACTCCAACCTCCTGAAATTACAGAAATACACGAAGGAAGACCCTAATAACCTTGAGGTCCAAGAACACGTCAGAAAAACCCATACACTGATTGGAGAGGACCAATTCTACACCTGTACCTGGATTACTTACAGTACTCTTTGGATAACTTGTATCTATCATCCTGACGGTACACTTATTGATACTACTGAAGAATCAGAATTTGTGGAAGAAGAACAAACTAAATTTGTTAAGAAACCACAACTCACAGCTTTCCCATTTGGATATCCTCCCTTTGACAAGGAATACTGCTCTTATACAGAACATACCTCCTACTCCACAATTCCCCCCTTCACTTCTGACGGCCCTCCTCCGCAACTTACGCGCAGAAAGAGAAGTCGAATCATTAACTAGATTTCCTGTGATTGTGTCTTAGATTCTCTCTTATTTTTTCATCATTTTCCTAGACTCTTCACCCTGTTTCCTTCTATAAAACCGGAAAAATCCATAAAAAATCATCCTATTGTTGACTATCTCTCTATTTTTTTACTGGAAAAATTCTCTTTATTTCGCCAAAACCCATAGAAATTGAATCATACACACTTGGTTGACTCTACACAGTGAAATTTTAGTGAATTTCATTCATTTTCTCTGAGGAAAACACACCGGAACTCTTGTTCCCCCCAAAAGGAGAATAGATACGAAAATTCTGAGTAGACCAATCGAACCGCAAGGGTCAATTTACACTACTAGGTTTTTTTTGTGAGACTCCAAACTCTACCATTCCTACGGCAGGAAAGCATTTGTACTGCATTCCCACTCAAGAGCGCATTAGGTCGCGGGACTAAGTGGTACTACATACACCGTGCGCATCCTGTGTATACAGGATCTAAATAACTCAATTACAGTTCAATTATACTGTACTACTGTATTACCCCGGATCTGCAAGGATCTACAGGGATTTACACGCTAGACGCACTCCACCTAACTCAATTAGAGAGCGCATACAAGCGCATACCTACCGTACATACCCCCCTCTAGCCGCAACCCTTGAGCAGGATCACTGTAACACCTGTAGCTCCTGATCTAGAGCAGCTACAGACGATCTTAGACCGCCGATTGAACCGCGCGAACCTAGCGGATCAGACTAGAAGTGACATACCTAGCCTACAGATCCCAAAAGCGCTGTACAAGCGCATCAATACTTTCCCTCCTCTTGCAGAACCGCTGTTCCAAGAGTTTAAAAGGACCTCCACTCCACGCCGTTTGAGCAATCAACAAACCAAGTTGATACACTTCTGCACCACCATCTCAGCTTTCATTCAACAAAAATTCAGACCTTTCCATCGACAGGAAAAAATTCCTACACTGATTTTCCGGCAAAATCACTATAACTTTAAAAGTACTCAGAAAATCCAAAATATGAAAAGTACATCTTTTTCCTTACCCTTTTACTGTCAGATTGGTATTTTTTAATACTAATATTTTTGTGTTTTTCATTGTGTACAGTGTCCACCAACGTTGACACCCTCACCCCAGAACTTCAATCCCTTGGAGTTACGGACAAAAACACGCAACCCTGTGAGGCTAGAGAGGAAACCACTGATACTAATCAGCGCGCAGATTCCCCAGCCATCTATGATAAATCTTCAGGTACATTACACCTGAAGAAATTCTCTAAATAAAAACAAAAATACCTACTGAACCAAAATACTTCTATTATGTCTCCTCCTTCTCTCAAAACTCGAGGTTATAATGGAAGAACCCGCTCATCAGACCCAGGCAGAGGATTTCCACATGCGTCAGTTCTTCCACCTGCTAAACAACCTGTAGCAGATAAAATTATATACGCTACAAAGAAAGGAAAAACTAAGAATCTATCTTCTCCTAACAGTCTTGACGGAAGAGAAGTTCGAGCGCTACTATTACAGGATGAAAGGCTACAAGACGTGGCTCAAGGACGTGCGCAACCGCAGCAGCCACGCGGCAATAATAGCGCATCTCAAGTATTGCCGGGCGGATTTCCAGGCGATGATAGATCTCAAAGGATTAACATCCACCTTGAAGAGGACAAAGGATTGGAATCCAATGGAGATCAGTTCAGAATCCCTCCTAATCCACCAGCCGTCCCGCAGACAAAACCACTCTCCATTAAGTAGCCCGCCGCGCCGCAGACCAGCTTCAAGACCCCAATCACGCAGGGGGAGAAATGTGAATTCCAGACACCCGCGGAATACGGGGCGCAATCAACAATGGCGCAGTCAAATTTACGAAGAAATGATACGCCTGGGCAGATCCCTCCAAGGCACTTATCAACATCTGGAGCAAGGCAAAATAGCCCGCCAAGAGCGTCAGATGGACCTAGATCCTTAAATAGTTCCCACTTTTTTAGTAGTAATAGTAACTCTGGTTCTGAACACGCATCACATGTCCCAGAAATTCTAAATGTTGTTAACAATCCAGATACTCCTTTCAGAACTGCTCTACATGTGTACACAGAGAATCTTAACTTTGTTGTAGAAAGAATTACGCAAAGTAACAAAGAACTGTCATCAGATCTTAAGAAATTGTGCCACAAAGTTACACAGCGTGTAGATGAGCAAGTAAATTCAGAAGATGATGCCTTTACTGTCATCTTGAATAAATTGGAGAGTATGGATAAGAAGCTTGATGAAGCGCCCTCTGCTCTTGAAATATTGAGTACCCAAGTTACTAGATCCCTGGCTAGAACTGAAGAATTGGTTGAAGACCAAGAAAATACCAACCAAGAAATATTACAGAAATTGAATTTGTTAGAATCACGATTCAGAACCCTGCAGAATGATACTAAAGATAAAATTACATCACAATTTACCACATTTGAAGATGTAGTAAACAGGTTTGAGAAGCAAACCACGGACACAGCATCAAAACAAGATAAATTGGAAACTATAATTTTACAAGTAATAAATTCTATTAACAATATTGGACACTCATCACCTAATCCCCCAGTGAAAGAGAGCGTGAATAAAGATACTCCACCCCATATGCAGGCCAGCAGCAGTTCAACAAGAGTGAAATCTGACAGAGCACCTAATGTGAACTCCCCATCTCACAAAGCAGAAAATTCAGATTCAGATGATAGTGATGTAGAAATTCCACTACCAACTCCCAACAGAAGAACAACATCTTCTACTCCACGTAATTTTCCAACAAATGAAGAGGACAAAGCCATTCATAAATTAGTATTAGCCAATTTACCCAAAATAAGTGAATGGGCCACATTTTCTGGCAAAGGAGAATATGACCATTACAAATTTATAGAATGGATTGACAGTTTACAGGATGATACAAATGCACCAGATCAAATCATTTGTTCCAAACTTAATTCATTATTTACAGGACCAGCAAACATATGGTACAACAATAGAAAGAAAGAAGTTCAAGGACCAAAAGATTGGGCTTTCTGGAAAGCAGAAATCATTAAGAAATATAGCTCCCCTGAATGGAAAAGAAAAGTCAGAGATGCTTTTAGAAGATCTAAATTTGACGTGTATGGTGAGACTGAGCCTTCTGAATGGGTTACCAGCCAAGTTAACAGGATACAAGCTGTGGAAAGACACTTGGATAACCAATCTATCAATGATAAATTACTGTCTCAACTTGACCCCAAAACTGAGTACAAAATGCGCCTAGCTATCAGAACTAATGATGACACTTCAGAATTCATTAACCAACTTGAAAGTATAGTGAATGTTTGTAAGAAAGACAAAGCTAGAAGCAAAACAAGCAGAAGAGACAATTACAAAGATAAGAGACCTGAGACCAAAGAACCAGCAGCTCCTAAAGAAATTACATGCTATGAATGTGGTAAGACTGGGCATAAGTCTACCAAATGTCCCAAGAAGATCAGCAAGAAGATATCAGTGATTCAGAGTGAAGATAACCAATTACCATGTGACACTATTAGCATTTCCTCAGGAGAATCCCTTCCTAGTGATTCTGATGACTCAGATGATGAATCAGCAAGCAATTCTAATCACGCCATTACATGTAAAGCAGACAGGCTTATATCTAATATTTCCAAGATCCCAGAGGATAAAGCCCCACATAATATTAGGAAGTTACCAGTAGTTAAACCTGACCAAGTAGGTAATATGCACACTACAGGAGGAACCAACACTACTAATATACTATGTAACAAGTATAAACTCAAATGTCTCATTGATGGCGGAGCATTCTGTTCAATAATTAGCCCCAAATTATTAGACACTATTATGCCTGACTGGAAGACCAAGCTATCCCCAGTCAAGAAGGAGAAATTCTACAGCTGCAATAGCAAATTGTCCCCACTAGTTATCATTACTCTAGATATTATTTTCCCTCACACAAGACCTAGTGTACAAATTACAGTTGAGCTAGTAGTAATGGCAGATTTCAAGATGAAATACATTATCCTTGGTAATGATTACATTATTAATTATGGTATTGACGTCATTAACAGTAATGGCAGATACTTTACAATTGATGGAGATCTCTTGACTAAATTTGAACTAGGAATTACGGAAAAATTTACATTAGAGCAACTAGAATGTAATGCTGTGGAAGCCTCAAAATTCTCTAACACCATATCTGACGCCAGAATTTCACCAGATCTGACACCAGAACAAACAGACAAATTAGTCTCATTACTACATAAACATAAATTGGCCTTTGCTACAGCTGATGAACCCTTTGGATGCGTTAAAGGACATGAAGTAAGAATCAATCTTAATACTTCCAGACCTTATCCACCAGCTTTGAGAAAAGCCTCCTACCCAGCATCCCCTAGAAGCAGAGAAGCCTTGCAACAACATGTAAATGAATTAGTTAGAATGAAAGTTCTGCGCAAGGTTGGCGCAAATGAGAATGTGGAAGTTACAACACCTGTAATCATTGTGTGGCATAATGATAAGTCCAGGATGGTTGGTGATTTTAGAGCCCTCAATACCTACACTATTCCTGATAGGTATCCTATGCCCAAGATTAGTGAAGCAATCACGCAACTCAAGAATGCAAAATTTATTACCTGCATGGATGTACTAAAAGGATTTCACCAAAATGTAATTCATGAAGACAGTAGACATTTGTTGCGCATCATATTACATATGGGTATTTATGAATATCTCAGAATGCCCTTTGGAATTAAAAATGCACCATCTCACTTCCAGAGAATGATGGATACTGAATTCCACAGAGAATTACGTGAGGGATGGCTTATAATTTACATTGATGACATTATCATATTCAGCCAAGACTGGGAAGAACACCTCAAGAAGTTGACCATAGTCTTAGAAAGAGTAATTAAAATGAACATGAAAATATCAATGAGTAAATGCCAATTTGGATTTCAAGAACTTAAAGCTCTAGGACATATAGTATCAGGACTCAGTATAGCTATAGATATGAATAAAGTAGCAGCTGTTTTGCTCAAACCTATGCCAACTAACCTGAAGGAAGTACAGTCATTCTTAGGTTTTGCAAGTTACTATAGACAACACATTAAGGATTTTGCAAAAATAAGTGGCCCACTTTACCAACTCAGTAGTCCCAACACTGCCTTTGAGATGACAACTACTAGAGTGGAAGCTTTTAATTTAATGAGAGAAAAACTTACATCAGCACCAATACTGTTCATGCCTGATCCCCATAAACCTTACAGATTATATGTAGATGCCAGCATGGAAGGTTTAGGCGCTGCATTACATCAGATACAGGATTTTGAAGTCCCCAGAGAAGGAGTCATATGCTACATTTCACGCACCTTGAAAGACAGTGAGAAAAGATATGGAGCCAGCCAGCTAGAATGTCTTTGTCTGGTATGGGCACTTGAAAAATTGTACTACTATTTGGATGGATGTGACTTTGAAGTCATTACTGATTGCATAGCCCTTAAAAGTCTCTTAGGTATGAAAACTCCCAATAGACATATGCTTAGATGGCAAATTGCTATTCAAATCTGGAGAGGAAGCATGACTATTATCCACAGAGCTGGAAATATCCAGAAAATTGCGGATGGTCTTAGCAGATGGTCTCTAGAAAATTTACCAGAGAACCCAGCGTGGGACGGAGAAATTGCTGCAAGAATCATGGCTTTATTTCCCCTTGAGAATGATGAAGATAATCCTGCATATGATGCTCCTTCAGAAAATTATGATATCCTTGGTTTACATGTATGTGAAATGGAAGAAGAATTCTGGGATGAAATCAGAAAATCCTATGATACCAATAAGAATACTTCTACCATCAAAGAAATACTACAGAGTTAGTATAAGAATATGGATTTAATTAACTCATTAGAAGAACCCTGGGCTACAGCTTTTAGAGAAGACAGATTTTCCCTTCTTGATGGATTACTTTACCATAGAACCAAACATACTAGTGTGGTAGTACTGGTGCAAAGAGAACATATTAATTTATTTCTTAGAGAATGCCATGATAATATCACTGCTGGGCATTTCTCCGTAGAGCGCACTACAGAGAGAGTAAAGCACATTGCATGGTGGCCAAACTTTAAGAATGAAACCAAGGACTACTGTGAATCTTGTGAAAGGTGCCAAAAAGCCAACAAAGCTACAGGAAAGAGATATGGACTATTACAGGAAATTGAAGAACCTACTGAAAGATGGTCTGTCATTAATATGGATTTTGTTACAGGATTACCTCCTGCAGGACAAGATAACTATAATTCAGTACTAGTGGTAGTAGACAGATTTTCCAAAAGAACCAAATTCCTTCCATGTCATAAAGAGAATACAGCCTTTGATATAGCTATGTTGTTTTGGCAAAAGATAATTGCTGATGTAGGATGCCCAAGATACATTATTACAGACAGAGATCCTAAATTTACGTCAGAATTCTGGAGAGGACTTTATGATCTATGTGGTACACAATTAAATTTCTCCACAGCTTATCACCCACAGACTGATGGATTAGCTGAAAGAATGATTCAAACTCTTGAAGACATGATCAGAAGATATTGTGCCTATGGATTGGAATTTAAGGACAAAGACAATTATACTCATGATTGGTGCTCACTCTTACCAGCCCTTGAGTTTGCCTACAATTCCAGCAAACATAGCTCTACCAATATGACTCCTTTTGAATTAGAAAGAGGATGGATTCCATGGTTCCCCAAAGACTTAGTTTTATCTAAATCTGTAACAATACATCCTAATGCAGCAGACTTCCATCAAATGATGACTAAGACAGCTAATTACGCAGCAGAATGCATTAAAAAATAATTTGAATACAACAAAACTAGATGGGACAAGACTCATAAACCTCATCAGTTTAAAGTTGGAGAAGAAGTTCTTATTTCTACATTTAACTTCACCAACCTAACTGGCCCTAAGAAATTGAGAGACTCATTTGTAGGACCATTTGTTATTAAAGCCTTACACGGAAAGAATGCTGTTGAAGTCATACTGACAGGTGAATTAGAAAGAAAACATCCTACTTTTCCTGTTAGTTTAATCAAACCTTACGTGCCTAGTAACAATGAAAATTTCCCTTTAAGGAAAGACAACATTAAAGTTGTAATTCCAAGACTGGAGAAAGAAGTTGTGAAAATAAAGAAGGTTTTACAACACAGAAAAATCAGAAAAAACAATGTGGACATTAAACAATATCTAGTTAGATATAGTGGTTCTAAAGAAGATGAATGGCTCACTACTGACCAAATTCCAGACTCTGAAAAAGTCCTCAGACAATACAGAGCTGATAAAAGAAATCTTTGATTCTTTGATCAGCCTTTTTTGGAGGGAGGAAGTGTCAGCCACAGAGTACATGTCACAGTACCTTACACGTACCAAGTACCTGCAATTGTTCACATTACATATAGTACATTCCTTTTTACGCCTTTATTACATATGTATATCATTAGATACAAGCTTAAGAATGTACTCCTGTTATACATTACATTACAGATAACCATAGTTAAATACAGTTACCATAATGTACTGCTGTTATGAGAGTTAAGTTACGTGCAACAGTAAGATTACAATACATTGTAATATTACTGTACACGTGAAATACACCAAGACAGGTATCACTCATTTATCCCCTGTTACGCCTCAGTACCTATTTACATAACATATTGGTTATGATATAAATACATAAACAATACATGATGTAATCCAATTCAAAGAGCACTGAATGGAATCAATGATTGGTTATGATCAGCTAGTGTACACAGCTACTGATCCAGGATCAGTACTGATCATTACACTGCCCTGATCTTTTCCAATGTTGATCCTCATGAGGATCTGCTTCCCTTGAGCGCTTCCAGTTCCCCCCTGGTCCTGAAGCGCCTCCAAGCGCCTCATGTTCCCTCCTGCTCATTCCCTTCTATATATAAACATGCCCCCCAGGACTGTTTATCCCTCAGAATATTATTATAGCAAGGTTTAACACATACATAGTTAAACAGTGCCTTCATTCTCAACCATCATTCAATTCAGGAATACTCTCAACTCTTGATTACCCTTACCTTTCACCAGGAAAATAAAATAGTCAGTTGATGACAAGTGACATTACACCAGCTCCAGCCAGCTACCCACCATCTATCCAATATCTATCCAATATCTACCCCAATCTCCCAACCATCTCCTCAACTTCCAAAATTTACCAAGGAGGTCCTGTTCAGTTTTTGATGAGCCCAACTGATCATCAGTTCTGTTCAGCTGATACTCAGCTTTGGCACCCAGTTCATACTCAGCTTTTCTGCCCAGCTCATACTCAGCTTTTTCACGCAGCTTACTCTCAGAATTGGAATAAAGCCTTTTGACCAGTCATTGCCCAGGTGATACTCAGCTTTGTACTAGTCCTGGCGCAGCTGATGCTCAGCTTTGTACCAGTCCTTGCTCAGCCTTCTCCTAGTCCTGTCCCAGCTGATGCTCAGCTTTGGCCCAGTCCTGGGCTTGCTGGCCAGCTGATGCTGAGCGTGCTGAGTATCAGCTGAGCCAGGCCAGGGAAAAATATGGGAATCAGCTTGGACAGGTCCAGAGCTGAAAATCAGCTAGGCTAGGGCCAAAGCTGAGCATCAGCTGAGCCATGGACAAGGCTGAGCATCAGCTGTGCCAGGGCCAAAGATGATCATCAGGTGGCCAGTTCCAAAGCTGAGCATCAGCTGGGCCAGGGGAAAAACTGAGCATCAGCTGAGCCAGGGTAAAAGCTGAGCATCAGCTGGGCCAGGGCAAAAGCTGAGCATCATATGGTTTTTTCACATTGAGTGCTTTGATCCTGACACCTATCATGTGAGCCCTAGATGTGCTGGTGGAGAGGAGCAACATTGGAGCAGTGTTGGAGCTGAAAACAAAGCTGTGTCATGTCACTTGCCATCAAGTGACTACTTTTTTTTCCTGGTGTTTCTGTAGGTAAAACCACGAACCCAAGTTGAGTTATTCCTTGGATGCCTATTAACACCCTGTGTTGATCTGGATGCGCCTTAATTGAGCAAGCCTCTCAGTCAAGATTACTGATAGAGTGAAACCTTTTACAGGTCTTACCACGAACCCATTGGCCCATCCTTGGCAAATTACACTATCATCTTGCTAGTAACAACCCTCTCAGACACGGTTAGTTACCTACAGGCTGACACAATCTGTGACATCTGAGTGAAATATGAGAGACATGTATGTAGCACACAACTAGACAAAAAAACATAAGATGGAAGAGCTAGACCTGTAATCTTAACACCCCCCCCTTGCTACCTACATGGACAAAGACAATAATAGAAAAGAAAAGAAAGATAAGAGAGAGAGAGAAGGAAGTTAGAAAAAGGAAGGAAAGAGTAGATAAGAAGTAGGAATGGGGAGGAGGAAGGAGGGAGAAGGAAGTTGGGAAAAGGAAGGAAAGAGTAGATGAGAAGTAGGAATGGGGAAAGGAGACGGGAAGAAGAATTTAGGGAACTATGCCAAACAGGGACCGGTGTTTTTCCAGTGCAACTTAAGGCAGAGGCTTTGTGAGCATATCCGCTAGCATTTCCTTGGTGGAGACGTGAAGGAGTGTGATGGCACCGTCCTGAACACATGCCCGGATGAAGTGATATCAAGCATGTATGTGTTTAGTCCTTGCGTGGTGCTCTGGATTTTTCGCCAAAGCTTCTGCTCCCTCGCTATCGACGTGAAGGGGTATGGCCGTGTCGGGGCGTAAGCAGAGTTTGGTGAGGAGGTGTTGAAGCCAAAGACCCTCCTTACAGGAATCGGAGAGTGCCTTGTATTCCGCCTCCGTACTGGATAGGGAGACTGTTGCCTGTTTGCGGGATTTCCATGAGATGGCTCCGTCACCCACTCGGTAGGTGTATGCGGACGTTGAGTGTCTGTCATCGCGGTCTTCCGCCCAATCCGAGTCCAAGAAGCCGGAAAGAGAGAGGTGACCGCCAAGCTTGAGTTTGAGATCCTTCGTCAAGACTAGGTAGTGTAGGATACGAAGAGCGGCGTGCCAGTGAGCCGCCAAAGGATCCCGTAAGTGCTGGGATAGTCTGTTCACCGCAAAGGATATGTCTGAGCGGGTGCATTGCGACACCCAGAGAAGGGAGCCGATCAGTTGAGGATAGGGGCCTGGTGACGGTTGATCTTCCGGCTTTTGATGACAGAGGTTTTTAAAATTGGTGTTGGTGGGAATGGCTACTGAGATGTGAGGACCGTCTAGGAAACGACCAGCGATTTCTGTGATGTAGTGAGACTGGTTGAGAAAGACGGTTTTGTTGGGAACGTCCCGGGTGATCTTTAGAGAAAGAAAGTGGTTCAATTCTTCATCTGCACCAATTTTGAATTGCTTTCCTACATCCGATATGATAAAGTTAACGAATGTCGGCTCGCCCACAATGGCGATATCGTCAACGTGAGTTGTCAAAGCGCCAACCAGCCGGCCGGATTGAATCTTGAAGTAGAGTGTCGGGTTGTATTTGGAGTTCTTGAGGCCTAAATCCAGAAGAGCCTTGTGGAGCTCTATGTTCCATTGACGGGGGGATTGTTTTAGTCAATAGAGAGAGCGACTTACTTCGCAGACCCAATTGGGATGCTGAGGGTCTTCAAAACCAGGAGGTTGCTCCATGAAAATAGGTTTGTCGAGATGGCCGTTTAGGAATGCCGTCTTGAAATCCACCTGACGGCCTTGCCAGCTTCGGCAAGCAAGGAGGGAGAAAATCAGACGTAGTGTTTCCAGCCGCAGAGTTGGAGAGAAGACCTGGTCGTAGTCTAGTCCTTGGACCTGAGTGTAGCCCATTGCAACGAGGCGGGCTTTGAGCTTCTGGATGGACTGATCGGGGCGGCGCTTCACCTTGAAGACCCATTTAGACTTGATGATCTTCCTTTTTTCTGGTCTTGGGACCAGGCGCCAGGTTTGCATACCTAGGAGCGATGCGCACTCTTTGTCGGCAGCTTTAAGCCATTTGTTCTTGTTGGGGGACTTCAGAAGTTGTCGCCACGTCTTGGGGGTGTCGATTTCGGAGTTCACTATGGTGTTTTTAGACCATTGACCGTATCGGTCAGGAGCTCTGCGTTCTCGTCCGGAACGGCGGCGAGGGGGAGGAGAATCTGGCTTGGGAGGTTGTGGCGGAGGGGATGGAGGCTTTGGAGTTGACGGACGTGGGGGAGGAGGCGCAGGAAGGGGGGATGAGGAAGGCAATCTAGACGGGACAGGCGAAGAGGAAGGGGGAGTTTGGGAAGGGGATGGGGGTGGGAGAGGTGGCAGGGATATGATGGAGAGATCTGGTGATTGCTGGGAGTCTGACGAGTCGAAGTTGGAAGAGATTTCTTGTGGAAGGCGTGCCGTGTTTCTGGGTGCGTGGATGGAGGCTGTCAAACGCCTATCAAAACGTGGCTGGAGTGGTATATCCAGGAGAGGGAGATCGGGTGTCGGCGCACGAGGAGGAGCTTGTATGTCTGGGTTTGAAGGGGGGATCGGATCAGGAGCGGGCTGAGGGGTATGAAGTGGTGGATTGAGGAAAGATTTTAGGGGTTTCAGCCCAATGTGTGAGAAACAAAGATGGTATGCCATCAGAGAGTTGCTTGGGGTTTTTGGAGAGAGGGTTAGAGACGAATACGAGCTCACAGGCTCGGAGGGCAAGTAGTAGAGATTGCCCCTTCGGTATCCTCTCCCGGCGAGTTTGCCGGTAATCTGAGCCAATTGGGTGGTAAGGAAGTTGCATGAAGTTTTGGTGAAGACAATTGTCAGCCCTTCGTCGCAAAGGGCCGCCACCGAAAGGAGAGGTTTGTGTAGAGACGGAACCACAAGGGATTTGACCAATTTTCCAACGGAGAGGGGGAGTTTAAGAAGGCCTTTGTGAGAAGCCTTGACCGTGGAGTGGTTGGCTAGTCTGACAGGGGTTCTGTTGGGTTTTGCGAGTTTGACCGCTGTGATGTCCGGTGTCATCGACATCGAGCATCCGGAGTCAATATTGGCATCCCCTCCCCGCGCTGGATCGGAGGGAATCGAGAGAGAGACCACTGCGTTCCCTGCGGTGACTTCAACTTCCGAACCTGAATAGTCTGAGTCGTCGTCTTTGTCATACTTTTGGGAAAATTGGCCTATTGTGGCAGCCGAGGTTCTGCCCGCTCGCGCCGCCGGTTTGGGGGGAGTTGGACCCTTGCCTTGTTGACTGGCTTCCCACCGTGCTTTTTGAGCTGCTTTGTGGTCGGCAATGAGCTTCCTTGTGTTGTTGCACGAGTTGAGGTCATGGGAATCACTGTTGCACAAGGGGCATCGGCGAGGTTTCTTGCCGGTGTCTTGTCGGGAGCCTTTGGAAGAGTTGTTTGGTTGGGTCGGTTTGGATGAGTTCGCTTTGGTTGAGGAAACCAAAATAATGTCCCCATGGGACTCGCGGCGGATAGCCTTGTTCTTCAGGGCCGAGATGATTGTTTCCACCTTAAACCCTTCCTGATTCATGAGCGCCAAGACGCAGTGGAGCCAGTCGGGGGGGATGGAGCTGAGAAGGGCAGTGGTGTGGACATTGTCCGGAGTAAGGGGTTTGGTGGGGGTTACGAGGGCGTTCAGACGTTCAAAAGAGTTTGCTAGCGACTCAATGTGTGAGTGAATGTCATCACCTTCCATGCGGGCGTTGACTAGTTTGTGGATCCAGTACACGCGGCCGCCTGTCGATGAGTCTTGATGGGCACGGGAGAGGTTGTCCCAGATTCCCAGATTTTTGCGGCGTTATCCTCGTCGGCCAGGTGACGGAGATTAGCCTCATCAACAATCTGTACTAAGACAGCACACACTAGGTTGTTGTCTTTGTCCCACGTGGCCGGTCAAAGGTTGACGGACACTGGGGTTAGGACGTGGTTGACTTTTGCGGATTTGAGTACGCGAAGGACCACTTTCTTCCAATTCAAGTAGTTGGAATCCGATCCCGGTGCCTTGAGGATGGGGAGTCTCGCCATTGAGATTTTTGCGGTCAAGGCCGAGACTTGAGAGCTGAGGTTGACGCTGGTATGGGTAGAAGGGGCCTCTTTGGTGTCGTTCAACATCGTGCTGGAGAGGCAAAAATGTATGATCCTTATTGGTGGGTCCACAGAATAGATTCACTCGAAAAGCCAATCTTTTACGTGCTTGGCAATGCTGGTCGTAGCTGGAAGCTAGCTGGGACTCATAACCTGATGAGCGAGACAGGGGCTGAGGACAGCGGGCACAAGGCGCCGGTGAGTGAGGATGATGTGGAAGGATTGATTTCATATCAGACAAGATGAAAGGAAGAGAGAAACAGAAAGAAAGAAAAGAAAGAAAAGAGAAGTGATAACTATACCTGAGGACAGCAGGCACAAGGCGCCGGTGAGTGAGGATGATGTGGAAGGATGAGGAAAGAAGTCCTTCCACACCCGCTGCCTCAGGTAGACTAACTACAATCTGTGACATCTGAGTGAAATATGAGAGACATGTATGTAGCACACAACTAGACGAAAAAACATAAGATGGAAGAGCTAGACCTGTATTCTTAACATATATCTCATCCCAGCTTGAGAATTCTTCTACCAGATGGTGACCAACATGTTAAAAAGCGCCCAAAGATTCATTATGTACCTTTACTGACCACAAATTAACCCCCAAATGCAGCAGCTACAGTCTGATCAGTTCCCAAATATCACAACTTTGGTAGTTTGTTGGTGTTTCTGCCACTATATCTCATCCCAGCGTGGGATTCCTTCTGCCAGATGGTGACAAAAATTTTTACCAACCCCCAAAGTCTCTTTGTGTCCCTACAACGGCGTAAACATACAGTTGCATTTGTTACATAAAAACACAAACTTTCCAGTTTTCTGGCAAAGGATCCGGGTAGGTGGTGAAGCCGGATTGCAATCCTCCCTGGCAAGACTATTCAGGAAGGAATTATCATTGCCCGCAGAGGATTCTGGGAGGGATCATCTTTGGCGATGATAAAGGTCTACTGCTCCTCTCTGCTTACGTTTGAAAGTTAAACAAGGACATTAGAAAGGTTCATTTTCTGGCACGCAGGCACAATGTGGGTTTCATCCATATGATTTGCAAGAAAGATACAATTATTAGTTCATTACATTAAAACAACTACATATCTACAATGAGGAATGATAAGTTTGACATTTGGTTTATTTCTACCGTGTATTTTTTGCCAAGGTTTGAGAACTGAAAACAAATAAGCCACACATGCAAAAATAATCCATTTTACAAAATAATTCAAGGACCAACAAAACAATAACTTGACCACTAATCCAAAAACTTCACTTGACTAGCTCCACAGCAGCCTCAGCAATGCACGCTTTAAGGGCCGGCAAAATTCTTTTACTTTCATGAGTCATCTTCAAACCAGCCAGAAGGGGTCTGCTTTGCTTTTGTAACCATGTGGGGCCATAGCATTCTTTTGGAAGTTCTGTTGCTGGTTTGATTAGGCTAGGTGTCTGACCCTCAAGTGGTCGACGGCGGATTTGACCAGGTGATCCTCTGCGCCCATGAATTGCGCCACTTAGTTGGAGTTCTCAATAGTTGTCTAGCAAAAGAAAGATCCGTTGAACATCTTTGCTTTGCCAGGGTAAAGTTCTGGTTTTGCAAAACTTCTGCGGGTACTTGGATTGAATTGGTGCGGGTATGGCTTTGTCATTGGTTTCATCATTGCTGCAGCAACTTTGAATGATGGGGATTAGATCTTGCAGACCACCGATTTGTAAAGCAGTTTCCCGGCAAATTTGCTTGAGCTGTAAGACAAAAGAAATAATCAGTTTCATGTTGTGGATCAGTCAGAGTCTTTAATGTGATATACATTGTGCTTCCGGACATTTTGAAGCCGAGTTTTTTTTGTCTCAGCTAGGTGTTCCGGGCTTCATGTTTTATTCTCAGGCCATCTATTGTTTCAAAGGGAGGCAAATCAGTAAAGTTTGTTGCATTGAGGAAAAAAAAAACAGGCCAGCAAGTGACACACAAGCGGAATAATCGGTCTTTGGCATATCCTCTGATTCCGTTTAATATTGCTTCTGGAGTTGTCTCTTTGGGCTGAAGACTGGTGTATTCTTTAAACTCCACCAACTTAAGGAAAATATCCTTTGCAACTTCCCAACAGAATTTGTTTGTTGAATCGGCAACTGACGTACAAAGATCTGGGCGGAAGCGCGCCATACCCTTTGCCTGTAACATCTTGCGCATGATTGTTAGTTGTTGCTCTGAAGCTTCCGCGTGCAAAGGTCCCCCCCGAATATTGTCCGGGTTATCTGCGCCTTCTGAGGCCTCAGAGCTGTTGGAATCCGGATTTTGTTCAAACCAGCGCCTTTTTTCTGGAGAAGAGGGGGGGGAAGGTGCACACCGGCCACTGTTGCCCAGCGTCCAACCAAGGAGAGCCTCCATATGTTGTTAAATAAGTTCCTAGATATTATTGGTGTTCACATATATTAAATTATGGGGCAGGCTAAATCCACACCAAAAAATTACTTCATCCACTCCAAAAATGGAGTGAACAGTAGTCCACTCCAACTTTCATTGGAGTGAACCATAGTCTACTCCAAATTTTGTTGGAGTGAACAAAATTACACTCCAAAAAAGCCTGTTTTTTGGAGTGTAACCATGATGCACTCCAAAAATTTTGGAGTGAACCAAATTCCACTCCAAAAAAATTTTTTCCAAAGTAAAATTATTCATTTTTTTGGAGTGCACGGACGTTCACTCCAAATTTATTGGAGTGGTTTTCCAAAATATTCTAGTGAAAGAATTCAGGGTTCTCAAAGAGGAACAAAACCTTATGTCAGCATCATATGTGTATTTAAAATACATCAAAAATGATGTATGTACAATTCTTTCAGTTTCTACAATGACTAAAACCTTCACCAGAAATAAATTTGAGGGGATTCAATTAGGTTGATTCATGTAACCTGCATATTACTGCTATAAAGTTTTCCTGGTACTCCATCCCAAGAACTTGGAGTATACATTTTTCAAAGTTGTTATACAGATTCAAAATTGCATTTTTTTAAATTTGAGAAGCCTTAATCCACTCCAATAAATTTGGAGTGAACATCTGTGCACTCCAAAAAAAAAATGAAAAAAATCTCCCTTGGAAAAAATATTTTTGGAGTGGAATTGGGTTTACTCCAAAATTTTTGGAGTGCATCATGGGTACACTCCAAAAAACAGGCTTTTTTGGAGTATAATTTTTTTCACTCCAACAAAATTTGGAGTAGACTATGGTTCACTCCAATGAAAGTTGGAGTGGACTATTGTTCACTCCATTTTTGGAGTGGATTGAGTAACTTTTTGGTGTGGATTTAGCCTGCCCCTAAATTATCAGCCCAAAACTCCTAGAAAAATCACATGGTTGAACAAGGCACTCCAAACTTGCGCTGACATGGAGGCAAGGAGTTTTCAGATGAATCGGATTTTCTTTTGCAGCGCTTTTTGGTACTACTTGTAGAAGCAGCACTCGGGGTATCCTTGTGTCGGTCTTCTGTCAACTGTTGTGAAACTGAATCAAGGGTTTTGGCCATATTGCGCTGATTACTGAGTACTGTATTCAAATCGTCCTGGAGCTCTGACGTTTTTTGCAATGTAGACTTCAACAATTGCCAAAGATTTTCCTGGCTGCGTTGTACATCTTTGATACAGCGAGTTAAGCCAACTATGGAATTTGCATCAAGTTGGGTGAGAGTGTTAGCATTCTCTTCATCATGCATTTCAACATCCGAGCTGGAGGTTGAATCACGTGAGTGTTCAGAAAGCTCAATGAGGAGCTACGCATCAAGAACAAAAAGAAATACCTGGGGTTCTGAGGAGCTTCTGAGCAATGATGAGGATGGTCTCCCTCTTGACTTTCTGATCCCAAGAGTCTGACTGGTGAATTTTTGGGTTTGGTATTGTGTCAGAATCTAAAATGAGACAACAGAATGCTAGATAACTTGACTCACTTTTTGTTCAAACTCACACCAACTGCGGGACTGGAGTCTGGAGTTTCCAACAATATCAAGTTGTCAACTGCTCCGTTTCTCACTGTTTGGTTACTTGCATCCAAGGTTCCCGATCCGTGACAAGGTTCACAATTTTTGACCGTTTGGTTACTTGCATCTGAGTTTCCCAATTTTTCTGCGGCCGCTTCGTCAATGGTGTGGGAAGGCCCTGCGGGGGAAGAGGCTGACAATCTTGCGGTTTGGTTACTTGCATCCAATGTCCCCGATCCTTGATGATGTTCAGGATTTGTGGCCGTTGGGTTTCCCAATCCTTCCGCATCCGCTTCATCAATGGTGTGGGAATTCCCTGCGTGCAAAGAAGCTGTCAGACCTTTCCGAGCTGCATAAGAGATGACACAGGTTCAGTTACTTGATTGCCGTTTGAATACAAACTGGGAAGGTATACAGAGAGCCACTTACCGATGGGCCTAACTGGCGAGTTTTGATCTTGAGAGGGTGGGACACAATCCGTTGGACTTCCATTACCGGTGTTTGAAGGGCCTGCAATGGCATAAGAGGTTGGCAGGAGGTTTCAGACTGGATATGTACATGTATAAATTGTATAATTGTATGTATGAATAGAAAACCACGGTGAGGTCAGCTATGTAAGCATTATTTGAAAAACCTGTGAAGGGCTCACTTAGTGGTTTGTAAACCTGGCATAGTCGTGCCAACTGCGCGTGAGTTTTGCCAGTAGTGCTATCATAACCTACACGGCGCAATGTGTCCTCCATTTCTTGAAGGGATACACGGTCAAAATTGTTGAGAGCATTCCGACCAGAAGTACTAGAAGTGATGTCATGGCTTACAACCCCCCCCCCCCCCCCCAACACCACCTCCCTTGGCGTCATCGCTCTTTTTTCCCTTGCCTTTCCCGGTAATCTCTTTCCGCCCTTGTCCTTGGTCTTTCTCTTCTTGATCTTACCGGTCTTGTTGGATGCCTTGGCTTTTGCCTTTTCCTTTCCGGTCGTCCTCACCAACGTTGTAACAGCTGCGCTGCTTTTAGCGCAGCAAAGCGGTTAGCGCAGCGGTTTTTTGTGCCGCTGCGCTAAACGCTGCGCGCAGCGGCCAGACCGCTGCGCTAACCGCTTTTTGTTTTCCTGGGAAAAAAAAGATAATTTTAGCGCGCTAAAAAAAGCGGTCACATAGCGCTGAACCGCTGCGCTTCAGCAGTAGCGCAGCGGTTTGAAAAAGAAGAAAGGAAATGGTCTCAATCATGTTAAAAGAGGTTTAACATGCAGTTAAATTCCGCTATCCGCTAAATTAGCGGATAGCGCAGCGGATTTTCACTTCCGCTGCACTATCACTAATTGCCCTGAGTGGGTAGCGGTCAACCGCTGCGCATAGCGAGTAGCGCAGCGGTTTTTTCAACAGCTTCCGCTACGTGCCTCTGGGACGTAGCCATGTGACCGCTGCGCTGCGCTAAATGACCGCTTTTTTTAGCGCAGCGCAGCGTTTACAACATTGTCCTCACACTTCTCTTCTTTTTGGGCGCCTTGGCTTTTTTGTGCCGATCATCTTCAGAGTCCTGTTTGCTACTTCCTAGAATATCATGTATCTCACTGTCTGTCTTGTCAACGCTTCCATCTGTCTTGCTCGATTCTCCTGACTGGAATCCTTCTGCACAGAAGTCGCTGGCATTGGACGGCCCTCCGGTTTCACTTGAAACAGAATGATGTTGTTTTTTTTTTTTTTTTTTTTTGAGAATTCGGCCGTAATATGTCCAAATCGTCACTGTTGCTGGTATTGCCAATCAAATTGGACTTCTGTTTCCTCTGGTTGGGAAGGGGATTAAGCGATTTGTCAGTTTGCTTCTTTGTTGGAAGGGTTTTTAGTCTACTGCTGTGTCTTGGGGGCGGGGCTGGAGGCATGGCTAATAATTAATGAATGTAGTGTTGGTGATTTTGGGTTGGACTAGAAAAGGCCAATAATTAATTGCTATTATTTTCTGGATCTAAAGGATGAAGTGAAAACAAATATCTACCCAAAGCAAATATGATGAATTGCTCTCCTGCACCGTTTGGGAGGGAAGAGCAATTTAAATTGAATATGAATGTTGAGGTCTGTACATCCTTCAAAGAAAGGGAGGTTGGCTTTTGGCCACATAAAGGGGATTCCCTCCACTTTAAGTCGCGGTGCAGTTAGTTTAGGCCCCGCTCAAGAGAACTTAGACAGTGGCCAAAGTTCAATGGTTCACTTAGCCCGTGAGCTGAAAAAAACAGTTTCTAATATAGTACTTTTTGTTCAAGCATACCACTTCAAGGGGAACAGGACGGGGCAGACCGCGAGTTCCCATTGTGGATCAAAAATATTTTTGAATCATGGCTCATGTGTCCGCCTGAGATTCACAATTGGAGACAGAGACAACATGTAGCAACTTGCAAACTTTCATTGCAAATGATGAGCCAAAAGAAATGGGCTGTGTGGACATTAGCTTCTGAGCCAACAAAAAATTTCTGAATATTGGCTTGATCTGTCGCAATTGTAAGGATTGAATATTAAAGAAGAAAAGGAATTACGTAGTCTTGTGTCACTTGTAAGTTGTGGTCATGGGCTCATGTAATCTTATTTAATACATGATTTCTTCTACTCAACAAATGTGCAACATGAATTTAGCGCAAAAAATCAATTTGGTCGTTTTTGTTGTTTGAGTCACGGTATTGTCCTGAGTAATTCAGATTTTGCTGCGCTTTGATTCCGGCTCGGCTTGACTTTCACTCTCAGAAAGCGTTTTGGATGAACCTGAGTCCTGAATGTGCTTGTTAGGTGAATGGACTGTGCCCACGGTGGGGGCTGCTGGGCCAGAGACTGCGCCGGAGGTGGAAAGTCCTGGGCCGGAGGCGGAAGCTACTGGGCTGGAGGCAGAAGCTACTGGGCCGGAGGCTGAAGCTACTGGGCCGGAGGCAGAAGCTACTGGGCCGGAGGCAGAAGCTTTGGGCTCGGAGGTGGAAGCTGCTGGTCCGGAGGTGGAGGCGACTGGTCCAGAGGTGGCATGAGCCCCACAATGTTATTGTTTGTGGCGGGGGGGATCAATCATGTTGTGATGGTTCAAAAGCACTAGAATTTGCTTCTTTGAGACGCGCGATTGGAGGATGGTATCTTTCAAGCAAGCAACGCGGATGTTTTGCTGAAGTTCAGTATTGACTGCTTGAAATAATTCATTGCCATCAAGCAAGACGGCTGGCCCCAAATTGGTAATCACTTTATCCATCACTTCAGATTCAAGCTGAGCTAACTCAAAGATTGATCTTTCATACACATCCACAGGCTTTGAATTGGAGTGAAGAAATGCGTGGTCTGAATGGTTGAGCACTTCAAAAAGATTTGCATGTTCAATAATTTGGGTTTTGGTCGCAGCAAGTATTTCAGATTGCAAATCACAGGAGAAACTGATCAGTGCCCTGGTGCGGACGGAGTTGATGCTTTCCAGGATAGCTGGGGTGATGGGCGTACTAGGTGGCCAGTCCGTAACCACGGCTCTCTCCTGAGGAGTGAGGCTCCCAAAAACGTCAGGATTCGAGAACACATTAGCGGTCGCAACAGAGAACATTTTGGATTGCATAGTTCAACAATAATCATGGATATGAGTGGAAGTTGCCGGGGCAGGTATGTTGACTCTGGAGTCATCGCCAGAAGAGATGTTTGCGGCATGATTCATTTGATCAACGCACTCGGCTAGATTGTTCAGTCGTAATTCAATTCATGCAAGATGTTGGCACATTGGTTCAAGTGGCATGTATTCACTATCATCAGTAGAAGAGTCTGATGATTAAACAATGATGAATGGGGCAGTAAGTAAAGGGGTATGTTTTGTGTGAGTCCACAAAAGGGAAATCCGAATTACCAAGGGTAAGATCCAAGAATGGTCTGTGTATGAAACATCCTTGACCGGCGCCACGCAGAATTTCCGGGACAACCGGCAACGGGGCCCAGAAGATGGACTCAACTTCAGAGAGAGCTGGTTCAAAAATGATCGGTGGTTCATCCTGCTGGTCCAGGTTCATTTTGAGGGCCGGAGTGCTCAAGTAGTTTTTTAGTCAAACAATAAGCAGGTGAGGGGGCGGATGAAACTGGGAGAGGTACTCCAAATGCCTCAAGAGATTTGGGGTCGTAAGATAATGAGGCCGCGTTGAGGAGCAGATGGTGGGTACAGTTTAAGCAGTTAAGGCGGCAGGTCTCTCCTATTTCTATGATGTATTTCTGCTTCAACATTAGGAAGACTTGCCGAAAAATTGATAATCAACCGATGACAGACAACGATAACTTGACAATGGGAGTGGGGCCAGAACTGGCCAAGGTGAATCTCTGATTGAGGCTAGCATATGTATTACAAGGATATTTTTATGTACACCCTTGACCCACCTACCCACGGGCCACCACCGGGGTGGGTTTGAGTGTTGACAACGCCTTGTGGAAAGATAATAGGACTGAAGAAAAATATGTACACCATAAACACTTTGCTATATAGATTGATCATTGAGCACTAGGTAAGTAACACAGGTGAAAAGACAAGCCTGGCCATGAGGGGGGGAGGGTTTCCAGGCAGAAAAAAGACATTCCAGTATCCAAAAGCTCCGCAGACCAATGAGAAGATTCTGGAAGAAACGGTCATGCATCAAGAAGTGGAAGACAAGGGCCTACTTTAGTCAGATCTCCTTTGGTGTTTGCCTGTGGGCCTGAGTCTCTTATGTGACAACAGGACACAAAGAAAAAGGGGGACACCGGTTGAATTTCTGGGGATAAAGAAATACAAGCAGTGAGGAGAAGAGAAATAGAAGAGAGAAACTGAGAAGAGAGAAACTAGATCTTTTGAATTTGATTTAATATGGGCCAAGCTCTACTTAGAAAAGTAGGCTGCCAACTGTGCTAGAGATGCAACATTCTCCACTCACACCAAGGAAACGGTGGTGGGATTCAGAAGTAGGATGACTACTCTGCTCTGGTTTTAAAGGTCATAACAAGGAGATAACCTATAGATCTTTTGAAGCAGAAGAGAGAAACAGAAGCAGGGAGAGAGCAGTCAAGAGCAACAGAGTTTCCTCTGAGATAAACAAGGTCAGTAGAAGAGGGTACTTACTGTCAATATCCTGTAGTGATACTGGGAGTGAAGTGGCCTCTGGTTAGTGATCCTGGGTGTCTCTGGGGTATGGTTCTGGTGTGCTGAAGTCTGTAGATCCTCCTCAGGCAGTGGGGGATCCTGACTTCGAAAATTTTCAGAGTTTGCTTACATAATTACATATGTACAAGTGGTTGGCGCGCTTGGTAGCGCTGCCACGTCACAACTGCGCATGCGCGCCATAACTCAAGAACTCAGGGAAGGAGTAGAGTTACAAAGAAGTGGTAAGTTGTAACTAGGTTTAAAATTGCTTGGGGAAACAGAATATGAAGTCAAAACAAAGTTAACTCTTAAGATGAAAAAGATATTAATTAATTCATATGTAAAAAGGTAGAAAAGGCAGCTTTTAGGTCAGCTGTGTTGACTCTAAGGCTGACATTGCCGCTGTAGTAGATATCCCCGTAAGCTGGGCCCTGGGAGTGCTTTCTGGAGCCCGGGTTGCTGGAGGTGTCACTCATACCAGAGGCACCAGCTTGGCCACCAGGCGGGGTCAGACCACGTCGAAGGCGTCTCAGAATAGAGTTCATGTTGCCGCTGGGCAGGGAGGAGGGAGCAGAAAACGTGCGAGCGGCTATGGATTGAATACTGGAGCGTGGGTTGCTAAAGGTTTCACCCAGGACAGGTTCACCAGGGAAGCTCCCAGGACAGGTTCACCAGGGAAGCTCCCAGGCAGTGTTGGACCACATGGAAGGCGGTGGAGAAGTGACTCAATGTCCCCGTTTGGCAGAGATGAAGCAGGGGAAGACAACTTCAATGGCGCGGTTGGGACACCTGAAGCAAGTGTAGAGATAAGAATTGATGGTCTTCCCAGGCTGTACAATAGCGGACTTCTTACCCTTGGGGCTCATTTGATTTTCCGGTGGCCCACGCCAATGGGTATAGCCAAAGCTTCCAAGGGTTGGTTGGGTGTGTGAATGGTGGGGCCCAGCAACAGGAGGTGTGTTTTCCGTTATGGAGGAAGGGCCGTTTTGCCTTGTACGATCATGGGGGAGAGAAGCTGTAGGCACTGGGGCCAAGATGGATGGAATGGAGGTGATCAACAAAACTGCCAATTGCTGTGTACTCGGAGATCTCACTTACTTTGCGGTGGGGCAGTTGGATTGTCAGGTTGCTGAACAACTGGTGCATTTCACTGCACATTCAAAAGCACAGGGTCTCCTGTCTTGGTGAGGATTCCCATTTTCTTCAGCAACAGGACCATGAGTTGGATGTGAGCCAGTGCGCTGTCAATTTGCTGAAATTCCGGTCTTTGGCTCAGGCAGTCTAGTATTGCGGACCAGAAGGGGGCATCTTCTAAAAAGATCCTGGTTCCTAAATCTTCGACGACTTCCTTGACTAATGCGATTTGCTTTAAACAAAGGCTGGTCAGTTTGGCCTGATACATGGCTGATATTGAGGCCCGGGCGTCATCAGAGAAATTTCCAGATCTTGCCGTAGCCAAAGCTGAACCTACTCGGCCATGTAATTCTTCAATAAGCATTACTTGGCTTCCCGCCAATTCCGAGTACCATTGGTCTCCTCCGTCATTTCGGAGGGCTCTGGTTGAGCTAGTCGCCAAGGGGGCCGAGCAAGTCGCCAAGAAAGGGGCCGAGAGAGTTGCTAAGACAGGAGACGAGCTAGTTGCCAAGCCAGTGGCCAGGCTATTCGCCAAGCTAGCCGCCGTGCCTGCGGCCGAGCTAGTCGCCAAGCCTGCGGCCGTCCCAGGCTGATCATCCGATGTCGTAATCCTGATGCAATCTTTGAGTTCCATCAATCAATCAAAAAATTGGTTGAGTTCACCTGGGACATGAGGCAAAGAAAGGATTTGTGAGCAGGGATCCACCAAATATTTGCCCAATACAAATGTTGAAAAACTGACCGCAAAATTCAGCATTTCTTGAGTGCAGCAACCAAAGCCTGTTTTGGAGGGGTCGTCGCCAAATACTAGCAGCTGAATCGCAAAAACTCAATTTGAGCTTCTTTTGTTCTGGGATGTAACTAAGAGGCTAATAAAAATACTTACCAAGTATGGTATGACTTTGTTCCAAATTTTCGACTCAATTGGCAATACGGGGTAGTTCAAAAATTCCACAACCACGTATGAGCACCTTGGTCTGTTCCAGGGTTTCAAATTGATCGACAACACTCGGCAGTCCATAAATGCCACAACTGCGTATGAGGGTATCAACACGTGCCTCAAGGTCATGCAAGCGCTGCTCAATTGGGTTGTGCCCATCTGCAGTAAATAGGCAAATCAGATCACAATGAACTGAGTTCAATGAAATCAACCAAAATCGCATCTCACAATGCTCAAAATCAGACGTGTGGGCCTGTGGACTGGATCCGGAACAGGGATCGGATGTTGGGGTACTTCCGTTGGTGGGTTCGGAGTCAGAACTCATTTGGCAGTATAAAATGCTTCAGCTGGGAATGGTAGGACAGATGGAAATGGGACAAATCAATTGGAGGCTGGGGTAATGAACCGGTTGTAGGCGTGCAGTAGGAAAAAAAAAACCAAGCGGATGCAATTTTATAGACGGTAGCAAGAAGAAAGGGTAGTCAGAAAGAATCCTACTTAAGCAAAATCTGCCTGAGTAATATTCTTGGGGTCTGGTGAGCTTCTTCCACTTAGCTAAGTTGCAATGTTTAAGGGGGGGCCGCCAGGGGCTTGCTTCGAACTTGCAAAGGAATAAAAAATGATTCCCACCATCAACTTCCTTTGTGACTTGACTTGCAAAGGAGGGATATCATTTTGCCCACGTTCACCCACCAGCTTCTGTTGTGCCAATGGTTTGGGCTTGAATTGCAAAGGAGGAATCATCATTTTTGCCATAGCAGCTCTAATGCTATTCCTATTCACTTGCTTTTGGGGTGCCCATATTGAATTATAAGTGTCAAAGTCCGGTCGTTCTTTTGGGCCAGGTAGTCCGTTTTCAAGACTGGACTAATTTAGTACCAACCTCATGCTATGATCCAGCCGCCTACATAAGGTTTATGAGAGGCTGGATTGAAATTATCAAGCAACCAAAAAATAGTGCGGACACACCCGCATGCTATTCATCTTGAGATGTTACGTCCATCCAATCGCTTGACAAAAGAAGGATGATATCAATCAGGTTCCTTCGTTCTTATGCAGATTGGATCAATTGGCCTTATTAATGTGCCTTCATGGCACAAACCACTTCCTTTATATACACCTTCCACCCGCTGACAGCAACAGAGATCACTCACCTTTCGGCGGACATTGAATTACCTGAGGTCTCCTATTATTCGAACCCGGGCCAAATTCACTTGGCTTGTCTGAAATTACTGCCCAACCGGTTTGCTTTTTGGCCTTTTGTTACATATTGTCAGCCACAGAGTACGTGTCACAGTAACTTACACGTACCAAGTACCTGCAATTGTTCACATTACATATAGTACATTCCTTTTACACCTTTATTACATATGTATATCATTTGATACAAGCTTAAGAATGTACTCCTGTTATACATTACATTACAGATAACCATAGTTAAATACAGTTACCATAATGTACTGTTGTTATGAGAGTTAAGTTACGTGCAACAGCAAGATTACAATACATTGTAATATTACTGTACACGTGAAATACCCCAAGACAGGTATCACTCATTTATCCCCTGTTACGCCTCAGTCCCCATTTACATAATATATTGGTTATGATATAATTACATAAACAATACATGATGTAATCCAATTCAAAGAGCACTGAATGGAATCAATGATTGGTTATGATCAGCTAGTGTGCACTGCTACTGATCCAGGATCAGTACTGATAATTACACTGCCCTGATCATTTCCAATGTTGATCCTCACGAGGATCTGCTTCCCTTGAGCGCTTCCAGCTCCCCCCTGGTCCTGAAGCGCCTCCAAGCGCCTCATATTACTTCCTGCTCTTTTCCCCTCTATATAAACACAACCCTCAGGACTGTTTATCCCTCAGAATATTATTACAGCAAAGTTTAACCCATACTATAGTTAAACAGTGCTTTCATTCTCACCCATCATTCAATTCAGGAATACTCTCAACTCTTGATTACCCTTACCTTTCTGTAGGTAAAACCACGAACCCAAGTTGAGTTATTCCTTGGATGCCTATTAACACTCTGTGTTGATCTGGATGCGCCTTAATTGAGCAAGCCTCTCAGTCAAGATTACTGATAGAGTGAAACCTTTTACAGGTCTTACCACGAACCCATTGGCCCATCCTTGGCATCTTACACCATCATCTTGATAGTAACAACCCTCTCAGACACAGTTAGTTACATACAGGCTGACACATATCCCCTCCACCCCAAGAGATTAGCTCGCTTATCACCACTCGTTTTGCCTGGACAGTCACTTATCTGTGATACTTAGAGTTCCGCTGACAGCAACAGAGATCACTCACCTTTTGGCGGACATTGAATTACCTGAGGTCTCCTATTATTCAAACCCGGGCCGAATTCACTTGGCTTGTCTGAAATTACTGCCCAACCGGTTTGCTTTGTGGCCTTTTGTTACATATCCCCTCCATTCCAAGAGATTAGCTTGCTTATCACAACTCGTTTTGCCTGGACAGTCACTTATCTGTGATACTTAGAGTTGAATCTCTCCGCTGCGTGCATTTTTTCCGCTGCTTCCTAACACTATATATATAGGCGGCGAGTTCCCCATTCTTGGATAGGGACCCAATTGGATTGATTGACTTATATGTGATTTGATTCTTCTTAGCTTCAATAGTTCAACTCGGATTTATAACACCAGCTTTCACACATTTGAGATACATACATAGGCAAGTCTCCCATTATTACACAGCCCAGAATGAAATTGATTGACTTATTTACGCTTGCTTCTAATTTTTCTTAGGTTTGATACTTCAACTTGGATTCAGAACCGGCTTTCGTACGCAGCCCGAGGTTTTGAGAAACTTAAACATATAGGCAAGTCTCCTGTTCTTGGATAGGCGGGCAGATTGTGCCGACTTATACCTGGTTTTTATCATCTCCATTTGCGGCCAGATTTCCCATGCCAACAATGCCCAACTCTCAGCGCGCGGTCATCTGGAAAGGCCTTTTGGGGGGGCATTGCTGGCCGTTGCAAGCACAGCACCATGGAAAGCGACCAAAGGACAAGCCAAAGATCCCCGAAGATCAACCCATGTCAGTTGCCTTGAAGACGCCTCCGCCAACTATGCCGGATCAACAGGACTCGCCGGATCTCACGGACGCACTAGAACACAATGAGTCCCTCGCAGATCAGGAGTCAAATGATTCCAAAGGGTTTGACCTCATTGCGACTCTTCCAGAGAAATTTCATTTTCTCTTGGTGCGCGAGGTTGATTTTGAAAAGCGTCAATGTACCAAGAAGATTCTTACCAAAGTCATCACTCACTTTCACCTGTCCTGGAAACCTTCTGGGGGGGCTCGTAATTACGTTTCTAAACGCTTTCTCGTCGGTCAGTTCCTAGAAAAGGTCAAGCCGCACTTTGACGCATACCTGGACGAGCTCAAAGAAACGGAAGCCTTGGTGACTAGCAAGGCTCAAAAATCTGAAAGTAATGTCAATGGCAAGGGCGACACAATCAATCTCTCTGGGATTAATCCCAACAACCCCAGCATCACCGTTGAAATAATACTTGACATCATTGCCGAACTCAAGCCTAAGGTCAAACTCCCAGAGACCATGTCAAAACATTCCGCAATTGTTGCTTATCACCAACACGTCATGGCCCCTCCTGTTGGAGGTTATCCCCCTCCATTCACTTGCCCACCCTACGTTGTGCCAGCCCCTTATCACAGATATCTCACCCGCGATGAGCTTTGATACGCGCTTCAATTTTTCTGCCCGCACATCTTTTTACCAGGATCTCAGCCAAAAGCCGTCCTGTTAAGTGTCTATGAACAATTTGTGCAAGATCTTGTCCCTCATACCGCAGCCTTTGAGGGCGTCCATTACTACATTTGCGTGTCTGAGGAGCTAGGCAAAACGCAAGAAAAGGATGAAGTTGAAGTCGAGATGGCTGGAGAAATTGCTGAGGGCCCTTAATTCTAGGCAGGCATTCGGAGTCTCTTTAAATCCTCTCAATACATTGCTGTTGCATTGAGTCAGATGCCGGCTGTTTGGTTGACTATACTTTGGAAATCTTAGTTCCCACAGTTTTCCTTTCTTTATCGGTCTTCAACTTAAGTCCCTCCTGGTATTTGTTATAACCAAAATTGTTCACCTCCGGCTTGTATTTTTTAAATAAAGTTATTCACGCCTTGAAGACAAGGAACATGCTTGCCGCTTCCATTTTCTGTTTGAGGTCATTCCAAGCCTGCTCTGAAATTCTTATAACTAAATTTTTCACTGGGGGTCTTATTGAGAGATGAACACACGCTATGAGCGCTGTGTACATAGCAATCCAGAATTATTTACTTTCTTGAGGTATGTATTTACTTAAATACATGTATGTATACATACATACCTGCATGCTGGTGGTGAATGGTGATTCAGACCAACCAGATATACAACCTTTTTTTAGTAGGCAAGCACCTTAATGAACCATGCCAAAGCAAGTGGAGGTCAAGCCCCAAACCGTCTGCACTTGTATAACAAACTTATGTGGAACCCGGAAGTTTTTTGACGAACGGCAGAGCATTTGGCTCCCGGGCCAACGAGTTGAACCTCAAACAGCAAGACGTCATCAAGTAGCCGACCAGGAGGCTGGCCATTTCCCTCCAACTCTTTTGAATGGACTTCTGGCTCCGCACAGTCAGGCATCAGGTTCCACTTTGGCCATTATCAATAATAGTACGTGTCATATGTTATTCTATCCTAGTGAATGACATTTCTTTTTCCGTTTCCGTTCCGTCTCCCCCATACACGTTATACCAGCCAATTAATCTTTGCTTCTTTCTCCCCACAGGTGCCCCAGCCGTTGGAGAGAAAAGCCATAGTCTGCGTGAGATTACCTTGGCAATTTATTTGTCTGTCTGATCGTGATTCCTCTTATCCTTACATTTGTCTTTCTCTTTCTCTCAGAAGTTCTTCCAGCTGATCCCAAGGAAACCAATACCCACACACCGCTTTAATCCGTGTTAGAAGCTTTGTCAAACTCTTTAGAAGCAACTTGCTTGATGCCATCGGACGAAGAGAATGCTACTCGCTTAAGATCACCGGGTGAGCAGAACCACAAGGACCACGAGGAGCGTGTACCAGTCAACCATACCGAGAAGGAAGCAGAGAAATTTGCACCAGAGTGTGCCACTAGTTAGTCCCACTTCTAGTTTTGATATGCCTCACGTGGTTTCCCCCTATATCTCAATGAACTAACTTTCCTGAATTCCAGCACATTTTACAATGTCTAAATTCCATGCAACGCCTCCGGTTTTCACTTACTCCATCCTGATCACGGCTATATTGACTATTCTGCAGCTGTCGGCCAACGCCACAAGTGGATGGTTGTTGCAAAGGCAACACAACTTGATCGAGCTCATGCATTGCAAAGGCCTGACCACCGGATTGTTGTTATGTAAAACCTTGGATCCAACAACAACCAGTCCCTTGGCTAAATTCCCAAAAAACATTCATAGTGTGATCAAATGGCTTGGTATTGATCCCTCCATCATTTGGTTCAACTGCTGCTCAAAGTTCTTTACTACCTATCCATTGGACCAAGCCCCAAATCGCTGCCGCCATGAAGAGGATGCCCTAGAAGACTCAGACAACCCTGATGGCGAAGCAATCAATTGTACACTTACGTCCGACACCCAGCGAAATATATGTGGAAAGCCCTTTTTCCGCATGCGAGATGGTAAAAAGGTTCCCAACCGGCTTTTTGGGTTGCAGTTACTGTTGGAATGGCTTGCACGGTTTTTCTCCCGCCAGGGCATAGAGGACCAATTGGACCTTTCCATCCCACCCAAAAATCCCAGCTCAATTTTCTGCAACATTCAAGGATTGCAAATTTGGAAAGAATTCCTAGGACCTGACGGAGCGCCTTTTACAGCTCGATCTGGAAACCTCGTTTTTGGACTGTTTCTTGATGGGATCAACCCCTTTGGCAACAAGAAAGCTGGTAAATACGCCTCAATTACCTTTGTGGTCCTTGTCTGCCTCAGCCTTCCATTTTCCATCCGATTCTTGCCCAAAAACATTTACCTGGTTGGTATAGCTCCAGGACCTACAGAACCCAGTCTCACCCAAACCAACTGGATCCTCAATCCTCTTGTCCAGCAACTGCAGGAGCTTTGGACGCCTGGTGTTTATCTCTCTAGTACGGCCCGCCATCCAAAAGGACGTCGTATATTTGCCGCGCTGATTCCGGTGTTTGCAGATCTCCCTGCCATGCAACGTGCCATTGGTTTTGCTGGCCATTCCGCAAACCTCAATATGTGCTCTTTCTGCTACATCAGCAAAGACGAAATTGAGACTCTTGACATGTCTACCTGGGTTCCAAGATTATCTGAAACCTTTATCCGATGGGCCCACGCCTCACGTGATGCAGCATCCCTTGCAGACCAAAGAAACATATTTGAGGAGCAAGGGATCTGATACTCAGTGCTCACTGAACTCTCCTCTTGGAAACTGGTTGAATTTCATTGTCTTGACGCAATGCATAACCTTTTGCTTGGGCTACTAAAATGGCACTGTATGCGTTTTTGGGAGATGAGTTCTAAAACAACAAACCCGGAAGACAATTATGACCGTCCTATCACAAGGAAAGAATTGTCACAGCTATCAAAAGAAGAGCTCAAGAGGCAGAAGAAACAGCCCATTCCAACACAACCAGACAAACCTGAAGATCAATCACCCGCAAATCCTCAGGGTGTCCCTTTTATCAACCAACTTTACGGTTCACAAACCTCTCCTGACAACTACTATTTCAATGTTCCTTCTGGTTGGGATGGTATCTGGAAAGAACCCAAGGATGAATGCGTTTTTGATTCAAACATGCTAGATCAGATCAACAACATCTTTCCTCAAATCAACATTCCCTCTTGGATCAACGGTTACGTCCCTGTTTTGGCAAAAGCTTCTTATGGAAAACTCAAAGCCGATGAGTGGCGTAACCTCTTCCTTATCCAACTACCGCTTGTTTTGGTGAAGATTTGACACAGCAAAAATTGCATTCACGTCTCATTGTTACAGAATTTTGCACATTTGGTCTCTGCTGTCAACACTGCCTTGAGACGTTCAATGACTAAGCAGCGTATTGAATCATACAATCACCACATTCACAAATACCTTACAAGTGCACTCATTATTTTCCCCAATCGTCCACTCGCGCCCAACCACCATCTATCAATGCATTTAGGAGAATGTCTGGCTAAATTTGGAACTGTTCGTGCTTGGTGGTCATTTCCTATGGAAAGACTAATGGGGCAAATTCTACTTTCAAGTCATAACAATCATATTGGTAATTATGACATTGACATTCTTGTTGCAATCAATCTAATCCTTTTCACTGATTTTTTATTTTTTTTTTCTCTCTTGCTTAGGCGAACTAGAAATCACATTCCTCCGTCATTTCTGTTGCGCAGGGAGCTTACGTGCATTATTAGACTCTCCCAAGGCTTTTCCTGAAATCTTGCGGCCTCATATTCCCAAACTGAAAGAACTCTATGAACCCTCCTCAACAGCCCCTTGAAAAACTCAGAATGTTGCCCTTACAGACCTCCTTACTACCGCTGAAGCGCAAAAGCTTACCGATTTGCTTAACACAAGAGAGGGGCATGGACGCTGGGCATTGCCTAGTGTATGGAGTGAATTGAGTGGTCGAGACAAAGAAAGCACCACTCCGTTGTCATCTCACTGCCATATTTGCACCGTCACTTCCTCCACGCCAATGTCACCTTTTCTACGTGGGCTGCTAACCGTAAGAATAGTGTAGTGTTACTGAAGCCGGAGTTACCAAGTCAACTACGCTTTGCGCAGATTTAATTGATCTTTACCCATCAACAAACAACTCCAGATAAGGAAAACTTCACCAAAACCTGGCTCATGGTCAAACCGTTCCCACCTCTCCCTCAATCTCAACATAATCCTTTTGACCAACTGAAAGAATTTGAACTGCAAGCTACTGTGTGATTACCGGTTAATGATGAAGACAAAGATTATCTAATCAATGTTCAAGATGTGGTTTCTAATTGCGCATGGATTGAATATAACCCTGGCGAGCTCTACCTTAATCTGAACACTCCCACCATTGCAATGGTTTCCCTTGATCGTGACTGACTCAATCAAATTTGTTCAGCGAGATGCAAAGGAACTTCAATTTTATTTAATTATCTAAACAACGCAGTTCTCCAGCAGGAGCTCTTTGTTGATCTAGTCTACTTTCCTACTTGAAATTATGAAAAATTGAATCCACTCTTTTTTGATTTTGGATCATGCTTCCGATCATTTAATAACTGATCCTACATTGCTGATCCAAATGCTGAGGTAAAAAAAGATTGAGGAAGAGAGGAAGTGGGGCACTCATTCATATTCCGTGCGTAATTTGAATGCAAGACACAAACACACTGCAGCAAGCTATCAAAGCAGGTAGCACAATATCCGTAGTCTTAATTCAATTTATGGCACCCAAAAGTACAAGCTTTTGGGACATCCATTTGCAAAACACAGTGAAATTCAGGTCAATCAAGACCTCAAGGAGGTGATAAGGAGGCAATACTAGAGGCTACTCCACACAAGCACAGGTGTACAACTTATCATCAAATGGAAATCTCTAAAACAATTCTAAAATTTGAGAAGGAGAGTTCAACAACTAGTTGGTCCAGTTCATCTTGATGGGCTTGCCATAACCATGGTCTTCTTGAAGCTTTTCAATGAGTTGCGCTTGCTGGGTGGGCAACAACAACGCTGGGTCGCTACGCTAAACATAGCGGTTAGCGTAGCGTGACGCAGCGCAAATGCGCTATTTTTTAGCGTAGCGTTAGGGCAATTGCACGCATATGCGCTAACGCTACGCGCACGCGATGCGCAGCTATTTTAGCTGATAGCGTAGCGTTAGCGCAGATGCGTGCAATTGCGCTAACGCTACGCATGCAGGGCGCAAAAGAGCGCGCGCTACAGCGCCTTTAGCGGGAAAAAAGGGCTTTTTTCCGCTAAAAGCGCTGTAGCGCAGCGCAGCGTAGCGTAGCGACTGTAGTGGCGCGCTAACGCTAACAAAGAGTTGGCGCGCTGTTAGCGCCACTGAAAATTAGCGCAGCGTAGCGGCGCTAACAGCGCGCTAACGCTATGCAAAATAGATGGGCGCTTTTTGCCGCTACGCTAACGCGTAGCACTGAAATAGCGTAGCGTAGCGTAGCGACCCAGTGTTGGCAACAACCTTGGTATCAACTGGTAAATATGAGAGTTCTCATTTCCCCTTTGAGTTCGGCTTCCGTGAATGGTTGATCAACCCCTGACAGATTACATGCACAAAAACAAATGGTCAGTTAGTCCAGCTGCCTGTGTTTGAAAGGCAATAAAAATCATCTGCTGCACTTTCGAATGGGCTGGTCACAACGACAGGAGTATTCTAATCCTCGTGAGTCCCGCTGGCTGCTTTTTTGGCCTCTCCAACTGAGCTGACAAGGAGTTCTTGATCCAAAGGACCTGTCAATGGACCATGTACTATTTTGCCTGGATGTAATGTATAACGCAGATGTAAGGTTGTTGCCATATGTGAACCAAACAAAACTTTCAACCCCGTTGACTTACCGTCCTTGTTTACCAAAATCCACGTTTGGGGTTCCCCATCATCCATACGCATGCCCGCTGGCCCCTCGGATTTTGAGATATGGTACAGTTCCTTGAGAATCTCAGCAGGAATAGAACGCCTGAGGGCTTCGTAATCAAACGTCGCTGCATGACCCACAAGCGCAAATGGAACTAAATCTCCATGACAAGAATCATCTTTGTGTGGTTTAGTAGCAGTAGTATCTTTCTCATTACTAGGACTAAATTCTGACAGGTTTGAAATGCGCATGGTGATTTTGATTTGTGTCGGAAGAAAAGAAGGGGTTTGTTTGACTGTGACAGGAAACAGTTGTGGCGCAAAACCTAGAGCTACTATGTCGGTGGTGATTGAGATGAAGGTTGGGAAGGGAATGTTGGATTTGGAATACCTTGTCTCTTAAATAGGAGATGCCGGCAGGGTTTTTGTCGGTGGGGCAGTCAACATCCCAAGTCCCTTGGTGCAAAACATTCCAAGTCCTAATTCTACTACTAGTGACCATGAGCATCACCCAGCGGCCTTTCCTTTGGATGAAAACTAAAGGAATGCTTAGTATTCATTGTGTCATGACAAGAATCAATGATTGCAACTGCCGGTTCTCTCCTTCAAATAAATATGTAGTAGTATTTGCCAGCACCTTTGATATGCAGTCGACTTAGATTTTTCTCAGCTTGATCTAAACATTGTACACACTGTCCGTTGTGAACACTCATACCCCTACAGCGCAGCCACTCTAGGGCGGAGCAGGACAACTCATTTAGAAATCTGCGTACAAGCTTACAGACTCTCTTGCAACAAATCTCCTTTTTTTCCACATATGCAAATGGGGCATGGCCATAAAACTGAAAGAAGTAGCCTTTTTGGAAGTACCATTTGCCTAGCCAGTCTCACCAATCTTGTCTTTTTGATTCATAATGGAGAATCACATTGAATAACATTGACTAAGAATACTTACAAGCATAGTGCACTACTTGCGAAAATAGATGAGTCATGACTTGCACGCAGAAGCTTCAAGTGGTTCTTGTGAGACGTTTTTCATATTGAATCCGTCCATCGGTACTACTTTGTGTTTTGTTGAACCAAATCCATTGATACTGCTTTGTGTTTCCTTGTGCCATATATTATCAAAATTTGCGGCGGGCATTGATGGATTGCTCTCAATCTTTGGAATTCAACCCTTACGCAAAAGGTGTGACAAAGTCGGAAATCAGACAAAAATTGAAGCTGCTAGGAATTGCAAAAGGTACATCAAATCTTTCTATCAAGTTGCTGAAACAATTAATTGCACCATACTGCTCATTTTCAGGTCAGTTTAATCTTACTCTATCCATCAGCCATCAGTGATTCTTTTTGGAAAATACTAACTACCTATGCGTTTTGATAGACCATAGCCAAATCCGCCAAAGCCCTTCTGCTGTTTCTGCTCGATAAAACTCCCTACCAAACAAAATGAATCAAACGGCGCGGGGAAGTAGTGAGTTGACCTCCTTGCACAATGATGTCAGTGATGGCACGGCTTTGCTAGCACCTGCAGACGCAGGATCAATCTCGCCGGCACCGGCAGACGCGGGATCGATCTTGCCGGCACCGGCAGAAGCAGGATCAATCAAGCTGAAATTATATAACAAGAGAAAACCCGGTCAATATACTCCTATCGACGCTCCTGCTTCCAAAGTGAGAAAATTGAAGGGTAAACTTCAAGAGACTTCCGGCCAAGGTGCTTATACCGACATTCCTGCTACCAAAGTGAGAAAATTGAAAAGGAAAAACGACGAGACTCGGGCACCAAAAAACTCTTTGACCAAATCAAAAAAATCAAGGGAAAAACAGCGAAGTCAGCAAGACGCAAATGATGACTCTGCCCCAGGCCCAAGCGAGCCCGGTACGACCCATATTTGTATCCGTAAAACATCTCCGATTCACGGTATGCCTTTCTCTTCAATCTACTCATGCTCTGTGATGCAATTGGCTGCTGACTTCTTTTTCCCTATGTATGTAGAGGATGCAGGGGCCAGATGTAAGCGCCAAAAGACCACCGCACACGTTGAGAAAGAGAAAAACGAAGATGATCCGAGAATCCTGGAGACAAAGTCACACAGACCCCTTGAACTATGGCACAGCAAACATACTTGATCTCGCCGATCAGAACGGAACCCGGGTCACCAGTTGAACAACCTTTGATGATGTTTGAAAGTGAGAATTGGATCAAGGACAGTCCCACCATTGCAACTGGTGAGTTCAATTTCAGTTGTATTTGCGCATTTCTTGATAAAACAATACTAAAATCTTTACAATGTATACCCAAATGAAGCAGATTGGAAAGCGGTTAAAAACAATGGTATCCAACAAAACGATCCGGGAGCTTGTAAAAATCAAAACCACGGAAATATGCCAAGAAACAAAAACGATAAAGCAAACCTTGTAGGATTAATGGTGTCTGGGATCTTTGTTTCCTCTGAGATGTACAGCTTGATGATGGAGTTACAAGAAGGATGGATACAGCATTGGCTCATGGAAAAATCGAATAACCCCTTGACCGCCGATTTGGATATCTTTACTTACTCCAAAGGTATAGTTTAATATGAACCTGATCACCTTGTAGAATAATCAGTTAACTTTCTTTTTGTTCTGCTTCTTTTTAGGCTCAACTGTAGAAGCGCTTCCGTTGAGTGAAGAAGAACAGACATTTTTTTTGCAGCCTAATGTAACTCACGTGATCGCTACAAATAAGAGAAGCGCAAATTCAGATCAAAGTGGGGAGGTTGTATTTAGTGACAATGCACCAGAAGCGTTTGTTCAACATCTTATTGCCACCGGCCTCATTATACCCAAAGTAGCAGAAACAAAAGTGAATGAATGCGGAGAAGGAAGTGAAAATGTCAAATGATTTTTGGGTTTCTTTCATGTTTGTTATATAGATGTAATTAATTTATAGGTATCAAATTAGTGGCCATGCCTGATAACATTTGAAATATATACACCTTAAAAGAGACAAATACAATTCAACTTTGAGTTGACAATGTGGATAGCTATAAATGAGAAATAGTCCTTGAGTGAATGAATAAAAACCTATCAAATATGAAACCAAAAAAAACACAAAAGCAAGAGTATAGTAAGAGATAAGAAATTATGGTACTGGATTGGAAAAGAAATGATTCCATATGTTTGATTGCTTTGCAGCGTCTTTCAGGAAGGTTTTCTATATATTCTATATATTGCCCCAGAAATTCTGATAAGGCTAGACTCTCAGCTTAGCTCATTCTTATGCAAATTACACTCCCTTGTTTCCCTTGAATTTTTGCTCTTCACCTGGGCAAAAAAAAGAAAAAATTAGTTGGGTGAAGTCATTTATTTTTGTCGAGATCTTGTCAGGCCGTGATCATGCATGATCACAGCCTGACAAGATCTCAAATACAAGGGAAATATGCTTGACTTCTTTGACGGCATCAAGAGATGTCTCACTAACTTTGCCTCCATCAGAGAAGCACACACTAGCAGGAACGCATGTGTAGGATCATTGTTGTCAAACTCGGTACCGCTCCCCAAGCCCTCACGGATTCATTTCTCATGCAAACCTGATTTAATGTGCAACCACAAGCTTCTCATGAATCAGGTCCGTGACATTGCCAAAGAAGAACAACCCTTGAAAAGGAAGTCTCCGGAAAAAACTGCAACCGCGCTTAGCGCCAGGACCAGAACACCTCCAGGATGTCAGATGGAAGGCACAATCCTAATCAAGCCACAGGTATATTTAATTATATTTTCCTGATAACATTCACAAATTTCTACGTACACTATTCAATCCTTCATGAAAAAAAGACATTGCAAGTTTTAGGTAGGATTAATGCAGGGAGGCTGAGGAGTCTCAATTTTTTTTTTTCTTTTTTTTTTTTTGACTTCAACAATTGATGTTATCAGAATTCTCCAAATCTACTTTTTTTCAAAAAACGAAAAACATTGACCCCTGACCGCTCTCATGATATCATCCTGCACACATTGTTAATTTCATTGTTTGAACTTCCTGTAGATATTGCACATCATACTTGAAGTGCTACATGGATAGAAGGCCTGTTTGAAATTAGTTTACCATGGTTTAGCATATTTTTCTCAGCTTCTTTTTTTTATCTACTTTTGTTATCAATCACAGATTAATGAGGATAATTTGAACATGAAATTTCATGAGTCAATTGTTCTGCATATAAAATCCAGAAATATTGTGTTTTGGCTCACATCCATTATGCAGCAGCTACAATCAAATCGGTTGCCAAATATCACAAGTGATATTTGGGAACTGATCAGACTGTAGCTGCTACATTTGGAGGTTTTGTGGTCAGTAAAGGCACTTAATGAATCTTTGGGGGCTTCTAAACATTTTGGTAAAAATATGGAAGAAGGATTCCCACACTGGGATGAGATATAGTGGCAGAAACACCAAGAAACTACCAAAGTAGTGATATTTGGGAACTGATCAGACTATAGCGGCTATATTTGGAGGTTTAGTGGTCAGTAAAGGCACTTATTGAATCTTTGGGGGCCTGTAAACATTTTGGTAACCATATGGCAGAATGATTCCCACGCTGTGATGAGATATAGTTGCAGAAACACCAAGAAACTATATTTGGGAACTGATCAGACTGTAGCTGCTACATTTGGGGGTTTTGTGGTCGGTAAAGGTACACCATGAATCTTTGGGGGCTGGTCAACATTTTGGTCACCATATGGCAATTGTATTCCCACGCTGCGATGAGATACAGTGGCAGAAGCACCAAGAAACTACCAAAGTAGTGATATTTGGGAACTGATCAGACTGTAGCTGCTACATTTGGGGGTTTTGTGGTCATTAAAGGTACATCATGAATCTTTGTGGGCCTCTGGAAAGTTTGGTAACCATATGGCAGAAGGATTCCCATGCTGGGATGACATATAGTGGCAGAAACACCAAGGAAGTACCAAAGTAGTGATATTTGGGAACTGATCAGACTGTAGCTGCTACATTTGGAGGTTTTGTGGTCAGTAAAGGTACATAATTGAACCTTTGGGGCTTGTAAACATTGTTCTAACCATATGGCAGAAGTATTCTCATGCTGAGATGAGATATGGTGGCAGAAACACCAAGAAACTACCAAAGTAGTGGTATTTGGGAATTGATCAGAATATAGCTGCTACATTTGGAGGTTTTGTGGTTTTGTGGTCACTAAAGGTACTTAATGAATCTTTTGGGGCCTCTAAACATCTTGGTAACCATATGGTAGAAGGATTCCCACGCTGGGATGAGATATAGTGGCAGAAACACCAAGAAACTACCAAAGTAGTGATATTTGGGAACTGATCAGACTGTAGCTGCTACATTTTGGGATTTTGTGGTCAGTGAAGATACACAATGAATCTTTGGGGGCTCTTCGACATTTTGGTAACCATATGGCAGAAGGATTCCCACGCTGGGATGACATATAGTGGCAGAAACACCAAGAAACTACCAAAGTAGTGATATTTGGGAACTGATGAGAATGTAGCTGCTACATTTGGAGGTTTTGTGGTCAGTATAGGTACATAATTGAATGTTTGGGGGTTTTGAACATTTTTCTAACCATATGGCAGAAGTATTCTCATGCTGGGACGAGATATAGTCGCAGAAACACCAAGAAACTACTAAAGTAGTGATATTTGGGAACTGATCAGACTGTAGCTGCTACATTTGGGGGTTTTGTGGTCAGTAAAGGTACACAATGAAACTTTGGGGGCTCACCAACATTTTGGTAAACATATGGCAGAAGGATTCCCACGCTATGATGAGATATAGTTTCAGAAACACCAAGAAACTACCAAAGTAGTGATATTTGGGAACTGATCAGACTATACCTGCTACATTTGGAGATTTTGTGGTCAGTAAAGGTACTTAATGAATATTTGGGGGCCAGTCAACATTTTGGTAACCATATGGCAGAAGGATACCCACGCTGGGATGAGATATAGTGGCAGAAACACCAAGAAACTACCAAAGTAGTGATGTTTGTGAACTGATCAGACTGTAGTTGCTACATTTGGGGGTTTTGTCGTCATTCAAGGTACATAAAGAATCTTTGGGGGCCTGTAAACATTTTGGTAACCATATGGCAGAAGGATTCTCACGCTGGGATGAGATATAGTTGCAGAAACACCAAGAAACTACCAAAGTAGTGATATTTGGGAACTGATCAGACTGTAGCTGCTACATTTGGGGATTTTGTGGTCAGTGAAGGTACACAATGAATCTTTGGGGGCTCTTCAACATTTTGGCAACCATATGGCAGAAGGATTCCCACGCAGGGATGACATATAGTGGCAGAAACACCAAGAAACTACCAAAGTAGTGATATTTGTGAACTGATCAGACTGTTGCTGCTACATTTGGGGTTTTTGTGGTCATTAAAGGTACGTAATGAATCTTTGGGGGCCTATCAACATTTTGGCAACCATATGGCAGAAGGATTCCCACACGGGGATGACATATAGTGGCAGAAACCCCAAGAAACTACCAAAGTAGTGATATCTGTGATCTGATCAGACTGTAGCTGCTACATTTGGGGGTTTTGTGGTCATTAAATGAACGTAATGAATCTTTGGGGGCCTCTCAACATTTTGGTAAATATATGGTAGAAGGATTCCCATTCTGGGATGAGATATAGTGGCAGAAACACCAAGAAACTACCAAGTAGTGATATTTGGCAACTGATCAGACTGTAGCTGCTACATTTGGAGGTTTTGTGGTCAGTCAAGGTACATAATGAAACTTTGGGGGCTTGTAAAAATTTTGGTCACCGTCTGGAAGCAGGATTCCCACACTGGGATGAGATATAGTGGCAGAAACACCAAGAAACTACCAAAGTAGTGATATTTGTGAACTGATCAGACTGTTGCTGCTACATTTGGGGGTTTTGTGGTCATTAAAGGTATGTAATGAATCTTTGGGGGCCTATCAACATTTTGGCAACCATATGGCAGAAGGATTCCCATGCGGGGATGACATATAGTGGCAGAAACCCCAAGAAACTACCAAAGTAGTGATATAAAGTGATGTGAACATAGTAACAGCTTGTGATGATGAGCTCTACTGAAAGGGGTAAGCACAGATCAAATGATGTAATGTGTACAATAGGCATAGTACATAATGAGCGATGTATGTAAAGAGTTTAGCATGTGAGAAAATATCTGTGAAAAGAATGTGATGTAATGATTCAACTAAGTTACTAATGAAATGAGTATTGTAACTAATGAAGACTGTAAGGTTTCTGTCAGTCTTATATCCTCCATAACTATTGAACCATTGAAGATAAAGGAATACTATGTATGGGTGACTATAGGTGAAATGAGGCGTAGAATCTGAATATGTAATAATAATGAGGTACTTGTGAATGAGTGTGGGGTAATAGGCAGTGTAATGATGAATATATGTAAAAGAAGATAATAAAATACTACTTAAGGTTTGGAATGCAGCACCACATCATACTTGCACCCTGCACCCGCAAGGGGGGGTACCTGGGTGCGGAGGGGGAGGTACCCGGGTGTGGAAGTCAGGTACCCGGGGTACCCCCCAATGTAACGGGTGTTGATAAATGCACGCCCATCCCCCGGGGGCACAACCGCGCCCACGCCCTTCAAAAAGGGCATGTGGGGCACGCCCGCCAATGGTCGCATGCCCTTTCTTTGCCAAGGGCGTGCAGATACCTCGCAAAGAGGAGGCATACACATCCCTGCTTGCCAAGAGCCCCTTGGCGGGTGTAAGAATCAACAAACTTAGAGAATTTAATTGCTAGTTAGGATATGTAAAGTGTTTTTATAGACAAGAGTATGTTCAGAATGAAAACAGAATCTTTGCTCTTACCTTAGAGCAGGATTAGTGGCGCAAAAAGAGATAGCTTCAAGTGTTCTAAAAATAGAAGGAAGCAAAGAATTGAGAATGGCCCAATGTGGTACAAGGTTGTTGCAGGAGGCTGATGATAACAAGAAAACAAGAGAGTATGATTTGATCAAAGAGTTTATGTGAAGTATTTTTTCAAAGTACGAGTGAAGACTGAAATGTGAAACAGAATAAGGCTGGAGTCTTGGCTCTACAACAGTGTGTCTCAACTTTAGGGAGAAGGACAATCACAAGAAAGGAAATGCGGGAAGTATGGTGTGTAAGAGAAAAATGCTTGGCAGCTGCAAAATGGACAAGAGCAGATAGAGGAGTAAGCAATTGATGAATGCAAAGAGCACCTCCTTTTATATGCCATTTGATCTGCCGCAGGTAAAAACTCTTACGTTGAATCTTGACCAGCTTGGTCAGTATCCCTAAGCCTCTGCAGGGCTTGCAGGGTCCAGTTCATCTGGTAAACAACCAGGTTGGTTGAAATGCCAGTTTGATTTTTTTTGTCTGTAGACATGGTAGGGAACTGGGTTAGTTATTTTTGTTCTAGTTCATCCGCAGTGCTCCGTGCAATTTGCAACGGGCTTAAGGGGTATAGTTAGGGTTTTTGGAATGCTTACCTGTAACTGCTGACGTGCTTGACACCAGTTGAAATCTGAAAGGCTGCCTTGCTCACAGTAGCAGAGCTGGGAGCAGCATTGGGTGAGAGACTAGTGATTGAGGACAGAGCTCAACGGATCTTGGCACGTCCGACGGGTTTGGCGAGAAAATTGGAAATGTTGTTCTGAGTTGAGACATATTGAAGTTTGATGGTTTCTGAACTGATCATTTTGCGGACATATTGAAGTCGGAGATCCATGTGTTTGGTTCTGAAGCTGTTTTGACTGGTCTGGCTCAGAGCTAGGTCAATGGCTCCACAATTATCGACTAGAACGGTTGCAGACTGGTGAGGTTGGTCTGGAAGCACTTCTTTGATGAGGTTGATGAACCATGCAACTTCTTTACAAGCATTGGAAAGAGCCTTGTACTCAGCCTCTGTTGAAGAGAGTGAGACCTTTGGTTGCTTGCATGATTTCCAAGATATGAGATGTTGATTGTGTGTCACCATGTAGTTGGTGTGCGACCTTCTGGTGTCCGGGCAATTGGCCCAGTCAGAGTCAATGGATACTATAAGTTGGTGTGGCTGAGTTTTGAAAAAGGAGATTCCCAGTTGAGGAGTACTGGCTAGATAGCAAAGAACTTGCATTGCGGATTTATAGTGAGAAAGTCCTGAAGACTCAAGGTACTGTGATAGTTTGCTGACCGCAAACAAGATGTCAGGACAATTCAGGATGCTTAGATAGCTTAGCGATCCAATGAGTGCTCAATATTTAACTCCAAGAAATTTGAACTGAGCTATATCCAATTGGCTTGCCTTGCTAAGATGGAATTTTGGATCAAGAGGGCACAATGCTGCAGGGAGACTTGCTATGTTGAACTCAATTAGTTTTTGCTCAATTCATTGAGATTGGTTGAGAGTTAATCCATTGGAAGATTGATCAAGTTTCATCCCCAGGAGAAAGGTGGCTTCCCCAAGGTATTTGATCTTCAATTTGTTGGACATCTGCTTGCAAAAGAGTTCCGGATTTTTGCAGATGACAACAAGATCGTCCACATGGGCAAAAATCCAGGTTGGGGAGCCGTTTTTTCGCCAGAATACACAGGGATCAGCAACTGAGATAGAAAATCCAATTTGAACAAGGAATTCACTGAGCCAATTGTACCATGTGAGAGAAGCTTGTTTTAGTCCACAAATGGCCTTCTTGAGTTCAAGAACAACGTTCTGATCAGATTTGTAACCGGGGGGAGGAAGCATGTAGACCTCTTCTTTCAATTCAAGGTAAGAAAAGCAGACTGGATGTTGAGTTGATGAATGAGTAGGTTGTTGACAACAGCAAAAGAAAGAAGCATCCAAAGAGAGGAGGTTTTTCCTGTTGGAGAATACTTGAGCTCAGAGTTTAGTCTGTAGGTTTTCCAGAATCCCTGCGCACCTATTCTGGCCTTGTACTTGATAACCTCATTGTTAGATCCAAGCTTTTTTCTGTAAGCCCAAGTTGATGGAGCATGCATCCCAGGCTGCCTCGATCTCTCAATCCAGAATTCATGGGACCTCATGTTGTTGATTTCCTTTTCTTCCACTGTAATCCAGAAGTCGCGCTCCTCACTGCAAATTGCCTGAAAGTGATTACTAGGCTCAAACGTTGAAGTGCTAAAGGATACAGGTTGACAACAAGGAAATTGGCAAATGTTGGCTGGATCAATGCTGCTATCAATCAGGGTAGGATGACAAGGCCCAATAATCTTTATGCGTCAGAGTGGAATTTGGGACTGGTCTTCAGCATCCCCTTCATCATCATGACCTGAGTCATGAGAATGGTCCATTATTTCATCAATGTCTATATATAGCATTGCGTCTTTTGTCGTCAAAAGGCACATCCTGAGGTTCAATTTTGTCAAGATGCTCAAACGGGAGAGGACTGTCTTCTCCAATCATCAGAAAAGGAGAGTTGGAGAATGATTCGGAGCTGGGATTAATAGTAGAAAGAGGTGGGAATACCAATTTTTCTGTCAGCCTTAGAGTCAACTCAGCTGACCTAAAGTCTGCCTTTTTTCTACTTTTTACATATGAACTACTTCATATCTTTTTCATATTAAGAGATCACCTTGTTTTGACTTCATATTCTGTTTCCTCATGCAATTCTAACCCTAGTTACCACTTACCAACTCTTTGTAACTATACTCCTTCCCTGAGTTATTGAGTTGTGGCGCGCATGCGCAGTTGTGACGTGTCAGCGCTACCAGGCGCGCCAAACCACATGTACATATGTAAATTACATAATCAAACTGTGAAGATTTTTGTAGTCAGGATCTCCCTTGCCTGAGGCGGATCTACAGACTCCAGCACACCAGAACCACACCCCAGATAACCCCAGGATCACCACCAAAGAGTTTACAACACTCCCAGTATACCTACTGTCACAGGCGCCTAGGATATTGACAGTAAGTAACCTCTTTCACTGAACCTTGTTTATCTCAGAGGTACAACTCTGTGTCTTGCTTGATCTGCTCTTCTTTGCTGGCCTTTGCCTCATTCTTGATCACAGGGATGTCCCTGCCTAACTTCATCTTTTTCTGTGCTTTTTGCAAGAAACAAACCACATAGGTTTCCCTTTAAAGAACCTTGACTATCCAGAAGGAAGCCAAAAAATTGTGGCTGGATTAAACTTGTCTAATCCAGAGACCCTCCACGTTTCTTTGGTGAGAGGAGGCTGTAGCACTCTCTAGCACAGCTTGGCAGCACTCTTCTGAAGAGGTAGCATTGCCAGTGGACGTGCATTCCCACCAGAATAACCTTGAACATCAGCTTATCTTGATCCTGCTCAGTTTCTCTCTCTCTCTCTCTCTCTCTCTCTCTCTCTCTCTCTCTCTCTCTTATATTTGTATTTTCTTTATCCAAAGAAATCCAAATATTCCCCCCTTCTTTCTTGTGTCCTTCTGTCACTATAGAGACCCAGGCTCACATTGTCAAATAGAGCATGCCGTTTTATGATGATTTTCTTGTCATCAAGTTGAATGAGTCTGTATGGGGAGTAGTTGTTGGAGTATCCAACAAAGATTCCTTCCCGAGCTACCGGGTCAAATTTGTTGCCTCAAAGGTTCTTGGGTTTGATCATCCAGGCCTTGAAACCAAAGGGAGGGAAGAATGAGAAGTTGGGAATTTTCTTGAACATTTGTTCAATAGGAGATACCTTTGTATTGCTAAGAGTCGCCAGACAGTTAGTGACAAGCACAGCTATTTTTGCAGCCTCTCCCCACCACTTTTTAGCCAGGTTTGATTTGATCATGAGGCATTGGGTCATGTTGATAATCGTCCTGTTTGCCCTCTTGGCTACCCCATTGTGTTGAGGGGTGTAAGGCGGAGAGATGTTGTGTTGAATGCTGCATTCTTTGAGATCGGTGGACAGTTGTCAATTGCAGAATTTGCCTCCGCCATTGGTGATAAGCTTTTTCATTGGATGGTACGTCTGTTTTTTGAAGAAGATCTGGAATTCAATGATAGTCTCTGGCGCTTTTTGCTTTTACTCAAGTACGGTGATGCTGATGAAGCCCGCGTGTTGATCCACAAGGGTGAGGAAGTACTTGGCGCCGGTGTTGGTTGAAGGAGTGATTGGTCCCACAATATCTCCATGGATAATTTTGAGTGGATGATGGGTTTTTTCAAAGTGACCTTTGAAAGAGAGCTTGCACATTTTTCCTTTCATGCACGTGTCACACGTGGATTTGGATTCTGGTTCAACTCCAGGGAGTGTGTTTTTGATTTGAGCAATACTGGTGTGACCTAAGTGATTGTGCCACGTTTCAAATGGAGTGGTCTTGCCTGAGTTAGTGCATGCTGACAGAGTGGTTACCAGGGTTGAGACCGTACCAATAGGATGAATGAAATCAAGTACTCCATTGAGTTGCTTGCACATAAAGTGAACTGAATCATCAATGATGACTTAGTGAGTCAACTGGCTGATTTTTTTGATTGAGACGCCATTTTTCATCACTTTGACCATTTATATTAAGTTTCTGGCAAAACCGGGAACGTAGAGCAAGTCAGGAAGGAAAAGAATTTTTCCTGTGGCTTGATAAATTGATGTGGTTCCTTTTCTGATGGCAACAAGTTCAGCAGTTTCTTTTCCAGTGCTGATTGGGATGTTGCAAGTCTCAACGTCAGTGAGAAAGTCAAAATTGTTGAACATGTGATGTGAGGCTCCTGAATCAAGCACCAGAAAGAGATTTTGAACATTGGTTGAAAGAGAGAGGGTGGTGCAGTTGGCAAAAGCCAGCTTTTCATACAATGACAAGGAAGATCCAGTATTTGAGGTGTTGTTGGTGGTGGCTTTGAGCTTTTGGATAGTTTGTTTCTCAGGATGCAAGTCCCAACAATTTTCCTCAGGATGGTTGGCTTCTGGATTGTGCACGCCATTCTTAAATTTGAGAGGTGGCCTGGTTTTTCCGTTGCTCAACAGTGCTGTAGCTTGCTTCTCCGAGTAATTGGGCTTGTGGGTTGCCTCGTTGTGATTAGCTATGTCTTGAAGGGTTTCCAAAAGTAAATCTGAGTTTTCCATTAGCTCCACGTTGGATATGAGAGGATCAGTGATGCCTTTGCGTCTTTCGGAAATTCTTGCAATGATGGTTCTGCAGATGGTTTTCTCCGGCAAGTCAAAGGCTATAGCATCAAACTGAGCAAGCTGCAAGACACAATTCAACCTGTTTGAAAAATATAGTGAGGTCTCCTTTGAAGCAAAGGTAATTCCACCTAGCAATGGCTTGCTGATTGTTGTGGGTGGTTCCTCTGCCGTACATGCGTTTAATCTTGGTCCATAACTCTTATCAGTTGGTGTTGGCACTTCCTCTGACAATGCCTCTGTAGATGCGATCTCCAAGTTTGGTGCCAATGATGTATGCAGATACTCAAAGCTGCTCTCTAACGCGTTGGGAAGGCTCCTGTCCAGGGTCGTTGAGAAGGACGGTGTTGATTTTCTTATGAGCAAGGTGACGTTCCATTCTTTTGATCCAAAGGGGATAGTTGCTTGTGCCAAGTAACACTGGAAGATTGCTGAGTTCATCCTTGGTTCTAGTGGATGCCATTTTGTTCCTGTGAGCCTGAGTCTCTTTAGTGAAAGCAGGACACAAGAACAAAGGGGGGAATATTTGGATTTCTTTGGATAAAGAAAATACAAATATAAGAGAGAGAGAGAAAGAGAGAGAGAAACTGAGCAGGATCAAGATAAGCAGATATTCAAGATTTATTCTGGTGTGAATGCACATCCACTGGCAATGCCACCTCTTCAGAAGAGTGCTGCCAAGCTGTTCTAGAGAGTGCTACAGCCTCCTCTCACCAAAGAAACGTGGAGGTTCTCTGGATTAGACAACTTCAATCCAGCCACAATTCTTTAGCTTCCTTCAGGATAGTCAAGGTTCTTTAAAGGTAAACCTATGTGGTTTGTTTCTTACAAAAACCACAGAAAAGGAATCAGGTTAAGCAGGGACAGCCCTGTGATCAAGGATAAGGCAAAGGCCAGCAAAGAAGAGCAGATCAAGCAGAAACAGAGTTGTACCTCTGAGATAAACAAGGTTCAGTGAAAGAGGTTACTTACTGTCAATATCCTAGGCACCTGTGACGTTAGGTATACTGGGAGTGTGGTGATCTCTTTGGTGGTGATCCTGGGGTTATCTGGGGTGTGGTTCTGGTGTGCTGAAGTCTGTGTATCCGCCTCAGGCAAGGGGGATCCAGACTACAGAAACTTTCAAAGTTTGCTTATGTAATTTACATACGTACATGTGGTTTGGCGCACCTGGTAGCGCTGACACGTTGCAACTGCGCATGCGCGCCACAACTCAATAACTCAGGGAAGGAGTATAGTTACAAAGAGTTGGTAAGTGGTAACTAGGGTTAGAATTGCATGAGGAAACAGAATATGAAGTCAAAACAAGGTTATCTTATAAGATGAAAAAGATATGAAGTAATTCATGTGTAAAAAGTAGAAAAAGGCAGACTTTAGGTCAGCTGAGTTGACTCTAAGGCTGACAGTTCCTGCTCCTTTGTTTGGGTTATCCTGAGGCTGTTCTGGTTTATCGTCTAGACTGTAAATCTGTAAGAAGCAACAAACTTAGAGAAGTTAATTGCTAGTTAGGATATGTACAGTGTTTTTATAGACAAGAGTATGTTCAGAATGAAAACAGAATCTTTGCTCTTACCTTAGAGCAGTAGTAGTGGCGCAAAAAGAGATAGCTTCAAGTGTTCTAAAAGTAGAAGGAAGCTAAGAATTGAGAATGGCCCAATGCGGTACGAGGTTTCTTGGAATCCTTGCGGTGTTTACCCTACAGTTTTTGTCACAGCGCGCAATGACTTGGTCAATGACGTCGAGAGTAACCGGTGTCAATGCTTCATTTTGAAAGCAGTTGACCATCCTCCCTTCACCGCTCAGTTTACCACTCCATCTCTTCCTTTCCTCATCTCAACCACATCTTCCAACACACAGCGCATCAAGACAAGTAAGCCTTCATTTTGGCGGTCTGATTGTTCAGGTCACCAGTCTAGGCCGGCTACATCATAGGTTCTTATTCTTTCTTTTCATTTCATTCCTTTTGGCCATGTATCTTTTGTCCTGATCATCTTTTACCTTGTTAGCATTTTTAAGTCCTAATGTGAGGAGTTATTGTTATTTCTTTGTTCTCATCTAAAACCTAGCTCATGTTTTATTTAGGTAAAAACCTTTCTATTTTTCATTGTTCTTTCTCTAAAAACTGAAATACATCTCATTGAGCCCAAAATTATCAAGTTTGTTGCATGAGGCTGATGATAATGAGAAAACAAGAAAGTATGATTTGATCAAAGAGTTTATTTAAAGTATTTGTTCGAAGTACAAGTGAAGAGTGAAACATGAAAAATAATAAGGCTGGAGTCTTGGCTCTACAACAGTGTGTCTCAACTTTAGGGAGAAGGACAATCACAAGAAAGGAAATGCGGGAAGTATGGTGTGTAAGAGAAAAATGCTTGGCAGCTGTAAAATGGACAAGAGCAGATAGAGGAGTAAGCAATTGATGAATGCAAAGAGCACCTCCTTTTATATGCCATTTGATCTGCCGCAGGTAAAAACTCTTACGTTGAATCTTGACCAGCTTGGTCAGTATCCCTAAGCCTCTGCAGGGCTTGCAGGGTCCAGTTCATCTGGTAAACAACCAGGTTGGTTGAAAGTGCCAGTTTGATTTTTTTTGTCTGCAGACATGGTAGGGAACTGGGTTAGTTATTTTTTTTTTAGTTCATCCACAGTGCTCCGTGCAATTTGCAACGGGCTTAAGGGGTATAGTTAGGGTTTTTGGAATGCTTCCCTGTAACTGCTGACGTGCTTGAGCCACCAGTCAAAATCTGACAGCAGGCATGTACAGATCCCACCTCGCCAAGAGCCTCTTGCCGAGCAGGTGTACATGCACATGCCCGCCAAGGTGCTCTCGGTGAGCAGGCTTGGCAGGTAGGTCAAGGTTTATGTATACCTGCTTGCCAAGAATGATAACTCTCCGCGAGCAGGTATACAAACACCTTCCCACCAAGCCTGCTCGCCAAGAGCCCCTCGGCGGGTAGGTGCAAGTATACCTGCTCGCTGAAAGCCCCGCGGCGGGCAGGTGTATGTATACCTGCTTGCCGAGAGGCTCTCGGCGAGGTGGGATCTGTTCGCCGAGGATTTCTCTTGAGGCGCAGGTATACATGCACCTGCCTGCCAAGGGGCTCTCGGTGAGCAGGCTCGGCAGGCAGGTGTTTGTATACTGGTTCGCCAAGAGTCCTCCTTCGCGGCAAGCAGGCAAGGCTCTCGGCGAGCAGGGATACATACACCTACCTGCCGAGCCGCTCGGCGGGCAGGCGCATGTATACCTTCTCGCCGAGAGGCTCTTGGCGAGGTGGGATCTGTTTGCCAAGGATTTCTCTTGGCAAGCAGGTATACATGCATGTCAGCCTATGTGATGCCAAGGATATTATTCTTCTAGCTACATGTGGTGCAAAGCAAAAGATTAGAGTTGTAAAACTCTAAGACAAAGGTATAAGGGATAATTCCAACGTAAATGTTGGGAATAATGGCGTAAAAATAGGGCAATTTGGGCCAATTAGACGTAATAAAATTGATATAATTAATTTTAAGAGGGGCCTGATAAATCAGGGGTGTTTAATCCCTCTAGAGTAAAGAACTGGGGCCTGTAAACAAGGGTGTTTCAAATCCAGAAAGAAATGGCGGAGAATCTCAAGAGAAGGGGCTTAAACTTACTAGTATAAGACCCTGGAGTCACTTGAGGTTCTTCCGGCGTAAAGCTTGGCAGTTGGAGGCGCTCAGAGGAGGTAAACGTGAGGGCAGGGTGGTTACTGGACAGCTTCAAGGCGGAAATTAGGGCTAAAAATCACGAAAGTAGGTATTTTACCTGGCAAATCACAGGCTATTGAGGCTGTTGAAGGCAGGTAAAATTCTAATATGTAATGTAAAGCTGGGGAATCTCCTTTTGGGCGGAGAAAGGACCCTTTTTATATCCTAGGCAGGCCTCCAGGGGGACACTTGTGGGCATATTCTGAGGCAATTTGGTTGCGCTAGAAGGCGCTGTTGGTCGTGGAACCTTGGGGCTTGGATACAAGGGCTGCCAAGGACCATTTACAGAGGTTCTGCATGTTTTTATACATGCTTTACACGTCATAGGTTGGGGGTTCTGTGACGCTCATTTCCGTGGAAATGTGCCACAGAAGGTACTAGAACTAGCTTCTGTGCACTTGTACATGTGCAAGCAGTGCTTTACACATTTTCTGGAGGTGCTTATTAAATGCTCCAGTTCATTTGACCCCTTCTACATATTTACTACAGTTGTAATTTATGTGTAGTGAGGCTTGGGAGAAGCTGGGGCGCTTTCTAGTCTCTCCTGTGCATGCTGCAAGAGTCCTTTTCAGCCTAGAATGTATTTATATTGAATGATGTGGTAATTACATCTTGTTTGGTGATTAATTACATGTGTACAAGACATATAACACATGTGATATTGCTATTGGGGCGTATTCTGGCCCATTCTCACTTATTGGTAGCCCAAGCGCTTTGGTTGTGGGCTAGTTTATGCATTATGCATATATGTACACCATGCCCACGGGCTTGAGCTCTAGGCAACAGAGCACGCGGGCTTGGGTACGCCACACAACAAATAAAGCCATCTTCTAAACTATACACAACACCTCAGTTACGTCACTGAAACTGGGTGTATACATATGTACTTAGATATATATGCATACAAGTGCATTCACGCGGGGTGTGATGCACTTGCTTAAACTCTTGAAGTTAGTTTACACAAGGAAGGGATAATAATTAAGGGTACGTGTAACTGAGGTACCCTAGGTTATTTTACCCTTAGAATCAGAATCTTCTATAATATTTTACTCATTAATTACACAAAGCTAAGTAATTAATTATTCATATATGTATTTAATGTTTTTGCGTAGTTTTACACATGTAAGAGTAATAATGTCTCTTTCATATGTAACACCAATTTTTATGTTTTATTTGTATTTTTTATGTCAAGGTGGCTCTGCCATAGTAGCCAGCTGACAATAAACCTGCCTGCCTGCAAGGGGCTCTTGGTGAGCAGGCTTGGCGGGCAGGTGTTTGTAGGTCTGGCCCCCATTCCCGGCCTCTCCGGGTATACCCGCGGTCTGCCCCGCGGGTATAGGGCTCTGTGACGCCTCTTTGCCTGGACCGTACCTGGCCTACCTGGCGCATACGGTCCACAGGCAGCCTCAAAAATACCCGTGGGTATATCGGGTGTGAGGAAGGTCATGTTCAGGTGCACTGCGGCTACCAATCTGCACCCGCGTGGAGGAAGTGAGCAAAAAAAATGCACATATCAAAAGTGCAAAGGTCCTTCAGCCTGGACTGGGGCCCTCATGGCTCATGCGCGCAAAGTGGGTGCAGTAGCTCTGGGCCTTTACGGGCCTTACCTGCGGGAATTGGGAACAGGTTGCAGGTATACCCGCGGGCTGGCGGGTATACCTGTAGCCCGGCTGCCCCGCGGGTAACCTGTTCCTGTTCCCAATACCCGCAGGTAAGGCTCGGGCTGCTTGATTTTGGTACCCAAGTGATGGGTATACCTGCGGGACAGGCGCTGGGCTAGCTCAAAGTGGCGGGGTACCCCGCGGGATCCAGACCTAGGTGTTTGTATACCTGCTTGCCAAGAGTCATCCTTCTTGGCGAGCAGGCAAGGCTCTTGGCGAGCAGGGATACATACACCTACCCGCCGAGGGGCTCTCCGTTCAAACAAGGTGGGTACCTGCCATTTTGTTTCCCTCAAAAGCTGAACACCCGCACCCGCACCTGCTACCTGTCTGCGGGTACCTGTCAATGCAGGCAGATACCCCCCCACGGGTGCCAGGTACCCGCAAAAGGGTACCCTTTTGCCATCTCTATTCCCAACCATCCACATCACTTGCAATGCATGCTTGACATATTCTGTGTGGGCACATAGGGATCAAGTTTGTGTGATACATTTGCCGGTGCAGAGAAATCTCCAAATCACTGGTTTTTTGACAACACCCTGGCAGGTATCTTTCAATTGGAAAACACTCTTGTCTTCCGTGGGTTTATCCTGTCATTCTTGCTTGTGAAAGCCACCTGGAAGTTCTTGTGGTGGGCACACAGACTATCATGTGACGTTCACATTCTAATGCAAAGGCCATCTATCACACTGGGTCTCCCGCACCCCCAAGTTCAATGAGGCACCACTACCAGATGCCCCCTGCCAAGCCCAACCTGACCCCACTGGTCTGGTGCATTCTGTGTAACATGGTGTGCATGTCACGGGGGCAGGGGCAAACGGAAAATGTTGGGAGGCTGCCATGCTGCCCATTTCTTCTTCATCATGAATGGCTCAGGCTTGTGTGTTGCGCAAAGGCTTTCATAGAGGCCGCAGCTGACTCACAAAAAGAGAAATCATTACCACACTACATTCAGGCTCCTCAGCGCTGAGAGGACTGTAAGCTCTCACAGGACCGCTTGGTAAGGGCAGGAGACAGCATGAGTATAAATTGATCAGACACATCCATGGGTGTCAAGGTATGGGATTGTTTGCAGGCATGTATTGGCTGGATTTTTCTCATGACACTCCATTGGACAGCGGGAAACAGTGGAGGGGCAAACAGGGAAATTCAAGTGAACTCATCTAGAAGCAATTCACAAGACTGACAACCAGTACAATTAGCAGAAACAATTTCCATCTCTTGAACCTTTTCAATATACATACCAGCATGGCTCATTCTCCTTGAGAGTGGTCTGCTTTTTGAATGGTGCTCTTTGTGGCCAGCGGAAGTAGTTTAGAGGGAGGATGGCTAATGGAGTACGCCATTTACACCCAACATAATTCACCAGAGATACAGATCTAATGTCAGCTTTGTGATGAACATTCAGGTGGTTCATGGGAGAATTCCAGCTTAGGTGAACAGTGTCGTTCTCACAAGTTGAGAAAGACACTGTGGGAACTAAATTAGCTGCGGAAACAGGTAAGCAAAGCAAACCATTTCCGCAGTCCAAAATCAGCGCCGCGGGGGTTGAAACTGAATTCATCTTCTTGATGACAGCAGGGACATTGCACATGAGCAGCAAGATTAGGATTCAGGAGAAATCCGGCCCAAGATCACTCATTGAGAGAATTCAGGCTAGCGCCAAAGGTAAGCGGCCGTATTCAAACTTAAGAGAGTAGATCAGAGAGGAGCTAATGCCCTTTTCCGTCAATCTAGACAAAGCAGTAAAAGAAAGACAGGCCAATCACACCGATACCTCTTGAAGAGTAGGGAAAAATATTGGTAAGTGAATTATGCTCCAGGCATCAAAAGCAACAACCAAGTGCAGCTGCTGAAGCAATGTAAATATAACATAGATAACATTGCAAATCTTCTGCACCAAATCGCCAACGCCAAGTGAAAAATCACCTGAGTCAAAAGACCACTTTGAGTAAGGCAAACACAAACCTCAGGATAGGCAAAAGAGATAGTAGCTGGAGCTAACGCTGAACTCTTGTCCAAAGCAGATTAGCGCAACCATTGACAAAGACTGTTTTCCACTTCACATTCTTCTATCTCAATCTCTATCCACAAGTAGAGAGCAGCCAATGTTCTGCTCTTAGGTAAAAATAAACATCTTGTCATTCCATTTCTCAAGAGATTATTTGTACATACCAGTTTCCTAATCTTTGGAATACACACTGTTAGTCCTTTGAACTTTTTCAGTTCATTGGCACTGGGAGGTGCGTGGGATCTGGGGACAGCTGAACATCACAACATAGAGGCCCTGGAGACGGTGAAAATCTTGTTGAAGAAGGATTAAGCTCATTGTGTGATCCTGCCTGGTGTGGGAAGGGGAAATCTTCTGGGCCTTCACCAGTCATGTGGTGTGGCCAGGATCCACTGCACTGCTTCACCAGAATACTGGTGGTTGCAATGAGGGTACCTGAGAAGTGAAAGCAGTGTTTGTCATCTTGCAGAATAGGCATGTGGGTGTCTCCAATCAGAGTTTGCTCAAGGCAGCTCTAACCCAAACAATGAATGACATCAAGATTTTTGTGTGTGAATTTTGAAAGAACAAAATTCACAATTTCAGTGAGGTGCTTTGTCAGGATCTTGATGCTCAAACACAGAGCCAGTGAAATGGACACATCCAGAACCAAATTTTTCCCGACTGACCTGTGTGGTTGGTTACAGACCTGCCTCTTTCTGCCAATTAGTGGTGTGTTGGGCACCTGTGAAGCCCCCGCGCGCCGCAAGGTTTCACAAGAGGAATCACAGAAACCCCATCCAGCCACGTATATCTTGTAGCTCTCACTTCCCCCTCCTAGCCGGCAGAGATCACCGCGACCATATCTCTCCCGGCTAGGTAAGCCGTCTTCTTCCTTTTCCCTTCCTCTCTACTTGTTTCTTTCTCTCCCCAGTTGTTCATGTATTTACTGAGAGATCACCGGGACCATATCTCTCCCGGCTAGCTCCTTGATTCTTTGCAATTACAGCCCCCCCCCCCCCCGTGAACTAGAACTTTGCCTCAAGGTTCCCTCCCCGTGCTCCACTCGACAAACAGTGAAGGACTCCCAACTGGAGTCCTTACAGCACCTGCCTGAAGTTGGTCCAGCATTTTGTAGATGGTGATTGAGCAGTAGGTTGTGCAGTGGTATGACATGCCTCTTCTCAAGGAGAGAGAGACCCATCCACATCCCAGCCACTTGGCATGGCTGATCTGATGTTGTGCTGGAGGCCAAGGGTGGGACCAGATACTACTCCAGGGGACTGTTTCAGGTGGGTTTGTGTATAACACAACAGGAGCTAGCCTAATTTCCTGTTCAAAAATCATGCACCATGAATCCACATACATGCAAGAATAAGTTGGATGTGTCAGTGGGGAGGGATTCAGAAGGCTGGTGTCAGCCTTAAAGTCAACTCAGCTGACCTAAAGTCTGCCTTTTTCTACTTTTTACATATGAATTACTTCACATCTTTTTCATATTAAGAGAAAACCTTGTTTTGACTTCATATTCTGTTTCCCCATGCAATTTTAACCCTAGTTACAACTTACCAATTCTTTGTAACTATACTCCTTCCCTGAGTTGTTGAGTTGTAGCGCGCATGCGCAGTTGTGACGTGTCAGCGCTACCAGGCGCACCAAACCACATGTACATATGTAAATTACATAATCAAACTGTGAAGATTTTTGTAGTCAGGATCTCCCTTGCCTGAGGCGGATCTACAGACTCCAGCACACCAGAACCACACCCCAGATAACCCCAGGATCACCACCAAAGAGTTTACAACACTCCCAGTATACCTACTGTCACAGGCGCCTAGGATATTGACAGTAAGTAACCTCTTTCACTGAACCTTGTTTATCTCAGAGGTACAACTCTGCGTCTTGCTTGATCTACTCTTCTTTGCTGGCCTTTGCCTTATCCTTGATCACAGGGCTGTCCCTGCTTAACATCATTCTTTTTCTGTGGTTTTTGCAAGAAAAAAACCACATAGGTTTCCCTTTAAAGAACCTTGACTATCCAGAAGGAAGCTAAAAAATTGTGGCTGGATTAAACTTGTCTAATCCAGGATCCCTCCACATTTCTTTGGTGAGAGGAGGCTGTAGCACTCTCTAGCACAGCTTGGCAGCACTCTTCTCAAGAGGTAGCATTGCCAGTGGACGTGCATTCCCACCAGAACAACCTTGAATATCTGCTTATCTTGATCCTGCTCAGTTTATCTCTCTCTTTCTCTCTCTCTCTCTTATATTTGTATTTTCTTTATCCAAAGAAATCCAAATATTCCCCTCTTCTTTCTCGTGTCCTGCTGTCACTGTAGAGACACAGGCTCACAGCTGGGCTGTAAGATGTGCCAGATGTGCAACATCTCTTGATCACACCGTTCTCCAAGACGGTGTAGCTCAAATGGTGAATGTGCCATGGATTTATGATGAACACTGGCTCAAACATTCTGAGCCTTTTCTTGTGGCAATTGTGCCCAGCAGCCCTGGAGGTGTGGGACCATACATGGTGGTTGATCCTACCACCAATCGCTGAACTAGCCACTGGAGAAGGGTGCGGGAAATCATGTCACCTCAAGCATCATGGCTGCTTGTTGATGGAGCAGGATTCAGCCCCTGCAAGGCTCAAATTCCGTATATGAAATTCATGGTGACAGCAGCGGATGACATAAATGTGGATTCAGGCTAGTTGTGAAATCTCTTCAACCTGACATGAAATGGAGTTCCCCATGGCTTGAAGTCAACTTGCAACTTCATATGGCTTGAGCCAACCTATGAGATTGGCCTTGCATACTCACAACATCAACATGGGATCAACATCAAGTTACACATGACCAACAGCTGACATCTAGCAGGGTTACAGAAAGAAATCACAGTCTGGCACTCTCTAGATAGTACCACACTTTCCCCCCTGGTGTTTGAAAAGCCGGCTTGACCCAGCCACAACGTCCCCCCCTTGCAGGCGGGAAGTTCAAAGGATCTCCAGAGTCAATTTGGAGCTCCTTTGAATTGTTGAATCAGGGGTGTACCTTGATATGTTTGGCTGGATCTGAATCTGCCCATGGGCAGATTCAGATCCTGTGAGGTGGCTGGCAGGGCGCAGCTCAGAGGCCCCCGGTGTCCATGGAGCCGCCGGCCACTCAGGGGGATAGGTTTTGAGTTTGAGGATGCAGATTGAATGGTCTGCAACCTAGGGTGGACCACATGACCTACAAACTAAGGTAGACAACATGATCCAACCCTTTATCTGAGATTAGTATGTTTAGACTGACGTCAGGGTATGACACAAGCGGTGTGACAAGATCTCCGCTGGCCATGGGGGGAAGCAGGGTAGAACCCCACAGGATGGCCTGCAGAGAGATGAAGGCTTATTAGAAGCCTGGTCGGACTGAGGTGGAGACCCAGGATGTGAGGATCTGCCTACTACTCAGTTCACTATGTGGCTCTGAAACTTACCCGAGAGGGTAGTTCGCCGTATGCTTGAATAGTAAGGTTAAGATTTAGATAGTCTCCGTTGGTAATAAGGTTTTTGATAGACTTCTTTCCGAGGATGAATCACTTGGTTTTTGATAGTAGTATATAAATGATGAGGAAACTATAACATGGAATATCCCGATGGGAAAAAGAAGGAAAGAGAGGAGAAGAGTAAACTCGGAGGAGCACAACATATAATGAGAAATCGAACAACTTCCGATGACGACACAAGATTTCAGAAATACGTCATCTGTCAGGGCGGGTCTGAATCTTAACCTTAGATATATTCTAAGGTTCTCAGCTGGTCTCAGCTGTCTCGACGTCCATCGGTACTCGACTTGGCCGTAGCACAAGGAGGAAAGCCGCGCCTCCGTCTGGAGGGGCTGGTTGAGCGTATACAACCGGAATCCAAAGGACTCAAAGAACTGGTCCTATCTAGGACAGGGAAGAGAGGAAAGGAAAAAAGACCCGACTTACCTAGTGAAACAGGGAGTCGGGTCGAGTGCGGAAAGGATGAGGATAATAAAAGAGATGGATCAAGGAAAAACCCCAATCGTTGTGTTTGGCGTTCGTGGTCGAATACAACAATAAAGTCAGGTGTGGTAACTGATCTGGGGGCTATTCCTGGTAGGAACAATCCCTGATACTTATACCCCAGCTATGCTGGGTTAACTTGTGGTTTGATGTGCATCGGCACTCTACAATCTATCCACCTGGGAATCTTATTAGAAGATGCCCAGGTATTGCTCACTCACTCACTCGAGGTTGGTGAGCCTAATTTCATGCTTCACTCGGGCTGGCCTGCCCACTCGGGGGCGACACCTGAGTGCGCTCTCTAGTCGGAGGGGTTGCTTGGTTGCAGGCCGCTCTCACTCGCAGCGGCCCGTAATTTGTCGCTGTCTGTGCTGTCTTGACTAGCAGACTGCTGACATTTGCCCCCCCCAAAAAAGCACTGCTCTGATAGGGGTTGTGCCAGGGCTGCAACGGTTTGCGGCGCAAAATTTGCGCAGCAGTACTTCCGAGTTGGAGATAGCTTCCTGCGGCAACCACTTATCGTGATCCGCCGATAACCCCTTAAATCGTGTGTTGTTAATTGATTCGTCAAAATCAAAAACCTTCCTGCCAATAGTAAATTGATGTCTTTCCGTATTTAACAAGGATATTTTGTAATGGACTAAGTAGTCATTTCCAACAATGAAGTAGCGTGAGGTCATATTGTCCATGACTACGAAGTTCATAACCATCCTGACATCTTTCAGGACAAGTCAAATATTGACAATTCCCAAAGGGATCAGCGCCCCAGACGCACTATGGAATTTTCCAGGCTGTATTGGAAGAATGAACTTCTCCCAGCCCGGGCAAAATTGCGCAAGGTACGTTTTCCCTACCACCGAGCGCACAGCGCCACTATCCAATAAAACAAAACACTCCTTTTCGCAGCAGGTCATCTGCACAAGGTTATTCCTGCCGCGTGTCGTGCCGACAACATCCGCGCCAGAAGATATGGCACCGATAATTGGCCCACCATCTTCCGGGTCGCTACCCTGCTCCGCGGCTGCTTCTGCCCCTTCGCCGTCATCAACCGCATTGACATTCTTAGGGCACTTACGAGCGGTGTGCCCTGTTTCCTTGCAGGTGAAACATTTAATATCGGAGGGTGGAGGTTTAGTTTTATCTAAAGCTTGACCCGTAGGTTTGGAGACGAGAGGAGGGACCACCTCCGGGGGAAAGCGCCGCCGGCCAAGCCGCGTTTTGTCACAAATATCCTCCAGCACATTAATGAAGCTACTAAGGTCAGCATCCGGCCGCTTCATCGCGTTCTTGGCAGCGTATTCCACCTCGTTATCCATAAGGTTCAAGAGCTTAAAATTCAGGGACTCCTGATCTATATTGGGTTCGAAGCACTTCAGTCGGTGATACTGCCGTGTCACCCATTGCGCTGGCTCGGACTCTCCAGGTACAAATCGATCCGCCGTGAAAGCATTCTGCTTTTTCCGTTTCCATGCGGAATGTCCAAACTTTTTACAAATCTCCTCTCTCCAGAAAGACCAGGAGTTGTTGTGGTGCGTAAGCCGCATAGTCTCCTACCAAGAGAGAGCAGTGCCCGTCAGCATAGTCAGTAGCTTAAGGATAATAACCTCATTGTCTACGTGGCTATCACAATGTGCGGTGTCGATCCACTGCACAAAACGGAGGTGATCGTACTCGCCCTCGCCTGAAAAGCTAGGCCAGTCCGACTTCGCAATGGCAAGATTGAGGCGCTTTTTGAGTTCTGGGTCTACTCCGCTATCTTCGCGGCGTGCTTGCCGTGCGGGGCCCGTGGGCAGATGAGGAGGAGGATCTCAGCCAGAGTTCGCAGTTGACAAAGCCTGAACAGTACTGGTGAGCCCTGCGATCTCCTCCCTTAACCTACACCAGGAAAAAAAAGTAGTCACTTGATGGCAAGTGACATGACACAGCTTTGTTTTCAGCTCCAACACTGCTCCAATGCTGCTCCTCTCCACCAGCACATCTAGGGCTCACATGATAGGTGTCAGGATCAAAGCACTCAATGTGAAAAAACCAGATGATGCTCAGCTTTTTCCCTGGCCCAGCTGATGCTCAGCTTTTACCCTGGCTCAGCTGATGCTCAGTTTTTCCCCTGGCCCAGCTGATGCTCAGCTTTGGAACTGGCCACCTGATGATCATCTTTGGCCCTGGCACAGCTGATGCTCAGCCTTGTCCATGGCTCAGCTGATGCTCAGCTTTGGCCCAAGCCTAGCTGATTTTCAGCTCTGGTCCTGTCTAAGCTGATTCCCATATTTTTACCTGGCCTGGCTCAGCTGATACTCAGCAAGCTGAGCATCAGCTGGCCAGCAAGCCTAGGACTGGGCCAAAGCTGAGCATCAGCTGGGACAGGACTAGGAGAAGGCTGAGCAAGGACTGGTACAAAGCTGAGCATCAGCTGCGCCAGGACTAGTACAAAGCTGAGCATCACCTGGGCAATTACTGGTCAAAAGGCTTTATTCCAATTCTGAGAGTAAGCTGCGTGAAAAAGCTGAGTATGAGCTGGGCAGAAAAGCTGAGTATGAACTGGGTGCCAAAGCTGAGTATCAGCTGAACAGAACTGAGGATCAGTTGGGCTCATCAAAAACTGAACAGGACCTACTTGGTAAATTTTGGAAGTTGAGGAGATGGTTGGGAGATTGGGGTAGATAGTGGATAGATATTGGATAGATGGTGGGTAGCTGGCTGGAGCTGGTGTAATGTCACTTGTCATCAACTGACTATTTTATTTTCCTGGTGCTAGCGCCCTCAGCCCAATATTGACTCATCATCCTATCAATTTTTCCATTTAAATTCAGAAAATCAATCCTCTGGCTCTCGCTTTGCTCCTCAAGCTTCTGCTCCACCTCTTCCCCAAGGGTAGACTTGCTGGCGGCATGGGTTTTCCAAAGAAGAGCACCCTGTAACTGCTCGAAACCTGCTTCCAACCTCTTCATCAGATCCCTCGCCAGATCATCCGGGAAACTGGCAGCACTTGGCTTAGCCGTTACCGGGGCAGAGAGCTTCAGGATATGACTCTCCAGCTCGAACAACCTCGCGCTGATGCCCTGCATCTCATGGATGAGTTTTGGATCACTGGGCTTGCGGCTACCCAAGTCGGAGACCGTGATATCCAACGCATTCTGTACAAACTCCTTAAGATTGCGCTCCGTTTTGGCTAACTTCTTGACAGGGGAATCAATCTTGACCCGCCCTAAAGCCTCCTCCAAGTCGTCTAACCTTGTACCCATAGTTCTGATAGTCTCGGAAATAGGGGCGACTGAAGTAGAAATAGAGGTAGATATAGAATTGCTTATAGTAGAGATACCAGCCAGAGAAAACTTTACAGCTTTAAAATTATCGGAGATGATATCTTTAAGGAGGTGAACATTATTAGAAACGGGGGTGGAGACGTCCTTATGGACAGATTTAACAAGGGAGGTGAGAGCAGAGGTGGTATGGGACAAAACCTGCCTAGAATTTCCATCAACCACCTTCTCAATCTCAGAGAACATGTGTTTCAGCATACCGCTGGCTTTGTAAAGCGTTAGTGGTGCTGATTCCCTTGATTGCGGGCCCGCGATTGATCGATCGCCTGGTAGCCCCCCTGAATAGTCCGGCTCATTCGGAACCGTTCGTCGTAGATCGACGTTCAATAGTTCCTTCTTCCCCTCATTTGACCGTTCTGGGCCGGTCGGGGTCAAACTACTTCCGGAGCCTGTTCCGCTTGGCCGTTTACCGGAGGTGCTGGCGGAGGCGCCCCTTGGCGTGCAGAGGCTGCTGGGCGGTTTTGGCCCCTCGAGCGGTTGCTTGGTGCTGGGCGGTTTTGGCCCCTCAGGCGGTTGCTTGGCGCGTTCGCCGGGTTGTTTGCTGGATGGTTTGGATGGGTTACATGAGGGTTCCAGCCCTCAGTCAGAAATAGCAGTATGTCCCGGCTGATCAGTTGTTCCAAACTGTTGTGCGTTGTGATCGCCTGGTCCCTGAGGAGTATCATGGACTCCTGGTTGTTCCCCGCTCGTGCCTCTAGGAAAGCTTGCTTGAATCGCAGGTGGGTCTGGAGAAGGAGCTCGGTCGTGGGATTCCACCCGCGGCGGGCCGCCGCCACGTTTGAACTCTCCAGGCGGGACGAGACTGGGTTTGGCGGACCTAGTTGAGGAAGAGTGGGAGCCGGTGTTACTCTTGGCTTTCTTAGGTGGAGTCATAGTAAAAAGAGAAACTAACCGCTCGGTTCAGTTACGACAATGATGGATGCAATACTGTCTGGAGATCCACCCCGGACAGTGCTGTTAAGGCGGATGGGTTCCCCGAGTAACTGTTGTTCGACAGCCGCGGTCGAGCCTCTAGCTATCAAGGTTTCCCGAGATTGTACGTCCGCGATCAACCCAGTGATGGCTGGGTGGGGCCAACGTGCCAAAGAGGCGGACAAGGCAGGATCGATTGGGTCAATCGTCGGTTGTCCTCCTTGAGCGATGACTGGGAAAAGCTGCGTAGCGAAGTTTGACGGGTCGACACTAGAAGGCAAGCACTTAGCTACACACGTAGAAACTCGGGCCTTGACTCGAGAAACTTACTACTGGTATACCGGTAGAGTTTCGAGATGGAACGCTGAGAAGTTTGACGCTGGGAAGTTTGAACTATATCGTGATCACGCGAAACGTATCTGAGAAAAAAAGAAGTCACACTTTGGGTAAGTGGACAGTAGCCAAGGTTTCAGGGAAAAATTTCCCGATGAGGCCCCCAAATGTCAGGGCTGGTCTCTATCGTGGCCGCGCCCTGAATCTTAACCTTAGATATATTCTAAGGTTCTCAGCTGGTCTCAGCTGTCTCGACGTCCGTCGGTACTCGACTTGGCCGTAGCACAAGGAGGAAAGCCGCGCCTCCGTCTGGAGGGGCTGGTTGAGCGTATACAACCGGAATCCGAAGGACTCGAAGAACTGGTCCTATCTAGGACAGGGAAGAGAGGAAAGGAAAAAAGACACGACTTACCTAGTGAAACAGGGAGTCGGGTCGAGTGCGGAAGGGATGAGGATAATAAAAGAGATGGATCAAGGAAAAACCCCAATCGTTGTGTTCGGCGTTCGTGGTCGAATACAACAATAAAGTCGGGTGTGGTAACTGATCTGGGGGCTATTCCTGGTAGGAACAATCCCTGATACTTATACCCCAGCTATGCTGGGTTAACTTGTGGTTCGATGTGCATCGGCACTCTACAATCTATCCACCTGGGAATCTTATTAGAAGATGCCCAGGTATTGCTCACTCACTCACTCGAGGTTGGTGAGCCTAATGTCATGCTTCACTCGGGCTGGCCTGCCCACTCGGGGGCGACACCTGAGTGCGCTCTCTAGTCGGAGGGGTTGCTTGGTTGCAGGCCGCTCTCACTCGCAGCAGCCCGTAATTTGTTGCTGTCTGTGCTGTCTTGACTAGCAGACTGCTGACATCATCAATCATGCAGATTGGATTTCCCCATAATGACGACAACAGAACTCCGATCCCGATAAGCCTGAATAAAGCTTATATAATGAAGCACAATTATCAGCGTAATTCATCATAAATATTCACCGAGTCGTTACAAAATAAGCCTAGGCTATTACCCAAAAATGTTCAACTCGCTACCCGCCTTGCCCTTGTTCTTTCCTTTTTTATTCACAAGTCCGCCATTCGGTGGAACGCTTCTATATGACCATTAGCTGAAACAGGGATGTGGTTTTGTGCAATCCATGTGTCTTTGCCCGGAGTATAATTCTGCCAAGAAACCAGATAATCAAATTTACCCTTTTTTACACTCCTTACATCCAGTACCGCTCTTACATTCGCCCAATCAACAACCTGACTGTCCGTGTAATATTTCTCTTTAAGACCCACCACCGAATCTCGCCCTTCAAACAAGGTCGGCCTGACATAACGTGTGAGCAAAGATACATTGAAAACCCTGTGTAATTTTGGGTAATCAGCTGATAAATCCAACTCCACAGCGTTAGTACCTATCATTTTCACAACCTTGAACGGTCCGATATAACGGTATTCCAATTTAGAGTTGATACGGCGGGACTGGATAAACTTTTGCAGCAAAAGCACTTCATCTCCTTCACAATACATGGGCGCCTCTTTTCTTCCCTTGTTGTAATACTCCGCCTGCTTTACGCGTGCTTGTCGCAAACACTCAACCGCAGTTTCTTGAGTAACCTGTAAATCAACAAGAAAATCATCTAAACCTTTTTGCCCTGTGTTTTCAGTTAGTATATTGAATCGAGGATGAAAACCAAATGGAAAGAAAAATGGAGAAATTTTTAAACTTGACGAGTCAGAGTTATTTATTGAAAATTCAGCCATCTCCAAGCACTTATCCCAATTGTCCTGATAGTAGCAGCAGAAATGGCGCAAATAGTCTTCAACCACCTGATTCATCCGCTCTGTCTGCCCATCGGTCTGTGGATGGTAAGCGGTTGACAGCACAGACTTGATGCTCAAGGATTTCATCAACGCTTTCCAGAACTCACTTATAACAAACGTGCTCCCCCTATCGGACAGAATCTTGTCCGGAAGGCCATGTAAGCGGAATACATTCTTCCTAAATAATCCTGCCAAAACCGCCGAGGAAGATGCTTCCTTGCAGGGGATGAAATGCGTCAGTTTACTTAGTAAATCAATTACCACTAAAATAGAATCAAATCCCCCCGACAGAGGCAACTTTACTGTCATGTCCATCCCGATGACACTCCACGGTTTTGGTTCTGCCACAATTGAGACTAACTTCCCATCCGGGGCCTGTCGCCAAGCCTTCACTTGCTGGCATGAATCGCAGCTGCGTACATACTTGATAACCGAGCTCCGTACCCCCGGCCACGAAAATGTCCTCGTCAAAGTCGCCAGAGTCTTGGCTATTCCCGGGTGTCCCATCATCGGCGAGTCATGGTACATAATCATGATGCGTGTTCTCAACGATGTCGGCACCAAAACCCTACTTTGATACCAGAAAATACCATCAAGCAAGCGCACTCCTTTTGCCGATTTGTCCTCAGCTGAATAAAATCGCTCGAAATAAGCTAGTAAGCTCGAAGTAGGCCGCTGAAAAAAAAGATCATGAGAAGAAATAGGAGAAGGGGCCTCAACACCATCAATCTCGTTGACTGTATCACAATTCACCATTCGCTTCGAGATCAAATCTGAATCTCTACTCATTACCCTGCTGTCGTAGTAATCATCCCTTTGGCTTGGAGCATCAGCCGGATTCTTAGAACCGCCTACGTGATAGATCAGCATGTTAAAATTATCCAAAAAAAGTGCCCAACGCGCTTGTTTTGGAGAAAGATATTTAGCAGTCTTGAAGTAAAGCAAATTAGAATGATCCAAATACATTTTCACCGGATTGATCGTCCCCATTAACCATGCTCTCCACTCATGGCAAGCCAAAATGATCGCCAAAAGTTCCAAGTCAAAAATCTTCCACGACCGCTCTCTGTCGGAAAGCTTCCGTGAAAAGTAGCTAACTGGGAGGTAATCACCATTAGCATTAGGTTGGCTTAAAACCGCAGCAATCACATATCTGGAGCTGTCAACATGAACCACCCTATCCTTCTCAAAATCAAAATGGAGAAGCAGCGGTTCCTTAATGAACAACAATTTCAGCGCTTCAAACACGGCAGAGGCAACAGAGGAGTCTAGATGCGTCGAATCACTGTACTTATCCTGAGTTAGCGTCGTCAATGGGCCCGCCACCGATGAAAACCGCGGAATGAACCTTCTATAGAAATTCGTGAAACCTAAAAATTTGCGCAGACCACGAACCGTTGCCGGGAATGGCCATTCTTCAATAGTCTTCAACTTGTTTTTGTTCATTTTCAGACCCCTGTCAGTAATATCAAACCCCAGGAATGTTACTTTAGAACAAAAAAATTTGCACTTGTGTAAGGAGGCCTTCAGAGAGAATTCTCGCAGTTGTTGTAGAATATTCCCCAAGTCAGTCAAATGCTGCTCCCTGGTCCTGGAATAAATCAAAATGTCATCAATATAAACAAAACAACAAACGTCCAAGAATTCTTGTAACACATGTTGAATAAACCTTTGAAAGGTTGCCGGCACATTAGCCAGCCCAAATGGCATCACTTGGTATTCGTAAAGGCCCCATGGAGTTCGAAATGCCGTTTTCCACTCGTGTCCTTCAGCCACCCGCAAAAGATTAAACGCCGCCTTAAGATCTATCTTGGACAGAAATTTACAACCTTGCAAATTGTTTAATAAGTGCGCAATAACCGGCAAGGGGTAAGAATCTCGAACGGTCATACTGTTTAACAACCGGTAATCTACACAAGGCCGATTCGCCTTTCCCTCCACTTTGACATAAAAGATCGGCGCTGCTGCCGACAAAGACGAAAGCCTAATAAAACCTTTAGACAGGTTGTCCTCGACATAAGTTTTCAGCTCATCTCTCTCAGCTTTACTTAGGTTGTACATCTTGCCAAACGGAGGTACCGCTCCCGTTTTGAGGTTGACCTGACAGTCAAACTGCCCTCTATGAGGTGGAAGTTGCGCTAGCGACTCCGTAACAAAAACATCAGAAAACTGATCTGTAAGCACCTTTGCTTCATTACAAGTAACATCACAAAGTTCTTGTACACTCTCATACATTACAACATCGGCGTCAGATCCTCCTACAAAAGCCCCTGCATCTTTCAGCCACGAATTTCCTAATATCACATCTGCAGAAGCTAATTTGGTTAAATATAGGGTGACACGAGAGCGTAGAAAGGAACCACAAACTGTGGGAATCAAAAAATCCCCTTTTGCATACAAAACCACTTCTCCCAACGCCACGGCCGAACCATCAAACGACTTGCACTGGAGTCCAACCGTCATTGGAAAGGTTTCTAAATCAATCTTTTTTGCAAAATCATTATTAATAAACGACGCCAAAGCACCGGAATCAACCAACACATAAACGTTAGCCTGATGATCATTATTTATTAGCATAGTCCCATTGAAGAAAGGACGGTTGTCTACTCGCGAAGCCTTCTTAACAAAATGGGTATGCTTACTATTTTCCGCAGACATTTTTTGCGACATGCAGGTGTTAAAAAACACTTCACCCGCCGACATTTCCTCCATATTCACCGCCTCCGCCGACAAAACCGGATCGTCTTCATTTGCCGCAGTGGTCCTCTTCTTGAAAGGAAGGCCATCGACCTCCGCCAATGACTGGCGTTTCTTCCCTTTGTCCGGTTGGCCCACAGGGGAAACCAATGTGCTGCGGTCGGACTGAAAACAAGCTTTTGAATGGGATGAGGAGTCGGGATTTTTCGCCAAATTTTCCGGCGCCCATTTTGACTCGCTCCGCCTAGAACCGGCTTTCTTCTTGCGAACCAAACCGCCCCACTCTCTCCACAACTCCAACATATCCGACATGTCCATCTTCGTATCCCTCCCCAAAGTACAACCTCTCTTTTGATAATATTATGCGCTTCATCGAACCTTCCACCGCATCGAATACAAATGTTCCGGTCCACGCATCCTTGACAAAAATTGGCATACGAGAAACCCGTGTCTTTCATGGCAGAAGTAACTTTGTCCAAGTCCATAGCATCACCATCAGGAATCTTGCTTTGCGGAACATGCGCCGGAGGGGCAGGAGGCGCTCGGTAAGCAGGCTGATTAGTCGCTTGGGGTGGTTGAAATTTTGGGTCAAGGATTTTGCTGACTCCTGCAAGATTGCGAGAAACAGCCACCGCAATTTCTTGCTTGAGTTGAAGATCAACGACGTCCGTCCAAGGACCTCTAATAAGCGCTAACTTGACCAGATTGGGGTCAATTGCCTTGTTGTAAGCTTTACACCTCGATCGATCATCCAGCTTTAAGGGTCGGAGCAACGAATTGAAAAGAATATTGAACTCTTCAATAGTCTTATTCCCTTGGCGAGCCGCAAAGAAGGCGGCTTCCGCTTCTTCAAGCTCGTGATGGTTGGCAAAAGTATGTTCAATCGTTTCCATAAAGGAGTCCAAATCACGAAGCTCCGGCAAAACATAATCCATTTTGGCGGAAGCCTTAAGAGCGGGCAAGTTGAGAGCCGAAGCGTTGTCCGACAACAATCCGCGCCACCACGTGTACGAAGGGACCTCTCCCTCAAAACAACCAGGACCCGCACGAAAATAACCCGCAACCCAGAGAATCTTCTGTTTTTCCGTGTTGAATTGTTCCCCAATACGTTCAAAAGTATTCCTCATGGAAAAACAAAAATGATTAGTTTCTTGAGGAGCACCGGTAAAGTAAATGTGCGACTGATGGGGGGGCTCAATAAATATCCTTGGCTTTTCCGTGTGTTGAGCACCGGCAAACTCCAAGCGTCCCAATCGGCTGGCCAAAACTTTGTTTGATCCTTCGACCAAACCATGCAGATGAGCGATTGACTCTTGAGTGGTCAATTGGGTTTTGCGTAGTTCTGAATGAAAAATGTCCTTGATGTTCTTATTGTCCTCTTGAAGTTCTTTGATCAATTTCTTGTCTTGACGAGCTTGAGCGTTCAAAAGCGCGATCGAAGCCGCTTGAGCCTGGATCAAAGAAGACTGAGTCGAATTATCAACCCGTAAGTTGGACAAAAGAACCAAGACATCGTCTTCCGGTCGGTCATTTGAAGGGCCTTGAACCGGGGCATGTTGAACCACAGATGGTTCAGGTGAAGCCGACGGAATGTAGCGAGGTGAGAAGGTCATAAACGCCGGGGAGTTTTGATTAAGTGGCGAAGGAGTTCTGACCGAAAAAAAAGTGTTTTGCGTGTTTGATGGAATAGGAAGAGTTGCGATAGGAGGTGGAGAAGGTGTAAACATTGGAGAATTGCGAATTGGAGTCATCAGAGCAAATTCCGATGTGTCCGACATAGTATATATATATAAAAAAACTTCTTCTTTTGAGATGATCGGGATATAACTGTGAGGATCTGCCTACTACTCAGTTCACTATGTGGCTCTGAAACTTACCCAAGAGGGTAGTTCGCCGTATGCTTGAATAGTAAGGTTAAGATTTAGATAGTCTCCGTTGGTAATAAGGTTTTTGATAGACTTCTTTCCAAGGATGAATTACTCGGTTTTTGATAGTAGTATATAAATGATGAGGAAACTATAACATGGAATATCCCGATGGGAAAAAGAAGGAAAGAGAGGAGAAGAGTAAACTTGGAGGAGCACAACATATAATGAGAAATCGAACAACTTCCGATGACGACACAAGATTTCAGAAATACGTCATCAATCATGCAGATCGGATTTCCCCATAATGACAACAACAGAACTCCGATCCCGATAAGCCTGAATAAAGCTTATATAATGAAGCACAATTATCAGCGTAATTCATCATAAATATTCACCAAGTCGTTACACAGGAGTTCATCCAGAGTCTCTCACAATCAGTAGTTACTCGACACACTTCATCTCCTAGGATATCTTCTTTCATGTTTGCACCATCCCACCCACCCATCTGAAGGCTCAGAGAGCGGTTTGGGCTTAGTGCCTCAATCCCTCCTCCCTGACCGTTCAGGTTTCAGCATCTGCTTGGGGAAAGGCCCTCCAAATTCCACGAGATCTTGGCGCAACCAGATCTAAGGAAGAGGGCTATTTTCCCTCTCGCCCCATACACACTGTGGCCAGTTTGTGAGACAAAGAGCTCCCCTCCCTAAAGAGTGTAGAGCCCGCCTTGAGGCACAGAGTGTCAGATACGAAACCTGAGAGAGGTGCACGGCGCGTATGCTGAGTGCGGCAAGCGGCCGGCACGCGACAGGCCACAAGCACCTCTCCATTCCCCGGCATGCAAGCTGGCGCAGAATGGACACAAATCTGAGATTCAGGCCCCCGCGCGTCCAAACAGGCCCCAAGCCTCTCCTACAGAGAGCGCTCCGTGCAGGTCCTCCAGACCTCCGTTCGAGTAGCTTTGTTGCAAGGGGCCACAAGAGGTGTGTCCACAAGAGATCGTTCTCTGTTAGAGCCGGCCATTGATTCAGGAATGTGGGGTGTTTCCTGATCCAGGAAGGCCCTTTCTGCTTCCCCGCCTCGCGAAGGAAATCGGGCTTGCAGGACCAACTTCAGCCTGAAAAAGTGCACGAGTCAGCGTTGGACGCCCGCAATCTCTGTGCACTGCCCCGTCAAGCTGCATGGTGGCCAGTCCGCTCTGTTCTCCGGTGCGCACGGACTGCTGCGGCACCATCTATCGCGCCTAGCTCTGGTGCTCCAGCAAGGCACACACACCATGGTTGTCTCAAACTACATCAACAGGGGAAGACGCAGGCCTACCACCAGCCCAAAACTCACAGGGTTTGGAGTTATCATTACGGCTGAGGAGCGTTCCAGCACCGAGGCAAGAGAGGGCCGTGTATATACAAGTACAGCGGGGCGCCCCGCAGAGCACAGGTTGCCGAGTCACCGCGCAAGACCCCAGCGGCCCACTGGCCCGTCCTGCGAGTCCGCAAGAAGAAGAGCGCCGCCGGGCCGCGGGCCCAGCCCGGCCAACACCGCCCTCGGAAACAACGCCAGAGCCTGCGCGAGTCCGCGCAAAAACAAAAGAACAGACGGATGGAGAGAGCCAAAGACGGAGCCGGCGTGGGCGACAAAACCCGGCAATGGTTGAGCGGACTAGTACCTCGGCTTGCGCGGGACAGCGGGGTCGAGCAGGAAGTAAGAGATGGCCTGGAGGTCGAGCCAGCGGGCGAGGGTGTCAGCATGGAGGACATGCTTGGAGAGGGCGGGCGGGGAGCGGCGGGGTCTGGGGGCCTTGGGCGCGGGCCTTTTCGCGGGCGCTTCGTCCAGCGCGTCCTCGCCGCTGTCGTCGTCGGAGGAGCCGGCACTCGAGAGACCCTCCGCCCGGCCGGCGTCCTCGCGTTGGCGCAGATGGTGGGCGAACGTCGCCTCGAACTCCTGGTCCAAGACGGCGCGGACCTTGTCTTCGAGCACCGCCAACTGGATGGGCTGCCAAAAAAAAAAAAAGCCAAACCTCTCCGGATCGTCAGTGCATGTGGGAGGGAGTCAGGGGGAGGGGGGGGGGACGGACCTCGAAGCGCAGGATGCGCAGGTACAGGGCCGGGTCGATGGCGAGCAGGCAGGCCATGACGCGGCTGAGCCCAGCGAGGTCGAGCTTGACGGAGACGATTCTGACGGCTGCGGGGGGGTCGGCGGGGAGGGGATGGAGGGCGTCCCAGAGGCGGAGGACCTTCCTGGCGAGGGCGGGCTTGGTCTTGGGCATCGAGTCGAGGGCCGCACGCGCCGCGGGCACCCGCGCGGGCTCGGCGGCGTCGGCCGGGCGCGCGCGGATCCGATGCGCCAGCGCGGCGTGCTCGCGCTCCAGCTGGGCGCGCGAGAAGCTCTCGAAGCACGGCCGGACGGCCGGCCCATCGTCCGCGTCCGAGGCCGCGAACAGCGCATGGTCGGCCGGGTTGAGCAGGTTGAGCTCCCACTCGAGGCTGTCCTCGCGCGTCTCCTCCTGCGGATCGGCGCGGGACCCGGGGCGGTCGTCGTCAGCGGACCCGGACGAGCCGGCGTCTGGCTCGGCGTCGGAGCGGGAAGGAGAGGCGGGCTGTTGGCGGGCCCATGCGGCCTGGGCCCGGGCGACCAGCGCGGCGGTGGCCAGCCGGGGGCCGTCGGGGTACCCGAGCCGCTCGCTCTCGTTCTCGAGCTGGGCGCGGGTCCAGCGCTCGTAGGATGGCATCACGCTGGCCTGTTGGCCAGACGAGCTAGAGCCCGAGCGGGAGTCGTCGTCCTCCTCCTCTGACGAGGAAAGCGCGTCGCGCTTGGCCTTCCCCTTGGACGGCGCACGGAGGGGGCTATCGGGCGGGCTTCTTGAGCTGCAAGAAAGCGAGAGGTTTCAGGTGAGGGGCTGGCGGGGCGAGGGGCGCGCGGGGGGAGACTCACGACTGACCGGCTGTACGGGAAGGCGTCGTCGCCGCTGGCGAGGGCCCAGAGCGAGTAGGCGCGATGGATGTCGTTGGTGGAGACTTGGGCGTTGCGGGCGAGGGTGAGTTGGCGGAGGTGGTTGAGGGATGGGGAGCGGAAGGCGGGGGGGGAATGGTCGGGGGGAGGAGGCCTGCTAGCAGCTGGTGGTGGTGGTGGTGGTGTTGGGGGTTGGAGGGGGCTGTGGCAGGGGGCCGTGGGGACGATGGGGACGGGGGCGAGGTTCTGGGCGGCGGCGTGTCTGTGGATGGGGCCGGCGTCGAGGGCCTGGTGGTGGAGGATGAGCTGGATGCGGGCGGGGATGTGGCGGGCGGGGATGAGCTGGGCGCGGGCGCATCGCTGGATGTGGTCGAGCTTCGAGCGGGGGGCTTTGTAGGTCGTCCAGCTGTTCTCGCAGGCCGGACAGCGGGCGAGGCGGAGGAGGGTGGCGTAGTCGATGGCGATCGCTGGCTCTGCTTCTGCGTCTGTTTCTGGGGTGGTCTGTTGCTTGCTGGCTGATGGGCGTGCTGCTGCTGATCCTGATGAGGTTCGGGGCGTGGGTTTGTGGCGGAACTTTGCGAGGAGGGATGAGAGTGAGTTGTCGCTGTTGTTTGTGGTTTCTTCTGTTTCTTGTTTCTGTTGTTCTGTTTCTTGTTTCTGTTGTTTCCGTTGTTTCTGTTGTTGTTGTTGTTGTTGTTGTTGTTGTTGTTGTTGGTGGTATTCTATTCGTTCTGGTTCTGAGTCGTCGCAGATCTGGGTTTGTGGGGAGGCCATCCTTTGGCTGGATGCTCCCCATGCCAGCGGGCTTCCCTTTTAATTCGATCGCTGCGTGCTGCGTACTGCTGCGTGTGCCGCGGCTGCTGCGTGTGCTGCGTACTGCTGCGGCTGCTGCGGCTGTCCTGGTTATCCAACAATTTTTTCCTCAACCCAGCCCTCCGCCCTCCACCCTCCACCCCCAGGAAATGGCGGACCTCGACTTTCTGCTCGCCAGCCTCCTCCCAGCAGACCACCAGCCCATCAGCCCCCACACCGCCGACCAGCTGGCCGCCGCCCTCGAGCAGCCAGCAGCAGCAGCAGCCGAACAAACCCAGGCCGAAGCGAACAGGTAAACAAACAGCACCACCACAAGCCAGCCCACACTGACTGGCACCTGCTCATCCACAGATCCTTCAACCGCATACATGCTCTCCTGCTCGCCAAGGAAAACTCCCGCAACGCCCTCGGCGCACGCCTCGCCAGACTCGCCCTCCACAACCAGCCGCACTGTCTGCCCTCCCAAGGCCCCCGCTGGCTGCAGGCCATCCAGAACATCCTCCCCGTCAGCAGTCTCCCCCACACACACACCATCATCATCATCATCGATATCCCTAACTGAAGCCATGCATTCACACAGCGCCATAATGCCCCCGACCATCCCTGCCTCGACCAGCTCGTCCTGCTCCTCTCCAACATCCTCGAATCGGCCCCCCGATGGCCCGACTTCGCCCGCGAACACTGCCACCCTAAGGCCATCACCACCCTCGCACGCAGCCTGCTCGGCCTGGCCGCAGACACCCACCCGCCCGCCGTAAGCGCCCCTCTCTCCGCAGCAGACACACCCACGACAAGACTAACATGCCACAGATCCGAGCCCGCGGGCTGCGCACACTCGCCGGCCTGGTCGCCCGGCACGCCTCGCTCCTGCGCCCGCTCGCCAGCCAGCTGCACGCCGCCGCCCTGGCCACCGTGCTGAGTCCGGAGCCGGCGGTGGGCCCGGCGGGCGCCAGTCTGCTGACCCAGCTGTACCGGCTGAGCGGGAAGACGGATGCGGCGGCGAGCTGGGCCAAGACGATCACGGCGACCATCGGCACCCTCGACCCGCTCCTCGCCGCCCTCCTCTCGCCCTTCGTCGCCCATCAGCCCCGCGACCCGCCCCTCGCCCCGCTCGAGATCCCGCTCCAGGACCTCCTCGGCTCCGCCTCCCCTCTGCCCCTCCACCGCATCCCCCTCCTCCTCGCCCGCGCACAGGCCCTCGTCAACGTCCTCCTTGCGATGCTCGCCCAGCCCTCCGACCGCCCCGTCCGAGTGCCCCTCGCCCACCTCGTCGCCCTCGCCTCCAGCCTCCTCCTCCTCCGCAACGCCCCGCCCCACGACCGCGCCGACCAGGCCTGGAAGCTCGCCTGGGAAGCCCTCGGGGGCACCGTCGCCCTGCGCGTCATGGCGTGTCGGCTGGTCGCCAGACTATCCGAATGGTATACACTCTCTCCCCCTCCTTCTACCTCCACAGCACAGCCAGCTGACATGCACCCAAACAGTGTCCGGCTGCGGATGACCCCGTTCACGAGCCAGATCCTGACGATCCTAGCGGGCGAGATCGAGGCGGCCCGCGAGCGGAGAACGGGCGAGGTGACGGTGATGTGCTACACGTATGCGCGGGTGGTGCAGAGCAGCCCGTGCAACCCGGAGACCGTCCAGCGCACCCTCGCGCCGCTGGTGGAGGTGCTCCTGGCCGACATCCAGGCCATCTACGGCGCCCGCCCGCCCTCCGCGTCTTCCGAAGGGGCCCCGCAGCCGAAGAAGGCGCGCAGGAAGGCCAGCTGCGCCCCGGCCTGGACCGCCGCACCCGTGGTCGACCCGCTGGCGCTGCTCGTCGCCGGCCGCGCCCTCAACAGTTGAGTCCCCCCCTATCTACCCCAGCCGAAAGAAACTAATCCTGTTGGCGGTGCGAAGCGCTCGAGATCCTGCTCGCCGCGGTCCCCCACGGCTTCCCGACGCCCTACCTGAGTCTGTGTCTGCGGACGCTGGCCAGCCTGGCGACCCACCCGAGCTTCGTCACGCCGGGCGCGCCGGCCGGGCACGGGCGCGGCGTCCTGACGAGCGCGGGCCGAGCATGTCCGGGGCAGGGGTTTGCCAGCCGGCCGGGGCTGCGCGCGAAGGTCCTGCGGATCCTGGTCGCCAGCCTGGGCCTGCCGCGCGCGTCCCACCAGCCGCTGATGGCCGTCAACGTCGCCCAGACGCTGGCCGGGCTGCTCCCGCGACTGCTCACGACGACCGACCCGACGATCGCCGCGCTGGCCCGCCACGGCCTCGTCGCGCTCGCGGCCCTCGCCAGGCCCCGCGTCCCGCCCGTCTTCCCCGCCGCACACCACGACCAGGCCTTGCTCGACGTCGAGCCGGTCGACGACAGCGACGAGGACATCCGGGCCCCCTCTCCCCCGCCTCGACCCGCTCCGCCGCCGCCTCAGACCGCGCCCATAGCAGCCCCGCCCATCCGCCTCGCGCCCCCCAGCCAAGCCCTCCCCGCCCCTCCCATCGCCGAACAACATCTAATCGCCGCCGAAGAAACAGTCGTCCCGCCGACGGCCGCCAAGCGCAAGTCCGATCACGACCTCCCCCGCCCGCTCAAGAAGCCCGCCGCCGTCGAGCCCGTCGCGCCCGCTATCGAGCCCGCCGCAGCCGCTGTCGAGCCCGACTCATCGGACGACGAGGACGGCAACCCCAGGATGCCTGCGTTGGTGTTCGATGATGATGACGACGAGGGGGGCGAGGATCCGGTGGGCGAGGCGGAGGCGCAGGCGCCGTAGCCGGGCCCTCTTTATACCCCAGATACAAAGCCCTGCTGCTTCCTTCTTTCCTGCCTCCGCTTCGCTTGGGCTTTTGTCTCTCTGTCTCTTGGTGCTGTGGATGGTGGGTGCGTGGACAGCAATGGATCCCATGGGCTCTCTGGAGTCTCTGTGCGTTGCTGGCTTTCAGCAGGCGGCCCAATGCTGTCAGTGCCACCTGGGCGGCACGGAAGGCCTGCGAGGGGCGTTATGTTCCCACGGCTGGACACATGCTCGCCACGCTGTGGCGCATAATCAACATGGTCAAAACCCCAGCTGGCTGCGCTGATGCGCACTTGATGCGTCGGTTGCGCGCGAACAAAAGGAGGGGGAAAGCAGTGGCATGTGCAATTCTTACGAGGAGGGTGCTTGTGGATGGGCAGGAAGAGGTGTGATGCATAAGTGAGCTTCCAACAGGGATGTATACGGAAATACAGGGCGGAATGCGGACGATCAACCCGCAGCTGGTTGGTCTGGTGAGACATACAAAAGATGAGGGTTTTTACTAGCTGATTGACGTCTCAATTCGGTTATCCTATCTTTCAGAGCAGCAACCCTGTCTGCAACTCTGATATGATCGCAATATCTATTCTTTGGAGCGCCATCAAGGATGCGCTGGATGGCGCGGTCATGTTCTGCGAGAAGCAGGTCCACATGGGCCGAGACCAGGGCCAGCTCGTCGCGCGGCGAGAATGGCGAGCCCCGCGAGGTGGTGGCGGGGGGGACGACCTCGAGGCCCATCGGCGAGGGATGCGTGCCGGCGAATCTGGACTCCAAGTAGATGCGGATGTTGTCCAGTCTTCCGTGCAGGCGACTGCACGCATCCATCAGTGCATACTTCTTCTCGAATTCGTGCCCTTGCTCAATCAGCTTCATGGCGGGATAGCTCTCCTTGAAAAACCGGGCCGCTTGGAAGACCACGGAGGCTTCATTGGGGTGTTTTCCATTCGGATCTAGCCGTTCGATCCTTCCGAGAACATAACACAGGTCTCGGAGATCCTCTGTCAGCATTCCACGTCGCGCTGATTCAGATGGAGACAATGGCGACTCTTTCTCTAACAGGGTAAGAAAAATCGGTCTTTTGAAAAGGGAATCGTGGTAGTAATCAATCGAGTCTTCGAGTAGTGGGACCTTTGCGCTTTCAGGTAGTTTCTTGTACCTGTTGAAGATTTGTTTCACGGAGTAGAACAAGAACAATCTTTGTTTTCTGGGTTCGAGAACTTGTGTGGGCGGAATGGAAAGCAAACACGTCAGTCTAGAATGCAAATGCGTAAAGCTGATAGTGAAAAGTGACATAAGTACCTGAAAACATCTCCCTATCCGGGGATGCATACCAGCCATTGAACACATTCTTGCAGTCTTCTATATGGCTGTTTCCAAACAAGTGAGGTTGATCATATATGTAACTGCGGAACATATTTTGCGCAGCTTCATCCAAAATCGCCTCGGTAAATAACGAGGAAAAACTGTGGTGATCGATCAAATGGTTCCTGTGCATGAAATGGATGGTTTGGAATCCGAGCCGGTGAACAGAGATGTCGCAATCAACATGCTGCTCGTGGTTGGGGCTGCTCTTCGTGACGAGATCCATAGTCTCTTCCGCGACGTCTTTCCCGATTAGTTGCATGATAATCCGCTGGCTGTCTCCGCCCAAGGCGGGCTCTTCAGGACGCCTGGCTGAGGGCTGCTTGCTGAGATCTTCATCGGGGGGCATCTTACTGTGCTCTTCATCATCGACAGCGGGCCTGGAACTGCTAGCAATATCTGCCGGATCACGGCTTTGCCTTGAGACAATCGAGATGGAGAAAAAAAAACATTTGATGAATGAGCACAAATCATATCGCTTCCCTCCATAGTTCACTGGACAAGGGTAATATTCTACAATATACCTTTCTGCTTCACCCAAGACAATTTTCGCATCATCAGTTTCAGCACTTTTTGGCTGGATCAAGAGATCGGTGGCTGGTGGGGAATAGTTGTTCGGAAGGATAGAGATAGTGGGGAATCGTCCTTTCAAAGTAGCCAGCCGATTGTCTTTCAGGATGGCAACTTTTTGGTGGATCTCGTCTAATTTGGACGCGTATCGGGATGGAACAAAGACAGAATGCTGCACTTGCGAATGGTACGGCTGTACCATAGCGCGGATGGAGGCTGAGCCCATGCTTTTCACATTTTCTCTGAGAGACCTGAACTCTTGCATGATCTGCTTTATCAGAACTGGTTAAAGAAAGCCGTTAGTGCTACTTTTTTTTAGAAACAAGGCTTCTGCATATTGGAGACCAGAGGCTAACTAACTTTCTCCTTCTTGCTTAGATTCTGGAAGCTCTGCCGCTATCATGAAGGTTAAGATGAATTGTTTGATTCAGTTGCTGGGGGATTTCCTTGAATGATTTGTTTTTGTTTGGAACTCACAGGTTCTTTGAAATCTGGTGCTTTTGATTGGGTTCAGAACTCTTTCAATATATTCTTCAGGGGATTCTTTGGCTTCTGTAAATGCAAGAGTCTTGGAGTTTCTTTGGACATCCAAAATATCGTTATGAGAATTACTGATGGCGGCTTCTGGAGTAAGAATGGAAAATCAAAGTTAGTCCTTCTACTTGTGGAATGTCAAGATGAGGATGACATGCTACCATCAACCACATCGTGATTTCTTGCCCAAGAGGTCAAGACATTCCCCGGCGTTGATTCTGTTGCTTTAAAGGGTAAGACTCCAATCAGCAGGACAAGCTGGGGGTACCTTGGATGAAAAACCATTTTAAATGGAAATTGAGGATAATTATTCCAAGCGATGGCAAGCAATCCTGACAAAATAATGTTTGAGAAGATATTTGTGGTCCCTGGGCCCTGTGTAGGAAAGAAATGACTGGACTTGCTGTGTAACTTGTGACGGAAGATGGGGCGTAAATCCCGACTTCAAACGGCTTTGAAACAGAAAGGCAGACGCTCTAATTTATCTTCGGGTGCAAGTCGGTCGAACACACTGCAATGATGCATTTTAAGATGAAACCAAGCCATGAACCATTTGGTATTATTGATGTCAAGTAACAGATGCAAGTCTTCAGAGTTGAGCCGGCTGAAACAGATGCCGGTCGTCATCGACCCTTCATCGATCATCGAAGCGCAAGTCCATCGACTACCTTCCCCGCCCGCTCAAGAAGCCGGCCGACGGCGCGCCCGGCCAGGCCGCCATCGAGCCCGACTCTGCGGACGACGACGACGATGATGATGGCGTAGGCTGCCTGCGTTGGTGTTCGTTGATGACGAGGACGAGCTGGGCGAGGACGCCGCGGCGGGCCTGGAGATGGGCTGGCCGAGGCGCAGGAGCCGTAGCCGGCGACACCGCCCGGCCTCTCAGCCATCCGGACGTGTCTCCTTCGGTTGCGCTTTATAAGGTTACGCCAGTCCCGACTCCATCCAACCATTTACTCTCTCGTTCCTGCCTCCACTTCACATATGCATGGATGGTGATTGCGTGGGCAACAATAGATCCAATAGGCTCTCTGCAGTCTTTGTGCGTTGCTGGCTTTCAGGAGGCGGCGCACTGCTGTCAGTGCGACCTGGGCGGCACGGAAGGCCTGCGAGGAGTGCCGTGGTCCCGCGGTCTGGAGGCTGGACACATGCTCGCCACGCTGTGGCGCATAATCAACACGGTCAAAACCCCAGCTGGCTGCGCTGATGCGCACTTGATGCGTCGCTTGCGCGCGAAAGACATAAAGGACGAGGAGCTGGGGGATCACACCTTGAGCAGCGAGTATGCTGTGAGTATCACGACGAACAGACAGTAGGAGCTGGTGGAGGCACACCTTGAGCAGCGAGTATGCTGTGAGTATCACGACGAACAGACAGTAGGAGCTGGTGGAGGCACACCTGCAGACCGGTGAATGTGGAGTGAGTAAGTTGAATGAGATTGGCAAAACAATTGAGATGGATGAATGAAACAACAACAACAGTAACTATACTAACCTTGAGCAGCGAGTATGCTGTGAGTATCACGACGAACAGACAGTAGGAGCTGGTGGAGGCACACCTGAAGACCAAGTGAAGCGATGGTGGTGAGATACATGATACGAGACAATGAGAGAAGAAATAGAGGCATACCTGCAGACCGGTGAATGTGGAGTGAGTAAGTTGAATGAGATTGGCTAAACAATTGAGATGAATGAAGTGTAAGATGCCAAATGTGGCAAATGCAAACCTGACGATAAGGAATGCGTCGCTGGTGAGCTCTAGCACGCACGGTATTGGGTCCAATCTTGGTATGATTACTACTCACCTGACGATAAGAAATGTGTTGCTGGTGAGCTCTAGCATGCACGGTATTGGGTCCAATCTTGGTGAAGAGAGAAGGGAACCGGTACCAACGTGTAGAGTAGACTAAGTACAAGGTTGGCTGTGCTGCAGTTATGCATACAAGATTGATATATGCATAACTCAGAATAAACTAAGATTGATTAAGTTTACCCTGTGGCTTCCCCTGTACTCTAACACCCCCCCCCCCCTCAACATGGTAAACTTTACTGCCTCAGTCCCAAGTTTGACATTTCCGCCTCCATTTTGTTTGGTCCAAGTTTCTTTGTAAAGATGTTTGCTTGTTGGTTTGTGTTACTAGTCCATTGGATCTTGATGTTGTTTTCCCTTACAAAATCGTTGATGAAATAAAACACCCATATCAGATATCTAGTTTTCTTCTTTGACGCATTGTCACCGGCAATTAATATTGCAGCTTTGTTGTTGCAATAGATGTTCATTCTCAAAGGGTGGTGGATGTCCTCCAAAAGAATTGACAAGCTGGCCAAGTGTTGAGCTCCATCTGACAACGCCATGCATTCCGCCGCGCACGTCAATAGCGCTACTACCGTCTGCCGCCTGGTTCCCCATGCTATTGCGTCCCCCAAGTGTTTTATCACAAATCCCGAAGTTGACTGTTCGTGCTCGCCACCCCAATTGGCGTCTGACCAAAGATCCAGAGTATCTCCAGATCCCTTGAGTTTAAGCTTCCCATTTGTCGACCTCTTCAAGTAACCAATTAGGAAATCAAGAGCTTTCCAGTGGTTTATCGACAGGTTCTGGATGTATCGCGCGAGGAGGTTTATGCCCTAAGACAAATCTGGTCAAGTGCCTGCAGCCAGATACATCAGGGATCCCAGAATTGAACAATATTCTGTTTGGTCTACTGGTTCTCCGGAATGGATTTTGAGTGCGTCGTCCAGAAGAGTGCTGCGCTGTGGGAAAATCTTCCTCAAGTAGTCATTGACGATCTGGCAAGCCAACTTTTCTTGATCCAATTCTACCGCGTCCGCCGTCAGCTTGATGTTGATCCCCACAAGTTTCGCCACTTTGTCCGTCCATTTGACCTTCATCTCTTTTTGCATTGCCGTCCGCAGTTCATTCATTAGTCCATTGTTTGACGCTAACACAAACCCATTGTCAACGTGAAGCCAAATGATGATGAAATCAACGCCTCTGCGGTGTATGTATAAGGATTGCTCCAGTTCCGATGCAATAAAACCGAGCTGCTCCATTTTCCCTTTGAAGAATTTCCACCAACATCTCGCCGCTTGTTTTGTCCCGTACATAGCCTTTTTCAATTTCATTATTTTTCCTTTTAGTTCTGGCCTGATTTCTGTCGGTGGTTGTACGTATACCTCTTCTTCTATGGGACTGTACAAGTACGCTGAGCTGACGTCAAAGGATGCAATGGTGTAGTGAAATTTGATTGCTAATGAAATCAGGAGTTGCAGGGTGACTAGTGATGCAGTTGGCGCGTTGTGGTAAGCCAATCCTGAATATGGCACCAAAATCAAAGTCTTTTCACCTCAATATAAACCTCTCTGGAATACTCAAGCACCCACCTCCCTTAAGGATCAAGGCCAGGACAACTCATACTGTCAGCCGGCTACGCAGCGCAAGCCAGCGTAACACTTGTATAAATAATTATAAATGATATTTAGAATTTTTTGTGACAGACAACTAGTTGATCTGTCACTTATAATATAAAGATATAAATACATATAAGTTTAATCTGAAAAGTAGTGAATATTTGAAATATAGTCAGGGTGAATATTAAACTACACCCGTGCGCGTGAGCTACATACAAAAATGTCAATGACATCTAGTTGACAGGTGTCACTTATAATATTGTGTCTGAGAAATAATATTCTCCAGACAAAATAAGGCCTTATCCGAGTTCGAGTGCGATAAACCAAGTTCTAGAGAGATAAGCCGATAGACCTCGATAACCAACCGCCCCATCCGAACTCGAGAAAGATAAACTGACAGAAAAGCAACAACCCCATCAAGAATCGAATGTCATCGAGAAATACTGTCCGCCCCAGCCCGCGAAGACATTCGAGTGAAATAGTATCCCCATTGAATCAAGATAAGGAAAGAATATTTAAGGAGGTCTGTTCGACCTCATTTCATTTTTTCCTCAGCTTAAGACAACCCACTGATATTCTAATACCAGTATCTCATCGATTTCCTCTCAGCTTTCGATCGATCTCGTCTTTGAACATTCGCCGTCTCTAGCCTTCCGTAAATTCTCGATCATCTCTCGCAGCAATAACAGATTGGTTCCTTATTATAAGTAAGTAAGAAACCATTTCTCTTTATCGCCGCTATTTCCTTTTAACTGTAAGACTGGGAATATAACTACACCTGCTAGCAGGCCCCAGCTATTATCTTAGGAGGGATCTAAACAACCCCTGTTTGCAGGCCCCTCCTTTAAAAATATATATTTCTTTTATTTATTCCAAACAAAACAACCTCAAAAACCTACCCTTTTATTCGCTATCACCCGGTGTAGCTAGAAGAAAGCTGTTCTTGGCATCACTGAGGCTGACACATACCCATCAACAGGCCCCCCATTCTCTCTTCACCCTTTTTTCCCACCTTCTGGATACCCACCTACACCAACTCAGTATTTCTCAAGCACCCAGCTAGGCACAAGTGGGAGAAAGTCACCCATCATACAGAGCCAGACTAGAGATTTCATCTTGGTTACCCCTTGTCCCCTTTGGTTTCAGCCCTTCCCTTTTCAGCCACTCATATGACATGTAATCCCTTTCTTCTGATGTTTCATTGTCTCTCCACATTTCAGCCTCATTCCAGAACTTTCCATCCCCATACACCAGGAAAAAAAAAATAGTCACTTGATGACAAGTGACATCATGCCAGCTCCAGCAGGCTACCCACCATCTACCCACCATCTACCCACCATCTACCCATCATCTACCCACCATCTACCCACCATCTAACCACTTTCAGAATTTCCACAGGAGATCCTCAGTTTTCACTGGGCAATACTGATCCCTATTTCTGGTCAGCTGATACTCAGCTTTAGCTCCAAGCTTATGCTCAGCTTTGTTGCCCAGCTCATGCTCAGCTTTGTTGCCCAGATCAGAACCAGTCCTGGCCCAGCTGCGTTTCAGCTTTATTCCACTCATGGCTCATCTTAGACTCATACTAGGACTATCATTGGCCCAGCCAATGCTCAGCTTGACCATTATTGGCTCAGCTGATTTTCAGCTTTGGATAAATCTTGGCCCATCCAATGCTCAGATTCTGAGTCTGACCACTCCTGTAACAGCTTATGCTCATCTGTGGACCAGCCTTGGCTCAGCTGATGCTGAGCTGTGGACCAAACTTGGCTAAGACAATGCTCAGCTGTGGACCAGCCTTGTCTCAGCTGATGCTCAGCTGTGGAACAGCCTTGGCTCAGCTGATGCTCAGCTGTGGACCAGCCTTGGCTCAGCTGATGCTCAGCTGTGGACCAGCCTTGGCTCAGCTGATGCTCAGCTGTGGACCAGCCTTGGCTCAGCTGATGCTCAGCTGTGGACCAGCCTTGGCTCAGCTGATGCTCAGCTGTGGAACAGCCTTGGCTCAGGTGATATTAATCTTTTTAATAGTCTCAAAACATCTGATACTCAGCTTTAGAACAGCCTTGGCTCAGCCAATGCTCAGATTTGTACCAGCATTGGCTCAGCTGATGCTCAGCTTTTGAAAAACTTTGGGCCAGCTGGTGTTAATCTTTGGAACAGTATTGTCCCAGCTGATCCTAAGCTCTGCACAAGCCTTTTCCAAGATGATGCTCAGCTTTGGACCATTTTTGGCTAAGCCGATGCTCAGATTTGGAATATTCTTGGTCCAGCTGACACTTGGATTTGTATCAGGCTTGGAATATCCAATGCTCAGCTGTGGCCCAGGCTCAGCCAATGCTCAGCTTTGGCCCAGGCTCAGTCAATGCCTACCGCTCAGCTTATGATGAGCATCAGCTGTTCCTAGGAAAAAATTAGGATCAGCTGACTGTGCCACATTGAGTGCTCTGGTGCAGTCCTGCAAGCTCTACAAGTGCTGGTGGAGCAGACTTGGAGCAGCGCTGGAGTAGCTCTGGAGCAGAAACCAAAGCTGCATCATGTCACTTGCCATCAAGTGACTATTTTTTTTTCCTGGTGATAGCAGTTTCAGCCTCAGCCCTTTGATTGAGAATTTTCACTGTTTCATCTTTTCTTCCAACCACAACTCAGCCCCATAATATTTTGTATATAGCCTGCCCTCTTTGGCCCTACCTTTTGTTCCCCATCAGATCCTGTCCCAGCAATCCAGATCACTGGTCACCATTCACTAGCCTAGCTTATGCCATTAAATCAGAGTGGACAAGCTTGATAAGTCTATGCCAAATATATCAGGTTGGACAGACTTTACATTACCTTTACCTTGCTATTAGATTAGTAGAAAGTAAACCCTTAGACATACCTCAAGAATCTCCATAGCCACACCTTTCCTTAAGAGTCCATACTCTTATATTCTTTTTCTTGTTCCCCTGAGAGGCAGCCCTTCAAGCACCAAATCCCTCTCAAGCTCTATTCTTCCCTCAGAGTAGTTCCACAGCGTATGTCTCATTACAGTCCTGTCCCATTACTTGATTGAAACCTTTTGCCACATACCTCGCTTGAAAAATTTCCTAATTGCCTTCTTGTATCCCGTGCTTGATTGCAAACACCCAGTGGCATCCAAGCGCTTTGGCTCCTGGGAAAGGTTCAACGGCTTCCCATACGTCCAGCTCAAAAAACTTGTCAATTTCATAGTTCGCTGCTTCAAACCACTCTTTGGAGTTGGTTTTCTTCAGGGCCGACCGGATCGTTAGCAGAATTTGTCTGTCCTCATTCACCGGAAGTTTTGTCATTGCTTGTTCTTCATTTTTAGCGTTGACCTTGGTTTCTTCTTCACCCAGTTTGAGTACTATTTGGTTGATTATAAAATCTAGGTTTCCTTTTGATTTTTCCTTCACCTTCACCGGTAGATTTTGGAACTCTGGGAATATTACTGAGTTGGTGTGTAGAATGCGGCCATTGTAAGAAGAATGCACAAGCCATCCCCCCCCATGAGTTGCTGGATATCCAATAAGTCGTCCGACGTGTGCTTGCTGTGATAGTTTATCCCGTTTTTCTTTAGGAATGTGTACGATTGCCTTGGCCCCAAACGGGTACAAGACATATATCAATTCCGTACAAAGACGTCAGTGGGCACGTGTTGACCTTTTTGTTGGGAATTCTGTTGTGGATATGTGCCGCCATGCAATGGGCGTAACTCCAGTAGGGTCGTGGCATTTTAGACTCGTGGAGCATTGTCCTGGCCATGTTGCCTAGTGTACGGTTGACACGCTTGGCTCCCCCATTTTTTTCTGGGCTGTATGGTGGAACTGGCACAAGAGAGACTCCGGTTGGCGCTAGTAACTTTTTGAGCAAAGCTGTGTATTCCGGTGCATTATTGCAACGTATGACTTTTGGAAATCTACCAAAAGTTATCTTCAAGTGGTTAAGCCAAGCCATTATCTTCCCTGGCACTTTGGTCCTTTCAGTCATAGCTTCACACCAAATGTACGTCAAAGCATGGTCCCGCATTGTAAGGATGTATTGTTTTCCAGACATGTCATGAGAAAAAGGTCCGGCCACGTTCGTCACCAGCAGATCTAGAGTATTATCACGGGGTATCAATGAATTCCCCCCCGGCAATTTCTTGTCGATGCTCTTTGATGTCGCACACTGTTGGTAGAAAAAGGAGGCTCACGATTTTTCTTCCAACTCATCCGGGTAGTGTTGCTTAAGGTATTGCCATACCACGTCTTCAGACACATGGCCAAGCCGGCGGTGCCACAGAAACGGATCAAAAGATGGTCGCTGTGTGACCTTGTTTATTTGCAACGTTTGATTTAAATTGCTTAGGAACCAGCAATGGTTGCTACACAACGTCTTAAATACTACATTTGAGGGGCTAGTAAGTAAGGCATCTTGATCTTTAAAATAAATCCGCCAACCCGCGCTTGTCAATTGGCTGACCGAAAGTATGATCCCGTCCACTCCATGGCAATAGAATGTGAGCCCCCCTCTTGGGGTGTCACAAAAATGTCACAGAGTCCCAAGTGGGACCCATATAGTTCCACGTCCTCCCGCTCCCACCTAGCTTGGTAGAGATACTGATCTCTCCCCTGCTAGGTATGTTTCTCTTCTTCTCTCATTTCTGTTTCCTTTCCTGATCTTGTAGAGAGATACTGATCTCTCCCCTGCTAGCCTTCCGCCCCTTTGCAATACAACATTGGGTACTAGAACTTTGAGACTTGGTCTCAGTGCCCTTTCCCTTATAAGTGAAGAGCCCCCCTTATAGGACTCTTACATAGAAGACATCTTCAACTTGAACTGTCCCTTGTTTTGTCGGTATTGAAATTGTACCCTTGAGCCTAACATCAATGCAGCAGTCAGCAACTGCTAGAAGAATCTTTCTTGGTTCTGCTAGTTGTTCCGTTGAAGTGTAGAGTGCAAGTGAGCCACTCACATGGGTTGAAGCTCCTGAGTCAAGTAAAATCTTCCCGTCACTAATTTCTGGGACGTCTAGTTGGCAAATTCTGTTGTTCTTGCCGGGTCGGTCAGGTGGCAGGTAGTTTGATTCAGGTGTGTCATGTCCGTCTGGTGGCAGACCAATTAATCCGGTGTTGACGTTGTCCCAGAAAGTCTTACAATTGTTGTACCAATGTCCATCCTGCTTGCAGTAGTGGCATTTTGGTCCCCATTTGTTTTTCAGGTGGGGACTGAGTGGATATCCTCTGAACACTGTTGCTTTCTTGATTGAAAGGTTAGGCTTGGGCGAAGTCGTTGGTAGCACGTTCTGCAGGTTTCCAGGTTGTTTCTGAGGTTGAGGGTATTGTTGTGGGTTACAACAATGAGGTGGCGCATATCGTCCAGGGTTTGTTCCGACGGCATTGATAGCATCGAGCTTCATTGGTAGGTATGAGTCTTTGGCGGTTGTTGTCAAGCTATGTTGAGATTTGCCAGTCGCCGCTTGGATGACAGTCATGACATCATTCAAGGAGACATCCTTTGCTGCTTCGAGTTCCTGGCTGACCACGAATTCAAAGGTTTTCGAATCAATCCCAACCAGCGCTTCAAAACTTGCTTGGAGGCACAATCCCCCAACTTCCTTGAGTGTGAGTTTCAGCTGCGTCATCTCCGCCCACACCTTGCTCCATTTCGCAAGATTGATGTCCGTTCCTGGGTTTGAACAATTCATCATGAGGTTGCCAAATTGGTTTATGACGTCCAATTTGTGTTGTTGATCCAACCTGTTGCACTGGCTCTTGAGGCTTGTGAATATAGTCCAAGGATCGTCGGATCCAGTCCCATCAACAATGTCAAGAAGTGGTGTTTTGATTGTTGACCGTAGTAAGCATGCGATGGCTGCCTGATCTTTTGCTGACTTCGACTTGAATTTTGTCTCCGAAGAAGTGAAGGTGTTGGTATTTTCAAAGACATATTTCAAAGTGCAGTTGATTTTGCGGTCCCAAACTTTGAAAGTCGCTTTTCCCTTTGCAAGTCAAGTTTTCTTTGGGTTGTGCATCAGGTGTAACTCCAGCGGTTTCTTGTGGAAGCTGTTGAGTACGCTGTTGGTCCCTTCATTTTGTGTTGGAGGCGTGTTGTTGATTCCAGCTAAGGCGATAATCTGCGATAGGCGATCGATCTCCCCTTTGAGGTGAAAATGGTCTTCAGCTGATGGTGCCGCCGCCATGACTACGTCCGTGGATGTTGATTGTCAAGGAGGTTCGAAAGTATTGAATGATTTTATTCTTTCTTCGTGTTGTCTTAATATCTCTTGTCTTTCTTCTTCTTCTTTTTCTCTTTCTTTCTTCTGTTTTTCTTCTGTTTCTTTTATCGCTGCTTCTTTGATTTCTTTCAGCTTTCCTCCTTGTCCGACCATTCAGGTCTCCCGATGATTGGCTCGAATCCGGCAGCTATAGAACCGGCTTTTAACCTGTAAGACGCCAAACGTGGCGAATGCAAACCTGACAATAAGGAATGCGTCGCTGGTGAGCTCTAGCACGCACGGTATTGGGTCCAATCTTGGTATGATTACTACTCACCTGACGATAAGGAATGCGTCGCTGGTCAGCTCTAGCACGCACGGTATCGGGTCCAATCTCGGTGAAGAGAGAAGGGAACCAATACCAACGTAGAGTAGACTAAGTACAAGGCTGGCTGTGCCGCAGTTATGCATACAAGATTGATATATGCATAACTCAGAATAAACTAAGATTGATTAAGTTTACCCTGTTGGCTTCCCCCGTACTCTAACATGAAGAAACAACATGGAGAACTGAATACATCTATGTTAGGTTTGGCAGTCTCATCATCGAACTCTGAGTTGGTCCGCAGCGCCGTGCTGTGCCCCAATAAGACAGAAGGAGGAAAGCAGTGCCACATGCAATTCTTATGAGGAGGCTGGTTGTGAATGGAGCCATCATAGATAAGTGAGCTCCCAACAGGAATGTATACAAAACTACAGGCCGTAATGGGCCAGGCGAAATGCGGATGATCAACCCGCTTATCGGTCTGGTGAAACAGGTGAGGGTTTTTGAATTATCTACTAGCTAGCTGATTCACTTCTTAATTCAATTATCCTATTTTTCAGAGCAATAACCCTGTCTGAAACTCTTATATGATCGCAATATCGATTCTTTTGAGCGCCATCAAGGATACGCTGAATGGCGCGGTCATGTTCTGCGAAAAGCAGGTCAACATGGGTCGAGATCAGGGCCAGTTTGTCCTGCGGTGTGAATGGTGAGTCCGAGGTGTTGGCGGGGGGGAGGAACTCGACACCCATCGGAGAGGGATGCTTCCCGGCAAATCTGAACTCCAAGTAGATGCGAATGTTGTCCAGTCTTCCGTGCAGGCGACTGCACTCATACCACAGTGCATATTTCTTCTCGAATTCTTCCCCTTGCTCAATCAGCTTTAAGTCGGGATAGTTCTCCTTGAAAAACCGGACCGCTTGGAAGACCACGGAGACTTCATTTTGATATTGCTCATTTGGATCGAAATCTTCGATGCTTCTGAGAACATAGCACCGGTTTCTGAGACGATTTTTCAGCGTTTCGAGTTCCTCTGATTCATGTGTAGACCTTGGTGAAACTTCTTCCAACAGGTTGAAAACACTCTGTTTTTTGAAAATGTGATGATAGTATAGATCCATGGAATGTTGGAGTAGTAGTGGGGCCTTTGCGCTTTCAGGTAGTTTCTTGTACCTATTGAAGATTTGTTTCACGGAGTAGAATAAGAACATTCTTTGTTTTCTGGGTTCAAGAACTTGTGTGAGCAGAATGAAAAAGAGGAAATCAAACACGTCAGTTTAAAATGCAAATGCGTAAAGCTGATAGTGAAAAGTGACATAAATACCTGAGAACATCTCCCTATCCGGTGACGCATACCAGCCATTGAACACATTCTTGCAGTCTTCTATATAGCTTTTTCCAAACAAGTATGGTTGATCATATATGTAACTGCGGAACATATTTTCAGCAGCTTCATCCAAAATCACCTTGGTAAATAACGAGGAAAAACTGTGGTGATCGATCAAATGGTTCCTGTGCATGAAATGGATGGTTTGGAATCCGAGCCGGTGAACAGAGATGTCGCAATCAACATGCTGCTCTTGGTTGGGGCTGCTCTTCTTGACGAGATCCATAGTCTCTTCCGCGACGTCTTTCCCGATTAGTTGCATGATAATCCGATGGCTGTCTCCGCCCAGAGCTGGCTCTTCAGGACGCCTGGCTGAGGCCTGCTTGCTGGGATCTTCATCTGGGGGCATCTTACTGTGCTCTTCATAATTGACAGCGGGCCTGGAACTGCTAGCAATATCTGCCGGATCACGGCTTTGCCTTGAGACAATTGAGATGGAGAAAAAAACATTTGATGAATGAGCACAAATCATATCGCTTCCCTCCATAGTTCACTGGAAAAGGGTAAGATTCTGCAATATACCTTTCTGCTTCACCCAAGACAATTTTTGCACCATCAGTTTCAGCACTTTTTGGCTGGATTAAGATATCGGTGGCTGGTGGGGAATAGTTGTTCGAAAGGATAGAGATAGTGGGGAATCGTCCTTTCAAAGTAGCCAGCCGATTGTCTTTCAGGATGGCAACTTTTTGGTGGATCTCGTCTAATTTGGACGCGTATCGGGATGGAACAAAGACAGAATGCTGCACTTGCGAATGGTACGGCTGTACCATAGCGCGGATGGAGGCTGAGCCCATGCTTTTCACATTTTCTCTGAGAGACCTGAACTCTTGCATGATCTGCTTTATCAGAACTGGTTAAAGAAAGCCGTTAGTGCTACTTTTTTTTTAGAAACAAGGCTTCTGCATATTGGAGACCAGAGGCTAACTAACTTTCTCCTTCTTGCTCAGATTCTGGAAGCTCTGCCGCTATCATGAAGGTTAAGATGAACTTTTTGATTCAGTTGCTGGGGGATTTCCTTGAATGATTTGTTTTTGTTTGGAACTCACAGGTTCTTTGAAATCTGGTGCTTTTGATTGGGTTCAGAACTCTTTCAATATATTCTTCAGGGGATTCTTTGGCTATTGTAAATGCAAGAGTCTTGGAGTTTTTTTGGACACCCAAAATATCGTTATGAGAATTACTGATGGCGGCTTCTGGAGTAAGAATGGAAAATGAATGTTAGCTCTACTGCTTTTGAAAATGTCAAGATGAGGATGACATGCTACCATCAACCACATCGTGATTTTTTGTCCAACAGGTCAAGACATTCCCCGGTGCTGATTCCGTTGCTTTCAAGTGGAAGACTCCAATCAGGAGGACCAACTGGAGGTACCTTGGATAAAGAATCATTTTAAATCGAAATTGAGGATAAGTTTTCAAGCGATGGCAAGCAATCCTGACGAAATAGTGTTTGCGAAGAAAAATGTGGTCCCTGGGCCCTGTACACGAAAGAAATGACTGGACTTCCTGTGGAACGTGTGACAGAAGATGGAGCGTAAATCCCGTCTTCATACGGCTTTGAAACAGAAAGGCAGATGCTCTGATTTATCTTCTGGTGCAGGTTGAAAACACATGTTCCATTTTAAGATGAAACCAAGGCATGAAGCATTTGGTATAACGTATGCAACTCAAGAGCTGAGCCGGCTGAAACAGACAAACTGTGGATGATTGTTGCTCCAAGAGCCGGTCATCATCGATCCTTCATCCACCACCTCTCGAAGACCAAAAGGGATTCCGCCCGGCCGTTGTAGTGCACGAGCAGGGCTTCCTGTCCCCGACCGGGACTCCGGGAGGGATTCCTTCCGGTCAACAACCCCATATCTTCTTGCTGACCGGCAGCGGTTCCTCCCGGCCAACTATACCCGGTTATGTGGGGCAGGCTGCCGCCGATTCGACCGAGCAGGTTTTCTGCAGGTTGATATGCAGCTCAATCAACCGGGAGGAAACACGGCCGATCGACCAGGCTGCTCCGGGCTGTGGAACCAGATCGCCCGGGAGGAAACCCGCCCGGTTAACTAGTGTGCCCAAACTGGTCGCCCGGAGGCGATCCTACCGACCGATCAGGCTTTACAAGCTGTTCCGCGGGATTGCTTCCTCTCGCCAGCTGGTCAGCGGGAGGCTTTCCTTCCGGCCGATCAGGCTACACAAGCCGGTCGATAGAAGGGAAGCTCTCCCGCCAGGTGGTGCATCCTTGTTGACCGTTAAAGGGTTGTCCCCGGCCGAGCTGGCGTTTTGGCCTGATCGGCCGGGAGCAGCCTGGTTGGCTGGCACTCCTGCGGGGTTCATCATCGCCTTGTTGGATCTGGTCAAAATGTGGCTTTCATTTAGAACCCTTTGGTAAAACCAATCAAAGCTACAATACCTCCTAACAAAAGGAGCAGCCAGAGAATTTTACAAGGATCACCACACAGTATTTCACCCCAAGTGAGTTCTTTGCAATCTTTCCAACATGATCCTCCCCTTTGAACGGTTCTGGTACTGGGCGTCATAGCGCGATGTTCGGTGCGTCCTTTGGGGACCGTGAAATGGCAGCCCATCTCAAGATCTATGTGAGGCGGCTACATGCGCAAACATATCGGTTGAAGAACATTCAGATTTCATATATGGCTCGAAGTGGCTCTCGGATCCGTGAGCTCAACTCACCAGAGTAAGTATCGGGGGGTACGACGACTGGACATTCAATCCTCCGTGTGATCCAGCGCTGATCACATCTCGAGATTCAGCCAGATGGGCAGGCTGTTCTTCTGGTAAACTGATCCCTTCTGTCGGTACCGGGTTCACCGCGGCATATTGTCCGATAAGCTGTTGGAGAAGGCCTGTCTGTTAGTTCATACCAGCTACGAGGCAAAGGTGAAATAAAGAAACTGACTAGGAAAATGAGTAGAATAGAGACCATAACGAGTAGCGACCGTAACGACAACGAGTGAGACTTGCTTTGGTGCATAATTAGAGGCTTGTGGGCCCGGCATCGCCTTTTTATGCCTGTGAGGACCGAAAAGGACAGGTTTGTGTGATGGAACACTTCTTGAAACCATCCAGCCCCTCTTCCCATTCTGTCCTCTCAGGTCCTCTCGCCCGACCGTCTTCTCAATATTTCATAACCCACTGCCATGATACATACCGGGTACACATTGTGAGGGTCCAGCTATCAACATACAGGAATGAGCATCTCCAAACTTGTCAAAGTCCCTCGGAGGCACTTATACAAAGCGATGAAAGGTGGCATGGCAGGAACCAAGCCCCTCTCTTGCCTGTGGCTTTGTCGGAGGGACATGTTGTCAGGAATTTTACACAAAGAGAATTTTAATTGGGCTTTGGTGGTACTTTTCTTTGAACCACCAGAACTCAACCTTGAGTACAACATCAACCTCCTAAGCTTTGGGCGGACAATAGGCCTGCATCTTCTCCTCCTTCTGATATAAATTGATATCACCTCCCCAGTATTTTCCCACTTGTTTTATTTTTCTAAAACTCTGATTTCTGAAGCAATTGGGCCGGATAACATAGTACAGGTCAAGCATGCTCAGCCAAAGCACTGTGTTTTTCTTTTTATTTTATTTTCTAAATAAAATGTTTGAAACCTTTCCTTCAAGAAAAATACAATCTAGAAAATATCTAAAATAGGTGAAGAAGCATACAATATAGACAAAGTTGGTCTTGCAGATGAGACTTGAAATTTACATGAGTTATGAGTAATGTAACAAAATGAGGGGTCAAGTATCATCCGGTTCTCTCAGAAAAAATCCTGATAAGTCATAAGTCCCTCCAGCAAAGCCTCAGGGAAGGAGGGACTTGGTTAAGTTCAAGGAAAGCCTTGATGTGAGTTTTCTTGTTTGCATTAGCACTGCCAGCATACTTGGCTGGGATGAATTCATCCCAGTTTAACTGGGATGCGCTCAACCAATTTAAAATGGGTTGATCTCATCCAATGCACCAGGGGAGATATGTTCCCACTCCCCAGGGAGTGCCACCGCTGAATTTTATGTGAGTTTTGGTCGGATGTCAGCCGGATGGGAATAGTAACTTATCCCTAATCTGATCAAGAACTCTGTCAGAAGTGAGTCACAAGAAAGTTGAAATTAATCCAGAAGTGATTCACAATTGATGCATAAGTACGGCAACGAAATGAGGCTGAATTGAGTCTCAAGACAGCTAGAAGAAATGTGGGAGGTAACACAATGTTGTGTAGAACTCTTTGATTTGCTTTTCTTAATTGTAGTACAACTGATGTGCAATGAGACATTAGTACAAGCCATTCAAACAGTAATTCCTGTTGAATATGTGTTGCGCATCAGTGTAACTGAATCATTACTCCAGAAAGATTTCGTGTTGTGGAATGAATGCCCTTGCAAAGAAGCATGCTTTGCCCCACCTCAAGCCCCATTCCACTGTGCAGGACAGGCAGGGTGAATGTGAAATCTGGCAAGGAAGTGTGATATTTTAAAAAAGATACTACTCAAAATGTAAAAAGAGCTATAAGCACTGCAAGAAAAACTCTAGAAACTGCTTGCAGTTGAGATGCAGCAAGCTTCAATCAAGCTTCAGCTCAAGCTGGAGTCAAGCACCCAAATTCCGTGCTGGTGCACCTTGAGTGTGTACCTTGTTCAGCATCTCAATCTTGAACATGCTGGAGTGCTCAATGCTCATGCAGTAGTATGTATACATGAAAGGGGTATTTATGCATGAAAGGTGTATGTGCAGTAAGGGATATTTGCACATGAAAGGGATATGTAAACATCAGAGGGGTATGTAAACCTGAATGGTAAAAGGGGTACTAAAAGGGACCTAAAAAACTCAAAGGGGACATGTAAACATGAAAGGGTCATGAACAAATGATGAATGGGGTATGTACACATTGTGAAAGGGATACATGCACATGAAAGGGATATACACACATGAAAGGTGTATGTGCACATAAAGGGCTATGTACACCTTATGAACGGGGTGAATGCATAAAAAAGGGATATATGCACATGAAAGGGGTATGTGCACATGAAAGGGGTATGTGCACATGAAAGGGTTATGTGCACATGAAAGGGGAATTTGCACAGGTATCAACTGATGTACTTAGTTTTTTGTACCTTAGACTCACTCTTGCATAAATTAGACAATGTGCATGGAATCACCCAGTGCTTGATTCTTGCATGAGGCACAGCTTGCCTTGAGCTCTTGCATCTCAACTGCAAGCAGTTTCTAGAGTTTTTCTTGCAGTGAAGGCTAACTGGATGGCTAGATAACGGTTACTTAACTGCAAGGTTCATTCATGTGATGTACCAATGCTTCAGGGGAAAACCTTATATTTTGCAGTCGTAAGTGAGGTCACTCCCACATATCCCACATATTGGATATTCAATTGTCACGTTAAACATAGAAAAACAATCTTCATGAATATCCTTGCCTGTGAGTTTACATAAAGATTCAATATCCAAAGGGGCAAAGGGGAGATGATTTCATGTTCATGATATGTTCAAGTTGACCCTGCATGCTCTTGTAATCAAGTAGCGATTTGGACCACCCTAACCCAACCTGCAGAGCTCAAGAGCCCAAATACAAGTGCCAAACAAAGTCAAAACAGATTTTTTGATATTGTCATGCTCAGTGATACCCCCAGTGGCCCATCTCTGGAAAGTTTCAAAAGGAACACACTATCTCCCCTGTCTTTCTCAGTTCGCATTTGTGTAACAGAATAAATCAAATTACCCATCCCTTTCCACAAATGTCTTCAACATTCTGTCTTGGCCAATTTATCATCACCTTGCCTTCCACTAGGACTGTAACACTTACTTCTGATGTCCCTCAGGTAGCTTTTCTTCAACTAGGCCGACAGCTAGTTCACATATACTGCGCGCCACATAATTGCTTTGGAGATCTCAGCCAAAAGCAGAGTGAATATCTAGGTCCATTATTAGGGCCAGTTTCCAGCTGTTCAACTCCACCCACCCAACCAGAAATCCCTCCCAATGATGTAGCTCTGGTGAAGTTGCGTGCCTTTCTCGTGACCAAGAATTGTATACAGCCTCAGCTGAGGGGATGTGTCTTCAGCCGCTCGGAAAACATATCTCAAGTCCAATTGGCCTTTGAAGCTGCCGAAGTGGAACTAAGCCCAATCTGGAACTACAGCCCAGATGTTTTCTTCGCAATTCCCCACCTCACTGAAACCACTAGGGACTCAAACTCCAGACCAGCACCTTGGCTCTCGACATCGCTTCAAAAGTGCAAGACAAGTATGAAACCCCATCAGATTTCCGCCCTAAACTTCCTCCTCAAGAATGAGGACTCCGAGAACAACAAGCCAGAAGCCTTGTGGTACCATCATGACAATGCCTGGCTTCGCAATTACTGCGAGAAAGATTCAAATTCTAGCGCGAAGGAACCAAATCACAACAGGTCCCAGGGATCGATACTAGCTGACGATATGGGATTAGGAAAGACGTTAACAACCCTTGCTTTTATCCTGGCGACAAGTGATAACGCAAGAAATTTCCGACAAGCTGATCCCAACAAACGATCTGCAGCTACACTAGTCATCTGCCCTCTGGCAACCCTGTCAAATTGGAAAAACAAAATTGATCTCCATTTCAGAGATCACGCAATCCCTTATGAGGTTTTCCATGGAGACAATCGGAAGAGCCTTACTAGTGAAGACCTGCAGTCGACAATGCTGATTTTGACAACTTACGAAATGATCGGAACGAGTGGTAACAAGAAACACCCCAACCAGCACAACATTGGAGCTCTAGATCTGTTCTGGTTCAGGATTGTATTGGATGAAGCCCAGTAAGTGAAATGATTCATGTGGACAATTGGCATACATGGTTCTGATTTATTTTTACGATGATAGCTTGATAAGGAATGCAGCAACGCACCGAACCCAGAGCATTCAAAATCTTCAGTGCCAGTTTGTTCTTTGCTTGACAGGGACACCTGTCCAAAACCGATTGACCGACTTGCAAAGCTTGATTACGCTGTTGAAAATACATCCATGGGACAAAGAGTGGGTATGGAGGAGCTGTCTGGTCCCTCGAATGAACGTTGGTGCTCGAGAGGCAATCAAGACCTTAAGCCAACTCATGGAAGCTGTTTGCTTGAGAAGAACAAAGGATGTTTTGTTGAATCTCCCCGAGAAAGTGGAGAAATTCATACTTGTCAAAATCAGCTCCAAATGGGAGGAGATTTCGAAGGATCTGCACCAGACGTTCATCCAATATTTTGGGAGGCTAAGAACAGCGGGGGAGCAATGGGATTCATCGGAGTTTTTCAGACAGTTGACAATGCTTCGTCAATTTTGCAACCATCCATTATTTGCAAGATCAGAGATACTTCATCAACCAAAATGGCGATGGCAGGATTCAGGAAAGATTGTCCACCTAGTCGACAACCTGAAGGTCTTCTTGGGAGGAGTTCGTGGAATTGAAAGGACGAAAGCAGTGGTATTTTCTAGTTTCACTGGGTTTCTGGGGATGTAAGTTATGTTGTTTTGCTTTGGAGCATGGAAAGGGGATAGATGTTGATTCTGATTCAACCTTATAGTATTGAACGGGCACTTCAGGAGAACGGTATTGGATTAACCTGGCTTACTGGGGACCAGACAATCAAAAAACGTGATGAAAACCTGAATCAATTTCGAACCAACAGACAGTGTAATGTTCTCTTGGCCTCAATCCAAGCTGCCGGGGTAGGCATTGATTTGCGTTGCGCTCAGAATGTGTACATGATGGTAAGCCATAGTTGTTTTTTACAGGCATAGAAGAGAGCTAATAATACTACATCATTCAGGAACCGGGGTGGAACCCTGCAGCAGAAGTCCAAGCTGTCGACCGACTTTACCGCTTGGGACAGGGTCATCCAGTTCATGTATATCGATACTATCTAAAAGGGAGCCTGGAAATGAATATATATCAGGTTCAAAAGAGGAAAGGAGAGCTTGCACTGTATGTGATTTCTTGCTAATTTCCTTTTTGTACTTACTGATTTGAGAATGTCTTGTAAATAGGCTAAGTGTACCATCGGGGGGAAATGAGCAGTATGAATGTGCTCAGCTACTCATGAAAAATATGACAGCTTGAAAGTCGCTGAATGTAACTCACGGTGGACAGCAAGCCTTATCTGACTGTTAGCAATTCCGAGAAGTTGATGGTATCCGTTGGATTAAGAAGATTTCTCTGGGACTCGGAAAGCGTCGACAAGTATTCGAGGGAGTAGCAGTTCAACGGAAGATTACGAGGAACTTCCTTGAAGCCAGCTGGAGGAGAGCCTGCGAGCTTCCAAGACAAAATCATGTACAAATTGGCGTCCTTTGGTGCTGGTCTTCTTCTGAATAAAAATCTGATCCAATTCTTGCGCAAATTTTGAGAACTCCGGTGACCTCCAGAGCAAAGGGATTTTGAACAGAGAGCGAGGGGGATTGATCTCAGTTTCAGAAGTAGCCTTGATGTTATCGAATAAAGATTTCGTGTTAGGGTTGAATGGGAGTGTAGAGAGCGTTTCTTGACGGTGCTGCGAGATCTGAAATGAAGAAAGAGCTTAGCCCACATTTTGGGCAAGAGAAAAGCAAGAATGTGGCATACCTGCATTGGTACTTTGGATTTACATTCAGATTTGTGCTGTTCTGAAAACTGACCCAATCGTAATCCTTTCTGCCTTCCAAGAAACCATCTGTGGAGAACGCCAAGCTGGAAGGATGTGTTTGAGGCTTCAACCGGATCCATGAAAAAAGGAGTAAATGTTCCAGCTGCATAGGCATTCCTCCAATGTTTTAGGATAAATTTTGCGAAAAGTTGGTTCCAGTGAGAATCCCATGGATGAGACCAGCGAAAAGTAACACCAGGAAAACAAGATTTTGAGAGGTCTTGGACAAATAGGATTCGAAAGATTGGGGATATCTTCTGTGAGGTGGGTAATGTTGAACCAACAGGAATGGGATCAATGGGCTGTATGAGAATGGAGTCTGGCAAGTTAGAGCCAATGTGGAAATCGTGGGCAGAAGGTGGGAGCTTCCATGCCTCTGAAGGAGTTTTCTTGCGGTCATATTCTATGTCTAAGAGAGCTCGCGTGAAGGCAGCAATACAAAAACTAAATGATGATTTGGAATTGGGGTGGATTTTTGAGTATGCAAGATTAACTTTTGCAACACCAACAGGTGGTTTGCCATTGGCAAAATGAGTCTGGGATAAGGACATTCTGAAGTAAAGGAATCACAGGACAAAAGAGCAGAGTCAGGAGGGGGAAGACAAGAGGAGGTCCAGATTATATATTACAAAAATCAGGTCGTGTCTAGGAAAGTGCAAAGGGATGAGGGGAGAGAGAAATTATTAATGTGAATGAAAGGCAAATGAGAGTTTATGTAATTGACAAAGGGCCTTGGCCAACTCAGAACTCAGTTTGGCTCTCATTTGATGAAAGGAGTTGTATTTGGTCAATTGAGTATCCCTCTCATGTACGCGCGTACATGGGGGTGACTTTGGGCAAATGCATTGCTTGTTCCAGCTTGGTATTACAATCTGAATATTTGGGCCCATCACATGTGAAAACACATAATCGGTTTTTTGCCCTCGAAGGTTCCCGCCCATGTACGCGCGAACATGACAGTGACACCCACCAGATCAAATATTGGAGAGTACATGAGCCGCAACCATTGCTATCTCTTCCTTGTGAGCAAACACCAATACCATGTATTCTTTAGTCCCAACATCCAGCAGATTCAATGCCTTTCCTGAGTGTTAAGCCAAAGCAATATACCTTTGGTGTAAAATTCTGATCACTGTATAGCATAACCTAATATTTCCAGACAACGTCAATACATCAAAAATTGATTGCTAGCTGAAGTAGATTCCAAAAGCAGAGACACAGACATGGGAAAAAGAATAGATTTGTCTGACGTGCGGGGGACACAAGCCATCTCATTGCGATACACAACCACAGACATCAGATAGATAGGAGATCGTGAATTTCTCACTTGAATCTGGATCAGAACAAACCAAAGATTTACTACCATCCAGACAGAGGAAGCACAGAACAGAACCAAAAACAGGAAACCATGAGGCAGTATTGTGGAATCCAGAGAGAGATAAGCCAGCTAGCTGTTGGTAGAAGGAACAGTTAGTTACAGGAAGTTAGCAGTTGTCTTTTGTTCTGATAACTTACGATCAAACTATACCCAATCGTTTACCCTTGATCATCCTAAGAATGCTGGCCTGCTGCCGAGCCGCCCAATCCCCCTGGGGTGGTATCTGGCGTGGAAAACATCAATGGTCCTTGTCAAATGTGAATTGAAAAATCAGCTCAGCAGAAAAGTAGAAGAAGAACTTGAGGCCAAATACCTTTTCCAAGACGGTTCCTTTTCGCATCCCATATGGCCTTGACGTTTGGGATTGCCCATTCAGGAATACGCATATCTTGTGCTCCCGCTCTGATTTTTCCATCACACAAAATATACCAACGCCAAGCCTCATGTTCCCTTTCTTTGGTGTTGCTAATGTTTAATTGTTGCTCTTCATGAGAATCTGGCTCAAAAATCTTGAGTGATTCATCAATCATTGTCTGCATGTCTTTGAGCCAAACAATTTGTATGGGAGATAGAATAGTACGAAAAGGTTCCATTGGTTGATGAGATGTTGGATTGAGATAAGATAGGTCCTCTGCCAATTAATATTTTTTGTAATGGGGGAGGATGTCATTTCCAGAGTTGTGGACCGTGGGTACAACACCCTTTTTATGATGTAAAATTTTATAACAGGCTAACGCAACCACAAATATGTGGATTCAGTTGATGCAGTCTTCTCCGAAACAGCATCTGAAGGCATGATGGTCGCGGGGTTACAAGGGGCATTAGAACTTGAGATTCAATCCAACCGAAAAATGTACATCCAGTTCAACAAGGAAGCATCACAGGGTGACATGAAGTCCGACCTGGGCCAGCTCCTCATGAAAATGTACTGAAGCACATGATATGTACATATGCTCATCTTGCTATCTAAATGACTTGCACTTGTGCATGATTGTAGCACATCACATCAACTTGGTGGCTTGCATATTCTTTGGTCAGGTGGTGAGTCAAGATATGCACATGCAACTTTTGGGTGCCAAGTACGTAACTGTTTCCTCAAATCATTCATGAAAAAAGTAGATCTTGGTATCTGAGTAGCAATGATATAAAGCTTGCATCAACCAGCTTTCGCCAACTTATGTATGAGTGTGAATTTTTTCCTTGTGTCCCATCGAATATCTAGAAGACGTCTGAAATTACTCATCCCCAATCTACTTGAATTAAAACAAACAAACTCGCAACATGCCTAAAACAACCAATCTCGTTTGCCATTGTGAATTCTATGGGTGCAACACCACACAGCATGCAGAAGATGGTGGTGGAATTGTTCCTGGGAGGGTCTTGGGACGGAAAGACTATCAATTGCATCAGAAGAAAGCAACTATGCAACTCCAGAAGGAAGGGCCAAATCATCCGGAGGCACACCCAATGGGCTCTAATCCGATCCGGGTGAGTTGAATCACATCTGCTTTAAAAGCATAGTTAGATCTTGAGCTAATCCAAGTTTGACCCAGACTGGTCTGACTGCCTCCACCTCTAATCCACTGGAAAACAACACAAGGAAGGCGCCACTTTTGGAGGAGCAGTTTTGCACACAGGTCATGATTCAGATGGCCCAATCTGTCTTAAAAGACAAACTGAGCAAAGATGGGTCCGCATCTTTCCTTGAGTCAGCAAGGCAGAACATCTCATTCTTGGCAGAGCTGTGGAGCACTGAGGAACAAATTATTGATGCTAAAGCAATGATCCAACAGATTCCCAAAACTAGAGATGCAGTTTTTCATCGACTTGGCCTTGTACCAGATCTGACAACACAAATATGTTGCCAAAAATGTTTTGCACTCTACCCTCTGATAAAAGGAGACAAAAATCCTCCGATCACATGCACCCAGTCCTTCTTTTCCCAATATCAGGGGTATTGTAAGTGGGCTAAGTTGCAAGAAATCGTACCCAGATGTGATCAAGCCCTCTTCAAACTCGATAAACAGCAAGCATCAAAACCAATTCGGACATACTCATACTTAACTCTCAAGTCATGGTTGAAACAGCGGCTTTCTCAGAATTCTTTCGAGACCTTGCTAGACTCCAGCCTTCCCAAAACTAGATGGGAACCACACCACGACATGGAAGATGTGTGGCATGGTCAAATCTGGCGCGAATTCCCCAACTCAGACGATGGAACTGGGATATTTACCCAGAATTCTGGAAATCTTGTGTTCAGCCTATATCTTGACTGGTTCAATGCCAAAGGAACTTCAAATCTGGGGAAGCATAACTCTGTTGGAGCGATTGTCTTGATCTGCTTGAACCTTCCTCCAAATCAGCGCTACAAGCAGGAAAACATATTCCTTTTCGGAATTATCCCTGGGCCCAACGAACCCAGTCTAGACAAGGTGAACCATCTCTTACGACCGCTGGTGAATGAATTGAAAGAATTTTGGAATGGAGTCTTCTTTGAATCCACTGCTTCTCATGCTCAAGGAAGAACTATACGGGCTGTGATCTTTCCCCTGATCGCAGATCGTCCTGCTCTCCGGAAGGTTGCTGGATTTGGAAGTCACGCCTCAATTAGGTTTTGCTCTTTTTGTATGTTGAGCAAGCATGAAATTGAGGAAACGGACACCACAAAGTTTACCCGGCGGACGAATGAAGAGCACCAAAAACATGCAAAACTTTGGCTTCAACTAGAAAATGCGACTGAACGTAAGAAGTTTGTGAAGGAACATGGCGCAAGATGGAGTGTGCTCAATGAGCTCCCATACTGGAGGCCAATAGAATTCTGCTCGATTGAATTGATGCATGCCTTGATTTTGGGTGACTTGAAAGATCACACGATGCGCTTCATGTCATTGCCATCAGTCGCATCCAAGCTTAAGGATATTCAAGAGAAGGATGCGGAATGGCAGAATGACCAGTCATATACCGATACTCCGTTTGCAACAAATTGTGTCCCTAACTCCACCAACAAGGGCAAGCGGAAATTAGACGATATCAAAGAATCAAATCAAACCTCTGAAAAACCAAACAAGCGAGCCCGTGCAGCCAAAGCCAAGCAAACACCAGCCACAACAACGCTAGGTCTTGGTCAAAGCAGAACATGTAGTGGTGCTGGTGCAACATCAGATGGGTCATCTGCCCATTCCTATAGCCTGCGGATGCGGAAGAAGGCGCTGTGTGACGCGAATGAGGAGGTGACCACCGATTCCGCAGATGAGAGTGGAAGTGATCACACTGCCACTCGTCCTCGACATAGAGCTCGCAGAGCTGCTGCATCACCAATTCCGGATTTCAACCAACCAAAACTCTTGCCAGAGGAGCTGGACATAGTACGGCGGACTATCTTGCATACAATTGTACCCTCTTGGATTGATAGGGTTCCACGCAACTTGGGATTGGCTACCCACGGATCTTTAAAAGCAGCAGAATGGCTGATACTTTACAAGATCTACTATCCCATTGCCTTGATTCCTCTTTGGACCACAGTATACAAGGATTGCGCAACTGAGGAAAGCAAAATAAGGATATCCTCACTCCTAGAATCAACTACCTTGCTATCCAAAATTTCTCACTTCCTGACTCTCCCAAAGATCAAACTTCAAGATCTTGATGAGCTTGACAGTTTAATCTTGGATTATTGAAAGTGTCTTCAAAAAGGCTGACCAGAAGCACCAAGCAAGCCAAATCTACATCTGACACAGCATTACTCTGAAGTTATCCGCCGATTTGGCCCACCTCGATCAACAGCAGCTTGGGCACAGGAAAGAGTTAATGGAATGTTGCAGAGGATGCCAACAAACCATCACATCGGTTAGTCTCATGCTTATTTGTGTGTAATTATTGCCATTGTGAGAATTTAATTACTGAGAAGGTGACATGTGTATTGTACTTAGATGATATACCGAAGACATTGATGAAGGAATGGCATATCAACTCAACATTCCAGTTAGTTCTCAAAGACCACACTGCAAAACACAACCGCGGCTCGGAGGACAACAATAAGAAGAAATCTACTCAGTTGAACAGAACTCTGATGTCAAAATGGAAGCGGGCGGTGGCTGGAAAGGAAGGTTCAAGGGGAAAGCTTGGTCAACATGCAGGTGTACCCCCACTTAACTCAACAGTTGATCTTGTTGAATACATCAAACTCAACGGCAAGACATTCACAACTAAAGATTGGCATCCAGCAAATTCCTTGGTCGAGTTCTACCTAGGGAAGGACCAGCGATTTGGTGAAGTGGAGCAAATTTTCCAATTGGAACAAACAGCTGGGAAAACTTGGTTGATTGTGAAACCATTCAAGGAAGTGGGACAGGAGGAAGATCCATACAAGGATTACCCAGATCTCAACTGCCGCTTAGTGAAATCTGATCACGACCTGACTGAGGTAATTGACAGTGAAAGGGTCATCGGACATGTTGCAATTCTTCTAAATCCGATCTCAACATTTGGTTTTGAAATACAAACAATGAGTGCTGTGGGATTGGGGACAGCTGTAAGTCTCAACAACTACCATTAAAACGTGCTGGTCTATGTCTTTCTGATATTTTATTTGGGCTTTATTTACACATGAAGGGATGGGAAGGCCTATGCAACGATTTTTAGGCATAAAACAAAGGGGATCATTATTTATTTGTTAGCCACATGCTCCCTTTTTTTGAATTGCAACATCCGTATAACTGTATTTTCCTCCATTTGAGAAACAAAGTGGAGCCTGCCTGAATTGCCCGGCAATTCCCCCAAATTTGTGTTCTGCTTATAACTCCATCCAACATGATTTCACGTTTTCCTTAAACTATTCCATATCCTCAACCACCTCTTTTGCTTGATTTCACCAACAACACCTTTGCATTGTATACTGCAACCCGTCTATCATCTGCTTTTTGCCCCATAAAAATCTACTAATTAGCTTCTTGAATCCAATCAGTCCCCATGCCTTCAGCACAAGATGAACAGAGCATATCTGGGAATGGAAACCAGGGAGATACATCTTCTTCTGTGGATCCAGATGAAAGTTGGATTTCGGCGGTCGTAGATGGATTTCTTCCAAAAGCCCAATCAGTGGGAAACAGTTCTGCAATGGAAACCGGTCCTGATGGTGAGTAGCTACTTTTTGCTGTATGTATTTTCTTGCTGAGAAATGTTTTGAATCCGTAGGAGCAATTCCTTCAACACAACTGAACCAGCCATCAGCTTTGCTTGAAAAGTCTTGACTAGAACCAAAGTTTGTGGTTGAAAATGCCCGGCGCGCAAGGGAGGAGGCGGAGGTTGATGAGGACCATAATCGAGCTGAAAAACGGATAAGAGGAATTGCGGGAAAACAGGCTCTGGCGGAACATTGTGATAAGATCGCTCGGAGTATCCAAACCTTTGTCAAGTTTTTTCTTGGTCATCCAACTCAGCCTCACGATTACCCAGCTTCTCCAAACGCTGAAGAAATCAAGGCCCAATACTGGGTGGAAAGAAGGACGGCTGAAATCAAGAAGCAACTCAATCGATTACGCCTCACGTTGAAGGCTAAGACTCCGGCAGAGATAGAATACTTTGTCTCTCAGGCAGAGAAAGAAATACGGAAGAACATCAAGTCGCCCCCCTTTACTCCTGCTCTCTCAAAAGGCCAACATAAGGGCCTAGCCATCAGCTCTCAAAACAAGGCCGATGTGGAGAGGACTCTTGCGTTGGCCGGTATCTCAAGACTCACTTTCGACTGGGATACCCATCTTGGTGCGGATTCGCCTTGGAACTCCACTGTGGTCAAGGTTTTGGCAACCAAATCTATTGAGTGGATCCGTCGATCAATGCCCTTAACCGATCAGCAGGCTTCACAGGCCCAAGCAATAATCCAACGATGGTTCCATACTAAATGCCGCGAAATTCGCGAGTCCAGAAACATAAGCGGTGACAATTACAAGAAATTGAAGGATCAAAAAGCCACAAGGGCACAATACCAACGATGGAGGAAGAAAGTCCGTACATCCTTTCTACTTCTCCTGTCTATCTGTAACTCATTCTGACAAAATATGTAAATATATATTTCCGTGTGTTAAAGATACGAGAGAACAGGTGCAAGATGCTTGGTCAAGTCCTAAAAGAGAATATACTACTGGTGCACGTTGTTGAAAACAAGGACTGTGGCTCCGATATTGAAGATGGCGATCAGAACACGTTACCGTTAACCGTTTCCCCGAATTGGCGTAGCAGCCATCTCACCTCCGTTGTTCACTGTCTCAACAAAATGGTACAGGCACAGGCAGATCACCACAAGACTATTGCCACTAATCAGAAGATCTATGGCCACTCCGCAACTCGAATCAAGAATTTCAAAGGCGTCAAGGGGGTCCCCAGAGATTTGCCGCGTGATTGCTATGCCAATGCTTGGTGGCAACTCCTGAGTCCTTTTGAGCAACAAACCATCTCCAAGGTCGAAAAAATGGGGCTGCCAGAGATTACCAAGAATCTCCAAACATACTGTTTCACCACCGCCACATCCACTGGTCAACAATCCGCTTCTCAACTCCCAACTCGTAACAACAACAAACGGAGGTTAGAAGATGAATCTGGAAATGTTGGTCCAAGTTTAGCTCCCGGAGAGGGTTTGGCCACGGCTGCCGGAGGGAGGATGAATGTTGATTAGCTTTATTTTATCATCTCACCCATTTCCATATCAATTTGCCTGTTGAAACGCTTATCATTGAGGGATGCTCCAGCTGCTGTGTTGTTTTCGAGATTACTTGGTAACTAAGTATTTTGTATCCATGGGGCCAGCTGTTTGTCACCTACACATGAAAAATATATACGGCATTGATTAATGCTGAGATGTCCCTCTCATGTACGCGCGTACATAGGGGGGGGCTCATCCTGCCAGAAGCTATCATGATTTGAGATAACCTGATATATACTCAGTCAATTCGGTACAACTGCGGGACCGGAAGTGAGTCTGATGTCCACTCTAATGTACGCGCATACATGAGTTTGCACCAACTTCAGAAATCCTTGAAGTTCACTTGTGCATGGGACCTCACCTGACTTGTCCAAATGTCTCTGCCAGTTGCCCATAATCCTGTAATTAAGATCATTGCTCCAGATCTGGGCATTTCCATGAATAATCTGAGTAACAGTCTAATGAAGTTATTTGAACATTACAGCTGTCCTGATCACTTCATCATGCGCATGACTGTTGACTGCAAAACGTCTCCTACCAAAACCATGAATTGGCACATCACAAACTTTACACATTACAGCCTGAGGAATCTATTGTCTAAGTCAAAACCATGCTTAGTCTGGTTTTGGTTATACCAAATAGATCCGTCAGCAAATCTAATCACAAAGGTGGATTGTGGGTGGACAAAGGCTGAGTGAAAAAATTTTACACAAGGGGATCATTCTGGAATGAAATCCTCAATATATAAGTGGCTCCTCCTCCTCTGCACTTTCACCTCATTCCTCCCCCATCATCGCATCATTTATTTTTGTGACCCCCCCACATCCTCAAAAACCATTGGCGAAATAACTACTGCTCTCAATTCATATTAACATGGCAGAGCCAGAGTCCAGAATTGCCCCTCAGCTTCCTCAGGAATCAACATCTCTGCAACCACCCCTCCCATCAGATGCTCCGACTCCACAACCAAGTAAGTCTATAGACTTATCCTCATGATCACCCCCCAGGCTGTTTCTCACTTTACCCATATCCCCCTAGGTCAGCAGGTGCTTGAAGCAAACTTTCCAGTCAAGATGTTACCAGCACCCACTTTTGAGGAGTTTGCAATTAGCAAAAGTGATCTCGGCGGCCCTCTTCCATTGAATCCTACCGAACCGATCCTTGATAATGAAATCCAGCAAATTACAGCGGAGGAATTTGGACAAACAATCCAAGCTGCTGAGCAAGCAGCCAAAGGGCTGAGAAATCTCAAGCTTCCCCGTAGTTGGAAACACCTAGTTGATGTCCTCGCTAATTCCATTACCAGCACAAAACGCAGTGAGTTCAAGTTTTCCCAGATTGCCCTCCCCATCCGGATGTTGCCTTCTCTTTTGACTGAAGCTCTTGCAAAGCCTGGGAGGAAACAGGCGAGATTCCGGACAATGAAGCCATCAAAATTGAATCAATCAAACCAAGCTCCACATCACCTCAAACATCAACTGGAGCAACTTCAAGCAAGCCCCCCAAGAAACGAGCCAAAAAAGGTGCCTCTGGTTGGCCAGCCGACTTGTTGGAAAAGAATACCAAGACTCCAACAAACAGTAACGATTCCAATCCAGCAGCTCTCTCAAACAAATCAGACACATCTCAGCTTACCATCCCGAAACATGCCCCTACCGAGAATCCAAACATTAACACCCCAATGGGTGCACAAGCAGCTCTTGCCACCATCAGAGACTTGGAACCGCACCACTCTCCGGATACCCCTGATAATGCTGTGCAGGCTTCACCAACTCTACCTGCCGACTCTCAAGTTGGACCTGTAGCTTGCGACTCAGTGGTTGGAAATCCAGAACATCATATCCCGCCCAAATCCTCTCCATCAGCTGCGACTGAGACCAACAACGCGAAAGCTGGGGTCTCCAACACTAATCTAGCCGCTCCGGTGGAGCCACCTGCACACGGAACAACAACGGCCCCTCAACCATCCCCAACCAACCAAGTTCTGCAACCTTCCCAAAGTATCCCAGAAACCCATTCTGGTCAAGCAAATCCAACCCCAAGTGGCCCATCCAACCCAAACCCTTCCGATCCCTCTTCTCAGGTTGTTGTTCGCCCGCTGACAATCCTCAAGTCTGTCGATGTGCGAATTAAAGTTGTTCATATTCACCAAGATTTTGAGGGATCCAAACCATCTTGGCAAAGGTACCAAACCACCTGGGCTTCCCTCACGTCTCTGGTTCAATTTCGTGTACAGTCCATGCACGCTTCAACTCCTTCAAACCCTGAATTCCAATTCCAACGCACGGCATGCTCATACGCATCATGGATTAAAACAATCAGCTCCCTGGGTAAGTGTTCTTTTCTTTTTTCTACATTCGTGTCTCCAAACACAGCGTAACTAACTGTTAGGTTTTTTCTCCCATGTATCTAGCGGACAGCTTCTTGTCACCATCCACAAATGAAAAGTGGTACTGTCCCGACATCATTGATTTCCCCTTGCTTGCCACATTTGGAAACAAGGACAAATCCATCCCGCCGCAATCCTACATCTCTACTTCTGCAAAGACACCCCATCCCAAATCAACTCTAGTCCGGTTCCTTTATCGACTTGCGCACCCTACCGAAACCTCCATCTCAGAGTGGGCAAAGCTTGTTGCCGCTTCTGTGGAGATCATGGCCGATAGTCTGTACAAGCCACCCGTCCCCACAACCCAGCAGAGCAACGATCAAATCATTCAAGGCGTACAAGTACTTCAATACATTGAGGCCATCAAAAACTGCCCCTCCAGCTTTGAGTCTGCCAAAGAAAATCCTACCTCAGATGCTCCAGCCCCCCAGCGATCTCATTCTTTTGATGTTCTCCATGATTTCTTAAACCTCATTCTTGATGTTCTCTCAGCATATGTCATCTTCCAAACTCATGCACTCAGCGAGCCCCCACAGACAGAGGTGCACAAGAAAACCAATAAGCGGAACCGCGGTGCCACCCACAAATCATCTGATGCTCTCACTCAGACGAACCAAGAATCATCAGAATTGATCCAGCTTCGAGATGAATCAACTCGCAAACTACAGTCCTACCAGCGTCGTCAAAACTACCAGCCCTTGATATTTTTCCTCCTCGGTGGTGTTTGCGGTCTTTTTCTAGCATCCAAGAACCACCGCCACGCCGTTGTCTCTGATTGCATGGAATTCACCCAGGTAATCTCAGTAATTAAACAACACTCAAGTTCAACTCATACGCCCGAAGAACCCATCTGGAAAAACCTCTCAGCATACATTGTTAAGATATTCTCCCCTGTCTTCCGCCTGCCGAACAGAATCTCCCACATGGAAAAGACCCCAACCCAACATGAGATTGCTCAGGCCATTACTCTTGATTTTCTCAGTCATTGGGCAGAATGCCAGCCCACTTCACCTTTCCTTATTCCCCATGCTTCCCGTCATATAGAAGACAGTTGATTTTTTAAACTTGTACATATACATCAGTACATACGCTGAAGTTTATTGCTGTCTGGCCTCTTCTCACTCAAACTGTTCTTCTCGTCTTTTATTCCCTTTGTGATTTGGTCTTTTATATCTCAAATTCAGCTTCCCAGATACCAAGCCTGTACTAGTCAACTGTTGTTCCTAGCCACAATTGTTTATAAGTAATTCATCTTGCCCTGATGCGCTTAAGATTAAAAATTGCCATCGTTCTGCTGATTTCTGAAATGAAGTCTCTCCAATGCTCTCCCTTACATCTGTTTGTGCGTTTTGCAAACCGTGGAATGTGTAACACTTCCAAACACCAAGCAGATTCTTGCCTCAGACAATGGGTATTCATCAACGAAACCTCAGTGACCATAGTAGTCTTCCTTCCATGCATCACTTGCGGTTTCTAGTCATTGGCGCATGGGATATCTTTTCATTTGATAATGGTTTTAATTCATTTCTCCTTTAGGACATAAGTTATATATATGTAGTAATCTTTGAGAAAAATCAAACTAAATGCCAATCGTCACGTTTGGCGGCGGTGAAATTTCTTGGTGGATTTTCTTCGTATAGTGCGGGGTGCCTTCCAATCCTTTGCTTTGAGTTTGTATCTCTTTTTTGGATCACTCCTCAAGCCGTATCGAGTTACCTCTGATCGAGAAAGTTTCACTATACACTCAACCTAATATGATATACACCCAGACCACGAGTCAGTGCTTATTGTTAGAGTCAATCTTGATTATATGGAGTATCACATACACCAACAGAAACAAATCCGTAGCGGACACTGGGAACTTGAGCTGCGTTGCCACTAAATCTAATACAATCTCTGTGTTTGAGGTCTTGAAAGTTTTTGAGCGCCTCGGAATTGAGTGAACAAAAATTGATTCAACCTGAGTGGGACTGCGCAGGAACAAGGTCAGCAATTTGATGGGGCACACTCAAGCAAATGTTCATGGGCATTTTAGAGAACTGCTATATTTAGTGTTCAGTCTAGAGGTAAATCCCATACCTGCTTGATGGTATTATCCACAATTTCAAGATGAGAGACCCTCTCGTGAATCGGATGCCAGTGGACCTGCACAACTCGAGCCATACCAAAGACCTGGGCATTTTCGTATTGATATAGGTCGGGGAGTTCTCCATGGTGAATATACCAATTAAGGTTCTCTACAGTAATCGTTGGTTGGTTGGATACAGGACACAATGATAATTTTCCACATAGGAAGATCTGGCTGAGAGTATTGTCAAAGATTGCAGGAATATCAGGATCATGAAATTTGAGCACAACATGATATTCTTGATACCCAGTGAATGATGGGGGAAGATTAAATGATGCAATAGGGGTCCCAAGGTGTATTTCATCTCCAACTCGTTGTATACTACGTGTATTTGCAAGAAGTAAATTGGCAGCAATCTCAATCATTATGATTGTCTAATAGTTTGGAAATACGGCAGGCTGAGTTATGACTGGCAATTGAGGAATTCTAGGGAGGGGTGGGACAAGAAGAGGCACCTAGCATTCAATCCCGCCTTTTAATGGCGATACTCATCTATCCCAAAGTGTTGGAGGGCAAGCAACTTTTGTTTTGGCCTTCCACCCACAAAGGCAAATGACTTGTTCCCTTTCCTTCCCTGCATTATCTCATCTCAGGAATAAAGGATTTTATGTATCAATTTTGAAATGTACAAGTCAATGTGCCTCTTTGTTCTACTGTGTTAATTGGTGCAATTTGAAAATTGCTACAAAGTGTGTTCTCCACGGCAGGCATTTTGGTTTGGATTTGTTTGTCTTTATGTGTAAGATATCCTTTGTCAGGCCTTCCTGTTAACCGTTTTATTTGGATAATACATAACATATTTGTGTGATTAACCTTTGTGATAGTTTCTTGCATACGTACAATGCAGTGTTGACTGCCATGTACGCGCGTACATGATTGTGACCCATTTCACAAAATCCCTTCCACCACCAAAATATCCATGTGCACGACGGACTGCAAAGTCTATTTCTACAATGTGTAATACATAAAAACAACAATACCACCACCCATGCCCCCAAGGTCTTCTCCACCCAATTACCCAAAGGCTAACGTAACAAGAAAACTCTTTCTTGGAACCTCACAAGGGAATCCTCAATTTGGAAGTTCCATCATAGAAATCTGCCTCATTTTCTGACGAGGACTTCATTCCTCTTGTGTAAAGCATGTTTTCTGGCAAGGAAAACTGGACAACATTGTAAATGGTAACTTACTGCTTGTAATCCAATTGTCCTCAAATGAGAAAATGTTTGCAGATAAAAAATTCCCCAGCATACCAGGCAAGACAAGAAAACCTGTAATTGAGTAACATCTGCATAACAACCAATGGCAACCAGCACAAATTGAATCTTCTTAGTAGCGGTTGTGTGAGTCTAATCTAAAACGCCGATTTGGTCTCTCCCGGAGGTTGTGATTATGCCCTGTATTCCTGGGTAGTTCGTTTATATCAAAGACCTGTTGCAAGATTACTGCAGTCAGTTTCCGGAGGGCTCAATCAAAATCTCTCATGATTCCCGCTCACCTAGCCTTAAATTTTACACACACCTGGATAGTTAATAAGCTGGTACAATCCCCTGGAACAATTGATCCCTTCATCTCGATCTGATCTCCCACCCTGAACCTGGCCAGGTTAAGGTTATTCAGTTGTGGATCACCTACCAGACGCATTGGCGTGGGCTGATTGGCCATGAAATATGCAAAAGGATCAACAGTTGGTTTCCCGCACACATAGCTTAGAGTAGGGAAATGACAAACATTCAATTCGCTGGCATCTACAGCAATCAGAAATCCATGATCTGATTCGTTCCCACCGGGCGAAAAGTCACTTGTGATTGCCACTCTGCCCCCCACATGCATTCTCTCCGTTGCATCCGGTTCCCCCAGGTGGATACATAGCAATCCAGAATGCGGAATCCAATTGCCGTTGTCGGATGTAATAGTTGGGGATGGTATATTTTGTGTAAGGATCAGAGTTCCTGAAAGCAGAATTTGTGTGGTGGATGGCAGAATAACTTCTGGTCTGGGTGTATTACAGAGATTTATATTATAATGTCTCATTTGTTGTGGGTAAATTCTAGCTTGGGAGTTACGTGAGAAGATGACACTATTAAAACTAATCATATCACCATGACTGCTTCGTGGGGTATTTGTGTCTAAGAAGCAATTTGCAAAAAATTTCATCATTGTGTGTATAATTCGTTGTAGGTGAATATCAGGAAACAAAGGACTGGCTGGCAAGAAATTCCTTTTATGGTTGTGCTGGCATGGTGATATACATCAGGGCCTTCCAGTTTTTGGGTAGTACATCAAATTTATCTTGGCAGCAGAAATAGCTGATATTACACCTGAGTCATCTTCGGAGTCATTATTCTGTTTTACCACTTGAAGATATCCCACCGCCGGAGCTTAATCCTACCATTCTCCGCCCCTATGATTGCTGCCCGTTTAATCATCACACATAATTAGATCAGAAGATCATTCAGAGTTGGATCTTGTTTGAATCTCCATACAAACTTGACTTCCCTGCCAGTGCATCTTTCGATGTCCACCATCATGTACGCACGTACATGATGGGGATGCTTCTTGTTTCCTCTATCTCCAGTTATGTAAAGAATCATGCATGCGCAGACTGAATCATGGGAATACATATGCCCACATGACACAACCTCAGTTCCAGAGGGGAAATAGAATTTTGTACAACTCACTTGAATACAGATTTCATTTCTGCCTTCGCTTGCCCGTACATGACAATGTACTGAGCAAATTGTTTCCTTGCATGTGCCTCCCTGCTATTGAATCTGTTATATAAACATTTAATTTCATAGATATGTATGTAGTCTATTCAAGTGAATTCTAACTTTGTGATCCTTTCAGCGTGATTTCATAGCCAGCAAACTCTGAACAATTGATACACTATACTTTCCAAGATTTGTCACATCAGGCAAATTTTGTATTTGCATGTTCCTCGTGAGAGAGATGTCAAAAAATCACCTCACATGTTTAAGTTCTCAACATGATTTTGTCTGGGTCTGTTTGGGTCCAGATCGGACCTCACCATCATATCCCCTGCTCAAATTGACGTGTACCCAAATAGCAAATCACAGTTGATTACTCAACATGCTGCCTGATATTCATAACGTCATCCAGTTCCCACTTCCCATTCGTTCATTCAAAGGCTTTTCATGTCATTTAGATGTACAAAGCCTCATATGAGGATCCTAACCATCTAGATTCCGAAATTTCTACTCAACTGGACCACATCTCCCTGATCTCCCACTGGCATCTTTCTGATGAACTGTTGCAAAATATTCATGAGGCAAGGGCTTGTTTTGTCATTTTATCATTGAGGACCGTTGAGTACTACATATATGTATTTCCAGTCTGATGTGCTGTTTTATTTTCAATTGGTAGGGTTTTTTGATCTTCTTGTCTGCTCGCTCGCTCTTTGAATTCGTTGCTTACAGCATCACTCTCCCACCGCGCGCCCCTCATTTCAAATGCTTGATCTAGACCCGCTGCTCCTTCCGGTGAGTGCCTCGCACCTGTTTGTACCTCAGCTAACGAACGATCCGAACCTCGTTTTTGAATGTGAGTGTTGCTCTCTAGAGCAAAGACCTCATTCTTCTGTAATCTTCTCCTGGAATCGCTCAACAACCCCTGCCTGCAGTTTTCAGAACCTCTACAACTTGCCTATCAACCCTGATCACTCGTCTGCATCTGTTGTTCAACCCCCACCTCAATTGTTTCATTGCGCGAGCGCTCATCCACCCATCAACCCAGGAGTATCCTGTATCATCCATGGAGCTAACGGATATTGGTTTCAGCAAAGATTGATCAGGAGCGGGCGTAAGAACACCTTTCCCTTCATCTATCCTACAGCGTTGATTCGATAACAGCGCTGATATCCTCTTAAATGACCCATTCTGATTGTTTGCTCCAGGAGAACGATTCGGCTCTTGAACAGGACAGTTCCCCTGCAAGCCCACCTCGGTTTCCTGGAGCTTTTGCACTTCGGGATCAACCCCATCGCCCGATTCCACTTATTTTGGCCTGCCAATCTGTAACAGGTGCAATCAATGCCCCAGCTCCTCTCTTAGTCCACTTTACCGATTGGTGGTCACATCATCCCCTTGTGTACTCCTATCCCACCCGCCAGAGAATCATGTCGACTTCCTTTCCCCTACAGCCCCCATTTCCTCGGACGAGAAGCGGCTCAACGGTGTACTTCCCCCTCATTGATCCCCCAACCATCTTTTCCTTTGGCGGATCGTTCAATGGTGCCTTACAAGGCGATCTATACTCATTCAGCATTGATCCTGCCGTCTCAACACCAAACTTAACCGCAAAACTTGTCGCCACGCGAGGTCCCGCCCCAACTCCTCAATCTGAACCACTTTTAGCTGCAGCAGATGGTCATCTGTTCCTCTGGGGTGGCATGACAGAAGAACCAGGTCGTGCCGAGCAAGATACACGCATCTATTCCCTCTCGCTATCAACTAGTTCCTGGAGTCGATACACAGTCTCAGGACCCTTTCCAGCTGCGACGTTTGGATCAACAACAACAATATTTGAAGGATTCTTTTACGTTTACGCCGGGACTGACATGAATGGATTGGCTCACAATCGCCTTTGGCAAATTGACATCGACCATTGCAAGCTTGTCTCTCTTTCTGGCCTCTACATGATCTCAAAGCTGAGAGCGTCTTCTATTTCAATGTATATCTCTCCAGTGACCTCCAACTCGCTATGGGAGAATGTTTCATACCCCCGTAGCCCAGCAGCGCGATCAGGCCATTCGGCCATTGTATATGCTTGCTCATGGATCGTTTTTGGTGGTTCGAACGGCGAAAACGTTTTCAACGATATATGGACGTTTGATTTTGGTAAAAAGGAGTGGACATCTGTAGCTTGTTTGGGATCTCTTCCCCCTCCACGCCAACAGCACTCAGCACTTCAACTTGGCGAGAAAATGTTCGTTTTTGGCGGAGTAGATGGCCAAACTTTGAAACTGTGCGACATGTGGGCCTTGGACCTCCTGAGTGAGTATCTCTTCTGCTTATTGGTCCAATTGTGCCTTGCTTGCCCTGCACCTGAACACGAGCTTCTTTGTCATATGTAGGTTATGCTTGGTATGAGGTTGCTTGCGAAGGAGGTGCAGAAATGATGACTATTGGCCAACTCACAGCGGCGTGGGATGAAAAGATTTACTTATTGGGTAGCAACACTACCACCGCCGGCCTGCCCCTTCGTCATTCGCTCTACCACACGCTTGACTGCTCGAAAATAACTTCATCATCCACACCATCCCAGGATTTCCAGCTAGTATTTGGGGATGTCTGCAAAACTGTTGTGGCGCTGCCACATGAACTGTACCCGACAAACAATCTACCGTGAGTTTTCCTCTGATAGATTCCCTCAATCCTCATGGCTCCCCAAGAATTGGTGTTTTGTAGAGTTAGTGCAGTAGGCGTACATATCATCCGTGCCACGGCTAATTCTACAAGGCACTGATTCTTGGGGAAGCCGTTGGACCAGGGAGGTTCTGGTGTTATGTACGAGTAGTGCGGTCGGCGTGCACATCAACCGTGCCACGGCTACTCCTATGTACACCACACCTCTTCTGCATTACCACCAAGCGGTGCTCAAGATTATTTGGACCGGCTATTCTCGTCGTATCTCCCTTCTTGTAGTGAATTGTGTAATGTTTTTTTGGCTGATATAAACTCTTCATTTGTTTATTCAGCCCAGGCAAACGCTCACGAATGGGCAAGGACGCTAAGTGATTTGCGCGAGAAAAGGCAAAAAGAGAAGCACCTGTTTGTATCCCCGGCCAGCACGACAACATACACCACCGTACCGTGCCACCTTCTCGTCAACACGATCTGTGCCCTGATGAAGTCATTACAACTGACCAAACAATCAGAGAACATTACGTATCCCTGACGCATGGCGTTTGCATTGTTGCGCCAAACAACCTTCCTCCGTTCTGCATGGCAGCTTGGTATCCATTCGAAACAATGGCGGCCAGCGAGAAAAAAGGTTGGGAAAAATTTGTCCTTCACCTCCTTAGCCGAATCGACTATGTTTCCGAAATCAACACCAACGGGCCCCAAATTCGTGGATCTTTATGGGGCGATGGCTGGCGGAAATGTTCAAAGAACACTGAACACTTTGGACGGTTTTGCTCCATGGAGTTTTTGCGGAAACAGATGAAGCTCCTGAAATTCGACCCAGAGGACCAGAAAGCCCGACTCCTTGAAGCTGGACAGTGGATCTCTGACAAATTGAGAAGCTTTGCGCCTGGCGTCCACGACTCGAATCAAAAGCTGCTCATCACTAATCAGTACCCTTCGATGAATCACACGGAGTATGGCGAACCCTATACATCGGCCGACTTCTCCTCTTTCCTGACCTTTACCATGTACGACTTTTACAATCATCCGCACACCAATAACGATGTGAACGACTGGACGCTTGTTGGTTGGATTCCGATCTTCAACCCAAAAAACTCGGATAATCCTCAGATCTTGGCCGATGAAATGTTTGACATGGAGGGGGGTCAGTTCTCCTTTCGTGATTTTCAAGTCTGTCTAGACTTGAACAAAACCCTTGGTGTTACACTGTGCGTATTCAGATCTCAAGACTACCGCCATCAAACTCTGCCTGGCTGTTCCCCTTCTGGAATGTATACCAGAATTGGATTTTCTTGTCAGATAAACAGGAGAATGGCTAATGCTATTACTGCTTATATCAATGGCTTATATAAAAAAGATTTAGACATTGGTGGCTTGCAGAATCAAATTGACAATGCAAACGCTCCTCCAAAGAAAAGAAATAAATAGTTGTTTTCCAAATCTTTTTACAATTAGTTTTAAATGAAATGTCATGATTTCCTCTTTTTTTTATGTTCCTTAATTTCCAAACTCTTCATCCAACCCATGTCTTGAAGTGATCTGTCTTCAATCCAATTCAAGTTTCCTTCTCAAATGTCCCAAACAGTGCTTTGATCCACATCAATTTGTGACAATGTATCTCATCAGTTGTGAAAGTCAATTTCTGACGAATGAATGGTTTGGATGAATGTGGAATATTAAGTTTTTGATGAAGAACCGGTCAAGTTTCTTTCTCAACAGAATCAATATACCACGCTGAAAATAGTCAAAGTGCTCATGCGGTGTGCTTAAACATTTGTGAAAGTAACTGAGATTAAGATTTCTGGTTCAAATTGACCAAACATATGTGCATTTATGTATGAGTTTTGTCACTTTCTTTCCTTTGGACAACTTGAAACATCACAAGCATTTCTCACTGCATTTTGTATTTGAGGATGAAATCATATATCACAAACCATTCCAACAACTCCCTCAATCCCTTGGCTTTATACTGCAATTGTAATCTGATAAACAATAAATCTTTGTGGAGATTAATTGGGCTTTATTTAAGCCATTCAGAGCTGTAATCAATTTAGACAAGGTGTTTTTAGCACTTGTTTCACTGTAGTTAATCCATGGATAATTCTATGCAAGAATGACTGTGTAACAACGTGAAAATGGAATTATCAAAAATTGGATCAATTCAACATGCCATGAACAACAGCTGGCATCATTGAAATTTAGTACTTCAGCAAGATAAGGTTATTTAGTTGTACATCAAAGCCACTAAGCATTAGCATTAACTATTATTTCTGGGTGCAAGTTGAATGGTTTGTTTTTGCTCAACTGCAAGAAACAACATATCCTTTTCAGAAATATTTGTCACTTCCCGCTGGTGCAATAAACAAATGGCCACAAATAATTCAATTATACTTACAGGAAACTGCTTTGATATGTTCCAGTTCATTTACAACTGATTTGAATTTGAGTTCTGGGTTATATTTCAAGATGAGTTATGGATGATTCCCAAATTAGTTTGAATTCAGTTATGAATTACTTATTGATACTGTCTGGAAGAGTTCAGGGTGAGCTGTGCATCAGTTCTGAATAATTTTCCCCTGTGACAAGAAGACTTTTGGGATGAGTTCCAGACCACTTATGGATGATCTTCCTCACTATATACATCACTGCTTAAGCTATATTTACTAAAGGCCTCCAGCACAGTTATGGAAAAAAATTCACGTAGGGCACTCCCTGGAGAGTGGGAACATATCTCCCCTGGTGATGAAATATAAACCCAAGGGGGGTATGTACCTTGGATTTATATTTCATCAGTTGAGATCAACCAAGTTTAAATTGGCTGAGTTCCTCTCAGTTTAACTGGGATAACCTCAACCCAGCCAATTATGCTGGCAGTGCAGTTTTTATACCCCAGCCTCATTATTTTTAGCATTTGATGTTACACAAAATGATAGATAAAAAGCATAGGTTTACCTTCAATATTTCCATTTTGACTCAGTTTTTCATCTCTGGTTGTCTGGGTGCTTCAAAGGCAAAAATGTTCAAAAAAAAGCTTTGAAAAACCAAGATACCATCATCTCACGGACTCACTGACACTTCAAACAAAACACAATTCCACCCTAATTGGAGGATTGTTGTGGCTGATGGCAAAGTTTCCCTTCCCGCAGGCGGGGGTTTGTGCACAAGTTCAAAAACTTGGGTGAGAAAGAAATTGCCAATGACTGGAGTAAAAATATTCAGCCTCCCCTCAGCTCCTGCATACCTGCCCCAGTGCAAAATGACGTTTCCAGACCTCAGCCTTCATTTGGCACTGGTCTCATATCCTCAATTCCAACCATCCTCCCTGTACCAATCTTTAAGAAAATAAAAAATGAATGAAGAAATTTAAACAAGGATCTACAACGTTGCCTTCAAGACTTGTGGATTTTTGATTAACAAAACCGCAGATATCTGGAGATACTACATATTTAGCCACTCAATTGTTATATTTTTTTGCAGATAGGATATTTAATCTTTCAATTTTCAGAAAATACAAAAATGGATCATCAGAGCAATGAAACATTCTTCAGGATTTCTTTGACCTTCATAAATGGTTCCTTCAATCAGCTTTAAAGATTTCCCAAGAACTTAGGTGAGGATGCCCATCAGTACTGCCAAGAAAACTGTCTGCTTGGATTTCTTTTTACAGATGTTGTTGATGTTTAAACTTTGTTTTAGGGATTTGAAATCCTTCCTTTGTCTGCAAGCCTGCAGACATTATTAATATGCCTCTCCTACGGAGATTCCTCCAGGCAGGGCCCTCCTGGAACCTCTGTTCAAAAGTCTTAGTTAAGCTAGCTGACACTTACAGGCAGTTCAATGACAAAACTGAGATCAACTAAGAAAACTGATTTTTCATGTGGCTGTCTAAAGTAACCTTGAAATCCAAACAACATTTCAAGGGAGCTTTAAGGGCCTGTACCATAGGGCATGAAAATTGAAATTTTCCAAATTTATTTGCCTCAAAATTTCTTGGGACAAAAACTGAGCCTGGCCAAAATGTAGGTTGGAGCCCAAATGTGAAGAATTTCAACATTTGAACCCTCCACTAGTTTTCAATTTTTGTGTACAGGGCAAAAAAAGTTGAAATTTTTCAAAATTGAGGCCCATGGTACAGGCCCTAAATATTTACTCACTCTTCCACCTGAGGAGGAAGTTGGATCTAACTTAGCTAATTCCCTCCTTGATGAGTGAAGCAACCTCTGAAGGAGGGACTTCCGGGCTATGTCAACCCCGCGTTGGTAGAGGATTAGCCCTTTTGGTGGGGACTTTTTTTAAAATCAATCTCACACAAGGTTTTCTGCACCTTTTTTGCTCTAGGTTTAATCTCTGGGATGGCCAAGGCTCTCCCCACAATTGTACAATTTTTCCAAATCCTCAAGAAATCTTGTTGACCTGAAATCAGAGTTGTAACTTCATTGTTTTTGGTTTCTGTACAGTGGGAGATGTGTAATTGATAATGAAGCGGGCACATGTCAGTCACAAAAAACGCAACTGAAACGTCTTGAGTGTGTCCGCTACTCCGTTGTCAAATCCACCATTTTGCCACGTGTACCGGATTTTCTACCACAACGGGTGAGCTGCCGAGAAGCTCCAGCACAATAGAAGGAGGCAGTGAGGAGATGGGGTTTGAGGATGCACCCAGGCAAGAGAGAGCCTTATATATTGGTAGGCAGCAGCGGAGCTCAGCAGCTGCACCAAAGGTTGGCCAGGAATGCTCTCAGGTGGATGCACCCCAAGTCTCCCTTCAAGCTCCAGCTCTGTGGCTCAGCCTTGTTTGTTCCCCAAGTCTCAAGAAAAAGCCGCCGCGTGACATTGGTAGTCATACAGCTGCCCTGCCATGCTCAGCGGGAGATTTTGCCCTCCATCCGGAAGCAGCCTTCATAGTATTGCATAATTATCATGACCATTGGCTCTCTGAAGCGCAAAAGCCCCTGTAAAAATGGTAGGTCAATTACTTTATTGAAACAGTATAGTAAAGAACTCAATAAAAAGTAATTCACTTGTAAAGATATAAGAAACAATAGTAAGATATGTTTTATGAATGTAAAGATAAGATAAAATAAAAGAAATACCTAAAAGAAAGAACCAGAACAAATCTAAAAATCTTGAACAAGGACAACAATCAATGACCGGAAGCACAAGGAAATATCACAACGAACCAGCCTGAAAAAACAGTTAAGAATGATGTCAATACATAAGAACGAATAAGATTATAATAGAGTTATGAATCAACTACCTGCCCGGAGACTGTATCTAGCTCTTCCTTAAGCTTAGAGTCGTCGATGGTTGAGTTGATCTTTGATTTGTATGAACAAGTCCGAAGGAGATTGTCTTCAAGTATTTTTGGAGTTAATGATAATGGTTGAGCAATAGAATTGGATTGGATGTGTGATGAGGAAGAAGGAATAAACGGAAAGGGGAAGAATAAAGTTGTCGGCGAGTTGAGTGATGAGAGTTGAAAGTTGGTCGTCAGAAGGTTTTGGGAGCGGAGTTCCGATTAATTGTCATGTACTTTCATGCATACCCATATGCATAAAGTTTAACTCAAAGTGCAAGTTAAATTAAACTTAACACCTCTGCTAAACACGCACATTGGTTAAATGTAACTGTTTGTACGCTATTAAGAGCTTGATTTTTCCGAGAGGCTTAGTTAAGACATCCGCAATCATCTTGGTTGTCAAAACTTGCTGGACACGTAAGACTTTTATGATGATTAGCTGCCGTACATATTGAAAGCGGATTTCAATATGTTTAGTGTTTGGGTTGAGCTGAGCTTCCTTACTTATGGTAACCGCGCCGGAATTGTCGTTGTAGATGATTGGAGGGTCTAGCGGAATCTCGAGTGAAGTGATCAAATTTGACATCCATCTTAGTTGCTTAGCACATTTGTTGATGGAAATGAACTCTGCCTCAGTCGTTGACTGAGCCACAATGGATTGTTTCTTTGTTGTCCATGAGATTGGATTGCCGTAGAAAGTAATGACGTAGCCAGACATTGATTTCTTCGTTACTAAAGATGTACCGTAATCCGCATCTGCCCAGCTACATAAAGCGTCGGTTTGCGGTTTTTTTTGAAAGAGAATACCGACGTAGGCCGTGCCTTGAAGATACCGGAGGAGATGCTTAATTAGAGACCAATGAGAAAAAGAAGGGGAAGACGCAAACTGAGCAAGAATGTTGACCGTGAATGCGATATCAGGCCGAGTGTGAAGAGCCAGACAATTCATCATTCCAATGGCTTTTTGCATAGTTTTGATGTCGAAGGGGGGAGATTCAGATGCAACGAGTCGGGGAAAATTAAGTGGCGACGGAGCTTTCACCGTGGTGGCATTGGACATCCCAAACTCATCAATGATTTTATGAGCGAAATCAGCTTGATGAATCACCAGAGAACCGTCTTTGTTCCAGATAAAGGTACATCCAAGGTGTTGAGCCAGCGCTCTTTGACTTTCAAGACGTAAGATTTTTTGAGATTGCTGAGGAAGGATAGAACTTGCTCGCGAGACTTCCCAATGACCAAGCCGTCATCTACATGCATATGAAGAAGAATCGATTTGTCTTGATTATGGAACAGCGCATTGTCCAGCACGGATGCCTCAAAACTGACAGATTTGAGAGTTGATACCAGGTGAGCCTTCCACATTCGCGGTGCTTGTTTAGTACCGTAAAGCGACTTGTTTAATTTCCAAACCCAACCTTTTTTAGCTGGATCCGGGTCTTCAAAACCGAGCACTTGCGAAACATAAATTGATGTGTCGATGTCGCCGTATAGAAAGGCGGTCTCGACGTCAAATTGAAAGACAAACATTCCAGAGCAAACAGCCAGCAATAACATCATTTTCAGAGATTTGTTTTGAGCAACGGACGAATATGTTTTGAAAAAGTGAAGCATATGCTCCTGATGGTTTCCAAAAACCACCCAGCGTGCTTCATGACGAATCACCTCCTTGAATTTGTTTAAATTTTTGGTAAGAAGCCACATGCCACCAATAGTCTTGTCATCCGAGGGAGGCGGAACCAGGGAACCGGTGTTTTTGGATTGAAGCGAGTTGAATTCAGCAGACAAAGCATCTTCCCAGTGCGGCAAGTCCTTTTTGTCGTTCATTGCTTCATTAATAGAAACATATTGCGCCAAGTTTAGCTTGGGAAATTCAGTCGGAGCCGCAAAGCTGAGGTTAGGAAGATCCTTGTTTGCACGACGCAATCCTTCAACAATATTTGAAGGATTGATGTCTGAAGAAATGTCTTTCGGCGCCAGCTGATTTCAAGGACCCCACTCATACGTAAACCGTTTAGTTGGAGGAGGCTGTTGTGAATGCAAAGATGCTGAGTCAGTTGGGCGAAAAGGAACGTTGAGTGACGGGGCAGGAGGAATTGGTGGAAGAATTGGCGGGACAGATGTTGGGGATGTTGGGGAAGGAATGGAAGATGGAGACGTAGGCAAGACAGATGTTGATGTTGAAGGAGCAATGAAATGCTTGGCAGATTTTTTTGACAAACAATCAATTTCCACAATTTCACCCTCACATATTTGTTCTGCAGATGATGTGGGCAAAGTTGATGACAACTTCATGATTGCGGCTTTCGAGTTATAAGGAAATGACAAAATTGATGGAGTGTAGTCACGGCTTATAACCGTTTGGCAAGATATTGGATCAAAGAAACGCAGAGCGTCTGATCTGGGCTCATAGCCAAGGAAATAGAAAGGTTTAGAAGGGGGAAGGACTTTCAACGATGGAGACTGGGTATGTACATAAACTTTGAAACCAAACAGCAGTAACGTATGGACTTTTCTTACTTGTTCATGAATTGCTGCGCGTTCATTGACCAGAATCAAATTTGGAGATTTCCAGTTCAGTGCTGAAGTCGGAAGCATGTTGATTAGTGACAATGCAAATTTTGCCGCTTTGTCCCAATAGTTCAGAGGCACCGCACACTGTGCTAGCATACAACATATTTTCATAAGAAGAGTCTTATTGAAACGTTTGGCTAGCCCGTTGGTCTGAGGAGAATTGGCTGGTCCTTGCTCCAAACAGATACCGCACTGAGAAAGAAATGATTTGAAAACTGTCGACCCGAATTTGCCTCCACGATTGGTGTGAAGAATTGATGGAGTACAATCAATCTGATTCTTTATCTCGTTTAGATACGACATAATTTTAGTTTCCGATTCTGATTTCTTCTGCATCAAGTAGATACGATTGAACTGCGAGAAATCATCGACCAAAACCAAAATGTAACGAAAAGAATTACAAGAGTTAGGCAAGATCTGTAGTACATCCATATGAATCATTTTGAAAGGAGTTGAAGCAGATGGAAGTGGATTGCTGTGTGAAGAACGCTTCAACTTAGCCATTCTACACACCTCACAATTTAAAGACGATCCAGTTTTATTGTTCGGGGTGATGCTCATTAGCTCAAAGAATTTCTTCAAATAAACGTCGGAAGGATGGCCTAGTATTAAATGGGGCAGATGAATTTTACAAAGTATATTTTACGGGGTACAGGGCCCTGTAAAACAGGTGCTGTGCAAAACTATACATAAATAGGGGTTATGTGTAGTTTTACAAAGTGTGGGCCAAATTTGCCCCCTTGCAAAGACAGGCCCTGCAAAATGTGGGGTGTATTAAACCACCCTCAAGCGGCCAGATACACATTTGCACCGCCGTGTTTACGGCGCTGGCCGCTGTACCACTTAATTTTCCGGATTGGGATGGGCTGTGTTGATTTTTACTATTTTACAACCGCTTTTGTGATTACAGGGCTTGTAATAGTACAGTGTCAGCTTGTATAATACGGAAATACAAGCATGTATTTGCCCAATTTACGTAGTACACACAATCTCACAGTTCATCACGTTTGGCATGACACCATGCCTCACCATGCGTATTGAGGAGACGTGAATACCTCTCAGGATGTTCAAACTTCGAACAACTTTGGCGTACTTGAGCGCATCTGCCAGAGCATCATTCCCCCCCACCCCAAACACCGTTTCTGCACAATCTGCATTGCTGTCCGCTCCTCCCTTTTTTTGAACAAACATCCCAATGTCTTCACCGTAGTTGAACCCCCCAGCACCCGACCCACCCGATATGACTGTGAAGTGGGAGTTGCCTGTTGACTTTGATTTGTTCCATACTTTCATTGACCACGGATGCACCCTGGACCGTGAGGGCTATCCAATTTATCCTAATGGCGCAACCATTTTTGTCAAGGGGGCCGACCAGGTTGTGGTCAACTTTGGATCTGTAGGATTTACTAAAACCACGGGAGTTGAGAAGCGTGGTAAAGGAACTTGGAAAATTCAGCGGACATACTGTCTTGGTGTCCTGGTTTGCAATATTGATACCTGCCAGTGGGTTGGCTCCCCCCCAACAGCAAGGGGAGGTATTCAGGAATACCTTGAACGGCGAGTTTCAAAGAGCTTTGTTCATTTATTTCCACTCCAAAGATGTTACTGACAATTCATAAAACCCTTTGAATCATTTCAGTGAGCCTAAATGTCCAGGAGCTGCTGGCCGATGTCCGGGCAAAGTTACTTGGGAAGCTTGCAATGGAACAGCTCTCCGATTTGATTTTCACATTCCATCCGGCTGGGCTCTGCTCCGACACCGAGGCTTACACGACCACCCCTGGCCCGAATCCAAAAAGCCGGACCCACTTGCCCGGGCTGATCTCAAAGCTGAGATTGTGAAGAACCCATCAGCCGGTGCTTTCAAATTAAAGGTAGGTCTCACCTGTTCATCCCCTTGTGACTTGCAAAATTGGTTAATCCCATTTCTTCCTTTCGACTTTTCAGATGGGTCAACCAAGTACGCTTGACGATCCAATCACAAGCGTAACAGAAATTCACGGCTCATTTATCAACGCTGATCGTTTGAGATACTACCGCCGGCTTATGCTCCGAGAGCTGAACATTGTCCCTGACAAGTTAGGCGCGGGTGTTGGAGATAAGTTCATGATGGACTTATTCCAATGGAATGCGTGCGTCTCTTTTTCTTGGATTTATTGGGTTCCATTAGCTGAAGTGTCTGTTTTGTTAGGCGCGGACTACTTATAATCTCCTCAGGCTTTCAGACGGAGTGCGAACACTTCACTTTCCAGACCAAGTGGATGGCCGAGCGGCTATTGGCACGAGATGAAAACAACGAGGTGTACCAGGGCGGCCTCATCTCCGATGTCACATATCGGTTCTTCGAGAATGGCTATTTGCTCACAACATCAATGTTCTGTGAGCAAACAGCTAGGTGGATACCAGCCCAGATTTCGTGGATTCGAGGACTCAGCGTCAACTACTACAAGCTTCACTTCTCAGCCCTCTTGAGGCAATTTGTCCGGCCCGACATCACCCCGTCGGAGCGCGATCTAATGGTTCGACAAGTGGTCGATTTTTCTCTTGCACAAACCGAAGGGTTCAAGGCTGCGTACATGGACGTTTTTGCATGTACCGACCCAATGAGAGCGGCGAAAATGATTAAGGGATGTCACCAGCATTTTCGGGCTCAGGTGACAAGGGTTAGGCGCAATCGCTCAATCCTCTCGGCAGATCAAGATGTAAGTTTTTGGTTTCTTGCTTGAGTCTTCCGTCCTCCAACCTGACCAGTTTTGCTTAGGCCGACTTTCAGAAAAAGTGTATGGCTCTACTGGATCCAATCGAGGAGGGTGGTCTTACCCATGAAGAAAAACTGGACGAGTTGCGCCGCCTTTTTCCCAAGACAAAGCGTTGGCTCGACTGGTGGACGATGTCAGACATCCAATCAATGCTTTTTCCTTCTCGTCGACCAATGTTGGATGATCATCCTGATGGCGAAGACGGACTCCCCGATACAACCAACGCCATCGAAAGCATGCATCGTGTCTACTACATGATCAGGTGAGGGCGGGAACACCAGCTTTTTCTGCTTTTCGTGCTCAGAGCTAATCAAGATCTTTTTCTTTTTTGTCTGAAGTTCAGGCAAGAAATGTCTGATTGTCGGCATGGTGGAGCTTTTGGGGTTCATCAGTGTGCTGGAAGAGGAGTACAATGCAGTCATGTGCGGGGTATCGGTCGAGTATGGATCTCAGACCAAGATGCAGGTCAACATTTCACATTCAATGGGCTGGGCCAAGCCAAAGAAGCGGAAATTCATCAACGACGGCCGTCCACCTGACACCACAGCTGGTCTTCTTGATGGCCCCGAACCTTCGATCAAGAAAAAGAACGCCGGGCGTCCCAAGAACTCACTCAACGTTGACCGAAGTCCGTGGTCCACTTACCAATCATACACCGCTTCAGAGGAGCCCCATCTGAAGAATCGATGCTGGATGTCTGCCGCTTTGGAATCTCTTTTTGCGCTGTACAACCCCCTATGGCTTCGGGACAGCAAAGGGAAAGGGGCAACCCTTTTTTACCATCTTGCCATGCATTTCGGCTCCCGAACCACTTTCAACTTAACCAAAATTGGAAGGATCCGAACAGTCTTGACCAACGCCCAGACCAAGCTTTTCAACATGTGCAATGAGAGGCACCAAGCAAGGTTTCAGCCTGGTGCCTTTGCTTCGTGCGATTTTTTCATCGAGCTACTCTTGGATCCGAAGCTTAATCCAACCAAGGCTCTCACAGGATTGTTCGAAGTTGTTGAGCATCGAGACTTCGCTTGCAGATCAGCTGAACCATGCCTGGTCCCTCAAATTCGATCGTTAACACCCATCAAGATTGAATTGAAGAATTTCCTTGAGAACGGATTGAACCCATCTGATGTCTTGGGCCTGATCCTCCTGTGGACAACCACCGGTCTTTCAAAAACTCCTGGGCTAGTCTGTCGATGCGATTCAATCAAGGCATCATCCGAGCAGAAGCCCAAGCCCAGAGGCCGACCCAAGAAGGTCAAAGACCTATCCCCCGCGATATCGGTAAAGTCCCAACGACCTGAAGATGTAAATTCAACTGCTGAGTACGTTAGGGAGACATCTCGGCTTGGATTCAAAGACGACCTTCCTCCGCAACATCTGTACTTCTTCATGGAAGTCACTCAGCCCAGCGATCCCATTGAACGAGAGCGATACATGGGCGCTATGGACTGGCCATACCAGATCACAATTTCTGGCGTGAAATTCACTCTTTTCTCTCGCGGATACTGGAACGGATGCCACTACTGGTGTAAGGTTGTACGAAGTGGACGAGGCAGTACCAGAGGTGTCTGGTTGCACGATGATTGGCAGAACGATGGCAACGCTCGAATTGTGAATACTGACATGACATCAATTGGAGGCCGCCACCCTTTCACGAGTTGGCTTTTCTACACCCGTGTATGGACATCCGAGGAGGAGGAGCATGTCAAATCTGCAATTGCTAAGATCTCCAACGCGAACCCCAATGCCGAAGGTGACATCCCATTTGTTCACTTGGCTGGCATGATCAATCCAAATCAGCAAAACTCTCTTCACACCGCCATTCCCTCCTTGGATCCCCTTGAGGATAAGCCAATCAAGCCGTTGATTGTTTGCGAAGGGTATGTTGTTGATGAATTCGACATTTCGGACTCAAGCGATGTCGATGATGCTTCTGAAGAGGCTCAGGATCGAAAGGATAGCGCAGGCGAATCGGATTCCAGCGATGGCGAAGAAGATTTGTCGGACTCAAGTGCAGGCTCATCTCCTGAGTCTGATTCTGAGGAAGCGAAGGCAGTCAGAACTGCTTCAATCCCAAACATTAAGGTCCCAGTTTCCACGGCGGACATCTCAGCTCGCCCAAATCCAATCGAACCCCCAGCCAAACAACCAATCACATTGAAACTTAAGCTCTCGCAGGTCGTTCCCGAGGTTCCGTCAGAGGACCGAGTCGATGATCCAGCTCGAGTTGCAAAGGCAACTAAGCCAGTCCCATCAAACACTGAAGGCCTTTCAGGCCGCAGAAGGAGCCAGAGGGTCGCAAAGAATTAAACTCATGTTGATCTGTTTTGTTTCCGTTTATACGGTTTTTTCCTTTTGGTTCCCTAAGTGTAAATAGGAAATGCACCTTGCAAAATTATGTTTCTCATTCTTTTGGATATAATTTTACAACGTGCATGTGACAAAGTGTGGTATGGAGCTTGTGAATTTGGGGCTGCAGAGGCACAAATTGAAATTTACAAGCCAGTCCTCTTACAAAGTGCAACCCCGTATAATGATGGCCCTGCAAATTTACATTTTGAGAACTGGGGGCTTAATTTCACCCAGTGTTTTTCACAAGGGGTGAGTTTGCAATGGGCTAGATTTGGCCCACAATTTGTAAATTTACACATAACCCCCGGCAAAGCACATTTTTACGCAGTACTGACTTTACAGGGCCTTGTACCCTGTAAAAGGCACTTTGTAAAATTCTATATCCCCGTATTAAATGCCAATCTTTGAGCGCATTGCTTTCATTAATTGATAGCAGTGATCTTGATGTGACAACGCTTGAACCGGACAAAATGTATAAATCGCCAGTTCGAGGAAACTTCTCAATTATTGTTGTCCCCATATAAACCAAGAATAGTTTATTCTTATGAACACAACGAAATCCATGATCTTGGAGCTGAGAAACCAAGATTAGATTGCATTTGCCTTGCGGTGCCAGATAAACCGGATGAATGTTATATTTTCCGAACCGCATTGCCCCTGCATGAGTGATATCAATAGAACCGGAATATGTTTGCATCTTCTTAGTAACAGGTTGTAGATTTGACAAAAGCCGTGCATCCGAGACTGTTGATTTTGAAGCTCCAGTATTGAGAACCAATTGAATTTTCCCATTGTCAATCGGACCCATGTGAAAGCTATTTTTGTCTTCAACAAAAAACCCTGTATCTTCTGGGTCACCAAGAGACACCTCTGTAAGAGCTTCGGCTACGTCTTCATTTTCAGACTCATCAATTGAATTTAACCGCTGAGAACGAAATCTTGTCAATGATTCAATGAGTTGATTGATTTCTTGATCACTCATTTTCTCCTTGGAACCTAATGACTTAGACGGGACTGCTTGATTTTTCGTTGGTACCACGTTTCTAAATTTCTTCTCAGCTGCCTTGAATTTGTCCTTGTTTGGCCAAACAAATGCTTTAGACGAGACAGTGTTGATCGAGCCAGATTGTTCAACCCGACTATGTTCAGCATTCATGCAAATAGCACATTTTTCGAATGTGAAGGGTTCCACATCATAAAGATTTTGAATGAGAGAATTTAAAGAGTCATCAAATCAAAAACTTTTCAGAAAAATTATTCCAGCCATTTCAGTTTTGACTTGAATCTTTGGAGTAGTAGCTTGAGCCGACTTCAATGATGTGTACATAGTTTGAAATTTACTGATGCGTTCCGCAATTGATGTGCCGGGAACGTAGTCGAGATGAGTGAGAGCGTAAAGTTTGTCGCCAAGCTTTATTAAAGAACGTTCTCCGCAGGCGTCTGCCAAGTCCTCCATCGCCTTTGAGAATGTATCGACAGCTTGAACAACAGGATATAAGTCGGCTGAGACACATAACTTGAGAAGAGTATAGGCGTTTGACGTCTTTTTTCAAAACTTCTTTTCCGATTTGTGTGCCTCGCACCAGACCGGATCAAAAACTTCTTCATCACCACGTCCAGTAATAAGACGTTTGAAAGATTTTTTTCACTCTGGCCAATTATTGCGGCGGAGTTTCGTAATCCGTATCTTGTCACTTCGATGATCATTATTGCTTGATGAGGAATCATTGACTCAAGGATTTACCGGAAGTTCTGCCATCTTGTTTGTATTGATCTACACCACGGGCGCACCAGAACGTCTGGGGACGGGGAAACCACGCCGTCCCAGGACAGGGCCACCCCCGCAACAATATACGGCCCATACACGGGCCCCGTGCCAGGTCTCGCGACGGCACCATGCAGCCGTCTCGAGACCCCACAAGAATTCGGACGGTCTTAATTCCACATCACCAGACGGGAGCAGCCGACGTGAGCCCATCCGCTTCAGCACGCCCACCAAACGGGGCACTCCCCACCGATGGCCATATCCCAGAAGTACATTGAGCCCACGTCGCGCAAGATGTTGCACGGCACAGGCACGGCATCCTGCTGCACAAACTGCAACGCGCCGTGTAGAGCAAGTACAAATTTCCCACATCATGGGATAACTCAGTAATTATGTAATGACAGTTGTATTTGGTATTGCGTACGCATTGGGGGAAAAAAGAAATATACACATGCCCAACACACACTACGCCAAATGAAACATTCACAATAAGGGAAACTACGTAGGAGAAACAAAGAAAAAAAAACTATCTACAAATGTGTACGAATTTGGGGGAAATAGGCACCCATCAAGAACAACTCTTGCAGGTCATGCTCAATGGGATCCGGTGCTGGCCGTTGGCAAAGGTTGGGTCGCGTTTTCTTCTGCAATGATTGCCATCTTGGCCATCACCTCGAGGTCGGTGGGGGGCCGGATATTCTCCACGTCAAGCCAAGAGAAGAATTGGTCTCTGAATGAGCTTGAATCCAGCTCAAGTATGAGCTTGAAAAAACTGTATGCAGATAGTCGTGGTTCAGTAGCAATACAAGCGCATGAGCCATTGCGTGCGCCAAAGGTCAATCACGCTTGCCTGTAAGAACCGCACCGTCCTCGGAGCTCCTGTAGTTGCTTGTCAATTAAAGCCCACTGCCGATTAATATCCCCCGGCACCCAACGGGCATAGTGACAAATCGTCTGAATCCTCAGATAAGCAATGCGCGCCCTGACCCGAGTGTCGGTGTGAAGGTCTCCCTCGGAGTTAGGCAACATCCGAGATTGCATCTGTAGTACATATCAAAACAAGCAATCAGTTAGGAAAGGTTAGGACATGCCCGCTTTTTTCGCCCGGTTGATAGTAGCCTTAACTTACATCAATAATCAAGTTGGTCAAGGTGGGAACTGGGTGTGTCAACGGTTCGCCCAAAGGGCTGTGAACCATGCTCAGCAACTGGAAAATGCCACAACGAGTGAGCCCCCATTGATTGCTACACACGCGACGCACGGAAACTACTTACCAAATTGCGCATTGCACCGCGCTCGTGTTTCAACCTATCACGCAACTCGGAATTGACGCTCGCTACTGCTGCCGGGTCTCTATCCATATACCCGGCGGGCAGGTAATCTTGTTTAAACTCGTTTGATTGCATTCTGACATGATCCTGAATAAGAGGATGTCAGTTCAGCGTCCATCGCGCAATTATAAGCCCGTTTCGCACCTGCACCTGCTCCAGTAGACTGCGTCCCGCTGGCGGTCCACCTCGAATTGGGTCACATGAGTGTGGTATTTAATCAAACTCTTTGTTGCAAATTGTATTTTTATTTTCAGCCAGTAGTAGTATTTTGTAGAAGGATAAAGAAGTTATCTTTACTGAGAAACTGAACACAACGATGACGAGAACTTTGATAACAAGACAACAACTAGAAACAACAAAAGCTGAGACTCCAACTGTATGTTCTGATTAAACTCCTCCTGAAACGCTACTGTCTTCAGATTCTGGATCTGAACGATGATTCTCCTTTAATTCGGCCTTCTTGAGTCTTGAGGGATTGAAGCGTGAGAACGTCCCAAAAGTGACTCGATGGTAAAACGGAAACCAAGAAGGCGAGAAAAAAGATTTTCACAGAGCGCTTGAACTTCAAGTTGTACTCTCCACGTGTACACATGAAATTGAATATGCAAAACTAGTTTTCATCAAATTACACTCAACACTCCTCCTTAATTTGATGACACCAGATTCAATTGCTTCACCGCTATTGAGACTTTCACGAAACCCAACAGTTTTGTTAATATGTCAGCAATCATATCATTTGTCGAAATGTCTTCAATATTGAGTTGATTTCGAGCTACAATATCACGCAAGTATTGGTACCAAATCTTGATATGCTTTGAGTTTTCAGACAGACGTAATTCTTTACTGATAATCACTGCGCCCGAATTGTCATTCTTGATACTCGGAACTCCGACAGGAATCTTCATGTCGACTAGAAGGTTCTTCATCCATCGAACTTGTTTCGCGCACACGTTGATAGCAATAAATTCAGCCTCCGTAGTTGATTGAGCAACAACAGTTTGCTTCTTAGATTTCCAACAAATTAGATTTCCTTGAAACGTAACTGCATAACCGGTCGTTGATTTCTTATCCGGATTCGACATTGCATAGTCCGCATCCGCATACCCAACAAGTTCACGAGGAGGTCCACCAGCTTTTATTTCAATTCCCAAACTCTTTGTACCCTTGATGTATCGTAACAAATGTTTGGCAAGACTCCAATGATGTTGAGTAGGCTTTGACGAGTATCTTGAAAGCAAATTAGTTGCAAATGCAATGTCTGGGCGAGTATGAATAGCAAGATAATTTATATACCCCATTGCCTTCTGCATGACAGACGCGTCAAACGGACTTGACTCAAGCTCAACCTGATGTAATGCATTCGTAGGCAACGGCGTGCGCACATAATTCGCACCTTCCATGTTAAACGCACGAAGAATCTTCTCCGCGTAAGCCTGATGATGAAGAAGAACCGAGTTAGTCTTCCATTCCAAAGTATATCCCAGATGTTGATTTGGTTTTCTTTGACTTTGATTTTATACGCTTTTTCAAGCTCGGATAAGAAAGAGAGGATTTTAGATCTGTCTTGACCTACAATTAGGCCATCATCCACATAAATATGGAGAAATAAAGTCCGATCAGCGTTGAAAAACAGTGCATCGTCCATGATTGATGGAGTGAGTCCAAGATATTTCAACGTGGTCGTAAGGTGATTCTTCCACATTCTTGGCACCTGCTTCATACCGTACAATGACTTGTTTAGCTTCCAAACCCAATTTTCTTTCCCTTTCACCTCAAAACCGGAGACTTGTCGAACGTAAACATCTGCATCCATTTCACCGTGAAGAAACGCGGTTTCCACGTCAAATTGAAACACCTGCCATTTGTACGTGACCGCAATTGACAGTAACAATTTGAATGTTTCGACCCGACCAACCGACGCATATGTCAGAAAATAGTGTTTATCCTTCTCCTGGTGATTTCCAAATCCGACCCAGCGCGCCTTGTATCGGATGACCTCATTTGCCTCGTTCAATTTCCGGCAAAGAACCCACATGCCGCCAATAATTTTTTCGCCCTTAGGTGGCGGAACCAGATCCCCAGTGATATGCGCCAACTGCGACGCATGTTCATTCGTCATAGCTTCGATCCAGAGAGGCTTTTCTTTTGGACTATTCAACGCCTCCGTCATCGTCACTTCTTGAACAAGATTCACTACATCCGGTTGCTAGTCAATGCCGGATCATGATACCAAACGCGGCAGACGGCGTTTTGTTGACAGAATGTTTGCTGGATCGACATTACCACAAATCTCTTTTGCCGGTCGTTGATCCGGCCACTCCCAACTTGGTTTCAGACGTTTTAATTGATCCTCCGACAACTTAAACTGACGACCTTGATTTGGAATATCACTCGACGTGTTATTGATGTTATTCGGACGAAGCATATCACCAGTATGAATAGTAGACATAGACTTTTCATTTTGAACCTGTTGGCGGCGATACATCCACCTAGCCTTAGTTTCTTTGGATACATCTGAATCATCATCGGTCTCAGACGGCAACTTTTCATTTGCTAAATCACCAACAACCTTGTCATCATCCTCGTCATCACTTGAATCATCCTCAGACTCATCACTCGAGCTAGATTGAGTTGAAGATTTCGAAGATTCTCGTACACTTTGAGTTTCAGAGTTAGAAGATTTGGACGCTTTATACTTTCCAGGTAACCGAGTCACCAGCCTAGGGAGTTTACTTTCTGATTCCGTAATGATTCGTGGAAGCGACTTTAGATCTTTTGTCAATGACACCGACTTTGAAGAAACCGTAAACGATGGAACAACATAGTCCCTGCTGATGACAACACGGTGCACGAGTGGATCATAGAATCGAGTAGCATCTGAGAAAGGTTCAAACCCAAGGAACTGTAACTCCACACCACGAGGTTTGAGTTTTAGAGAATCCGGCCGATGAACCATGTCAGCTGGCTACTATGGCAGAGCCACCGTGACATAAAAATATACAAATAAAATATGAAAAGTAGTTTTACATATGAAAGAGACATTATTACTCTTACATATGTAAAACTACGCAAAAAACATTAAAAACACTTATAAATAATTAATTACTTAGCTTTGTGTAATTAATAAGTAAAATATTAAGAAAGATTCTGATTCTACGGGTAAAATAACCTAGGGTACCTCACTTACATGTACCCTTAATTATTATCCCTTCCTTGTGTAAACTAACTTCAAAGTTTACGCAAGTGCATCACGCCCCGCGTGGATGCACTTGTATGCACATATATATATAAGTACATATATTTACAACCATTTTCAGTGACGTAACTGAGGTGTTGTGTACAGTTCAAAAGATAGCTTTATTTGTTGCGTGGCGCACCCAAGCCCGCGTGCTTTGTTGCCTAGAGCTCAAGCCCGCGCTCCTAGTGTAAATATATGCATAATGCATAAACTAGCCCGCAACCAAAGCGCTCAGGTTACCAATAAGTAAGAATGGACCAGAATACGCCCCAATAACAATATTACATGTGTTATAGGGCTTGTACACATGTAATTAATCACCAAACAAGATGTAATTACCACGTCATTCAATATAAAAACATTCTAGACTGAAAAGAGCTCTTGCAGCGTGCACAGGAGACACTAGAAAGCGCCCCAGCTTCTCCCAAGCCTCACTACACGTAAATTACAACTGTAGTAAATATGTAGAAGGGGTCAAATGAACTGGAGCAATCAATAAGCGCCTCCAGAACATGTATAAAGCACTGCTTACACGTGTACTAGTACACAGAAGCCAGTTCTAGTACCTTCTGTGGCACATTTTCACGGAAATGAGCGTCACAGAACCCCCAAACCAGCCCCCATGACGTGTAAGGCACGTGTAAAATCACGCAGAACCTCTGTAAAAGGTCCTTGGCAACCCTTGTATCCAAGCCCCAAGGTTCCACGACCCACAGCGCCTTCTAGCGCAACCAAATTGCCTCAGAATGCGCCCACAAGTGTCCCCATGTCCCCTGGGCGCCCCTGGAGGCCTGCCTAGGCTATATAAAGGGCCCTTTCTCCGCCCAAAAGGAGATTCCCCAGCTTTACATTACCTATTAGAATTTTACCCGCCTTCAACAGCCTCATTAGCCTGTGATTTGCCAGGTAAAATACCTACTTTCGTGATTTTTAGCCCCAATTTCCGCCCTGAAGCTGCCCAGTAACCACCCTGCCCTCAAGATTACCTCCTCTGAGCGCCTCCAACTGCCCAACTTCACGCCTGAAGAACCTCAAGTGCCTCTAGGGTCTTACACTAGTAAGTTTAAGCCCCTTCTCTTGAGATTCTCTGCCATTTCTTTCTGGGATTTAAACCACACCTGTTTACAGGCCCCAGTTCTTCATTCTAGAGGGATTAAACACCCCTGATTTATCAGGCCCCTCTTTAAAATTAATTATATTCATTTTATTACGTCAAATTGGCCCAAATTGGCCCAAATTGCCTTATTCTTACGCCATAATTCCCAACAATTACGTTGGAATTAACCCTTATAACCTTGTCTTAGAGTTTTATAACTCTAATCTTTTGCTTTGCACCACGTGTAGCTAGAAGGATAATATCCTTGGCATCACGTAGGCTGACAATTGGGGGTCTGGCCGGGAGATTTCCTTCAAATTCATTTGAAAGAAAGAGCCCTTATAAATCTTAAATTTTTTACGTCAAAAATTTCCAAAATATACTCTAAAAAATACCTAAAAATATTTTCACTACTCTCTGAATTTTTTACGCCTTTAAAAACATTAAAACTGACAAAAAATCACCTTTTTTTCTACCTTCTACGCCAAAACCAAACCAAAAACCCTAAAAATTCATCCAAGTTAGTCATTTTCTTCGTCAAAAATTCAACTAAAATTACAAAAATATATAAACAAAATTTTAAGTCTAATTTCTGACTTTTGTAGCGTGTTTTTTTCCAGTGAATTTACAGGAAAACGCCGAATTAATTCAGTATTACCTGAAATTGCTGCGCCTGCGCAAAGAAGCCGCACTCCGCGACTACCAACCCACCCCGTGGGAACAGCTCACCCCCGAGGAACAAATCATCCTCGCCGCCTACCACGCCCATATTCGCGAAGAAGAGGATCTTGATACCCTCCTCAAGATCCAACGCTACCGCCGAGCAGCCAAAGCTAAAAAGAAAGCTTTCTACGACGCCGAATACCGCGCCAAAAGTAAGTTCCTTTTTTCTACAGCTCTCAATTCTCCCGATCAACTTATTTACTCGAAGCTGATCTCACCATCTAATCTCATCTACCCTACAGTGTCTGCTAGCATAGCCGCCGAGACTACTGTCGATAACCCGACTCCCGCCCCGACAGCTTCAACCGCTGACAAGACTACCACTAGTAAGTTCCAACCTTCCCTTTCAAAAAAAAAAAAACCAAACCTCTCCTCAAACCAAGTACAGTAGCTGACAATGGTCAACAACAAAACTAGGTCAACTCGTCCCGAACTACGAGGCCCACTCCCGCCTCCAACGCGAGCTCGCGGCGGCAAAGGAGCTACAAGATCGGGTCAAGAATATGCAGGTGACCACGATCGCCCGCAAGGATCCGATGCCCGCTACCCCGGCTTCCACCCCGGCTCCATCCGACACCCCTCCTCAATCCAAGGACGGCCCTCGTCCGACCGAGCCGAACGAGTCCGCTATGGAGATCGACGAGATCGACGAGCTTTCCCCCAGCTTATCGGTTCCTACCCGTACACGCCCTATCACTCCCGAAATCAAGACCCTTTCGAAGGAGGAGCAGATCGAACTCTGGGCCAGAGAGCACGTGAGTACTTGGAAGCAGTACCTAGCGATCGCGAACGACGGAGCGACAGCCGGGCTGCGAGCTTTGCTCACTACGGCTCAAGAATCCCAGAAGGCCCTCCAGAAACTCATGGAGAACCACGAAATCGAGGCCCTCGTCAAGGGCTGGAACCCCTGGGAAGCGAAAAACTTCCACTTCCCAGCCCCGCCGAAGAAGACGGTGATGAAATTCAAGAAGATAGAAGGCGGCAAGAATCGCAGTTCGAGCTCGAGTTCGATCAACTTCGACGACCCGGCTCGGTGGAAGAGAACGACCGACCTCCTTCAAATCGCAGCGAATCTCTACAAGAACATCGATTAGATCTTGGTATACTCACTTCTCTTTTTGACTCCCTCGACGCTATCAACGTCAACCTTTCCACTTTAGATCATAATAGCGAAACCAATTTAAAATCTATTGTAAATAGTATTGATAACAGCTTAAAATAAATTAAAGAAGCTGTTAACTCGAGAACTTTATCTGTCCTCCAAAAACTGGAGAGGCCACTGCCCCTTGAGTTGCCAAATAAGCATTGTGAGCTTATTGTTGAGATTGGAAAAGATTGTGAGAGCCTCAAAAATACCACCCATGACACTAAGTATGATGTGTCTGAGATCTTACAGTACTCCAGGAATTCTGCTGCCGTGCTCAATTCTACCGCTGATCAGATAGTGACCAGATTGGAAAAGGAACACTTTGCCAAACAAAAAGCAGAGAACTTTGAGATTAAGGAATTAATCTTACAGCTCAATGCTAACATGGATGGGAAAATTCAGGCTCTCACTGAGAATTTTACGTCTCAGATTTCTACGCTTTCTGCGGAAATCAAGAATTTGAAATCAACATCTGACATCAAAGTCCAAACCCCTCGTAATATTCCCCATATTGCGGAAAATTACGCTCCCGTACCTGAGTTGAGATGCAGTGATGGTACTCAGAGAGACATTCCTCCACATCTGAAGGGTGCCAATAATTATCTTAGTGATAATCAGTCTCCTCCCCCAGTGGCCCAGGAGCGTGGCAAAAATGCCTCATATGGCAGCCAAGCTTATCAAGAGAGAAAACAACAGTGTGAACCACACTACACTCCTCAAGCAGAGGTTCCCAGACATAACAACCCCTTTATGCGTAACTCTGTTCCTCCCCAGAATAATAATCCACGCCAGAACACTCCTTACAGAACCCTTGACATGGTTGAGATAAATAAGTTAATGCCTCCAATCAAAGATTGGCCCAAGTTTGACGGCAAAGGAGAGTATGATCATATGAACTTTATCAGGACCATTGATCATATGTTAAGATCCTACCGCGCAGATGAGGAAGCTGTTATTTCCAGGATGCCTAGACTCTTTGAGGGTGTGGCGGCAGATTGGTTTATCACCAAAGGAGAAGAGGTAGGTGAACAAAGCTGGAAGGCATGGAAAGAGCTTATCAAAGAGGAATGGGGAACCAGAATCTGGAGAACTGAAAAGCGCCAAGCTTTTGAAACAGACTACTTTGACCCAACCAAAGAAGCTGCCACAGAATGGTGCTTGCGCCAGAAAAAGAGGATAGATTGCATGTACAACAACCCATCTAAAGAAGAAGTTAATGATAGACTACTTAATCAATGTAGAGGACAAATTGAGAGCTTAATGAGATGCAGACTCAGTGATATGAATGTAGACCTAGCCAAATTTATAGGTATATTGCATGAAACTGTAGTACTGAATGGTCTTAACAAAAAGTACGTGAGAAATGGTGTTCCGGAAAAAAGAGATCTCCCCAAATCTGAAACACCCAAGCCTCCTACAGGAGATCCCCCTGTGAAGAGGACTGCAATCCCTGAATGCTACAATTGCGGGGAAAAGGGCCACAAAAAACCTGAATGTCCTAATCCACGCAAAAGGATTAACAATGTGGAAGTAGAAGAGGACTGTGACAGTGAAGAAGATACTCAATCTCAATTTGAGGTTGTTACTACTGAACCTGCAGACGAAGACCAGCCTAGGATACACGTAATCCAAGCTGATATTGGTGATGAATTGTCCATTAATTCCATTCATGGAGACTCCAATTTACCTCAAAAATGGGACTCTTCTATGAAAGTTGGCCATGTTTCTGACGCCAAATTACTAACCAACAAACCTGAAGCAGGGATGAGTTATACTATGGGTAAAACCAGCTATACCACGGTCTTGTTCCGTGACTCAGAGTTGAGAGCTCTGCTAGATATAGGCGCCTTCTGCTCCTGTGTCAGTAGTACCTTCTTGGATGATTGTTATCCAGAATGGGGAAATCACTTGCTCCCCATGCCAAAAGCCAAGTTCAGCAGCTGCAATTCTGCTATGAAACCAGTAGGAGTAGTAGTTATGCCACTAATCTTCCCGCACTCCAAGGGCTCCCTTAGACTAAATGTGGAGTTTGTTGTTTTACAAGATGCTGTGTGTAATTACTTGATCTTGGGTAATGATACATTCTGCATGTATGGAATAGACATATTTCAAAGTAAAGACAGATTCTACACCATAGGTGGAGACTGGAAAAGAAAGTTCCAGATTTGCAATATTAATATTAAGCTCCTGGACCAGCTTAATACTAATAACGTAAAGTATCAAGAGGAACTACACTCTTTTAAAGAAGAGTACTTGTCCCAAGCTGCTGTTAGTGAAATCCTGACGGAAGATCAAAAACTTGATGTTCTGAAATCTTGTTTCAAGCACAAAGAAGCCTTTTGTACTACTGAAGAACCCATTGGTAATATTAAAGGTCATGACATGAAACTAGAACTCACGGTGAGCAAACCTTATCCGCCTCAGCTACGGAGGCCTCCCTATCCTTCAAGCCCCAAGTCCAGAGAAGCTCTTGAAACTCACATCAAAGAGCTCCAGGAATTAGGTGTCTTAAGGAAAGTAGGACATAATGAGCAAGTTGAAGTTACAACACCTGTAATAATTGCGTGGCATAATGAGAAATCTAGAATGGTTGGAGACTTCCGTGCTCTTAATAATTACACTAGACCTGACTATTATCCCATTCCCCGCATAGATCACTCCTTGCACAACCTGTCCAAAGCTAAGTACATCACCACTATGGATGTGCTTAAAGGTTTCCACCAGATCCCTATAGACCCAGAAAGCAGAAAATACCTCAGGATTATCTGCCACCTAGGAATCTTTGAATACCTAAGAATGCCCTTTGGTATCAAAAATGCGCCCTCACATTTCCAGAGGATGATGGACTCTGTATTTGGATCCTTCATCAGACAAAGTTGGATGATGGTGTACATAGATGACATTATAATTTACTCTGATGATTGGGAAACTCATTTGGAGAAAATTAACCTAGTGCTGTCCAAGGCCATAGAAGCAGGTTTAAAGATGTCCATTAAAAAGTGTAACTTTGGATATGGGGAACTTAAAGCCTTGGGACGTGTAGTTTCCGGACTATCCTTAGCCATTGATCAGAACAGAGTAGCTTCTGTCTTACTTAACTCTATGCCACAGAATAAATTAGAAATGATGTCATTTCTAGGTTTCTGCAGCTATTACCGCCAACATGTACCAAGCTTTGCCCATGTAAGTAAAAGTCTTTATGCACTATGTAATAATGACACCATCTTTGAGATGACATATGACAGAGTGCAAGATTATGAAGAGCTTAAAAGGCTTGTCACATCTGCCCCCGTACTGTCCCAACCAGACTACAATAAACCCTTTATATTGTACATTGATGCTTGCTTGGATGGTCTGGGTGCCGCATTACACCAAGAATTTGTCATAGATGATAAACCTGTTGAAAAACCTGTTCTGTTTATATCAAGACAAATAAAAAACTCAGAAAAGAGATATGGCGCCAGTCAAATGGAATGCCTAGCACTGGTGTGGGCCTTAGAAAAACTTCATTACTACTTGGAGGGGTCTAACTTCGTAGTAGTCACTGATTGTACCGCTGTAAGGACCCTCATGAATATGAAAACTCCTAATAGACATATGCTTAGATGGCAAATTGCAATACAACAGTACAGAGGACATATGACTATAATCCATAAAGCAGGAGCCAAACATAAGAATGCAGATGGTCTAAGTAGATGGGCTTTGCCAAATAACCCAGATAATCCAGCATATGACCCTGAGGATGAAGACATTTTTCCAATCTTAGGGATACATGCCTGTGACTTAGATAATGCTTTCTATGACTTGGTCCAGAAAAGCTATGACGAGAACAGTGAACTCCTCCAATTGGTTGAAATCTTGAGAAATGACAATAGCCCACCAGAACTGATTGCTAGCTTACCAGATAATTTAGCCCAACACTATAAACTGGGAAAATTCACGTTGCTAGATGGACTTCTTTACTTCAGACATAAACACTCTAGTGTTTTGGTACTAAGTAATAAAGATCAAATCAAAGACATCCTGAAGGAATGCCATGATAATGTGAACTCTGGCCACTTCTCTGAAGAGAGAACAGTGGAAAGAATCAAACAAACTGCGTGGTGGATTGACTGGAAAGGACAAGTACATGATTATATCCAATCTTGTGATGCGTGCCAGAAAGGAAACAAACAGACTGGTAAAAGATTTGGATTACTCCAGAAAATTGCAGAACCCACAGAGAAATGGGAAATAGTCAATATGGATTTTGTTACAGGCCTGCCCCCAGGAGGACCCTATTCTTACAACTCAGTCCTGGTTGTTGTAGACAGGTTTTCCAAGAGGGCCAGATTCATCCCTAATCACAAAGATGACACAGCTATGGAAGTAGCTATGCTATTTTGGAATAGAATCATGGCTGACGTAGGAATTCCAAAGATTATCATTAGTGAAAGAGATCCTAAATTCACTTCAGAATTTTGGAGGAACCTTCACGACATGCTAGGCACTAAACTGGCATTCTCTACAGCTTATCACCCCCAGACGGATGGATTAGCAGAGAGAATGATCCAGACTCTGGAGGATATGTTGCGCAGATTCTGCTCCTTTGGTTTTGAATTTAAAAATCATGATGGATACACTCACGACTGGGTAAGCCTATTACCAGCCCTTGAAATTGCATACAATAGTAGCAAACACTCCTCTACTAAAGTAGCTCCATATGTACTAGAAAGAGGATGGATCCCACGTATGCCCAAAGACAATCTTAATGACAAATTACCTCATCTGCACCCTACCGCTCTTGACTTCAAAAAGATGCTGGACTCAACTCACCAACATGCCAGGAAGTGTGTAGATGATGCTGTTGAATATAACAAAGGAAGATGGGATAAAAGCCATAAGGAACCGGAGTTCAAGATTGGAGAAAAAGTTCTATTATCCACGGTGAATTTTAATAATTTAGGTGGTAGCAGAAAACTTAAGCCTCCATTCATAGGACCATTCACCATTAAGCAATTGCATGGTAAAAACGCAGTGGAAGTCATTCTTAGTGAAGAACTATCTAGGAAACATCCTGTCTTTCCTGTGAGCCTGATCAAACCTTACAAAGTCAGGCCGGAAGAAGAATTACCCCCCCCGCAACCTGTCCCAATAGAAGAAACTCCACCCTCAGGACAGTTAAGAGTACATAAAATCTTGAAGGACAAGAAAGAAAGAATACAAGGTAAAGACACCAGACTCTACTTGGTCAGATATAAAAACTTATCCGCGGATAGAGATGAATGGCTACCAGAAAGTAATATACCAGATGGACCTATTCACCTGAGAAACTACAGAGCAAGTAAGAGATCAACCTGAGATGGCCAAAAATTTTTCTAGACCTTTCTTTTTCTGAGCAGAGACTCATCTTAGGGGTAGGGAATGTCAGCTGGCTACTATGGCAGAGCCACCGTGACATAAAAATATACAAATAAAATATGAAAAGTAGTTTTACATATGAAAGAGACATTATTACTCTTACATATGTAAAACTACGCAAAAAACATTAAAAACACTTATAAATAATTAATTACTTAGCTTTTTGTAATTAATAAGTAAAATATTAAGAAAGATTCTGATTCTACGGGTAAAATAACCTAGGGTACCTCACTTACATGTACCCTTAATTATTATCCCTTCCTTGTGTAAACTAACTTCAAAGTTTACGCAAGTGCATCACGCCCCGCGTGGATGCACTTGTATGCACATATATATATAAGTACATATATTTACAACCATTTTCAGTGACGTAACTGAGGTGTTGTGTACAGTTCAAAAGATAGCTTTATTTGTTGCGTGGCGCACCCAAGCCCGCGTGCTTTGTTGCCTAGAGCTCAAGCCCGCGCTCCTAGTGTAAATATATGCATAATGCATAAACTAGCCCGCAACCAAAGCGCTCAGGTTACCAATAAGTAAGAATGGACCAGAATACGCCCCAATAACAATATTACATGTGTTATAGGGCTTGTACACATGTAATTAATCACCAAACAAGATGTAATTACCACGTCATTCAATATAAAAACATTCTAGACTGAAAAGAGCTCTTGCAGCGTGCACAGGAGACACTAGAAAGCGCCCCAGCTTCTCCCAAGCCTCACTACACGTAAATTACAACTGTAGTAAATATGTAGAAGGGGTCAAATGAACTGGAGCAATCAATAAGCGCCTCCAGAACATGTATAAAGCACTGCTTACACGTGTACTAGTACACAGAAGCCAGTTCTAGTACCTTCTGTGGCACATTTTCACGGAAATGAGCGTCACAGAACCCCCAAACCAGCCCCCATGACGTGTAAGGCACGTGTAAAATCACGCAGAACCTCTGTAAAAGGTCCTTGGCAACCCTTGTATCCAAGCCCCAAGGTTCCACGACCCACAGCGCCTTCTAGCGCAACCAAATTGCCTCAGAATGCGCCCACAAGTGTCCCCATGTCCCCTGGGCGCCCCTGGAGGCCTGCCTAGGCTATATAAAGGGCCCTTTCTCCGCCCAAAAGGAGATTCCCCAGCTTTACATTACCTATTAGAATTTTACCCGCCTTCAACAGCCTCATTAGCCTGTGATTTGCCAGGTAAAATACCTACTTTCGTGATTTTTAGCCCCAATTTCCGCCCTGAAGCTGCCCAGTAACCACCCTGCCCTCAAGATTACCTCCTCTGAGCGCCTCCAACTGCCCAACTTCACGCCTGAAGAACCTCAAGTGCCTCTAGGGTCTTACACTAGTAAGTTTAAGCCCCTTCTCTTGAGATTCTCTGCCATTTCTTTCTGGGATTTAAACCACACCTGTTTACAGGCCCCAGTTCTTCATTCTAGAGGGATTAAACACCCCTGATTTATCAGGCCCCTCTTTAAAATTAATTATATTCATTTTATTACGTCAAATTGGCCCAAATTGGCCCAAATTGCCTTATTCTTACGCCATAATTCCCAACAATTACGTTGGAATTAACCCTTATAACCTTGTCTTAGAGTTTTATAACTCTAATCTTTTGCTTTGCACCACGTGTAGCTAGAAGGATAATATCCTTGGCATCACGTAGGCTGACAAACCACGACTTTGGCGCCAAACGGTATAAGTGGCATCGTTGTCCGATCTGGTTCAATAAGTGCATTTGATTTCGCCAAGGCTGAAGTTGGCGACACCCAGTTTATCAAAGAGTGAGGGAGAACATTCAATAATGTCGACGCATGAGAAGCTGCTTCATGCCACATAGATTGTGGCACTTGAGATTGCAATAACATACATCTCATTTTTTCCAGTAGCACGCCATTGAATCGTTCAGCAACTCCGTTGGTTTGCGGAGAATTTGCCGGACCTTGTTCCATAGAGATTCCCAACTCGCTTAGCTTTTCAATGAACTTCGTTGAACTAAATTCGCCGCCACAATCACTATGAAGATATGCCGGAACACGCTGAATTTTGTTCTTGAGTTCTTCAAACAACGCCATCAGTTTAGTCTCTGACTCTGACTTCGCCTTGAGCAAATAAATCCGGTTAAACCGAGTAGCATCGTCAATAACCACAAGTATGTACCGGAAACCAAGCTTTGAAGGAGGTGAAATCTGGAGTACGTCCGTATGCAATCGATGAAAAGGCAAACTTGATGACGGGAGCTTTCGAGTGTGAGCTGTCCGATGAATTTTTCCTTTAACGCATATTTCACAATCTTTGGATTTGGTTGAAAAACCGGAGGAAACATTATTGTGCCGACAAAATAACTCGACATATTTGTCTGAGGCATGTCCCAATCCATAGTGCCAATCAAACTCGTCCGGAATCTTCATATTGACCACGCAAATGTACTCGGAGATAGGACTCATAAATAATTTACCGATACGTGGAAAAGTTGCTACAATCTTCTCGCCTCCTTTAATCAAAAATTGATCGGTTTTGAAATGGGGTTTTAAGCCATGGTCGAGTAATTGAGAAGCCAAGATGATATTGGCGCATCCGTTAGGTACATGAAATACAGGATTAATGTAATAATCTCCTACTTTCAACGTGCCTACATGAGTTGCTTCAATTGGCGATGAGAATGTGTTCATAAAATGATTCGTCAATGGCTGTACATCGGTAAGCAGTTCAAGATTGATCACACAGGACTGAGTAGCGCCAGTGTCAAAAACCAAAAACCGAGAGAAGTATTCTCTAGACGCATGTTGAACCGTAGCGACAAAAAAATTTGAACAATCTGAATCAACCTTGAATGGACCACGTGTTGACTTAACAACTTGTTGAGAGTCATGAACCATTCCTAACATGTTTGACAAGGCGAATTGTTGAGTGTAATTTATGAACAAAATGCATAGTGCATATGCAATGTTGTGTGTACACGTGGACGCACTTGTAGACTTCGCTTCAAACTCGGAAAAGTTCTTTTTCTCTTGCTTTCTCGGTCTCGCGTGTCTTGTCAACTGGTCGTTCAAATTTTCCACACGGTATACTCGATCTAGTCGGTTTGAAAGCCATTGCATTGAAGGATTAGCTACTCAGGTAAAATCAAGTATCAATCAGTTCAACCAGTCAAACACTCACAATCACATTTTTCGAAAGAAAAAAAATTCAGCTAGCGTCAAGAACTGAAAAACAGTATCGGTTTAGGAGGAGAATATATCAAGCTCAAGGAGTCACAGCGTTGGTTTCTGTTATTCATCCTTGTTTTATGCTTGTTTTATCTTAGTGCTAAACAGTTTGTTTTCTTTCAGTTTGGTTTTGTGTTCTAGTTTGATTGTTCTTCGCTATCGTTGATTGTGTTCAGTTTACCTGTAAAGATTGCTTCTTTATTCTGTTAGTAGAGTTTCCTTTGGTTTATTTATTCTTCATTGCTTTTGAACTCTTTCACTTATTGTTAAATCTTTCTCATATCATGTCTAGTCTTTCTACTACTACTACTGGCCGAAATAAATTACGATTTACAATAAAGAGTGACTTGACGAATCATTACATGGTAGCGAGAGTCACCTCTTGAATCGTTTCGGCTCAGAGTTAGAGGAGAATTAAACGCAAACTGAACATCGCAATGTCAGATGATTCTGATTCGTCTAGCGACAAACGTTCTTCAATTCGAGTAGACAAGCTAACTCTAGGCAACTGGGTACAATGGAAATCTCGATTTATCCTGTACCTCAAGCGTCACAATCTCGAGGAGTTGCTTGATCGAAAATGGGTTGAAGATGAGAAGAACGCAAAGTCTTACAAGAAAAAGAACATCAAAGCTCTGGATTCGTTGTATGGCGCAGTCAGTAAAGATCTACACAATGAGATCCTCGACAATGATACTTCGTTTCTGGACGCATGGGAAGCTCTAGCATCGGCGTGTGGACAAAATTCGGTGATAACGACCTGTGCCGCATATAAGAAAGTTCATTCTATGCGTTTTCAGCCGGGAACGTCTTTAACCGAACATATAACCGCATTTAAAACCGCTTATACTCGATTATCTGATTTAACTGCAAACCATATGCAAGAATTCGGAACGGTTACGTCGTTTATGGCCGCTGCGTTATTTCTGGATAGCTTGGAGACGGATACTGAAATGGCTTCTTTAGTTCAAACCTGTTATGACATTAAACCATTTACGTTGAAGAATGTTACCGACCGAATTTTAATTGAAGGTCTCCGAAGAAATAATCGAGCAGATTCTCAGGAGAAGGTTATGTTTACTTCATCAAGTCATAGCGGGTCCAAGTCAAATAAGAAGAAGTCAAAGAGCACAAATACGCCGAAGCCCAAAGCTGTGGCTCCAACAATTAACAATGCTGGTCAATCATCGATGAATAAGTCTAAAGCACCGGTAAACCAATCTACTTTGAAGTCTAGTGGAGGAGATTCAGTCAAAAACCGTATAGACAAGATTGAACGTTCAGTTAGTGACTTAACGGAACTTATGAAGAAGTTTGCATCTACCAACATGCTTGGAATGGTGCATGGTACTCACGAAACCTCCGATTCAGCTCGTGGTCCATTTGAAGTCGATTCCGATAGGTCAAATTTCTTTGTCGGTACTATTCAACAAGCTTCAAAAGAGTACTTCTCTCGGTTCTTAGTGTTTGACACAGGCGCAACTCAGTCATGTGTGATAAATCTGGAGTTATTAACAGATTTTCAACCTTTGACAAATCATTTTATGAATACGTTTTCATCTCCGATTGAAGCCACGCACGTTGGAACACTGAAAGTAGGCAATTACTTTATCAACCCGGTTTTTCATGTCCCGAACGGATGCGCAAACATAATATCTGCGACTCAACTTATCGATCACGGTTTAAAACCGCATTTCAAAACAGATCAATTCTTGATCAAAGGCGGTGAAAAGATTGTTGCGACGTTTCCGCGCATTGGAAAACTCTTCATGTCTCCAATATCCGAATACATTTGTGTTGTAAACATGAAGATTCCGAGTGAATTTGATTGGCATTTTGGTCTTGGTCACGCCTCGGATAAATATGTTGAAATCTTTTGTCGGGATAATCACATTTCATCAAGTTCATCAACAAAGGCTAAAGATTGTGAAATATGCGTCAAAGGAAAGATTCATCGAACTCCTCACTCACGTAAACTTCCATCATCAAGTTTGCCGTTCCACCGATTGCACACGGATGTTTTGCAAATATCTCCACCGTCGAAATTGGGCTATTGGTATATCTTGGTAGTCATTGACGATGCAACTCGGTTTAATCGAATCTATATGCTAAAAGCAAAGTCTGAGTCTGAAGTCAAATTGCTGTCGTTTTTTGAGGAATTAAATAACAAAGTGCAACGTGTACCAGCTTACTTACACAGCGATCGAGGCGGCGAGTTTAGTTCAACAAAATTTCTGAACAAAATTCAAGAACTCGGAATTTCAATTGAACGCGGGCCAGCAAATTGTCCACAGACAAACGGCGTTTCGGAGCGATTTAACGGGGTTTTGCTTGAGAAGATGAGATGCATGTTATTGCAGTCTCAGATTCCACAATCTATGTGGCATGAAGCAGCGTCGCATGCGTCAACTTTACTGAACGTTTTGCCACATTCATCAATAAATTGGATCTCACCAACTTCAGCACTAGCCAAAGCGAATGCCCTGATTGAACCGGATCGCACAAATATGCCGTTGATTCCATTTGGTGCACGGGTGGTGGTTCATCGGTCCGATTCACTCAAGCTCCAACCAAAAGGAGTTGAACTTCAATTCCTCGGTTTTGAACCTTTTTCGGATGCGACTAGGTTTTATGATTCAGTTTTGCATCGAGTGGTAATTAGCCGTGACTATGTAGTTCCTTCAATCCAGGTCAATTCAACGAAGGTTCAACCAACCAAAGATCTAAAGTCTCTTCCAAAAATCATTGCTGAATCGCAAAGTCGTCTTCCTCGACTGATAGCTAGACTTCCAGGCAAATATATTTCATCCAAGTCATCAGCATCTGAAGAAAGCAAACATTCAACTTCTGCTTCGTCATCCGAATCATCTGATGAGTCTCAGTCCGAAGATGATGATAATGATCAGGAGCATGGCGCCGGGCTAAATAGTTTGGAGCGACATACCAATAGTGATGAGGATTCGGATGTTTTGGAGGCAACTAAATCAGCGTGGTTACGTCGTCGACAACAGCTGAGGGCTGAAAAAGCAGCGCAACAAATACAAACAAATGATACTGTTCGTCCGAATCATGTTGCGGACTCGGCTGATGCACATCCTAATCAAGGTCAACACTTTAAACTCTCTGAGAAGGTTCTTGACCGATTGAAGCCGAGTTGGGAATGGACTTCGGATAAACCATCAAAGGAAATTCGCGGAAATATTGATGTCTCAAATATTGTTTCAACCAAGCGACGCCCTACTCAAAATTCGACAATGACTATGGATCAGCAACCGGATGTTGTCAACTTAGTTCAGGAAGTAACGGTGGCGGATGCACTGGCGAGTCCCAAAGAGAAACCCTTGTGGATTGAAGCCATGACGAATGAACATGCTTCTCAGCTTGCTCATATCACTGGAGATCTGGTTCCACCGCCAAAAAAGGAAAAAATTATTGGAGGAATGTGGGTTCTTTGTCGAAAGCTAAATGAAGCCAATGAAGTCATACGGTACAAAGCGCGCTGGGTTGGTTTCGGTAATCATCAAGAACCAAACAAGCATTATTATCTAACGTATGCTTTGGTTGGTCGTATTGAAATGTTCAAAATCCTTCCATCCATTGCGGTGACGTACAAATGGGAGGTTTATCAGTTCGACGTCGAAACTGCGTTTCTGCACGGTGAGATGGATGCTGATGTATATGTTTGAAAAGTCTTGGGTTTTGAAGTTGAAGGCAAAGAAAACTGGGTATGGAAATTGAACAAGTCGCTTTACGGAATGAAGCAAGCTCCTCGAATGTGGAAAAAACATCTCACCGATACGTTGCATTCACTTGGTCTTACTCCGTCAATAATGGATGATGCGTTGTTCTTCAATGCCGATCGGACATTATTTCTACATATGTATGTGGACGATGGCCTGATTGTAGGTCAAACTAAGTCCCTGATCACATCCTTTCTATCAAAACTTGAAAAATCGTATAAGATTAAAGTAAAAGAAAGACCAAGCCAGCATCTGGGCTATACGCTGGAGTGGAAAACTAATTCGGTTGTTTTGCATCATCAGGCGTATGCCGAGAAGATTCTTCGAGTGTTCAACATGGAAAATGCTAATTCTGTCAAAACCCCTTTTCCAACTAACGCGTTACATCAAGTGCAACTAGAATCTACGCCGTTTGACGCCTCAATCATGCAAAAGGCTATGGGTTACATTAATTATCTAGCCATACATACGCGCCCGGACATTGCTTTCGCCACAAATATTTTGTCTCAATACTCGTCAAAACCGACTCAACATCATTGGAGCCTAGTGAAACATCTTTTGCGTTATATCAAAGGAACAAAAAATCCTGGTATTGAGTTGAAAGCTCGTGGATCTCCTCGCGAACTTATCGGGTATGCGGATGCCGACTTTGCTATGTCTAGTCCTGACAAAAAATCGACCACGGGCTATGTTGTTACGTTTCAAGGAAATGTGGTCTGTTGGAAATCTAAAAAACAGTCGATTGTGGCGCAATCAACAACGGAAGCTGAATTCATCGCCATCAATGTGTGTGCAAAACAAATTTGCTGGATGAAAAATCTTTTAGTCAACATGAAGGTTCCGGTTGGTGTTCCGTGCATAAAAAATGACAACTCAGGAGCGGTAATTATCAGCAAAGAACTTCGTTTATCTGAAAACTCTAAACACATTGAAATCCGGTACCAATACTTGCGGGACATTGTGGCAAAGAATCAGCTCAAGATTGAAGACATATCCACAAATGATATGATTGCGGATATTCTGACAAAATTATTGGGTTTCATCAAAGCGGCAATTGCGGTAAAACAATTAAACCTTGTGTCCTCAAATTAAGGAGGAGTGTTGAGTGTAATTTATGAACACAATGCATAGTGCATATGCAATATTGTGTGTACACGTGGACGCACTTGTAGACTTCGCTTCAAACTCGGAAAAGTTCTTTTTCTCTTGCTTTCTCGGTCTCGCGTGTCTTGTCAACTGGTCGTTCAAATTTTCCACACGGTATACTCGATCTAGTCGGTTTGAAAGCCATTGCATTGAAGGATTAGCTACTCAGGTAAAATCAAGTATCAATCAGTTCAACCAGTCAAACACTCACAATCACATTTTTCGAAAGAAAAAAAATTCAGCTAGCGTCAAGAACTGAAAAACAGGATCGGTTTAGGAGGAGAATATATCAAGCTCAAGGAGTCACAGCGTTGGTTTCTGTTATTCATCCTTGTTTTATGCTTGTTTTATCTTAGTGCTAAACAGTTTGTTTTCTTTCAGTTTGGTTTTGTGTTCTAGTTTGATTGTTCTTCGTTATCGTTGATTGTGTTCAGTTTACCTGTAAAGATTGCTTCTTTATTCTGTTAGTAGAGTTTCCTTTGGTTTATTTGTTCTTCATTGCTTTTGAACTCTTTCACTTATTGTTAAATCTTTCTCATATCATGTCTAGTCTTTCTACTACTACTACTGGCCGAAATAAATTACGATTTACAATAAAGAGTGACTTGACGAATCATTACACAAATTTCTTCATTAAGTCGGTAAGATCGCTTACTGATTGTTCAATTTTCTGAATGCGATTTTCAACTGAATCAGATGATGTTGACTTGGCGCTTGACGGCATATTCAAAGTTTTACCCTTACTAGCAGATGTTTGACTAGCGTTATTAAGGGTTGGAGCTACAGCTTTAGGCTTGGGCCCATTCGACGACTTCGACTTCTTCTTGTTTGATTTTGAAGACGGATTTGACGATGAGGCAAACATAACATTGTCTTGAGACTCTGTACGATGTTTTCAACGCATAGCTTCAATTAAGATACGATCCGTTACATTCTTCAGATTAAACGGTTGAATATCATAGCATGTTTGAATCAATGGAGCCATGTTGGAGTCGTTTTCCAAGCTGTCAAGAAACAAGGCTGCTGCCATAAACGACGTAACCGTGCCGAATTCTTGCAAATGATTCGCTGTTATGTCTGAAAGCCGAGTATAAGCACTTTTGAATGCAGTTATATGATCAGTTAACGACGTTCCTGGTTGGTATTTCATTGAATGGACCTTTTTGTACGCCGTGCAAGTAGTAATAACCGAATTTTGACCACAAGCTGAAGCTAGCGCGTCCCATGCGTCTAGGAACGATGTATCATTTTCAAGGATCTCGTTATGAAGTTCCTTACTAACTGCTCCATATAGTGCATCAAGCGCCTTATTGTTCTTCTTGTTGTATGTCTTTGAGTTCTTTTCGTCTTCGATCCATTTCCGGCTTAGCAAGTCTTGAAGATCATGTCGTTTGAGATACAAAGTAAACCTCGACTTCCATTGAACCCAATTATTCAATGTAAGTTTATCGACACGAATGGATGATCAATTATCGCTCGATGAATCAGACTCGTCCGCCATAATGCAGACCTAATGTTCAGTTCACGTTTGATCCTTCTTTTCTAACTCTGAGCTGAATACAATTCAAGAGATGACTCTCGCTACCATGTGGTATTTAATCAAACTCTTTGTTGCAAATTGTATTTTTATTTTCAGCCAGTAGTAGTATTTTGTAGAAGGATAAAGAAGTTATCTTTACTGAGAAACTGAACACAACGATGACGAGAACTTTGATAACAAGACAACAACTAGAAACAACAAAAGCTGAGACTCCAACTGTATGTTCTGATTAAACTCCTCCTGAAACGCTACTGTCTTCAGATTCTGGATCTGAACGATGATTCTCCTTTAATTCGGCCTTCTTGAGTCTTGAGGGATTGAAGCGTGAGAACGTCCCAAAAGTGACTCGATGGTAAAACGGAAACCAAGAAGGCAAGAAAAAAGATTTTCACAGAGCGCTTGAACTTCAAGTTGTACTCTCCACGTGTACACATGAAATTGAATATGCAAAACTAGTTTTCATCAAATTACACTCAACAATGAGTACACCTCCAAAAAAGGATCCATAAGGATTTCCTTTGCACGGTTCTGGACAAAGGCCTACAGAAAGAAAGTCAACTGTTGACAGCACATCAAACTCAAAGAGGCAGGAAGACCCACCCAAAGGTGACGTGAATAGGAAAACAACCGCGCCTGTACCGACAATGAGGCCGCCGTCAGAGTTGCCAAAAGGGCCATGTCCCGGGAGTGAATGAGCGACTCAACTGACTGTCTCACAGATAGAATTGAATACAGCAAAATGGCATATTGTCGCGGTCTGGGGATCTAAAGGTACGCAAAAGGTCAGCTGGGTTGTTTCTTGAATGCAGATAGGTTACTAGAGAATGAACCTGAATCAGTTCCTTGGAAAACTCAGTGTATGGTGCACGTAGGTTATATGTGCGGCCCATGTTATCGGTGAAATTCTCACTGAGGTGCTCCTCATCTACTTCGAATGGTACTATTGACGGAGGCCAAGGTCGGCTAACACCCCCGCGCGGGCCCCCATAGTTTGTGGTGGTTCCAACCGGTCACCTTACAGGGCTTTCCTGTGCATGACCTGGCGGCAAATGAGCTATAAAATGGAGTTAATGACGAAAACTTGAGCAACTATTCTGGAATTTGGACTCACCAGGCCTTGCGGGCCCATCGGCCAATCCTTGAGTCCGATCAGGATTTGCTTGCGAACCTCGCAGAGGCGGCGCATAGGGGGCACCACGACTAGCCCGGTGTCTTCGCGCATTAGAATGATTCAATGCAGAGCGAGAAGACGAACGTGATTCCGCACGGCTGGCCTGTTGAGGCGTTTGGCGTGAGTTTTGCGCTTCATCGTTAGACTGGCTGGATGAGGACATCTTGCAGGTGGTGTTCGAATGAGGATGATTGAAGTATGTACGTTGAAAGGGAAGAAATGTGCTTGTTGCGCAGCGGTGAAATCGGAAGGGTCTGGGGGGCAGAACTCCCACACAAGCAGATGCCTTTATACACTGGCTGCGTGATGATCACCACCCCGCTGCAGTCACCAGATTAGTGGCTGGGGTGTGATAGCTGAGCACATCATCCACGCCGGCAATTGGAACCTCCGATCAGGCTGATGCACTGGGCAGAAGCCCAGCATTTAAGTTCACTGATTTCAAACTACCATCAAACTGGATGGGTTCATCTGTTTAGGATGCCTGCGAGCCTTGGTCTTTATGATTTACGCGATGCTGCCCCTCAGGTGCTGCCCCTAATGGGTCTTCCAATGGGTAATTCCATTCCACGAGTTTATTTCTCTGTTTCCATCCACCCCATGTACCGCGCCTCTACGCGACGCTGCCCCAAATGGGTCTCCCAATGGGTAACTCCATTCCACAAAGAAATTGGTGTGGTATGTTTGCTGGTTTGCAAAATCCACCGCGCCTCCACAGGAGGCCCATTCGACAATCAGTTTGTGGTTGATAGTGAGAACGCCACCTTTGGCAGCTTTGGGGAAGATCGGTCTGAGTCTCAGTGATTCACCCCAACCCAAGTCACGATTCCACTACGATTCCGGAAATGGTGCAACATTCAAGAGCCCGGATTGAACACAAAGTGGATGAGAGTGAGTCTGCAGCATCTGCTAGATGAGCCCGGTGAAGTGAAAGTTGTTCTGTTTCTTTTGTTTGCGCTAGGCATGTTTTACCAACGCCCTGGCAAGCAGGGTGATAAATGGTTCTGTCACCTATGCGGTGGAGGAGGGCGAGGGTCCAAGAAGGCTAACCTGCGTAAACACGAAAAGAACCCTGCTCACCTGGAAGCTTTGAGAAATCGCGACCAACCAAACCTGCAAAGCGGGCCATCAACCCCCCTTCCCCAAACAGACAATATGATATGGATACTCGCTCACAATCAATCTCCCAACGGTGCCGAGTCAGTCAGCACCAGTGCCAGTGATCACTTGCATAAGGATTTGGCATTCATAGATGAGGACAGTGCTTTTGGAGGTTATTTTTCAGATAAAGACTCCAATTACTCTTTGCCTTCTTCACATTCAGGTGAAAGTGTTGGTTGGGACGGGCTTATCCCTGGCGACCACCCCAAAATTCCCTGCGAACTGCCCGTGGCCGATAACCTCCAAGGTCGAGATAATGCTGGAAATTCTCAATCACATACCCAAAGCTGGGACTGGTGGCCCTTCAATTCAAAGGAGTGTAAGAGTCCGCTCTGGGACTCTTCACTGGGCGCTTATCAGGGTTGGCACGTTGGCTTGAAGCCAAGGAGAGACTTTTCTAGGAACCACTTATATTGCAAGAGCTAGCCCAGGAGAGAGGTTAGCTTCTCTCTCTAATACAACTGAAGATAAGGAAGAAGGAAAAATGCTCACCTAGCCCAGGAGAGAGGTTAGCTTCTCTCTGCTGAGCTAGGAGGGCGCGGGGATTCCGAGTCTAAGAGTCTGACGAGTGGATTATGTAATCCCTGCTTGTGAGGCCTCAAGGGGGGTCTCACAAGGAGGTGGGTCACATATTACATTCAAGGAAGGCTAATCCTTAGTTTTCATTGCGTGTTGAACTTCTTGTATGTGTTGTTATCAGTACATGATTGGCTCTATGGTCATTGGCCACACAAGGACCATCATCTCGCGTCTCTTGTACAATCACATCCGAATGATGTTCAACCTGGCCGGAACGGAGCTCCCATATTGGTCAACAGTCCAAAGAGTCAAGAAAAATATTCGAAAATTGGTTGGCCTGGAGGTTTTAGGCCACCAATCAGTCTTTGGCACACCGGTGCACACATTGAGTCTCAGACGTCTACTTTCCCTGGAGCTTTCTAACCCAATTGTTGAACCCCACATACAATATTACCCAGAGTTCACCAACGGTCGCCACATCTTCAAGTTATCTTAATCAGCGAAGTGGCTGAAGGAGCTGGGCCCGGACACGCGTGCCCAAATGGTCCGTCACATGGGCCATGATTATTACCTGCACGAGCTGGTCCAGCTTCAGTCGGACCTCATAGTTGTCCCCCAATTTATTTATGAATTTGAAGGGGAACTATATGCCCGCTGTGTCACCCCAACAATTGATATCAATGAGGAACGTGGGGGACTGAAGTTCATCATTCCCAAAGACCTTTCATTCACTGCACCGCAGATGAAAAGTTTCAAAGTGGCCGATTTCTACGTCAAATATCCTCTAATGGAGTCACCTGATGGCACCCTTATTTCCACACTCTGTGACAACAGGATTTATGGTGGGCGCATAGACCTTTCAGTGTTTCAAGCCCCTATCAGCCTATTGGGGAGCTTTACTCATATTTCTTCCGCATATATTTAGAGATCAAGGAGTGTGATGACACGCGGGTCAGGACAATGCCAAACCCTTGGCGCGCTAAAGCCGGCAATTGGGTGATACGACACCTTCCGATCTCGCTCTACTCCGACAACACCTCCGGCAATCTATCTAAGAAGTGGAACAAACATATCTTGTATTATTTTAACCTCGCCGGGCTACCCCCAAAGCTGACCAATCAGCACTTTCACTGTCACTTCCTGTGCACATCCAACAGTGCAGGTACTTTGGAGCTTGCCGAGGGGATAGTAGATGACATAATGTGAGTCATGATTTTTGTTTGATTGTATGTTCCGACCAGAGGACTATGAATTGAGCCAACCCCTACACTTTCACAGGGAGCTCATTGAGCATGGATGCCCAGCGTATGATTCTGGGTTAGGCGAAGAGGTCCTTGTTACAACGAGTTTACTTTGTTTCCTTGCGGACACACCGATGCATGCCGAGATAACAAGCACAGTCATGCCCAAAAACGCGCGCAACTCATGTTGTGCGTGTGATTTAGGGGTAAAAAGGGCGGCCCAGAAGAGATCAATGGCCTACTTGCAGTTTTTTCTGCAAGTTAGCGCCAATGGGGTATGGGTGTGTCCTACCCACTTGATGTGATGCGTCTGACTGGGAGGTATCTTTGCTGATGGGGGTCTTTTTTTCAGATTAAGAATGGGATACGATCATGGGTATCGATCATAGCCAACTGCTATCAATTGTGGGAGGTATCGAAAGGGCTCAGGACCAAAACTCTGGTCACCAAGCTTGGAGGCGAGCTGGGCATCAAGGATTCTATAAACAAACAAATATATTCGCATGTGTATGACATCCGAGCCAAGGGAGCTAATGCCACCGCGGCAAACCGGTCGTTCACGGAGCGGATTGAAAGTTTGGATGAGACCAATCAGCCGCGTCTTTTCAACTCATTCTTTCGAGTCCCGGGTGAGTTTTGGGAGTTGTAACTCATGGTTGTCTGATTGGCCACTGAAGTGACTCCCGATAATCCCTTGCCAGATTTCAATGGGTGCACTGACACCCCGGTGGAGGTATTACATGTGTTTCTTCTTGGTGTCGTGAAGTATTTGGTCCTTGATCTTATGGGACGTATGAAGCCAACACAGTTAGCAATAATTGAGGGCCGGTATCGTGCGTTCAATACTGCTAGTTTGAACATTCCATCCCTCTCGCCGTACTACATGGCGAAACACTCTTCCAACTACGTCGGAAAGGAGTTCAAAGTAGTCCTCCAGAGTGCGCCGTTTGTCTTGTTTGAGTTCATGGGGGAGGATGATCGACTGGCATGGATAGCTCTAGTTCAACTGGCCCCGTTGGTTTTCCAAACCCACATAGAGGACATGGACGCCTACCTCACTCTCCTTCGATTTCATATTCAGAAGTTCCTGTTTTACCTGTTCAAGATTACTGGGCAATGGGTAAACAAGCCCAAGTTTCATATGCTTCTACACCTGCCTGACTCGATCAAACGGTTTGGGCCTGCCCCCTTGTTTGCAACTGAGACCTTCGAGAGTTTCAACGCGGTGTTGAGGAAGGCGTTGATTCACTCCAACCGCCAGAGTCCTGGCAAGGACATAGCGACCACGTTTGCGAATTCGAAAGCTCTGCGCCACCTGGTTTGTGGTGGGTGGTTTAATGATCCTTGGTCATGTGAGGGGTACATAACAGCTGCTCCTGGGGTCAGTCAGCTGTTCAAAAATGATGTCTTAATCCAAAGAACTATGGACTATAATCACACCTGCCACATGGACGACAGCAATAATTTCCCCCAACCAGTCAATTCTAAAGTACTGGCGGCGGAGAAGGCTTTGGTCCCAAGGGGATTACAGGACCACCTTGCGGGCTGGCAGCTGATTCAGCTGAGCGCAATCAGATGGAACTCTCATTGGATGCTCAACCAGGGTTCCTTTGTTTTGGTGAGTGAAATATAATTTCTTCATCTTTAGTGTGAGTTCCCGGATTTTGATTGGGTAACCCACGACTTCTGCAGGTGCGGTCAGCGGATGCAAAGGCCCAACACAATGTTGGGCGCATAGACCACGTGTGGGAGGCGAAGAAGAGGGCGCGATTTAAATTTTGGATCTGCTACACCAAGTTTGAAAGGGGGGGAATAAATTCTTATTACCAAATGCGCGGCATCGTGAGGAGCGGACCACAAAAATTTGTACGTGTGAGGGTGAGTCTTAGCAATTTATTTGTGGGCAGAAGTGAAACTGATGTGTCCATCTATGTCAAGGAGGTGGTGTCCACCCTCAATGTGCAGCACGACTGTCACACTGGAGGGTGTGAGGTGTCAGCCACCGGGCGTGTTCGTGTCGAGCGGCAGGAATCCAAAGAAAACCACGCCACTGTGGTACACAAAAATGCAAAATTTTTTGTGGTCAATTCTGGCGAGTTGCCCAGGAATCAGGAACTCGTGAGCTGGGTGGATCTGCCGAGTGGGGAGGAAGACATCCAAGATGTCATCCCAGGGTTGGAGGATGGGCTTGCGGCCTGGGTCCGGGCCGGAGGAGCGCTTGACGACGAGGACGAAGATTCTGATCCCAGTGTGGGTCCCACGGACTCGGAAAGTGTTTGATTACTTGGTTTTTGTACTTTTCAATATGCTTTTCAATAATACATTACAACGTATATAGTACTATAGAACTACACTGTTTGCGGGGGGACCCTAATACGTGTTGTGCCGGTCCTCTTGCCCGGTGCATCACAGGGCTTGGCGTGGTGGACGGTGTGGGGGCACTTTCTGGGAACACTGTCGGGAGGTGGTGAAATTGCTGGCTTGGCAACGGCAAATTATTCTGGACGGGGCTTTGGGGTGTGTTGTGTGGAAGACTGGCATTGCCCCGTCGCGGGACGCCAATTAGCGGCCCCGCCCGCTGCGCTGAAAGTAGCGGCCCCGCCCGCTGCGCTGAAAGTAGCGGCCCCGCCCGCTGCGCTACCGCTTTTTGGGTCTGGCAAGAAGCGGGAACCCGCTCCTTTCAGCGCTGCGCAGCGGCCACCAAAACAGCTGCGCTTTGCGCTGCGCTGCGCTTTTTTGGCTGGCAGCGGGGGAGCGCTACGCGGCCAGGTCAAAAAGCGGTAGCGCAGCGATGGTTCCGCTGCGCTACCGCTGAAAGTAGCGGGTTCCCGCTTCTTGCCAGACCCAAAAAGCGGTAGCGCAGCGGGCGGGGCCGCTACTTTCAGCGCAGCGGGCGGGGCCGCTACTTTCAGCGCAGCGGGCGGGGCCGCTACTTTCAGCGCAGCGCAGCGGCCACCAAAACCGCTGCGCTTCACGCTGCGCTGCGCTTTTTGGAGCGCAGCGCTTTCACCCTTATCTCTTGAGAGGAAGAAGAAGGAAAGAAGAGAGACAAAAGGAAGGGAGCTTACCTGGCTCAGAGAGACTGCATGTCAGTTCTCTGCTGAGCCAAGGAAGGAGGAGGAACGGGCTATCTACAAGTCTGTGACAGGGCAGGTGTTCATTGGTGAAACCTTGTGAACCCCAGAGGAGGAGGAGGGTTTACACGGGAAGTCATCCCATGAAGAACAGGCTTTATGTACCAAAGGCACCATTATCTTTTCCTGCCTTTTCCTATTTCTCTTTGTATGAATAAATAAAACATAATGCAACCACTCCAAGACTACAGCGGACTCTGGTTACCATACTTCTGTTTGCACAAGAAAACTGAACATGAATATGTGCTGTGTACTAGCCACTTGATGGGACTTGATGCACCAATGCTAAGCTGAAGAAATACAGCACATGATCAATATGGTTCCACCAATCAGACAGAATAATCACCCCATGATTGATGTACATGGAGGTAATGGGTAATTTTACCTCATTGAAAGTATATGTTGAAAGACTGAACTTTTTGAGGTTTCACAACAGGTTTTCTAGAGTTGTTTTAGATTGCAAGCTCATTCTTGTCTGCAGCAAATTTCTCTGCAAAACTGTAAATTTGTTTCAGGGAATGATATAGAAACATGTAACAAATGAGGACCCTTGACATACAATCTTTGGGGTTTTTATGTAACCAGAAGCAATAAGGTCACACTACAGCTAACTATGTTTGTTTAGAATATTGAATCTTTTGGTTTGCTTTGTTGATACAATATTTGTCCCCTTTTTTGGTAAAAATTAAAAACTTGGTACAATCTTTACTTGATCAGGCCCCCCTGTGTTGTGGTATTGGGATAAGTAGAGAGGAGAAAATCATATACATTTTTGATATCCATTTGATTTTGTGATTCAAGTCTTCCAACAAAAACTCACTGACTATTCTGAACATCTATAACTGGGATTTTCTAAAAAAAACATCAACCAGAAAAAAACATTCACATACGTAGCCATGCTTTCAACCAAGATAATACTTACCTTCCAGCTCTTCCATTACTATATTTTTGCAGCACATCCACTTTCACCTAAAAATTGTCTTTTCAAGAGAGCAGAAAGCCTGGTTGTTTCAAATCTTAATCACAGACCCATACCATCAGTTGGAGCAACAATTAAATTAGATGGTATGTCAATCTTCTCATCCAGGCCCCATTTTGGTGCACCGTTGTGCGTGATGCATGAGCAAATTTATAATGTGCAACCCAAAGTTTGCCCCCCCGACCATCTCTCCAAAATATGTAAAACACCTGCCAGTTGCACATTATAAAAACACACCTTTATCACGTATAATGGTGTGTCCAAAGAGGGCCCTATTCTTTCCTCCAACTGGCAGATTGAGAATTTTATGGAAGGATTTCTATTCTGAATCTTAGTATTTGATGATTATTTTGTTTCAGATGCTGGGGATGTTTTAAAACCCAAATGTATGTTAAAATTTCACAGTTTTCTTGGCCTAAAACAGCAGATTGGAAAACTTGAATGGTTTCAAATAATAAGATTTGCTGACTTTGATTATTCAGTGAATCACAATGGTGCACCAGCAGAGAAGACTGTCTCTCTATTAGAATACAAAACTAAGGAAAACAAAGCAGATGCTGGTCAGTAGCAAGAAATAAGTTTTAACTGTTGTGCCATAAGGACAATTTTGAAAAATTTGCTAACTCCTTCTGGAATGTATTAGAGAAGTTTCTTGATGGAAGCCTTGGAATTTTAGGGGTCATATATTTGGATGGGGTCAAAAAGAGATTTTTTTTGTCTCTCATTGGTGATTTGGATGAAATGTTACAGGATGAACAGTCAGCTTGTATGTCAAAATTTCCATTCAGATCTTGTTTAAGATCAAAAATGTTTCTTCCTTCACTTTTGCATAGTAGAATTTTGTGACTCTAACCTTGCAGTGGCACTGAACAAAAATACAAAATACAAAACAGATAAGACTGCCAGGTTAGAACCAGTTTGGATTGAGAAAAAACTAGTGCCAAGTGTCTCAATTGGTGAGAATTCTATTTCATCTATCTTCCATTGTCATCAGATAAAATTTGCATTTACCCATTGAATTTCAAACCTTTGGATCTGGTGATTTAGAGGAAATTATACCCAATAAATACTCAAAATTACTAGAGGATTTACTTGAAAATAGAACCAAAGCTTTAGGGTTAGAATATCCCAATGGGAAAAAATTGCAACAGATCTTGAGAAGGGCAAAACTAATTTTGAAAAATGTTGAAGAGAAGACATATCCTGAACAACTGAATGGATTGCTGACAAATTTAAGAAACAAGGATGAAATCCAGAAACAATTATGGGACATAATAACTCAAGAAACTTCAACTGGCAATGAATACTATAAATTTGCTAAAGATTTGCACATTCAAAGATGTAATGCAGTAGATTCAAGTTTAACAGACTTACAAAAAGATATTTTTAGAAAGATTGTAAGGCTTTTCCAAACAAACATATCCCACCCTGATGAAATTATGGATGTGATTTCCCGGATTGATGGATATAAGGAAGAAATCAATTATGCCAGAAAACTCAAGAATTTGAAGAAATAGTTTGAAAAGAGTGGTAAACTTGACATGATTTGTGATATCATGTTGAGGAACAGAAATAGCTGTGGTCAGGCCATTGAAATTCAAAAACTGTTCCAAAAGACAAGGGCATTAATGGAAAGTCTACCAGATCCTCAATCAAAGGCCAATGTGCTGGAAATCATACAGTATCTTGATCTTATTAAAAAGACCAAAAGCTTCAAATACATCCCTCAAGATATACTTCCAAAACAATTGACCCACAAACAGCACAAATTGCTTCAAAACTTTGCAAATAGAGAGCTTCCTCCAAAGCTGGTGTAGATTCCCTCAGAGCTAGAATGATTTTCTCTTCTATGAATTTGAAACTCAAATTTATTCACCATCTTTTCAATTTTCTCAATTTTTTCCTTTCTACAGGATTTAGTTAAAGTACAAAAAAAAAAATCTAAAAACTTTATCACTTTTATGAATAGCTTTGATTTCCTTAATTGAATTTTATTATTGGAGCACAGACCTGATTTTAGTATCAGGAAGGTTTTACTATGACCTTAATCATTTTTTTTTCCAGTTGGGCATTGCCATGTCTCTTTTCCACTTGATCATTTTCCTCAAACCTGCAAGAATTTCTTGCCTTCTGGTCCAGGAATTTTGAACCCTTTTGTGGTAATCTAAGTATAATAAAGCCACATATTTTAGACCTGATGTTTCCTCTTCCTTGGAATCAGACTCCTCCCACCCAGCCTTTTGAATGTGGTAAAAAAGGTAGAATTTGTTAGAATTTGAGACCCGTTTGTGCCTTCCAAGGATGAGAGGAGATAATTTTGAAAGAGGAGCTGGGGACTTGATTGGCTTGATGACTTCTTGAGGGTGTCAACAGAAAAATGTGCTATGACTCGATGATTTAATTACAATGACATCAGAGAAGAATATAAACCAAGTTCACCTGTCACACTTGTGACAGATGAATACAACAACTTGAGAAGAGAACTACATGTTTCTACTACAGGAGAAAGCTGAGAATCTACACGTCTCAATAACAGGACAATGATTTTAGAGCCACAAGTTAAAAATAAAGATAACTATCTAGAACTACATGTCTATCTTGATAACATCAAGAACTAAATGTCTTAGTAATGATAATTTTATGCTAATAATAATTTTTCTTGATGATGAATTAACTAATAGACTGCGAGTGAGACTAGAAATCTAACAGAATTTCAGTTGCCACTGGTCCTTAGAAAATGCAAGATGAGGGAAATTCACCTGAGAGAAAGAACTCAGAGAGGATGCCCTTCGCCCATCAGTTCTCTTGGCTTGGACAGTTTTGAAATTGTTTCTCATTACCATCCTATCTTGTTGCCAATGGGCAGTCTGGCAGGTAAGCCCATACTCAGGTCCACTGTGCCATAGGCCTCTCAAATTGTAGAGGTTTCGTGTGACATCTGAGAAATTTTATGTTTTATCCTGCCATTTTTAGGTACTCTTCACCTGAGCACGGCTGCATGTCCCGGTGGTAAGTTGTCTTGCGAGATAGCCTTTCTTCTATCCAGGCCGGGTTGTTGATCGGATGACTAGCTGTCGGGTGGTTTCCCGGGGAGCTCGGGGGGTTTGTGAAACCAGGGCAACCGAGGAGAACTGATCCGAGCTGATCCGAGCCACTCTGCCAACCGAGCTCTCTTCTCGCCAGCCGCTCATCCTCAACAACTACGCCAACAATCGTTCACCGCCAACCACCACACCCACACTCACTCACCCGCCCCGAGAGCTCCCCCACCGGATCCCGCCTGGACATCCACGGAGGGCGACCTATCTAAAAAAAGAAAGAACTATCTATACATAATCCATCAAAAAAACACACACCCCTGAAAAGAAGCGGCCAACGGACTACCCCCCGAAAGATCAATCCCAAAGAAAGATGGGCTTCTCGTTTGGCGATTTCGACTCGATATGCTCGTCGGCGGCGCTGATAATCTGCCCGTTGATGGGCGCCTCGTCGCCGAGCAGCACGAGCCGCATGGGCATCCAGCCGAACTGCTATGCGCGGAACGTCGAGCTCAACGGGGTCATCCTCTTCCAGCCCGCCGTCCTCTTCATCCACATCATCGCCCTCATCATGCTCCTCCTCATGATCCTCCACATCCGCTCCAAATATACCGCCGTCGGCCGGAAGGAAATCGTCCACTTCTTCTACTTCTATGCCGTCGTCACCCTCTCCTCCTTCTTCCTCGACAGCGGACTCATTCCCTCTAGCTCTAAAATCTACCCCGTTCGTCTCCTCCCCCCGCTTTCACCCGAACCCGTGGCAAAAAAATAACTGACCTTGTTTTCCCCCAGTATTTTGCCGCATTCGAGACCGGCATGCTCTCGGCTACCTTCTGGTGTCTGCTAGTCAACGGTTTCGTCGGCTTCCAATTTGCCGAAGACGGCACACCCCTAAGCCTATGGGTCAGTAGTCTCCCAATAGAGAGAGAGCGGGAGTAGCCGAAGTACAAGACTGACGGCCTGATTCTGAATGCATGACACAGTCGCTACGAGGGAGCTGTTTGGCGGTGTTCAGTCTGACGTTTTTCATTGCGATAGCGACGTTCAACTCGCTGGCCTCCTTCTCGCCCTCCCAGCCAACGGCGCTGTGGATCATCATGTACATCTTCAACGGGGCCTGTGTAGCCATCTACGTGATCCTCCAGCTCTTGCTCGTCGTCCGCACCCTCGACGACCGCTGGCCAATCGGCGACATCCTCTTCGGCCTCGGCTTCTTCGTTGTTGGTCTCGTGCTCATCTACGGCTTCAGTCTCACCATCTGCTCGGCCATCACCCACTACGTCGACGGCCTGTTCTTCTCCCAGCTCTGCTTCCTCCTCGCCGTCATGATGGTCTACAAATAGTCCGTCCTCCCTCTTCCCCCTTTCCCCTCGTCCCAACCACTGACTTGCCCGTTTTTTTTTTGTTTTTTTTTTCAGTTGGGACTCGATTACGAAGGAAGATCTCGAGTTCTCCGTGGGTTCGAAACAAGCCGTGTGGGAGATCAGCTCCAAGGAAGCCCTTCTCTCGGGCATGGGCAGTCAAGCAGGGGGGGCAGGCAGCCAAGCCGCCCCGGAAGACAGCGACTACTATCTTCATCCGGGCTCCGGGCAGATGTCGCCCACCAACTCCCAATCGCTACCCAACCCTAATCCCGGCTTCTCCCACCATGGCGGATACCCACCGCAAGGCGTCGGCGCCCAGAAATTCTCCGCTTATTGATCACCCCCCCCCCCCTCTTGTTTTTTTGTATCTTTTCTCTCTCCTTTTTGCCTAATAAAAACAAAACATATTGCAGCATTTTGTATTCTTCCTCGTTTGTCCTCCTCTTCCATCTCTCCTAGAATCTCCTCCCTCTTGTTTCTCTCTAACTCGTCCCCATACAAAGAATAACCACTTCCCTTTCTTTCTGCTCAAAGACTACTAATTTATATACATACATCTCCACATTCCCCTCCCCTTTATCTTCTTTAATCATCTCTTTTTCTGTCTGTTTGTTTGGCTGATTGATTTTGCATATGAAAAACAAACAAAGAAGAAAAAATAACTGAACAAAACTGCTGTTTTCCTTGTAATACATAGATATATATATAGGTGCATATTCATGTGGTAGATATATATGTGTGTATGTGAAATCCAATCATTCAAAATAAAATCCTAGATTTAGTGGTAGCTGTCACACTTGCTAATTTGGTATTTTCAAGGATCTTTGGAGAGTCGAAGCTGTGCCTCTCCATTGGGGGGTTCACATTTTCAGCAACACGAAAATTTCAAACCAGCAGATCAGCATTCAAAGCTTTGGCTTACAAGTTCAAGCCAATTTGGCTGGTGAGATAACAAATTTCCGAAACCAGCAAGCAGCACCACGTAAAATGCTTGACTTCGAGTGTGAACCATCCTTGTTCGCACAAGGTTGTTCGAGCAGTTGTTGGACTGAGTTTTCCCGGCGAGTTTTGCAATTTGCTGACCCCAAGCTGCCGAACTCGTCGGACAAACTCTGTCTGACCAAAATATGTTTGGTTAACATCCACAGAGGGTTAGGTTTGGAACCAAGCCCCTTGCGCCTTTTCGGGCTCGAGGCTTCGCGTTCTCTGCCCGAATTGATTCGGTTAAGAGCACCTCATGTGGCAACCGGAGCCACAAACATCTCCCATCGCAGTTGCTATCTGCATCTCCATTTGGGCCTTTTCATTGTTGACTTCTATATAGTCGCCAAGTCTAGAGAATTCATAGAGGCGAGCAAGCTGGCAATCACTTATCTTGCCGTCTTGGGCCGATACGAGGGTTATAGCGTATTCCTTCCCCTCGGACAGATCTGTCGTATCAGTCCGAGATGAGTGCTCTGCTTCTTCCTCTTCAACTGACACAAGTTACAACTAGATCGTTTTCACCTCCTTCCCCTTGGACCGGTGTGTCTTATCGGTCCGAGGTAAGGCATACTGGCCCGGCTGCGACTCACCAAAGTTTCTATCTCATGTGTGATGAACTTGGACGGCACGATAATAGTAACAGCTGAGGAAGAGAGCTGGCAGAATTTCAAAGCTGATATCAAATACAATAGACAATTACTCATTATTCGGCGATAATATCATTTCCACAGATACAAGAATGATGCAATTTCTTAGTCCCTTTAATGGCACATGGGCTGTTTCAGATAATTAATCGATACACATAATAGAACAGTGGTGGCACAAAGGAGAGCTTCAGATAAATGTTAAGGATAATAGAACAGAAAAACAAAATACAAAAGAGCGGGATGAGATTGATAGCCGGAAGTGAGCAATTGAATCCTGCAAAAGAGCCGTCGGGCCATGTGTTCAAGTACCACTGCCATCTGAACCCTCAGTCTCGGCCAACTCCTTCAATTGCTCAGGAAGGCTGGTCGAAGTGAAAACCATTCCCCGGCGACGGCCACACGATCTTGGTGGTGGAGGACCATGAAGGGCTGACGCTTGGGCCGTCGAAACCTCGGGACTTGGCGGGTGATCGTTGGTGGGACTGATAACCGCTCGGAGAGAGCTCTGGGGCCGAGGGATCTGAATTTTCCATTTTGACTTCTTCATGGGTTTGAGAGGCTGACTTGGTTTGACTGGTTGGATTCGAATGGTCCTACATAGCGAAATCAAGTGATCAATGTCAGTAAACTTTTATCGATGAAAGGGCTAGAGAGTCACTCTTTTTACTTACCTCATCTCGGTCGAAGAGAATGGGAAGACTACCTCGTCAGTTTTGATGATGAGGAGAGCGCTTCCGACCCGAGTGTGTCCGGAATCAGAGGAACAGACGGTTGGAGCCCGTTGGGAGTCGCAGATTGATGAAAGTGTTGGTCCATTGCTGGGGGGATTTGCTCGTTCGAGGCCAGCTGAATAAAGGTAGTAGTCTTGATTGTCGGGGACGCGCACCTCATTCACCTCCGGTTTGGAAGTTTCCATCGAAGATCGGAAATCTTCGAGGAGGTCCTCTGGCTTGCCGCAACAGTGGAAGGATTCATCTGAGTCGGAGTCCTCCTCTTCGCGCATCTTCCCCTTGCACAAAGGCATTTTTTAAAAATTATTTATGGAAGTGGTGAAGCGGTAGAGAAGTGGAAAGTAGGTATGGAGAAAGCCAAAGAATTTCTCGGTTCGAGAGTGTGCTGCTCTTCGCTAGGGATGAAGGAGGAGGAATTAACCTTGCCCTGAAGGAAGCACTCGGGTTAAATAAGAATGGGGGTGCGGCAGCGTCACAAGCTGAGGGCTCAGCATCTGCAAAATAGAGAGCACCAATTGTCGCGTCTTCATAAGGTTTCAAAGGAAGCCGCGTACACAAAGGCCCAACGGCTAGGCCCTTTCTCCTGAAGAGAGTTTTCCTACTGTTGGTTGTACTTCTATGTTCAATTCATCAGACCAAATACTGGTGGATTGCTAGCTTCAAGAGATTTTTTTCACCGCACCAGATATTTGTATTGCTGTAAGTTTTAAGAGAGTCTTCTCTTCAAGAGATTTTTTTCGCCGCACCAGATATTTGTATTGCTGTAAGTTTTAAGAGAGTCTTCTACGTAGTAAATAGAACGGCTCCTCAGACCAGTTATATATATTTCAGGGTCATGTCCAAAGCCGAGCGCCAACATGGACAAAGGCCGCCAAGCTTCCGAAACGAAAGTTTCAAAGAAAATCTACCCTACAGATAACGGCAGACTGTCTTTAATGCTATCATGGCACCTTTAAATGCGTCCTAGAGCCGCGAACTCTTACTACATCCATTTGTATTTTCCGGCTCATCTTTTGGTACGTGGTGGTACTGCAGCTTTGTGGGCTGCAATATTGTGCTCACTGAATCTCTCCCTCGTAGTGTATCTTCGCCGCTCAGATTGGACCTGCGCATATGATCCCAATTTCGATAAGAATCCCAAAATGGATAGGAAAGCTTGTCCCTCTTGTGAAGTAAAATGAAGTCTCGACCGAATTCCATGTTTTATCATGGTGCACCGAGGGGGCTGTGAGTACCACACCAGCTTACACTAACTCTATCCGAGAAGGTCGCCTGTTGAATGGCAATCCACCCGAGTCTCTCTTTTGATAACTAGTAAACAGGTATTTACTGCTTAATTCGGAAAACTCACTGTTCCAAAAGCAACACTGACGCGACGGATAAGGGCTGATGAAAATTCGCTACTTGAACTGAGCAAGAGTACCGACTCTTCAGGGTTGAAAGCAATTAGTACTAGTGCTGTTCTGATATCCGACACCCTCAGAGAGTCATATAGGTATTGAGCCGCAACTCAATGCGCGCATGCAGGAGTTGTAGCTTTCGTTCGCCAGCTCCCTTTTCTGATTCTTTTCTGGCGTCAAAAGTCCAGCGCTGGTAATGAGAAGCCCACTAATTTAAAATTGTAAGGAAAACTCAGTGAGATGTATTCAATTTGAGGGTGCTGATCCAACATAGTTCACACGGGCTTAGACTTCATGGATGATTGATCCCCAATAGGAATGAAAATACGTTTCCATCCCTGGCACCCCACAACCAAAGCTAAAATTATGACTGAAAAGGGTCAGGAGGCTGGCATTACAACATGAAGATCATGGCTTGATTTTGTACTCTCAAGCTTTTTTCTGATTGACGGTCGGGTGCCGCGCCCTTCTTGCCAATTCAATCTCCTCTCGTCGGCCTTTGAGGCCAACAAAGATGATGATGATATTCTGTCAGAGACAAGTATGATAGTTTCTCTAGAGGAATGAATTATTCACGAAATTCCTCCAGTAATTTATTTACACTAAAGAAGCTGACATCTCTCCCTCAATCACATTATAATTGTCCTTGTCCTCGTTGGCTGCATGGACCGGCGGCAGAAGATCAGATTGCTGCAGAGGGCACACGGGGGCTGCCGTCTTGGGCATCGAGTACATGGATCAATTTACATGGAACAGCTTTTGTATGAGTAAAAATCTCCTGGAAACATCTTCCAGAACATCAAAGATTGTAGAACGGCATGCTATGAATTTTTCAAGAAAAATGCTTGTCTGGGCTAACTTCCTGTGGCAGCTTTCCCTAAGTGGGCGGGCCCCTGCTCAGCCCCGGCCTGACCAGTTGAGGAAATATATAACAATTGGATTTTAGTTTTCAATGCTATAAGCAATCAGTTCAATCTGAACTCTGTCCAATATATCAAACTTAATTCTGATAAAGCATTTTTTTTAGTATTTAATTGGAAAGCATACCCCAGTTCATTTTCAATTCCATATATTGAGTCTTTCACATTGAAGTTGACTTTAGTTATGCCATTAGAGAGTTTCAACTTTGTGGCATTTGTGTTGGTCAATTAAATTCTAGCCAGATGTTGCGCAACTTAATTGCAACATAAGCAACTTGAGAGATTGTTAGCCAACCTGCCTGTGTTAGAGCTTTGTAAAGAATGATCTGAGCAGGATTGAATTTCTTGTGGTTTCCATGCTTTAGTGGAAACTCCAGTTGAGCCCAACCCAGGAGAGGCGGGTGATCTTGAGTGTCCTTGAATAGTAAATTGTAGAACCATTCAAGAAGATTTTGGTGAGCTTCATTTGAAATTTTGACCTGTATTTGTGCATCTGGCATAATTTGAGGAAATTGATGGAGATAATCTAAGTACTCTCCAATCCTTTGTGCTCTTGTCACCACTCGGTTTGCCTTTTCTGGGACTTGCATTTTATGTGATGGTAATCTCAGCTTGATGTAGGCATTGTGAGTTGGCTCCTTTCCATCTTTTGGTAATTTGAGCTTGGGGTTTGAAGGATAAACAACAATATCTTCTTCTTCAAGCTCCGAATCAGTTTGCTGTGTAAGCTCTGCTAATTCAATGCTGTATTTTTTGTTATTTCGGACCAGATATGCTGTTTCTAATGCTTTTCTGTTATTTTCAATATTTCTATGGAGATCTTTGACTGACTTTCTCTGTTTGGCTTTCAGCTTGAGGCTTAATTTTTGAGCCCGCGTAAACAGATCAAACAGTTCTGTATCTTCTCTGGCTTCCTGGAGTTCTCTGAAAATCGGCCCAGTTTTGACTTGGAAAGAATTATTGATTTTTTGCTTTCCGGTATTATTTTTTGTGCGGATGACAGTCTCCAGTTTAAAATTTGTTGTAGCGCGTTGGCTTTTTTTCATCTTTTGACGACCCTTGATAGATATGCCTTTTGAGTTCCAACGGCTGAGGCGCGGCCCTAGATGATTGTGAGCGAAATATGTTTTATCAGATCGTGAGCAGCTCATTCTTGACAAGAAATATCGCCAGGATGATTGAGAAGTTTTGAAGTTAACCTATCTTACTTGAGGAACGCGGCTTGGTTGGAAATTTGATTGCAGGCAGGTATTGACACAGGGACTCTTGATCCGCTGCCAACCGTTCGTACAATGCACGTTTTTTGAGCAAAGGGTTTGAGGTTCGATAGGCATTGTTTACATTTTGAATACCTACATGTTTGAATACCAGATGAGTTCATCATGTTATAAAACACTCAGTGATAATCACGAATATCTCCTCGAAGCTGACTAGTAATTGAGCTGACCTTTTTCACCAACTGTACTGCTTGTGCCCAAGCTGTGGGCTGGCTTTGGTCCGGGGCTATTGCGATTATCGTCAAGGTCGAGAAAATAGCTGCGGAAGGATTCTACAAAATAGAGCATCGTTTACCTCCCACAACTTCAACAGTAAAAGATAATGAACCACCATTTGGCACGGGCATCTTACGAAAAGTATCATCGTCTGAGAGTTGCATTTTTGACTGCCATGATGAATTGCAGTCGGTTTTTTCTGCAAGGTTTTGAATTGATGTCTCCGAATCCGTGTCGTGATCGGCATCCCTAGTTGCAGTAATCAATATAGAACGGAAAAGAGCAACTCCCAGTAAGGTTTGTCGGATACAAATCATGCTAGTATGGTACGGATTGCAAGAATTATCTTTTGGTTCCAACGTGTGACCAGGGCGACACACTCGCCTCCATTTTTGCATGATACAGATGATGCTGACAATGGCCCAGTCCTAAATTGCATGTCTCAGGAATGGTGAAACTCTTCTGGAAACGGCTGATTTATTTCCAAGCCATCAAGCAGAATTCGTCTCAGCCCCCTCTAACAAAATCAGCAGCTGGGATATGTATTACGCATTAGCTGTGGATCAGTCCAGTGACCAACTCTGAAGCTTGACCAAAAAAACAATTGAGATTCAGACTTTCCGCTCGGCCTGGAGCTCAAACAAACTGAGCAAAACCACCCCACACTCAGAAATCTCCTTCGGAGGACTTAGATTGGACAATTTGGCTTGAGATCGCGTCCGACAATAGGCACCCCAGTTATCCATGTTTTTTTGGATGTTCATTCCGAAGTATACACACAAAAATACCTTCCGTGGCAAGCTATCCGGACGCGGAATCGAGGACGGTTCGATGGGCAGGGCAAAAAAAACAAGCGCCCAATGGGGGGCTCGAACCCCCGACATTTCGGTGTCATGTGCAGGTGGCCTGCGCATAAAAGCCGAATGCTCTACCGACTGAGCTAACCGGGCCTGTGTAGTAACGACAGTGTCGAGCAGATTTGAATCTTAACAGTGACCTCCGCAGTCACTGCGGCTATATATGCTGCTGTTAATGTGAAAACGACACGAATTTGGTCCCGGCGAAGATTTCCGTTCGCGTTTAACTTGCGAACAAATATCCATATAGTACATTAATAATGTTGAGAAGACCAAAGCTTTGCACTCCTGAACGATCCGTAGCCGATAGTTCAATAGCGCCAGTCGATCGCAAAGAAGTTTTCGGTATTTATGTGCTTCTGCCCTGTGAAGTTTGGACAAAGAGTTGGGCGCCTGTAAGGAGACAATCCATATGAGAATCAAGCCTTTCGTCGATGATTGCTCGACGAACCCTCCGCTTGGTGTCAAGACTGTAACTTTGATCCACATCGGCCCCTGAGGGAGGGTTCCTGCGGGGCGCCGTCCTCGATCCACTTGTGGAATGACTTTGTAGTTCAGTCAGGTCGCAGTCGGTAACGGGCTCATCCAAACTTGCAAACACATTCCATGCTACTAATTTGGCCACAATGACAACAACAACAAAAACCACAGAGGATGGCATTGGGGGGTGCTCTTGATCAACAGGAGTCGGGTTCTTGCTGCGTGGAGAGCCGCAGCCTGCGTGTATGCACTCCTTTTATGTAAGCAGGTGTATGTATGTCCGACCCCTTTAAACCTCATTCCTTGGCAACTCAGCACCGTTTCGACGACGCCTGCTCATCAAAATCAAAGTCACAGGGAGCCCTCCAACACGGCACTGGCGAATACACAGGTACATACAGAGAGCGATGACGATGTGCTAATAACACAAGAAGTGGTGGCTATTCGATTGTGTGACGACGTACGTTGACCCTTACTCCGGACATCATCGAGCAGCCCTGTCCGTGCTAACTTCCGATCTGCCCCCTCCGCTCAGAACCCAAGGCTGTATTCAAGACTTGAAACCGTGCACAGCGATTAAAGCGCCGAGGAAGTCTACACATGGCCATGAACTCAAATTTCGTTTATCCTAACTCGGGTCAGGCCAATCTTCTTGCAGCGTGTTCAAGGCTTTCCCGTGATTAGAACTGATTTGTCCTCTGGATCGTGTTCATCCATCAGGACAACAAACTGCCGAAGAAGATTCCCAAACTCCGAATCCTGGCAACCCATCCACAACTTGCTACGAAATTGACCACGCGGCATCACATCTATCGCTCCACGATGGAAGCAACCCTAATCCGATAGACAGCAGCCACCCAAGCCCACCAAAACTGTTCAGCTCTCCGCAACCAGGCAACATCCCGCAAATTCCGCCAAACCAACCTGCTTCTCCGCAACGACCGCCCCCCCTCGACGAAGCCGACAACAGCAACATCTCCCCGGATATATTACCCACCTATGGCGAACTCAAAGATCAGGAAGGACATCGATTTGGAAGGTGGCGAGGATGGATCGAAAAACGTGCTCGAGAGCGAGTTGAAGAACGGACGGTTGATCGCCAGCAGGCGGAACTACAGGGACGTCCATTCGGGACCGGCTGGGACTTGCCTCAATCAAATCAACCCCAGATTCAACCTCAATCCACTCCTCTTGACCGAAATTCATCCATCATATCGGCTAGGGACGAACGCGCAGCCTTCAAATCAGCCTCACGAAACCACAAAGATACGTTCTTAAGACATCAGAAGGGCAAATTCGACGGCTCAACATCCGCCCACAAACCAAACCTCGAACCTGGACCAGGAGCCGTGAACCTGACCCCATCTACCTCGATCCATCAAATCGGGTCCCGCTTTCTACCCCAATTTCCCTCCCAACCACTATGCGCAATCCCCCTGCCACTGAGTAGAATCAGGAATTATACCTCATCCACCGACCCGCCTGCCGAAAGATTCCTACTGGTTGGGACGATCGAAGGGCTCTACGTGTGCGATCTGATGCCCTCTCTTTCGTCCACCGTCAAGAAAGATATGGTCTCACCCACCGACAGCAAAATATATCAACTATGGCAAGGCTTAGGCGTACATCAACTCGAAATTGCAATCGAAGATACACCCCACTCTTCAAATGCCTCTTTACCTGGCATCGTCATTGCACTCACATCGTCCTCAAATGAATCGATCATGAGTGCTGGCATGGATGGGATCACGAAATCAGTCAAGATGTGGCCGCTCCAGTCGATGGTTAATCTTGTCAAGTTTCGTGCGTTTAGTGAAGTTGGTTGATCAAGCCTTTTATTTCATCGTTTCTCAGCGCTTTGTACCACTTCGATCTTATCATGATATCTAGTACTATTGACTGATAAACTTTCAACGTTTATCTTGCCCATCAACCACCCTAGAGCTCCGAATGTTTAGATCTAGCAGAGCGATCTTCAAGCACCAAAAGAAGCTCGGCTTTAGTTGCTGGAACTTCTGCTCTAGCTGGATTGATGTCGATGTTTGAGAAGGGCAAGCAAAAAGCCGAGGGCTCGATCAGCAACTTATCCGACAGTCTTTCCAACACGTTTCCTTCTCACCCCGCGAGTGCACCCAGCCGACACCAATCGAGGGATTCTCATGGACACAAGCCTTCTACAAGTCATCCGCTGCCCAATCCATTGCCCCCCTCTGCCGCGGGTCAGAAGTCATCGAATCAATCACATCTCGAGTTACCCCTCCAATGGGCAAAGCAAACGATATCCCTGAATCTGCCTCGCATTCAGGCCCATGGACCGATACTATTCATCAAACTTTCAAATTCACCCGTGCCCGGATTCAATCCCATTAATGATCAATTAGACCAAATCAACGACTCCCTTCCCGCAGGATTAAGATCACGATCACGCGCACGTACCGATGACGGAGATGATGAGCCTAAAGGCCATACGCCCAATGACGGATGGTGGTATTTGATCATCGCCACCAAGCAAATGATATTTGTCATGGAGTCACAGCCTACCCCTCAACGAACATGGCAGTATGTCGTCATCTCCTTTTCTTTGCTATGTATCCAAGAGTAAGAAAATTTGAATGTCCCACCTGCTGACATTTTCTCGATTTATTGGATTGGTCAAGTTTATGTGCTGAGATGTCGGCGCCTTTCACGGCAAAGACTGCGCATTTAGTCCTGTCTGAGTTTTCCAGGTCCAACAACAACAACAGTAGAGCCGCATCTCATTCCCGTACCTCCACACTCAGCCGACGAACGCTCAATCCTCGGCTTGGATATGGCGAACTTGCGGTGCTGCTGACGATGAAGGAGTATGCGGTCGTCATTTCCTTGAGCGACCTGAGCGTTCGAGAATTAGATTTACAGGGGGCCATCGCGGCAAGCCAGACGACGACCAGCATTTCCTCCTATACAACCACAACGCTAAGACCCACTACGGGCAGCTTTAGTGGCCTCAGTCAGTTGGAACGTAACTTCAAGCCGTTTGGGCGCAACTCGTCTTCGATTTCGGGCTCCATCGAGCCCGTCTTGGTCAACAAACGGATCAAAGATGGGTTTGGAAAATCAAAAGATGATGGTTTCCAAGTCGAGAATCGCCGATCCAACCGGCTAGTCAGTGACCGACGGTGGGCAGGATGCGAAGAACTATTGATTCCAGTTCCCAGCCAAACGCCTAATTGCCAGAACACCGCTGGAGCGGGTGGTCGTGATGAGGTTGAAAGCGAAGAAGAACATCATCTTCGAGCGATTTATTTGGTAACGCGTGGGTATCTGACCTATGCGGTCATTTGCCCATTCGGATATGAGTCCCGTTCACGATCGTCTACGAGGGAGCAATCAAGCTCGGGCATCGACCAACATTCAGGACTCGCGGGAGGCCTCCCACTGCCGCTATTACTCAAGCCAATCCATACCTTCACATGGCGAGCAATCCCAGTCAAGGTCCAGGCGCAGATCATTCCTACACCGTCTAAATGGAAGAATGTCGACGGGAAGAAAGATCCTGGCGGGGGACCTGGGAGCAGACCATCAAGTGACGAGGTGTTCTGCTGCTTGACGGCGTTTACGGCGTCGAGCGTCGAAGTTCAGGAAGGATTTATCTCGCTGAAGTTTCTGAGGATGGTTTGGGAGGCGGGGAAAGCGAAGGAGCGCCCACATGGAAACATGTCGTTCTTCACTCCTGCGAGCAGTGCCCATCGGCGCCGCTTCAGGCAGACCTCGGCATCATCCTTCTCATCGGCTGTCACGACGAGCAGCACCGACGACGACCTCGTCCCGCCCGGCCGACTGCCGGGCGCCCGGCGCGGCCCGGGCTTGCCGTCGTCTCCGCGGCCGCCCGCCGCCCACAGATCGCGCCTGTCGATCTCGTCTGTTGAGCAGCCTTTTGAGGAGACCGAGGAGGAGTTGAACGACAACAGCTCGTACGACTACAGCGCCAAGATCGGCTACCTGTGCAGCTCCGCCGCCTGGTTCTCGCCCTCCTCTGCCCCCAACACTCTCCGCCCTAACCCCCATATCCATCCCCTCGACCGCAACCCAAACAGCTTCGATTCGTCAACTTCCGACACTACCATCGGCACCCATGACAACCATCTTCCTCCCCCTCATCAATCCTTCGATCATCATTCTCAACAGCTCGGCTCAAGAGACTTCACCCAAGGTAGCTTTTTCTGGAAACAGGCGGTGGGAGAATGGAAAATCATGTTTGTTTGTAACAGTATGGACTTATAACTCCCCTTTACCTTTCTCACTACCGCCATCGGGCTTTTTTCAATCAGAAAATAGACATTTTCTTCTTCTCTTTTCTTTCCCTGTTCTGTGTTCTCCGGTTTCTGTCACCGTTTTTTTCAGATTCTTTTTGTTCCTTGTTTGTTGGGGGTTTTCGAGTTTTTCTTCAAGATGTGGTTGGAGAGCGGCAACACAATTCAAACCTCTGAAGACTAGGATGGGTGGATTCTTCCCTCTGCACGCTTGAATGTGCAACACGTGGATTATGTGGATGAGTCTGTAGATTTCACCAGCAATCCATCCTTTTTATTCTCTTTGTTTGTGGGGACTCTAGGCCCTCGAACAGCATGAGTCTGCTCAGAAGCTGCTTGAGCCGTCCTCATCTGCCTCCAGTTGTACGATTGAGCGCGAACAGCATGAGTCTGCTCAGAAGCTGCTTGAGCCGTCCTCATCTGCCTCCAGTTGTACGATTGAGCTGTCGAACAGTTTGTCGGAATTGTCCTCCCTGCGGGAGAGATCGCAGTGCTAGGGACGTGGACTTCGACAAGTTCGAATTGTCCTTGACTTGTGAAATACGACGATAGATGAAGTATGACTGACAAAATGTTTTGGGGTTTAAAAACTTTCATTTGCAAATTGCACTAGAACGTGGAACTTCTAGAAATCAATGCGTGTTGATTACCAAAATGTCTATCAGATAACTATGCAACATTGGTTATGATCAGAAAGTCTCTTTGAGAGAACAAGATAGAGAATGAAAATTATTTGTACATGCGAGTAAGCCTCATTAAGAGGTGCTCATGAGTAAGCACAAATGTCCTGTCATTTATATTTCATCTGGATATATTCACAAATTCATCAATCCGGATGAGAAAAGGCTGTGTCCATCTGGAGTTGGGGGAAGAGGTTTCAACCTGAATGTTGTTCACTGCTTGGTCCAAGAATAGCAAAAAGCTAAACTTCGACTCCAGTGGCTTCTGCCTCAACTGCAACTTCTTCCGCCCCCGCATTGTTCTTAACTTCTTCAACCGGCGGGGCTCCTTCGGGCTGCTCTTTCTGCTGTTCTTGAGGTTTCCCATTGGCCGCACCAGCTTGCTCCTTGCTCTCGGCCGTCTGCCCGCCTTCGGCCTGCTTCTTCTTCTGCTCCTCTTCTTCCTTCTTTTTCTTCTCTGCTTCCTCCTCCTCCTTCTTTTTCTTTTCCTTCTCCTCTTTCTGTTTGTTTTGAAACTCGGCTGCATTTTTGTTTTCTTCCTGAGCTTTCTTCTCGCCTATGTCTCCTTCTTTCTTCTGTGCTAGTACCTGGTTTTTCTTAACGTCGGCCAATTTGTTGTCCTTGTTCTGCTTGGCTGCTTCGGCTCCTACTTTCGTTTTTTCCTCGGCCGCCTTGTTGTTATCCTTGACGTTTACTTCTGCAGCAGTTCCTCCAGACAATTCAATCAATTTCTCATTGGCTGCAAAGGTTTTTGGATTTTTACCAAACCAATTATTTGTATGAATCAGTAAGGAGGTCACATAGTTATTATCGCTGATAGTCTCTCTAGAAATGCTTACCTGCGACGATGAATTTACGGCCTTGATTGACAACAGAAACGGCAGTTTTGACAGCCTCGGCATTCTTACTATTTGCGGCAATTGATCTAAGGCCAGCGCTGAGATATATCATGCAAAAAATCAATCAACTTTGAGCCTCTTTGGTGTCATCCCAGAGAAATTCACTTACACAACTTGATTGAACTGATGGTCTCTTACACTTCCCAAGGCTTGCATAGCTTCCGCCGGGTTTTTTGCCCCACTTGCCAAAACTTCTCTGGAGAAGTGCTGCGCGGATTCCTAAAAGAGATGTTTGTTTTTGACAGAAACTTTGTGTGAGTAACTCATCCTAGTTTTTTTTTTTTGTAAAAAAAAGGTGCTTACTCCCTCCAAGGCTTTCTGCGCTGCTGCTGCAATTGCTGTAGCATCGGTACCTTCCTTTGCAATGATTGCAATTTGATCATCAACAGTCTTGGACTGGGAAGCCAGATTCTTTTGCGCCTCCTCTATTGATTTCTTTTGAGCACCATCATTCACAAATTTGTTCTCAGCCACCTTTTCATTAGCTTTTCCAGCCAAATTTAATTGCCTTTGCAACCTATTTCCCCGACCGCCTGAGACATCCTGAATCAGTTCACTGTTTGCCAGGAGAACTTGTTTTCTGGTGCATCCCACGCGATGAATTGGTATGTTTCATAAGTGAGGTTGCCATCAATTAGACTCAATATTTCTTAGTGGTGTTCGGCTTACCGCGCAGCTTGCATTTTTTCCAGTCCTTCTTTGACTTTGGCCTTATCTTCCGGATTCTTGGCGATGTCATCAAAACCCTTACTTCATTTTTGTGAATCAAAAGTCACAGTTTCATTGATTAATGACCAAATAAGTTGGGATGGCAATCAGCCTGTGAGATCAAATATCTGCGATTGCTTGTGCATCGGTTGAGAAAAAAGAATTACGTACGTTAAAACTTGTCCGTTATCTCTTATAATTCCGAGAGATTTTTGAGCAGATGCTGGATCCTGTGATGCACTAGCGAGCTGTTTACGAAAAGTCACAAAAAGCAGATAGATTAGTTTTTGAAGAACATGTTTTCTCAAGTCAGTGATTTTAAACTTACTACTTCTCTTAAAAAGTCTTCGGCATTTCCAAGCTTGACGGCTAGTTCGGCTGCTTTTTTAATATCCGTAGAGTTAGCGGTGGAACTCTAAAAGGTCCACCGGACCGAAAGGAAAATAAACCATTTGTAAGGATCTGAGTTTTAGGCAATTACGGATTAAAAATATGTGAAAAATATGATTTACCTGCATGAATTGCATGCTATTCTCAATCAGTCTGTTAGCTTGAGCCAATGTAATCGCAGCTTCCCGAACAAGTCGTCCGCCGCCTAGTTCTCCCTCGCCTTTTCCAGCTTTTCCTTCCTTGCCTGGCCTTCCAACAAGTTCAGGTGCCAATTCTCCTCCGGGAGGAGGAGGGGGAGGAGGAGGAGGAAGAGAAGGAAGAGCGGGAGGTGCTTCCGAATCAACCTGAAGGGAGCCAACTTTTGCTTCTTTTGATTTTGATTTTGCATCTCCTTTGCCGGTTGAGGCACGTCCGTTAGATCCTTCTTCAACTACAGCTAAGTTCTTACCACTGGAAACTTCAGGAATATCTTCTTCACCACCATTGTCCTTTTTAATTTTATCCTTTTCAACTGTCTTCTCCTTTTCGGCTTTTTTCCTTTCCCCCGCGCCTTCCTTAGCAAGATCTTTTACTTTTTCATTCGCAGATTCAACGATAGGTGGTGGTGGTGGCGGCTCATCAAGTTTTCCTTCTTTTCCTCTTTGTCTGGGAGCAGCATCGGCTTGTCCTAACTTGACACCAGAGGTACGGAGTTTGGCTGCTGCTTCGCCTGATCTACCACTCCCGACTTCAGGGATAGGAGGCGGGGCCCCCGCCTCTTTTCCAGCCAGTTCTGGAGGTGGAGGTAAACGTCCTCCAAGTTCCAGAGGGGGAGGTGGTGGCCCACCCAAAAGTCCTCCAAGTAGTTCCGGGGGAGGAGGTGGTCGACCCAAAAGTCCCCCAAGTAGTTCCGGGGGAGGAGGTGGTCTGACAGCGTCTCTGCCTGGACCCTGACCTAAAAGATCTGTCAAAAGCCCTCCTCCTTCTTTTCCCTCTCCTTTGCCCTCTTTGCCCTCTTTGCCCTCTTTGCCCTCTTTGCCCTCTTTGCCGGGGTGGCCAGCAGGTCCGCCATCGAGTATCTGCAGGTTATTCGGCCTTCCTTTGCGATTTGTCGGCGATCGGGCGACAAGTGAGGGACGCGATACTTCAACTCTTCTTCTGGCGAGCCTATTCACTCATAAAGTCGCTCATCAGCATTCTGAATTGATTTAAGTGTTTTCAAAACAGTCGGAGGAGCTATAAAACCAGATAAACTCACAAGAGATCTCTTTTGGCTTTGGTTAAAGTTGAAAGATCGGGTACCTCATTGGGTATATATAGTGGACTAGCATCAACAGTGAAATCAGAAACTACCATCAAGGTAACCAATAAACCAATAAGAGATTTAATGCCTGGCATGGCGTAAATAACGTTTTCAATCTGAATATAAGCTAGGTGAAGGAAGTGTGATAAATACGAAAAAGGTGATAGATTTCTAGAGGTTGAGCGCAGCTCGGAAGGATGGGAAAAAGAGACTGACACCAAAGGACAAAGGTATTTAACCAAGGTGGATAAGCGTTACACGTAGTTGCATGAAAATACGTAGGAATGATAGTATGAGTATGGTGTGCAACCTCACCTCGTTCACCCATCACCGTTTTGCACAATCAGACAATCAGTTACCATATCAATCAGGCCCTCCAGACGAAGTCGCCGGCAACATTAATGTATTCTTTAGTTTGTATGTATAGGTATCACTGCGAACCAACCGGGGTTTATGGAGGCTCGTTCTCGACACTTGGAGACTTCCCAAATGCAGTAGTTCTTTTTCATTTGTCTTCACGCTATGAATTTTAAAGAGAGAACCTCAGAAGGGGATATCTGTAGTACCAGCTACAAAATTAAAAAGTCCAACAAGCTGCCACAAAAGCAGAAACACAGCCTCAGGTGCGTAAATTGTTGCAGTTGTCACCTCACCGAGAAGTAAGGGTTACTTTCCAAGATGGACCCTGCAGATTCATTCCTATCTTTCATTTATGGGGTGAGGCGACGGCTTAATCAACAAAATTAACCAGTACGTAGCCACCAGACAAGTGGCATCAGCAACCGCAACCTCTACATAAAGTTTTGCTAAATTTCACGGAACTTAACCCGGCAAGCTACACATGTTGTACTTGCCAATACAAATTCACCAACATGCTCAAGAGTCAAAAACCTGTGCTGTAAGCCTCGCCTGGGCGCGCCGCCCTTGCGCCTGCAAAAGGCGCGCCCCCTAGAGGGGGTTTTTTCAGAGGGGGGTTTTTCAGGCGCCCATTGGCGCGCACCTTCTCAAAGGTGGCGCCGTCAACCCTATTGACACACCTGCGATCAAGGGGCTTTAGGCTAGTGGCTTCACCGTCAGCCCCAGCGAGCCTGTCACCAGGGGAGACTCGTGTTGAGTGCTTTTGATACAAAGAAGACAAGTTTGGGGATCCTGATGACAAATTCATATGAGCGTGCAGCGGTTGTTTACTTACTATGTAGGTCGCTTTAGGTCGCTTTGCTACATATCAGGCCTAACTCGCCATGACGACTATGGCAGCATTCCATGTTCAGATGGTGGGTTCAAAATTCAACCGGGGGAAAACCTTGATAATCTTGAACTTCAAACTCCGGAATTATCATCAGTTGCCGCATCAAAATTCCAGCGTTGATAAGGCTCGGCCGAAGTGCAATTCAGAGGTCTGATCGCAAGCGACCGCACTCAAGGAGACGTGCCGAAAATTCGCAGACTTCAATTATACGTTCAAGCGCGATGGTATGTAGTGACTGCGACCGAATACCGAGGGAGACGACCAAGCAATATATACCATTAGTTAATGCAAGAGCAATTCACAACTAGATGTTCGTAAGGCTTTCGGTGATGTTATTGGAATATGCCGCCCTATAAAAACCTCCAGGCAATCAAACTGAGGGAAAAGTTCCATCGTCTGAAACACAATCGCAAGTTCCATCCATCACTTACATATTATTTCAATAAGTTATTATAGCTTATTTGTCTTCAATTGAGCTGTGCTCATTGCTAACCTTCCCTATTAGATTTTTTATTCATCAAGTTAATCATCAAGTTGATCTTTGATTAGCAGGCATCATCTGAACTTTTACTTGATATCCAATCATCAACACGATCCCTACAAAGATTTACTTTAATTCACGATAATATGCCTACCCTAACCAGTTTAGTTAGCTATCTTTACGTGGCTCTTAGTTTAACGTCTCCTCATATTGAGGTAAATGGCGCCCCCTTGGATCAGCGTGATATCATAATCAACCCAAGTTTTCATGAATTTAAACCGTAAGGGTTGAACTTTCTACATTATTTTGGGAAGAAAAGCTAATAATACGCTCATCTCACTGGAATAGGCTTCGGAGACGTGCTTCTTACAAAGCCTTGCTTGCGCGAAGCCCCCAAGAAACAACTGCCTCAGCAACTGAAGTCAAAAAGGCAACATCCAAGACTGACAAGAAGCAAAATAAAAACGCGCTTAACGAAGCCGGAAGGAACGATGCCAAGGAACTTAGGAGAGCAGCTTCTGATCTATTAAAAGCCACAAATAACGTTGATCAAGACGTTTTAATCATCCAAGTAAGATGCCGTATTTTCCTTCTTGTCACTTCATAGAAATTTTTCATACCTTCAAACCAGGAACAAGAGGATAAACTGATTCTGCTTTCTTATCCGATCAACAAAAAAAAATTGAATTCGTTTTATGCAGAATCCAAACTCTTCGGCAGAGGAAATAAAAAAAGCAGCTGAGGATGCATTGAAGAATGAAGAAGCCGAAGACTTCCCAAGAGAGGCGGTCAGTATCTTAATTCCTCTTATTTTGAAAGCTCGGATACTAAGAGAATAGAAATAATTGTACCTTTTTAGCTGGCCAGTGTGGCTCTAGATCCAGCAGCTGCTCAAGGGGCGCTTGCTGTAGTCAGAGATCAAGGTCCAACTGTTGTGTGCGTGAGAATCCTTCCTATCTTTTTGAAGACGGATATTTACTTAAAAAAATAAGGGTAACTGATTTTTCCTAAAAAAAAACTGTCCATTGTTACACAAAAGCCAAGCCTTTAAAGAGATACATAAAAATGCTGAAGATAAGGCCAAAGTCCGAGAAGAATTGGCAAAGGTTACACTTGCCCGGTATGTCCCTCAGATTCAATGACTAAATTGGCTGAGGACAATTGTCTGACTCTTCAATGTATTCCTGTAGGCTTCAGGTAGTTCCTGCAAACTTGGCTCTGATTGGCGATATTCCAGGTGGCAGCAGGCGGCTTATTTCCAAGGTTGCAATTGGCCCAAGTCAACAAGCTATTGGTAAGAACATAACGGATGCCACTCAAAAGAAAACCGTCGAGGAACAACAAAAGAATCTAGCCAGCCAAACTAAGATTGTGGATGAGCAAATGTCAATCATTCAGAAAGAAGGCTCTAAGCCCGAAGAAATTGAGCAAGCTGCTAAGAAAGCTTTAGTGCAGGTGAGGAAACTTTGTCAATCATTTATCTTGTTATTATTCAACATTCCTGAATTGATGAAAAACACGGTCATAGGAAGCAGGCGAGGAATTCGCCAGAATTGTTCTGGCGAGTGCTGCCACGGACCCTAAGGGAGCAATGGCGGCATTAGCAGAGGTAAGGCAAAATGGACCATCAAAAGTAGTGTAAGTGAACCTTGCTTGGTCCCTTGGGATTGAGAATACAAAAACCTAGCAAGCATAAATATATGACAGAAAATCAAATGAATATTGAACCTTTTTGAGTTCATGGATTCTGTAGACATGGATTAAAGTTGATTGAGTCTAACGCAAAGGACCCAGCTGCTGTTAAGAAGGCGGCTGATTTGGTGGTTGAGGGCCGCAAACATGTTGTACCAGGTCAAATTGAATCTTCATATCTGAGAGCTTGGATAGAAAATTTGACTAAAATCAATTCCTTTCATCTTAACCTTTTCTATTAGCAAACTTGAAACTGATTGAACTATCCGGAGGGTCTGCAAGTTCAAACACAAGCGTAGGCACTGGATCAGCTTCTGCAGACGTAGCTAAAGACACCAAAATAGCCTTAGCCACAGCTTTACCAACCACTGGAGCAGCTGCAACCACGGCTGCTGGAGCAACTACCGCAGCCTTGACTTCTGCAGACCCAGCAAAGGAGGCAAAAGAAGTTTTGACGGCGGCTCTGACAAGTGCAAATCCAGGAGCGGCTTTAGCAGCATTGAAAGATGCCACAGGAACAAAAATTTGATCTCATCCATACAGAAAATAATTAACCCAAGCTTAATCTAATATGTACTTTTTTGATTCTTCCTGGTCTGCAACAAATCCAACTTACGTAGAATTTGTGCATGCAAAGCAGTCAATTGCCTATTTTGGAAGGAATATTAAGAAGATTTTTCTTCACTATAATACATAAAAGGTCTAATCTTGTAGTTTGTAGAGATCTTTTATAATTGACAACTCTTAATACCAGTAGTAGTAAATACTAAAAAACATCACATCATGAGTCAATAAGAAAAGATAGCACAAAAGAAATCACAATGGTAGTTGAGGGTTACCTAGGCTTGAGTATATTCTTGTAAACACAGATTGCTTGAGATAATTGATGAAATGTGACAACAAGCTAATAAGCAAAATAACCACAGAAAAACTAGACACATGAGTAAAATTGAAGAAATGATGAGGCGATGTGATGAACCAGTACCTATATTCCTCCCCCTGAACAAGTACACCCTCCAATTTGCTGTACAACATGCAGGACACTGAGCTTGAGCTGATAAGTTTGTTGTATTGAGGTCTTGATGCATTGAGTTTGTTGATGGATTCAATCTACTTTTTCAATCTTGATGGTTTGCAAAGGACAGCCCATAATCAGAAAACTTTCTAGACATGCCACGTAATTAGCTTGTGACATGTGAGTGATATTTCACACAACAAATCTGCCACTTCTGATTACATTCTGGGGAAGGCTGGTGTTTTTTAATCACAATGCTACACACCATTTTTTGTTACTATTTCAAATAATTGTGAGATTTTTGGGTCCTCAGGGGGCGCGCACTGGAAGGTGTGCACTTTGATTCACCTCACCCCATGATACCGTTTGCTTGGAGCTTCACTGGAATTGCCTCTGCAAGGCCGCACACAACACTGGGTCACTACGCTAACCATAGCGGTTAGCGTAGCGTAGCGCAGCGCGAATGCGCTATTTTTTAGCGTAGCGTTAGCGCAATTGCACGCATATGCGCTAACGCTACGCGCACGCGGTGCGCAGCTATTTTAGCTGATAGCGTAGCGTTAGCGCAGATGCGCGGAATTGCGCTAACACTATGCATGCAGGGCGCAAAAGAGCGCGCGCTACAGCGCCTTTAGCGGGAAAAAAGGGCTTCTTTTCCGCTAAAAGAGCTGTAGCGCAGCGCAGCGTAGCGTAGCGACTGTAGCGGCGCGCTAACGCTAACAAAGAATTGGCGCGCTGTTAGCGCCGCTGAAAATTAGCGCAGCGTAGCGGCGCTAACAGCGCGCTAATGCTATGCAAAATAGATGGGCGCTTTTTGCCGCTACGCTAACGCGTAGCGCTGAAATAGCGTAGCGTAGCGTAGCGACCCAGTGTTGCCGCACACCCCCTTCCCCCCTCTTGCCGTTCAAAGACAAGGGCCCTTGATCCTCTTTGAACGGCAAGAGGAGAGACCTCCTCTTTGTTTGGCAAGATGAGAAAGTGTCAGTGCCGGTCTCTTAGGTGACTTGGTGCGGATGGGATTTTGGTAGCGGTCCGCTGTGGTTATGTAGCGGAGGCAAGTTTATAAGGTCACACTATAGCCTAAAGGCCTGTGGAAAGAAGTCCTACTCAATGCCGGGAGCCGGAGGGACTGGCACCCTTACATATGTAAGGGGACGCGGCGAAAATTAGCCAAGCGCCGTTGCGTATAAGGAGAAATCACTTATCTTCTAGGTTACAGGTGTGATAATAACACCTGTACCCAGGGTAAAATGCACAAAGAGAGGAAGAGCTCTAAGGGAGAAAAAGGTTAGTTAGATTATAGAAAACCCCACTCACTTTATGATTTCAGTAAGGTACACGGGTTTGTATGGTAATAATCTTGGGGGGAAGAATCTCTCCAGGGGAAATACCCCCCCCCCCCCCTTTTATATTACAGGGATCAGCTCCCTCCTTTGAGTCAAGGTCCTGAGGGATCCTTAACTCCAATGAGAAGAGTAGTCCACGGAATTCAGGTGAGGGATTTTCATAAATACTTATGTAATCTCTCTGTTTGTAGGTATTGTTCTTAATAAGGATAAATACATAGAGAGATAATCTTGTCTCTCTCTGTATGGGAAATATGTAATCAATGTGAAATAAGGTTAATTGCATACTTAAAAGTGTGAAATATTATGGTTTAGTCCATAATGAATGTACATAGCAATAAAAGTTACAAAATTAATGTAATGACAGGGAATTGGACTCATGACTTTATGTTCATGAGTCAATTGCTAATGGAGTCTTTAACCATTAGGTTATAAGACATTTACTTTTCAGTCGTAGACACATGGACTTAGTGTCTCAGTGTCTGACATGCTCGCCGGGAGATAAGCCCCTTGGCGAGCAGGTTGGCAAGCAGGCACGGTGCACGTCCTTTGCACACCCTTTGACTTGCACGCCTTTGGAAAGTACAGGGCATGCAGCCCCACACACCCTTTTCAAAGGGCGTGTGCGTGGGCGTGCCCACGGGGGACAGGCATGCATTTATCAACTCCCATTTTGCGGACCAGGGGAAGTATTTATAATATGTGTGTAATAGCAAAAACTTCCCTGACTTTTCTGTATGTACATCTACATAGCAAGAGGCAGGCCTAGGCAGGTTTGTTGAACTTGCACCCAAAAGTCATAGGCTCATAGCTCAGTGGCTCACTGTTAGTGCATAACTTTGCCAGAATGAACAATGCTGGGTGGCACTGGGGATCCTTGAGCTGGGCCAGTGAGCACTGAGCCATGATGATATGTATGTACATAAACCAATAAATCACACTGATCACCAAGGACACAGGTGGCACAGGATCAGAGCCACTTTGGAGCTGCAACCAAAGCTTTCAAATGTCACTTTTCTCCAAGGGACTATTGTCTTTTCCTGGTGTGTCCTGCTGTCACTATAGAGACTCAGGCTCACACTACGCAGGGCAGGGGTTAAGAGCATTTCCACCGCGGGCGGTATTTTTGGGGCGCTAAAATTTGATCTCTGGCAGTGCGCAGCCAGTTTTGGCGCCCCAAACTGCTGCGGCATACACCGCGAGAGTCTCTAAAAAGTCATGAAAGGCATACGTCGCCCCCGGTCCACTCCCCCGTCAAATCCACCCGGTTATCGAGGAGAGTCCTCTTGTTGATGATTGGAAAGCGGGTCGTTCCGGTCATTGTGGGGTATATACCCCTCTCAATAACTGGAACAAACCGGCCATCAAGGGGAGTAAATATGTACCTCCCTCAATGAGGTCGGAACAATCCGGGTTGTTCCGGTCATTGTGGGGAGTATATACTCCCCTCGATAATTGGAACAAACCGGCCGTCGAAGGGAGTATGTACTCCCTCAATGATCAGAACAGCCCAGTTTGTTCCGGTCATCATGGGGAGTACTATTCCTCTTCATGACTGTAAGGAACCGGACATCGAGGAGAGTATGTACTCCTCTTGATGACCGGAAGGAACCAGCCATCGAGGGGAGTATGTACTCCTCTCAATGACCGGAACAAACGGGCCATCAAGGGGAGTACCTCTTGATGGCCGGCCTGCCTTGGCCATCATGTGAAGGGATTGTACATTCGGGGGTGTGAGCTGTAGTTTCACGAGGAGTTTGGTGTGTGAAAGGGAGTTGAGGTGGGGATGAATGAGTCCCTAGTGAGTCCCTCGGAGTCCCTACATGTAGGGACTCGAGGTCAATATTTAGGGACGGCCGTAAATTTTTGACACAAATAGCGCCCGCGGTGGGTCGGGTTGAGGCGGTAAACTCCTGAAATTTCCAACTAGGGCCCCGATTTAGGGCCCGCGGTGGAAATGCTCTAAGCTCTTCCCCGGGTGGGGAAAGTGGTACTTGCGGGTGGTACCTGGGTACCACACCTCTTTTTGGCCAAAGTCCGGTACCTATTCCCGCACCTGGCACTGCCCCGCGGGTTTGCAGCGATTTCAGAGAGGTAATAAGTTCCCCCCTGGGTACTGATTGACATTCTCTAAGAGGAGTACATATTCCATTCAAAAGCCCGGTTGCTCTGCTCATTGAGAGGAGTGCATACTCCCCTCAATGAAAAAAAAAAATCATTGAGAGGAGTATATACTCCCCTCAATGAAGAAAACAGTCATTCAGAGGAGTATATACTTGCCTCAATGAAAAAAAAGGTCGTTGAGAGGAGTATATACTCCCCTCAATGGCCAGTTGTTTCTGGTCATCAAGAGGAGTACATGCTCCCCTCAATAGCCAGTTTGTTCCATTCATTGAGAGGATTCCATACTGCCCTTGATGGCCAGTTTTTCCAGTAATTGAGAGGAGTAAGTACACTCCCCATGATGACTGGAACAAAGGCAACAATGGGTCGCTACATTACGCTACATTATCTGGATCTCCCAGTAGCGCAATCATTTGAATGACTACCCAACTACATTACCGCTAACTGTAGCGCAGAATTTTCATCTTAAGCCGTAGCGTAACTTCAGGGGTCATTTTTACCCCTAGAAACCAGATAGCGTAGCATATATTGACCTAAGAAAGCGCATGAGTGTTCTTTCTTAACCCATTGTTGCTTGGAGAAACTGGAAGCTCCTGTGCTTTTGAGAGACTATTCTCTGCAGCTTTGGATGTATGTAGCAGCAACCAAGGCAGGCTGCTCCCTACAACAATGTATCACTGTGTCTCAAGCCTTATGTGGCTTTGGGAGGAAATCCCTCTGACAGGGGATTTCTCCAAGGCTGGGAAGGTTTTGAAAGCAATGCTGCCATCCAAAAAGAAATGAATTTCCATTCTGTAATGTAATGCAAAAAAAGGGGCAGGCTAAATCCACACCAAAAAAATACTACATCCACTCCAAAAATGGAGTGAACAGTAGTCCACTCCAACTTTCATTGGAGTGAACCATAGTCTACTCCAAATTTTGTTGGAGTGACAAAATTACACTCCAAAAAAGCCTGTTTTTTGGAGTGTAACCATGATGCACTCCAAAAATTTTGGAGTAAACCCAATTCCACTACAAAAATATTTTTTCCAAGCAACATTTTTTCATTTTTTTTTGGAGTGCACAGATGTTCATTCCAAATTTATTGGAGTGGAATAGAGGCCAATGCGTCTCCGCCGCTGCGGAATCCAATTTCCACTGTTATTCACCAGCTCATGTGGAAATAAATTGTAAGTTGAAACTTGTCCCGGTCAGGGTATCATTGTTAAGTTACTGCTAAAACTATCCACTTACCAGATGGATTGGGTTACAGTTTTATTCCTAGCAACATGGTCAAAATTTGGAGATATCTTGCCTAGAGAGATTCAAACAACAATAGGATTGGAGTGGATGTTAGTAAAGTCTCCCAATACCGGTTATTACTCAGTTAACTAATCCAGAAAGATTTTACAATTTTCCAGATCATAAGTCATGGTCATGCCTGCTGATCTGGGTAGTGGATGAATACCCTTCAAGTCTGGGAGCCACCCAGATCTCAATTTACACACCCAAACTCTTAATTTTCAGTAAAAGGGAAAATGTCTTCATGAGCCTGTAGTTCATTGCTTTCATGTGCACTGACTGTTGTTTTGATAGCTGTTGGAGTTAGAGGGGCAACTAGAGCTCTCTAAATACCAACAGGAACTCATCCAATTCTTTTGTCTAGATAAATGAGAACTATAAAATTGAATTCTCTGCTTCCACTCTTTTTCATGTCAATTGTTTTGTAAAAATTTCTGATTTTGCCTTCTCCATACTTAAAATATAGCACATTTGATAAACCCCATGGTGAGAAAAACAAATTTACTTTGTGAAGACCAAGTCTTCATGATTATGGATCTCAAACTGGGTGATCATAAGGAGTAGCATGCTGATAATGCATTATAGCATATATCTGAAAATTAATGAAGTACAGGAAGCACAAAGATCAACTATTCAACAAAAAATTGCTTTAATAATATTTTCACTTTTCCATTGAAAATCTCTCAAGAAATCTTATAGAAATGGAGAGTGAATAAAGCAGTAAAATAGTATTCAGCAAAACCCTTTCCTAATCTTAAATAGTTGCACCTCAAAAAACCCATGAGAGGAGAAAGTTGAAGGTGCAGTCAAGCTGGCTCCATCCATCATTCCAACCACACGCTCTGGTAAAATGTGCTTTTTCCCTCCAATGGTTCTTTGGGGCAACCAGCTCACACCCAAAACACTTCTGTTCCATGCCATCTTTGGAGCATACACAATCCAAACTTGGAGAGCTTTAGCCTGTCCCCATAATATTGCCAATAAACACCTCCTCAATAGCTCAAAAGTTGCACCATGAAAACCTTCATGACATTTTGTGTTGTTATTGTACAGTATCAAACAGATCCATTCAAGCAAGAGAAAGGAAAAATATATAGAAGTAAAAAATATATTGGGATGGGTCTCAAAGCTTTCAAAAACCCCGTAGGGAAGGGAGGAGAGAAGAAAGTGGGCATATGAGTACTTCAGCATATTTCAGGGAAGAGAAAAGGAAGAGATGTAGTTTATTGAGACCTTATTTAATTTCACGCTCTTAAAACCAGTAGTAGTAAAAACCAAAAACAATGAAAGTTAATAAGTTGTTAGGAAAAATAAATTGATATAGTTGTTGGAATATATGCTTCAAGCCCCATTTGAGTGGCCAAGCTATATGATCTAATATCCAAAAATCACCAGTAAGACCAACTGTGTGTTTAGCTCAGTGATATAAGAGCAGCTCTCATGAATGTAGAAGGTCGTGGGTTCAAATCCCACAACACACAATTCTTTTCACCTGAGTAATTTCAACAATAGTCTAATGAGGTTTACCTATGATGGTGCAATTGATAGTGACAACAGACTAATTGAGACAGCGTGAAGTTTTAAGGATAATGAAAACTAAAAAATAAACAATAGTGCTGAGTTGATGAGAATGAATAAGAACAATTTGAAAAGTAAAACTATCTACCTATCCTCCTCTCCCTGAAAGGTTGTATTCTTCACAGTTGACGCTTACAGATGTTATTGGCTGACACTGAGTGAATTGTTGATGCATTCAGGATGAGCGTTGATACTAGATGATTTGATATCAACGACTTTACCTTGGTTGACACCGACGTTGAGCGTTGACAAGTTGATCTGAGTTGAGCTGTTTTTATTCTTCTTTTCTTGAGTCTTCAAGTTGGTTCCGGTTTCTGATTCTAAGTTCTACGTGTTGGAATGTTCTTGAGATGTAATTTGATTTCATGTGACATGTGAATGATATTTCATCCAACAAGAGAGAGTACACAGTTGTAGTGATCCCCAAGGCCATATGATTTGCAGTGGTATGAGATCGTGAGGGCATTGTTATCTTGGAGTTCAAGGAACTCATCTGAGACTTTGATGGGAGGATAGGACACTTGGAAAACATTTATTGACTCTTTCAGCGCCTTCAAGAGCGCAAGAAGGCGCTGAAAGACGTCCACCTGTCCCCGCATATGCTCCTTTGCAATCTTATAACACTGGTTGTACGTCTAGCATTCCTTGATCTTCCCCCAGAACTCTAGGACATTCATTTGGTTGGTGATCACCAAGAACAAACAGTGGTCATCCAGGGTGATTGTTTTGCTCATATGCCCATATATACACAGACCATTAATTAACACATTATATTGACTTTCTTATTCTCTCTCTCTAGTGAGAAAGAGTTGATGGTAAAATGACCTCGAAGATCTGCAGTTTCAGAGCACTGCAAGTCCAGAGTAGGTACTTGTTTTTGATCTTCCGGAGGTCGATTTTGGGCGACAGCTGGGACTCGAGTTGGGCCTGGAGCTGGGCGGCATTTGTTTTGGCAATCTTGAGCTTGGTCCTGTTAGGTTTCCTGCCCAGGGAGGCAGTCATTGAGAGTTTGGATGGCGATGAGGGTGCGGAGGATGTGTTGTTAGGAGTAAAGACGGAGGGCAAGGCGGCGGCGGAGGAGATAATTGAGGAGCCAACGCCATGGGCCACCTCCTTGATGTCTTTGCCCAGATCATGCAGTTTTTGGGAGATTGTGTTGCTCCTGGTATGGTTTCCTCCAACTCGTTTGACTGGTCTGGTTTTTCAAAGGTGGTGGAGGGGGCGAGAGAGTGGACTGGTTCAAGAGCTGTTTCAGAACCTGCTTGTTATTGATTGTCTGGCCTCCTGCTCCTCTTTGTCGACCCTGGTGATTGCTCCCTGCTGGAGTTGCTGGTTCTTCTTGCTCAACTTCTTCCCCGTCGAGTTGGAAGCTGATAGTTTCTTTTTGGGCGGCAGACGCGACCAAGACAAGATGTGCGCCGCCGTCTTGGCCCCGGTCAAATGTCTTCTCCGAATGGGTCTGTTTTTTCACGGCTCCGTGTGGGTCTCCCAGCTTGGGGGTCAGCGGAAAATGTTAGTCGCAGTGGGCGGGTGAATTGCCAGCTAAAGCCGCCATGGTTGACGGAAACTGGGTGGTTTGCTGGGTTTTTCCGGTCAAAAACAAAGCAAAGACTGTCCTAGTTTGGAATGGCGGGCCAAAAAAAAAAACATATGCGTTGACTGTTTGCTGTGGTTGGCATAGCGCGTGGCTGCCATGCTCTACTTGAAGGGTTGTTCAGATGGAATACTGAGGAATGGGAATGACCACAGCAACATTCTCTTGCGGCGCATTCCCCAGAACACCCGTTTCCATGAATGGAGATATGTAAGCGTGGCTTGGTAACAATAGGGGCTAGATGAATGCAACAAAGGACTGGAACGGTGGGGGTGCCATGATACCTCAAGTTAGGTGGAGCAGGCGTTTGGTAATGATGGGATGGCAATGGTTGTCATAGGTAAGTTTGAGTTCAATTTGCAGGGGTGCAGGCGACGGGGATGGCAAGGTGGTGATTGGTATCCAGTATCCGCTTCCCTCCTTACCAATAATCTCAGCCATCCTGAATTTTTCCTCACCATGAGGCTTGAGCTATCCGGCCCACATTTCACATTAGGGGGGGTTCAAAGTTGACTCCTGCACTGTTTCAGGACCAAAATTCAGGAAAAAAAATGGACCTGAATTCCTTCCTGCAAACCCAATTTCCTTCACAAGGAGGGGATGCAGAAAGGGCCTTCCTGAATCAGGAAACACCCCAAATTCCTGAATCCATGGCCTCCAATAGAGAAAAATCTCTTTTGGACACACCTCATCAGATCCATGGCCTCAACTGACCGGTCATCAAGTCAATAACAGATGCAGTCCACAGAATACTCCCACGTACACCCCACTCAATGACCACAGCTCACTTTAACCAATCCCCACCACTCAATGACCCGATGACCCGACTGAGTCATCAAGTGGTTACTCTCCACTCGATGGCCGGACCCGGTCAGCGAGTGGACACCCGCTCCACTCAACAATAGGCTTGGCCATCAAGTGAAGTGGGTATCCACTCGATGACTGAGTCAATCATCAAGTGGGTGTGTATCCACTTGATGACCCAGTCCGGTCATCGAGTGGATACAGACTCCACTTGATGACCGGATGACCGGGCCATCGAGCGGATACACACCCAACTCGATGGCCCAGTCACCCGGTCATTGAGTGGATTGTGTACCATCCACTCGATGGCCCGGTCACCCGGTCGTCGAGCGGATACACACCCAACTCGATGGCCCGGTGACCGGGCCATCAAGTGGATGGTACACACTCCACTCGATGGCCCGGTCACTTGGTCATCAAGTGGAGTTGTTGACCGGGTGCCCGGGCCATTGAGTTGGGTGTGTATCCGCTTGACGACCGGGTGACCGGGCCATTGAGTGGAGTGTGTACCATCCACTCGATGACCGGGTGACCGGGCCATCGAGTTGGGTGTGTATCCACTCAATGACCGGGTAACTGGGCCATTGAGTGGTTGGTACACGCTCCACTCAATGACCGGGTGACCAGGCAATCGAGTGGATGGTCCACACTCCACTCGATGATCAACCCGGTCATCGAGTGGAGTCTGTATTAAACCAAAGACTGGGTGACCGGGCCATCAAGCACTTGATGACCGGGTCAGGTCATTGAGTGGTGGATTATTGGTTAGCCACTTGTGAATTGACGACCCCCCGGGTCATCAAGTGGGGTTTATGTACAAATGGACAGTGTTGACTGGCCATCCAATGCAATTGATGGCCGGTCTGGACTCTGGGCCAGCCATTGGTGAGATGGGCAAGTTTTGGACTTACCTTTTTCCCTGCTTGTGTGGGTCCTGAATTAAATCCCACAAAATGGGGGATTCAAAGTTGCAGAAAGTTCTGGAGATTTTTGGCTGGGACTTTTAGCTCCTGAAACAGTGCAGGAGTCAACTTTGAACCCCCCCAATGTGAAATGTGGGCCGGATAGCTCAAGCCTCACGGTGAGGAAAAATTCAGGATGGCTGAGATTATTGGTAAGGAGGGAAGCGGATACTGGATACCAATTGCCACCTTGCCATCCCCGTTGCCTGCACCCCTGCAAATTGAACTCAAACTTACCTATGACAACCATTGCCATCCCATCATTACCAAACGCCTGCTCCACCTAACTTGAGGTATCATGGCACCCCCACCGTTCCAGTCCTTTGTTGCATTCATCTAGCCCCTATTGTTACCAAGCCACGCTTACATATCTCCATTCATGGAAACGGGTGTTCTGGGGAATGCGCCGCAAGAGAATAGCTTGATCCAATGGTGGTGTTTCCTCCAGGGTGATTGGAGATTCTGCAATTCCAGCTATCCATTGCCCTCAACCCCTCCGCTGTTGCACATGCACAGTCCGAGGGGCAAAGAGTGGGCCCTCCACGGGTCGTAGCCTTAGCTGCGGGCCAGGGGCCTTCACGTCCATCAATTTTGACCCGTGCACTTGACGCGGGCTGGGTGTTGCACCTGCGGGCACAGCTTTGCCAATGTTGGAAGGCTGATTGAGAATTCAGAATGCTTTGTGATTTTTTTTATTTGTATGGTTTGAGGGAAAGTTACAAGTTTTGAATTGGTTTTTGTACAACAGGGAAAGCCTTGATTTTTTTTTTAATTTTTTTTTGTATTTACAGGGGGAACCCTTGATTTTTTTTTTAGGATTCTGGCAAAACTGTGTCTTTAATAAACTTAGATTAAGCTTTCTCAAATTTGAAAAAATGTAATTTTAAATCTGTACAATTGAAACTTGCATGTAACTTTGAAAAATCTAAGTTTATTAAAGACAGACAATCACCAAAACAAAGATCAAGGGTTTCCCATACAAAATAATAACAAGAAGAAAAAAATACAGCCAAAAAACAACACCAGACCCAATACCCATCCTCTTCTAGAGAGGTTGCAAGTATTGGGCAGATAACCCCCAGCGCGCCACATTTAAGGCAATTGCAAACGGGGGTCATCAAGAATTAACCCTCAAACTGTGCATTCAAGCGCAGCAGCAGAGGGGTTGAGGACAAGCTGCCAGCTGGAAGTGCAGCGGCAGAGAACTTCCTGGGGTTAAACAATTCAAAACCCCAGGTTTATATACCTTGAATGTCAGCCTTAGAGTCAGCTCAGCTGACCTGAAGTCTGCCTTTTTCTACTTTTTACATATGAATTTCTTCATGTCTTTTTTATCTTAAGAGATAACCTTGTTTTGACTTCATACTCTGTTTTCTCATGAAATTCTAACCCTAGTTACAACTTATCATTCCTTTGTAACCCTACTCTTTCCCTAAGTTCTTGTGTCAGCCTTAGAATCTGTTCCTCCAATTGGGTCCCGCGACTGAATGAATTACAATTGAGTCCCGCAACTCAATGAATTACAATAGAGTCCCGCGACTCAACAAATTACAATTGAGTCCCGCGACTCAATGAGAGTTATGGTGCGCATGCACCGTTGTGATGTGGCAGCGCTACCAGGCGATTGAGTCCCGCGACTCAATGAATTACAATTGAGTCCCGCGACTCAATGAGAGCTATGGCGCGCATGCACAGCTGTGATGTGGCGGAGCTACCAGGCGCGCCAACCACTTGTACATGTGTAATTATGTAAGCAAACTGTGAAAATTTTCGAAGTCAGGATCTCCCTTGCCTGAGGGGGCTCAACAGACTTCAGCACACCAGAATTACACCTCAGATAACCCTAGGATCCCCACCAAAGAGATTACCACACTCCCAGTATACCTACCGTTGCAGGCGCCTAGGATATTGACAGTAAGTAAACTCTTTCACTGAACCTTGTTTATCTCAGAGGTACAACTCTGTGTCTGCTTGATCTGCTCTTCTTTGCTGGCCTTTGCCTTATCCTTGACCACAGGGCTGTCCCTGCTTAACCTGATTCTTTTTCTGTGGTTTTTGTAAGAAACAAACAACATAGGTTTCCCTTTGAAGAACCTTGTCTATCCAGAAGGAAGCTAAAAAATTGTGGCTGGATTAAACTTGTCTAATCCAGAAGATCTCCACGTTTCTTTGGTGAGAGGAGGCTTTTGCACTCTCTAGCACAGCTTGGCAGCACTCCTTTAAGGAGGTAGCATTGCCAGTAGACGTGAATTCCCACCAGAATAAACCTTGAATATTTGCTTATCTTGATCCTGCTCAGTTTCTCTCTCTCTTATATTTGTATTTTCTTTATCCAAAGAAATCCAAATATTCCCCCCTTCTTTCTTGTGTCCTGCTGTCACTATAGAGACTCAGGCTCACACTGAACAACTCATCCACCTTGAGTTTTTGGGTATCTACAGCCATTCTTGAAAAGCTGGCGGTTCCGGCAGCCTGAGAATCCAACAAACAAAATTTATTTTCTCAGCCCCCTCCCCTGTGTTCTTCCAAATCTTCCACTCTTTGCACTCCTTCCCTCTCTCCTTCTCTCCCAAACCCCTGCCCCCCCCCCCCCCCCCCCCCCCCCCCCCCCCCCCCCCCCCACCAAAATGCCCAACCCAGCCCCACCTCCCCGCCCAATTGGACCCACCCACATCTCAGCCGCACCCACCCACCAGCCAGCCAGAACCGACCGCCAGCCAGCCTCCCCAGATCCCCAACCGCCAAAACTTTTTTTTTCACCAGTACGGTGAGTCTTGGCCCCTCCACTGGGCCGTCCAATGATTTGGTTGACTGAAATTTCCTTTGCATCTATCAGGTCCATTGGTCCCGTTCGCCAAGTTAAAGCTGTCCGCTTCCGCAATCAAGCATATCCAAATCATCGTGGCAATTATGGTATGTATGATTTTCACCTCAACACGTACCCATGCATGATGACCCCTTTGATGAAAGCTGAGAGTAATCTTTTCCGTCCAATCATCAGTCATCTCAAACCAAACAAACCAATTTTTTTTTCACACTCACAAGCCGCATTGACCCTCTCCCGTTTCCAAATGCCCCCGGGGAGCCGCAAGAATCCTACCTCGGCCCGAGTCAGCCGCCAGACTCCCAGGCAAACAGCTGTAAGCTGTTCTACGAGGAGGGCAGCCAATTGCAACCCAATGGCCCCGGCCCCACAGCTCCCCAAGTGAACCCTCCCCCCCCGGCTACAGCACCATTGATCACGGCCCCCAGCGCTCCTCCGGTGGCCCGCGTGATCCTTATCAAACATCACGTCTACCAGATGTCCGCTGCAGGCCAAATCGCGCAAGTAAACCCGCGAAACACAACCGCAGCCAGTGCGAAGCCATGGGAGCGGGTGATCACGCAGAGCGATGTGTATTTGAAGACGGTGCTTCAACACACGACTTGGCCGAAGTTCCGACAGGACTGCATTGACTCCCTCAACTCCCTGGTCCCTTTCCTGGGGGCGCACCTCACAAATATGCAGGGGCAGGGGCTGCTCCGGTGGCAGTTGATCATCCCAAGCAACAAGACGTTTGCTCATCGAAAGAACGCAATGGTCACCTCCGATGACATATTTGTCAATTGCGTGGAGGAAGCAGGAACAAGTCCCACGGCCTCACTATTGGTTATGGTGTCTATGACCAATCCGCTCAAGTTGGCAAAGGTCCAACAGGCCATAAGTGGTATTCTCTCTCAGGTTATTATTGGTTTGCCGTTGGGTAGCTGGCTAATGTACCTGAGCCCATTTGATCAGGCGAGGTCGCAGCAGGATGCTCTGGCTATGAGTTATGGGCCCGACAATACTCGGCTGGCGCTCGAACGCACCCAGGCCTGTGTGGCGGTCAATGTAAGTCCATCCCATCCTGGTCGGTTCGTCAAGGGCCCCGTAGGGCCATATTAATGTGGTTTGAATCCTCTGATTTCGGGCAGCCTCATGCTGACGTGGATGAGCAAGAACACATACACATCGCGGCGGATCTACACGTCTACATTACTGGGAAGTACGGGCAGAACTCGGAGTCCATGAGGATAAAAGACCCCAACAACCCGGGGGGATTGATCCGCGTCACTTGGGACGCGCTAACCAAGTGGAGCCGCTGCATTCTGCACAAGATAACGGGAATTGACCAGGACAACCCGCCCGACATACCCGAATTTGTAAAGGATAAGAAGCCGGCTCCCACTCTGGCCGAGTTGGCTGCTAAGCAAGGGGCGCTACTCAGCAAGCACAAGTCACGCGCCTCTCCGACCAAATCTCCTGCGCAGTCAACCACAACACCCAAGCACCCCCTCCCCCCCCCCCCCCCCCCCCCCCTACCACGCCTGCGCAGGCTGCGTCACCAAGCAAGTCTTTGGCAACCCCAGCCCCTATGCCTCAGAAGAAAGGCTCTGTTTTCACCCCGGTCCAAGTCTCCTCAGCTGGCTGCGTGATCCCAGGTCGTTGGGTTCCTAGGTTGGGCAGTGTGGCAAAGTCGCAGGCAGAGTTGTCCCCAATTACTAATGATGCGACCGCCCTCGGGTTTGACTTAACAGCCCTTGGCGTTGAGGATGAGGATGATGGTAGGGATACACCAGTCACCCAATCTGGACTCCCCCCTGCCGGTGAATCAGACGAGCTAGACAGGACTGCGTTGAAAGCTGAGGACCCAGCTCCAGTTCCCGGTGATCACTCAGTCCAATCGGTCCCCTCAACTTGCCACACTTGGGATGTGAGCTCCAATATCGAGGTAATGCCACACCACGGCGTTCCGGTTGACGTCCATTGGTCCCCCGCTTGGAAGATTGCTTGCAGCCCGGCTCCGCAGGGGATCGCGCAGACGGTTAGTCGGTTAGTCTTTGGGCAAACTTGGTCTCCCCCACGGTTCACACGGACTTGGAAGATTCCAAACCCAAGATCGGAATTGCCAAACTCCTGGATCAGTATGAGCTCGCCCACCACCCATCTCCAACTGAATGAGGCTGGCCGGTCACTTGGGATTGAGGACTTCCTCAACCTATGCAACATCCCCAAGGAGGATCACCTCTCCCGCGGGTTGATCAAACTCTCCCACATCAACCAATGGGACTATTTCTTTGATGTCTCCTCACACGAACTCGAGAAGCTCAAGTTCCCCCATCCCCTGGCATCAAAATTGATGAAGGGGGCCACGTGGTTAATCCCTACACACACCATTGCGGATGAATTGGCCAGCCCAAAGAAGGAGCGCGGCCCCCCGGTTCAAAAACCAACCCACACAGGCACGCTGGACGGCCCATTGGTGGGCTTGACTTCTGTAAGCACCTCTGTCCAACCGGTCTTTGCCACCCCTGCCACAGCAATCCCCCCGCATGGCCCTGCCGAGCCCGCGCGTGCCCGCGAGGACGCATCAGATCCCAAAGACACCACCTCTGACGAATCTCAGCCATCCCATTTGGCCATTATGCAATCCGAGGTCGCCCCCAGTCAGGAGTTTTAATGTTCCATGTGCATGAAAACTCCTGTGGTAAGTAGCACCATTGGTGCCAGTTTCAATCAAGTTTCCTTTCCTCTGTCAGTCTCACACACATCATCATTGTTCCTTGATACACTACCAAGATGGATGAATTTGCAATGTCGTATATTGATCAATATAGCGTATATTGATCAATTTATATTGATCAATTTTTTTTATTATTCTTCTTGATACCTTTGTCTGTTTTCCATGTCTCCTTAATATCATTCTATAATCTCTCTCCTTCCCCTTGTGTTAGCTTCAAGCCACAGGAATCTTTTTTGTTGCCTGATAACATTCATAAATTTCTACATACACCATTCAATTCTTCCTGAAAAAAAGACATTGCAAGTTTTAGGATTAATCCAGGGTGGCTGAGGGGTCTCAATTTTTTTTTCTTTTTTTTTTTACTTCAACAATTGATCTGTTATCAGAAGTCTGCAAATTGACTTTTTTTTCAAAAAAAGGAAAAACATTGACCCCTGACCTCTCTCATGATACCATCCTGCACACATTTTTAATTTGGTTGGTTGAACTTGCTCAAGATATTGCATATCATACTTGAAGTGCTACATGCATAGGAGGCCTTTTTGAAATTAGTTTACCATGGGTTAGCATATTTTTGTCAGGTTCTTTTTTTTATCTACTTTTGTTATCAACCACAGATTAATGAGGAATATTTCCACATAAAATTTTGTTGGACAATTTTTCTGAATATAAAACCCAGAAATAATGTTTTTGGGGTCACATCCATTATGCAGCAGCTGCAATCTGATCAGTTGCCAAATATCACTAATTTGGTAGTTTCTTGGTGTTTCTGCCACTATATCTCAACACAGCCTGGGGATTCTTCCATGATATTGGGATCAAAATGTTCTGTAGCCCCCAAGGATCCATTGTGTACCTTAAATGACCACAAAACCCCCAAATGTGGCAGCTACAATCTCATCAGTTGCCAAATCTCACTAATTTGGTAGGTTCTTGGTGTTTCTGCCACTATATCTCAACACAACCTGGGAGTTCTTCCATGATATTGGTTTCAAAATGATCAATAGTCCCCAAGGATTCATTGTGTACCTTAAATTACCATGAAACTCCCTAATGTAGCCCTACGACCTGATCAGTTGCCAAATATCACTAATTTGGTAGTTTCTTGGTGTTTCTGCCACTATATCTCAAAGCAGCCTGGGAGTTCTGCCATGAAATTGGTACCAAAATATTCACATGCCCTAAAACATTCATTGAGTACCTTTGATGACCACAAAACCCCCAAATGTAGCAGCCACAATGTGATCAGTTACCAAATATCACTAATTTGGTAGTTTCTTGGTGTTTCTGCCACTATATCTCAGCGCAGCGTGGGAGTTCTTCCATGATATTGGTACCAAAATAATTGGATGCCCCTGAAGATTCATTGTATACCTTGAATGAACACAAAAACCCCAAATGTAGCAGCCACAATGTGATCAGTTGCCAAATATCACTAATTTGGTAGTTTCTTGGTGTTTCTGCCACTATATCTCAGCACAATGTGGGAGTTATTCCATGATATTGGTACCAAAATGATCAAGTTCCCCTGAAGATTAATTGTGTACCTTGAATGACCACAATACCCCCAAATGTAGCAGCTGGGATGTGATCAGTTGCAAAATATCACTAATTTGGTTGTTTCTGGTGTTTCTGCCACTATATCTCAGCGCAGCGTGGGATTTCTTCCATAATATTGGTATCAAGATGATCAAATTCCCTCAAAGATTCGTTGAGTACCTGGAATGACCACAAAACCCCCATACGTAGCAGCCACAATGTGATCAGTTGCCAAATATCACCAATTTGGTAGTTTCTTGGTGTTTCTGCCACTATATCTCAGCGCAGCGTGGGAATTCTTCAATGATATTGGTACCAAAATGATTAAAGGCCCTCAGAGATGAATTGTGTACCTTGAATGACCACAAAACCCCCAAATGTAGCAGCTACAATGTGAATGGTTGCCAAATATCACTAATTTGGCAACTGATCACAGTGTGGCTGCTACATTTGGGGGTATTGTGGTCATTCAAGGTACACAATGAATCTTCGGGGGAATTTGACCATTTTGGTACCAACATCATGGAAGAAGACCCACGCTGAGCTGAGATATAGTGGCAGAAACACCAAGAAACTACCAAATTAGTGATATTTGGCAACTGATCACATTGTGGCTGCTACATTTGGGGGTTTTGTGGTCATCCAAGGTACTCAATGAATTTTGGAGGGCATGTGATCATTTTGGTACCAATATCATGGAAGAACTCCCATGCTGCGCTGAGATATAGTGGCAGAAACACCAAGAAACTACCAAATTAGTAATATTTGGCAACTGATCACATTGTGGCTGCTGCATTTGGGGGTTTTGTGGTCATTCAAGGTACACAATGAATCTTCAGGGCCATGTGATAATTGTGGTACCAATATCATGGAAGAGCACCCACGCGGGGCTGAGATATACTGGCAGAAACACCAAGAAACTACCAAATTAGTGATATTTGGCAACTGATCACATGGTGGCTGCTGAATTTGGGGGTTTTGTCGTCATCCAAGATACTCAATGAATCGTCAGGGCCATGTGATAATTGTGGTACCAATATCATGGAAGAGCACCCACGCGGGGCTGAGATATACTGGCAGAAACACCAAGAAACTACCAAATTAGTGATATTTGGCAACTGATCACATTGTGGCTGCTACATTTGGGGGTGTTGCGGTCATCCAAGGTACTCCAAGAATCTTTGAGGGCATGTAATCATTTTGATTTAAATATCATGGAAGAACTCCTACGCTGTGCTGAGATATAGTGGCAGAAACATCAAAGACTACCAAATGAGTGATATTCCTCAACTGATCACATTGTGGCTGCTACATTTGGGGGTTTTGTGGTCATCCAAGGTACTCAATGAATATTTGAGGGCATGTGATCATTTTGGTACCAATATCATGGAAGAACTCCCATGCTGCGCTGAGATATAGTGGCAGAAACACCAAAGAACTACCAAATTAGTGATATTTGGCAACTGATCACCTTGTGGCTGCTACATGCGGGGGTTGTGTGGTCATTTTAGGTACAAAATGAATCTTCAGGTGAATGTGATCATTTTGGTACCAATATCATCGAAGAAATCCCACGCTGCGCTGAGATATAGTGGCAGAAACACCAAGAAACTACCAAATTAGTAATATTTGGCAACTGATCACATTGTGGCTGCTGCATTTGGGGGTTTTGTGGTCATTCAAGGTACACAATGAATCTTCAGGGCCATGTGATAATTGTGGTACCAATATCATGGAAGAGCTCCCACGCGGGGCTGAGATATACTGGCAGAAACACCAAGAAACTACCAAACTAGTGATATTTGGCAACTGATCACATGGTGGCTGCTACATTTGGGGGTTTTGTCGTCATCCAAGATATTCAATGAATGTTTGAGGGCATGTGATCATTATGGTACCAATATCATGGAAGAACTCCTATGCTGCGCTGAGATATAGTGGCAGAAACACCAAGGAACTACCAAATTAGTGATATTTGGCAACTGATCACAGTGTGGCTGCTACATTTGGGGGTTTTGTGGTCATTCAAGGTACCCAATGAATCTTCAGGGGCATATGATCATTTTGGTACCAATATTATGGAAGAACTCCCATGCTGTGCTGAGATATAGTGGCAGAAACACCAAGAAACTACCAAATTAGTGATATTTGGCAACTGATCACATTGTGCCTGCTACAATTGGGGGTTTTGTGCTCATTGGAGGTACTCAATCAATCTTTGAGGGCATTTGATCATCTTGGTACCAATATCATGGAAGAAATCCCATGCTGCTGTGATATATAGTGGCAGAAACACCAAGAAACTACCAAGTTAGTGAGATTTGGCAACTGACCAGATTGTAGCTGCTACGTTAGGAGGTTTTGTGGTCATTTAAGGTACACAATGAATTCTTGGTGGCTATTGATCATTATGATACCAATATCATGGAAGAACTCCCAGGCTGTGTTGAGATATAGTGGCAGCAACACCAAGAAACTACCAAATTAGTGACATTCGGCAATTGATCAGATTGTAGCTGCTACATTTGGGTTATGTGGTAATTTAAGGTACAAAATGAATCCTTGGGGGCTATTGATCATTTTGATACCAATATCATGGAAGAACTCCCACGCTGTGTTGAGATATAGTGGCAGCAAGGGCCAGAAACTACCAAATTAGTGATATTTGTGAACTGATCACATTGTTGCTGCTGCATAATGGATGCAACCCCAAATTAATTATATGTTAAAATATTTCTGGGTTTTATATGCAGAAAAATTGTCCGATGAAGTTTTATGTGGAAATATTCCTCATTAATCTGTGGTTGATAACAAAAGTAGATAAAAAAAAGAACCTGACCAAAATATGCTAAACCATGGTAAACTAATTTCAAAAAGGCCTTCTATGCATGTAGCACTTCAAGTATGATATGCAATATCCTGAGCAAGTTCAACCAACCAAATCAAAAATGTGTGCAGGATGGTATCATAAGAGAGGTCAGGGGTCAATGTTTTTCCTCTTTTGAAAAAAAGTTGATTTGGAGACTTCTGATAACATCAATTGTTGAAGTAAAAAAAAAAAAGAAAAAAAATTTGAGACCCCTCAGCTACCCTGGATTAATCCTAAAACTTGCAACGTCCTTCTATCAGGAAGAATTGAGTGGTGTATGTAGAAATTTATGAATGTTATCAGGCAAAAGAAAAAAAAAATTCCTGTGGCTTGAAGCTAACACAGGCAGAAGGAGAGAGATTATAGAATAGTATCAAGGAGACATGGAAAACAGACAAAGGTATCAAGAGGAATAATAAAAAAAAAAAAAATTGATCCATATAAATTGATCAATATACGCTATATTGATCAATATACCACAATCGCAAATTCATCCATCTTGGTAGTGATACTGCCCCCGCCTTGGGCCCATGTCATGCCGAGTTAGTCAGAACCTTTTATTGCCTTCTATGATGTCACATAAGACAAATACATGCAATGAATGCCGATGGGAGAAGTCCATAACGTGAGACCCACAAATGAGCCAGTGCCGTGGGGTCTCAATTTGAGACCCACTGCCCGCAAGTCAGGCAGGTGTCTTGCGGCCAAAGCCCATGTGCCCCATAGGAGATTGAGTGAGGGGGAACACTCCCTTGAGACCCACAGCAGCAGAGTTTCAAAGGCAGGCGGGTGTCTCAAGGCCAAAGCCCGTGAGCCCCATGGGAGATTGAGCTACAGCAGAGAAGAATTTGTCTTGCAGCGCCTTGGACCAGTCGGACTTGTCCAAGGTGCTGATGTAGGGCCAAAGAGGGCACTATGTCCAGGCTTTTGGGTGACTCATGCAAGAGGTTCAGGAACCTCATGATCACCTCTTCTGTGTTGATCAGCAACATCACTCTTTGTTTTGAATCAATATTTATTACAGCCAGTAGTAGTAGTTTATAGACTAATAGAAATAAATGAAAACAAGTTTGATAAGCCTCAAATCACACGACATCACTAAACATATATAGAGAAAGAAATTGACAAACAGAGAAAAGATGCAATCTATACGGGTAAACTGAACACAACAACGAAAATTTTAACACACACGACTAGAAAAACAAAACTAAAGAAACACTAGTTTTGGTGACTTAATCTAACCAACACTACAACTTGAGATAACAAGACAAACGCTTTAGCTCCTAGATGATATTGTCAATTAAGCTCCCCCTGAAACGATGTGATATTTTATCCTTGACTAGATGTGATTATTGACACAACGAGTGAGTATTCAAGTTTGATATTGATAGATGATTGCACTAATTACCTTGTTCGCTGTTTCTTCTGATCTTCAGATGTTTTGTGACTTGAATCAAATACCTGAGATCTTAACCACGTCCAAAACAAAGACTTGCGGCCAAAACTGAAATGACTTGATAAAAAAAACTCTGAGTTCGTCTCCCGACTTGATGTACCTTCAACATACACACCCTAGGATGCATATGCATTATGCATCTGTCACCGGATTACCCTCAACATCTTCCAGGCGCGGCACGCGGGAACATACCCAAAATCTCTTTTGTAAGATATGCACCCAGGGCTTTGATTGCGTGTTTGTGGGGATTTACTAAAACATACATCATGGAGTGCCAAGAAATATATACCAGATAGTTGACGGAATCCCATCCACTATCCTTTTTATTGACTGGCCAAGTACCCGCTGCCAAGGAAGAGACCCCTCATCAACGCCGGAGTCACAAAAGTCGGCAAGAAATCCTTGATGATCTCGGCGTCGGCGCGGGTCCCAGTGAGGACTTGTTGGCTTTTCAATTGGGACTTGAGGACGGCAAACACCTTCTCAATTGGGTTGTGTGAGATTACTAGCCAAGGTGAACGACACCGTCCTGATAAATTGAGGAGGGTGTCGGGAGCTCAACAAGCTGCGGAAAAAGGTAAGCAAAGCAAACCAGATTCCGCAGTCCAAAGCTGTGCTGCGGAGGAATGAAAATACTGATTGCATCTAAATGATGAATACAGTTTCTGCATCCGCGAGCCGCAAAAATCGACACGTGGAGATTCCCAGTCAGATACCTCTAGCAGAGAGAATCTCAGCTAACACCAAAGGTGAGTAGCGAGTTCAATCACTAGATGGTAGAGATGTTCAGCTAAAGGCTTCATCCCCTCCTGCAGTCAAAGACGCACAGGAAAAGACCGAACGAACCACCAAATCCTCTCAAAGAGAAGAAACAGAAAAAGGTGAGTTAGCGAGTGTAAACACTTCGTCCATAAGAAACAAAAGGCCGTAGGAGCTGAACATAAGGTGTTCTTGATTAGACGCCGTTGCGCAACTCCTACGCCGTTTCGCCGAAGCTAAATAAGCTGGACAATAAGAGATAAACTCTTGATCCAAGTAAGAGATTGGATTTATCCTTATCCTTGCGCAGGAAGAGCTAATGCATGATACAGTTTGCCACCAGCAAACAGGAAGATCATTAAGATCATCTTAAGCCTGAATTCCATAAAGGAATCCACTTTTTAGTTCTACAAAAAGTAGACAGCGGCTTCTTGTTCCGCTATTAGGTAATTTTACTTTCCCATATTTTGTGACACTGGTAATTAGATTGTATACATGACCATCTAATTATAAGCTCTTAGTCCTTTGAGTTCTTTCAGATTTACAGTCTCGTGCTACGAACGCAACCTCAGGACCATAAGACTAGGAGCGGGACAAGACAATGGCCGATTCCAAAGGCGAGTCGAGTGATTCCAGCATCGCTGGCAAGCCAACGATGAAAGTCCCGAAATTCACGGGGGAAAACTTTGAGATTTGGGAGAAGAAAATCCGAATGGTGCTGGCTGAATTCAACCTTGAGCACTTCATCGACAATCCTCCTCTGCCAGACATGACAAAGAGGACGAAGGCAAAAGCGCAAAAAGCCGCCAATCTTCTCTGTGCGAATCTTACTGATGGAGTATTCAACACCATCGTCAAGAAGGACAACTCAAAGAACCCCTATGAACTTTGGCAGATGTTCAAATCTGTCTACGCCTCTGACTCCATTCTGGCAAGCTACGAGGTGTGGGCGCAATGGGAAGACACCCAGTTCAATGACAATATGGCGGCGTACATAATCAGAATTGAAGAGTGCCTAGCTAAATTCGACTCTCTGGGGATGATAGTACCCGATTTCGTGATCTGCTGCAGTATCATTAGTCGAATAACCAAAAAATGCCCATTCCTCATGCAAAGTCTATTCGGCGATCTCAACTCTCTCGGTAAACCCAAGTTTGTTATCAATCGGCTTCGGGAAGTGGGGCGCTTTGAACGAACCAACAAGCGGAAAGCTCCTGAAACCAACTCTAGCGGTAGTATGACCACAGCTCTAGCAACGAACGTGCCGAATAAGAAGAAAAAACCTTATGTGCCAATTACTTGCGTAGGCAATAAGCACAATCCAGCTTCCAACCACACGGAAGACGCTTGCTGGACGCTGCACCCAAATCTATACAAGCTGCATCTCGAGAAGCAAAAGGCAAGGAAAGAGAAGGGATCAGGATACCACACTACTGTCAACAAGGCGGGAGAAATTTCGGCTGAAAGCAATATTCGACCATCCTTCAGTTATCTCTCAAGCACAAGTGGATCTCAGTCACAGTCGACAATCCTTGATTCCGGAGCGAGCAACCACATGCTCACCTCTCTCGGCTACTTCAAGCAGACCAGTCCGGTATGCATAGGTATTGCGACTGGAAGTGGGTCGGGTGAACTGGTGGCTACTGCGAGAGGGGAAGCTACACTACCATTGGCTAATGGAGGTACTTTAACACTCACGGACGCTCTCTACGTGCCGAACCTCACACGCAACCTGGTCTCGCCAGTGCAACTGATGCGCACGAAAGCGCTAATACAGCAAGGACTCAATGGGTTCGCGGTGAAGATTGATGATGGACAACCTATTGCGGTCGACATCAGCAATGATCTTCTTGAGATCAAGGGAGTGCTTGATCCAATCAACCTGGAAGTGGGAATGATGGCAAAGGCTGCGACGCAACCCTCTGACTTCATCAAGTGGCACAATCGACTTGGCCATGCCTGTTCGGCTCGGATCTCTGCAGCTATTCCAACTCCACTAGATCTAACTAAAACGCATGCATGCAACGCATGTATGCAAGGAAAGCTAGTCAGGCAAACCTTCAAGAGCCATTTTAAACCGACGAGTGCTCCACTAGAGGTAGTCCATGGCGACTTGGTCGGTCCAATTTCACCTGCTACGAACGCTGGCGCAAGGTATTTCCTCACCCTCGTAGATCAGCACACGGGATACATTCACACCGTGATTCTAAAGGAAAAAAGCCAAGCTACTGAGGCAATCACCTTGTTCAAAACTCTGTTCGAAAATCAAACGGGGTACAGAATGAAGAAACTGCTTACGGATGGAGGGGGTGAATTCTGCAACAAGATGCTCGGCGGGCTTCTTCTTGAAGCGGGTATTCAACACAATGTGGCGCCTCCATACACGCCTCAGAACAATGGACTGGCGGAGCGAGCCAATCGGACGATCATTGATATGACGAGATGCATGATCATGCAGTCCAATCTAGCGCCCAAGTGGTGGGCGGAGGCGGTGCGAACTGCTACGGCAACGACGAATTGTCTACTGTCCTTGTCAAGAAGCAAGAAATCTCCTGTTGAACTGCTATTCAAAACGCCACCGAACATGAATCTCTTTAAACCTTTTGGATGTCAAGTCTGGATAGTCAAGCCAAAGCAGAATAGATTAGAAAAATTCAGCGCAATCTCTTGGGAGGGAGTACTTCTAGGCTATGAAAATGATTATTCTTCGTACAAGGTCTGTAGATTGGAAGACAAGCAAGTCCTTACGGTCAAACATGCACACTTTGATGAGCAGACGTTTCCGGAATGTGGGGCGCAGAGAAAAAGTTTTAATCTCTCAAACGGTGATCGTCTACCTCTTTTCAACTCTGAAGCCAAGCTTCCTTTTGCCGACGAGGAGCTGGAACTGTGTGGGGATGCTGAAGACCAAGAGGATCAGGCAGAACTTGAAGCCATTGTTGGAAACCTGCGGCAACGAGAAAAGGAGAAAGTTGACAGACAGACCTCAAGCTCAGGGGAGGACGAAAGCGATGAGCAACCAGCAAGACCAATAATTGGTGACATTGATCAGCAAAACATCATTGACGGCAAGAGAGAAAGAAAACAAGCTTACACAGTCTCTGTCTCGATAGAACCGAAAAATCATAAACAAGCAATGATGTGCTCTGAAAGTCTTAGCTGGAAAGAGGCCGAGCTGAAGGAAATCAACAACATGAAAAAGCACAACGTCTGGATAGTTCGAGTACGCGTGGAAAGCAACGATCCGATTCCAGCTACCTGGGCCTACAGGAAAAAGCTCGGATCAGAAAATCAAGTCATTGAGTTTAAAGCGCGAATCTGCGCGCAGGGATTCAAACAGGTTTATGGTCTGAATTTTGAAGCGAAGTATGCGCCAACGGGGAAACCAGCTTCACTTCGCTACTTGCTTTCCTTTGCGGTTAATCATGGACTGGAAATTCACCAGCTAGACGTGCGCAGTGCTTTTCTAACTTGTCCGCTGGAAGACACGGTTACCCTACTGCCGCCACCGGGCTTGGAATGCCCACCAAACTCTGTCTTGGAGCTGAAGAAGGCAATTTACGGCCTTAAGCAAGCGCCGCTTGTCTGGTACAAACGTCTATTGAACTATCTCATTTCGCTTGGATTCAGAGCGTCTCTCTCGGATCCTCGTGTCTTCTGGCGATCCGCGACGCCTGGAAAGCTGGCTACGTGGATTTTTGCGCACGTTGACGATCTAGTCATAATAAGCAAGCAACCGGAGGTATTCAAAATGGAAATGGAGAAAGAGTTTGACATAAAATACATGGGACAAGCGGAATTTCTTCTAGGAATGAATATCGAGCGGTTCAATAGCGGAATTCAAGTCAATCAAACACAATATATTGATCGAAAGCTGGCTGAATTCGGGTTAGAACATCACCACCCGGCATCGTGTCCTCTGAACCCGAGGGAATACCTGAAGAAAGCAACTCTGGCGGATGTGAAAGAGTTTGAGGAATTAGGAGTAAACTACAGGGCGCTAGTCGGATCGTTGAATTACCTCAGTATTCTGACGCGACCTGACATCGCGTATGCTGTAAGTACGCTATCCCAATATCTTGAAAAGCCAGGGATCAAACACTACCACGCGGCGGTGCAAGTCTTTTGCTACCTAAAAGGGACTCGAAACATCGGCTTGACATATGTGAAGAGTGAAGAATCCGGTGTGCATGCCTATGTCAACGCTGACTGGGGCAATTGCCCGGATACTAGACGGTCAACAACTGGTTATGTTGTACTAACTGGGAAGCATCTAATCAACTGGAAGTCAACTAAACAGCCCACGGTCTCACTTTTGACAACCAAAGCAGAATATAAGGCACTCTCAGACCTTGGAAGAGACTTAGCGTGGGTAGCCAATCTAGCGGATGAAACACAAACGCTTCCAATGCTCAAAGACATTACGGTGAACATCGACAACCGCGGAGCAATAGATCTGGCGAAAAGTGAAACATCACAGAACAGTTTTAAAACAAAACACATGTCAATCCGTCTGCACTTTTTGCGTGAGCTAATTGCGATAAATCTCCTCAAATTGGTCTATGTGAAGACGACTCTCAACTCGGCCGACTTCCTCACAAAACCAGTGGGAAGAACAGTCATTCGAAAATCTCTCAACAACCTGGCGGTCATCCAAATCTCGGAGACTGCTTCGCATCTTGCGACTCGAAGCATGGGAGGCTGTGAGATTACTAGCCAAGGTGAACGACACCGTCCTGATAAATTGAGGAGGGTGTCGGGAGCTCAACAAGCTGCGGAAAAAGGTAAGCAAAGCAAACCAGATTCCGCAGTCCAAAGCTGTGCTGCGGAGGAATGAAAATACTGATTGCATCTAAATGATGAATACAGTTTCTGCATCCGCGAGCCGCAAAAATCGACACGTGGAGATTCCCGGTCAGATACCTCTAGCAGAGAGAATCTCAGCTAACACCAAAGGTGAGTAGCGAGTTCAATCACTAGATGGTAGAGATGTTCAGCTAAAGGCTTCATCCCCTCCTGCAGTCAAAGACGCACAGGAAAAGACCGAACGAACCACCAAATCCTCTCAAAGAGAAGAAACAGAAAAAGGTGAGTTAGCGAGTGTAAACACTTCGTCCATAAGAAACAAAAGGCCGTAGGAGCTGAACATAAGGTGTTCTTGATTAGACGCCGTTGCGCAACTCCTACGCCGTTTCGCCGAAGCTAAATAAGCTGGACAATAAGAGATAAACTCTTGATCCAAGTAAGAGATTGGATTTATCCTTATCCTTGCGCAGGAAGAGCTAATGCATGATACAGTTTGCCACCAGCAAACAGGAAGATCATTAAGATCATCTTAAGCCTGAATTCCATAAAGGAATCCACTTTTTAGTTCTACAAAAAGTAGACAGCGGCTTCTTGTTCCGCTCTTAGGTAATTTTACTTTCCCATATTTTGTGACACTTGTAATTAGATTGTATACATGACCATCTAATTATAAGCTCTTAGTCCTTTGAGTTCTTTCAGGTTGTAGTCCGGCGAGTAGGTTGGCAGGTACATGAGTAAGACGCCCGCGGCCGCGCAGATCTGAGCAACCTCCCCCCCATGGTGGATCTGCGCGTTATCCATCACGAGGATGCTGTTTCTCCCAGGAAAGGGGTTCATAGCTGGCATCTAGGAATACACCATTACGGCAAAAATCAGCAATGCAAGCCACAGCGCAACCAAAAATAAGAAGCACTCACCCAAACCGTCTCGATGAAGTACTGCATGTCCAGACAACACATTGACCCGACTTGGGCTATCGTCCCAAGCAACCCGTCCAATGATACCGGGGGCATGACGGTAATTTGGTTGGCTTGGAGCGCCTTTGGAATCCTCTTTGTGCGTAGGCCCTGAGTGGCCCACGCAATGTCACGCGCGTGGGTCCCAAGGGACACACCGCATTTGTCTGAGCCAGGAAAACAAGCTCAGCTCCTTGTGCATTGGGCGCAATGGGGGAAAATGAGAGTGAACTCACCCAGAAAAACCAAGTATTTGGCTGGGAAGTTCCCAATCCGGTCACTATATTGGAACCTGGCCGCCTTGTCTTGGTTTGTGTTGTAGGTACGGGCCACCTTCTTGGTCAACAGGAGCCAAGTCTTCAATTTGGCGGCTATGGTGGAGATTGGGTGGCAAGTCCCCGTAATTGCTTGTATGTGACTTTGAATCTTGTCAAGGTATAACGTGGGCGCAGCTTTGAGAGCGTTCAATACAAACTCTGCCTCCTTGCAAGAGAAGGCTAACGGGCGGCCACGGTCAAGATACAGCGCTGGATCTCAAACAAAGTCCCTGGTTTGTTGGTACAAACTGTTCCAGCGCGAAAGGTAGTCTGGCGAGACGTTCTGGTCAATAGTTGCATTGATCTTGGCAAGGGGCATGCCGCGCAGGCTGAGTTTTACCACAATGGCCTTCACTTCGGGGGCATACTTCACGTAGACCATGTCTGGATCCGAGGGCAAAATGGGGGGTCAGCCATGGTTAGGGGAATCAGTCGTTTGGTCAGATGGCCAAGGGATGGCAAAGGGGAAGGTTAAAAGGTATAAGGCAAAAAAGTCTTTGAGGATGGGATGCGCGTTAGACACAAGCTTAGGGAGCGGTGACAACGAGCAGACAAGAGCAAACCTTTGAGGATGGGATGCGCGTTAGACACAAGCTTAGGGAGCGGTGACAACGAGCAGACAAGAGCAAACCTGTAGACGGTGAGTCAAAGGGAGCAGTGAGTTTGAGGCGAAAAAGTGTTGAGTGTTGATTACTTAGGCACACCTTTGAGGATGGGATGCGCGTTAGACACAAGCTTAGGGAGCGGTGGTAACGAGCAGACGAGAGCAAACCTAAAAGAAGAGCCTACAGTGAGAACAGGAGATAATGAAGTGAAAAGATGGAAACGGACCTGTAGACGGTGAGTCAAAGGGAGCAGTGAGTTTGAGGTGAACAAGTGTTGAGTGTTAAAGAAACCGGAACAAGTGGAAACAGGGATTGGACTTTAACATGACAACTAGGTTAGGCGACAAAGTAGACTGCGGACTCAGAGTGTGAATATCACTATGTACATGCTTGTGACACCAGAGAAACAGGAACCGTCTAATAAAAGGGCTGCGCTGACTCACTGTACTGGTGAAATTGTTTTTTTGGCGGTTGGGGATCCGGGGAGGCTGGCTGGCTGGTGGGTGGGTGCAGCTGAGATGTGGGTGGGTCCAATTGGGCGGGGAGGTGGGGCTGGGTCGAGGGGCATTTTTGTGGGGGGGGGGGGGGGCGGTGTGGTGAGCAAAATGGTACAGACGGTCCATGGTTCAAGATCCAGATGAAGACTCAAGATTCAAGTGACCAGTTATCAAGATCAAGACTTCAAGATTCTCCATCTCAAATCTCAAGCTCAAGATTCAAGATTTTATGATTGATATTGATGATTGTTGTTGATTTTTCTCTCTGTTCTTTTTGATACATTGCACCCATAATTCTCTTATGTTACTCTCCTCATTTTTCTATGTATGTGGTTGATCTTTTCTTTCTGTGTGTTTTGTTTTGTTTGTGTTGTGTAGATCTTGTTTGTAGTTAGGGATGTGATGAACATGTCTGTGACATGTTCACTTCCTGGAGTCTGAGTTCGAACTTCAAACTCAGATGATGGGGAGGCATGGCAGTCTTCTGATCCACGAAATACACCATCAAGATTCTCAGATCCTTATCCTTATCACCTCATCAGATCCTTATCAACCCTCAAGATCCTCATCAGCATCCCTTTCCAGATCCTCAACCCCCAAACCCGCCAACAAGTCTCACTGACAGTGTTGTTCAACCCCCTTTCTCTGGTTTTCTCAGATCTCATTCATCCTAGGACCTCACAGGAAGGCAGGCTCATCACCACTTTCCCTTCCAAGCACTGCCTACCGCCTGGCACGGTAGGAGTTCCACAGCGGGGGTATGGGAGAGAAGGAGAAAGGGAAGGAGTGCGAAGAGTGGACGATTTGGAAGAATACAGGGGAGGGGGCTGAGAAAATAGATTTTGTTTGTTGGATTCTCAGGCTGCCGGAACCGCAAGCTTTTCAAGAATGGCTGTATGTATACAAGGACTGTGTGGTCAGTCGCGAGGCAGTGGCGTGGCGGTTGTGTCGCCCTCCATGCTGTATGTTGTAGCATGGAGGTTTGAGCGCTGGGCCCTGGCAGGACCCTGGAAACCCCCTATAGAGGTGGGTAACCAAAAATCCAAGATTTGGCCAAAATTCATACATTTTCACAAGGCATTCATACCGGTTTGGTGCGTAGCCTCAGGGCTCTACCCAAAAATCCATACAAATTTGGTGCGTACCCTTTTTTTTTGGCACAGAAACCCCACAGCGGGCCTTTTTGCGCAGCCAGCTTGCCGTTCTTTTCACTGCATAGCATTTTATAGGCAGCTGTAGCATTTTAAGTCAAAAAAAATGATTGACCAACATTTTTACAAAGATGAATTAAACATAGACTAGAGGCCAAAGCGCCTTCGCCGCTGCAGGGCGCAGCCTCCTGCAGCCTCCCTTTTTCCTCAGACATTGAAAAAAGCCTAAAAATGACAAGATATGTGTATTGATGTACATAACATACTCAACTGTTGTAAATTAATTTTACATCTATTGTTTCACCTGCCCCCTTCTCAAAAGAACCTTTAAAGAAAGAATGACACACACTTCAGATCAATGAAACTGGAGGACTTCCCATGAATCTGGGATTCCAGAATTTTTCACATTTTGCAGGGAATTCTAGGGAAATCTAGAGTAGGACCTAGACTCCCAATGCCCAGATTTTTCTGTAAAATCTGGAAAAACATGAGTTTCCAGATCAAAAGGAAGTCCTCCACTGACTTGGCATCAGCTCCATCCCTCAAGTTTTGCACAGTGTGACATTAATTGTTTCTAGTTGTAGTACTTGGCAACCTGTGATAGTTATTCATTTTTGCGGGCAATGAATAATTACATATGTGGAACAGTATTTCTGATGCATTTGGAATATTACAAAACACTTGCATTGAGTACAATATGGTGATTAACACCTATACGCTTTGTTGAATTTTCATGGTTTATTCCAAAATCCCAGCCTTCATTCCCGTCAGCATCTACAACAAGGAAACAGAGGAGGGGGGGACGAACTTGTCCAATCATGATACAAGTCGTCGGCCAGATCAAAGATCGCGATGGGGTGATTGTTCAAAGATATTTGGATTCGTTGGCACGAGGAGAAGTTGTCGTCGTCGAGCTCGGGGAGATAGAGTGTGACAAGAATCGCGAAGTTCATATGAAAAGAACACCCGCGCGAGGCGGATGATGTTACAGGACTCGTTCTGGGGCACTCGGCACGATCGAAATCAGCCCATTGCAAAGTTCATAGCGAAGTTTGCAATGCCGCTTCTGAGTAGAAAATGCCAGTTTATCCTTGCGCCCTGGGACGGCCTTGGACCAGACGTTGGGCGCCTCGATGACCTCCTGCGGGCCGCGGCTTGATCGCTTCGCTCTTGCCTGACGATTCTTACACGAACGAGTACTTCTCCTTCCACCCCTGGCTTGTCGCCCGCCACTCCGCTCGCTCCAGCGGACTCTTCCGCGCCAGCAGGATGCTCAGCAGCCCCGTTCGGATCACATCTCCTTTGACTTAGTATGCCGCTTGGACCACCTTTTTGATGTTCTTTGGTTGGATCTCGAAGGGATGATCCCTCCTTGTCCCTGTTGGGCAGCGGCCAAGGCATGAGGAGCAAAAGCTAGAAGATAGGAGCCAATATTATTCATTATCAGACAAAATGGAAACTAAATGTTTTTAATAGAAAAAAAGGGAGAGCTGGTGACTAACTATCAACTTTTCCAGTCACACGGTCATCAAACCGAGCTCCGAGAGCAGTCAGGACATCGGCGTCCGGCATGGCCAAGTTAGCATATGCTGAGCCATGCATACCGAGCATGTGTAACGGGCTGTGCAGAGTGGTAGCAGGGGGGCTTACTTATGCCACCCGGGTTGGCATGCGAACGCGCCTCCGCCGGCGCCAGCAAGTCGAGCAAGAACTCGTCCTTCATCGGGCGTCTGTCCTCTTCGTAGTGCATACGGGCTTTGGCAACGGGGAAGGCGGTTACAGTTGCTGCGCCTGGCTATTTTTTACAAAGTAGGGCAGTGGGTCAGGATAAGCGCGTAGTGGTGCCGACCAGTGTTGGCAGGATTCCGCGGAGTGACGAGTGGCGTGGTCATGGAAACAACACGGTATATAGGTGCGTTGCGTCAAGAGGGTGGGCAAGGGTTTGCCTTGGCAGTGGTTTTGGTAATCAAAAACAGAGGAATTGTGTGGCTGGCTGTGTTGCATGTTGAGAGCTGGAAAGGTAGGCTTGTGGGCAGGAGGTGACTGCTGAAGTTTATTGGCTAGGGCTGAACGGTGGCGGTACCGAGGCGGAGACGGTTGGCGAGGGGACAAGTCAAGCCACGGGGGTAGGAGTGACTGAGGCGGAGTTGCGGAGTAGGCTGGTCGAGTTAATTGCTAAGGTATAAAGAGGGGGGGGGTGGGACGGTTGATTGATCCGCAGGGGATTCGGTTTCGTTCCGCCCCCTCCCTGGGAGCCACCTAGCTGCTTGGTTAGGCCCTCCCTGGCTAGTTTACCAACCGGCCCTCTTTTTCTTGTTGCTCCGGCACAGCTGGAGGGTCATCCAGAGGGCCTTTGGGTCTTCGGGGATTTTTCAACGTCTGATACCTTGTGTAATAGATTTAATTATTTTTTGACAATTATATAGGCCAAAACTTACATCTAAATGTCCAGGATTGTGTGGATTTAAGATAGTTGGATGAGCTCTGATTTGCTCTGATGAGCCCAGACATGTTTCTACCTTTTTGAGAACGGACTTACTTTGCGCACTGCAAAAAACTCTTTGCGCACTGCACAGTGCGCGCAGTCCCAAACACTTCGCGCACTGCGGGTGAAATACACAACTTTTCAATTTTTTTTGACCAATCAATAGAAAGCCTTTTAATTGGCCTCTCTCAATTTTTTGGGAGTTTTTTTTGAAGCATTCCCGCATGTTAAAAAAATCATAAAAAACCAGAACAAAGGTAGGATGTGGGGGCCTAAAAAACAAGGTTCCCATAGCCCAAAAATTCCAAATCATTTATTGAGTAATGAAATATATAAGAAAATCTACTTTGATAATTTTGAGCCACTTTGTGCAAAAATAAGGGTATGCAAAATGAGGAAATTTCACTACATGATAGCACATTGCATCTAAAATATCCTCATTTTTCAGACCCTTATCCTTGCAAAAATTAGCTAAAAATTTCCAAAAGAGCTATTCTTATATCTTTAATTACTTAATAAAATATTTGAATTTTTTGGGCAATGGGAACCTTGCTTGTTTTTAAGGCCCCCACATCCTACATTTGGTCTGTTTTTTATGTTTTTTTAACATGGAAGAATGCTTCAAAAAACTCCCAAAAAATTCAGAGAGGCCAATTAAAAGGCTTTCTATTGATTGGTCGAAAAAAATCTTGAAAAATTTGTGGTTTCTCACCTGCAGCAACGTTGTAACCGCTGCGCTGCGCTAGAAAAAGCGGCCATTTAGCGCAGCGCAGCGGTCACACCGCTACGTCCCATGGGCATTTAGCGGAAGCGGTTGAAAAACCGCTTCCGCTAGCGCTAAATTTAGCGGGGTACTGCTTCATCCTGAGGGGCGGCAGCGTTAGCGCAGCGGAAATAAGCGCGCTAAAGCTGCGAAATAGCGCAGCGCAGCGCAAAACCCCTACATGGGCGCTTCCTGACCGCTAAACGCTGCACCCACCGCTATACGCTGCGGGAGCAGAAGCTGCGCAGTTTCCGATCGGGGAGCGGCGCATATACCGGCATACCTAGTAGTAGTGGTTATAGTATACCCCTTCGACGTCTCCGCTTGCTAACCTCGTCAAAGTCACTGCGTGTCGATATCATGGTCGGGTCTCAGCAATCTGCCATACCCGCCAAATCCAACGACATTCCACCGTCTACACCACCTGACACCTCCGCCGGCAATGGAACCAACCCGCCTGAATCCGTCCGCCGGGAGTCCACTTGTCTTCGTACCCCAAGCACCCGGCCAGGTTTTGTATCCACCCATGGGGATTCTCGTCTTTCGCTGGTCCCTGAAAGCCCTGCTCCTGCCACTGGACGGCCCCGTGCTGCAAATTTGAAGAAAAACAATACCATACTTACGATTGCCTCAGATGATGAAGCCGACGACGAACCACATCCCAGCGGCCGAGATACCACTCTTGTCTTTGAGGGAACTAAGGTCGCCAGTTGCAAAGGAGTTCTTGAGCTCTGTCCCCTCTAAAAACCTACAAAAAAATCTTGATTATTGATAATTACTGGTAGTTTAAATGTTTTTTTCCCCGAGTTTTTTTTCCCCCAGTGTATGTAGATTAGCGCTTTATTGCTGCTGCGCTACCGCTGAAATCAGCGGTTTTACGCTGCGCTACCGCTGATTTTAGCGGTTGGCCGCTTTTTTCAGCGCGCTAAAATACAATTTTTTTCTTGGGGATCTTGGAAAGCGGAAGCGGCAGCGGTTTGACCGCTACACTGCAGCACAGCGCAGCAGTGCCAAAAACCGCTGCGCTAACCGCTTCGCTGCGCTTTCTGCAGCGCAGCGGTTACAACGTTGCCTGCAGTGCGCGAAGTGTTTGGGACTGCGCGCACTGTGCAGTGCGCAAAGAGTTTTTTGCAGTGCACAAAGTAAGTCCGTTTGAGAATTAGCTTGAATTTCTGTGTATTCAAGTAGAATCTAGATTAAACAGGATTAAGCCGGCTACTAGTTGTGGGCTCTCAAACCCCCTAGAACCGCTCCTCCTTGCCGGCGGGTAGTTGAAAAAAACAAATTGTTGGCTGGCCTTGGCTTGCTGCTGAGGGGGGGGGGGGGGGGGGGGTTACTGGGGGGCTTTTCTGCTCAACCCTGAACTTTCATACAATCTTCGTTACCAACCCCCCAACCCCATGAGAAAAAAAGTCCATTTTCCATGCGTACCCTCATGCCAAGAAAACACCATTCATACATATTTGGTGAGTACCCTTTTTGGTTTTGGCCAAAAAATTCATACATTTTGGTTACCCACCTCTATAGGGGGTTCCCAGGGTCCTGCCCTGGCTGTACCAGTCACTATGTATGCATCAAGGCAGCGGGTTGCCCCTACTAAAAATGTTTGCCACACAGTATGGTTGCTACATGCCACGCCACCGCCTCCTTTAACCCACTCCACTCGCCTCGCGCATGTCATTCGCTGCATAGCGGGGCAGATACCTTCATGCAAGCTTCAACAAATGCCAACCTTGATACTCTCAACAGGATACATGACCACATGCTTGGAGATTCCAGCTAGCGCGCCCGCCATCATTTTGAATTCCAGACTAGCATTTTGGAGGCCTTCATAGTCAACTTCTTCTGTCATTATAGGTGGGTGTTGAGGATCACAACGGCACCAGCTTCTTTTTCTATCGGGACAGACTGAACATTGACCAAGTTGATTGAGAGTTGCACTGTGTTGTTATCGTTCGTCGGCGGCCCACAGGAAGTGGAAAAATTTGTGTCCTCCGTCAATTGGCCGGCCGACTACGCTGGATTACCTGAGACCCAGCAATTTCACAGTTACTCACGCTGTGAACATGTCGAGCTACCATGCGCAGCCGCTGTAACATTAAATATGAACTGCACAGATGCATCAGCACAACCCAGTTCACGGCTGCATTTGAATTTTGTCGCGTATACAAGACGTTGGACCACCCCCGAATTAGATAGTGATCAGCCCGCCCTGTGAGGTCGAAATTTTCAGCGGGTCAGACTGACTGTCAGACTGGGCCTAATGACGCCGGACACCCGCTGATATCTTGCATCCCTGGAGCACAGGTGGCGGTTGCAAGCATCCGCGACCACATTTGGCTCTGAGATGGTTACCCCTCCACGGCGGCTTTCATTGACAATCACAAATGTTCTTGAAGCGAATGTAAATAATCGAGTTTGAGGGCGGGTATTCTATTCGTACATGGTGCTTTGGACCGGAGCTGTCAGCTTCAGTAGTTGTGAAACAAAGTCCAGAACTCGGCTCATCTATGACAAGACTATTGCGGATAATAATAAAAAACTATGTATGTACAATGAATCAGAGGAAACACCAAAGTGAGGTGAAACTTCAAGAGCCGCAAAAAAATGGGCAACATACATCATGTCTGGTGGCCCCAGGGTGGACATCCCAACCTAGAAAGCCCTAAACCAACAACATTTGCCCAGATGGAGCCAAGCTTGTGGGTTTCGGTCTGTTTTGGTTGGGCGGCCAGCTGGCCAGCTTATGTTTCTGCAGGCCCAATGTCGGGGCGCCCAGCCGGCGCACCAGCAGTGCAGGCGCCACATTGGCGCCGCTGGAGCTCATGAAGACCCACAGTCATTGTGACGGCCCCCTGTCATGAACCGGGGCGCCACCAGTTTTGGTGGCGCCCTCATTTGTGACATGGGGTTGCCATTGCCCCAGAGACGCAATCATCTGGCACCCCTACGCCGCCTCGGCAGGGGGGGCGACCCGCGGTTTCATCATGGTGTTGCCGAGGCTGGCCGCCGGCAGGACCAGAGGTCAGGGGGGCGCTTTGGGGTGAGTATGGCCCTGGGTTGCCCGGGAGTCGGCCACATGCCTCCACAGCCGTACCGCTGCCCTGGTGAGGCGTAGGCCAAGAGAGGCCCCATCTGAGCCTTTGAGCCGGGTCGGGCGAGCTGTCAGCCACAGAGTACATGTCACAGTACCTTACACATACCAAGTACCTGCAATTGTTCACATTACTTATAGTAAATTCCTTTACACCTTTATTACATATGTATATCATTGGATACAAGCTTAAGAATGTACTCTTGTTATACATCACATCACAGATAACCATAGTTAAATACAGTTACCATAATGTACTGTTGTTATAAGAGTTAATTTCCGTGCAAACAGTAAGATTAAAATACATTGTAATATTACTGTACATGTGAAATACCCCAAGACAGGTATCACTCATTTATCCCCTGTTACGCCTCAGTCCCTATTTACATAACATATTGGTTATGATATAAATACATAAACAATACATGATGTAATCCAATTCAAAGAGCACTGAATGGAATCAATGATTGGTTATGATCAGCTAGTGTGCACTGCTACTGATCTAGGATCAGTACTGATCATTACACTGCCTTGATCATTTCCAATGTTGATCCTCATGAGGATCTGCTTCCCTTGAGCGCTTCCAGTTCCCCCCTGGTCCTGAAGCGCCTCCAAGCACCTCATGTTCCCTCCTGCTCTTTCCCCTCTATATAAACACGCCCCCCAGGACTGTTTATCCCTCAGAATATTATTATAGCAAGGTTTAACACATACATAGTTAAACAGTGCCTTCATTCTCACCCATCTTTCAATTCAGGAATAACATCAACTCTTGATTACCCTTACCTTTCTGTAGGTAAAACCACGAACCCAAGTTGAGTTATTCCTTGGATGCCTATTAACACCCTGTGTTGATCTGGATGCGCCTTAATTGAGCAAGCCTCTCAGTCAAGATTACTGATAGAGTGAAACCTTTTACAGGTATTACCACCAACCCATTGGCCCATCCTTGGCATCTTACACTATCATCTTGCTAGTAACAACCCTCTCAGACATGGTTAGTTACCTACAGGCTGACACGAGCCATGAGGGCAGCCCCAAGGGGTGTGGGATGCGGGCGGAGGGCACTCGCATTCAACGACCCCCAGACACACCTTGAAGAGACCCTTGTTTTCACTTCATAGGTGAGGCAAGGTGAAACTTTAACGCTTCCTTCCCCAGCACTTAGTGAGGTGAATCCGGAAAAGCTTCCTGCCCCAGCCAAGATCTGTTTCTCATCCAAAACGACCCACTCAGACCCCACTTCACAAATTCAATCGCCCAGGACCATACAATCATCAATCCGTGGCTGAGATGGACTCCACTGATGAGCCAGGTATGCCTTTTCTCCACTACTTCATTTGTTCTCGACACACAGGCTCACATATTCCTCTTTGTCAACAGACTGAACCCACAAAGATGGTGCTACATACTATTGTATGTCCCCAAGCAAGAGGGACAAAGGACTGGCGCCAGCATGTCAAAACTGCCGCACACAAGAACAATATCCAACAGCGCAATGAATTGAGGAGCTTGAGGGTACCCCCACAGGAGGCTGATCCAACTCCGGAACAGGAAAACCAGCAATTACATGAAGAAGACTTTGCTCATGAATATCATACATGGGCTTGCATGATGGCGCTGATTGGGGGACTTGACACACAGATTCTCAAACCAGAGACAAATTTTCCTTGGCCTCTAGAGCCTGGGGTTTAATATTGACAGCAATTCCATTTGACTGATGATTCTTGTATGGAAAACCTCCATACATCACTTTTGCATACTGTGAAAACCCATTCATTAACCTTTTGACATAGGAACTGAAATGAGAGGCAATGGTCATTAATAGGTTTCTATACTTTGCCCCTTCCCACACCAAATGTAAGTCTGACTGATCCACCAATGGATGTGTTATGGTTTATCTGCTTGCTATCTAGATTGAATTTCTTCAGATCAAAATCCACAATGCATGTTTCACTTTTTATGAATCACAAGGCAAATTTCCCAAGTCTTAATCAAACTGCACAACACCAGATCATCAATTCTTGCCTTGCGTTAACTGAAGATTACCTCCAACAAAATTTGGAGTAGACTATATTGGTTCACTCCAATGAAAGTTGGAGTGGACTACTGTTCACTCCATTTTTGGAGTGGATGTAGTAATTGTTTGGTGTGGATTTAGCCTACCCCCCAAAAAAACCCTTCTGATAGCGTAGTTTCAATGAAAAATCTTTAAAATTGTGCACAGATAATTTAGTGCCCAAAAATTACATGTAAGTACGTGTAAGTTAGCGGTAGCAACCTTAAAATTGCTACTTTACCATTACGCTACCGCTGCGGGTAGCGTAATCACCCATTGTTGAAAAAGGGGGTACATACACTACCAGGTGCATTTCTGGAAATGTACTGCATCCCGCGGACCTTTCTGATTGAGAAGCGTCTGTAGGATGCCTGGAGAGCATCCAGCGGACTTCAGGGGTCTGAGCATCACTTGGAAGCTTCCGGAAGATTCAAAGTGATTCTTTGCCTGTAAATCCATCTGTTGGAAATCTTCAGAGTGTCCAATGGACATCTTGATAGTCCAAAAAGCTCAGCATACATTGGACACTCTGGCTGGAGTTTCTAATGGAAATTTTCAGCTCCGGTCTCTTACGTGACATGGAGTTGATGGGTTTTATACACACTGTAGCGGCTAGAGTAGCGGCCAGCGGAAGAATATAGCCAAACTATAACCTGTTAAGGCCAATGGGAAGAAACCACGCCTTGATGCTACAAAGTGGAGGGGCTAGCCCCTTTATGCAATAAGGGGACGCGGCAATGACTCAAGCCTGGCGCCATGGCTTAGATTGCCGCTGCTTGTCTCAGACTGTGCATTAAGATCAGGTTTAATTGAGACACTTTTTTGAAGTCTCACTCACAGCCACTGAAAAAATATGATGTAATAAGTGAAACCATTTTATTTGGGGACATCAGATGATTTTGAAATAACCAATGAATCAGTGTTGAGGAACAGTATAATATTGTGTGAGTGGAGGAAGAGGTTGAACAATTTTTATGAGCAAATCAGCTCAATAAAGGGTTTGCAAGAAGAATCTAGAAATTGGTTTAAATTGCAAGGATTCCTGTTGTTGTAGTTTGGCGGGTTCCTGAAAATACCTGCATTGACCTGGAAAGTCACCGGATCAGCATTTTTTTGATTAACCCAATAAAATTGAAACTTACCCAGATGTAAATTTTCATCCAGACACAGATGAAGTCAATGGACCTTTGCTTCAAGAAACCACCTACAATGCAAGTGAATTTTGTTCAATAGATTGTCCCTTAAATCTTATTCTTTCTGAAAGCTGAAATACTTTTTGTTATCTAGGGAGGTGAGAAGGCCAAGCTCTTTTTGAGCAGGAAAGCTCCAGAAACTCCCAGTCCTCCACCCACTGATTCAGCAAGATCTACTGGCGAAGCCCTATACAATGACATTGCTCCTCAAAGAAAGTAAAAAAAAAGTGTAAATTGTGTCTAAAAGAACTCTCACTTCCCATCAACAAGCTTAGAATATGCAAGAATTTAAGTTTCATATGTCCTGGAGGAGCACCAGGATCTAGTTGTCCAAGGTGTCAAGTGGCTGATTGCACACTGATTGTCTTGAAAAAATGGAATTATATGAAGCCCTATTCCTGAGTTTTTCATTCCCTTCCGGTCAAAGATTCAAAAGGCTTGAGATTCTGGTCCGGGAAACAGTTAAAAATACCACCTCTTCCCCCTTTTGTGACAGACCATGTTGACCTCTCAAACTGGTCCTTGTTGGATTAGTGACACAGTCAGGGCTGGAAAGCTGGAACAAGAGAGGTAAAGGTGATTGACTGGATGCCTCCCTATCCGCCAAAATTAAATGGATTTATTTAGAAGGAGGCTGCGAACCTTGTTGACTAGTGCAAACTTGCTCTCAATAAATTTTCACCAGCCAGTAAGGTTGAGCTCTGCAGCCTCTTTGACTGGAAGGATCCCCTTCCGGTTGAAGGGGTCTGCAGCCTTTTTGACTGGAAGGATGCCCTTCCAGTCGAAGGGGTCTGCAGCCTCTTCGACTGGAATGATTCCCTTCCGGTCGAAGGGGCTCTACAGTCTCTTCAACTTGAAGGGATCCCTTCCAGTCGAAGGGGCTCTACAGCCTTTTTGACTGGAAGGATGCCCTCCCGGTCAAAGGGGTCTGCAGTGTGAAGGCCCACCTACTTGTCTTATCTCAAATGGCAAGATAGCCTAGCATAAGCGAGAGGGGAAGCTAAATCTCGCAGAAACTCTAATGAGATTTTAACTTGTACAGTATAAGGTGAAGTTTAATGGATAAGATTTCGAACGTGATGATAAATAAAGAACAAAGATATTGAGATAAAGAAAAGAGAAAAGGGAAATCTCAAACAAAGAGGGAAGAACTATTATAAAAATCTATTGAACACAATTTGTATCACAACTGAGTATTATCTGACAAGATTTTAAGTACAAGACAAGTTGAGTTCAATATTATTAATTAGTAGCCCTTATCACATTCATACGCATTACTCTTCTTACCAAATGACATCATTTCCATCGAAATGCATACTACTATGCAATAAAAGAGTAAGAGGTAATGAAGAATTTCCGAGTCGTTACAAATAAGACCTACCTTATACCTACAATCCTTCCACGGAATCATTAGCTTTCTTTGTTTTCTTTTTCTTCTTTAAGCCAAATAATTCCGCATGAGAAGTTTGGAATTTGTGAATGATCAATTTCAAACTCTCAGGAATATGTTCTTCAGTGATCCAAGTGTTATCTCCTACTGTAGAGTTTTTCCAAGAAATGAGATAATCATACTTACCTTTTTGTCTTTCACGCGCATCCAAAACATCCTTCAGATTATCCCAATCAACCACCTCATTGTTGCAATAATATTTCTCCTTAACACCCTCAATCATTCCGCGATCCACAATACTATTTGGTCCAAAATAACGTACTATCAAAGAAACATTAAAAACGGGATGTAATTTTGGGTATTCACGTTCAATGTCTAATTGAACCGCATTAGATCCTACCATTTTTACCACCCTAAACGGACCGATGTATCTATAATCCAATTTTGAATTCAGGCGACGCGTCTTGATAAACTTCCGCAAAATTAATACTGAATCACCTTCCACATACGTCGGCAATGGATTTCTTTTTAGATTGTAATACTTCGCTTGCTTCCTTCTTGCAAGATCCAAACATTCCATCGCGGTTTCCTGAGTCTCTTGCAAATCTGTAATAAAAGTATCTAAATCTTTCATCCCTCGCGACTCAGTAATAATATTAAACTTAGGGTGATGACCATACGTGAAAAAAAATGGTGAAACTTTCAAACTTGATGAATCCGAATTATTTATTGAAAATTCCGCCATGTCTAACGCCTTGTCCCAATTGTTTTGAAAATAAGAACAATAATGTCGTAAGTAGTCTTCCAAAACCTGATTCATCCTTTCTGTTTGACCGTCCGTTTGCGGGTGATACGCAGTAGATAATGAACTGCGAATATTCAAAGAAGTCATTAATGCCTTCCAGAATTCACTTACAAAAGTAGCCCCACAATCAGAAACTATCTTATCGGGCAATCCGTGCAGACGAAAAACATTCTTCCTAAACAAATTAGCCAAAACTGCTGATGACGACGCCTCTTTACAAGGAATAAAATGAGTCAGTTTACTCAGCAAATCAATTACTACTAATATTGAATCATTACCTCCAGAAACCCACAGTTTAGTTATCATATCCATACCAATGGTACTCCATGGTTTTGAGTCAGATAGCACAGGAACCAACTTACCATCACTCAGCTGCATGCGCGCCTTTACTCGCTGACAAGAATCACACGTCTTAACATAATCAATCACGGAAGCTTTCACCTGAGGCCAAGAAAATGTTCGCGTAAGGGTTGCTAAAGTCCGCGCCACCCCTGGATGACCAACCGTCAGTGCATCGTGATACATCGTCAATATCCGAACTCGCAAAGAACCAGGAACTAATATTTGATCACGGTACCACACAACCCCATCTATTTGTTCTACCCCTTTTAAAACCAATTCCTCATTAGTATAATTTGATTCAAAAAAATCTAATAACTGTTGATTTGGTCGTTGAAACCCCATGTCATGAATCCCATGAAATCCGACTCTCACATCCTGATCTTGTGGCACAACGTCTTCGCACTCAACCAAACGTTTAGCTATAGTCTCCGAACCAAATATCTCACTTCGCGATCCTACAAAGTCCTCACGACGGCTTGGTCCATCAGCTGGATTCCGGGCACCTGCAATGTGGTAAATTAACATGTTAAAGTTATCCAAAAAACCCGCCCATCTAGCTTGTTCCGGAGATAAATATTTAGCTGTTTTAAAGTGTAATAGATTAGAATGATCTGAAAAAACTTGTACCGGCTCTGCTGTCCCCATCAGCCACGCCCCCCAATCCTAAAATTCTGCTACTATTGCAAGTAACTCAATGTCGAATATTGGCCAGGATCGCTCTCTGTCAGTCAGCTTCCGAGAAAAATAACTTACTGGAAAGATATTCCCTTCATCATCTTGCTGGCTGAGAACCGCAGCTATTGCAAACCCCGACGCATCGCAGTGCACTATTTGTAACTTTTCAAAATCAAAATGTTTTAATAACGGCTCTTCCATGAATAATGCTTTTAAATTCTCAAACGCCTTCAAAGAAGCATCAGTCACAAAACCCACCTCCGCACCTTTCTTTTCTTGAGTCAGAGTAGTCAGTGGTCCTGCCACCTGAGAAAAACGAGGAATGAACTTTTGATAAAAATTTGTGAAACCTAAAAACCTACGCAAACCTTTAAGATTTGTAGGGTATAGCCAATCTCTCATAGTGTCCAACTTCCGCCGATTCATGCGCAAACCTTCAGAAGTAATGTCAAAACCTAAAAACGTAACCTGAGGACAAAAAAATGCACACTTGGACAATAAAGCCTTCAGCAAATATTCCCGTAATTTAGACAAAACCTTACGAAGATCTTCAAAATGCGCTTCCTCCGTCCTGGAAAATATTAGAATATCGTCAATGTAAACAAAACAACAAATATCTAAGTATTCCCGCAAAACGTGTTGGATGAAGCGCTGAAAAGTCGCCGGTGCGTTAGCTAAACCAAACGGCATTACTAGATATTCGTATAACCCCCAAGGAGTCCGAAAGGCTGTTTTCCATTCATGTCCTTCCAAGTTCCGCAACCCGCAACAAATTAAAGGCTGCTTTCAGATTGATTTTTGAAAGAAACTTACACCCATGAAGATTATTCATTAATTGAGATATCACTGGTAAAGGGTAAGAATCCCTAACCGTCATACCATTCAGCAATCGGTAATCAACACAAGGCCTATCTGCTTTCCCTTCCATTTTAACATAAAAAATAGGAGAAGCTGCAGGCAAAGAAGAAACGCGGATAAAACCCACTGCAAAAATAACCTGGTCAACTGCTTGCAGTTGACATGCAGGATACTCAAGCCAAGCTGCCATTGTAACTCCACATGAATGCAGAAGTGCCTTTGTTGGCACAGTCACTGTGCAAGGTGCACAGTGACTGTGCATTGAAGCTTGGGTTGAGTCAAACCTTGAGTAAGGCTGGTGTAACACCACAAGCTTCCTCAGAGTTGCCACATGTCAACTGCTCACAGTTGACACAGTTTTTTTTGCAGTGACCCTTACTCAAGTTATTGTCCACGTAGTTCTTTAATTGATCTCTCTCTTCCTTACTCAAATTATACATCCTCCCAAAAGGCGGGGTAGAATTATCTTTTAAATTGACCTCACAATCAAAACCAGCTCGATGTGGAGGAAGAGAAGACAAACTCTCAGTTACAAAAACATCATGAAATTCTTTCAACAAACACGATCCCTTGGAAATTTTTGCTGGAGAAACAGAAACCTCACTACTATGGATAACAATATCATTCGTCGCTCCACCAATAAACGTATTGGTAGCACTCAACCAAGTACTCCCTAGAATTATGGCTGCCAAAGACAATTTAGTAACATGTAAACAAACCAAAGAATGCAGAAATTTGCCCCCCTCAGTGGGGATCAAAATGAAACCATCTATAAAATGAACAATATCGCCTGAAACAGGCGCCGAGCCATCGAACGACCAAACTCAAAGTGAACAATCGAGTTGCTTTAACTTCAACTTATTCTGTAAAACAAAAGATTCATCAATAAATGAGGTAGAAGCCCCCGAATCAACCAACACCAAAACTTCAATCAACTCTTTCTTTCTCACAAGGAGCTTTCCGTCAAAGAAAGGTTGGTTGTTAAAAAGTTTTGGCTTTAATATCCGATGAAAAGACTTACTAAACTCTCCCTCCTCTTCCTCATCATATTCAGCTTCCATCATTTGTCGATGAAACAAAATCTCGCTGATGGACCAGGGTTCTGCAGAAACTGAATCCAAAGCTTCCATCCTGGAGGGCCCAGCTTGAGAGCTACCACCTGCAGCTCCACCTGGATTACCACCGCTAGGGGGTAAAAGAGAACCCAAACCAGACGGCACGGAAGAAGCCCTATTGGAAGTTGCAGCGCCAAAATTCAAAGGAGGTTCAGAATGAGATTTCTTGCTGGGACCGGCTTGCGAGACTTCCGAGATCGACTCGCGCTTCTTCCCCTTGAAAACTGAATCTCAAGATCCATCCGCACGAGGCTCGTGAGAATCCTTGCAAAGAGCGCCTCCCATATCCCTCCACAAACGCAAAATCGCAGGCCTAGTTAATCGACGATCATCCGGAAGAGGACAACCGCGAATGGCGGCATGCCCCGAATCATAAGCATTACCGCAACAAATACACAACTGACGCTTTCGGCATTCCGTCCTGAAATTAACAAAGGAAAACCCTTCCTCCGCTTCTATGGCATCCAGGTCCATCAGAACTGGCTGAGAAGTTCTATTGACCGGCGGGGGAGGGGCGACAGGAGGGCGAGATTCAACAAGAGGAGGTTGAGGAATATGAGTAGGTGCAGGGCGCGGTCGATTCAATAAAGAAACACGTGGCAAATCAACAGATAATCGAACCCCCATCTTCATTCTTTCTTCCAAGGAAGTCAATTCATTCCAACCCCCTCTAATAGCTGCCAAATCTAAAATTCTGGGATTGATTGCCGACTCGTAAATCTCAATTTGAGAAGCGTCCAACAAATCCACACCATAGAGTAAAGTCCTAAACTGAATATTGAAGTCGCCAATGGGTCGAGAACCTTGCCTCAAAGCCAACAATTGTCATTGTGCATCTTCTTCTTCAGTGTGATTCGAAAATGTGTCTTCGAGTGTTGTCAAGAAGGCATCAGAAGTTAATAACTCGTTGATAACATAATCCGTCAAAGAAGAAGCGCGGCGAGCATCCAATCCTTGGACATGAGCGTTCCTAGCCAACAAGCTTCGCCACCAGGTGTATGACGGACAAGGATCCCCAATACGGCCGGAAGCCGCTCTGAAGTAAGAAGCAATCCACAAAACTTGTTGTCAATCGTTCGCAAAATGATTGGGCAAGCGAGCAAAGGTATCTCGAACCAAAGAAAAAAATTTGTGAGCTTCTGTTACATCTCCCGAGAAATAGATATGACAGAAGAAAGGAGGTTCTGGGATGTTCTGAACCGGGCGAGGCGCAACCGCAGGTTCTTCAAAACGAACCAAAAAAACATTGTTGGCCGTTGCGGTCGACCGAAGCTCTTCAACCGTGGCTCTCAATTGAGTAACATCCGCCGCAAAAACCCTCAACTGATCCAATTGACGAATTGAATCCTCAGATCTTCGGGTAAGTTCCGCCAATCAACGAGTTTCTATTTGAAGATTTGCTATAGACTGTGAGTTAGTCAAAATGGTATTATCTCTATCCATTCCCTCAGTAACTTGAAGACAAGCCAACATATCTGATACATTTCCGTCATTAGCCGCTGGAGAAGGAAGGGCAATAATCGGCGTGGTGAAATGGGGATTAGGAACTGGATGAGGAGCAAGATTAGCCGGGGCTTCAGTGCTGGGAATTGGTCGAGGAACAAAGCCGATTGGTGCCGGGCCAGGGGACGGGCAACCGGTAGAAGAATGCGGAGAAGCAGGCATGACGTTAGGAGTGGGAGAAAGTTGAGTCGCTGGAGTAGGAGAAAGAGGAGTGGAAAAGGTCATTCGACGCAAAGGTTGATCGACGTGAGAAGAGAAGTCGGACATCGTGAAGCGATAAACTTTGAAAAGGTTGAATAGCCAAAAAAGTTTCTCGAGTATTCCTAACTGGTACGAAAGGAAGAAAGTTTTCAATTTCAAACAAACAAGACTCCGAGAACTCTAATGATAATATTTTCAAGGAATCCGAGTATGAAGATCTTGATATAATTGTGAAGGCCCACCTACTTGTCTTATCTCAAATGGCAAGATAGCCTAGCATAAGCAAGAGGGGAAGCTAAATCTTGCAGAAACTCTAATGAGATTTTAACTTGTACAGTATAAGGTGAAGTTTAATGGATAAGATTTCGAACGTGATGATAAATAAAGAACAAAGATATTGAGATAAAGAAAAGAGAAAAGGGAAATCTCGAACAAAGAGGGAAGAACTATTATAACAATCTATTGAACACAATTCGTATCACAACTGAGTATTATCTGACAAGATTTTAAGTATAAGACAAGCTGAGTTCAATATTATTAATTAGTAGCCCTTATTGCATTCATACGCATGACTCTTCTTACCGAATGACATCACTTCCATCGAAATGCATACTACTATGCAATAAAAGAGTAAGAGGTAATGAAGAATTTCCGAGTTGTTACAAGAGCCTCTTTGACTGGAAGGGTTCCCTTCCGGTCAAAGGGGCTCTACAGTCTCTTCAACTTGAAGGAATCCCTTCCAGTCGAAGGGGTCTGCAGCCTCTTTGACTGGAAGGATTCCCCTCCGGTCAAAGGGGCTCTGCAGCCTCTTCGACTGGAAGGATTCCCTTCCGGTCAAAGGGGCTCTACAGCCTCTTTGACTAGAAGGATTCTCTTCTGGTCAAAGGGGCTCTACAGCCTCTTTGAATTCCCCTCCAGTCAAAGAGGCTCTGAAGCCCCTTTGACCAGAAGGGAATCCTTTCAGAAACACTGGGTCGCTACGCTAACCATAGCGGTTAGCGTAGCATAGCGCAGCGCAAATGCGCTATTTTTTAGCGTAGCGTTAGCGCAATTGCACGCATATGCGCTAACGCTACGCGCACGCGGTGCGCAGCTATTTTAGCTGATAGCGTAGCGTTAGCGCAGGTGCGCGCAATTGCGCTAACGCTACACATGCAGGGCGCAAAAGAGCGCGCGCTACGCTGCGCTACAGCGCCTTTAGCGGGAAAAAAGGGCTTTTTTCCGCTAAAAGCGCTGTAGCGCAGCGCAGCGTAGCGTAGCGACTCACTGCCAGCACAATTGGCTTGGTTGAATTTATCCCAGTTTAACTGGGATGCAATCAACCAATTTAAACTGGGTTGATTTCAACCAATGAAATATGATCCCAAGGGTGGTACCTTGGATTTATATTTCATCAGTTGAGATCAACCAAGTTTAAATTGGCTGTATGCATCCTAGTTAAACTTGGATAATTTCAACCCAGCCAATTATGCTGGCAGTGACTGTAGCGGCGCGCTAACGCTAAAAAAGAATTGGCGCGCTGTTAGCGCCGCTGAAAATTAGCGCAGCGTAGCGGCGCTAACAGCGCGCTAACGCTATGCAAAATAGATGGGCGCTTTTTGCCGCTACGCTAATGCGTAGCGCTGAAATAGCGTAGCGTAGCGTAGAGACCCAGTGTTGCTTTCAGGCGAAGAGGCTCTACAGCCTCTCTGACTGAAGGGAATCCCTTCCGGTCAAAAGGGCTGTAAACCCTACCAACTGGAAGGAAGACCCTCCAGTAGAAAAGAATATAAATAGGGCCTCCATTTTCACCAAAGGTTTTCCCCCATGCTCCCCCACCTTCAGAAACTGAGACACTAAGTCCATGTGTCTACAATGGTATAGTACATTTCTTACACTGCGGGCATCTCGATGTTTCTGCGGACCATAGCGACATCTGACAATTCAGTGGGGATTCAAACCCCGCGCGACAAGTATTGCAGCGACACTTGGCCGGCTTTCCATCAGCCGGCCACCGGGGTATGTACAAACAACGCACCTCTTGATGGCCGGCACAACAACCGGTCACCAAGAGAAGTATGCACTCCTCTCGATGGATGGCCCAAGGACCAGCCATCAGGAGCAGTCCTTGTGCCAGCCATTGAGAGTTGTCCACACCCCTCTCAATGACCAGCATAACGACTGGTCATTGGGAGGAGGAGTCCACACTCCTCTCGATGACCAGTACAAGGACCAATCATTGGGAGGAGGAATCCATACTCCTCTCAATGCCAACACAGGCCGGTGTCAAGAGGAGTACATGCACCTCGATGCCCGGTCTCTGCCGTCCATCGAGGGAAGGGTGTATGTACTCCTCCCAATGACCGGGCCTTGGGCCAGCCATTGAGAGGAGTGCGTACTCCTCTTGGTGACCGGTCGTTGTGCCGGCCATTGAGAGGTGTCTGTACTACTCTTGACGCCAGTGTGTGCTGGCATTGAGAGGAGTGTGGAATCCTCCCGATGACCGGTCCATGAGTTGGTCACCAAGAGGAGTGAGAGGAGTGTGTAATCCTCTCAATGGCCGGCACAAGGACCAGTCATCAAGAGGTTTTTATGTATGTACTGTGGTGGCCGGCTGTCTAAAGGCAAATCAGCCGGCCAGATGTCGCTGCAGCTGACGCTGTATTCTGATATGCAGCATCATGATGTCGCTGCGGCCCGCAGCAACAGCGAGATGCCCGCGGTGTTATAACCTAATGGTTAAAGACTGCATTAGTAATTGACTCGGGTACATGATGTCATGAGTTCAATTCCCTGTCATTACATTAATAAGTACCTTTTATTACAATGTACTATTATTATTTATTTAACTACATATTTCACACTCTTTTGAGTATGTAATTAGCCTTATTCCACACTCATTACATATTGTACATACAGAGAGAGATAAGATTATCTCTCTATGTATTTATCCTTATTGAGAGCAATTTATATACAAATAGAGAGATTACATAACTATTTATGTAAATCCCTCTCTTGATTTCCGTGATCCTCTCCCCCTCCTTGGAGTTAAGGATCCCTCAGAGACCTTGACTCAAAGGAGGATCAGGATCCTGTAATATAAAGGGGGGGGGTCTTTCCCCTGGAGAGATTCTTCCCCCCAAGATTATTACCACAAAAAACCCGTGTACCTTACTGAAATCATAAGTGAGTGGGGTTTCTGATAATCTAAATAACCTTTTTCTACTTTACAGCTCTTTTTCTGTTTGTGTATCTTTTCCCTAGGTACAGGTGTTATTATCACACTGGTAACCTGGAAGATAAGTGATATATTTCTTATACGCAACGGCGCTTGGCTGATTTTTGCCGCGTCCCCTTACATATGTAAGGGTGCCAGTCCCTCCGCCTTCCGGCGTTGAGTAGGACTTTTTTCCACTGGTCTTTAGGCTATAGTGTGACCCAAAAACTTACCACCGCTACATAATCGCTGCGGTTTGCAATCAAAAACCCATCAACGCCACATCACATAAGAGACGGGTGCTGACACCTACCTAGGCACTTTAAAGCCACAGGGGAGTGTCAAAGGCAACGTGGGCTTAGGGTACTGGTTAGCGTGATTTGCACCAGCCCTACTGAGTTAAAAGTCAAGGTTTTTTGGTTTTCATGAGGGGAAACCCTTGAACCAAAGTTCCATGAGTTACAGGTTTTAGTGAACTTAGATAATTCAACTGGGATAAAATCTGCAAAATTGATGAAGCAGCACCTCACAATGCTGTTGTTTAATTGAGAGACATAGGGAAAAAATCAAAAACAGATTAGAGAGGCAGAGAAAGAGTGATTTGTTCCAAGGGCCACAAAAAAAATCTTGTAGAAATGAACAGCTAAGGATGTGGTCTTATGCAAGCCAGAACAATGCCAAAGGAATAAGAATAGACAAAAGAAGAATATGGAAGAAGGCCATTATGACTATATTTAGGAAACCAGCCAATGAATGGAGTGCATGAAGTATTGTTGATGATGATAGGGAATTGAATAGATTTGAAATTTCAACAGATAAGATATTAATCAGTTCCATATATCTCCTGTTGATATCCAAAAAGATAGCCTGTTTAATCCCAGTGCATGTGGTTGCATTCTTAAAAGTGCCTCTTCCATTAGGATTTCACATTAGAGTGATGGTAGGTTGGAATTTGAACCAAGGCTGATTGAGGTTGTGGAATGAATAGGAAGAGAATGTATTAGAAACTATACTGGTATAATGTTTAGTCCTACCTATGGGTACATGCAGGAACTTACAGGTCAAATCAGTTTTTTCTTTGGAATCTTCAGGTATCATTTTAACATCATCAAAAGCTGTATTGGCTCCAGCCTCTTTGGGTTTCATTTTGAGCTCCTCTTCTTCTCCAAGAGTGGTTTCATGATAGAAAACTTCTGGGTTTTTTTGAAAGGTTTCTAATACTTTTCTGCAGGTTTCAGAGTTTAGAGGCAACAATTTCTGGGAAGGATCCACTTTACCCTTGTCAATAGGGGAAGTGACAGCCACCACCCAAGCTTTTGAGTATTTTGGAATTCTCATGTAACCATGTCCGTGCTTAATATTACTAGAGGCAAAATCGTTGGGTCCCTTTTGATCACTAGTTCTGTAGATGACTTCATGTTCATTTGATACTGAATAAACTTTTAGGTTGGTCATCTTTGATTCAGGAGGTGGTTGGTAAGTATTTGGATCATGGCAGAGTAGCAAGTTTTGTGGTATTTTTTCACCCGCCTTTTTTACCTGTTGATAAGTTGGGATTTGGTGGGCATCTACGACAAAGAAGCACTGGCCATCTAAGGTGACCTCTGCACAGATAGTTGCTAAAGAGGCTTTTAAGAGTATGCTTATGACTAACAATAGAAAGAATGGTTGTATCATATTGGCTTTCTGATTGTGAAGAGATAGTGTGGTTTTCAAGGTTTCTGTTCAAGAGGAGAGGGAGGTGTGATAGTGCTTGTTTAAATGCCAATTCAGCAACCTGGCTAAAAAATGGAAAGGTGCTGTGATTTTTTTATTGAGCAACAAGACATGTAGCACTGAAAACAATATGTTTGACTGGCTTTGGCTTTGGAAGTCAGTTCTTAAAATGGTTTGATGACCATAATTTCCCTTACTTTGTTTCAGAGACTTGATCCAGTCAATTTAGGCAGCAATTTACACTTGAACAAAATATTTGGGAAAAAATGATGTAGTGAGGGATTTTTTCCTGTCCCATCAATTCTGAAACAAGTATGATACATGGAGTGTTCCTGTCCCAGTTCCTGTCCCAGTTCCTGTCCCAGTTCCTGTCCCAGTTCCTGTCCCAGTTCCTGTCCCAGTTCCTGTCCCAGTTCCTGTCCCAGTTCCTGTCCCAGTTCCTGTCCCAGTTCCTGTCCTAGTCCCAGTAGATATTATGTTCCTGTTGTCTTGTGTCACATGCTTTTAGCCCGCCTCTGGATCATGTGCAGGGGGATCTCTAGTTGTGTTTATGTGTCCGCTCCTTGGATAAAAAAATAAAATCATTGAGTGTGAGCCCCAAACGTCCTACTTTCATGCTCCTTGGTCCTATCAGTTACCCCAGATAGTCCCTCCCCCTTTGTTGCCTCTTATTGTTGAGCTGAAATAATAACAGTAATGTCAGTCAAATGTCTTTTTTGCAACTTCATCAGTTGGCTATATCCCGTATCTCACATGTTGCACTGTACAGAATTTGAAATCCATGATGTTACAACTCTGATTGCAGCTCAAAAAGAGGTTTTGACAACACTGGGTCGCTACGCTACGCTACGCTATTTCAGCGCTACGCGTTAGCGTAGCGGCAAAAAACGCCCATCTATTTTGCATAGCGTTAGCGCGCTGTTAGCGCCGCTACGCTGCGCTAATTTTCAGCGGCGCTAACAGCGCGCCAATTCTTTGTTAGCGTTAGCGCGCCGCCACAGTCGCTACGCTGCGCTACAGCGCTTTTAGCGGAAAAAAAGCCCTTTTTTCCCGCTAAAGGCGCTGTAGCGAAGCGTAGCTCGCGCTCTTTTGCGCCCTGCATGTGTAGCGTTAGCGCAATTGCGCGCATCTGCGCTAACGCTACGCTATCAGCTAAAATAGCTGCGCACCGCGTGCGCGTAGCGTTAGCGCATATGCGTGCAATTGCGCTAACGCTACGCTAAAAAATAGCGCATTTGCGCTGCGCTACGCTACGCTAACCGCTGTGGTTAGCGTAGCGACCCAGTGTTGGTTTTGAGGATAGGAAAAAAAAAGGTTGTGACAGCTTGGGCCATCCCAGAAATGTAAACAATATCAAAAATGGTGCAGAGGCTCATGAGGGAGATTGATTCTAAAAAATTCCCCACCAAAAGTCGTAATTCTCTCAGGCTGTGGGGTCCACATAGCGTGTAAGTCCCTCCTTCAGAGGTCGCTTCACTCCCCCAAGGAGGAAGGAATTAGCTAAGTCAGGCGTAAAGTGTACTACAGATTTGGTTCATAGTTGGGGTTCTCAGGATAGCTCAATACAAGAATATCCCTAAACCCAACCCAAAAGTTATTGGAGTTGGGTCTGTTTGGGTTTTGTTGTCCAATTTTCACTCTAAATGTGCCAAAACCCAGCCCAAAATGGGACAAATATTGGGTTAGATCCGGGTTGGCCGAAACCGTTTACACCCTGAAGTTTATTTCAGAGACAAGTGAGACTTGAGGCACTATCAAAAGTGTTGGAGGAACTATCAAAATTGCCAAATGCAATACTTACTGTGTTCTGTAATGGGTTGACTGTTGCCTTTGGGGTCCAGAGGTTTGCAGTAAGTTCCAGAAGGATGAGTCTGATTGTTTTCTAGAGTAGTTAAATTGTTGGCCAGATGTCCACAAGGTATCCTTTGTTGCATATGAGAAACTGGTTGTGGATCCACATTCATTCTTTTGTTCTGACTGTTTTGAGTCCTGTTGAATTGAATACTCCAAATGGATTTTGATTGATTGTTGGTAGGATATTTTCCAATTGTTCAGTTTGTGGAAAGCCATGCCCAATTTTTAACCAACACTGCAAGAGCTACCCTTTGCTACAAAAAGCGGTGTTTTCATGTAGTGGAGTGGGGCACCACTTTTTCAAATGGAAAATTAGTGTTAGCGCTAGCAGAAAGCGGCGACTAAAAGCACCAGCAAAGTACAAGCACCACTTATTATAGAATTTCAAAACAAACCCGGGTACTATTTTGTGGGAATGGCGCTGAGAAACTTGTCTCCATGGATTCTAGTGCCCAACTGTGATATGTATTGCAAAAGGGAAGACTGGCAAAGAGAGATCAAAATCTCTCAATACAATCAGACAGGGAGGAAAGGAAAGGGAAAAGAAGGAAAAGGGAAAAGAGGACATACCTAGCAAGGAGAGATCAGCATCTCTACCGAGCTAGATGAAAGGGGGAGGAACTGAGACTATCATGGGTACTGCTTGGGACTTTGTCATATGTTTGTGACACCCCAGGAGGGGGGCTCACACATTTACACCGCTGGTACCTGCACAGTTCTTTCCAAAAATGGGCGCTGGTCATCAAGAGGGTTACATCCACTCAATGAGTGGTCCCGGTCATTGAGAGGATTAAGTCCACTCAATGAGTGGTCCCGGTCATTGAGAGGATTAAGTCCACTCAATGACTGGTCCTTGTCATTGAGAGGATTAATTCCACTCAATGACTGTTCCCAGTCATTGAGAGGATTAAATTTTTTTGCTTACCGGAATAGACTGGCCATCAAGAGGAGTATCTTCTCTCAATGACCGGCATAGATGGGCCGTCAAGAGGACACATCCTCCTTGATAACCGGAATAGATTGGTCATTGAGAGGGTTTGTTCCTCTCAATGACTGGTCTTTTCAAGTCATTGGGAGGGTTGAGTCCTCCCAATGACTGGTCTGTAGCAGAATTGGAAGGTTGATTCCCCCCAATGGCTGGTTTGTGGTCATTGAGAGGACCTTGATAACCAATTTTTACTGGTTGCTGGCCTGAGGCCAGATGATTTTGTTGCTGCCCGTCCACTGTGGCGGCCGCTCTTTGCCTGGTACTTGCTGCGCGACTTGTTGGCGCCGCCGTTAAGCCGCAGCAAGTGCGGGTGTAAAGGTAGGAAGGGCCAATGTCCCTTTTTAACCTTGACCAGGAGAAGAGGATGCGCCTGCACCTCATCTCTATGCCAAAGAACATAGAGGTTTTGGGGATTTGGGTGTAAACCCAAACCCTGAGCCAAAAAAGGGTGGGTGGGTGGTTTTTGTGAAAGGTGAGCGGCTCTAGATGAGCTGGCTATGGGCAATGATGGGAAGAGGAGCGCTGAGGGAGTCAAACCATCAGCACTGAGGACCATACTTATATGACCCGCGAGGCTGTGCATCACAGATGCGCATGACTTGGTGTCTAGCCTTGCGTCAGGTACGCCCAGGTCCTTGCCCACTCATACCGCCTCCGTGGACAGGGGGGAACTGTTTGTCCCTCACTCGCTCCCCTGCAATCACCGTGTGCAGATTGGGGCACGCATGGAGGGGGGCTTGACCATGATGTCAAGCAACGTCACAGCCACGGAAATCCTTGTGTGCAATGAGTTTCCCTCCGTGCGCAAAGTAACCCCGTAAAAAAATTACTGATGCAATTATTGAGTTAAAACATATTACTATCAAATTCTGCGCCTTTTAATTTCATGTAGAAAACTGAAGAAAATGTGGCCAGAGGCCTGAGAATGAGGTGAAGTGAGCTGAAGAAGGTCAAGTGCACAGGATGCACAGGGACTCAGAACAGCAGTGCAGAAGTCTCCAATGGAGCAGGTCTGACTACCAATGGCTTGGAACTAAGTGGGGGTTGTATTTCATGAGGGGACGAATGAAATACATGGAGAAAAAGGGGCCTAAGAGGGGCCTAGGAGGCTAAAGGACCCTGATGGAAAGAAAAGGAACAAAAAGGAAATAAACCCTCTTCTGGGCATGGGGCATAATTCTAACAAAAACTATAATAAAAAGTCCCAATAAACACCCAGAACAGTCCACATTAATTTAATCAAGAAACTAGGTGGGCTCCAAAATTAACTTTTCATGGGAGTAATTTAGTAAAAAATGGTTACATATCACCATTAAATTCTACACCCTTCAAAGTGTAGGAAATGAATTCAAAATTTCAAAAAAGGCTTAAAACTAAGCCGTGAAAAATTAGATAAAAAAACCATGTGTAACGGGGGAAACCGCGTGTACGCCGCAGCAGTGTAGACGTCGCCAGGTCATCAAACAGCGTTTTTACGCGGAAAAACAGGGTTTTTTAGGTAAGGCCCTATATAGATATGGCAAGGAGGAACAACATGAATAACGAGACTGGTTGGTGTAAGAGTGTGGTGAGGGGAGGGGAGTACATAACAACGACAGATGAAGGAGCCATGAAGAGCAAGACAACATACGACATACATACATGTATTATTCAAACGTTTGTCGAAAAATAAGACTTTCTTCACCTTAAGATGTACTCTATACAATAAACAAGAACTATCTTCGTCGCCGTCGTTGAAGAGACCGACAACGGACCGGAAGAGTGGCATATTCTAGTCTGGAGTGATGCTGGCTTATGAGATCACGTGCCTTGGGTCTGAAAGGAGACAATCAAGCGAGATGATTTAGACAATTGAGAATTCGTATATGGCGTTCCACTCATAAGGTCTATCGGGCCCATAGAAGCTATCGATGTTCCACTGCGGATGATTAATAGCATCGATGAGCCCCTCTAATTAAACGAAAGTTGGACCGGTGATAATCTCAGTTATCAGTGTTTTCTTGGTTTACAGGAGCAGGAAAAATAGATATCTTGGGAACCTACGTTGCTCGATTACGATGCAGGAATAGTTTTCATAAATCCCATTCGGTCCGGCCTGAGATTTTTTCCGAGGGATGGGAAGGATGGACTTATCACTGGGGACGATTGAATTGCAAGAGTAAATTTGGACGCCTAGTTGGTCGGTGATGACAGACATCCTGAGCGTCCCGAAAGCGGGGGCGAAAGGGTCAGTGGGAAAGGTTTCCAAAAAAAAAAAAAAAAGGGCAAGAATGGTGGGGACTGACTTGATCCCCGACTGAAGACTCCACATTGACATTGCTGGGACCTCCAAGGGCCGATGGACATCGTAGACCAAAGCATTGTCCTAGCTTAACAAACAGACCCTTCGTCACTTGCGGTGGCCGACATGAGATAGGAGGACGAGGGTGGCGAGTGGGGCTACTGACGTATCCTATGCAGTCCTGGCCACACAGCCCGGCAGTCTCGTTCAAGCGCGAACCGATCTCGGTGGGCTCGAGGAAATCCAGCGGCGTGTTCTTCACCGACTCTAGCTTCCCTGTCGGGATCAGGATCGGGTCGGTGGCAATGTATTGGGGCGCGTTCAGTTGTAGGAAATGCTTCGGGGCCGACTCGTCCGAGCCATATGCATCCAAATTCCTGCCATCCCCCCCCGGCGCAAATCAAGACGTGAGCACCACCGCCTGGCAAGATATCAATCACAAGAAAATAAAAAAAACAAACCAGTAAACATGCGAGGAAAGCATGATTGGTGTCGGTCCATTTGCTTGTGCTGTCATCTTGATTCTCCATTTACCGCCGGAAAGTAACTGATACTCAATCTACGGAGGGGGTTGAAGTAGAGAGAATATTCAAGTGAGTAGGGTTTTCTCCTGAGAAGGTGTGAAACGAAGAGAGCACTGACTTTAGAGACCACTTCATGTGGAAATCCCTGCTCGCCATCATGATCGACAAGTGAGAAAGAGATGTAGCTCAGGTTTTTGGCTTCGACTTGGAATGGTCTGGGTCGACGGACTGAAAGATATGAGCAGCGCTCGGCAACGCTTCCGATGCGAGCAAAACAACACCAATAAAGCCCACTAACCTTCTATCCCATCCTGGATCCCCCCCATGTAGAGTATTCAGCCCTGTAGTCACACGAGAATCCCTCCCCAGTGAGTAGGAGTTCGCGCATGAAAGAGAGCCTGGCTCCTACCTTGATGCTCGTTTGGAGTTGTCCGAAAGATCTGATCAGGATGTCCAGGGATGGCGAACGAGCCTGGAAAAGCAAGGATATGTGACGTAAATCTAGTCAGATTTCAAAAGTAGATGATGTGCGGAGCTCAACTGTTCTTGATTCGGTTTGCATATCGTCCAACAACGGAGCCCATTCTTGGATTGATCGGATGGTGGAGGTACTCCGAAGTATTGTCGTAGCCTAGGACGATGTCTCGAAAGGAGCTGATGATCGAAACGAAAGCCGATTGTGGGAGGTTCAGTTTTTGGGGCGCAATCCGCGAGCTAGAGTTAAGAGCAGAACGTACCCATGCCGATCTTTGACGAACAAGCTCTGAACGGAAGCGCCGAGCCCGACGAAGCTACCATAGATGGATCCGTCAGGGGCGGAGATGTTGTGGACGGCGAATCCATCGCTATGGTTTTCGGAGACCCTGAGCTGGTTGAGATCGAGCCCGGCTCTGGATTGGTGCCAGGGGACGACGACGAAGGCGAGGATGGCGAGAAGACAGAGGAGCAGCAGGGCCGGCATCCTGATCCAGCGACACGAGATCTTGAAGCCGCGCGCCCGGCCCCGTGCGGTGCTCCGGTACGTGCTCGATGACGGATCCAGGCGTCGGAAGAAGGCGGCGGCCGAAGGGCTTCCAAGGAGCGGCGAATGGTGGTGCGGGGGGAAGGTCGACCACATACCGCCGCTCTCTTCGTCTTCGTCCTCTCCACCATCCTGATCGTGCTCCTGATGGCCATGATTCAGTCGGTCGAACGAGCCTGCCGGACTCGCTGAATACTCGGGATACACCCTGGCTGAACCTGAATGTTGGTTGCGTCGAGGACGGCCCATTATGACTGCTATGTGGCTGTCCCAATACGCCGGGAGTGTGTAAGAGATGCGGCGGGTGCTCCAGCCGGTGTATGTCTAGGTTCCAGCCGCGATGGATGTGCAGCTCCTTCAAAGATCTCTGTGGGAGTGCCACTGGTTTTGGTTTGTTTTCTTGTGGATATGTCCACTTTTTAGGAAGAGATGGTCGACTCTTCCTTCCATCAACCGCAACTTCCGAGGGAGACCCCACATCACCGAACACATCGGGGACACGCCGAGGCTGTTCGGGGTGTCTGCGGGGTATCAGTAACCAATGCCTCAGCCAATTTTGGTCAGTTGGCTTGATGATTGAAATTAGGGGGTTAATAAACGTAAATACCCGGTCTTTCCGCGTCTTTACCCGGTTTTTGCGTACCCCCTGTTCCGCGTACGTACCCGGTTTTTTTCTACTCATTTCTACGCAACGCAAATAGGCTTAAAATTCATCTAAAATCCTGAAAAGAATTATCATGCATTCAAAATTCCAAAAAAGCAACTTTAAATGATTTAATTAATTTTTTGCATACCCCTTTTCCCAAGTGTGTAGGTAACTAGAGGCCAAGCCGCTCCGCTGCTGCAGGGTTGCCCCGCGCCTCCCCAAATACTCCGCGCACCGCAGCCTCAACCCCAAATAAAGGTGACTGTGCCCCTCCCGCAGCCACAGCCAAGGGCCTAGACTACCCCCCACAACACCGCCCAACACAAGGTCGCACCCACCTCACACCAAACCTCAATTATCCCAAGACAGACTTCTCACCAGGTGTAATTCAACCGGCCACCCGCGAATTATGACTCTTATTGTAGTCAAAGAAAATAGCAGAACTTAAATTTAGACAGCAATTCAATGTCTTCATCAAGAACTATATAATCCTACGTGCGGAGCGCTCCTTGTAGCTTGTCCTTGTCCGGCTCTTCGTCCATTGGCTCCAAGATGTAGGTTTTTAAATGTCTTGGGCGGGCGCAGGTGCATCTTAATCTTTTGCTCCCACAATGGGAAATTTGTGCCGTCAAATTTGGGAACGTTGGCATGGTCTTTATCAAGGCTATATGCGTTGCTCTTCTGAATTGTGGGAGTTTTATTGGAGTTGCTGCTTGGCCCTTGGTTTCGCGTGTTGGCCATCTTAGTCTGCTTTCAGCTGCTGCTTGAGGTGGTCCGGTTGAGCGTTCCAAGACTGTAAATCTGAAAATTTTGGAACAACTGAAATAATATATATTTTGTATTAGATTCTAAGTACAACTTGAGAGAGTACAGAAACAAGAATGGAGATTCAGTTTCTAAGCACCTGAAAGCAGGCTAAGTTGAGCCTGGCGCTGGGGGTCTGGTGAGGTCATTTGGGGAGCTTGGACAAGAGAGAGATGGTGATGCCGGGTTGCCTTGCTAGGTTGTTTGCCGGAGGAAAGGGAATCTATAACCCGGATCAACCATGATCTCCTTGCCATCAGCGTCCTGTCTGCTTTCTAGGTGGATACACTCTCTGTGACTTACAAGCATACACTTGCTATCGCAGCGGCTTTGTTTTGTCTTGCTGGAGTATTTCTGTGGCTTCTAGGGCTGCACATTGAACAACGTTTGTTAGTGTCAGCCACAAGCTCTGTGTTGTTGTGTTTCTTTTCTTGGTCTGTGCTGCTTTGGTACTCAGGGTTTGCTGTCACTTCCGTGATTCTGTATAACAGGTCTTCTTGTGTCTGAGTCTGGTTTCCAAGACGTTCCGCAAGAGTTCTATTACAGAACAGAACTTTGTCAGCCTTGCGGCTAAAGCAATGTGGTTCAATCTCTTGGACTTACAGGGTTCTGGGTCCTGTTTGTCTGTTTGGCTTTACGATGACCAATAGTTTTGCTACTGTGATCGTCGTGGCGATACAAGTTAGCTTCAACCTGGGTTAGGACTTTGGTCTTTGGGCTGCGAAGGGCTTACCTTTTTGAGCAGCTGGGTCTGGGCTTTGGCTTAACTTCGCGAGCTTCCTTGGTGGTTGCTGCGGGTCTGGGTCTGGGTCTGTATTTCTACAGTACCCCCTGCAGCGGCGTAGCTGCTTTAAACTCTAGTGTAGATAAATTGCACAGAAGAAAAATTCTGCTTTTACTCCCAGGATTCCAATCTTTTCATTTTGGCACCCGGCTGGTTGGTGAATTTGCCAATTTCATGAATCCCAACCACGTGTTTGAGCCCTGGGTTCATGACTCATGGAGGTTCTGTAACCTTTTTGGCCAGAAGGAATCCCTTCCATTCAAAGGGTTTCTGTAGCCTCTTTGACTGGAAGGAATCCTTCTGGTCAAAGAGGTTACAGAACCTCCTCTACCGGAAGGAATAACTTCCAGCTGGAGAGGTTGCAGAACCTCCTCGACCAGAAGGAATCCCTTCCGGCCAAAGAGGTTTTGTAAACTCTTTGACCGGAAGGAATGCCTTCCCAGTCCTTCCGGTCTTTGTGGCAGCCGCCACATGCCTAAAAAAGAGCAGGTACCCGCTCAACTTCTCCCAGCAACCCAGCATCCGCACCTGAACACGCACACGCTGGCGGTTACCCGCCAGCGGATAGCAGGTACCCGTGACGTGTTTGTTGGGGCCATCTCTAGACTCTAGTCATGAGATTCCAAGAGAGAAATGACTTTTGAGACCATGTGAACCATTCCAATTGCACAGTTGAATGTGTGGCAAATCTTGAGCGGATTTATGTTCCACTGATCCATGACCAAGTTGAACAGAGCCTGAAGCGGGAAGGACCCAGCATTGAATTCACATACCAGTCCTGCCGGCAAGACCCAGGGGACCTTTTCCAGAATCACACTGCCTGTAATGTGACTGAGTCCCTTGATCAAGCAATCTTCAGATTTCAGAACTGGCAGTAGCTGCTGGGCATATAGCCGTGTGGGTTCCAGAAGGGCAACTCCAAGGGTTTCATCAGGCCGCCAAGAACACAGTGATTCATAGCCCAAGTCCAACATTTCAACGACCTTGCAAACCAGGGGAAATACATTGGAATGGAAGCCTCTGGATGTCAGACTGATCAAGACATCCCTGACATGGATCTCCTCCAGCCAAGGAAAAATGAGGTATCGCGCTACCACTCCTACTGAAAATCCAGCAAATTTTTGGTCGTCTAAGGGTTGGTTTTTGAATTAGTCCAGGAAGGGTCTAATCAAGTGGTTAGGGGGCTCCCAGGGAGAGGGTAGGACAAAACTGGATCCCCTGGGGGGACAAAACTTTGTGAGTTGCCCTCCTTTAAATAAGCACTCTGGTGCTTTTGCAACAAGCACTTGCCACCGCACATTGTACCACAAGTAGCCAATGCCTTGTTTGTTAACAGTAAGCCTCCTGGTAAGACTGGGCCGCTGCTCAAGTCAGAATCTCTCACCACAAGTGGATTATTTAAGCTTGTGTTTTTCCAGGTCCACTGTAAAAAATGCATACAGATTTCAGCCTGAAAAATGACCCACACTTGAAACATTGCAAAAATCTAATATTCAAATTTGATTGTTGTTGAGACAAGTGATTTTTTGTCTAGTTCAACTGTATAAAATCAGGAGCTGAAATTTTGGCTTATGTAAAAAGGATTACATAATTATACAATGAGATACTGCTCTGACCAAATCAAAAAAGGATAGTTCAAGCTTGCCAAGCATAGTGAATGATCAATTTGTATCTCAGGGAAAAAAGGGATACCAGAAATACTGTCTTTCCCACTTTCTGAATGAGCAAGAAATACCCTTGATTAAATAATTCCTGGGTTTCCTCTGTCATGATAGGTCATTCTAGGTTTTATATTATTATCACTGTTTTACATATTTTCATTGATTCACATTACATCTTATTACATAGTTTCATTGTGGGTTTACATATTTCTTCTCACCAACCCAAGTACATAACCATACTTGTATATATATTCTACATGTGTTGCAATCTTATTCTTCCCTCTGGGGGAGTTTCAATCTCATTCTTGCCATATCCTGATATCTCAGCTCTTCATCCTCTTCCCCATTGTATAGTTGCTTTTTAGTATTGGAACCCCATTTTCAATAGTTTTCTGAGTTGTTTGAAATCCTCTCACAAAAAAAGAACAAATAAAAAAGAAAGATTAATTCATTCTTTTGACTAAAATTCACTCAAAGGCTAAATAAACCTGTACCTACAAGCTATAACTATCATGAAGTTACAAATATTAGCTCTTGGATTTATTTTACTCAAATGTGTATTTGCAGCTTCCTTCTTCAAGGCTGAGACTTCCAATTCTTCCCATCACCATGTTCCACTGGGAAATGCTCCACATCATAACATGGAATTTCCACCATTCCAATTAACTCAATACCATGACCGTATAATTATTTTAGAAAAGAAAGTGCCCTCCCATTCTAAAGAATTGGAAAATGAAAAATTCAAACAATCCCGTTTTACGGTTCTGACTTTTATATTTGTGTGGCTTAATATTTTTTTTGCTGCAATGATACATGATCATGTGATTGAAGGCCAGTCCATAATCTATGCTATTCATTTCAAATCCATGCATCCTGCCAATCTGATAATTTTGTATTGCATTTATTTTTCAATAAAATTGCCTTATAAATGCAGGATAATTTCAATGGTTTTTGTCATGTTTTCAAAATATTATATTATTCCATCAGCAAAAAAGTGCAAGGAAGAAGGTGAACATGCATCTAAATATAAAGCTCTGATAATTGTTTATCCATCAAATTGTTTTTCAGATTTCTTCTGTAGTCTCATGAGTTTTATGTTGCTTAAAATCCGAGTAGAGGCCAAGGCGGCTTTGCCGCTGCAGGTGTATGTAAACCAGGGAATTGAAAATTCTCCATAAGCAGGAAATATGAAAGATTGCAGTTGTAGATGTAGAATTTGACTTGCACAAATGTGTTAGAAATATATCAACAGATCATGCAGAATTTGGTGGGGAGCAATATTTAACAAAAGCTTGCAAGAAAAAATTGAATTTGCCAACTGAAATCAACACCCTTTTCCAGATAATTATCCAGTGGGTCTATCTGTGCCCTCAAATACCATTAGCAATGGGGGGTGTTACTGCTACATTAACCTGTAAAGCAACTCAATAATGGCATTTGGCTTTTACCATTATTTTTACTGGTAATGGTGGTGCAATACCAATATCACAGTGAACACCAAGAGGAGAGCTTATTTTGGGTTTTTTCATTATATATGTGCATTGAAAATAGAGATTGATTAAAACAAAGAGTAAAAGGGATAATTTAACATTTTATTGCTCAAATTTGTGTGTATGTCTTGCCCTGTGGTGAAGATGGGATTGGCAGTAGTTAAGGGTATAGCTATGTCTAGTTGACAGTAACATGTTCCTTTGAAACATAAATTTTAGATTTATGCCATGAAGTTAAGAACATAGTACACACTAGAGGCCAAGGCGGCTTCGCCGCTGCAGGGGGTTATCAGGCCATTTGGGAATCATCCAGGAAACCCCAAAAATAAAAACACACATTTGGGTGAAAATGAAAGCCTTCATCCAAATTGCAATCTGGTGAGGGCCCATTTGTTTTCAATGGATGGTTGCAAGTTTTTCTGCATCCACAGTCTTCAGTGGCCTGCATAGTTACCTAATCTGGCCATTTATCACCATTTATCTCTCCACTTTTGTTTTTGCTCCCTCCTGTGATATTGGTGTGGCTGGGTGGGTGTATGGCAACATGCACACTCTCTCAAACCACCCACCACCTAGCGCCTCACTATTCCAGGGAAATTGCACAAAAAAATCACTTTAGATGTTGCAATAATAACAGACAATGGAGGACTTCCCTTCGATTTACACGGCCGTGTAAAGTCAGATTTGGCACTTGTAAAGCCAGATTTTTACACCCTGGTTTTACACGCACTTTTCAGCGGCTAGATCAAACCAGAAAATCCCTCTCAATGGCCGGTACAGACCAATCATTGAGAGTACACAAACCTCCTGATAGCTGGTCTGTACCGGCCATCCAGAGTACCCAACCCTCTCGATGGCCGGTACAGACCGATTGTCGAGGGGACTCAACCCTCCCGATGCCCGGTACAGACCGGCCATCGAGAGTACGCAACCTTGATGCCTGGTCTGTACCGGTCATCGAGAGGATTCAACCCTCTTGATACCCGGTATAGACCGGCCATCAAGAGGATTCAAACCTCTCGATGCCCGGTATAGACCGGCCATCGAGAGTACGCAGCCCTCTAGATGCCCGGTCGAGACCGGCCATCGAGAGTACACAACCCTCTTGATGGCCGGTATAGAACCGGGCATCTAGAGGGTTGCGTACTCTCGATGGCCGGTATAGACCGGTCATTGAGAGGACACAGCCCACTCAATGACCGGCCTGTACCTCGAGAGGACACATCCCTCTCAATGGCCGGTACAGACCGGCCATTGAGAGAGAGGGCACCACCCTCTGGCAGATCTGTGCCGGTCATCGAGAGGACACAACCATCTCAATGGCCGGTACAGACCGATCATTGAGGGGGTACATCTGTACCGGCCATCGAGAGGCTTGAGTCCTCTCGATGACCGGCGTTGTGTCCTCTCAATGTCCTACCCACCGGTCATCGAGAGGCATGTGTCCTCTCGATGACTGGTACAGAGGACACCTCTGTACCGGGCATTGAGAGGACACTGTACCCTCTCAATGACCGGTCCGTACCGGCCATCGAGAGGGGTCTGTACTCTTGATGACCGGTCTGTACCGGCCATCAAGAGGGATGTGTCCTCTCGAGGTACAGGCCGGTCATTGAGTGGGCCGGGTCCTCTCGATGACGGGTCTATACCGGCCATTGAGAGGGTTGTGTACTCTTGATGACCGGTCTATACCGGCCATTGAGAGGGTTGTGTACTCTCGATGACTGGTTTAACAATGAGGGATGAGGCCCGAGCTGCTGGAATACCTGAGGTTGTAAATCTGGCAGGTATTCTGGCATCTCAAGCCTGCGGAAAAGCTTCTAAAGCTAAAAATTACAAGGTGAGTCAGATCTGGCTTTACAAGTGCCAGATCTGACTTTACATGGCCGTGTAAATCAAAGGGAAGTCCTCCAATCTCACACATGATAAGATTTGGAATATTAAATCTCCAGTGCTCTTTAGCCCAAAGAGAAGAGAAATAGAGATCGCCGAGTGGACCCGAGTACCCGTGGCGGGTACGAGTACCTGCGGTCATTTTGGGCATATTCAGATACCCGGAATCGGACACGGCACCCGTAGGGCGGGTATCACGGGTACTGCCTACGATTCAACCCTCTAGCCGGTCTATGCCGACTTTGAGGGTGGTGTAACCTCTTGATGACCAACACAGGCCAGTCATCAAGGGTGGATATACCCTCTCGATGTCCGGCACAGAGCGGAAATTGGGAGGGTGTATGTGCATATGCCCTCTCGATGTCCGGTCTGTGCTGGACACCGAGAGGGCATACAGTCTCAATGGCACAGACAGACATAGAGAGGGTGTGGGTATACACCACAAGAGCGATTTTGGCTCCCTCGGACCAACAACCCGACAAGAAAGGGACACACGTCGGCCTACCATGTGAATGCACGGCAGCACGGCGTCAGGGTGTCCATCCTGTCAGGCTGCCGTGCGAATTCAGGGAAGCACGTTGTTGGGATCTCCAACCGTTGTGGTGCTCCATTCCAAACCATAAGTAGTATTTTATTGCTTTTCTTGACATATATTCCTCATTACATTTCCCATCTCCCCATAACCCTTCACAAATACCTCACTATTATTGCATATTCAGATTCTATGCCAGATTTTACCTATAGTCACTCATACATAGTACCCCCTTATCTTCAATGGTTCAGTAGTTATAGAGGATATAAGACTTACAGACAACCTAAAGTCTTCATTAGTTACAATACTCATTTCATTAGTAACCTACTTGAATCATTACAGTACATTCCTTTTACATATTTATTCTCACATACTAAACCCTTTACATACATTTCTCATTATGTACTATGCCTATTGTACACATTACATCATTGGGTCTGTGCTTACCTCTTTCAGCAGTGCTCATCATTACAAGTAGTTACTATGTTCTCATCACTCTTCCCCATTAGTAAATTCTTTTATTCCCATAACCAGCATTCCCCTTTCAGCATTGCTCATCATTACATACTGTTACTATGTTCACATCACCTTCCCATTTGTACATTCCTTTATTCCCATAGCCAGAATGCCCCCACTGTCTGTGCTCATCCCTCTTTTCATATAAGAACTGTCCTTCCCTCCTCACTTGTACCTTATGCAGAGAACTATATGCAGAATTCTAGATACAGAAATTATAATTAGAAATTACTCATCACCCATTGATATCAGTACAGTTGCTCCTGAACCCATTGCTATTGAACCTTGCCATTGCATTCCCCCCTTCAACCATTGCTCCAACCCTCACACCCTCAGTAGTCAGTAGTCAGCTCATAGTACTAGCTCCTAAGATCAAGTAGAAATCAGCCACACCTTTTCTTCTTTTTATTAGTGTTACTCTCATCCCCTCAGCATTAGTCAGGAAGGTAGCCTCATCAGCACCCTTGCATAGCTTACATTATTACTAGTGTTGCTATCCATTTCCCTTCCAAGCTCTATTCTCCCCTTTGAGTAGTTCCACACCGTCAGGCTGCCGTACCTCTTGACGACAGGCAACCACCTTGGTCAATCCGCCGCAAGCCTGCCGGTCAGTTGCCTGGTGGCGACCCGGTGGCTCGACTCAAATCGCGCTGCCTATCAGCCGCCCGGTAGCCGACCTCGTCCTGGGCTCCCTCATAGCGACAACCCGACGACATAAGACACACTTTTGGGCTGCCGTGTGAATGCAGGGCAGCACGTCGTCGGCGTCTCGCGATGGTCAGTCTTTTTTCTGACACATCTGATACTGGAGACTTGAGCTCACAGGGCTGTCAAATCAACCCGGAAGCTGTCCCGCCAAGGCTCACCCGGTTCAGGATGACCGCGTTTTGCTGCCGGCTTGCCGTTGAGGCCTCCCTCAGCGTTGCATTTCCTATTTGCCTCAGAGGTTATTATTTCATGTGAGAGCTCGACAAAAAAAAGGTTCAGCCTAAATGCACTCCAAACTTTTACTTCATGCACTCCAAATTTTTGGCTTTGGGGGGCCAGCACTCCAAAAAAGTTGAAGTGCCTTGATTTTGTACTCCAAAAACATGGAGTCCCCAGATGGGCACTCCATGTTTATTGGAGTACACAACTGGATACTCCAAAATTGACCAAAATAGGGGAGTGCAGCTAGATGCACTCCAAAAAAAATGGAGTGCAAGCCGAAGCACTCCACCTTTTCAGTGGAGGATTTTGGCTTTGCACTCCAACTGGCAAATACCAAATGGAGTGCATTGGGGTGCACTCCAATGTCTCCTTTTTATTGGAGTGCCCACAATCACACCTCTCGATGACTGGTCTGGACCGGTCATCAAGGGGTACACGACCGGTCATCCAGAGGACTCATACCTCTTGATGACCAGCGCGGACCGGTCATCAGTCACACCTCTCGATGACCAGTGTGTACCGGTCATCGAGGGGAGGTGCTACTCTTGATGACCGGTCTTTACCGGTCATCGAGGGGACTCCCACCTCTCAATGACCGGCGCGGACCGGTCATTGATGACCGGCACAGACCGGTCATTGATGACCGGCACAGACCGGTCATCGAGAGGACTCACACCTCTCGATGACCGGTCACCACCGGTCATCAAGAGGAGTCACACCTCTCAATGACCGGTCACCACCGGTCATCGAGAGGACTCACACCTCTCAATGACCGGTCACCACCGGTCATCGAGAAAACTCACACCTCTCAATGACCGGTCACCACCAGTCATTGAGAGGACTCACACCTCTCGATGACCGGTCACCACCGGTCATCAAGAGGACTCACACCCCTCAATGACCGGTCAGACCAGTCATCGAGGGGACTCACACCTCTCAATGACCGGTCAGACCGGTCATCGAGGGGACTCACACCTCTCGATGACCGGTCATCACCGGTCATCGAGGTGAGTCACATTTCTTGATGACCGGTCAGACCGGTCATCGAGGGTAATAACACCTCTTGATGACCGGTGTGTACCAGTCATCGAGGGGAGGTGCTACTCTCGATGACTGGTCGGTCTGACCGGTCATTGAGAGGAGATGTTACTCCTCTCAATGACCGGTCACCACCGGTCATCAAGAGGACTCACACCTCTCGATGACCGGTCACCACCGGTCATCGAGAGGACTCAAACCATCTCACACCTCTCGATGACCGGTGATGACCGGTCATCGAGGTGAGTCACATTCCTCGATGACCGGTCAGACCGGTCATCGAGGGGACTCACACCTCGATGATTGGTCACCACCGGTCATCAAGGCTAATAACACCTCCTCTCGATGACCGGTCATCACCGGTCATGGAGAGGGCTCACACCTCTTGATGATCGGTCAATCCGGTCATCGAGGGTAACAACACCTCTCTATGACCAGTCATCACTGGCGATCGAGGTGAGTCCCATCTCTTGATGACCGGTCAGACCGGTCATCAAGGGTAATAACACCTCTCGATGACCGGTGATGACCGGTCATCGAGGTGAGTCACATTCCTTGATGACCGGTCAGACCGGTCATCGAGAGGTGTGAGCCCTCTTCATGAGTGGTGATGACCGGTCATCAAGAGGAGGTGCTACTCTCGATGGTCTGACCGGTCATTGAGAGGTGTGAGTCCCCTCGATGACCGGTCTTACCGGTCATCGAGGAATATGACTCACCTCAATGACCGGTCATCACCGGTCATCGAGAGGTGTTATTACCCTTGATGACCGGTCTGACCGGTCATCAAGAGATGGGACTCACCTCGATGGCCGGTGATGACTGGTCATCGAGAGGTGTTGTTACCCTTGATGACCGGACTGACCGATCATCAAGAGGTGTGAGCCCTCTCCATGACCGGTGATGACCGGTCATCGAGAGATGGGACTCACCTCGATCGCCGGTGATGACTGGTCATCAAGAGGTGTTGTTACCCTTGATGACCGGATTGACCGATCATCAAGAGGTGTGAGCCCTCTCCATGACTGGTGATGACCGGTCATCGAGAGGAGGTGTTATTAGCCTCGATGACCGGTGGTGACCAATCATCGAGGTGTGAGTCCCCTTGATAACCGGTCTGTGCCGGTCATTGGTGTTGGATTCTAGTCTCTTCCTGCTGTCCTTTACGGTTTACGTTCACGGTGCGCCCGGGACGTGCGATGCGTAACAAGTGCGCAATGACGTCAAGAGAGCCGCGCGTGCTCATACTCCATTCTTAGAGCAGTTGACCGTCCTCTTAGGACCCTGTTGACCGTCCGGCAATCTTTCCCTTCCTCATCTCGACCACCACTCTTCAACCGCGACAACTCAACTTTTTCCATCGTCGTGTCCGCGGTCTGTTCGTTGAGGTCCTCAGTCTAGGCCAGCTGTTTACAGCCTGGAAGTCCTAGTTTATATTGTCGGTTCTGGTGTCTATTGTTCTCATCCTTGATCTTAGTTCCTGTTTTTATTAGCCAAATTTTATCAATCGGGAGGTGTGACCGGTCCGCGCCGGTCATCAAGAGGTGTGAGTCCCCTTGGTGACCGGCACAGACCGGTCATCGAGAGGTGTGATTTCCCTCAATGACCGGCGGTCCAGTACAGACCGGTCATTGAGAGGAGATGTTAATCCGCTCAATGCCGGTCTGTACCGGTCATGGATATCAGGAGGATCAAGTGGGGTGTGTTTGTACATAGCCCGGTTGAAGTTGTAGGCACTCCAGCTCTGGCTGGAGTGCACAGTACTGCACTCCCCTTTTGAGGAGGAGAAATATCAGGAATGGAGTGCTGGGGGAATGCACTCCAATCTGATGGAGTGAGACTCAGGGCACTCATTACATTTCCTGGCCACTGGAGTTCTTTGTGGTGCACTCCAAAGATTCTTGAGTCCCCGGTTCTGCACTCCAATTGAGTTGGAGTACTCTAGTCTGTACTCCAACAATCATTGGAGTGCACACTCCATACACTCACTTTTGGAGTGCTTTTGGGATTTTTTTGGAGTGCATTTAGGCTGACCCAAAAAAAAATAGAAGAGGTTTTTTTTTGACAAGAAATGACTTTGCAAAAAATTGGGTCAGCCCATCTTGAGGATGCTACACTCTATACTCGTATTCTACCTGCCAAACCATAAATTGATCTTTGGCCGATTTGGCAGATGCAGTGCCTTTGAACTTGGGCTGCAGCGCAACATCTGCTCCAGCCTCGCTTGGCAGATGTTTTTGCTGTGCGCCGAGTGTCTCATGCCTGGCCTCTCACGGCCTCCCACGGCAGAGGTGCGAGTACATGATCCCACGCACTGATCACATGACGGGTGGCTCAACAGCTGATTGCTGACGGGCCGCTCCTGGCTGCCCAAAAAGAATAATCTCACAACCTGGAGAGTCGCTGAGAGATTTGTTTGAAAAAGGGCAGCCTGTCGACGACCTGCCCCTGCCACAACCCTGGGATCTCAGCCAGTTTCTTGACAGTGGACTTCTGTTAAAGGCCTTTTTTTTTTTTTTTTTTTTTAAGTGCAGACTTAATTTGACATTGCGCACTGTAGTGTAGATCCGCTTTCTGTACAAAAAAAGGGCATTTAATTGCCAATAAAAATAAGATCAAAGTTGTACAAAATGCCGGGTTTTGGTTGGATAGGAGTTATAAATCAAGCTGGCAGAGAGAAAAAAGGAAAAAAAGGAAGAATTTGGACTAGGCATTCCAGCATCGTCGCTTGCGGCATTGGATATCTTGTTTCATTGATGGGCAGGATTGAGACCATGGGGGGTGAGCGTATTTTTTGTCCAGAGTGTTGACTGTATTCTTCGAAGTTAGTTTATCCCGCGTGATGCACATGCAGCACTTGGTTGATTCAGTTTGAGGTGTGTTGCAAGTTTTTGAATTGTGATTACCGGTGCACTTGTTGCAAAGAAGAGAGTTTTTGCACCATTGAGCCGTGTGTCCTAGCTTCCAGCACCAAAAGCATTGAGGTATCGATCAAATGTAATATGCGCCTTGGTAAAGTTCATTTTGAAGGAATAATCCAGTCTTCTCTACCTTGAGTGCAATCTCTTTGTTGAGCAGTTGGAGAACTAGTGAGCCATTCTTCTTTCTGTTTCTAACTGGATCACCCAACCACCGGGCCGATTGTATCAAAGACGGGTCTATTCCGTTTTGTTTTCCCAGTTCGTGTAAATGAGCTTGATTTGCCAGACCAAAGTTTGTCGGTATTGCATGGAGGATCACCGGGAATCGGCTTGGAAAATTCTTGAGTTTGGAGTCAACAAGTTCTGTCCACGTGTGTTTGTTTGTAAGTAGCCAACGGGCTTGTTCTCTGGTATTAACATAAATTTTTAAATCTTTAGACGGGAGTAGAGCAATGCCAGATGCTTCAATAATTTGTGATTTGACCGTTGCATTGATTGATGGGAATACGTTGTTGATTTTTGACGTGATTTCCGGAGCTGACATTGCGCCCATCGCTGTAAATCCTGGCGGTGTGTGTATTACAACGCTAGCTTTCTTAAATTTGTTTATTTCTGCATTTGTCGGTACTGGATGAGGTTGTTCTTTTGGTGAATTTGGTTTCTTCTTGCTACCGTGGGCAACTGCAGCCCAGGTTGCCGGTGGCGGAGGGGCCAGAATCGCCGATTGCCGTTCTATCCGATCTAACCGCTTGAGTATCTTGTCCAGGATTTGGGGTTCGGATTTGAGATTGCTGCTTGGGTAAATGACAGTTTCCTTCATGTTCTTATCGAGGATGTTCAGCTTTTCAAGGTTGGAGTGAACATCACTGACATTGCTTAGGACATGAAAGATTTGGTCAAAATTCAGACTCTGAGTCGGGTTTTTACTTGAAGCAGCCTCTTTGAGATATTGTAGTAAGTATCTGGTTTGCTGAATGATTGCTTGGAGGGGCGTCTCCTGGAAGAGTCCGATAGGTGGGGGTGGTGGATCTGGGGCGGGGGATGGAGACATGTTTGACTAGTCGTTGTTATTCTTTTCTTCTAAAAGCAATGTTGTGTTTCGAGGCTGATCGCCTTGATCTAAAGGCCTTATCAAAGTCTGTGCACCAGTTTGCTTATTGTCATGCATGAAGATTAGCTCTCCAAGGATGTGAATATGTAACTTCTGGCTGTTTGTTGCAAAAATTGGGGTTTCTTGATTATTGTTCCCATATATTTTTGCAAGAGGTGAAAAATGATACAGGTTGTCAAATATCAAAAAAGAAAAATAATTAAGATTGGGGTTGCAAAATCACAGGAAGTATATGAAGGATGCAATAAATCAATCAAAAAATGAACCTATGAAAAAAGAGAAAATGTAACCAAATGTCTGAGAGTATCACCACCAGGATCTAAACAAAGAGCAAGAGGTTATTTTGGTCAATCAAATAGCAGAGCATAGAAGTGTTTGATTTCAATATTTCGGCCTTGGTGATGCCAAGAACGGAGTTCTTCTAGCTACACCGGGTGAGAATATACAATTTTTAGGGGTTTTTTTTGGATATTTTTGTTTATTTATTTCAAAGAAATAAATATAAAGAAGAAAAAGGAGGGGCCCAACGTATTGGGGATGGTTTGATCCCTCTGAGAATAGGTGCCAGGGGCCTGATAACAGGTTTGGTTTTGATCCCAGGCTTACAGAAAGAATAAAAGAGGCGATAATGTGAAGGGTATTTTACTTACTATTAGTAACCTATCAATTATCGCAAAAATCTTCGAAGATGAGGACGGTGACGAAGGCTTTAGACAAACGTTTTACTGAAAATTGAATTGATTGGTTTTGGATAAGAGTTTGATTCGATAAAGTGGCCAGTTGATTGTTTGGTGTGTCTAAGCTGAGGAGAGAGAAAAATGAGGTCAAACAGACCTCTTTAAATATATTTGCTATCTCCTGATTTGATGGGGATATTACTTCAATCAAATATCTTTTACGGACTTGGGCAGTCAGTATCTCTTGATGATCATTTGATTTGTGATGGGGTTGTTGCTTTCTGTCCGTTTATATCTTGCGAGCTCAAGTGGGGCGGTTAGTTAGCGGTGTCAATCTGTTTATTATGCTCAAGCTCAGATGGGGCGGTAGATTATCTAGAATATCCTAGATGGAGAGGATCTCTCAAAATCATTGGATCTGTGACACATGTCACTTACATGTCTTTGCCAATGTCACTTACATGTCTTGGGCAATGTCACTTACATGTATTTGACAAGTGTAGCTCGCTGTCAGCCTTAGAGTCATCACAGCTGACCTAAAAGCTGCCTGTTCTACCTTTGTTACATATAAATTGCTTTATATCTTTTTCATCTTAAGAGATAACCTTGTTTTGACTTCATATTCTGTTTCCTCATGCAATTTTAACCCTAGTTACAACTTATCAATTCATTGTAACTATACTCCTTCCCTGAGTTATTGAGTTGTGGCGCGCTTGCGCAGTTGTGACGTGTCAGCGCTACCAGGCGCGCCAAACCACATGTACATATGTAAATTACATAAGAAAACTGTGAAAATTTTCGTAGTCAGGATCCCCCTTGCCTGAGGCGGATCTACAGACTTCAGCACACCAGAACCACCACCCAGATAACCCCAGGATCACCACCAAAGAGCCTACTATACTCCCAGTATACCTACCGTCACAGGCGCCTAGGATATTGACAGTAAGTAACCTCTTTCACTGAACCTTGTTTATCTCAGAGGTACCACTCTGTGTCTTGCTTGAGCTGCTCCTTCTTCTGGTTTTGCTTCTTCCTTGATCACAGGGCTGTCCCTCCACGTCTACAGGCCTTTGCCTCCCACTTGATCACAGGGCTGTCCCTTATTATCATTTGGCCTTTGCCTCAAATCTAAGTTATAGGGCTGTCCCTCAGGTTTCCCATTAAGAACCTTGACTATCCAGAAGGAAGCTAAAAAACTGTGGCTGGATTAAACTTATCTAATCCAGATACCCTCCTGAGAGGAAGCTGTAGCTCTTTCTAGCACAGATTAGCAGCACTCTTCTGAAGAGTAGCATTGCCAGTGGACGTGCATTCCCACTAGAATAACCTAGTACTCCTCTTCTTTCTTATCCTGCTTGATTTCTTTCTTTCTTTCTCTCTTTCTCTTATAGTTGTATTTTCTTTATCCCAAGAAATCCAACTATTGCCCCCCTTTTTCTTGTGTCCTGTTGTCACTATAGAGACTCAGGCTCACACTCGCGCACCCAGTTTGAGTTTATTATTCACTCTTAGTATATTTTTAATACTCACTAGTTTAAAGATTACTATCAATATTAAACTATCTGTACATTATATTTTTTTAAATATTTATTATATATTTATATTTATATGTGACAGATCGCATAGATATCTGTCACAAAAAACGTGAAATATTAATTTAATATTATTTATAATTATTTGTATAAGTGTTACGCTGGCTTGCGCTGCGTAGCCGGCTGAAACAATATGTGGAGCAAAAAAATCATGACCATCAATTATTAGGAGTCAGTACAAGCCATCTCAATCTATGTCTATCTACCTGAGATGCCCCTCAATCTCCGGAAAAGATAGGACTTACAGTTTAAATATGGAAGAATGGGAGTCAAGGAGTTCCTTTTGGACCAAGCGCATTGTCGGCGCAACCTTGTTGGAATGGTTCTTGAGGTATCATCTGTGAGAGGTGAGGATGGATTTGATCCAAGTGAGGTTAAACTGGAGATGATCAGACTTCAGCCATTGCTGTTGAGATCAATTTGAGCAGCGTGGACACATCTTGATTTTTTTGAATGGAATCAATTTGTAGAAAAATGGTTTCTTGATGGTTTGCTGGATTGATGCCGGGAAGAGGAGGAGCTTGGTTGGCAAGGCTTTCTTGGATCAACATGCAGTGGAGTGCGCTGGTCCTGTGAGGTTGCAAGTGATGGGGTTTGATTACGGATGTGTTTGTTCATTCCCAGACCTAGACAGAAGCAAACACAACAAGAACCAGAGAAAGGTGAGCAAGACAATCCAGACAGACAATGTGAAGAGCTGCTGACCTTTAGCATGCTATCCCAGCCAACTGTACAAAGCGCCATTTGGTCAGACAAGACACCAAGATTGAACAAGGTTCTCATGGTGTGGTGTTCAAACCAGTACAGGCCCTCCAGATCATCAAAATCATCAATTCAGCAAGATCAGCAATCTCACCAGCAAGACTCTGCAGCCTCAAGATTCTCAAGATTCCTCAAGATTCATCCTCAAGATGATCCCTTCCCTCATTTTCTCACTTCCTCAAGATTCTCAACCCCTCCCAGATTCTTTCTTTTCCTTTCTTGGTCCTAACACATGAGTAATGTGGGTTTTGTTCTGTTTAGATTCTTTATCATTTGATTTTTGTGGTGTTTTCTTCTGTTTCTTCTTTTGTTCCTATTTTCATGTTTGATATTTGTAGTTAGGGATGTGATGAAATGTCACTCCTCAGAGTCCAAGTTCAAGTTTGAACTTGGAGGATGGGGTGGCATGGGACTTGCTCTGATCCAAGAGAAATACCATCACCCTTTTCTGATCCACTGGCAGTATCCCCAGCACTATTCTTGATCCTTTATCCCTGATCCTGATCCCTTATGATCATCTGATCCTCAACAAACCAACCACCACCAACGGTATTCCATCCCCGTTGTCTCTCAAAAATCCCCCCCCAATGCTATCACATTTTGATCCTCATCTCATTTGCTGGACCACCCACGAGGGCAGCTCACTCAGCACCCATGCCCTTGACGCTCTGCCTACCGCCTGGCACAGTAGGAGTTCCACATTTGGTCCCCTGAGCCGGGATCAAACCAGCGACCTCAAGATTTACAGTCTCGCCTCAGGATTTCGAGACAAACGGTGATCAATCAATTGAGGATCTCTTCCCTTTTATTCTGGATTTTTCTTAGCTACCTTTTTTGCTGAAGAGTAATCTGTTGAGAACTTCCAGATCCCATTCTTTGAAGAACAAGACTCAGCAGCTCATGGTTATTTGTCAGGATTGTTGTTGAGTTGGCGGCAAGGTCGTTTCAGGAGTGAACCAAGAGCTTTTTTTTTGATTGGACTCAAGTCTCAAGGTTGCTTCAACATCATTGACAGATTCCTGAAAAGAAGCTCTCGCGTGCAAGATTATCAACAAGAGCTCCCTGGCCCAATTTTCCCTGGATCCCCAACAACAAGGTTTTGGACCCAAGATCCTGTTTTGAGGATTGATCCGAGTTCCTTTGCTCACCAGACGACCAATCCTCCCTTCTTGAGCAGTCTAGAGCTACCACCTGCCTCCCCTTCATTTAATCTCAAACTACCGTCTGACCAGACAAAATCGACAGATCGGACGGACCGTCTGGATCCGGAGTTCTGCCCTCACATCAAAGCCCTGTCTCAAGATCAAGAGTCACGTAGGCACGAGAAAACCAACGGTTCAAAAGATCCAGGAGGCATTGTTTGCATTGGTGGACCTGAAGACCTCCCCATCGACCTCGAGAGGCGACCGGACCATCCCAGATCATCTATTGAGCCCCAATTGGCCCTGCCAATCATCTAGACAGCCTACCAAGTCCCTCCCATCATTTGAAGAGCCCTCCAGCTTGTATACCTCTCCGGTGGGGGAATCTTGCTTTCAGACGTTTCGAAGTTGTCTACAAAGCCATCTGAGTCTTCATCCGATCCCCCAGGCTACAAGCTCTTGCGCAAGGTCCCTCTTCCACCCACAAGCCGAGTCTCTCAGGATTCCCAAATTCATCAATTCAAGACTGCTGAGTGTGAGAATAGAAATAATTTAAGGGCAGTGGTAGGCAAAACAAGTATATAAGAACAAGAAAGAAGAAAAGAGGCGTGATGGAGCGGTCTGAGAATAACAAGATTGTGGTACGAGGTCGTCGCAGAGCTGTCGATGATAACAAGTGAAAAAGAGTTAGTTTGTAGCGGCTGGTGAGAGTGAGTCGATGGGTAGCAGTTTGAGTCGATGGAAAAAGGGGTATGTGGAGATATAGGCTACGAATGGAATGGAGCGACTGAGGAGAGAAAAACGGAAGCAACTAGGGAGTTAGTACTCCTTTTTATAGGATTTTCATGCAGCAGGACAGGTGTGCGCTTTTGCCACGTACCAGAGCTTGGTTGTGGTTACAACAGCCCAGTCCAAGTGAACAGGGACGTGGTAGCGGCGGTTTGATCTCGCTGGCTCATCAGGGTTGGTTCTAACGTTTCATGACCTGGCTTAGTCTGAGGGAGTGAGGGTGCTTCTAACTTACGGTTGGTGATTTCTTCCAAGGCGTTGGTGTGGCTGTTGACAGAGTTATCGGGGTCTTGGTTTGGTTCAGCTGCGTCAGGCTGGGCTGGACCCGTAACAGAGCTGATCGGGCCCGGGCCTGAATCCTGACACTGAGAATTTGGTCCAGCTCAATCTTCTCAGGTCCCAACTGCTCAGGATTTGTGTTGCCAGCGGGGCACAGAGGTATAAAAGTAAGTCCCCTTCACTAGTAGCACCTCTGAGGCTCCTCTACACATTATCGAAGCGTTACATTTGCCACATACGTGAGCCGCGAGGAACCTTCCAATCTTTCTTTTAGTGTCATCGTCCCCGCATTCATCTCTGCCTCCGCAATTTTGAGGATCAGCCGGAGCTTCTTGGATTGAAGATGGTATCCTGTTGCGACCTGGACGCGGTGATCCAGTTTTGGGTGCGGAAAGGTGGAATCTCTGATGCCGTGGAATATGAAGCATTCCAGAGAGTTTGGGATCCAATTCAGTCTGGACTGCTGCAGAAAGGACTTATTGAGACGGTCGACGAGATCCGCTCGTGTTTTTATCAGGCTTTTTCATCAAAGTTTCAAGAGAAGATTCAGCTCATCCTGTTCAAGAGCAACAAGCTGATGTTTGTCAGCAAAAAGTTCTTCAAATTCCTGTTGAGTTGTCTGTTAGTCTGCTACCATGATGTATCACCACAGTATGGAGGGCCGTCGGATTGACCCATGAGCACTACCAACCAACCACCCAGCTGGCAGCCACAAGCATCTGTAGCCTAGTTGGCAAAGGCAGCACTCTAGTATGTGTCTCAGCATAGCTGAGGTTGTGAGTTCGACTCTCACCAGACACATCTTCATTTTACAGTCTCTACAGGTTATGAGCCCAGAGCTACCTGAGCGCTACCCGCTTACAATAGAGACTTGATGAAGTTGTGAATGCTTACTTGTAAGACCACACAAACCCCTATAAGCCTACATCTAGATCACGGGTTCAATCCCTACACTGATCATCTTTCCTGGGTCTCATTCCCACTCTCTCTTGGGGTCAATCCCCACTTCCCATCATGTAGCAAGGGGGGGTGTTGAGTTGTCTGTTAGTCTGCTACCATGATGTATCACCACAGTATGGAGGGCTGTCGGATTGACCCATGAGCACTACCAACCAACCACCCAGCTGGCAGCCACAAGCGTCTGTAGCCTAGTTGGCAAAGGCAGCACTCTAGTATGTGTCTCAGCATAGCTGAGGTCGTGAGTTCGACTCTCACCAGACACATCTTCATTTTACAGTCTCTACAATTCCCGCCTTTTGAGAACATCCGCGCGGCGGCAAAGGAAGCCTTGCTAGACCAGACTACCCCAACTATCAAATCCCCTAGAAACTTTGATCCTGTTCCTGTGATCCCGCTCACTCTATTGTAGATGAAGTTTCAAGGATGCTGCGTTTGTTGAACAACCGCCTAGAAAAGCTTGAGTCTTTGGAGCAGCGACTGAAGAGGGTTCTTTCCTCTCCCCCCGCCTCCGCCTCTGCTGGTAAAAACGAGTGATTTGCTTTTATTGTCACGTGGAAGGCCATGGCACGGTGTGAGAAAGAAAGCTGGTTGGCTGGTGAAGAATGTCCGCTGGCAAACTTCTTTAAGAATATTGATGTCCGGGCTGTGTAATTTTCGGTAACTCGGCTCCGCACTGCTACTTTCCGCTAGCCTTCAGCGCTCCTCTACTGAGCCTGATCTATAGCGTAATAATCCGCAAGTGAATAAAGCTCCGCACTTCGTAAGCGCAAGAATCCGCAGTAACTCTCCAATAAGAATAAGAACACAGATAATCTCCCAATAACTGTTGTACGTCCGTAGTTGTAAGTACAATGATGAGTGAAATCCGTAATAATTTGATAGGATAAAAGATAATAGGATGAGGAAAAAAGAGGAGAAAACCCTGAGCCACCCCCATCCTTCCCTCCACGCATGTCACTGTTCCCACCCAATCCCGCACACCTGACACTTTCCCGCACTAGTCCTCCAGATCCGCCCGCTATCCCGCTCGTCACTCTCCCAGACTCTGCTCCTCTCCGACGCTTGTCCTCCCACCGTCCTCTGTCTAGCCCCCGTCAGTCGTTCTCTCGCCACCGCCTTCACCCCGGTTCCACCCGCTGGTGGAACCCGCTCTGGCTGTCATGGCTCACCCGCTGACCCGCCGCTGCTACCAGTCCACGTGTGTAGTCCCGCCGCAGTCCAGCCCTGTCTTTTCTGCTCCAATCCAATTACCCGATCCGCACTCCGCAATCCGTGCATTCCAATCCGCGCGTGAATTTCCGTAAGCTTTCCTAACGTGCTTTCCTGACCTCATCCTCAGTGCTTATGTCACCGGAATGCACTCTGCCTGAGCAGCTTTGTGCATTCCCCGCCCGCCCTATCCCCGTGTGGAAATTCTACCGCGCACGCCTATATAAATCACCACATCCGCCCCAGTTTTGATGTCCTGCCCCCAGGATCTTCCCAACCATTCGTCCGCTCCCACACTCGTCACACATACCCATACAACATCATCCTCCTTTCCCACACATCTCCTCCCGTTCAGTATGGTAGCTTGCGATCGCTGCACTCGACTCAGACTACCCTGCGTCTACTCCCGCGCTGGTTGTGCGTGTAACAACTGTAGAGATTCGAAACGCCGCTGCTCCGCCTTCACTCCCAAATCCGACAGCTCCCGCAGAAACCGCGAATTGCAAAACCGTCCACCGCCGTCTGGATCCCGAAGCTCTTGTGCGGAACGTTCCCCGTCTGTTATCTCGGTCAGTTCCCGCACCAAGTCGCCCTCCGCACACGGTGAAGACCTTATGACGCCGCCACCCAATCGTGCCGACTGCTCAAGCGCCAAAGAATACGTCCAACAAGCCCAGGCGTGGGCCCGTAAACACGGCGTCAACAGACCTTTAGTCGACGAGCGTCTCAAACGTCCTCAAGAACCCGCATCAAACCCTGCCACTGGACCTTCATTGGCTCCCAGGCCTTCTCCCACTACTGGTTCGAAGCGCCCCTTGGCGGATTCTACAAATAGGTCCTATAAGTGTCCATGCCCAGCCGGTCCGCCGACTCTAGATCTCACAGCCCGTTTTTCTGCTCGTCCGCGTGACCCAACTCCGATCGTCCTTTCTCCAGAGCCCACGTTTCCCCAGGCTCCCGGTAGGTAATCTTTCCGCTTCTGCTTGTCGCATCACCGCTAACCATTTTTTTTCCGCTCCAGCCACCCCAGCAAAGGACACCGAGATGGCACCTGAAGACCCGTCCCATACCCCTTCCGGCTCACCGCCCAGTTCACCGCAGTCCGTTCCGCACGCCGAGACCCCGCAAGCCAGAACCGCCCGCGCCGCCTTGATCCACACGTTGGAGTCCACGGATCCGCCTTCTCCGCCGGCCGATACCACTCCAAAAGCACCTCGACTCCTTGCCCCGCCAGCCGCTACTGTTCGAGCCGCGTCTTGTGACTCTCCGACTCCACGCCCTCAAGCCTCGTCGGTACCTATCCATCTACCGCCGCCTGCCGAGCCTGCAGCGGACACCGAAGCTGGGTTGCTAAATCGCCAACTTGCGGAAATCTCCTGCGACCTTTGCAAAACCTTCCCCGACAACCCCCTCTGGGAGCAAGCTGTGTTCCCCGCCGCCGCCGTACTCGACTTTGTAGGCGCCTTCCGCGACATGTACCGCGCCCTGCTTCACATCTCCGCGATAACGCCCGCACAACGCCGCCATAGGTACGCATTCTTCCTTGTCGGCATCAACCAGCTTGTCGAGCAACTCAAGCTAGCCATTGCCGTTCCCGCCAACGAACGTACTCTCCGAGCTCAACAGAACATGGAGGACGCGCTACGGAATGAACCGCACCCCGCACAACCTACCACCGCGGACTATGACGCTCCTATCCCTGCGGAGCGTACCCGCCGCTCCTCTGAATCCCGACTTCCCTAGGTTCCCTTTTTCCGCTTTCTCTTCTCCTTCTCTGTTGTTGTCTCCCCCCTTGTATATAGTCCTATCCTGCGGAAACAATGCTCGAAATACACGCGCATCCTGAGCTCCGCACCCGGATAATTTCCACCTAGAGGGAGAAAACTACTGAGAATCCACGGCAGAGTGAGCAAAAAAAAAGGTCCGCCATCCCAAAAAAAAAAATATTTTTATAAGTGCCTGGACCGCCCCAGAATGAGAACCACTTTACTCCCTCCACTACGTTTTCCATTTTTATCCTTCTTTTTTTTTTTTTTTTTTTTTTTTATATCCACCACCCTTTTACCGTAACACAATCCAAAAAGAAACCGCTATCTATGAGAGAAAAATTCCGCAATCCACAAGAGAAAAATTCCGCCATCCACCAGAAAAAAATTCCGCAAGGTACCTGGTCCGCCCCAGAAGGATTTTTCCGCACAAAAATCCCCGTACCCCGCACCTAGAAATACAGATAGACAACAAGCCAGTGAAACGTATAACAAAACTGAAACCAAACTCTATAAGATAACAAACATTCTGGGGTGGCTATGTAACCTGGCTGTAGACCAGATAGCGCACCCCCTCACCAATGATCACTTGTGGTTTTTGCCTGCCACACCTTTCCCCACCCCAGCCTTTTTACCGCTGTCCCCAGCGGTCCGCAAACGCCGACTCTGTCGCAATGGCGGATGTGCCTGATCCGCACCGTCCTTTTCCAGCACCGCTTCCGAACCAGAATCCTTGTTGCTAGATGCCGCATCTGTGTCCTCCGCACCATCTGAGCTCGCTGAAGACAAGACTTCCTCAGGGACCCAAACCTCCTCCTCAGAATCATCAGATTCCGCGGTCTAGTCGAAATCCGTAGAACCCTGTGCATAAAACCGCTTGACATGCGTCGCCGCCGCCCGCCGCTTCAGACGCGTCCCGTCCAGTTCCTCCACCTCATAACTTCCACCAGGAAATTGCGACACAATGCGATAAGGACCATTCCATCGGTTAGCAAACAGCTTACCCCACTGAGACTCGAGGCTACGATTGTAAAGGAGAACCAATTCCCCCTTGCGGAGAGAATCCCGCAAGCAATGAGAACACCAACGGTCCCAATACCGGACCGCCTTAGCACGACTCTCCTTAAGGCGCGTCGCCGCCTTCGCGATAACTGAATCCCGCCGCAACAGCTGCTCCAATTGCGCCAAAAGCAAGTCGTCTGCCGATTTAACTTTCCACCAGTCTACCGCCAGATATGTGAACATCTCTATATCTACCGGCAAGACCGGCTGACACCCGAACAACATTTCGTACAGCAAATACCCCGTTGTCCGCTTAGTGGAAACCCGATCGGCAAACAAAGCGGCGGGCAGATACTGCTGCCACTTCTTACCATCCTCACCACACAGTTTCACCAGAGCGCTCTTGATCGGCTGATGGCCACGCTCAATCATTCCCGCACCTTCTGGGTAGTACTCTGTCACTTTACCGAACTTAGTGCCACACGACTCCACCAATTTCCGCAAGCCGCCACAAAATTCCGCACCGCTGTCCACCGTGATAAGTCGCACACTCCCAAACCGCGCAAACCAGTCCTCTTCCAAAAACTGCTTGACTTTCGCCGCTGTAAGATTAACCAGAGGTAGCGCCTCCACCCAGCCGGAAAGATCATCTCGCGCTACGATCAGGTACTTGAATTTCCCTGCCTTCATGTGCACCGCATCCATAGATATCCTACTGAATAGCGTGTCCATTTCCGTAGGCTTCCCGATCTCTTTAGGCAGAAGCTGACTACGCCTCTGGCATTGCTCGCAACTCCGCACCCATTGCCGCAAACTCCTCGTAACACCCGGCCACCAAAACCGCGACTGCACTCGCCGTCTAGTTTCCGCTTCGCCTCAATGACCCAGCTCCTCGTGCAAACTCCGCAGGACAGCTTCCTGATCAATGCGCCGCGTCACTACCACCAAGTGCACCGGTGCGCTCCGACGCCATAGTTGACCCTCATGCATGAAGAAGTTCGCCGCTTTACGCTTGATCCAGCGCTGAACTGTCGGCCCAATTCCCGCAGGATAACAAAGAGTCGTCAGGAACACCACCAAGTACTCGTACCTCGGCGTCTGAGTCACTGGCAAGCCTCCGCCCCCCTTCACGGCCGCATCCTTCGCCATTCGCACATCAAGAATCCGCTGCTCCACGTCCAGCTGTTCCGCCAACGCGAATCGATCCTCATCGTCACCCAGGGGAATGCGGGAAAGCGCGTCCGGCAACGTGAACGCCTTGCCCAACACGTGCACCACTTCAAAAGAAAACAGCTGCAAGAATGCCACCCACTGCGTCATAGGGGCATTAGGCAACAATGGACAGTTGATCATCCGCACCAACGCCTCCGCATCGACCAGTAATTTGAAATAGAGGCCCCACAGTATGTGTTGCAATCTCCGCACGATTTTTGCCACTCCACACAGCTCCAACTTCGGCTGAGAATACCGCGACTCCACATCTGTAGACGACACCGATTCATACAGCACGGGCCAATCCTTCCCGTCCTCTTCCTGGGTGAGTACTCCGCCCGCACCAAACTCACTTGAGTCCACTGCCAAACAAATTCCGCCGTTATCGTAGTCAAGTTCCTTTAACAAGATCTTTTGGCCTACTATGTCCTTCAGCATTGCGAACGCCTCATCACACTCTTGGGTCCAGTTCCACTCCGCATTCTTGCGTGTCAATCTCTGCATTGGACTCGCAATTTCCGCAAACCTCTTGATAAACATGCGCACAAAACTACATAACCCAAGGAACTGCAGGATATGAGACGCCGTGCGTGGTTTCGGCCAATCCAGTATCTTGTTCCGCTTAGGTTCCGCGACCCGCCGTCCGTCTTTAGACACCTCGTGCCCTAGGACCTCCAGCGCCGGTACACAAACCGCAAACTTCTTTCCTGAAACCATAAGGCCCCCTTCCTCAAACCAAAACAAGACCCGCTCCAGAGCCACCGCGTATTCCCAGATAAACCGACGAATATTAGGATTCTCCGCCAAGGTCGCTCCGCCATAGTCACTCCTTGGTCCTTTCACGGCCGCATAGTCAATAAATATCTGCGCCGTATGAGGTAACTCATCCTGAAGGATCCATGACATCTGCGCCTGATACACCGCCACCAAATTTGTAGCCCCCTGCGGAAGCTGAGTAAGCTGCAAGCGCCCCAATTGCGTCTCAAACGCCGTCAGCGGCCTTGACTCTGTATGCAATTCCCGCTGGTCATATCCGCCCATTACGTCCACCAGACCATAGCAAACCAGCCCCGCCATAGTGTCAATGAACTCCTCTATGCGTGGCGGCAACCCAGCGTCCCGTATAGTGACCGAATTAAGCCGTTGCAAGTTGTGCACGATCCGCAGACTCTTCTTGTCCTGCTTAATTACCGCAAAGATCGGACTAGAGTAGATGGAGCATGATTGCTCATACAACCCCGTCCGCAACCGTTCCCGCACCAGCTCCGTCATCTCTCCCCGAATTGCCGCTGGTATAGGGATGGGTCGTATCTGCCATGGCTCATGCGGAACCGTGGGTATTCAATAAGGATCCCCAATACTCCGCTTGAGTAAGCCCCGATCTTCCGGTCCAAATGACAACGCCTTTTCCTGCAACGTGATGGCTTCGGCCAATAAGTGGAACTCCTCCTCGTGGAGCCATTCCGGTGGCCCAAAGTTGAGACTGGCCATCCGTTCCGCCGTAATCCGCTTTGTTGGTTTGAACCTTGGCGGGACCCGGTGCAGAGGTGTCTTGAACGGATCCCGGCTCCACTTGATCTCCCTCAATGGCGGGTTGAGCTCCTGCGGCATCGCCACATTCCGCGGCCGCACCTTCTTTGCCACCGGTTTACACCTTCCCCCGTTGACTTGGCCCATTCTTGCTTCACTGTCGCCGCTGATTGTCCTGGCTACAATCAAACCCCTGCGCGGACGTCTCATTTCGCTCACGACCGTGGCACAATGGTAGGGTTTCGGAGAAAGCCAACTCGGAAGTGCATACTTGGGAGGACTTACTTGTACACTGCTCGCCTCTGCCGCGCAGCTCCCGATTTCCGCACCAATTTTTCCGCTCTCGTCCATTCCCACTTTCCACTTGTCACTCGTCCCTGTTGCAGAGTAACGGCTCACCACAGTGGCGCTGTGGTAGTGCTTTGATCCTTCCACACTCAGAGATGCACACGATGGAAAGCTCACTTTGGTATTGAACTACCTCGCCGTGCCTTCGCCAATACCCTCCCGCTTCTTAAATGTCGACCGTCCAGGCTGAGTCAAAGCCTCCTCCGCCCGGATAGCTCGGCCGACAACTAAAAATCCTCTGCAGGAGGCTTCGCACAGTGATGCAGTGCCCCATCGCCCACCTCCGTCACCCAATCTCCGCTTTGAGGCTGGCAGATGATCGTCTTGTACTGCTTCCCGTGAGTCCCTTCCACCCGCATCACTTCCTCTTGCCTTGCGGGACAGAAACGCAGCTGCGCTCTAAAGGCAAAGAGCGCTGGTCGACCAAGGATGATCTTGTGAGACCTAGTCACCAAGAACATTAACTTCTTGACCACTCTTGCCACCTCCACGGTCTCTGCCTCCGCTACCCCGTCCACTTCACAAGTAAACCCACCCATTGTGTGGATTTTTATGTGAGTCTTCCGCAGCACCAAGTTAGCCTCCGACGCCAAATCCGCCGGGAGAATGTTGATCATGGACCCCGTGTTGATCATAGCCCATTTCGTGATGTTTCCTACCCTCATACTCACGTATCCCATTGGGCAGGACACGGCCGTAGATGGTAGAACGGGAATTGAGTCCAGCAAGTGTCCAAACTCCGCACACTTAACCTCTGCAGTTTTGTCAGAATCTCAGGAAAGATCTTGCGCTCTTTCCGCTCCTTGTTCTTGGGCGCTCTTCTCTGCGGCTGCGCTCCGCACCCGCGCAATAATCCTGAATCAAAGGTTGCCCCTGGCCGCACTGCTTGGTTCTCCTCATCCCGCTTGGAACCACCAACAACTGAACACACTCAACGAACGACAGGACAATCATCAATCATCAATCTCTGCCTTCGTTGTCGCGGGATCACCAGCATCAGGAATCAAGAGTAGTGGTACTACCCTCTTCTCTCCTATTCTGGTTCTTGGTCTCTTTCTCACCTTTCCCCTATTGAGTACTGACACCATTTTCATCTAGTCTCTTGTTCTAGTGTTTTTGTTTGTTTTGTTTTCCTTTCTCCTGATTTAGTCTACGTTGCTCTATCCAATCCTCTAGGTACATTTCAATCCTTTCTTGTTCTTTTTTTCTTTCACTTTTCTCATGCTGAAATGTATTCTCTAGTTTCGCCTCAAAATCTCGCAGATTTACAGTCTCGTCAGCACCAAAACACCTAGAGGATTGCGATGGCCGACAACAACGCTAACTCCAAGCCCAACATCCCTCCATTGACCGAAGTCAATTTTCTCCAGTGGTCAATACGGCTCAAAGCATTTTTCAAGAACAAAGGTCTTCTCAAGTACATCCTGGAGCCAACTGGAGCTGGACTCAATGGAGCTGCGGCCGAAGCAGTCGGCAGAAAACACGCCGAGACGGTCGATTTTCTTTTCCAGTTCATCAGCGAAGGGGTCTTCGAATCTGTTGTCAACACTGACAAAGCGGATGATCCACACCGTATTTGGATGAGCATCCTTAACCGCTTTGCGTCAGCTTCTGTCAACAACAAAGGACGTGTTTGGCTCAAATTCATGCGCTACGAGTATCGCGGAATTCTGAAAGACTTTATCTCTGACATGCGCAAAATGCTCAACGAAATCGCACTGGTCAGTCTCGGGGTTCCAGACAATGTTTTCAGCTTCTCTATTCTAGCAAAGTTAAACGAGGATATGTACAACGTCGTCGACAACATCATAATGAATGAAGTCATCTGTGAAAGCCCGGACGCGGTCCTGGTCAAGCTCCAAGAAGTGGTCTATCTAGAAGAGTCTCGACTCTCCAAGGCCTCGACAAAGACTGCCTCCAAGGAAGCTGAAAACGCCACCAATGGTGCTTCTGCATTGATGCACGAAACTTCCTCTAAGAAAGGGAAGAAGAAGACCAAGCGCACTGGAAACTTCTGTGAACCGGGCAAAGACGGCAATCCGGGCAAACACAACCCGAACGCAACCTCGCACGATGCCGCACACTGCTGGCAAGTTCACCCAGAGCTTCGTCCCGACGCCAGCCCCGTCACTCAACTCGTCGAAGCGGATGATGGTCATGAGTCTGAAGTGTCACTTCTGCTTACCGGAGCTGAAACCACCAAGCCGATTGTACTCGACACCGGAGCTACACACCATATGGTCAACGACACATCGATCTTTTTCCCGATCTCCAAAACCAACCTTAAGATCTCGACCGGAGGACACAAGAACTTCTTGTATGCCACGGCCATAGGGACTGCGGTGTTGGTCAACCAGGACGGAGAGAAGATGACGCTCAACAACGTGCTGTTGGTACCAGGCCTCAATCGATTGCTTCTTTCAGTAACCCGACTTTTTGAAAACAACCTGGCTCTCACCAAAAACGGCGATGACAACGTATCAGTGGTAATAGATGGGACTTTCAACCTTCATAGCACTTCTAAAAACAATCTGTTAGAGTTGTCCTCATCTCACTTTGATGTAATCAATACCCCCGATTCATCCTGTTTGCTTTCCGGCCCAGTCTCTCCAGACTGGCATGTGCGCCTTGGACATCCAAACACAAAGTATCAAAGTGTGCTTGTCCCGGGCTCACCCACGTCAAACTGCGACATCTGTCAATTGTGTAAGCTGAAAGCGTTGCCATTTGGGAGCAAGTTCAAAGACGTTGGCCACGTCCTTGAGTCCATCCACATGGATCTGGTCGGGCCGTTTTCCACACGATCAACGGCGGGGTACTCCTATTTTCTGACATTGGTAGACCAACTGAGCGGGTTCAAAACTGTCAAGTTTCTAAGAACAAAGGATGAATCATTTGAAAAATTCCTTGACTTCAAACTGTTGGCCGAAAATCAAACAGGTCGACAAATCAAAACTATCATCACGGACGGTGGAGGTGAATTTGTCAACGAGAGATTCAGAAATCTGTGCACGTCGGAAGGAATTGATCACCACATATCTCCAGCATACAATCCTCAAAATAACGGGATGGCCGAGAGAGCAAATCAGACTATCTTGGAGAAAGCAAGATGTCTTCTGTTCCAATCAAACCTTCCCAGGTCCTTCTGGGCTGAAGCCGTCAACACAGCGGCTCAACTCTCAAATTTGACTCCTTCTGCAACAAGGTCAATGAAGATACCATACGAAATGTGGAAAGGGAGATCAGTCAACCTCAATGTGCTTAGACCCTTTGGATGCTTGACCTACTCGCTAATTCCAAAGGAAAAACGCAAATTCAAGCTCCTTCCCACGGCAGAGCGAGGCATCATGCTGGGGTACGAGAATGACTTCTCATCCTACCGTATCTATAAACCCTCGGAGAAGAAGGTCTTTCGGATTCGAAACGTCAGATTTGATGAATCGGTCTTCCCAGGTCTGAAGGATCAAAACCCAGATGAGGAAGACGACCTCTTCTCACTGGATAAAGATTCCGAGGACTCAACGGTTCCATTGGTCAAAGCAGTTAATGATCCACCACCGCCTTCTCCGGGTCCGGCAACCGTGACAGACATCGCAGCAAACACGCCGGAGCCTCAAACAGCACCCTCTGTTCCGGTAGCTCGTCACAACATCGACAGCTCCATCTCAAAGGACAATATATTGTCCGTAGATCGTCGGGGGAATGCAATCCTTGTTTATCTCACCAAAAATCTTGAAGACAACACTCCCACCTCATATGTTCAGGCAATCAACTCGCCCAAGTCCTCCTTTTGGAAAAAAGCCATCAACAAAGAGATCTCTAACATGGAGGATCATGACGTCTGGATTATTGTGAAGAAGGAGGAGGGTCAGAAGAGGATCAACTGTACGTGGGTGTTTAAAGTCAAGAAAGACCAACTCAACATTCCGCAGGAGTACAAAGCCCGTCTATGTGCTAAGGGGTTCCAGCAGAAGAAAGGGTACGACTACCTGGACACATATGCGCCAACCGGGAAAATGGTATCACTGCGAATCCTTATCATCTTTGCGCTAAAGCACGGCCTTTTTTTCCATCAAATCGACATCAAAAGCGCCTTTCTCAATGCTCCACTCAAAGAGGAATTGTATCTTAACCCGCCGCCGGGGGTGGAACCATGTCCTGAAGCTTAAAAAAGCAATCTATGGTCTGAAACAGGGCCCTAATGCCTGGCACGATACTCTCACGAAGTGGCTTTTTCAGGTAGGCTTCAAAAGATGTGATGCGGAGCCGTGTGTGTTCTGGCGGAAGGGAACCTTTCTCTATCTTCACGTGGACGACTTGGTGATATTCAGCAAGAATCCGGAGGAATTCAAAGATCAAGTGCGGTCAAGATTTCAAATGAAGGATCTTGGGGAGTCAAGTCTACTTCTAGGAATGAATGTACAGCAGGAAGCGGGGTCAGTTACTCTATTTCAGCGGCATTATATTGATACTCAACTCGAGCGTCTTGGTCTCCAAAATCTCTTTCCTGCATCAACACCCATGAAACCAGGAGGACATCTGGTACGTGCATCAAGGGAAGAGAGGCTTGCGCATCTAGAGTCCGGGCATAATTACCGGTCGCTAGTCGGGGCACTCAACTATCTTAGTGTTACGACCAGGCCAGACATCACGTTTGCGGTCAGTTCCTTGTCGCAGTTCCTCAACAATCCGGGAACCAGTCACTGGGATGCGGGGGTGCAGGTTTTCCGCTACCTCAAAGGTACCAGAGATGTGGGCCTGCGCTTTGTGAAGCCAACAACACTCGTCAACAGCCTAGTGGGATATGCGGATGCTGATTGGGCGGCATGTCCCGAATCTCGCCGGTCAGTTTCTGGCAATCTTGTTCTACTTGATGGAAATATCATCTCCTGGAAATCCAAGAAGCAAACCACATTATCCCTATCCTCAACAGAAGCCGAGTACAAATCCGTCGGCGATATCACAAAAGAGGTGATGTGGATCAAGACACTTCTTAAGAATATTTTCAATGTCAAAATTCCCGGTCCAACTCAAATATTTGAAGACAATCAGGGTGCCATTGCCCTCGCCAACAACACTTCAAATCATTCCAACTATAAGACAAAGCACATGTCCCTTCGGCATCACTTTATTCAACGAGAAATCCAACTAAAATCAATTACTCTCCAATATGTTCCAACCAACCAGATGCTAGCCGACTTCCTAACTAAAGCCGTCGGGAAAGCATCAATTAAGCGGGCGCTTAGGGCTCTTCAGCTTCTGTGCTCATCGCCTGAGCGGCTCTGAGCATGGGGGTGTGTCAGAATCTCAGGAAAGATCTTGCGCTCTTTCCGCTCCTTGTTCTTGGGCGCTCTTCTCTGCGGCTGCGCTCCGCACCCTCGCAATAATCCTGAATCAAAGGTTGCCCCTGGCCACACTGCTTGGTTCTCCTCATCCCGCTCGGAACCACCAACAACCGAACACACTCAACGAACGACAGGACGATCATCAATCATCAATCTCTGCCTTCGTTGTCGCGGGATCACCAGCATCAAGAATCAAGAGTAGTGGTACTACCCTCTTCTCTCCTATTCTGGTTCTTGGTCTCTTTCTCACCTTTCCCCTATTGAGTACTGACACCATTTTCATCTAGTCTCTTGTTCTAGTGTTTTTGTTTGTTTTGTTTTCCTTTCTCCTGATTTAGTCTACGTTGCTCTATCCAATCCTCTAGGTACATTTCAATACTTTCTTGTTCTTTTGTTCTTTCACTTTTCTCATGCTGAAATGTATTCTCTAGTTTTGCCTCAAAATCTCGCAAGTTTCCGCGTTAGTGGTGACAGCCGTCGCCGCTGGCTTCCTTTCACCTGACGCCTCTTTCAACACGCTGATGATCTCATCCGCCATCACCAGGGAAATTGCCGCCAGCTCCCTCAAGGTAAGGGCTACCGTGGTTTCCGCGCCCATTGCTCGCCGTGCAACTTCTGCCGCCTTTTTCTTGTTGCCCCCCGCCACCGGAGCTACCAGAAGCTGCTTGACCGGCTCCGGTCTGGCTCTAGGAGCGGGAACGGGATCCAAATCCATCTTCTCCAAACGCTCACCTAAAAAGGCTTCCCCCGTTTGCACGCACTTCACACTGCTGGCCACTGCCGGCGGCTTCCACACCATGCCCTTGACCATCCCAATATTCACTTTCCCTTCCACCTCTTTTCCTTTCGCCAAAGGTTGCCCGGCCCGCACCACGTCCCTCGGAACCGGTCCATCCACTGGCGTACAATCCGGCCAAAAGAAAGCGCGCCCCCACGAGGAAACTTTTCCCGCAGCCCGATCCGTTTCGAAGTACTTGCACTGATTCCGCATATGGCCAGTTTCCTTGCAGTAGTCACATACCGGAGGTCCTCGCCTCCACGGCGGCATCCCGCCAGCCTGCGGAGCACCGTCCGTCGGAGGAACCGTGGGAGCGGCTGCTGGTGCCACGACCGCCTGTTGTTCCTTTGGTTGCTTATGCACCGCTTTCTGCATGAACAGCTTCAATTCTTTCAGCGTATCCGCCAGGTCACTCACGTCTTTGACCGTCACCGGCGCCTGCGGAGCCGGTTCCGCCCTCACAACTGCATCTCCTTGGCTGTCGTTCATGAGCTCCAACACTTCGAGTTCCGCCTTGACAGCGGAGCGCAGCTCCTTCATGCTGGGCAGCAGTTTTGGCCCACCTAGCCGTGGTTTGACCATCAGTCCTCGCTTGTTAAGTCCCCGAAGCACCTTCTCAGTGAAGTTCCGGTCAAATCCCTTCAAGAAAATCCGCTTTGTCGTACCCATATCGGCCGTCACGATCTCGTTCCGCTCCAGATACCGCAGAACCTGGTCGAAACTGGTAATGTAGGACACATACTCCGCTCTTGTCCGCACACCGCCCTTTTCTGCACGCTCAAAAGCCACTTTCTCCAAGTCACTCTCCCAATACCTGGGTCCACGATCTTCCCACCTCTCAAGTATCTCCTCCTTGAGCTTGGTCCAATCCTTACTCTCAAACCCCTTCATGTCCTCCACTTCCCGCAAGTCCTCGCCTTCCGGAAAGGAGTTGACCACCTGGTACGCTTTATCCGCATCCCTCAGACCTTCTTGCAGAGCCGCTCTTTTGAATTGGTCAATAAAACGCTCCACCTCCACCTCTGAAATCTTAAGGTGCGGATAATCCCTGGGCCGTATCTTCACTCCGCTCGGCGCAGGAGCCGCAGGTCGTTTTCCACCCAGCGCTTCTTCCATGGTCTTGTCTTCTGTCTCCTCTGGTTGAACTCGGTAGGTTCCGCTTTTTGTTCCTCCCGCTGACACCGCTGGTCGATTGTTCAGGGTGCTCCGCTGGTACAACTGTTGCCTCCTCGCTGCGATTGACTGATTAGGTGAAAACTGACTCCGCGCTGACGAAAAAGATATCTGTCCTAGTCTCGGTCCTCCCGCTGATCCCAACCACGATTGTCTTTTGGCTGGTCTTGAAGAAGAACCTTCTCCGTTTTCCGCAATTACTGTGTCTCTGCTGTCCAAGCCGCCTGATCCGATCTGAGATTCTTCGTCACCTGGAGTAAAGAATTTGCCTTCCAAAGGGTTCATTCAACGTTTCCGCGCAAGTCTAGTTCCCGAGTATCCGATAACGACACAAAGTTGGGTTCCCGGCCAGACCCCCACTTGTCAGCCTACGTGATGCCAAGGATATTATCCTTCTAGCTACACGTGGTGCAAAGCTAAAGATTAGAGTTATAAAACTCTAAGACAAGGTTATAAGGGATAATTCCAACGTAATTGTTGGGAATTATGGCGTAAGAAATAAGGCAATTTGGGCCAATTTGACGTAATAAAATGAATATAATTAATTTTAAGAGGGGCCTGATAAATCAGGGGTGTTTAATCCCTCTAGAATGAAGAACTGGGGCCTGTAAACAGGTGTGGTTTAAATCCCAGAAAGAAATGGCAGAGAATCTCAAGAGAAGGGGCTTAAACTTACTAGTATAAGACCCTAGAGGCACTTGAGGTTCTTCAGGCGTGAAGTTGGGCAGTTGGAGGCGCTCAGAGGAGGTAATCTTGAGGGCAGGGTGGTTACTGGGCAGCTTCAGGGCGGAAATTGGGGCTAAAAATCACGAAAGTAGGTATTTTACCTGGCAAATCACAGGCTAATGAGGCTGTTGAAGGCGGGTAAAATTCTAATAGGTAATGTAAAGCTGGGGAATCTCCTTTTGGGGCGGAGAAAGGGCCCTTTTTATAGCCTAGGCAGGCCTCCAGGGGCGCCCAGGGGACATGGGGACACTTGTGGGCGCATTCTGAGGCAATTTGGTTGCGCTAGAAGGCGCTGTGGGTCGTGGAACCTTGGGGTTTGGATACAAGGGTTGCCAAGGACCATTTACAGAGGTTCTGCGTGATTTTACACATGCTTTACACGTCATGGGGGCTGGTTTGGGGGTTCTGTGACGCTCATTTCCGTGGAAATGTGCCACAGAAGGTACTAGAACTGGCTTCTGTGCACTTGTACACATGCAAGCAGTGCTTCATACATGTTCTGGAGGCGCTTATTAAGTGCTCCAGTTCATTTGACCTCTTCTACATATTTACTACAGTTGTAATCTACGTGTAGTGAGGCTTGGGAGAAGCTGGGGCGCTTTCTAGTATCTCCTGAGCACGCTACAAGAGTTCTTTTCAGTCTAGAATGTTTTTATATGGAATGACGTGGTAATTACATCTTGTTTGGTGTTTAATTATATGTGTACAATACATATAACACATGTAATGTTGCTATTGGGGCGTATTCTGGCCCATTCTCACTTACTAGTAGCCCAGGCGCAGTGGTTACGGGCTAGTTCATGCAATATGCATATATGTACACCTTGCGCGCGGGCTTGAGCTCTAGGCAACAGAGCACGCGGGCTTGGGTGCGCCACGCAACAAATAAAGCCATCTTTTAAACTATACACAACACCTCAGTTACGTCACTAAAACTGGGTGTAAACATATGTACATATATATATATGCATACAAGTGCATTCACGCGGGGTGTGATGCTCTTGCTTAAACTTTGAAGTTAGTTTACACAAGGAAGGGATAATAATTAAGGGTACGTGTGAGTGAGGTACCCTAGGTTATTTTACCCGTAGAATCAGAATCTTCTATAATATTTTACTTATTGATTACACAAAGCTAAGTAATCAATTATTTACATATGTATTTAATGTTTTTGCGTAGTTTTACATATGTAAGAGTAATAATGTCTCTTTCATATGTAAAACTACTTTTTATATTTCCATTTGTATCTTGTCACGGTGGCTCTGCCATAGTAGCCAGCTGACACCACTTGTGAGAAAGAAAGCTGGTTGGCTGGTGAAGAATGTCTGCTGGCCGACTTCTTTAAGAATATTGATGTCCGGGCTGTGTAATTTTCGGTAACTCGGCTCCGCACTGCTACTTTCCGCTAGCCTTCAGCGCTCCTCTACTGAGCCTGATCTATAGCGTAATAATCCGCAAGTGAATAAAGCTCCGCACTTTGTAAGCGCAAGAATCCGCAGTAACTCTCCAATAAGAATAAGAACACAGATAATCTCCCAATAACTGTTGTACGTCCGTAGTTGTAAGTACAATGATGAGTGAAATCCGTAATAATTTGATAGGATAAAAGATAATAGGATGAGGAAAAAAGAGGAGAAAACCCTGAGCCACCCCCATCCTTCCCTCCACGCATGTCACCGTTCCCACCCGATCCCGCACACCTGACACTTTCCCGCACTAGTCCTCCAGATCCTCCCGCTATCCGCTCGTCACTCTCCCAGACTCTGCTCCTCTCCGACGCTTGTCCTCCCACCGTCCTCTGTCTAGCCCCCGTCAGTCGTTCTCTCGCCACCGCCTTCACCCCGGTTCCACCTGCTGGTGGAACCCGCTCCGGCTGTCATGGCTCACCCGCTGACCCGCCGCTGCTACCAGTCCACGTGTGTAGTCCCACCGCAGTCCAGCCCTGTCTTTTCCACTCCGATCCGATTACCCGATCCGAAATCCGTGATCCGCACTCCGCAATCCGTGCATTCCAATCCGCGCGTGACTTTCCGTAAGCTTTCCTGACCTCATCCTCAATGCTTATGTCACCGGAATGCACTCTGCCTGAGCGGCTTTGTGCATTCCCCGCGTGGACATTCTACCGCGCTTGCCTATATAAATCACCACAATGGCCCGTTGCAATGCGCTTCAGAAGGACAAAGAAGGCAGCCTCATTGATCAGAAGGGGCACAACTCCTTCCTTCTGAGTGGAGCTCTAATCCCTTTTGATCCAACTCGCCCGATCCGGAGCATAGTGGCGTTATTTTGAGCCTTGGGTCCGTCTGCTAGTCCTGATCATGCGACATATAAGAGTGGTTGTGGTGCTCTACAGATTCATTTTGCGCCAGCGGTTCCGGCGCAGTCTCTTTCTCAATCTCAGGTTTCCGATTCGACTAGGAACAAGATTTATAAGCCAATTTCCTTTGGAGTTCCGTCAGATTCCCAGCCTCATCCTTGCCACCCAATCCACAAGTCACTGATCCCTGGGTTTAATCAACCTGAACTGGAGTCTCCACTGTTTCATACTCCGTCGGCGCAGGCTGTAGACTTGGTGTGGAACTCCTAAAAGATCAGGAAAGAGCTGTGAGGGGAAATAGTCAACTACACTACTAATAATGTGGAAGAGGCTACAGGTGCTGGTGAGGCTGCCCTCTTGACTAATGCTGATGGAGAGAGGGTTACACTAAGAAAAAGAAAAGGGTGTGGCTGATGATTCTCTTTGACTTAGATGACTTTAACACTTTATGAGTTTGAGGTGTATCAATCCTACTGAGTGAGAGAGGAGAAGTGAGATGGGGAGAAAAGCAGAAGCTCTTGGGGAGTGACTGTGAGATGGGTAATGAGATATATATTGCTGGGGGATATATTTCTATGGTGATGAAAGTGTACCTAAGTGTGATGAAAAGGTGCTACAGAGGGGATGTAGTAGAAAGTGCATGATGGGGATACAACATCTAGAGGGGTGTTTATATATGTGAGAAGTGCTACAGGGGGGTGATACATGATGAGCACATAGTAACAATATCTGAAGATGAGCAGTAATGATGAAGGTGCAATGACCAAGGAGTGTACATGAAAGGTAACTATGTGGAAGATGAAATAATGATGAGCAGAAGCAAGAATGTATATCATGAAGATGAGCATTTGGTAATAACTACAAGAGCTATGAAGGAATGTACTGCTGATTCATATGAAGGGGAAAATGAGTAATGAAGTTATTTAATATCTGCAGTCCTATGTAGCTATGATACCAATGAATGATGTATGTAATAATGCTAAGGATATGTATGAAGAAAATACCTGCCAAAACTATACATGCCAATAACTGCTGATCCATTTGGAAATCCTAGGTGAAATGATTGGGTGACTAGGGGTAAAATGGGGTGAAGAATCTGAATATGAAGTAATAATGAAGTATTTATGAAGGGTTTAGGTGATATGAGGGTGATAGTATGAACAGGAACAGGGTTACCACATTGGTCCTGAAGAAGATATCCAAGATGATAGGCCCTGGTCTGTCTGTGTCCACGTCTGCTAAGAAGAAGTCATCAACATCTGTGTCTGTTGCCGTTGCTCTGACTGAGGCAATTCCTGGGAATCAAGTCAAATTTCCTGGTCATTTGCTCCACCCGACTGCGGGGTGTTTTGTTTCCTCTCCAACCTTTGATTCTGACGACTCCAGGAAAGAGCTCAAACAATCTGTCCCCTCCGGTTCCCAATCCTGTTCATCAATACGCTCCTCTCAACTTGTGCTTAATCCTGCCAATCATTGGTCTTCTTTGCCAATATCCGATTCAGATCCTGATCTCCGTTCTAGTATCCAGCTCCGTCCATTAGCCAAGAATTTGATCCTGCCTGCTGCCCTCCAAGACAAGGTTAAACTATCTTCCCCAACTCTGATCCGCCTCCAAGATGAGGTTAAAGTATCTTTCCCAATTCCTGGTTCCAACGGCCTCTGAGAAGAGGTTAAACTATCACCTTTCCCCTTTCCGATCCAATCTGCCTCCCCGCCTTGGATCCGCCTTCAAGATGAGGTTAAACTATCTTCACCAACATCAATCCGCCTCCAAGATGAGGTTAAACTAGCTTCCTGATCCTCCTCCGATTCCACCAATCAACAACCTTCCTTTCAATCTCGGATCTGTCTCCGCAATGAGAATAAACTAGGTGATCCTGATCCGTCTTCTGATCCTGCAGAATGTCTCTGCTCTCCTCAAGTCCGCCTCCGCAATGAGGGAAAACTAGTTCTGTGTTGTTTGGGTTTTCCGCGGAGGCATAGGAGTATAAAAGTAAGTCCTTCCAAAGTATGCACCTCTTGGGTAGTTTCTACCGCTTTGTCAAAAACTCTACAATTTGCCACATTTGTGAGTGGCCCCTGGGTTCTTCCCCTTTTGTCTTCTCTTGATCTAGGAATGCGTGGCGCATTCTAGGGACAGACTGCAAATGGTGGGTGGATGTGGTGTTCAAACCAGTACAGGCCCTCCAGATCATCAAAATCATCAAGTCAGCAAGATCAGCAATCTCACCAGCAAGACCCTGCAGCCTCAAGATTCTCAAGATTCCTCAAGATTCATCCTCAAGATGATCCCTTCCCTCATTTTCTCACTTCCTCAAGATTCTCAATCCCTCCCAGATTCTTTCTTTTCCTTTCTTGGTCCTAACACATGAGTAATGTGGGTTTTGTTCTGTTTAGATTCTTTATCATTTGATTGTTGCGGTGTTTCCTTCTGTTTCTTCTTTTGTTCCTCTTTTCCTGTTTGATATTTGTAGTTAGGGATGTGATGACATGTCACTCCCCAGAGTCCAAGTTTGAGTTCAAACTTGGAGGATGGGGCGGCATGGCACTTGCTCTGATCCAAGAGAAATTCCATCACACTTTTCTGATCCGCTGGCAGTATCCCCAGCACTATTCTTGATCCTTCATCCCTGATCCTGATCCCTTATGATCATCTGATCCTTAACAAACCAACCACCGCCGACAGTATTCCATCCCCGTTGTCTCTCAAAAATCCCCCCCCCCAAAGCTATCACATTTTGATCCTCATCTCATTTGCTGGACCACCCACAAGGGCAGCTCACTCAGCACCCATCCCATTGACGCTCTGCCTACCGCCTGGCACAGTAGGAGTTCCACAATGGCTGGCCAGAACACCAACTCTTTTGCCCTTCAGCGTGTTCCAGAAGTTGCAGTCGAGGTCGTTGTAGCCCGCAAAGAGGATCCAGGGCGAGGCGGAGAAGGCGACTGTGGTCCCGTAGAGCACATTGTCATGTGTGTACTGATTCACCGCGCGGTCGGCCCTCAGGTCAAACAGCCAGCACAAGGCGGTGTTCGAGCCGGTCGCAAATGCATCCCCATTGGGAAAGAAGCTGTATCATGGTTGAAAGGACAAGCAAGTACAATGAGTTCTAGGATTGAGGTTCCAATTCAAAACGCTTCATTTTATTCAAAAAAAATCAATATTCATTCAAAAAAATTTCTTTCTAACTTTTTCTTATGTACTTTTTCAAAAATAGCCCAAATGATCTCGAGGAGGTCACTTGGGACCAAAAATTTTCAAAAATTTGTTATCCAAACAATTTACAGGCATACAGTCCATGTATGAGACACTTTACTGCACTAACCCAACGGTACAACTCAGCTACCATTCATTAAATGTGATGCAGGTGTTGGCTACATAATGTATATAGTTATACAACTCCGACAGCCCTCCAAATACTCGTCGGTGGAGCCAGCAGAACGACCACTGGTCGGCGGAGCCAGCAGAACAACCACTGGTCGGCGGAGCCAGCAGAGCGACCACTGGTTGGCGGAGGCAGCAGAGCAACCACTGGTTGGTGGGGCCAGCAGAGCAACTACTGGTTGCTCTCTGGGGTCACTCTTGAGGGTGCGAGGTGAGCCCCTGTGTTGATTTGACAACAGTCCACCGCTGCCCCCGCGGCTCACACCACACATGTAGAACATAGCCAAGGAACAGTTCAGCTTGCCCTCAGAGCACCTGGAGACCTCACAGGGGAGCAATCATGCCCGGATGGAGGGCTTCTGGTCCAATTGTTGGATCATCAGTCTCCAAATAATCCCAAGGGAGAATCAAACACCCTTTGGGGGATGGGTTTGGCCCTTGGCGCCACCCAGGCCTTGTGTTGGGGGGCATCTCATTATGTCGCCACAGAACAGTGGTCATAAATTTTGCTGGGTGGCTGGCGGTTTTATAATTCTTACTTTTTATCCAGGCTTTTTTGAAACATATTTGGGCCTGTATTTGCCACAAAAACTCAAGAGATTCTGTTTTCAATCAAGTTTGGAAAATATTACAATAAAACTTCAATATTTGTTTATAATTGGGCCCTGAGGCAGTTGGACCGCGTAAAAAAGCAAGGGGCTTGCCATACATGCAGCATTGATATCCAATGATGGGACTCAAGATGTGGCTTTTGAATTTACAGTTATTCTGGCATTAGTTGCCGCAAGGTGATTGGCGGATGGCCAAGGCGACAGAGAAAGTGTGTGGTTTTGAGTTGACCAGCATGTCAGGCAAGAATATCCCCCAGGGGTTCCAGTTTTGTCCGCCCCCTCCCTGGAAGCCCCCTAGTTGCTTGATTTGGCCCCTCCTTGACAGCTTTTTCACAGAGTCTTTCACAACCGGCCCTTTTTTGCTTGTTGCTATGGCACAGCTGGAGGGTCATCCATAGGGCCTTTGGGGATATTTTCAGTGGATTTTTCTAAATTTTGTGCTCTTCTGTTGTGCTATTGTTTAATTAAAATACACCAAAACTTAGATCTAGGTTTCCACGTTTGTGTGGATTTAATAAACTTACAACCTATATCAACTGCAAAATAAAATTACAACCTACTGACAGTACTGCTTTATTCACAGGAAAATGGGATGCAGAGGCCTGGCAAACAAGTGCAAGGGCAGAGTCTCACATCAAAGGTGCCCAGAATCAGTTGCAATTTGATTTGACCACCACCTTCCAACCGGTTGGGGTATCCTCAGACACAAGGGCACTCACCCTCACCCGTGGCCCGAGGCTAAAAAGCTGGATTGTATGGCCAAGGAAGAGTTGAAGGCCAAAATAAAAAAAAATCCAAAAGCAACAGCGCTTGCGCTGAAGGTTTGTTATTTTTGACTGCCTTCTTTCTCCCTCTTTGATTTATTGATATGTATATTCTTCTCCTGCAGATGGGGAAGGCTTCAGATCCGACCGCTGATATTGACAGTGTCGTAGCAATACACCCAGCTTACATAAACCAAGATTGGCTTGCGTATTACCGCCGCACCATCCTCGCGGAGTTGGGCTTGGCCCTGGACAAACTTGGAGACGGTGTTGGGGACAAATTCCTCTTGAGCATGTTTGGATGGGCTGCGTGAGTAATTTTGTTGATCTTTGTTTTAATTACTTATGTCTAATTTGGTTCACTACTTCTACAGGCGGGCAATGTGGATCATTTCATCTTCATTCATGCCGCAGACTGAGCATTTCACATTCCAAACCAAATGGATGTTGGACCAATTAATGGCTCGCGACAGTGATAATCAAGTGTACAGCGGAGGCCTTCTATTGGATGTAACTTACCGATACTTCGAGAATGGTTACTTGCTAACAACATCAATGTTTTGCGACGAGCTCCAACAATGGATTCCAATTCAACTCACGTGGATCCGCGGCTTGAGTGAAGAATACTACAAGATTCACTTTGCAACATTGTTTTGACAGTTTTTGGCCGCCTCAATCACACCTGCCAAACGTGACAATCTTGTCCAACAAGTCGTGGACTTCTTGACGGCTCAAGTAGAAGGATTTGTATCCGCTTACCTGGAGTTCTTTTGTCAAGGAACTCACAAAGAGGTCAGGAGGATGTTGAAGGGGTGCCGCAAGCATTTCTGTCAATCAGTTACACGGGTCAAGCGGAATCGGTCACTCATAACAGTTGATCAAGAGGTATGTCTTCTCATTCTGATTCCTAGTTTGTAAAAATAAATTTGCATTGCATTATAAGTTTTAAAATTACTTTTACAACTCTTGCAAAATTATTTTACAACCCTTGCAAAAGAAAACTGTTCATTTTTACATCCCTTAAACATCCGAGCCAATAACTGATTCCTTTACATTTTCTTCCTTAGGAGCCCTTCAGAAAGGCTTGCATGGATCTCCTGGAACCAGCCACACCCGATGGCCAAACTCATGAACAGAAGGTCGACCATATTCGACAACGTTATCCAAAAGTTCAAAAATGGCTAGACTGGTGGACCGTTTCAGATATTGAGGCACTCTTGTTTCCCTCACGAGAACCACGACTTGAGGATAAGCCTGATGGGCTGCCTGACACTACCAATGGCCAAGAGAGCTTGCATTGGACATATTATCGCCTGAGGTAAGCACAATTTTTTTTTTTTTTTACAATCTTAGTATCATCCACTGACAAAGACTCACTTTGCCACCATCTTTAGTGATGGAAGACAGTGTTTGATGCTTGGAATGATAGATCTTTACACATTTGTCGACATGCTTGAGCGCGATTGGAAGGCGCTGATGGAAGGAGTTCAGATAAGCTATGGGGCAGGTGATAAAGGCCAAGACGTTGGTGTCACCATGGGCCTGGAAAAAAAGCGCAAGAGAGGAACCAAATATGTAAATGATGGACAACCGCCAGACACTACAGAAGAACTTGTTGGGAAGAAAACCGGGTGGCGGCCACAATCGAGGAACTTCAACAAGAATCTTTGGGCCGCCTATGCGTCATACCGCGCCAACACAACTAAACCCAAGAGATCAAACCGCTGCTGGCTCTCCGCAGGTTTGGAATTGATGTATGCCCTCTTCAGTCCGCTTTGGGCTTGTGGTATTAGTGGAAAGGGGAGCAATATTTTCACCCAGATCGCACACCACTTCTCTTGTCGAGTCACAGGCGAATTAAATGGAAGCAACACGATCAGATCGACGATTTCATGGGGCCAGAACAGCGTCTTTGAAGCCATGCGCAATAAGTACCCTGCAGAGTTTATAGCCAGAGCTTTTGCATTGTGCAATTGTTTCCTGGAGGTTTCGTTGGATCCCAAACTCCACAAAAGGGCTGCCTACAAGGAGCTCTTCTCCGTGAAGGAACAACGCGAATTCACCTGTCAGCTCAATTGCGAGACGCCGCAATCACATCCTGATTGAGAACACCAAACATTGCACGTCCTGAAAGTTGAGCCGTACATGTTCCACAAAAACAACATCCCTTTGTGAAGCCCCGCACGCCTTGCGGGGTTCACCAGGTGTCACAACACCTATCACTTGATCCAACAGCCAGGATATAGTCTCACCCGCTCCCTCCCCTTCCTAGCTCGGCAGAGACCCCGGACCCCATCGACTACTCTCTCTGCCGTGCTGGGTAATTTTCTCTTTCATTCTGTTCTCATTCTTCTCCAACCTCAAGACATATGTACATAGACTGATACTGAGAGACCCCGGACCCCATCGACTACTCTCTCTGCCGTGCTAGCCTGCAATACAGCCCCCCGAGGACATTGGAACTAGAACGTCCCCAGGCTTTAGGCCTTGTTCCCCCGTGCCACCAGTCTCCAACCAGTGAAGGGTCTCCCGAACCTTACACCCTTACTCAGATGTTGCAAAGTTAATCAATCTCTGGCAATCATCTGGTTTGATATCAGTCTTGGGGCTTGTCTGCAAGTTGTGCACTAACCCGGAGCCCTCTTCAAAACCAAAGCCAAAAAAGAGAGCAAAACTGTTGAAGGTCTTGTCCGAAATTGCCATTGTGGCTTATCACACAAATCTTGCTCACTACATCATTGACCGATCGAAGCTAGAGTTCAACAAAGATCATCCAGCACCTCTTCATCTGCATTTTCATATTGAATTCACCGGCAGCACCGGCGAGGCTCACCGGCTCGAATTCATGGCAACAACCAATTGGCCATTCAAGTTGACTGTTGGAGGGCATATCTACACGCTAATATCTTGAGGCTACTGGAAAGATAACCATTATTGGTGTAAGGTATTGCAAAGTGTGAATATCTCCGCCGATAAGGGCAGTTTGACTGCTGTTTGGCTTCATAACGGCGCCGCAAATGATGTTTTTGCGCAACAATTCAACCGGGTCCCAAGTTTGATTGCCGGAGCAGATCCATTCACCAGTTGGGTCTTCTATTCTCGCGTGTGGACCCCTTCGGAGGAAGAGTACGTCGAGAAGGCCATTGATAGGATCAAGCAAGATAATCCCAACGCTAGTGGCGACATCCCCTTCAAAGACTTGAAGTCAATTTTGAACGTCTCTCACAACTCAACTTCAATCGCTCATCAGGAGCCTCCGCAAGCAAAAAGTAAGGAAACAAGCAAAAAAAAAAAGGAAAATCCTCATCGGCAACAACAAGAAACAAAAAGGCACAAATCAAAGAAGACTCTGAATCGGAAAGCAGTGAATCAGGAATTGCAGAAATCAACAAGGAAGCCGATGATATCCTTGAAGAGGATGAATCATTCCTTGTAGATCACTCAGCCAATCTAGACTTCTTGTTCCTGGAGGATGCCTCCAAAGCTCGGAAGCCAGAACCCTCTGAAGCGCGCGATCCAGACAAATCTTTCCTTCTGGATGATTCTATCCTCACAAATCAAACCGTGGATCAATCAGAAGGTCGCACCCAGCCACAAGCGGCTGCATCCCTTCCCAAAGGCGCGGAAGAAAAGCAAGATTTGTGTCAAATGGCTCCGTCAAAGGCGCCTCTTTGTTTGAAGTTAAAGGTCACGGCTCCGAAAGAACCAAAACCAAGCCCGCAAGGATCCAGGCGCTCTAGCAGGATCAGGAAAGTTGTGTAGGGTGTAGTTTTCATTTTTTTCCGGCCTTTTACACTTGTTTCCGTGTTTTTTCCACTTGTTTCCGTGTTTTTTCCGCTCTTTTTTCCGCTCTTTTTTCCGCTCTCTTTTCCACTTCTTATGTCCCTGTGACTTCAAAATAAATACAGGTGTTTTTATCTTTTTTTTTGTGAATTTATACTTATGTGACTCCTCCAGAAATCAATGCCAGAGGTTTGCTTTGAGGGTTGCAAAATTCTATTTTTGAGGTCTGATTCACGGTTTTGCAATACATTATTTGCAGCTCATAAAGGTTTGTGGGTGAATGAGGTGCAAAATTGTAAGATTTGCGCCTGAAATGCCATTTGACATACCTTTTCTTTTACAGACCATAAGGTGCGTGAAGGATGGATTGCAAAATTAGATATTGGACATCTAGGGTTGGATTTTGCAAAAGTAGTCTTGCAAACCTTCCAATTTGCAAGCTATTTTTGGGGGCATGTGTTGTAAATTTACATATTAGGGCGACTTTATTTAATTTTACATTTCTTCTGAATTACAAACCATATGTACTGTAAAATATGGTTTGTAAAATTATAGCGACCCATTTTTTAGTTATCCAGATTTAGTGATGTGGATTTAATTGCATCCACTTGCCATGTCATACTGCTTCCAACGTTCCACAGGCCAAAAGCGGCAGTTCCAAAATGACTTGCTTTCTTAGGTCTGGCTAATGGCCTGTGCTAAACCAGGTGTTGCCCAGGCCAAAAGCGCCAATCAAATGTACGCCTTCTCCAGCCGTTGCTTTTGTCTAGGTTCGCAGTTGTGGTGTCTCCTTCATCACTGTTGAGATTTGAACTGAGTACCGCAGCACGAGGAAGCAAAAGATGAGCCAGTGGGCTCGAGAGAAAGGGCAGTGAGGGTTGAGGGCTCACCGGATCGGCTCAGGATGGAGGCGCGGAGAAAAAATGAGAAAGAACCAATGAGTTGATTTCAATGGACTAGGCTATGTTTAAATAGACTATGTAGATGATAGCAACTTGTGGGTGACAATGAAAACGAATATGAAAATAGAAATGAATAGAAAGACCAAGAACTCTCAAAGATATCACAAATCTGTCACAAGCAGAGCGCGCGCACATCAGAGAACAAGGATATTGGGGAAAGATCGATAGTCTAATCTTGGCAGGGAAACCATGTCACAAGGCAAGTACGGAACAACAATCATGACCTACAATATACAGGTCATAGGATGTGAGATAGCATAAGAAGTGAAGATAAGGGAATCAGGAGATACTTGAGTGAGGAAAGGAAAAAAGGATAGGAGGCAGAAGGCATAAGAAAAGAGGACAAGAGGATGAAATTCCAACAATCACGTCTCAACAATTGTTCCTCAATTGCTCCATTTCCTCAATCAAGCTTCCATCCCGCTACCGCAACCCAAAAATTCAACCCTCCATTCTCGCGTCAGTGCTATATCATCCTCAGTTCCGGTACAAAAAGCTGTAGATCAGGTGGGCATGGTCCCCCTTTTTTCATCCTCAAACAGACGGTCAAACGGAGAGAATGAATCAGGTTTTGGACAATTATTTACGGAATTTTTGTTTTTGTTACCAGGAAAATTGGGAGAGGTGTTTGGACATGGCAGAATTTTCTATCAACAATTTAGATTTGGCGAGTTTGGGTACTGTTTCTCCATTTTTTTTTCTCTTATGGTCATCATCCTAAATTTAACATTATGACTGAGAGTTTGGGAGATGAATTTTTATTAGATTTGCAATGCAACTGACCCAAGAAAAGGCGACAGATTGTTTGGTTTTGGCGCGTAAGAAGCAAGCGTTTTATTACAATTCAAACAAGAAACCTTTGCCAGTTTAGGAGGGAGGAGATGAGGTATTACTGATGCAAAAGTTTATACAGTCAAGGCGGATTAATTCTAAGCTTGATTCCAGATACATTGGTCCTTTTTGTGTCAAAAAGATGGTAGTTTTGAACGCGGTAGAGTTAGACATTGAGAAAAATTACCCTAAATTACATCCAGTTTTCAATGTGTTGCTGATTGCTAGATATATTAGGCCTAATAGTGTGGTAGATTGTGGTGTGACGGATGGTATAAAGGAAAAGTATTATAAAGATGAAGAAGTTATGGATTGGTTGTTTTATGAAGGCAATTTTGGATGTTAGGGCACTTTAGAAAGGTAAGTTTGATCATCTTATTTCCTGGAAGGATTCGACGGTGGCAAATGATACGTGGATTGCCAAGGAACAGATTACAACAAGGGTAAAGTCCATTTTAGATTCTTTCAAGCTAATTCATGGGAAATTTTTTGGTAATAAGACAAAAAAGAAGACTAAGTCCGTGGCTAAGGCAGCGGAAGGATTCCAGGTACAAGGTCAGGCCAATAATGTTTTCAGTGATATGTCAGTATTGAGTGACCTTTATTATTAATTATGTGAGATTATTTTGTGAGCGGCTACTAGGTGGCCGGTGAAGCGAGTCTAATTGCAGCCATACACCTCAGAAAAAGTTGCAGAACCTCTGAATCCTGATGATGACAAAGGGGCTGTCTTTTTCAAGGGGGGTAAGATTAGAGTACCACTGAACTTTCAACACATGTTACTGGATGTCATCCAACACCTATTCACATCAATTTTTTTTATGGTGAAGCTGTCAATATACCTTGGCAGTACCAGTACAGCAGATTGAAAGTTTGAGAATGGGTAATCCAAGTGTATTGTTCAATACCAGAAACAATGCTTTGGCTGCTGCTTGAGTAAGCAACAATTTGCATAGGTGAGGCAAGTCTCTCCAAAGGAGCTATGATACTTTCAAAACATGCCCCAGCACAGGATGAAATGATGGTTTTGGCAGGTCTCTGTGAACAGTTTATATTTAATCTCCACAATTATTTCTCAAACTTCTACTTTTCTAAAGCAGCTTCTTGCCCTTGACATTCCAAGAACTATATAGATTTTGAATCCAAAAGCTACAAACATGTCAAAGCTGTCCATGTTGATATTTTTTGCATCATTTTTGATTGGAAGTTCTTTCAGTGCAAGCAGCCTCACTGTGAGCACTGGGCTTGCAAACCTCAACTCTCATCCGCATCCTGTCCCCCACCTGGCACCCCCGCCATTCGTGCCAGATTATGTACCAGCTCCAGCAGCGCAAGTTCTTGCAAGCACTCCCACCCCCGCAAATAGCTCCAGGCCCCTACAGCGATCTTCAGGCCCACAGACCCTCCTTGGCCTGTGACAAAATCACCGGCATTATTTGTACCGCTTGCTTCTCATTGGTTTGCTTGGGGATCCTTGCGTATGTTTTCTGCAAACCTCCAAGCCCTCAGTCATTTGAACAATATCTCACTCGAGGGTTCTAAGCTAACCGGCAAGTCTTATAATCCAACATATCTCCCTGATTAAATACATCCATGGGGCAAGCCGAAGCTGAGATGGTTTTTTTTGGATTGTCTGAGTAGGGTTTATCATGTTTGGAAATTATCTCACACATATCATCAGCTCTTTCTTCCACACTGTTTCCTTGTGTTTTGTTTAACCAGAATGAAGATTACAAAAGACGTCTATCCAAATTGAAGTTTATCATCTGTCACCTGACTAGTCTACAGGATAGTTTATTTTTCTCCTTGCAAAAGAGCGCAGAGCCAGATCTGGAGTCTACACTTGCTTTTTATAAAATACACCAAAAAACTAGTTCCAAGAGTACTTGAGGGAAATGAAGAATGTACCCCAGCTGGGATTCTCCTGTCTGAGATGGCAGGATGATCAGAATCAGATGGGAGGTTGTTCAGGAGGGTGTCACTCTCAGGAGCTGGGCCGGCTGGGAATATCTCGCCTCGGGCGTCGCATAAAACCCCGCACACTCCCGCCAGCAACCACCACAGTCCACCCCATCCACCCTACTCCATCCAACGACCAAACATGGGCTCGCAAGCATCCAAAGTATCCAACACGGCCCCGCCGGCGCATCCGAGCGCATCGCCGGACGAGAAGAGCCAGGCACGGGCCGACGCCGCCTCCACGGCGGCCCTGCTCTCGAGACTCCATGTCTCCCGCCGCACCCTCTCCCACGACGGCCGCCCGCCCGCATCCGAGATCTCGCTCGACAGCTTCGCCCGCTGGCAGAACGCCTTCGAGCGCAACGACAAGGCCCGCTTCGCCAGCACCGTCCTCAGCAAACAGAGCCTCGCCGCCGCCCTCCTCAGTCGCCGCGCCCTCGCCGCCGACAAACAGGTCTTCTCTCACACCCTCTCCGTCCAGCCGTGCGTCCTCTCCATCCATGCTGTGGCTCGAGATAATATGCTTAATGCCCTCTTCCTGCTTCCAGAACCCCCGTCACTAACCAGAAATCCTCCGGCCGATGCTGGCTGTTTGCCACCTGCAATGTGCTCCGAGTTGGCATTGTGAAGAAGTTCAACTTAGGTCAGCTCACAGCTCCCCAGCATCGGTCTGCTGTTGCGCCCGTCCACTAATGCAGACTCCGGATGCATGACAGGCGACTTTGAACTCAGTCAAAGCTACCTCTTTTTCTACGACACCCTCGAGAAGGCGAACTACTATCTCGAGAGCATGATCGATGTAAGCTCGCACAGCGAAGTCCCTCCTGGCTGCTTGCGTAGTGTCTCTGTTGACAGGGTTTTCTTGCCTGTAGCTGGCCGAGGAGCCGATCGATGCGCGGATCGTCTCCCATTTATCGTCGAGTCCCGAAGGAGACGGAGGCGAGTACTTTCCGAAAGCCCGAGCATGAGCGAGCGAGACTGACGCCAGGATGAGATCATACAACAGGCCAATGGGACATGGTCGTCGGCCTGATCGAGAAGTACGGGGTGGTGCCCAAGACGGTCTACGACGAGTCCTTCCACTCGTCCAACTCGGGCGGCCTGAAGGACTTCCTGACCTCCAAGCTCCGCGACTTCGCCCTCGAGTTGCGCCAGGTCCACGACGATGTCCTCGACCATTCCTTGAACATCCTGGGCAAGGACCGCGACTCGGCCAAGGCGGACGCCGTCGCGGACGCCCGAGCGGCCAAGGAGAAAATGGTCCGACTCTCTCTCTCTCTCCTTACTATCTCGGAACTCATGCGTAAAATCGTTGTGCTGCAGATGGCTCAAGTGTACCAATGCTTGGCGATCGCTTTCGGCACCCCGCCCTCGGCCAACTCGTCCTTCACCTGGGAATACCTCGATGTGAACGGGAAAGCGAACGCGCTAGTCTCGACGCCGCTCGATTTCTACCACAACCATTGCTCGGGGTTCAAGGTCAGAGTCTCTCCCTCGGCGCCGCCCACCGATATGTATCCTCTGACGAGTTGTACTGCAGGCGTCCGAATACATCAGCTTGATCAACGATCCGCGCCACGCCTACGACCAGGCGTACACCGTCAACAGGCTCGGAAACGTGTGGGGCGGCCGGGCCGTGCGATACGTGAACACGACCAGGTGCGTCTCGGCTCCCTGCCCACTGCACATCATTGCAGGCTTACTCACCCGGTCTTCACTGTGTGTGGGCGCAGTGAGAGCCTCAAGGAGTTGGTGATCAAGATGATCAAGGCCGACAAGCCGGTCTGGTTCGGCTGCGATGTCGGCAAGATGTCCACCTCCGCCTACGGGATCATGGACACCGAGCTCTTCGGTCCGTCTCTCTCCCCGCCCACCCCGCCCCCCCCCCCTTTGCTCATCCTCTCCATCTGTGTCCCCCCTGCTTGCTCAGATTACGAAAGCGCATTTGGAGTCGCGCCCCATCTCTCGAAGTCCGAGCGTTTACAGACCGGAGACAGCGCGATGACGCATGCGATGGTCGGTCGACCCTAGCCCCTCGCACCCCCTCATAAAATCCCCAAAAGAGCTGACATTGTGTGTGTGTGTGTAGGTTATTACGGCTGTGCATCTAGACGGGGACGGGAAGCCGATCCGGTTCAAGGTCGAGAACAGCTGGAGCGACACCGCGGGCGACCACGGCTACTTCATGATGACCACCAAATGGTTCGACGAGTTCGTCTACCAGATCGTCATCCCCAAGCTCGTCGTGCCCAGCCCGTTGAAGAAAGCCTACGAGGAGTCCACGCCGCTCGTCCTGCCTGCTTGGGGTCCGTCTCTTTCTTCCCCTGCTCTTCCCAGCTCGCGCCCCAGCTCGCTGACTGCATGCTCCCCTTTTCGTCCGGCAGATCCGATGGGCAGCTTGGCTTGATCCGCCTCGCTCTATCTCTCCAAACCAGTGCATGGTTCGTCGCATCTGAGATGTGGGTTTGGTCCAAGAAACTATATACATGCTATGGGGGGCAAGCACCATCCCTCCTCCCATGATCCTCTCCACTCGCATTCCTCTCTCTCTCCCACTTCCCCAGCCAAAAAAGAAAAAGAAACATTCGATCAAAAAAAGTGTATTGTGTGAATCCATCGTCCCGTGCCTGTTGTTTTCCTGTATTCATACACGCTCCTTCGTCGTCTTGTGCTTGTTTTTTCATCCATCGGCTTGTTCACTCCCTCTGAGATCATATTCTCCGTCTCAATATACATGGCAAAAGACTCTTGTTGAAATGTATGCATGTGTGTGTGTGGATCCTCCATCACCACACCGTCGGTCTGTTGCGATCTTTTTTTGGTCCTTGGGACGTCGCTGGAAGATTTGTGGCTTTGGGTTACATGGATCAGCATTCCTCAAGTGCATCTGTGCTGAAGTAGTGAGTGATGTGCTCAGTTCTTCTCTCAGTCCATGGGGTTCATCTCACAAGCTACATAGGCCATTCACAACCTCAACCACCAGCTAGTAAGAGGATGCTTCAGTCTGGCAATTGTGGCTTCTGATCTCACTAGAAGATGGATTTATGAATGGGTAGGCAAAATGAGTGGAAGGCCACTACAGGCCACTACTTGGCATTGACAATGAAAACAAAAGTTCTCAAGCTTGTGGATCCAACACTGCCACCAATGACAGGGGATAGTCACCACAGAAAGAAATGGAAAAAATGAAGAATGAAAATCAAAGAAAATGAGGGAAGAAGATACAGATAACAACACATGAAGGTATCATCAAAATAAAGCGAAAAGACCTCAGCAAACAAGCAGGCTTATGATCACCAATTTGCATCTGCTTCCTCAGAATGACTACCCAAGGACTTGATTTCCTGCTCCAACTTGGGTACGCCATCAATCATCTTTCTGTGGCTATCAACCAACACTCTGTAATACTCAAACTGCACAATCTCCTTGCCCTCATGTCCAGCCATCAATTTCTCCTGAGCCTCGAAATTGTCCCTCATCTTTTTCAAATGGGCCATCCCCAATCCTGCAATGGCAGATACTGCATGGGGCGATGGGCCTCCATTTGTCATACTTTTGGATGCATAATTGGTGTGGTACAGGAGCAGATTTCTCCACTGTGAGCTGTTCTTGAGCAGCTGGGGAAGCTGATAGAGGGCTCCAAAACCAGCCGAACCGCGGTTATAGCTCTGGAATTCGTTGCCAAACAGTTCTGTGTAGTCTGTGCCAATCCTCTGGTTGATGAAATGTAGGGCCGAACCTCTGAGATAGAACAGTTTGTTGAACTCAGGATTTGCATCTTGGTATTCAGGGGGGCAAAACGGTTTGTAATATATCTTGCTCATTTGCATCAAATCTTCTTTCACCTCTACAAAGAACTGTTCTTTCGCTGCCTCATCTGGTTGTTCACTGGCTAATCCCTTCTTGATATATCTTCTCAATTTCCTCATAAAGTGGATATGTTCAATCATTGGTTCAAAAAATGGCTGTGTGATTGGGTCATCTCTCCAACACTCTTTCTCTTTGTTGAATCCATGCAGCTGAATGAGAAGATGGAGTAAAATGTAATCTTGGTGTTTCTTCTCAAGACCTATAAAAGAACAATTTCCATTTCACAAGGAATATTCATGATGAACATTCAAACAATAAGCCCAAAAAGCTTTCCTCTCTTTTCCAAATAAAAAATAAAGATACACTAACTTTTGTACACATTATAAATTTGAACCATATGAATATTGTATTTCATTTGTTCTTCCTCTTCTATCAACCGCATATGTTGATTCCAAAGTTTTGTCTCTGTTCTGTACACGCAATCAATAGAATTCAAAAGCCACTTCAATCCCTTTTTACTTGAAAATTCATCCTGGAGGTTCTTCAAAACATCCGCTTGGGCAAGCTTATATCTGCAGATGTAATTGATGGTTTCCAATATACAGTTTGTTCTAGCTACCTGTAGATGATGGATTTGCTTGGGATATTCCTTGCATTTCATGAGCTCGTCAAAAAGCTTCCATATTGATTCCCTGTGGACCTGCAATTGGTGTTCTGAAAATTGGACTTCCCAGTTGGCCTCAGGTGCCACAACTGGTTCCCCAAAAATTTGTTTCATATGCTGATGAAGGCTTCTTAGCTCTTCAATGTTTGCCCTTATTGGATTGAGGTATTCATCAGCATATTCCAATGTATCTACATTCACTTCCTTATAGTCCCTCTCCAGAAGGTCAACAGACTTAATCATTGAGTTCCAATCCCTTTGTTTTGGGTCTATAGGACAACCAGGTAGATTCAGCTCTGCATTGAACTGGAATAAGAATATAGAGGCCAGACTTACTTGAAGATATCTCAGCCATCTCAATGTAACTACCCTCCATCAAATCTGAAAAAAAATATGGATGTCCAGTCATCAGTCCCATGAGTATTTTTGCTATTTCATCTGGGGGAATTCCCATATTTGATAAACCTACCAGAATTTGCATTGCTTCCTGCCTCAAGTTTGCTCCAAAAGTGCATTTTGTGCATTGGCTTGCAAATCCAGCCCTGAAGAAGCAGAATGGCCAAGATCAATCCTAATCTCTTTGAGTATATCATTTCCTGAACCTAAACTGGAAATGGAACTGCAGAGAAGCAAACAGAACTATAGTTGTTTGAATATGGGGGCACAAGGTATGGTATGATTAATTTGGCAATTGGTGCGTACCAAGGCAAACCAAAAACGTAGGTTCTGAGATTTGCTGGAGGCTTGATATCACATTTAAGCTGGAAGTGTGCCAGTCAGAAAAATACATGTGTTTGCATAGCCTGTCCCAAGACTGGAAAAAATCAATATCTCTGACTTTATACTGGTCTGTGTGGGCATTGTCGCCGTCAGCACTTGAATTTTATGTACTTCCTAGATACCCTGGACCAACAGGATAAAAGACTCTGCCTCATCATGTCCAGCTGCAATGGGACCGTTCAAACAAGTTGCCCAGTAATGGTCAGACAGCTGATCCAAATATTACTTAATTGAAATGTGTCTGGACAAGATTTTCCAACCAGCCAACTTCTGGCACACATTTAACCACAAAGCTGCCCAGGGCCATCCAAAACATTAATGTTTTCTCATTTGCCATGACAGTGAATTCCCAAGATGTCTTTATTTTTGAATTTTCTGGGAAATTCCTGATTGGCTGCTACATTAACTTACTTTATTGACACTATCCTTGTAACCGATTGGTTTCAGAATCTGGCCTTTACCTTGATTGTTACCTGCAACAGCCATATGCTTCACTCACGTCATATTGTAATGTTGGTTGTATTCAAGGCTGGAGAACTAATGCATATCATATTTATTCAAAAATAACTCACGGAATAGAGAAATGAGGGACCTTATATCATGCAAGATAACCACTAATAAATGAGTAAGAATGGGATAAAATGAAGGTAGATTACTAATAACCATTGGATGCAATCTCAGAATTTCAAAATGTGCTCCTGCATCTTACTTTTTCAGCTACTTCAGATGTAAACAGACTGCAGGCTTCAGGCACAGAATGAGAGATACTATATTAAAATTTGGAACTTCTGAGGTAGAAAATAACTTAGAATTGTTTTAACCAAGAAGAAATTCACAAAGGAGAAAAAAAAGGCCTTGGGATGCAGATGAAAATCTCTTATCAGAAAAACTAATGATTCCATCTTATTCAAGCCATAAAAATGATAAAACCATAAGAATAGGAAATAAAGGACATAATAATAGGAAATAAAAGAGCATTGAAAGGACATTTTGAATCTCATTAGAATCAGCTGATGAATGGAGTTCACTAAGGACTGTTGATTTCTGTGTGGTGGCACCATTAGCGCATTTTTCAGCATGATTTTTATTCAGATTTGGCTTGGATTTTGATCTAATGCAGGGAGTTATTTTGGTAAAGATGGAAAGGGTATCAGCAAATAGATTGGGTGAATGTTGAGTTGGACCTGTGGGGAAATGAGGTAACTTACGAGTCACATCAGATTTTGACTTGATTAACTCCTCAGGTCTCATTTCAGCATTATTCACATATTTTTCTTTAGAATCTTCAGGTATCATTACAATGCCATTACGACGTTCAATTTTGATTTGATACTTGGTTGGATTTCTTCTTACAGCCTCTACTACTGTCATGTACATTTGAAAGTCTAGGGGCACCAAATTCTCCTTTGAATCATCTTTACCCAGATTTATAGTGGTAGCTACCACCCAAGCTGAGCCAAATTCTGGAAGTTCAAGGTAAGCAGGTATCCCTTCATTAGTAGTGACAAGCTTGGTGTTTTCTCCTGGATCACTATAAGTCCTGAATGCTACTGTATGTTCATTTGATACTGGGTAGACTTTGATGGTTTTACCCCTCGCTCTACTTGCTTGAGGGGAGAGATAAGTTGGATCATAGCGGAGTAGCCAGTTTTCTGGTATGTTTTCGCCCGCTTCTTTCACTTGTTGAGAAGTGGGGATTCTGCGGGGATCTACGACTGAGAAGAGCCGGCCGTCTACGGTGACCTCTGCAATGACAGTTGCTAAAGATATTTTTAAGAATACACTTATGACTAGGAATAGAAAGAGTGGCTGTATCATGTTGATGTTCTAGTTGTCCAGATAAAGTGAGGTCGTCAATGTTTCTCTTCGAAGAGATGAGGGAGCTACAAGCCTGCTGGACTAAATATAGACCAAGTCGGCTAGCTGTGAGGAAGGGAAAGGTGCCGCGAAAAATGACATGTTCTGTATTCCAAGAAGTATCGCGCTGGAAAAGTATGTTTGACTGGCTTCAGTTTTGAAAGTCACCTTTCGAAAGGGTTTGATGAGCGTAACTTCCCTTCCTTTGTTGCAGAGACTCCATTCAAGATCATAGGCAGCAAGCTATGTATCTCCAAAATCTTTGTCCAGGCGTGTAAGAACAAAGCTTCTGAGCGTGACATCAAGGGAAGGTTTTGCGCGAGTCGGGATTGGCAATCAGGCACCTCATACCGATATATATCCAAGACCCAGGCGTCCGAATACATCAGCTTGATCAACGATCCCCGCCACGACTACGACCAGGCGTACACCGTGAACAGGCTCGGAAACGTGTAGGGCGGCCGGGCTGTGCGATACGTGAACACGACCAGGTATGTCTCCGCTCCCTGCTTGCTGCATATCATTGGTTTACTCACCCGGTCTTCACTATGTGTGGGCGCAGCGAGACCCTCAAGGAGCTGGTGATCAAGATGATCAAGGCCGACAAGCCGGTCTGGTTCGGCTGCGATGTCGGCAAGATTTTACACAAACAATTTTTGAAAAATTCAAAGTTCTTCTTGATGGGGACAAAGACCCCCATCTTAGGCACACCCTGCCCAATATTACACCACGGGTGAAGATCCAAAGTTTCCATCCAGAAAATTTACTGGATGGTAGGAAAACCCGAAAACCAATCGGAATCGTTCCGGTATGGTTGAAGGACCGAAAACCGATTGGAATGCTTCCGGTATGGTCAAAGTACCGGAACCATTCCGATCGCAATTCGGGTAGCGTCCAAAATGGAATGAAGTCGAAATTGATTCGACTTCATTCCAGGAAACAGACCATTCCGGTTTTTTTCCTGGATTTTCCCCGGAATATTTCCGAATATGGCTGACCACACCTCACAGGAGCATGGTCCTATATATAAAACAGCGCCCCCATACCACAGTGTGTCTGGGGCAGTTGGCAAGGGGCACTACGGGCAAATAGGTGTCGTTGCGGCCCGCAGCGTCACCTGACGTTGCATTTGGGGTCGCGGCCGCAGTGACTGCGCCTACTTGCGCAGTCACGCGGGCTTGCAACGACAGGGTGACGCTGCATCCCGCAGCGACAGCTACATGCCTGTAGTGGGGCTTGGTTGGGGTGGATCAGAAGCATGTTGCATGTTCAAGCCTCCCTTTTGTCCACCCACCTTGCTGAAACCTTGTTTTGAGCCCTCCAAAACCTGCGACGGCCCGTAACCATTCCGAATTGCACACGAAAGCACTTCGGAAGTGCGTTGGGGATCCAAAATAATTTTGGATTGCCTTCCAGTAGGGTTCCTGGAATTTTCCAGTGAAAACGCCAATCGTCTGGCGACGGTCCCCCCTTGCAGGCAGACCAACCGAAATGATATCGGCTGGCAATTGAAATCATTTTGTTGAGCTTTGCCCGTGGTGTATTCTCCAATGGGTAGTGAAGTGTATTATATACAATCTTTACTAGAGATGGCAATCAGTACCCGGGTACCCGCCGCGTGTCCGGGTTCTGCCTGCTTTTTTGGCCCAAAACAGATACCCGTACCCGTACTTGGCACCCGCAGCGGCGGTACCCGGGTATTTTTGGCGGGTACCGGCGGTACCCGCCAAGTTGTTTTTTGTAGGTATGTGCCCACTCACCAAGAGGAATCCCTCTTGGACCTCCGCAAGCTGGTATCAGTATACCTGCCGCCGAGAGGGGATTCATCTTGGTGAGCAAGTATACCCGCCGGCGGGTGCCGGGTACTGTCGCCCGGGTACCCGTTTGCCATCTCTAATCTTTACTAAAAGGAAGTACTTCAGAACCCCAACCATTACAAGCGAGCAAGTTTGTTTTGGATACAAGCCTCTCCTGCGCTTCGTGCGTTCAACGGAAAGGCTGTACACGCTTGGGTCAACCCTGGACTTGATAAACATGTTAATAAAACCAACGATACAAGAGCTACGCTACGCAAATTAGTGGTAGCTTAGCAAAAGCATAGGTCTTTTGGGCCCCGCTTTGCTGCACTTTTGGTAATGGTAGCGGGCTGGGTGCTTTGTGTGAAACTCCATAAAATATTATGTGTCCTATGGGAGTTGTACCCATGTCCAGTGTACTAACCACTCTAACTTAGCTAATTTCTCTCCTCGGGGGAGCGCAGCAACCTCCGTCCCGCAGGGACCCTCCTTTGGAGGGTCCCTGCGGGACGGCGTCTCCCCTTCACATAAGGAGGGACTTAGTTAAGTTAGCTAACCACTGTACTAACACCACCAGCAAATGGGTGACGTAAACCGGATTTTGTCGCGCTGATGTAATCCAGATTCCAAATCAAACTCGCGCCCCGGGTGTGTTGTCACCTGTTGTGGATTTTGTCACCTGCCATTCTCAGTGGCAGGTGCAAGTGGAATGCACAACCCCCTTGATGGCCGGTGCTAACTGGTCATCAAGGGGACATACACACCTCCCTTGATGGCCCGTCTGTACTGTCCATCAAGAGGAACACATAACACTCTTGATGGCCGGTCAGTACCAGCCAGCAAGAGTAAAGCACCATTTATACTCTTGATGGCCGCCACTGACCGGCCATTGAAAGGTGATACACATACCCCTTGGTGGCCTGTCAGTACACCGGCCATTGAGACAAAACACTAAACTCTCAATGGCCCGTACTGTGACTGGCCAACAAGAGAGTGTAGGGTGTTCCTCTTGATGGCCGGTACAGATGGGCCATCAAGGGAGGTGTGTATCTCCCCTCAATGACCAGTTAGCACCGGCCATCAAGGGGGTTGTGCATTCCACTTGCACTTGCCACTGAGAATGGCAGGTGACAAAATCCACAACAGGTGACAACACACCCTGGGCGCTAGTTTGATTTGGAATCTGGATTACTTCAGCTTGGCGAAATCCAGATTATGTCACCTGTTTGCTGGCGGTGTAAGAATATAAACAGCTGCAGGGGGGTCAATGAACATCCACTGGTGTCAAACAAAAATCTCTAATTGAGGGTAAGACCTGTAAATGACAGGTCATGAATGAGTGACACCAGCAGGTATGATAAAGCTAAGAGTAGCAGAACCACAACCTGACACTTTGCTTTCCGCCAATCATTTTCAAGAGCTTTTTTTTAGCAAGCTACTTTCAGTGGCTTGTAGTGGCATTCTGCTTTGCTTGTTGCTAAAGTAGCAGCAATTTGCTACGCTGTTTGCTAAAGTAGCAGCAAAAAAAGCTACTTTAGTGGTTACTTTGGCGCTTCCGAGCAAAGGCCCAAGACACCTTCTGTTGTCCAGCCAGCCGATATACTTTGCTGCCATCCACCAAAAGCAGCCTTCCTTGGCTAGCTGGTACGGACTGCTCCATAGTGAAATCCTTCCCAATGGGCAGTTGTTCACTGAAGAACACACATCCTGGTGTTAATGAGGTATACCCGCTGGCCAAGCCGTGGATTCAGAAGGTGCAAGAACCCAAAAGGCTCTATGTAGTTAAGTTTTTTTTACGCTGTTGTGGTCCTGGTGGATGATGGATGATCAACCGTAGCTGATTGTATCATTGCAACTGCCTCTCTTTTTGGAATTAGAAAAGTTTTATTCAATTCCTTGCGCTTCACTGCCGCTTGAAATAGTGTTTTTCCGCTATCGCTAACGCTGCTCTCCGTGAGGAGTAGCGGGGCCCCGCTACGCTAAGGAAAAGCACCACTTTTTGTAGCAAAGTGTAGCTCTTGCAGTGTTGAATTAAAACCAATCCAACCTTTCCGTAGTACGTAGTAAGTAGATTGGTCGCGTAAAATACAGTTGTATGACTTGGGTAACTCGCTGACATCATGACTAACTTTGATCTGTTCTTTTGAGATGTAGATGGATTTGTGAAATGATAATGTAACTGCAAGAGGACGAGGTAATACTAGGTGTTGGACATGCGACTGTGAAGTTTTTTTGGCCAACAGATATGTTACAATAGTACATATTGACATTCATACAAACAATAAAAATACCAAAAAACAGGGAGCCGTAGGAGCCATTATAAGATTGCTTGATACGTCACAAAAGATTCTTGTTTAACGCAAAACCAAAACACCGAGGGAAGAGGAAAATACCAACAGAGAATCGGAAAAGAGAGAGGGGAAGATAATCATATGTTAGGAGGAGACAATCAGCACAACCTCGAGTCACCAAAACCGGCGCGACTCGAGCGTTTGACTTTCCATTCAACGAGAGCAACTTCAGTTCCAGAGACCAACCACTCGCCATCGGGGGACCAACTCAAGCCGATCAGGTCGTCCCACATCCCACTCCTAACGCCGGAGTAAGAGGCGGAGATAAGTCCGTAGAGCGAGTTTGAGCGGTTGCGGATTGCCGCCGGCGGGCCTCCGTCGAGGTCAAACCAAGCTTCCGAGCGGGAGAACGGGGGCGGATTTTGGCCGAGTCGGGAAGCGATCAGTTGGGAATGAGCGAGGGCGATGGACGATGCGGTCGCGTCTCGGTCTCGAAGTAGCCCGGTAGGCGTCGAAGATGAATTGATTGCCGAGTTGCTATTCACCCTACCGCTCCGGTCATCATCATCACTCAAGACTCGGATTGATGATCCTTGCAGCTGAATATGGCGACTCGAAGACGTGGACGTCGAAGGTGGGCCCCATTCCAACCTGGCCCCCGACAAGGTTGTTCGTGTTGACGAGTTCGTCTGTCTTGGTTGCGAGCCTTGTTCTTCGCCTTCGCCCTCCAAGCAAGCCTCGTCATCGTCTAAATTATGCGGCAGTCTCGACCTCACTGCCCAGCTGTATCCTCCTCTCGTGGTCCGGCTTGCTCTGACACCTGTGCCAAAGAATTGACTGGCCCGGCTGCTTAGTGAGGATCGCAGGTTAAGATCATTGCGGCCTTCGCTATCCCCCCACATCCGTTCCACAGCAGAAAGTGGGAGTTCCGGGGTGCGCCTGCGGGAAAATTCTCCAAACATCGGCTCCGTAAAAGTCATTTCCCCGATCGGCTCTTCCCGCGATCGCGGCGACTCAGATTGTCTGCTTTGACGACGAAGACCATCGCTCATGTTCGGTCCAGCCTCTGGATGGTTTTCCTCATCCTGCTCGTCTTCTTCGGGCTCGAGATCATTATTCATCTCGACTGGGCGGAAGTTTCTTCTAGCTCCACGTGACAGCTGTGCATGCAGCTCACTCATCCGCCGTCTTGATGCGGCTGAAGTATTCCTCTCATCGTAAATAGGATTTGATCGATCTAGAAGGGAGGGAGTTCGATCGGTGCTGCTTGCTGATTGATGCGGCCGGATTGATCCTGGTGATAAGCGTGGCGGGAAGGGTGTCATCCCGGGAAATGGTGTGGGTACTGCCAATATCTGTTCATGATCTGGATCAAAAGTACGAGCATCCAAAACATGGACCAAAGATTGGTGCTGATCAAAGATCCATCTCGAGTCAGTAGCTGAAGAATTCAGTTTTCTCTCGAGTTGACTGACCTCAGTGAATGCTAGGAGCTCATTAGGGCCGGCAGGACTGAACTTGACTACCCTCGCGCCACCGGGCCTGCCTTTCTGGGCAGTTTGCTTTACTAGAAGAGGCTTCCCAAGCATCTTCATATCATAAACCACGACAACTTCGCCCTCACTTGCGACTGCAAATTTATCTCCATACTGATTCCAACTAGTACTGAAACTACCAGTGAGAGCCGAGACTCCGGGAAGGTAGATCCTTCGTGGGCCCAATCGCCAATCGCCAATCAACGGTTCATTTGTTTGATGTGCACCTTGACAGTCGTAAATAAAAACTTCGTTACTATCTCCTACTGCCACCATCGATTTTGAGTCTGGGCTAACGCTGCAGTGATTGACAGGGACTGGGAAAACGATGCTCGATTTATGGGTTAATACTGGCTTCTCATTACCAGTTGAAATCCCGTCTCCTTCGCGAGACCCCAATCCTGGCGTGGGGCGATGGGCAGGATCGACGGATAATGAGTTCGATGCAGCATTTTGTATGGTTGATACGTTGGAAAGGTCGTATTGAGTAATCTTGTATTTGGAAGTACGGAGGAACAGTTAAACCCGATTAGTACATTGTCAATTGGAGTTCCACGTGGAAAGGGGAGGATAATAAACGCACTGTCTGGTCATTGTTACAGACCAAAACTTGAGGATTCCCCCGGGGTGAAGCTTGAAAGAAGTGAACCGAACTACGGGGTGGCGGCGAGTAAGGCATTATTCGAGACTAACAGGATATACTCAAACGAAAGGGAGAAAAGAACGATGCTATGGATCAAAAATACTGACTTACTTCACTATTGATTGACCGGTAGTGATTTTGAGCTCCCACCGAGAGTGAATGTCAACTGATCTGATAAGCAGGTCCGCATTACCACCGCCCATCGCAACGTAGCCGCAACTGAGGATTAACGAAATCAATCAAAACTTAAAAAAATCAATGATAAAATTCAATAATGCTCTTAATTGGAAGTTTCGAGAGCTGCTCTGTAAAATTCCACTGACCCCGAAACCAAGCAGTTAGGATGGAAAGATGTGGCTTTGTCCATGAGGCGCATCTGATCGAAATCGGGATGTAATCATCGTGAAGGGCTTTAGTCAATAGGCGTGGTGAAATTTCGAAAGGGATTGGAACTGAACTGTATATTGACCAAAGACATGGGCATCGACTCCATGTTCTACAAAAAAGGAACAAATGACATCATAGGAAGCAGACGTAGTTAGTTGTTCTGATGAAAGGTGAATAGATTTGGCACCAAGTGGTGGTCAGCCTACCTGAGATCGTTTGAACATGATGGGGCTGGGTAGGACAGATCAGAAGATCGCGTAATTGCCTGGTGATGATCGAAGACGATCAGTAGTCAGTCATAAGGATTGGGTGATGGTCATCATGAAACCTGTCCCCCTCTTCAAAGCCTTTGATTAACTGATAGCCGATAGTGAGAGAGTGAATTGATACGATTAGACTCACGGGTGTGAAATAGAGCTTCTGTTGGGGTTTCAGAGGGATTTTGAAATCAGTCCTAGCCCGTCATCTGTCTTTGCTACAAAGGGGACTGGGAAACGAGCTGACCTAGCAGAATGTGTATCATTAATGGGCTCGAAGAATGGTCTCCGGGAGGTAGAAGCTTCGAGTTTGAGGTTAGTACCAATTGTCAATCTGTTCAGTCACAAGATAAGGGGAAGAAGGAGGTCAGTTCCCGACATGTTTGTAACCGGTTTCCAGACCAAGAACAAGGAATCAAGGGCATCCTTACGTTGACATCGTTCTCGTTTTCCGCCCTTCGTGTGCGTGTGAGGTATTTGTTGATAGTCGAGCTGGGGTTGGCAACTTGACCTGCGCTAATTGCCGACCATTGGCTTTCTCTCGCGCTGACGTAATCAAGGCTGACTTTTCCACAGTTTTGTTCCAAAAACCCCATGGCGGGCTCAACTTAACTTAAGTCCCTCCCGAGGGAGGCCGAACGGCGAAGGCCTCCCTCTGGGAGGGACTTATGCCTTGCAGGTGATTTTGGCCTGAGAGTTATGCCCAAAATCCTTTGTGTGCTAAGGTCCCTGTATGGTGCTGTCTTTTTGTAATTACCCCGTACACTTACACCAAGACTCATCAGAAGCGTGGCTATCTCCAGCCACCTTCCAGTGTATTTTTCTCCTTCCCAAACTTGAGATAGAAGGATTGTAAACGCAAAAAACCCATCCTGGCTAGAACAGAAATGGATCAGCTGTTTTTCAAACTGGCTCCCTTGGGATTTGGAGTGAACAGCCAAAAATGCATGTTCCCACGCGCATCCTGAGGCTTTTTGACATTCTCAGATCTGTCAGAGCAGCAAGTCCTGGTTCACTGTCAATTTTTTTCCCCAAGGCAAGTGTATGGATTTGGACTAAAAGTGCTGTTTTAATTACAATCTCCGGGTTGGCTTTTGCCAGCGGCCACCATCTTTGATGGATCATTGTGAGAAAGGCAGGAGCAACGGTGAAAAGAATACAATACATGTATCTATATCTGCCTGTATTTGTATTGTATTCAAAGACCAATACTATACAAATGTATTCAAACTTTGGTATCTTGTTGCAAATACAGCCCAATACAAGATACTGTATTTTTATGTTTTTTGATAGTTTTTCTGTATACAGTCAACAGTGGCCAAAAACAAGAAAATAATGTTTCAATACTTTATTGATACAATACTACGGTATTGTATCTTCAGGCAGATACAATACATTTTTATTTACAATTTTGTATTTTTCAACAGATACAATACACAAGTGTCTGAAGATACTGTGTTGTATAGTATCTGTTTCACCGTTGGCAGGAGGACTTATGATGATATTAATGCATCAAAAATTAGACAAGATGTTGATATTTCATCTGATCCAGAAAAATGTTGGAATCCTCCAAGGTGAGGGAGCTATGGGAACATTCATCAAAATTGGTGTTTTTGGCCTTTTCTCTCAGTCCTAAATCTACATATAACTAAAGAAATGGCCTCTGGGGGCCAAAAAAACAGTCCAACTATCTGTCATGCGAGTAACGCCGGCGCCGGTATCCTGTACAAATTTCTGTCATGCAAGTAACGCTGGCGTCGGTATGCATGTAACACCGGCGTCGATTTTCTTTTTGTATTAACCAAGTCCGTTTGATCATTGATGCTGATCAATGATTCTGCTTGAACGGACAGGGTGAGAAATCTATAGCCCAGCCGTTCAAGCAGATTGCTTGAACAAATTCTAACAGATGTCATGGGGGGAGGCAGTCCTCCGCTTGATTGTCAATGGCTTGGGTGTACAATTTATACCAGCCATTGGGTGAAGTTGGAGCAGCTTCACCTTGGCGAGGCATACTCGCGCTCTCTGGAGGACTACGGCCATCAAGACTGACTTGAAAACTCCAAGTCTGCTGGAAGGGCCCCATAAATTTGTACTCCATCCCTGTAACCAACTCCGCTCAACGGACTTGCTTTGACTCCATTCAACGGACTTGCTTTGACTCCGTTCAACGGACTTGCTTTGACTCTGTTCAGTGTTCCCTTGGGGATGTGCAGATTGCTTGGACAGACATCCACATGGGTAATCATCTTCAATGTCATTGATAACCACTTCCACAACAATTCTGCTTCATCAGAATTGCCTGCACACCAACAACCAAGTCTGTTGGAGCAATCAGCTTCATTGAACTTGGTTACACATCTATAACCTTGAAAATGGCTGACACTGCAAAAAAAACTTGGTCAACTGCTTGCAGTTGACATGCAGGATACTCAAGCCAAGCTGCCATTGTAACTCCACCTGAATGCACAAGTGTCTTTGTTGGTACAGTCACTGTGCAAGGTGTACAGTGACTGTGCATTGAAGCTTGGGTTGAGTCAAACCTTGAGTAAGGCTGGTGTAACACCACAAGCTTCCTCAGAGTTACCGCATGTCAACTGCTCACAGTTGACACAGTTTTTTTTGCAGTGTGATTGTACCCATCTGAACCTTCAATTTAACAAATTATAAAAAAAAAAATCAACCCAATGTGCTGTTAGTTCCCCCAACCAATCCACTCATCAGACACCACCCACTACTATTCTCCTCATCACACCTCAATTAAATTCCCCGTTCTGATTATAATCCTTTGCTTTTTTCATTGCAAAAATGCAACAATCCAATGAACAATTGAGAAGAGCTTATGCTGCGGAACAGCAAGCTAGATTCAGAGAAACACAACATTATTTTGCAGCATCTTCTTACCCTTCATTTTCTTTTCACAATACCAAAAAAGAGGTGGTTTAACAAGATTTCCCATATTTATAATGATCTAGATAATCTTCATGTACACAAAACTACCAGGACAGGATCAATTTTGGACAACAACTTTGGTAATCAACAGACCCGCCACTTTGATAATCAACAGAACAGCCACTTTTGTAATCATCAGACCAGCCACTTTAGAGAATACATACCATCACAACACACTTCAAGAAGGGTTTATAACCCTGATTTTCATTTTCCCATTCCATCACAACAATTTTCAAGAGGGTTTTCTAATCCAGATGTTCATTTTCCCAAACATTATGCAAGAAAACCAAATCAAATGCAATTTCAACAACACCCACAACAACAATCCCAAAATCAACACCTCTGAAATTCTAACGAATGAAAATTCTTACCAGTTTTACAGGAGAATTTACAATGAGCCAACAATCTGAAGAGGAAATAACCACTTTATCATTGAAAACTGCTGGGTCATGCCCTCCAATTCATACTTATCTGCCAAATTTCACTGTCACATCAATGTAGAAATTTGTGCATTCAAATACCTGTACAAATATCCTGATAAACCAGCCTTGGATGTTGAAGAAGATATTGATGGGGTGACTAGATTCAGATATTCTTGATGGGTAGCAGCTCCAGAAGCATGCTGGAGGATTTTCTCTTGCAAACTATCTGCAACTTATCTCTCTATAATTTGTTTTGACTTCCAGTACTATACATGGCACCCCAAAAGCAAAGAATGGAAGCCAAGGCAGAGTGGTTTTTGAATTGGTAGAATTTCTGCAGTTTATCCTTCTGATTCAGAAATATGGCATTTATGGCTACTACTCAATCATGTCACTGGTGCAACCTCTCTTGAGGATCTTTGTACATTTTGAAGACAAATTTATAACAGGTTTTGTTCAGCTTCTTTGGCCCAGGGTCTGTTGGAAAATGATCATTATTTGGAAGCCACAATCAACGGTGTAACCATTACGATACATTGAGCGTATTGGGTAAACATTTTTCATTGAAGATGCATACCTACATGTCCAAGCACTATCTACAGAATTCAACTCTCTGCAATCAAAAAATACTGGTACGCTTGCTCCGCCTCCTTCGGACAACAAGACCATTGGCGGTATGTGGCTCCTGACAAAGAAACTCAAAAAATTCAAAGAGGTTATCCGACTCAAAGCCCGTTGGGTCGTTTTTGGAAATCATCAAGAACATATGTTACATTATTTTGAAACATATTTGTCTGTTGCGCGGAATGAATTGCTCAAAATGATGCTTTCTCTCGCAGTGAACAACCAAATGTTTGTTTTTCAATTTGATGTTGAAACGGCGTTTTTGTATGGCAACATCGATGCATCAATCTATGTATCCCAAGTCCTTGGTTTTGAAGATCCGGATCCTGCGAAAAAAGGCTGGGTTTGGAAGCTGAACAAGTCTCTTTATGGTACAAAACAAGCTCCACGAATGTGGAAGGCCCACTTAGTTTCGACCCTGAAGTCTATTGGTTTTGAATCGTCGATCTTGGATGATTCATTATTTCATAATGTCGATAATTCAATTCTCCTACATATGCACGTCGATGATGGACTAGTTGTCGGACGTTCTCGCAGGGTAATTCTTTCTTTTCTCGACAATTTAAAAAAATCGTACGTGCTCAAGGTGAAAGAACGCCCGAATCAACATCTTGGCTATACCTTTGACTGGCGTACAGATGGCTCATTACTAGTTCATCAGTCGGATTTTGCGCATAAGATCCTCGACAAGTTTGGAATGTCCGATTTGACTTCTGTGAAAGCATCGTCACCGATGAATTTTCATCGTGTTGTGGCTTCAGATTCTGCTCCTTTTGATGTTAAAACGATGCAAAAAGCTATGGGAATGCTCAATTATCTGGCTCTTCACACTCGTCCAGATATAGCATTCACAGTAAATATCTTAGCTCAATTTGCATCTTCCCCTTCCTTATGCCACTTGTCTTTGATCAAGCATCTTCTTCGATATATTCAAGGCTCGGCCGATGTTGGCATTCATTTTAAAAAAGGACAACAAACCAATGCTTTATGTGGATGGGCCGACGCGGATTATGGAACTTTGTTAGTTACTAAAAAATCAATGTCAGGCTATGTAATCACTTTTTTCGGCAATCCGATTTTGTGGACTACGAAAAAACAATCTGTTGTTGCTCAATCCACGACTGAAGCCGAGTTCATCGCGGTCAACAAATGCGCAAAACAGCTGCGATGGATGTCAAATTTGTGTACCTCATTGAACATATCCGTTGATCCTCCAATCATTTTCAACAACAACTCAGGCGCTGTGACAATAAGTAAAGAAGCTCAGCTGAATCCAAACACAAAACATATTGAAATCCGCTTTCAATATGTTTGCCAACTCATGATCATGAACGTTCTGCGGATTCAGCAAATCTCGACCATTGACATGATTGCGGATGCCTTGACCAAACCTCTTGGCAAAATCAAACCCCAAGAAGCGTGCAAACAATTACATTTACTCAATGTGCGTGTTTAGGAGGAGTGTTGCGTAAACCCAAAAATTGAGTTTTGTTTTAGTTTATGCATGCGGTCATGCATATGGTATATGGCAATCAATCGGACTTCCGCCTCTGAGATCTCTGATCAGCAACCATCATCTCACCAACAACTTTACTCTTCCCTTTTCTGTTTTCTTCAGCGACTCTTTCCCGCATCTCAATTCCTCGATCAATCACTTGTGATTCAACCATTGACTACCCAGTTTACTCAAAGACAATCTCAATCAAACAGACCTCTTTGATCAAATCAACCATCAAGCTCAACCATCATCGACTCTAAGTACTCAGGAGGAGCTAGTTTTAGTCTCTGGGCAAGTAGTGACTTTATGCTTCTTATCTGCAACATCTGGGGACACCGAGTGTTGACAATCAACTTGATATTTCTTCCAGGCTATTACGTTGTGATATCTCCGTGTACTTGCTGTCGCCAATTGTTGTTCTTGGTCAAGATTTGATTTCGCACCGGTTCTTTCTTTTAGGTATTTCTTTTCATTATCATTAAATAGTCATAGCTTAACAAGATCTAACCGTTGTGGTTCTATTTTTCAAGTGTATTACTTTTATTGAATTCTTTTGTTAAATAACTGTTACAATAAAGTAATTTGTCTACCATTTTTACATGGTAAACGTTTTTCATTGAAGATGCATACCTACATGTCCAATTTTTTGTTTTTAGCCATTATCCATACCATAACAGCCAAAAACAAAAAATTGGACATGTAGGTATGCATCTTCAATGAAAAACTTTTACCCAATACGCTCAATGTATCGTAATGGTTACACCGTTGCCACAATAGCTGAAGCAAATGAAACAATGATGCCAACTTATTTGCAAAATTTATTTGGCATACTTATAGCAACATTTCAACCTTCATACCCTCTGTGTTTATGGAATTCCTCCTACCATTACATGACTGAAGACTGGAGATCCATCAGGGATTTCAAGATGATGCACTCATGACAAATCAGATGATTGAAGTGATCAATCCAATCATTTTACAAAATGGTCTTCAACGTGTGGATATCTCAACTTTATAACAATGCAAATCATTTGAATAATAAGCAGAGATCAGCCTTTGATCAGATCATCAATGCATGTTATTCAGAACAACCTGCTTGCTTCTTTAATGATGGTCCAGGGGGATCTGGAAAGACTTTCTGATACAACTGCTTACTGGAAAATTTCAGATCAACCCAAATAGTTGCTATCACAGGTGCAGGAAGTTGTGAGCTCTCATTTTCCCAACCATACCATCTTAATTTGTATTCTCTCTGAACCCACAGGAATTGCAGCTATGAACATGCAATATGGCCAAAACCTGACTGAGCAAGGAGAAACTTCTGATCAATGTAGAGTTTTTGGATGGAGCCTTTCTGATTCTTGAGCTGTTTGGCGGTGAAATCCATTTCAAATCAATTGGTCATCTCTTTCACCACCATGGTCCAACCCTCCGACTTGATATTTCCGTTGTCACACCCTTCCCCAAAGCAATCTGATTGATGATGAATGACAGGAGAGATTTCTTCTGCTTGTTAGTCCAGGTATGGTTTCCCTTCTTCCCCGTTTTTCTGCTGTCTTCTGAATTGTTGTTTTCTGAACCTTCTTCATTGGTATCCGGAGTACTTTTTGGAGTTTTCTTCTTATTTGAGGAGGCCTTTGGAGGAGCAATCTTTTTTGGCTTTGGCTTAAAAGAAAACAAAGAACTAAGAGATTTTATTCCAATTAGACTTTGTACTAATTGGAATTACATTTGACTTTATTGGAAAGAAACTAAGGATATGAGATTTACCTAAGAGCAGAACCTGTTGGAATCATGATTCTCGACGAGGCTTTAGTGGCACGATGCAGGAGAAACAGTCTTGAGAGACTGGATAGAAAAGGGGCAGCGAGAATGTTTTTCTCACTGGATGTGGCTCAGGTATGGAGGCGGAGAACAAAGGAGAGAACCAATGGTTTGATTTGCATGACAATGCTATAATATAAATAGACTATGTACATGCAACAGACTTGTGGTTTTGAGATGAAATGAATAAGAAACCATATTGAATAAAGTACATTCTTTGAGACTACACATGAAGATATAAATGACTATCATAACTCTACTACTCAGGGTTCATGGACTACAAGGTGTGAGCTAGAAGTACTATTAACTTACTAGTGATGCTTAAAGAAAGACAAAATCAATAAGGAATAAATTCAGAGACAACATGAGGAGGTATAAGTAAGAATAAGGAGTCAGAATTTCAACAGAACCAGAGCCGATCTCTACTAGATTGAGAGAGAAAGAATAAAAGAGAGAAAGAAAACAAAAGATCCAAGCGCTATCTGTTAGATGAAGATTTGTGAGAGTAGAACGTGAAACTGTCAGTCTTGTTGTTTCATTTCTTTCCTCTTCAATATTTCTGCTTGGCCTTCACCAGGGGGGAATCCGTGGCACTTCCCACAGAGTGCCATACCGTAATTTTTTTCAGTAACTTCTTGTGAAGTCAACTGCTTGTGCATCTGTAAATAATGCCTGAAGGATTGTTCATATGATGTTGAATTCATAGTGATGTCTTGTTTAACTAATGTATCAGCAACTAGGAAATTACATGGTAGAATTTGATTGCATTAATTAAACCAACCAAACTACTGGAAGGTAGGGAAGGAAAGGTAAAATGTATTCATTGTACATCAACAGAAAAAACAATTCATTTCATGATCCAAGCGGCTCTTAATCTGAGCCAACAGCCATTTTGCAAGTATGTAATTTACTCTTGACATAAGCCTTTACTGAACCCACAATCAAAAAATTGAACAAAATTGGTGATAATCTGAGGAAGGTCTGTCAAAGTGATCATGATTCACCGGGGGTTTTCAGAGAGAGAGGGATTGCTGGGAAGGTCCTGATTGGGTGTTGTGGTGATGAAGAGAAGGCTAGAGGGGTGTGCAGGAACGCCAGGATGCATGACCGGGTTGTTGCTGATGGGCTGTGATGTTTGGAGCACCTAACAACAGCCACAAAAGGAGCCAACCAGAATTTAGCAATTTAAAAAAGGTCGGAAAGATGGGGATGGGTAAAAAACATATGCTGCGTGTAAAAGTGTGACATCTCTCGCGGTAGGCAGAGGCCTCTGTTGGGTGAACTCTTCTTGATTGGGGAAGATCTCCATTGATCTTTGCAAGCATGCTGCTGGGGTGAGGACAAGTCATCACATGCAAGCTGATTGCACTGTGAGACGGCAATTCTCCGTGACAGTTTTGCATCAGGGGTCAAGTTGGGTCTCCTTTCCACAAGGACACTCAGACATTGCATGAGGGTTCATGCTTTGAGCGTCTAACACCGTCTTGGCTGGGGACAATGTCCAGGACGTTTGGCAGGCCAAGAAACCCTGGTGAGCCAAGAAGAGCGGGGTCGGGGGCCACGGGGAAAACGCCCCGGAGTCCCCGCAAGCAGCTGTGTGATAGGTGTCCACCCTGACGTTCGCGCGAACGTCAGGGTGGACATCACACAGCGTTCATCCACCCTTCAACTCCCATCCCACCTGCACGGCGGATGAGTGATTCAAGACATATCCGGTGCAATACAGCTGGCTCTCCCTGAACCTGGCAGCCCACCATGGTAAGATCAAGAACCTATCACACACAGATAGTACTACCTTTGCACCAACATACATGCATTGCACAGAAGATCAGCTGCATCAGACCTCACACCTCTGAGCATCTGTTTGTAAGAACCCAATAATAAATTCCAATCCAGCCCAAAGGAAGGAAAGTAAACTACATGGTCAGAACTCACTTGATACACTGACATTAGGGCCAGATTGTTTTTTGGTGATCATAAAACAGTGTGGTCCAACTTCAAGGGTGCCTGTGTCCCCTGGATCCAAAGTGGCGGCTACAGCAATCTTGAGGGAATGTCACCGGTTAAATCCCATTATTTAAGCACATCATGTCCCCATTAATCTTGTCAGGGCACTCTGCATACCAGAAAGTCACAGCTTTCCACACATTAGGGGTGTTGACAACTTGACAGTCTTTTTAGAATCAGTTTGAGGAGGAATCCTGGAGACTTGAAACTAGAAATTCCAAATCTGAAGCAAGATTGAATAATGTTCTCTCCAATCTTGGAGATGATTTAAATCAACCAACCAGCCACAGTAGTATAAATACAAGGTGGATACGTCCACAAAGATGCCTAATTGAATCTTCCAATATCTTCTTTTCAAAAGGAGCTTGGAAAGTGCTTGTTGATTCAATCACAAATCAAGAAGCTGAATTGTGTCTTACCCAAGGGGGCCTAGAATCGGCCTCATCATTGGTTGAACATGGGGATCTTCATGAAATAAATACATTGTCCTCTCCAGATGATCCCTAATGAAACATTTGATCAACAGATATTTGTGCATAAATTGGGCTTCAGTGATTGTTGCCATAGGGTAAAAAGTTATACAAGAGCTATGGTTAAATCCAGCATGAGATCAGTCCCCCGGTCTGATGGAATTACGATATGGCACTCTGTGGGAAGTGCCACGGATTCCCCCCTGGTGCTTACTTGAGCTATTCTTTTGAATTGAGTTGTCCTTCACTTAGTGTTAGTGAAACGGCGCAGTAGTTGAGCAATGTGATTTGCAACCAGGCAGCAATGCATCGGCTAAGGCCTTTTGTTTACACTTTTTGACTTTGCAAAGCAACACTCTTACCAACAATTTTTCCTGCTCTTTGAGCGGTATTGGAGCGGTTGGTCTGGTCGTCTTTGACAGTTTTTTCTAGGATCAAAAAGATAGAGCGTTAGCTACTATCTGGTCAACTCATATTGAGAACTTGGCCGCTTACCCTTGGTGCTAGCTGAGATTCTCTTGATGAGGGATTGCTGCCCGGGATTTTCCACATGCCTCATCTTGCTGGCAAGTGCCGGATCTGTTCACATCAGTGAGATGAATTCAGTTTCACAACACCGCTGCGCTTGATTATTAGCTGCGGAAAAGGTTCACATTTGCTCACCTGATTCCGCAGTTTTAGAGACTCCCAACGTCTTGCTCAATTTATGAGTTTGAAACCGTTCACTCAAGCTGGAATTCTCACATGGCTTAGGGGTCTTTGGGGTTTTGTTGGGCTGTTTTTTCTGGGTTTGTGATGGCTTGACGGTGGCGGGAGTTACCACAGGAGCTTTTGGCTGATTGGTGGATTGTTCCTTGGGCCTCAGCGGGGTTGCGGCCAATCCAAAAAGACTGGGGTCAAGTTTGATTGGATTGATATTGGCCATGACAAGTGTGGTGATGATTGCAGATGATGTGTGATGATCAAGCGGTAGGTAATGATGTGTGATGTTGAATGGGCCGGGGTGCATTGAGTGTGATGGAATCCGAGGCAAAAAAATAGGGGGGAGCCGTTTTTCCAAACTGAGGAAATGGCTTGTTTTCCGTGGATTATGAGGTTGAAAAATAAGCGCTATGGTATTCCGGATTCTGGGCCGCTCAGATCTCACAGAAAGTTGTGAATCCCGGGTAAGATCCTTGGAATCTGCGGGCTATGGTACAGGCCCTAAGCAAACTGTAAAAATTTTTGAAGTCAGGATCCCCCTTGCCTGAGGAGGATCTACATACTTCAGACACCCAGAACCACACCCTCAGATAGCCCAGGATCACCACCAAAGAGGATACCACCCTCCCAGTATACCTACCGTCACAGGCGCCTAGGATATTGACAGTAAGTATCACTCTTTCACTGAACCTTGACTATCTCAGAGGTAAAACTCTGTGCCTCTTGATTGCTCTCTTTGTCTGTTTTCTCTTGCCCACTCTTTGATCACAGGTCTGCACCTGTCTTGATATCATCAACCAAAGGATTCTGCTGAATCATATCCTTCTTTTTCTGTGCTTTTTGTAAGAAACAAACCACATAGGTTTCCCTTTAAAGAACCTTGACTATCCAGAGGGAAGTCTAAAAAATTGTGGCTGGATTAAACTTGTCTAATTCAGGAGCCCTCCATGTTTCTTTGGTGAGAGGAGGCTGTTACACTCTCTAGCACAGCTTGGCAGCACTCCCTTAAGGAGGTAGCATTGCCAGTGGAAGTTAGTACCCACCAGAATAACCTTGAATATCTGCCAATCTTGAATCTGCTCAGTTTGTCTCTCTCTTTCTCTTTCTCTCTAATATTTGTAATTTCTTTATCCCAAGAAATTCAAATGTTTCCACCCTTTTTCTTGTGTCCTGTTGTCACTATAGAGACTCAGGCTCACACTGGGTCTGCTCACCACATCATGCCTTCTCTTGAGATAATCCCCCATCTTGGTCAGCAGCTTTGACTGATTAGTGGGTGGTATCTTGTTGCAAGAAGCACATAAATCTCCTACAACCAAGACAGAAATAAATGAAGAAAGTGATTAAAAAATCAAGCAATAAAGTATGTAAGATGTAAGCTCAAAGACAAGTAAGAAAATTACAAACTTGGATCAGGTGATGAAACTACTACAGGCTTAATATCATTGGTCAGTTGTTGGGGTTGAAAGCATTCCAGAAGGCAGGGTGTATCATCACATTAGAATCAGCATCTTCTAGAGCAATCACATGCCTTGATAGGTTGGTCATCATTGTGTTCTTGAGATTGATTGGTCTAGCTTCAGTTTTTGAGGGAATTGTGGTCCTGGATGCCACTTCAGGTACCAAAAAATTTGGGTTGGTGATCTGGAGAGATGGCTGGTACAGACTGGTCATTGAGGGGACTTACCACTCTTGATGATTGGTATAGAGCAGTCATTGAGAGGTCTCAGCACTCTTGATAACCGGGACCAACCAGTCATGGAGAGGACTCAACCCTCTCCATGACCAGGACTGTACCGGTCATTGAGAAGAATCAAACCTCTCAATGGCTGGTAAAAACCGGTGATTTAGAGGACTCAACCCTCTCAATGGCCGGCACAGATTGGTCATCAAGAGGGCTGTATGATGTATCCTTTCAATTACTGTTCTGTGGATCATCAAGAGGATTCAACCCTCTTGCTGGCTGTACAGAACCGTCCTGTAGCAGCCATTGAGATTACTGGTCTGTACCATTCATTGAGAAGGTTGTATCCTCTCAATGACCTTTATGTTGGTCATCAGGAGGACTTAACCCTCTTGATGGCGGTACAGACCGGTCCTGTACCGGTTAACAAGAGGTTTCAGCTCTCTCAATGACCAGTCTTTGCCGGCCATTGAGAGGTTTGATTCCTCTTGATGAATGGTACAGTCCCGGTCATTGAGAGGGTTGAGTCCTCTCCATGACCAGTTGGTCCTGGTCATTGAGAGTGCTGAGACCTCTTGATGACAGGTCTATACCAATCATCAAGTATACCAATCATCAAGAGTGGTGAGTCCCCTTGTTGACTGGTCTGTACTGGCCATTGGGTCCTGTATGTATGTACTCCCTTGATGGCCATTGAGGGTAGTGATGATTGATCTACAGGAAAAAAACCTGCCGGGGGTACAGTTCTGTTCGGGGCTGAGGTTGAGGGTGGGTTGGTTTTTATTTCGCACTGGTTATCCCTGATTTCCTGGTACTCCTGGAGGGTCTTGCCGGTCTGTAATCCAGGTCTGCAGGAGACGTTCCAGGAGGTGTTTTTTTTGGAAAGCCGGACCTGGAAGGCTTCCTGGAGGTGGTTTGAAACCCCCTCTGCCTGTCTCCTTACACCAGGAGACGCGACTTTCATTTGAGAATATGCATTTGTTTCCTCAGTGTCAGCTACCTTGGAGGGATTTCACAGATCGGAAGGTATACCAGACTCATGAGTGATTTTTCATCTGGTAGAAGACGTCACCGCTCGATCGGTCAGGCTCATCTCAACGATTGCAGGCCGCGTAGTCAGAAATTGAGTAGGAAACCAATGGTAAATCAATGGTACAGCATACTCATCCTCCTCGATGGGCCCACTATGATTAGTATTTAGTTGATGGGTGTTTTCCACTCGATGCTGCTTGCACTCAGGACTTCAAATCTCGAAGAAATGTGGCAGAACTTAATCTATGGAAGGGTTGGCTGCGTCAAGGGAAGTGCTAGTCAATAGCATGAAATGTGGTCTGCGTAATCTTTTGATATAACTGAAACCTGAGAGGTATGTGTTAAATAATAAGAAAAATGGCTTTTTGTGTGTTTTTGATGAGAATCCATAGACAATAGGACTTTTTTTGGGAATGATAAGTATCTTCTCCCGCGATAAGAGACTTTTCAACAAAAGAAATAATCATGAAACATAGAAAGTAAAGATGTGCTGAAGTCTTGAAGTTCACATATAGCAATAGAAAGAAGAAAAAAATGCCCTGGTTGTTCCTTTTACTTTGACGCTGGATCGACCGCCCGGGGATTTTTATTTGGGCAGATGGATGCTGTTTGTCTTATCAAAGCAAGGCTTGAGGTTCATGCCACAACTTATCCTGTTATGCAATGTGCCTTTATCTTTTCAGGCTGGTGAATATAGCCGAATTCAGCCAAAATTATGCGTGAGGTCTGGTGTGATGATATGGTACTCACGGTTGCATCCTTTGATCTAATGAAATTTTCATTACAGCAATAGGTCTTTGTCCCCCCGTTGAATTCAGGCACTAGGGTAGCACAGGGCTGAAAATCTAAACCACCCAATTCTCTGCATCTATGATGGACTATTTTATTCATCAACAGAAAAAATAATCATTAATCCAAGTGATCAATTGGAGTGAAAAGGTTGGATGTGACCAATATCAGAAAGTGCCACTTACAAACCCAATGTGGAGCTGTTGGGTCATTTGAGACGTCAACTGCGCAGTAACAGCGGGTATGAATCCAGGTGCAAGACACGTGCGTCTGACTAGTACTTGTGACCCTATGAAACGCAGTGAAAAAAGGAAGTGCGAACTTGAAAATGTGCATCGCGGGATGGAGTTTGCGAAGGACGTAATTGGCAATGTTAATTGCGCTTTGCTTCAGTTGTGAGGGGTGGAAATCGAAGTGTGAGGGGAAATGGATGGGGGAAATAATGAACTAACAAATCCAGTATTTGGGCATAAATTGTACATACATAAATATGTACAAACTGGTCTTTTACCATCTTGTACCCTCTTGTACCCTAGTGATGGCCCCTGCAAAGTTGCGCCTAGGAATAGATGTGCATAGGACGTACATACATAGCTGGGCATAGCTTGGGTCAAGATGGTGTAATAAATACATTAATATGAAAACATCTTCATGGTACAGACGCCCCAATACAGTTTTCTTTTCAGCGTGGCAAGCCCCGAGGACAAAAGACCGCTATTGTCAGCTCCGGTCTCTTTGGTGACACGGAGTTGATAGGGTTGTGAGTTCGCGCTGTAGCGGCTAGGATAGCGGCCAGCGGAATTAGGGCCACACTATAACCTTTTCAGGCCAATGGGAAGAAAACCACACCTCGACGCTGAGTAGCGGAGGGGCTAGCTCCCTTACAAAAGTAAGGGGACGTGGCAATGACTCAAGCCAGGCGCCGTAGCTTAGAATAAATAAGGGTTATTTTCTAAGTTACAGGTGTGATGACAATCACCTGTAACTATGAAATTCACGAGTTGAAGTCAAAGAAGGCTGTAAGAGAAAGATAAAGTTAGTTGATTATTGTAAACCCCACTCACTATTGATTGTAGTAAGGTTGGCAGGTTTGTATGGTAATAATCTTGGGGGGAAAGATCTCTCCAGAGGAAAGATCCCCCCCTTTCATATTACAGGGACCTGATCCTTCTTCGAGTCAAGGCCCCAGAGAGATCCTTAAATCCAAGGAGGGAGAAGAGGTCCACGGAATTCAGAGGAGGAATTACATGAATAATTATGTAATCTCTCTATGTATGGTAAATCCATAGAGAGATATACTCCATTAGTACATTATTATTCTCAATCAAGGTAAATACATAATAAGTGTGAAATCATACAGTTTAGTACATATAAAGTGATGATTGCAACAAAAGTAATATTATAAGACAACAGGAGGGGTTGGACACAGGATCTTACACAAGATCTAGATCAACCTTAAGGTAGTCTTTAGCCATTGGCACCACCTGCAAATGGGTGTGGTTTTCTCCGCAGCCACAGCCAGTGGTTTTCCCTCGGAACTCGCGCGGCCCCCGGAAAACTCGTGCGGCCCCCGGAAACCATCATTCGGGGTGATGATACACATAACTCACCCGGGCCGTTCATCTGGCTGGTCAAATGACGACCAGCCAAGTTGTGCAACTTGATGACCGGCGAGCCGCGGGTGATCAGGACACACCGATGACCGGACAGCCGCGGGTCATCAGGACACACCAATGACCGGACAGCTGGCCGGTCATCGAGCTATACATGCCTCAATGACTGGTCAGACGGCTGGTCATCAAGGCAGACAGCTCGATGACCGGAGCCGGCCGGTCATCAAGAAGGCAGACACTGATCAATGACCGGTCATCAAGGTTACACCTCGATCACCTCAGACCGGCCAGCTGGCTGGTCATTGAAGTGTCCTTGATGACCGGCTGGCTCCGGTCATCGAGGTACATGTATACCTCGATGGCCAGCCGTCTGACCAGTCATCAAGGTATACACCTCAATGACCGGCCAACTGGTTGGCCATCAAAATTGTACCTTGATGACCGGTCAGCTGGCTGGTCGTCGAGGTATACAGGCACCTTGATGACCGGAGCAGGCCGGTCGTCAAGGCATACACCTTGATCATCCCTGTCATCAAGGCTGGATCATTGACGACCGGAGCCGGCCGGTCATCAAGGCCTTGATCATTGATGACCGGAGCCAACCGGCCATTAAGGCATACACCTTGATGACCGGCCAGCTCGGGTCGGTTCATCAAGGTACATTCATACCTCGAAGACCAGCCGGCTGGCTGGTCATCGAGGTACATATGTTGATGGCCAGCCAGTTGGCCGGTCATTGAGGTGTATACCTCGATGACTGCTCAGATGGCTGGTCATCAAGGTACATGTACCTTGACATCAAGGACACCTCGATGACCAGCCAGCTGGCCGGTGATTGAGTTGTATCTGTGCCTTAATGACCGATTAGATGGCCGGTCATCGAGTGTTTACCGTCTTGATGACCGGCCGGCTCCAGTCATCGAGCTGTCTGCCTTGACGACCAGCCGTCTGACCAGTCATTGAGGCATGTATACCTTGAGGACCGCCCAGCTGTCCGGTCATCGGTGCGTCCTGATGACCCGCGGCTCGCCGTTCATCAAGCTGTACAACTTGGCTGGTCGTCATGTGACCAGCCAGATGACCGGCCCGGGCGAGTTATGTTTACCCCGAATGATGGTTCCCGGGGGCCGCGCGAGTTCAGTTGGAAAACCACTGGGTGTGGCTGCGGAGAAAACCACACCCATTTGCAGGTGGTGTGGGTTACATGAGATGTAATTATCATTGTAGGCACATGGACAATTGTCTCAGTGGCTGACAGCTATCGTCCACGAACCGAGCCTGGCGACCTACACACCGGGGCGGTTGGGGCGGCCTGGGCGTGCATCTCTTGTGGCGCCCCCGGGACCCAGCCAACAGGTTACTGCGACTGTGGCGCGCTGTAACCACATGTCCCGTCCCGATCCAAGGAGCGACACCGTCACGCTCCCTCATTGGCCCTATTGCGCCCCACAAGTGTAAGGACTCCAGTTGGGAGTCCTTCACTGTCTGTCGAGTGGGGGCACAATAGGGAACCTCAGAGCGAGATTCTGGTTCACGGGGCTGTAAATTGCAGGAATGGGCAACAATCTAGCCAGGAGAGATATGGACGCAGGGATCTCTACGTAAGTACATGAACAATTGGGGAAGCGGAGAAACAACTGGGAAATGAGGAAAAGGTCAAGAGAGAGGAAAACGGCTTACCTAGCCGGGAGAGATATGGACGCAGGGATCTCTACCGGCTAGGGAGGTGGAAGAAGGGTCGGATGATATACTTGAGCGGAGTTTGTCCTTGTGACACTTTGTGTGAACCCTTGCGATGCGCGGGGGCTTCACAGTCTCCCCCCCTATAAAAAGATGAGGGGGAGGGTCCCTCCAGTTAGAAGAAGACCGATGAGGAGGGAGGAGAACGGTGGATCGGGTGGACGGTCGCTTTTTTGTTGTGACAGGACGATTGATTGGTGGCCGCTTGATGGGCGGGCAATTGCGTTTGTCTTGAACGTTGGCGACAATGGGAGCAGTTTTTTGGATTAATGGAGAAGGAAGACGAGGTGGTGGTTCCATGATAAGGGAGTTTTGCGGGGGCGGCAGTGTTTTAGTCGCGCTCAGGGGGGGCATTGATGACGGCCGCTTCAACGTCAGTCTGGGGGTTCGCCAATCCAGGGTCAGCGAGGGTGACAGTACCCTCCGGATCAGTGGGAGTGATTGGACCCTCCGGCCTATGGGAGACCCTCGTAAGCATCGCCCTCTGTGAAACTGATGGGTCAATCTGAGGGGAGACGGTACATATTTGGCGCTCCCGCCTTCGGCGATGGCACCACAGGCCTCGAGAAAGGAGACCTCGTCGAATTGAGGGGCTTCAGGAATGAATTCGTCGTCTCGTGTGGTCGCCGAGACACCAAGCGTTTCGATCGCATCCGGGTCGCCTGCTATGGCTGCTGCTTGAACGTCGTCTTCAACGGCAGTCAAGTGCCAGTTCGCAAATCCATGAGCCAAGTCATCTAAGTATCCGTCGACTTGCGCCAGAGAGGAAGCGGACAGTTCGTCCAAGTCAGGCGCTTCGTTTGTGAGTCCCGCAACGCCTGCGGGACGACCAATTGGGCGGCCGGCGGCCGGAGGGTTCGTCCTCGCAGGCCCGCTATTTTTCGCCGTCCATGCTACTGGGGGAGTGTAGTCTGCCGGTCCCGGGGGCGGGAAGAATGAAGCCGGTATCTCCACTCGGCTCTTGTCCATGGGGTTGGGGCAAGCCTTGTGGGCGCTCCCGCAGTGCTTCTTGCAGAAGTGGCACAGCCCCACGCTGTCCAAGTAAGCGTGGAGTCGCCAAACCGTGTCCGCCATCCTGCCAGAGGTAGCGGTGGTGGATGCATTGCGTCGTAGTCGTAAGGCGGATGACTTAAGCAGGTTGGCGTAGAACCCACTCGTGCGGTTTTTGAACTCGCCATATTTGAAGTTCGCCGATCGTAGGATTTGATGGTCGTCGATTTTTGCTTGAAGGACCTCTGGGAGGCCAAAGGTCACCGCCTCGGCTAGTTCGTAGTCGTCAAGCAAATGTTTATCGAAATTGACTAAGCTCTGTAGTGTCCGAGCGCGGGTGCTGAACTCCAGGAAGGTTTCGGTTTCAGCCATCTTCAGTTGGGCGATGTTGCGCTTGAGGGCCGTCTTCCATTCGACTGGGAGGGCGAATTCGAACATTTGTTCCTTGAAGTCTTCCCAGGACTTCCCTTTGTATTTGAAGAATTTGTTCGAGTAGAACGAGAGCAAGTTTGTTTCCGAGATGAGTCCGCCCACAATGAGACGTTTATCGTCCGCGTGCGTGACCGATTTTGTCGCAAAGAAGATCTGTAGGGCTTGGATCCAGCGGAGGAAAGCTTCAACCTCCTGAAAGGGACCTTTGAAGCACGGTCCGTCCGATATCTTGAATCGCTGGAGATCGATGCGGCCCGGAGCGAGTTGTGGGGCCGGAGTAGACTCAGTTTTCGGGATGACACTCTTGCTCCAGGCGTCCAGTGCGGCCTTTACATCCGCTCGGGCTTGGCTCTGAACCGCCTTCAATTCAGCTCAAGCTTGCGCCTGTGCGGCTTGTGCCGCTTCCTGCGCCGCGAGGAGTTGCTTCGCAGTGTTTTGCTGTAGGACCAGGATCGCTTGGATCAGGTCGTTGTTGGATATCTCTTCCGGCGCCGGAGGGTCGCCAGAGGAGCCTTGTTGATTGAACTGGTTCATTGAGGTGGTGTCGTGGTCGTTGTGGTAAGACTAATCCACTTACAAACACGTCAAAAATAGGGAAAAATTAAGATAATAATATATTATAAAGTACAAATAAAACCAATATAGTACAAAACATACTACAACCAACATCTTACGCATATTTCTCAATTATATTATCACCCAGAAAACCAGTACTAGTCTATTTAGTTACATATTCAAATACATAGTAAAATCTTAAGTTTCACATACAAATCCCACCCATTACATAGTATAAATCTATTCTAGGACAGAAGAGGACACTGCTAAAAGATTCTATTATCACATGTTAGAAAATCTACTCTTAGACAATGTTTTCACCCCAAAGAAGAACAAGCCAAGTGATCATAATCCAAAGTAGTATACTATTTCACAAATATCATGTACAGCATCCCAATATAGGTTATCATTTCACACTACAACTGTACAGCATCCCAAAGTAGTATTCTATTTCACACTTGTAAAATCCACTCTCAGACTAGATTATTTACTATATAAGGAGGCCTCTTCTGCCCCTTCTTGTTCCTTTTCTTCCCCATGCCAGCATAAATAGTAATATTAAGAAATTACTTCCGCTTCCATCACCCATCTAAATAGTAAGATCATAATAGTAATAATTATAATATAAATTGAAATCATAAATTGAGAACTTGATAATATAACAAATATAAATTGACCCTTCTAAAAAGTCACTTACGTCAAACTATAACATCTCTCATCCCACGCACAAGATTCCTGGTTCTTAGGGTCTGAAGCAGTCTAGATTAAGAATAATTCTTCTGATTTAGCCACACTAAATTCTTAGTGTAAATTTCTCCCAGAGTTTATTATAGGAAGGCAGCTCTTCAAGCACCTTTAGCCTAAACTTCCCTAGTTTTTGCTATATTCCCTTCCAAGCTCAGATCACGCCTTGCGCAGAAGTTCCACATTGTGGAATGGACGGTGTTCCGTCGAAGCGTTCGGCGATGGAATGTTGATGGCGGTGGGTGCGGCAAGGGTGGCTTCCAAACAAGCGCGGCGCATGATTTCCCGGGCAAGCTGTTCTGGGTCTTGTAGAGGGAGGAGGGGGTCGGTGTTGGACTGTTGAGTGCTCATAAGAGGAAGGTCCGAGTCGTCGGACGTTTCCGTTTACGGTTCAGTGATCAGTGGGGCAGTCGTGGTGGCAGTGGGAAGTCAGGAGAGAAGTCGCAGTGGCAGTGGGCAGTCAGGAGGGAAGTTGCAGTGGCAGTGGGCAGTCAGGAGAGGAAGTCGCAGTTGAAGGAAAAAAAAAAAAATTGTTTGCCGAAATGAGGAGTTGACGAGAGGGTGGAACCAGAAAAAAAAAGTGTAAGGACTCCAGTTGGGAGTCCTTCACTGTCCGTCAAGTGGGGGCACAATAGGGAACCTCAGAGCAAGATTCTGGTTCACGGGGCTGTAAATTGCAGGAATGGGGAACAATCTAGCCGGGAGAGATATGGACGCAGGGATCTCTACGTAAGTACATGAACAATCGGGGAAGCGGAGAAACAACTGGGAAATGAGGAAAAGGTCAAGAGAGAGGAAAACGGCTTACCTAGCCGGGAGAGATATGGACGCAGGGATCTCTACCGGCTAGGGAGGTGGAAGAAGGGTTGGATGATATACTTGAGCGGAGTTTGTCCTTGTGACACTTTGTGTGAACCCTTGCGATGCGCGGGGGCTTCACAACAAGGTGCAATGGAATTAACGTGGCTCGGGATTGCTCCGGGGCAACCCACGGATATATGATCCGTGACAAGGGTTAAGCTAGGGGAACAGTGCACCTTATCCTAGGATGATCCGAATCACTCGGATCAACCCGGGGACTCTTGTCGGATAATCAGCGGGCCTCTGATCCATGATCATGTGTCACTAGACCTGCGTAGGGGAGCGGACTTGTCACAGGCTTGATCAGAGGCCAGGCGGCGTGCTCACTTGACCAAGGATTAGTGCATACACAAACTTCTGCAGAATTTGTGGGCAACAAGATGGCCACAGCCAGTAGAATGCATTTCAATGGGGCAAGGGGAGGAGATCATGAGATATTTCTAGTACATATAGGCTGCCCAGTGCTGGTCAAAGGTTGGGATGAGAGAGCTTCTTATGTGATACATAGGGCTGGTGAGTGCGATATTTAGAAACTATACTGATGATACTGAGAAAACAAGGAAGGCAGAATCCAATCAGTTCATCTAGTCCCAATGGCATCGTAATTTGAGACTTGTAATCAGCAAGAAATGGGGCAAGACTCACCGGGACAGTAACTGTGATGACTTTGTCTTTGGGAGCAGATCAATGTGTGATAAATTTACATGTGTTTATGTACCGGAAGATTAAGCAGGTGGAGGGAATTAAAATAACAAAGGCTGTTTGCATGGAAGAAGGGAATTGGAGGGAATGAGGTAGTTGGAGGGAAGAGGGCCCAAGGGGAGCCGGAGGGAAGAAGGGAGGGTGGATGATGGTTGGCAAGGCACCAGGGATGTTTCCATGGCACTTGCATGCAAGTGCTTTCTCTTAATTCCATGATAGGTTTGGTTTGAAACCCTGGGTGTGTTGGTTCTAATTCAAGCACTAATTTGGCCTGATTTTGCCAAACCCCATCCCAAGTTGAGTGGATGTTTTCTGCAACTCAAATTTAATTCTTGTGTAACTTGGTCTAAAACATGGATCATATCAAGTTTTATGATTCTTGAAATCAAATTTATACTTAAGCTGCTAGCAAGGCGCAGCCTCTTGTGTGGTCAGATTACAATCTTAAACCAGGGTAAATTCTTCAGCACTCACATTCAAGCTCATCATAAATAACTAGAGATCAACGCGGCTACGCCGCGACAACCCCATAGTCTCCCCTCACTCCCCTCCCTCATCGCCCTCCCCCAAGCCCCTCCCCCCGGCGGAATGCCACACCGCCCACAGGGGAAGATGAGAGAATCGGTACCTGAAATCAACGGTCAGCCGGTTCCTAAGAAGAGAACTTGTTTGGCTCTAACCAACCCGATGTGGCTCTCCATTGCGATGACTCAGGAGCCGGGAGCTTCCTGCGCCGCCCCCCTGTATAACGCCAGGGCATCACAACATCATCGCAGGCACGCCGACCAATGCTAGTATGCAAACCCACCCCACAGCCAACACTCCGGGCACGGATATCACTCCTAAGGTGGCAATCCCCAACCAACGTCACATTGACCCATGTGACTTAACAACTGTGAAAGCATTCAATTTTTGGAATACTATGGAGTGGAAGTATGAAAACAATGCAGCTCCAAATTAAATCCAATCCTAGATCATCGAAATGTAAGAACCAAGGCGCCTGTAATGAGCAACTGTTAACCCTCACCCCAAACAATTGACCCCAACAAAGATAATTTTCTCCCCCCATTAGCCAACCTCCCTCAGACTCGTTGTTTTCCCATTGCCGGTCACGCGACAATCATGATCGCACATAACTTGATCTCAAGGGATTAACTGATCATAGATTGACTCGAGTCTTGGTGTTTGGCTAGACATAACATAAACCCCCAAATTAGTTTTGATTTCAGGATATGTCAACAATGGGACTCACGGCGAGAACTACAACTCCCTATGGAAATGCCTACATGCCCGTCTGACTCATCCAATAATCTTTTCCTGTGCATTAAGATAATTAGTCAACGTTGGAGAAAAATTAAGCTAAGTACGAACCTTTTTTTTCGTTCGAAAATATTGCCCTGTGTACTACGTTGACGATACCGCGCCTGATCTTTGGTTTGACAACAAGGAGATCCTTAACATTACCAACTCTCGAAACAGCCACATACAGCTGTCCATGTGAAAAGGTGTCTGTTTCGAGATAAACACCAACTCTATTCAGGGTTTGCCCTTGACTCTTGTTCACCGACATTGCGTAAGCTGGTGCAACTGGGAACTGATACCGGAAAAATGACAATCCTGAACGCGCGTTCGACTTATTTTGCAGCTTGACCCTTGGCAGAGTGACTTCCTTTCCAGCGAAAGGCCCTGACATAAGTCTTCCCGCAATGAAACCTATCCCAAAATCATCCACAACAATCCGAGTGCCATTGCATACCCCATTACCAATATCCATGTTCCGCAAGACTACCAGTGGCATCCCTACCTTGAGGGTTATCTCATGTTCTGGTAACCCTGGAAGTGACAGTTTGTTCAAACATTCTTCCGGCAGACTTCCTGCACTGTCAGGGTCCGGCGTATCAATTGACATCATGATACCTGGCAGACCGGGTAATGAGTTGATGATCTCGTCATTGAGTAATTTGACGTCACGATTCAAAGGAGCCAGTATACAGCGTTCGTTCAGGTAGTTAACGGTCAAATCGTTGCCGGGAATTGTCATAGAAGATAAGTCTTTGTACACAAACTCAATCAGCCGTCGGCGCATTTCAACATTGGTTTCGAACGACTCAAGTGGTATATGATGAGGTTCGATAATGCCAAAGTCCTTGTCCTGCAGCTTGCCCTCGCCTAACTGTAACAACGCCTGAGAAAATTCAACGTTCGACCGCGAATTGTCTTGTGTAATTGCTGTTGCTAGACGCATGTTTTGCGTTAGTTTGAGTTGCACGGTAGATTCCCAAATTGGTAGTGACCGGATTGTTGCTGACTGAGCTGGGGGGAACTCGTTGTACTTGACGACGGGAAGAATTTGGCGAAAATCCCCTGAAAAAACGACAACTTTCCCTCCAAAGTCGAGCTCCGAGTTGCAGATGCGCTTGAGAGTTAGATTTACCGCTTCGATTGAGTTCTTGTGGATAGTTACAATCTCGTCCCAAACGATAAGTTTCGCGGCGCGTAATCCGACGGCCAATGCGCTATCAGAGTCAACAGGGCACTCTGCTCCGCGGTGAACTTCAATTGGTATCTTAAAGGCTGAGTGGGCTGTCTGGCCGCCAGTTAAAAGCAATGCGGCGACCCCGGACGAAGCTACAACCAGTTTGGGAAAGTCGCTGACAGTTGCAAAGTCAATCAAGGTATTGAGGAGGAAGGTTTTGCCGGTGCCGCCCGGGCCATCTAAATAGAACAAGGAATGTTTCGATCTTTGGAGAGACCGGGTTATCTTATAGTAAAAGCCCTTCAGCTTGCGGTTGAACTTGCGTAAGTTTGAAGATATCCTTGACTGAACGGCCACGGGGTCTTCCTTATTTTCAACGGCAGCTTGCATCGTCATTAACAGTGACGCCTCTTCGGTATCTGGCCCGATCCCACAAGATTCGAGAGTTCGGCCCATGCCGGCGAATAAGTCTTTCAGCCGGAATAAGGCTATAACACTTCTTTCAATGTCGTTCAGGATTGTGCTATTCCGCTTCTTCATATCACGCCGGGTGCAGTCATCGGTAAATGCGAGGAAATGGTTATCAAAAAGAGAACGTGGGTCCGACGGAGGCGAGTGAACACAAATCATTGCGAACATTTGGGTCAATTGAAACCCCGATCTGACGAAGGAAGCTTCTGTCAGAGCTTCGTTATACAAAAAATCGTTGACCAGGAGCCCCAATTCATTGCAAGCTGATTGGTAATCGGGGTAAAGAACGCCGTTGACCGTGCGGAGATCCTCATGCGATTCGATTGCTTTTCGATTCAGAAGCAAGACCCGAAGATAAAACTTCTCGCCTGCGAGATAAGATACCGAGAAAATTTGCCCAACGCAAAGTGATTTCGATTTCCTTGGAATCCAGCGCTTTTCCGACCTGCTCCATGAGAAATAGGTTGGGATATCTTCATAGAACAATGATCGAGCTCTTACGCCGTCGGCCCCTATTGCGTCATCAATATTAAGTTGATAGAATCCAGTGAGAGTGGTGAGTAATGCTCGTCCTGTGTGAATTTGGCCTTCAAGGGCTTCCTTGCCACTGAAATATACCAATTGTTCCCCCTCATCGTGAATGTTTAGGCGAGTAACAGCAGGCGAGCGGTCAGAAAGGGGAAACTTTAAGATTCGCCAAGCGGCTAGAAGATCTGCCGTGTTAGTAAGTTAAATTAACTGAGGCAGTAAGGCTGGTACATACCTTCGACGGGACTCACATACCTACCCTCCACATAAGTCTTGACCTCGTCCTCCGCATCAACAGATATGGATAATCTATCATGTCCTTTTGTGATATATTTATATAAATATTTAATCGCGGTAGTGCTTACTGGGACCTCAACATTTATATGGCACTCGAACATCCTCGTCAAGAAGGGACTGTACGGTACAACGTGTCCGTTATTGAAGGTAGTCGTATGTTTCTTAACAGACCTTCCATCGTCACGTCGCTTATAAACGGGATAAGCTCCCTCTACGTTTACCGTCCGCTCACTGAGGGGCTTGGGAAAACCGTACTTGCACACTTTCCCATTCCAACATGGGCGCCCGAGGCATGGACCGTGAAGCATGAACTCGCTTGCAAGAGCGAATAGGACTGGGGATTTTTCTGGGTCCGGAAGCTCGGCCGTTACGATATCATCGATATCTTCTGGGGTCACTGGCTTCGACGATTCTTCTAAGGTTAACATCAAATGAAGGTGCGGCAAACCGCGTTTTTGGAATTCAACAGTGTAAACGTAGGCGACGACACGACCGTATCTTTCCATCTTGACAAGCTCAAAAATCAATTCTTTCATCTTCAAGTAAAACACCCGGGCTACAACGGTCGGATGATCATAAGCTTTTTTCGTCAGATGTTATTTCTTCAACAATTTCTCGCCAGTTAGGATTGGCGGTCATAGTTATGAATAGCGAAGGAGGCCCAAATCGCCTGCACAAGGCCATAGAGTCGTGGTAAAGTTGCTGCATGCACCTTGGGCTACCGATGAAAGTGGACGGCAAAATAACTCTCCGACCAGTAATTTCGGATTGGTTTTCCAGCGACGTGACAAGTCGATTGTATTGGTTCACTTTGAGCTTATCTTGATTGCTTGTGATGAATTGGAGTCGTTGCCTTTCAACGCACACATACATATCGACAAGAATCTCTTGAAATAGAGAGCGGCCGGCAAGTATGGCTGAAAAATGTTTTCGCCGCTGGAATAGCAGAAATGCAAACCACTCTAGAGAACCTACTTTTCTGTTTTGAACTGGCCAACGTTGTTGTCAGTCAGGTTCTGTTAAATTATATGAATCAATGAACACACCTCTTCCAGTATGGGCTTGATAAAGGTTATCCCATTGTTGTTCACCGCGGGGAAACAATATTGGATACCAAAGAGGAAAATACGCCGAATGGCAGTCAGAAATCAAATCGAGTCGGTTGTCGCGGCGGTGGAGTAGGATTTGTCTTTCTTGTATAATGTCGCCTTCGCCTTCAACAACGACAGCTACCTCATCGATGGTTGGGCAATTGTAGCGTTTGGGATCGGCTCCTGCTGTCGGGACACCTCGAAGTTTAAGGGTCTTTGCATTCAAATCTTTTAGTATATCGAGAGCGGACCTGAAGCGTTGCGCGTAGGGGTTGATACGGGACATGAGAGAAATGAGCTCCAAAATTATGCTATTTTTCATTTTTGAGCCGGGGCCGTTTTCCCCCGCTTTAACACGAGCCTTTGACATCCTATAGTCAGCCTCTTCAAGTCCTTTGTTGCCCACTACGTAGATTTGTGCGAAACCGGGGTTATCGTTGGCTGGAAGGACGGACGAGATTCGATGTGTCATTCCACCCGAGACCTTGAACACCTTGACTCCCATTGGACCGTTGTGGTAAGCCAATCCTGATCTACCCAGAAAACCAGCAACCATCAATCACAATGCTGTCACACCTCAAGAATAAATCCCATACCTCTGGCCCCCTTGTCAGCAAAGCCCAAGCCCCTCAACATCCCCACTCAATGGAAATACCCTGGATAATAGTATTCCCTCTTCCCACACTCTCCCTCTCTTGGGTAAACCCTCTTCCTAGTCTCAAACATCTACCCAGATCACATTTTACCCCCTTCTTCTAGTGTTTCCTTAGAACCATGTGCTCAAAGATGTATAAGCACCCTTGAAACCCTTCACCCTCCAAACCCAACATGATACACATTATGCTAGACATAGCCCCAAACCCCACCTAGATTATTACTTCCTGAAACACTTCATGAAACACCTGACTCCTCCTATCTTAGATCCTTAGATTACTTCTTCCTGAAACACTTCCTGAAACTCATAACTCCTCCTATCTTAGATCATAGAATATTCTACCCCTTTTATGTCTCACATATCCCCTCCTCCAACTAGGAAGATTGCACCATAGCCCCCAGAAGATGGCATCATCCCCACCCACTATTACACCATCATGTGACTCCTTGAACCACTACTCTGACCACATGGCTGTTTCACCCTATAGAAGTAGAATGTTCTATGCTTCCCTGCAGGTTATCCTTGTTTCCTCATGGCTCCTCTTTCTTGTGTATATAAACTGGGTTGTTTTCCTCTTCATTTATTCCCCATCAGATCCTGTCAAAGTAATTCAGATCACTGGTCACCATTCACTAGCCTAGCTTATGCCATTAAATCAGAGTGGACAAGCTTGATAAGTCTATGCCAAATATATCAGGTTGGACAGACTTTACATTACCTTTAACTTGCTATTAGATTAGTAGAAAGTAAACCCTTAGACAAACCTCAAGAATCCTCTATAGCCACACCTTTCCATAAGAGTCCACACTCTTATATTCTTTTTCTTGTTCCCAGAGAGGCAGCCCATTAAAGCACCATTCCCTCTCCAGCTCTATTCATCCCAAGAGTAGTTCCACACCGTCGACGGACCTATCAATGTTTGCTCCTAGCGAGGTAAAGGACATGGCGTTGTTATACATTCTTGTAAGGCCCTGGAATTGCTTTGACCCTAACGAAAAAATGATGGGTAAGTAATCAACATGTATGTGTTTTCACAGTGGCCACGCACTTGTATCCATGTTCTTGAGCAAATTGGTTAGTAGTTTGGGATACTTTGGAGCGTCTTTATCAAACGCGGGTAATGTCACTTTGTCCTTTTGACAGCAGGTTGAATAGGAGACTGAATTTTTACGGCGTTCCGCGAGGGTCGCTTCGTCTTTCCAATGGAGAGCGCCGCAACTTTTGCACGGTTTGTCGCATTTACCCAAATATTGAGGCACTTTATAGTTGATTTCGTTCTTCAACTGATTTTTGTATGCATCATTTGTGCAGGCGAAGACTCGGGCTTTGGTCGGGATAAACTCTATTTGAACAGGTTGATCATTTGAATTACCTGCTTTCGACATCCCCGGACAGGATCAAGGGTCGGATAAGTGGAGGTCGCGTCGGAGCCGCCGGATGGGATTATCTTGGGATCAGTATATCTGGGAATCTGGTTGTCCCGTATGTCAAATTGCCGGAAGGTGAGATGTTGAAGGTTGTCTGGGAAATTCGAATTGTCGCGTTGCCCATTAAGCATAATGGTGGATCTGGTTTATGGCCGGGGGTCTCTTCGGGCGGATAATAGCCATCCCGTTGGGATTAATCCGATTTTATGGGCAAATTTGATGACAAAGCTAATTTGCAACAAGGGAATCCTGCCCTGGTCATAATTGAAGTATTTACGATTCATTTAGCATTTATGCAAAAGTGAGAGATAGGCCCTAGCATGTTGAAAACTTATAGACAATTGGCTTAAGGAAAAACATGATGAAAGAGTTGAAGCATATACATGAAAGCAGTATGATAAGAATTGGTACAATTTATAAAATGAAGTTTTGCGCAAGCAGTGAAGGGTGAGGGAAAACCTCAGTCAAGCGCAGAGTTTAAAACTTCTTGAGTCGTCGTGCGGCGTCTCGGAGAACATCTTCACGAGGACGACCACGTTTTGAAGTAGGGGAAACCTTGGGTTCAGGGTCTTCTTCTCCTTCGTTGTCTTCATGATCATCGTCGCTGGGAGGGTTAGATTCATATGCCGGAATGGGAGCCGCTTTCTCTTTGCCCTTCTTTGATGTTATGGTTGCTTTATTTTGAGACAAGGGCTTAGGTAAATGATCCGACTGTGGGGTTAAGCTAGGGGTTTGCGACGACGAGGGGGCTGAGTTGATCTGTGTAGACGATGAAGAAGGCTTTTTTGGCGAAAACGTGGTTCTGGATTTACAGTGTCAGCTAAGTTAAAAACGGGAAGAAAGGATTGACCAACAATTTGCATCCTTCGGCAAAACCTGGTTTGTTTGAGCAAGCCGCAAGAGGGTTGGAGCGTCCGAGCTGATGGCCGGTGGTGACGCTAACGGAAGAAACCTGGGAAACATGTATAAGTTTGAATCATTTAAGTTACAATCAGGGGACATGTTACATACCAAAACAACGGCAATACTATCCTCCATGTCGAAGTCGACGAGCCTCCCAATGAGAAAAACCTCTCGACCAATCTGGTATAACGTGTGCGTCTTCACCATGTTTTTGGTTCCAGGAATTACGTATCAAACGTTGAAGCGTCGGTGGCACCGTTCCTGAAAATTGTTGATCAAGGATAAGTGGCTATCTTGACCTTGAGAAAGTTATTTAAAGGACTGACCTCCGAATCCCAGTTGCAATGGGCTACGCTGATTTCGAGGCGAGTTGAGATTTCGTTTCCATCAGACACAATTTCTCTCCTCAAGGTTATGAGTCCCAGGGAATGTATAATTGTACAGTTTGTGAAGTCAGGTCGTTCGGGGCCAGTATTCCCGGTGCGGGTGAGAGATTCTTGGAAATATGTGAACATCGGCATGGATCCGTCGTTCAGAGCAATCATTTTGCCGCTCATAGAATAGATGCTAGCGGTGTCCAGGACGTTGTTAAGGGCTGTATTCGTAACCAATTCAACCTCAAAATTTTCATTCTTTTGATCAAATGTGCCGCCCGATTGGATGAAAGACCGAGTTTTGACGTAGCCGTAAAGGTTGCCTCGAACAGATTCGCCCTGCGACTGTTTTATGAGTGGTTAGCGTTAGAAGCAGGAGCTTTGTGTGTCAAGAAAAAAACTAACGTCAGAGACGGGTTCGAAATGGCCGTCAAAAGCAACAGGGTGGTTAGGGGCTCTGGTTGCGTTCATGTTGAGTGGAGGCTAATCAGGGGGATTTCGAAGAAAAGGGGGCTAGGTGACTTATTTGGTGGATGAGTGAATCAGTGGTTGAAAGAAGCTGAGGGATGAAAAGTTGGTGAATATGTAAGCTGAGGGATGAGTAGGTGGGGAATGAGTGATTGTCGAGGGCAAGTAGTAGGCAATTTATAATAAAGATGTGTGTAGGGTTTTTTGTGAGATGGTGGAGCGGTTGTCTGTGTGTACAATTTGATTGGTCGGTGCAGCCTGGGTAAGGTCGTCGGAGGGCTAGGCAGTGGAGACAACGTTAGGCTAGTCTGGTTGGGTAGAGGTGTATTGCGCGGTTGTATCATAGTTGTTCAAGTCAATTAGGATAAACGTCGTCAACTAACCAGGCTGGTGAAAATGGAGCTTCAATTCGGTGGCCTGATACCGTTGTTCGCGTCGACGTGGTGAGAATGTCAAGAAGATGGTGGGATTGTGGTCAGGTACGGATTTGGTAGACGCGGGCCGGGGTTACTCCATGATACAGGGGTGAACATACAGGGTGATGAGAAACCCAGGGATGAACAGTGGTTGTGAGATCAGGTCGGGGGTTGAGGGTCCAGTGTCAGAAGGGGCGGTGGGTTTTGAGGAGGATTGGGTGTAGGGGATCAGAAATATGTTGGTGGGTTGTTATGGCGTATCACATGCGAGGAGAAGGGTCAAAAGATGAAGTGACAACAACGGAATCAGATTAGGCTTTGGAACGGACTATATAAAGGGGGGATGTGGGAAGCAAATCCCCAGGCGTACCGGTTTTTGCTGTAATTCCAGCTGGCGGTGCGCCTCCCGCCAAATCCCCATGTGCAATTGCGCGGGGTGAGGGCTCAATAGTTGGCCACCCGTTATGCATGCTGCCTTGTGCGCTGCAGGTGGCCATCATTTACACATGGTTTGACCCTTCCGGTGAGTTGGGCGGCGGTGTGAGCCTGGGTGCAGCAGCTTCGGCTGGTGTTGGGCTGGGCGGATATGGGTGTTTGTGGAATGTTTGTACATAATTTTGTTGATTGATTAGGCCGTAATTTTTGTACTTTGTTGAGGCCAGTTATTCTGGATGATAGATTTGTGATATTTTTTTGGATGTTGTTGAGGCAATTGTGTTATTTTTTTGTATTTTTTTTTGTATGGGGGCTCTAGTACAGGGGAAACCCTGGCATTTTTTTGCCATGAATCTTTGAATTTAATAAACTTGGATGTTCAAGAATTCATCAAGATTCCTTCTGGAATTTGACGGTGAATTTATGCTGAACCTATGTTCCATGCATACAGCTGAATTCATGTTGAAATGTGCTGATATGATATCAAAAACCCTGGGACTTGACTTGATTATACGGTGTCCCCACCATGTAAGCATAAGGATCGTGGACAAAAATCCTATGCTTACATTGCAGTATGCTTCTCAAAATTCCAAAACAGTTTTCTGTTTAGGATCAAAACTAAATTACAAATTGATCAGAATGAATATTGAATTGTTTTGTAAAAGATAAGCGTCACAAACTGTTCTGCTTTTGCCTTTCATTAGTTCAGAAATAAACTCACAATTATCCCAGGTCCTAGATGTATACTGAAATCAACTTATTTTTCAATTTATACTTTTAAACGCGAAGCTTGGCAATAATCCATATCAATTAGAGTGTTCAAAGTTGACTTGCATAAAATCATAACACCATAAAATCATAAAATTCTAAGCTGAAAAAAATATGTACACCCAAACACTCAAATTAGAGCAACCTTTCTAAAAAGGTCCATATAAAATCACCATTTGAAAGTTTTGTGATTTTATGATTTTACTAGGGAACTCGCGGCTCCGGCGCGGGCCACACCCAAGCCGCACTCTTTCCAGTTAGGGTGTTCAAAGTTGACTTGCATAAAATCATAACACCATAAAATCATAAAATTCTAAGCTGAAAAAATATGTTGCACCCAAGCACTCAAATTAGAGCAACATTTCTAGAATGGTACATATGAAATCATCACTTGAAAGTTTTATGATTTTATGATTTTATACATTGAAAATTTTATGATTTCAACTTTGAACACCCTTAGTGCACACCAATCGCAAATGCATATAGCTAAAGTTCACAGAAAAACCTCACAAAACAAGAAAGTCAACAAAAATCTACCACGAATAATGAAATGCCCCCACACCTGTTCACGCTAGGGCCATTGTCACATACCAAACCAATCTCCTAACTGCATCATTGAAAAGTTCCAAATGAATGAAATTTGAGGTTAAATATAATTTGGCTTTGTCTCAACTAAGCCTACCATTAAACCTTGAAGGTTTGGTGCTCTTGAAAAAGCAAAATATAACTGGCCATGTGAAAACACTGGACTTGGCAAGAATACTCCAACAGGCCCCAGGGTCTGACCCTGAGCCTTGTTTAAAGTCATTGCAAAAGACAGGGCCACCAGGAACTGATATTGTGAAAAATTGGTAGCAAACACCTCATCCGGTTCATGGATGATGGTGAATTTTGGCAGAGAAATTTCCAATCCCTGCAGTTAGGCCCGTCATTACATCCAAGTTTATTAAAACCAGTGATTTGTGGAAAAAAAATTCAAGGGTTTCCCCTGTAATATAAACAATTTAATAAAAAACAGACAGGATATCAATCTACAAGTTGACAAAATAAACAAAAAATATATCATAAGCTAAATTACATCCAAGTTGATAAAAATCTTGACCAGCAACCTAGCCCAACACCAGCCGAAGCCGCTGCACCCAGGCCCACATTGCCGCCCAACTCACCGGGAGGGTCAAACAACATGTAATCAAGGGCCCCCTGCAGCGCCAAAGGCAGAATGCATCATGGGGCCCAGTACTTTAGCCCCTGCGCCTATGCAATTGCAACAGCGGGGGGGCGTGAGGCACACTGCCAGCTGGAAATACAGCAAAAACAGTTGCGCCTGGGGGAAAAACACGCTGCAACCCAGCTCCTCTTTATGTAGCCAACTCCCACCCGCGGGCCTTTGGCATTGAATCGGACTAGCAGAATCACAACACCAATGCCACGGCAACAACACCATCAACAACGCCCCCAAAAACGCCATCGCCGTGGGACGGCCAAGATGTATGTACATATTTTGGTTGCCAAAGCTAGATGTAACTATGTACTTATGTATGTCTACTAATCAGCCTCCTTGCTGAGTCCTAATGTCGAAGTCCAATGCAATGCCGTCGGTTGTATAACCAACCTGGCCACTCACTGTAAGCTCCACATCTCCTCATCAATATCTTTCTGAAGCATTTTGTTGATTGATTTTCTTTGTCACCCATCAACATCAGACAACAATAAAGCCAAGATTGCAAAATCAGGCGCCCTGGTCCCTCTGAATCGATTGGCGCGTTCAAAAGATACTCGAGTTCAGCGCAACGCTACAGGCGTCTTGTTAAACATGACACATTCGGATGAGAATCGTCAACAACTCATCAACGCTGGCTCGATTCCTATTTTAGTCTCGCTCTTGTCCTCCTTGGCGGCCTCGTGTGTCCGCAATGTATCCATCACCCCACAAAACAAATCACCAATTATTGAGGCGAACTTCTTAAATCCGTTGATCGAGCTGTTGGCGTATGACGAGAACAAGGAGATCCAATGTCACTCCATCTCAACTCTTCGAAATCTGGCGGCCTCCTCAGAAAAGAACAAAGCTGCGATCGTCGAAGCCGGTGCTATCGAACTGATTAAAGAACTCGTCTTGAGTGTGCCTTTGAGCGTCCAAAGTGAGACAACTGCTTGCGCTGCTGTACTCGGAATAAGCGAGAAAATCAAAGGAAATATGTTGGATCTTGGCATACTAGAGGTCTTGATCCCCTTGACGAATAGTGTCAGTGTTGAGGTTCAAGGAAACAGTGCAGCAGCAATCGGTAACCTTTCTTCAAAAGGTATTGACTTTCTTCTATCTCTTTTGTTCAACAATGAAACAGCTCTAATCAATGCATTTTCTTGTGATGTTCAGCCGAGGATTACACGGCGTTCAACCAGTTTGGGATAAGCCAGAAGGCGGGCTAGAAGGATACTTGGTCCGATTTCTAGAATCCCGCGACGCGACATTCCAGCACATTGCGGTCTGGACGTGTATAAAATTGCTAGATTCGGGCAAACATTTCTTGGAGAACCACATCTGATCCTCAAAGTTCATCTTGCCCCTTGTGACTCAACTAGCACTCTCAAACGATGGAAGTGCTGGCGGCACCGGGGGTGCATCGTCAGCCAACGCCGCCCATGTAGACAGCGAGTGTGGAAGTGCATCGGAGGCTGAAGATTCCGGCGAAGTGGAGATTGCAAATTTGGCTAAGAAAGTTGTCAAGATGTTGGGCTTGGAAATCAACTGAGATCTGCCCTATTCTCACCCTAATCGTTCATTCCCTTCGACTATCTAGCAGCCTTGCAATCAGAAAAACACTGCCCCCGCCCTCTCTCTTTTCCTAAATCAAAAATCAGACAGAAGAAAATACATTCAATCAAGCGGCCAGTCAGTTGGTTTGGCTTGGATGTCTTATTGGGAATGAACAACTGTCTAGCCGCTTCATTCAATCTTTTGCTCTCTTTCCTTCCATCCAATTTTGTTCTTTCTTTTCTTTGGCTACAAGACGTTTGTATATTAGTTATAGTTTAAACCAAAGAAAGACAAAAAGAAAAAAGATGTGTGTACTACTCCTTATCCATTCCAGTATCTTCTCCCCTCCCCATCCTTCCATCCTACATCTCAAAACCTAAACAATTTAACTAATTTCTGACTATCTGACCCCCTTTTTCTACAGATTTCTTCCTTCAAACAATTCACATCATCCTTCATGTGCCTTCTTTATCTTTCTCTTCATCCGGATTTTATTTCTCTGAGTTGATTAGTTCAGTTCAAGTCATTTTTCCCCTCCTTCCATCGCACTTCCCTTTTTCCCCTCTCTTCCTTGTGGTATGTATAGTGAGAATAAAAATTTTCAAATGATAGGTCTACAAGGCATCAACCTCAGATTAACAGTGTTTGACCAACAGACCAGATCTTGACTAATCAATACATTCAACACATGGTTCCTCCCCACACAAAGTTTTTGTCAATTGATTTGACAGCAAGTTGTAAGTTCTTCACCAATGGTGCAAAGTAAATACCCACCTAAACACTTTACCTGTGCAGACCAGATTCCTCATGGTGAACTGAGATTTGATCCTAAGCAACAAATCAACAAGATAAATGATGGTATTGAAGGCAAGGGTAGGGCCCACGTCTGTTGTCCCACACTTACAACCCCTCTATTTTCCTTTGGTTTCAAGCAAAGAGCCTAAAAAGTCTATCACCCTGATGAGGCTGTTGCTTACATTTCCGCAGTCCAGGCTGCCATCCTGTCTGGCAACACCTCCAAAAAGAAACAAAACCTTCTCCTCCTGACAAGTCCTACAAGCTTTTCAAGACCAAGGTTGACACCATTCAAGTTTACCAAATAAAGAAAATTCCATTTGCCATTTGCGTGCAGTAAGTTTAGTGGACTTGGTGCAATTGGTTTCTTTGGTTTCTGGGAGTACAGCGGCGCAGGCGCCTTGATCTCTAGTGAAATTTTAAAACATGTGGTTGAACGCTGGTAACCAGCAGTCAATTCCCATTGCACAGGCCTGTCCCTTTTGTCAGGATTTTGTGGCATACCACCAGCATACCTACTGCAACAAAGGAAAGGATTGGGTTTCAGGCGTTCACCCACCACTCAGGGATTTTGAGGGAGCCTGAGCCGCGCGTGAACCTACAAACTCCGGAAAAAATGCGGCAGGAATGAAAAGAAGGCGCCAAAAACCAGCAATCTCCAACCCGTCTCCCTTGAAGTTCGCATAAACACAACATGTGCGTTTCAGATCCCACGGCCCATATGGCCGTATATAAAAATTGTAACATCTGAAATTCCAGCGGCCTAGGGCACAAATTTCTTCCGCGGTCATGCCCAACGGGTGCCTTGGGGAAGCTCTGCCTACTCGGAAAATGTGACCTAGGACGCTCGAGTTCCCACTTGCCATGGGAGCGGCCTGGATGTGGGTGAGGACTTCGCATCTGGTGAGGTGGAGGCAAAGTTGGTCTTGTTGGTAGCCAAACAGGAAGGTTCTTGGGGAACCAACTTCCGCCAGAAGTCTCTTCAGCGCATTTACGGCGCATAATATGCCTGCCTGTTTGGCGAGGACAATGAGTTGCAGCGTCTCTGGCTTGGCCGTTTTCGCCGAACGCGAAGTGAGGGTTGCTACTTCTCCCGCGGCGTCGTCTACCAAAAAGGTGACTTCCGTCGTCAGTAGAGACGTCGCCCAGGAGAGCTGGCCATGTCGTTTTGCGTATGTCAGCTCTCCCAGGCGGGCCAATGTAACGACTGTATGTTATAAATACTTATGGACTAATCTATTAGTCTTTTCTATATTCCTGAGTTTAGTTGTGACGATTGACAATCGGGGTTTTGACGTCATGCGCCTTTGTCATCCTCTGGCTATTCCGGGACGATGATGCGTTGTTCTGATCGTGACGTCATTGTAATTTCTCGCGTGGTTCTGATTGTTAAAGTTGTAGTTTTTGGATGGGTTGTTCCTTCTTTCCTCTCTCTTCTCATTGGGATATTCCTTGTTATCATTTTTCCTCATTCTATTTATCCGAGTAATTCACTCTCAAGAAATAAGATTATCAGAAAATCAATACATCATCATTAAGATCCAATAAACTATAGTACATCATCCAGATCTATTATCAAGCAACTCAACGAACTATCCTCTTGGGTAGTTTCATAGCCATATAGCAAACTGATAGTAGGCTGGCCTCCACAGTTATATCCCGATCTTCAAGAAATAAAGTTATAAATACATATTAGAAATTGTTTTACCCTTCATGTCGGACACTTCTGAAATGCAGCCTATTACTCCAATTTGTAATTCTCCTTGGTTTACTCCCTCTCCTCCAATCAATTCAAACCTTCCTGTTCCCCAACCCATTCCTATTCCTTCGAACTCCCATCAAACTCAATTCTTTTCGACCAACTCTCCATCACCTTTTAACCACAATTCCCCGTCTTTTATCGAATTTTCCCCTTGTGCAATTCCAACGCCCTCGCCACAGCCGTATCTGAACATCCTTCCTCAGCCTTTGCCAAATCCTCAACCACCTCCGGCGGCCGATTTTGGTCTTCAACCAGAGGATGATGTTTCGTTGCTTTTGGCGAATTTACAAGTCAACAACTCAACTCAATATTCGCTAATTCAGTCTCAAGCGGCTTCGATTGCTCTGTTGACTGCTCAAGCTCGCCAGGACAAGAAATCCATAAAGACGTTGCAAGATGAGACCAAGAACATCAAGACGGTTTTCCACGACGAACTACTTAAGTCATGATCGGCTAATCAAGAAGCGGTGGCTAATCTACGTGGTTTGGTGGAAGGTCTGACGGGTGGTTTGGGTGGTTGGTTGGGCCGTTTGGAAGAGGCAAGCTCTCGCCCGGCGGCGCCAGAGCGTCAACAAATTTTTGTGGAGCCTCCTCATCAGCCTCACATTTTCTTTACCGGGATGGTGCGCGAAACTAACACCTTTTGTTTCAATATGAGAAACACTTTTGAAAGGATTGGCGAACAGTTTAATTTGGATAAACAGAAGATACTTTGGATTACCGGCTATTTTTGGTTGGGCCCAGGTCGTAGGGATGGCAAGGTTCCTTCATACACGTGGTGGCGCGGGTTACTCTCCAAGAATGCAGATGCTCTCGACTTGTCAACTTTGAAAGCCTCGGCAAAGATGGACTACGTGATCCCTGAACTCCGTGATGTTAATTCTTTTATTGAAGCAATTGAACATACGTTTGCTAATCATCATGAGCTTGAGGAGGCCGAGTCAGCTTTTTATTCGGCGAAGCAGGGGAATAAATCTATCAAAGAATGTAATATTCTTTTCAATGCCTTGCTTAGACCTCTGAAGTTGGATGATCAATCAAAGTGCAAGGCTTACGATAAGGCCATTGATCCGAACTTGGTCAAATTGGTGTTGATTAGGGGACCTTGGACGGACGTGGTCGATTTGGCTGCAAAACAGGAGATCACTATTTCTGTTTCAAAGAATGTAGCCGGCGTGACCAAGTTTCTTGACCCAAAATCACATCAATCTCGCTCGGTCAATCAGCCAACTCATTGGGTTGCTCCTCCGGTCCAACAATCCCAGCAGCCACAGAAGCTTCGCGATGATGCCATGGATGTGGATGAGATGGCGTTGGCTATGAAGGAGGCGAATTTTTTGTATGCGGATTTTCGACAGGAATGTGTTGATCGTAATATCTGCATTCGGTGTGGCAGCGCTTTCGATGAACCCCATTATCAAGCGCGTGGTTGTACTCTTGGGAAGGAGATGAAGATGGACATGACCAATATGTTGCATTTGTGGAAGGAATGGGGTGGATCGGTTCGTAAGCGCAAGGGGGCTTCTAGGCGAAGTGACTCAAAATAGGCTCCGGGAAATTTGTCAAAGAGAGGCGGCGGGTCCTCGCGGCCAAGAACTTCGGTAAGATCGGCTCCGACTTGCTCCCATTGACAGAGCTGATAAGGGCAAGAAGCTTCAATCCTTGGCGGAAGTAGACGCCCTCCCTTTCAAGTGACGCGTGACGGATTTGACAGGACAATCGCAATCTCAATCTCACGTTGAAGATCCAGCTTTGTTGGCCTACGCTATTGAGACTGGAGAAATGACGGCTGGTGAGATCTTTTTCAATGCCTGCATGGCTGATAAGATGAATGCCAGTGATTGTAAGCAGGCCCATTTCGTTAAGAAGTCCTCCCGGCCGGATAACCGCCCGTTCTTTAATGGAACTTTGCTAATAAATAACGATCATAGAGCTGATGTTTGTGTTTTGGTTGATTCCGGCGCATCCGCCTCATTTATTGACATTGATTTTGCTAGAAAGATTAAAATCAAAACTTTCCCGATGGCGGTGGGCTTGCAATGCAAGTCTTTCGATGGAACATCGGCGGCGTTGGGGGACATAGTTTCTTATGTAAAAGGGGACGTTATGATCCCCACGGCTTGCGGTTCCACTTTGCGTTCTCATGTAACTCTCCACTTAACTAAATCAGCGTCTGCAGATTTAATATTAGGAAATTCGTGGTTAAGAGACTCCGGCACGTTTGTTGGGGGTCTGAATGGCGAGGTTGTAATGTATGATTGTGTACGAGAAATTTGTGGTTTTTCCTGTAATGAAGCTTTGTTGCTTACGGATGAGTCTTCGGACATATTTGTCACAGAATCCTTGGCGAGCCTTCCCCCTCATAGAGGACAGTTTGACTGTGAGGTCAACCTTAAGGATGGAGCGGTCCCACCATTCGGCAAGATGTACAATCTAAGCAAATCTGAAAGAGATGAGTTGAAGACTTATATTGACGAAAATCTGGCTAAAGGTTTTATTAGATTGTCTTCATCCTTGGCGGCGGCACCTATATTTTACGTCAAGGTGGCCGGGAAGGCTAATCGACCGTGTGTTGACTATTGGATTTTAAATAATATGACAGTGCGGGACTCCTATCCTCTCCCGGTCATTGCTCACCTTCTTAATAACCTGCAGGGGTGCAAGTTCCTTTTGAAGATTGATCTCAAAGCAGCCTTTAATCTTCTGCGGGTAGCGGAAGGACATGAATGGAAGACGGCTTTCCAAACTCCATGGGGACTTTACGAATATCAAGTCATGCCATTTGGACTGGCTAATGCACTGGCGAATTTTCAACAATTCATTCAGCACGTGTTAAGGGAGTATTTAGATGTTTGCTGCTTCGTTTATATTGATGACATTCTTATTTACTCCAAAGAAAAGGATCAACATCTTTTAGATTTGCGCAACATATTGCAAAAACTTTGGGAGTTTTCCCTGAAGGCGTCTTTGAATAAGTGCGAGTTTTTTTGTTCTAAGGTCTCCTTTCTCGGCTTCGATATAACAGATAGCGGTTTAAAAATGAATGATGCAAAGCTAAAGACTATTGCAGACTGGCCTTTTCCGGCGACTGTTCGTGGTCTTCGGAAATTTTTAGGTTTTACCAATTTTTATAGGTGATTCATACCTTGGTTTTCAACGGTAGCGGGTCCTCTGACCACTTTGACTCAGGAAAAGTATAGTGATTCCACCCTTTTGAATTCTTCTGACGCAGCGGAGGCGTTTGGCAACCTTAAGCGGATTTTCGTGACTGAGCCGTTGTTGCTTCATTTTGATTTCAACAAGGACAGAGTTTTGCACGTGGACAGCTCGGGGTATGCCATTGCAGCGGTACTAAGTCAACCTGATGTGGACGGTAATTATCTGCCTGTTAGTTACTTTTCTCGGAAGCTCTCCGACCGGGAGCGTTCATGGAAGATTTTCAATTTAGAGCTGTTGGCAATTGTTGCCGCGTGTCATGAGTGGCGGGCTTGGTTAATGGGAACTGAAAGGCCGGTAACAATGTTTTCGGATCATTCGAATCTGTTGTATTTCAAAACGGCTAAATATTTATCTCCGAAGCAGGCTCGCTGGGCCTTGTTCTTAGATAATTTTAATATGTTGATTTATCATATAGGAGGTTCCGACAATCCGGCGGATGGGCCGAGCCGGCGAGAAGAGTTTTATGATGGGAAGCGGTCAAGTAATGATGTAGACTTAATCACTAAACGTATGGTTAACTGTGATACGATTGAGGGTGATGTTTCTCCTTCCCCCATGACTTCTCATGATTTGTTTTTCCAGAAGCCGACTGCTAAATTGCTTTCTTATTTTGGTGATTTTTACTCGGCAGGAGAGAAAAGCGCGAAGGGTGTCCGTTTTGCTGATAACGTTTATTGGTATCAATCTAGGGTCTTGGTACCCACTTCGTTGAGGACGAGGATTTTGATTATGTATCACGATGCCCCAGCGGCGGGGCACCCCGGCATTGCTTGGACGTTGTCAATGTTAACTTGGTCCTTCTCTTGGCCGGGCGTATGGAAATCTGTCATTGATTATGTGAAGAGCTGTGATTCGTGTCAGCAGGTGAAAGCTTGACGACAGGCCCCGGATGGCAAGTTGGTTTCTGTTGTGGCGGAGCCACGGCTGTGGAGTGTTTTAGGGATGGACATGATAGTGAAGTTGCCTTTGTCGGGCGGTTTTGATTCTATTTTAGTAGTGGTGGATTTGCTGAGCAAGCTAACTCAGTTCATTCCCTGTAAGGAGGCTTCTTCATCCGCGGTTTTGGCGGGATTATTTAGGAAGAATGTTTTTTGATTACATAGATTGCCTGATAAGATTGTGTCCGATAGAGGAAGCACATTTTTGAGCAATTTCTGGAAGAGCTTAATGAACTTGCTTGGTATCAAGTCAGCCTTGTCAACGGCTTACCACCCGCAAACCAACGGCCAAACGGAGCGCATGAATCAAGTTGTGGAGGATTACCTTTGACATTTTTGTTCCTATTATCAAGACAACTGGGATAGGTGTCTGGAAATGGCTGAGTTTGCAATAAACAATAGTGATTCTGCTAGTCTTAAGATTTCACCGTTTTTCTTTACCTATGGCTTTCATCCGCGATTCAATACGCTGACTGAAAACACAGGACGAAAGTCTTTAGATGAGTTTCTTGTTGATTTGCAGGTGACACAGGAGACCGCGATGGAATGCCTGCGACAGGCGCGGATAAAACAAGCAGAATATTATAACAGGGGGCGGAGAGAGGCGCCGGTGTATAAGGAAGGCGATGAGGTTCTCCTTCTGCGAAAATTCATCCAATCCCGTCGAATGAACTCAAAGCTAGATTACAGGTACATTGGGCCATTTAAGGTGTTGAAGATGGTGGGAACCAATGCGGTAAAGTTGGATTTAGTTTTTGATTATCCCAAAATTTACCCGGTCTTTAATGTTTCATGTGCGCTTACCGGGAGCGCAGCGGGAGGTGGGCCGAGTCCAAGGGACAGCGGCAGTGGAGCCACCGCGAGGCAAGCGCGCGGAGGCAACCGCAGTGCGCAGCTGAGGCGCGCCTGGCAGATCCCAAACCTAGTGAGTCGAGGAGCAACCGGTACCGGCAGCTAGGAGCTAGCACAACGGAACCGGCAACACAACGCTCAACGCCGAACGCAACATCGCCAAGGAAATTCGCACAGGAATTTTCGCCAATAAAACAAACTAAACTTACAAAATGTTTAACTCAATTGCAGCGGCAACCTTGGCCGTGAAAGTGGCAGCCGGCTTGTCGTCAGGCGGAGGAAACGGACCAGAGGGCGGTGAGGCGAGCAACCGCTCACAAAGAATCACCGGGACGCAAGAGGAGCTAGGAGTACCTACAACGGCAGAGGAGGAAAGGGTTGAAGGAAACAGGACCGAAGATCAACCGCCAGCCCAGACGCTCCAGAGTCAAGCACCAGTCCAAGAACGTCTGCATTGTGTGAGAGACATTTTGCAGTGACAATGTGAGCAAACGCAGGAGTGTTGTACAATGAAGTAGCTGAACTAGCTGGAGGATCAGGGGCTTGCAAGTTGAGAATAGTGGGGTTTTGAGGTTTCCTAACCGGGCGCAACTCAGGATGCAATGCCCAACACTTGGATTCAGGATGAGTTGCCTCTGGGTTGTGTCTTCCATTCTTACAACCAGGCGGGTGTCAGAAAAGAAATGGCTCCACCAGGACTTGAACCCGGGTTTGGCTAACTCTAGGTGCCTGCTTCACCACTAAGCTACAAAGCCTGAATTGCCAGATTCATAATCTAACAGCGGGTTCAAGTCCTTGGTGTGCTGGCAAGAGCCGTGCCGACTTGTTCTGAAGGTACTAACTTATGAAACAATTCATCATTGGTTGCAAGATCACAAAGCTTTTTGATGAGCATCTCTGATTCATTCATTCTAACATCATTCATCATAAGAGGATCAGTTATTCCACTCCTTTTGATGCCAATCTTGCCGCAAATTGCTCCACATATTGCAGACTCGGTTGGAGTGTGCCCTCACCAGGGGAGATATGGTCCCACTCCCCAGGGAGTGCCAGAGCTGAATTTTATGTGAGTTTTGGTCAGATGTGGGTCTGATGTGGATTAGTAACTCATCCCTAAATGAATTGTAAAGTGGATGAAGAAGTGATTCAAAAGTCAGTCAGAATTGATTTGGGACTCAACACAATGTTGTGTAGAATTCTCTTGTGTTCTAGGTACAACTGTAGGAAAAAAATATGATGGAATGATATTTCATCCAAATCCAACTCATCAATTGCTCCTGTTTACTGATGTTGAAGGATAGCAAAGCAAAATTGACATTCTCAAATGTAATTCCTCTGAAAAATGGGTTTCTTGTAATTCACATTATATGCCCTCATGTACAAAATTAAAGTAAAATTTAACTTGGTACTATTGGGTTTAGAATTTTGGAATGTGTTAATGTTGCAGTAAAATTAGGGAAACCCATTTTCTTGGAAATGTGGGAATTCATTTGAACTTGGCTAAACAAACGGAGAAACACTTTTTTAATAGGTTGAAAGTCTGAGTTAAGGCAAGGTTGGACTACAGTGCCACTCCAGTTTGTCCAGAAATTCTTGCCTCCTCACAAAAATGATCCGATGAATTTTGCTTTTTTTTGCTTTTCAAAATTCACATATGCACATGCAAGTGAACTTTTTCACACTTTGCTAATAGTCATGTGGAAATATCACAGGATGGGCCTTTCATGGCCACATGAAAAGTAAAAGCTTTGTGTTGAGACACCAATTGTCCCCCTGATGTACGCGAGTACATGAGGGGGACAATATCACAGGCTGGGCCTTTCACATATCCATGAAAAGGACACACTGGTCATGGAGCCAAGAAAGGCCTATATTCAGGATGAGTTCTGGATGAATTGTAGATTAGTTCTGGATGATTTCTTGGCAAGTTATGGTTTATTTCAGGATGATTTCCAACTCATTTCGACAGCTGACTTCCAGTCTTTTTCATACCTATCCAATTTTTATTTACCAAAGGCCTCCAGCACAGTTATGGAAAAAAGTTACGGTAGGGCACTCCCTGGGGGGTGGGGAAATATCTCCCCTGGTGCCTATGGAGTCAAAATGAGTCAAGCAAACTTCCACCTGATCAAGGAACGAGTTGAGATCTTGGTTGAGCTTGAGATTGTGCCAGCGGTTTGTGGCTCTAGTGATCCCGTGAGCAGTGCTGGATCCATAAGTCCTTTTGATTTTTGACCATATTTCATATCCATTAGAAATTTGGTGCTGCTTGACAATCAAGTTATAGATGTGATCCCCAATTTTTGAGCAGAGGATGTTAGTGGTTTCAGCAAGTAGTTCTCTCACTCAAGCATTGGGAGCCTGGCCTGGATTTACCGTAACTGTTGGGAAAAGACTGTTCCTGGTGAGAAGTCCTTCCATTCTGTTGGACCAAATTGGGTAGTTGGAGCTGCCAACAAGTACCGGAATTTGCTTGACTTCTTTTTTGCCAATGTTTGCTGTCATCAAAAAGTCCTGTTCTTGTTAGTGTTTTTGAAGTTTTGGTTGGGTTGATTCAATTGGAATATCAAGACTGTAAATCTGCAAGAATTCAAAAGACTATGAGATTTGTTTCATCAGGTCCTTGTACATGATGTGCAAAATTTGACATGAAGAAAAAAAGAAATGAAAGATGAGCTCTGGTTCATACCTAAGAGCAGGATTGTGTGTATGGTGGGCAGAGAGAGATAAGGGATAGAGAAACAGTAAAAGGGCAAAAAGATTCTTTTTCAAACAAGTCTGAGGACAATAGGTCTGTTTGCATGATGATAGAGAAAGAGAAGGAAGAGATGGTTGATAATAATCAATATATTGGGACAAGGGCGTCAATATGTTGAAGTGGACAAGGATCTGATTTTGAATGAAGTAGAAGCGCTTTGAGTAAAAGAGGTGAATGTGGTTTTACTGAGTGCAGTGGTCGCAGATGAAGTGAAAGCTGAAGTGAGGTTGTGGTGTGCTAGCTGAAATGGAAAAGATGCAACAAAGGAAAAAGTGTGAGATGAGAAATTGTCACTCCTTTTATAGAGGTTTAGGATCAAAGTAACTTTTACAAGGAGATGTCTCAATAATGGTATCGTCGCAATGCACTGGCCCATCAAGGGTTCAGGTTGGCTGCGGTGTCTGGTTCTTGACCGGGTTGGTCGTAGGCATCCTGCATGAGAGCATCATCTGAAATGGTAGTGTGGTTAATTTAGAGAAGGCTGTTTGGTAACAAAGGCCCTATTTCAGACTGGTATAGGTGCAAGACTTAACAGTTTGGTCCAGGGCGTACGGAAAAGGTTCACTGTTGCAACAATTGTTGTACTTGGCTGAAGGAGGCAAAAACATGGTGTTGCCTGAAGTTTCACACACGCTACCCACTAAATTAACACAAGTTCCCCTGGTGGGAGGCTCGCTGTGGCTGGCCGGAAAGCAGCCCCTCCCGCAGGGATGGACTTGCATATTATCCCCAATTTCATAGGGGAGCAGAAAGTACCAAATGGCTGTAAGGTTGTTTAACTTTTTAATAGCTCTGCCCCCAGCACCTCCAAAGGTCTGAGCCACAGCTTTCTGAACCTTTGACATCTCCTCTACAATTCTGTCTCCTCAGGATTTTTGTATCACCATCAATGTATTTTTAATGAATTTTTGAAAAGTGACTTCTCAAGAAATGGATCTGCACAAGGATTCACAAGGCTGTATTGCTTGTAGATCCTGTGGACCAAAAAATCTGCATGCTTTCTAGGTTGTATGTAAATTTACACATTGTATGTACATAAGCTAAGATCACCACTGTGCTTCCCTCTGGCCAAATGCGGATCCACACATGGATCTTCCAAACTTAAGACATGGTTTTGAATTTTGTTTGGCTGCCTTGACCAGATTCCTGGACACTTTTGACACTAGGGAGTGCCATCTTTGGATTGAGAGGCTGGAACAGGTGTCCATTCACGGCCTGGATGCCGGGGGGAAGTCGCGCTCAAGGGATATGTCAGCCTGTAGGTAACTAACCGTGTCTGAGAGGGTTGTTACTAGCAAGATGATAGTGTAAGATGCCAAGGATGGGCCAATGGGTTCGTGGTAAGACCTGTAAAAGGTTTCACTCTATCAGTAATCTTGACTGAGAGGCTTGCTCAATTAAGGCGCATCCAGATCAACACAGGGTGTTAATAGGCATCCAAGGAATAACTCAACTTGGGTTTGTGGTTTTACCTACAGAAAGGTAAGGGTAATCAAGAGTTGAGAGTATTCCTGAATTGAATGATGGTTGAGAATGAAAGCACTGTTTAACTATAGTATGGGTTAAACTTTGCTGTAATAATATTCTGAGGGATAAACAGTCCTGAGGGGCATGTTTATATAGAGGGGAAAGAGCAGGAGGGAATATGAGGCGCTTGGAGGCGCTTCAGGACCAGGGGGGAACTGGAAGCGCTCAAGGGAAGCAGATCCTCATGAGGATCAACATTGGAAATGATCAGGGCAGTGTAATGATCAGTACTGATCCTGGATCAGTAGCTGTGCACACTACCTGATCATAACCAATCATTGATTCCATTCAGTGCTCTTTGAATTGGATTACATCATGTATTGTTTATGTAATTATATCATAACCAATATATTATGTAAATGGGGACTGAGGCGTAACAGGGGATAAATGAGTGATACCTGTCTTGGGGTATTTCACGTGTACAGTAATATTACAATGTATTGTAATCTTACTGTTGCACGTAAATTAACTCTCATAACAATAGTACATTATGGTAACTGTATTTAACTATGGTTATCTGTAATGTAATGTATAACAGGAGTACATTCTTAAGCTTGTATCAAATGATATACATATGTAATAAAGGTGTAAAAAGGAATGTACTATATGTAATGTGAACAATTGCAGGTACTTGGTACGTGTAAGGGACTGTGAAATGTACTCTGTGGCTGACAGGATATCTCTGGGTACAGGAGGGTTCCGCAGTACCTGCGTGATGATCTCCTGCGCAGGCCAAGCATAGCTGGCACGCTTTTTGGGCGTTTGTTCTCGCAGTGCCAGCGGCCGGTAGATACAGATCCCTGGTCAGGTCAAGCCCTGCCAGACTGCTAACATTGAGGGCGTCCCAAAGACCAGGGAGTGGTCTCCCAAGACGCCCGTGTGTGGGTTGGGGGGAGGAATTTTTCCCCTGATCTGCTGGCTTGGTCCTCCGGGAGGGAGTATGAACAGGGAGAAGCTCCCAAGGGAGGAGACATCAGCAGACCGGAGCCTCCCGGAGCAGAAAGGCACCCAAGGGTGCGGGGGCGGAGGTGCTAGACCCTACACGTGGTTGTGTATGTCTACGCCTCTCTTTTAGACTCTATTAGTATCTGATCTAGTTAGTACCTGTTGGGTGGGTGGGAGGTTCTGAAATTCTGGGCTCTTACGGAAGGGTTGCAGAGCTAGGAATTTCCAGGTGGAGAACTGGAGGGAGAGGGAAAGGATAGGGAGCCAAGTGAGTCCTCTGGGGGGGAACTGGCATGGTCTTCCAGGTAGGGGTGAGGCTTGCCTTTGACTTCCCCTTCCGCCCAGTATGCGCCTCATTTCTCTTGGCCGTAGCATGTGATGCTGTAAGCAGCCATCTTCCACGTTCTCCGCCTGTACGGCGCATATTTGGCGGGGCTGGGCGGCCACCATGGACTCCACCCACCTCCCGCTAGTGCTCCCGGTAACAAACATCAGAGCATCCGCATCCATTGCTAAGTTAGTCTGGACTAACTAGCTTGGATTACGGTTGGAGTAAGCTAATCCAAGTGGCCGACCGCATCGGTGTAGATTGGGAGGTCCGAGGCTGTCGGAGATTATGTGATTAGGTGCCTGTATGGTATGTGTTTGGCACCTAAACACATAGAGTTCATGCCATTGAGCATGATGCATATTCATTTTAGAGGTTAGTCCGAGGACTAGCGGGGGCTAGCCTTATACCCCACTAGCTCCAAACCAAGCTCCAGGTCAAGTTGATCCCCGGTTGATCCAACCCAATGCGGTTGCAGGGTCAAACTAAGTGCCCTAATCCAGGCTAACTTAGTGCCCGGTGCGGATGGTCTCAAAATTTGCGCATTTATCAAGGCTACAAGACTGTCTATTCAGTTTTCTTTTATTGTTTTTATTACAATTTATACGGCTGTATGTTTATTTTTTGCACTGAATATCCCTTCTGCTCCTGCCAAAATTGAGGGATAGCAAGTAAGCCTCTCCTACGGGGAGCGCTCTGCGCGGGTCCCCCGGACCTCTGTTTGAGTGGCTTTGTCAAGCTAGCGCTACCCACACAAGTATGTAGCGTTTAGCGGCTGTTAAAAAAAACCCGCTAACGCTACGTAGGCGCTTTTTTGCGCTTTTCTTCTTATTGAGTAGCGTTAGCGGGATAATTCCGGTCGCTAAGAGTAACCTTTGCGTAGCGTAGCTAAAAAAGCTAACATTACGCTACACAACAGCTACTGTTAGCGTAGCTGGCCCACTGTTGATAAAATCATACCAGCATAACTCACGATTTTATGCAAGGCTTTCGCTTTGTCAAGGGAACTGCTTGACAATAGCATGAAATGTTGTCTGGATAATCTTCTGACATGACTGAAAACAAACAGGTATGGATTGATTTACAAGAAAGTAAAGTGTATTTATGTGTTTTTGATGAGAATAAATTCACAATACAAATTTTTTTCGAATTATAAGTATCTGCCCCCGCAATGAAATAGGGATAAGGGGATTTTGTACAAAAGATTAAGGTAACGTTGAAAATCAAGATGTGCTGAAATCTACAAGTTCACATGAAAATAGGAAAGAAATGCCCGGATTTTCCTTTTACTTCGACGCTGGTCGACCGTCTGGGGGTTCGTTGTTTGCGCAGACGGGTGCGGTTTGTCTTACCAAAGCAAAGCTCGAGTTTCATCAACGAGGATCTCTCATTATGCAATTTTTGTTTAGCGCTTCAGCCTGGTGAATAAAGCCAAAGTCAGGTAAAATTACGGGTGAGTTCTGATATGATGACATGGTACTCACGGTTGCCTGGCCAACTTTAGTGACAGTTTTATCACAACAAAAGGCCTGAGGTGGGAAACCGGGGTATCCAATTTCTAGAAAACAGGGTCCAAAATTATAGTTTTGCAAATCTCTGCATTTACGAGTAACTATTTGATTCATCAACAGAAAAAACCATTATTGATCAGGATGATCAATTGGAGTGAAGAGGTTGAATGTCGCCAATATCATAAAGTGCCACTCACCGGCCCATCTTGCAGTTGGTCCATAATTTCTGGCGTCCACTGCGCAGAAGCAATGGGGATGAATCCCCGTGCATAGCACGTGCGGCTCAGCTTGAGTTGTGGCACCGCGTGTGACACCGCAAACCACGGCAAAAAAAGGAAGTGCGAGCTTGAAAACGTGCATGGCGGGATGGAGTTCACAGAGTGAAATTTGACGTGACCGGCGATATTGCCTTTGGTTCTGGTGAGGGGTGGAATGAGGGGTGGAAATTGGGGGATGAAGCAACGTGATTATCACAGATCAAGACTTATAAATCCCAGCACATATGTACATATGTAAATATGTACCAACTGGTCTACCCTGCCACTGGACTACTGTGCAATGAAAAGACGACCCGATACGCCTGGAAAGCCTCCTGAGTACAAAATAAACAGACTTGAGGTTTTCAGACAGTTGTTAGAGAAACGCTGCCCGGCGGGCGCTCTCCCAGTTGAGCCCGGTGGGTATATGGGAGGCTGTATGGGCGCCCTGTACCCGCCTGGATGGCGACCACCCACGACCACCCATGCGCCAAGGCTAGATAACGGCCAGTATGAGGACACCGCCCTGCAAGCCGGAGGATGTCTGGATTCCGGTCTGAACCTTACAGCCGAAGCAGCTGAGGTGCCATGGCGCTTTCGCACCGTTTTGGCTTAGTGCGGTGTATGAGCACTTCGCTGGGCTGTCAGTTGGGCCCCGGAGACCAGCGAGTAACTTCCAAAGACTCCCGTGAGAGGGTCGAGGGGGGGTGGACGGTCACACCAGCTGCTGCTGCCTCCCTTTGAGCTTCTCTCACACGGCAGGGATAAGCCCTACGCGCGGAGGAAAGAAGCTGACATCATAGCACGGTCTCCCGAACCACAGACGCCCCAGCGGGTCTGGATAAAGACGCTACGATCCACATGTAATGACAGATGAGTGAATAGAAGAGAGATGGTATGATTTCATGAATGTGTTCGTGCGTATGCGGTGAAAAGATAGAGATAAAGATGATTATGGGGGGGAGATTGGCCGAGTGGGTGAGATTTGAGAAAGGAGGACTGCAACAAAACTGAAGATCCTGAGGATATTAAACGCGTGGTGGAGCAAATACAAGTTTTACTGCAAATATATACAAAAACAAACGAATTCAAAAGAAACGGCGAGCAGACGAGAGTTCGCGATCAAGCAGTGACCGTACTATCGATGGGAACAACAGCATCAATGGGGCCTGCGACCACGCTGGGTTCCTCAGACGGAGTAACGACACCGCTGGAGTCGGCGTGGTCATTCGAGCCCGCGTCGTCAGTGAGGACTGCATTATCAGCCGAGGGCTGGGAACGCGCCTTGTCGGAATCCTTGTCTTTTTTGACTGCGACAGACAAAGAAGATTGGTTTTAGCTGCGGGGCACAGTATGTAAGGGATGCAAGTAGGACACACCTTTGGATTTCACGTGGCCCAGGACATGCTTGAACCTGCCTGCTAAGGGCTGGTTTTTCTTGGGCTTGGCGTGCGCTGATTCGTCGGTGCTGTTGCCATCAGTCGAGGTGTTGGAGGAAAAGCTCTTCTTCAAGGGAGACATCATGAATCGCTTTTTCTTCAGTTTGACTTCCTTCACCTCGGGTGTGGAAGCCTCTTTGTCGGGTGTGGAAGCCTCTTTGACAAGATCGGCGTCAGCGGTGACACCTTCGACCTGAAGGATTGGGAGTGCTGCAACGGGCGTATCTTCTGAAGGCGAGAATTAGCTATGTAAGTGTCAGTACGTAGTGATGAAGATGTTAACTCACCAATAGGTGCTGCCACTGCAGCGGCGAGCTCGGCAGGCTCTAGTACCGGAGGCTCCTTGCGAGAAATCGACCTTTTGGATCTGGGTGCGGCTGGCTTGACGGCCTCACTGGGTGTTGGGGCCTCGATTAGGACTTCTTGCATGTTCTGCGCGGTTTCACTTGCTATGGGCAGCTCGGATGGAATCGAGTCCGATGCAGGCTCAGGGGCGATTGCTTCGGGCGCAACTTCGGCGGTGTCCACCTCAGGAACGGCAGGCTCTTCAGTGACATCTGACAGCGGAGTTGCGACCGGTGCTTGGGGCTCGACAGAAGTGGGCACGTCGGCTGATGGGTCCGCTTCTGACACCTCGGGTGTTGCCTCAGCATGAGGCGCCACGGCTTCAGACTGAGCTGTGGGCTCGGGCTCAGCAGCAGATTCTTCGGCTGTGAGGAAACGAGGCAAGCTAGGGAATAAGGCACGTCATCCGCAGGGGACAAATCCGATACAATTGACTTACCAGTCTCAGGTACCTCACCGTCATCTGATGGTTGTTGGCTGGAGACACCGTTAACGGGCGTGAGGGTCAATGCCACCGTTGATGAATTGGGTGCGATGAGTGCCTCCGCAGGAAGGATTTCGGCCGAGGGCTGCTGCTCTTGCTGCGGGGCCTCTTCCACAGGTTCACCCGCGTCGATAGATGGTATGAGGGGAGCACTCTGTTTGGGAGGGCTGAAGGGGGATTGAGGAAGGCGTGATTTGATAGATTGGATGAAGCCAGGCATGGTGCAGGTACCAAGTTGCTTTGCAAGCGTAAAGTGATTGGTTCAACTGTTAAAAAGAAGGCGTTCAGTTAGAAACTGCTCGGTGTAGGAGGAATCAAATGGGACGAGCTGAACAACAGAACATGACAGCTCACGTCGGAAGGAGGAGTTCTGGCGGTCACGAAAGAGTGGTTGAGATTGCTGGGCGGGGTGTTGGGGTCAAGCCGTGTGTCTGAGGAAAGTTAAAGATGTGGTTGGCGGACTCTGAGAGAGAGGTGTTATTCTGCGGTGAAGACAAGTGGAATTGATGGACAAGGAATTGGGCGACTACACTAAGCTTTGGCTTTTATGGTTAACGAGTCATCTGTGAGCCAGATAGAACATACCTTGGTAAGAAGGGCGTGGTATGTGTTTCGTGGGGGCTGATAGTCAGCTTTCGAACAGGGGAGACAGCTAGTGGTTCGTTGGAGAAGGAGGCACCAGTCTGGAGGGCAGCGATGAGTATTATGAGTACTTCCGCTCAGCTCGATTGCTATCATTTATCTCTGCTCGGTGAGTAGAGGTTCAGGAGACAATCAAGCATGGGCCTCACCTCACTTCGACTCGCCTGCCAGTTGTAGGCCTGACTAGCTCTTTTTTTCCCTCACCAAGCATCTTGCTTGCGATGCAGTCCCCCAAGACAGCCAAGTGCTCACATCATCCCGCGCAGAGTTCTGGAGGGGGAAGGCGCCACTGGACTAGCTGCATATCCCCAGAGCAGCAAGTGCGCTGCTCCAGCTGCAGCAGGGAACACCATACCTTGGTGTATGCGGTGTTTCCTAAGATGGACGAGCAGACGGGCCCCATTGGTGGCGCTTGTGTGCGGCCAGTGCAGAATGAAGGACACAGTAAAAAGCTCTGACCGCCTGCTTGAGCCAGCTGAGGCCAATCTCTCTCGATCTGCTTGAGCAAGATGGTTTAGTGAAGCGCCCGAGCGAACAGTCCCTGCAAGCTGCAAGCGGGCACGCATGGACAGACCAATGTCTGATTTCTCACTGCAAGCGAAAGTCGAGGTTTATCGTGCCACCTCACTAGGACTCTCAAGTTTTTCGAAGAAATGCAGCTCAGCCTCATGACTGCCATTGCCACTGTTGTAGTGTGGAGTGGGCAAACTCCACATTTGGAGTATCCAGGGTTCAAGAGGCGGGCGGGGAGGAGCAATGCAGAGGAGGCAACCAGCCAACAACAGATTAAGAGTCTATAGCCTACCAAAACGCTAGCCGTCATCGCTCGACTCTCGCCGGCATCCGACTCAGTTTATGGTAAAAACCCGCCGGGATCAGCCTGATTTAGCGGGACCATTACCTCCACCGACACGAGCGAAACGTCCGAAGCAGACGAAGGCGTACAAAGAACTCTTGAAGCTACCCCCGTTACCTCCCTCCCCTGTCGACGAGCGTCAAGATCCGTTAGGATACGACCCCCCTCCTTCACCTTTTATTTCGGCGATATCATACGTTTTTTCCAAGGTTGTAACCCGACACATTGACGAAGGCACATCGACATCGACTTCATCCTCACTTGGACATCGAATTGTCCAAAACCCGTTCGGCCTACCTATCACAACATTCATACCAACACCTGTTTACCGACCAAAAAACAACATCCCGAGGGGAACATCTCCACCTCATTCCACGTCCGATTCAACATCCATTGCCTCTGAGCTTGATAACACTCCCGACTCACCTACTTACTCCATGTCGCAAGGCACCACAACCGAAATCTCGCCGAGAATCAAGTTCATCCAACAGCCCAGTATCTACAAGTCCGAAGTTGACCAGCTCTTACCGGATGGTTCCAACTTCAATAAGTGGAAACGTGGTCTCACACGAGTTATTCTCCTCACCCTTGGTCATCCCAATTTTTTCGACAATGCAACAAACTATACGAAATTATCGGCCCAAGAGAACACCTGTCTCCTGTACCTGGTTCAAATCACGGTACACGAAGAACTGTTGTCCATCGTGGACCAATATACAAAGGGCACAGATGCGTTCGAGGTGGTTCAAACAAACTTTCAAGGGACGGTTAGGTTCCGTCAGATGGAACTTGTCGACAAACTCCTTGAAATACGGATCTTGGCACCATCGACCGAACCATCACAACTCCCAGGTCTGTTCAACAAAATTTTTGACGTATTCTCTGATCTCCAGAAGGTGGGCGCGGGTATCCCACCGCTCGTGGAGAGCCTCATCCTCCAGTCAATCGTTCCCCCGCCTCCATCCATGTCTAGATTGCAATTGTTTCAGAATATCTCCTTACAACTCGGCACAAGGAAGGATGTCACAGCCCGCGACATACAGACGATCATCACCTCTGCATACGGCGAGGCTGTTAGATTTGATTCCGCATTGACCAGCCAACCATTGGTGTTTCGCACTTGGCCTAACCAACAACAATCGACCAACAACTGGAACTCGCAGCCCCCTCAACCACGACAACAGGGGCGAGGCACATTTCAGAGCCCGTCCCCAGGACAACAACCGAATCCCAATATCAATTGACCTCGTCACCAAAATGTTGGCCGGCCAGGCCATCCAACAATTGACAACATCGCAGCCGCCATCAACAACATACGAAAGGGGAATCGTGGTCCCTCGGACGCAAATCTCCTGGCCGCTAATCCCTGCGCTTACTGTGGAGGTGTGGGGCATTGGAGGTTGACTTGTCCAATTCTCCGCAGGGATGTTAACCTGCAGCCTCCAGATACCTCCAACCCAGGTCGCCCCGCTTCCGGTTTCGCCCGTCAGGCTGCACCTCCGAACGACCCGACCCCCAGACCTGATCAGAATGTGGCGGTTCGATTGGTTGCAGGTCCGGATGCAACAGGTGTTGCCGACGCTGGCACGGTTTTGGATTCAGGGGCAACCCACCACGTGAGCGGATCTCTCCTAGACTTTTCTTTCATTTCCGTTTTACGGCCGCCAGTAAGACTAAATCTTGCGTCTTCATCGGGATATATGACGGCAACTCATAGTGGACACCTCAAGATAACCAGTGGTGCTGGTACCCTAGCAGTACCGAAAGTCCTGTACAGCCCTGAAATGACGGGCACACTCCTTAGCCTTGGCCAGTTCATCGATTCGGGATTCCGGCCGATGTTCCTACCTAACAACAACATTCGTTTGACCTCTTCCTTCTTATCTTTCACGGCCTCATATCGGAACCGATCTTGGTTCGTTTCACCTGACTCCTTCCAACCTATTTCTTTATTGATCAAATCCGCCACACTTTCGCCTATTCCATCAACACCCTCATACGACTGGCATTGCCGACTCGGTCACGTTTCGGATGCGGTTGTGAAGGAATTCCTGAAATGTTTTGTTCCTTCTTTTGACTTGAAGTCTTGGACCCCTTTCATCTGCGAATCTTGCAAACAGTGCAAGAGCGAGCGACGCCGACACCACCTTCCTGAAGTTATCTCACTCTCACATTGGCTTGACTTGTTAGTAACCGACGTACTTGGCCCGTTAGATGCGGACATCCACGGGAACCGGTTCCTGCTGACTGTCCGTGATCACGCGACAACATATTTGTTTGTTTTTCCCATGAAAAGTTGCTCGGAGGTTCCGAACATAATAACTTCTCTTGTTAAACGTCTTATTTCTCATTTCAAAAGTGCTCCGAAACATATCCGATGCGACAACGCTAAGGAATATACAACTACATCTTTCAAATCCTTTCTCGACTCCGTTGGCACTTCGATTATATTCACATCGCCGTACACTCCCGAACAAAATGGTGAAGCAGAGCAACTAAACCGGACACTTGGTGATGTGGCGAGAACAACACTCACCCATTCTCAACTTCCTGCGTCAATGTGGTCATACGCATATTGTTGCGCGTGCTTCCTGGTGAATCGCATCTCGAACAGTCGATGCAAGTCCAGTCCGTTGGAACTTTGGTCGGAGCGGAAACCTGCGGCTGAATCTTTTTACCCATTTGGGACAAGGGCGTGCGTTCACATCCCCAAGGAGCGTCGACGGAAAATGGATCAGAGAGGCTGGACAGGTTATCTAGTAGGATATCAAGATGACAAACGGGGATGGTTTTTTTGGAATCCGGCGACACAGAAGATTATTAACTCAGAGTGTGCTGAGTTCCTTGATTATCAAGGGAAACTATTGATTCCTTCTCCTAATTCATCTCCTGACACTTCTTGCGCCCGTAGGGTACTCACACTTGGTGAGGAAAAAACCAAGGAAATCTGCAATGCCCAGGACAGCCAAATTGACGACATCCAGGCGATTTCAGACGCGGACATTCCTACTAATCTCCGGAACGCATTAAGTTGTCAGGCAAAAGACAAATGGCGGGCGGCTTGCGTATCCAAATGGGATCAACTTGTCCAAATAGACACCTTTGACATTGAAGACAAGGCTTCCAAACATTCGATCGGTACGCGGTTTGTTTTTGACATTAAAAGGAAATCAGATGGATCGGTCGATCGCCTCAAAGCAAGATTTGTGGTCCGGGGTTTCAAACAGCGAATTGGCCGCGACGTTAAGTCCACATTTGCGCCTACAGCGTCGCTCACAACACTTCGACTTCTCCTCACCTTGGCCATCAGGAACGGATGGAGGATCAATTCTTTCGACATAACTGGAGCATTTGTGCATAGCCCAATCGATGAAACGATCTACGTGGATCCTGTTGAAGGTGTAATCCCTGTAGAAGGGAACATGGCCAGCAGTGATCTAACTGCTGAGACCCATGCTGCCAAGTATGCTCAGCTCTCTGCTGCCAATTATGCTCAGCTTCCTGCTGCAGCTGCTTATCACAGTGCAGAAAGTAATAAGAAAAGAAATGCTCCAGAGGACTGGAGCATTCCTGCAAGGAGGAGAAAAGTATAGGTACTTTTCTCTCCCATACTTTTGACAATGACTTTTCATTGAGAAAGTACGCTGAGAATCAATCTCTCAGCAGCATTTGTTTACTATAAATACTGGGCTCTC